>NW_027117376.1:0-2788607 GCF_038362585.1 Apiospora marii | reverse complement strand
CTAACCCTAACCCTAACCCTAAGTCGGACGACAGCCCCAAAGTCGGCTCCAAGACCTCCGCTGCAGCAGTTTCCGGTGAAGATGGTGGAGATCCCGTACAGTTGGCTATACTCAAGGAAATGCAGCAGATGAACAAGGAAATGCAGCAGATGAACCGCCTGCTGCGCCCCATTGCCAAAAAGGCATGCGAGGATTTGGGCGAGTCGTTCTCGGATTCGGAGTAAATTGGGCAGGGAAGAACACTCAAGGCCTGGGCAACTTTTGACCACCATGATGGATCTTGAACATCACGCGGCCTAATTTGGTCTCTAGACTAGGCACATTTCGGCGATGGATTTTCTACTTTCTCTAGTTTGACACTGCCATAGATCTCCCGTCTTCTCACATAGGAAAAGTAGGGTGAGAATTGCACTGCATTCATGAACCGTGCCTTGCCCATCTCACCAACATGACGTGCTGGACCCAACGTGCGCCCATTCTGTATCAATTGATGGACATTTCGGCTCAATAATCTACATCAATTGATATAGAATGGGCTCAGCCTACGGCCTCGAGCTACGGACGGCCAGGATGTACCATATCTCGGCCTGGGCGGTGCCGGCCTCGTCGCGGGGCATTCTGTATCAATCGATACAGAATGGACCCGGCGAATGGCCTCGACCTGCGGGCAACCACCGCGATGCCCTGAGATGTAGGATTCCTCGGCCTGGGCGGCGTCTAGTCGCTGGCCATTCTCTATCAATTGACGTAGAAAAATGACCTGCTTTTTCTGCCACAATTGATAGAGAATCACACACGGGGGCTGCAGATCTGCTTAATCACATACCACTAGTATTGATGGGCTATCGTCTGGCTAGGCCCGAGTAGATAGAAGCTCTAAGTGTATCTAATGTCGTCAAGCAATTCCACCATCAGGTGCGACCAAATTTCGAAGAACCAGCGTGGTGTCCACGCGACCAAGATCTCACTCCACATCACAATCGTAGCAATAAAACCCAGTCATATCCGCCCATCAGTAATACTTCTTCACCAGCTTGTCCAGCAACTTGTCCAGCATCGGATGCCACACCCCCTCTTGCAGCTCATTGTCAATCGTGGCTCGGTTGTTGCTAGGCAAGCCATTGTCCTTCATCCAACGATGGAACTCGTGAGCGATGCCGGGAGCTTCACGCATCTCCTTGACGAACCAGAACGCCCGCAGCCAAGAGGGGATCTCGCGGTGCTTGCGGCGGACGTGGTCCACAATGCTCGTCATGTTGTTGTACGGCTTCTTCGATGGGTTGGCCGGGACGCGGCTGGCTTGGTCCCGCGACGTGTACCAACTCGTCTTGCACAGCCAGTAGCTGAAACCTTCGATGAATCTGTCGTCGTCGTCCCGGAAGAGGGCGTTCTCGCCGTTGTTGGGCTCGTTGAGGAAGAACGACCAAGACGCAAGCTCAGGCGAGAGCTCGCCCCGGCAGCGGAGGCGGACGCGATCCAGGATCTTGTCGAGGGTGAAGCAAGTCTTGACCTCGGGCATCAGTGCAAAGTTCTGGATCGTCCCGTCCGGCGTATCGTCCCAGTACCCGAATTGGCCGTTGAGAAAGAACAGATCACGAAGATCGAACTGGACGCAATCCAATCGCGCACCGTCCTTGAAGTACAGGAACCGGCTCGTGTGCTCGTCCAAAGGCCGCGTGTAAGTGCTGTCGCGAGGGAGAATATTTCCGTTGCGCTTCTTCAAATACTCAAAGTCGTCGACCCGCAGCCACTTGCCAACAACGCCCGGGGCTATTGCGTAGTTGCATTTGGGGAGGAAGACGTCCAGGGCCACGACGACCATCAGCCACTCGCGCACAAACGCGGCCGAGAAGCTCGTGTGCCGATGCTGCAAGAGGCACTTGGTCTCCGCGCCGCAGGTGCAGGTGGCTTCGCGTGCCATGGATCGATGGAGTAGGGACACCTGCTTGTGGCAGTTCTCCCGCTGCTGGTTCACCCATTGGGACTCGAGGATGAGGTGAAACGGGTTGAAGCACCACTTGTTGCCACACAGGTGCGACACGGACCGCTGGGCGTTCTTGTTGGCGACTCTGTCCACCCCGTTGAGGTAGTACCGCACATCGCTGAGCGACTTGAAGAGCGGCAGCCAGAGGAATGGGATCTTGCGGTGACAGTGCTCGCAGCCAAAGTCCCGCTCGAGGCGTCGACGTCGAACGTAGCAGGTGGCGATCTGCAAAGCCGCCAGCAAAGGAAGCCAGAAGAGGGAAAAAGGGAGGAAGGTGCAGCAGGAGCCCTTCATTGTCATCTCCGCGTGGTGTTCAATGTCTCGGACGACGCCGGGGCTGACACTCTGTATGTCTTCCCACACGCACTCGGCGGTGCTGCCATACTTTCGCTGGCAGTGTGTCACGGGCTGGTCATCGCGCGTATCCCCATCGACGGTGGACGAGGTGGCGTTGGAGCCCGAACGTCTGTGCCGGCGAGGGCCGGGGGAGTTCGCACCACTGCCATCCGCACCGGTGATGGGATCGGAGGCGTCGATGAGAGCCTGAATCAGCGCGTCATCGATGCCGTCGTCAGCAATCGCCTTCCGCTTGTCGAGGGCAGGAAGGCTGGGCTCAGCAGGACGGGAGGCGGGTGACGGGCCCAGAGAATGCAGCACGCCGCCGGGCTCCCGGGCAGTCTTGAGCGATTCGAGGTGTTGCAGAGTGAGGTGCTTGGACGCCTGGTGGATGGCGGGCGTCCGCTCGTAGATGTGGAGGGCCTCGACAGGGACATTCTTGGTGATGTCCTGGTGCAGCTGGTCGTCAACTTCCTTGGCAATTTCGATCTCGTAGCGTTTCAGCTCAGCGTCAGTGGTGATCTTGTCAATGGTGTGCTGGATGTTCTCCGGCTCCAGCTCGATTCGCTTCTCCAGGTCGAGGAACTGGGTGCGGAGCTCCCACCACTTTTCGACAGATTGCTTCAGCGAGAGGGCCTTGTGGTGGTGCTTGGCGCGCTTCGGGGTTGGCGCACCAGGCTGGTGGTAGAATGGGACGGGCTGGGGGGCGGTCGGGGAGTAGTGATGACCAGTTGGATCCAAGTGGTGTTGGGCAGTGGGGGCACTTTGGAAGATGTTGATGGGGCCATTGTAGAAGATGTTACCAGTTGAATCGCCAGCGGTGTTGCCAAACTGGTTGCCATACGGATTGCTGTACCCTCGGCTGTTGCTGTACCCTCGGCTGTTGCCGTTGCCCTGGCCGTGATCGTGGCTGTGGTCGAAATTGAAGAAATTGCCAAAGCCGCCGCCGCCGGAGCCTGGTGGAGGCATGATTGGAAGTAAGCCCTTAGGCAAGCAGCCCCCGAAGGTAGCCACCTAAGCAACAACCAGTTAGAGGAAGAGAGGGGGGGAGGGAGCTAAATGGTCAGTCTGTATCAATTGTGACAGAACGTGGTGGTGCGGGCGAGGTTTGTAAGATCGTCTTAAGGCCCTCCAGGCCCCGGAGATTGCGAAAGTTGTTGGGGAAAGGATGGAATATTGAAGAGAGAGGGGAAAGAGAAATTTGGAATTGAGAAGATGGAGGGGGAAGTCTAAAGTTGGGCTGCCTATCCGCAAGGGAAGCCGCGCAGCTTCCCTCCCGCGAAGGCAGTCGCGCGATTTCCCATCCGCGAAGGCAGTCGCGTGACTTCCAATCCGCGAAGGCAGTCGCGCGACTTCCCGGTACGTGCGACTTTTACAAGATGCCTCTCTTATTGAAGGCCCAGCCTAACTTTGGATATTAGGTAGGAAGAGATGGCGGAAGAAGTTTCAAGATGGGTTCCCCATTCACGTAAGAAATGTAAGGATAGCCTACCCATCAGTTCCAAGATTAGCTACCTATTAGCATAAAAAGTTTTGATGATTGGCTTCACATCAGCACAGGAATTCAGAAGATTAGGTAGGCTACTCATCATCGTAAGAAGTTGGGTAGTTTCCCGACAGGAGTCGCTCCCGAGTTGGTGTAGGTAGAGAGGGAGAAGCTGGCGACGAAGGGATCCGTCGCTTAAGTGGCTGAGTCGTGTTGAATGTGGTTTCGAGACTACCGAAGTTTGGATCTAGCTGGTGTGTATATTACTCCAGCCGACATCCCTTGCGGCTGTAGATTGATTTGTGGGTGACCACCTTGGATAGAAATTCTCTTTTCCAGATGAACCTTCTTGCCTTTAAGCTTGTCTCTCGGGGACCAGACTCGAGGTGAAGCTCGTCGCGTTATGCCCGCTTCTTCCGGGACGAGTAGACTGGAATGGTCGCCGAACGGAGTAGACACTAGGCTAGTTTGTGTCCACTTGCCGGGATGCCAAGATAGTAAGCAGCGGACCGCATCTCCACTGTAGCCCACCAATTCTAGCTGACAACCGTCATGTTGCTAATTTTAGATGTTCATCCGGCTCTCGGTTGAGCTCAGATGCTGTGGTCACTCCACCTCCCCCGCCGATTCCTCATCGGGCCGTCTGTAAACGGAAGAGACAGTCAGCACATACAGTAAGTACACCGCAGCGACAAGAATAGCAAGGCGATCGGATCGAATGACCGATGACATGTCTCTCATCTCGCAACTTCATGATCCAGCTATAAAGCGCGTCTCTATTCTCTTATGAATCAAACATTCTGCTCAGCACATCATCTCGGATCTCCAGCTTCCTACGCACATCCAGCTTTCGCAACACTTCCACAGATCTCAACAATCTTTACTTCATTCACCATGTTTGGCTCCTTCTCAACATTCGCCACCATGGCAACCCTCCTAGTCTCCCAGGCTTTCGCGGCACCCACCACAAATGAGACCGCTGTTGAGGAGCACGCCCAGATCCTCGCCCGCGGCGGCGGCTACCCTGCCTCCAACCCTCCGGGTGTGTTCTGCTACAACCGATGGGAAAAGGTCACTAGTGATGTACGTGAAATGAAAAACTTCCCAGCATGTGCACTTGCACCGCAAAGACTGACTCTCACAATCTGCAGCCCGTGGTGCAGTACTGGTACGTGACGGCGCAGGACATGGGCCACGCCATCAAGGCCAACAAGCTCTGGAACCACCTGAACCTCAATGGCTGCGCGCCGACGGAGCACGTGCAGCACCTCAAGCCCGAGATCAACGGCGCCGTCTACACCTTTCACACGAGCGAGGCCTGCACCGCCGCCCGCGTCAGCCACGCCATCCGCTCCTCCTCCAACCCCCCCAAAGACATCGCCTGTCAGTTCACTCCGAAGAACAACGGCGTCAGTCCCGGCGGAGCAGCCGGTGCCGCCAGCGGTGGTGCCAACAGCGCCATCCTGGGAATCTTGAAGGGGCTTGGCGGTCTAATCTAGGCTGATCGCTGTCGTTGGGACAATGACGGAGAGTGTAGCACCAGGGAGGACGATGCATGAAACACGGGGCTGACACTGGGGTCGTTCAGGACCAACTCATGCCATTAGACATTCGTTATTCTTCACTTCTTCAGATTCTTCGAGGATCCAATTCAATTGTCGGTCAAACATAGATTAGGCTTAGACAACAAGATTCCATTTCACCACCTTCACCGCTGTTTATGCGGCACGAAGAATGTATCTTGAGTGGCGTTCCCAATGATGTCGGGGCGCATGGTTGGGCTGTAGTAAGCATGTTGCAAGAAACCTGTCCATGCCGGCCAGCGTCTCTGGGCAATAATTGCAGAAGATGGTGTGGCGTCTGTATTTGAAGACGCATCGCAGATGATTCAGTCCATGTTTGCCACTTGAATTTAGGCATCTTGTAGGCGATAGTGACGCAATGTTGTAGATGACTGGTTAATTCAACTGAGTTCATGATGGTAGACGACTGGTGGCTGACTGCTTTGGTTTCGGGTCTCTTTCCTTTCTTGAGCCCTAGCATGCTGAAACTAGAAGCTCCGCTACCTCTTACTCGACGTCCGTCAAGTCCCGTCAAGTTGAGCAGTATCTTTGCCAACGTCGTTGAGAAGGACTTGGACGATGGCGCCAGTTGCCATGCAGACGCAAACACATACTTGCCAGTGCACCAGATCACCAGCTCGCAGCGATCCCGTTCCTTTGTAAGCTCCTCTCGCCCTAGAAAGCCCTTAGGTCCTGCGAAGGTTCTGGACGGTCAGCTCACCTGCATCCCATCCCAGCCTGAAGTCACCCTATGTTCTCATCCCAGAGTCGACTTCACAACGACGCAGTAATACCTTCCATGCCCTCGTGGATCATCGGCAATGTCAGCAAGGTCATGAAGATGCACTTCAGACGTTGGCAACTGTACTGCATGGCGTCAGCATTGGACAGCGTCACAAGGCGATGTTTCACAGTAGTGAGGCCATAGCCTTTCTCGGTAATGTAAGCTGTCCGTTCCATGTTTCGTCTTTGTGCAGGCTCAAGATACCTCACGGCTACCTGCCTTCGTTGCGAATGTGGAAATCCAGCCCACAGTGACCCTCAAATTGCCCGAGTCACAACTTGGTTTGAGACATTCTGCGGAGGCTCATGCTGTTATTCGTGAACGCTAGCTGCATCGCCAAAAGCTTGGTAATCGTGAGTCTACTTCAATGCAGCTTCAGCCACCGAGAAGTCGCCATCAAGGTGCTCAGCCCACTGGAACGTAGCGACAAGATTGGATCTTTAACAGGATCCGACACCAATGGTAATTTTGTTCCGGCGGCGGGGTCCAAATTTACACGGGAGTCAAAGTCAAAAGCGAGCTACCGACACAGGACTGCCGACCACAACGTAGGCACTTGACTGAGGATGCCCCTCTACAGGGTTGACATGAGCTCAGGCGTACGTACACCTCTTCTTTACCTGCTGTCATCTCGGGTATCAAAGTAACAATGTAGATGGTTTCTACGGTTAGCTTCACGAACCTTCTCCAGGTACACTAGGATCCAACCCCAAAGCCCTCGCCACCAATCTCACATTGCATCCTCAGAGTGCTATCGTTCATCAGCGTCAAGAGTACCTGGCCGGGTGGGCCAGCTAAGTGCGGGTCAAACAAATGCGAGAACTCTTTCCCAGATGAATTGGCACTGTATGCGTATGCTGCTGCTGCAGTCTCGATTATCTACTTAATGTGAATGCTAGCTTCGGTCGCCCCAAGAGCCTGTCATCTCATGCGTCTGTCAAAATATTCTTTTTGCAACTGTCTCTCGTCATCTATTCTATGCCAAGTCTGCCGCTGTGCGACTAGAGCAGCCCGCCCTCGACGATGTCACCATCTGGCTCTCCATTCTACATATATATGCTGCGGGCGATGCAACAGCAGCGAAATCAAAAGCACCAGCTACTCAGCTAGAAGTCCAAGGTCCATTGCTTCCTTGACCACTTCTTCCACAAACCAAGGATTGATGACCGTTTGTTGTGTCCCACTCATAATGTCTCTCAGGAGATGGCCTTTATCCGTAAGATGAGGCGAAGGTTGGTCAAGACCGGGCCTCTTCGATTGAGAATTGTTTCCTTTTGGTGACTCGGCTACTGTTTCGATTGCTTCCCGCAACGAGTCCATTCTGATCGACGGCGGCGAGGACAGCGCATCCAACCGGGTCTTGTACGCCTCCCGCATAAGCTGGATTTCCCAAGTCGACTTGTAGCGGTACATAGATGTGTCCTCCTCGTCACAGGAGGAGGATTGCTTGGGTATCCATGAGTATGAGGGCCGCCGCGAGCACCAGTGTAAGTCCATCCAGCTTTCGTCGAATTCCATGATGGGCGGGTACGGGAGATAGCTGACGGGACCCACGGTTGGTGCTGTCTCGCTCTCAAAGCCCGCCTTGCTGTCTGCTGGTGGCGTGGCTTCAGCCGCTGGGATGAAAGGCAGCACGGGTACGGTAAATATTTGCTCCCAGTCCAGCAACGCAGTCGGGTGGCCGGTGTCGGGATCGACGAGCACATTGTTCCCGGAAATGTCCCAGTGGTGGAGGACGGAGCATCGCGGCGGGAGTGGGGTGTCAGGCACGACATTCTGGATGAGTCGGGTGATTTGATCCATGGTTTCGGGGTACCGATTCCAGTCGCGGAGGTAGGGAGTTCCGTCGAGAGAGACAAGACCATGGACTTGAGCAGACGAGGAAGAGCGGTCGCAAGGACGAGTGGCTAGGTCGAATAGCACCGGTTCCTCGGTCTGCGAGTCGTCCGATGCGGCGTCCTCGGTCTCGGGGTCATTGGTATCTTCTTTGCCTTCTTCTTTGGCTTTTTTCTTGGCTTCTTCTTTTGCTTCTTCCTCATCCTGTCTGTCGCAGAACTGCTTGTCTTTGACGTAGAGCGACTCGATATACATTTCTGGACAACTGCTGTCAAGCTGAGAGGTGGTAGAGAAGCCTTCAAAGATCTCCGCCAACTCGACCTTGGCCTGGGCTACTCGATCACGACGCTCGCGTCTAGCTTTTTTGTCTTCGAGCTTGCGCTGAGATTTTGCAACCCGGATCCTCCTCAACGACGTGTCGGGGCGCTTCAGCGCGTACTCGTAATCCTCGTAATACGCGGTGTATATCAGGCTATAGATCTTGGCGCGCTTCTGCTGGCGGGGATCGTTGATCTCGTGGCGCGTTACGTCGGCAAAACTCGAGCAGAACTGACGCAGATCGGAAAAGGGGCCGCGGGGGACCGGGTATTCGGGACGCCAGTCGATCATGTACATTTCAGAACTGATGGGGCCTAAATGCGGCTCTCTTTCCTTTGAGTCGCCAACCATGTCGACACCAAAAAGATCCATGACACCAACAGACGTGGGGCCGCTGGAATCTGGTCTGGCCAAGCCATGGGCCTCGTTGTCCCCAGTGGCATCATACAAACTGCCGATTCCATCAAACCGCAACGACCATAGGCTGTGAACCCACTCCGCAATTGTGGCGGCGAGGGCGGTCTTGGCCTCAAGAGGCAGCTGCTTATGTACAGCCCAGAAAGGCTTGCCGGGCATGAGCTCCATAAGGATCCATTCGTAGCCGGAGAAGGTTCGGCCGGTGGCATCATACAAAAACACGCGCGGTACTGGGATGGCCGTGTGGCGTCGAACCCATCGCAGGGTCGCAACTTCGGAGCGCACCTTGTCGGACGCCAGCAGGGGGAGGGAAAGTCGGAAGACCAGCTGCCGGCAGCACTGCTGCTGACCCGGACTTGGCGATGTGGGCGTGATTGGCAGATCAGCTGGCAACGTTACCTTGTAGGCCCGGTTCCAGGTGCCCTGAGACATGAACTCCACCGAAATGGCGTCTGACGCGATGGACAGGCCCCAAGCCTGTCTAAGCTGGGTCTGCAGAAGATCGCGTATCGCTGGGACGAGAGCCTTCGGGCGTTGAATCCATTCAAGGTCTTGGTCCCCGCCGCCGGACTTCCAACGAAACAACGGCTGCTGCTGAGATCTGCCTTCCATGGTGCTGGTGTCAACGTTGATGTTTTTGTTGTTGTCGGATGCCTCGGAATCCAGGTTGTCGATGATGCCGCCTGCTGTTGGTAACTGGCGTCGCTTGATTGACGAGTGGCAGAGATGGAGGAAGTGGTCGAAGACGCGACGTAATGCTGGCTATTTGTAGATGGAAAGAATGTCCAACGGAGATAGATCCAACTCCGGTATGTCGGCGTGACTCAATTGGCCAGAGGTTGGCCGTTGCGCTTCTATGGTTTGTTCGGGTGGGAGGAACCGTGGTTGAAAAAAACCTTGTGGAGGAGAACACCAAAATCAACATGCGATATGTCGCGTTCAATGGAAAAAAAATGTATGCACGCCTGCCGCAATTGCATTGCTTTAGATTATTGCGATTATTGGTTGCGGGTGGTAGATTGTTGCAAGCAGTAGCTGGAGCTGAGCTCGAGGCGCCACAGGTACCTACATACTTCAGTACGGTGCTGTTGAATTGCTATCGCTCAAGATGCCTGCACGCTTTTCTCGCACTCAATTACGGGCTGCTAAGTGCCCGGGCAGCCTTGAGGGAGACGCCCACTTCGATTCTGCAAAGGACTGCTCACACCGAAGCTGAATTGCCAGCTAGCGGATTCCGGTCGATGGGTCGGTTCAGCAGCCCACGGACCTTGGCTGCGATGGAACGTTGGCTGGCCAAACTTAAATCAATGAGACCATGATGATTCATAATGAGAGGCACCCGTCCCGGATGAATCATGCGGCTCCGGCGTTCTGCCGCAAGATACAGTGGGCGGTCGCAGTTGATGAGCCGATCAAGGAAGCGAGTGAGGCGGCTAAAAAAGAATGACGAAGTGTCGTGGATGAACAACACAACTCAATCAGTACGGTGAGATGAGTCTGTCCAGCATGACAATGGCAATTCTACTGTGAAAGCCATCGATTGACAGTGTAGCCGTCTTTCTAGATCCTTAAGCAGTAGCTGGTTTAACTGACAATCGTGGATACATTGCCCCAGGACTCCGTTTCAGTCCGCCAAACACTGTTTTGATCTCTCGAGATGTTGGCGAACAGAGCTTCTGTATCGTCAGTCCCTCAGTAACCGCCAAAGATGGCAATAGGTTGACAATACTTACCAGTCTATCACCTCCATTTGAACGCTGGCCGACAGATACGGGCTTGATCCGGGTCAAGGAGATTGGGGTTTTCACCGCCCAGGGATTCTGTCTGTAACCCTTGAGCCATGCACATCATCCGGTTTCCGGTTAAGAAGCATGTCGTTTACTTTCGTTTTAGTGTTTCATCGCAAGAGGACCAGCAGTGGTGAGACTCTCGAGTCCAACTTGTTGATGGGGGATGTGACAGTCAATTTGGGCGGCCTGCTCTGGCCAGTCGAGACTGATGGTCATTGCAACCACGATGAGAAACATCTAAGTAGCAAGTGGTTTCTACTATTCCGCAAAGGGGTGTTGCAAGCACCTTGGGGGTATCTAGAATCAGGCTGATGATGTGGTCTACGGTGGCGTCGCCGTCGCAGACTGCTGGCCGGGGAGGGATGAGCACTTGCACTAACAAGTCGTGTGCACCTCAACGCGAATATCCAAGACGAGAGCTGCGAGACTCACTCTCAGAATCGCCTGCTCTGAGTTTTCGTCTTTCCTGTTTCAACCTCAGGTGCCTGCGGATTAGGGCTTGATGGTGTGGTGATCAACGTGCTGGCAAACTGGCTACAATGAGTCAATACTGCGTCAAATGATCTGGAAAGACAGAACGCATGGAATCAACACGACTCTGCAGAACCCTTCAAGGCGACTACGATGCAATTCATCTGGCAACGCCTAATGACACATGGAGCGGCATTCTCAGCTGAGCACCATGCATGACCTTTCAATCCAGCTTGATGGGCTGTGTCGTCGAAATAAGCTGTGGCCTGTGCAAAACCCCAGGAGGCCTGCAAGCTGCGATGGATTGGGACTGCGCAAGGGAATGATGCGGGGCACTGCCATGGGTGTGATAGCTGCAGTGCAGTGGTTTGGTGGGGGTTCTCGCAAGTACAACAGCTTCCAAGAGCTGGCTACCGCGCAATAGTGTCGAACATGGACCTGTTTCAATTGGATCAGATAGCTTTGGGCATCACGAAACGATGCCAGTTACTAAGGGTAGGTTCTTCCTGTACCATGAGTGCAATGCATCTGGCAATTCAATTTTGCCCAAGAGTTAGCGATGTTACAGTGTGCTGAGGTGGCGTCTGGACAGCCGGTCGAGATACGATCGGAGGTGTCTGTGCCAATTGGAGGGTGCTGCCAAAGAGCTGTCGCCTGAAATTGGCCTTGAGCCAGCACATGCAGGTGTTGATGATCTGCTACCAGTGTGTTCACCAGCGCATTGGTCAACGAAAAGATCTTGAAGTAAAAAGCAGTCCACTGTTTGCCTCGCCACGCATCACCACGGAAGAACTGAAAGTTGCTTCATGGTGCCGTCCAGGGCGAGGGCATTGTTCCATCTGTATGTCCGCGACGGGCGCCTGTCGCAGAGCTGCAATGCACTGACCCAGCGCTGCAATGTTTGCCTAGATCTGAGGACCCCGCCTCAACTTGCATCCCCCATTGACTTCATAATAGCCATAGACCGGTGCAATAGCTCAGCTTCACGCAAAAGATTCTCGGCTCGAAGCCCTGGCACCTGGCGATATTGCGATGCGAAGATTTCTGCTGCACCATGTGCTGCACCTTGGTTGCAAAATGCAAACGGCATCGCGGACCGTAGCAAGCTAGATAGGTGGTGGCGGGCTCTGGAGCTCCCAAGCCTGCCTGCTGCAAGTCTCGAGCTCCGATTTCAAAATACCTGCAACTGAATTCCACGACCAAAATGGGTTTCCACAGTCAGTTGCCAGTGTATACTGTATGATACACACAGTTTAATTAATCTCTACAAGGTGTTTTGGCTGTTCAATGAACCCCAGCTTGTTGCGTGCAGAGGAGCCCAACATTGCTTTCAGCCCATCATGCGATTAAGGAGCTCAATTACGCCGACGATCGTGGCGCAATCATCGGCCAATTGAATCGCCCAACACCACGGAGACCAACACCAAGACACTTTGCCCAATGTTCTAGGAGTTATGCCAGCAAAGGAGAAAACCTGGCGTGATCATAATTCGCAGATTGTGCTAGCATCGTTGCCGCCAATTCGAGTTTTTATCGCCCTTATGTGTTGCTCCGCCAAGCTGCACCGAGATAGTCATGTTTCCAATCTGGAATCGGCCTTCTTCACCCCCCACGTGATCAACGATCTCGATCACTTGGCGGAACATTTCGGTGATATACTCTCGATGGGTTTCAGTCCCAGAACTCATCTGTCATATCATGAGACCACCGAGATTCTGTTCGTATTGAGGGGAGTGTCAATATGGTGAAAGATCCAACGATCAGGCATCCCTCTCCATCTTTCTCCTCTCTCGATCTTAGCCTTTGGCAGTGCTCGTGTCGCGACCTGTCTACGGTCATCCTTATCTGTTGAACGCCGTCAAATTGTAGATAGTTCACTCGCACGTAATTTGGCAGTGCCTCACCACCTTTCCATGAAAGGAAGTGGAAAGCAGCAGTTCAACTTTTGGTAGATCTAATTCCAATGCATGGTTTCGAGATGGCCCGCCAAGCGCCAAGTGCCCCATTAGGGAATAGTGGTGAGAAAAACTCTCGAATAGGAAATATGGGCGATGAAACCCCGGATTGGGACACGGCCAGGAAATCATTACAGCAACAAGTGAACCACAAGTTCGCAGATCAGTACCGGATAATCACGAATGCACAAGGTCTAACAGCATGGCTCTTGACTCGAACCATGTGGTCATTTTCTATTCTACTTTCCAGCAGCTGCCAGTGCAGTCTCAAGTCATCTCGGCCGAACACAAGATTGGGAGAGCAAAGAGGTTATCCACCTTCAGAATCCGTTCAGGCGGTCAAGCCGTTAGCCGGCAGTGTCGAGAGACTTCAATATGCAGCGACTCTTGGCTCATTGGTGTCGTTGGGCGTTGACATGCAGGCCACTCCCAACCGAGAGAGAATGAGACGTGGCGACGAGTGGCCCAAGCCAACGGTGCACACCATCGGCAAAGGCGGGCTCACATCTGCAACGAAATATATGCGGCATAAAGTGGTATGTTGTAGAGAAAGGAATGCCGTCTGCAACAAGCTATACGGCCGTTGGCACTGGAAGTAGACGGGTGCAGCCGATGGCTAGCGTTGCAACGGATGAGCCCCGTTGCGATGGGGCTCCGCGGGTGCGAACGAATAGTCACCGTGCATGCGCGGCTGATAGATCGTCAAGTTTATGGACCCCAACTCATCAACACTATCTTCCAATCCTCATGGTGTCTTCATGGGCGAAAGGCAAAAGCCCCCAACCGAAGCCAATCAGCCGGCCCTCATTGATAAGCCGGGCCGGTCAGAGGGCATCCCCCGCAATGACGGGGGATCCACCACTGCAACATGCATCCCTGTCCCTTATCGTGCCCTGGTTCTTTGGGGTCGCACCCCAGCCTCAGGGTCCACCGCTATCTTCGGGGAAGACGCCATGTCGCATCCAGCGCGTCGGCAATTCCCCAAAGTCTGGGGTGCTGATAGGAGCGCCCACCCCAAACCGCCGGGCCGGTGACGATATTTTAGGGGCACGCCGCCGCCCCAGAAAGCGCAACGTTCTCTCAAACTTTCTGTTACGACCGACGGCACCAAGATGATGACAGAAACTACCGGCCACGCGCCGACTACCGGCCCTTCAACATGGGCCATCTTCTATCGAGGCGTGCTGTTCCAGATGATCCTGTTCGGGGCGTAAGTGATGGTGCGATTGTGAAAGTCAGCAGCAACATGGCAGGTCTCGTGACTAACTTCGCGCAGTCTCTCGTTTGTGGGCCCTGCAATGGGAGATGCCGTGAGTGTTCCCCCAAGTCCTGCTCGATACATCATCATCTAACCTCTTGCAGCTGTCCAACTTGGGCGGAGGTGGGTTTTCGACTCCGTGGCTTGCCAACATTGCCAACTGCCTGTCGTATGCCGGGAGCTTCATGGTCACCATCCTCGGCGGGCCGTTGATCAACAAGATCGGTATCAAGTGGTCTTGCTTCATCGCCGCCGTCGCCATGCCCCTGCAGGGGTCGGCCTTTTACGTCAGCGCCCGTTACAATGTCGACTGGTACCTGCTGTTCGGCAACATTGTCTAGGGCATCACCGGCGGCTTCCTCTACGTGGGCGAGTCGACGGCCATGTTGTCTTATCCCCATCCCGACAAGCGAGGACTGTGAGTTGTTCATATCACTCATTCAAGAAGAATCTTGTACACTGACACATTCTGCTAGATATCTTGGTGAGACCAATGAAACGGTTCGAAACAAGATGTGCTTGCTGATACGAAGTAGGAATCTGGTCGGCGATGCGCAGCAGTGGAAGCTTGCTGGGGGGCGCCATCAACTTCTCCAACAACCACAAGACAGCCACTTCCGGCGGTACGTCTGCCTTTAATCCAATGACATGAACAGTCTAACACATATCAGAGGAGTGGCCTGGTCGACTTACCTCATCTTTGTCGCCTTTGAATGCACCGGCGTCATCTTCGCTCTCTTGCTCTCCCCGACGAGGAAGGTCCGGCGTCACGACGGCAGCAGGGTCCAGATGCCCGAGAAGCTCACCTGGAAACAGGAGTTTTCTATGCTGTACAGAGCTTTGCGGAATAAAAAGGTGCGTGTTAGATCCACATGCCAGCGTTCCTCTGCTCACCCCGTCAGATTCTGGCCATGTTCTTGCCCAGCTTCTTCAGCTTCTTCTACGGCGGCACCATGGGCACCTACCTGAGCCTGCACTTCTCTGTGCGATCCCGAGCCTTGTCTTCTCTTCTCGTCCGTAAGTCGGCATCTCCTGGCCTCTTGCGGTGCTTCATACTGACTGCTGCAGCAATCTTCACCATCTCCTCCGTTCTCGCGTTTGGCAAGCTGCTTGACGGGAACTGGGCGACTCAGAAACGCCGCGCGTATGTCTGCTGCATGATGTGGATCTTGCCAATCGCTGCCGGCTTCATCTGGATCGGCATCGAGTACAGCCGCCTGGGCCCCAAGTCGTCGCTCGACTATGCCAAGTGAGTCCTTTTCTTGACTCTTGTGATGACTTCACGACACCATATTGACTAACAACCACAGTGACACTGCATCCTGGGCCAGGGCCTACATCCCGTACCTGATGGTGTTTGTGGCGGGCTACTGGACCCAACTCTCGCTGTACTGGATCCTTGGCAACTTCTCGCTCGAGGTGGGCAGCAGCGCGCGCACGGGCGGACTGTTCCGCGCCTTTGAGACGGCGGGGCAGGCCGTGTCGTACGGCTTGAGTTCCTCGGCCAGCGTCGGGGGCCTGGTTCCGTTCTACGTCAACTGCGGGCTGTTCGTGCTGGTCTTGCCCTGCATCTGGTGGCTGATCCAGCTGATGCCGGACGTGGCGCTGACGGTGGGCGTGGAGCCGGAAGACCCGACGGCGGGGAAGGACATCGAGGACGGGAAGATCAAGGATGTGGATGTGAAGAAGCTATGAGGGTTTCAAAACGTAGTGGTTGAGCTGAAGGGTCTGCTGAGGATGTTTTAATTAAGAGGCGGTCGTAGAAACACAGATCTGCATCCCTGGAAACTCTTTGATCAATGACTTTGTGAAACTGCTCCGTCCTGAGAAACAACTTCTACAGCATTGTCCATTCTTAGGTTCTCAAGGCCTAGCTCAACGATCGTGGTGTGTCAGCATAGTATAGCGCCGTGGGTAAGATCACTTCCTATCCTGGTCCTGTCATTCATGCCAGAGTCTAGGTTTTCTTGCGCAACTGGTATCAAGGAATGATACTCGGCCAACATCATGCATAAGAAACCTGATATGAGCAACGCTTGTATCGATTATGTGCACTTCTTGATATATACAGATTTTCGGTGTCGAGCTAGACTCGCAAAGGAATGGACTCTACATGCAGGACCTTCTCGCTGACTTTGCAGGAGGGCGCCCAGCTCGGCTCGTCCCGGTCACTAGCTGGCTTGCCTGGCACCCGGCTTCTCTCTACGTTACAGAACGGCTTGACGCTGCTAGCCTTGCAGTTCGCCGTAAACCGGGTCCGGATCCCCTCCACATCGGTGTTCTGGAGCCGGTCCACCCTGTCTTGTGTGACCTGGAAAGGCTTGGGCAGTGGCAGCTCGGCCACACCGCTCGGCTCACTGTGCTCTATACCAAGAGCGTCCAGCACGAGTGTCGAAATGGATGACGTGGAGAGCAAGATACGGGGCATGCCTGAGTTGGTGTTAGCTCATCACAGTCTGGAATACAGCGAATTGCATGCACTTACCATGTCCCGCAAACCCAGCCGTGATCCATTGGCCAGGATGTTGAGGTGCCGCCCCGACAAAAGGAAATCCATCCGCGCTGGTTGTCTCGACTGCAACAAAGTTAGCAAACGACCAGAACACCATGCTGAGCGAGATACTCACTGCCAGTCCAAGAACCTCCCTGCTCCTCCAGCTTGGTGGCTGCGTCAGATTCGGGCCACGCCTGCACGTCTGAAGATGGCCAAGACCGGAAGAACTCGTCCACTCCGGGCATGGGCTGGTCGTCGTCACCCCGCAATACGCAATCTGACGGGCGGTGCACCAGGTACTGCCGCGCACCGCCCAAGATGATGGCGTTGTGAGGGGCTGGGAGCTGCAGGTGATAGTTATTGACAGTGGCATCCCAGTGTTGGGCCCCTGTATGCTTGATGAAGCCCGCCGGCGCCTTGATCGCGGCCAGCGTCCCCTTCTCCGGCAGCACCAGGTTGCTGTACTCGGGCCGGAGGTGCGAAGCCCAGGCGTTGGTGGCATGGACGACGGCCCGCGTGCGTACTTCTCCTCGCTCGGTGCGGACGTGGATCCAGCCGTCGGCGTCCTTTTCTGATACTCGGACGACGGGGGTGTGTGCCTGAACGTTCAAGTTGCCGCGGGCCAGCACGATGCGCAGAATCGCATGGACGAACTTGTATGCCCAACTACAGAAAGGTCAGTACTGAGTATCCCAAGCCAAGTCACGCAATGGAAACTCACACTTGGCCGGCAGGATGCACTATCGCCCCCAGAGCCCCCTTCATCTGCGAAAAGTCTTCGGCTTCCTTCGCGTCCGCAAGCACTCTGCACACCTGCACCACTTCGTTGTCGTCGCCGTGGTCCCTCCGCATGGCGTCCAAGGCGCCCTTGAGCCGGGTCCAGGCCTCGTCCGTCATGGCCGCATCAAAGGTCTCGCCAAACTGGAGACATATCTCGTCCGCGATGCCCTCTTCGGCCGCCAACTCGGCGAACGCCGGGATGTGTGCAATTTCGTGCCGGATGAGCTCCATGGCTGTGTCCGCCCCAAATCGATCTGCCCAGACGGTGTAGCGAGAGTACGCGTGAGGTCTCAGTTGTCCGCCTGTGAAGTGTGATCAGTCAGCAACTGTTGCCACACAGACTCTTGTCGTCAGCACCAACTCACCGTTCCGGCCCGTGGCGCCGCCGCAAATGTCGCGTGCTTCCAAAAGCACCATCGAAGGTTGCTTGCCATGGGTTTTGGTGTACTTGTCGAGCCAGTATGCCGTTGTGGCCCCAGAGTAGCCTCCGCCAATGATGACCACATCTGCCGTTTCGGGGAGCTCAGGGGTTGAGCGCAGGTCGCGCAGGGGCGAATCAGCTGCCTCGATCCAGTAAGATTTGGTGGGATTGGTGCACGGGAGAACCATGTTGGGAGATGGAAATGCCAAGACGATAGTTAGTTTGGAGGCTGGCGTAGCTTGGCGTTCAATCCTGTTTGAGGTTCAATTGAAACTGAAGCTCAACAGCATTACTCGAGAAATTGGAATGCAAGCGTGGTGAATGCATGCTTTGATTGTCTTATCATGATTGAAATCGCCGCAGCTGATGAAGTCATTAATACACTGTGTAAGCTGGCGATAGTCAAGGACCGGCCCGTCACCGGCCCGGTCGCCGCAGATATCCGACGGGGGTCTGATTGGTATCTAATCGCCGGTCGTAGATTAAAGCACCCAAAACCCGACCGACAAAAGAAGCCAAGCCTGCGATAACCTCAACACCACCACACCGGCTTCAAGCTTACCCCCACTAGTCAAAGCACCACACCACAATCGCCATGGCCAAACATGTCGTGTTCGACATTGTCGGCACCTGCGTGTCCTTCGACGCCTACTACGACAAGATTGAACAAGTGATGGGGCCCAAACTGCGCCAGCAAAGCATCACGGCCAAGCACTTTGGCTTCACCTGGCAGACGGCCGCCGAGCTCGAGTTCACGTTTCTGTCGGTGGCCGGCAGCTACCTGCCCTACAAGGACGTCATGCGCGGCCTGTTCTACCGCACCCTCTGGATGGCGGGGGTGGCCGACCCGCAGGCTTTTGCGACGGACGAAGAGCGCGAGGCCTGCATCGAGGGGTACGCCAGCCTGCAGCTGCGCGAGGACTGCGGCGCGTGTTTCCAGAAGCTGCGGGACGCGGGGTTCACGGTGTGGTGTTTCACGACGGGCGACATCCAGCGGGTCAAGGGCTACTTCGACCGGGGCGGGGTGGAGGTGCCGCTCGACAACATTGTCAGCTGCGACGGGCTCGGCGTGGCCAAGCCGGCCCTGGCCGCGTACGAGCACGTGTGGGCGCGGCTGGGCAAGGAGGACGTCAAGTGGTTCGCGGCGGCGCACATGTGGGACGTGGCGGCGGCCACCAAGGTCGGGTTTCGGGGCGCGTGGTCGGCCGCGCTAGAGAAGGAGCCGTGTCTGGATGTGTTTCGGGACGCCAAGATGGAGGTGGTTGCAGGCTCTCTGCTGGATATGGCGGACTCCATCATAAGCAAATCATAACCAAATCACGGGTGCCAATCTGGGGTCAAATTCGACGCAAGTCTACATACTTCATTATTCACCTTGGAAGAACAGCACCAGTGATACTACAAAATCAATCAAAACAATATACGCATTATGAATACCTCAAATCTCTCGACATGATGCAGTCTTCGCGTACTGTCTCGTCGCCGCAGCTAAAAGACTGATGCACCTCTGGTCGATATCGGATAGGTTGTTCGACCGGCCCGGTCAGATGATGAGTAAGTTAACCTCTCTTGCCCTTGGTAGAACCCCTCCAGACCGGAGACATCTCCGACCACGCTATCTGACGGGGTTGCATCTGCGGAGAGATAAGGTATCGGATACCTACTAGGCGCAGTGTGGGGAGATAAGGACGCATGCTGGCTGGTTCCACCCTGTCGTGCTGATCTATCCACATGACATGGTCCTTCTCCACTCGAGATCCGGGGAGCGGAGATAACGCCAGGAGTCACTTGACGACACGGGCGATCCTGACGAGTGAGCCGCACATCCAGCAAACCACCACCGGAAATGACGATGGTCGATCGCACGACAGCGAGAATCACCAAGAAACGCGGCAGCGTGGGTCCACTGGAACGGCAGCGGGCCGTCCGCGCCCGCGCCGAATGCCGCCGGTTGAAGGAGAAGTGCGAAGACGGGATGCCGTGCCGGAGATGCAGGGACCTGCGCCGGCATTGCGAGTACAGCACTACGGCCGCCCCCGACCGGGCCAGCGCTGCACAGGCCGACTGGCTGCGGACGCTGGTGGAGCGCTCCCGGTACATGGAAGCCATTCTCCAGCATCACCTGCCGTCACTGTCGCTGCAGACGGAGAGCCTCAAACGCGCATCCGAGAATCTACCGTCGGGATTGGCGAGTCCCGAAGAGCCGGGACAGCAGCCTCCGGGGCAGACTCCTCGACAGACCCCTGTCGCTGCTGAGAATGACGATGCTGCTCCTGCGGCGGAAAGCCCCTTGGATGAAGTGTGCACGATTGATGTCATCAACGATGACGTCGCCCGTAAGTTTCTGCCATTAAGATCGATATTATCTTTACGTAATGACCAACAGTCCACTAGACTACTCTGGAGAGCTCTCGCATTGGAACTTCAGCATGCGCATCAAGCGAAACATCGATACCCTGATGGCCACGTCCCAGGTGCCTGTACGTGTAAACACCCTCCAGCTGAACCAGAACTCGTGATGGCTGACCCTTTTGCAGCAACTCGACGGACAACAGCGGGTCCCCGAGTTCATAAGGGTACCCGAACCGCTATCTGACACGACACTGATGACCGACCTGCTCAAAGTACTGCCGCCACGTCCAGTTGCCAGTTTCCTGGTCCACGTCTTCTTCACCCACGCCACGAGCTTCTACTTCTTCCTGGACCAAAGATGGGTCATGTCCACGCTCGACAGCTTATATCAGAGCCCATCACGGTATGACTCCAAGAATGTCGTCCCGGCTTGTGCGGTCACCATGGTCTTGGCCGTGGGGGCGCAGTATGTCCACCTTGAGTCGCCCGACCGCGACCAGGCCAACACCAACTGGGAGCTCGAGATTGGCTCGACCTTCTACCGCCATGTTGCCCGCCTATTAGCCGAGATGATTCACTCTGGTTCCATCATATCAGTTCAAGTCTGCCTCCTTCTTGGCTTGTATTGCCTGCCGTTGGATGCATCCGGTCTGGGCTACATATACTTAAACCTCGCCATGAAACTGGCGATTCAAAACGGGATGCATCGCAGACCCGTGTCGGCGGTGCCAGACGCGCTGAAAGAGGAGACTCGATGCCGGCTGTGGTGGACCGTCTACTGTCTCGAGAGGTGAGATCTCACGACATGTCATAGTTGGAACAGGACTGACAATTCCAGGAAAATTGGCATGTTCCATGGGCGCCCGTCTGCCATTTCGAGATCCAACTTTGACGCCAGCCTGCCTACCGATAGCGCCGAGTTCTCGTCCCTCAGCGGGTCTGCACACATATCGACCTTCCTAGACGCGATACAACTGACAAAGTACGCCGAGACTCTCCAGCGTGACTTGTAAGTATTACTGAAATCTAAATACTTGGGCGAAGTCTGACAGACACAAGGTTGCGGCTCCGTGGTTCGCAGAGATCCGATGCAGGTAGAGTCATCGGCAACCTCAAACAAACGAAAGCAGAGTGCGGGCGCTGGTGGTCTTCCCGTAGGCCGACGGAGACATACAGGGTGGCTTTGCATGCGCGTCTCGAGCATTGCCTTCTCGAGATGTTTGTCGGCAGGCCCTTCATTCTGACAGAAAAGACGAGCGGCGCATCCTACATCAGCGAGAGGCAGCCGATCGTGGCCGAGGAGCGGCGTGCTCTGCCTTGGTCTTCACTGGTTCAAGACTGTCTCTCGGCGGCCACCGAGGCCATTGAAATCTGCCACACGATGCGGACTGGCCCCATGGGGCTGACGAGATCGTCCTACGTCGAGTACAGCTCGTGCCGGGCGGCGATGCTGGTACTCCTGGCCTACAGCATTCGTGACAGAACGAAAGTTCACGGAGCAATACTGCAGCGCGGGCTCGACGCCATCCGTGACATGGCGTATGCGGGAGACTCGGCGAGATCCGAAGTCCAGCTTATCGAAACGCTCGAGGCCGCCTTGCAACACATGAACGCATTCACGTCGCCGGCGCAGTACACTCCAAGAACGCCTCAGACGGTCCCCGAAGAAGGCTACGAGGGGTTTAATGGACAGCCTGGGCTTCATGTCGGACCTGCCGCACAGTTAGGGGAATGGATCAAGTAGGTTGGTACATGTATATTGATACGTAAAAGCTGGCCTTATTCTTTCACAACCTGCTCCGCAGCTGGGAGTCTTTCGTGACCGACTTCCACAACGTGAGTGACGAGTGTTCCTGAGTGCTGTTCCATCGTGCAGCATCGGTCTGGTAGGGAATCGGCACCGCATGCTCCTTTTCTACCTTGCCGTTGAGGAGCTGTAAGGCCATGTGTTTGGCCGAGTGGAAGATTTGCGGCATGCCGTGGCCCGTGAAGCCGGCGCAGATGTAACTGCCGGGCCTCTCGGGAACTTCGCCCACGTAAGGAAACCCATCCCACGAGTAGCCCATGATGCCGGTCCACACCTGCTCCGTCCGTACGTCCCTGTTCTCCCAGCCAATGAAGTGCCGTTGCATATACCCGTCGAAGTAGTGGCGCGCCGGCTCGATCAGCGTGCTGTCGTCGCTTACGTTGAACCAAGAGTCGAGGTTCTCAAAGTAGTCCCGCCGGCCGCCGCCCACCACGATGCCTCCGTCCGGGCGCGGCACGAGGTAGTCGTACTCGAAATCGTTGAACCGCATCATGTAGCTGTCCGAGATGGGAGGCGGAGGGGGTCCTGCTTTTGAGTCCTGGAGACGGGCGCAGATCCCGCGTACCGGTACGATCCTGTCCCGCAGCTCCGGCAGGAGTCCCGAGCTGTAGCCGTTGGTGGCGTGGACGACGGTCGAGGCCGTCATGGAACCCCTGGATGATGTCGTGACTTTCCAGCCCTGCCCGTCATCACGGGGCTTCACCGACGTCACGGGCGTCATGGTCTGGAGGTTGACGCCCTGCGAGACACAGGTCTCCAGCATCTGACAAATCAGACGGTAAGGCCAAAGTCTTGCCGCTTTATACTTGTGACACGACTTGGCACCACGAACCCCTGAGACCTTGTTCTTTGTTAGCGACATCGAGTTTTCACAGAGTTGATCTTGTTGAGATTCAGTCTTCTTACTCGCTCAGCTTCAGGGCCGGTGCTGCGTTCAATGGTCTGTGCCGTCGAGATGCCCGCCGCGACGGCCTTGCTCAGAGCCAGGCCCGTGTTGCGGCTGCCGGCCTCGTCAAAGCAGACGTCGCTGACCCACGTCTCCTCAAAGTCGCAGTCGATGCCGCGGGACTGGATCAGGTCCTGGACTTCTTGCACTTGGCGGGCCTCGAAGGACGCCACGTGCTCGGCCACTTCTGGGCCGTGCGTCTCGAGCACTCGCGCCGCGCGCAGGTACGGGTCGGGCTTGAGGTGGCCCCCTATTTCGGCAAGTCAGCGAGAACTTCTTGGGCGATGCAAAAAAAGGGAAAACACACCGTTGCGCCCGGTCGCTCCGGAACAGGCCTCGCGGGCTTCCAGAATCACAATGGAAGGGGCTTTGCGTCCTTGCCGCTCGCTCTCGGTCAACAGGTGCTGTGCTATCGAGGTGCCGCTGTAGCCCGCGCCGATGATGACGATATCGGCATGTTCGGGCAGATCTTTGGTGCTGCGGTGGGTGTCGATGGGGAGGGCGGTCGATCTCCAGTAGGAGGCGGTGGCCTTGGCGGAGGGAACGGCTTTGGAGATGATGCCATGGTGTCGTGTTTTTGATAGCCTACTTGTGCCTGCTCCGATTGGACTCAGGATTCAGCTTTCAATTGTTTTGTTTTTGCCGCTGTTAGGGCCACTCATCGTGGGCTGTAGCGGTATCGACCCGGTCCGGCTGGATCCGTCCATCCACCTTGATGGGCAAATATCAGGTGTGGGTCTTCCTTTTTCGACCGGGCCGGTTCGAAAACCAATCACGGAGCCTGCCGCGTATACCGCGAGACAATTTACACGACAGCCACTCATTGTTATTTGAACGTCAGCGATATTTTGAAGGTACATATACGGCTTGGAACTGGAAGATGGAACTGGGAGTGCAAGTAACGGTCGTAATAGTGTTCCACTCGATATGCCTTGAGCGACCCAAAAATGACTCGGCGTTTGGAACGACGCAGCAATCATTTGGGGACTGATAGGGAATATCTCGGCCCCATACATGAGGCCAAAAGACGCTCCTCGTGATCTGCACTGTCGTTGTGGTGGCGAAGTATCCAAGGTTTGGCGAATCGCGTCATGCTGAAATCTGGTTTGGATATCCAGCTTCTGGAAGACGCGGTTTTGGGTATCGACGATTTGATTTACATGACGTGATTCTTCAAGAGAGGTATCTCGAGCCATTGAACTACAGTTGGAGCGGCCCGTCTCTGAGGTGGCAAGAAGCAAGCCTCCAGCTGCTGTGTAACCGTTGCATCGTGTTGCGGGGTATTATTGCTGCATTTTCGGCAGTCTTAACAACATGATCACTTTTCGTTTCTTACACATTGAACCTTACTACTGAAATAGCCACTCTATAGACCATTTGGAATCATCGTCATTGAGGAAGACAGAGGAAACCGCATTTGCTGCGTGTCACAAACCATCGCATCCGTCAACATCAGCATGCCCGTTACTCGCTAGAAGGTCCCAGCGGCAAAGAGTTCTGGAGTACCTTGTCCGCGAAGGAGCATACTTTGGAAGAGTATCAGATGGTGGCAACAGCCCTGAAAGAAGAGGTAGGTTCGATGTTCACCCGCATGGCTCGTTTCCGATGGCTTGCAGACTGATTATGGAGTGGTAGTTCCGACGGCCAGAGGCAGCCCATCAAATTCACTTTTCCCACCGCGAGCCCGTCCAACTCCCCCACAATATACCAAGTACCAAAGTCGACTTCAAGTGCTTTCGAGATTGTTTGGTATTCCTGCTGCGTGGGGTGATTTTCCTCGAAGGGTCCGAGACGCTCGTGGAGCCTGGTTACGCCTATGCCATCAAGGACGAAGAGATGCTGGGGCTTGGCGGGAATACCACCATTTTCGTCACGGAAGAAGGAGCCATGAGGGGAATATGCGCACAGAAGACGAGGGAGGTGCAAGAGGCGATTCGCAGGAGCCAGGAGGCATACGGCAAGAGGCAGAGGAGGCCATGGAACAGAGTGAGGAACAAGTTTCGCCGGGAGAAACCGCTGGAGATGTGTGTTGATCTTTGGAATATCTAACCAGAATGACGTTGTTCCATTTGATCATTAGTCTGTGATTACTTGAGGGGTTCACGAAGACGGGTTTTGTCAGTACGCTTCGGTCATGGGAATTCTTGATCTTGAAATACCTAGGCAGGTGCCCATTGTAAGTGAGGTAGAATTAAAATTTAATATATATTTATTTAATGCATCTTTCTATATCCACTTTAAACTCCGTCAATTAACGGACTAAGTCCCTGCGCCGAGCCGAGCTTGTCCTCGAACCAGGTGCGCAGACGCTCCAGCCGGGGGCGGTCGGACATCCACTCGCGGAAGTAGGTGATGTTGGTGCCGGGCATGTCGAAGATGGCCGGGTAGCCGGCGGGAGGGGCGACGTCGCGGCGAACGGGCCAGGAGCCGCGGGTGGACTGCCACTCGGGGGTGAGCATGTAGTTGTGCAGCAGCTTGGCGCCCTCGGGGTGGGGCGCGTCCTTGGGGATGGCGGCGAGCTGGAACCAGGTCACGAAGGAGCCCTGCGTCGGGTGCGAGACGTTGATGTTCTTGGTGGAGAACAGGCCGTCCGAGGTGAAGGAGGCGGCCCAGGTGCTCTGGGGGTCGGCCATGACGGTGTCGGGGGTGCGGGTGCCGCGGACCCAGCGGGGGTTCTGGGCCAGCAGGCGGTCGAACCAGGACTTGCCGTACTGTTGCATGCTGGCCGTGGTGTTAGTATTGGGACTTATGTAGCTCTACCGGTGACGCAACAACTTACATGAGATCGAATGCGTACAGCACGGCGTCGTCGTCGTTGGGGTAGGTCAAGACGAGCTTGTCCTTGAACTCGGGCCGCAGCCAGTCCTCCCACTCGACCGGGGCCTCGATGCCGGGCAGCTTGTCCGTGTTCCACTTGCCGGCCCAGCCGACGGTCAGGATGCCGTAGAAGGCGGCGCGGACGTCGCGCATGGGCGGGTAGAGCTGGTCGAAGCCGACGGGGGCGTAGTGCAGCAGGGCGCCCTCGGCGTCGAGGCGGGGGAAGTCGTGCACCGTCTGAAAGGCGATGCTGTCGACGTAGACGTGGCCCGACGCCAGCTGCTCGTCGAACCGCGTGCTGTGGTACTTGGACAGGTCCGTCGTCAGGTTGAGCGTCATGCCCGGGAAGCGGCCCTCGAACTCCTTCTTGAGGGCGTCCTCGTCGGTGCGCTCGTCGCCGCCCAGCCACATGGTGACGACGCCGCCTTCGGCCAAGGCCGCCTTGTAGATGGCGCCGAGCGGACGGGTCTCGACGAGGGCGGCGCCGTTGAAGCCGAGGACCTGGTCGTAGGCCAAGGCCTGGCCGGCTAACAGGGCCGAGGCGGTAAGGAGAGAACGGAGCATAGTGGACAGATGGCTTGGCTGAAGATGGACAAGGAACGAGAGTCGCGTGGGCAAAAGGCCTGCTGCAACAGCGACAGAATAAGTTCTGGGCGCCGCATTTATACATATATGCCTGCTAGGGTGCACTCCAGCCTGCCAAGGGCCTCGCATCAGCGGTCGATCCCCATGCCTGACTCCATGCCTGACTCTATGCCTGTCTCCTGCTCAGAATCCAGACCGGGGGAGCTCATCGTGATGGCGAGAGCCGGGCAGCGAAGTAAAGCAGCGGCATTTCAGCCGCTGGATCTGAGACCCGGCTGGTGCACCGTGCCCACTGCGACCCTGACACCCCTGTTGGTTTCCCGGCAGGATGGGAACTTTAAGGTTCGGGTGACTGACAGAACTCTGTTCTTCTTTCAAGCTCGATGTAACAGGAAATAGCTGCGTGTAAGTGCAGACACATACTCCGAGGTCGGTCAGAAGCCACGGCCCACTCGACTTGGCAGGGGTTGGAAATACGACACCCACTACCACGCAGGCGACTGAGTCAGGCACGAGGCTAGCCACATGTACCTGGCAAGCTGACTGACCAAAAGGAGACAATGAGGTCAATTGCTGCAGGGGGGCCTCGCGAACCTCGTGACCTGCTCGTATGTTTACCCCTTGGGATTGGCCAATCAGAGACCCTTCCACTTGATCGTGCCACCAACAACATCTGGGGTTACATGGAGCCGTTTAAGCATATATCCTCCAACGTCTTTGCACGGGGCAGTTCGGGGCCAAGCGTAAGCGCTCGTACGACTTAACATCCAGCCCGGAATTCTCCCTCCTCTAGTCTGGCATGGCGGGGGCTCAGTTGGTCGCCAGCCTGTTAAGAAGCGGTGATGTCCAGGCTGAGTGCCGACAGGGTGAGCTATTTTGTGACCGGGTGACATGCCTTTCTAGCTTAAGGACCCGGACTTCAACTTCTAGCGTGATTCTTACCAGCAATGACGGAAGTTGATGAGCTTGCCCTGGCTACAACTAGGAGAATAGATTACGCAATTGGATCTGGGACGTTCCGGGCTGGCAGGGAAACCTGGACAAATAAGACCCTTCTCGAAAAGCCCAACTTGGATGGGAGAACCAATCTAAGACGGCCACTGCGACAAGAGACCCATCGCCATCGGCTGGGCTACCCTCACGAATACGTGTAAAGGTGAAGCAGTATAATATGAAAGGTGGCAATCCCAACTCGAAAACCTTGTTCCCTGTGAGATTGCATGTATTAAAATTGTTTGGATCGATATCGGGGCCGGCTTTTGATGCAGTGATATGATCAGGATGGCAGCATCTCGGATCATCAGAACCGTAGGTATCTGCAGTGTTCGGCTTCAAAACAATAATAGCACTGGCAAGTGGCGAATCGGCTCTTAAGGAATGATAAATCCATTTTCAAAAGATTGAAAGGATGTGATACGGATATGCATATTCTATATACCATTGTCTTGAGTCATTGATGCAATTGCATGCGGTTGTCCTGAGTTGTTGGTGCACTGCATGCTCGTCCAATTTCAATTGATTGCACTGGAGGATTGGGTTCCTGGTTCGGGTACCTGATCAATTGCCGACAGCTGCCTAGAACCGCCTAACAGCCCCGCCAACCATGCCAGGCAGCACACCCCACTCACTGGCTTTCAAGCCCGCGCGTGGCAGGCGCGTCTCCCTTCAGCTTTTAATTGATGGCTAGCGCGTTCTGCCTGTTCCTTTCGTGACATCACGCACGCAGCAAAAAGCCCGATCACATCTTCCGCCACCAACTGCCGTCGCACATTTGGAATCAATTCCCCAGATCAACATCCAGCTGCCACCCGTCCTCGACCCGATCCTTCCAGCCAAGATGGGTATCAAGCAGCTGTTCTCCATCATCAAAGATGAGGCGCCCGACGCCATCAAGGAAGGCGACATCAAGAACCAGTTTGGTCGCAAGGTGGCCATTGTAAGCAGCCCTCCAATCACCCTCCAATTGCGGCATTAGCTAACACAATACTGCAGGATGCGTTCGTTGCCCTCGTTTGCCTTTTCCTCCCTCTACCTCCTCGCTAACCTCCGATATCCAGATCGATGAGCATCTACAGCTTCCTCATCGCCGTCCGATCCGAAGGCCAGCAGCTGATGAACGAAGAAGGCCAGACCACCTCGCACCTGATGGGCATGTTCTACCGCACCCTGCGCATGGTCGACAACGGCATCAAGCCCCTCTACGTCTTCGACGGCAAGCCCCCCAAGCTCAAGTCGGGCGAGCTCGCCAAGCGGTTCCAGCGCAAGGCCGAGGCCAACGAGGGCATGGAGGAGGCCAAGGAGACGGGTACCGCCGAAGATGTCGAGAAGTTCTCGCGCCGCACCGTCCGCGTCACCCGCGAGCACAACGAGGAGTGCCAGCGCCTGCTGAAGCTCATGGGCATCCCCTACATCATCGCGCCCACCGAGGCCGAGGCCCAGTGCGCCGTGCTCGCCCGCGCCGGCAAGGTGTACGCCGCTGCCAGTGAGGACATGGATACCCTCTGCTTCGACAGCCCCATCCTCCTCCGACACATGACCTACAGCGAGCAGCGGAAGGAGCCCGTCCAGGAGATCCACTTGGAGAGAGTGCTCGAGGGCCTCGGTATGGAGCGCAAGCAGGTCAGTTCACCGTCCATCAATGTCGCGCCCGTTTTGTGTGTGCGGCAACCACTAACAGACCTCCCTCTTTAGTTCGTTGATCTTTGCATTCTTCTCGGCTGCGACTACCTCGATCCCGTTCCCAAGGTCGGCCCCTCAACCGCCCTCAAGCTCATCCGCGAGCACGAGACACTCGAGAAGATTGTCGAGTGGATGAAGGAGTCGGGCAAGTACACGATCCCCGAGGACTGGCCGTTTGCCGACGCCCGCGAGCTCTTCTTCCACCCCGACGTGCGCCCGGCCGACGACCCGCTCTGCGACTTCAAGTGGGAGAAGCCCGACACCGAGGGCCTGGTCAACTTCCTCGTGACGGAAAAGGGCTTCTCCGAGGACCGCGTGCGCGGCGGCGCGGCCCGGCTGGAGAAGAGCTCCAAGAGCTCGCAGCAGGCCCGGCTCGAGGGCTTCTTCAAGCCCATCCCCAAGACGGACGCCGAGAAGACGGCGCACAAGCGCAAGCTCGAGGAGCAGAACGAGGCCAAGAAGAAGAAGCTCAAGGAGGACAAGAAGGAGAAGGCCAAGCAGAAGGCCAAGCCTCGGGGGGCTTAAGTAAGACGACACTAGACGAGGACAAGTTCATGATTGCTTTACATCGGGCGTTTCTGGCTTTGCGCATATACACTATGGAACAGGCGTCAAGGGTTTTATGTGGACGCGAGGAAGTGATGATACCAGCCAAACGGGCAGTTGCCGCGGAAGATACAGATAGCTAGCTGACACAATGGAATGTACATTCACATGCATTTATCAGCCGGAATTAGGCAATTGGCCAAGGCTATAACTTTCACGAGCTCCTGACTTTGGGTGGAACCATCAATTGCTCGAGTGTCATCGTCTCATCTCAATCATTCAAGTCGTCATCATAGGTAACCAGCAGGGCTTATCTATCTACCCCAACGAATCCGTCCGGCGTTTGCCTTTCAACATCCTCAGCGCCGGCGCCATATGATGTTTCTGGCCGAGATTGAGGTCTTGTGGTAACACTGATTCCTTGTACGGGATTCTTCGTGTCGAATTCGCTTGGGGTCCTCCTGAGAGAACGCTCACTCTCACCACCGTCACGGTTCTGATCACTACAAGGCCGGCTCTCCGGATGAAACCCCGGCATGCTGGTGCCGCCAAATGTTCGCACCGCAAACAGACCTCCCAGCCCGGCTTGCTTCTGGACAGATGATCCACTGGTCACGGGCGACACGACAACACTATGTTTATGACGCAGCAATACCTGCTTCAGCAGCGGCAGGCAGACGGGGATGGCGATGCACACGAGGGTGATGGCAAGCTCGGCGATGGACCAGGCACATGTCGGGACGGCGTCGAGGGTGTAATTAGCGCTTTGTAGGCCCCCGAGCCCGATGGTGCGCTTGACTCCGCAGGCAGCGGCGGCGATACCGAGGCTCATGGCCACGGCAATAATCAATCGCTCCTGGAAGGGTCGGTTGAGCTGCCAGACGAAAAACCAGGGGAATATGGCGAAGAACAAATCGGCAGCGACGCAGCCGGCGCCCAGGGCGATGGCGAAGGGCGTGATGGGCAGCGGGCACTTTCCGGCTGGAATCGTCTTGTCCCACAGGAAGGCCGGCGGGGTGCACTGGAAGGCAAAGGCGAAGGCGCAGACGGCCGTGTCGACGAAGAGGAGGCTGATGGCGGCCCAGATGGCCCAACGATGCCAGGTCTTGGTGACGAGGCGCAGGAGCAAAAGCCCGAGGGAGACTTTGGCCGTGCCCATGGTGGAGACGCCGAAGATTTGGGCAATGATGAGGTACAGCAGGCATTTCGTCAGGCGGTCGTGGCTGTCGTCCCAGATGGCGGCTTGGGGCTGGCCGAGGCCGTACAGGGTCGAGACGTGGACCATGATGGTGCAGGCTAGCAACAAAACCTGCGACGGCAACTTTTTAGTACCTATCTCAGGATACGGGATGGCGGTTCAGATGCTGATCAGGACTTACGAAGGAGGCGTTGTAGATGGTGTCGTCCCATCCGTACGACTTGACGACGGCTAGCCGCGTATAGAGCCGTAGAAAGAAGCAGAATGCGGCCGCGCCGGTGGTAGCCCACGAGATGGCGAGCAGCCAGGGCCCCTCGCCGCCGATGGTGCCGATAGGGGTCACTTCCATCGTGGCTGACTACTAACAACACCAAGAATGAGTATGAAAGTGACGGCAAGGAGCAATGCTCTCAGTCAGGCTTTCGATAACTAACAACCATCGCCCAAGATAGAGGTTCGTCCATGCCATGCCACCCTAGGGATACGGGGGATAATGGGTTTTGTACAAGCTGGCGGGCATCTGTCACATCTCAGTTCTGTCTCGAGTCTAAAGACGGCATCCAGAGCTCAGCTGCATTAGATGCCACGCATACTCCCATTGGCCGTTCAGATCAAGCCGCCCCGAATAGCCACAGAGATTCGGCGATGTATGACACTCCTAGGCCAGTGAGCAGTTGGGGTTGAGGGCAGGGGGACTTTGGATCTTGGCGAAAACACGGGTACCTATCCGATCTATGATCAGCGTGCCAGGGGTAGATGCGGGCGGGGGTGCGAGATGCAAGCGACACGTAGTTTTTCGCGGAAAAAGAAAGGAACACACAAAGACCAAGGACCAAGGACCATCAGCTGAGTCGGCTTCGTGCTGACGCTGGACATGGGAAACGAAACGAAACAAGACATTTATGCATGGACGGATCTCGCCAATTCTCGTCTGCAGAGTTTCCCGGGCCACGCTGCTTTGCGTCCCAGTTTCAGCAGCTGCACAGCACCACTGCGTTGCATGTCGGCCAAAACGACAAGTCAATGCCGGTTCCGCAAGCCCAAAAGCCCACCTCCGATATCACCTACATATGTCGTCCCACGTCGCCAGCAGCAATACGCTCCTCTGGGCTCTGGTGCTATTCATAGCCACCTACGTCTGCTGGAGTGTCGTATCACAACATAGGTCTCCACTCCGCCGATTCCCCGGACCGTTCCTAGCCAGTACGTTGTCATGCATCCAAATCACATTGCTTTCTTCTCCTTTAATCCCTGTTTTTCTACGAAATTTCCTTCTCGTGTCAGTCTGCACGCCAATTTGTTTGATGACGGATCCTGGAGAACTGAACTGACCCGAAGATCGGGTACGCCCCAGAATGGACCAACCTATGGCGCTTCTACCACACGCTGCGCGGCGACATGCATCTCGTCAATCTGCGGGCTCACCGGAAGTACGGGCCCGTGGTGCGAACGGGCCCCAACAACCTGGACTTGGATCTGTCGGGACTCGTCAGAACCGTCTATTCGTCGGATGGGCGGTGGTCTAAGACAGACTTTTACCCTCCCGCGTCCAATCTCATGGACGGTTGCATCGTCTACAACCTGTTCAGTCTGCGAGACCCCGCCGAGCATGCGCGCCAGAAACGCCCCGTCGCGAAGCACTACTCACTCGCCGGCGTCCTCATGCTCGAGCCTCGTGTCGACGAGACCATTCGGCTGCTCTGTCGGAGACTGGAGGAGCGATGCATGACGTCTGCTTGGAGTGGCGAGAATGGGAGCCATGCCATGGAAGAAGAGACGGGTGAGCGGTTCAGTCTGGGCTTCGACTTGGGCCAATGGATCAAAATGTGTGAGTAAGCCCAGGACTCTCCTGTAATTGGCCCCTGTTGTTTTGGAACCCCTGTCTTTCCGCGCTGCTTTTTCATCCCGACCCGTCCCGTTTGCTCTACACGACTTGGACCTGAAACCAACACCATGTGGTTGCCCGCTTGTAATCCATGAGAAAAAGAAGCTGACCGACCGCCTTGCTGTAATCCAACATAGATGCCTGGGATGTGATTGGTCAGGTCACCTTTAGCAAGCACTTCGGCTACCTGAAGGCCGGCTGCGACTTTGACGGGCACTTGTGGCTGTCGGACAAGGGGGCTGATTACCTTGCCAGCGTGAGCCAGATGCCCTGGCTGGACCGCCTGGTCGACAAGAACCCCCTGTTCCCCGTGGCGGGGGCGACAGCCTTGCTGGGGCCGACCCTGCGGCATGTGGAGGAGCGGTATGCTGCCACTGCTCCCCCTGACCGACCGAAGAAGGCCCAGGACCAAGACTTCTTAGACAAGTTTCTTGAGGCACACCACGAGCACCCGGACGTCGTCGACCGGGGCCGGGTCGTCAGCTACTTGGCCATCAACATGCTGGCGGGCGCCGACACCACTGCCATCGCCATTAAGGCGGTGCTGTACTACGCATTGCGGACACCTGGGATTTGGCAGAAGCTTGTTGCTTCGGTGCGCGACGCTTTTCCAACTGACTTGGACTTGGACGACCTCACCCACGCCGAGGATCGTGAGGGAACGGCGCCTTCCTACACAGAAGTACGCTCAAAGGTGCCATACCTCGAGGCCGTGGTGCGCGAGGCGCTGCGGATGCATCCTCCCGTGGCCATGGTGCTGCCGCGCTACGTCCCCGCCGGCGGTCTCGAGCTGCCTGACGGGCTGGGTTGGGTGCCGCCGGGAACGAGCGTGGGCATGAACCCGTACGTCTTGGGTCGGAATCGGGGGGTCTGGGGTTCTGATGCGGACGAGTTCCGGCCGGAGCGGTTGTTGCGCCGTAGCAGCTTGAATGAGAAGACCCTGGTGAACAGTGCGGACCTGACGTTTGGAGCCGGGTCGCGGGTGTGCCTGGGAAAGCACTTGGGCCTGCTGCAGGTGTACAAGGTGGTGGCAACCTTGGTGTGGCGGTACGATCTGGAGCTGGTCGAGCCGAACAAGGAGTGGTGGGTGCGCTGCGCTTTCTTCCTGAGGCAGGAGGGGCTGAATGTGAGAGTGCGGCGTCGGCGGCGGTAAGGCAAACACTTCCATTGACGGCTGTCCTCTGGGCTGAGAGCTGCCCTTGCCTCGATACTGTAGAACATAGACAGAGTGGTGAATACATACTTGTTGCGGTGTATTACACGGATCGGATTGCCAAGTGACCTAGATGTTAGTTTAGGAATATTGGATTGAGTGTCTTAGTTGATTATTCTGAACGATTCGACTACGGAAACGCCCAGTTGGGCCTCTCACAGAACGTGCTCCCTGCATGTGGCGTTGTGCTGGCAGGGGTCGGAGGCAGCGACCCCTCATTGGAACCTGGGGTTCAAAATGCCATTGCTCAGTGAGTTTGGGACAGCTTCGTGGCAGATCAAGCATCTTGTCGGAGCACTCTACTTCTAGAGAATGCGGGCCGTCTCGCCATGGAGTGTAACGACGACTCAATGGGCTCGGGTAGGGAAGCAGACCCAGTTGCGGATGATCTCGGCTGCCCAGGAACAGAAGATGGTCTGAGCCTCTTCGATCCCCAGCAACTTGTGCCACCAAACATGGTTCTGAGATCACAGCCGATAGACTCCAACTTGGATATCGTAGGAGATTATCCTGCACCTGGGGGTGACAGCTCGCGTGGTGCTTCGATCTTCCCTCGCGCATTTACTCAGACCCAGACGGGGAACCAGCCAGAAGGAACACTGAAGATGCACCGTTCGTTATGCAAGTCTACCAAAGACCGAAACAGGGCATGGTGCAATGATGGATCCCCAAGGCACCGGCAACGGATCGGCTCCCGAGAAAAGCAGCGTCCCCAGCGTCAAGCCGGTGCTTCCGAGTCCTGAAGACTTCCCCCTATTTGACGAGTTTACGAGGACCAGTTCAGGCGCTTCCGTCGTAGAGCCAGACTCGGTGGCGTGGGAGAATGGAAGAACCTACCACGGTTACAAGGAGGGGAAGTATCACCTACCCAATGATGCGGTATGCTTAGGCTTTAGTGCCACGACCGGCCCAACCTATCCTTATGCCACCTAGCTGACACGCGATGAAGAAAGAGCAGGATAGACTCGATGTTCAGCATGCCGGGATGACCCTTCTACTCAATGGGAACCTGGCTGTGGCGCCTTTCGAGAAGGAACCGGAGAATGCGCTCGATGTGGCAACCGGGACGGGGATATGGGCTCTTGAATACGGTAAGGCAAGGCTTCTTGCATACTGTCAACTGCATCTTTGCTGAGCCGCAAACCAAAGCACGAGAGCATCCCAACTGCCAGGTGATTGGGACGGACCTGAGCGCGATCCAGCCCGACCCTGATGTCCCGAATTGCACGTTCATCAAGGAGGACTCGGAAGACCTGTGGGTGTTTGGGGGGATCCGGTTTGATTACATTCACCTCCGCTTCGTCGTGACTTGCTTCAATGACCACCACGGAGTGCTGAGTCAGGCCTTCGACCACCTGAAACCTGGAGGCTGGATCGAGTACCAGGATACGGCGCCAGTACTGATGTCCCCTCATCCGGGCTGGCAAGGTGAGCGACTCTGGTTCCCCTGTCAGCCGAATTTCCGGCTGGCAGCCTGCTGATGCGGCTTGCAGACTCGGCGTTCAAAGAATGGAGCGACTTGTTCATCGACGGCGCCAGACTGATGGGAAGGGACCTGCACGTCCCAAATCACTACAAGGACTGGCTAACAGAAGCTAGATGTGAGTTAACTAAGGACGACGTTTGGTCTGGAAGCAAGCAAGCCGGTGATGCGAGACAAAAGTGCTAATGTGAATGAGGACTGCTGCAGTCGTCGATGTGACCGAAACCAAGTTCATGATTCCCTACGGGCCGTGGCACCGGGACGAGAAGTTCAAGAATGCGGGGTCCTTCTTCCTCGACAGCGCCATGAATGGGCTGCGAGGAACGGGGTGGAAGTTCCTCGGCGCGACAGGCTTGTCTGGCGACGAGATCGAGAGGCTGGTGGACAAGGCCAAGAGCGAGGTGTTAGACCCCAAGTTTCGCTGGCGCGCTCCTGGGTGAGTATGATACCCGACAATTGGCCTTTTGATGTTTTCATTGTAGGTTCACCTAGCTGACAGTGTCTATCATTACTATGAGCAGTTGGGTTGTGTGTGGCCGGAAGCCAGCCGAGGGTCAAGTTCAATGATGGATGCATAGATCAGCAAGATGATTGCCCCAGAAGTTTATAGCAAAGGAAATTCAATCAGCAGAAGTCACACTGGCAGACATATTGACGCCTGCACCTACAGCATTGTAGACACTCTCGACGATATTGTGGTGTTTTGCCCATCAGCTGATGTTTTTGGGGTGACGTGTGATTCCCCCACGGAACCTATCGGATGCAGCTGATTAACGACGGTCAATAGCGTGGGTTTTAGTGGACTTTGGCTCTGCGCGGTGGGGGATGCGTCGTGAAATCGCACCCCGGCCCCTGTTAAAAACATTGCAGGCAACTGAAGGGTGCAAGTACAGGCACAATGTGCGGGCCCATCACCTAGCAACAGCAGCCAACCACAGCCACCCGACCACCCCAATCTTTTGGATGGCCCTCCCCAGCAGTGGTCATTTGGGGGAAATCGATATTTCCCGGGTGCAGGATGGGCCATGTGCAGCCAATGACCAATTCCAATTGCGATGCAACGGCCTGCCTGCCATCTTCACTTTCCGACTCGACACGATTTGCCGGCAAGATCCCTTCCTCCTCTCTACGTACGTTGACTGGCTGCTCGACTTCTGCCGACCCGACAAAACGTGATTTTTCGCATCTGGTGGGATTTTGATCTTGATCAGAGAGTAGCAGCACAGCAAGCACGAGCAGCACAAGCAGCAGCCGTGGTAGCCGCAAGTGTTTTGTTTCGCTTTCCTCCCGCCGAGCCGACCCTCTCTCCACGATCGATCGCCAATCAACGAGCCGAACTAAAAATTTCTCACCCTTCCCATCCATCCCCCAATTCCGTGCATCTCGACCTCTGTGAACCTCCTTCGCATAAACCACCCCCCTTCCTCGCGAAATCACCGCAATCAAATCGCCCCTCCGCCCAGTTCATGCAGCAATCATGTCGGGCAGCACCATGAGAGGCACTCCCAGTCGCGGCGGGAACAGAGGCCCCAATCCCTTCAATGGCAACAGCCCTGCCAATGGCGGCGGCGGCGGCGGTCCCAACTCCAACATCCCGCGCCCCGTCCTCGAGACGCAGCACGCCGCGCCGCCTGTCCCCAACGATGCGGCCTCGACCGTCAGCATGAGCGCCAGCCGACAAAAGCAGTCCAAGCGAGACGAGGTAGGCCCTTTCTTGTCTTCTTTGTTTTGTTTCCAGCGACCTGTCTCCAGTGACCTGCCCATTGTCAATTGACCCATTGATTCGTCCTCGATACCTCCATATTACACGCAACTTTGCCCTCAAAGTCAGAACCATGGAAACTGACTACTACCGCCAGGCCATCCGCCGCAAGCTAGAGAATGACCTCAACAAGAAGAAGCACACGACGAGCGGCCGCAACGCCCGCATGTCGCGCAAGGCCCCGCCCGGCACCGTCCTCGCCCTCAAGCCGAGCCCGGCGCTGCAGATCAAGCCCAGCACTACCGTCTCCGAGGCGGCCCAGCTCATGGCGGCCAAGCGCGAGGACTGCGTGCTCGTGACCGACGACGACGACCGCATCGCCGGCATCTTCACGGCCAAGGACCTGGCCTTCCGCGTCGTCGGCGCCGGTCACATCGCCACCAAGGTCACCATTGCCGAGATCATGACCAAGAACCCGCTGTGCGCCCGCACCGACACCAGCGCCACCGACGCCCTCGACCTCATGGTCCGCAAGGGCTTCCGCCACCTGCCCGTCATGGACGAGAACCAGGACATCTCGGGCATCCTGGACATCACCAAGTGCTTCTACGACGCCATGGAGAAGCTGGAGCGCGCCTACTCGTCGTCGACCAAGCTCTACGCGGCGCTCGAGGGCGTGCAGTCGGAGCTGGGCACGAGCCAGCCGCAGCAGATCATCCAGTACGTCGAGGCGCTGCGGTCCAAGATGTCGGGGCCGACGCTCGAGTCGGTGCTCAACGGGATGCCGCCGACGACGGTCAGCGTGCGCACGTCGGTCAAGGAGGCGGCCCAGCTCATGAAGGAGAACCACACGACGGCGGTGCTGGTGCAGGACCAGGGTTCCATTACGGGTATCTTCACGAGCAAGGACGTGGTCCTGCGCGTCATCGCGCCCGGCCTCGACCCGGCCACCTGCAGCGTCGTGCGCGTCATGACGCCGCACCCGGACTTTGCGCCCATGGACATGAGCATCCAGGCCGCCCTGCGCAAGATGCACGACGGCCACTACCTCAACCTGCCCGTCATGAACGACCAGGGCGAGATTGTCGGCATGGTCGACGTGCTTAAGCTGACGTACGCCACCCTCGAGCAGGTCAACACGATGCAGACGGGCGACAGCGAGGGCCCCGCCTGGAACAAGTTCTGGCTGTCCATGGACAACGAAACCGAGTCCATGGTCTCGGGCGACGGCTCCCACTCGCACATGCACACGGGCATGGGGGCCGGCTCCCACTCCATGGTCTCGCACAACATGCAGCGCGAGCGCGACCGCATCAACGACTCGCTGGCCCCCGGCGACTCGGCCTCGCACGTCGGCGTCGACTCCCCCGAGCACTCCGTCATCACCGGCAACCCCGAGCCCGCCCCCGCCGAGCTGCCCTTCGCCTTCAAGTTCAAGGCCCCCAGCGGCCGCGTCCACCGCCTGCAGGTCATTGCCAGCCAGGGCATCTCGACTTTTGTCGCCAACATCAACTCCAAGCTGGGCGCCGAGGTCGACGCCCTGGGCGGCGCCCCCGACGTCGACGACGGCCGCGTGGGTGCCAGCGGCTATGCGCTCTCGTACCTCGACGACGAGGGCGACACCGTCTCCATCACCACGGACCAGGACCTGCTCGAGGCCATCCTGCTGGCCCGCCAGCACCACCGCGAAAAGGTCGACCTGTTCGTCCACGACCCCAGCCAGCCGCCCGTCACGGTGGCGGCGCCCCAGCCCATCCCGGAGCTGCCCACGCCCCCGGCCAGCTCGGCCATCAGCGGCGGCGAGACGGCGCGCAGCCGCCGACGCCACCGCTACAGCGAGGACGATGACGACGAGAGCGAGGAGGAGGCCACGATCCGGAGACGCAAGAGCCGGCACGGCGGCAGCCACCACGCGCCGCAGGAGAAGGAGGTGATTCCCGGCGTGCCTAACGAGCTGCTGCTGCCGGGCGCCATTGTTTCGCTGGCGGTGGTCATCATTGGCGTCTTTGCCATCTCCCGCATCGGCAGCAACAACCGATAAGAGTTTTGTTAGGAGGAGGAAAGAAGAAAAGATACCACTTTAGAACAGAAGAAGACAGCAGCCGCGGGTGTTTTATTTACTTGATTTGCATGATCATTGGTCTGGAGTTTTTTTGGCGGGTTGCGACTTCTTTCTCTCTGTTTCTCTCCGTTTCCACACACACTCTCTCTCTTCTCTCCCCCCCCTTTGCGTTTGGCCTTGTTGTTTTGCCGTGATAGAAAAGGTCGAGGTCAGTATGTCTTCGTGAAGAGGCGGCGGCTGTAATGCGTTTCAAATAGTAGATATCCCTGTTACTTAAAAAGAGAGAGGGCACGTATAGAATTGATATTCTTCACATCCGAGATGCGGTACTGATGGGTGCACTTGAGCTATGCATTGCGCCCTGCAATTCTTCAACGACGGCGCCCCCTGTACGTCAATACATATTACCTCCAGCTATGGTCACATTTCCGTAAACTTGAAATTGGACGGCCCATGGATTTGGGACCCCACCCCCAAAAAGTATGCTCGCTCCTAGGACTTTGACAGTAATGCAGTTGGTCATACGAGGATTGACCATCATTATGATTCATTATTCTTATACCTCATACTGGAAAAATCGATGTGTTGGTGACTCGGAGTGCCCAGGCCATTAGAGACATCTTTATTATCAATTTATGCCTGCGTAAATTGACAGGTCTAGCCTGAAGAAGCAACCGCCTGCCTTTTCTCAACTACCCCGCTTGCCCAAAGGGGCGAATTCACTGGCCTGTCTCTAGCCTGCCTGCTCCATCAAACCATGCCCAAGCTTTGGTGATGTGATTTAAAGCCGCTGGAAACCCCATCCCGCGGAACACCAAATTCAACGGCACACGCAGACTAAACTGCAAGTGCACCCTCTTTACTAGGAGTTTGATCGAGGCCCAACATGTTCAAGAAGAGGCCCGAGATCAAGAACCTGTCGCCCTTGCGGTCGTCGGACCGCCGCAAGCTGGCCGACCAGATCATCAAGGACTACGACATCCCTGTCCCCTCTTCGTCGGAGCCCGCGCCGGCCGCCTCAGAAGACGCTGCCGCCGCCGCTTCGTCATCGTCACAACCAGCGGCGACATTATCATCACTGCGCAACTCGCTCCTGCCAGACTCCACCTCGAGTGCCCGTTTCACCACCACGTCGGGCCCCAACCAGACGCTGCTGATCGGCACCATTTACGTCGGATCTCATCCGGGCCAAGATGAGCAGCGGATTCTCTGGTTCCAGGTGGGCAAGGCGCCCAAGATGATCCCCACGGTCTACACGCTGTGGCAGAACCCGGGCATCGTGCCGCTGCTGCACACGCCCGATTTCGTCGTCGAGCAGAAGCTGACGCACGGCTCCGACCTCATGATCCCGGGCTTGGTGGCCCGGTCCCGGTCGGGTGGGATTGGCTGGGACGCGCGGGCCAAGAAGGGCGCCGTCGTCGCCGTCGCGGGATTAAGGAAGGACACGGTGCCCATGTGGGTGGGGACCTGCGACGTCGACGTCTCGCGGCTCGGCAACGATCTGCGCGGCCAGAAGGGAGTGGCCGTCAAGGGGCTGCATTGGGCGGGCGACGAGGTTTGGAGCTGGAGACCGCTGGGGAGCGGCGGGAGGGAGGCGCCCGAGGGGCCCCTGGAGGGATGGCCGGGACTTGCGGAAGACATGACGAGCGCTGTCAAGGATATGAAACTGGAGGATGACGAGGACGAGGACGAAGAGGGCGGCGGTGGAGGCGTGACATTGAAGGACCCGCAGCAGTCCCAGCCCCAGTCGCGGGGGAAGGAGACGAGCGACTTGGCCGAGGTGGTCGACGTCCCGGAGCCGACGACCAAGGAAGTCGACGACGCCTTTGTCCAGGCCTTCCTGTTCGCGCTGCACAAGGCCAAGGCGGACCACTCGCCGCCCCACTACGGCTTCGACTTCCCCATCCTGGCGTCGTACCTCATCTCCAGCATGATCCATCCCTACCTGCGGCACCAGAACGACCCCCACTACAACATCAAGAAGACGTCGTGGAAGAACGCCAAGAAGTTCATCAAGCACCTCGACAAGCTGCGCCTGCTCAAGTCCAAGGACCGCAGCGGCGGGGAGACGGTCATTCTCGACATCGACTTTGACGATGCCCAGGTGGCCAACTTCCGGCCCTACGCTCTGCCCAAGCCCAAGCCGAATACCGGAGCAGGAGCAGCAGCAGGAGAAGGGCCCGGCGAGTCCTCGACTTCTTCCTCCTCTACTTCGGACCCGTCCGTCGGACAAAAAATCAACATCCAGATCCTGTACCGCGTCTCGTCCAAGCTGGTGCCCACCCTGCTGCCGTCCAAGACGGAGTTCCACACGGGGGGCCCAGATCGCCGCCGCCGTCAAGGCGTACATTGAGCGGAATTCCGAACTCACCGGTGGCCAAGGGGCCTCGAGCATCAAGCTCGACCCCTTCCTCGCCAACAACGTCCTGGGCTCCAACCCGACGCCCGACGACCAGCGGGCCATTGCCGCGGGTCGCATCATGCGGGGCGCCCTCCAGCGTCGCGTCGTCGACGACTCCCACCTCTGCCAGCCATTTTACCTGATGGTCCGGGGCGACAACACCAGCGAAACCCAACAGCAGCAGCAGAAGCCCAAATCGGGACCGCCGCCGCAGATCCACCTGACGATCGAGAAGCGGACGGGCACCAAGGTGGTCACCAAGATCACCAACCTGGAACCCTTCTTCATCGACCCCAACCTCGTGGCGCCCGAGCTGCAGAAGAAGTGCGCGGGGTCGGCCAGCGTGGGCCAGCTGACGGGCGGGCGGCCCGGGCTGTTGGAGGTGGTGGTCCAGGGCGACCAGCGCAAGGTCGTCGTGGGCGACGTGCTGGCGCGGCGGGGGGTGGATGCGCGGTGGGTGGAGGTCGTGGACAAGACCAAGGGGAAGAAGAAATAGAAATAGTGAAGGGTGACAATTAAAACAGGGGTGTAGATACAATCTGTAGACGGAAAGGGGCTGAGTCTACTGGGCTCCTTGGTATTGATTTGGCTTCCTGGCAGTGTGACAATTTGGAATCACACATAACTATTAGAGTCCATTGGATGTCACGATCTTGGAATCATGTAAGCTGCTCACCGTGGTCATGACTCCGTCGCTGAAGATAATCAGCTACTCTTGCCAATATGTGATGTTTATCTAGAAGTAACTTGAGGCGATACGCTGCTACTTAGGCGCCGTTTGTAGAAATAGTCGAGCATAGGGTATTGCACATATGACATAATGATGGCACAGTGTTGTATGAAGCAAACTCAATGTGACTATTTCCCCAGGGAAGGCGCTGACTCAAGATGGATACAGACAATACATTCCGGATGGGAGACGAGCACGTAGTAGAGTCACTAACAAATGGCTTGACCACTCTGTATGAGTAATATGTAACATTTGGGGCAATGCGCCATCCAAGCGCAAACAGATTTCCCCTGTAGGTGAATGGCACGGCACGTTACATCATATGGTATAGTAGGAAACTAGAGGCTTGTATGGGCAGGTCAAACATCAAGAAGCATTTTAAGGTAACCCCTATACTCTCCCACCCACATCCTTGTATCACGTTTTACCTTTTCCCCCAACTAGTTTGATATCCAGGGTCGATTTGCCCGATAGACACATCCGCTACACATACTTTGCAGGAAACACAAGGAGGGACCCTGGTCTCGCCCTTGTCTCATCAAGTAGTACGAAAGATAGATTACAGAATGTCTGTCCTCTTGGAAGTTATGGCTGTGGCCCTTGTGCTCCTGCTGCACTGCGTCTGGCGCAAGCTCCGAGAGGCGTCGACGTGCAAAGTCGAACGAGACGAGAGGCCGCCAAACGCGCACCATGTCCTCCCACAAGGAGAAGACGATGACGACGTGCAGTCGGCACTAATACGGCTGTTCAACGACGACGGCGCCGGTCAGTGGCCACCCAAGGTCAACCACAACCTCAAAGACTGGCCACCGCTCTTGCGACCCTACCAGGATATCTATGCCTCCATGTCGCCCCTGTTCGCGACGGCCGCGGCCTCGATGGACGACGCATGGAACACGAAGCGCCGCGCCGACTTCCGGGGCCGCATGCAGGCGCTGCTGAACAGCCGCGTCGACATGCCGGGCGTGGAAGCGACCCTCCAAGCTGCAGCAGCTGGCGACTGGGAGGACAAGACGACGACAAGCAGCTCCTCCCAGGAATTCATGCTGCTGACAAAAGAGGCCTGCAACGGCTTCTACGCATGCATCGCGTGTTCGCGCCACGCCTACCGCTGGGCGACGAACCCGGTGGTGCGGGTAGCGCAGGAGGAGAAGGAGGTCCGCCTGCCCCTCGAACTGGAGATGCCCTGGCGCTACCTGCAGCGGCGGTACGGCGTCACGGGCCCCAGCGGCAACATCATGGCCAACGTCATTTGCAACCTCGACTTCGGACACGGGCACGACCGCCTCGTGTATTTGGTCAACGAGGGGATGCCGGCGGTTGTTCTGCAGACGGAGCTGCAAGGGGCGCACCTCTTCTACGATGCCGAGGCCATGGTAAGAAACAATCCCCTCTCCTTCTCCCTCTCCCTCTTCGTACTTAGCTGACAATATCGAGGCGGTTCCGATCTACCACGCCATCGCCGACGCCATCGTCAGCTTTGAAAAGACAAGAGACTGGAACAAACGGTCTAGGACTGGCTGCCTGGCCAAAGTCAGGGGTATCTATCATACGAAGAGGGACAGAACTGAAGTGAAGTGCAACCTCAGAGCTGGAAATTGTCGAGGAGTTCGAGTGGTTTTCGCAGCTTGAGACATTGTTGTTGCCACAATAATATTCAGGGTCCGACAGGCTACGGATGTCATCACAGGCATGAAAAGACAGTTACAAGACAAGGCAGCTTGATTGATGATGAGACTATCTAGTAATCCTCATACTGGCTCCCAAGGATAGTGTTTTTGGTGTTTCGTGTTTCCCATACGCCGGAGTTGAGAGGAGACAAGTCTAAAATACAATCATGAAAGCCATCGCGTCCAAAGCTAATACCATACTCCGTACTCCGTCATAACCATGACCGTGAACCATGCAGCCGTAACCATAAACTTAATGTAACCATGAACGTAACCGTAACCATGAACCATAAATGTATCCGTAGGAGTATCCGTGAAGCTTAGGTGTTGGTGACCCAGATCCAGACGACGGGCTTCTCGCCCGTGCGACCCGAGCGCGTGTGGTCCCAGCCGAGCTCCTTGAGGGTGAGGGCCATCTTGTCCTTGTCGTCGCCCGTAAAGGTCATGCCCTTGTACCAGTTGCCGTTGCCGCCGGGGTTGACCTCGGTGATGCGGTTCTTCTTGCTCTCGGCGTTGGTGGCGCCGAAGCCCTTCATGATGTCGCCGAGGGTGGTGTTGGTGGGGACGTGGTAGGCGCCAAAGTGCATCGACATGCCGGCGGCCAGGCGCCAGGGGGGCTCCTTGGACTTGATGACGTGCAGCTTGGTGTGCTGCTGGGGGAAGTAGTAGTTGTAGCCGGGCTCGCAGCCGACGCCGCCCGTCGAGTTCTGGAAGTTGAGGGCGGCGCTGTCGGCCGTCACGACGGGGTGCGGGTGCAGGAAGCGCGGGTCGTGCTGCTGCTCCTGGAAGGCGGGCACCGGGTGCTGAAACCCGTTCTGCGGCATGGTGTAGACGGGGCCCTGGGCGAAGGACTGGCCGGGCATGGGCTGCGGGTAGCTGTACATGGGAATACTGTTGGCGGGGTTATATCCAGGGGGCAGCGAGTAGAAGCCGTTGTTGTTGGGGGCAGCACCGCCACCGTTGGCGTTGCCAGAGTCCCAGCCGGCGCGCGGGTTCCAGCCACCAGACATGGTGAGAGCGTTGCTGTTGTTGTTTCTGGGTGGGAATTGGGGATACTGCGGGTCGAAGTTGAAGGTGAAACTGTTCAGGGCCAGGGGTCTCTGAGGATGCTGCTGGCGGCCAAGAGCTGAATAGGGTCTCTGAGCTGGAGCCTGAACTGGAGTATTGACAACAGCTAGGTGTCTGGGGTTGGGGAAGATGATGGTGCCGTTGTTGTTGTTGGGGTCAGGGGCACTGAAGGTGTCCGGGTCGATGATGTTGGCGTGGTGGGCACGCAGGCTGCTGAAGCTGTTGTGGAGTCTGTTATGCGAGGGAGAGAAGTTGGTGTTGTCTGGGTCTTGAGGGGCTGATTAGCAAAGATCTTGCAGTTTAGATATACTGGGCTGGGATGTCTTGATGTTTGATGCAGGAGCGAAGAAAAGAAGTTGAGGTTGGAGGGGGAGAGGGTGGGAATTTATACACGCCCAGGGCCTTGTGACGATTTAATTTGGACAACAGCATTGCATCGCATGAGTCGTCCAGTGAGTCGCCCGAGGTATTACACGACTCATCATAATGGTGAACGTAGGGGAGCCAGCATGCCCCCTTTGTTCAACAGCACTTGTGGCCACAATGACAAGGAGCGACAAAATCCAAGCCATGACTGCAAAGTTGATGGTTCACAGGAACTGGCCAAGTGTTCCATTTCCAGCGATGCAGTGTCAAATATTGCAATCCGCTTTTGGGTAGATGTGCAGGGGAGGAGGATGGTAAAGATATGAGTTCGGCGTATAAGGCGTCTGATCCCAATGATTCCGTCTGAAATATTGTGCAGAGGGTCCAAGGGTTGCGACAGAATAAGATGCGATGGAATATAAGATACGACGGAATGGGAGATGCGACGGAAGCAACAAGGCGGAATAGGGGATGGAACGGAGTATAGGACAGGACTCCAAAGATGCGACGGAAGACACCACTTACCAGAACCAAACAGGTGTTCAGCGGCACGGTTGTAGTTGAGCTGCGAGCCGATCAGGATCTCGGTGTGCCAGAGCTCGTTGTCGTCGGCGTCGTAGAAGGAGGCACAGAGGAAGGCAGCCCAGGTGCGAGTCCGGCGGATATAGCCGAAGCACTGGGCGATGACGAGGCTGGTAGCGGGATAGGGCAGCTCAATGGTAACACCGCCGTTGTCTTCGGCGTTGTTTACCGGCTGGGGAGCGGAGGATGCCACCTTGAAGAGTGTGAGCGTCTGTTGACTAGTTCCAACGACTAGCCACAGACAAAGCGAGGGGGTAAAGGGGTTGTCGAGGTGAGGTTTGGCAAACACAATAGTATTGGTGGGCAGGTAGGTTGTGGGGAAGCAATTGAAGAGAGGATGACTGACCTAGCGAAGAAGGGGCCGGGAAGATGTTAGCAGGTGGTGAGTTGAGGAAGTTTTGGTGTAAGAAAGCTGGCTTGGTAGGCGTATATAAATAGGTTCATGGGGTAGGGTCACATAGCGTTCAATACGTACCATTCAATGCGTACCGTTCAATACGTATAAGGCACGGCAATGGTGAGTCGTGTATGCGTACCGTTCAATACGTGCCGTTCAGTACGTACCGTTCAATGCGTATAAGGCAAGGCAATAGTGAGATGGTTGAATCACTGCCCTGATAAAGGGGTCGGCGAATGTCAGCAGGTGGACAAAGTTTGATGGAGTCGGCGTATATCAAGAGCGTAACGGGTGAGAGCCACGCACCGGAGAATACGTATAAGGCAAGGCAACGGTAGGTTGTGTATGAGTGATGTTGACAAGTTTGTCTGGATCACCGGCCTGAAAAGGGGGTCGGCGAAGGTCAGCAGGTGGACAACAGAGGATATTGGTGCAGGGGGTCCAGTGAAGATTGGCGTGAATCAAGTGTGTGTCAAGGGGTAGAGGCGAGAAACATACCGGAAGTATGAAAGCGCTGAGTAGCAGTAGGCTAGACAGGCTATTGCAGCACAGAGTATTGCTGGTGTCGCAGGAGTATTGCGTTGTGTGTGGGAGATGCGGACAGCTTGGAGTGTCGTCGAAGTGGTGGTTGTAAGAAAAATGGTGAAGGACAGGACTGGGATTCGACGACTAATCGGAGGGTAACCTGTATTCACCTGCGAGGTATTAGTCGGGGGCGTGTACATCGTGAGTCGCCAAAATCATTGAATATAAGGCCCAGCAGTTGGGTTCGCCGAAGTACCTGCGGTACGGCGACAAAGGGGAAGTTTTGTGCCCTATTCTGGACAGGACAGTGAATAGATGGGACGACATGGCAGAACCAGCCAGGAGCACTATCATGGTGAGTCACTGCAACTGATCCCATTGAATACAGCCCCAACAGTGAATACAGGCCAGTGATGGAGTGCAATCCTGTTACAATGGACACTCCTAACATCATTGAATAGATGAACAAGGGCAATGAGGACGAAGGGCGACTCGCAGCAAGTGAGGGGCGAGCGCAGACGAGCAAGAATCGGGAGGGACATGCATGCATCAGGATTTTACAGGCAGTGAATATCAACAAATAGAGATCATCCGAGGGATACATGTAACAGGCCAGCCAAAAGGATACATACATCAGGCAAGGACAATGAAAACAGCCACTCGTTGGAGATAGATACAAGGCAATGAAGCAATACGCATGGGGGTACGGAACTCACAGTGCGATAGCAGGTATCAAGGTCGAGTGACAGGTTTGCTGGAAGTAGCTCCGAGGGAGGCAAGGTCAGAACTGCCAGAATCAGCATTCGAAGGCAGCGATATCGTATATCGGCAAGGCTCCGGATGAAGATCTAGCTGCTGGGTTGCTGCTATATCGCCGATCCGGATGGAAGTCCGTGCAAAGCTATATCGTTGCCTTGCACCAGCTGAAGCTGATGACACGGAGGGGGGTAGACAAACCTGGAACCGAATCGGTGGTGGAAAGACACAGCGTCCCCGTTCCAGCGGCGGGAGACGGCAACAAGGTGCTGTGGTGTTTGCTGAGGGGGTTGAGGTTCACGATGATCGTGCAAGACAGTGTGTGTCCCTTGATAGATCAATGAAACCACTGTTGCAGTCTTGGACACGTTGGTAGGGAGAGAGAGGATCTGGGGGAGTGACGTGGGAATGTCGAAGACTAAAATTTGCGGCTGAGGGTTGCTGATGGCTCGACAGTTTGCGTGCACGTATTGGCAATGATCAAGACAGGGAGTATGGCGAGGGTCGACGGCTCTGCTTGGGGATGCACCGGGAACGTGAAGACCAGGTCGAGAATGTTGCAGGTCTTCAGGACAAATTCTTTTTTTGTCTGTCCGAGCAGGCAAGAGTGTGTTGTGGTCAAAACCCATTCACCCTTCGCGTGCAGCCAAGCAGGGCTTGGAGAAAGGGGGCCCATGGCTGGTGGATGATGCAGGATAAGTCACGGTGAGCACATCAGACGGTCAGGCAGACCCAAAGCAACCCACACAAAAGGAATCTTGCCAAAAAGCGCGACTGAGTGCAAGTAGCCATGATGACAGGAAGGGCTGCTGGATCAAACTTCTGATCTGGACAACTACTGCTTGGTGGTCTGCTGGTTCAAGGCGCGGGACCTGTTGGGAGTTGTGGCATATTGGCTGGAACTTTTGGTGATTGAGTAGGCCGCGAGGTTGGTACTCATGTGACTGATATTGGAAAGTGGGATGCCTTAGGCAGAGCATAGCAGCGCCAAAACATCAAATCGTATTGAAAGCAGTCATGTATTACTCGAGGGTTGGTGTCAGAGTTCGTATTGACTGTGATCAAGTGGCTTTCCCTTCATCGCTGGCCTGGTGCACAAAACATGCACTCTGTACATTGTCACTAACTTCTCATGTCAATGGACAGCAACGGGTAGGCGCACTTTATTGGGAGACTGTATGCCTGCGGGAGAGAACGTGCATGAACAGGTACTTGTATTGGGATGCTGCATTGAGCTCATCGCTACTAGAGGCCGGACGGAATCGACAACATCTTGCCCATGACACGGCTCTATCTATGGACATCACGAGGACCTGGCTTCTTCCACGGCGACAACTCTTTTGGCAGACTGAAATCGCTGAAATGCTCAATTACCTGTTGTATCAAACTGCAATCCGAGCAAAGCATCTCGGGTCAACGACATCAATGCGACACTTCCAAGGTACCTCCATTCGCCAGACAATGCCACTACTATGAAAGATGCCCAAGGCCAATAGGTCCTTTGTTGGTGGCAAGACCGAGTATTGAACGAACCTGGAACACTGCCTTGTCGAATCGCATCTCAAGTCCTCGCATATATTTGCGATCATCCAACGGCAACTGACCCGATACTCGAGCGCGACCAAGGAAACATTTCGGTGCTCTTGGGCAAAGAGTCACTGGTTAAACGAGCCCGTGCCCATACCATGGTGTTTCCAGGCAATCGCTGCCACCTCCGCATGACAAGCTAGGTAAAGTGATCATCTCGAAGACCACAGCGGCATAATGCTGTGGTGACTGTTGCCGGCTAGGCACAAGTTGATAACTGCTGTTCAAGATTTGAGCCTCCCAATCTGGCTCCCCCCCACCCAATTGCCATCGATCTGCGCATGGCAGCATCGGGTTCAAGTTTGGCTCTGGTTACTTGGCACCAGGTGAGGTCTTGGGCTAAATTCCGTCTGATCGTAGCATGTGGCTGTTGGCTGGCATGTCCCATTGGAGCTGCAGCTCCATCTTCAATAATGAAATCAATCAACAGTCGATTCGCGCGCGAAATCATGATCCGTCCATGCTGTCTGAAGTGACCATACGAACCGCCGCCCTCCGGGGATCCGAAGCCCTGGACAAGTCCGACGCATCGCTCCGGGCACGCCGCCTCTTCTCGGCATCGACCATGAGGCTCTTGAGGTAGACCTCGGCCTGGACGGTGGCGCTGTAGGCGACGGCGGACCAGCTCCAGACGTTGCGCTTCTCGGGGTCGGCCCCGGCCGCCAGGAGGGTGCGCAGGACCAGGAAGTTGCCGTTGCTGCTGGCAAAGTGCAGCGCCGTGTTGCCGTCCGCGTCGGCCGACTGCACCGCCGACTGGGCGCCCCCGGGGGCGTACGTCAGCAGGATCTGGACCGCCGTGTCGTGCCCGCCCAAGCTGGCCTCCATGATGGCGTCGCGGCCCCGGACGTCCTGGCGCGCAATGGAGACTGGGTCGTGCTCGCACAGGAAGTGGACGACTTCGGAGTGGCCGGCGGCGGCGGCGAGCATGAGGGCGGTCTGGTGGTCCTCGTTGAGGGCGGGGGTGGCGTCCTCGTGGCCGAGGCCGACGAGGACCTTGCAGATCTGCAGGTGGCCCAGGCTGGCGGCCAGGTGCAGGTTCGAGTTGGAGAGGCCGAGGGGGAGGTGTCGGGGTTGTGGAGCAGCTGGGGGTGCGACTTGAGGATGCGCTGGACGAGGAGGGCGTCGTTGGCGCACACGGCGCGGCGGAGGCGCTGGGACGGCTCGATCCTGCGAGAGGGCGGCAGATGGGTTAGCGGAGGCACAGAAGTGGAAGTGGAAGAGGGGGAGAGGAAGAGCAAGAGGAAGAAGGAGAGGCAGTAAGAGGAAGGAAGCACGGCAAAGCGAGCGAGGGCACGAGTCAGTCGAGGGGCCGCTCTGTCACTCACATGTTGCTTCAGCCTGACGATCGTTTTTGGGGTAGTTCGTGGGATGCTGTTTGCGGCAATTGAGCGGGGCTTGTTGACTTGAAGCTGGGGAGGCTGCTGTGGTCCTGCCTTGCGCGGGGTATTTAATCAAGAAGAAGACGAGGTAGAATTGGACAAGGGAACGACGACTGTTGACGATGCAATGGAATGCTTCACGCCGCTGACATCAGGGAAATGGGAATGCTTATCGACAAGAGGCAGCAAGGCCGTGCTGAAGTTCCAAGCCCGGTACCATTTGAGCTGCAACTGCACTAATGGTGGGCAGTGGGCAGTAGTGGGGTTGGAGGGGCCGTCCACTGTCCACTAACGTTGGTAATTTGGTGGGGTAGCTTGGGGATCGCTGAAGCACAGCAACCTGTTGGAGAACGGACATTGGGTCCATGATATTTGGTGATATTTGGTGACTTTTGATGAGGACATGTATTGACCCGTATGCCCGAATTGATATTTGCTTCATCTTGATTTGTTCTCGGCTTCAAATAGAAGACCTGCACTTTGTTATACTCTGGCCATCTGACGAGGATACCCTTGAGCCCTTCTGACGAGCATTGCCTCCCATCCACCATCTGCATTACTGGGGTCAACCCACTGTGGTTGGTCCCAGCCTAGGTACGACCTGCCAGTCTTGGGTCCAGGTTGATACACAGGTTAGACCCTCCCAGGAGTTATTGTGGTGGGCAGTGCTTCCACTCTTCCCGTCCAGAAAAGGCTATCAAGAAGCTACTGTACACGATTACGACTTGGCAATAGGTAGTAGATGTCGAAATCCCGAGCGGCGGGAACGCTATTATGGTGTCTGCAGGAGGGCGGCATTGAACCCTGGTAGGCGCATGGCCCTCGTCTTGGTGGTGGGTGGGTAAGAAGATCCAAGTACAGGTACTAGCAGCCTCCCGAAATCCAAGCGGCATCCAGCGGCAGAAAACCATCGTTCATGAACTGTGTACAAGCATGATCAATCACATGAGATCATGAAGAGATCCATATCAACGAGATACTTGTATCGCATATAAAATACGTCGACCTTGTCATTGACTGAAGGCAGTACAATTTGGTCATTTGTTGATTCCCCGTAAACCACCACCACGGATGATTCCAACTCGAGTCCCTCATTTGCGCACTTTTGCGATCCGGTGCAGATGCCGGCCCGGACCCCGGCCTAATGGCGTGACCTTGACGCCTCTCATTAACAGCCGTTGTGCTTCTTCTTCTTCTTCCTCTTCCTCTTCTTCTTCTTCTGCCGTTCCCCCTCCCTCTGCTGCCTCTTCGCCCCGCAAGAACCTCCTTCTTAAAACAGAGCTGGAAGCCGTCACCCCCACGGCCAAGGCCCTGGCTGCCACAGGGACGTGGAAACACTACAATGCTGGACCTGCTGCCAAGGCCAATGCTGAGGAGGATGAGGTGGAGAAGCTTCCGCCTCAGCCGAACGACATGAGGGTGAAACGGTCCCGGGCTGCCTTCCGAAAGGCCCCCAAGGGCGACAAGACCAGGGTCAATATCGTGAGCGAGGAGCTCTGCGATGACATCCTGACCTACATCGGCCCCTCGCTGGACCGGCACAAGGGCTGCGACATCCTCGACCTCTACCCCGGGGCCGGCCTCTGGAGCCGCAAGCTCAACGACTACCTGCAGCCGCGCTCGCACATCCTGCTGGAGCCGGATGCCGGCTTCTACACGCCCTTTCTGCAGCCGCTGCTGGACCGGCCGGGCACGGTGCTGACGGCCAAGTCGGGCATGATCTGGAAGGACCTGAACTCGGTGCTGACGCCCGAGTTCCTGCCGCACCAGACGCCGGCGCCGCAGTCGCACCGCAACGACACGCTGCTGGTGACGGTCAACCTCTCGTTCCACCCGCGCAAGCGCTTCATGGGGTTCGAGTCGATCGCGCGGCTGGTGCAGCACCAGTTTCTCGACGCCATCCGCAGCGGCCAGATGTTCCACCGCTACGGCCAGGTCCGCATGCTGCTGTGGACCCGCCGCGACGACAAGGGCAGCCTGCTGGCCCGCAGCATGCAGCGCCGCAAGCGCGGCGCCATCGACGCCGAGCTGCAGACCGAGTACCTGCACGAGGTCTGCGGCAAGCCGGGGCCGGACTCGGCCTGGTACGTCCGCGACGTCAACCTCGACCGCGCGAGCGCCCAGATGACGGCCCAGCGCATGCGCGAGAGCGGCCTCGTCATGCCGGAGCGCCGCACCCCGCAGGAGCACAAGGAGGCGCTGGCCGACCTGAAGGCGGGCAAGCTGGTGACGCCGGGGGGCCAGCCGCCCGTCTTCCTGCGGGCCTACCACGAGACGCTGGAGAAGCTGCACGAGGCCCACGAGTCGCAAGAGCTGGAGCGCGGCACCGACGATCACAGCATGATGCGCAAGTTGCACTGGCGCGAAAACTCCGACGTCGCCCGGTTCCAGGACATCTTCCAGCGCCAGCAGGCCTACGATGCCATCACGACGCTGCGGGCGCCGCCCAGGCCGAAACGGGGCCCGCGCAAGACCAAGGGTGTGCCGACCGAGGCGGAGATTCGGGCCATGGAGGTCGCGTGGGACGACGAGTTCAGCCGGCTGCCCAGGAGCAAGCAGCTCGACTACCTCAAGTGCTACGACAACATGCACCTGGTGCGCCAGAACCCGCCCGCCATGGCCTGGGACCGGCGCGCCTACGAGCCGCTCGTGGCCACGGCGCTCGACTTCTACCCCAACGTCGACTGCAGCCTGCTCGACATCCAGCCCCACACCCTGCACCCCCTGCTGCTCCAGATGGGGCCCGGCTCCAACCGGGCCGCCGACATCTTCGACCTGCTGACCCGCGCCCTCTTCATGTCGCCCGCCACCTCGCTGCGCAAGCTGCTCGACGGCATCTGGCCGGGGGCCGCCGACTGGGTCCTCCCGCGCTGCAAGAGCCTGCACGACCCGGACCTGGGCGGGAAGCCGGCCAAGTGCCAGCACGCCGGCATCGCGCCGCGGGCGCTCAACGACAGGCAGCTCATGGAGCTGCTCGAGGTCTGGATGCAGTGGCCGTTCCGGCCCGACTACCAGGAGCTCCTGGCGCGGTCCCAGGACGACAGCATCGGGGACGATCACGACACGGAAGATGGGTAGGGCACCTACCGCATGTTTTCGGTAGAGAAGAGAAAAGGGAAATGTGTAGGAACCGACCGCGTGGGTTTCGGCGGTAGAGGAGAGAGATGTGTAGGATGTTGTGTAGATATTTATTGAATGGTTCACGATGTACATACTCTAATCGATTGATATCCCTGATGCCAAGCAATAATACATGATGCTACTACATGGAATGACTGTATCGAGACTTGTACGACACGCCTTACCTGCTTTTTCCATTATCTCCAAAGGCTTGAATCCATGTATCAATGGGACGAATATCGTCAAGATCAGTACCTGTTTGTGGCCCGATACCAGAATCTGTCCAGACTTGGTCGTTTCGTCTTCTGATGCGTTGATAAAATATACTAATAAAATTGCGCGCCTCTTGTCGGGTGGCACCGCAGAGACAGTGGTACTACGTCACACTATACGCTGTGCGCCTGGGCACCGCATGACACTGCCGGTCCTGCAGGGTGTCACCATGCATGTCTCTGAGATGGGAAAGTGAGGGTCGCAGTGGTGCCGTTCAAAGAACAAATGTGCACTGGCTAGCGCGCATACAAAAGAACGGCCTCGTGTTTCATCTGGGCGCCGGTGGAGCAGTAGGGCTAGCCGAGCCACGTACTACCAACTACCACACCGGAAGGCTCATGTCTGGCGTGGCGGCGGTAGTAGTAGTATTTGGGGATGGAATGAAGCCCTGATGGTAGGTAGTTGACAAGTGGTTCTTCTGGTCCGAAAAGAACAAAACATCTGAGATGATTGCTGCCGATGTTCCATCGCCAAGGCCGCCCGGGAGCGGATTCTCAAACAGGCGACACGCAATCGGGCCTGAACGAGTCATCCGGACGCGGCTTCAGCAGACGGACACAGGCCTCGGTGATGCACAAATCATACGTTATGTTGAAGGAAGAAGCTGAGAGGAGCGCAGGTCTCGCCCAGTTGGGAGTCGCACAGTTAGCATCACCGGTAGTTGGCCCTACCTACAAGTGACGGGCAAATGGTTTGCTGCTGTTGCAATTGGGGTCTCATTCTCGAACGCGAGCTGGAGATGAAGGGGCAAGACAAAAGCAAACCTGTCAAACATCGATTGGCCGGTGTGGCGGTGTCGTTGGGAACCAGCCGCGGCATTTGCTTGGGCGATCGCAGTTTTAGGGCTGCGCGGATCCGAATCATATCGCCAATGATCCCAATTAGAGCCGATGGAATCTTCTGGGATAAACAAGGCCATGATCCATGTTTTCTAGAAGGCGGCTGGCATTCCTCGAGTCATGGCCGCCAAAAGTCTCTGGCCGTTACATAGATCCCGCCTGCAGAAGCGAGGCGCAGAAGGGTTGAGGTGCGTGGGCAAGGGATCCGGGGAGATACCAGCATGAATAATACCATTTAAGCAGCGGCGGCATCTTCCACTACTACTATTGAAAGATGAAAAAGGCCCATCGTGAGTATTCCGCCTACCGGTTCTTGGGGTTTGCCCAGACTTCTTGGGGATTGCCCAGATAGAGCCAGCCGCCTGGACCCAACCCGGCGGGAAGCTGGGAAGACGAAATCCCCCAAGAGATTGGATCTTCCTCCGCACTTTCCCCTTTCAGCCCACGGGGGCGGGGACGTTGGTGCGTACACTTGTCAGCTTCGCGCTCCGCTTCGTCGACGATTTCCAGCAATGAAAGACCGGCGACCGCCTATCAAGATTCAATGGGGAGATGGTTGAAATTGCGATGCGCCGGCGCACTTGGGAAAAACAAGGACGCGGTAATTGAGGGAAATACTTCAATGTTGTTCTACCTGTTGGCCGACTTTTCCATTTCAAGACAACATCAATTGTGTACCTATTATTGAAAGATTTGCTGGTACACGGTTTGAACGTTCGTCTCACATGCCAACGGGCAAACCGGCTGGCTGACTGACAGGTATGCAGGAAGGGGAGAGTTCTAAGACACACCAATGACGGGTGACTGAGGCTTGGGAGCGACACTTGCAACGGCCGATTACACATACATGTATGCAGAAGGTAAGCGGCAGGTATAGTAATAGTACAGAAAGTCTAGTAAGCAGCTCCCAAAAACGACGAGAATAGCACTATGATTGCGTACATAGATGGAGTACGGAGCAGCTGATGGAGTAGATGGGTTTCAATTCGATGTCGCATGCCATCCATCCATTGATCCAACGTGTTCCCCCACCTTAAAAAAGGCTTGGACGGAGAGTATCGTCAATGGCACTTTGGCGTCTGTCCATGGGAAGGACGGAGGAAAGCGTCGACCTTGCAAAGCTTAGCATATGTAGGCAGCTTACAGAGAGCTTGACGGCGATCCTATTTGATTAGAAGAGTAGCCTGAAGGGATGAGAGGCTACCTTACATAGGCAGGTTGCGTGTGCGGACAGCGACAAGGACGCGCACCCCAGCTGCCAAGCCATCAGTTAATCAAATTGATCGCCGCCGGTTGTGTCGATTCCATTCCTGGTGTCGTTTTACCCACCTGCGGTCCAGGAACAGGAACAGCCAGTAGCGGTACTTGTAGCACACCACTGACCGATTGATTGATTGATTGACCTGTCTCCTCCTTCTAGTCATTTAACCTTCTCACCCCAAGATCCCAAGAATCCCAGCGGCCGCCGTTTGGATCAGATCACTTAAGCACGCACACGAACCATTACGACATATCCAAGACACTCGACGATTCATCTACGCGAACAAAGAAAAAAAGGTACGACACGGCGATGCATTGATTACGATGCGGGTTGCTGCATTGGGCTGGTTGGCCGTGGACTGATCAATCAATTGAAACAGCTACAGCTTGCAGCCGACCCGTCCCGACCGGTTAGTTGTGTCAATCAGCTGTCCGTTCCAGTTAGTTGCTGCCGTACCACTATCTCTCCCTACCTAAATGCACACTAAACTGCACCACACCTTAACATTAAACCGCCTACCACACACACCCACACTCCTTTGACCTTGGGCACTTTTACTAAACTTGCGTCTTTCTTGCCGGCTTCCAGGTACAATTCGATTCTTCTAATCCCAATCTTGTTGTTCTTTTCATTCTGGTTCTAGTTCTGGTTCTGGTTCTTCTATTTCCCATCCTCGCCCACCCACTTTCCAACGACTGGCCCCCACCGACGACGCGCGCCCACCGAATTCAAGAAGACGCAACGCAAGACGCTCGGCCTCAAACCACTCCGACGCAATCCACGATCGATCGCGAACTACCCCCCCCAGCCTACTCTAGTCATTCCGCGCCCATTGCACAGCGCCATCTTCTCCGACCTGGTGGGTATTGCAGTACACCAAACCAGATTTGTGAGCGCTGCCTTTCGAACTTCGACCTCGACCTGGATCTGGCCTTGTTCCACGCACCTCTGCCGTCATTGCTTCGACCATCGTACCTTAGCAGCTAGACAGCTCCTCGTCAACTCTACAACTTTCGCATCCCCGGGGGATTTCTTGCGCCGTATATCTGGTTGGTTTGGGCAATTGTTGAAACGCAACTACGGGGAGCATCGTACCCTCCCATTCGAAAGGGCTCGGGTTCATCCCTTCGATTCCCTCGAACACATTTACTCTCCCTTCGCCAAGACGAAGAAGACCACACACGCACACAACCGACAAAGTGGCGGCCCTCAAAGGCTCCATACTCTGTCCCACGATGCGCTCCCCGGCGTTCCCCCCGCGGCGCCCATCCCACCTTGTGCGCTATCTGCTGCCGGGCGCCCTGCTCTGCTGTCTGCTGTACTACTATGCCTCCCAGCCCGTCGAGGTGCCCATGATATACGTCCTGCCCGGAAACAGCGCCATTCATGACAGCTTCTACACCCCGGCCGACGGCAGCAAGCCATCGTCACCCATCAGCGATGCCCAGCAGCTCGAGCAACCGCTAGAGCAACCCCTCGTCCAAGAAGAAAAGCCGCAAAAGCCGCAAACCCCTCCCACAGACACAAAGCCCGACGACGCCAACGCCGGCCATCCCATCGACTCTCTCATCAAGGTCGCCGAGACCCAATTCAACGAGGCCATGGCCAAAGAGTCGCACACGCTCGAGGAGGCCGCCAAGGCCTACCGCACACGCCGCGGTCGCCACCCTCCGCCCGGCTTCAAGGCCTGGTACGAGTTCGCCAAGAAGAAGGACGCCGTCATTGTCGAGGACTTCTGGGACCAGATCTACCACGACCTCAACCCCTTCTGGGGCCTGGATGCTAGGCGCATCCGGAAGGAGGCCTGGGACTACGAGATGACCATCAACATCCGCAACGGCAACGCCAGCGCCGAGAGCGACTGGTTCTGGACCACCATCTGGCTGTCCATGATCAAGACCATCGAGGAGTACCTGCCGGACATGGACATTGCGCTCAACGCCATGGACGAGCCGCGCTTGGTCGTGCCCTGGGAAGACATCAACCGCTACGTCCAGAAGGAGCAGGAAACGCGCGTCATGGTGCCCCCCAAGGATGTCGTGTCCGACTTCAAAACGCTGCCCAAGCCCGGCACCGATCGAAGACCCTCCACTCGTAACAAGAAGTGGGAGTCGACAGGTAAGAACCATGGCATTTGAGACGCTTATTTAGTCTTATACGAGGCCGGCAGGTGGCTAACTTTAAGCGACGCAGAACCCTATTGGCAGATCGCCCGCCGAGGCTGCCACCCCCAAAGCCCGGCTCGGCTTGCCGGCACCGTCCGAACCTTCGACAAAACGCCCGCCTTTGTGCCGGCCAATGCCGCCCCCCACCAGTACCGCGGCTACACGTCCAACTTCAGCTTGTCGACGGAATTCTGCCACCAGCCCGATCTCCAGGCACTCGAGGGCATCTTTATTAAACCCCTCTCTACCTCGGCGACCAAGGTGCTATTCCCCATGTTCGGCGGAAGTAAGCTGGCCGTTAACAACGAGATCCTGCTTCCGGCGCCCATGTACTGGAAGGAAGAAGAGCGCTTCACCGGCGACGGCTACCAGGGCGGCCCTTGGAGCGAGAAGATGGACGGCGTCATCTGGCGGGGCGTGGCGACGGGCGGCCGCAACAAGGAGAACAACTGGAAGAGCTTCCAGCGGCACCGGTTCGTCTCGATGAACAACGGCACCAAGCTCACGCGGGCCGAGGCCGAGGTGGAGCCGCCCATCAACTTCGCGATGCCGCTGCCCGAGTACAACCTGACGGCGCAGAAGGAGGCCAAGCTGGGCCAGTGGGTGCGGGAGTCGACCGACGTGGCCTTTACGGAGCTCATGTGCGACGACAAGCTCGAGCCCAACAAGGAATGGGGCCACTGCGTCTACACGGACCCCGAGTTCTCCATCGAGCTGGGCCAGCCGCTCTCGTACCAGTTCGACTTCAAGTACCTGCCCGACATTGACGGCAACAGCTTCTCGGGCCGCTACCTGGGCTTCCTGCGCAGCACGAGCCTGCCCATCAAGAGCACGCTGTTCCGCGAGTGGCACGACAGCCGGCTCTTCGCGTGGAAGCACTTTGTGCCCATGGACACGCGCTTCGGCGACTACTACGGCATCCTCGAGTACTTCATGGGCTACGACGGCGGCGAGAAGCACGGCAAGGTGCCGGGCCACGACGCCGAGGCCGAGAAGATTGCGTCGGCGGGCAAGAGCTGGGCCGAGAAGGTGCTGCGGAAGGAGGACATGCAGGTCTACGTGCTGCGCCTGCTGCTCGAGTACGCGCGCATCTCGGACGACCGCCGCGAGACGATGGGGTGGGTCGAGGACCTGTTATGAGACTCTTGAAGCATTAAAAAAAAAACAGATGCACAAACAACTGTTGATGCACGATACGACGCTACGATGCAACACACACAAACACACACACACGCAAGCCATGTATATACTCTTCTCGACTTGGGGGGACTGGGCGACGCCGGGACGCGCCTTTGACAGTTGTACATATTGCTATTGTAGTATAGGGGGGTATGCCAGACGGTTTGAGACTGGTGGCCCAGGAGGAAGGAAGCCAAGAGAGGAAAGGCGGAAGAGGACATGTTGGAGAGGATCTAGCTGGATGAAGCCCAAGTCATGAGCTTTGAATGTCGATTTGCGGCAGCTGCTGAGAGGCTGGATGCTACGGCTTGCTTGCTTGTTTACCCGTGATATCTAGCGGGCTGCAAGGAGTCCACCGACAGAGGATGTAGGAGGTGATGGCCCAAGAGGCATTGGAAGAATCCATATCTCCCATCTGACGGCGAGAGGGTGGGAAGAAGGGACAGGGCAGTTCGAGACTTTGCCCGATTGGGGGAGGAGATACCCATTTAGCAGACGAAACGGCGTCGGGGAGTTTTTGCGACTTTGCGACAAATATACCACACACAATTGATGGCATCGTGTTTCTTTTCTTATTGGTCGGCATTGGTCAGGTCCCAGCATTAACATAGCATTTGGAATTATACTGCGTTGCGAACTTAGGTATGAACCAGCTACATCTTGCTTGCTTGCATATCTGGACATCAGCGTTGATGGTCAACTCCTACTCTGTTCCTGCTCCCCGAGCATGTGATACAGCAATGCGCGCCACTATCGTCAGAGACATCATGATAAGTCAGCAATCTACTTTTAGATAGGTGCATATTGCTTTGTCTCGCTTTCTCGAACGACCCTGATTTTAGGGTGGCATTGATGATCGAATCAGGAGCCCGCAGTAAAAATCGTGTTACAGTGCCAGACCAAAGGCTTGGTCTCCGCTAGGAGAATATGACGTCAACTTCATTAGCGTCTAACGCTCAACGCTCCCCCCCCCCTGCCGCTGCCTGCCTCTTCTTTGCCGGGGCGGGAGACCAGAGAGAAAGCGCATGCTTGATGCTTAGGCTAGGCTAGAGGGGGGTTACTTGCAATGCTTACCTGCGACCAAAAAAAGCTTGGAAAACCGGGGGGAAGACAATGCAACGACTCAAGGGCGGCTGCTTATGACGTACGACCGTCTTTCTCGTATCGGGGGGTCTCGCTGTTTGCATGCAGGAAGAGGTAGGCTAGCAGTACCTAGCTTCGATCCGGTCTGTCTCGTCGGTGTGTATATAAGTCCCTGAATGCCCGCCATCTTGAATTGATGATAGATACTCCAATCAACACCATACCAATCAAACACGCTTCACACTCTACATACATATACCCACCAAACCAAACCAGCAAGCATGGATTTCATCAAGAAGGCATCTGGCAGCGGCAGCACCGGCACCAGCCAGCAGCAGGCCGCCCCTCAACAGGACTACGGTGACAAGGGTATGTACACTCTCCTCCTCTTTCTCCTACTTACCGGACCTATGTAAGCTAACACAACCACCAGCCGCCGGCTTCCTGGACAAGAAGTACAACGGCGGCAAGCTGGGCGAGGCCAAGCTGGAGAAGATCACCGACGGCCTGCGCACCGGCTACGAGAAGGCCACCGGCAACAAGGTCAACCCCAAGATCTCCAACTAGAGAGAGAGACTTCATCACGACATGACTCCGGAAGCAGCGAAGGGCGTTTATTTGGTATAGGGGAATATAACGATTCTCCCTCATGATTTTTCAATTGAGATACCTGCGTAGCTCATACAGCGCGCCATGATTAATACATCTGATACCACCCATTCTTTGGCCATCTACCTACGACTATAGTGTTCGTTGTAATATGCATGTTCCACTCATTGTCGTTAACTGGTCGTATTTGTGATGTCGGATTTTGATATTTGACGACAAGCACGTAGCAGCACGTCCCAGGTCTTTCTCTCAAACCCGGGGTTTCCTTTGTCATCACCACATTACAGCATAATCAGAAAATAGAAAAGAACAAAGAGCCCAGACCGACTAAACTCCCAACAAATGCATCTAAGATTTCCATGGCATCCAACGCTGTTTCTTGGATCCGTGGTCTTTTTGTCTTTCATCATATCGTACCGAGTAAAATCACCCATGTCGCAGGCTCTTTTCCCTCTCGCCTGACGGCCAACACGCAACAACGAGACACAGGCCAAAAGAAACCACTACGCATCGTCGTAGAAGACTTGTATCGCCATGACCATGATCCAGAGCAGGAAGATGGCGCCGACGAGGGCGAATGCAAATACGGCTTGCCAAGATTGACCTAGGTTTCCGATTTCAGGTTAGCTTGCTTTGTTCTCTACTTTCCCGTTTTAAGGAGGCAAGGACAGTCACTTACATATACTCTTCTGCTGCAACCAGGCAAGATTGGCAATGCTGTTGGCCGGCTCGGGCACGCGGTCAAAGACCAACAGGTTGCAGTTGTTGCTGACGGAGCCCGTGGGGCCCCAGAGCTCGATGCTCGTCACGATCAGGCCGACCATCCACAGGACAAAAAAGATGAAGGCGCCGACAATGACAATGGCGGGCAGCAGGCGCCGCTGCGAGATGAGCCACAGCAGGCCGCCGATGAAGACGATGGTGAGGCCGGCGACGGTGATGAAGTAGGGGAAGAGCCAGGGGATGGCGAGGTCGAGCGTCTGCTGGACGCCGATAAAGGTCACGAAGACGCCGATAATCAGGCACGAGGCGACGAGCAGGACGATCATCCAGACGTTGAGCTGGACGGCGGGCCAGTGGTACTTGTGGACGCGGGCGATGCGGCGCTCGTAGACGAGCGAGCCGCTCGCCGTCGTGGTCGAGGCCATTATATGCTGCGGATGTGGATGGTGTGTTGGTGTTGGTCGGCGCGTTTTCTTCCTTTTCTTCCTCCACCGGTTCGCCCCGTCGCAAAGAAAGAAAAAAAAGGGACCGAAGATGGTGGTTTCGACGTTTGTCTGCTCAACCCAGATTCCGGGCTACTCGGTTCGACTGGTTGCGATTGCTCTCAATTGGCAAATCGGACGATTGATCGCGATTGGTTTGATCGGTCGCGAGTCTCGGGTCAATCGTGGGTGGTATTAGGACAATCCCTTCGCTGGTCGTCGATGTCGTCTCGGTCCTGGTTTCCGGGTCTTTATATCGATCGATTGAAAATGCAATTGGGATTGGGATTGCTACCCTGTTTGTTGAAGCCCGAGAAAACGCAGCGAGGTTTCTGGTCGAAGTGCCAGCTCGCAACACTCGAGTCGTGCTCGACGATGATTGGGTTGGGCTTCAATGCGACGCGCCGAAGATGCAGACGCAGATGCAGATGCAGCACAGCAGCAGAGGCTCGGTCAGGGCGGCAGTCCCAGTCAGTGGAGGAGGGTCGAAGGGGCCCGTGGCAGGCACCGGACTTTTTTTAGTGAACAACTCAGTGGGTTGCAATGGTGGAGTCCACCGCGGACACGGACAGCGATCTTGCAGCTCAAGGACCTGACAACGGCTACTGGTAGAAATTCAAGCTTCGACTCCTTGCTTCACGGTATTGGGCTGCTTTCTTCCTGCTTTTTTACGAGCAAGTAGGGCGAGCTGCGATTCTCCAAATTCGATTGGGGCCATGTAAGCAAGGAAGGAAGGGCATAAGGTGAGAAGGTGTGCTGTTGCTGACGGGCATGCAGAGAAATACCCCAATTGAATTGACTGAAATCCTCGCTGTCTCTTCCGTCGCGCCCGCGTCGGTTCAGTTCGTGGTTGAGGACGGGGTCTGCTGGTCTGCTCTGGGCGGACCCCAGCCAGTTTTTTATTTCCAGGCCATGCTATGCCACACAACAGAACATGATCCCTCGCCGTCAGTCTTGAGCGACTGGCCCATCAATAGAGCCTTTAGGTTAGTGGTAAAGAGAATATATCCAAATGCCAAAGGCCATTGTGTGTAACCATATAGAGTCCCAGAACCGTCCGGGCCATCTCTTGGTGTCCAACTCCTAAGACCACCAAAGCGCCAGCGTCAGTGCCAAAGGCAGATCGGATCTGTCGCGACGGGGGGGGGTTGAGCAGGCGCATGTGGGACTGTCATTGATGGACGCACCCATTCATACCCGCTGTACTACCAAGACCGCTGCGACTGCAATTGTAGGTGGCTGGGATTTTCGAATTCGCTGTAACATGGCATGACATGCACATGGGAATCTCGGAAGGTCCCGAATCGGACCCCATCCCGAATTCCTCGCTCGTTTGAGGGGCCATGTCAAAGTACATGATGGCAATGCTATATTTCTCGTCAACTGCGTTCAAGCACATCGGCATTTCAATGGACCTCTTTTTGAAGTTGGTTGGTAGTGATTAAAGTTGGGCAAGCTGATTTATCCAAGACTTCTGCGAGGCTGGCCAAGAGTCTGTCTCTCTTCCCTTTCGGCCCCAACCTTGCAGCGACCCGAGCCTAAGGCAAGTCAAGTCGACGGGAAGCATGTCGGCGGCTGCATGCCTACCTCCTAACCAAGCTCCCGTTCAACCTCTTCAACCCCAACCGACAGACCCCATCCGACCGACCGACCGCCATTACTGTACACACGACCATCCTCCCATTACAGCAGCGACTCGCCCAGGGCGCACCTCACCAGCGAGCAGCCGGCGCGGACCGTGTCGTGGGCGGCCGTGTCGATCTCGGGGGCCAGGCTCGGGTTGACCTCGACCAGGTCCATGGCCACCATCTGGCCCGTCTCGTGCACGCACTCGCAGATGTAGTCGCCCTCGCGCAGCGTCAGGCCGCCGCGCACGGGGGTGCCCGTCGACGGCGCCCACATGGGGTCCAGCGCGTCCACGTCGAAGGACAGGTGAATCGGCGTGTCCGACCCGATGTGCGCCAGCGCCATCTCCATGACCCGACCGATGCCGTGGCTGTCCAGTCAGCAAACAGAACAATTGAATACACTAAAAAGAGAAACATACCGGTCAATGTCGAACATGCTGAAGGCCTTGATGCCGTTCTCCCGCAGGATCTTCTTCTCGCCCGGGTCGACGTCGCGCAGGCCGATGTAGACGAGCTTCTTGAGGTTCAGCTTGTGGTCGTCCTGCAGCCAGCCAAAGTAGTCCGGGTTGTCCTCCTTGGCGAGGCCCGTCAGAAAGCTGACGGGCATGCCGTGGATGTTGCCCGAGTCGCTCGACTCGGGCGTGTTGATGTCGGCGTGGGCGTCGACCCAGATGACGGCGATCTCGCGGCCCAGGCGCTCGCGGATGGCCTTGGCGGAGCCGGCGACGGTGCCGATGGCGATGGAGTGGTCGCCGCCCAGGGTCAGGACCATGCGGCCCTCGCGCGCCTGGGTGTAGACCTGCTCGCACAGCTTCTGGGTGACGGCGCTGACCCGCTTGGGGTTCTTCATGTTGCGGTAGGGCGCGTCCTCGGCCGGGGTCAGGTCGGCGTACGAGTGCACCGTGTCGTCGCCGTGCAGCTTGTAGTTGAGCTCCTCGCGCAGCTGCTTCAGCAGGCCCGACTCGATCAGCGCGGAGGGGGCGGCGTCGACGCCTTGCTTGCCCTGGGTGACTCGAGGATTAGCCCAGTCTTCTTCCTTAGGACAAGTAGTCGTAGCAGTGACAGTAGCAAACAGACACAAGTTCAACGTACCTGACCGCCAGAGAAGCCCACGGCCACCACCCCGAGGTTGTCGGGGTGGGACAGGAACTTGGACTCAATCATCGAGGTGTTCATGCTTCGGCTCGGCGTATATACGAAGGGAGGTCTCGAGGTGGACAGAGCGGGAAAGAATGGGTGCTAGCGAGGTAGGTAAGATTTGATTAGTTTACTCGTCGGTCTGTCTACAGGCAGCGGGCCTTTTATTTCGTCATACGGGACAAGGAAACGACGGGATCTAAGTTCGTAGGTACAGTAGTGAAGCAAGCAGGCAAGCAAGTAAGCAGGGGGGAGACGAACAAAGGAAGGGGACAAGTCTGTCTTGTAAGTAGTACGAACCAAGAAGAAGAACAATCAAGTCGAGAGCGAAGCAGGTCGGCCACACACATTATATTTTTCTGGTCCCGACTGTCAATACACCCCACCCCCTTATGAGTCTTTAGTCAATAGCCAGCACAGCACAGGCACAGGCGCAGGCACAGGCACATGAGGATAGGTAGGTTTTTTTTTCCCCTCTGCTTAGTACAGCCGAGACGGATGACGGACGGAGGGGCAGCTTATCGATCAGCCCCTCGTGGGTGGTGGGGTCGCCTTGGACTGGCATACCTACATAAGTACATACCGCCCTGCCGCCGTCTGTGTTGCCGCATTACTTGTATGTACTGCATATTACCCTACTTTAGATAGAAATCCAAATGCGACCTCAGCTGCATGCCACGGTAGAGAGCTAAGCTACCTAGGTATCATCAAACACGCCCGCCCCCAGCATGAGTCGTCGGGGGTCCAATCGTTTGTCACTGGACGGCCCTTCTGTGTCGTGGCATTTTACATTACTTGATGCAAAAAGGCGCCGTCTGGCATCGGCAAATCCGATCAACCCCTCCCATCCCGACTCCCGTGCTTTTCTTTTGATGCGCCCAGTACGTATGACAGACCTAGGTATGACTAGCATACTGCAGATGGATGGCGAGCTGCCCGAGCGACTGTGAAAGGAATTGATGAACCATTCCGAATCCCCCCTCGTGATGCATTCTCTCTACATAATCCTGCCGAGGACGACCAACAGCAAAGCCGTGCTCAGCCGAGAAAGAAGGTCAGGATTGATGGCCGAACTATTGCCAGGATTTGCATACAGATTTACGTACAACTGGGTCGAGCCAGGGTTGGTCCCCGATCCACTTGGTTGGCGCTGTGACAAGCCTACTGCCTACCTGGCTCAGCTGCCCGTGACAATTATCAAATCATTACTTATGTACTGCAACGGCACAAGCTTTTTGCCAGCAGCTTGCCATCTTGCCAGCTTGTCACCTCGCTTGCTCAATCCCATTGGATGCGGCATTTATCCCTTTGGGAGAGCGACACGACGGTGACCGCCAATGACAAGGCCAAGCCCGCGGGACCATTTCAGATTCGATGCATGCCACCTAGGTCAAACACAGACAGCCGGCCGAGATGGATGGGCTGAATAGGAAGGTCGTCAGCTGGGGTGTGTCCTGGGTGTGGTTGCTCGGTTGTCAGTCGGTTCCACGAGGCTACCTGCGGGCGGGCTGCGGGTACTGCTGCTGCTCCTCTAGTCCTCTCCATCCATTCAGTGCGCGCGCGCGTGTTCATGCCGACTTGTCGATCCCTCTCGGAGTCCGGCTCGAACGGTTCATGCCGTTCAATTGGTTCAGCGGAGTCGGTCGGGTGTCCTTTCCTTTCCCTTCAGGACGCCTACTCAAGATCTGTTTCTCCGGGTAGAACGGCCCAATTTGCTCCGTGACCTGATTCATGAAGTCTTCATTTTTCAGACCATGTACTCTTGCAATCCTCCGGTTCAGTTTCTAGTTTCCCTGTCTCCTCGTTGCATCGACCCAACGGGCCAGCAGAGACCGAGCTATTTTGCAGCTCGCTTGTCTCAATTCCGCGGAGGCAGCGCTTATGCTCCAGCACATACCCGCATCGTCGCTCGCAGGCCAAGCGTTAACGTGACTAGACGTGCACTTCATGAAGCGGAAACCCATCCTCATCCGGGTAAACACATTATATGCATTGGGTATTCGGCATCGATTCCTGCCATGCGCTGCATTGCCAGAACAATTCGTTCGGTTTGCATCTAGTGATCGCGAAGCAGTCTGCCGGCCATTCAATCGAGAATTGACTCTTGGGCCGGTCACAGCAGATCGTCATCCTCCAAAGGCAGGGTCTCCAACTCCTCCGTTGTCCGGAACCGGCTGTGGTCGCAGTCGTACACCATGCCGTTTCCTTCGGCTTCCATCTCCAGATAGCCAGGCGCATACCTCTCGATGTAGTCGAGCCATACGTCAGGAGACCCCGGCACGCGATGGGCCGGCAGACTTTCCAGAATGTCCATAATCTCGTCTTCCATGTTGGCCCCTCTGGCATCGAATTGATCAGTACCACCATAAGCAAACGCACTGGCTTTCAGGCCGAACCCATCATGATAGAAAAGAAGGGGGGGTGGAACTTACTTCATAAACCGCTCTTCGTGTCGCAAATCATACTCGAGGATCATCCTCTCCGCGCTCCAGGGGTCATGGGGCCAGTACCGGTCCAGCGTAAAGGGCCAGACCCGCGCCTGCGTCACCACGCCGCCGTTGTTCTCCAGCTGGCACAGCAGCATGAGCCCCGAGTCCAGGGCCCGCTCGTCCGCCAGCAGCACGGCGGGCACGTCGCGGTAGAAGATGACGGTGCCCTTGCTCGTCATAGCCATCTCGTCCAGCACGGCGGCCTCGAGGTGGCACCACCGCAGGTACTCCTCGCCCGTCGTCGCCGCCGGGTTGGGCCCCGCCGCGTTCGGGACCAGCACCCCCACGCCGTGCTCGTCGCCCGCGCCCGCGCCCCCGAACAGGGTGCGGTCCCCGCCGTCGAGCGCGTAGCACAGGATCCGCAGCTTGGTCCAGATGGCCCGGTGGCGCGGCGAGAGCGGGTAGGGCGCCGTGCACACGCAGAAGCAGTTCTGCCCCTCCTTCTCGGACCGTGGCCGCCCTTGAGGGTCGTCGTGCTTAGGGGGGCGGTCTTGCAGGGCCTCGCGCGGATACCAGACCTCGCGGCCGAGCCACTCGCCCGAGTGGTTCCATCGTTGGCGGCCGCGCGGGCTGCCCCGCGCCTGGTAGCCGTCCCGGTCCGCCTGCGGGAGGGCGGCCCAGCGGCTGACGAGCTGCCGGCGCTGCGTTACTTCAAAGTACTCGTCGTCGTGGTCGCCATCCTGGCGAGCGATGGCGTTCTCCTGCGAAGAAGAAGAAGAAAAGGGAGAGATGAGCCAATATGTTGTAGTAGTAAAGACGAGATGGGGACCCGACGAACCTCGAGAAAGAGCTGCCAGCCCTTGATCTCCTCGGGCAGCTGCGTGAAGTGAATCGGTCCGGGATAGCACTGGATGTGGCTCGGGATCCCGCCCGGCCAGTACTTGGCTGGGTCCGTCATTTGTTTCGATCTCTGCAAGGCAAAGAGGCTATGAGGCTATGCACCGGAGGCGCTTCCCTTGAAATGACTTAGCAACTCGGGGTATACTATAATAAGCCCAAGAACCATATTTTTCAGGCACCCGGGCGGGGCATTGCGAGATTGCGTTCTCCATGTAATCCCGATTTGGACTTTTTCGGCCGAGGGCTAAGATCAAGCATGCCATACTACAAGTCGACTCGGAGAACAGCCTAAGACTTGTCAGGCGGGGCAGTGGAAATTGGTGCTCCATGAAGCGCAGTGGGGCGCTGGGGCATGGTTCAATATTCTGAGCTCGGGTGCTATTAATAGTTTCTGTCGTCGACCCACGCGGAGAGAGGTGAAGAAGCAGGTCATCTTGACCGCCGCCGGCAGTGGCTCCTTTTCGTACGAAAGGGCGACCCGTGTCCGGCACAGGCCGACTTCCACCTGGTATCCTGTGTCCACGGAATATGTCCTAAACGTAGGATATTGTCAGCATGCTGACCCACAGACTGGCCAAGTCGACCGATGCCCCGGCAGGGGTGGTGTTTTAGGTTTACCGAACCATACCGAGTTCTCGATAGCCGGGTTGATTAAATCCGGAGCCCCCTTGTTTGACGGCGCCACACTGCTTTGTCCGGCGGCCGATGCAGTCCCGCGTGAGGCGCCATTGACCCATGCGTATGGGATGCGTTTCTTGCATCGAGACATCGGTCAGCAATTACCGAGAGCTGCAACTATCCGGGACCCGGCTGTAGGTTTATAGTGATGTAATCCCTAGGGCCATCCTCCAAATAGCGCCTCGCTGCGGAGAAACAATGGTTCGGAATAGCATGGAAAACAATGCTATGTATTGCTATGCCACAAAAGTCGAGATGGTTCGTTAATTCCGGGCAAGTAGGTAGTACTACGCGATATATGTGTGCCGGCCCAATCCACCGGACGGACCTTGCTTTGAAATAAGCATGGGCTAGTCGCACATCATTTTTTCCCTGCCATGTTTCAGCATACCCCGGCTCTACATGGCACTTGCATATATGCCGAGGATGCCGCAAAAGGCTGAAAGGTTGCAGGCATGGCAGGCTGCATGAAGTTCGAGAAGCCCCCCTCGAAGGCATGATCCACTATCACGAGCTGCAAAGTGGACAGGGCGGGCCGTTTCCGTCAAATCCTTCCCCTGGTTTCTTCTGCATGCATACTTGTAGTGAGGCTGTGGCAGTAGTGCATAGCTCCCCCCACATTGACTAGGAAGGTAATACGAGACGAAAATTCGGGAAGCTTAGCGGGAACCCGTCCTGCGGGCGGGATATAGGGACGAACGTATAGACAGACACATGGAGACGGGCATATATATAAGTTGCTTCCCCTTCGTCGGACTGGGTACTGATGGATCAACACAGCATCACGCACTACATTCTTTTGCATCACCCACCAGCCCCATCGAAGAAGGGTCTGCATTCACTCATTCGAAACCACCCTCATTACTACTGAACTTTCCCTGCCCATCATGCAGTTGCTTCACCTCTTGTCCGCGGCCAGCCTCGCCTCGGCCGCCGCTCTGGCCCCGCGCCAGGCCAAGTCGGGATGCACCAACCCCGAGAAGCGCGTCGAGTTCCGCACCCTGGATGCCGCCACGCAGAAGCAGTACACCGACGCCGTCATGTGCCTGCCCACCAAGCCGTCGGGCCTGAAGCTGGGCCTGAACACGACGCTGTACGACGACTTCCCCTACGTGCACACGCACCTGAACAAGATCATCCACTTCTGCGGCATGTTCCTGCCGTGGCACCGCTACTACGTGCAGCTCTACCAGAACCAGCTGCGCGAGTGCGGCTACACGGGCCCCATGCCCTACTGGGACTGGAGCCTCGACGCCGCCGACACGGCCCACTCGTCCATCTGGGACCTCGTTGGCGGCAACGGCGGCACCGCCAAGGTCGAGAAGACGGGCACGCAGGAGTGGATGTGCCTGACCGACGGGCCCTTCAAGGAACTGCGCCCGGCCTACAACGAGCTCGACTACGCGCCCCACTGCCTGGCCCGCGACTTCTACAACGGCACCGACCGCCCCGGCGACATGCGCGGCAGCGCCTACAACCAGGCCGAGCTCGACTTCATCGCCGAGCGGCCCACCTACGCCGACTTCCGCCTCTACCTCGAGAGCATCCCGCACGGCTCCATCCACAGCGCCGTCGGCGGCCAGAAGGGCGACATGAAGCCCAGCTCCTCGCCCAACGACCCCCTCTTCTTCCTGCACCACGCCAACATCGACCGCCTCTGGTCCCAGTGGCAGCAGGCCGACCCCGAGGCCCGCCTCAAGGACATCGTCGACGACAAGACCAACCCCCCCAAGGACGGCCTCAAGACCGCCCTCGACGACGTCATGCCCTACCTGGGCCTCGCTGAGGACATCAAGATCGGCGACGTCATGACCACCCAGAACGACCTGCTTTGCTACACCTACTAGGCCGGAGAGAGAGAGAGAGAGAGAGAGAGAGAGAGAGAGAGAGTTCATAGCCTGGAGCAGGGGAAGTAGAAGTATAGAGAGAGAAAAGTTGACACCCTAGAATAGAAGAAGAAGCAGAATACCAAATATACTTCCAGTAAAGGCTTGGCCCATCCATGACATTATTTCTATGAAGGCTCGAGTGATTCTGGACCCCCTCCTGGCAAAGCCGTCTGAACCTGAGCCGAAGCCTAGTTGTGCAACCGATGCGTTGGACAGCAGTTGGACAGTCTCGGTTTCTGCCTCGGTATCTCATGGCTGTGTTGGAAAGAACGCCGGCAGCCGCCAGCCCGAGATCGAGGCTTTGTATGGCGATCGCTATCTCGACGATGCAGCAGTAGGCTGGAGATGCATGATGCTTGCATTAGCACATGCTTGGCGCGTCATCAAGCCCGGTAGATGGGTGGCTGAGTAGTGGTCTGAGGGCATTTATTACAACGCATTCTTGTTGTCTGCTTCTCTCCTCTATGGTGCCTAACTCTTTCTTGCTTCTGACTTTTTCCATATCCTAACCCACGGCGACATTAGTCATTTGACGGACACTTGTTTTCAGTTCAGTCGAAACACTTGATGCCAACCACATCTTGCACGTCATTAAATCATCAGAAGTGCCAACATGGAGCTCGTCGAGAATGCGCATCCTAATAGCAATGGAACGCTCTGTGCTTTTTACTCGCGATTTAGTATGCTCCGGGTGAAACCGACATCTTTCAAAATACCCATCCGGCGACTGTCCCCAACATGTCCCATGTGCCAATTCTTTCATTGTACACTCAGAGGCTACACAGAACCCCAACACCAGTCCTTCGACTTTCTCCATCTCAAGGAAGTGCTGGTTTCACCACTGAAACATCTCTTTGGGGATCCTTTAGATTTCGGGGAATTTCATTGCATCTCTACTGCAAATGATGAAGTACCGGATTTCACCTCTCCCAGGGCGTTCAGGCTATGCGTTGTCACCAGAATAGCAGCGGACCAACAGCCTCGATTTGATATGCGACGCTTATTGAGGACGATTGATTATACCGAAATTCGGTCGCTGATTGCCACGTGCGATCATGAACACAGGGAGGACTGTGGAATCAACACCAAGCGTTTGACCAAATCACTCGAACACTTCCACCTGATTCATTGCGAGAGCCGGCGGGTTATTTCTGCCCCCGCACCCTGCGAATACGTCGCTTTGAGCTACGTATGGGGAAAGCCTGAGAATGTGTTGGGCGGACCAACTGCGGATCTGTCAGCATTTCCTCCCACTATCGAGGACGCGATCAAAGTCACTGCCCAACTCGGGTTCCGCTACCTATGGGTTGACCGTTACTGCATTGACCAGTCGGACGAAACCCACAAAATGTCCCAGATTCAACAGATGGGCCAGATCTACAGCCAAGCCTCACTGACTATCATTGCTGCTGCCGGTGCGGACCCAACTTATGGGCTCCCGGGAGTCAGTAAAGCACGGACATGTTTACCCGGTGCGGCAGTCATCAATTCGAACGAATATGTGCCGACCCCTGCCGACCCCGTATCACATGCTCGGAGCAGCGTATGGGCGACGCGAGGTTGGACGTATCAGGAAGCATTCTTAGCTCGGCGACGCCTGTTCTTTACCGATGCACAGACGCTATTCGAGTGTGGAGAGGGCCGCTGCGAAGAGATTGAATTCGCCACAAGGTTACTACCAAGCTTCTCCAGTGAAACGGTATTGCAGAGAAGACCGAACCTTTTCCCTCACCACAACATCGAATCATTGCTCCAAGTCATTTGCGAATACTCCTCTCGAGAGCTTGGCTTTGTACAAGATCGACTGAGGGCGTTCCTCGGGATCTTGGCAAGCTTCTCCATGGGTACACTTCCGATTTATCATCTTTGGGGTGTCCCATTCATTCCTCATCGTGATAGTGGATGGTATCTCTCTTTAGCTTCATGGGAATCTACGCCATCCGATCGATACCCAGACTTCCCAAGTTGGTCTTGGCTTGGATGGAAGGGTGGTATATTACCAAGTTCGGATTCGCAGGATCTTTATCCCAAACTCGTAGTGAGGGTAAAGGTGAATGGTCAGGCAGTGCAATTATCGCCTAAGTTGCTGCAGCGATACTATTTCGTCGAGAATAATCCCGAGGCTGCGCCAGCGGTTCTACAATTATGTAGCGAAACCTTTCCTAGCTATACTATTGCTGCCAAAAATGTCCCGGTACATAAGCTTAGGGGAGTTGTCTCGGCGTATGTCCTCTCGAAGGGGGAAACGACGGTAATCATGGCCCGTGTTTCACATTGGGTATGTTGGCAGGATCAAAGCAGCAGATGGGTGTATTCAGGCTATAAAATTCTAGATCGGTCCTTTATAAGTGGCCTTGATGAGAATAAGAAGACGGAGTTGCTTGGTGTTACCATTGTAGATGAAGATGGATACCGCAAGTTCAGCATCCTCCGAGCAGTGGATGGTGGATATGAAACAGCAGGTTCGATGGTTCTAAGTCAAAAAGAGCCTATATTCCCTGAACTAGGCAAGGACAAATCTGGGCGGTACGATGAAAGCTTACATTGGCCTCGGACGACAATAAGGATAATTCGGTGGCTATAGCACGACGTATCAAGTTCTTCTCACAAGGAGGTAAATTCATGTTATTAAGAAATAGTAACCAGCTAATGGGTCGATGATTATGGTTGACAAGCTCTCGCTCTGTCCGGCTCAACTAGAAACCTTTGCGGTCCTTGACCAAAGCCATTCGGAATCGGCGCTCGTTTCCAAAGAACTCTCGGATATTATGGGTCGCTACTGCCATTCTGTGTTGTCAATGTTTGAAGCTTTCTCGGTTCCAGAATCGTCTGCCCACAATTGTTGAGTTCCCTCAAGGGTGCGATCTCTTTCTCCAACCCACGACCGCCGATTTGGTGTAGCTGTTTCTGGATCCTTGGCGTCTATGGAATACTTGGAACTATGGGGCATTGGAATTATAGGCGTTGGTGACGTGAGCGTGCTCGGCAATCTGCTGCCCCAATATTGGCTTATGCTTCCCCGCGAAGAGAAAATGAACATGCGTACATTAGGCTGGATTATTTGACTTGGCAGCCCCGGAATTGGCGCGGCTACTGCATCGTCCAGCTGTGGTTGTTTTCTGGTTTCGCTAGCCACCCCTGTCGACCAATACCGCTAGCAATCGTACATCCCCACATGATGCTCGGAGCCGCTGGTTCCGTGACTCGGAGCGGGCTAAGCGACGACTGGGAGGTCACATTTCCGTCCAATCTGCCCGCGGCGGCTTCTGTCTGTGGTGGAATAATGTCTCCAATGCTATAATGGGGAGTGGCTATAGGATCTCCATTTTCTCCGTCGACTGTCCAGGCCGGGCCTTGCAGCTATCGTTTTCCCCCTCCGATTGACGGGATCGCTCCAGGGATGCGGCCTGGCCATCCGGGGTCCTCGTTCCGGGCCTGGGGCAAATTGGCGTTCGACCATCAGCCAAGCAACACGCAAAAGTCGAATGGTACGCGTAATTAAGTCTACTGCGCCAGTTCACTTCGCAATACATACCCTCCTATATATGCCGTTCCTCTTCCTCTCCTGTGCCGATTCCTTCTTCTTTTGTTCAGCACCCCACCTGGCCCTTCTTCCAACCAACTTCCCCATCTTGCCCGCCACTGCACAACTACTGCCACCATGAGACTGTCCACCCCCGCTGCCCTGCTGGCCTCCGCGGCCGTGGTGTCGGCGCAGTGCAACCTGCCGTCGAGCTACAAGTGGAAGGACTTCGGCGGCCCGCTGGCGAACCCGAAGAACGGCTGGGCGTCGCTCAAGGACTTCACGGTGGCGCCGTACAACGGCAAGCACCTGGTGTACGCGTCGTACAACAACAACGGCAACTACGGGTCGATGAACTTCGGCACCTTCTCCGACTGGTCCCAGATGTCGTCGGCGGCGCAGAACGGCATGAACGGCGCGACCGTGGCGCCGACGCTGTTCTACTTCCAGCCCAAGGACGTGTGGGTGCTGGCGTACCAGTGGGGCGCCACCCCCTTCTCCTACAAGACGTCCAAGGACCCCACCAACGCCAACGGCTGGTCGGGCGCCCAGCCGCTCTTCTCGGGCTCCATCAGCGGCAGCGGCACGGGCCCGATCGACCAGACGCTGATCGGCGACGGCACCAACATGTACCTCTTCTTCTGCGGGGACAACGGCAAGATCTACCGGGCCAGCATGCCCATCGGCAACTTCCCCGGCAGCTTCGGGAGCAACTACCAGACCATCCTGAGCGACACGCAGGCCAACCTCTTCGAGGCGGTGCAGGTGTACAAGCTCAAGGGCCAGAACAAGTGGTTCATGATGGTCGAGGCTATGGGCTCGCAGGGCCGCTTCTTCCGCTCCTTCACCGCTTCGAGTCTGGGCGGCTCCTGGACCCCGCAGGCCGCCACCGAGAGCAACCCCTTTGCCGGCAAGGCCAACAGCGGGGCCAGCTGGACCAACGACATCAGCCACGGCGAGCTGATCCGGAGCACCAACGACCAGACCTTTGAGATCGACCCCTGCAACCTCCAGCGTGAGTTCTAACAGACGTCCTGGCCTATCTCTCCTTTGTACAGACTTGCTTACATATAACGCTCCAGTCCTCTACCAGGGCCGCGACCCCAGCAAGAACACCGACTACAACCTGCTCCCCTACCGCCCCGGCCTGCTGACGCTGCAGAACCCGTCGGGCAGCCCCGCGCCCGGCAACGGCAACGGCAACGGCAACGGCAACGGTAACGGCGGCAGCCCGACCACCACCGCCGCCACCCAGCAGCCGGCCCCGACCAACGGCAACCCGGGCGGCGCCTGCGCCTCCATGTACGCCCAGTGCGGCGGCAACGGCTACTCGGGACCGACCTGCTGCTCGCAGGGCAAGTGCACCGTCTCTAACGAATGTAAGTGTTCTCCTTATTCCTCGCAAAGACAACACACGCACACACGAGCTCAGACTAACACGCTACAAAGGGTACTCTCAGTGTGTGTAAACAAGGCAGGACGGTGGGATGAGGTGGGAGGCTTTCACTTCTGATGCTGGCGGGTCGTAATACATGTAAATAGTACACAGACCGTCGGCAGTGCATATACATATACATATTGGTTTGATGCAAAGGTTTCATGCCAAGGCAGTTCCAAGTGTTCCATCCTCAGGAGGCCAAGACCAGGACAGCGCTGAATCAACTCGAGCAAGTCAGCGAGGATAGCCTGGTCAAGGGGTCCAAGGTTGAGTCGCGGGCGATGCCATCCTCATCTAACATCGATCTTGTCTGGTAGCTCTTGAGAGAAGCCTCTTGCTCCCTCTCACGTGCATGAGTTCCCCGTGCGTGGTCTGCCGAGAGTCTGCCGAGAGTCTGGAATCCTCGTAGGCTCCCTTGTTATGGCCTGCCGTTTCAGGCCAGGATACTCGGACTCCTCGGTCCCGATATCACAACCCGTCCCCCAACCCATCGGTCAGGACCGAACGCCAATCGTCCTGGATAAAGGAGCGACGGCGCCAAATGCACGTCCTAGCGAGAGTCCATCACATCGACCCCTGAGCAGCGGCAGCAAACCATTGTTTACGCGCGCCACACGAGATCAGCCGTCTGGGCCTTTCAGGCACCAGGTACCAGGCACGGGCAGCGCCACAGATCAGCTTGCTAGGGGGAGCAATAATGGCCCCACCAGGAAACCTTACGAGAACAAGTCACAACGGTCTAGCCCTCCCCAGAGATCGCGACCCCTGTGACGCACCTCCCCACTTCCCGTGTATACGGGCTTGGCGGCTCTCAATTGACCACGCAGCGCCATGTGATTGTTATGTGCTTTTTATCAGTCTACGTGCGTGGTGTTGTTGATGTTGGTGCCGAAGATAGGTGCAGGGGCTGCTTTCAGCTGGCTACTAGCGTTGCATTGCTATTGTTTTTAGAATTTTGGCTACAGCTGCAGCTGCAGCTACAGATGCTGCAGGTACAGCCAATGATGCGCCACCGATCAATCAAACAGACTACCGGGTCCAAGCAGCTGCGTGATGCATCTATCACGTTCCCTCGTAAGGGCACGGAATTCGTCCGTGCTGTCGAGCCAAGGGAGTCGAGACCGACAACACACAGCATTATGCACCTCGAGATGTTTGGAGGCGCAGACTCGGCGGCGACGTTTTCAGCTTGGAGCTGGCGCGACGTCGAGCCCAGCTGGTCGTCGCCAGCTCAATGCGGCCTCGATGGCTTCGATGGCCTGAGCAGGTGGAAATGATTCCATGAGTCTAGACGGACTGGAGGTTGGAGGCCTTACTGCAGAGGGCTGCAGAGTCTACTGCTATACACATATGTGTATAAAACCAGAGGCTACCGACGATCAATTCGACAATCACCAAGCACCAGCAATCAGCGATCAGCACTCCTTCACAGTTCCTCCACACTCGTTCACACCTTGCCATCTTACCAGGATGAAGACCGTCATCATCGCTGCTGCTCTCGCAGCCGTGGCTCGTGCCCAGGACATTGACTGGGACGCATGGGACTCGGAGCCCAAGCCCACCCCCGCCAGCGCCCCCGTCGGAGGCGGGTCCGAGGTGGTCCCCTACGATGGCAAAGCGGCTGCCGCTTCTGCTGCGGCCGACATCACGTCGGACCTGGTCCAAGCCGGACCCCAACGCCGCCGCCGCGGTATCATTGCCGACAATGACAGCATCCACGTCAACATCAAGCGCTCGCCCTGTCAGACGCAGCCCGCGGGTGCTGGCCCAGTCCCGTCGCCGGACACCGCCAGCGCCTTCCTGAGCTACGCCGGCTTCGCCGCCCAGGCCTCGGCCGCCCCCGTGCCGTCGGGCTACAACCTGGCCTTCTCGAACCTGGCGGCCTCGAGCAGCGCCTACGGCTACATGGGCTACACCACGCTGCAGACCTACGACACGGCGCTCTGCGCTTCCAAGTGCAACGCCATCACCGGGTGCTCGGCCATCAACATCTACTTTGAGCGTGATCCCACTGTGGTATGTATTACTACTTCGTTAGGTATCATAACATGACTGGCCTAACGATCTTCACAGGAGCCTGCCGATACCTGCCAGGACCCCGCCTCGACGACCAACATCAAGTGTGTCTTCTGGGGCGGCCCCGTCAGCAAGGACAACACCAAGAACGCCGGCCAGTGGCGCAACAAGTTCCAGGTAGTCATGGCCGGCTCCAACGGCTACGTGAGCAAGAGCATCGCGCCGCAGCCCGGCTACAACGGCCCCACGTACCTGGGCAACGCGGCCATCAACGCGCCCCTCGACTGCTCGGGCGCCGACACGTACATCCAGCCGAAAGTCTTCACCGGCGGGCCGTTCGACGCCGGCCTCTGCGCGGCCGCCTGCTCGGCCCAGAGCGCGTACAACCTCGCCCACCCGCCCAGCGACGGCTCCAAGCCCAAGACGTGCCAGTTCTTCAACACGTACATGCTGCTCAAGAACGGCGTGCCCGAGGGCCAATACTGCTCCCTCTATACGATGGCCTGGGACAACAGCTACGCCAAGAACACGGGCCAGTACCGCGGCAGCGACCGCTACACCATCGCCTACAGCTACACCTTCGTCAACGGCACCGACCCGGGCAAGCCCGCCATCCCCTGCAACGTCGCCTCGGCCTCGTCGGCCATCAAGTCGGCCTCGCTGCAGCCGTACTGCTCCTCGCTGCTGGGCTACACCACGCCCGTCGTCACCGCCACCGCGAGCACCACCGTCACCGTCGCGGCCGGCACGTCCACCTCCAACGTGGTGCCGCTGGCCACCTCGGTCGTCACCTCGACCCAGCTGGTGGCGGTCACCCAGGTCCGCAAGCGGGATCTCCCGGCGGCTGCCGCTCCCACCAAGCGCTGCACCGACGACCACAGCCTCACGCGCCGCGACGACGCGCCGCCGCTGACGCCCAATGCCAAGAACGAGGATGGGTCTTTCGTCGATGTCATCATGGCTCCTGACGTGGTGTCGGAGCCGGCAGAAGGGGCCGTCACTGCCACTGCCACCCCGGCAGGGAACGCGACGACCAGCACTAATGTCAAGACGACAACGACTGCGCTAGCCCGCCGTGATGCCGTCCCCAGTCCTCTTGCAAACCTCGCAGCCGACGTTGTTTCTTCCGCCTGCTCTCTGGTGGCCACCCCAGTCACCACGACCTCCACCGCCCTGACGACCGCAACTGGCACCGTCACCTCGGGCTTCGTCCAGGTCACCATCACCGCCGCCACCAGCACGGTCCTGTCCACCACGGTGGTGACCTCGACCACCACCATCCTGGTCGCCGCGAGCGCCCCGACCGGCACCATCGGCTACCTGAAGCTGAACCCCCCCGCCAACCCGGGCGCCGCCTACGCCCTGTCCGACTCGGCCACGCACATGACGGACAACACCTACTTCCCCAACCTGCGCGAGACCTTCATCGTGACGGCCGACGGCTACCTGTACTCGGTCACCAACAACGCCTACTACTACCTGCAGGGCACCCCCAGCCTGCTCTGGTGGAGCAACACCAAGTCCCGGGGCCAGGCCTGGTTCGACAGCCGCCGCAACGCCGACGGCACCCTGACCGTCCTGCTCAAGAAGGACGGCAACGCGGCCAATGGGTACTTGTCCTTCTGCACCAAGCAGAGCCGAACGGGCGACGGCAACAGCGGGTCCGGGCTGCACGTGTACGCGGTCCCGCAGCCGGGGTACTACTCGGACTGCGCCGATATGCAGCTCTACATCGATCCGGTTTCCTAGAGTGCAGTGCTGTTGCAAATTTCTCTCTGTGGGAAAACCCGGGATGACAGTTCAGCTTCAGAGCGTCAACGATGATCAATCAGAGACTGCACTTAATCATCTCGTTGACGACAGCGAGAGGGAGGAGTTGGGACCGACTGTGGCGTTCATTGGCCGGTTGGGCACTTGTTCTACTTAATGTCTTTTCTTTTGTCTGGGATAATAACATAATGGGGGCGATGTCATTGTTACTGTGCGAGATTCTGTAATCAATCTAATCAATTCATGCTACTTACAGATTGACACAATGTGTCCATGGCGTAGACATGACATATGGGGGAAATATTTGTGAAAAGGGGGCGGCTTCTTTTTCATGCGCCGGAGCCTTAATGAACTTGTGTCGGAATAAATCTGGCCATTTCTCAGGCTTCATTCAAGTGTCATAAGTCTCGACTTACATAGTTTGCGGATACTTTGGTAAAAAGTCCCTGGAGTGTCTACGTTCGACTTTTGAGGGGCCCGTCCAGCCAACGCAACAACTTTCGCACGATTTAAATTCATATGGGCGAGGGTACTCCATATCTATCGAAAGTGAACACATGGTTTAAAAGTTAGCATATTAATATGCATTGGACTACCTAAGTAGTCAGCCTACAAAAAGGTGGGAAGCAGGGAGAGCATTTCTGACAACTCTTGGCCACGTCTATTCCCCGAATTAGCCAAGCCAGTTGTCTCCTTTTCTTCTCGGCTGTACTAGTATGGTATCTTACCACCACCCTCTCGCAGACCAAAATACCCAAGACGGAAAAACGACGCTTCCGCGACTTGAGAGAAACAATGCCTTCCACCCAACAGTCCTTCCCGCAGTTCACCCGGCTCCCTGCCGAACTGCAGCTGGAGATACTGGGCCACCATCGCGATGGCTCGCTCGTGCAACGGCACCACTACATCCGCGGTTTTCATGCAGGTAAGCCATTGGAGCGTGTCAAGGACTACAAGTGCCTCGATCTCCACGACCCTACCCACATCATAACCGACGAAGCCAGGCACAGCGGAAGCAGCTGCTCCCACGACGACGACATGACCGACTGCATCTATACCAACGACGGCCTGGCGAGCGAGCGGATCCTGCTCGACTCGTCCCGGTCCGCCTTCGACGCCGGCAACAAGGGCCCCCGGGTCTTTTCCCACGTCTGGGCCAACATGGCCACCGACGTCTTCACCTTCCAGGACCTGTCGATGCCGCCCCCGGGCCCCCCGCCCACGCCCGAGACGTTCCTGGGCGCCCTGGCCGACGCCTGCCCGCTAGTCCACGGGGACCACTGGTTTTGGCGCGTGCGGAAGCTCGCGCTCGAGGTGAGCGAGGCCAGCCTGGCGACGGGCTACGTCCTCAGCGCCTTCGATAAAGACATGCTGCGGAGGACGACGTCGGCGCTGAGGACGGTGTACGTCGTGGCGGACCGGGGGTGCGGGGACTGCGGGCGCTTGAGGTGCTGGACGACGAGCAGCGGCGGCTACGGGAACGGGGCACACTTGCTGCGCCTGCCGACCGGGCAGGACGGGTTCGTCGCGTCGGAGGACTACTTCGTCCGGGGGGCTAAGCCCATCTGCTCGCATCGGGCAGCTGTACCTCGGGCCGTCCGGTAGCTCGGCCGATGCCCTGGCGATGGCGACGAGGCTCAAGTGCGAGCTGGATGAGGTGTTCGACCGGAGGGAGGGAGGGGGCCGCCGTCCCGTCGAGGTGCGGGTCGTGTTCTCGCCGGTTAGATTGGAGGATCGGGTGAGTGGCTTCGCGAGAGTGGGACTGAGGCCTGGAGACGATGCATCATGACATAAGGCGGGATTCATTACTATCTATCTCACAATGGCGCTGTTTGATTCTGAGTAAAGGAGGATAACCACGAGAAAATGGATAATCTTGATCTCTCAATAAGACGCCGGCAGACTTGCCCGATAGATGACCAGCGCCTCCACGACCCTGCGAGGCAGAAGGGGAGAGAGTTCTCAGTGGTTCCCGCAAATACATCATTTCTCATTATATAAGTAGGCTTGTTCTCGAACTGGCATCATTGTACCTAGAGAACCCTCATATCAATCAGCGTCGACGGCAGCTTCCATTGCCAATGAGATAGCTAGCGCTTGCCGCCATACGCTAACGACTGGTCACGTAAGCGGCGCTGGCGATGCACCTTGGAATCCTGGCGACCAACGTCGCATTTGCCTGCGTCAATCAATATCCAGCGACCAGCGAGCGGCTCGCTGGGGGAGTTTGGCAGACACTTGACGACGAGTCCCGACCCACACCTCCCGCCAATGTCTCACCCAGTGACGGCAGCCTGCACCGCGTGCGCCAAGGCGAAGCGCAAGTGCGGCAAGCAGAAGCCCAGCTGCCTGAGGTGCCACAAGCGCGGCGTTCGGTGCGCCTACCCCCCGGAGAAGCCCAGTTCGTTCGTCCTCGTCGCGGATGGCAGTCGGTCATCACCCTCTCTACTAACCAATTCCACTTTCGGCCACCACCTGCCTCAGCCGGATCAACATGATGAGCCCTTTGAATCTTCTCCCTTCTTCTTCCTCGAGTCCCTTTCCAGCGAAGAAAGAGAAAGAGAATGCGAAAGCGCCGTGGTAGTACAGAATGGGGCCGATTTGGGAGACATCTTCCTGTCGACCCTCCTCCTGGACAGCCGCACCGAGTTCCGAATAGCCACGGATTGGTTCGCCGGCCCGGACACCTGGACGGTCCGCCCGATGCCGCCGACCGCCGCGCATCCCTACAGCGCGGCCGACTTGGACGTGTACGCCCAGACCACGCGGGCCTGGCTGCAGACCTGGGCCGACACGTGCTCGAACCCCTTCATCCACCCGCGCCTGTACCAGACGCGCTACCCGCCCTGCGTGCAAGACGCCTACCTGGCCGCGACCGCCCACACCCACCTCCTCCGAGACGGGGGCGGGTCGCCCAAAGCAGTAAAGCCCGCCCGCCAGAAACAGATGGTCCACCGCACCATCGAGGAGAAGATGCGGTCGCTGCTGGCGGACAACACGGTCCCGTTCAATTGGTCTTCCCTGTCCGACCTGGCGCCCAGCTGCTGCTTCGCCTTGCAGCGGCAGCAGTCAATGGACGACGACACCCTCGGGCACGTGGCGCGGGTGCACGCCCTCCTGGTCTACCAGCTCATCGGCCTCTTCGAGGACGAAGACGGACGGCTGCGTCGGCTGGCGGAGCGGCATATCCCCGTCTTGTATCTATGGATGCGCTGCATGGTGCAGTGCTGCGCCCGGCAGGCCGAGTTTCTGGGGGAGTGCCTGACTTCTTCTCCATCCAGTAGTGGGCGGTCAAGAGCGGTCGATGGATCACCGCCATCGTTTACAGCCCGACCCGGCTGCGGCGAGCTGGTCTGGCACACCTGGATCCTGGCCGAGTGCGTGCGGCGGACCTGGGTCGTCATCTCGGGCATCCAGGCCGTGTACCTCATGGTACAGCAGCAGCAGCCGCAGCAGCAGCAAAGCGGGCTGTTCGACTTCCCGGAGTGCATGGGCGGCATGATGGTGACCACGCGCAAGGGGCCCTGGGAGGCGGGCTCGGCGCAGGACTGGCTGGGGATCTGCGCCGAGGTCAACGTCGGGCTGGTGCAGATGGCCGAGGCGCACACGCTGTTTTCGACACTCGATGCTACCACTACAACTACGAGCAGGACGAAAAACCCCAACGAGTTCATCAAGTTTGCGCTCCTCGTGGGCCACGGGGAGCACCGACTGTCGGAGTGGGGCCTCGTGGCATAATTAAAACCATCTTTCACATTTCACTTGGGCATATCACCTGATCGTATCACTTCGACATATCACTTGGAACAATAATCACGATGGGAAGAAACCAAGAGTTTGCTTGAAAGCCTGGCGATCCTGTTGTAGCAGGATTCGCCGAAGCGAATTGATTGAAAGTTTGTACACTAAGGCAGCCCAGGTGCGATATGTACAGGTGCACCAGTCGCCCGATCTTGGAAGAAGTATATATGTCAAAAGTGATTTCCGCAACCAGCGGCGGTCGGGTCTGTCATGCCCAACCATCATGCTCCAGGCTTCGAAAAGTATTATGTTCCCGTTGCCATCATGTCATTCAATCCCGTTTCCTTCTTCGGGGAGTCATCTTCATCTCAGAGTGATCTCGGAGCGCGTGCGACGCTTGGAGAGGACTTAAGAGACGGTGATGGAGGCGGCGCCCTGGCTGAAGTAGCCCTCGGTGGCGACGATCTGGTAGTCGAAGGTGCCGAGGTTCATGCCGTGCTGCTTCCAGGCGTTGAAGTGGCAGCCGGTGTTGACCGAACCGGACGAGCGCTTGCTGGAGCGGACGGACCAGTACTGCTGGAAGTTCTTGTTGCCCTCGATGGAGGGGGCGTTGGTGCGGGTGCTCTGGAAGATGTCGTAGTTGCTGCCGTCGCAGGTGACGGAGCCCTTCTTCTGGGCGCCCGACGAGGGGTTGTAGGTGCCGAAGTTCTCGACAATGTAGTACTCGACGAGCGGGTTCTTGCTCCAGCCGTAGACGGACAGGTAGCTGTTGCCGTTGGGCGTGTAGCTGCCGCTGTAGTTGATGGTGCGCGCGCTGCCGGGGTTGAAGCCCTTGCCCGCCACAAAGTTGCCCTTGTTGCCGCCCCACTTGACGCTGTACTGGCCCGCGGCGCCGTTGGTGTACTGGATGCTGCCCTGGCCGTCGGTCCAGAACGAGTAGTAGAAGCCGTTGTTGAAGCCCGTCTGGCTGTTGGTGATGGTCTGGCGAGTCTCGATCAGGTCGCGGGTCTCGGCATCCGCAGGGGCGGCCATGACGCCGGCAGCAGCCGAGACGGCGGTGATGAAGGTGGTGAAGGAGACCATTTTGATGGAGTTAGGGTGGTAGTAGAGTAGGATCGACTAGCGAATGTGTAAAGACTGTGTGGTATAGTAGAAACGAAGGTGTATGATCGACAACGGGTGATCGACAGAAGGCTGTTTGGGATGATGATGGGATGAGGAGCAAAAAAGAAGGTATAAGCGACGGGGAGACCACGACGGTTATATATCCCGTCTCTCACACTTTTGCCCTCTCTTTCAGAGCTGGCCGACCAGCTCATCCTCATCCCCGCCCAATGACTCGATGCGACGCTGCCAGCTTCCAACTCCCGTTCCAACGTCCCATGGCCTGGAGGTGGATTCGCATATACCTCAAACCAGCTAAGTGGGAGAGGCAATTCGCCCTCCAGGAGGCAAGGCGGGCTGCAAAGGGAAAGACCTGGATGGGGTCATGGTAGTTGGTCCTGGGGCTCTAGGGTCGCATCTTCGGGCCGCCCAGGGTGGTAGGCAGACATCAGTGCTGGCCCCGAAGCTGGCCTGCTGATTGGTGGAATACTACTGAAGGCTTGCTGTGAACCTTAGAACATCAGACGGAAAGGGCAGGGGTTCCTAGATGGACCCGGCGGCTTTGGAGCGAGCGCGCTACCGGGACTCGGTTTGGTCGGATTTCTATCTGAAGCAAGAGGGGCCGTCGTCGGCTGCCATGGTCCATGATTCGCGCAACACTGGTTCCGTGATCCTGGCCTCGACCAGGTATGGTAATTTGGCGGCACCAAATGACTTGACCACTGATGCAAACGGCGCAGGCGGCAGACGGAGATATTCTCCTGCATTCTGTCGGGCTCATTGTCGACAGATCCAACGGTAGGTAGGTCAGGCAGTATCAACGGTAGTTGTTCATTGACCATTCTTGCAGATCACTGCCGATTGGCGACTTGGCGCGCCCGGTTGATGGCTCGATTCGTAGCAGGGCGCTCCAATTTTGGGGGGCCGACCTGCCTAACTGAGCTGACCTGCTTCCTGCTCTCAGGGCGCCAATCCACTGTGGTGGTTCCAAGGTTTCAATTTGCCCAGCTTCTCAGTACCCCCCTACTGGAGCACTTACCAACTACCGAATGCGTGCACAGTGCCCAGCAACGATCAATTTGGATTGGGCTGGTGATCTGATCTCGCAACCTATCAATCACTGCGAATCAATCGGATCATCGGATCACCGGGGGATCATCGATAAGTGATTGACAGATAGCACAGCAGGCTGGAGAGCCGCGCTGGACAACTTGGCTCCCTTGGCTCCCTTGGCTCACTTGGCTGCTTGGCTGCACCCGCCTGGCTTGAGCCTCTGTCGGGAATTGATTAAGTCTCAGGTGCCCCAATGCAACCCGCAACCCGACTCCCAAAGCTTCAGTCAACGACAAGCCAAAGAGAGTCCAGGCAGGCTGTTGGATGCGCCATTATCGACACGATGACGGATTGATGATGCATGGCCTCGCATCGTCCTTTCATTTGCCCCTGCCTGCTCCATTCTCTCGCCATGTCATCTCATCTCCCAACAGCGAGAAAGCCATGCACCACGCTGCTATGGGCGCATCTGAAACGTTGGTGGCCCCGTCTGCTGTTGACAGCAAGGGTGCAGAGGGATTTTGGGATCTGGGAAAAGTTGGAACATTCTAACCCCAAAGCAGCAACCAAGCAGTGGGGAAGCAACGAGATTGCGTAGGGAGCAAGGAGTTGATATGTAACTGACAACAAACCTTACCAATTCCCAAGTACTTGGTGGATCTGGGCCAAAAGTGCTGTGCCCCGTAGCAATTGCATTTTCCCACCTGTCAAACCTCCGAAAGAGGGCCAGAGGGCCAGAAGAGGGCCCTGGGCGGAGGGGCCTTCTAACCTTCTGTAGCATGCGACCGGGGCCGCCATCCCAGAAAGACATCCCTCCCCACCCACGCCGGGGGCCCGACCGAGAGCGAGCGACTTGGACAAAGACGACTGACTCCTTGTGCCTGGCTAAATGGCCGGTTAATAAGATAAATACTCTCCGTACATGTAGGATAACTACCGGTAGCGCGACTACCGGGGTAGAAGCTGAATCCCAGAGCTAGCATAGCTGGCAGGTCTTTAGCCGGCTGGTCATAGCAGTAGGTCAGTCTTTCTGTCGCTTTCTGGCCCTAGTCAACATCGTTGCATTGAACCCAGCGACACTTTGACCAGAGAAGTAGCGCCACTTTAGCACCGCCCTCGAGGTCGTCGTCTCAGTGCGAGCAGCCCAGGCCACCTTACCGCCGCCGCAACCAAGGAATGGGGAAAGGGAGAATACCTAGTCCCATGGCCATTCGGATGGCGGGCCGGAGAAAGAGAGGGCGCACTGATCATGCTATCATCCCTTACTTGCTGTTTACACGACGATGGCGCTATGCCGATTAGGAAAGCATTGCGAGATTGTAGAAACGCCTTGTTTTTCGCCTTGTCTTTGGTAAAGGCCTGCATCATGCAACTCAAGGCCATGCGTACGATGCAAGTAGCAAACAACACTTGACGGCATTCCCGAGGATTCTGATCTACACATCTACTGCCACTACTACTACTACTACTACTACATGGCCATCCCTCAAGCCAGCACCGTACTCTTGGCCGCGCCGTCGGGCATCCGGGCGCGCAGGATCAGGCCCGGGTGCGCCCGGCCGTCGACCCCGTCGTTCCAGTTGGGCTGGTAGGGCAGCTGGTTGATGGTCAGGTAGAGGTAGCCGTCCCACCCCGCATTGGCCGAGTCGGGCCAGATGATGCGCGGGTCCCGCACGAAGGGCACCGTCTGGCCCAGCGTCGAGCTGTCGATGGTCAGTACTTAACCGGAAAGAAAAGGAAAAAAGAGGAAGAAGAAGAAGGAGATAGTTATTCCGAGACGCAGAGCTGGGTACCCCAAAGAGATACCTAGAAGACCTGACTTGGGTTGGACTGGCTTGGCTTACTTGTAGATGAAGACGGCGTTGTGCTCGGGCATGAGCATGTACACGTTGCCCAAGCTGTCGCCGGCGAACCCGTTGGCGTTGCCGCCCCGCTGCCCGAGGTCCTTGACGTTGTCGAAGGCCGCCTTGACGGCCCGGGGGTCTCTGCTGGGGTTGGCGCGCAGGTACTTGGTCTCGATGGAGTAGAGGTAGTTGGACGTCAGCGGCGAGTAGTACATGACCTGCGAAAGCTCTCCAATTAGTTGCTTCACCTTTTCGAGAAAGGCAGGCCATATCTCCTTGGGCACCAAGACGAGAGAAGCAAAGGCAAAACTCACATCACCGTACAGACTCAGCTCCGCCCCGTCGAGGCCCTCCTGCTGGAAGTCGACGGCCCTGCCCCGGCGGCGCAGGTAGAACGGCAGCCCCTGGTAGGCGGGCACCGCCTCGGCGACGCGCAGGGTGCTGGGGTGCCGGTCCAGCTGGCGCCAGCTCTCGCCCGTCCCTAAATCTAACACGATGAACCCGTTGCGCCCCTCGTCGGAGCTGTCCACGATGTAGGCCACGCCCTTGCCGGTCTCGGTGGCGTTGGCGCGCAGGTCGAACCGGAGGTCGTTCATGTACGAGTCCGGGTAGTGCACGTCGGCGGGGAACGTGTACGTTTTGGTGATGGTGTCGGTGGTGAGGTTGACAGCCACCAGCTTCGGCCCGCCGGGCGCGGCGTACGGCATGGCGGGGGACGACGTCGACGCATTCACCGTCGGGCGCCCCGTGTCGAGAACCCACAACGTGTCGTCGGGCGTCACGTACAGCGCCTGCACGCTGATGAAGTGCGTCGAGTCCGCGCTGCCGAACGGGACCCCCGCCACGCCACTTCCCTGGAGTACGAGCCCGTCCGGCGGCGTGTTGAGCTCCTGGCTGGGGTAGGCCGCCTCGGCGGTCAGGTTGACGACCTCGCCGAGGGTGTAGGCGTAGTCGCCCCGCGTGTAGCAGGTGAAGACGCGGCCCCTTCGGGACACGGCCAGGCCGATCGGCCACTGGTCGTAGAAGTAGTGGTACTCCTCGACGGGCGGGCCGTACGTGCCCGTGTCGATGCGGACGTTGTGGGCGCCGCCCGTGGTGGTGGACAGGGTGCTGTTGAGGGGCACTGGGAAGCCCGGGGGTGGCGGTTGCGCTTGCGCCGATCCCCCGCTGACTAGCAGTACGGGTGTGAGGAAGCGAGTCGCCTTCATGGTGATGCGCAGACTGATTCAAGCCAAGCAAGAACTCCAGGTACGACAGTTGATTGTGTTGGAAGGATGCGACCCATTTGCTAGGTTTCAGGGTGTATTGAAGAATACCTACCTCCTACATATCTGCAGGTGACTCAGGTGAAGGAAACATGCTGTGACTTTCGCTCCCCCGCCCACGGGAGATGGGTGATCCGATGCAGGTTGCGCACGCATGAATCGGGATCGGCAATTGGCAATTGTCTGCAGCGAGTATTACCGCCTCTGACGGCAACTGGCCATCACGGTGCATCCGCCCCGCCCGGAGTCTATTACGTCGTGTGGTGGTATTTAGTATTGATGCGCACCGCGGGGGTATTCGGGTAGCGGTCTACCGAACTGCCCGCCTCCCAGCTCTTCCGACATTGCGTGCAATTGCCAGCGATCTACTGTTCAACCGCATGCCATGTACCTATTGAAATGACTAGATTGTTGCTGTTGAGATGTAACCTACCGCCAGTCACCAAGTCCCCGGTTCCTCACGTCACGGCCCCCTGCCCTCAAGGCAGACCTCCCGGGACGGTTCCATGGAGCTAGGTTCTCTAGGAGCTGGCCGCCTTCAGATCTTCAATGGTTAGCTCATTGACGTCACGTCACGCCAATATTGCCATCTCACCCGAGGTATTCAATCTCCATCTTATCCGCCAGAGTGCACTACGCCAGACCGCGATTTTGGTCGACAGGTGAGTCAGATTGCTGGAAAAGCCACGGTGACCTGCGTTTTGGTGATCAATGTTGGTATTACACCACCTTGGAGCTGGAAACTTACTTCTCGATAACCCCTTTGAGGAACCCGTCGAGACCAAGCGCATCAACACCCCCTCTCAGTTCAAGCATCCGAGTATGGGCGCCGAGGTGGAGTTTCCATTCCTCCAGATTGCCAAGTAGGTACTGTAATCGGCGCCAATGATATAGCATGTCAGTCTCTAAAACGGCATGATATGGCGGTCGGTTGTTCCCAACCAAATAATGGTCTCTTACCGACTCCGTGAGCAACACCATGACCATGGCGATGGTGGCATCCGCAGCCCTCTGCTGCTCCGACGCCACGCACCCGTTGACCCACCGGATGCACTGCTGCTTGTAGGTCAAGTAGGCGTCGCCATAACGGCTTCCGGGCCGAGTGCCGATGTTGCTGCTTCCGCTCTCGAGGCTCCGGCAGGACTGAAGGAGCAGCGCGGCCAGGAGACCGGGGTCGGCCAGCGCGAAGGGGGAGCCAGCATTTCAGCTGCATGCTGGTGAACCACGACGGTGCACCGTTACCAGCCTCGTGGCAACGCCCCCTGTTGAAAAGGATGATATGGTTTACATCTAGAGACTCATGTCAGGTCAGCCAAGCTCCCTTGTGTCGAAATGGGAAGGGCAAGGGCCGGGGGTCTAGGTGTAGCATACAGTGGTCAAGAAGCGAGGTTTCCTGGGCAGAAAGTGGACGGGCCGGGCTCCATTGCGGATCTTTGCCAGAGAGGGATGGAATATGTACTACGTGCGATGCTGGTGCTGGCTGCCATCTCTCGACCTCTTCACTCCTCTGCCCTCGGGGCCGGCTCGCCCTGCCGGGATCGCTGATGGCTTGGCCGCCCCGACGTGCCCCGTACTTGGTTCTCTCTGACTCTGGGCGACTCCGGGCAGCCCGAGCGCGGTTTTCTTTGGCGGCGTGCGACCGGATCCGGCTAAGACTCCTGGGAGTGGAGGCCTCGCTCGGATGGGCGGTGTTGATGAACAGGAAGCCAATGGGCCGGCTCTCTGGGTGGGTCATGATGCTCAGCCCCCTGTCTGTATCTCTTGGGCGCGACGGAGAGCGGCAAAAACAGTCTTGTCGGACGGGGCTGCTGTGCTGAAGCCGTTACCCAAAGAGGCATTTGTTCAATATGCTGACAGACGTCCACCTTTAGGGCCGGTCGGTGAGCTAAGACCGACGATCCTTTATCCCCGAGCAAATTCCTAAACCGGATTAGCCGGCCCGCAAATAGAGGGAGCCAGTGTCAGCCGCTCCTTGTTAGCCCCGGGACCTGCATTCTCACTGCATAGCCCGCGCCCGAACAACTTCCGTAAGAGGCACAACTTCCGTAAGAGGCAATTCGATATATCGTTTTGGATGGGCTTTTTGGCGCTTTGGGGAAACGGCTTTACGTAGTGCGGCCAGACCATAGGACCTTCACATGTAATAATCGGGATACGAATCAGCAGATCCCCGCGCAGAACCAGGGGCCAAATAAACATCTCTTGGTCTGGGTATGTCCGTACATAAAATGTCATAAACGCATTGCATGCCAAATTTGCAGCTTGGACGTGTCCATCCTCATCAGCTACGTTCCTTACCCATCACAGTAGATTCTCTTCTCTCCGGACCCTTGCCGGCTCAATACCATGGCCACTGATCAGCATCCCACCGCCATCCCCGCAGGCTCCCTGGTCCTCATCACGGGCATCACCTCCTACGTCGCCTCCTTCACCGCCAAGGCCCTCCTCGAGCGCGGCCACCGCGTCCGCGGCATCGTCCGCCACCTCGCCCAAGCCGCCTGGCTCACCGAAGAAGTCTTCCCCGACTTCGCCGCAAACGGCGCCTTCGATCTCGTCGAGGTCCCGGACCTGGCGGCCCCCCACGCCTTCGACGAGGTCTTTCGGGAAATCCGGCCGAGCGCCGTCATCCACACCGCTACGCCCATGAGCTTCGACCCGGATCCCCACCAGGTCATCACGCCGGTCCTCCAGATCATGTCGAACCTCCTGCGCGCCGCGGCGAGCGTGCCGAGCAGCGTCCAGCGGTTCGTCTACACGTCCTCCATCGGCGCCGCCTACTCGCCCCAGGTCGGAGTCCCCGCGACGTTGACGCGGGACTCGTGGAACGAGGCCGCGGTCGCGGCGGCCTGGGCGCCGCCGCCGTATGAACCGATACGGGGCGGGAAAGTGTACGCCGGGAGCAAGGTGGAGGCCGAGCGGGCCATGTTCCGTTTTGCGGAGGAGGCGAGGCCCGGGTTCGCGGTCGCGTCGGTCGACCCTTTCTTCGTAATGGGGCCCGTGCTGCACGAGCGCCATCTGCGGGGGTCGGCGGGCTGGGTCCGGAACGTTTATAACGGGGAGCCGAGAGTGTCGGGGGTGATACCTTTTGGTGAGTTCTTTAGGTATCTTCCGGATTGTGCGCAGGGGATGGGATGTTGATAATTAACTAACTAATACGGCCGGCCCGTTTGCTAGGCTGCCAAGTCAACGTCCAAGACGTAGCCGCCCTGCACGTCGCCGCCGTCCTGGATCCCGACGTCCAGTCGGGGGACCGGCTCCTCGCCGCGGCCGAGCCCTTCGACATCAATGTGGTGCTGGCCATCCTGCGTCGCCAGAACCCCGATCGACAATTCATGGAGGATCAACTCCCCTCCCAGGAGCTTTGTCAGGCCACGATCGGGGATGAAGACCAAGGTCGGCTGCTGGGCCTGCTGAGGAAGTGGACGGGGCGGGAGGGCTGGATATCGCTGGAGCAGGGGGTGCGCGAGGCCATGAGAACGGAGGGGGGCCAGAAACATTAGGCACGCGATACGAGGTCCCCATTTTCAAGTTTGGAGGACCTATTATAGTAATCATCCAGGTTATAATATATATATATATAGTACGAGTTCCCCACGAATCGGCAGTAATCAGGCGCCATCAATGCCACATGGGCCGCCTCGCCACCGCGCCCCAGCGACGGTTCCACCACCCCTTGTTCTCCGAGAAGACGACCAGGACCTCGACCGGGCGGCGACGGCCGCCGCCGACGGCACCGCCGCCCGCCGGCTTCTCCCGCAGCACCGCCTCCAGCTCGCCCCGGAGCCGCGTCGCCAGCCGCAGGGCGGCGTGGAGGTTGTATCGCCCGTGGCGGTCCTCGCACTTTTTGGTAGAAGCCGACTGCCCCTGCCCCCCAGCCACGAGGTAGTCCTCGGGGGCCACGAACCCGTCCACCAGGGTCCGGAAAGGAGGCTTGGCCACGCACCGGCACCTCCAAAATGGGGATGTCACGCAAAACGGCGCCGTACCGTCTTGAGAGGCCGCGTGGGCGATGTCGGTCGGGTCAATGACGATATAGACCGTCTTCAACGCCGAGGTCGTCCGCCGCAGCATCTCCTTGTCGTACTCGCTCAGGCCGTAGCCGAACGTCAGGCTGTCTTGGCCCACCTCGAGGGCGAGCTTCTGGACGCGCCAGAACCAGTGGGCCCGGTAGTCGAGCGGCGAGACGGCGCCCCGCTCCAGGGCGCGGAGGAACGTTTGGGGCGGCGATGGACGGTGAGGGACCACGTCCATGGACGTGTCGGTGAAGGTAAAGACGTCCGTCGCGAAATTGGCCCAGCCGTGGTAAAAGGCGGGTTCGGCTCGTATGGGCCCGGGCTCAGAGTGGCTGTTCCATCTCCGGAAGTCGTGGTAGAGCGGGATCCGCTCGCTCGCCAGGCCGTCGTTCGTGTAGATGCAGTCGGCCATGGCCGGGTCGTCGTCCGGCGCGTCGTTCTTGATGTCGGAACTGTCCTGGAGACTCCTGCAGTCGTACAACGTGCTGGAATGAAAAGTGGACTGAGAGTTGCCATCGTGGTAGAGGAGGGTTGCATTCCGGAAGAAATGGTTACGGCCAAGTGAGTCGCGATGGTGCTCCAATATCTGCAGCCGGAGCTCGGGCGGGAGCCGGCAGAACTGGGGAAAAGACGTCTCGGCAGGCATGGTGTGCTGTAGTGCAAAGGCCGTATGTTTTGTGTGAAACGATGGTCCCTTGGGCGAAAAAGGAAAACTGGGAAGGAGAATCAAGAGAATAAATACCCTAGAGAGGTAAGATCTTGCCTTTTGAAGAGAATGCTCTCTGCTGGATGTCCCCGAGCTCAACCGAAGTCAAAGCCGAGAAAGTTCTCTCCTGAGCTGAGTCGCCCGCTCAACAGGAGAACTTACACGCACAGGCCCCTGCGACTACGTTGATAATAACTGCATCTTATGATGGATGAACAGCGCCCTGGCTATTAGGGGGTTAGAATTGTACGACTACTTGTGTGGACAATCATAACTTATATCATGGCATTAGCTGCCCGCTCTACAGGGCAACACAAGAGGAGTGGGGACCAGAAAGGAAAAGAAGTTTTCAGGAACCATGACTTGGTGTGCTTTGCAGTCTTGTTAAAGAACCACCCATTCCAGTCACCAAACAAACCAAACCAGACCACCCAAGACACAAGAGGATACCGTTGGTTCATTCCAGATCTATTGTTTGTACATCTAGATTATACACATCGTACAGCAAGCCCAGGAAGAGTTCCATTGACAGAGATGGGTATCACTTCCCGTAGCAATTGACTTTCTTTTTTTCTTTATCCTCATCCCCCTTCAACTGTACCTATCGATTCAATCCAGGTTTCGCATCATATTCCGCAGCTGCGGGCTCACATCGTCCTCGGCATTGATAACGTCCACCTCCGCCTGCAACTCCGCCATGGCCTCGTCCGCATGGAAGATGGGCGTGCCGTCTTTGTTGGTCGAGGGGGTGCGGCCGTAGGAGCGGTCCGACGACCTGGGCGTGGACGACTGGTTCGGGCCACCGTTCGCCTTGTTGGCGGCCGCCTCTTCCTCCTCCGCCGCGCGCTTGGTCCACCGCGCCCGCTTCTGCTGGATCTCGATGAACTGCTTGATCTCGGACGGCGTCTCCCACGTCACCTTGCCGTTCTTGGCGTCCTCCATACGGCGCTTCTGGCCGGCCTCGCCCGCGCGGCCCAGGACGCTGCCAATGACGGCCAAGCAGCGCAAACTAGAGAGTTGGTCAGTAAGTATGTACGCATAAATAATACAGAGTTAAGGGGAGTGGCGGGCAGCTTACCTGTCGTCGTTGGCCGGGATCGCGTACGTCACCCACGTGGGCTCCGTATTGGTGTCGATGATGCCAATGGTCGGGACGTTGGCCTGACTGCACTCGCGCAGCATGGTGAAGTTCTCGAGCGGGTTCAGGCACACCACCAGGTCGGGCACCAGCGCCCGGCGGTCCATGAGGTGCTGGTTGAAGGCGGGCCCCACGGGCCGGTCGAGCTCGTCGACGATCTCGACGGGGATGCCCGGCAGGATCTTGTCGCTGTTGGTGATGGTGCCGGGGGTCCACTTGGTGAAGAGGTGGCAGGCCTTGGAGAGGCGCGCCGCCTGCGTCACGATCTGGGTCTGGCCGGGCCGCGTGCCAACAAATAAAATCAGGCCGCCGTGGTAGGCCACCTCTTCCACGACGCGGGCGGCGCGACGCAGATGCGCGGCCGTCTGCTCGAGCGAGATGATGTGGATGCCCTCGCGGATGCCGTAGATGTAGCGCGCGTTGGCCGGGTTCCAGACGGAAGCGTGGTGGCCCATGTGCGCCTGCGACGCCATGAGGAGCTCGAGCGTGACGTCCTTGGGTCCCGGCGGGTTGCGGAAGACGTCGGCGGGGCCGTAGCGGTGCTCGACCTTCGTGCCCACGGGCAGCAGGTTGCGCCGCAGCTGCTGGGCCGTCTCCCAGTCAGCCTTGGTCGTGTCGGGCTCGACGGGGCGGCGGCGGGTCGGCTTGGCCACCCTAGCGAACAGGGAGGGCACTGGTGAGGGGTTCTCGGGGTTGGTCTGCAGCGCGGATTCGACGGCCGGGTCGGCGGTAGCGACGGGGGTGCCGGAGGTCTCGGTCGACAGAGCTCGCAGGCATTGCTGTGGTCCTCGGCGAAGTGGCGCTGCTGCCGCCAGAGCCTTGCGGCCTGTGCAATGATGGCATGTCAGCGAATGATTCAATGGACTGACTGTGTCGGGGATTCGCATCAGCAATTGCTTGCGCAGCAGGAAGCTTACCCTGGCGAACACCAAACTCCCGGATAATCATAGTGACAAAGTTGCGATTGACAGTCTGGCTTGGCTTGACACGATCAAGCTGCCCATCAATTGCCTACCTTGAACTTTTTCGGGTTCGTCAATGGCCGCCTCTAACCAGAGCTCGCAAATTCGGCGCTGGACTAACTCCAGGCCCGCTTAGTCATCTGCGACTCAAGGTGGGGCAGTCGAACCACCCAAATGCTGCACCAAGCAGAGCCTCATCGCGTGGTCTGATCAACTGAAAAACCGCGGTTTGTAGAATGTCTGGTCAGGTAGATGAGGCCCTATAATCGTCAATTGGATGACGAATGAATGTTCGTTTTCATAGTCGTCAATTGAGACTGTCCCCCAAATGGCCAAGGCAAACAGGGCAACCAAGTTGAAGTTGAACATATGGGGTATCATTTTGCCTTAAAAAACCGCTATCCGACAACATAAATCAGTACAATGTAGGTAACAACAGCAGCCGTAAACCAGGATTACACCTCCTCATCCTCTTCTTCGCCCTCTTCCACTTCATCCGACTTGATCGCGTATCCCTCCACGAATCCATCCGGGTGGCAGGCCCTCTCCAGATCAATCCGGTTGTCCCTGACCCATCTCCTGACATCCTCCTTGTCAATCCTGAGCCGGGCGACGTGCTTTTTGTTGTTGCCTCCCTCCGGCTCCGTAGTATCCTCTTCCTCCGCTTCTTCGTCGGCTGGGCTAGGGGCGTTCTTCACGGGCCCTAACCCGTCCTCGATTATGATGCCCATGTCGCGAATAACGACCAGGCAGTCCTCGGGAGCGATCCACGTAGACTTGCTGCATTCGTCCACGTCCACAATGATCTCTTCTTCCTTTCCACTTGGGCCCAGGCTCAAGAGCCAGCGGCATATCTCGCCGGCCCAGAACCGTCGGTAGCCCTTCTTCCCCAGCTCCGAAATCGGCTTCTCGGGCCCGCCCAGCACCTGCTCGCGGCGCGAGATCTCGTACGAGATGCCCATGAGCAAAGCTCCTAGACCCTTCCGCTGCCAGGGCGGAAACACGAGGATGCAGGCCAAGTTGTTGTTGTCCCAGGAGAGCTTCTCCTTCGAGAAGAAGCCGACAACCTGCGGGCGCGGAGGTGAAGGTGAACGTGGTGGCGACGATGCCTCTTCGTCCTCCCCTGACTGCTGTTGCTGCTCGGCGTCTGAGTCGGCCACTTCATCAGACCGCGTCGTTGCTGCATGAGGTGGTGGCGTGTAGACTAGAAGAAAGTAGTTGAAACCGGCGACATCAAAGAAAACCGACTTATTATCCAAGAAGAGCTTCGCGAAGAGCGATAGGTTCTGGCAGAATAGCTAGGGGGCGTGTTAGTATTGGATTGCGGTCGAGTCATTTGATCTTCGCACTGCTTACCGGTTCGTTCTCGCCGTCCACTTCCCAGACACCCCATTCGCCTTCCACCACAGCAGGTGCAGCAGAACCAAGCCCCTCTGCTTTCTTCAGTTTGCGGCCCCGCCTGGCATCTGAGCCAGTCGTGCCGTGAGAGGCAGATCTACTGGCGCTCTCCTTGGGATGTATGTAGACCTTGTCGCCCGGCACCCAGCCCCTGGGCAAGCAAGCGTCGATGTGCTTGCGCCACTTGCTCTCTTCCTTGGAGTATTTGAAGCAGGAAGGGCAGACGTAGAGCCGGTCCAGCAGCACCACCTCCTTGTCCTTCTTGCCCCCGCCAATTTTGGCCCCGCCACCGCCGGGGTTGGCCTTGCCGCCCGCCGTGACGGACGCGTCGCCCAGCACATCCTTGCCGTAGTAGGATGGATACCAGGCGCGGAACGAGATGTCCCCCAGCACCACCCGGTCGATGTTGCGGTCGGACCGCGGCGTCGGGGGCGGCTTCTTGGGCGTCATAGACAGGCGGCGCTTCGGCGTGATCATCGAGGTGGCTGCTGTTGCTCCTCCTTGATACGCCGCGCCGAGGTTGTCCAGGCTGGCGGGCGATTTGGGTGCAGGGGCGGCTCGGGGGCGTGAGTGGGGCGGGACAGGAGAGCGTTGTTGTTGTTGTCGCGCAGTCGTGGCCGCAGCATGTTTCGAATCGGCATGGTGCGCAGGTTGCAGGTTCTCTTTGCCCTCGACCTGGCGGGCGCTTATGGAAGATTGGTCCAGAGGATCAGCACGTTGTTCGTCGGCGGCGCTGCGTCTCCTGGTTCGTCGGTTGGTGATGGTGGCATTGGGAAGTTTGGGTCGCGGGGCAGCAGGAGCTGTGTCAGGGTCCGATGTCTTAGTGTCGCGTGGTCTCGTCACGTAGGTTTTGGTGATCGGGGCGGCATTGGCAGCGGCAGAAGGCGATGGGATGGGCTCTGGCGCCTCATGGGTATCGGAGCGCACGCGACGGCTCCTCAGCTGCTTGTCGGGCTCGTTTTCTGGAAGCAGAGTGATGGGATGGCTGTGTCGGGTGGTTCGTCGCGTTGCGGACTCGGCCTCGGTTGGGTTTTCGTCTTGGGGACGCTTGCGCTTCGAGGGCGGCATGACGCGTCGCCCGTCCAAGGAAAAACAGTCAAATTGGTTTGTGCAAATAACAGCTGATCGCAATGTTCCAATTCAATTAAAGCCGCGAATTTCGAAACTGCACTTGCACCGGAATGACCATTGCTTGGGTCAACGAGGGTCTGATGGATGATGAGCTCCAGGTGGGTGCACAGTTGTGATTAGGTAAGCCCCCCAGAAGCTCGGAACTCCCTCCGTTCTATTGGGGAGATTTGCATGCTTGTTCACCAACAGCCATCCAATGAGACGGCGTCATGCAGAAGAGAAACCATTGACCAATGACGCAACTTGAGCTCAATTGCGAACTTATGATTATCTGAATCTGGTCTAAACTAGGTACATACGTACCTACCTAGATGCGAGGGATAAACATGGCGCTCCCTCACGGTGAAACCTCGCCGTCGCACAAGGAAGCCGTCCGGGCCAAGGTGTGGCAGGAGCTCCGCAAAGTCGCCTACCCGGACTCGCGGTTCCACTATGACTTCTCGAGCTTCATTGCCGACTTCGCCGGCTCCGAGGCCGCCGCAGACAAGCTGCTCGCCATGCCGAGCTACCAAAACTGCACCACCGTCTTCATCACGCCCGACAACTGCCTCGAGTATCTGCGCGAGCAGACACTCAAAGCCGGGATCCGGATCCTGATCACCACCTACGGGATCCGCCGCGGGTTCTGGCTGCTGGACCCCGCCGCCATCCAACCAGAGCTGTACCGGTACGCCGCCACACTCGACGGGCTCGAGAAGGTCGGGCGGCCCGTGTCGCTGGCCGACATCGCGGGCCTGGGCTTGCAGATCGGTTTCATGGTGACGGGCACCGGCGCCATCAACCACGCCGGCATCCGCTTCGGCAAGGGCCACGGCTTTTTCGATCTCGAGTGGGGGATGCTGAACACCTTGAAAGTGGTTTCCCAGGACACCATGACGGCGGCCGTGGTGCACGACTGCCAGGTCCTGGACGAGGAGCTGCGTCCCGAGACTTACGATACTGTCTGCAACCTGATCGTGACGCCATCTAGGGTGCTGCGTGCCGAGGCGGCAACCCAGCCCACCTGCGGAATCCTGTGGGATCGGTTGGAGAAGGGCATGCTGGATGATATACCCCCTCTGCAGGAGCTTCTGGCCATGGAGAAGGCGGTAGGCATGTCGGTCCGGGGCTAGCTAATTCTCACGATATTTGTTGATTCAGGGATGGCTTCGAATACTACTATGTTCAATCGTGTATTTTGATATGGCTCGTTATTCTTCATAACCTTTCATCCTACCCCTGGTGATACGTACACCGGGCAATGCTTAAAACGAGTGAATCCATTGAAGTTGCCCAGGGATCGCCATCCCCACCCTGTCCTGGTCCCGAGCATTGTTACCCCCAGCTCATCATGTCCAGCAGTCGTGAGAAACCTGACTTCATTCCATGAGTACACGGCGGATTGCCTAGAAAGGAAAGGGACTCCTCTTGCCTTGCTTGATTGCATCCTGGCTACCTTTCTTTACCTTCCTGCAGTTGCATCACTGCAGCTTTTGCGTAAGCTCCCCAAATCTGTGTGCTTGATTCTGGCCAAATGGCGAACTGGGGCCGGCCAATGATAGGGGACTCACCACCATTGGCGGTCCGCGCTCGGTCTGGGTCTTCCAGGCCTTCAGACTGAGTATGCGGTCTAGGCGGTTCCAAGCCTCATCGCTCGTGGTTTCCTGTGCAAACATCAAGAGGGGGCCATATTCGGTCCCCAACTCCTCCCGAACAAAGACGAAGTAGTCATCACCGAAGTTGCCTTCCTCTCCAAGATCATACACGCTATCTTTTCCCCAGATAATCTCGCAGTTGGCTATAATCCGTTTGCTTCGCTCGTAGGCCACGATGGAGAGGTGCGGGGAAGGCAGTGCCACCAAGAATGCGTTCAAATTGATGTGAAGTAAATGTATCAAGCTAGCTGTGAGCAGATTCAGGAGAAGATGGCGAAGCAAAATCGAGCAGCAAAGGGATGCGTGCTTGTTGATGAGTTGGGCAAGAGGAGGGTTGAGGGATAATGTTGGAGAGGAATCCAGGGAGTGCGAGTATTTGTTTGAGTATGAATTTTGCTCTCGCTCGGTCCTTCACCCATCGTCCGAAGCGTCGTCCGTCCTTTGAGCCGGCACGCGTCAAATTTGGTCAGTGTGGTATTGCCCGCGCTCGGTCCTCGACATACCGGATGAACGCTATAAAGGCCGCAGTGACGTCGATGAGCGCCGGTGACGTCGACGAGAGCTTCAATAGATCATCCAGTTCGATACGCCGCGCCGACATAAGCTAGCCAATGAAAGGAAACACAGCCTCAGCCTCTGGACGTCGTCCAAGGAACCATCAACTCGTATGTGCATTCGGCAATTAGGTGAGCTACCAGAGGTTTGATAGGCTGCCGTCAGGGTATGAAGTAGGAAAATGTAACCCAATGAACATCCTGGCTCATGTAACTCCAGCCTTCATGTAGCACGATGCATGAACTGTTCCGCAAATCTGTTTCCAAACATGTTGTCCGCCGCCCCGGGTTGTTCCGCGGAGGAACAACGTTGCTTGCAATAGGCCCAAGACGCAGCCCACTGTGGAACTCTGGCGAGTAAATCATACGACGCTTGTCCATCGTTTCCGTGAATCGAAATGCCCGTCAAGTAGCCACATCGATACAGGATTACACATGAGGATGGATTTCTTGGCCCTCTTGGGCCTCCGTAGCTTGCGAGAGGACCCTCATGCAATTCTCGTCTAATTCAACTTCAACGCTTGCTTACATTGTAACTGTACCTTAACTGATACAACCCCAGCTCAGATTATATCAATTCTGGTGACCATCATGGCGACCCCCACCAACGGCTCTACCCATGCTCCCGACGCCTCCCTCGCAACGTCCCCCAACGACCTGGCCAACGTCCCGACCATCCTGGAGAAGATCTCCATTCAAGATGCTCACATGTCGATGGATAACTATGAGAGCCGACTGGATCTGCTCGCCAGCGCAAGGGACCTGGTCCGAGCCCTGGAGACGCCGAAGGAGACCATGATCAAGCACATCTGGGCCCAGCCCGCGGCCCAGGTCTCTCTAACCCTTCTATACGAGGCCGGACTGTTTCACGTAATGATCAAGAACGATGACAGGCCCATGACGGTTGGCGAGTGTGCCGAAGCTACCAAAATGGAATCGAAACTGCTGGGTACGATGCTTGTCTCCGCTTGACCCCCTCTGCAGTGCAGTTGTGTGCTGACATGAAAACGTTCTTGCAGCCCGCCTCATGAGACATCTCGGGTCCATGGGCTACCTCAAGGAGACCGGAGTGGACGAATACGCCCCGACCAACTTCAGCCGGGCCATGTCTCTGCGCATCATTGGGGATGGATACCCATGCGTGTAAGCTAGCTATACCGAGATCAATATAGGCTGCATGCTGTACGAGGATGAGCTGACACGCCGTCAGCATCAACGGCCTCTTCAACACGCTGGGCAAGTTTAGCGCCTTCACCAAAGCCCACGACAACCAGATGGTGCTCAGCCACACCGACACCCCCCTCCGCTACGCCGAGAACACGGACCAAGATGTCTTCGGCTGGATGCGGTCGCTGGGTCTCAGGTCGCACCTCAACAACCACATGGCCGGCTATCACCAAGGCCGACCCAGCTGGAGTAGGTAACCCTTTGAGACTTGTAATAGCACTGGTGTGCTTGTGATACGGCTGTCCCCTGCTCGGACAATGCCCAAAGTCACTGACATAATCTTGTTAGTGGACAAAGATGTGTACCCCGTCGAGGAGCGCCTGATCCAAGGCGCCGATACCAACCGCGATGCCCCCTTCCTGGTGGACATAGGCGGTAGTACCGGGCACGACTTGGCCGAGTTCCTGGTCAAGCACCCCAACCACCCCGGCAAGCTGATCCTGGAGGACCTGCCGGACGTCATTGGCGAGATCCAGCAGCTGGATCCCCGGATCGAGCGGGTGCCGTACGACTTCCATACGGAGCAGCCCTACAAAGGTAAAGTCACAATTTCCCCTCCTGTTTCCCAACTTCAACGTCATCCCGCCTCTCTAACCCCTTTTCTCTCCCACTGCCAGGGGCCCGCGCCTACTACCTCCACTCCATCCTCCACGACTGGCCCGACGAAATCTGCGTCCAGATCCTGACAAACGTGGCAGCGGCCATGAAGCCCGGCTACAGCCGCCTCCTGATCAACGAGAACGTGGTCCCCGACCGCGGCGCCGACTGGCAAGTCACGGCCGAGGACGTCATGCTCCTGATCGAGTTCGCCTCGCCGGGCGAGCGGACGCGGGCGGACTGGGCCCGGCTCCTGGAACGAGAGGCGGGGCTCGGGCTGCGGATCGTCGGGATCTGGGGCGGGGGGGAAGGTGGCACGGAAAGCTTGATTGAGTGCGAGCTGGCGACGGTTTAACTCAACTGTGGCTGGCAATCTTGTTGTTGGTAACAGTGAAAGTCCCATTCGTTCCACTGGACGACGATAAAACGCCCAAACTTGACGCGATACTAAGTACATACCAAAGAGGGAAAGCTCTGTTCGGGCCCAAGTTTCATAGCCGCAGGATCCTATTTCTCGATGCTGGATTTGTGACGTAATCAGGTTCGTTCCATGTTGTTAGTATAACAAGTACAATTGCCATATGAAACCTCTACCTTCAGGGTCTCCTAGGTTCGTTCCACCAAAACATTCCATCCTTGGAAAAGCTCCATGTTACTAATGAAATTCGCCATTTTGCTCTCCTGCTCCAGACGTATAGCGCGGTCCCTGAAGAGGAGAAACCGGTAGTCCCCGACGTCGACATTGATCTTGACCTCGGGTAGGGCGTCCGAGAACTGCCTGTCCATTCGGTCCACCGCCGCATCGGACACGGACTCGGGCTGTTGGAAAAGAATGATGGCTTGTTCGTGGCGTAGCGTGAAGGTAATCTGTCTCATACCCGTCCAGAAACCCTTGAGGGTTCGCAGGGCGTCCGGGTATTCCGGAAAGCGCACAGAAGGAGGACGGCGACGGGGCGTGAGATTGCCTGCGAATGCAGGAAAGGGAAGTACAATGTGTCGAATCAGGCTGGCTTGGTATCCGTACGCCAGGCGAAAACTGTCGAGTTGTGCATACAGATCGGACAGGTCTGAATTGCAGGGGAAGCTGAAGGTGTTTCTGGAGTAGAATATCTTTACGCATTCCTTACGATCATGGTGGTTAATACGGAGTAGCGATAGATTCAGATGACGAGTTGACTCGTTCCCGGCCTCCACGTTCCGCGGCCTGAGCGTATTGGGGCGACCAGGAAGCGCCAGTGTTTGTTCAAATGAGATACCAATAGGATGATCAGAGACCACAAGGTTCTCGTAGGTCTTTGACCTTAGCTCAGATGGAAGTTCAAAGATAGACATTGTGAAACGGCAGCCGTTCCGACTGGGTTCTTCAAAGCCGCAGCGATAAGGGAACAAGAGAAAGAAAGCCAGTTAGGCTGTTTATGAAGATTATCCCCTGGAGCTGAGCCGAAAGTGCAGCAGAAGCGCAGTGCGATTGCACGTCATGGCTAGAAAGGTTGAAACACGAGCCAGCATGATCATAGCCAATCAAGACCTGGAACCTATGCACCACTGCAAGGATACGATCATCTAATTTTATACCAACGGTAAGGCTCTGATCGGGACTTCTCGAGAGCTGATTTGGGCGCTTGGTGTGGTGGAGGCGCAGCACAAGCACGGCAGGTCTTGGCTCTGCATTCGCTGGCATAGGTGTTGCGTGTTTTACCAGGCGCAGGCGTCTGGGTCTATCCAGCTGATACGTTGATGAGCCAGAGATGCAGCCACATACATTGTAGGTTAGGTTCAGCCATTGACCGCTGGCCAACAGGCGCAAGATAGAAACTGGCAAAGAGACATTCGCGCCTGGGCTGTCTCAGGTCATGTCTCCTTCCTCGCTCACTTTCACAACCATTAGGTGCATCAGAATATGGACATGTAGTATTATGTATTATTGCTATGGACGCGGCATTCTGTCACCTAGTACGCAGTTTTTCTGTCGTTGGGCTGTAGTGTACAAAGTCTGCCCCATAGTTGCACAACATCACGCCAAGTGACAGTCCCCGAGACCAATCAGCGTGACCCGCCGCCAGTCGTGGAAAGAGGGACCTAATTTTCGTCCTAGCTATCAGTTATAGAGAGACGGGCACAGTACCGATCCAGCCAGAGATCGAACTCCTGCCGCACCGCGTCCCGATCCAAGCCCACATCGCCGCCGTCGCCGGAGTCCTGTCTCAGCGCTTGCTCCAGGTCCGTCAATTCCGTGAGCCTGGCCAGCATGTCGCTGCGGTCGTTGGAAGATATTACCGCGTCGGCGTGCGTTTCTCCTGGCGTATGGTCCGGCGCTATCGTATGCTCTGCCTCGTTGTTATTGTTGTTGTTTTTGTTGTTGCATTTGTCCAAAGTTCTCAGAGCAATAGTTGATTTGGGGCTCCTTGCGTTTGCTGTTGTTTCTTGTTCGAACTCCTCCCCCTTCGGCCTTGTCGGTCTGCCATTCTCCGAATAATGCAGCATGTAGCGGCGGACGCCTTCAAGATCGAGCGAGATCTGGCGGTTGATACCGCCGCTGGTCTCTTCGCCGCCGCCGCCGCCGCCGCCGCCGGAATCGCCAGAGCGATCCAGCAGTTGCCGGCGGACCTCGCTCCGCTGACCCAAGACATAGGCCGCGTGGCGACACTGCTGGATAATGTCCCGCAGCGGCCGGTCCGGCCGTGCCTGCTCCCAGAGGAACGAATAGTACCACTGCATGACGGTGGGCAGGAACCCCGTCGAAGTAAACCCACGCTGGTCTCCTCCTTCCTGCCCCGCGGTGGTGCCGAGGTCGAGCAGGGCCCGCAGCAGGGCCGCGTACGGATGAGACCGCCCGTGCGTGGCCCCCGCGGCGGCGGCCGTGAACCGCAGCGCGCTGGCGCCGACCTCGGGCGCGACGGCGGCCACGAGCGCGACGAAGGCGACGGTGGACCCGAAGAGGCGGGGGTCGCGGTTCGCCAGCACGCGGGGCTGGTGGTCGAAGTAGGGGGGATGACCTGGAAGGCCTGCGCCGTCTTCTGGCGGCGCAGGGCGCCCTGGAACACGACGGAGCTCTGGTACCACAGGTACAGCCGCCGCGTCTCGGCGATGGCGGGCACCGTGTCGTGGGACCACCAGGCGTTCGCGAAGGCGCCCAGGATGAAGGTGCGGAGGTTGTGCACGCACGCCTCGGCGCGCCGGAGGTCGCAGCCCGCCGCTAGGCTTAGCTCGCGGATATTAGTGGGGGGCGTGGTGGATGACGGCGTCGTCGTGCCGGCATGGATACCAGGGGTTGGGGTTTCGGGAGGCTCCGCAGAAGCGACTAGCTCGTAGAGCTTCATCAGCGTCGCCTGCTTGATGGGCGGCAGGCGCACGATGTAGGAATGGAGTTGGGAGAGCGTGGCGTGCCAATCGCGGTCGGGCGGGAGCTGCCGGTCAATCATGCGTTCCAGCAGCTCCTTGGCCTCTTTGAAGTTGAGGTTCTTCCGGAGGCCCCAGGCGTGGATTCGGAGCTTGTACATTCGCGGGCTAAAAAGCATTGATTCACAACGTCAGCGGGCATTTCCGTGAGCGAAGTACCAAACTGCAACTACTCCCGGGATAACCCACGTGGCATAGAACTCGTGTTCTTTTTGCATTATCCGTATAATGTCGCCCAGCGTGTGTCGGCGATACAGCGACGTGATGGTGGTGCGGTGCTGTTCCCATTGATCGGGCGTGGCCCAGCGGCCCCCCACATTCTCCTGCATCGTTGACCGGCAGGAGAGACATAAGCTTCGGTCCGTCCCTTGCCCGGCTACCGTTGTTTCGTGCAGCAGTACTTGGTGCTATGTATCGTGTAGTAAGCGGAATTGGGGGGCGCGGCTTGGTAATCGATAGTAGTGGGAAAAGGAGGCGTTGGGCTGAGAGCAAGCGCAAAAGAATTGCAGCGGCCAGCGAAATGGAACCCCCCTTGTACCCACAACGCAGACATCCGTAGCCGCGGTACGTTGGTTGGTCACTGGCCATGCATCGCGGGCCCGTTTGCCGCATGAGGACATGTGTGGGTGTGTGCGCTGCATGGGTGCGGCACAGTAAAGAGGGGTCCATCGGCAAAAGTACTGCGCATAGACAGATGCCTGCGTTGTCCAAATTGTGGTCCATCAAACAGAGTATTGCGGTAGAGCAGCTACTACTATGCTGAGGCATCACCTCAGTAATACAATTAACCTACACCGGTATCTTGGACGAAGACAAGTTGCCAAGCGCTGTGCCCCACGTCCCGATGGACTTGGAGGTCCAAGACAAGCCTCGCAAGTCGGCTGCGAACGCTTTTTCGCCGCCTGCCGATGAGCTCCAGTGGATCTAGAAACCAAAGTTGTAAGTTAGTGCGAGGTTGTTGCCGGATAGGAGGTGGACGTCCCTCCACCGTGGACCGCTTGTGGTAGTCAGCTTCCAATTACTCTCTAATCAGGACCAGATTATGTGCCGTTCACGGAAACACCCAAAGACTGGCTTAAGAGCATGGCAGATCTCAATAAGCCGCGCCGTAGTCGCGGGCGAAAAGGTTGGAGTCAAACACAGCTTTGCTCATCACTCTTAGCATCGTGAAGCAAAGACGAGACAGCTCCTCCTCACGGCAGATATCAACTTTATCCGCAAACAAATGACAGTTACTGCGATGACTCGATGCTTCATTGACTCAAATAGCTAGGCGCCACAAAGGTGGCATGGTGCAACTGACAGTACACTCAGCATGATACAATCTGACCGAATCGAGCTTTCAGATCTCATACTTGATTTCTCTCTCGACATCTTCGTCCTTGACCTCCTCCTCCTTGAGTTCCTCCACTCTAGAAGCTGTACCGATCAATCGACCACCATGACTAAAGCCCCCAAAAGCACCGCTGCTGGCTGCACGTGGAACAGGCAGCGGCGTCATGGACACAAGGAGCCTCACTCGACCTGGTTCAATGGGCAGCAGCCCCCTGGAAGCGGGCGCAGTCTGCCATGCCTCGTGAAGACCGCCGGGAAACAGTGCGTGCGGGAGAATTACACCTGCTGTAGTTGCTGCCGAGCTGGGGGTAGGGCCCACGGCCTCCAGACCCATAACGCCTGCCTGATGAACAGATGGACCAACGATGGCGGGTCGTGCTGTCCTGAGCTGACCCACGTGAGGGAAGTACTGCTGCAAGCGGTTCCAGTCGTCAGAATGCAATCCAGGTTGCCGGTGGTCCTTGATCATCCCGTCCACACGGCGCACCTATCGACTCTCGGCGTTAGCATCTACTCTTTTTGGAGGAAACGGGATGTCTGAAGAGGGAATAATGGGAATTTCTCGAATAAACGGTTCCTCTTTCCCTCGTAAGATACTGGAATAACGTGGGATAAACACTAGAAATACTGGAATAACGTGGAATAAACACTAGAACAGGAAGCAGAAAACACCGAAAGTCGCTTACCACCATGGATGCAAGCCGATCGCGCTGTGCGTCAACATAGTTTCGTGCTTGCTGAATGCGAGAAGAATCTCGCACGGCCTGCCATTCCGCGAGTCTTGCCTTTCTCAAATCCTGCACCGCGGTCCGGATTCTGCCGTTGAAGGAATGTCGGGGTACAACAGCATCCTCGGACATATCCGTGTCCAGATCGAGACTGCTCAAGAGCAGACAGTCTTCGAGAAGCAGCGCCTGACGAAAGTCCTCCTTGTCTGTACCGCGTGACGTGTTTCCCGAGACCTGGGTATCGGGCCGGGGAACGATGTTTGGGGCATGCTGAAGAGCGTTGTTGGCAGGTTGTGGTATCTTGATGTCGTCATCGGCCTCCGAATCACTGGAGATGTAGATGACTTCGTGTTCCTGTTTGACCTTTCGCCGTCTGGCAGCCTTCGCGGGGCGAATTGGGAGAGGAGACGACGATCTCTTGAGAGCGGGTCGAGGGGGAGGGGAGGGGCGGAGCCGAGGAGGAGACAATGATGACTCGAGAGAGAGACCGGTGGGAGAGTTGGCGTCCTCATCATCTTCGGGCATGATGGTTTCGGGGTCGTCGACCATGCGCAGGGATGGTTGCAGCTGATGAGAACTGTTAGCGTCATGGTATCACAGAGGGAATGAAAGGGCAACTCACATGTGCCAAGCGTCGCGAACGACGCGAGTCTGGGTCGGGCTTGACCATTGCGACGAAAGGTCGTCAGTGAGGTGTTCCTCGATCCGTGGATTGAAAGAAGCTTGGTGGTGTGGTATGGGCAGGAAGAGGGAGATGGTGGAAGCAGGTGGGTTGACGTGAGTAATGGGGACAGGAGAGAATCCGACATCCAAAAGCCAATTGATCAGATTGTTCAAACTCTTGGTAATTCAGTCCTGACAGAGACGTGTGCGAACAAACTTTGTTTTCTTGGGGTCAGGCGGTGTTAGTGGTTGTTGCTGCCTTGACGTGACTTCCTACGTGACAGGTTTGTGGTGTGAAAGCTTCGGGTCGCGCCGCGCTGCTCCTTCCCTTGGAAGGAAAACCAGATTTTCTGTAGGACGAATGGCTGGCCCACCTCAGCATCTTCCCGTGCGATGGAAAAGGAACAGAAGTTGTGATTTAGATAGAAAATTCACACCATTTATTCCTAGGTGAGATCGCCGTGAATGCGTGGTGGAAGGGACATCAGACGTGAACTGTTCGTGCCGGCCAACTTGCGTGTAAGAAAACTTGTACTGGCAGCGAGACCTTGGCCACATTTCCATGCAATCGAGGCACGAAACAATCGATTTGTCCCCTCAAGCAGTCGGATGGCACGATTTGACCGCTTGTCACGTAGGCGAGCACTGTTCCATCGGCGTGATCCCAAAGATCCAGCTTAGAATGTCATCTGTAGAACTGTAGAACGAGTTAAAGTACGATTGACACGGAATCATTGTGACAAAAACGAATAAAGCATTTTAAATATCCATGCCATGTGTAAGTATGTAGTTTCAATTGCTATCTGCGATGCGATATCAACATTGTTGTATCCTGTTCCCAATCCTCGACACCAACCCATCCAAGTCAGCTGTAACTCGCAGCTGTTGATTCCTCCTGTCTGGCTCCGGTAGGGGAGCGAAGAGCAACATTCAAAGCCCGCATGCAATAATTCGCCGTCATGGTGTGTAAGAGGCACTCTTGTCGTCCAGCCCAGAACAGTGTGTGTGCAACTGGTCGCGGCAAGCCCTGGCTGGTGGGAGGTTGTTTGCTGGATTGAAGGCGAACGTCCCTCCCCCCACTATGGGTGGACCTCTTAGGGCAGCTGGCAGCGATGTAGCGTGACTTGTGGTGGGGTTTTAGCGCCTAGGTGTGCTAAGCCAGTACCTAGGGGGCGGCAGCCGGCTTATTCATTTATCGTTAATAATGATGTTGACTTTCGTCGTCCAGATTCTAAACCTCCGAAGAGGTGGCATCGGAGGTATAAAGCTATATCGTATTAATTAGTATTAATGTTAATAGAAGCGATTCAGGAACGAGTGATCTTACGGTACGGGCCGGGCGAGGCCGTACGACCGCGAGGTCGTAAATATCTTCGCCGGCTTGGCGGCGGCGTCTTTGATTATTCATTGTTAATAATGATATTGATTTGCGGCGGCCGGGATCTTAGACCTCCGAAGAGGCAGCAGCCTCGGAGGTATGGGCCTGTATCGTATCAATCAGTATCCATATCAATAGAAGCGATTTAAGAACGAGTAATCTTACCGTAGCGGCCGGGCAAGGCCGTACGACCGCGAGGTCGTAGACCTTATCGCCGGCCTGGCGATGTCGCTAGCCAGCGACCCACCGCCGGACCAAGCGGTAGCCACGAATGGCTCTTTTCTGCGCCGGCGTATCTGGTCGTGAGAGAGGCACTGACAGGAGGAGTGGTCATGATGGATTGGAACTGATTATCGAGGGCTTGCTGCAGACACAGGTTTCAGGCTGGGAAGGAAGCTGAGCGATCCCAAAGGTCCGTCATGCTGAACCGAATTGGCACGCTTGACACGAATTCCATCATTTTTGGTTAATGGAATGACTGTAATGACCATGCCAGGCAATGAGTGGGATGATCAGTTGAACATGGACCGGCCCAATTAGTGATCATGACAGTGTCTCGATTGCCTGCCCTGGATTGCGGCTAATTTCGCCGGAAATGCCCTGCCCGGCAGCTAGCTGAACGGCTCAGGCGTTGATAGAAGCAATTTGATTCACCGCCCACATCGTATATGTAGTCATTGGCAGCGACACAGCAAGAATGGCCGGCAGTTACCCCGTCGCCGCGTGGGCCTCGAGTCTCCGAAAAGGCGGCCGTTGCGACCCGAAGGCATGAAACCCAAAGCGGCCAAGTGTGCAGTGCCAAGTCCAAGTTCGTGTTGGTACCAGATTGCGGCGCATCGTGGTACCGATGGCCACTACGGATACCGGCCAACTATTTGTTTTGGAGCAACCGCCTCGCTCGATGGTGCCTGTTTCCCCGACCACTTGGCAGCGCCCAACTCCTTGCTGACGCAGTTGGGCCTGCTTGGCCCGGGGAACCCCCCAGAAAGACTCCCCAGAAGACTCTTCAAACGGGTACAGGTCAGTCATCATTAGAAGGCCTAACCCACCCAGCCCTCAAACTTTCTGGCGCGTAGCCTCAACTCGAACATGTGATCAATCTCCATCATGCTCCGTCCTTTCAACTCCGGTACGAAGAACCACGTCGCCCCCAACGCGAACGCACACAGCCCAGTATACACAAACGCCGTCATGGCCCCCAAGTCACCCGCATCCGGATTGAAGATGTAAGGCAGCACAATAGCCATGACGGCCGACATGACATGGTTCACGCAGCTGCCGAGCGCCTGGGTGGGGGCCCGGAGCACCAAGGCGCTCGTCTCGCCCACGATGACATAGCTCGCCGGCCAGCAGCCCACCCCGCACACCAGGATAATCGTGATCATGAGCGCCCCGGCCAACCAAGCGGCGGTCTCGGACCGCCAGATGCCCGAAATGCCGACGGCGGTCCACAGCGCCGTGGCGCCACCGAGCGAGATCAGCGTCATCCGCCGCCGGCGGGCGCGCGAGACGACCCAGGTCCCCGCGGCGTTGGAGACGATGCCGGCCACGACGCCGCCGATCATCATCAGCAGGGCGGAGCTCGACGGCAGGCCGAGGATTTTGAGGAGATAACTTGCGTTGGAGAGCAAGTCCAGGCCGAACAGGACGGGCATGACGTACGCCAGGGCGACGATCAGGGTCCGACGCAGGTTGGTGCCTTGGAAGCAGGCCCGATACGACGCCCGGGCCGCCATGGCACGCTCCTCGTCGATGATGGCGCGGATCCGGTCCAAGGCGCCGCGGGGGTCGACCTTGGGCGCGTACAGCGCCGTTGCCGACTTGAGGGCCCTGTCTTCGTAACCTTTGCGCAGGAGGTAGGCCGGGCTCTCGGGCATGACGCAGGCGAGGACGAAGGGGCCGACGGAGAGGATCCACTGGGAGCCGAAGGCGCCGAGGTAGCCCGTCTTGCTCTCGACGCCGTTGATGACGTAGACGACGACGGCGCCGATGAGCTGGCCCACCAGCGTGAGGGTCGGGAAGACGGCCATGGCGGGCCCTCGCAGGCAGGTCGGGGCGTTTTCGGATACGTAGGTGACGGCCGTGGTTTTGATCACGCCGACTGCCAGACCCTGCACGGTCAGGCCCACCGTGAACATGGCGCGGCGGTGGACTTGGTTCGACGGCAGGTGCGAGAAGAAGATGATGGCTACCGCGATGGCGGAGATGAAGCTACCGATCATGAGCGTGACTCGCCGGCCGACGCGGTCTTGCAGCCAGCCACCCAGAGCTGAGCCGGTGATAGACCCGACGGGGGGCAGGCCCAGCCACAGGGAGAGCCAAGTCGACGGGATAATTAAGCTGCCCTCGTATAAGTCGCCGTAGTCGCGCAGAAAGGAGTCGACCGAGGTGATGGTGCCCACGACAACGAGATCGTAGCCCCAGCCGACGATGGCCACCGACATGGCGAGGCAGTAGCCGACCACCTTGGAAAAGCGTCGCAGGGCGGGGATCAGGGGTAGCTGCTCGTCGATCTCGGCAGTTTCACCGTCGCGTTTTGATGGGGAGAGGGTTAGCGGCGCCATCGCGCCGGTCTTGCGGGCGTTGTTTAAGTTGGGTGTGGATGTTGATATCTCGCTTTGAGCGGACCCCAGACTGGATGTGCTCTCAGGGGGCGGATCGTTGTCCCCCAAAGGATACCTGTGATGCTCTGCCATTGCAGTTTTGCGACAGTTACGATATCAATTGTCGGGGTTGCGTATCTCGGTCGAACTGAAAACTTGCGTTCTTCAATATGTCGTGTATTCGAATTTGCTGGCTTGATGTGTTTGTCATTATCAATTCCAGGGTAAATATGTCCGTCTTTTAGCAACTCCTCGCCTCGGGAGCCCCAAGCCACGGACATTACCGGCGGTCGTCAAAAGTCCGGCGGGCCTGGCGACTTGGCAGTCATCCATCTATGCATAAGCATTACGGCCAAGGCTCTGCACGATGCCATTCAAAGGTGATTGGCCCAGCATTGCGCAGGGGGTTCCGTAAACCGCGTATAAGATGTCATGGCTTGGCGAAGTACCTGCTGTTTCCCAAGTCGTGCAAGCGGCCGCGCCCGTGGTGGCAGTGGAGTGCCCATCATTGCCAGGCACGGATGCCAAGCGCCAATTACAACATGCCGTCCGGGGAGCCGCGTCAGCGGGGATAAACGCCGGAGTTGAGACATGATGATGCATGTTGAGGTATTGTCAGAGATTAGATAAGGCGCTGGACTGCGTTTAACGTATTCATGGCCGGAGTTTAGCTCACAAGTAGAGAGTCCGCCCGCTGAAGATGAGCCACAACCACAAATCCAGCTCGTACAGCTTATACGCGTTCATCTTTTCGAAGGATACGGTTTCACTTGGCATGATTCTGTTGACCTCAAATTGGTTTCTTCTAAGATGCAAAAACGAAGCAACGCGTTGACCACGAGTGAACATATATTCGTTGTTGCATGGTGCTGCTATGTGTGTACTGTCAAAAAGCTACATCCCCTTGACCACCCTCCCCACATTCCGTCGTATGCTCCCCTATAACCTGAATTTCTCCTCCTCCAAGCATGTTCGCGAAATTTCCGAGCGTTGTTCCAAGCCCGTGGTACCGACCCGTCGTCTATGCAGTCACGCCAATAGGGGTGTTGCAAACGAGGGCTTGTCCGAGCTTATGGCAAAGAAAAAGCGATAGGTCAGTCCGTATCGCATCTTGATGGGTGGCAGATGAGGGAAAAGAAGGATGCACTACTCACAACTGGAAGGGTGCAGCATTTGGCCTGCTGGCCAGAGCCGGCGCATATCTCCTGGAAGCTCTCAGCGCTCTTGGGCATCTCGGAAACTGTGTAGGAAAGAATCATGTTAGTCCATTGCATTCTGGTTTATTTTCCGTCATTCTGGTACTAAGCTCTCCAGAGAATGGGAGGCAACGAGGGCGCATACCGTTGGCACAGTTCAGGCCAGCAACCCCGCCTACATCCGTCGCACAGCACTGCGGGACGCTGTAGAGAAGGACATCGCGGCAAGCGTCATACACGCCGCCAGGGGGGCCGCCATCACCGGGGCAGTCGCCGTGGTCTCCCCCGCCGCCGCCGCCGCCGCCACCGTTGCGTCGGAGAACAGGGTTGGCAAAGGCCGTGGCAGCCAAGGCAAGAATGATGGCGGTGAATTGCATCTTGGAAGGGAGAATGGGCTCTGTGGGTGCGAGCAAACAGTGAACGATAGTGAAGAGGTCTCTTGGTCTTTGGTTCAGGGGAGGTGAGGGTGGTGATGGATGGGAAGAAAGAAGGATATGACCTTTTGGCAAGAGTTTCGAGGTCCTTTTATAGTCGTGGAGGTGATGGCCTCTCGCTTTCAAATTTGGCTCGTGGCGGTATCTTCATGTCTTTGGTCGTAAGGGGAAAGGGGTATGGACCAAACGATCCGAGCTACCAACCTCCTTCAAGGATCGCCAAACTAGTATGTGATCGACGATCTCGGGTCTATGCTAGACTATATCAATGGAATTTATACATCTATATTAACCGGCTCCTTCAGATATTCAGCTTGCCCTATGATGCGCAGCACATTCTTCCGCCAGTCACGTTGCCCCATCTATTTTTGCTCGCCATGGCAGCATAAGGTTCGGCCATGTTAGTTTCACAGCATCCCAAAAAGGCGATTGCTGCCATTGTATAGTATTAATCTTCGTCAGTTCCGTGAACGCATGCCGTCCATCAGGCCCCAATGTGCATCTGAACATATCATCAGAGTAAATGTCAGGAGATGCATTTAATTTTCATTACTATCCACCGTATCTTACACACGGCCGGTCATGATTGGCTTTCCACCTGTCTGATCAGGGGTAAGTGATCCGCCAATGTGTTGCAATTTGACGCTGCCATGTTGTGATTCGTGTCTTGACTCTGTACCCACCCGGAAGATAGGTAAGCTCGTGTGCTCACAGCTTGACTTATGCAACTGCCCGAGCCAAGTTAGTATTCTGTCCCTTCTGGGATCGGCCCCCAAGGCCGAACTATTGTTGTTTTCTGTTCATGTCAGCCGTTGGACACTTGGTCACACAGCAGCAAGCCGTGCAACATAAAGTGGTATTGACTTTGATCGGTGCCATTCGTATGCATCGTATATCCAGTAGAGAATGGACTTTCCCCATGGATGCAGCGGCAGAGCGATATTACCTGTTAGCGAAGGAGGGTGACATTATCCGATAGAAAGCAGATGCTGGGTCAGGTACTATTCGGCTAATGGGGACTTGCACTCTTCATGGACTCCATGAGCCCGTCCCCACCAATCGGTGCTGCAGCCTACATGTTCCCCCCTCCGCGAGTACTTGTCCCGCCCGGAACGGCTATTAACATACTATCGATTTTGCTCAGGCGCTTCAAATCTTGACACATTGAAATCACATCTCACCAATCGAGGTTTCTACGCAATATCACCGGGTTGAACTGCAATACCAATTCCCTGTTTTATAGACAGGGCAATATGCAAGCGATAGCCCACTGCATAACGGTATATCACCAGTGCAGAAAAGGGAAATGGTTGACAGGGGTACTAATGCTCGGGCCCGCCCATCCGGATAAGACACCCAGCCGTGTGCGGGGAAGGTGGACAGATGCCACGGTAGATCTGTCATGTTCTCGACTCTGACAGCCCAGATTCATCACGGCTCGGTTCGTGTGACAGTCAAGGGTTCCCCAGAATGCGGAAGCCGGCCCAGTCTCCGCTAAGGAGCTGGGGTTGTAGTCCAAGCTGGAAAGGGCGGGCGGCCAAGCCATGGCTATAGCGTGCCGTTGGAGACGGGGCTTCGGTTACCACGATTTCATCCCCAGTCTGTAGATTTAACCGACTGGAGGAAACTGCCTGCTGTTGATTTCTTTGACGTCAAGTCCAAGCCGATGCGGATATTGCATCGTTCGATTCGAGCGAAGAATTACGGTACCGTTAAACAGGCTGTTGTTGGACCGCAGCAGCCAAGACAGACACCGAGGGTAATTGCGGACGCCACAGCCATTTGCTCTTGCATGCCAACCCCCTACCGGCTCATCCAATCTATCAAAACGAGGCTGCAAGCCACAATGCAAAGACCGTTGGTGTGGTAGGAACATCATAGTCTCAGTTTTGTGAAGAGGTGCGAGCTGTCGCGAGAATCGATTGATTCGTAAAGTAGGCCTTGGTCCAAGGAATGTCTTACTTGTCATGTAATATGGATCCGTCACTTTAATGGCACGCACTCGGGTGGCAGAACGAATTGCTCGCTTGGTGCTTTGGTTGTCGGTGATAAACTAACAGAAGAAAAGGAGCCACCGCAACGCTTATTGTCAGGTTAGCCAGCGCCAAGACCGAGGCGGTGCTTTAGGAAAACACCATGACCGAGACCTACCGCGGCCACTCCTCGGTTGTATAAACGTTACGTGAGGTTCATAACTCTGACACACTGAATGGAGAGCGGCTCATCGGGACGTCTATCTCTGATATCTATCATATCGTTATTGACGGTGTATCCTTCTTTACCCTCAATCCTTGTCCCCAACCCCGACATGTACGAGTTTAGGGTGTTCACTGCCCCGGAGTTTCTGTCTAGACCCCGGGCCAGATATGCGCGTCCCGCAGCCCCGGCGGGGGCCGGTTCCTATTGCTCTCTACTATCGACAAGTCGATACCGCCCACGGGTACGAAGGGAGGTGTCGGGGGCCTTGGCCTTGGGGGGTACCTCCTAGGCGGGGAGCTGTGTTCCGGCAACGGATTGTATCGGCTGTATTCGAGCCATGTCGGCCACGGAAGCACGTCGATCTTGCGACTAAACCCCGTAGCCATCGCCATCAGCTTGGCGTCGGCCGAGACATCGTAATCTCCCGTGATATCAGGCGACAAGGCCGTCAGAATCAACTCCCGGAGACCCTGCAGCCACGGGTGGGCGGCCGTGACGTAGTCGCGGATCGTCACGTAGCCTCCGCCCTCCTCCACCGTCGAGGAGGCGTGGATGGTCAATGGGTCGTAAAATCTCCAAGGCGGCCTTTCGCCGCAGTAGCAGGTAGATGAACTGGACAGAGAGAACTGGTCGTCGTCATCCTCCAGCTGCTCATCGGAGGGCTCGTCCCACAGCAAGGTGTCGCAATCCATGTGTAGTTCATCCCAGCCGCCAGCCCAGTTGTGGAGGCAGGACACATCTACCGTCACCGACGACACCTTGGGCTCATATAGTGACGGCTGGGATACCGCGTGCCACGTCCCGGGGCCTTCGTTGTCGCTGTCGCTGTTGGCAGGGGAGCAGTAGAAGGGCTCCGGCGGTGGGTCCTCCGGGTCGTAGTAGGCGTGGTGCATAACCGAAACGGCCTGGGCGATAGGACCATCGAGGGACCATCGAAGACGTCGAACGTCCCTATTCATGCGGGGATTCCAGTAGTCGTTTTCGAGGTCCTCGTAGGAGGCCAAAGGCGGGATAATGTTCTCACCCTCCTCATGCGGGTGGTCAACAACAGCCGTTGCAGGGGTCGCCATGATGGGACTGTGGGCGAAGAAGCTAGGCGGAACCGCACTGAGACTGGTAACAATAGGATGCAAGGAAACGCATGTGCTGCATGGAACAGCTTGTGTAGTAGGTATGCCTTATATACTTTTAGACATGCCTCAAATCATATCAACTCATGTCGAGCACCAGGCACCAGCCGTTGTGCTACATTTGAACCCACCCGTCTAGCCCATTATAGGAGAAATGCCCGAAATCGTACCCGTAAAACCCACCCACTGTGTCCCTCTACATCTGATGCCTGATACACTTTCGCCAAATGGTTTTGAGGAATGTTCGTCATATGCATACATCATCGGGAGTACGATCGCTAACATTGAGACATAATATGATACATTCAAAAAATCTAACTTGGAATACTTAAGGTTCGCTCGCTGCCCCAAATCACCAAAACAACCTGTCTAGATGCGTACACCACGCTAAATCATGTTCCTGTAATGACCTTATCCCAACCCATAGCGTGACATGACATACAGCCATTGTCTACCTGCCGTAACCGTGGTGTCCCAGGTCCGGGCTGTTATGGCCAGAGTGGTCCTCCCCACCAGCCGGAGCATAGCCGCCGCGCCCCGCCGGCATGGCGGTGAGGGGCGCGTTCTCCTCGAAGACACCCTGGCGCCGGCGTGTGTTGCTCCCCATCTTCAGCCCGAACCGGAGCCCCGCGATGAACTCGGACGGGTTGAAGATGCCGGCCCAGGCCCAGACGCCGAGGGGCCCGCCCTGGTAGCGCGTGCCGACGGGGTTGACGCCGTTGGCGGCGGCGGCGCAGCCCGTCTCCATGTCGGCGAGGGGCTTGTGCTGCGAGGCGCGCTCGAGGTAGTAGGGGCTGACGCTGTAGGCGTGGTGGAAGAAGATGGAGAAGGGCACGCAGAGAAGCGAGAGGATGAGGACGGGGATGCCGATGTACTCGTCGGACCAGGACAGCGTGGCGGTCGGCTGCAGCGGGCTGTTGTGGACGACGGAGGAGCGCAGGATCCAGTAGACGATCTGGATCAGGCCCGTCACCGCGACGAGCAGCTTAAAGGCCAGCAGCTTCGCCAGGGGCCGGTGGTGCGCCAGCTCCTTCTTCAGGGCCGAGTACATGCGCAGCGCTGCGAGGACGGCCATGGTCAGGCTGACGTTGTGGGCGATGTCGAGCCACAGGTGCGCGAAGTGCGGGCTGCTGCTCACGAGGCAGTAGACGCGCGCGGCCTCGGTGATGTCGGTGAAGACGGAGATGCCGAATTGGATGACGGGGTACTGGAAGATGCACCACCAGAGGTTGCGGTACCATTCCAAACCATTCCCCTCCTTTTGCTTACTGTCCTGGCCGCCGCCGCGACGGCTCCCGCCGCAGCAGGGGAGGCCCTTGCGGGCGGGCACCTTGAAGACGGAGAAGAAGGCGTCGCGCTGCGCGTCCGAGGGCGAGATGTACTGGCACATCAACAAAAAGAAGTTGGCGAGCGCAATGGCCTGGAAGAAGTCGAGCCAGGGGGTCAGGTAGGCGTAGGCGTTGGGAAACGCGGCCTCGAGGAAGAGGCCGATGGCGAAGATGGGCAGGTAGCAGCAGATGCGCAGGATGTTGAGCTGCTCGTTGGGCCGGCTGAGGTGCGTCGCGTGCCGGGCCATCAGGACCAAGATGCTGAGCGTCGTGAAGGCGGCGCACCCGGCCGTCACGTACAGGTTCAGCCAGTAGAAGGTCTGGCCGCCCGCCAGCGGGGCCGTCGCGGTCTCGAGCAGGGGCCGCGGCATGGCGCAGAGCTGGCCGTTGCCGGCCGTGTAGTTGAACGGTTCGGGCTTGTCATCTTTTCGGGGAAGTAGGTGTACCAGTCGACTGGCGAAGTGGTGTAAGTGAGTCGGGTCCATTGCGGTGCTTGGATGTAGCTTATAAGGTGTGTCAATGCTTAGTCAAGGTCGGTGTGCTTTGTGAAATCTCGGGCCTGAGTTGTCAGCGCCAAGGAGTGGGAATAACGCCCATTACTTATACGGCTGGTCCCTTCCTGAGGACCCGCCATCACTGATGCGTCAGGGTCCCTCTCGTCGGGCTGACATTCTGGCGAAGTGGCCGCGAGTCAAGGTGCAAGCGCAGAGCGCAGTGGCTTTTTCGGTTCTCGACCACTCAGGTTCCGGCGCGAACTTTAGAGGGGAGGCTTTGGCGATCCAAAGAAAGCTTAGCCATGTAATAAGATCTTAGCTGCCCAGCTTTCAGGTCCCCAAAGGCGAAAGCGAATGACGATCAGTCAGGTAAGCAAAGTTTGTCATTCGCTCTTTTCTTCCCCGTCCCCATGGTCGGTAAGGAAAAAACAGCGTTTGAGTTGCTGCAACTGCATAGGAGGAGTCAGCATTGCGCCTCGAAATTGCGGATCTAGGACGGGAACGATAGCGACGAGACGCAATTGGGGTAGTAGTGCTTACCATCCTTCCTCGACTCTGGAGCTAACGAACGACGGTCTATGGCAATGAACGGCGGGGCGCCGGACGTGTAGGGCTGTTAGAGGCTGGCGATGATGCACCAGTCCAATTGGACCGTTCCCAAGCATAGCCACCCCTATTCCGGCCTTTTGAAGAATGCGAGTCGGCAGCTCGGGGGTTCGTTGGCAGGGGTCGCATCATAACCCCACGGGCGGTGGATGCGCTAAAAAGCTTCTCTCTCGGTCGCTAAACGATAGCGAGATGTGGAAATGTCGTCAGCATGAAAGAGGTGCCCGACGACAACAAGAAGTACTCAACGAAGAAATCCCTTGTCGTTTGGGCTGTGTATCTGCTCAACATCCTCAAGTAAAGCGCATAGTAGTAAGTCATGGCCCACCAGCTCGCTATCGTTTATGGCGACCTCAATTGTCAACTACGCCGGTATCGATGCGCGTTGCGCCGTCGGGAACACTGCAACGCCCTTTTGCAACGACTGGAATCCAAGCTTTTCTTTTGATAAAAACATATGGGAGGCCTTCCAGCATGTATCAAATGAGAGAACAACGCCGTGCCTTCACAATATCCACAAGAGACTTTTTATAGGGCATCAGAACGGCAGCGGCTCATCACAGCTCGCCGACTCGTAGAAGAACCTAGGATGTACTCCTATGTACGACGATATAATCAGCCACGGCTGAAAAGATGTCAATTTTGCCTTCACATACTTCTGTGCCAGTGGGGCGATGATGCAAGACATCCGTCTTAAGACATCGGCACGGGTCTTGAATACCTTAGGTAACCAGCATGACAAAACGTGTATGTACGCCTAAGTAGGTAGATACATATATGGAAGCGCTTCACGCTCAAAGTGTAAGTGATAGGTATAATACCGATATTACTCGATATTAGGGCAAAACGCAATAAGACTCCAAGCACCAAACGACGACCAAGTAACGACAGCAAGACCTTGAACTTGGACAATTGATAGATGCTTCAATCACAGATGCCAACAATCGCAGGCACTGTGGCGAGTATTGTCATGTATACCATTTGGTTTGGCAGATGCAACGGGTACTGACTGCAAGCACAGAAGATAAGAAATCATCATCACCGCGGAATTGTGAATGTGACTGTTTGCAGTCGTGCCTTACTTCCCGTGGGTGTCTTGAGGGGCGGGATGGACAGGGATATTCCACCCTTCTCTCTGCCTCAAGAAGCTTTCCACTCGCTCATGCCGGCTCAGACCGATCTGCTCAGTCTTCCGCATTTGCACGCCCTGGCTGATGGCCTCGTGTTTCTTTTCTTGCATTTCGACAAGACTTATGGTGCTTTTGTTTGCCCTCCTGGCATTGCCCATGCTACCGGCTAGGACAAATGCGCATAATACCACGACGAACATCTCGTTGCTCATGAAGACGGTCTGCTGCTTCGTCTTCTGACCATCCCGCTCGCCGTACCACCGCTCCCAATCTTCCCAGGTGGCATTCATGCTCGGATTTCCCGGCTCATTCCGCCATGACTTCTCGGCGTGACGGTAAGCACTGTTATCCATGGAGAGCTTCGACCCCCAGCCAGCGCCGTACAGATCATAGGCTCGTTTCCGGGTCGGATCGGAGAGAATCTGGTTCGCCGCGACGACTAGGCGGTAGCGCTCAAGTCGGACGGCATGCGACAGGGAGTCGGCCTTGCCGGTCTGGATATGACGATCGGGATGGTAGATCTTGACTAGAGTATAGAAGCGGGCTTTGCTGTAGGGCGCATCCCGCTTCTGGTCGAAGATCTGGTACGGAGTGGGGTGCGGAGCCGAGGGCCAATCGTTGTGGTTCACAGACGTCTCGGAGCGTTTGGGGAATTGGTCGGAGACCGTGGCATACCGGCGACTGGACGTACGTGAGATTTCGCATTGTTGTCGTCGGGGCGAGGGCGTGTTGGAGCTGGGTTGGGCCGGGCGGAGCGGCCTAGATGATGACGTCGTAGAAATGCTGGGCCATATAAATGTCGGCAGGTTGGAGGAGGTGCAGAGGACGACGGGAGACTTCTTCAAGAGCATCTTGATGGAGGTTGAATAGATTGATTGATACTACATAGTAGAGAAGTCATGGCTATGAAGCAAAGGAGATTGCGCAGGGAACCGGTGGTTGATCAAAGGACGAGTCGGGGGCGATGGATCGGATCTCGGCCAGGGTCTATGTCGTAGTAGGCGTAGGGGTGGTGTTTTCTGTAGTCAAAGGTTACTAATAAAGCAGATGGTTTTAGGTTGAAGAGTTGTTGCGAGCCGTCGCTAGCGAAACCCAGCACCAGCTCGCCAGGAATCCCCGCGCTCAGAGCAGGCAATGGAGGGGATTGGGAGTGGCCCATGCGCGGGCTACAGAAAGTGTCAAAGTGCTGGAGATGGAGAATGCAAGCATCAAAGCAGTCACATGGGCCAAGCTTTGAATGTGCAAAGCAACCACGCGACCGGGTCGACTCCTGCTGCGGCTGTCGTGCCAGAAGAGGTAAAAGCAAAGCTGGCAAGATGCACCACGATCTAGGTAGCCCAATATCCCTCCAAGGTTGTTTGATAGACAGGCCGGCCCTTGCTGGCTTGCGATCTCAGATTCGATAATTGACGGGCGGGCTGATTGATTGGCCGGCTCGAGCATGGCCAAAAGGCTGCCCTTGTTTTTTTGCTCCAGTTGTTAGACAAAACCCGGGCAATCATTGAAGGTGAGGAGTGGGTGAGCGTGGGTGAGCGCCCAATCAATGCCAGGTCTTTAGGTTTCTCTCCACCAAAAGCCGCTAAAAATCCAACTACATGCACAGCGCACTGCACACTATCTACACTTCCCATCCCTCACACAAAAACACCCTCCACACTAGACCTCATTCCTCCAACCACCACGGTACCTCAACGCCAACAATCAAACCACCTCTACCACTTTCATCCTGGTTTCGGAGAGCAACACTTGAGCTCCCAACCCTCTACTGCCCATACGCAAACCCTCGCAATCTGCGTAGTGACCCTCGCCATCGTACGGAAGCTTGTTCCATCTGCTGGACAGCTTTTTCCAATCTCCACCGACTTCCACCCCTCATCCACGTCCATTTCAGCTTCGCCATCTTGAGGCTGAACATCCTCAAAATCTCCTCATCACAAAGTCTTGCCTTTGTCACTCTTCACGCCTGCGTAGTCCCCCGACAAGAGCTCATCGAACCCCGGCAATAAACCCCGCCATCTTACATCCCACCTCGCGAAAGTAGCAATTTTGGTCCTGCACCGTTTTCTTCACGGCGCCCCTTCAACAACGACCTGCCCAGGCCACCTCTCGACCCGATTATTTACACTGGCATTCGTGAGTTCCTTGAACTCGACCAGTCTCCGAAATACCAACCAATCTTCGCTCCCGACGGCCGTTCCTATCCACACACCGGACGGAAGGCCAACCTTGACCGCTCAATCTAGAAAGCCGACTCTTCTTTCTCTACACACAACCCACATTCGCCATGACGGACGCATTAGCAGACCAGATGCGGGCCTCAACCCTGGCGGATAACAATGGCTCATCAGAAGACTGGAAGAAGACTTTGAACCTCCCCAACAGGGACGGCAGACAGCAGACAGAGGTAGGTGCCTGCTCCGGCGGTCTGGTGTCCGTTTTCCTTTCGCATTCTGGGGTTTCTCTAACACATTGTCTGCCCTTCTGATCAGGATGTAACGAACACGAAAGGTTTTGAATGGGAGGACTTTGCCTTGAAGCGCGACCTATTGATGGGCATTTTCGAAGCCGGCTACGAGAAACCCTCCCCTATCCAAGAAGAATCGATACCTGTTGCCCTGACCGGCCGTGACATTCTCGCCCGAGCAAAGAACGGTACCGGAAAGACTGCCGCCTTTGTCGTCCCTACCCTGCAACGCATCAACCCCAAAGTCAACAAGATCCAATGTCTCATCCTCGTGCCCACCCGCGAACTTGCCATGCAAACCTCGCAGGTGTGCAAAACCCTCGGAAAACACTTAGGCATCAACGTCATGGTCACCACTGGAGGAACTGGTCTACGAGATGATATTATCCGTCTGCAGGATCCTGTCCACATAGTAGTGGGCACTCCTGGACGTATTCTGGATTTGGCTGGGAAGAACGTGGCCGACCTGAGCGAATGCCCCATGTTCGTCATGGACGAGGCTGACAAGCTTCTGTCCCAAGAGTTCACCCCCGTCATCGAGCAGCTGTTGCAGTTCCACCCCAAGGATCGCCAGGTCATGTTGTTCTCTGCTACCTTCCCTCTATCCGTCAAGGACTTCTCCGACAAGAACATGTCCAACCCCTACGAAATCAACCTCATGGACGAACTCACCCTGCGTGGAATCACCCAATACTATGCGTTTGTGGAGGAGAAGCAGAAGGTTCACTGCTTGAACACCCTCTTCTCCAAGCTCCAGATCAACCAGTCCATCATCTTCTGCAACTCGACCAACCGTGTGGAGTTGCTGGCCAAGAAGATCACTGAACTCGGATACTCCTGTTTCTACAGTCATGCCAAGATGGCACAGCACGCGCGAAACCGAGTCTTCCACGACTTTCGCAACGGCGTTTGCCGAAACCTCGTGTGCTCCGATCTTCTGACCCGCGGTATTGATATTCAGGCCGTCAACGTGGTCATCAACTTCGATTTCCCCAAGAACGCCGAGACCTACCTCCACCGCATTGGTCGATCGGGTCGTTACGGTCACCTTGGTCTGGCTATCAACCTGATCAACTGGGAAGACCGCTTCAACCTGTACAACATCGAGCGCGATTTGGGCACCGAGATCCAGCCCATCCCCGCCACCATCGACAAGGCTCTCTACGTTTACGAGAACCCCGAGAACATCCCTCGTCCGGCGAACACCCTGCCACCGCCGAGACAGCAGCAGCAGCCGTCGGCCGGTACTGCCCAGAGGAATTCCCAAGACCAGCCCCAGCGTCAGCCAACCGGGCCGGGCGGGCCGAGCGCCTCTCAGGGTCGCAGCCAGCAGCAAGGGCCGTCCGATTTCCGGGGCCAGCCTCAACAACAGCAACCCGACGGCCAACCCCGTCAATATCGCGGTAACAACAACCACCGTGGCGGAGGTCGCGGGCGTGGTGGCTACCAAGGTCGCGGTGGATACAACAACTACGGCAGAGGCAGAGGCCAGCAGCCTCAGCAAACTGCCTAATCGTCCACCAGGATGCTTCACTAGGCCACACACATCCACCGACATCGAAGTACACGTGGCCAACATCCTTTTTCCCCTCCCTCATCTACATTGTACATAATTCCCTTCTTATTTTGCTTGTTGATTTGTATCATACCCATCGCGCCGTCTGCATTGGTTCTCTGTTTTTCTCCAGAATCGTCCCTTGGAAGGGTTTTTATCATAAAGAAGATTTCTCGAGATGCATCTGAGGACTGGAGGCCCAAGCACGGTAGGGCGGGAATGATTAATCAAAAGTGGCGTTCTGGCGTTTTTGGCAGTTTTCACGGACGGACGGCAGTGTCCCGCGCAGCGAGAACAGGGCGAACTCGGTCTCGTGGGCAGGGTTGGTCGTTCTACAACGATGCCGACTTTTGCGTTTTGTTGGCAAGGCCAGGCAAGAGTGGTTGATACGAATAGGGTAATGACGACTCGGATGACACACGATTGCGCAACTGGGCGGGTTGGCACTCGAGGTTGCAGGTTCATTCACATACTTGGAGCGTGGCCAGTTCTTGTCTATCCATATTATGCGAGGGACAAGAGGGGGTGGGATTGAATACCTCGATCCATATCATGCGATATGGTGTATAGGTGGTCTTTGGCACAAGAAAAGAGGGGGAGGGCAGCAACTGGCCGCCTGGTGCACCCCGGCTTCTTTAGAATGTCGTCTATACATTCTTGGACACCAGCAACCATCTCAGCTCTGCTCAACAACCGAGCGAGAATTGGCTGGCGTGAAAATCAACTGTCCGCACTCTGAGGCGACGGACGTGGCAATCTGGACTCAAGATGGCATCATCCACTGGTCGACTTTTGACTTGGCTAGCTGGTTGAGACCCCTTGCATTGTCTATCCAACGAGAAAAAACGACGAAAAAAAAAAAAACCTTTTTGGAGGAGAGTCGGATCGGCTAGATGGCTTTTCGCACCAGTAAACCGTGCTGCATCATCCCATATGGGTGTATTCAACGGTCCTGGTAGGCTTTCTGGTCATCTGACCAATTTCTAGTGGCCTTAATAGATGTCACTTTCTCCTTCATCATGATGTGTCGTATTTTGCACCGTGCTGACATGTGAATGAGTTTGGGACACCTGATGTGAAAAGGGGGCAGTTATGATTGAGCGACCTGGAAATAGAGGGGCAAGTTTGGCGGCTCCTCTGACAGCTATCCATGCCACTTATTTCGCACGGTTGCCTAGGTGCCAGGGACTTAGTATGTACCTGGGAATATTGAATTGAAATGCAGTATAAGTAAGTATGTCATTTCCCCATGGCTATTTTCAATGCATCATTCGCACTGGAACGTTGTTGACTGCCCATACGAAATGACGTGAATCAGGCCTCTTGGAAGAAGCGATGTCCGTGGCGGGGCAGCAACCAGCGCGGGGTCCGACCAATCCCACTGTCAAGCCAGGCGCCAGGTAGGTAGTGTGCGCGTGCTATCGGCTCGTTGGCTTCGACCCAAACATCCCCATCGTCCTCTGCCCAGCTTAAACCTGTCAACCAACATATGCTTCGAAGGAGATGGAAACGAGCAGTACAATTGCATCACATTATCATTTATCAATCTTACGATATTATTTTATTCTTATTTGGTCATTTAAACACATCTGGCTCGTTAGACGATCTTTAGGGATGTTCATCATGTGTTTGTTTCAACCCTTGGCTGGCGTCTCCCCAGACTACCTAAGTAGTCATGCTGGTTCCCTTCGGTGGTGAAGTATGGGGGCTGCAGGTAAGCCATACTTCGACTACACGCGGTACTGCTCATTGTGCGAATCCCGCCGCGGTGTCGGACTGGTTGGCCCCCGTCATGGTGAATAGCGACCAACTTGGCGGCCGCGACAGAGGTCGAGGGCTAATTTGCCCGTCGAAAATCCCCGTGGTCCTTCGGGCCAGGTTGGTGGACCCAGGCTGGTGGACGTCGTAGCACGCCTTGATGAATTTGCCTCGTACTACATGGCAGTGTCAGCATCAACATAAGTGAGATATCGGGAATCACTTACGACTCTCGGTCTGGAACTCAATCTCCAGGTATCCCAGGCGCTGGACATTCGCCGGAGGGATCTCGCCTTTCTGCTCATACAAGACTGACGCCGTCCGACTGCTGACTGAGGGCGACCGAGATCGGCTCGAGTTTCTTCGCATGATTATTCCGCTGAAGGACGGCCGCCTCGTCGTCGGTTGTTCCTCCATGTCGGGGCCGTATTCGAGATCGCTCTCCTGCGAGTACACCCGCAACACGAGCCGGGTCTCCCCCTTGAACTCGGGCGACCTCCTGAACCAGCGGATCTTGTACTCGACGTGGTGGCTGCCGTGGCCCTTTTCGTGGTGGGCAAAGGACAGGATGGGCGAGTCGTCGGCCGCGTTGGTCCGCCAGATCTTGAGGTGCACGTCTTTCGCGATGTACTTTTCCTCCCGCGAGTGCACCACGAGGGCCTGCACCATCTCGAGGAACTGCCGGTTCCGCACCTTGCGCTGGAACGTCTCGCGGTCCGGCTTGTGGCTGAAGTAGTACCGCGGGATCTCCTGCAGCTTGTGGATGCCGCTGCTGTCCGTGATTTCGAAGGTATGCCGCGTGCTTCGGGGTAGGAAGGATACTTCCAGATTCTTGTCGTTGGGCTTCGTGTACGGTATCCGTGTCTCATTGCGCGGGACTTGATCTCAGTGTCAGCATACTCGACGACTTCTTCCCGGAGACAGAGACAGCGAGAGACAGAGATGACTTACTGGAGTGTCGCAGGCGCATCCCCGTCATGGTCCACTCGACGATTCTGTATTCGCCGGTTTCTTGGACCAAATAGCGATCGGACATGAGGTCGACATGACCCCTTGGGCCAAGGACGCTGTTCGGCATTAGCACGGTGATCATCTCTAGAGTCTTGGGGGTAAGTACAGTTTCAACGGTCGACCTTGGATACCGTTTTGAACCGCCGTGATTCCATCAGTGGCAGGTTGCAGTTGATGTCCTATCGATCGATTCTCACTACGTGGTGGGCCTTCTGGGATTCCAGGCGGGTCCTCTTGCACGTCCTCCGCATCTTCCGCAATTGACGATGGATAGCTGGTTAGCCCGCTTGTCCTGGTTACTCCATTTATTCCAAGTAAGGATGATGGCGACAAGAATGGCGATGTACCGTCACCATCCGTTCCGTGCGACCGAGGACTCGGTGGGCCGGTGTCCTCCAAAAGTGGCAACACCAGCTGTTCTAGGCCCGAGACGTCCGAAAGCGTTCGTAGTGGGACTTCGAGTATTGGAGGACGTGAGTTGGGCAAGCTGGTGCTCATACCCTCCGTCAGCGTCTCGCCTGTCCATCGTCGTGAAAATATTGGTTCAGGAGATGCAATAAGTGGATCCCGATCGCCTGTCCGACTTGGAATCAATTTGGGTGTTGCGATATCATCAAGCCTATCATTGCTGTAGTCTATATCAGGCACAGCACAGCTTTGAGTTCGGGGTCACGGACCGCCAGCGACTTACAGGATTCGGATGCCAATGTGGGCATTGAGCTCGTGGAAGTGGTCATCTATTCGCTTGTTGAAGGAATCCAGTCTACCTTCGCTGAAGAGGAAACCAGTCCGCTGTGTGGCGGATCGGATTCCGCCTTTGGAGGATAAAGTTGCTTCATAGTCCTTGAGAAAGGCCTTGCATTCTCGCAGGGTCGTGTCGATCCCCCGGTACTGAGCTTTCAGAAGCGGGATCTCGGACTTGGGAATCTTCTGCAAGATGTCATTGAGGCCCTGCAGGCGCAGGTTGAGCCGTTGGAGCTTCTCTATGCTTCGATCGTTGCCAAAGAACTCGAAGAAGACTTTGGAGCCCAGTTTCAACGCCGACGTTGAAAGCTCAATGATCGACACGATGTTGCTTGGGTCCATGTCGAACTCCCCAAGTACTGTTAACTAAATAAAACTAGGTAGTGGAGGACAATGCTGGGCCGAACCCACGCGCGACTGCGACAGACAACCATCCCTGGCATAAAAAGAAACACGCAGGCGGGCGGGGCCCTCCCAGTCTTCCTTCTACCCACTGGCCACGCGAGCAGGGCACTGCCATCAATCAGCAGATGGTCATTTCTGATTTCACTAAACGGTTGCTGCTGCTGCCTGCAAGTTGCAACACACTGTCCTGACCCGGTGGGCTATTTTCAGCGATGGCTAGGTTGGGGTGGTTCTGACCAATAGCGGGGCCCGGCCCGGCCACGTTTTGGCATCAACGGTCGAGAGCCCCGGACGGCTGGGGCGCATCGTGTTATCGGCCAAATCGATAGTCGAGACCGCCAAGCTCGTTTAAGCGCGCCCCAAGAGGGCGGGACGAGTGTCAGCCTGGTACGCGGTGCCGGAAACGAGGGTCGGCACCTGATCTTGATCGGTAGCAGAGCCCCGTACCAAGCAACGAGCTGAAGAAAGACGAAGCACACCAACGCCCACCGCGGATAAACAGGGTCTCGGTGAAGGGCCACAGCCGCAATGGGCGAGATGGGCCGCCTAGGAGGCAATTGTCGCGAGCTCATATGACGCGCATGGGAGGTCGCTTTCGATTGCCCTGCCTTCTGACAACGTCCCTCTAATACTGATCTTTGTTCTTTTTGCCACATTGACAGTGGTTGGAAGCTAATACCGCGCAGCTCCTACTGCAGCCACTCTCTACAGCCCAAGACGGCCATGGGAAACTATTTCTCCAGTCTTGATCATGACATACGGCATATCGAAGAGGTGATCAATTACGTAAGTAGCGACCCGTACTTCTAGTGAAGACTTCGGGAGGGATCCGATCACTCCACAGCTACAGTGTGCAGATACAGGGGGCTAATTATCATCTGCAGGATCCACTGGACCCCGAAGGCGCCGTGAGGTCCGTGATTGATCGCCCCGGACTGGATGGCTTCAAGTGGAAGGTATGGTGGGTCGCCGCCTCGGGCTTCTTCACGGCCTCCTACAGCATCTTCGCCACCAACGTCATCAGTCCGGCCCTCAGCTACGTCTACCCGGAGTGCCAGTACGGCTCCAACACGTCGTTGGTCATCAACATGGCGACGTTGGCCGGGACCACGGTGGGTATGATCGTGTTCGGGGTTTTGGCCGACGTGTACGGCCGCAAGAGTGTGTACGGCATTGAGCTGTGCATTGTGGTCATTGCTACTATTGGAATGACTACGGCTTCCACGGGCTATGCGGGGACGATGGACATTTACCGGTGGATTGGCTTTTGGCGTTGTTTGCTTGGGTTTGGGTTGGGTGCCGAGGTCAGTGACACTCAGCGACTTTCACGTCAACTTGCACTCAGCACGCCGTACTAACCCAGAGTCAGTATCCCCTATCCGCGGTGATCTCGGCAGAATGGTCGTCTACCAAATCCCGAGCCAGGATGATGGCGGCCGTGTTCCTGATGCAGTCGGTCGGCCAAGTTGCCGCCAACGGGTTCGGCTTGGCGATACTCGTGGGCGTGAGTCAGAAGATGGGCATCAACCCCGAGGGCAACGACGTGGAAACAGCACGTATCATTGATGTCAGCTGGAGGATCATCATTGGCATTGCGGCTCTGCCCGCCCTGGTCTCCTTATTCCTCCGGCGGCTGATCCCCGAGACCCCCCTGTACCTGGCCAAGGCGGGTAAAGTTGCCGCGGCTGCTGAGGCGGCGGGACAGATTTACGCGCCCGATGTCTCTATTCTTCTCAACGAGCAGGACAGCGTAATGGTCACGGAAAGCATCTCGGATCAGCCCACGCAGGGAATGAGGAAGATGCGGCGGGGCTGGGTCGGCACGGCCACCGCATACCTTGGTGGCGCTCGGGACTACCTCCGCCAAAAGGATCGCTGGCGAGCGCTGCTCGGCGTCATGATCGCATGGTTTCTGCTCGATATAGCATACTACGGCCTTGGCCTCGACAGCCCCAAGACCATCTCGACCATCTGGCTTTCAGGCAAGCCGCCGTATTCGAATCTGACCAGCGCCGGCGACGACTGCCCCAGCACCAACACCTCGACCTGGAAGGCCGACCCCTCGCAGCCCGGCATCTCGATCTACCACATGCTGAAGCAGGACAGCATCCGCAACATCGAGACCATCTCGTCGGACACGCTCCTGGGCAGCGTCGTCGTCCTGCTGGCCATCGACTACCTGCCGCGCGTGACCTGGATGGCCTGGACCTTTGTCGCGCTCGCGGCCCTCTTCGCCGTCAACGGCGGCACCTTCTTCGTCACATTCGAGACGGACAAGCACGCCCTCACCATCACCCTGTACGTCCTGGCGCAGGTCTTGTTCAATCTGGGCCCCAACACCATGACCTTCATCATCCCCGCCGAGCTCTTCGGGACCGAGTACCGCGCCGCATTTTACGGGCTCGCGGCGGCGTCGGGGAAGTTGGGGGCTATCTTTGCGCAGCTCATGCTCATACTCGTCGTGTTTGCGGAACATCCGACCGGTTCCGCTGAGAATAGCGGCGACACCAATACTGATGATAACGCGGTTTGGAACCCGAGCTGGGACAAGGGTAAGTTTGCGGGGCTGTTGCTGGGGTTTTGCCCGGCTATGCTGCTGGGGGCTTTCGTGACTTGGGTTTGGGTTCCTGAGGTGCAGTTTCCGCGCGGTCATGGGTATGGGTCCGATGGTCAACACCATCATCGGCTGGTATCTTCCTCCTACGATCGGGATGGCAGTGGAGGAGAAAGCGGTGCCGATGAGGATGATATTGATGATCGGTCAGATGACGGCAGTGGCAATAACAGCGATGCTGTGGAGGGGCGAGAGAGTCGAGGCAGCAAGCGCTGCAGCAGGGCGACGTTCCGAGAGCTGCTCAAGCTGCCCAACCGGCCGCTGGAGCATATCGAGAAGTTCCCCGGCGAAGGGCAGATCTTGGGGGCGCGGAAGAACCTGGCTCGGCTGTTTCGGAGGCGGAGGACGAGGACCAAGGGGGCGACGAGACGCAGTAGTGTGGGGGAAGGGGGTGGGCACGAGGATGGGCAGCTCACGGGTGGTGGGTATGGAAATGGCGGCTTGATAGAGAATGGTCACGATGGTGGTGGGATGACGGAGATCGAGTTGAGGGATAGATAGTTGACGATTAATAGCTGAGTGTTATATATATCTGTCTGTACATCACATGAATCTGCTTGCAAACCCACGTCTGAGGTTTAAATGTCAAGAACTTGTTAAAAGACTCTCGTGCAGCTGCTGCATGAATGGGCATCAAGTTGGTCGTAGACATGCGACAAAAGGGGGCTGTTTATACAATTCACATTCCTCTGATCAGGGTAAAATGGCAATACCTATCAATTGACATAATATATAATACTGCTATAACAAGTGATAAACATAGAGAATCCGATACAACGCTGCTTGGAAGAGATAGGGATGCAGACAGGGGTTGGAATGCGTCCTTGCTTGATTTGGCCTCATGGCGTTTTTCTTGGCAAACTTGGAATATTATTGGACGTAGGAGCTCGCAGCTGCTAGCTAAAGACAGCAGGGACCATGAAAAGGCCATACGCATCTCGACTTGGACGCCACCGAAAAGCTTTTGCGCATTACTGGCGACGTGCACCGACCTTGAGCAGCCTCTCTTATTTTCGAACATGGGCCATTGAAAGACTGAAAAGAGAGCTTTCCTACAATTAATATGTGCGTCAGAGATGCCGTTGACTCCAGAGTGCGGTGTTCTGGGTTCCATCTCCCAACTTCGCCTCCGCCGGTTCTTCCCTCCGCCTACTGTATTCACGACGCAAGTTGCGCTGAGCCAACACAGCCAAATTAAACCCGATCATTTAGTGCCTAGACATCAATCAGGCCCATTACCACAACTTCACGATGCTGCATGTCGAAACGTGGTTGTGGCGGTCGTAGGACCCGTCGGCTGTGGCAAGAGCACCCTCATCAACCATCTCGTCAATGAAGACGTCGTAGTCGGATACAACGATGGGCCTTGTGAGTCCATCAAACGCACCAAGACTAAGTAGTATCCTTGTGTTCTAATCCTGAATGACAGGTACGAGAGACATCACGGCTTACAGGTTCATGTACGACCAGAGCACGCAGGTCCATCTTATCGACTCCCCTGGCTTCAACGGGGCGACCATAACCAACGCCATGGTTCTCGAGAAGATCGCGGCTTTCTTGAAGCACAGCCAAAGCCTCAGTATGACGTTGGACGGCGTGGTATCGCTGCATCGATATAGTGACCGGGGGGCACTGGGCTCCAAGCTACTGAGCGTTGAGCGGGTACGGGACCTCGTGGAAACTCTGGCTGACGGGAACGGCGTCTTCGCTGTAGTCACCTGGCATGATCTCGCTCAGAGGGGCGGTTCTGGGCAAGAAAGAAAGCAGAAAGTGGGCCAGGTGGTGAGAGATGGTTATGGAGTCGTCAGGGTTCGCAATACAGAACGTTCGGCAATGGAACTGATGACAAGTTTCCTCGTAAGGTCGAACGGATTTCCCATGACTCCTCTGGCCAATCATCCACAGCCGTCATTGCCAATGAGTACCCCAGAGCCGGCCCTGGCTGAGGTCCAACCACCACCGAGCTTGGCCCCACCGGAAACGACCGCCTCGTTGTTTATATTTGGCGTCGAACTGGTAAACACCGTCCGACCCATCCGAGAAAACTTCCTCACGGCCAGGCGTCTGGCCCCTGAGTTGTTCCGTAAGCTGGCCCCACTATGACAATGCCGGCTGTCCCACGGTTTCGCTAACAAAGTCCAAATCAGGCCGTCGCCAATTGGACGGCATAGTAGTGACTATCAACGGCGCCAAGACTCGGGCTGTAATCTGTACCGCTAACCAGGCGTCGGTGATATCGCAGAGGTCTGCTCGGTTGTTATGCATCGATTATGTGATCGACTACAGGTTTGCTGGACAACTCCGAGGTCCCACGCACGCAACAACTATTGGCAGGATCCACCACACGACTCTGCAGATCGGTGGTAGGTCTTTCCCGCTTGCCTTGACGGTACTGGAGGACAATCCCGAAAGCGATGGGCAGAAGTCAGTTTTCTTTCTTGGACTCGATTTCATGCGGAAGCACGACGCGGTTGTGGATTATTCGAGAAATGTGGTAGTGATAGACGGCATGGAGGTTCCTCTTATTTAATAGATTTCATTTTCGTCACGTATGTCAGTAGATGTTAAGTGCGGCGGCGAAAGAATCACGGGAGTCTATAAAAAGAAGAGGATAAAAATATCTGGGTATGGCAATAGCCTAGGGGTTGGTTTCAGGTAACGCTTAGGCGCGGTAGAAAACTCTTGACAGTAAAGCATATATAATCATGTGAGTGCGATGCATTGATAGCGATGTATTGATAGCACCGCTTGGCAAGGGACGCGGACCTGTGAGATGACTGTGCAGCGAGCAAGGGTGCTAGTTCACGACGCTACACCACAGCCTGCTTCGGCCATCACGTCCGCCGGGACGCCACCCTACCCCTTGCCGTCTAGATTTTTGTCATCGATGATGTGTCAAAAGGTCAGTCGGGCGTGACCACGCAATAGCCGCGTCGCTAGATCGTTGTCGAGATAGAGTTCGCTCTGCTAAGCGCGACCTAGGGCTGGCACGGGCACAGCCATGACTATCCAGCTGCGGACACTGCCCCACAGCTTCGTGGGCGCACAGCTACAGCCTGCTTCGACCATGCGGCTGGAGAATTCCGAGGTCAGCCCGACATACTGTGAAGGGTGGCTGTCGTCTATCAGGCCTGGCAAGCCCCTGCAATCATTAACCGGCCAAGTCTCCTGGAGACTAAGCAGGTCTATAGAACACCTATTATTCCACTAGTGCTGGTTTATTCTATTTTTATTCCTGCGGCCGCTTGCTGGGCCAAGTGGTGTTGATATCAAGCCACATAACCATACTGTGGCAGCAGCAGCGCTTGAAACTCCGAGGTTTGCTACCTCCTATTTCTAAAATGGCTGGCATCGCAAATTACTTCCCAACTGGCGACGGAAGAAGCACCTGGTGCTTGGCGGGGTACCGGTGGCTGGCAGGAGCCTTATTGCTGTGTTACCGTAGTCATCCGCCACATCAGGCGCTGCACCCAATAATCATGCGACAATACCGTCGCTTCGCGCGACGGAAGGAACGGCGCATATAGTTGGGGGCGGGGTTGTGTCGATCGATTTCGACGAGGCTGTATGGTGTGAAGCAACCTGGCACCTTGGATGGTTGATTTTCTTTTTCCCACACTTCTCGCGCGCTTGGTTTTCAGCCAGTCGGCCCTCTTCCCCCTCGGTCGATAGTCGCGACTGTGCAGGATAAGGAAACATATCTATTTCCATCGACAACTTCGCGACATCAAAACATCGATATGTGCTAGAATTACGATAGAAAGAGTTGAAATCTTAGAATTACAGATATCACGTAGCTAAATCGAAAGGAAGAACCTGTATATAGGCTGGTACGGAGGTCCGCTTCTAAAATCCTGTCAGTCTTTTAAAGGGGACCTCCGTACAAATCTGCGCAACCACACTGCAGCAAATGGACTATGCCAAGGATGATAGGCCTGCTCGTTGGCCAATGAGCGTGCCATATAACACAGCCTGATTTCGCCAAGAGATTTCCGAGGCTTAGTAGATGGACAATCATGGATCGCTGACAAGTGCTTATACGAAACACGCTTTTGCAGATGCTTTGTGGTGCCTTTAAAAAGATTTCATAGTTAGCATTAGCCTACCCTCAACCTCCTAGTATTCAAAGGTCACCATCCTTTCCAATCTTCCAATTTGACTTGACTCGTGGCTACCCCGTGCCATTTTATGCAATGGATTACTCATCCAAGACGTCAAGGCTTCGGCTACCCTTTATACAGGGAAGGTCGCAATCAGCGCCATCCAATCCACAGACCGTCAGGGACCCCAGTATCCAGCTTTCCCGGCCAGAACACCCCTCCGCTACCACGAGCACGTCAGCACTAGAAACGATACCGGGAACGAATTCCAAGAAAAAGAGGGGTCTTCCAGCTCAGGCAATGGGAATGGTGGCGAACGCGAGCCATCCGCTGTTCCCAACTTTGAGCAACAAATTACACGACAAGAGTCTTGAGATCTTTGAAGAGGACGCTCTCTGCAGCCATTGCTTACAGTTTCCAATTGCAAAATTCCGGTCGAGTGAGTGTGCTTTAGAAGAAATGGAGTGGAAGACGCCACTGGAGCGACTTCTCCGGCAGCGCTCGTGCCCATTCTGTCGCCTTCTCCTGCACATGCTGTCGAGGCCACAAAACGACCCTCTCAGAGTTGAGGCGGTAGCAAAGCACGTCTCTGGTGCCTACAAGAACTGGACTCTGTCCGAACTTGCAGAGGAAGATTTGCCGTCTATTTACAAGCACTGGCCGTTTGGGCGCACCGCGAAGCGTGAAAAGGCGTCAGCATCTTGGACAGAAGACTTCCTTAACGGTGCAGAAGACATTATTATGGGCCCTCTTTCATACATCGTGATCAAAGAATCAGCTGCAAAGGGTAGAGGCGCCATCCCCGACACCGCGAACGGTGTCAATTTCAACAAGGATGTTATTGGACTGGCCACCACCCCATTAGAGTACGAACTTCAAAGGATGACCATGGAGAGTCATGAAGAGACGCGCAAGAATCGGTATCGAAAGGAGTGTTCACTCACCGTCACCCTGTACACCAGCAAGAGCACGAAGCACCCCTCGGGTCATCTCGCAGTCAAATGTTGGGGCTACACTGGCCATCCCGAGAGCAAACGGAGACTACTTAGTAATTTCCACCTTCGAGTTGCGGACGATCGGATTTCTTCCTCCCACCCCCGGGGACCTCTCAGCCACGGGCAGAAGGTCGACCCCAAATGGATAGAGCTCCGAATCGCTGGACAATGGTTATCGGAGTGCATGGAGAAGCATGGGGACAGATGCCATACGCACGGATGGGAAGCCGCCAGAAAGAATCCACAGCACCTTCGAGCTGTCGATGTCCAGGAGCGATGCATCGTCGAGCTGAACGACACGTCGATTCCCTATGTTGCTCTTTCTTACATGTGGGGAACGGGTGGTAAACAGAAACTCCTTCTCACACGCAGTAACATGGCGGCTCTCCAAAAACCATACGGGTTAACGAGACCCCCAAATACAATACCTCGAACCATCGCTGATGCGATGGAGGTTGTCAAAGCCATTGGACTACGTTATCTCTGGGTTGACGCACTGGTATGCCCCAAGAACAAACCATCGCCAGCAGTATCTAGTACTGAGAACTGACACCAAGTGACAGTGCAAACTACAGGACAAGAATGACCCACAGGCCGAATTGGAGACTGGCCAGATGGATCGAATCTATGGAGGTGCGTTGCTGACCCTCGTTGCTGCCTCCGGGGACAGCGCCGAGTCCGGAATTGCTGGGGTGCGAAGCAATCCCTCCATGACGCCGGGTAGTGTTGGGATCCAACGTAACCTCCAACAAGCGTCTGCCCAAGTCCATGGGGCTCATATCATAGCATCCTTGGACAACCAAAACAACCTCGAGAGCACGCGTTGGAACCGGCGTGGGTGGACGTTCCAGGAGAGATTGCTATCGCGTCGCCTGCTCGTTTTTGCCCACGATGAGATGGTGTGGTACTGCCGAGGCATGACTTGTCGCGAGGACATGGACCATGGCGTTGAAGGGAAGACACACCCTCTTAACTTCTTGACCTTGAATCCGGAATGGTTCGAGGGCAACAAAGAAGGGGCAAGGAAGCCGCCGGCTGCTGGGTTCCTCGACGGTAGCACGAAACATGAAGACCGGCGGTGGGCGGATGGATGCCTCGAGACCGATCGTTTCGGCAGGACCCACCTCGTGCGTTCGCGAAGACTCGCCGAATATGTGAATGCCGTCGAACAGTACACACACAGAGAGCTCACCGACAAAGGCGACATCGAGCGAGCATTTTTGGGGCTTGGGAGCATTTTCGAGACAAGCTTCAAAACCAAACTGATCTATGGACTTCTTGAGAGCGTCCTGGACGTGACTCTTTTATGGCGACCACAGGTTCCCTTGAAGCGGCGGATCTGCTCAGACCCATTACCCAGCTGGTCTTGGGTGGGCTGGGAAGGCGCCGTTCGATACGCCACTCCCTTTCACCTAGATCGGGATAAAGACGGCGCCATCAAACGCTATGAATCAGCGGCGCTAGGAGAGGAGGGAATTCGACCCCTGTTGCGATATTATACATGGGACTGTGAGAAGCGCCGCTGGGCGCCCGCAAATGTCACGGGGCGGGGGTTCCCGCATCCGAAGAGGGCCTTTCCGGAAGGTTGGCAAAGGTCCTTTCCGGAGGGACGATACAGAGCCCCTGGCGAAAACCAACCCCCAAGCCGTCCTGTGATACCGGAAGGTTTCGTGGATACGAACTGGCTCAGGCCATATCATCTAATGTTCTCAACAAAATCACTCAAAGCCTTCCGACTGGGCCAAGCTGCGAATAACGTGGGTCTCTATGAGGCCCGCCCTCCCAATTCAGAAAGCCCTCGTCCCTTGGAGATCCTAGACGATCGAGGTCGCCCCATCGGCGCCTTGACCTTGGACACATCCGGCCCTCCGCCAGCCGATCTAAGCCAATACGAGCTCATTGTTCTTTCAGAAGCACATGGTCTGAAGAAACCTCTGAAGCAGCCACACGGCCCGAAGGAGGAATACAACGTGGTCGAGCTCAAGGACTACCTTGTCATGTTGGTCGCAGAGACTGGACGCCGTAATATATACGAGCGTCGGGGTCTGGGACAGGTTGGAAAGCGATTCTTTGAGGAGGGGAACGCAGAGATAAAGACAATTATCCTGGCTTGAACACCGAAGGGGTTGGGCCGAGAGATATCGAGTTGAGAGACGAGAAATGTGTACCTAGGCGAAAATTGAAGTAGTCTGCGCTGGGCGCGGGCCCAATCATCCACTTGGTCCAGCTTGACTCACTACGATCCCCGCCATACCTTGTTCGCCTAACGAAAGAGCGACCACGCATGTATGAGAGTCTCGCAGCCCGCAGGCCGAAGGGGGAGGCGAAGATCCAGGATCCAACAGCCAAGCATCTGGTTGGTTGTGCGATGTGACATCTATCTCATCACATCCTCTTCGTCCGTCAGAGAAGATGGTCGCAGTAGCGGGTCTTCTCGATTGGGACAAGCAAGGGTGCGTCGACGCGCCAGAGGATGTGACTCTCGTGTAGCTGCATTGATTCGAATGCTTGCCGAGGATAAGCTGCTCTCTGTGAGACTCTAGAGGCGTTATATGAATGGAAAAAGTAAAACGAAGAACTCGGACGGGCCCCGACAAGCTAGAATGCGTGCATGAACAATGGACGTCGACTCGAAAGGCTTCCGTGCTGTGTTGGATGGTTTTTGAGACTTCTCCAAGGTATTGGGTAAATCAGTACTTCCATCTTGGGTGTTTGATTTCTCACAGAGGTCCTTGGTGTGAAACGAAAAAGAGAAGTGAAAAAGAAAGAAAAGAAAAGAAAGAAGCTGCATGTAAGAAAGCGCATAAGATGTGATATCGGCGTCCATGCACGCCCCTTGGCCGCGTCAAAGGACGAGGACCAAGTGATTCCTTTTGACGCGGCCAGTTTGCATCGCCGATGGTGGTGAAGACAGCGAGGATGCCTTACTTCGCGAGGGGATTCTCGGCGCGGTGGTGCTTCCGCAGTCGTCCCAGTTGTCCCAGTCAACTGGGCTGTCCCTCAACTGTTGATATCTCGGTTCGGTCGGCCATTACCATCGGGACTCCTCTTGGCTGCATTGTAATGAGGTCGGTATTTCTTCGTCGTGAGTCTCCTCGATATTGTCCTATTGCTTCCGTGCTTCCCGATGGGGTCGTGGGCTCGGTGCACTTCGTCCCACAGGTCTTGACCTATGAGTAGTGAGGATGCGGAACGATGCTGAACATCATCTTACATGGTGTTTAGTCGGTGTAGGTACACGCCCGATAGCGGAGGGGTAGAGAATGAGATGTTTGAAAAAACATGTAGTTGTATTATGCTCCTGAGGTCTTCAAACTTGATGGAGCTCTGGGTTGCACGTGCAGGGCCAGACAGTGGGGCTACTCGGCACTATAAACATTAGCGCATCCATTAGGCAGGGTCGGGCCCTCTATTTGCTGCTCTCTATCTCGCCTGTTGGTTGCCTACATCATGAATAGCCTCACATTGGGCGAGAGGCTAGGAAGAAACAACAAGCCATCTAACCCCCTTGAGCGCGGAATGCAGCTGGAATACTCTGTCTCGCAGCCAGCTATGTCGTCATGGCCTCTTGGTACCCAAGCTAGTGCACGCTACCCCGTCGGATCCTTATTAAAGATTAGAATTAGCCGCGCCGAGCCGTGTAATTGTTAGCGATTGTCCCACTAAACTGGCCCCTGAGTGCTGGCCTGGGGTCTTTCCCAGTTTCCCAAATGGGCGCACGGATATTCCCCTAGGAAAAGGAAGATTGTACCATTTCTTATCTCCCCAAGAAGGGCGCTCCATGCTGAGCATCAATGGAGTTCTCGCGGCGATTGCCGTATAGGCGAAACACGTTTTGGGGACTAGGAGATGACCGCCGGTGGGGAAGGCCCGGTTCTGACAGCTCACGGTTCACGATCGACATTGCCGGTCGGCGGTCCCACTTGGCCAGGGGAAATTACTGTACAATGCCACTGGCCAGAGGGCCCCACCGCGACCCAGTGCCGAACATGGGGGCCGTGAGGTGACATGGATGCAACAGGCAGGATAGGCCAGCAGATAGACTGCGTCACCCTAGCGCGGGGAAATGCAGGGCCCAGTGAAAAGTGCTTGTCCAGAGAATCCTTAATCACGCGTCTGGAAGATCCGTATCTCAAGACTGACCAAAGAGACGGGGCGAGCGATGCCGTCGTGCCCGCCCAACAGCGCACCCAGCAGGGCGTCATCTCGTCTGCCATTTCACCCTGACTAGGTCGGGTAGGGATTAGGGAAGAAAGAAGAGCGAGGCCAGAATGTATAAAACTTGGTGGCCTTCCGGACGACAAGCTGTTTGAATTTTTGTTCTATTCCCATCCCTTCTTGAAGATATCAACCCACACTCCTTTATTTTCTGTCACTCTTTAACCCACAACCAGCTTCGGCTTGTCACTCTTTTCAACACCCTTACGACCTATACCACCTTTTACGACCACGCCCTCAACCCGCTTTTATATTTCTTCGATATCTTCATTCTCAAGATGCGCTTCTCCGGATTCTCCACGGCCGCCCTGGCTGCTTTCTCTTTCGGTACCGCCTCGGCCAACCCCATTGCCGTGCCCGAGCAGGCCGCCAAGCGCGGCCTCGTTGGCGGTCTCCTCGGCGGCGGCTCCGGCTCCGACAGCGGCAACAACGGCGGCGCTTCCGGCCTCGGCCTGAACCTGCTGCCCGAAATCACCGGCAAGGTTGAGGGCATCCTCGGCCACGTGGTCGGTGGTCTGCTCGGCGGTGTTACCGGCGGAATGTATGTGCTAATCTCTATTTCTTCCCCCACATCCTCAACCCACCTCCCAACGTGAAACTGAGACTGACTCCACAACCGCACAGTGACCTGAACAAGATCCTCAACAGCGACGAGGCCCTCACCGTCCTCACCCGCGTCGAGGGCATCGTCGGCAGCGTCGCCTCCGAGGGCCTGCAGGCCGTCGACTGGGCCACCGAGATCACCGACGGCCTCCTGGGCGTCAAGGTCACCTTTGGCGGCGACAACGACGTCCTTTCCGGCGTCGTCGACACCGCCGTCGACATCGTCGGCCAGGTCGAGCCCCTCGTCAAGGACGTCCTGGGCGGCACCGCCTCGGTCGGCAACCTGGTCAAGGGCCTCGCCCCTGTCCTCGGCAACGTCGGCCAGATCGTGTCCAAGCTGACCGGCAGCGTCGTGTCCGGCACCACCGAGGAGATCGACAGCGTCCTCAAGCAGGTCCTCGGCACCGTCCAGGGTCTCCTGTCGGGCGTCCTCAACGGCACCGGCGACCTCCTCAAGGGCGTCACCGGCCTCCTCGGCCAGGGCTCGCAGCTCCTCTCCCTCACCGGCCTCGTCACCAAGGGCTTCGCCCAGAAGGCCGCCATGACCCAGCTGGCCGGCCCCCTGAGCCGGGCCCTCAAGGTCCTCCAGAGCTAAATTTGATAATTACCCACCACACACACAATTACCAAACGAACGACAAGATCAACATTGTTTTATATGGAGCGAGCGGGGATCGATCAGTCTCAGCGGGCTTGGTTTTATGAAGCATCACGGGGTGATTCATGGATCTATGATCTATATTTAGGGACGGGCTAGTCGCGAAAAGACTACAAAAGTTCTTTTTATCTTTAAATGTATATACTTTATCAAGCATGTCAATGACATTTTATGACTTTGGAAACCACTGAAGAATGACTTGTGTGTGTCATATACGTTCGGAGTCTGCAGGATTCGGTTCGCGAGGTAGGGAGAATGAAGAATTGGTTGGGATGGTGTAACTATGGCAATCTTGCAGTACTGTATGCTATGGAATGCTCACCACTGGAACGTCGTACCTATCGACTCTCGGTGTCAGCATTTACTCTTCTTGGGGTAATAGAATGTCTCGAGAGGGAACAGTGGAAGTTTCTGGAATAAGCGGTTATTCCATCCCTCGTGAGACACTGGACTAACGTGTAATAAACACTAGAACAGGAAGGAATAAACACCGAAAGTCGCTCACCAGCTTCCCTTAACCCGGGCATTTCCCCTTCAGTACTTCCACCGCCCGAGCCGTGAACGTCTCCTCGCCACCATATGGGAGCAGCATAGCCTCCGCCATTTCCAGGGGCGTCTGCTTCGCCTCGCTGCGCTGCGCTGCGTCGGCGCCGGCCGCCAGCAGGTAGGGCAAACCCTGCGCCACGTGCCACCAGTGCCGCCCCTTGGCGAATTCGTGGAGCGCCGTGTTCTTCCCGGGCGCAATGGGCTCGTCGCTGTCCGAGAACCGGCCCGGGTAGTCGATCTCATGGTGGAAGAACACCTGTCCGGTGCGGCCCTTGGCGTTTAGGTTCATGCCTTTGCCGCTCACCGCGTCTTTCTTCTCCACGAGCAGGCGCAGAACATCCATATTGGGCAGCTCTCGTCGCGCAGCCACCAAGAGGATTGGGTCCGCCGAGACCCAGCCATAGCCGTATCGGGGGTCGTGGTGGGCGTGCGAACAGGCGTCGAGGATCATGGGCCCGTAGTACTCCGAGTCGAGCATCGTCTCTAGGAGGTGCGCGAAGCCGTGCTGGGCCAACAGCCGCGCAAACTCGGGAATGGCCGCTTCCGTTAAGATCGGTAGCGATGGGCCGCCCTGTCGGAACAGCCACTGGATCACATGGTACTCTCGTTTTAACAATAGATGCTCGAAGACGTCGAAGCCAATGGGGCTGCCAGGTCTCGTGTAATACTTCTTCTCCCGGTCTGCAGCCTCGGACACCCGTCGTTGTAAACTTTCCATCACGCCCTCGTCGGAGGGAAACGAGGGAGGGCCCTCGTTATTGTCTGTGCCAGTGCCAAGTGGCTGTTGCTGAAGGAAAGCCCGTTACCGTGTGTGCAAGCTCCTTGGACTTGCAGTGTAAAATGCAATCTGCCCATCGCGCCGCGGCTGATTGACGACCCTCCGCCTCCCCTCGCCTGGCACAGGCATCATGAAGCATACCAATAATCTCCTCTATGCGTGTGGTCTCCTGGGGTGATTCTATGCGGAAAGCCTGCGTCCAGTAGCTTCCGAATCCACTCTCCAAGTGCTTGGTCAGAATTCTCCCAGGCCCGACCCACGGCCGCAACGGGTCTTCGAGAGTTAGCCCGCCCGCGGCGTACTCGTCCCAGCCTCGAGGCATAACAAGCTTCCAGAGCTCTTGGGACTCATACCGATCGGGCTTCCGCCAGCCCGCCCACAGCGCTTGCTCCTCCTCGAACTCAGTGCATGCTTCAAGCGTTGTGCGGCCCTGGTCGTCCTCCAGGGCGGGGTCCGCGCCGGCGGCCAGCAGGAGGGACACGGTCTCGTGCCGGCCAGAGCGAGATGCATAATGTAGAGGCGTACGGCCGACTTGATCTCTCGCATTGAGATGACACCGGCGTTGCACCGAGACATTACGGTGGTCGGAAGTCTCCAGTGCCTCTAGCAAAATGCCGACGATGTTGCTCTCACGCGCACGGGCGGCCAGATGCAGGGGCGTCAAGCCCTCGAGCGTCGGCCCCGCAGGGTCAGCGCCTGCCGCCAAAAGTTGCTTGACCAATTGCTCAGATAGCGTAGAAGCTAGGTGTAGGGGATTGACCCCTTTGTGGTCGCATGCATTGACATTTTTGGTTCGCCGGATAATCCATTTTATCATCTCCCCGACACTGTCCGGGGTATCAGGGTCCCAGTACCCGACACTGCAGAGGACATGCAGAGGTAGTCTGCCAGCCGAATTGGGCTGGTTCACGTCGACACCAGTCTCTAGGAGCCGTTCTAAATACGCGACAGGGGGTCCGGTTACAGCAGCCTTATGGAAGGCAGTATCTCCGGCATGGTTGGCTTGGGCATGGGTGGCATCGAATGTCGATGTGGCGTACCCTTGGGGCGGAGAGCTGCGTAGAATCTGATACAGAGCGGTGATGCTCATTCTCGGGCTCAACAGAAAACGCCTGCCGCAAAGGAAGGCTCTGGAGTGAGTACATGCACCTGCGAGCGAGAGGACTGGGCGCGCCATTTTTGGCCAGGCAACAATTGCAATCGTAAAGATTGCAGGAATTGTGCTAGTTGTGTGGCATGAACAATGATTGGAATGGGCGGCTAAAGGAACGCCGCACGTGCTGGTGAGAAGAGATTACTGAACGGCCTCTAAGGGAAGCAATCTATCCTTGCTGGTGTTACCATGAGCCCGCCCTGACCACCAACCAATGGAACGGAATGGTAGTACGTGACATATACTTTTGGTGACAATGTCAGCTTGATGTGGTCCACCGCTCTGTACTACCTGGGTTGATTGGCAAGCAAGGCAGTGCCATCAGCGAGACAATTGGGGCCAATACACGTTGCATTCGGCCGCACATGTTCATAGTTCTCAGAACACTCACTTGTGGACAGGTCAACTCTTGAACTGCAACTTGGTCGAAGAAGTCACTGCAATCAGCGTTATTTTTCTTGGCCAGACTGATACACCTTAGTCTTTCCCGACTCAACCGCTGTATATTGCCCTCAGATGTTTTTCGCACTGTCGTCCTTCGTCACCCAGTCGCTACGTGCTTTCATGAATTGCTCCCGCGCGGTGCTAGGCCCCTTCGCAACCGTCATTGCCAGATAAATCTTGTGGGAAGTTCGTCCAAATGTATTGACCGTGTAGGGGCTGGTTTCAATCTTGAAGAGTACCTTGTTCCGTATGGCCATAAGTGTGTACTTCTCTTGGTCCTCGTAGCGAAGTTCCAATACACTTAGTCTCATGCTGGCAGCTTTTACGAAGGGAGCATATGAATGAAAATTACTTAGTTTCAAGCCACCATTATTGCTGGCTTAGTGTGCATCCGAAAGACAGTGTGCGACACATCCAGGGAAAGAACTAAGCAAACGAGTTACTACAGGGCACTAGAGAGAAATGGAATAATCACTAGAGAGAATTGGAATAGTTACTAGGGGGGATATAGAATAATCACTAGAGGGAAATGGCATTAAGGGGGGTGGTATTTGGATCGATTCAACCGATAAGTCCACTACCAGTTGGGAATATACCTTATTATGAATTCTCAACAATATTCCTGAGCTTTTCTATTCTCCAACCTCTCATTCCCACATATCAACACCAACAACATCGCCGCTGTCGCCCCCAACCTCCAACCTCCCTCCCATTTCCACTCACCACCAACAACATCGCCGCCGTCCGCCCCCTTTTCTAGCTTTGTTTTCCTATTGAGGAAACCAACCAACAACCTCCCATTCCCAATCACCACCAACAACGTCGCCGCTGTCGCCCCCCTTTTTGAACTTTGTTTTTGCTAGTTCGACGCCAGATACGAATAACAAGTCGACCGTTTCTAGCGTGTGTGGTAGTTGGACCTTAGCTAGGGTTGACTATGGAGGGTCCGTCCGCGATGACAACTGATTGGCCAGAGGACTCATGGGAATGCCTTTCAACTTGCGAGAAAGTTTGTCATCAGCTCCATCGCCGAACGTTCCGTGTTGCGAGCCCTGGCGGCTCGATAACCATCTCTCACAGACGCCTGGAATTCATCTATCAGAGAGTGTCAAAAGTAAGCAACGTCTTTACACCGGTCGGCCCGGGAATTTGTTATCGTGCTAAAGATTTGTGTTTCCTTCGTTCCTGACACAATACAGCGTACCGGTGCAACCGCTCAGCGCGAATATGAGTTGGACACTAGTTGGCCACTATCGGAGATGTGAGCAGATTGCACTACTGAGAAAGTAGCGTCCCGTGACTCATGCGCTGCGCTGGCATCCAGATATGGCATCTCAGGAGACCAGTTCGCCAAGTACAACTCCAACATATGCGGATCCCTGCTCCCCGGGCAGCGAGTTTGCTTCTCCGCTGGCACATTGCCTGACATCACACTAAAACCATACAAGAACGGTTCATGCTATTCCGTGGGTCATGTTCAGTCCTACAGAGCAATACAGCCTGCTCATAAAGGCCCCCACAGTACACCGTGCAGAAAGGCAACAACTGGGCGACCCTGGGCTTTTGCTTGGGTTGGCGCCCTGCAATTGTAGAGTCGTCTCCCGCGGGACTTTCGACGTTGCTAGTGATCCATCAAGTGGATTTGCCAAGCATCGAACAGCGAACGTCGTCTATTTAAGATTTTTAGCCTTCATCTAAGACATAAGCCAAAGTCTCCGTTAGACATGCCGGTCGGTGATTTGCTGGTGGAGCATCTTAGACTTGACTCGCTGGTGATGCCAAGCTAAAAACAGGCAAACCCTCTTTTGCTGCTTAATCTCCGTTAGACGGGTATCTGATCTTTTTCCCGCGCAAACCCCACCGCCCCTGCAAATCCAATGCCTGCGCTCCCGGACACAACACGAGGTCTGGACGACTACGCCGCAAGCCTCTGTGATCTGATCGAGTCTCCCCTGGTGCGTCAGATCACTGGCGGCATTCATGTCAACGATGCCCTGATACAGAATGCATGGGCTGCGCTGCCCGAAGAGTGGACGGCCTGGTGGGCGTCGCTACCTGACCACCGTCTGGCGCAGCACCACCTGATTGACAGCATCGATGATTACCACGCTTCCATAACCCCAGAATCAGACGTCGGGGTTCCACCAGAGTCACTCACCAGGTGGCTGGAGCAGCTTCGCGCGGCTTCCCTGCCCCGCGCGCAGCGTGCAGGGCCCTGCATTGATTTGCCGCCTGAGCTGACGGCTCAGATGAATACCAAGAAGATAGCCGAGGTGTCGGTAGCTGCAGCATTCATCCGAGATGCATGCGCCGAAAGGAACATCACCCACGTCATCGATATTGGCTCGGGCCAGGGCTATCTTTCTGTCACTCTTGCGTATCTTTTCCCGCAGCTCCGGGTCCTGGCCATTGATGGCAGTAAATCACAAGTCGCGGCCTCGGCATCATTTACAGAGACATTGGGGGTTCCCCAGTACAAGCTCACGCACCTGGTGCGCTACGTGGATCGGAAGACGCCCGCCCTGGCCGAGGAGATGGCCGCCTGGGCCGACGGGCAGAAGTGCATCCTGGTCGGACTGCACGCCTGCGGTCAGCTCTCCGAGCACATGTTGCGCTACTTCATCCAGCTCCCCTTCATCGACTCACTCGCGGCTGTCGGGTGTTGCTACAACCACATCGTGCCGCGCTCCCCGGAGTGCCCCGACGGCTTCCCCATCAGCGCGAGACTCCGGAGTCGACACGTCACGCTAAGCGCGACCGCCCTGATGACGGGCTGCCAGGCGCCCAACAACTGGGAACGGACGGATCTGAGCAGCCCGGACTCGACCTTCTCGAACCGGCGCCTCTACCGGGCCATCTTCGAGAAGCTCCTCCACGACAAGCGAATCGACGTCTCGGCTAAGAGCCGCACGCCCTGGGGCATCCGGAAGGGCGACACCGTCAGCTTTGCCAAGTTTGCGCGGCGCGCCATGCACAGCCTCGGGGTTGATAAGGAGGCCGTATCCGACGAAGAACTCATCGAGTATGACGAAAGGTACCGGCATTGCAAGGGGCAAATCGCGATTCTCTGGACCCTCAGCGTGCTTTGCTGTAAGCTGGTGGAGAGCGTGATTGCGCTGGATCGGTATTGCTACCTTGTTGAGCAGGGGGCTAGTGAGGTAGACGTAGTGCCCATCTTCGATTACCGCGTTTCGCCAAGGAATCTGATGATGGTGGCGAGGAAAGAGGGAGTCTAGAATCTGGCAGAATGATAACAGTCTTACATCACTCGAATAAATAATCATACATGATAGCTGTTGATCGAAAGCCATCCAGGTTGGCGGTGACCATGGCTTGCCAAGAGTATTTATTGTTAGTGCTAGGGGCGCGCGAATTAGGTGACGCCACCCACGTGCCTGCTTCAGGCAGCCAACGATAAGAACAACCCCGCGCGGTTGGATTGACCATCGCGAAGAAGTTTTTCCATCGCAACGACTTCAGCTTCTCGCAAGCCCCCACCCAATCCATGTACCAAATAGGCTGCTCAGCCTGCACGATGCGCGGCCGGGATGCGGAACCGTGGTTTGCCCCCCACTGCCGATACTGTGGGTTTGATTTCGAGACGGGGCAATCCTTTATGGCCTGTAAGTAGGGCTCCAACTGTGTCTCCCGTGCGCACTCCACTGCTATTACAGCTTGCTTGCTTGCTTAACGCACCCACATGACATACGGCCTGACGCTCCCGACTTAGTGACTGACCAGGGCCGGGCGACGAGACCGTACACGCACCCCTCGAAGCGATTCGAAGACGACTTCCGCCCCCCCTGGATGGAACGGGACGGGCACATCCAAGAAGTGCCCTACCGCGCCCGGACCGGCGTCCTCTTCGGCTGCCACGTCGCGTGCTTCGAGTTCGCGACGGCCAAGTTTGTCGACGCCGCCAAGGCCCACGACCACGACCACGGGCAGTCGCTCCGGCTCTTCCGGGCGACCGAACGCGCCTTCCATCCGTCGGCGGCGTACAGCCGGCGCCGCTTCGCCTGGCTGCGGGAACGGCTGGCGTGCTGCATCCGGGTGCGGTACCCGGTCCTGCCGATGGAGCTGTGCCTCATGGTTGCGGGGGAGCTCGTGCCCGAGTACGCCATCGCGAGCCTTGCGGCCTTATCGGTTCCGAGGAGTCGTCTTGATGGGCGCGACGACGGTAATGATGGCTGGCGCCTGCTGGACCGGGGAGACGACGTCTGGGCTCGGTACGTGCACCTGGACGGCGTCCGCTACGTCGCCAGCCTGTCCAATTCGTATGGGCGTGGTCACACGACGAGACTCTACCCCGCCGGGAAGGACTTGGAGGACGGTAGCCGCGTCAAAGATCGAGCCCGCCCTGCCGGCGTCAACATAGTGGAGAATCATCTGGGCATCACGGATGTGCAGTTCTACAGTGGCAAGCCGGACTATGGCGCAGAATGGCCGACCCGCTACGTGGATGTACAGTGGCGCAGCCTGCGGTTCGGGGACGGCAAGCACTTCAGCGCCATTTCTGATGTAAGTTCCTCCCTCCCTTCCCGTCTCCATCCGCGGTTCCTCGCCTATTGTTACCTGATCCGTTGTATTTACTTATGTTGTTCATCTCTTGCCCCCCGCTGCAGGGTGTGAAACTGCGCGACATCACCAACGACCAATCGATACCTTCTTTCTTTATCCCTGGAGAGGCGACGGAATTGTTCGACAGGCTCCGGCGGTTCGCCGACGATCCTTACCACCGGGATCACCTGGTTGCAAATACCCGACGAGACCAACACCAACTGGAGGAGTACGGGCCTCACTTAACGTCTCAACTCGACCTCGAGTTCGTGAGAATGCTTGGGCGTAGCTAGCTGGGTTGGGGCCGCTGGATGGAAAGTAGTTGAGACTCTCACATGGATACCTCCAACGTTTAGCGGATGGTTGCGGGGAAGGAGACTGCTTTGATGGCTTGTACTAAGTCCAATTCAATCGGTCTATGCTTGTCATTGTATCTTAGCCTTTTGGTCCCCGTGGGCAATGTTTCACCGGAACTTTGAGGACTCGAAACAATCCTAAGTGATGAGATGGTGTCAATCTGTATCTACACAAAAGTAAAAGACTGGCTTTTTGGCGAGATACTAGGCGCAACATGGAACATGATATTTACAAATCAATCCCCAATGCCGAATGGGAGATCTCTACGATTCATTAGACGGTTACGTCACTCGAAAAGAAGGAGGTCTAATCTGATTTCAGTTACATTCGTTAATTCCCATGCTGTAATTGGGAATAAATTGAATAATCAACACTGACCGCCAGACAGACACGCACGCGCACATCGCGTTATCGCCTGGCGAAATCGCCGGCAACGAACCGGGTTTCCGGTTCGCCAAACCGCCAAATCTAGGTGTGATTCTCGAACCAGTTGGTCATACTAAGGACTAGATGAGACCCCAGCCGAGTGGAATTCTCTGGACCTCATATTGAACGGTTAGCCACGCGTTGGTGACTACATAAGGGCCTAACAAGTCACGTCCGTCCAGACACTTCTTATCGATCAGCTGCCTTGCATCTTACCCCTCTCGACGACCTAAACAGGCGGGAATGTCTGGGACTACAGCAATGTTCTTCACCGTTACATCACTTGGAACGGGGATTGCTCAGAAACTATGCACAGATTGGGTCCATTTCTATCACCAATATCGACATCGTTGTGTGGGGGTATTCTCCCAATAACTGCCATATATCAGTAACGGCTGATATCCTTCCCATCCTACTCAGGACCACGCGCCGTTCCCGCACTCAGAGCTCCAACATTAGGGTTTCGGATCATCAGAAGTCATGAGTTGATGCCCGCAGTCGAATCTGAAAAGGAGGAGCGGTTGTCGTCAAGTGTCGTCGATCAATGGGAAAGAGGCGGCTATGACAGGCGGTAGAGTCTTGATGTATACCGTGCTATTGATGGTCGCAGGATTTCCCAGGCTCAGTTATAAGCCCCTTGGGCCGTGTTCGTCGTAGAACTTTGACCACTGGCATTGGCAATAACATTGCCACACATTGTTTACCATTTCTGAGATCGCTACGAGTCCCTGCATCTTGTGGCCGCCACAGTCGGCCTTGCGGTCGTTACATTCGCATCTTCCCTGCGGGTTGTCGCGTGCGTCGATTTGGTGCTGCGAGATGACGCTGCGTACTTCGAGATCACCTCGCTGAGGAGAGCCTCGGGTGGTGGTTGGCGATGCCAGGCAGCGGCCATCACTGGCGACGAGGAAGGTGAAGAGGCACCCGGTGAGAAGGCGGTGTAGGCTGACCATCTCGATGGAGGAGTACAAAGTAAAGGTGTCTGTTGCCGAAAATCGTACGAGGTGGTTAGGGTGAAGATCGGTTGACTGTGTCTTAGAACAGGAATTTCGACTTTGGGCATGGGAATTCTCACCGGTATAAATAGACCACAACAGGGAATAACCATTAGCCCTGAGCGCAACATACCGACAGTGACCTCGCTCATGTGATTGAGTGAGTTTCTTGCGAAGCGGCATTGTTTCTAGTGTCATTTGGTTTCCTCGAGCTGATATTGAACTGCAACCTTCCTGCTCAAATGCAAAGAGGCCGCGACACATTGACAATTGCATCACCTTACACCATAAATTCGCGCTTCAGAATGTCGCCTGGCCCGAAAAAGGCTTGAGACATTTTGAGCTTGAGCCGGTTCTTGACGTTGCCAACGGCTAAGGAATGATGGTGGCGTCTTGTCGTTGAACCCAAGCTGGTAATCGGTTTTCTGTAGAGCTGCTCTGCTGCTCAAGCCGCATTATGCGCCAGTAAATTTTTCGTCTAGGTCAGTTTGACATGTCTTTTTGAGGTGATTTGCTTCTTGTGAGTCTTTTGTTTCTGCCGGGCGGCCTTGGTCTGAATGGGAAAAGAGGAAGAACAGAGCTCTTGCCACACTACGCCACCAGTAGTTTCATTGCAACCCCAAATCAACGGCTCCAGGGCGAGCTCGGCCCGCTGGTCCGCGCGCAGTACCCGGCGCTGCCGCTCATGATCTGCCTCGTCATCGCGAGCTATCTCGTCCCGGAATACGCCGTCTGCCTGCTGGACCACCAGTGGCGGACGCATGCGGCACCCTACAGACACCTCGTCGAGGTCGACCTGGCGCGCGACGACTGGGCCCGCTTTGTCACCGTGGAGGACACCGAGTACCTCGCCGGCCTCTCGAACACGCCCGCGCCGGGCTACACCACCAAGAACCGCAACGGCGAATGGGACCGCCATCCGACGAACAAGGACCCCGGCCCAGCCGCGACATCGGAAGACCATTTGGGAGTCCGCCTGCTGCTGTCTTCGTCCACGACCGCCGCGAATCTACGGCAGCTGTGGCGATCGCCGGTCGAGGGACGGGTCCTTGTCCGCAATATCGACAACTGGCCAATGCATTTTGTCTTTGATGTGAGTACCTACTATAATTACCTATCCGGTAGCCAATAGATCTGGGCTGCTCTGCTGACCAGTCGGTCAATCTGAGGGGATGAAGCTGCGTGGGCTTCTAATAGAACGGGAAAAAGGAATATTGATGGACGCCAAAGATATTGAGGGCCTGCTACAGAGTGTCAGTCGAGTTAGTATTGGTGATGGCGATAGTGGTGATGGCGAAGAATCGGTAACGGAAGATGAGGTGGATTAAAAGGTAACGGGAGATAACCAAGACCTTGATAGACGACTATGAAATTTATCTTGGACGATCCCTCAAAAGTCCTTTTCAAACATTTCAAGAAGGAATTTTTAGTAGTTACACAATGACACCAACAGGCAGCACCATTTTGAGTATTTCTCCCATCTCCATCCACAAGTAACCCATCCCACTGCATTGGCGATATTATCGCGCATGTTGAACTGAAGGTACCATTACGTACGACTGCTCTGTTTCGCGGCGAGACCGCAAGGATCGGGCCATTCGTCCCAGGTCCGATCTGTATGAGAAACCAAGAGCTGTAATCGCCAGAGGGATACCGAAGGCAACTAAACGACACCATCAGCCCACGTATCAAAAACCAATAGCCGCCCGATGTGGGTGAGTTGGATTAATCGTCTCTCACATATGTACATGAGCGTTTGGGCAATAGAGGGAGGCGTTTGAGTCCACTCCACCGTGTTCATGCCGAATAGTGAGCTTATAAAACTCAGAGGCAGCTAGAATTGAAAGTTCAACGTCAGTAGTCCCATCAGAGTATGCTGCAAGGCTGAGGGCGTGTAGCTTACGAAAAAGACGGTGGCGACAGTGAATATCATAATCTTCCTATTCTGATCCATCGTCAGAATGATCTGCTTGAGATTCATGGTCTTGGTCAACTAGTCACCTCCATATGTCAGTAAAGGACCTCGCAGCTTTTTCAGGGCAGCAGCAGCTCACCAGCTCATCAATATGCCTCGCCTCTTCTTGCAGGCCACTCAGGTGCGCGAGATAACCATGCAGTTGGCGGTCCCATAGATCCATGTGGTGGTGATTGAGGCCGGTCAGCGCCTCCAGCTGTTGCTGGATCACGCCCTTCATGATGGATATCTCCTCGTGGATATCCCGCGAAGAGTAAATGGACATGATCTCACTCTGAAATCCGTCATCGAGCTCGTTGGCTGCTACGCGCCGAAACACGTCGGAAGCCCTGGCACGCTGGATTGGGTTTATTATCAGCAGTTGTTTACAGCGGAACTGTACGAGGACAACTGAAACTCGACCTAGATACTTACCACTTCGGCCAAAGATAGCTTGAAGTAGTCGAGGTACCGCAGCCGCTGCGTCCTCCTCTGGTCGTTGTCCAAGTGAGGGAAGAAGATGCTGTAGGCGCGGTAAATGAGGTGCGAGGCCATCCGGATGGCGCCTCCCTCAAACTCCGGGGCTGGGCTGTGCTTTCGCAAGGCCTGCTCCACGGCCAAGCACTCCAGATCCAAGTAACGGCAGCTAGACATGGGCGCATGGTCTCGTTGGCAGTCCGTCCCCGAGGGGAAGCATGTAATCAAGATATCTGGACAAGAAGCAAGCTGTCAGTCAATGCATCGGGTTACCGAGAAGAGGGACTCGGAAACGGGTATTCTCTTGTACTTTGGCTATTCAAAGACCACATCCAAAGTTGGTTCACACTCATGAATGTGTTTTTCTCATCGACCAGGTTGTGGTCGTTGATAAACTTGACGACTACTTGGTCGTCAATTAGCTCTGGAATCTTAAGAGGGTCTAGATATTGATTCCCGGCTTCGTCCAGGGTTCTTCTTGGGTGCACGCCCCTTAAATATGGTAGGCCGGGCCAGTGGCGGCGCGGACGTGTCTCCCAGTGCAGGTAGGGCATCTAGTAACACCATCAGTCATGGCTTACCTGCAGATGGGAGGTGGAATGTTTATCTTACATAGAGAGCCATATCATCCGAGAGCTTCGTCTCCTTGCGTCGCGGATTCTTGAGGCCCAGAAAGGGTCCGTCCGGTAGCGAACCCCACTGCCGCGGGGTTAGAGATACCCAGTCATTGCGTCGCTCCCGCGGTGTAATTTCTAGTACGCGTTAAACACTGATGGGAACGTTGCGCTTTAACATATGACCGGAGTTGGCAACAGTTGAGGCTACTAACCATGCCGTAAGCGAAAGCCTGTATGCATCATATAGCCACTTGCTTCGACTCTCTCACTTCGATACGGCAGCTGGCGGGACCACGCGACCGTGGGTCTTCGCTCCAAGTGCGCCCATCTCTCGTCTTGTAGTAATATTTCGGCCTGCTCATGGCCGCAGACCGCCCTGATGACTCTCTTCCGTGTCGTTTGAGTCAGCTTCTACATCGGGTTCAGTTCATAAGAGATTCTTCAATTACCTCGCAAAGTGACATGCTGTTAAAAGGGACGTGGATCCAGGTGAATGGCCCTAGCCCGCGATCATTCTGCGGTGCCTTCGAGAGCTCTGCGATCTGTGCCCTTGGCAGACCTTTGGTCTCGCGGAAACGCGTGACGTCCCATGTTCTAACTGTGATGTTTTGAAATCCCTCTGGGATCTGATTTGTGTCCACAGGGGTTACCATTGCCTTGATAGTCACCTGTAGAAATCTGCGAGGAACTGTTATCACGAATAAAGAAAGAGACTTGGGCTCCCAGATGTGCCACAGAAACCGAAAATCTTACGTTGCTGATAGGTCCAACTGCTGATTATCCACCAATCAGTCAAGCTCAAGAACGACTGGAGCGGGGTAAAAACATCACCCCTGCTCTCTGCCTGAGGTCGGAGCCGTTGTTCTTAGCATGGTAGTCTTATACGGTTGCTACATCGTACATGTACGACCCCTCGACGGCGTCCTGTACCTGTCCGGCCTCTCGAACACGCCCACGCCGACCGCCCTTGATCTGGGGCTAGACCCCCTACGCGGCCCGGTCTGCCTTCAGTGGCGTGAGTGAGGGCGGAGTACACATATAGCCCCCGGTCTCGTGCGCCAGTTAGGAATCGAATAGCATCAACGCTCGAAATGATACCGACCAACTCAAACATGATCGATGTACCTGGCTTTGACAGCAGGGTGGCTTTTAAGGATGGAGATTAAGTACCTGCTAAGTAGCATCTGGGTGCACAATGCACAGGGTTGCATTAACTCGGAGATTATGCAGGAAAAGATCTTGGTATTACTGCCTGCGTTGACGCGCGCTTGACGGACGAACCGTGGGCTGCATATTCGTCGCACGTCGCAGCCCGCCCACCTGATAAAGCCTAAGTGAAAGCTACTTTCACTTCGCGACGTTGGGGTGTATCTAGAGTGAATCTGAGGTTGTTACGTCCAGATGCATATGATCTATTTGGGGGTTAAAAAGAAGCATCGCTCACACCGCTGCTCGCGTTATCTTATTTGGGATGGACCATTGCAGGGATTTTGCTACTTCGGGTCCAGCGGTTTGGAACAAAAAGCAAAAACACGCCTAATCTTGAAACTTTGATCGAACCATCCGAACAGCGTTGTAGTGCGGGGGTAATAGGTTCATGAACGACTAGTAACCTCCAAGCCATCTCCCTAGAATTCACATCATTGCGTATCCCCCAGCGCGCCGCCGTTCGCAGAGAGTTGAGTGACTGACGATGGTTCTCCCCGACTGGCTGCGAAGCAAGTACTACCAGTACAAGAACGACACCAGCATCATCGCATCATGGATTGCCAACACGGCCAAGTCGCTAGGCTACCAAGACGCTAAGCCCAGCAATGGCTCCATCCCCACTCCCGCTGGCGCTGGCGCTGGCTCTTCCACTCCCGCCAATTCGGGCCGCCCCAAGGGAAAAGGCCGAAAGGGCGGTGGTCGAGGCAGGACCGTGAAGCAGGCGCCGTCGATTCCGTCGGCCGCCGAGATCCTCGCCGCTGCCGAGGAGATGGCCCGGAAAGCTGAAGGCGAGCGAGCTCCTCCTTCTTCTGCTAGAAACGGCGCCAATGGCAGCCGTGCCCCGTCTTATGTCTTGCAGATCAAAGACTTCATTCCCATGGCCCGGCACATTGTCAGTGCCGAAGCGGAGCCTGCCGTCGAGGTGCCGCCTACACTGTCTGCCGCCCTGTCGCGCGTCATCTGGGCCCGGAAGGCTTTTGCGCGACAGATGGGAAGCAAGGCAGACAGAAAACACAGCTTCTTCGTCCAAGTCCTGGAGAGGGTCCAGGACACTCTCAAGCCGCTCCTTTCTGGGTCTGAGTCTGGGTCTGACGCCCTTGACTTGTCCGATGTCAAGAAGTCGGTAGATGACATCGGGGCGGCTGGCCAGGATGACAAGCCCAAGGCCCGCAGCAGCGTCTTCGAGTTCTTGGACGTGTACGAGCCATCGGAAGAGTTCCTGAACGCGCCCGACGTCGTTTTGCCCGAGCGCCATGACGCCAGCTACCAGATCGAGGAGGTGGACGAGAGAGACGAGGCCATCTTCGCCTTCATGACCCTCTTGGGCGACTTTGCCAAGCTCCGAGACGAAGTGAGGGCCTTGTGGGACCGGTACTCGGCCAAGGAGCTGGATCTCGCAGCCGTGTCCGTGGCCACCAACGCCGCCATGGAGTTCGCGCGGAACATGGAGGAGGACATCGCGCCTCTCCTGAAAAGGGTGGGCGGGTCCGAAGTGGTGGCGCAGAACTGCCACTTCGCCCTGTGCGAGGCCGCGGGCCACGACTTCCTGGCCAAGCGGCACCCGGGGGACGACTTCAACTACGACGCGTACGAGGTCGGCAACCTGGACTACCACAACGCCCTCCTCTTCACCCGGACGCACTGGCAGCACAACGCGCCCAAGGCGCTGTCGCAGTACAACGGCAAGTGGGGCTGGTACAACGAGCGGCGCGACTTTGCGCCCGCGACGGGCAAGGCCCGCTGGCTGCAGCAGAAGAACGCCATGGCCGAGTTCCTGTCCGACAACCTGTACTTTGTCGAGTTCTTCGAGCAGCCCGTCCAGGACGAGCTGATCCGCGGGATGCGCAAGATCCGCGAGACGGGCGTCACGCCCGTCTCGTACGCCTTCGCGGTGCAGCTGTACCTCGACGTCCTGGAGCACCAGCGCCTCACCAACCCCGCGGGTGTCGACCGGGCGTACACGGAGATGCGCGAGACCATTGTCCGGATCAAGACCTCGCTCGGCCAGATCCCCGTCGGCTCCAAGCCGCGGCGGGAGGCGCTAAGGGCCGTGACGCTCTGGGAGGGGGACCCCATCCACCAGGCCCGGACCATGCTGCACCGGGAGGAGCTGCTGGAGCGCCCGCACAGCGCACCCTGGACCTTCCTGCGCCACCACCCCATGTACTGCGGGCTCTGGGTCCACTACATGCGCACCCGGTTCCACACCGAGGGCAACGTCTACAGCGCCGTGCCCGGCGCCGTCATGGCCGTCGGGCAGCTATACCACGCCGTCCGGCAGGAGGGGGCGCTGCCCGAGGGCCGGCGGTGGGAGGACATGGAGACGTTTATGCAGTGGCAGGGCAACTCGACCTTCTTCGTGGGGGATCCGCCCACCTCGTCCGAGGGGTACGCCAAGAATTTCATGTTGACCATGGGCATGTCGACGACCAACTGGGCGCCCAACAAGCGAACAGCCAAGGTCGACCTTACGCAGGCCACGCGCCGCAACAGTGAGTATTCCCTATTGCCATTACGTTTCTTGAGTGCGGACAAGGCGCCCTTGTTACCAAATACTAACCCAATATCCAGTGAAATTCAAAGGGTGGGCTTCGCTGCTGATGCAGGAGCGGTACCAGGCGAGCCGGCCGATGTCCACGGAGGTGGTGCTGGATATCCTGGAGAAGACTAAGGAAAGGAAAGAGACACAGGAGTCAGGCTCCAGCCAGAGGAAGGGCAAGGGCAAGGGAAAAGCATCCAAGGTACGTCTACACTTGCAGCCAAGTAATGGAATAATGGGGGGCATAAACAGTGACTAACTTTGAACCACCAGGGTACCCACGACGTCGCCCCCACGGACCTAGTCCGCCAGCTGGCCGACCAGATCCACGCCGAGGTCCCGGAGCTGAACTTCGACTACTTCGCCCTGCACGAGGCCTGCTGGGCGCTGCTCAAGAAGCTGAAGCTCGGCTTCGAGCAGGTCGCCGGCCCGGGGGCCATGGCCATCGTCATCCCCCAGGAGGACAAGCTGCCGCACCTCGTGGGCTATGTCTTCAGCGGCATGAAGACGCCCGGCGGGGCGCCGGTGCCGCAGTCGGTCGTGTGGCGGATGGCCGTCGATGTTCTGGGGGATGGGCTCGCGCAGGGCGAGATCGGCCGCCGCATCGCCGAGGACGCCGCGGCGCCCGTGGACGCGCGGGCGGATGTCCGGATAGGTCTGGGGGGTCTCGACGTCGATCCGTGGAAGCTCAAGTCGGGCAATCTTGTGGAGTTCGTCATGGGGCAGGTGGATAACTGCCCGGTGCAGTGAGGATCTAGGTATCACAGCTTGGAGATGACAATCTAGGGAATTGGATAGTGTGCTTTTTCTGGGCGAATGAGTGTATGTATGTCTGTCTGTCAAGCCAAGGAACGCTGTTGCTTCCCGTTGTGGAGTCCTCGCCCATTCCTAGGAGCCCCTCCTCCCCTTCCTCCAGGCTCAGATTGTGCGTCTGCGAGGGAAAGAAGAATGAAAAGAAAGAGAAGAAAATGTACCCGTCATCCCGATTCCCCATCCGATAATCCAGCCAACATTGCTACCCCAAGGCCACGCCCCACCATCTTCAGGGGGGCTAAATGAACCCCGAAAAGCAGGCCAATGGTCCCCAAGCCGCCGCTGATTGGGTGAGGAATATAAGCCTGCCTGATCTACGAGGTTCCATCGTTTCTTCCACCGCAAAAGAGAAAAACGAACACCCTTTGCCTCCGCGCCAGCCCGGTCTTCAGTGGGTTGATGGAGCCTCCGCTAAGAGGCGGTGGTGCAACGCGTCGTGCGGGTCTGTTCGCCATTTCGATTGGAGCGACGTTGGGATCCAATTGAACCCCCAGATGATATAGCCCGTATCTACGAGATTGACTCGTTTCTTCAAGCTTGGCTGGAGCGAGCAGAGTGTAGGAGGAAGCATTAGCGAGACTGCGCAGCTTGGGCGAGCAAAAAGAGAGAAAAAAAGGAAAAGAAAAGAAGAAAACACAATAAAGAAGAGCCGCTTCGTCTCCGCGCCAGTCCTTCTTTAGTGGACATGAGAAGCCCCGGAGAGGAGGCGGTGGTGCAGCTCGTCGTGGAGGTCTGCCCTCCATTTCGATTGGAGAGACCATGGTATCCAACCACCATCCGTTGTGGGCATATAGGCCCTGTCTAGAAGATTCCCGAGCTCTCGTTTCTTCAATTGTTCCTAGAGCGGGGAAGAAGAGGAAGAAGAAAAACGGATTAGCAAAACTGCGCATATGTCGAGCTCGTCCCTAGTGGGTAAAAGAATGAGCCTCGGAAAGGAGGCGGTGGTGTAGCGCGTCGTGCGGGTCGGCCCTCCATTTCGATTGGAGAGGCTGCGCCAACCAAAAGGGAGGGAAAATGACTGAATAGAATGTTGTATCCACGAGGTTCACTCGTTTCGTCAGGGGTTCCTAAAGCGAAAAAGAACAGGGGAACAGAAGCATCAGCAGGGCTGCGCAGGTCGAGCTCGTCCTCAGTGGGTAAAGGGAAGATGAGCCTCGGAAAGGAGGCGGTGGTGCAACTCGTCGTGTGCGTTTCCCCACCACTTCGATTGGAGAGACTTTGGTATCCATACGGGGTAATAGATGGCATCTACGGGATTCCCGTGATGTCGCTTCTTTACGTGTTCCTAGAGCGGGGGAAGGGAAACAGACAAGGAACCATCAGCGAGACTGCGCACAGCTGAAACCAAGAGCCAGAGAGACTTCTCTCCCCCCCCGCGAATCGCCAAGGGCGTTGTTCGGAAGATAAGATGGGGAAGCAAAGGAACGAGAAAAACCCGCGCTTACCTTGGACTTGGACTCGGAACCGACGTCGTCATGCCCCGATGGAGCAACAACAGAAACGACCACCCCGTCCTTGGTCTGTCTGTCAGCGACCGAACTGCCAACCTGCTCGTCCCCGCCATCGCCAGAAAGAGCCGCCGAGACCGCCGTGGTTGGCGGATCTGGAACAAGGCGGGCCAGAGGCGCTGCTGTGGCCACGGTGGCCAGCAGCATCACAAGGTAAGCGAGAGATCGAGGAGCCATTTGCGAGCTTGGACTGGCGTGGCGTGATTGACGATGGGGCGGCTGAGGTTTGCCTGGGATGTAGTCGAGTTGGAAATGGATGAATTGACTGATGTGGTTCGGTGGGGTGTGGTTGGATCGACAAATGGGCGAATGAGATGAGATGGATGTGAGATGTAGGCAAGTTGACAAAGCTCTTCGTGTCTGGGCAGGCTTGGAGTCTCGAGAGTCTGCACCGAAGCGGGCTGCTTGGACCTCCCCCTTTATAGAGAGATGGTCGACTCTGTCTTGTCCTGGTGGCCAACGTCTCCGAGGTGGTGGTGGGAATCGTTCCCTGATGCACCTGGCAGACGCCTCCGATCCACCATGGACCGCGAATTCCTGTACTTCGCCCGATTTACTCGGCCACCTTGCCACCATTGCCAGACGTAGCGCACTGTTTCCCGGAATGGCCTGAGCGGTTGTTCCTCGATCGGAAGGGTGAAACCTGAACGAATGCATGTGTAGGTATGAGTTCGACGCGGTGTCCCTGCAGTCATACCACTCGGCAGATGTTGGCGGGTTACAACAGACGTCGCGACCCGATTGGGGATCCATGTAGCACTGCCCCTCATGCCCCTCTACCGTGACGGCGCGGTCTGGCCGTTGAACCAAATGCAACCATTGTGCTCCGCGAAGCGTCACAGCCGTACTTCGGTAACCAGCATCTCTCCAAGCAGGACCACGGGACACTGCTGCAGGAAACGAGGGGAGGTTCTTGGTGCGCAGTTAACATGGTACCCTGGCGTAACAGAATGCTCGTCACGACAGACATATGTGCTTCTACGCCACGATGTTCGATTGGATACTCACTCACACAAGGCGGCCTACCCCGGGCACCGTATGATCAGAGCGATGTAGATATGCTCGGCACCCAACCCTTCATTGCACTCATTGACAATCCGCTCGACCATGGCATGTGACCAGCATCTCGCACACCACAGCTTGAAGCTCGGCAACCGAAACTCGAACTCGACACCAGCGCCTACTAGCATAGCAAGTGAGACCCGGTTGCTGTTGCATGGATGGCCATCGGACACGTAACGATGTCACTACTCCCAGGGCTATGCTACAGATCGGGGGCAGCCCCAAAGCATGTGGCCAAGGATCAAAGAAAGACAAGAGATCCTCCAGCAGGCCCCGAAGCAGACCACAGACTTTCTTCATTCCAAACACCAAATATCGTTTCTACACCCAGGCACCGGTCTTCGAAGCCAAGAACAAGATCATTCAAGAACCATCATGGACGGCCGCACTCAATGCTCCAGCGATGAGTCGTCAGCAGTCGACTACGCCGAGTCGGATAAGCATGGACTCCTTTCGGATAAGCACGTTCGGCGATCCTACACTTGGTCCAAGACCCGACGAGCCATCCGCGACCCGTGGGTTGCCCTCCCCTGCATCATCGTCCTCGTCTCCATCTGCATGGCGGCCTATTTCCACTACCAGCTACGGGCACAGCTGCAGAAGACCATAGAGCTGCCGTACAGTAAGTAGTGCAGTGCTGCCCCTTGATTTTACCCTCAGCAGACCCCCAGTGATGGACGGTTGGATGCAAGTCTACTAAAAGTAGGATTCTTGAAACTAGGCCCAGCCAACCACCTGATCCGATACAAACGCCGCCCGTTCGTTATTGGTCTCGGGGACAACCTGACCGAGTACGAGGCTAGACCATCACCGGAATTGGATGCGAAGTGGGACGATCTGTACTCGAGTAAGCGGTCCTTTAAAGCTCCTGCCCTTTCTCGTGACCATCATCTCTGACGGCGAAACAGTGGGCATCGTGGCCATCTCCCAGGAGCAGGCCAGCCATCTGGAAGAGAAGACGCAACCGCTGTCGCACGACCCGGACAACCGATACGTCCTCGGCTTGGATGTGTTTCACGATTTGCACTGTCTTGTGAGTCCTCTAGGAAGAGCAAGGGCAGAGGGAAGGAAACAGCCGGACCATTACGCTCTTTTCATGGAGACTTGACCAAAGTAGCTGATCAGAGACGAACACTGGATGACAGAACATGCTTCGAAAGCATCTCTTGCCCGACTACTACCCCGAGCACAGGAACGCGAGCAGCACCGAGAATGGCTTCATGCACATCATGCATTGCGTGGACGCCTTGCGCCAGTCTATCATGTGCAATGTGGACTTGTCCATCATTCCATTTCAGGGTGAGCACAGTTTACTGACACCCTCTTGCTTGAAGCTATTAATCCATCTATACTGACTCAAATCTTTCTTATCCGCCTGGAAGTTAGTATAAGCCCGCTTCTCGTTCAGTATTCCCCAACACCCTATCCATATCCCAGCCAAAAGACACAATGGATCTCGACGCTGAACAGCGATGCCGCAGTGGAATGAAGAGTGGAAGTTCTACCAACCCCAGATAGTCGGCGACCACATGTGTCGCAACTTCGAGGCGGTGCAGGACTGGGCGCGAGAGCATGCGATGGCGGACGAGTGGGACCACGAGTACCGGCCGGTGAACGACCCGTTGGATCGGGATACGTGGATTCCCGGGTGGCATCCCTAGTTGAAGTTTCCAACCGTCGACCGCAATGTACCTATCTTGAGGTGGTATCTAAGATGACGGGATCCGATCGCTGGATTGACCATAAAGGGGGCATGATACTCCAAGTTTGAGAGAGGCAGTCGCTGATGGGGAAGTTCTTTGAGACTACTTCATAGTGATAACAACAAGTTCAACCTTCTGATTGCTTCACACATAGCTTGGATGTTTTCCGACAGGAAAAAGGTATAGTGGCTTATGTCACGGAATAAGGGGAGAAGATAAAAAAGAAGCAAAAAAGTATTCCGATGCGGGGAATCGAACCCCGGGCTAGTCGGAGACGCTTTCTGGGCTTGAGAGCGACTAATGTTAACCACTACACCACATCGGAGTTGGAAACTGTTGGCTGATTGCCTTGGTTGACAGAAATTCAGCTTATCCAGAACTATCAGATATCATCGTACTAGTCTGGGTGGGCAACAAGCATGTTCCGTCACTATCCATCCATAAGCCACTGCTGGTAGGGTCGGGTGCAAGGCGATGAGACAAAAGTAAGTTGTGTCGTCGTGCAGCACAAGAAGCAAGCCCTGCTTCTGGTTCCTTACTCGTGCCCAACCCGAACCGTGGTATCATGCAGCAGACATCAAGAGGGCAATGGCAGAGGGTAGTGAACGAAGTATATCGCAATTTGGTTTTCCGTCTCCAGTGCCGGAAATCCGAATTCTCGCAGTACCGACCAAAACCATAGAAAAAGATGAGTGGTCAATCCTTCCATTTGCAAAATGTAATTCCGCAGTAGGAAGCGACGAAAAGAAAAAGGGGAAAAGGGGCGGACTTAAGGAATTAAAGGGTTAAAAAAGGCAAAAAGATATTTCCGATGCGGGGAATCGAACCCCGGGCTAGTCGGATCACAGGATCGACTTCTAGAACGAACTCAAGAATGAGAGCGACTAATGTTAACCACTACACCACATCGGATTGGAAGGCCTCGAATCCACTTGATATACGGCAGCCTTTTATTGTACTCTATGTACGTCTCTCCATAAGCAGCTGCTGGCGGAGTTTGGTCGGGGTCGAGGCTGCTGCGACTTCCGTGCCGGTCGGAAACGCTTATGGACAAGCATGTCTCTCATCCGAACGGAGCAAACACGAAAGGAGCGTGTCCAGGGCCGGGAAGCTGGGGAAAGGGCAAAAGGCTTATCGTCGGCGCGGCGGCGGCGGCGGTGGCCCCAATAGCCGTCCATAGGATGCGCGCAAGCTTAACCCACTGACGGGGTTGCTTACGGAACATGCCTGGCGCCGGGGGCAGTTATCAGGGCTGCAATTCGTTGTCGTGGCCGTTGTTTGTGACGGGCGAGAAACCTGAGGATGAACGCCTTGCCTCCCTAGGAAGTCCTATTGAGACTCAACGTAGGTAGCATCGGCGACAAGAACGGATATCCGCCGTAATAAAAAACAACCTCCTTCCCCGTGCGCCCAGCCACTTGACGGCATGCCGGTCATCAAAACACTCAGATGGCGGGCAAGAGCCCTGGGGTTCCCACATGCAATGCATTGAACGCGTTTGGTAGCAGATAAAAGTTGAAGGGGTATATTTCATGATAAAACGGCCGTGACGGATACATTAGCTACTTCCAATGACCATGAATCCTCCTATTACATAAAGTCGCCCTCCCCGTCCAGCCGCTTGCTCGGGGCGGCCCCCTCGGTCAAGTTGAGCGCCGACTTGCGCTCGTCCAGCTTCTTGACGACGGCCCCCAAAACCACCTTGAGCAGGTCGTCGGTCGAGAGCGATCCCGGCTCGCCGGACCAGGTGGTGGTGTCGACGATGTCGCGCGTCTTGGCCTCGAGGTGCAGCTCGTCGTCGAGGTACTCGAAGGTGCGCTGGACGTCGGGGCTGGGCTGGCCGATCTGGAAGAGCTGGATGCCGACCTGGTGCTCGGGCACGTCCATCTGGTCGAGCATCTTGGCGGCCTGGATGAGGGGCGCCTTGATGTCGTCGTCGAACTTGCCGGCCGTGATGACGATCAGATTGAGGGCGGCGTCCTCCTCGTCCGACTTGAGCTTCTTGCAGTACCACGTCAGCAGCTTGGACAGCCGCGCGCCCAGGTTGCACTTGCCCGCCGGCTTGACCCGGTTGAAGATGCCGTGCACGGTGCTGGTGTCCTTGGAGCTGTCGGCGTCGTGGTCGCCGTAGCCGCCGATGCGGCGGTAGCCCGACTTGCGGAAGGTCATGCCCGACAGCAGGCCCTTGGGCCGGTGGTTCAGGAAGAAGATGTCGATGCCGTCCGGGTCATACTTGACCGTGATGGGCGTCAGCCGCTCCAGCAGCGCCTTGACGTCGCCCCAGTACGGCGCCATGGCCGCCGAGTCGTCGATCAGGTACATGGTGTCGAAGCACCGCAGGAACGCCAGCGTCTCGCCGTAGTCGTCCAGGTCCACCCCTTCCCCGGCCTCGGCGTCCGGCGCAGCCATGGCCGGCGCCGGCCACATGTTCTCCTCGTCCACCTCCTCCTTGGCTTGGGGCTGGTAGGGATTCTGCTGGTACAGGGCGGCCGCGCCCGTGGGCACCCTGGAGTTTTGCAGCTCCCTTGTGCTCATCTTGGCTGTGTCTGTGTGCAAAGTGAGATCTGGAGATCTGGGGATGGATGGCAGATGCCGATGCAATTTGTGGAGTTGAACCTGCGGTCGAACGTGAAAGGATCGCAACAGTAAGCAAAATCGATCGCCCCTGAGAAAATAAACGGATATTCAGCAGTAGGGGTAGGGAAAGAATAGGTACCTGTATGGTTACTGTAATGGGTTTATATCCAGAGCGTGTCTTTTCACCCCTTTCAGGCCGCCCCTAGCTATTGAGATCATCTCCTATCGCCCCACTACACAGCCCCCGCCAGCTGTCACTAATTTAAGCGGTGAGGGGTCCCTGGCCCACCCGGAAACAAAGATGGCAGCCACACGAAGCGAATAAATTAGGAGATTGGTACGTGACGCGTGGCGTTATTCAGCATGCAGGCTAAAGCCTTGATGAGACGCTAATGCTTTCCTCATGGAAGACCAAGCAAGATTTGTTTTGTTTCTTCAGCGATTTGCTGCGAACCTAGGCCGTTGGGCCGCCTCTGAGCTCTGACGTCAGACGAATAGCGCAACCTTGACATTCACAGGTGCAAATGTGCCCGCCCAATGGGTCAATCCCCCCGCGACAAACGTAGAAGACTTTTTCGCCGGTAGTTGTCCAGTCTGCCTCGGCCGAGAGCGAGGAACTCCGGGCTATGCGGAGCACTATCGCCGGGATCTCGGCCGGTCGTCGGAAGTCCCAGTCATCAGCGCCGCGGTTGCTTTCGGCGATCGCCAGCAATGGTGATTTCGCTGCAGAGCCAGTGCCCAAGTTACAGTAGGCGATTTCTTTAAGCGACCGCCGGAACAGACCGTCCTTTTTCCATTAGCAGCACCTGTCTTGATTATTCCACTTACTCCAAATCACAACAGTGGAATAAATAAAGAATACTGTAATAATAGTCTGCGATTGAATTCTCCAAGAAACTTGACGAATCCCTGCCGGGTATGGCCCAAAAAGGCAAAAAGAGAATTCCGATGCGGGGAATCGAACCCCGGGCTAGTCGGATCTTATAATCACGACTTCTAGAACGAACTCTGAAATGAGAGCGACTAATGTTAACCACTACACCACATCGGATGATTTCTTGGATGAATTTCAGCTGTCTTAATGGTACCTATATTCATAAGCAGCTGCGCTAGAGATTTCGAGTGGTTGGTGACATGATGTTCGTACAGTTTGCTTATGGGGTCTCTTCAGGCTGGTCGGATCGAGAAGGCGTGGGAAGGGGAAACCTTACATGCCTCGTCTCCATATGGAAAAGTGACCACTCCGTCAAGCTGCAGCCAGTGCTACAGTCAGAGAAGCATCTCACTTCCTACCCTTCATCTTGACCCTGAGCATACACCTAGGGTCCTGGCAGAGTCCGAAAAGGTGATGATCACGCAAGAAAGACAGTGGTCTGTGTACGGCCGATGTTCTGATCCTCGTGCATAACCCCATGCACATACGCATCCCCAATGACCGCGTAGCAAAGCCAGTGCGCCTGGTTGCATATCCTCGCCTCCCCCTTAAGTGTCTGCAGCAGCTCCTCGCTCGCGTCCTTGCCGGCCGCGATATACTGCCGCTGCTGACTCTTCCTGAAGAGCGTTTCCGGTATGGCGCCCTGGCATGCCCGCGGAGAACGCTTGCTTTGACGCAGGACGAACGGCACCTGACTGCCGCACAGAGCAAAGACGTCGTCTCCTATCTCCATATTCTTCGGACCAATCCCGACCCGTCCCTGATCCGTGACGAAAAGGCGTCTGCCCCCCGAGGCGCAGCTAAGGGCGTAGTTGAAAGCGTTTCTCTTTTTTTCGTTATTGGTTAGACCAGGGACTTCGAGCCAGTGGCTGCCAATGCGAGACGTTTTCCTGTTATGCTTCTTGTCTGCCGACCGCCATTGATTCCAACCTGATTCGGCGTTGAAAGATGCCCTTTTGAAATTCCCTAAGACGTTGTCGTCGTCGTCGTCGCGGGGTACCCCCTGGTCGAGGAAGTGTTCAATGTTTCCACAAATCGTGCGCCAGAACACCTCCTTTAGGGACTCCCCTGTGGGATATGGATCTTCGGCGTGGACCATCAAGGTCCCCCATGAAGACACGACGGCCCTCCTATCCTTGGTCGATGCCTGGACCGAAAACTCTGCACCGAGGAGTTCTACCTTTCCGATCCAGTACGCAGGCGATTCGAGGAGACCACCACCGTGTAGCCGCACACTACCCTGAATACCGGCACCCGCACTGTACAACAGGAGACTTCTCAGTCTCCTGTACTCGTTTTCTTCTTCGTATGAGCTCCAGTCAATGACCCAAGAGGGTACCTTGCTCGCCTCGAGGCAAGCCCGACCCGTCGAGCCAGCTATGACAGAGAGGCTTTCGGTGCTCGATATCAACATCATCATCGTCCCCAAGAAGGTGGACTCGATGCTGTGGCTGTAATCGGCAGCGAGCGGCTGGCTACGTCCCCAGTACTGCACCAGGCCCAGCAACGCGAACACCTTGTCTTTGGGGTCGCTCGCCTTGCGTGAACGGAACTTTCGGAGCAGCTGGAGGGCCACCAGGGGCGTCCTAGACCTCCAGACCATCCTGGTTGATTCGATGTCAGAGACTAGCCGGGCAAAGTCCGACAGGGGTTGCCCTTCGGTGAGATATGGGTACATGGAATCCAGGTGACAGTTCTGCTGGCTCCTGTGGAGTTGCTCCGCTGCATTGCAAAAGAGGTTCCAAGGCACAGCTATGGTTCCATAGAAGACTGTCACCTTATTGGCAACGACCACTTCTTGCACCACCCACACACGCTCCCACTGGCCTCGGGGTTAGCGAGACCGTCACTAATCTCCGCGACAATGGGGTAACAACATACCCAAGATCGTTCGGCAATGGCCTGGAAGCCTCTCATGATGGGCCCCGCCTCGTCGAGGTTGCGGAAAGCAGGGATATCCAGAGCAAGCTTCCCGTACGCCAACTGTTGCACGATGTGAAGAGCACCCCATACATCTCGCTCGATAGGGGATCCCGACTCAGTACTGGTGATGGGCCCCAGCTTATCGCCTACCCTGCTGTCGCCCAACCAGACGATCACCTCGGTGCTGCTCTGGTAGATCTCGCGCATGATCTTGACCTGATGGGTCCGTTCCGCATCGTCCTTCTGATTGATGCACAAGCCGTCCACCCAGACCTTGACCGGTTCCGTGTCGCTCCGTAGCCGGTCCAACGCTTTGTACAGATGCAAGCTGATCCGGACGGGCGTCGAGTTGCAGACGATGTTGACGTTTTCCCTGGGGTCTGCATCTTTCCATGAGTAAGACAACGCTTTGTATTGAATGCTGTCATCTTTGACGTCGAACTCGTCGATTTCACAGACCATCTGTCGTGGCCAGTTGGGGTGGCCAGGGTTGGAGCTGATTGCATCATCGCTCGTGAACTCACGAGGCCCGGCCGGGAGTATGGTGACAAGTCTGGCAACGCTCGAGTCCTTGGGAAGCTTGGAATATAGACTTCGCGTCTGTTCTGCGCGAAATCTTCTGGACATTATCGGAAGTTCATGCCAAAATGCAGTTTTGTCGCAAGATTGCGAAGAATGGGATGCGCCTTGGGGTTGGGGCAGACATCGTTATCAGAAGGATCACAGCCATCATGTGAGGGCTGTGCATGTTGAGTTCAATGTGACCTATCAGCGTGACTAGGCCTCCAATTGGGAGGGTTGCAGCGGCAAGCGGGGATGACCCAGCCACCCGTTAGGCGCTTCGCCTGGCGTCAATAGTAATCATTGTCTTTATTGAAAACGAACACTTGGAAAGTAGAAAAGCAATTTGCTATTCGAGAACTCCCGGTAATTATAGCATTGTTTTTTTGGATAATAAAACTGTGCCAACACGCAAGAAAACACTCTCCTGTATTTATTCATCAGACGAGCTTCTGAGGCACCACTGTAGGCGCGCTTCATATTATCCAGATCCCAGTAGCCTGTTTAGTGTTCAATATCAACTACTCATAGATGCGAATTCCAAACGCGCCTATGCAGGCTTGACCCCTAATATGTTTCGCTGTCGTAGGAATCTGAAAAAGTCAAGAGATAAGTGGAGCTTACATGGCATACCAAACCAGAAATTGTTAAAGGGGGTCGTATATAATACCAAGTCGTTCTTCATCATGTTACGTTGAAGTGTACTTACACAGAGTGAATATATACTCACTGTCGGTGGGTCACGTAAGCTTATGGCTTATTTCCCCGATCTACTCCGTACTTTATATGACGTGACAGTTGACACTCGGGACGACCACACGTCGGCACCGGCCAAGCTTTACGAGTAGCAATAAGCTACAAATGTTATCGAAACATCCAAGATGGTCACCGACTCAATTGATAATAGACGCACATTTTTCAACCAAGAACAAGTCCCTGACACAATCCGATGTGGTGTAGTGGTTAACATTAGTCGCTCTCAAGCCCAGAAAGCGTCTCCGACTAGCCCGGGGTTCGATTCCCCGCATCGGAATTCTTTTGTTCTTCTTTAACTTTTTTGTTATTCTTTTTTAACACTTTTCTTTTTAGTCGTCCCAGTGAAGGGATCGTAGTCTTCACGACCGTCGTGGCAATTGGGTTACGGATCGACCAGTACCAGGCAGCCAATGAAGTCGGGGACCCTTTACCTCCTTGCTTGTGATACCTATGTACGTTGTTGTCGCCTTCCAGTTTCGGACAGAAATTCGATAGTCCTGCCAGCTAGCTGGATAAATATCTGAAAACCTCACGCCTGGCGTCCAGCTTGACCTCTTTTGATCCAACATTCTGGCTCGCGTACTATTTTTGTCCCGCACCGTTGCATCGAAGTGACCCTACTCCGGGAGCGACAAAGCCTAGATGGCCCATTCTTCCGATGTCAACTGGGTAATATGGGTAAATGCTTTCCCACCTCGTCTGCCCGGCGTCTGATTGGTGCTTACGGAAGGGATGCATGCCTTCTTTTGAACTTCTAGGACTCTTGGCATATTTAAACGACGAGATCTCATTGGGTGTTCGTCGGTGAGGCCAGGTGAAGCTGCCTGCCAACATACGTTATCGGATTCTTGCTTTCCCATGCCGAGAATACCGTTGATGCATGGATCTATAAATACACCATGGCCCTCTGGACTATTGTCCGCGGGTAAGATCGTCAGACGATGGTTGACCGCCTCTGCTGTCGCCCCTCGATTTAGATGTATAGCGTTCTACCGCACAGCAAGTTACACCTTCAGTTATAACCCGGTATCACAATGCGCATAGCTACATTGCTAGTCATCGTCGGGTCTCTGGCCGCGAACATCTTTGCCTCTAGTATCCCCCCAGTCGCTCTCCGGGACACAGACCCGCCGCGCCCCGAGCCCAGACCCAAGGTCTCCCGCCTGAAGTACTGGGGCAGCGGGTGCTCGCAGGCCTCGCAGGCGCACGGCAGCGTCGACGTCGTGGCCGCGGACTACGAGCACGTCACGGCGCGCTTCCGGGACTTCGCGGCCCGGATCGGCCCCGGGACCAACGTGACGGAGCGCTCCACCTTCTGCCAGATGAGCATGCAGTTCGAGGGCGCCGAGCCCGGGTGGCAGGTCGCGCTTGATAGCGCCGAGTTTCGGGGGCACTTGGCCATCACGCCGCCCGTCACGATGCACACGTGGATGATCTCGTTCTTTGTCGAGGATGCTGCCAAGACGGTATGTTCCCAACTACCCTTCTAAGTTTCTTTATTCTTCTGCGTGGAGACCCTCCGCACGGTCCTGTACGCCGATGCGCATGTCTTCACTGACATACGATTGATTCGCCTCTTGTGACTTAGACCACATCAAGGGCGACCACTGAGCCCGCGAGCACGTCCGATGGCGACCTCACGACGAGCCTCGAGGTCCCCGAGGCCAAGTCCGTGTGGTCTCTGTGCTCGGACAGGTCGGGCTACACGGGCGTCATCGACGTCAACTATCGGGTCGCCTTCACGACGAAAGAGGCGCCTGGGACGGGATCGTACGGGAAGACCACACGGGGGGCGGTGACGGAGTCATTGTATTTCAAGTGGAGAAGATGCGAATGAACCATTTTCTGGTATCGGGCAAGCGGTTGCAGCAATAAACCGTACTTTCACCATTGACAGCACCTGTCTTAATCATTCCACTTACTCCAGATTCTAACTGTAGAATAAACGATCACTACTGTTGTTATGTTTCGTGGAACTGCTTCGGGGCGTTTCGCAACGGGGTAGCGAATGAATGGTTGGGGTCTGAACAAGTTGATTTAGAGATAATCGGCCCAATAGGCACTCTCAGGTATCAATGCAATGTCACGTTGCCTTGTACGACACGTCTTGTTGGGGTTCGCATTGCAAATTTGCACTTCTTTGCTGGCACCACCACATTTGCCGTCTATTTACTTACCTTTGCCTTCGTGATTGGGGGATTAAACAGCTTGAATATTACGGAAAATGGACGATACGTTCGAACCTGCAACTGAAAAGTCAAACCATGAGATTAAGACCGTCGCCGTCATCGGCGCCGGCATCAGCGGGGTCGTCGCGGCGGCGCATCTGCTCCGCGCGGGCATGGAAGTGATTGTTTTCGAGCGCGGTGATGAAATAGGCGGCGCGTGGATCTACAGTGAGAAACCGGACCGGGACCCGCCATTCCCCAACGCCCGTCTATCTTCAAGACCGGTTGGGACTGCCTCCAGCGATGAGCTGGAGCACGCGAAGCCGAAGACTGGGCCGATGCCGGTCCCCGAAGACGCAGCAGTCCGCGTCTTCGCGCCGCCGGGCCCCGTCTACACCGACATGAAGTGCCGTAGCGACAAGACACTCATGCGCACCACGCTCAGGGACTGGCCGGACGGGATCCAAGCGCCCATCGATCCCGAGGACGTGGTGGCGTACGTGCGGGACATCGCCGCTACGTACCAAGTCCGCGACAAAGTCCGTTTCCGCACCCGCGTGGACTCGATCGAACGAGGAGACGAGGGCTGGCGTGTCCAGAGCTCCACGCCGCCACCACAAGCCACCTCCGAAACAGAATCCTCCTTCTCTTCGCTAGAGAGCGAGGTATGGGACTTCGACGCCGTCGTCGTGGCGGCGGGCAGGAACGGCGTCCCGCGCGTGCCCGACGTCCCGGGGTTGTCGCAGTGGAAGGCTCGGTTCCCGGGCCGGGTCAGGCACGCGAAGCAGTATCGGAACCCGGCGCCGTACCGCGGCAAGACGGTCTTGGTCGTCGGCGCCCACGTCTCCGCGCTGGATATCACTAGCCATCTGGTCCGCGGCGGCGTCGCGAAGGTGTACCAGAGCGCTATTGAACGGGAGATCGACTTTAGAGGACTGGTGGATTGTGGTGGTACCTGTACGACGTTGGAGCAAGTGGCCATGGTGGCGGAGTTTGGCGCTACGGACGGATTTGGGGTCACGCCTCTGGATGACCGATCTCCCATACCGGGCAAAGTCGTACTTCGGGACGGTCGCATCTTGGACGACATCCACCACATCCTCTTCGCCACGGGGTACCTCGCTAGCTTCCCCTTCCTGGACCCCGTCCTGCAACATCCCGGCATGGAGCCCCGGGATGCCGACGAGACCGTCATTGTCACGGCGGAGGCCCGAACCGTCCACAACCTGCACGAGGACATCTTCTACATCCCCGACCCCTCGCTGGCATTTGTTGGGATCTCGTTATACGTTTCCAGCTTCTCCATGTTCGACGTCCAGGCCCAGGTCTTGGCAGCCGTCTGGGCGGGCCGGGCGCGCCTCCCCTCCCTCGCGGCCATGAGGGAGGAGCAGAGGCGGCGGAAGAGCCATGTGCGACTACTCCCGGGCATGACGCTCAATGGAATTTACCTTCTGGACGATTGCGTGATGCGGAGGCTGTTGGACTGGGTCAATGCAGACGCGGCGGAGGCAGGCGGGTGCCAGAGTCATGCTGGCATTCTTACCGAGCCCGATGCTGAATGGTGGGCTGCGTTTCGAGTCAAGAGGGAAGAGTCTCGAGCGGTTTTGGGGAACCTGCAAGATCAGTATCTGCGAATCTACGGGACTAGCTGGGATGAATTGCAGTCGCAGGTTTTGCACAAAGGTTGAGCAAATTTGTTACGAACTTTTCCTGCAGCTCTCAATTCAGGATCGACCCATTAACCTATTACGTACAAGTTACTCTCCAGGGCGCAAGCCCACACCGTGACGCCAAAAAGGACATATCAAAGCGTTTTGAACACTTCCATACATTTCTCAGCCGTGACGTTGGCACTGGCTGGATTGGCCCCCGTGACTATCCTCCCATCCGACATGGCGCAAGCATCCCAAGGTCCTGGAGGGGAAACGTCTGGGGCAGAAGTGAAATATCAGCTTCCTGTCATGGAACCCGTAGTAACATGGAGTGGTGATGGGACTTGGGATGTTGTACTTACAGGTCGCGCCGGCGTCGGCGGCAGAAGCCTCGATGGTCGGGCGTTTCCAGCTCTTGATGGTGTCCAGGACCCCTTCCTCCTCCTCGCCCTTGGTGGTGAACCCGGTGACCTTCTTCCCAGCAATGACCGACTTGGAGGTGGCCGGGTCAATGATTCCGGAGAAGATGGCACCACCGTGGCAGCTAGTCACACGAATCGCCGGTCAGTTTCCCGTTTTGACATATTCCTCGCCCCACGTGACAGGGTCAAACTTACACGGCCGAGACGATACCACCATTAGTGTAGATCTTTGATGCGACACCCTGCAAGCCCTTGGCATCCGGGTAGTCGATCAGGGAACCATGGCCAGCGGAGGCAAAGAACAGGCCATACTAAATACCCACGTTTCTCGGTCAGCACACGGTCACTTCTCCTCTTCGGCGTTGATACGGCCATCCCGATCATCAAGCAAGGGAGTAGAAGACGGTATTACCTCACCGGGCTTGATGTCTCCCGGTTTGAGTAGGTTGTCCAACTTGGAGCGGAACGTGCTGGAGTGGTTCTCCCAGATACTTCGCTCGGAATCGGACAGCCAATCCTTCTGGAGGGAGAGCCAGTCCGGCTGGTATTTGCCCGTTTCGGAGACGAGGTCCACCTCGAATCCGGCCTTCTGGAAGACTTCGAAGGGATGCAGCGCCTCGGTGATGAAGAGACCTGTGGGTAGAAACCCAGTCCACGTCAGGAATTGGCAACGCATCAAGGTGTTAGACGCCTACCAGTCTCCTTTCCATCTACATACAACGGCGCATGAGCCGATGTGACTGCGATAAGGGCCTTCTTGGGCGGAGACATGCTTGTTGGGTCGCGGTTGTTGTTTAGGGGTGATTGGATTGTTAATGGCGAGCGATGAAGGGAGGTTTGATTTGAATAAATACCATCGTCACTCTCTTTGGTCTTGAGGGAGGCCCCGCGCTGCAATATATACTTCCTCTAACCAGCACCCCCCATCGTCTCAACCTGATGCCATCTCTACGTTATTGCCTTTGACGCATCCATGCACAAATGAGGGGGAAGGCTAACACTATTCACAGCGAGTTTAGTCCATTCCGACGGATCCATTGGCTCAAGTCGACGTCTGTTCTAGGTAGGGTTTGCTGGTGTTCAACCCAAAGGGCTGATCAGTAGTTGCGACATCTCAGCTGTCAAGAGTCAAGACTGGGTTCCCCGCCATGCGCCCCCCTTTTACCCGCTGTAGCCCGTCCTGGGCCCTCCCATCAGGCTTTGGCTACAGCAGGTCTACCCGCTTTTAGCACCTACGACGTACATTGGGCGTGCAGCACTCAATCATGTCAGCTTTTCGAGCGATCTTGAACTCCCGACTCTTGGTCAATGGTTCCGTGTCAGAACCATACACTTCCAAGTCCCCAAAAAGGATGGAGAACCAAGCAACCATTCTATCAAAGTGCATACGAACCTAGAACACCGGCACAATCCTAATCGGTTCTTCCTCCTCTTCTCTGTACCCCCGGCAAATATCACACGGAACATGCACCCTTCCATACTTGTCGATCCCAAACACCGCCCGAGAAATCCCGTTCCACTTCTGCCTCCACCACGCCTTCTCTTTCCTCCGCTGCTCTTCTTCCCTGCGCTCGCAGCCGGCGCATCTCACGAGGGCGACTTTCGGGATCTGCCCCGCGAGGGAGTGGACGATTTGCACGTAGCCCGCCTGGTGCGGGCGTAACTGGTACAACGTCGGACAGTACCGTGGGTGCAGTTCCCCGTGGTTCGTGCAACAGGAAGGACAGTGGTCTTGAATTGCCGTGCACATGGTATGATGGAAACGTTTTTGGCCTTGAAGGCAATGGGATCTATGTGTAAATTCGTAGGAAGAAAACGCTATGCGCGAAAAGTGAGGTATTCTGTTATGGGACCTACGTTGTGCAGCAATATCGGCTTTCTGCATTTGGGGACCGTCTCTAAATGAACTCCTGGGGAAGGGCCTTGACGTGCTGCCAAGTTGCGTGGGGTCACTGGTAAGGCTGGACACAGGTACTTATAGATCAAATCGTATGTATTGCATTAGCGAAACAACGTGAAGAGTCACGGGTATCAAGCAAATCAGAGTCATCCCAGCCCAAACTCATGTATGTACTTCTCAGTCAACCAACCCCAACATCGCAACCAAACACCCCAGTTCTTCAAGTGCAGGTAGTCTTACATGACGTCGCACGTCCCCCTGCTCTCCAGATCCTCGATTCGATTCGTCAGCGCCCGTACCGCCTCCTCGTTCATGGTGCGCTCGTCGCGCAGCGTCTTCTCGAGCTCGACGAGGCGGCCGTGGTAGTGCTCCTTAAGCGCCTCGACCACGGTGCGGTTCTCCTCGGCCGAGTGGCGCAGCAGGTCCTCCATCTCTTTCACCTCGCGGCGGTGCTCCTTCTTGAGGCGTTCCAGCTCCACCATGACCTCGCGCCCCGCCGCCGTGTCGCGCAGCGCCTTGTTGTCCTTGCCCATCTCCTCTTGCAGCTGCAGGTAGAAGGGCTTGTTGCTGGCGAGCATCTGGGAGACCATGCGCTGCGCCGACTCGGTCGTGCCGGCGTACCGCAGGGCCTTGGCCTCGTAGGCGATCAGCACCTTCCAGAACTTGTCCTTCAATTCCTGCTCCCGCGCCGCGCCCTCGTCGGGCGACACCTTGTCCCACATGCTCGTGGCCAGGACCACGTTCTTGAGGTTCTTCTCGCCCGTCAGCTTCTGGAACATCTGCAGGTTCTTGGTGGCGTGGTGCGTCACGCGCGTGTCCGAGATGGGGTGCAGGTAGATGATGCCCGAGAGCTTCATGTCGCGCTTGTAGGCGGCCGCCAGGTAGTCGGCGATGAGCTGCAGCACCTCGGTGTCGGACATGTGCGTGTCGGAGAAGCCGGGCGTGTCGACGAAGCTGACGCTCTGGCCATCGATCTTGGTCTCAATGACCTGGATGTCGCGGGTGCCTAGAGAAGGGGCCAAGCGGGAGTCGTGGTTAGTCGCATGCCATGGATGTTGAAGAAGCAACGACAGAGAACGGGGGCAAGCAAGGGCAATGCATACATGATGTGAGGCTGTGGCCGATCTCGAGATCGGTCCGGCCCGTCACCTTGGAGATGAAGGTCGTCTTGCCGGCTCCGGTCATGCTGATCTGCCCGTTAGTCCCGAGTCGCCAGTAGTAACATCAGGCATTCCCAAAATAGTAAGAACTCATTTACCCCATAACGGCGATTAGCGCATCCTTGCTACCCCACAGCTTCTGGTACATGGATTTGGTGTATTTCAAGCCCGGGATTCCCTCCCCTGAGTGGCCCGCGTCGGCAGCGTTGGGCTTGTTAGTGCCAAATGTGGAGGCGTAGGTGCGCTGTTGGTCCTCGGTGCCCGTCGCATCGCGAGGCACGGGGGCGGTGGCCTGGCTCGCGGTGTCGCGCGGCGCCCGATTCGAGATGCTCGGAACGGAGGAAAGCCTGGTTGATTTCGACGACACGGTGCGCTGCGGCGCGTTGGGGGGCGACAGTTTGGTCTTGCCGTGTGCTGCTGATTCGAGGTCCGACATGTCGCTAACGGGCTCTGGGTCGATCAAGTCGAACTCGTCGTCGGATATATCTGGGTTTCGGATGACGGCCATCTTGTGCTGGCTGATTCAAGATGTCAAAGACGCGCCGAAATGTTTGCGATGAAATACTGCAGGTGGATTACGAAGTAGTTGCATGCGGTTTGCAGATAAACATTGAAGAGAAGATTGGTAGCCAAACAACATTGCAGTTTGGAAGGTATTGGCCACTTTTAGGCTCCCCTTTGCCCCTCCAACAGCACATGCACCTCGGATTTGACGTCATGGGCTAGCCCAGCGACACCTACCTTCAAAACGCCCCCAACAGCCAACAGCCTCCAAAAAGAAGCAACTGCATCTTAACCTTTGGTTCTTCTAAGGGCGACAACATAATTTGCGAGAATTCACTCGAAATAGGGGACTAGCGGAATCGGACATTGAAGAAGGTTTGTTGATTCCGGCATTGCGGCACCCTGAATACGAACTTCAATATATGTCGGCCTGAGGCGCGGGCAAGTCCCCGCAATGTCCATCCTAGTCGGGCAGGGATGGGATTTCAGGCATCCAATTGAAGGGCATTGTCTGCGCTGGAATTGATCTGGAATCATACCATATTCGTTATCTGCAATGCAACAGTGTATTCCGCTCTATTGACTTTATCCTTAGCTCACTGAACACATAAAGACCCCTACTTCTGAGCAAGACCCTGACTTTTGCCATGGTAAAATACAGGGTCCGTTGCCAATGGGGCGGAAAGCCCCGTCGGGCGCGCGGAAAGATCAATTGACGGGTGGATCGTCAATGTACGCCTCGTATAACGATTCCACAGCCCCAATCACCAGCTGATAATAGAATTAGTTCCCAGCTGAAAGAGTGAAACGGTCGACTTAGCGGCTTACAAGCGGGCTGTCAGAAATCGTACCACGGGGACAGGCAGCCATATAAGCAAAGCAGTGCAGTCTTTTTTCTGCTCTTAAAAGCCTCTCTTGCGAGAATGCTGTACTACTGCATGTCAATTGATCCATAGGAGTGCCTGGGAACAACCATCACCACGTCGACAATGCATCACCTCAGTCTCTTCTCCCTCGCGACATCGTGCTTGGCCGTATTGACGGCAGGTGTGCCGCTGATGCCCGGAGAGCCCATCCCCAGCGAACCGCGGGCCCCGCAGGTATGCAGGAACCCGCCAAAGAGGCTGGAGTGGCGACAGATGTCCCAGTCGCAGCAGAAGTCGTACATCGACGCGGTCATGTGCCTGACGATGACGGAATCCAAGTCGGGCATCGCGAGGGCCATCAACCGCTTCGACGATCACCAGGCCGTCCACAGCGTCCAGACGCCCAACATACATTGGGTCGTAAGTACCCTCTTCTCCCGCTCGCTTGGTGTCCACCCAGTTTCGCTCACACCTCCGCAGGGTCACTTCATATTATGGCACCGCTATCTGGTGGCTACATACGAGACGGCGTTGAGGGAAGAATGCGGCTATGAAGGCGGCCAACCGTAAGCTCTGACTCCTTGCCCCGAACTCCTCCCCGTCCTGTGACGCGCGATGTACCGAGCAGTGCACATGTCCCCAGTTGCTGACTTCAAGAAATAGCTACTGGGACTGGTCTCTAGACGCAAATCCGCACGAGCCCGACTCCATGGCAGCCTTCCCCACCGACGTCCTCGGACCCGGCCGGTACTCCTTCGGTGGCAACGGCGACTACGTCCAGCCCACGCCAGAGCAGAACCCGTTGAACCTGACGGGCGGCACGGGTGGTGGCTGCGTACGAGACGGCGCCTTCACGCCCGACCGGTTCCGCGTCAACTACGGGCCCGACCCCGGCTGCCTGAAGCGCGACTTCACGCCCTGGGTGCTCAATTCGTTCGCGGACCCGGCGCGCGTGCAGGAGGTTCTCGACCAGCCTGACTATGCGTCGTTCGCGCGCACCATAGAGAAGGTGCCAACTTTTGATGCGCCGAATATCCACGGCGGCGGCCACTTTGGGGTCGGGGGCGTGCTGGGGACGATTGGGAATGCTGAGAACAGTCCCGGTGGTATGTCATCCCCCCCTTGCTACTTACTATACCCGTGATTGTCTCATGTTCTGACCTCTGCTCCAGACCCGCTGTTCTACCTTCACCACGGAAACCTCGACCGCGTGCTATGGATGTGGCAGCAGAAGGACCCGGAGACCCGACTAAACCAGGTCGGCGGTCCCGTCGTGCCCATGGACTATGGCGGCCAGAACGTGACTCTGGACTTCACGGTCAATCTGGGCGAGTTGGCGGGAGACGCTACGCTCAAGCAACTGTTGGACACACAGAGCGGGGTGCTTTGTTACACATACTAGAATCAATCATCACGATGTCTATGAAAGCTCGAGGTCCAAGTGTATTATTCACTGCTAACTCCTCTGTCTAATCCACCTTGTAGTGTGCGAGTGACCGCCATTAAACCTCGTGATCGGCGTCTAGTATGCTTGATGTCGTAATGTCATTCAGTCGCGTGCCGTGGGTTCTTCTTGGTGTCATATCCTCCCATCGATGCGTCCGGGCCAGGTAGGCGAAGGAACACCGGTTACCTGCTGCCGTGATGAGGGGTGTCCGAACGTTTCTCCTCAGTCGGCAATGCCTGCACGTCTGCCATCCGCTCTTCCCTCGCTCTTATCCAGCCCCCCAGAAAATTGGCTACGCACACGCCGATCAAGAACATGGAGGTGGCGAACGTCGCTCGGAGTACCCATGTCTTCGCCGTTTCTGGAATCTTGCCAGACAGTGCAATGAGGATGAGCCCGAAATTGACCAGGGCTACCAACACCCACAGATTGGCCGCCATGATTCTGGCCTGGGTCGATGGTTCTGTGGGCATGGTGAAGACTGCTGGCTGTGGCACTCGATAAGAAAGAGGATGTATGATGTTTGAGTCTGGTGATGGTGGTAGCTGAGTCGACAGAGGAAGCGAAGGCTGCCTTTTATACGCAGTCCGCTGAGCCACCACGACCGGAGATAGGACCGGAACCAGAGAGGGGATCTCGCAGTCACCGGCCGTTATCAAGCTTTTGTCGATCCATAGGAGTCATATTTGGTTGTTGGAATGGTTTTGAGTTTATTATTTTGGAGGTAACCTGCTCTTTGTGAGTCTCTTGTTTCTGCCGGGGAGCCTTGGTATGAATCGGGGGGAAAAAAAGAAGGAAAAGAAGGCTTGGCTCGACGAATAGCAAAACGAGGATGCGGCTCTTTTTGCTGCCGTGTTGGTATCGCAGCTTGTGGGAGCGACGCCATGCCTTGTCGTCAAAGGAATCAGATCGCGCAAGTAGGAGTCCGACTGGGATTTAGGAAACAGCATCCCGTCAAGTCCAAATAAATGATTTATACATTTCCGAAAAAAACAAGGGGATACCTTGACAGATGCATCAATAGTTGAGTTGATGTATAGGCAGCCGTGCCAATTGTAAGTGCCGAGCTGAGCAGGAGGGCAGAGGGGAAGGGGTTTTGATGCCCGTGGAGGGTTGGGACGAATATTGAGTTGTGGTAAGCGAATGAGCTTCAACAACAAACGAGTTACCATCCGATGTGGTGTAGTGGTTAACATTAGTCGCTCTCATTCCTGAGTTCGTTCTGAAAGTCGTGATAAAGATCCGACTAGCCCGGGGTTCGATTCCCCGCATCGGAAAATTCTCTTTTTGATTTTTTTTTTTTCGTCCAGAATCCACCATAACTTGTGTTTGTTAGACAGGGCGGGAGTCGTGCAGTGACCTATCTATCATCTATTGCATAGTGACAGATAGCAACTGTCCACCGAGTTACTTACTGTAAGTTCAGTAAGAAGAACGTCGCAACTTGCGTGTGAGGCCGATCAAGTATGGCCGTCGTTCTGAACATGCGGGCGTTGACAGTGACATCTAAAATTGTGCTAGCAGATCTGTGACTGGCCAGCTCATCGGCGTTAAGACAGGGTGTGGAATTAGAGATCTTGAAAGTCAACACTGTTTGCTCCACTGGCAAGCAGAGGAATACCATGTTGAGATATAGTGCAGCCAGCATAAGACAACGTGGTAGACTACATAGATATATGTACCTTCAAATTATAGCCGAGCAATCTGCTAGGGGCAGGTATATCAATTACGATTACTCGCGCAAATCAGAACACTGTCTTTTACCTAAACCTAAAACGCCAACGCTATGCAGTTACGATTATAACATGTCCCATGGTGCGCACTCCTCCACGGGCAAGTCCATCAAGTGGTCGGGCGGCTTGAGAGACTTCTAAGCCCTGCCGCCGCTGCCGACCTTGAACCCTTCCATGACGGTACCCCACGACCCCTTCTCGCCCGCGCTACTGACTTCGCCCACGGCGATCTGGCGCATCATCAGGGTGTCCTTGGCGACCTTGAGCTTCTTGCCGGGGCCGGTGGTCAGGAAATCCTTGAACCAGGCCTCCTCGACGGCGTCGAAGGGCAGGGCGGCCAGCTCGCAGGCGCGCTCGGCCGTCTCGTTGCCGCGGCGCTCGTCGAGCACGTTGGCCGCGAGGCGCGTGAAGAGCTGCTCGCGCATGGCGACCGACTTGGTGCGGGAGAAGGCCAGGGCCTCGGACACGTTGGAGCGGCACATGGCGTCGAAGAGCAGCTCGATGGCCTGCGGGCTCTTGAGGACCGGCTGCACCGTGTGGTAGTAGGCCAGGGGCAGGGTGTAGTCCTCGTCCGGGCTGCCGTGGCGCACGAGTGTGGTGACGATGTCGTCGGCGAACTCGGCCTGCAGGCTCGGGTGGGCGAGGTGCTCGAGGGCGACGGCGAAGGCTTGCCGGTCCATGTTCCAGAGGCCGCGCATGAAGATTTGGTATTTGGTGGGGACGCCGGCGCGGTGGGCGAAGGAGTCGGCCTTGTCTTCGTCGAAGTCGAGCAGGATGTAGAAGATGACGGACAGCTTGTGGTGGTCTTCGATCGAGTTCGACTTGCTGATTTGCTCGTGCAGCTGGCGGAGGTGGTCTTCGGACTTGGGCGGGTACAGTTTGCTGGCTAAAGGGACGTAACAGCATATGGTTAGTCCTGGTAAACTTGCGATGGTAGTAAGGAGCTCGTCGGCGGCATACCTTTGGCGTGGCCCAGCGCAGCAAGGACTCTGTCGATGAAGAGGGCGCCGCCCAGGGTGCGACGATGGTTGTCGGCCTCTTGCAAGGCTTTGCGACCGTAAGGGAAAGAATCCATAGATCCGAAGACCCGGTCGAACTTGGTGCAGTCAATCATCTTGGGCGATGTTGGAGAGGCACTAGACCTAACCACAGCAGTATTTCAATGTCAAAGCAGGTTGTCGATCTGATCTGAAGAGTCGGGTTGAAGATAGCTCTCAGATGTATGCAAAGTCTCTCTCTCTCAGTTGCGCCGTGTAGATGCGCCGAGCTTTCTCCGGGATGGAATTCAGAAAGCAAACAATCGACAAATGCAAGCAACAGGCCGTCCAAAGCTTGGGCACGCGAATGGCAGACAAGCTCGACGCGCTAAAAAGTTGGGCTGGATTTGGGTGACAACTCAATTAGAGCGGCAGGGGGGGGGGGTTCTCGGGTCCTTTTGCTGGCTGATCTGGCGGTCTGGTGGGGTGTTCATGTTTTTGTTTACTTTGGATGCCAAATCAGATCTGGGGCCACACTGCCACTAGGTTACAGGCAACTTGGATGAAAACTGTCTCCGCCCGCCCCAAAATCATGAGATACGACCATTATCAACCATCACGACACCGCGCCGACCACTACTAACCCGCAGGTCCAATCCCACCGCCAGCTCAGCGCCAGTCCGAGTCGCATTTGCTTTTCCTTTTTGCATTTTGCGCATCATTGCAGACAATGTCCGGACGCCCCTCCCGCCGCGCGGCTGCAGCCCGCAAAGCCGTCATCGAATCGTCCGACGAGGACGACGGTGTCGGCGACACCACCGCCATCAAGAAACAGGATGACAGCGAAGATGAATTCTCGATTGTCGAACCACCCGCCCGCGCCCCGCGCAAGTCGACCGCCGGCAGGCGAAAGGCCGCCTCAGCCGTAGGCACCTCCTCCACAACTCGCGCCCGCAGAACACGGAAGAGTGCTGCACCACCCTCAGCAGAGCCTAGCGAGATATTAGATGCCGACACGACGGCTACTACTGTCCGATCAGCGCATACAGAAGAGGCAGAGGAGGAAGAAGAAGTACCAGTCAAGAAGCTGCCGGTTCCCCGCAAGAGGAAGACGGCTGCGAAGACGGCTGCGCCGCGAAAGTCCAGAAAGTCGCAAACTCCAGACGTCCAGCAACCACCAACAGATGTTGAACAGACACCGGCGCCTTCAGAATCAGTCCCTCCCCAGGAAACACCGGCACCGCCAACACCAAACGCCCCTCAAGAGGCACCAGAAGCTTCAACATCGGAACTCCCTGAAGAGGCATCGGTAGTTCAAATATCCGATCCCCAGCCCGACATGCCACCAGAGATGCCACAGCCACCCGCTACACCCTCGGCCAACCTTGAGAAACTGAAGAATGAAACACCTGCCACTGTCAAGCATATTAAGGAGAGCGAGACACCTGCTACGGTCAAGCCTATCAAGGCCTTGGACACCATCCTGGAGCGGCCCATGGACATTGTCTTGAAGTCGCGCGCTCAAATGACCGTACCCATTGTCGAGGAGACGGGACCCAAGTCTCGCACCGTCATCAGGAACCTTATCCTCAACAACTTCAAGAGTTACGCCGGGCGGCAAGAGGTCGGCCCTTTCCACGCCTCCTTCTCGTCCGTCGTCGGACCCAACGGATCTGGCAAGTCCAACGTCATTGACTCCTTGCTCTTCGTCTTTGGTTTCCGAGCCAGCAAGATGCGACAAGGCAAGGTCTCGGCCCTCATCCACAACTCGGCCCAGTATCCCAATTTGGACCACTGTGAAGTTGCCGTCCACTTCCAAGAGGTTGAGGACCTGGTATGCGTTCTCCATCCCACGATATGTCTGGATCAGATACTAACTTAACTGCTAATAGCCCGGTGGCGGCTCGGAAGTCGTACCCAACTCCCAGCTTGTCATTTCAAGAAAGGCTTTCAAGAACAATTCTAGCAAATATTACATCGACGGGAAGGAGTCAACATTTACCATCGTCACGACGCTGCTCCGAGATCGTGGCGTTGATTTGGACCACAAACGGTTCCTGATTCTCCAGGGTGAAGTCGAGTCGATCGCGCAAATGAAGCCCAAGGCAGGCAACGAACACGAAGACGGTCTGCTGGAATACCTCGAAGACATTATTGGTACTTCAAAGTACAAGACCCCAATCGAAGAGTCTGCTACCGAAGTCGAGACTCTGAACGAGATCTGCATGGAGAAGAGTGGCCGCGTTCAGCACGTCGAAAAGGAGAAGAACAGCCTCGAGGACAAGAAGGACTTGGCACTGGCTTATGTTCGCGACGAAAATGAGCTCACCTTGAAGCAGTCCGCCCTCTACCAACTCTACATCAGCGAGTGCAACGACAACGTGAACGTCACGGAGGAGGCCATCAACCAGATGCAGGCCCAGCTGGACGACGAGCTGGAGAAGCACCAAGGCAGTGAGCAACATATTAAGCAGTTGCAGAAGACCTACAGCAAGGGCAGCAAGGAGTACGAGGCTATGGAAAAAGAGCACCAGGCTTTGGCCAAGGAGGTTGCCAAATTTGAGCAGGAACGTGTCAAGTTTGACGAGAAGCGCAAGTTCCTGACAGACAAGCGGAAAAAGCTGGAGAAGACCATCGCCAACGCCGAGAAGTCGTCAACGGAAGCTGACGAGACTATCGAGCAATGCACAGAGGAGATCGCGGAAAGCACGGAACAGATTGGTGGTCTTGAAGAGACCATCCAGGAGGAAGAGGCCGAGTTGGCGACCATCCGTGACAGTCTCAAAGGCAAGACCCAGGTGTTCTCTGATCAGATTGCGACCAAGCAAAAGTCGTTGGAGCCCTGGAAGGAGAAGATCAACCAAAAGCAATCTTCCATTGCTGTTGCCAAGTCTGAGCTTGCCATCCTCGAGGAGAAAGCCAATGCTGGCTCTGTCGCTCTGGAGGAGATGAACTCCAAAATCACCTCCATCGAAGAAGGCCGGGAAGCAAAACTGGCCCAACTGGAAGAGTGCGAGACCGAAAAGGCGTCTCTGGAGAAGGAAGCGAAGAAGGTCGAGTCCGATTTGGCCCAGTTCGCCTCCAAGGAGCACATCATTCGCAACAAGGTCTCCAACGCCCGCCAGAAGGCCGATGAAGCGCGGTCAAGTCTGTCATCGAACCAGAACCGTGGCAACGTTCTCACGGCCCTGATGCGCATGAAGGAGTCTGGTCGTATCGATGGCTTCCACGGTCGTCTAGGCAATCTCGGTGCCATCGACCCGAAGTACGACGTTGCTATCTCCACCGCATGTGGTGCCCTCGACAATTTCGTAACCGACACGGTCGAAGCTGGTCAGCAATGCATCGAGTATCTGCGCAAGACAAACCTGGGACGTGGAAACTTTATGTGTCTTGACAAGCTGCGCGCTCGGGGTATGGACGCCATTCAGACACCCGAGAACGCGCCTAGGCTCTTTGACCTGGTCACAGCCAAGGACGACAAGTTCCGCCCTGCCTTCTACCATGCGCTTCAGGACACCCTGGTGGCCAACGACCTCGCCCAGGCTAACCGAATTGCCTATGGTGCCAAGCGATGGCGTGTTGTCACACTTGCCGGTGAGCTCATCGACAAGAGTGGTACCATGTCCGGTGGTGGCAACACTGTCAAGAAGGGACTCATGTCCAGCAAGCTTGTGGCCGACACGTCTAAGGAGCAAGTCACCCAACTTGAGGAGGACCGTGATGTGCTGGAGCAGAAGTTCCAGAAGTTCCAAGACCAGCAGCGAGAACTGGAGTCTCGACTGCGGTACCTCAACAACCAGATCCCTCATCTCGAGACCAAGATGCAGAAGATCAACCTCGAGATCCAGAGTGCCGAAAAGAACCTGGTGGACGCCAAGCGTCGCATCAAGGAGCTGGGCAAGGAGCACCAGCCATCCCAGACGGACGACAACCGTGCTGCGGCCCTGAACAAGGAGATCGCCAAGCTGGAGAAGGAGGTCCAGAAGCTCCACGCCGAGACGGAAGATGTGGAAGCGGAGATCAAGGAGCTCCAAGACAAGATCATGGAGGTTGGTGGTGAGAAGCTGCGAGCTCAGCGCGCCAAGGTCGACTCCATGAAGGAAGAGATGGCGTCCCACAACGAAGCCATCTCGGCCGCCGAGGTCAAGCGCGCCAAGGCCGAGAAGTCCAAGACGAAGCTCGAGAAGGACCATGCGAAGGCGACCAAGGAGGTCGAGGCGGCCATTCGCGATCTCGAGAAGCTCGAGGCCGAGGTCGAGAACCAGGGCGAGAAGTCCGAGACGCTGCAGGCCCGCGTTGACGAGGCCGAGGCCGCGCTGACCGAGAAGAAGGAGGAGCTGGCGACCATCAAGGCTGAGCTCGACGAGAAGACGACGGAGCTCAACGAGACCCGGGCCATCGAGATCGAGATGCGCAACAAGCTCGAGGAGAACCACAAGGCCCTGGGCGAGAACCAGAAGCGGCTGCGGTACTGGAACGACAAGCTGGGCAAGCTCAAGATTCAGAACATCAGCGACTTGGAGGGCGCTCCGGCTCCCAAGAAGGCTGCTCCTGCTGAAGGTGCCGAAGGTGCTGACGGTGAGGAGTCGGCCGAGCCTGCTGAGCCTGTCGAACCCGCGGAGGCCGAGGAGTCGGAGCCCCAGGAAGGCGAGGAATCGGAGAAGAAGCAGAACAGCGACGAGGAGTCTGAGGATGGAGAAGAGGACGACAGCGAAGGCGAAGAGGCGAACAATACCCAGGTCACAATTGGCAATACGACGAGAGCACCTGATGAGCTTCCACGCTTCACCGATGACGAACTCAAGGACATGTCCAAGGAACGACTCAAGGCCGAGATCGCGGCCCTCGAGGAGAAGGTACAGAACGTCAACGTTGACCTTGCTGTTCTCTCAGAATACCGTCGTCGTGTTGAGGAACACGCTAGCCGGTCATCCGACCTCGCCACCGCTGTTGCGCAGCGTGATGCCGCCAAGAAGCGATGCGACGACCTGCGCCGCCTGCGCCTGGAGGGCTTCATGGAGGGCTTCAGCACCATCTCCCTGCGCCTCAAGGAGATGTACCAGATGATTACCATGGGTGGTAACGCCGAGCTCGAGCTTGTCGATAGTTTGGACCCGTTCTCGGAGGGCATCCTGTTCAGTGTCATGCCGCCCAAGAAGAGCTGGAAGAACATCAGCAACTTGTCGGGTGGCGAGAAGACGCTATCCAGTCTGGCGCTCGTCTTCGCGCTGCACCACTACAAGCCGACGCCGCTTTACGTCATGGACGAGATTGACGCTGCCCTGGATTTCCGAAACGTAAGTCATGAACACCCATATCTTTCAACGCCGTACGTGCTGGCACATATGCTAACTTTGCTTCTCTACCAGGTGTCTATCGTGGCGAACTACATCAAGGAGCGTACCAAGAACGCCCAGTTCATCGTCATCTCCCTCCGAAACAACATGTTCGAGCTGGCTGCCCGCCTTGTGGGTGTCTACAAGGTCAACCACATGACCAAGAGCGTGACGATCGAGAACAAGGACTACATCAACCGGCCGGTGCCCGCGTCGCAGCGGCCTGCCGGTGGCGGTATGACCATGACGGTTGGATGAGAGGAATGTGGTACATGACTTTTGACGACGACTATGCGAGAGAGGCTGTCTGATATTGGTGGTTCTGCCGTGTGTGCGTGTATATGAAATGGATGCATGGATGTTAGAGAGAATGTTCGTGCTTGGATACCCCCAACTGTGTCTTTCTGCACCTGGCCCCTGAAAGTAAAATGGTGGTGGGTCTTGGGCTTTGCGTTTGGTGGGAGGGAAGGAATGGATTGTTTCTCCTGGCGGTCGGACGGATGTGTGTATAGCGGGCGCGCGCTTGCGTGCGTCTTATGATTAATGAAATGATATATGACTTGTTAGTTCTACGGAATTGATAGTTTTCTGATTGACGTTTGATGCTTCAACTTGTTTAAGTAATGCGCAAGGTTTAAGTGAAAGCCGACCGGCGCAGCAGCCCCTGGAACTATCATGACAGCAGCAGAAGCAAGCAACAGTGCGACACTTGAGAACTGTAAGCCCCCTCTTGATCCTGAAGTGTCAACTCGTTCAAGTGAAGAAGTTTCGAGTGCCCGCAATGATCCGTTCGTGCCACAAGCAACACATCGGGTGACGGACCGTTCGGTTGCTCGAGATTTGGGTCGCAACGTTGCCTATCTTTGTGGGTTGGTCTGTTTGATGAATACACGTCTAGGTATCTTTTCCAGGCGTTATTTGACTGGGTATCCATTGCAGACGGCACGTTGTATCTGTTCACCCCGTTTATTATAAATAATAATGCCAATGTGTCCGTTCTCTTGATTGCTTACAATGGCCCAAGAGTTAGAGACTTTACCCGGGCCAATGTAGTGGACATGGGTATGTCTTGGAAGTTTTTGTCGTCGAAGTCGGCGACGGCCAGTCCTGTAGGACAGCAAACATAGTACCGGCGCTGCTTCCGTCGAATTAGACACCTGTCGAAGCAATGTAGGCGCGCAATGGATATGATGCGCAGGTTTATTAATAGCATACGGAGTAAATATAGAACAGTACAACCTGCCAATCCAATGTGCAGCTAGGACATGACCTCATCTACCACGAAACACGCAGAGCACAGCAGTAACGTCCCGAAATGTTTTCCATATGGCTGTGATGGTGGGGTACTCTGTACTGAAGTCTATTGTAGTGGTTCTGGATTTGAGTGACCCCACTGCTAATCACTAGCCAATTCCCACTCCAACAATGACCTGTCGTCATTTGCAGAGGTCCCAACTGGAAAATGGGCGTTGAGAAAATAGAGAAACAGTATACCACTAGAAGGAAAATACAGATTCAGTTCCAAGTATTAGCCATGGGCGTCGCCCTCCAGGTCGCGACGCTTATCGTCCAAAACCAGTCGGGTCCAAATTTGCGCATTGATGTTCGCAAGCCATGCGATCAATCTTCCTATCGCGAGTGAAGGATTGTTGCAACCAGCGGGTCATGTGCCAATGAGCTTATCTCAGGAATGCCAATAATGTCACATTGAATCAAACAGTCGATTTTTTAATTGGCTCGGGAGTTCTCGAGTTGTAAAGAGATTTTTCTGTGATATCCTAATGATCCATCCAAGTCATGTTTGCTAGGAAATGTCTATCTTGTTGCTTGAGTAGTCTACTCATCCGGTCCTGAATACTCGATGAGGAGTGCCCTCCTGCTCGTACCTCTCGTGCACCGGCGCCACTACCCAAGAAAAGAAGTTTTCTCGCATAATTTCGTTGTCAAATCTCTGCGAACCCCTTCGTCCTCGGGAAGGAAATCTAAGGCAGCACTTGACCGCATCCATGTAAGAGTCGCAAACCGCAAAATATAGATCCTCGGCTGCCTCTTCGGCGACCTCGAGGCTCTGGAGCAGCGTCTCACTGTGATCCAAGCCGTTGAAGGTCGTTCCAGTTGCAGAACTCCCGCGTTTCCGGCTAACAAAATCTTCGTATAAGTTACTGAAGTCGGTGTCGAGTCCGATCTCGATCAGAAGGACCGCGAGCGCAAAGAGGGTGCGATGCGGAACGGCAGCTTTGGTGCTGCTTTCACCTGGCTTTGGACCTGTGGGGGGTCCTGGTTTTGCGAATCGATAGGAAAAGGCAGGGATCGCATTCGCGTTGTCTAGGTTCTCCGTACCAGCTTGCATGATTTGATCGGTAAGCAAAACTATGTCGTTCTCAATCATCCTGGTATCCTCAAGCCAGGGGGTACCACACAGGAGTAGTACCGCCCATGCGGCGGCCGAGGCGATGGCAAGGCGGTCCTTCGTGGACATGTTCCTTTTCTGCCACAAACTCCTGCTGCGACTCGGACATGCATGTATAGTTGCGTGGCTTGTCAAGTATTCCCGCCAGCTTAGTACATAGGCAGATTTATCTGCGGGCTGTTTTCTTTCGAGAATTACCATGCTTTTATTGTAAGGATCGGAAGAGCTTAGCAAATAGCCGTCGAAGAGCTTATGCGCTGGTTGCGAGCAGATTGAGCGAATGTGTTCTCTTTCAGGCTCGTCACCCGCTGTAAGTCGGTTAGACAACAAACCGTTCTCCCCGAGTTTATATTGTGTGGAAATCCTACCAGATCTCACACTCTGTGAGCCGCTGGACATCGCTGGTGGTCTGTCACGCCTAGCCTTTTCAAGCTTCTTGCTCGATGATCGTGCCGCTGTCAAGCTGCCTGTAGCACCTAAACTGTTCACTTGTTGGGTAGGGGCGATCGGTGTGCTCGGCTCAAGTCGGACCTTAGCTGTTTGCCATGACTGTGGTGTCTGTGAGCAACAGTCCCTTTCCGGGAAGGAAATGTCAGGTAATTGGAAAGTCTCTAGTCGTTGATGATACCATGAGAGGTCAATCATGTTCAGATGGATGTTAGTACAGTCTCGGTCGTAGGCCTCACTCAGAGCCTTGTGGATAATGCAAGCATCGCTCCGAAGTTTCTGGCAGACGATTTTGTTGAGGGATTGGCCTTGTCTCGAGTCAATACTGTGAGTATTCACCGTGACCTCACTCTTCCCCTCCAAGAGAATCCTTAGGTTACAATTATGCCTGAAGATCTCACTGAGCAGTTCGTTGGTTTCTTCCCTTTTGAAAGTTCGTTTTATCCTGTGCCATTCGGAACGTGTGCGAGTCAACAAAACTGGCTATAGCGACGTACTAATCAGTTTCGGGTGCTCAAGCATGATGAATGTCTAATCACCTTTCCATCCATATCAATCTGAAGCCGATCTCTCAGCTTCCAGATGGTTTGCCTGAAGTCCTTAATTGTATCCACGATGTCGGTGTAATCTTCAGGGAAGTACTGGGCGAGCTTCTCGTCGACTTCATGCTCAATAAGGGCAGGACTTAGGATCTTCAAAGTCTGTTTGAGCTTCAGGTACTCTACCTTCAGCTGCCGTTGCTTGGCGGGGAGATTGCTTTCATTGGATCAATCCCCATAGAAGTCGACGATATCACCAATCCCTTTCAATACGACTGGGAAGGCGCCCAAAACAAGCCCGGCAACTTCCATGGCAGACCTGTTCAAATCGCGGAGCCGTACATCTATAACAAGAGGAACAATCGAAGTTCTGATAGTGAGTGACAAAAAGAAAGAAAATGGCACTCGATCCAAAAGACTGCAGACTTATGAGGATCTCCCCTTGCTGACGATTCCGATTGGTCTTCGAAATGAATTACCCCGCACGATTAATCCGAACATCGGTATGAAAACGCACTCCCTCTTTTCCCAGCCCTAGAGAGCGTAGTCATTTCTTACGTTCATATCTGTATGAACATTTACAGTATTTCGCATCGAATATGTCTGGCCATCCAGCTCATGAGGTCTATTCAATGCAGGTCACGCCCGAAACAGTCCCTGGTCTCTTCACCAATGGGTTGAGATGCTTTGAGGAAATTCTACCCTGGCTAGACCAGTCGCTTGAACTTTCTGAGTCACCAATCCTTGAAGCTGCTTACGAAGAGTGCACTCGATTTAGGATATGGGGCCTACAGAATGGAGTATCCTCATCCGATGATACCTGTGCGTCCTTGGGAGAGCGTCTCAAAGAACAACCTGAGGTCGAGCAACTAGTTCTCGAGATTTTGCACGATGCCAATTCGACTTTATCCAAGATTATGCAAGAGATTAAAGAGCACAGATCTGACTCATTCGTCAGAACCAGCGAACTGGAAACCGATAGTGATACCTCGGTTTCTTCGGATAGCACTTCTACCTCAATCTTGATGGGCCATTTGAAAAGGCTCTTTGAGAATGTTGCCGAGCTTTACACGCTGCAGACTCTCCTCAGAACACCAAGTATGAAGATTCAACACCCTCACTCTACACAATCGTCCGTGGTTGTACCTATTTATCAACCAGACAACGAAGGCGTAAAGTCAACGTCGGATGATTTGAAACAGACCTTCAGTCCAGCCTCCGCTCGGGGAGAAAACCCAGGGAATAGGAAGCCAAATACGTATCTGCCGAAATGGAATGAAGCTCCTGTCGCATCCCCAACAACACAGTGGCCACTTTCGCAACACAGTGCATCAACAGATATGTACAGCGACGAAGTCCCTAAGAAGCTTCTTGCGGAGCAAAAATCCAATAATCGCCATTTGGTACGAAGTGACACCACTGCAGTAGGTGATTATCAGGTTTTCCACTGGATTGGCGACTCGGTCTTCCTTGAACCACCGTCATGGGAACAAGGTGACAAAACATACTTCCTCAAGGGTCATCGGCGCATTTCGAGCGTCAGTGAGTACACCAAGTACCACCCCAAAATTGCATTTGCAGTACTTCGGATCTACAGCGAAAATGCACAGCCGCCCAAGGGGTTTGCGAATATTCATGGTACTCTGCCATCACCTAAGCCCTCGAAGGAGTACGTCAAATTTATCGCTCCCGAGATGATCTCCGCTATGCAGAGATTTTTGATATCCATCCCTAATTTCGACGACCAACTGTTGGAATCCAATATGTACGACGAGGAACGCTTTGGTCCGACAGGTGAGCCCCTAGCGCAGTCTGTCGCGCCCACGTTAGTCAGCACGAGTAAGTTGGACGACGAAATTCCCAGACCTTACCTATTCTGGTTTTTCTGTCGGAGTCAAGCGAACGAGGCGATAGGAAAGCTACAACGTCACGATGCTTTCCTTATCACAATCTTCCGAGACTGGATTGAAACCGCCTATGGCCCTCTATGGAAGACCGTGAATTCGGAATTCGCCAAGGGCCTTGTATCGCCACAGAGCATACAATACCTGATTCGTCCAGGGGACGTACTGGTCTCCCAAAAGGGAAGCGTTATCGAGTCCTACATAGCGACCTCATGGTTGTTTCAACACCCCACAGAGAAACCGGATCATCAGAATATCATGATTAAATATTCCGTGGAATGTTGGTGTTGGGACGATAACGGCATCCGGAAGCGACACACTACTCGTGGATTGAGAATATCAACTTCTTCACGCTATACATCGATCAAAACGCTAGAAGTGTCTCCTCTCTGGTCGAGGCATGTGAAGCTTCAACGGCAATTGGAGAAAAGAGGTCGGACATTTTGTGAATGTCGCAAAGGCAAGCTGGTATCGTATGCGAAGGAAGGAGTTGATGAAGTGAATATGGTATGTATTTCTATTTGTGTTTTAACAGACGACAGTCCTTGATCAGCTGACTTACATGTTATAGGCAAATGACAAGTTTATCATCGATGCTGCTACTTACCGCATGTTTCAGAGGAGAGTACCATTTGCTAATCAAGGAATGTATTCGTACAGTCGGATGCTGCAGTCGAATATAGAAGATGAGCCTGATGAGCTAGCTGATTCATACGAAGAACCACCGAAGCAACCGTTGCTGCTTGTTTTCCCAAGGCAGGTCACTGCATTCGACTTGAAACGCAATCTTTGGAGTAAGTTGATTGAACTGCCTAGTTATTTCAGTCTTTCTGTTTGCGGGTCTTGACTCCTAACTTCACGATAGCTAAAATCGAGGTTGACAACATTCGGGAGGTTACCTGGGACCAAAGCTCTTTTGATAAACTTGCCTTACAAAGAGATTCCAAGGAGCTCATTGAAGCTCTAGTCACAAGTCAGATCGACGCCTCTGAAGGCACCGATATAGTCGCGGGAAAGGGCAACGGCCTTATAATGCTCTTACATGGTGGACCCGGGACCGGCAAGACATTCACCGCAGAAAGTATCGCCGAACTTGCGCATAAACCATTGTTCAGGGTAACATGCAGCGGTATCGGAACCAAGCCCGAGGAGGCCGAGCCATATCTTGAATTGGTATTTTATCTAGGGAAGAAGTGGGACTGCATAGTCCTCCTAGACGAGGCCGATGTATTCTTGGAACAGAGGGGGCGATATGACTTGACCCGCAATGCCATGGTTTCGGTATTCCTAAAGATCATGGAGTACCACCAAGGCATTCTATTACTGACTTCGAATCGGCCTGGGCTGTTTGACGAAGCTTTCAAGTCACGGATTCAGCTATCATTGCGCTATCCCGACTTGACTGAAGAATACCGATACCTGATCTGGAGTAACTTCATCGACAGGCTCGAAAGTTTCTCGGACCCAAAAATATCCTGCCAGAATCTTCGAAATCATCTCAATCCCCTGGCCGCGATAGAGATGAATGGCCGCCAGATCCGCAATGTTATCACGAACGCTCGTCAATTGGCAAAATTCAGAAACAAGTACCTGGACTATGATCTTCTACGGCACGTTATGGAGATGTCCATGGAGTTTGAGGTGTATACAAGAGCAGTCAATGAAGATATTACGGACCAAGAGCGAGCGCGAGGGGAAGGATGGAGGTAATGTATACATTCATTTTGGGAGATTTACATAAAGCTTATTCTAACGATGATAACGCGTCTCTTTATACTCTTTCTTCTGTGATATATAATGGATAATCAGAGGAATGTAACCAACTATTCATAGCTGCGGGTGGTTAGATAACTAAGGCGCTTCTTCGTAGTTGGCATGGTCCGACGGCACCGCCACCACCTCCCCCTTCCACTGCTCCGTCCCCGCCCGGATCCCCTGCGTCCCGAACTTACGCGCCATCAGCAGGAACTCGAACTGCTCGCCCTCCGTCTGCGACACGGCCGCGTCGCTGAAGCCGTACAGCTTCGGCACCCGCACCGCCCGCTGGAAGGCGGGCCGCTGCGCCAGCGCGTCGTGCCAGGCTTTGACGTGCGGGTACGCGGCGAGGTCGATGCCGCACCACTTGGCCGAGTGCGCGAAGATGAAGATGGCGAAGTCGGCGACGGTCATGCGGTCGCCGGCAACGAAGCGGAAGGTGGACTGCACGAGACGGGGATGACAACGTTAGTCTGTGGTCTTCGTCCGGTATTGTGCGAAGCGGGATAGGTGCCAAGGTGCCAATCCGAGATTGAGGGGGGCGACTTACTAGTTGCCTGTCCAACACATGATGTAGTCTTCGTGACTCGGCCGTATAGCGCCACGATCCGTACTCCGCAGTCTCCTTGCTAGGATTGTACCGGTTATAGTGGGCTGCTTGGCCCATCATGGGCCCGTAGCCCGAGATCTGCCAAGATAGCTATGAATTCATGTCAGCAATCCCCCCTCCCTCAAAAGATCAGGTAAAGCGCGCGTTGGCCAACTCACCCAAGACATCTGCGACCAATACTCCGGCGTCCCGATGGGGTACGAGAAGCGGTGGTCCTTGTCAAACTCGTGCGCCAGGTAGAGAAGGCAGGCCCCGCTCTCCCAGACCGTGACCGAGGTCCCGTCGTCCTTGACGTGTACAATGGCCGGCGCCTTGCCGTTGGGGTTGATGGAGCCCACGTACCAGTCCGACTTCATCTCGGCCACCAACATGTCTAGATTGACGTAGTTGTATGGGATGCTGTTGGGCGGTAGACGCAACCAATCAGTCAGCTCATCATCGGCTTTGCAAGGCACCCCGTCGAAACAAATATGCTAGTGGTGCTGGCTTACCCAAGCTCTTCGGCCAAGATGACCACCTTGTGCGGATTGACGGCGGCACAGCCGTAGATGTTGAGGCCCGGCTTCGGGGCTTTCTCGGGAGGAGGGGTGGCCATTATAACGAAAGGTCTTGCTGAAGTGAGCGATAAAATATGATATTGTCTCGAGCATATAGTAAGAAGGAAGAGAGGGGGGGCGGGGAATGGACATCTCGAGAACCGTCAGATTTAAGCTTGCTGGAGCAAGGGAGAAACAAGGGGGCCGGCTAACCCAAATCGGGTCACCTGCATAAAAGTCCACAACTGCATCGTTCGTAAAAGTAGTTGCTCCGGGGATGCGGCGTCGTTGGTCCTACCGAGCTAGGCAAGCATACCAAGGCGTGTGTTTCATTGGTGAAAGTATCGAAGCAAGGGAGGTTGGGAGTTGTTGGTAGGCCGGATAGGCTGTGTACATGGACAGGGGCCAAAGACAAGGCAAACGCCATCGATGCCCTGACAGCATTGCTTTGACGCCGAATTGGCAATCAAAATCAAGTATGCAAGAATGGACTTTTTGAGAGATCGTCTGAGGCGCAAGCCATGTTGGTAACAGAAGCTATGTAGAGATATGGTTCTGTCTCTGTGGGTGGCACTACTTGGATCCAGTAAGGGGAGTACAGTAATAACCCTTCTGGTTGGCAGATATTATGAGGTGAGCGGACGGATTCTAACTGATATTTAAGTCTGTGGCTTATTAAATCTGTTAAGATTTCTTATCCTCCATTCTAAGTTTTCTTTCTCTTTTGTATGCCGTACATGGCAATGATATATTTATCAGCAACAGAATGTCGACCATGAAACCATCAGGAGCTACTACCAGTAACTCTGAAAGCACAACAGAGTCAAATTCAACGTTGGAGCACCCGCTGCAATATCAAGCCACACCAGAAAAGGCAATTGATGCTGCAACCCATGATGGAGTTCAGTCAAAATACGTCACTGACATCAGGCTTGGGCTAGTCATCACCAACATCATCATAGCCTGTTTCCTCATGCTAGTCGACACTATGGTGATTAGCACCGTAGCGGGGTAAGGTGTCACGGGTAAAGAAATTGACATCGTATTGGCCGTTGGAGACCACCTTAGCACTTAATTCGGTGATCCCGTTGGCGCTTGTATGCGGCTCGGTTTGGTATCTTGATTCAGAGCGTGGCTTCCTTGTTCCAGGTTGCATTATTGGTGTGGAATCGGTGAGGGGTGGGTGATTGTGCCGTCGAGCTGTGACTGCTATCCACATAGAAATTGGAAAGAGGACGTGCCTACCTCTCAAAACTTCGATAGTTTGAATTGAAGAATCTGCAATCCTTCCACCTGGAACCTTAAGGTTCCATCACTCAATTGAACTTATATCCGTCCTTGGGGTTTCTCGTTTCCAACCTCCAACAATCTCACATCCACCTGATAACACCTCTTTTCCCATCTCATATATTACCCTAACCGCTGAACCCCAATTGCTACAAAAAGAAACATATTTCTTCCAGAAACGATTCGCGAATACATTCAATCCATGCAAGACCTTACCAAGAACCTTTCACGCTACTTCCGCGACCCAGAACTCCGATCCGATCTTGCCACAACACCCACCATCAATCATCATGAACGCCACAGGCACCACCACTGTTGGTATATCCAATTCAGGGGCAACAACCAGTACGGTTTAGGGGGATCACGTGCACTACGTGCACGGACCACCTGTTTTACCGTACGAGAAGGGATCTCACGATCCCCTCCTACCTAGATAGATTATGCATCATATAGGACCTGAATATACACCATATCGTGCATCACCACCTACCGTACGTACGTACAGAGCCCATTCAACAACCACCCTCTCCGCCCTCCTGTTAGTATTGCATGTCGACGATATACCAGTTCACTGAGTACTAATGACTACTATACAGCCCCCCTCCAACCAACATCCTCAATTGCGAGGAGAAGAACGCGCTGCTCGAGCAGCGCATCAAGGACCTAGAGGTATGTATCTGCTTCACAACCAACTTGGTTTCTATGCTGTACGATATCTAATTGCCGATATATAGTCAAATTTGGAATTTTGGCAGGTGGTTGGCTGGGTGATGACCGTCATCGCGATGGCGAGCCTCGCCAAGAAAACTGTTGTAAGTGAACAAACAATACTTGTTTTCCTATGATACCTTACGAAACATAGCATGCAGGAGCTAACAGGTATATTATATATAGAAGAGGGCCATTCGGGCCTACCGCTGGTGCCGCCGCTGGGTGGCTGGGCAACGGCGCCGCCAGACGGGCGCGTGAGATGCCTTTCCCTCCTCGACATCGGCCCCTCCCCCACAACGCCACCACCACATTTTTATATTGCTCCCCATTCGCACCATTCCTGCCCGAGCCCGAGCCTGAGCCGTTGCCTCCGCTACCGCCGCCACCCTGCCGGTCGCCGTTACCGGAGCTCGACCAGATCGAGGTTATCGCCGTGGACGTGGAGCCTCGCCCCCCAAGCCGCCGCGCAGCAAGAAGTCGTCGCACAAGCCGCCCAAGAGCACCAAGTCCTCCCACAGCAGCTATAGCCGGGGACACAGCCGCGTTTACAAGCACGACCGCTACGACAGCCGGGAGCGCGAGACGCTGGTGCCCGTCCGCTTGCCCGTCTCCCCACGACCAGAACGCCGGTTGGTTCTTGCAGCTGGTGCCGCGGCCCTCCTTTCCACCAACCCACCTCGCGTGCGAGGAACAGGTAAAGACGCTCGAGGAGCGGGTCCTGCTCCTCCAGGAGCAGGTCCTCTTCCTCCAGGAAGAGGTCCGCGTCCTCGAGGTATGCAAATACTATATTGCTCTTCATAACTAACCTATTCTCTATTGCTTACCATGGCTGACTGCCCACATATAGTCCAACTTAGGATTATGGAAGATCATCGGGTGCGTGCTCACCGTCATCACGGTGGCGGGAATCATCAAAGGAACCATCGTAAGAGAATTATACTCGTTGTTCTCAATATCACATGGAGCAAAGCTAACGGGTGTATCATATGATGTGTAGAAACGAGCCATTCGTAGTCGCCACCACCACGCCATCATCCCCTGACACCATTGGCACCCAGTTTTTCTCGCCAGGAACAAAGCTGCCGGTAAGCACGCACAGCAGCAACAAGTCGCCGTGGTACTGTTTCTCACGGAAGACTTGGCACATCGGCGCTATGTTCTCCTCAGCCCACAGCGTGTCGACCGCCTCCTATACCTCTTTGGCCCGCGGTTCGTCACGCTGCCAGCCAGGACGCAGGCGAGAGTCCAGCGTCTTCCTACTCAAGAGCTGCGGAGCATCCCACGGGACGAGGCAAGACATGATTGCTAGGAGGCGTCGCTCTGCCTCGCTCTTGAACTCCCCGGTGGCCCAGTCCTGAAAGCTGGTGACCATCAGGAGCGCCTGCACAGGGCATCTGTCAGTATCTGTTCCCATGATGTATCGGATGGCCGAGTGCTAATAGTCAACACGATGATATAATGGACCAACAGCGGCCATCCTCGCATGCGAGGAGACTGTTGCGCTCCTCCGGGAGCATCTTGCACGTACCAAGGTAGGCATATACCTATGCAGCTTGCTATAGCGAGATCATACCTCTCTCTCTTTACGCTTGCTAAGATTGTGTTCATAGGCCAGTGCCTTCGAATGGTCCATCTACGACAACTTCCTGTCCGTATTGGGTGGCATCTCTGCTGCCAATAAGGGCATTGTAAGTTCTCAGATGACTCTTATCCCCTTGGAAGCATAACAGACGCTGACCCATATGTTAGAAATACTTCAAGCGGTTCCATGCCTGGAGGGCCCGCCCTGGCGGCCGTCAATGGCGCTCCCACCTCACGAACAAGGGCCTCATGGAGAAGCGGCAAGAGAAGGCGTTCCCACCCCACGACAAGGGCCTCGACGAACAGCGACCATCCCCATGGAAGCCGGGGCCCCGGAAGCGTTTCCACCCCAGGACAAGGGCCTCGAGGAAAAGCGACCATCCCCATGAAAGCCGGGGCTCCCACCTCACAGACAAGGGCCTCGAGGAAAGGCAACCTTCCCCATGGAAGCCCGGTTCAACAGGTGATTGTCTTTGGCACGGTGTAGCAGATACCTAGGGTAGTGAATAATACACAACAGTTTTTCTTACGGCAATTAGTGGTAATTGAAACTATGCATTGACGTTTGAAATGACAATTGGAAGGACTATGGCTCTGTCACCTTCGCTGCTACCTGAACTGACGAACGTGAACTCGGTCGCTGTTCCGTCGTCGACCAGCTCGAAGGCGAAATGATACGCCACGCCCGGCATCGAACCAACCTCCTGCCATGTGATGCAAGTAGGTGTGCCCATATCGACAGGCGCGCTCCTGTCCTGAAACACGGCAAGAAACTTGTGGCGCAAAGAGCCTTTTTCGTGTGCGTTGGTTGGGTACAACCGGAAGTCCAAATCGGCGACACTCTTGAGTCCTAATCGCTGTGCCACCTCGGCCCGTAGATCCACGCCGCCTACGCGGAGTACTTGCACTGCCAACCCAGGTCCATCTTTCGTGACATTCAGCACCGCCATACTGTCGTTGCTGCTCCGGTAGGTACCGGCGTAGCGCTCCGCCATCTCCGCCGCCGCCATGGACTGCAAGTGCCCCAGGGCCTCGCTGACCACGTCCGCGTAGACATTGAGATCGAGCGGGCTATTGCCGTCACGAGCCCCGCCATCGTGCGCGAGGATGGCGAAACCGACGTCGAAGTCGGGCACGAGCCCGAAGTAACTGGCGTAGTGTGAGCCCAGACTGCCGCTCTTCGTCCAGACGTCGACGACGGGCGAGATGGCGGAGCTGCCGGCGCGGTAGATCTCCCAGGGCCGGCCCGCGCCGTTCCGCAGGTTCGACGTGTCGACGCTGTGGTGGAGCCAGCGGCGGGTCACGGCGGGCGGGAGGAGGCGGGAGCTCAGCATGGCGTTGCCGGCTCGGGCTAGGTCGGCGACGGTGCTGATGAGGGACGCTGCGCCTGGTTCGGCCGGTTGGGACATGTTGAGGTGCTTGTAGGCAAAGAGATCCTTAGTGTCTGGACTCAGGAGACCGCTCGATGCCATGCCCAGATGATCCAAGATCGCGTCTTTGAGGACCGTAGGATACCCTTCCCCATCAACCCCGGAGCGCCGTGGCATTGCGAACGCTAAAAGCTGGAACGCAGTATAGGAGATCATTGGCGTGGTGTCGGGGTGGAACACGAACGGGTCAACTGCTAGTTGCTCGACGAAGGGTTCCCATTCGCATGTTCCGCCAATGGTGCACGCCTCCGTCTGTCGGATGAGTCCCGACATGTGCCCCGCCAAGGAGCCAATGGTGACTTCCTGCCATGCTACTCCACCCGGCGGCGAAGCCTTGTTCAGCTCAGGGAGATATTGCGTGATAGGGGTATCCCACGTCTCTCCCATCTCGACGAGCCAAGCATAGACCGTGAAGACCATGGTTAAGTCGCCGACGGGAAACTTGGTGTCCGAGGTGAGGTTCGTTCCCGTGTCGAGTTGGTCCTGTGGTGACGTGTAGTGATACTCGAAGAAAGCCGGGTCTTCCTTTTCCGATGCAGCTCCGGTAAACAGGACCACGGAAAAGGAGGTCGTGTTTGGACTGATTGGCCCATAGTCGTCGCTGCCACCCTTCTCGATCAGCTGGTCAAAGGACTTGGCGAAGTCCGCGCTCAGCTTCTTAAACGGCTCTGATGACCGAGAGAAGGTTGGGGGAGGGTAGTAGGACCCGATAAGCGGGCATGCCGAGAACGGTATATCGTTTCCTTGGGCGCCAGCTAACGAGCATAGAGAAAGCCCGGCTATGGCCGCTGCAGCTAAGAGGAGAGGCATCGTGATTGGGACGAAGAATGAAATAGTAACAAGGTCCGACTCCACGGAATATCTCTATGGAAAGAAGAGATATCGAGGAGACAGATACGTAGAGACCAAGCTCTTATAAGCCACGCCCCATAGCTGTTGACGTCCTTGTCCGTACGTCGCCAAGCCGCGAGGCACCGCAGCGTCCTCGTCATCACCCATCCCTCTAAAAGAAAACCCATATAAGATTCCCCGTACTTGAATGGCTGCTCCGACGGCTTCGTTGGCGTGGTGCTTGAGTACTTGCTTGTCAGTGGTTGCCAAGGAAGACAGGGACCCACACCTTTTCCGTGTCCGTGTCCGTGTCCGTGTCCGTACCCCTGATTCCCATCGCCCCCACTGCCAAAGACCAATCATCATTCGAACGTGGTCCATCTCTCAAAATCCACCGCATAACCCCGCGGATCACCAAATAGCACGTTGCCAAAGGCCATATCCGCGTCGTAAAACAGGCCGTTGCCTAACGGATCTTCAGCAGGGGGTTCGTGTGCGCCAAGGGTTTGGATGCCGGCAAATACCGAAACCGGGTGCGGGTCTGAGTCGCTAGCGGCTGGTGTCGCGTCGCTTTCCCCGTGTCCTCGTGTCTCTGTACGGCTCGTCGGGCTGGATGGCTGGCCTTGGCCTCGATGGATGCGCTCTCGGTACCAACCCTCCAGGCGCCGCGATCGGTTCGCCATGTAGTAAAACACGTCTTGGTCGCCCGTCCCGTCCACCTCGGCGCCGGCCGCGGACTCGGTGCGCTTGACGATCTGGCGCAGGGTGTTGGGCATGTCCAAGAAGCGCCTGAGGTGGTACGCCCTGCCCGCGGGGCCCTTATGGGCCGCTAGCAGATCCAGCCGGACTCCGAGGGCCATGCCACAGTAGAGAGCGAGCCAGATGGTGTTCGATACCGGCCTCTCCTCGCCTGCAGGCAAGGCCAGAACCATGTTGATCAAGGACCGGACCGCGGAGATGCTGGTGGAGAGCCACTCGAGAAGATGAGAGTCGCTGTCGCTCATGTTCTGGAGATCGTGAAACTTGTCGATGCCGAAGGTGCTGCCACCCAAGGAAGACTGGCTCAGGAGAAGCTCGAGAAGGCTGAGCTGCATGTTGATGGGGGCTGTCAGATATTTCGTCAGTTCCATTTACCGCCGCTATCATGAATACCCATAAACAGAAAGTGGAGGCTTACGACTTTCGTGGAGTGGAAATGGCAATGACACCCTGATGTCGGTGCATTCTTCCTTGATCCGTTCCACCTCCAACGAACCATTAGAACAACCCTTACTCGTCATCATGGAGTCTATGCCCTCTATGAGCTGCTGTAGACGAATGATATAAGGCAAGTGTGGGTCGGTCGAGTACTCGGCTTGTCGTCCCAGGTGCTCACAGTACTCACGCATGTACGAGGGGTATTGCATATTTTTGGACTTCTGCATAAGCACGGATGAGCTAGAATCATCTGTCAGTGTTGTTTTTACAAGTAGAGAAAACGTTCAGTGCGTGCAGGTATAAGTACCTTGAAGATAGATAGTACGCGCCGGGCAATGCTCTCATCTCATCCGAGTCCCAGTCCGGGCCATTCTGGTATTTCCCCTTGTCAACGGCCCAGAAGTCGGGCTTGTGCCTCGGCCGGTCGAGCCTCATGTCGCAGATGATGCTGGTGGCAAGGTGAAGGTGTTGAGTGTGCTTTCGTGGTCTCGGTTGGTAATGTGCCCTGAAAAGCGTTGTGAGTAAGGTGCTGTTCCCCAGGGCTAGAAAGCATACTTACCAAGCTACGCTGATGAGGAGACCCTGCAGCACATCGAGGCAGTGCATAGGCCCAGTGGCTACCCTTGAGGCGATGAGCTCATTGAATAGCACACCCAACGACCTCTGCAGCTTGAGTTGTCCATGGGATGCAGCAGCTAGCACCGCAAGACTTGTGCACGGTCGGTCTCTGACGAGGTCGCCGACAGAAACCTGTCCCGAAAGCACCACGAAAGGGAAGTAAGGCGTCATCTTGGTTCTGAAATAGCTCAAAAGCTCCTGTCCAGTTTCGATCGATAGGAACCCTCGAAAGAAAGGGTCAAATGAGTCGGCAGTCTGCGACACGCCGACGTTGCTTGGCGCCTTGCCCTGTCGTCCCGCTGTCTGATCCACCACTTCGGTGGCCGAAGGCGCTGGAACCGGCGATCTGGAATCGCTGATGGATCCGTCCCCCGATCTGTTTCTAGGTATCTCGTATTAGCTACCATGCTCGATCACACTGTTGAACCGGGTGGATGACATACTCTCGTCGCCCGTAAATGCGACGAGCGGGGCGGAAAATGCACGTCTTGTTCAGGCGCTGGCAACGGTCGCATGCGCCGGTTGCGCCGGCCCTCCTGCATCGGATCTTGGCGCGAAAACATGTCTGACACGTTTTCAGCAAAGGCGCGCCGGGACTCCGGACTTCAATTGACTCGGTTGGCTCCATTTGGCGTTTTGTCGAAATGGTAGTGATGATGCTGTGGGATTTCTGGGATGGCGTATTACTAGTGGTGAGAGGTTGCACCGCCACACTGACGACGCCAACTGAATCGTCCTTCCTTCCCTACAGGTACGTGAACATCGAAATGACTGAGTCACTGTCTCTCTTCACTCCCATCCTTCGTTCTCATACTCTCTCTCACTGTCTCTCCTTTTTTTCTCTTTTCTTTCTAGTTATCCTTCTTTTCTTCTTTTTCAATTTTTTTCTCCCTGTTTAATGGTTCATTTTCCACCTTGCCCTTGTTCTGTCTCCGTCCCCCCCCCCAGCAGAACCCAAATATCCCCAGTGGGGCGCCCCTCAATCCTTAACCAACCCCAACATCATCGCCACTCCAACGACGATATCCTTCACGAATCCCGCCCATCCCTTGATCGCCTCGATCTGGTTCAGCATCATGAGGATCCTCCGATTCGACATCTCCACCAGCTCGTAGTCATAAGCGCAAACTTCCCACGAAGAAGCCACGCGCCCACCCTCCCCACCGCTGCTGCTTCCCGTGGCGACATCCGTCCCCTGAAGCAGCTCCGTGACCTCGATCACGCTGTTGTCCTCCCGGACCCGCACCTTGGGCCCGACCACGAGCGCGCGCCCCACGATGGTGGTGTCGGCCATGAAGCGCGTCCCCGCCTCGACGACGGCGTCGACGGTGCCGCCTGCGGCGCCCGCGAGCGCGACGCGGGCGATGGGCGGGAAGATGGGCGTCGCGATGATGTAGGGGCACAGCAGGTTGACGCGCAACCCGGACTGCCACCCCGCCACGCCGCGCAGGGACCGGAACAAGCCCAGCACCGCGTGCTTGCTCATGGTGTACTGCGTCGACTGCGCGACCGGCCAGAGCGAGGCCACGGAGCCCAGCAGCAGCAGGTGCCGGTCCCGCAGATGGTTAGGGGTGCGGGACTTCCCCAAGTCGCTGGGCGAGCTGCCTGGATTGCGCGACAGCCAGTACATAGCCAGATGCGCCGTATAAGCGGCCCCGACGAGGTTGACGTCGAGACACTTGAGGCTGGGCTTGGCCGGCCCGGGGCCAGCGTCGCCGTTCTTCCTGTCCTCGCCTCGACAGAACGCGAAGTCGGTATCCGAGATCCCGGCGTTGACAACGACGGCATCGATACCGCCGTGGGGACTCAGCGCTACCGCGTCGCGGAAGAAAGCGGCCTGCGACTCCCAGGACGTCGCGTCGCAGTGGCGGTAGTACTGGTGTGGGGAGCCGCCGGGGGTGGTGCGCAGCGCAGCGACTAGGGCCTCGCCGGCGGCGTCTTGTACGTCGCCTACGATGACGTGGGCGCCGCAGGAGGCCCAGTGGCGGGCAAAGGCTGCGCCGAAGCCCGAGGCGCCGCCGGTGATGAGGATGGTGCGGCCGCGGACATCGTCGGATTGGACGGGTTGGGTGATGTCAATGGGCATGGATTGGCGAATGAGAGGGACGACGTTTTCCTTCCCCATCGTGCTTGGTGATGAACTAACTGATTATCAAGGGCCAATCATAAGAATGAGTATGGAGGTGTGATGTAAACGGCGTCTAGGGATGGTGGCAAAGATGGTGCGGATCTTTAGGGTAGGTAGGTCTATTTAGGGTTGTTCATCATGGAGCTGGATATGAAATTCGTCTGTTCATTAGATCGATGATCCCTGCCGGATGGTCTGGCACCATGTTTCCCCTGAATCTTAAAGTTCGGTTTCGGTTTCGTGATGCAGGTCTAGCCTCTTCGTGTTCACAAGGTTTCCGTCTAATAGTTGCATTGCTATCTGTGCTGTGCAGATACGGGACCTAGTTAGTTGTAAGCTACTTCTCACGTAAAACCAGCCATCACACACGAGCCGATGTTCTTACTTGATGATACGCCAAATCACAAAGTTCTGGCAAGCTATCCTTCTGATTTGCAGTTGAGAGTTCAACCCATAACCGCATAAGGGGCTGGTTGGTGACTCCTACCAGCAGTTGTAACAATCCGTACGCCAAACTTGGGTCGCAGAAGTCAGTCTAATGTCCAGACAGATTGGCCGCATCAACGAACGTGAAATTGTTGCATGACAGTGAAAAAGGGACCAGCTGCACAGGTATAGATTACTCGTTCATATGTAGCGGGAGACGCGTCAAACGTCTTCAATAATACGAACATTAGATCAATGCGAGACGCCTGGAGACAAGAATTTATTTTGTTGCCCCTGCGTCTCTGTCCCGATTCAGGAAGGAGGGAAAGGAGACAAGCGCCCTGATGCGATCCATTCATCACGTCAGGCTGTCGGTGGCGTAGAATAAAGTGGCATAAGAATTGGTTCAAGACGGCTCCGACACTGCCAGAGGATAGCAATGATTCCGCCTCAGGGGTGATCAAGTGACCCAACTGCGTCAGCAAGCAACCTGTGAGCCATTACTACCTAATTGCCAGCTACGTGCCCCGCTGACCTAGTTCACAGTCAGTATGTTCTTATACTCACGAACCGAGTCGCCCCCTTTTACCTGCCCGGTGCCGATGTCACGAAGGAGTTTGTGCAGCCTACTTCCAGGCTGACGCCGAGGACTGGCAGCGCAACGTCGACCTTAGGGCCGCATCTAGGACACCGCGCACGCGGGTCTGGCCGTCGGGACTAGCCCACAGTGCCACATATGAACGCACGCATTACCGCCACCCTTCCTCACGTGCCAATGCCTTGTCCGGTATGTCTTCATTAACTGACGCTGTATACAGCTAGACTCTGCCTGGGTAGCCTAGTAGTCTGGTATGGCACAAGACACACATACGTTAGGACCACCATATCCCGTAACCTTGGGTTGCTTCTCGTGTTACAAGCTGCCTCACGGAAGTGACGCCTCGTATCCTGGCAGTAAGGCTTAGGTTCGCCATAAAGACGTCGGACCACCACTTGGAATGCCATCTTCGGGACACCTTAGCCACTTTGTGTGATGTTGATCCCTCCAAGTTAGATCTCTCGGAATCAAGTCGTGTCTGTCGGTAGGTAGCGTTTGATAGGTCGTAGAGCATACATATCTAAGTATTCTTTCAAGTATCATGGTCCTTCACTATCCTATCCAAATCATCACCATATCTGATTGAGTGACACATACAATCATACACTAACGCGACCGCAGTATTTACAGATCAAAATACACATTGGTGATATACAATATTCAACGTTCCTCGCACGCCCATGCCCACGCTCAGAGCCTCCCGAACGGTGCGCCCTGCTTTCTAGCGGCTGTTGATATCCAAAGCACCAGTCCATCATCTAGGGCGAAAATTGTATCGCCGGAACCTTTGCCCTGAGCTCTCCGGACTCGCCGACCGCCCATCGCTGTCTCTACGCCGTCGACTCGGCCCTGCCGCCGGTGCATCGACGTCCATGGACTCGGGTCCCTCTCCGGCCTCGTCCTCATCGGGTCTGGGCCCTGGCCTGGGCGAGGCCGGGCGCGCCGCCCCCAGAACGCGCTGCAAAAGGTTGAGGATGGCATCGTCCTCCTCGGCATCCGCGTCGTCGCAGTAGTCCTTATCGCGGTAGTAGTCCGCGTCGCGCGTCTCGATGGCCTCGAGGACCTCGGGCAGCAGGTCGCCGCGCAGGCTGGGCCGCTGCGTCTCCTTGACGGCCGCGCACTCGCAGAGGAGCCGGCGCAGGTCCGGGTCCAGCCAGGGGGCCGGCATCTGCGTGAACATGTCGTCTGGGTCCGGGAGCAGCGGCTGGGCGGTCGTGGCGAAGCCGTCGCGGTGCCCGCCCGGCTCGAACCAGACCGCGTTGCTGTCTGTCCCCGTAGGAGCTTCGCCGTAGCCGATGTTGAAAAAGGACTTGAAGAGGATCAGCTCGGCCATGTTGCTGGAGACGAGCTCCAGGTTGCGCTGGACGCCTTTGCCTTCTCCTCCGGCGCTGTGAGTTTGGGGTGGGTGGGTCGTTAGTGTTTGAACTGGAAGGACAGATGCGGACGGGTAGCTTTTGTGTGCCAGGGCGGTTAAGGGTGTACTTACTATTGCGAACAAACCTCTAGATCGATAAACTTGACAACTGGGCTTATTGAATGTTCGATGTCATCCGGGCCATTTAGCATGTCGCCGATCATGACTAAAAAGGGGGTTGTCAGTGGTCCTTCGTCAGGAAGAAGCAGAGCAAAGGGTAAGAAAAGACTCACTGTTGTCGCTATGCATATCGTTGTGCGTATAGCCTATGCTTCTATCATCTACGGGGCAGGGCTCCTCGTTCTCGTCATAGCGGTCGACCGGGACGTCGGGCACGTAAGCCATGGCGACGCACGCTCGAATCAGACACATGAACACCCGCCACAGCAGCCTGTTGGGAAGGTGGGCAACCTCGTGGGCTTCGCACTTGCGCGCAAGCTCTGTCAGGGTCCCGTGTGGGAGGTATTCGAGATAGATCCATCTCTTGAAAAAGTCGTCGGCCCCGTTTTGTCTCAGAGGGTCGTCTCTGCTGCTGAACTTGATGAGTCTGACCAGGTGCCTGGTACGTATGGTCTGCGAAACAAATAAAAGAAAACAAGTCAGTAACGGCAGCTGAGGGACGGCCAAAAAGCAAAGAGAACAGGAGGGGGGGACAGGAGCTTACGTCTAACAGTTTTCTTTCTTCCTTGAATTCTTCGACACCAAATCCTACACCGAACGGGTCCTCATCATAGCCTGTTTCTGCAATGCCAAGCGGCGTTTTAACCACGATTCTGTCCCACCGATCGCCGGCTTGCTTTCGATATCGCACGAGATAGGCATTTGCGCCTGCGCCGCTGCCCAGCCACCGCTCAAATTGGAAATTGTTCGGGCGTGCAGAAAAATAGGTAGTTAGCTTGGATTCAGTAATTGATGATCTGAACTGGTCATCACTGGCCATGGCTATTGTCAAAGAGCCTGTCTTCTCCGTATCCCGGTGGGCAAAAGTGAAATTTTGGCAATGGGGAAGACATGGACAGTACTCGATGCCGAGCTTATTATTTGGGATTGTCCATCCTTTGTCCCTCGACGAGGTCCTGCGGGTGGGATGACCAGACAAAGACGGATGCCAACATAATAAAGCAACTCTGCCAGAACCGGATACAGAAAGGGGCATCAACAATGGACAATGCTCAATGAAGTTTGATATGGTACTTGTGATCTATTTGGTACCTCTAAGTGCACGCAGAACACTAGTACAGACCCCACTCAACGTCTTGACCGTTAACCCTACCCCTACAGCTCATTCGGCCCTTGGTCCCGACCTAGCCACCGGCGTCGTACTGCTTGATGGCGCCCTCAATAATGTCGACAATATCCTGTGCGCCAACATGGAAATCAATGTTGCCGTTTTTGCCCTTACCCTACACACCGAACTTGCACTCGAAGTTGGGTGAGTGCGCAATCTCGTGCTGCGTTCCGATGGCGTTCTCAACCTCCCACTTCCCCTGCGTGCCGCGGATGTTGTTCACCATAGCCATGCAGTCGACGATAGACGGCGGCGCGTCCGAGGTCTGGTCCTCGAACGTCGACATAAGACCAGATTGATGAGAACATACACGCCAAGAGACTACTAGAGACTCCATATGGCCATCAATCCTGCCAGGAGACCGCCAGACACCGAATACCCCGTGACCCGTGGCTTCTATCCTGCTGCCGCATTACTTGAGTTGCAGCCGCCGATAACGGGGCGGGGGACAGCACACTCGCTGCTTCTAATTGCAGCCACAATGCTACTTGCGGCCGAGGGGCTGACTTGGACTTTACAAGGATCGCCCTCCGGTCGGGGCTGCACGTCTGAGAAGACGGCACAACTGTCGTGGGGCCGGGTCGGTTGGGGTCGGCGAAACTGCGTGCCTGTGATATTGAAGCCGGCATGCGGTATGTTCTTGCAGCTCTCCTTATCCGAGGTGGCGGCCACGAGGTCGGGCTGTCGGCCGCCCTTCTGTATGGTGAACTCGACGCCGCCAGGTTGGACGTAGCCACCGCCAAAGGCTAGCCCGTGGTCGGAGCAGTTTCCGGCCATCGTTTCCCAAGTCATACGCACGTGCCATGGGCCAACCCCGAGGCCGCTGGTGAAGTTGAGCTTGTACCCGTAGACGAAGGTGATATCGCTGGCGTTGAAGATGGTGTCGCTTAGGTCGAGCGTCGACAAGACGATCTCGGGGTTTGCTTTCGATTTGCTATCGTTCCATAGGTTGAAGACCATGTTGATGCCCGGGTTGAGCGACGGCGCCAGGGCGGCATTCTACCAGGCGAACACGAAGGGGAAGACTTCCGTGGGCGCGTAGGTCTCGTTCTGGGGGAAGATCAGGTCGACTTCCACCGTCGCCGGGAAGGTCGTGGCTCCAACCTGCGCCGCCCAGCACATGAGTGCGAGGGGCAGCATGACCAAATGCGCAAGCCCAGCCATGGTAAAAGACTGGAGGATAGGCGTGGAAAGGAACGAGGAGCAAGGAGAGACTGATCCAATGCGGCACAGTCAAGAAGAGTATGGAAAGATCTTCCTTGAAGGACGGAAGTGGCGTACCACGTCCCTTTGATGCAGCCCTGCCCAGGCCGGGGGTTCAGGGGTAAGAGCTTTAGGCGGACGGCCCGAAAGGCTTATTTCCGGAATTGTTGTTCCAGGCCCTTCGCATTGACTGTGCCGCAGTCATTGCACCGGAAGAGGTCACCGAGGCATGGTGTTAAGCGCTTAGGTAGGTTTGCAACGAGCCACGAAGGGACGAGGGTTGGAACGCGCCCCGAGTGGAAGTTGTTCCGGACCAATCACGATGCAGCATATCAAAACGTGGGTGGTCTCGATACAACCTCACTCTGGATGGACATCAGACAACCATTTTAACATACCACCGACAACATGAATTGCCCAAACAGGACAACGTTCGATTGCACAACGTGAGAGTCTCGTCATCGCTGTTGGTTGGATTCAATATTCTCGCCCTGTTAGATCGAGCCGACCTGGGAAGAAGTGAGTCGAAAAGGTAAGGTGATTAGGCGTAGAGTATTCATGGGAAAGAATGGCAGATGATATTTGGTAAGAAGTGTTGAAGATGGTCTGCAACCGCGGATTCAATGTGTATATAATACCGGTGCTGCAACGCCATATCTGTTGAGAAGTTCTGCCTAGACCAGCAGCCAGCCTTGACACTGGTCCCCGTCTTCTCGCAATAGTCTTTGCCCCTGAATACCATCGCTACGATGAACCGTGCCACTGCCTTCTTCTTCCTGGCCAATACCCCGCAGTTGATCGCATCGCGTGTGATCCGGGTCCGCCAGACCGTCGTCGTCCAGTGCGACTTCGAGACGAATGTAACCAATGGCGACTCCTGCTCTTCGTTCGCGGCTGTCTGGGGCCTCACGCCGAATGCCTTTGCCTCCATCAACCCTGGCGTCTCGTGCCCAGGTGACTTGGTCGCTGGTCAGAACTACTGTGTGGTCGGTACGGCCACTTCGGGGCCCGCTGGGACAACGACGACGACAGCCAGGGCGCCAATAAACACGACCGCCAAGCCTATTATCAGGACAACCTCGGACTTAAGCACCACCACGGCGCCGTCATCCCCTCACGAGCCGACCCAGTCGGGTCTGGCCGCCAACTGCAACAACCTCCACCTGGTAACGTCGGGCGACTCTTGATCTGTCATAGGGACTCACTACGGCATTATTGCTGCCGGCTTTGTTTCGTGGAACCCTTTTATTAACTTAAGTAAGCAAGCCCCAGCAACTATCGCAACGAGACGCCATGATATGATGTCTTATAATACTGATTACTATCTTCACCTGGTAACCTGTTCTAACCTCTGGCTCGGCTACTGGGTCGGTGTGGGCGTACCCGGAGGGTCGCCAGCCCTACCATCACGCCCACGGCGCCCACGGCCCCCGCAGCCAGCAGCCACTCGCCCCAGATGCCCGATATCATGGGCAGGTGCGACAAGTTCTACCAGGTCCAGTTCGGCGACAGCGGCTGGTCCATCGAGCAAGACGCGGGCATCTCGTCCGCGCAGTTCCTGGCCTGGAACCCCGCTGTGGATGCGGCGTGCGACAACATGTGGCTCGGCTACTATGTCTGTGTGGGCGTCTCGGGCTTACTAGTACATAGTAACTTGATTAACTCTCGAGTTCAGAGACTTAATATGTGGTGCGTCTTTATAGATGATAATGTGACAGCGACCGGACATTCTTCCTATACGCCATCCCGCTTTGGAACACCTGGCCAGATCGTCCAGAACCCGTAACACATATTATACCCCCTAAAGGCCTCCGAACAATACTTGGAAATGTTTTCGGTTTGTTTGGTGTTTTATATGGGGCACCCATGTTATTCATAGACCAAAATAGCCTATCGATACGTCATATGAAGTGAAGCATGGTGTGCATTCGTTCGCAGTATCCCATGTATCAGTGCATATCTGATGTATATTACCTGCAGACTCCATAAAGAGATACCATTGGTAGACATAATATTCGTCGGGCGATATGAAATAAGGCTGGGAACCAGGGTAATATGGTAGAACGCGTTACGGTTCGTATCCACATGCTGATCGTGGCTTGAGTCACCGAAAATTTGACACAAATCAAGAAAGTAGGTTGAGTCAGCGGGGACCATTGATTATTGTTACTTAATACGTACCCCTTATATAGCTTTGATAGTGTCTAAACAGGCATTGTTTCTATGGGGTATGTATTGGTGACGCCCGAAACGCCATTTGACAACCATAAAATGTCCTACCACACCTAATACCTAAAATAGTGCAATAAATTTGGGAAATGCACTGATACTGTTACTCCCTTGGAGGTCCCTTTCACAAAAAGGAGATCTTCAGTACAGACCAGTGACTATCTAGAACGGTCGGGGTGACTTTTTTCATATCTAATTTAGTCAACATCGCTGCGGTACGCACGGCCTTGTCCGTCATTCAACGACAGTACCCCACGGGCAACAGGACCTCATTATCCAAGGGTCAAGGCGACTAAAATTCGGTGTGCTGAGTGCTGTTTCTGACCGGTCATATATCCCCTGCTCCATGTCGCCCGACGTCGCCGACCATTAGTAGATAGAACTGTTTGGAACACAGCGCTGTAGCATTCATGGAGGAATACTAGCGACTCAAAAGCAGTGTTATGAGATCATTATGCATAAGATCCGTGCATTTGTGTGACCTTCCTAGGCAACAGCACACCTCCCTTTCAAGTGTTTTCTTATTATACTAGGCATGCCCAACGGGGACAAGTGGCACCCTGTGTAATAAGAACCTCAAAGCATTCGCAAGTGACAGTAGACAAACCAATTTGTTTCGAATTGTGATAATACTGAATCAATTGAGTCATTGTCGAGCTTACAAATGTTTTGCACGATGATGGATCCCCTTTCTGGGCTTGGATCCGTTGCCGGCCTCGTCTCGCTTGGCTTTACAGTGGTCGACGGGATCGCAAAATACGTCAATGCCATAGCGGCCAGGTCCGAGGAGCTGGAATCGACCAGGCGACGGAACGAAGTTCTGAGGCGAACGATCGCGTTTGTGGATGGCGTCCTGTCGCAGCAGGGCCTATCACACCAGCAAAAGTTTGATCCGGCCTCAGTGGACGAAACAGTCGAATCCTGCAAGAAAGAACTAGTCAATCTTGAGAACTTTGTCGTTGAGCTGTCCGGGTGCGATTCTACGTTCTCCTGGAGATCAAAACTGCGGGACACGAGGAAGAAGCTTACCTATGCATTCGAGCGGCCCAGGGTCGAGCAGCTGGCCACCAAATTGGACCGGACCGTGCAAGTCATACAATTAGCTTTGCATGGGCTTGAACTGTGGGTTCAGTCGTGTTTCTTACCCCTTTCCTATTCTTATGTAAGATTGCGCCCCTGAACAAATGTGGAGTCTGATTGGCCTTTGGTATACCAACAGTGATTTGTCGCGACTTCAATTATCGAAACTGGATGCTATCGATAATTTAAGTCGCAAAACTGCCTCCGAAGTGAAGGGGATACTTCCCAGTGTGCAGGAAGGGCTCGGGCAAATGGAACAGCGTTTAGCGGCATCTGTGGAGTCTGTCAAGTCCACAGGGCTCAAAGAAAACCAGGAAACCAGGAAGGCTCTTGTCGAGCTCGAGTCCAGCGTGGTCAGCCAGTTGGCGAAGCGTTTGATGGCTGTCAGTAGGCTATAGCCCCCAACCAGCTGCGGAAACCTAACAAAGCTTTACTAGACAGACTCGTCACAGGCGTTCAGTTGGCTAGCCTCGAAGCCAGCAGCCTTGAAAGAACTCTTTGAGGAGACATCGAAGTTGCAAATCCTCGACCGAATAATCAGGAATGCCAATACCGAAGCCAAGAGCCCAGCTTCGTCAAGGGGCAGCGGTATTTGTGTGTGCGGCTATCGACAGAGTTTTCAGAAGAGAAATACTCTATTTGGCCCATTCCGCATATATAGAGAGACCTGTGTGCGAGTTCACGAGCCATATTGTGTTCTATCGCAAGTCCGCCTCACTCAGCAACGAATTGTCAAATTCGAGATACAAATCTATGCGCTTGTGTGTCTGATGCACATCGTTCTGACCATATCTTTCCATGTCTCCTCTGGTGCCGGAGGGCACAGTATGAGCCCAACATTCGCGTATCATCCGACCGTGGATAGGAAGAGCGACCGAGCCTTTCAAATCATCGATGACATACCATCAGCTTATATGAAGCACAGGATACATTGTCGCAGCCGTTGTTCCTCGTGTATGATCTCTATCTACAAGATGGCCCTCAAGGGGCTTGAAGGTCTAGTTCTCGCAGGGAAAGCATCTCCGAAGGCGGTTGATGCGCAAAACCAGTCGTGGTTGCATGCCACATTGAACTTGGTAAGGGCCTATCAAAAGCTCATAAACGCAACCAGCTGACAATTCAAAGTTCAAAGGTTTCGTGGTGGAAGATGACCATGGAGAGAATGTCTACTTGCCTGGAATCCTTGAATTGGGTGTCCCACCAAGTTCTTAAGACATCCGTGGGAGGTAAGCTAGAAAGCCCAACCGGTCCTAATTTTTGTTTAAAGAACTCCTATATCAATAAGAGCTGATAAAACTCAGCACACCACTGGGACTCATTTCTGCTCAGCTGGATGAGAGAAGCCTTTATGCAGCGCAGGCACTTTTAGAAGTGCAGCCTGATATCTCCCCGGTATCACTGGGAGACAACTTGTCAACAACCGATCATTACATGTTCGTCATATTACTGGAAAAGTCTTCCAGACTAGCCGAAGGTGATAGGAAAATTCTCTCGTCTTAACACCCCTGAATCCCTAGACTTACTAACATTTATCTGAGAAGCGTATGAATGCGGTCCCCTTACCACAGCAATCCTGGGAGATGAGGTTTTACAGGTGGCCGATCGGATCTCTAGATACCCTTATTCGATGCAGGAAGAAACCCTTCTCAAGCAGACCCCGTTACATGTCGCAGTACGCAAGCCGCACATGCTCTTCCTCCTACTCCCCGCGGCCAAATTTTCTATCTTGGGCAAACAGGATTCTAGTGGTCTTTCAGTGTTAGACTACGCCTTGCGGGTTAGCTGCAGGACTGAACGCCACAGCCCCTCTAGCAGTGTTAGCGGTACTTGCCATTCAGATTGCAATTGTACCCGAAGCTTGGAAATGATACTCGAGGCAGCCCTCGTGTTTCCTCAAATCTTGAAGCCGCGGCACGAGTGGGGAGAGGAAAATGGATCAGAAAAAGCATATAACACATACAGGAGATATATGAGGAAGTGTTACGATCGGCTTCGGTTGGAAACACAAGAGGCTATCATGGGGATGGGAATGGAGCCTTCGACGATGAATCTGACACCTTTTCCTGGGGCTTATGAGTCAGAGGTGATCGAGACGATCCAAACGCTCGCGACTGACGGCTCCTCCCTCACTGACAGATGGCGGGTCTGCCAACTATTCTATTCACAGAATGAGCAGCCCAACCCAACGGAGTCTTTCTTCCCTCTAGGGGTCACTGACAATTTCCTTACTGGCGACGCCGAGCTGCCTCACCTGCCTTGCAAGAGAAGCCGCCAGCACGTAAAATGGCTCAAAGACCATGGAGAAGGCATACACCGTGGCCTACTCAAAGCTTCGGGACCAGCTAGTACTAGCGCGCGCGTAGAGATCGTGGGGTCCCACTACGCCTCATTCAATCTAGGCGTCAAATTAGGCCTAGATGCGGTCTATGTATCTGTGCCTAACGACACCTTCTTTGACCGACACCTATACACTCTCCCGAAAGGCAACGATGGCGATTCCTGCTCCTGTGCGTGCTCGAACTACGGCTGTACCCAGTTTATCTATTTTCTGAAAGGGCTGCTTACCTTTCTTAAATCTCCGAGGGGTGATGAATATGTGTCGTTCCGGCTGCTTGCGTGGTGTGAAACCATGGCACGGGTCGGCTCGCTAATTCCGCATCAACACCATATGGCCACCATTCGGTTCTTCACTTTTGAAATCATGGGCCTAAGGCACACTTGCTGCGACGCATCTCGAATCTGCGGATCGAAGGACCCATGGGAACCGTTCCGTGGAGATGTCGGCGGCATACACAAGGACGAGGAATCAAAGCTGTGCGAACTCAACCTTCACGTAAAAGAGTACGAGAACGAGTTCCGCAGGATACTTATGGATGCTGGATCTAGATCGGCTCCGTTCCATCAGTTCTGGGTGGAATACTGGCAATTGCGGATGATGAAGATCCTAAAGTGCCAAGACGGAGAGGAATTGTCCGAGGGTGAAGGGGGCGCCTAAGAGACGGCCGACGTGGTCTTATTACAGTAATCAGGCGGTATCGCTAGCGGGGATTCAGGATTGGTATCTTCACAGATTGTTGGGTGGCATTTGGAGGAAACACGACCGAATATTACGGGAGAGTCAAGCAAGTCTCATAATTTGTTATCACGGAAAACTACACCCGAGTATAGCCCCACCAGAGAAATCGGATCTATCTTTCGCGAGGCTACCTCAGCCATCAGGTCGAGTCTTCAACTCTATCTGAGGCTTCATCGTGGCCTTTCGTGGTAACCTCGAGCGGCGCCAAAGTCCGCGCCTCCCAGGACGTGTTATTTAGAGTAGCCCAAGCCCAGTAGTCCTGCAGAATGTAGATGTAGTCCGCCGCCACGGCAGCGTACCAGTACTTCAGCATGTAGGGGTACTTGCGAAAGAACCCCTCGAAGCTCGAGAGGGACTCGAGCACGTAGTAGCCCCCCAAAGCCAGCGCGAACAGGGGCCAGAATAGCGCCGTGACGACCCATGCGATAATCTGCACGGTCGATATGACGGGGCGGAATACGCGCTCCAGCGTCTTGCGGGCCACGTAGCCGTCCTGCCAGATCTGCGGCACCTCCATCAGCGTCCGCAGGAAGTGCTGCACCGAACTGCGCTCCCAGCGCATGATCTGCCGGAAGTAGGCTCGCGTCTCGACCCGCGAGGTCCGCAGCACCGTCGTGTGGGGCGTGTCCTGGATCGCGATGGTCCAGCCGTGGCGCTGCAGCCAGCGCGAAGTGAAGGTATCGTCGCCGACATCGAGCCGGTGCGTGCCCCGCCAAAAGTCGTTGAGGAAGGCTTCGATGTAGTCCGGGTCCTGGACGATCTCGGGGCGGATCAGGCACGTCGTGCCGGCGAGGATGAAGCACCAGCGCGACGTGGCGTAGGGGGTCTTTTGCGTGGGGTTGCGGTTGTATGCCATGCGCATTGCCAGGACGTCCCAGGGAGACAGGCTCTCCGCGTTGCGCCGGTCTTCGGGGACGTAGATGTCGATCATGGGGCCCGCGGCGCCGACGGTGGGGTCTTCGAAGCAGGCGGCCATGTCCCGCAGGTAATTGGCCGGCCACTGGATGCTGTCGTCGACGGTGGCGATGAGGCGACCGGTGGCGTGCTGGATGCCCTTGACCTGCTGAATCCTCCGACCACCCTCGGGGACATAAACGACTTTGATGACTATGCCGTATTTCTCCTTGATCTGGGCGAGGGTCTCGTCTTCGGCTAGGAGTTGGCGGATGGCTTCGGCTTGGTCGTAGATGGTGCTGATGATGATTTCCTTCGGCTTATTCAAGGCCCAGAGGCGGAGACAGTCTTTGAACATGGCGGGCGTGGCCTTCGTCGGGACCACGACGCTGATGTCAGTAGTCTTGTACGTGGGGTTCTCGAAGATCTGGGCAGATCTGTAACACTCCAGAGCGTCGAGGGAGATCAGGTTATCGATGCGGCCCCATGCCCAAAAGGCGGCCAGGACGGCTGGCGCTATGACGGAAGCCATGGTAAAGGTGGGCTGTAGAGATGGTGTTTCTAAGTAGAAATGCTTCTCGTGGAAGTGGTTCTGGGTGGAAAAAGTGCATTGCAATATAAAAGGGTTGTCTGTGATGGGCTTGCAACTAAATACGCCGAACAGCCCCCTGTTGATTCAGTGAATGCAGTCCTCTTCCAGTGCATTGGTTACAATGGCTATCATCAGAATAGGTATTGAAGTAAGTTGAACCATGTAGAGTCATAAAAGGCCTTTGACATCGGAACAAAGCCGTCATAGTGACCACCAGTATATTCACACCCCTGACCTCCCCATGTTCAAAATCGCTCACTGTGATGGGTACAGAAATCGACCCCCTTCAAAATCAGTCCTCCGCCTCGATCGGCTTATCAGCCTCTACTGGACAATGATGTATGGTCCATACCTAGATATTTAATATATGTTATTAGGTAAGGTCCCTAGGCTGGTCACATTGGCCACCTCCATCAGTATTTCCGTCACCCTGGCAAAGGCCAATTCGTCCAAGGTTTCCTTCCAGAGGTGTTCTGAGAGCATATCCCCGTCTTTCGTGTAAATCATGGGCGCCATGCTGCAGGATGATATTGTCAGTAGAAGGAAGGGGTAACGACTCAAGAGAAGGAAAGGACCAATCACAACTCACCTCACGACCTTCTGAAACGACAAAAACTGCCCATGCGTCTCCGCCCCGTGCCTTACCGCCGCATCCGTCACCATCCGCGCCCCCACCGCGGCCGTGTGCCCGAACCCGCAACGCAGCACCGCCTTCGCCACGGCCCCCGCCGCGGTCCCCTCCCGATCGCGCCCGAAGCGCGAGTCCCAGACGGAGCCGGGCGAGGCCGCGTTCAGCACGGCGACGGCGGGCGGCACCACGCGCGCCAGCCGCCGCAGGAAGAACTGCCCCAGCAGCTTCGAGACGAACTGGCGGTCCCCCGTGTTCCGGGCCGCGCTGCCGGGGGCGTCGAGCGCGGGCAGGATCGGCGCCTGCACGTTGCCGACGGGGAAGCGGCGCGTGAAGGCGGCGCCCTCGGACGAGGTGAGGGTGATGCGCGTCGGGCGCGGCTGGTGGGGGCGGGCGGCCTGGGCGACGGGCAATAACAAGATGGCGAGGAGCGCGGTGGAGAGGTAGTTGACCTGGATTATCTCGTCGTGGCCCGTCGAGGGGTTGAGGGCGCGCTGGGCGGGGGCGATGCCGATGTTGAGGATGGCGATGTCGAGGCGCGTCAGCGTCCGCTTGACGCGGTTGGCGAAGGCCATGACGGAGCCGTACTCTGATTGGTCCAGCTTCCAGACCTCGATCGTGATGCTCTGGTCGAAACCCGCGGCCCGTCCCTTGGCCAGGTCGGCGGCGGCCTGCCGGCCCTTCTCCTCGTCCCGCACGGCTAGGATCAGCTTGCTGAGGCCCAGGTCCAGCAATTGGCGGCTTGTCTCGAGGCCGACTCCCGAGTTGGAACCGGTTACGATGGCAGTCTGGCCGCGGAGATCGACGCCCGTTACCACATGCGGTTTGCCGCAGATCTGGCTGCAGAAGTAGCGCGGAAAGGTGAGGGGCTTGGCTGAGCTAATGTCAGAAGTGGCTGTAGTGGACAACGCCATGGCTTGGAAGGGAAAGAAAAAGCTATTTGAGTACGGAAAAGCAGGATATGATTTGGTTAATGCCTTTGTTTGAAAAGGCAGAACCCAGAGGACCGGGCAAAAGCCGGGATGTGCTGAGTGTGGGAGTTCCCAGAAAGGCCAGTCGCATTACTCGTCGCATGCCTTGCAACACGGGTTGTCAGATCAATAACAGCCGGCCCCACCCCTAATGCTGTTGGTTGTGTCCAATGCATGACATTTAGCAAACAAATGCAGGAAACCCGGCGAAATGGGAGGCAGTCGGAGTTCGGTTGACCGCCCTATTGGTACGGGGGGTCAGGGGTGGTGAGGCACAGCGTCTCTTGTTTGGATGCAACCCAAGCAAACCGGCCCTGGCTCTTGGCCATCTCGTTGGACGGGATCTCGCTGACAGTTACCCCAAGAACACCATCCATCGTACATTCTAGACCTCTCCTCCAACGTTGCAGCAAGTCATGTGAGCATCCGTGCAGATAACCATTGCCCAGAAACAGCAGGCCACCACTAAGGAGTTTTCTCGCTCGACGTCGCCGGCTCTCGCTGCGGTTCTTTCCGTCCTGCCGTCTAATTAGAGATAGCGTTCATCTGGGGTGTCGCGAACCGAGCGCCGGCCAAGACTGCACCCCCCAATCCTGACGCGCGCCGATGCGGGCCCATCGCAGATCAGGCGAGACCGAGCGCGAGTGAGTTTACACTTCCTTCGTATGCGACTAATTACACCACGACGTTTCGACAATACCAACTGCCTCCTTTTTTTTTTCTTTCTAGAAGCCTCTAAGTATTAGCATGCCTCAATCGTAGATACGATATCCATACTGATATATCCGCAATCAACAGTCAATCTACTCCTCGATGCAACTGATGTGCCCCTGATGCGCGATGACCCCTGTTCCCCTGTCGACTCATCGATTTCCTTGCTGATATTCACAATGCCATACCCAGAGCTTTTTCGCCGACAAAAAGAAGATGTGCTGCCATTATCTATGCTCTGCAATCCGCTCAAGACCTCCGTGCAACGTCCCATATCGTTGTCGGGCATCTGAGTATTCTTGAATATTGATTAGGCCGCCGAGATGATCACGTTGTTGTCCTCTTCGGTGTTGGACCAGGCCACGCTTAAGGACCACCACACCTAGTTGGCTTCGCGCAGGCCTTAGTGCGGTCCCCACGCTCAGCATCAAGGTGAGGTTGGTGGGCATGAGGTTAATGAGCACGTTAGCGTACGGGTCCTTGTCCGGCTGCGTCTGGTGTTCGCAGAGAGCTTGCAGCAAAGGGTGCGTTCGTTCTGGACGAAAGACTGTACACCGCCCCAGACCTGGTATGTCGGATACGTCAAGGCCTTGAGGTTGGTGACAATAACGTAACACTGTTGGAACTAGGACAAAGCTGTTTTTATCGGGCCTCAGATCGAAGGGTAACAGGCAGGTCTCGAGGTTTTGGCAAGGTTACAGGAGGCTTTGATTGTTTGAGTTTTCCCCGCCCCTTTCTGGCCTGTGAACAAGTTCCCAACTAAGTGTATACCCAAACGCCTCAGATCATTCTCGTGACGTACGACGCCGTCTGGGTATCGAGAAAGCTCCAGACGTCCTTGCGGCATAGCAGTGGTTTGATGGGCGACAAGATAGACTGGTTGATGATGATATGTATACTTTACTCTTGAGATGGAACCTCCCAATGTTATATATACACATTAGAAAATGCGCAGACTGCGGGTCATGTATGCTGCGTACTTTTGCTGAGATGAGGCGACAAGCGCACTCCACGATAGACTCCTCCATGGCATTGTTGGGCCTCGAACTCGGCCGGATGAAGGCGGTTCCATTGCGATCGTCCTCTGCAGTCCGAGAAGTCCGAGCTGGCGCCCAGGCGGTATAGACGGCAAGGCGGCAGAAGAGCGATAATTGTGGTGCTGCTGTGCCGCAATAACGTATTAGAAGATTGGCTGAGGGCGGCGTTCGTCCCCGTAGCCTGGTTTGATGCCCCTTTCCATCGCCGACTACTCCGTAGTGGTTTGAAAGTTCAGTGAAGATGGCGACGATTTCTTGGTTCGGGATTCCACTTCCCCACATTGTTAGTGCGAGGTAAAGTGCGAGCTGAGTGCGAGCTGAATGATCGCCAACATGTAGCAATCCGGCCATGTGTAGAGGTTCTCTGATATCTGTATAAGAAAGTCGCATTTGGACTCATAGTTTGTTATATTCCATCATCACCATCATCACCATCATTATCTTTCCTCATCTCATCTATACTACTACCTGAACTTTCACCACCACCATGTCTATCAAGACCATCATCCGTGTCGCCGCCATCGGCGCCCTCGCCGCCATGCCCGCCGCCGCCCCCGCCGGCAGGGACGAAGAAGTCAACTTCACCGCCTGGAGCAGCGGGGACTGCGGCACCGACAAGTCCAAGGCCTTCGACGAGATGTCGACGGAGATCACGGCCTGGAAGACGACGGCCCACCCCATCAAGTGCACCAAGAACTCGGTCGGCTTGCCCGCTTGGCCCCAGAAGAACGGCTAGTACGACTTGTTCGTCGACACGACGTCGATCCACGGCGACTGCCAGCTCATCTTCTACCAGAGCCTCGGCCCCGACAGGGAGAGCAGCTGCCTGCTGCCCTACCGCTCCATGAAGGCCAGCTCGGCTGCGCCGCCGTCTCGCTCCCCCACAAGTACGACCTGGCCTACTGCTGCGGCCCCGATTGCGTCGGGCCTCTGCCCTCCGAGAAGAAGAGGGAGGCGGCGACTGATGAACTGAGCGCCGTTCTTTTCAACGCCACCGGTACCTCGCTTCCGCTGCCTGTGGACCACCTCCGAGAGAAGAAGGAGAAGAGGGAGGCTTGTAGCTTCAACCGAACCCCCAAGGGGCTCCGGAAGATCTTCCGCAAGCCTAGGAAGACGAGTCCCACCGTGGACTGCCAGTCGGATGCGTCGACCGATTGCAGTGAGTGCGCCCTGTTCCAACACCATTCTCGGTTGAAGTGGTATCCATCCCGACTAACCACTGTCTCTCAATAGGCATCAGCGGTGTATACACCACTGGCAATACCATCGGTGATTCCCGATCCGACAGCGACGAATTCTCGTAAGTTGATATCTCTACCGTGCCGTGTACTTCGCCCGGAACATAAACTAACACATTGATACTACAGTGCCGGTGCCGCCTGGTTCGTCGAGGCTTCCATCTCCCACTCGGAGGGCACATCGCACGAGATCTCGAGAGAGGAGTCTTACAGCCGCCAATACACCCTGTCCGTCGCCCCCGGATCGTCCGGATACCTCATCTTCACGCCTCAGTATACTTGTGGCGAGGGCAAGTTCGAGGGCAGCGACTGCGACCAGGCCGCGGTGAAGGCGGGCAACCGTGAGTGGTGCGTCCCGTCTCTGATCAAGGGCGAGAACGGTACTATGCCTGACGGCAAGTGGAGTGTTCTCAAGACAAACTAAGCATATGTCTGTGCTGTCATCTTACATATATACCTTGGACGACGATAGGGGTGTTAACAGTGATAGGAGTCGTACGGGTTGGGAACAGTTTTGTGCATACACTGCTAAGCTCTACTTCCACGTTCAACTACAGTTGACAGATGGGTTGATTTTAAAGAACTCGGTTCTTATTAGAAAAATACCTAACTCATTGTCTTCTTGAAAGTTTCATGAGATTCCTATAATACTAGAACCTTATTTTCAAATTCAACTAGACCTTCGATCCGAATTACGAAGACCAGTCTGAATCGAAGTCATCACCATAGTCTTCAACCTCCGTAGTAGCGTCGTCTTCCTGCGACTCATCGATCGATCCACGGCTCAACGGCCACTTGTCTAGCCCCGCCTGCTGCTTCTCGGAAGCCCGGAACCGCTCCTCGAAGGCCTCGCGCACCATCTTTCTGGTCTTGTACTTGAAAACGGCCCGATGCGAGACGACGAACAGGGTGGCGTTGTACGCCATGTTGCTGTCAAGCGCATCCGACGCAAACTCGCCCAGGAGAAAGATGTACAGCAGCCTGAACGCCGAGTCGCGAGCCAGGCTCTTATTGCCGGGAATTGTGTGACGCTCTTGCGGGTCGTAGTCCTCTTTGCCTTCCCGCAAGTCTTTCAGAATCTTCTTCATGTCGCGGCCGCCGAGCGTGTCGATGGCGAGGAACTCGAGGGTTTCGCATAGGGTATGGTACTCGGACAGCTGCGTAGGCATGCGTCGGAAGAACTGCCGGAAGCCATCCTCCACTCCGGTGTTGATAATGCCGAAATGTGGGATCCCCCCGTGTTCCGGGACGGCCGCGTCGGCCTGTCCGGAGTGCTTCTGAAACTTCAAGAATGATGCCAGGTAGGGTATCTTCTGAGTGTCGACTTCGTACTCGGCCCCTCCAATGCATATTTTAGCAGTAGGTGCCATATCGGTGTCGGTAGTTGCATTGGTGGACGTGAGCTCTGATGATGCCTGAAGGACTGTTAACGGCAATCTACCTTGGAATCTCTTGGATGACCAACCTCTGCCATCATAGCAAGTTTCCCGTCGCCGGGGTGTAGACAAAAGAATTCGTGAATAAGCGATTTAACTTCAGAATACGTTTCCCATCAGGGTGATAGCATGACAATGGGAAATTGAAAGAGGGTTGACTAGAAAAAGGCAATTTAAGCCAACTTCGATGGGGGAGAGGGGAGAGGATAGAGATAATGAGGTGCGGGGAAGTCAACCATTCCATAAGTAGATATTGGTAGGCCTCTTGCAGAATGATGCAGCAATCAAGATATTTTACATCTGGTGCTGTGTAACGTATCAATTGAAGTCTGTGGCCCGTCTATCTACACATTGATCTCTGTACGTGTAGTAGTCTCAAATGCAAGGTATGTGAAGATAAGTATTTCAGACGAACCTCAAGCACCTAGGAGATAGATATGTGCACATGAATATGATTTTATCACGTACACACATTCTTTTATTTGATACAGGTGCATGTTAACGTTTAACCCAAGTCGTCGCTGGCGGAATTGCAAACATGCGTTGCATCTAGTGACCCACGTTGCATGACGCTACATTGTGTTGGGGGTCTATTATTGAAAGACGTCAGTTCCCCCTATTGGTGCTGCACCGCCTCAGTCCAGACTCCAATGCATAGAAGGCGTAAATGCAACGCCTTGCATTTGCATATTTATGGCACGCTTTCCTCTGTCAGGCGCATTACGCATGTCAGCGTACTGGATTAAACCAATCATCAACGAGTTCAACAGCCATCCTGTTCTTACCGCACTATCTTCCAGCCTTAGGCGGTCTGTGTCGAGTTTAGCTCTTTTTGTCTTTTCTCTCCTTTCTTTCTATCTTTGGGGTTGCTTCCCCTCATCTCCAACTTGTTTCCCCTCAACTTTCCAAGCTCACGTTACAGGCCAGCATTGAAATGGCGCACATATACCCTTATGAGCCGATCGATCTTTCCAGAGATGCCATTCGCATTCTTCGTCTCTGCAGCTACTATCATCACATGAATGAGATTCGTTGCGAGATATTCCAAGCATTCATTAGTGATGATGAACGTTTACCATACGAGGCCCTTTCTTATACATGGGGCGGGGAGGTAGATGAATGCTCGCCTACTATTATACTCGGCGGTCAAACGGTATCGGTCACCCGCAACCTTTTTGATGCCTTATATCATCTACGTCGAAGCGCCAGTGATCGATTTCTATGGGTCGATGCCCTTTGTATCAATCAGGCTGATCCTCACGAAAAGGGACATCAAGTGGGACAGATGAAACAGACCTATGAGAAAGCTGAAACCGTGCTCGTGTGGCTCGGGACCGGTTCCATGGAAATTGAGGAACTAATGGTAAACCAAGTACCCATTATAATTTATAGGAGCTTACGAACTGATAATTATACACTCCAAGATCTGGATGATCGACATTGCAGGAGAGCTCAGAAACATGAACTGGCGGAAGAAGCCATTGCCTGAGATCAGAAACATGTTATCGCTAACATGTCTTCCAGTTGGCGAAACAAACGAAAGCCCGACAAATCAGCGAGCGTCCGCTTTCATCCACTTGACCGAAATACCATGGTTTGAACGAGTCTGGGTCATCCAAGAAGTTGCCATGGCCCAGAAGACAACTATCATGTATGGGCGTCGAGCTGTTTCGTCAAGCGTATTTTCAATGATACCTTCCCTTATTGGCATCGAGCTGAGTTCCCACGCCAACGCAATACTCGAGCTGATGCCAGGGTGGTTGAGGTTCCAGTCACCATCGAGCCAGGATCGTCGACTTTTGACTCTACTTCGCCGGTTCAAAGATAGCCAGAGCACTCTTGAGGTGGACCGTGTCTATGCTTTTATAGGCCTTGCATCAGATGTCTCGAACTTCTCCATTGATTACAACATCTCTTTCCAGGAAGTGGTTTCGAACATCGCATTGTACTTGTCTACTGGGTCACTCAGCCACGCCATATCTCTCCCAACAGAAATGTTTTCCTACTCCGAAATGCTGGTAGAGTGCCAAAACAGAGAAAACTTGTTTGAATTTATTTTCTCTCGCGGATTGAAATTTAAACGAGCGGATATATTGATACCACTGCTGGACATCGAACCAGGAGCCAGGCAGTGGATCACTGTCCTCGAGGACTTTATACTCAACGTGGACAGTTTTCGCACAATTGTCGACGACCATTTCCCTGGGCAGCTTATTGTACAGGAAAATGACCTTGTCCAAAAGACATTATCGGAAGTGATCAGGTTAGGCATTTTTCAACCACCATCAAGTGACCGGCACACTGGTAGGGAAACCGAAGGTATCGAGGGTGTCTATCCACCAATATATATTCTGAACTGGACTCGTCGAATGCTTCTACTCGTCGCAGTACATGGAGACGTCAGCATTATCGGAAACTTTCTAGAATCGGGCAAGTATTTCGACACAAGCCGATATGACCAAGCCTGGTCCCAAGCTCTCGATGTAATTCCCAGGGCTGAATGTGCTGAAGCACAAAAGGGGTCGATGAATCACGCACTGGCAAAGTTGCTCATCGCCTTTGGGCCAAACTACGATGCTCCCTCTGATTCTGAGCTGGTGGAGCTTGCCCGCGCATCTGCGTCAACCAAAATAGAGCGCCTGAAACAGACTCAGCTGATGGAGCTTAGGCGTGCCTCTGATTCAATCCAAAGAGAGCGGCTGAATGAACTACGGCTGATCGAACTTGAGATTGCTATAGTACGGGGCTCGGTCAAAGATGCTGAAGACTGTCTGAACGGAGAGCCAGGTCGCTTGTATGGAAACTGACAAATGGAAAAGGAAAGGCGTTGGAGAATATGGAAGCAACCGTCCAAGTTTATCAGAGGCCGGCACCACCCGTCGAAAATGCAATCCAATGGCAATGAAAAACAGTATGGAAGCACTTTGTATTAAATATTACTCAAGTTGTTTGGAATAAACACTTTGATTATGCAAACAAGATACGGTTATCCAAATAGCATAACATATCTCTCACACCTCCTGAACTACCTCCCCGTCGCTCCCCTTATCCGTGACCTTGACACCACTGCTTACGCCCCTACGTCGAATATTACCCGCCTCGTCATGCGCATCGTCCCACTCAGCCAGCTCAGCTTTGGGAACCCGGACAAGGTGGTGCGACTTCGCCCCGTTGTTACCAATGTCGATAATCTCGGGGCGGATGGCGTAGCCCTTCCATTTAGGGATCCAGGAGATCCAGGCCTTGTAGTAGATGAAACATCCGACAATACTAGAGGAGGTAGTAAGCAAGGTGTACTGTACATGAATATCTTGAACGCGGTCCGGAAAGACTGTGGGGCAAAATCGAGAAGCAGGATCAGAGAGAGGAACTTACATTCCAATGCCCACGAAGCAGTAAGTCGCATAAAAGAAGCTCACATTCCCCGCATAGATGCCCCCCTTGGGCGGGAACCAGGGCATCACCAGCACGTAGACCTGAATCAGGATGAAGAAGATGACGGCCACGTCCCAGGCCTTGAACTCGGGGCGGTGCCGCGCTCCGACGATGCGCTTGTGGTTGCGGCGGATGATGTAGAGGCCGGCTGCCATGGCGAGGAAGAACATGCTCTCCGGGTACGACCGGAGGCTGACGACGAACTGGAAGGCGTCGCCGGCGGGGGGCGCGACGATCATGATGAAGGTTACGATCCACTTCAGCAGATAGGGGCCGATGGGGGTCCCGAAGGGTTTGGTGGTGACCCAGAACTTGGGGAAGGGGAGGACGCCTTGGCTAGATGTTGACAGAGCTATGGTCATATGCGTGTACCTAGTTGCACAGAAAGGGGGCGATGTTCTTTTTCTTACCGTCCAATTTCGCGGATGGAGCGCGAAGATCCAATCAGTACGGCAAGGAGGTTGCCGAAAGCGCTGAGCAGCACAAGGACGTTCAGGGCAGTTTCTGCGTGGCCTTCACCGAATACGGCGGTGAAGAAGACGCCAGCGGCAATCTCCTTGGACTTGCGGAATTCCTGTTTCGGAACTAAGGATGCAATTGGGTCAGCATATCTGGCAAGGGACGATACTGTTCAGTCTCAGAACCGGGTCAGTCAGAACTAACCGGCAGCGAAGTAAGCAATGTTGCACATGAAGTACAGCACCGCGACAATAATGACCGAAACGGTACAGTTCCTCCTCAGCGTTTTGATGGGGTTCTTGATCTCGGCCACGACGTTGAACGCGTTGGAGTAGCCCGTGTAGGCGAAGATGGTGTTGACGAGCGCGTTGGCCAGGTCGTTGCCGTTATCGGTGGTGCCCTCGAAGCCGTGGCGGAAGTTGGCGTGGGGGTCCGGGACGCGCTGGGGCGAGACGTGCCCGCCCAGGACGACGAGGCCCGTGATGCTGATGAAGACGAGCGTGATGATCTTGACGGCGCCGAAGACGTTGACCGCCCACAGCGAGTACTTGTTGTGGGCGATGACGCAGATGACGGCCAGCGTGTAGGCGGCGACGGCGACGCCCTTGGTCTCCCATTCCGTGGGAGGCGTCGCACGCGCTGCGATGCGCCACACGTAGTTGGACAGTACGATGGCATTACTGCTGGCGAAGGACAAGACCACGGATTGTACGGCGAAGGCGACGGGGAAGAAGTGCCGGGGGCGCGTGTAGGCTTGCTCCAGGTAGACGACCTCGCCGCCGCTGCGGTTGGGGAAGTAGCTGGCCAGTTCGAGGTACACGGCCAGGCCGGCGAAGGCCATGATCGCACCAATAACCCAGTAGATGAGGGCGAGGCCAATGGAGCCCGTGTTGTTCAGGATGGTTCCGGCTGGGCGAGAGTAATGTTATCGTCAGCATTGCATACATGCATCAACGGGGCATTTGACCTCGCACTAGGAGATAGGGGAATGTCGACTGCTAGGTATAGCTTACGTGTGGAAAAGATACCCGTTCCGATCATTTGGTTCACATTGAGGAATATAACTGTAAGCCAGCCGACGTGGTATCCCAGTGGTGACCTGTTCTCGACGGGCGCGCCGACGGCCTCTTGGTAGGTCGCAGCCGAGCCGTTACCTCCTTGGGCTTTCGTGTAGGTGAGACCGCCATCCTGGACGACGGATACATCCGAGTTGGATACGTTGACGTCCACTGGGGCGGCTCCGGCATCAGGCTCGGACGCCGTCCGTTTCGACCACAACGGCATACCGGGCGGTGCGCCGAGGAGGTGAATTGAGGGAATGAGGTCGCGAAAGGGTTAATTGAGGGGGTATGAACGATTCAAATATTGATAAGCACCTGCATATAGTTTAGAGGCCCAACGAGCAGCTGGGTAACATGAGACGAGCAAAACCTTACTGGCATGTGCGACCTATGGCGATCAGTGGTTGATAAATGTCGCCGTAACCTGGCTTTACCAATCGCGTGCTTTGCCTCCATGGTCACATCCATACGCGGTTCACGACAGCCAAACCCCTTCGGGTCATGGGCAGTGTCTGATAGCAGCCTTGGGACGCTCTTGGGATCCATTGACCTTCCGGAGTGAGCAGTGCCAAGGAGCTTCCCTAAGGCTGTTCATATGCAGATAGCGCAAATGCCATGTGGTGCCAAGAAGCACGCAAGCGGCGAGATAGATTGCGACGGAATCTTGGTTGCTGTCGCCAATTGATGGGGTTCCCATTGGCTACAAGTCCGCCAGCGGGTTGCAGCACAGCGTCAAATGGGGAGTCGCAATCTGGCCAGCAGATGACGAGCTCGAGGCACAGTGGAACTCGAAACGAGAATGGACATGACACATATAAGGCTGTAGCTAACTCCCAGTGAATAATATCAAGTTGCAGAGAGAGGGTTTACTCAGTGAAGACGAGGAGACGGCGATTCGTCATTGCCTCAACGGACGATGGGATTGTCGTCAATTGCCTGTTTGCTGTCCCGAACCATGGTTGCGCATCGACACTGATCTGACAGGGCGCGGCGACCGACCCGACCGTACATGAACCGAGAGGATGCCCGTGAAAATATCGTGAAAGTGTTCCACGACCACGTGGAGAAACCACGCAGCAAGATCCAAACCGAAAACGCGATATGCGCTTCGAAAGAACCGACCGAATGAGCTGCGGACTTGCGCATGGACCTAGTCGGGAATCCGGCCGAGAATTAGAACGCTGCAGTCCATCTGGGCCGAGCCAGCAATTGAAAAAAGCGAACAGGCCATGCACGGCTTTGGAGGTTTGGTATCCCACTTGAACTCGGTCAACTGGCCTTCGTATCCGCTCAGCATCTTCTCGCCAGCACTTGGAAGGCGAAATACGGGTTGTGTTCATCAATGCTGCGACCAGCTCAAGTGTCAATGTGGTGTTCGCGGCTGGATTGCCAAAAAGGTCAAAAATGCAAAACATACAACACCGAGGATTCCCAGGTCGTCACCGACCCTAGTACTAATTCGGCTCTCTGCTGCTTATATATGGGAGAGCGGACGGGATCCCTAGTATTCAGCAGGATATGGTCGTATGTGAAAGAATGATACTGTTTGAGGGATTATGTAGCACATGTTTGTGTAAGCATTGAGTGCTCCAGTTGGTGCTGGTGAATTTTGGCCACAACATTGAACATCTTCAAGATTGACCACATCCAGTACACCAGCATGGGCTAAGGCTAGACAGTCCCGACGGGCAGTTCCAAACTCGACATGCTTCTCTCATAAGTAATATGATCAATTGGCAGTACGAAAGCCTTTTGGCCTGGAAAGTGAACAACCAGTCAATTCCGGCGCGCTGAATGTGTTCAGTGAGCATGCCATCTCGCTGAAGCTTTGGCCTCCGGGCTGTCGTCGCGAAGCTTCCCATTAGCCTGGATCCAGCTACTGTTGAACGTCCACAATCGCTGCGACATCACGGCAGCCGACCACCAGCATAGGTCATTGCTGAAATTGATTGCATATGCGCGCAGTGGCCATATGGTCTATCCGAGTGGCGCGTAAACTCGCCTTCCTCGGCCGCCGTGGTGTGGTGCCTGGCCGCATCTGGCATACCATCCCAATTCTGTGCAAGCCGGGAGGGTCAACAAGAAGCAGGGTCTTCCCCCGCATACCAAAATCCCACTGCGCGAAACGAGATATAGCTCCGCCCCTCCCCCATGATGCCAAAGCGATGCCATGTAACCTCACAACAGGATTTCATGCCTTCAAATATGCCACTCGGCCGTAAGACACCAAGGTCGCAGCAGCAGCGTATGCCATGTGAAAGATGTGCGCATAGGAACTGCCACTTCGATGTACCATTACTTCCCCGGCTTGATCTGGGGGACCTCGTATTGAAATACCACTTCGCATGTGGGAGCCATGAATATGCTTGGCATGTTTATATAAGAGTGCCTATGTCCGATCATCTCTACTGACCTTGGAAAGGAGATCCAGACAAGCACCGCACATACTGTTCAAAGCCACAGCACCCTGCTTACCCAGATCCCCTCCATTTCCAAACATATACCTTCTCCCTCCACAAAGCCACCAAACATGCAACTCCTCACCATCTTCGCCAGCCTCCTCGCTGTCTCGGCCGCCACCCCGGTCGAGGCGGCCGCGGCCGAGATAGCATCCCGACAGGCGGCGTCGGCGGCCAAGTGCGCCGACTGGGGCGAAGGCTTCGGCGGCAGCCTGCTGCTGGGTCCCACCGACGCCCAGGCCAGCCGCTGCTGCATCTACGGCGAGTCCCTGGAGCTATGCTGCCGCAACGACCCGGCCCTGGCCGATGACCCGTACTGGTCCCACAGCCTCGAGTGCTCCAACCCCTACTGGGCCAACCCCACCATCTGGAGCAACCTGTACCACTGCAACATCGACCCCAACTACATCTGCAAGGCGGAGTGCGACGAGGTACCTTACTTGTACGATAACCCCAAGAACTGCGCCAAGTAGTTGGTTGGCAGTAACGGCGGGAGTCATGGGCGTGGTCGTGATGGGGGAGACGCGGTGGTCGATTATGCGGGCATGAGATAGGAGAAGAGTTGATCAACAGAAGATATTGATGATTACCCTGTCACTAAATATCAGGGTATATACAAAGTCATTCCGTACATAATCGTGCCTTGTCTCGTACAACAGCCCCTCTTGCTCTTCAGCGTGGCCCAATCCCAATTTGATATGCCGGCAGAGGCAAAAATTCGTAGCGAGTATTTTGATATCGTAGAGTCTGGCAACGGCAGTCAGACCTTTTTATGCTTGGGTCTGCTCGTAACTGCGGCTAAGCTGCTCTGGCAGTTTCTGTCACGTTATCCCTTTCGAACATGCACTTGCTCATGGAATTTAACAGTCTGGCGGAATTACCCTTTCGATACGGGCAAGCAGCGTTTACTCCCCCGCAGCCGGGTCCGTCAACTTACATCTGGAGCTCGACGCACTTTCTCGCCTAGTCGTCTCCTTGGTCTACACAGACCTTCCACTGCTCTGTCCGATGTTGCGTCTGGAAAAGCCAGAATATTGGTCTTGGATTTTCCAAGGCTCATTAATGGCAAGTGACCATGTGCTTGCTACGCCGCTGGGTTCTCAAGGGGCTTGAGATATTCTCCAAATTCATACGCACCGATACTACAGTGACGACTGCCTGGCTGCGCTGGAATATGAGAAGAGCATCCGTGAATAGCTGGGCAGCTGCTGGTGCCCTTTGAGCATCTGGTAAGGGGATCAAGACATGCCAGGCTCTCCCACCCAAAGGGAGGAGACGGAGAGCAGCCACTGAGTAGGGAATATCTGATAAGCGCCAGCCGCCAGCCGACAGTCGTTTAGAGGGGGCCGAGTATCCAGCACACACTTCTGATAACTGGACTGCGGAATGATGTACCCGTACAATGTGTAGTAGGAGGTTTGGTAGATTCACAGTACTTGAGCCCGGTCATGGGATTTTAATAACTTAGACGGCGAAACTGGATAGTAACTTGTTGAGGCAATTAGGACATTCCCTTGATCGAAACAGATGTCACTTGGCATTCATCTTATTGACTTTTTCCGGCTTTCCAGAAGCTGCATTCTAGTCTTGACCACCACAGCATCTCGCTCGCGGCAAACTGCAGCAAGATCGCTAACACACGGCAACATGATGCGCTCGAAGTTCATTGGCAACAAAGGAACCCAATCTTGGTAGTATGCATCTTGGGACTTTGAGGACCGTCTCGCTGGCAAAACCTATAGGCTGAAGGCGGTGCTCAGGGCTTGACAACTGCGCCGAGGCAGTTCAGGTGCTACATGTATTTACGTGCATGTTTCATAGCTCCTACCGCTGGAAACTTGACGAAAACTCGTACAGTGCTGAGCAAAGAGGCACCAGATGAGGCGGTGACATCAGAGCGGCTGTCGTGAGTGGATTGGAGAGTGGGCATCAAGTTCATTAGGCCTCTGCGGCAAATGGACGGAATGGCAGTGTTCCAAAGCCAATTTCGCAATCAAATGCATTGAGATGTGAAGCCAATAAGCTTCGCGCTCACTGGTGAGTTGGTGGTGCATTCAGCTACACGTAGCTGGGTGGTGTCTTAAAGTCAGGGCACCTTCGATGCTTCGTCATGTGTGGGATGGAAAGACGCTGGACCAAAATCTTACCAGGCAATGAACGTGCTGATTCTTCTGTATTGCCTGTCCTGATGGGACGCGCATGATGTCATACCCTCTACTGGCCGACATTGCTGTTGTGGGATGATGAACATTTGATATGAATAGTACGCACTGCTTCGCAACCCAATTGGCCTCGCTGGCCAGACTTTTTCGATACGGGGGGCGTGTGGCACAGGCTAGCATTGGCATCTACGAAAATCAAGTGACAAGCCCTCACTTGTTACAGTTCACAGCAGGAGAAGAGCGACAGAAAAGATGTGGTTTGACGTTGTTCTGCCTTGTGGCAATGACTCAATTCATCTCGGTCATAATGTGAGAAACCATGTCAAAAACCCAGGACATGCAATCAAAAGCAATACCGTAGTGACCCGTTTCCCTTTTTCATAACACCGAAATCCAGCCAAACACCCTTGACGTGACGCTTCGCTTAAGCGACAGTCTTACCGGTCTGGCCAGTGGGGACGACCTTCTTGCCGTCCTTGTTGTATCGGACGCGAGGAGGGGAGCACGGTTGCGGCGACCGACGCGAGATCGGACACTAGATAGGTAGCACATCAGTATGGGGGTTCATCCGGGGGAATTTACCAGGAGAGGTGGGCTCCGTATTCGAGTGCAATGAAGCGTGCAACCAAGGTTCATCTCAGTTGCATACGATTTCGCCGAAGCGAAAAGAGCGCAGTTGTTCCCTTGCGGGCACCCCTCTCCTGAGGGATCTTTATCAACGTACCGGACAATCTTGCCGTGAATGGCACAAGAGACACAGTACTGCAGCTTGAGGTACATCTTGGGGACGGTGTACTCGGCGAAGACGGAGGCGTCCGAGATATCACGGATGGCAGCCGACTCGACCATGTTGCGGATGGTGAAGCGCTTGATGGCCTTATCCTTGGGAGTGCATCGCGAGCAGTTGCTGCAGCGGATGGGCTTGGTGTGGCCGCGGCCCTTCTTGTTGCGACCGCTGTAGAAGAAGAAAAATGTCAGTCGGGTGATTCTCTCATGGTGGATTGTGCAATGTGGGCGACGTCGGTCGGATCTCGTTCTCGCATCGTGGGGACAACGGTGACAGCAGAGACGACGCGGCGCGGAGGTGGTGAGGCATACTTGTTCTTTCTCTTCTTGACCATTTTGGCGGTTGTCGATTCTTCGTAACTGGGAAAAACGAAGAGGGAAGATTGAGGATGTTGGGGTCTGGCTGGGAGTTTAAGGACCAGTGGAAGATCTTGGGGTTGTGGTGCTGATTGCCAAAATGCACCCCACTGAAAGTTGGACTGGTCGAGCTGTGGCCAATCGGAAGTCAGGTCTCTGCAGCGCAAAAGATCGCATTAAGCAGTGGAGGGTTGGCCAATTTGGAAACCCTAGCACGTGACAGATAGTGGGCGCGAAAAAATCCAGATAAGGTGCGGTTACGTTTTGATGGGGCACGCACGCAAAAGCCCAATCAATCAGTGATGGTCTGTGCGCCACCCACCAGGAATTGTAGGCGTGGAAAACCATCCCACCTTTTTCAGCTTGGAACTTTTCTTTCCCTTCCGTGTGAACAACTTCATCTGTATAGTTGCTTAGGAGGACAATCATATTGTCTAGGTACGTGAGCTCATTTGACATCCCGTTGGTCGCGCGTATGGCTTGCGAGCCTACTGCGATCATCATTCCCAAACTTCCCTGGCGCAAACTTCCTGGGATCGAGAGAATTCCCAAACCTTCAATGTTGGCCTTTCTCCGATCGTCCCTCCAATTCAGTATTTGAGGGAGCTGGATTCCTGTCTTGGAGCTTTTCCCTCGTTCTGAATATTCATCATTCACACCTCTACACTGCAAACCAATCCCAAGCAACCCAATCTAACATATCTGCGATTTCCAGGCAGCCATCATGCAGATCTTCGTCAAGACCCTGACGGGCAAGACTATCACCCTCGAGGTGGAGTCTAGCGACACTATCGACAATGTCAAGTCCAAAATCCAGGACAAGGAGGGCATCCCTCCGGATCAACAGCGATTGATCTTCGCCGGCAAGCAGCTCGAGGACGGCCGCACTCTTTCGGACTACAACATCCAGAAGGAGTCCACCCTTCACTTGGTGCTCCGCCTCCGTGGTGGTGCCAAGAAGCGCAAGAAGAAGGTCTACACTACCCCCAAGAAGATCAAGCACAAGCGCAAGAAGCAGAAGCTGGCTGTGCTCAAGTACTACAAGGTCGATGGTGATGGCAAGATCGAGCGCCTCCGACGCGAGTGCCCTGCCGAGACCGTAAGCTCCTCTCACTCTCACTCCCATTCCATGCAACTATTTACTAACTCGAATATCAGTGCGGTGCCGGTATCTTCATGGCTGCCATGCAGGATCGCCAGTACTGTGGTCGCTGCCACCTGACCTACGTCTTCGACAAGCCTTAAATGCGCTTTTTTTGGAGGGAACAATTCATGCATGAGATGGGAGTTCGGATCGAAATGATATCAAGGTCATGGAAGGAACCTGATGTGGCATGGAATCAACATAGATAGCCCCCACACCCAATGCAAGGTCACGATCAATCTACTAGACTACTACCAGTGATTATTCCAGTTGTGCCATGTTATCCCAGTAATAATGCTGGTGAACTTCTGTTGCCTCCAGTGGTGGTTCCAGCGGTTTCAATGGTGGCTGTACACACTAGCTTAGCCGCCTAGCAGCTAAGCCACTGGTTGTTCCATAATTTATTCCACCCCACCAGGCCTGGACAAGTCAACTGCCATCAACGTCATTCTGTTCAATTGTCTTAGAGGGGCATCTCAACTCCAATGGACTCTGTTGCTCTGAATCGCATGGTTCACTGCGTCTGGTCGAGGCCTTTGGGCCTTTGATCAACACTCGTATTCAGTGATGTGGTGTTCCAATGACTATCAGGTAGGCTCGGAAAACGAAACAGTAAGCAGCCAACGATGATTGATTCAACAGCCGACGGAGCCAGGAGCCGCCCTTGCCGGACGCGCTGAGTCTTGCCACGCAGCAAGGCAAGACCAAGCCAAGCCACGCACCCCAACCTGAATCAAACGACCTGTCATTGCCCCATGCTTGGAGGCCGCGCACTTTCATTTCATGCAAGGAATCTGGAAAACCAAACCCATTATAAACGAGCCTACATCTTGCCCAATATCTTGTAAATGCAATTGCCTCGCTTCAGACCGTTCACTTTTACTTCGGTGATCATCCTGTTTCTTGCAATAGTCTACACCATCCTTAACCCCACTTGCTGGAACTCCCTTATAACACAGCTTCGTTCGGGTTCAACTACTGCCAGCACATCTGAGTCTCTCTTCGCCAATCCTTTGCAGTCTTCGTATCCAGCCACAGACATCATGGGTGGCGGACCTGAGCCCGGCTACCGTTCCGTGGCCTACTTCGTCAACTGGGCCATCTACGGCCGCAAGCACCGACCTCAGGACCTCCCGGTCGAGAAGCTGACCCACGTTCTCTATGCCTTCGCCAACGTGCGCCCGGAGACGGGCGAGGTCTACCTGACGGACACCTGGGCCGACACAGACATCCACTGGGAGGGCGACTCGTGGAACGACGTCGGCCTCAACCTGTACGGCTGCATGAAGCAGCTCAATCTGCTCAAGCGCCGGAACCGAAGCCTCAAGATCTTGCTCAGTGTCGGCGGCTGGACGTACAGCTCCAACTTCAAGCAGCCGGCCTCGACGCCACAAGGCCGCGCCACCTTCGCCAACAGCTGCGTCGACCTCATCAAGAACCTGGGCTATGACGGTATCGACATCGACTGGGAGTACCCGCAGAACTCCGCCGAGGCCGCCGACCTGGTGGCGCTGCTGCAGGCGACGCGCGACGCCATGGACGCCTACTCGCGCACGCTGCCGAAGCCGTACCACTTTGAGCTGACGGTCGCCTGCCCCGCCGGCGCGCAAAACTACGAGAAGATGGACTTCCGCGGCATGGACCGCCTGCTCGACTTCTGGAACCTCATGGCCTACGACTACGCCGGCTCCTGGGACTCCACGGCGGGCCACCAGGCCAACATCTACCCGCACCCCACGCACCCGCAGCGCACGCCCTTTAGCACCGCGGCGGCGCTGCACTACTACACGCGCCAGGGCGTGCCGTCGCACAAGATCGTGCTGGGCATGCCCCTGTACGGCCGCGCGTTCACGAACACGGACGGGCCCGGCGCGCCCTTCAACGGCGTCGGCGAGGGCACCTGGGAGAACGGAGTGCACGACTACAAGAAGCTGCCCCTCCCCGGCGCCCAGGAGATCTTCGACCACGAGGCCGGCGCCACCTACTGCTACTCGCCCTCGAGCCGCACCATGGTCAGCTACGACAACGTCGACATGGCGCGCCGCAAGGCCGCCTACATCCGCACGCACCACCTCGGCGGCGCCATGTGGTGGGAGAGCAGCGCCGACAAGGACGCGGCCAGCGGGCAGAGCTTGATTGCCAACGTGGTCCAGGGCATGGGTGGCGTCACGGCGCTCGACAAGTCGCGCAACTGTATCACGCAGCCGCAGACCAAGTACGAGAACCTGCGGGACGGGTTTCCGAATGATCCGAAGTAGACTATGATGTTCGGAATCACATGCAGAGCTTGCGCCAATCAATTATGACCAAAGACTTGGGATTTCAGGGACGGAAGGATCGGGAGGAACACCAATAAGAATGACTAGGAAGGGGAAACGACAATGATACCTAAAGAAACACACCATCTGTCTATCATTAAAGATAGATAATGACGATTATGACTATTTCAATCCCAGAGACTTGCTCGAAACTCACCAAGATTGCATCTTCGTAGCTTTATAAATCAACGTTTATTTCATAATGGCCAATAACTACCCTCAGCTACTTATGTCCAATGAGCTGTCACGCTCTCATGTCAGTCAATGAAGGTCACACTGGAGTAGATATGGAAATCACCGGACTCTGTTCTCAGTATGTAGGAGCGAACACGTGAGCGCTTAGAAACCCCATGCCTATCGAACTGTTCTCTGGTGCAGCTCAGACTTGCGGGAGGGCGGCTTCATATACACGCGCAACCGGTACAGAACTTGTTTCCGTTCCTTTTGCGCCTTGTCGTTGCGCTTCTTAATCTCCATGTTTTCGTTCTGAACCTCAGTCTGGCTTCCCCCGTCTGTTTCTCGGCCCTCGTCGCTGTCTGTTGTTGCCTCTTCTTTTTCTTCTCCGGTCTGTCGTTCTACCACCGGCTCTTGCCCCTGTTTGCTTTTCGTTCTCGGTTTATGGGCAGTTGCTGATTTCCTAACAGTCGTTCGAGCATGCGACATCGCGTTGCCCGCTCCTGAAATCTCGGATCCGTCTTGCCCTGGCTGTCCGAACTGCTGGACCTTGCTGGTACGGGGCTTCGTGTACATTCGCACCCGATAAAACACCTCAGCGTTCGCCTCCTCCTCGGCGATTTCTGTTGGCTCCTTATCTTCCTCGTTGCCTTTCGCTCCCTCTTCGCTTTTCTTCGTGTTTGTGCTCTTTGTCACCCCGTCTTCTCTCTCCTCGTCCTCGTCGCTCTCGTCCACAGCCAGTTCCCCGCCAGACAACAGCGACAGCAGGATCCTTCCTACCACCGAAGAAGTGTCGGAACCCCCTGTCAAGTCCATGGAAAGGACACGTTGCAGGCCCAGCGTTGCGAGGGGCTCTGCGCTGTGGCCTTGTGGTGGTACTAGGGGCGTGGTGGGGGTCGCTGGAGTAAGGCAGAAGATGGTGTTTCCCGAGGGCTTCTTCTCCTCTGGCTCTTTGGCCGCAGCTGTGGGAGCGGTATCATCGACGGTCTCTGATTTCTCGTCCTCGGTAATAGACTGACCGTTTATTTCCTGGTCGAGTTCCGAGGCACCGGTGGTCTCCTCTGCGGCTGTTGGGCTTTCGTCTTGCTGTTCCGGTGAGATGGGATTTGTGTTGCCGTCGCCTTCGCTATCGCTGTTGTTGGCCTCGTTGTCACTATTACCGACCTTGTTGTTGTTGCTGTTGTTCGTGATGTCGTCGTCGTCTTCATTCAGCGGTGCGGTTGCGGCGTCAGCCGGGGCCAGAAGAAAGGTGCTCGCCCCCTTGATGGTGCTTCCCGGCGAGGGCACGTCGACAACGAGGCGTGCGCGGGGATTCTTAGTAGCCGAGGCAGGCGACAGGCTATTGAGACTGGAGCAGCCGTAACGGAACCGGAACTCGGCCAAGACGTGGGTTTCGCCATCGTCTTGATCGGTGTCTGCGCTGTCCTGATTACCGGTTGTTGCGGCAGTACTCGTGCTCCTAGCCGAGGAAGTGACACTACTCGCGCTGCCCGTTGTCTTTGTGCTCTTGACACTCTCGGCGGTGTTGTTACTCCGCTCCTCATTCGAAGCATATCGCTTCAGTAGCTCTTTAATTTCTTCTTCCTCTTGTCGACGCTGTTGTTGTTTGAAAGCCGCATGGGCGGCCAGCCCACTGACGGAAAGGAGAAGAGATACGAAGTAGGCCTGCGCGTCTCCAACACCGACGCTATAGGGGCTTTGGCTGGAATGCTGCAGCGTTGACTGGTTCCCGGATTGTCGGGACCCAAACTTGACAACGAAGTTCCTGTTGTTGTTCTTGCTATCGCTGCCTTGTTCTTCGTTGTCGTTCTCAGTGCTACTTTGAAAAATGCTCGAGCTACTGTCCTTGTTGTCGTTGTTGTTCTCGACGTCAGAGATGCACACGTGTGCAGCCCCATTCGTATCCGCCGTCATCTCAGTTGGAGAAGTATATACAGTCACGTCCTTGTCGATCTATAGCAAGGTGGCCTGCGGTATTCGGGATCTTTTCGGTATGGTGGTGGTATCCGAGTCTTCGCATCCACCAGGGACACGGTAGCCTGCTGATAGGGAGTCTTTTATACATGTCGCGTTTATATGGCGTTGAATGGAAGGCAGGGAAAAGGGGCACTCGCCCCCTCAACTCGATTCAAACCAGGTCAGCCCAGGAGAGCCACAAGAGTTAAGCAAAAGCAGATATTCAATCACACATGTTGAGGGAACACATCTACTATTATTGCAACCCCAATCTACAAATTACTACCCTCGAACCCAAAACAGCGCCTAGATTCAACCAAGGTAAATTGAGTACCCTCTTGTCATCTAAACTACAATACTCAGACAGCAGGTATCTACAGGCTTCTTGCAACGTCTGGACCAAGTTAATGAAGGTCACGATCTCCTGCTACATTATGACACAACTACACATCGTTGTCATGGACGCTTGGTGATGCGAGATGCCTCCATTGATGCCTCCATTGATGCTTCCATTGATGATTCCATGATACACAAACAGGCGAGGCAGTACGCACCGTAGCAACGAAGAAACCAGACACAAGCCGCGCACTAATCTATTATTGTTTGCCATTAGAAGAAACACACATTTTCGGCAAACGCCATCCCAGGATGCGGATCATCCACCATGTTGGTGCGCCTCCAATCTCGTCTAAAACATTGGGTATATGTGGTGGGCGTCCTATTCCTTAAAGCAACCCTTTTCGACGCCATACCGTATTCCATACAAGCCTGTCCAATCACCATCGATACCGGATTTCTTAGGGGATCATCGGGTAAGGGCCCCCCATGGCAAGGTGACCCGCGAAAAAGAGGTCATCCATCTCGTCATCAAAGTCGTCAAACGGGTCAAGATCGTAGAACTCGAGACCCTCATCCTCATCGTAGTCCAGGAAATCTTCATCTAGTATGGGTCAGCATGGTTGTACCATAATCTGAACATGAGAGATAGGGGTATCTTACCGTCATCTTCTTCGTCCAAGAAGGCGGGGTGCTCGTCACCCTCATCGGCTAGAGGCAGGACGAAGTGAAGCTCGGCATCGTCGGCAAACTTGCGGATGGCTTTCATGGTGTCGGGACCCTGGTGCTTGGCCACATTCAACTTATTGGCGGTGAAGGAGACGGTGGCCACAATGACGCCCGTGTTTTGCTGCTCTGCACCTTTGATGAAGATGCTGTCGAGCCGGACACCGGAGCGGCACAGTTTCTCGAGGAAGCTGGCCCACTTGTTGGGAGGCGGGTTCTGTCGGTTGTAGACTTCATCCGTGTCATCAACCAGGAGTACCTTCTGCAGACTCAGGCTTTTCAGCGTCCGCTTGAACTTGGTGACAATAGCAAGGAGCTCGTCGTCGGTGACGGTCAACGTGCCTAGGTCCAGCTGACGTAGGCGCGGGAAGGCGACAGGCGGCGGCGGCGCCAAGTCCGGGCTGCATGTGTATTGCGGCGGTGACGTAGGAGGCGGAGTCGCGAGCCACTCAAGGAAATGGTCGTGATGATCGTCCGAGACGGGGCAGTTGAGACGCAGATGGCGGATGTTGGTAGTGTGCGCCAAGAAGCGTCTCAAGTGGTACGTGTAGATCTCCTCTGAAGGGTCATCTTCATGAAGGATGGCGCGACGAGTGGTATCCACTGCAATGTTACCGTACAGGTCCAACTTGAGCTCGTCGAGTCCGGCGAGGAGCCTAGTCACATCCTTTTCCAAGAACTTGGGGATGTTGAAGGCAAAGTCAATCAGACCGTCCTGGCTGAACCGGAACTGCAAGCGCTTGGGGGCGATTTTCGCCTTGGCCGCAGCAAACAGGAGCTTGTTTGCGCACTTTGAGCTAAAATGGGCATGCTCGATGCCGCTCTTGTGGCGGGAAGGGATGCATGTGTCGCAGTAGATAGCAGTAGCACCATAGCTTGGGGCCAGAATGGGATTGCCAGGAAAGCGCACGGAGTAGTATGAATCGCATACGCCCATGAGGTCCAAGTTCAGGTTGCCGAGTGCAGCAGTCAGCAGTTCCATATCGTAGCCACTGTTCAGAAGGGCCTCTTGGCTCGAGCTCTGGGCAACGAATTTGCTGCGTCGGACCGCGCCAGCAGAACCGCGATGCAGATTGGGGTGGGCGTGCAGGTGGGTGATGTGCTTGAGGCCATCAGAAGAGTAGAGATCAGTGCCAATGAACAGACTCTTGACGAAGGGGCCCAGCCTGGAATTGGAAATGTCCAGCAAGGCCTGCAGGCTGGACTCGGTCAACATATGTTGCCTCTTGGTGAAGTTGTCGCGGGCGAAGGTGAGGTACAAAGCGTTCTCTACCTGCTTGCACGAGAGCCGGAGGGGTCCACAATCGGGCGTGTCCAAAAAGGACGAGACGTGGAGCAGCAGCTCGAGAGGCAAACTGAGCAAAGAAGGAGCCATCTTGGCAGTTTTGGGTTGCTGGTCGTCGTCAGCAGAGTAATGTGGCTGTGATAGAAGTTGCTGCTGTTGCTGAAAATGCTGTTGTTCTCGTTGGCAATTGCCTTGGTTGGTGGTAGCTGTACTGGTTGAGTTCCGAGGGGCCTCTAGGGTCATGATCTTGTGGGGAAGGGTGAGAAAATGAACAGCAAATCCCAGGGTTGGCTGGGAGAAGTATGGGAGGAGAGGACGTCCAATTAGACTTTTGTCAAAAATAGGAACTAACCTAGGAACGGGCAGGCTGGATCGACGAGGGGACCGTCGACTAAAAAGTTAGGATGGGGTCGTCATCGCAAGCTGCATCCGATGTGTGCGACAGGTGGTGGGACCAGCGAAGCCGGCTAAGGTGAGGGAGGATCCAGGGACAGCGGACAGGTTTTACAAACAAGTATCCGTAGGCAGTGAGTGTGGTGTGTAACCAAACCAAACACAAGGGAGGGGGACGGGCGGGAAGAAGTGCTGGCCCCCAGGCTGTTGTAGAACAAACGCGCTGCAGTCCGATTGGTTCAACCCGGACAGGATCAAATCAAGGCAGGGGGACGGGACCGATGGCAGGGGGAGCGAGGCGTCGGAGGAGTCAACTTGGTCAGAAGAGAACAGGAGGACAAGCGGGCAGCGTGGCAGGCAGTGAGTCCCGGCAGCAGTAACAGGAGTCGGGGCAAAAGGCAGACAGCAGGCAGAGGCAGATTCGGAGAGGCCAGTGGCCAGGGTGCACAAATCTCGGTTGCCAAAGTCAACCTTAAAATCGGGTTGGCTGGTTTCTCCAAAGGTGGTCTGTGCCTTTCGTGTCAACCTGGACCGGGCCAGAGATGGGGCTTTTTTCACACCACAGCAAGCACAGCAGATGTGAGATGCGCTCCGTGGTGGGTTACACGATTGTAGGCTGGGGAATCGACGATGACTTGGGAGCAAGATCAAACGACAATATAAAACTCTCTAATGTGAGCGGGAACCTTCAGGAATTATGGAACAACTCTGTTTTCCTCAAAGTGCATCCAAAGTTGAAACAGTGTTTTTGGTTTGGCCTTCCTAAGGTTACAGTAGTGCCGATTCAGAGCTCGGTAGGGCCTTGTGGTGGTGGGTGTGGGGATGTAGAGAGCTACAGCTTACCGAGTGGTGCAGCTCGTAGCAGGTCGGGCCAGAAGCCAAAAAGCCAGCAGCCAGTAGGAATGCCCCGGAATCAAATTGATTTGACGATCCGCGTTGCATTCCGTGCCACGACTTCAGGGCGTGCATAAGTGCCGAAGGACCAAAAACCTGGAAAATGAAAAATTGACTATGTCGCTGTGTTCCTGTCGGTCGTCGACTGTTGGCCCCAATTGACCCCAGACCTCAGACCGGTGCATCCCGATGTCGCGTCCCTCGCTTGACCGGTATTCAAGTCCAAATCCAAACTTTGATCTCTTTTGACAGCACCACTTTAATTCATCACACACACTCTCTCTCTCACCCACCACTTCGCAAGCCCCTTGCGCCACCGGTGAGCAATGAGCAGTGCCTGTATGCGCTGACCGGTGCCCTTATTTCCATGCAAGGTGAATGTATGTAGGCAATGTAATGCCATTCAGCTGCATACAAGACCACTCACGCTGCCATGTATCCCTGCCTCTCTGCTGCGGCCTGCTGTCGTTTCCAATTCTTCCAAAATGTTAAATGCTGCGCCAGGGGCACAATCAGACGACTTTCAATTCGTAAATCAGGCATTCCACGTTTTCAAAACGAGTTTAACGCCCATTCAGCCTTCCCACCGAACCTAAGTAGGCAACCGGGCCGAAGTGCTCTCGGAAGGACATACTCTACTGGCACACGCGTAGCTCACGGCCAAACGGGGTTGAGACGGGCGCACCCGGGAGATCTAACAGGACTGCAGAAATATGCGAGGCCTGCGTCAATTATCTTCCTCTCCCGCCTCCGTCCATACGATGCTGAGACACATGCATTATTGAAACTAGATTATCAGGTTTGACGTGTGTATGAGATGCAGGCCAGAAATCTGATATCTGACCAAATGGGAAGGCGGCAAGACTCTCAGCTTAGCCGCGCCAACTTCCTAAACCTAACTGGGATCTCGCGTCGAAGGCCAACATCGGCAGTCAGTCCAATGCAACCCATCCGCGCCTAAAGCTGGCGATGACAGCATGAAGAAATTGGCAAATGAGACCCTTTCTGCATTGCACCCAATTGGCGACCCAGTCTTTTTTCGACGATGATCAGCCATTATCCGCCGTAGCCGATTCCATCTTCCTACGCGCAACCCTGTGCGCCGTACAGGAATAATTGATCCGTCAAGATAGAAGGCAGTAAAAAAAGAAGAGGGCAAAAAGAAGAATATGGGCAGTCGAGCTCTCAGTATGCTGTTGCATCCGTCCCGAAGTGGCTCGAGGTGATTGCGACAAACATCTGCTGGGTGGCAGGATCGAACGAGGATGCTATGGCAGGGTGTCTCCAAGTGTCAGTTGGGAGAGGCTTACCACCAGCACAGTCCAGCGTAATCACTACCACTCGACCACCGTCAAGAAAACAGGCAGATATTGGGAGTTATTACGCAACCCTGAGCAACCCTAAGCAGCCCCTGGCAACCCCAGGCAACCCCAGGCATCCCAAGGCATCCCAAGGCACCCTAAGGTACCCCGCCCCCCTCCCAAGATCCAACCTGACAAGAGATGGTTGGTTCAAGATGTGATCTGCTTTTGAGCTCATGAATAGACGGAGAAGGCGTTTCTTGATGACAATTGGTGCATTCTAATCGATTTTCGTACCGAGCTGTCGCCAGTTCCCACCCAGCCGCCATTAGTAGCGAAGCTCCTCCAGTACCACTGACACATAACCTATTTATAAGGCCTGCCACTGCTTTAAAGAACGAGTCTCTCCATACCCACCCCATGAGATACCATCGTAGCTTTACTGACAAGCTTGCCTCATCTTTGCTGCCACCTCTCCATACCCTGACGGATGAGGGCCGCCAGTACAGGCACATCGTTGATCGCTCGACTGCTAATCTTGAGATTGAGACGGGGTTTGGAATTGCTGAGCCCCCTCCATCTCCTAGTTCCCGAACTCAGCTTTCGACCTCGAATCGTCCCTGGTACGCTTGCAGTTAGTCTCAGCAGACGGGACTGGCTAACCACTCCGTATTTTTGCTCTTCAAGAAAAACTTGGCCGATTTCCCTCGGAGCAGCATCGATCAGTTCGTCCAGGTTGCCTTGGTATGCCACCAGGGTTCGGCCTTGCAACTTGAAGCCGATATGATTCACCTGCTCGAACTACCATGCAACGAAGTACAGACGCATCCAGCATCCAGGCTAGTAAAAGGCGTTCACTGCAGATGTTCAGCCTGATCTCCTTCGAAGAATCAAGATTGACTACATGGTTGCCGAGGAGGACTCCAAGGTTCGTCTTCTTGAGCAAACGGAATAGCGATGTCAACAAGACGGTGGCAGTCCTCAGAATGAACTCCTTACCTCGCATTTTCGTGGCGGCCTGTCTCGTTCCATCTTCCTCTTTCTCTTGCCCCGCGAATATTTGTGGTGCCTACCCAGTTCCTGCTTGCCAAATTCTTGTCGGCCAGACATCATTCTGCACGTCGTCTCTTGACGATTATGCTGATACGGAGGTGGCCCGTTTTCCTGCTCTTTGGAGTAGATATACTGGGCCAACACATTGCCCCTGACAATCGCCTTGAGTGTTGGCTAGCGGCCATGGTGGAAGCTTGAGGACCTTGAACGAGATGAAGTCTTGAAATGGGCAAGAGAAAAGAATCAAAAGACCATGGGCTGGACCACGTTGCTGACTCGCCAGCTTACTCGCCAGCTTCCTCATTTGAATCGAAGGCCAGCTAGCCCATGGCACCAACAGCCCCGGATGAGGCGATTACCGAGCCAAAGGGCAGGACACCCTTTCTGTGGTTTTTGCAAATGACTATAGTGTTGCATTTACGGTACGCACCGGGGCAGTGTCACAGAACGTGGTTGACAGGCAGGTGGTACACACCCGTGGTCACAAGCCCGATTGCTCGGTGACCTCCAAAAAGTGGATCCGCTCATTCCCAATTGGCCCGGACCCATGGGTCACGCCCCCCTTTGTCTAACTATAACCACCCACCAACCCGCTGCTCAGATAGTCCCAAGGGTCGAAATAGGATTGCGCCTACGTAAAATCGTCTCAATGTTAATGGCAAATGAGCTTTAAAGAGGGATGGCGGTGCACCATCCATTACTCTCGGGAGCGCGGCCGCGAATAAGGAGTCTGGCAGATGGATTAGATGACCTGCATCTGCTGGTCCCAGGCTAGGGTTAGCGTGGACCCGATGGCCCAGCACCGAGTCGCATACTCCTTCGCGACTTATTTCCCCCCCCCAAAGACGACCAAGACGACCAAGACGTGTAATGAGAAGCCAGCTATGGTCATGGACATCCAAGGTCCCCTGCTGGCCAACTAGCAAAGCAAGGAGAAGGCCACCTGTACTGCTTCCATGACCACACCAAGCAAGCGCTACCACCGCCGCCAAAGGCACAAGATGTGATTCGAGAGCTGAAGTGGCTATACTCTTTCTGATTAACCGTGGTATAAGACAGGGAGTCCCCATCCTCCTGCATGGTATGAACGCAACCCTGCATCCACTTATTTCACCGTCATAGTCCATTTAAAGTTATATGTTATTGACACCTATAGATCGTTGATCGTTACTTTGGATATAGTCAAGATGCGACACTCGAGCGTGCTGATCCCGCTCGCTTCGGCCCTGCTGGGTCCCGCCCTGGCCTGGACCCCGCCCGGCTACGGCGGCTTCAACACCGTGTGGTACGACGACTTTGACGGGCCCTCCGGTGCCTCGCCCAACGGCAACGACTGGAACATCATCACGGGGAACCTGGGCGTCAACAATGAGTTAGAGACATGGTAAGTAAAGACATGCTGCTCAGAAGTGAGAGAGAAGCTAACGACATTCAGTGTGTTACTACTTACCCTTCCACATCTCTCTAATTGTGGGTGCGAAGAACAAGAGAAAGAACACTCACTGACACAAGCTCACCGTCCTAGACACATCTAGCTCCCGCAACCTCCAGCTCTCGGGCGGCGACACCCTCCAACTCGTCCCCTGGCGCGACAGCAGCGCCGCCAACGGCTGGACCTCGGGCCGCATCGAGAGCAAGTACGTCTTCACGCCGCGGGCCGGGGGCGTGACGCGCGTCGAGGCCCAGCTGCGCTTCGGCGGCAACGACCCCAACGCCAAGCAGGGGCTCTGGCCCGCGTTCTGGCTGCTGGGCCAGGCCCTGCGGCTCGGCACCGGCTGGCCCGCCGCGGGCGAGCTCGACATTATGGAGACGGTCAACGGGCAGCTCATCGGGCACGGCACCATTCACTGCGATACCTACCCGGGTGGCATCTGCAACGAGCCGACGGGCATTGGGGCCGCGGTCGGGATCCCGGATCAGGCTTGGCATGTTTGGCGGCTCGAGTGGGATTTAAGGAACGGGGACTGGAATGCGCAGACGCTGCAGTGGTCGGTGGACGGCAACGTCTTCCAGACTGTCTCGGGGGCGCGGATCGGGAACCAGGCTGTCTGGAACTCGCTCGCGCACGCGCCCATGTACTTCTTGCTGAACATGGCGGTCGGTGGTGACTGTAAGTTGATTCACCCCCTTCTCTCTCGTCGTCAAAACGGTGGTTCCATGTGCTGACTGGCGGGATCATAGGGCCCGGTTACCCCAATGCGGGGACGCAGGACGGATATGGAAGCATGATGGAGGTGGCGTACGTGGCTCACTATCAGACCTGAGCAACGTTTTCTTCCTGTTCGCGTCTTTGGGTGGTTCTTTTGTATTTCCAGTCTATACCCCTATTATTTGTCTTTTTCATTTCCTGTCGAAGATCAAGCTCGGGCTCAGGATGCACTATTTGCTTGGTTAAAGATCGTGATTAATATGAACGTGTTAACCGGCGAAGCCGCACTACCGCCGTACATGGTATTAGTCAAACAGCTTGAAATTGAAGTATAAGAATCTGCCAACTGCGCTAATGATGATGGTTGAAGACACGACCAATGTGAACCTATCAATCCTCCCACACCGCAAGCTGTGCTCTAAATACAAGCTACCCTCAGAAGCTACACAGCCGCAGGAATGTGGCTGCTGACAAATGACGACACCAAACAAGTCTTTTCCAGGTTTTTGAGACGTTGCTTACAACCCCGCTCCAACCGACTCGTGGCTAACCGCTCTGAGTTTTGGTGTTTCTCAAATAATTTATAGTACAAACATACTGTCTACGTTACACTATGCGGAAGCAATTACCAACTCTGTCGCTCAAATAACAACGTCACATTTTAACTTCGATGGACCCTTTGTCGGTGATTGCGTCTATCGCTGGTATCTCCCAGGCTGGCGCTTCCCTCTCCCGTGGGATATTCAACCTGATCTCAGCATCGCGTCATGCGCCCAAAGAGGCCTACGACGTCGCAAAAACCATATCGGATCTATCCATCGTTTTGAGCGAGCTTCGGCGTGTACTGAGGGATGGCCGGGATATCATCAAGAGGAAATTGCTGCGGCGTGTGGCTTCCGCCATGAGACGCATTCGGAAAATCCACGAGGAAATCGGAACCCTGATCCAAAACGCAGATGGGGCCGCACGTTTGCTATGGGCATTCCGGCGATCAAAGTGCGCGGTATTGTTACAGAAGATTGAGAGTTGCCAAGTAGGGCTCAATACGATTTTGCAGGTCATCTTGCTAGCCCTTCAGTTGAAGCATACTAGGAGGTGAGTTTCAGCCTACGCCTACGTCAGGGTTCCGCTCTAATCGGTACGCGAGAGAAGAACCAAGGAGCATAAGGCGCGTGCGAATGCAGCAGAAACCGAAGCTACTGTCGAAACCGAGTCAGCTACGGTGCGACAGCAAGCCGAGAACATGGTCCAGGTTTCGTACCATTCTATTCGCGCCACAATTGGCAGTGCCGAAAGTAATGACGCATCTTCCGATGTAGAAAATACAGACACAGAGGAACAGGAACGACAACTTCAGTTATGGAAACCGGAGCGCGACGATTCTGCTATGTGGCTCTATGGACTGGTCTTCTCCTCTACTATTGATGCTGAAGTCCAAGAGCTGCGAGGGTCCAAAGGATACGAACTTAGTAGCGAAGACAAGAACGAAGCTACAAGCCAACGAACAACACAAGAGCTTGAAATTCACAACCGTCGAGATGAGGGCCCTTTGCACCTATTCGCACAAGAAGTCCCCAACGACCGAGACATTGTCAATGAGCTGCTTTCGGAGTGGACTACCCTTACAGAAAGGGAAATCGAAATGTCCGAGAGTGATATTCCCACCGAGAACAGACCGGTTGAAGCAGGCAAGCCGGAGGATATCCGTTTCAATGATTCTGTCGGCCGAAAGTTTATATTTCCCTGGGAGATTGCAAATACATGGAAAGTGAGTGATATAGCTCCACGTATCCTGCGTTTTGCGCTTTTCAAATGATCCGGCACCTAACCTAACGTCTTATCTTTCAGGGAGTGGAAAAGCTCATTAAAGATGCCTTTACACATGTTGATATAATCGGACCTCACGTCATGGCTGGGCACTACGACTTGCTAGAAGTACAAAGTGGATGTTTCATCCTTCCAGCTACATGGGAGAGACTCGTCAATCCGGGCATGTCAATTAATATGCATATGTGGCCAATGGATAGAGCTCCAGCTCCAAGTGGCAGACACCCCCAAAATTCACGAGACGCGATGGGATTACCTGTTACTCCGTCTTCTTCAGGCCAACCCCCAGCGAAATCGCGCCATGCCAAAAGCCCCGTTTCCCAGGCTGAAGTCGAGATCCCTCAGGCGCAGGCTAAACACAAAACGATGGCTCCTCAATCGGAGTCTAATAATGAGCAAAAGGGGCCGTGGTCCAAGACTAACAGCATTAGAACTAGTGCAAGTGGCTATATGGATGAGAGAAGAGGTAAAAAGAGAGAAAGTATGGCAGATCACCAGCGCTAGGATGGTGCTGGGTTTGGAACGGCCCGTTGTGATGGGCGGCTTCCTGTGAGAATTTCCGGTGCTCTGGATACCAAGCCGCCTCAGAACGAAGACGTTACCCTGGGGGGCAATGATGCTGGGGACTTTAGTCGAGCTCCGGATTCCTATCATGATAGGATACACCAAGGCAAACCAACCTTAATTGGCTTGTAACACTCATCTACTCGTCTCTGTCTGCATCGGAGCGTTTTTCTGGAGGTGGTGATGAGACTGAGTGTTGTTCAAGAGGATCCGATGAAGCGGAGCGAGTTGCGAGGTTGATGGGTAGACCCAGCTGCTGCTGTGGCGGTGTGCGGGGTGTTCTGATCCCCGATAAATACTGCAGAGTAGCGGACAGCTGAAAAGAAAACGAACAGCTCTTTTCAATAGTCTAAGCAAATCGGCTGTAACGCTATCGCTTTTGGTGATTGTATGTTGGCCAGTAGACGGATTCTCACACCTCCGGGCGGGAGGAGGGGCCGGCGACACACTCCTCCTCTGGAGCGGAGGGGGCGGCTGACTCGGCCTCGGTCGACTATCAACCAGAAATGTTAATATCTACCGCGATTACAGAAGTTGAACGATATTCTTACCGTCACTTTGCGGCGGCGGAGGGTTCGGCGGCCGGCATGGCGTGGTCGGGATATACCCAATCCGTCAGCTCATCCATATCGTCGGCTTGCTGCCGACGGCGCTGGCTTTGAGTGAGACCAGTCACCAAAATACTGGCAAAAGCATCAAGGGTAAAAGCAAGCGTGACGATCGTTGTATGGTGCTCTGGTTCAGATTGATGATGAGGGAAGGACAGAGAGGTGTCACCCCCACTAGCTGGTTGGTGGGGTAAGGTGCGCTAGTGTGAGCCCCCCAACAGTCGAGATTCGCGCACCATCATTATTGTGATGTTTATTCTACTATTATCTTATTAGTTATTCCACTTTTCTGTGTGTACGAATATCGTGTCAACTACCCTGTCGTCTAATCAAGCCACGGCTGTAATCAATCGGGGCCACGTGAGGTGATATCCCTACATTAGTCTGCCACCCTGAAGCTCCCTAACCCGCCGTATCAACAAAGGACATGTAGGGGCCTTTTTTTTACTATACGCTCGCGCTGACTCTTTCGGGGTGGACTTGATAACTTCACTGTCATCTCTCTACGGGGTTGGTTCGGTCACGCATCTTATCACCAACTACGATCCGCATGCTTGGTATTCAACTTATTTCTCATTCATCAGATTCCGTGTCGTCATGACCTACCTCATCATGTGCTCTTGGGGCCATCTTCGCTCCGTCCGAAACGACCCCTACGTCTCATCTAGTACTTACAGCTTCTCCTCGACCAGCCCGTCGATAGCTTTGTTCAGCTCCGCAAACGTCGCGCTCTGTTTGAGGCTGTTCATACTCTTCTCTGTGAAGCGAGCACGATACAGTTCCTCCTTGTGGGATCCATACAGCACCGCGCGCTGTGTGGTCCAGATATAGACAAACATGAAGCATTTGAACGCCATGACGCGCTCCTGGGTGACAGGGGGCCCCATGAGGACCTTCTCCATGGTCGACTCGTACGAGTGGTCTGTCGGGGTCGCCTGGAAGTCTTGGAAGGAAATCGCTCCGGGAACCGAGAACTGCAACAGGGGCACCTTGCCCGATACTGTTTTCGCCACCGCCTCTTGGAGGAGGGCCTTGACGGTGACAGGGGTCCAGCCCGATTTCCAGGTGATTGGGAGCATGGCCGTGTTCTGGTTGGGGCCGGCCGCCTTGGTATCGAGCACACTTCGCATTTGCTTTTGCCAGTCCGCCTCCCAGTCCATCTCTGGCGCCTGAGACTGTGAAGGGCAATCAGATTTCGGGGTTGAAGTCTTCCGCATCTTGGAAGTGGTGATTGTAATCAGTCAGCTAATGGAATGTATTCCGCGGTTTGAAAGGTAAGAGACGATCTCTCTTCTTGTAGTCGTCACGTAGCAGGTCCTGGTTGGTATCTACGTCAGCAACTAGTGTATGCGGGCTTGCCCTCTTATACTTCTTAAATCAGGGGTACATTGCCCAAAGTGGGTGGGCTGTGAAAGAAAGGCTTGTGTAGCAACCACATGCCTTTTTTGGTGCCGTCTTTGTTTAAAAGTAAACTATGATATTGTCCAGGGGATCTCAAGGATAGCATTCAAAATTCAATGGTTGAGTGTATTGCTCGAGGAGCGGGTGAGCTTTTAACTCCGTCAAACAGCGTGCTACTGCTGGATGAGAAGAGGCAACGGTCCAGGAGTCGAAACATTCGCATGAAGACGTAGTCAATGTCAGACCATGCTAGATCATTCAGAAGCATCTTTGTCATCTGCAGTCTACGCCCTCAGTTCTTTTTAAATGCCCAATGTCCTCTGGGGCCATTGCCTTCTCCAGGTCCACGGCATCCCTTTAATTGTTGCGATAGGCAGGTGCGTTTTCAAGAATACCATCTTGGAGCACCTTAACTAATACAAGACAAGTCCATTGATTTCGTCCTTCCGAACGACCTGTTACCGCGAGGCGCCGATATTATCAGGGCACTACCCGATCTTGGACCATGTCGGGATCCCGAAAGATGTCTCATAGGCTCCCAAAAACGCCACCCGCCTCCACCCGCCTTCCACCTCCATATAAACACCTCTGAAATCACAGTTGGTCTCTACCTACAGTCGGAGACGCTGAGCGGGTTCAACAAGCTAGCCAGTTGCCGAGGGCTTTACAGAGATAGGTTTCTCAATTCCGCAACCAAACTCTATACGTACAGCAATGGAGACCATATAGTCTCACCCGGAGACCGATGCTTTAGTCTGCTTGCTCAGTTGAAGTAGCCTTCTCATGCCTGATTTTAGTAGTGACCTATAACGCATTGGCGCTGATGGTACAGCTATATAGAAAAGACATGTTGATGACGCAACTACTGCCGTAAAGAGTGGATTTTCTCAAGCAATTTATAAAGTCGATGTATAGCCAGATTATGTTTCTTTTCTTTTCGACCTTAATATTAAATGAGTGTATACTTTAGTCTGACCTTTAGTCTAACTAATATAAATTTAATGAAGACACCAACTTTCCCAACGGTCCTGTAAATCAAAATGAACGAACAATAGTAGAAGCCCAATACAATCTCCCTGTTTGCGAAGAAGCCCCTGTGTAGATGAACTGTGATGATAAAGAAAAGAGTGGATTGCACGCTACCGATGTACTTCCAGCGTATCGCCAAATTGTCCATTCTGCGCATCTACGCACCCTGGTGTCAAAAAATGGGATCAGAATGGTTGATCTGGGTTCCAGAAGGGGATAGTGGGCTCGTGAAGAGAAAAAAGAGCAGTGAGAGCCCTTCAAAAGGACACATAATTAGGGCTGCACTCAAGTCGACTGGAAACTGAGGTTGAAGTACCAATAACGCGTGCAGTTCCGACTGTCTGTTGCTGCTCAGGACTAAGAAAGGTCCATTTCCAGGTCACCCTCGTTCTCCTCCTCTTGGACCTCATCCGTAAGGGTGACGATCATTCCTGATCCCACATCCACTCTGAAATGTGGCATTCGGCTTGGCCACGTATCTGCACATCAATTAGTTTGATTGGCATCCAAGCTTTGAGGAATCAGTTCTTACTAAGAAAGACTTCTCTCTCTCGATCAAGGCGTAGGCGCAAGTTGCGAATATGGGCCTCCATGACACATTCTACCCCCGAAGTCCTGTGCGGCTGTCCATAAGACACTTTACTATATGGCAAATTCAACAGCGCCTGTTCCAAGTTCCTGGCCCTGATGGAAAATAGGAAACGGCTGCTCGGTTTCAAAACGCGCGCCTGAAGCTTTGTTTTGTCGTTGGCATCTGCCACAGGCTCTAGGTCATCGTCGGCTGCTTTGAAAAAGTGACAGAGAATGGCCTTCCATATGTGTGGCAGGTTTGTGAACCATTGAATACCGTCCTCGCATAGATTATAGCTTAGAAATAAGTATCTTAAATAAATTAATGTCAATGATTATAATAAGAAACGTAGTTATGCTTACGACCTAGGCGGCCTACCGGGCCTGGAATCCTGGTCTTTTCCACCTCAGATGCAGCTTCCCAGAGCCCTCGCGCTATTGATTGAATCTGAAGTGGGCTGGGATTCTCCTTGTTCAAATGGCGTTCCAACTCAGCGATGCATTTCTTGGCCTGCGATTCCAACGAGTCCTCCTTCAGGAATTTTTGAATTCTGGCAAGTTCGCTGCGAGTTGCGTCACTCGCTCCGTTGGGCGCATTTTCGCCTAGGAAGTAGGCCTGCCAGGCATAATGATTGAGAGTGTACGGTGCCCCGAGGGTCGATTGGGCAGTCCTGAGAAGGACGCTTATTTCGAGGCCAACCACTGGGTACCAAGCCTCAAACAGTTCCATTGCTATGTCTCGGTCGTATGTATGCGCCGTACCAGGCTCGATCAAACTCTTGAAGACTACGTCTACTACCTCGAGAGCCTGGTTTATATCTTGGTAAATACCAATAGAGTATAGACCAGCGCAAACAAGATTGAAATGCCGCATCCAATCTTTGTCTCTGTTCGACAGGTCCGATTCCCCAGACGGGTTCCGTTCCCCGATGAAAGCTTGAGACTCTGTAGTCTATCAGTTGATGTCGAGAAAGCAGATGACTCTCGAAAAGAATAATGTGAACAGAAGGAAATTCAGATACGTACCCTCCACCTTCGGTCGCTCGGCGTCAATCCTACTTTCGATGGCCTTTCTCCATAAGCCCTCGCTATTGGCAGGATATGCCCGATTCTGTAGTTTCAATTCAGTATCATCCTTGCCTCGTTCATAAATAATTATGGTGATTGGAAATCATGGTTTCGGCATAACTGAAGCAACTCACACCCAGTTCGTTAGAGTTCCCAACCTGTGCCAGACAATACAACATTGTTACGGCTACGCCCGCCTGATTCTCACATTTATAGATTATGGTTCTGACAACACTATCGTAGTATTGCTCCGCTATCAAAACGACGATAATTAGCATACACCCTGTGGGATATTGAACTTGTCTAGAAAACGGATTACCTGTTGCTCCCTCAAGCTCGTCAGCGGCGGTCAAATCCTCATAGCTTTCATCTATGGCCACGGCGGCATCTTGGTACTTTAGCATTGGACTTTCGCCTCGACGTCCCAAGCGATATGTATCTATGACCTCGGTCACCACATTGTCCGCCTTATTATCGATTAATTCCGTCGAAAATCGCGGCATATTCTCTTACTAGGCGTAATAAATATAAGATGAGTAATATTCTAGATGAATCTTCTTGAAAGCAGTTGGGGATATGCTCGTATTTATATACAGACATTTTTAGATGCCCATTATTCTACACTTCACTTGGTTTACCGAATGCAGCTATGGATTGCGAAGCTGTTGTTGGTGCGACTTCTTTTACGCGTAGTGGAAGTTTGGATGTCTAATATGGGGCCTGGGAGCGTCGAGGACATTGAGTTTGGCATCATCATTATCTCAAAGAAATCCGACAAACATCTGGCTCAGGCTTAGGAAACAGACTAGGTTCAGGGACAAGCAGATGTGTGAGGACGTTATAAGGTTTATCGAATCTGGTATCAAACCCAGGGCACACGTTCCATCAAGCAGACGTTGGCAAACATAACCAGTGGCGTTTGAGACATGATCCGGCCAGCGGTCACTTACGAGGCGAACGGTGTTGAGCGGCCGTGAAAACCGGACCATGATAAACATCCCGGTCATAAGTTTCCCGATGCGGCTCTCAGCACCAACAACGTAGCAAACACCGAAGCAAGCCTGGGCTAAGCAAACCAAGCAAAGAGAGATGGGGTATCGTGCGTGTTGGCTGCGCCTCGAATTCCTACATTGATTGCAGTTGCACATATATCGCCCATTTCTCGGCCTAATGCGTCTCCATAGAATTCCTGACCTCTACATTCGCCGATCAAGAATGACACGCAGGTTTCGAAGCTATGGCATGGTGAAATGCTGCCCATCTACTATGAGGATTTGTTACAGCCCTGTTGACACAGAGTGACAACTCATGTTATCGGAGAAGCGCAAAGACCCACGTGTTCGGTATTGCTCAGTAGTAGTGGTGCTGACTGAAGGTTCTGTTCCTCTCACCTCCGCTGCTTCACCTGCATAGGTGTGATGTACTTGCTGACCAGGTTCCTCGACTCATATGAACTCAACGATCAACAAATGCCAACATGGCCAGCATATGATTCATACTGCGTCATTCCCGAGCAGCAAGGCTATAAATGTCTCTGATATGTGTAGCAGCCAACTCGTTACCTCTTACCCATACGCTTCTACTGCTCACGATCTCCACTGTGTAAAACACCAATCAAAGACGCAGCGATTCCCCACTCGACACATCGCTCAGCTTATTCGACAATGGGTTGGTTCGATGTATTCTGGAGGGCGCTCGGGTATAACACCCGACAGGCCGAAGAATGCGTCAAGATCCGAACCAAGACGGTCGACGACGGCTGGACCCACCTCTCGGTGCCTAAGAAGATCCCCGACTTCGAGGAGCAGTGGGTGGACATACCCCGAACGAAGAAGGCCATATGTGGACGATGCCAAAAAGTTCACAATGATACAATATGTACTGGGGCGTAGTATCAAGAGATGTCGCGCAGCATCGACTGTAGGCACTCGTGGCCTGCTTTCCTTGGCCAATTGAGATTGCTGCTCGATCGACAGCGACGTATCAGCTTTTCATGAAGAGAGAATATACGCATGTTCCGTGTAACCGTTTTCATTTCTAGATGACTACTAGTAGTTTCTTGTACGATATGATCTTAAGTGATGATGTCGCACGAGCAGGGAATGGGCTTAGTTCTACCATTCTGAGTTCAGGGGTCATTTGGAGGCTCTGACAGGAGAAGGTCTGCCCGGGAAATAGATCAAACGGTGCTAGACTGTTCCCTCGCCAGTGATCCAAAAAGCATCTCAACAGACAGTCGGGATGCAGCACCAGCATCAGAACACAAACACTAAATGATTGACTGTGCTGTGACTTAGAAATCGAGGTGCACCGCGGATGAGGGGGTGGAATCAGCAATTGGAACTTGCTGGCCATCCACTTACTTGCCTACTGGGTCTATTTAGCATAAGGTCTGCGCGCGCCACAGTCAAGCGCCCCTAGCCACCTGCGATAGGCAGATAAGTGAAACGATAAGAGAAAAAAAAGTCCTTAGTCCCATTATCGGCGGATCATCTTAGCCTCCGTGCTATCTGGAATGCACCAATTCAATTCGCAGGCTCATATCTTTTGGTGGGGAGCTCTCGAATCTCAAAAATTTTTGGAGCAGAGCCGAGCCGGAAAAAAGTGAAGTGCAGCAGCATCTTGAAGTCGAGCTTGCCTTCCTCCTTCCAGCACGACAACACCCAATTGTATCATTCCCACGCGCCCAATTGGCCGACCACGCGACAGGGAACTCTCTCACCATGACCAAGATCGATTACCTCCTGCACGAAAGTGCCCTGGGCTATGCCCTCTTCAAGGTTGTGCACCAGCAGGACACTGTTGGTCTGCACCTCAAGGAAGTCCAGGCTGCCCAGACCGACCTCGCCAAGTTCGGCAAGATGGTCCAGGTCCAGGCCTTTGCGCCCTGGAGGAACGCCGCCGACGCCCTCGAGAACGTCAACAGCGTCTCCGAAGGTATCATGACCGACTACCTCAAGTCCACACTCGAGATGAACCTTCCCAACTCCAAGAAGAGCAAGATCGTCATTGGCCTCGCCGACAAGAACTTGGCCGGTAGCATCAAGGCCGTCTTCCCCGGTGTCGAGTGCGAGACTGGCGACACTAGCGATGTCGCCGCCGACCTGCTCCGAGGCGTTCGTCTTCACGCCCACAAGCTGCTCAAGGGCCTCGAGGAGGGTGATGAGCAGAAGGCGCAGCTGGGTCTTGGTCACGCGTACTCGCGTTCCAAGGTCAAGTTCAACGTCCACTCTTCCGACAACCACATCATCAAGGCCATTGCCACCCTTGACAACATTGACAAGGTGAGTTACTCGTGCTCCCTGCGCGGCGCATTGTTGCGGGCAGGATGCCCACCCGCATTAAGCAACTGCGCGAGCCCACGCGACTTGGACGTCGCTGTTTGTAACTAGCAATCGCTGACTTTAGCCCTCCAGTCCTTGAACTTGTTCTCCCAGAAGGTCCGCGAGTGGTACGGCTGGCACTTCCCCGAACTGTACGCCATCGTTAGCGACAACATTACCTTCGCCAAGCTGGCGCTTTACATTGGCAACAAGTCTACCCTGACCGAAGACAAGCTGCACGAGGTTGCTGCCCTCGTCGAGGATGATGACGAGAAGGCCAACGAGATTATCAACAAGGCCAAGATCTCCATGGGTCGCGACATCAGCGCTACCGACATGGAGAACGTCTCAACCTTTGCCGAGAAGGTCGTCAAGCTGTCGGAGTACCGCCGCACTCTTTTCCTGTATTTGAGTAAGCCTGCCTTGTCTGTTTCATGCCGGATGGCCCTCGTGACTAACCCCAATTCCCAACAGGCGAGAAGATGAACACCGTCGCACCCAACCTGGCTGCTCTGCTGGGTGACGTTGTGGCTGCCAGACTTATCCAGAAGTCGGGATCTTTGACCAACTTGGCCAAGTACCCTGCCTCCACCCTGCAGATTCTGGGTGCCGAGAAGGCGCTGTTCCGCGCTCTCAAGACCAAGTCTAACACACCCAAGTTCGGATTGATCGTAAGCCAGCCACGTTTTGGACCTGCCTCTCCCAGCGTGAGACTAACATTCTCCCTCACAGTACCACAGCACATATATCGGAAAGGCTGCCCCCAAGGACAAGGGCCGTATTTCCCGCTACCTCGCCAACAAGTGCAGTATCGCCAGCAGAATCGATAACTTCTCTGAGAACCCCTCCACCAAGTTCGGTGAGGTGCTGCGCCAGCAGGTTGAGGACCGCCTGGAGTTCTACGCCACCGGCAAGAAGCCCCAGAAGAACGCCGAGGTTATGGTAAGTCAACTTTACAGCTCCCGCACCAGACTGCTCTGTACTAACTCCTCGTAGGATCAGGCTATGGCCGACATCCTCGGCAGCGGCGAGAGCATGGCTATCGACACGGACATGATGGACGCCCCCATCCCCGAGGAGGCCGGTGCCAACGAGAAGAAGTCCAAGGACAAGAAGGAAAAGAAGGAGAAGAAGGAGAAGAAAGAAAAGAAGGACAAGAAGCGCAAGAGCGAAGCGGCGGTCGAGGAGCCCGAGGCGGTGGACGGCGAGAAAAAGAAGAAGAAGAAGAAGAGACAATCCGACGTCTCGATGGCTTAAGCTCCTGTAGGCTGTAAGGAGTTAGGGTTCACACGGGTTGACAGGTATGCTTTGCATGGCTCGGCGTTCAAAGGTTCTTCTTGTTTTATGGTTGTCTATGTACAATTCGATGGGCTCAATACCCGTTTCATGTTTTGACATTGCACTGCTCTTTTTAGTTGGCTTCCAGGCGAAATGGAGTGTACAGAAATGCTATACGACACGTTATCTTCGATTCTGTTTCCATTGGTCTAGTCATTCGACCCAGTGGCCCCTTGGCATGTCGAGAGTACAGCTAGAGCTGTGTGCACACGTGTATGGTATGTAAGTCTTGTCTTTTGTAATATATAGAAACGGTCGCGCTCCTCCTCGCGCGTCTGCATGGCGTCTAGTAGGCAGGTCTGGATCGCAGGTCTGGATTGCCTTGCGGGTTCCGGCGTCGGTCTCACCCCGGACCTTGTAGATGGATGTGCCGACAAAGGCCAGCGGGATACCATACTCGAGGTTTTCGCGGGGCAGGCATTTGTCGCCCCTGCAACCCGGTGCCCCGGGCATCGGGAGGATGACCTTCAACGGGTCGGTGCTTGGGGAAGTAGAGCTCTGTTGACAGTGTACGGCGAATTCTGAACGGCTTGTACGCCGAGTTCTCCTTAAATCGCTTCGCGATTCTTCTCTGCCGCGAGATCTTGCCGGCACCGTAGTCTTCTTGCATCATATCCTCCTCGTAGCCCGAGCCTTCGTCGTCGAAGCCGTCGCGCTCAACGCTGCCAGTATCCCCACCGTTGCGAGCACCGTTGCTGTTGTGCTCGGTGAAGGGACCCCGCAATCATTGTAGCTAGCTAGGTACATGTAGCTAGACCAATGCAACCCTTCCACCTCCAAGAATTTTACAAGAAAGGCCTCGCGAAACCAACAAATAAAAATTCAATAAAAACACCATGACCGCAGCAAATGCAAAATTGAGTCCAAATATGAACTGCATTAGACTCGAAGAGGGCAAAAAAGAACTCTCTGGCGGGGAATTGAACCCCGGTCTCGAGCGAATCCTATCAAGTTCCTGGTGGGAACCGAAATGACAAGCTCGCATACTGACCACTATACTACCAAAGACTCGAAAGTCCCAGAGGATGTTGTTTGTTGAAGAAGGGCTGCACAATTTACACCTATATTGCTACAATCAAAGTCAGAAAAATTGAAACTTTCCAAACACACTGGTACACAATCAATCCCGACATTGACCGTGTTGGTCTGGCACCGCACCTGCAAGGTCTAGCCCAAGGCGCCCGCCCGCAGTACCATGCACGGATTGGTACATGTACCCAGTGCCAGGCCAGCGTCGCTCAAAGATTTGCTTGTTGTGCCCTCGAGCGTCTTGAGCCGGTTCGCCTGGTCCTACATATCTTTCGTCCCTGCGTCCCGGCCCTGCAGGAGTCGAGTAAAGAGACCGCCGCGCCCGTCGTCGTCGTCGTTGAAGGACGACTTCTCTCAGAGGTCAAATGTCATGGTCCTGAGTATATCATATCTCTTTGGATTTACAAACAAGGAAGACCTTTTACAATATAGGAAACCGGATTTGGAGTATGGACCACACAATAGCGCAATGCAGCCTTGGAAAACGTGGTCGCATGCACTAGATATATATCACTAGAACGAATCGCTCACCAAAGTGGACGACTACGGTAACTGTAAATACCTTGTTACAAGTCCATGCTATACACAAGTTTGATCGAGTGATGCAAGGCCTCTTCGAATGTTCATAACTCAGATGGCTTATCTCCTTCGTGCGAAAACATACGTCAGTGTTTACTCCTGAGAAATAAGACTTAACATGGACCAATTACCTGGTGAGAGGCGCCCATTCAATGTCGACATCGACACATGAATGTTGGACTTGATCAGTACATAGTTGACTCACATATTTTACCCTTAATCACTTGTGGCACCCACCTCCAGTATTCGCCAAATATAACCAAACCGTCGGACATTCTCTTTTATCAACTAGTAAGAAACCCTTACAGCACATATTCGTAATGCCCATAATTTCGATGCTGAACATTTTAATATGTTCTGTTCTGTTCACTTGTTGCACTCGACAGCGCATATGGGCTGCTCTTGGGGATTGCGAACTCCTCACATTAGGAACCCAGCTGCAGGAGATCGCCAAACAGGGCATGCCGCCTGAGTAAGGGCTACTGCGACACCTTGGCGACGAGGAGTTTCCAGGCGATGAGACAAGCAGCGGCATTGGGCCAGGATGCCGCGGAGGATGAGCCCCTGTTCCAGTTCACGTGCTGGGGAGCGTAATGAGGGAGGAGGCGGCAGCCTTGGTAGCGGAGATGACGAAGCCGGGCTGGCTGCTAAACCTACGATAGACCAGGTTCGCTCGCATCCACGCTAGAAGACATTGGTCGAAAGTATCCGGCGTGAATGGTGGTGGAAGCAAGAACGACGAAGGTTCGAGATGCCATATCTACGAGCTGGTACCAAAACAGGAATCGCTGCTCGCAAGCTTACCATGATTTTCCTGGCTGAAATCGGCTCCGTGAGTCGATCATCCTTCTTGACTGAGGTCTCCCAAGTCGGTGTTGCCTTGCAAAGTGTGAGGTCCCGACCAGTCTAAAGCCGGGACTGACAGAGTGCCCCAAAATTCAGTCTTGGTCAATATGGCCGAAGCGGCTTCGTACGTAATGCGGTGTTGCCTGGCCCAAATGATCAACGAAAGCGCCACCGGAGGTGCTTAAGATGAAGATGGTGAACGACCAGCTGGTACCGTGCTTCTCGTCGATACCAACTTACCTGGGCCTTTTGCGATTGTAGAAATATCAGAGGCCCGACGGAGAATCCTTCGAGGATGGCATTAGCAGACTCTTGGGCAAACAGACCGTCGGCTCTGCGAAGTAGTTTCCTCCCACGAACGTATTGATCTCCGTTGGGGGAGACGAACTGGCCGTCGTATCTCTGGAGGCTACGAGTGAGAGAGAGGTGCTCTGCAAGCCCCTCTGCGTCGCCTACAGGAGGTAAACAGTCAGGGCAACTCCAGCTTCACATTTGCCACCAAGGGAAAGAAAACACTGGAACGCAGCTGATCAATAACTACATATACGAAGGATACCACATTGTTTTCGCCCTGGTCCAGGGAGAGCAACATAATCGAAATTGGGGCAAGCAAACGGGCAAGCAAACGAACAAAGTCAAGATGGGAGACCCAGCAACAAATAACCTCACTCGTCTCATAATGGAACATCAAGAGAACCTCTCGCAAGAGTTGAGCGACAGCTGTTGTTTGCCGTGGGAGAGAAATCGCAGCCAGCGATAGAGAAAGAGCTCTCGAATAGCTTTATTCCGATGTGGTTCTTGGGTCTACGTAACCAGATCCTGGTGGAGAGTCAGCATCAGATTGCCCCCCAGCCCAGTATTCCCATATGCCGCTCGCCGGACCCAATGGTCTCGTATTGTCAATGTCCCAGCTTCATAGATGGCTGTAAGTGATCATTCGGCCCTACAGAATCACCCTTCAAGTGGCCAGGAGGAAACGGAAAAGACCCGTGGGCAATGACCACGTCAACCGCAAACCGCACGCCAAAGCTTCACCAAAAAACGGAATATCTTAACATCTGATCAGAACTGGTATGCATTACATGTATTTGATGGGCTTCTTCCTCCGGTTGACAAAGTTCCTCCGAGGTTCGTCCCCGGGAAACGTCGGTGCAACCATAAAAGCTGCCGAAAAGCGACGCCGAGAGCCCCCCTCTTCCATGCCCCCAAAGAAAGAGTACAAGGTCGTGGTTATGTGTGTTGTGTTGTAATAGTCTACATGCCATCAAAGTCGCCGCCCAGGTCGTCCTCGTCCAGATCGCCTTCTTGTATCTCCTTGGCCATCTCGCGCTCGCGCTCGCGTGCCTCCTGGGCGTTCTTAAGCTCGAGACGGTGCTGGTTCATGGGGAAACGCATGGCCTGGTATCCTAGTTAGCAAGTGTGTCCCGCGACAATATCGTAAATAGTGAAACATACCTTGACGCTCTCGTCGTGCAGGGCGAGACAGGCCCGGATACGGTCGTGGAAAGCCTCACCGGGCTCCCGTGTAGCATAGACATCGCCAACCTCCTTGCTCTTCATGAAACCGCGCTCGCGGTCCAGCGTAGCCTCAATGACTCCGTCGCGGATGGCCTTGGCCACAATGTACTCTGCAGTCTCCTCGCTACCGAGATGCAGGCGGATGCATATATCGCGGAGGGAAATGCGGCTGTAGCTCAAGCTCATCATGCGGATACCGGTCTTGATGACGTTTTGGCGCAAGCGCAGGATCAGGCTGTATGTGCTATCCCGGCGGAATGTGTCGGCGTGCTCGGTAATCGTTGTCTCGAAATCCTCCAGGTTACCAACGCGCACGGCTTGTACCAGCAGGAAATACGGGTGCAGTGCCTGCTCCATGTTGTTGGCACGGAACGTAGCACGCTCGGGGATATCGCCCATCAGCAACTCAACCACAAGCAGCAGCTTGGTGGCTGTCTGAGAGAAGCCGAGTGCACACTGGCTCGCGGGGGCCTTGCGAGTAGCAGCTGTCAAGTGCTCGTGGGCCTCGGTGTAGCGCAGCTGGATGGCGCGGATGCGGCCCAGGTAGTACAAGAAACGGGCGACCTGGTTGTTGGCGGCATTCTCGGGAAATTGGGTGTGTGATACAAGCAGATCGGCTTGTGAGATATGAGACGTCAGAAGGTAGCTTCGGAGAAGTAGCACGATGACGGAAGCCTGGGTATCAACATCCTTGCGCAGTATCGCAGTACGGAGGGCCGCGAGTAATGTAGGTCGAAGGGTAACGACCGGAGATTGAGGGGACGGAGCCTGAGGCGTCAGCTGCTCGCAGAACAGGGAGAAGTAGAAGTAGACCTTGGCCGAGAGGGAATCCAGTGTTCGCCTGTTAAGCGAGTGGATGCGCTCTGAAAGGTACTTGGAAAAGTTGGCACCCTGCTGGAATTGCTTGGTGTCAAACATGTAGACCTGGACCAAGATGGCCAGGAAGACGTCGACCTCGGGGATGAGCTCCTTGTTGCTCTCCTTGTCCTTCTTGCCGCCGTTCTTAGGCTGCGCCTTGGGCTCGCTGTCGACTTCCATCTCGTTACCACTGGACTGGCGACCGAGCGGTACATTCTCGCGGCCGATGGCGGACAAGAGCTGCTTGGCCACCGAGGCGGACGGCGAGGTGGGAGGGTACGACTCGGCAATGACCTGGGCGAGGATATCGGGGTTAAGGCGCTTGCGAAGAGAAGAGATGGAGCGCAGGGCTCTTAGGGAAAATCGGGCATCGAACAAAGCTACGGCTCTGTCGAGAAGGGCGAAATTGCTCTTGATGTCTGTCAAGCGAGGGGCAATACATGTTAGCATTGGCGATAGCTGGGTTGGTTGGCAAAGCCATGAATGACTGCTACATATATCGGCAGTATTATCAAGACGGGATGGATTTACCTGAAATGGTCTGGGTGACGGGGTCGACCTTGACCTCGAGTTCCTCTTCCGTCTTGTCGGAGTCCTCCATGGACACATCGCCCTCGGCATCGGCGGGCGGCGGTACGGAGCTCTTTGTGTTCTTGGAGGGAGGGACGACGACGGTCATGTCCTCGCCTTCCTTGGCGCCCTTCTTGGCGGCGGGCTTGCCCTTTGCTGCCGACTTGTCGTTGGCGCCATCCTTGCTGTTCTTCTGGACCCCGTTCTCAACAGGTTTTCTGCCGTTCGAATTGGGTGTTTTGCCAGGCATGTCGGCGGCCGGATCTGGGGTTTGGGGTGACGTGGGTCGGACTGTGTGTTGATTTGTATGTCGAGGGGCCGTTGGGAACAGAGCTCAGGCTACCGGATTCCGACTGTTGATACCTAACGAAGGGAAAATAAAATACGTTGACGATGCGGGCGGCGTGATGATGGAGGATGGGGATGGGGGATGTGGATGTGATGTGATGGGTTGAGGTCCGGTTTGGTTTGGTGCTGGGCTGCTGCTGCTGCTGACAAGGTACTGATGGACCGGCACGCCAAGGGAAGGTGGTTAGCTAAAGTTACACGTACAGCACGTAGCCTAGCCCGACCTACGCAAAACTGATGACCTAACCTGAGGTCAGGTAGGTCGCTGGTACATCCGTTAGGCCCTTTTAGGCCTTGGGAAAAACAAGTGGCCTGTGCTCCGGGCGGGTCACAGGTTTCAACAGCCAGACAGCCTCGTCCTCAATCAGCACTGCGAGCTGTGCAAAAGAAAGAGTGACGTTTGCCAGATGCTGCCTTGAGCTGCCTATCTACAGTGGACCCTTGCTCCTCCCACTCCCTTGCCATCCCTGTCGACTGATTGGGGTAACACAATGAGGCTTTTGCGACCGGGGCGTTTGCTGAAATCGACTAGAATCGTGGTGTTTCAGCAGTCAGTATCAATATCTATAGTTTTTCTGAAGCAGTTTCCCCTCCAACACCAATGGCAACGGACACATAAATATATTCAAGTTCACATTACCTATCTAATTGAAGTACTGTGCACCTATATATGTTAAAAGGATAGCTTGCATATATTTCTCACCAGCCAATTCAGCAACAGTTAATCTTCGAGTCATGATCTGATTACCAAAGCTAGGTTGTCGTAACAGACTAGTCATTGCTGACAAGCAGCCCTTTACTTTCTCGGGCCTGGGTAATTAGTACCAAGAGTGTCCCAATCAACCCATTCCACCCTACCATCCACAACATCACATCACCAAGTAATCTTTCTGCCTCTCCCTCTCTCTCTTCCATTCAACAAACAACTACTGATCTAAATGCGGCCCCCGACACCCTCTACGCCCAAGAAAAAAGAGCCCAGAATCTCGCAAATGTCCTCAGACGCCCATCGCTATGCAACCGCCACAACCTGTGGAATGAATGATGTAACAATGATAATGACGACATCTGAAAACGGCCCTGTGTATTCTTCTACGCCTCCACGCAACGCCAGTCGCGGTTGTCACGGCCTGCTGGTCGGTCAACAGAGACTCGACACGAACCTGTTCCCCTCACTACCTAACTACCGCCTGGTTGCAGCATTAGTCTCAAGTCCCCAAAGGTAAGGACCAATCTTTCAAGTCCGTTTCCTTTTTCTCCTCCCTCTTCGCAAGTACCGTCGCCTCGTTATCAGCGCGGCGCATCCTCCTCATCCACTTGTGACAGCCACAGGCACACCACAGGATGGTCTTGCAGGTCCAGCATATAGAGTTGGTAAGAAGGCCCTACACCTTAGCTCTCTTGCCTGGAGGCTGGACCGAGGCGGCTGGGGACACTGAGTGGAGCGACTGCAGTGATCGGGCAGTCTGGAGGACTCTTGGTAGTGGTAACATTGGGGACCCAGAACCCTATTTCTTGGCGCCTGGTCGCAAGTCTTTGACATCAAACTCGAGCTTATCGCTTTCGAAAACGTGACCTGCCGGCTTCTCGGCGCCCGTGTAGAGGTTGTCGATGGTGTGCTGATGGAATGTGGCCGTCTCATTACAGTGCAATATGTGAGGTAGACCAGGGGGGTTTGTAAGTCTAAATATGCCGTATCTGGACTGGCGTTAGCTATCTTCTCCTGGTTATGCGTTGCCACGGAAAACTTACGATGGCTGAAATTTCGGAGCGCACACAATGGCAATGCTCTCAGGTAACATAACCTGGTATCCGGCTTGGGTATGGAGGTCCCGACTGCTCATAAAGCACGATTGTGTCGGATGGGTATGGATCCAGCCCAGCATCAAGAGGTCTTCGGTCATGCAGTAATCGAAAAGCTCGCTCTCGTTCTCCGTCTCGCACGTGTCGGATGTGCACTTTTGCTCAGGAATGACCAAGCACTTGATGAAGAGCGCATTATTAACAGCGGTGCCACACAAAATGCCACACATCTCCAACCCACGCCGGGTATTGTCGGAGGCGATGCGCAAGAACTCCTGCCTGAGCTGAGCCGGGAGGAAAATAGACCGGATAGGCTCTCCATTCTCCAGGTAAGCAGCAGGCGCAAAGGTAAGTCTCTTTGACGACGGCGGTGGAGAGGCTGGCATCTCCGAGATCTTCGGAGGCGGTTGTGGTCCGTCCTGTGGTTGGCTAACTTGTATATCTGGCTGAGGGGGATAAAGGAGCTCCTTTGACGGCCGCTCCGGAGCCGGCGAATCGCCCACCGACTCTTTAGGTGGCGGCAACGGTGGCGGGTGTGACGGTGGTTCCGGACGGGTCGCGTATGACTGGGCATCGTAGGTGACCGGCTTAAATTTGGAGATCGAAGGGTAATGGTAGGCGGCCGAAGTCCCCTGGTACGCGGCCGACTCTGCCTCCAACTCACGTTCGCCTCTGCTCATCTTCTGCAGGAAGTCCTTGATATGGGTGTCATCTTCGCCGTCGAGCTTCTTCCTAGTCAACTCCATCTGTTTTCGGAACAGGTCGTCGTCCTCGGCCTGTTTCTCTGCCAGCTCGTGTGTCCAGTTATCCCAGAATCCGGCAGTCCTACGTTCCTGTTCCTCCTCGGCCGAGACGCCAGCTTGGCGAGTGGCTTTGCGACCGGCATCGCGTCGCTTCATCTCCCGTTGGGCCAACACCACGGCAAGATCTTGGTGTTCGCTGGCATCGAGAATCCGGCCTGACGCCGAGAGACTCGGATCATTGGAGGCGTGTTGTTCGTATGGCGTCTTGGTCCGTTTGCCGCCACTCTTGTGCTTCTCCCGTCGCTCCTTGCGCTTGTCCTCATCGGCAATCCACCGGTCGTAATCGGCGCTGATTATCGGCTTGATCTTCTCTAGTTGGGCGAGGACGTTATCGACTCCACCCATAGACTTCCGGAGCTGCAACTTGCTATCCCTGTCTTTTTTCACGTCTGGATGTGTCTGCAGATGGTCCATCAACAGCAACGTGTATCGCATAAACATCATGTAGGCCTTGGCGAAGTTTCCATCGCGAAGGTAGGCTTCGGCCTGCAGGAGACAGTATGGTAATCAGCAAAATGCCGTCGCAGCATGTCAAGCAGATAATTGGTAGAGAAGGGTGGCACAAGCAAAACCAAAACTAAACAGATGCCGAGTACATACCTCGCGGTGAAGCATATTGGCAGTACGCAGCCATGACTTCAATGGCACATTAGGGTTGAAGGCAAATACTTGCGCCTGCTGGGATATCTCCTTCACACTCAAGGGGCGCTCAAAGTCCCCCATGTCGGCGACAGCCAAATGCTATATTCGCAGTGGGCGTGGCACGTCTACGGCGTCTAGGCAATGTGGTGTTGGTAGAGCGCTTCCATCCAGGAATAAGATGAAGTATTAAAGAATGTCGATTCGTGGCTTCGGTGGCAATTGTTCGCCCAGTCGCTAGGGGTGGGTTCGATTCGGTTCGCGGCGCAATCTTGACTCTCGACAAAGCGTCTGCCTGCCGCCCAGGCCCTGATTACGAAGGGTGGTAAGTCATGCGCAATCGCTGGTGGGGGATTCGTGGATCGGACGGAGAAGCAGCGCAAACAAGAAAAAAAGAGTAGGTGTACAATGATAAGACGTAAGTGGCTGCCTGCAGTAATGTCGCTCAGTCTAGAGCGTGAATGCAGACGGGTGCCTAGCAAGAAGACCAAATTGCCATCTAGGGGAGAAGAGGTAGAGGCTATTCATTTGAGTCCGGTCCATCAAGGTAAGATGTGGCGGGCTGATCCCCGAAACCATGTGCTGCTGCTGTAGCTCATGGAATCGATTAAACCTACCCCGCGGACAGCCGCCGCGGGGCACACGTTTTGGGCCTGCGACACACGCGCCCAAGCACGCTAACGTCATTGCCAACCCTTGCTGCACGGCTCTTGCTTACGCCCAGTCAGTGATACCAAGCATGAAGCAGCGACGCTCTTCTTGTAATACACAAATATCTGAATGTATTGACTGTGTGGCATGCAAACCATAAGTATACGAGTTGGTCAACCAACTTGAATGTCACGTGGGAGATGCAGGTGTCAAGGAGCACAGTTCTTTGGAGGCTACAAAAGTACACAGTTAGTTGCAAGGGGATATGCTTGATCCTCCAACTCTCGCCATAATAGCAGTAGTACTTCGAGTTGTCAATATGATGAGATCTGCACGCATGGGCGATCCGTTCGATCTCCTTTGCCCATAGAATTGGGAATATGGGACTATTGTGAGTCTCATGTGCGGGCTTAAATGTGGCCGGGTCCCATCCTTCCACCACGTAAGATGATGCAGTACAATAACTATGCTCCCTCAATGGGTGGCACGTTGCTGCATGGCGTCCCCGATGCCTCGAGACCATTTGACCCAGCTTCACCAGTTCATATGTTCGGTTTTGCTCACGCACTGGCGGCCCCTTATCCCTTGGCGGCGACCTGGCTAGGAGCTGCCCCAGCGGCTGCCTGAGCTGAGGTCTGAAGTTGTATGATCTCAGTCTTCTTCTTCTCGATCTTCTCCTGAACCTCTCTGATCTGTTGCTCTGTCCGCTCACTGTAACCAGACATCAGTTTATCCTTCATCGTGGTGATCCTGAGAAGGGGGGCCATAAGATAGGTACTTACACCTCCTTTCCAATGAACTCCAAGCGACCCTTCACAGTGCCCTCAGCCTCTACCTTATCTTGCTTCAGCAGGACAGGACCAACAAGCTTATAGATGCCCTCTCCCTCCTTTAAACGGTCAAATTCCTAGAAACATCTGTCAGTCATTACTCATGCCTCGTGGGGCTTCTGCTTGATACGGACCTTTTGCACACCAACATTCTCTGTTCGTTGTGCCTGCAGCTTCTGCCGGGACTGAACCGACGCCTGGAGCTCTGGAGTTGGGTTAGTGAAAGTGTTTTCATGCACCAGGGGGGTGATATAGGCTTACCTTGCTGTAACTTCTGATAGTCCTCAGACAGGGCCTGCAGCTTTGCTTGGACTTCGGCCATTTTCACGTTTGTTGGTGGCTCAGTCAAATGATAAGTTATCCTGAGAGAAGGCGGCCAGAATACGTTTGATCAGGTTATAGCAAGTTGGCGTGCCTTAGTTCGGGGATGGAGTGAATTGTGGTTGCAGTTTGCGCCTCAAATTTAGGTGGCTTCCACTGCCTGCTGCTGCGCTGTGGTGTGGTGCGATGCGACTCTCTGTTTCTGTGTGGTGCCGCTCAGGGAGTGCCCACAGCACAGTCAGTGGGGTGGGTTGATAAGGCCATTACTTGTGCACTTATTAGTCGAGACCTGACCTGACCTCACTGTGAATCGAATCTGAACCCCGCGATAAGCAATAAGGCTAGCGCCAAAGAGTCGGAAGTCACGACCGCCCAAGCCGCCATTCTCTAGCCTAGGCCCCCGGCCAACGAGCAGCCGATCAAACGTCACATCAATTGGGGAAAGAGCTCATTCATAAATGAAAGGCCTCCTCGCTTTCGCCCATTTCTCCCCCCGAACCCATATTTCTGCGAAATCCTGAGCCTCAGGACTCCCCCGGCCAAAAGACAATCGTCTCAACTGCAACGCTCAAACCCTCACCATGTCCAACACCGACTTCCTGGGGCGGGCGATCGAGACGGTCCGCCGGGCCATCGACGCCGACAACGGCAACCAGTACGAGAAGGCGTACCAGCTCTACTATCAGTCCCTCGAGCTGTTCATGCTGGCCCTCAAGTGGGAGAAGAACCCCAAGTCCAAGGAGATGATCCGCACCAAGACGGCCGAGTACATGGACCGAGCCGAGAAGCTGAAAGCACACATCTCCGACGCCGACGCGAAACGGAAAAAACCCGGCATGGTGGGTGCTAACGGCTCCAGCACGGGCGGCACCGGCAAGGGCAAGACGGGGGAGGGCGAGAACGGCGGCGAGATCGACGAGGACAGCAAGAAGCTGCGCAACGCGCTGGCCGGCGCCATCATGCAGGACCGCCCCAACGTCAGCTGGGACGACGTCGCCGGTCTGGACGGCGCCAAGGAGGCTCTTAAGGAAGCCGTCCTGCTGCCCATCAAGTTCCCACACCTCTTCGTCGGCAAGCGCAAGCCCTGGAAGGGTATCCTGCTCTACGGTCCTCCGGGTACGGGCAAGAGTTATCTGGCCAAGGCGGTTGCGACAGAGGCCAAGAGCACATTCTTCAGTGTCAGCAGTTCCGATTTGGTCAGCAAATGGATGGGTGAAAGTGAGAGGTAAGTGGCCAGCAAGCATACTCGGGACTTGCGAGGGACCTAATACTAATTCCACCTGCCCAATAACAGATTGGTCAAGCAACTGTTCGCCATGGCTCGCGAGAACAAGCCCTCGATTATTTTCATCGACGAAGTCGACGCCCTCTGCGGCCCCCGAGGCGAAGGCGAATCAGAGGCCTCGCGCCGTATTAAGACGGAAATGCTGGTGCAGATGGACGGTGTGGGCAATGATTCCACCGGAGTGCTGGTCCTCGGAGCCACGAATATTCCTTGGCAACTCGACGCCGCCATTCGCAGACGTTTCCAGCGCCGAGTCCACATCAGTCTGCCCGACGTCGCCGCTCGCACCACCATGTTCAAGCTCGCAGTATCCGACACCCCCACGAACCTCAAACAAGAAGACTTCAGGGAGCTCGCGAAGCTGGCCGACGGCTACTCGGGAAGCGATATCACAGTTGCCGTACAAGACGCCCTGATGCAGCCTGTGCGGAAGATTCAACAAGCCACACATTTCAAGGAGGTGAGTGGCAACTACAGCCAACCGCTGTTGTTCTCTGATTGCTAACATGACGATGCTATAGGTTCAAAAAGATGGCGTTGCCCGGTTTACCCCTTGCTCGCCGGGCGATGCCGGTGCCAAGGAGATGACCTGGGCCGATCTCGAGGGCGAGACGCTCCTCGAGCCGATGGTGGACTTTAAGGACTTTGCGAAGGCGATTAAGGGCTCACGGCCAACTGTGGCCAAGGAGGATCTGAACCGGAATTCAGAGTGGACTAAGGAGTTTGGTAGCGAGGGTAACTAGTATCACACAAAGGCTCAGATGGAATAAGCGGTTTCCATGTAACGACTAAAGCGAGAAGGAATGGATTTGATGAAATTACCTATACGGTCGACGTTGGTTGACCAATTCATGGCATAAGGCGGCGTTGTGGGAGTTTCATAATTTAGAGCCATCATTACTACCCGTGCATCCCTTCATGGCGGAAGCGTTGCTCCCACTAGATTATACCATGCATACAGACCAGAAATCATCTGGGCTATTGGGATGATGTTTATTCCACTGACACAATACCTACCTGATTGAAAAAACTGGCCTGTCGATTGTCTACCTACGGGAAGTATTATTCCACGAATAACATAATACATACTACCTACCTTATTGGATCAACTGGCCTGTCAATTATTTACTGGAAGTATTATTCCACTAACATAATATCTACTTAACTGGATAAGCTGGCTTGTCGATTATTTACGGACAGTATTATACCAAGAGCAGCGCTATCGCCATTAAGGGGATGTTCGGCTCTTGGTGTAGATATTCGGCTGTAGGTGTACCAACGAGATAGTACCACTGATGGGCAATGATGAGAACATCCTACATGGCGACCAAAGATTACACGGGCCCCACGAGAATGAGATTGAAAAGAGGCAATATCAGGATTTGAGTTTGGTGACCCTCCCGTCTTTCCCACGGCTTTCTTGGAGGTTATATCTCATTTAGATGACTCAATGGGTTGATGACTCCGAGCCTTTGCTCTATTTCTTCTAGGTAAGCCGCGGATCCAAAGGAGTAGTCCCCTACGACCTCCCGTTCTGCAGTTTTCGTCCTCTTCATCATGACTACTGCGAAGAATGCCAACGTGCCCCTCCTCAACCTCCCCGTCGAGCTCCTCGCCCTGATCGCCTCGGAGGCGAACGGCTGCGGCGTCCTGGTCCGGATGACCCTGCGCCGGACCTGCCGCGCCCTACGCGCCGCCGTCTCCCCGCCGACCCTGGCCGAGCTCGCCGACCTGGAGGCGCACTGGGACGTTGCCGAAAAGTTGGACCTGTACGCCTGCTGCCGCTGCCGCTCGCTCCGGCCCCGGGAGGCGTTCTCGTTCTTCATGTTGCACCAGTTTTCGCGGCCCGCGTGGCCCGATACGAACTGCGACCGCTACCTGAAGCGGCGGTTCTGCTTCGATTGCGCGGATGCGCTGGCTAGGGAACAGAATCGAGTGACTGGGTCTCGGCGGTTGCTCACTGAGGGGAAGGGGGAGTGGATGCATGCTTTAGGAAAACGGAAACCTGATAGCAAACCGAACTGTGAACCAAGTGTCCTGTCTAAGACCCCTAAGACAAAGAGGCAAGTGCTACATGTGTAATAGTAGGTTCCCCAATATCGCCGCTGTCCAAAACAAGCCACCGAGAGCTAATACGGTATCTGCCTGGGGTAGGAGAAGGATGCCTCGGATTTTTGGGTTGCGAGACATAGTTCGATTTGATTCTTGAAGGACCTGACTATCCTCGATCACTAGGTGACCGTCTATCCGTCTGGTATCACTGTTTCGTGGCCCAGTTCAGGCTCAGTGGCAGCCTGTGGTCGAGCATCAATTAGACCAAGTAGATTACTGCCTGAGCATTTCTTCAGTACACATACATATAAATGCGAAACTTCTGTGCTTACTTTCCGCGAGAAGCCCAATAGTTCTTTTACTCCTCCTATCCCATAATTCAACACCGGTGTTTCCCCAAAATCGCGAACACAAGAGCGAGCATGAGCGAAGAGAGTTCGAGCCGCCTCCTCCTGGCGCTCCCAGGCCAGATCATCGACCAGGTGCTCCTCGAGCATTGCGACGCCAGGGACCAGACGGTGCTCCGCCGGACCTGTCGTACCTTGCGCAAGATCATTCCCACGCCGACTTTCCATGATCTGCGCGGGTTCGAAGCGGAGCACAATGGCACGACGGTCGACGACGAGAAGAAGCTGTATGCATGTTCGTCATGTCTCCGGCTAGGGCGTCGGTCCAGGTTCAGAAGCGATATGGTGGAGGCGAAGGTCCCTTCCGTTCTATTTTCCCATATCTCACCGCCGAGATTCACACGGACCTGTATCGAGTGCCAGAAACGACGACAAGACTTTTTTGGTGGCGATGACGACGGTAGGCATCTGGTGGCGCAATTCACACCGCGTTGATTGCCAGGAGATTCTGAAAGCCAAAATGGAATAGGCGCACACACAGCAACGACAGAACGTAACTGAAGCTATTGAGAGAATCATTGGAAGGAAGGGGGGGTCAGGCACGGTCAGCTGCAGACTTACGACTGAGACAGCGATCCTGATGGGCAATGGCGTCAAACGGGCCGGGCCGGCGGCGACTAAAGCTTCCTGGAGCCTCTTGGGCCCGGCCGGTTCCCAAACGACTCGCGTGCAAAGGGCTCCATACCGGACCTTGTGGGGAGGTAGGTCTGGATCACGATGACGTCCCCTGTTGGAAGCTTGGGCATAGCTGCACACGTTGCATAGCAGCAACTGGGTGCCTGGGCGCTTGAGCATGTCTAAGTAGGAAATGGTGCTCTCTTCTTTCATGTGCCGACCTCTAAGGAGTCTTCAGACAACAGCGCCTTCCTTCCGAGCAGACACCCAGATATTGACCAGATTGGGAACGAAAACCATCAAATTGACACATGGTCCATGGTTAAGACGCTGACTACGATGACATACTGACAATGAGTCGTCATGAGTTGTTGCGTTCATGTAAACCCTTGATGCTGTCTTCCCGCAACCTAGTTCTAGTCAATACCGAAACGTCTCAATACTTCACAGAGTAAACATTGATGCACACACACATATAACTCGAGCTACGTTTCACTATCAGTTTTTCACTTTTGAGAATCTATGCAGTTTGCAAGGCACATTTCCCCGCGTTACCCAAGCAGCGCGGGGGAGGGGGAGATCTGTGGTAGCTCCCAGGCCCCTTCCTGCAATTGGGATCGAGCTTGCCCCTCATGACGTTATACTTGCATGTTTAAGCGAGGCGCACCTGCTCTGTCGCAACGGGATCAAGAAGAGCTATTGGTGTGATGATGCTAACATTTTACTGCTCCTCTTCCCAAAACATCAAACAAACAGCCCACCCAAACAGACAAACAGCACGACGCAGCGAATTGCTCCGTCCATAAGCCCGCCCACGACGAAAATTCTACATTTCGGGTCGTCCTTCTTGTCGAACCGTCCCCTCTCCACACCACCACCAATTCATCTACACATTCTCCAAATCACACCCGTTGCAAGCTAGCTAATCCCGGCCAATCATCACCATGTCGTCCGTCATTCCCACTGCCACCTCCGTCGTCGAGAGCGCCGTTATCAAGGCCCCTCTCAGCCACGTCTGGCACCACATCAAGCGTGAGTCCCGTCCAATACCGGCCTTAGCGCCGTATGAGACTCTTGCCAAGAGAAGACACTCGAGCTGACCTACTTGCCCATTCCAGTCCAGAACTTCAGCGCCTTCTGGTCTGCCCTCAAGCAGAGCGAGGTCGTCAAGTCTCAGGAGGAGACCGACCTGGTCAAGTGGACCTTCAACGACGGCACCGAGCTTGAGGTCAAGCAGGAGGAGCACAGCGTAAGTCATTGGCCACCTGTCCTACAATTTTCATATGTACTTCTTCCTGACATGCCCCAAAGACCATCAACCACTACATTACCTACAGCGTCATCACCTCCAAGCCTGAGCTCTCTTACACCAGCGTCGTCAGCACCATCCGCTGCTACGCCGTCACCTCGGGCGAGCTCGAGAACAGCACCTTCGTCGAGTGGACCGGCAACTTCTCCAGCGACGCCGATGCTGGTAAGTATTGGGGATCCAGCCCCGTTTGCTGCTTTGTGTTCCGATGAGCTAATCATGTGTTACAGGTGTCATCCAGGATGCCAAGTTCAAGCGCCGCGACGCTCTGGCCGACCTGGCCAAGGCCGCTATGAATATGTAAATTGGAGACGTCTTCCAATGAAACTGATCCAGGGTCTCGGGATAACATAAGTAAAAAAGGTTACCATGGTAAAACGGCGTTGATATGATTGATACCAGCTCAAACTGCTGCAGCAATAGTATGGAGATCACTAGCCTCAATGGAAGCACAATAACAACAAAACATGGGACATTGAGCTGTGTATGAGAATGAGACTTCTACCGTGACAAGGAAGCGGCTTGCATGGCGCGTAGCGTATTAGCCATTTGTTCGTCGGCTGCATCGGAGCATCCGTAGAGCTCAAATGATACACGTAGTCTTTCACTCGGCGTACTCTGTGCCATGGCGCGCCTTGCAATACTGGCATTCTTCGGTCTCCGGAACATCTTCGCCATGGCGGTACAGCTGGGATGGAGTCTCCCGAACTCGAAGTCGTCCAGAATACCCTCCGCCTCCATAAGACAGACGGTGAGCAAATTGTAGACCAGCTGCGAAGAGAGCGGCGTGCGGAACTCGGCGACCTGCTTCCTGACGGCCGGGTCGGCAATGATATGGAACGGCTCAGATCCAGCCACAGCGACGGTCGGGTCGTCTCCCCCAGGCAGCATGAACTGCAGTCCCCGGATCAGCCTCCGCCGCAGATTACTGACCCGCTGGAACGCGGTCCCGGGACGGCAGGCAGGGCAGTCGCACGCGAAGCCCAGGGCCTCGTGGCGCTCGCGCGCCGTCTGCGACGCAAAGCGCGGGTCGTAGGAAAACGTAATCTCCTCGCCCGCGGCGACGTCCCGCGTCGCGCGGATGGCGGGCGTGTCCCGAGGGCCCCCGTCCGGGTCGATGGGCACCGACCGCTGCGTTGGGGAGGCAGGAGTGGTTGAAGCGCGACATCAAGGGGAAGAAGCCGTGACGGGGTGCGCCGGCTTCCGGATCGCCGATGGCGAAGGAGTTCTCGGCGAAGGCTTTGGCGATGTTGGTGAAGGGGGCGCCGGCGTCGTTGCGCAGAGACAGGAACTGCTGCTGCGTTGCGCGGGGGGATTGGCAGAGGGCGGATAGGACGTCTAGCTCCGTGATGGCGTCGTGGTGTTTTGGGATGGCGAAGAGGGTCTTCTCACGCAGAATCACGGAGCCGCGCTGGATGGGCCGGGTGTCGAAGGCCCCAGCCGTGACCCGGTGCGGATGGTTTTAGGGCAAACAGGGCGTCGCTGGGCACCGGGAGGCTTTCATAGGCTGGGCGCGACAAGAGAGCGAATAATGAGCTCGTGGTCCGTCGGCCATGTGTGCCAATGCAAGAGGACAGCAGCCAACACTAGGTACTACTCACGATGATGTTGAGACATCATGTAGTTTGGGTATGTCTCATGGTACCTTTGACCTGGTTAGTGCTTCTACGGGGCTTTGAATTCTGACACGAAATGATCTTATGTTCTTATGTGTATAGTCAGACGGCCATATGCGACTTCATTTACTCACCCTAAATCAGCAGACTGTTGATATCTGCCGTCCAACCAGTGGATGATATAGGTCTCTTGGACCTCGGAGAATTCGTGGGTTTACTGGTAGCGTCGTGAAACGTCTAAAAAGCCATGGTGGAGAGCTGACAGGAGCTGAGGTGGGTGCGGGAGGTGCCGAAGCAATAGCGGAAGATGACAATTGGATTTGTAATCATTGATTGGCCCGGACCTTACGGGGATATCTAGAAATTGTATAAGAGGGAAGCAAAACCACATTTCACCACCGGTGTGTGACAAGCTGACTCTTGCTGCAAGAAACCACTTTCATGTAATGGCCAGTCGTACACTCAAGACCACAGTAGCCAAGATGACGAACTTCAAGATTGATATCATCTCGGACAATGTCTGCCCATTCGTAAGTGAACTTTCATCCCGCTTGTATAGGTATATATACACCAAAACTAACGATCCACACAAAAGTGCTACCTGGGCAAGGTCCGCCTCGAAAAGGCCATCGACAAGTATAAGCAGACCTACCCAGGCGGCGCCGACGACACCTTCACCCTGACCTGGAAGCCCTTCTACCTGGACCCCACGTCCCCCGCCAAGGGGATGCCGATCCAGGAGCGCATGGCGCAGAAGTTCGGCGGGCCCGAGCGCGCGGCGCAGATGCAGCGGCAGCTGGCGCACGCGGGCCGGCTGGACGGCATCGAGTTCACGGGCAAGGGGTACGTGGGCAACACGCGCGACTCGCACCGCGTCGTGGAGCTGGGCCGGACCAAGTCGGTCGAGACCCAGAACCGGGTCATCCTCGAGCTGTTCAAGAGCTACTTCTCCGAGGGCGGCGACATCACCAGTCACGACATGCTCGTCGCCGCCGCCGAGAAGGCCGGGATCGCGGCCAGCGAGACGCGCGCCTGGCTCAAGGAGGGCAAGGGCGGCGACGAGGTCGACCGCATGGTCCAGGAGGCCTACGCCAAGAACGTCTCCGGCGTGCCCCACATCACCATCCAGGGCAAGTACGAGATCTCCGGCGCCCAGGATCCCGAGGTCTTCCTCAAGGCCATCCGGGCCGCCAAGGAGCAGTCCGCGGCCGAGGTCAGCTCGTCGGGCGCCCAGTGTTAAAGAATCACAGCAAACAAAAGAAAAACAAATATAACTAAAGATTTGAAGCTTCATCATATGACATTTCTCTCTCATGGGTATCATCATCGTCTTCTCGTAACAAGCCGAGTATCATTGTTCCTTTTCAACCGGTTCACATGTGAAGCAACCCACCGAGGTCCTTTTCCATGGCTTTCAGGCGCTCTTGTAGCTCGCGCTTCTTCTTGTCCAGCTCCTGAACCTCCTCTTCCTCGCGCCGCAATTCCTCCTCGGTCATGATGGCGCCGTCTGCCGCCGGTGCCTCCTCTTCTTCCTCCTCTTCCTCCTCGTCGGACCACATGTCCTTGTGCTGCCGACCGAGGGCCTCGGCCTGCTCGGCGACCTTGGCCTCGTAGTACGCCAGCGTGTTGAGGTTGTGCGCGTACTTGGACCGCTGCGCCGGGATCCGCTCGAGGGCGCCCGGCAGCGGGTAGACGCCGCACAGCTTCTCGGCGCTCTTGAGGAGGAGCTCGACGTCCACGCCCCCCTGCCCCTGGTTGCTGTCGGCGGCCCGCTTGCTCCAGAGCCCGCGCTCGCTGCGCCGGATCTGGTCGTGCAGGTCGCCGCCCAGCACCGCCGCCACGGCCGTGTGCCGGCGCGGCGCGGCGCTCGAGGCCCGGCCCGTATTGGCGCCCGACGTGGTCACCTCGCCCGAGGCGACGTTGAAGACGGTCTGGCGCCGCGATGATTGCTTGGGCGGCGGCTGCTGTTGGTCCGGCTTGGCTGGGGCGGTGGAGGGTTGTGACGGCGGCGGCGGGACGGAGAAGAGGGCGCGCTCGTGCGCTTCCGTGTCGCGGATCAGCGAGGTGATGTCGTGGTTGGAGAGGAGGGCGTTGGTGAAGATCTTGGGGGGCGGGAAGCTGTACGAGGTGGGGTTAGCAAGTCCATGAGAAACCAAATTTGCGGCATGAATAGGGGATGAGTGACACGTACGGTAGGCTATCAATGCCTTGGCAGGATATGGCTATCTGCTCGAAGTGAGCTGAAAGCAGCGACATTGTGCTTGTTCGGGGTGTTTGTTTTGATTTGGTGCGGCTGGCGAGCTCCGGGGGAGCAAAACAATGTGCGTAACAGCAACCGGAGGGAGGGCCGCGCGAAGGCAAGTGGAATACAGTGCCAATTGCAGACTTGGTTGGGATTATTTCGAGGATTCGTAATCGTTTCTGCTCGCCCTGGTTTGTTCTCAGCTCGAGCTTGTCGCAAAAGGCCTGGCCAGATTGGACCCTGTGGACGGTGATGGCATTGAAACAGCCCAAGCAGCTAAGCGTGCTAGAGTGAAGCAGGTCAAGCCTCACATGCCCCGCGATGTGGCTTGTGCTTGGGGAGGAGCTGATCCACCAACCTCCGTGCAAACCTATCGGGTCCTATCGCGGGCTATATCATCAATGCCATCTTGATACTACTCTCTTGCCCCAGCCCTTGGGGGTTTTGTCTCGTGGCCGCGTGGGCTCTATCCCCTTTCTAGAATCCGCCTTCTCCCTTGACTTCCTTCCCGCCAGGCCGTCCGGTTCCGCGATAGTGGCCCACCTGACGACCTGGGACCGCGGTCAATGACTCCATGGTGCAGGATAACGCAAGGCAAAGGCAAGGCAAGGCAAGGCAAGGTTATCCAGCGGATCGCCATCCCAATAGTCCGGCTAAGGTTATCAAGGAGCTTTGACAGAACTCCCTGCTAATCATTTGCACCACCGAAACAACCACTCTCCAACCAGGGACTCAGGAGCTCAGCCGGGCGACAACGGCCCACGACAAGACTGACCGAAACGCGCTGTAATGTTTCTGGTGTTTTGCCAAATCAGTATCTAATGTAATATGCATTTGATTATAATATTGATCATTATATAGCTCTATGTGAGTGTTGGCATCATAGCGAGATGTACAGCATATTGCTCTTAGTGCTAGATCTGGTTAGTCGCGAGTCTCATCACAGGCACATCTGCGACTACGTCAGGCAAATAGGCAAATACCCCTTCCTTTACCGGGCTACCTGAGTTGACTACAACCGACCAACCGGGATTCCTGAGTTCCAATTGCATTGAATCTACATGTACTTGATGCGCTAGATCGTGGCCCATCTCCATCGGGACTCGGAGATCACCAATTGCATGCATTGAATCCTGATGTTTTGTTTCCGTGGTCGTCTTCCGCCTTCTTCTCGGAAGCGAAAGTTCGCTCCTTCTCTGGTCTCGAGGCCTGATGGATGATCACTTCGTCTTGGGGAATAGAGCGACGAGACCAAAGTTGGGAAAAAACAACAACAGCAACAACGGCAGTTTGCAGAGAGCAAAGATCGGTTGATCACGTTGCCTTTTGCCATCCTTCTCTTTTTTTTCTTCTGCTTCGCATTCCTTCGCCCATCGCTTGATCGACTGCAGCAGCTCTGTCCAATGGCCATGTCGGTGCTGGCATTGCTTGCTTGGAGTTAATTATATTTTCGAGCCATACGTTGGGTTTCCTGCATCCCCACTGTGACCCTCTTGGTTGCTTGCTGCTTCAGTCAATTTCTACCTGCAGCTGGAGGGTCAAATCCCCTCGTTTATTGGGCATGATTGAGACTCCAGTCTTTTCCTGCGTCTGCCAACTACCTGCTTCTGCCTCACTTGTCGACCTGTGATACGCCCGATGCAGCTCAATGCTTGGGCGGATGTAGCCTTGTGGGCGAATCCCTTTGCACCTCGGGCGCATTTCATCTCTTCGAAAAACTGCTTCGGGCTGACTGAATTGACAGCTCAGCGGTCGTCTGGTCTGGTATTTTCTGCGTTCGCCCGTCCCTGCTGCCCCAGACACACACACACAGCATACACAGACGTACACATTTGACATGGCTACTTGAACATCACTGGCGAGGAGTCATCTTTGGAAATGTCTCAAGCCGCCTAGGGGACATACATGTCGCAATCTCTCTGGACAGATTGTCGTGCTGTCTACCATGAGGACCGAATTAGACAGGGTTTCCCGGGAGCATTGCTGCCCAAGCGAGCCGTAAAGGATACACATCCTCCGACATAGGCTGGTGGACAAGCAAGCGGCTCTACTTTTTTGGCTCCCCATGCTACTGTTTTTTTCCCTCCAACAGCTCAGAGGTACTGTACTGTACTCCCGAGACTCCGTGAGCCTGGCGGGCTCCTTCATGCGGCGCCCATTCTGACAGGCAAGGGAGTGACCCAGCCGTTGTATCTGCCCGAAACTATAATAGCCACATATATTTCCTCTGGCCACCCGGACCTTGACCGATCCTTGATCCCCGAATCTTCCTCTCTTTTCAAGAGATTCACTTCTCGGAGTTTCTCATCAAAAACGCTGCTTGAACACCCATAACCGCTTATACCATATCTTATTATATCTTGGCCCCGTTCAATCTAGATTTGAAACATCTAGCCAGCGCATTCTCCCAGCGTCCTGCTTGTTCGGCCCCCTGGATTTCGGCGCTATCTTACGCCCACTGTCCTTGCTCTGGATCACACAGGAGCGTTGACGTCTACTTAATCAAAGGAGACTAACCGGGCAGACGACCTATCAATCTGATTCAATTGGATCTGGATGCGCATCACCTGCGACTGTCCAATTCATCTGCACCAGATCACCAAGACTTAGCTGACTTGGTGTTCTCCCTTGCGCTACCAGCCGACATCATACTTGCGCAGCGCGCAACACAGGCATCTCTACCTCACTTTTTGCGCCAACTCGCCGCATCTTCCCTAGTCACGACCTGGGGAATTTGCGCAACTTGGACTCTTTGCCCGCTTACTGTACGGATTATCATGACCACTTACCGCAGCCCATTCTTCTCTCCGCACTGGAGATCTATCCTCTGGGTGTTGACACCCTGACTGTCTTTTTGCACACTCATACACCCCCCTTCTCACTGCTCCTGCTCCCGCGCTGCGCAGCTGCGCAATTCCACCCCCCGCGAAATCGCTACCCCACATAAAAAGTAATCAATTCCCATCCACGATAAGATTGCGGAATTGCTGGGGAGACAATTGAGACGACCCCCCAGCCCGTTCTACGGAACAACTTCCTTTGCCCTCTCTCAAAAAGATGCGGCCTCAGACGCCCAACATCAACATGGAGATGCGGAGGCCTACTTCTCCCCCGGAGACACCACCCACCGGCTCTCCTGGTCTTTCTCGCTCCAAAGGTCCCAATGGCCGGGCATCATCCGTGGGGCCATTCAACCCGTCAGAAGCCCTAAGCGGTGTGGGCTCAATGTTCCGCGTCCCTCCTGGGGGTTTGCACCCCGAGGCCATCTCGCCGATGGAATCTGCCGAGGACGACGAAGAATCCGACGCGGATGACTCTGACGCCTCGGATGCTTCAGACAGCCCGCCGCAGTCCCCTGCATCTTACGTGCACAGGGATGAGACCTCGAGCTCGATCCAGGAACATGTCACCACGACCACCATTGAAATTGAAGAAGTTGAGATTGAGGATATCTTCACTGTCGTCGAACAAGATGAGGACGACATGGAGAGCGATGACTGTGACGACGGCAACCCCCCATTGCAACCCGACTCGATCGAGGACCCCGACTCCAGTAGGAGTACATCTCCGTCGTCCCTGGACCGTGGGGTGCCCGATGACATGTTGAACGGTATGGCTAATGTGAGCTGTGGTGACGATTCGGACTTCAGCGATTCCGAGTATGGTCGCGATGAACTCATCCAGCATCTCCGACATATGAGAGAGCAGCGGAGGCAGCGGCGGATGACCATGGGGAGTTTCAGCAAGCGCACCGTGAGCGAGCGCGACAGTGACGAGGACCGCGAGGACTTGCAGCCCTACGACATGGGAGACAACAATCAGCGGAGGATTCGCAGGAAGCTCAACCTCAACCGGCTGAGTCTGATCTCGAACCCCCGCGACATCATCATTGAGCTGGCCGAGCCGACCAGCGATGACCAGATGAGCGGCGATGATGCCGATGGCGATGGTGATGAACTGTTCCAGTTCTGGCGGCTCATGGAGGTTGACGACGCCGAGTGAGATATTTACGTTAAAAATGCGAATGAGGTCGTCCCGCAGGCCTCAGCCACCTACACGGTGAACACCGTTTTATTTCGCTTGTCAAAACCCACCGGGTCCACGAAGATCTACGGAAGTCCATATGGGCCGGTTCATGATGGATGCATTGCACATAGAAAGGGGAGGCTGGCTACATGGGCATCGGAGAAGGCAAATGTAAAGTGCCTTGGGATATTTGTTTATCTGTCTGGCATTGCGGAGAAAGCGACTGGCGAAACAGCACTGTTTTTGTTCTTTTGAAGGCCATGCAACAAACAACGATGACGACGACCACGATATTATGATGATAACGAACACAATTTATAGACAGCCGAGAGTTTACAGCGAAACGGACGAAGGAGTCGACTTCGACCTAAGACTCCTCCTCCAACATGAAGTTTATAGAATCTGGCTTGCTCTTTCCTTCACCGGCCAGCGATATATGTACTTTGATCTATTACCTGCCACGTTTACTGAGCGGCTTCTCGTCTCAATAATGATAGTATTCCGTCCGTTGTGTGTGATGTTTATGTTTTGGGGAGGTAGGTAGAATATCGATTGTCCTTTCTCCGTATCAATCTACACACGCGCAATAGTAGGTGCAAGTCATCTCCGACCGACTATTCCAAACAATCCGCAATTCTTCAACTGATAGTATGAATTCGAGCCAATCAATGGTTCATTATCAAGGCATATTGGAGAATAGGAATGACCCCCCTTTCGGCGAAGTATTTGGGGATGATTGTAGCTGGCATACCACCTGAAGCAGCTGGCTGAGTGGGTGTTTTGGCTAAGCTGCGATCAACGCTAATTCTCCCGCTAGGGGGCCGAGCAGCAGCGCACGCCACAGCTGAGTTGAAGCCACAGTCTGAGTGCCAAGGCCCCTAGCAGCCTAGATAGCCGCATACCAGCCACTTGGACATGGATTCCATCATCTTCAAGTCTGGCATCGGTATTGGCCTCGCGCAACCCTGGAAGTGATAAACCTTCCTCCAGCACCAGCTTGCTTCTTCCCTCTTCCTGCACCTGGGTCTGTGTGGGCTCTGTATTGGTCTGACAGTGGCCATCCGGAAAATTCTTTCTTATTAAGTCGCAACGACTCGCAGCGACTCACGGCTGCCATTGAACGCATTGTGCGTCCTTCATTGTACACTTCAACCACCAATTCCAACGCTTGTTAAGAAGCCCTTCCTAGCATTTCTGTTCATCCCCCGTGAAGCTGCAATACGACAACATAGAGCTTCCCACTCGCATCGAGCCCTTTCCATTGCCCTAGTTACTCTCCGTGAATAGGATAGACGGTGCCCCGATCCCCGTTTGCTCCTCACGCGCACCTTCCCGAGTAGACTATACGATTTCCGCATCCTTGCAACCATGAATCAGCCCCCTCAGGCCGGCCAGCCCCAAGGGCAGCCGCAACAGCCGAAGTTCGCCATGTATCGGCCGGAGCAGATGCGCACCCTCTCCGTGCTCAACGACCAGGAGAAGGAGAAGTACGAGAAAGGACTGCGCGGTCTGTACGACCAGATGGAGAAGAACGGCCCCGAGACGCAACCCCACCAGAACGCGAAGCAGAAGATCATGGAGTTCTCCCGCATGGTGGCCCAGAAGATTAACACTCTTCGGCAGCGTCAGCAGGGCGCCGGCGGGCAGCCTGTGAACATGGCGAACAACCCGGCGCTGGCAGCACAACGCGCCGCCATGGCCGCGAGACCGAACCAGATCCCTGGCGCGGCCGGCAATACCCCCAACGCGGGCGCGACGCCCCAGCCCGGCCAGCCCCCCAAGGTGCCAGACAGCATCATGGCCCACGTCCAGCAGTTCACCTTCTATGCGCCGCCCACGTTCGGCAAGGACGAGCAGCAACGGTTCATCACCGACGTGCGTACCAAGTACACGCGCGCGTTGATGCTTATGGACAATACGACCAAAAAGGCGCGTCAGATCGATGCCGCTCTTAAGGAGCGCGAGTCGCGGGGCCAGCCCTTTGTTGGTGAAGAGTTGAAGAAGGTGTTGGACCAGAAGCAGGATAATATTCGCAGCCATGGCGAGGCGCAACGTTTTGTCGACAGCTTCCGCAAGCAGCAGGAGCAGTTCAAGGCGCTCCACCAGAATGCTGCCGGTCAACAACCACGTCCCCAGCCTGGTCAGGGTCAAGTGCAGAATGCTGGCAACTCGGCGTCGATGCAGGCTGCGACCGCCTCGGTGAATGCGGCCATGGATGCTGCTAAGAATCAGCAGCTGGCGGCTGCGAACCGAGCGACGGGTACTCCGACCGCAGCAACACCTACCGCAACAACCCAAGGTGCTCCAGCAGGAGCAACGACTATCCCCGCGACGAGCGCGCCTTCGTCCCAACCTCAACAACACGCAACTGCCCCACCAGCTCAGGTCAAAATTGAGCCAGGCACTGCTTCGCAACCACATCCACCTCCGGTCAACACAGCAGTGGCCGCAGCTGCTACAAACCCGCACATGCAATCCGCCGTCACGCCAACTCAGAATTCCGCACGCGTACAAACTCCTCAGACTGCAGCAACACCAGTCGTCGGTGCTGCCAAACCCTTGACACACTCGGCTGCAATGCACATGGCCAACACCCGACAAAATTCCACCAGCTCAGTTCCTTTGGCAGGCGCAGCTCCTACCACAACTCCAGGTTCAGGTGGCATGATGGGCAACGCTACACCTCAAGGCCCTCACCCTCACGGACATCCTCAGCAGCCCGCCACGACTGTCACCACCAAGATGCCCATCCCCAAGAACCTGCCTGAGAAGGCCACGGCAATTCCCACGCCCGTCACCATGGGCGGTGGTGTCAACGGCTCTCGTCCCACCATGGGTGGCGGCACTGGAATCCCCGGCAACGCCTTGGCCCAGCCTGTCATGCAGAAGCCGCCCGCCTATACCTTCGAGGCCGAGGGCGAGCACGTCATGTCCAAGAAGAAGCTCGACGAGCTTGTCCGACAGGTTTGTGGCGGCGGCCCTGCTGGCTCCGAGGGCAACTACTTGACTCCCGATGTCGAAGAGGTACGTTTGAATTTTCTTGCATTTATCCTGACGCGCACATCATCACGTCTGGAATGGCCGCGCACACGTTTTTGGCCTGCCGCTCGGTCGCGACCGTTCGGGCGGCCCCGGGACCGTCCGGATGTCTTTCCCTTGTGAATTTTTCGGGGGAAATGGCGTTCGCGGTCCTTGACGGACACATGATTACTCTGCGAGGGAGCGCGTCGCCGTTTTACCCCATCGTTCGCACATGCTTTATTTACTTGTCTTCGAGATTACATGCGGCCATGGCGGTCGCATGATAGCAACGAAGCACGTGTCCTATCTTTACATGTTCATTGTATGCTGACTTCACATCTACGATAGTCCGTCCTCAATGTGGCCGACAACTTTGTCGACAACGTCATCAACTCTGCCTGCCAGCTTTGCAAGCAGCGCGGCTCCAAGGTGCTCGAGATTCGCGACATCCAGATGGTGCTCGAGCGCACCTATAACCTTCGCATCCCTGGCTACAGTGCTGACGAGTTGCGCACTGTTCGCAAGGCCCAGCCCAGCTCGTCCTGGATTGCCAAGATGAGCGCAGTCCAGGCTGCCAAGGTCATGCCCGGCAAGGACGACAAGTAGGACACGTCAGCTTCTTCCGCGGAGGGTACCGATAACACTGGCAAAAACAAGGGGAAGGGAAAGGCTACTGCCAGCAGCAGCAAGCAACAGGCTGCCAACATGAACTATGGACATGGTATTCCTTTCATGGGCTCCAGCCGTCGTCGCGCTTCGGCAGCCTTTGGGACCTCATCTAACACGGGTCTTTCTTCTGCAGGTCCTGTTCCGACCACTCCCGCACTTGTTACACCTTCTGGAGACACCTTGAACCATCGTACACCGACGACTGGACCTTTCTCGTTGGCGGCCGCCGAGGCCGCCGGCGAGGGCACACTCAGTCTGAATCTTGGGCCTGCTCCGTCTGACACACCCATGCCAACACGTCCGTCGTCGAGCTCGAATAATCAGTGAGACGGCCAACAATCGCAGACACTCGGGTATCTTAGACGACCAGTTTCGATCAGTCTTTCGGCTCATGACGCTTTCGGTTCATCACTCTCCGGTACATCTCTCCCTGTGGTTCATCTCTATGGTTGAACGAATGGGTTCACGAGGCATTTGTGCCTAGTCACAGAATTGCGTTTCCTTTCCCGTTTCTTGGTTGGCAAAACCAATGTATATGTGTGTCCTGTATTACAGTTAGTTGCGTTGCGTTGCGCTGCATTGAGGGTATCGGAGTTCACGGAGTTTTCGACCGACATGCGGACACAATGGAGGCAAAGCACCGGTGGCGTTCGAGGTTGATTTTTCCCCTCCCTTTTTCCCTTCTCTACAAATGTAGATAGATGGGAGGCTCAAGATACCATTGGCATTCTGAATGACTGTCTCTTTGGGGCTTTTTGTGATGGTGATTGTGATTTACGTCTATCTTTTGTGTGGTTGATTTCGACTGTCTATATGCTTCATGATGTGGCAGATGATTGTTATTCCAACTGCTTATTAGTGCCCACTAACGTGATGTGCAATATTGCGTTAATGTGTTAGATGCCGTAGATGTGGTGGGCCCTGTAGTATTCTACAAGATGATCTGCTATGATTAACTGCACAGCTTAGCGAGATAGTGATGTAATCCACCTTGACATGCTAGATCGTGCACGCCTCTCTCCATCAACTCTGCCTTCGATCTCTGAACTTGGCTAGCTCGTTTTCTCATCTGGTAGATGTGATTATGTAGTACGGAGACAGAATCACTTCCGGAAATCAACCTATCACCGACGTTTTTGTTGGGGCCAAGCCGGCCAACTTACAACCCCTTGGACCTACCACGACGAAGATGTAGTCTGAAGAGGAGGGCTGACTAGGGCTCTCTGGCTACATGGCGTTTTGGGACCAACCCCAAAACCAGACAATGAGGGGAGTTGGGGTTTGGTTGCTGTGGGTGAGACTTGTCAATGGTGAGAGTCCCTACATCTATTGGGAGGACGATGAGGACTTTCGGGGAGGTCCCAAAAAAGTAGATTTTGATATTATCTCCAAGTGTTCTGCTTGCTACGAGCCGCAGCTCAACTTCAGATAGATTCGGCCCCTTTATAAGACCTTAAGTGAATATGTAAGGTACGTGGGTAGGTAGGAAGGTTTGTTAGTTACTTATCTACCTACTTACACAGGGTCTGATCTCCAGAGCATCGTATATCAATGCCAACCACTCCCTCGTAACCAAAGCCTGGAGGTCACCTTGGAGCAAGCCAAGCACAACTAAACGCGCTCCGCCCCGTCCCGCCCCAGGCAATCCCCCATACATAAACCATATGCTGAGGTCGGTGACGAACTGGAACCCCCCGAATTTCTCTGGACCAGAACCACTGACCACTGTGCGTGTGGGGGCAGAACGGACCGGTTCGTGGTGGGAGACGAACACTGGCCAGGAAAGGGGACGAGACGACTGGCTGATGGAAAAGCAACAGGGTCATATAGTTTGTTAACGACACTCCAATCATTCAGCAGCACGTTCGCCACCTTGAAGGCTTGTGTAGTGTAGTGGCTATCACTCCAGATTCTGATTTACCATCACCATTCTGGCAACCCCTGTTCGATCCAGGGCACGAGCTCGTTTTTTTTCTTCTTTTTGGCGCAATCCCTTTTGGCTCTGAATGGACCCTTTCAGAATGTCAAACTCCATGTTCCTTCTTTTTGTCTTTTTCTCTTTTTTATCTCATGCAAGTGCAAAAGGCATGGCTTTGTTGGCGAGCCTATTTGGTGTTTGTGTCGCCGGTGCATGAGGTATGCATTCCAATGTCGCGCGCAGCCGAGTTCCGCCATGCCTTTGTCACTGGTTATATATGCAATACTGGCGGTAATCGCAAATACTCAGGCAACAAGCTACAGAAGAATTCTAGTTTGGCAAGCGTGGTTATCCATCAAATTGTGCAAATGCTTGATCACTATGCAGAACCCCCTTTATTGATGCTTCGTAAGTCTAATAGTCTATAGAATATTCATTACATGAATGTTGCCAAGTGTATACTGAATCCCCAAAGGTCGTAGTGAAAGGGACTTGGTATTGGGACGTTGCCCAGTGGCAGGAAGACTCGTGCCAACAGACCAAATATGCTAGGAGAAGGATGCACGGTCGGTCTCCAGTATCGAAGTCACCGTCCGTCCATGCGAGGCGCCACAACTCACTCCATCCAGCCGGACCAGTATTCCTAACGTCTATCGGCATCGGTGGCTACGTTGTGCAGGCTGATGTCTTCCCGTATCGGCGATGTAAGCCCAGCCCTGGCGGTTTCCGCTTCTTGCAGAGTCAGCTCGCTGTGATGCGGTGCTGCAGTGTGCCCGCTGCTGGCTACCGTCGCCGAGTTGATGGGCGCCTTCTTCTTCTTTCCGCGAAGCTCGGCCAGATGCTCGAAGTAGCCCTCGGGCACTGGCGTCACATAGCTGCCGCAGAACACACCAACCTCGAACTCCTTGGGGCCGTGCTCGGGTGAGCATTCGGCGCAGGCGGCCTTGAGATCATCCAGGTTCTGAGCATGGGTTAGTAAACTTATCCAAAAGTATCGAAGCATGGATGTTCCAACTGACCTGGTAGATTACGCTGTCTGCGTCAATCACCTTGGCAATAGCTTGGCGATCACGGTTGGTAGCAATCACTAAGGGAGGGTTGTGGGTTAGCACGGGCTGTAAGGAACTGGCTCGTCCGTACAATAGACGCGGTAGGTTACAATCCCACAACTTTGTGAGAGGGGGTATTGGACAGTATGTCAACTTACATTCCTGCGGTGAAGCCAAGTCGATGCCGTAAATGTGAGGATAAGTGATCGGAGGTGCACAGCTCGCCTGGAAACCAACTATTAGTATTTGAACGATAGACCACCGATAAAGGAATGCCAGAGATATGAGAAATGCAATAGGCGATGGCGGCTTACAAATATCACTTTCCTGGCACCAGCTTCCCTGGCCATGACGACAATCTCCTTACTTGTGGTACCCCTAAGAATGATCAGCTTGGGTGTTTGGAGTTGTACAATGGTGACTTCAACTTACCTCACGATGGAATCATCGACAAGCAAAACCTGGAAGATATTAGCGACTATAATTGCACAAAATGGCAAGAGAAAAAGCATGACGTCGGCTGCAGTGGCTCCGCGGCACGACCTTTAAGCCACTTTAGACAGAAAAACGGGTAAATCCGTAGATCACTTACACAACGTCCCTCGAATTCAGACTCGATGGGACTCAGCTTCCGGCGGACACCCTTCTGGCGTTGGCCCTGGCCAGGCATGATGAAGGTTCTGAAAATGTAGCGGTTCTGGGGGCAAGTTAGGCACTTTACTATATCAAATCAATGATAGTCAGGCACATACCTTGACAAAACCTGCATAAATCAAATTAGTCAATGAACTTGGCCATGTGGATGAATAAAGGAGATGGGGTACTCACCTTGCGAGTAGGGCTTGCCTAAACTCTCGGCAACGGAAGCCGCTGATGTGTTTGCTGTTTCGGGAATGGGAATGACAGCATCGATCTCCTTGATTCCCTCCTCACCCAAAAGCTGGCGGATCTTGTCTGCGAGCTTGTATCCCATGACCTGTCGGCTCTTAAAGACATTGATGCCATCGATTGTGGTGTCGGGGCGGGCAAAGTAGACCTGCATATCCAACATTAGTAAGACTTTCCGTCTATAAAAACAAAGCCACGATGTGCATCACTTACGTATTCGAAAATGTCGGGTGTGTAGGACTTTGCCTCCTGGACTTGACGGAAGATCGGCTTGCCACCCTTCTGAATGAAGACGGCCTCACCAGGCTTGATGTCGCGCATCTTGGTGAAACCCAATTGCCTCAAGGCGATGGACTCGGAAGCCATCATGTAGTCGGTGGCTCCTTCCAAGGTCTCAGAGGGACGCTCGCCTATTATCAAGGGCCGGATGCCGTTGCTGTCTCTGAAACCGAGGATGCCGAAACCGGCGATCATGGCTGTGCAGGCCCTGGAAAATAGGGGGTCAGCATCGGCGCAAAGGAAATTGGAAGAATTCCAATAAATGTGTAGAGAGGAAGACGATGAACATGGTAATAGTAAAAGGGAATATGTCGCAGCACTCACCATCCTCCTTGGCAACGCTCGTACATGCGCGACAGGGCGTTGAAGATATCCTCGGTGTTGACACGAGCCTTGCCAGTCTCGTTCAGCTCGTTGGCGAAGATGTTGAGCATGAGTTCACTGTCGCTGTCAGTGTTGACATGTCTGTGAGCCTCCCTGTCGAGGAATTGACGCAGCTCAGGTGCGTTAGGCAGGTTGCCGTTGTGGCTCAGGCAGATGCCGTAAGGGCTGTTCACATAGAGCGGCTGGGCCTCAGCGGACGACGAGGTACCAGCGGTGGGATATCTGTAGAAATGTTAGCTATACAGCCATTGAATCAATCTCCTGTGTAACAAAGATGCTCACCTCAGATGGGCGATACCCATGGAACCCGGGAGGTCCGCCACCCTGGAGCCATTGGACTTTTGCGAAGGTTAGAATAGGCAATTCTGAGCACAATCATGCCAATTGGCCATTTTTTCTCAAATTACCTTGAAGACGTCGGCAGCAAGACCGTTGCCCTTGCATGAATAAACTCCTGATGGCCGTTGTGTTAGTGGGTGGCGCTTTGGTAGTTTTTGGGGGAGCAGCAGGGGTGAGACGGACTTCCTCCAGCGGCGCACGTGGCGATACCGCAGGCATCTTGGCCTCTGTGCTGCAGGTAGTAGAGGGCGGAATGCAAATCGGTGGCCGCTTTGCAGGGCGCCAGCGGATCGTCGCCAACGTGGCCCAAGATGAGACCGAGAACGCCGCACATGTTGGCCGTATGAAGAAATTGACTTGTCGCGCACAGCGATTTGCAACAAACGGGTTGGGCGCAAAGGAGGAGGGAATTCGAGGTTGACGACGATATGGGGATTTTGGGTATGGAGGGGCAGGGCGGTTCAGACAATAAATTATTATGGGCGCCGGCTTCGCGATGGACCTGCGCATTCAAAATTTCGAGGGGCCGATAAACGATAAGGAAAATGACTAAGGAGGGGCAGCACTGGGCAGGGGCATTGTCAGTGGGCGGCGGGCGTCTGGGCAGGTGGGCGCGAAAAGCTAGCGGTCAGAATTTGGGCGGTTTGTGGGGAAATTTGCGTGCCTCGTGGGGTGCAAAGTCTGACGTAGTACTACACACCTTTTACCTTTCTCTTATCCTTCACTCTGCTAGACCTTCTTGGTACTGCTATTCTTCCAGAACTCTAGAAGGCCTAGGCAGAATCCTGGGTTCGTCGAGATTGATTGATAGGGTTCGGATGGTGAGCCGTGGGACCAATCCCGTGAACCCTCACAACGTGGATGGGTAGCACCAGATCTCATGTTACCTGTGTTCATGTGCTAAGGAGGTAGGTTACAGAGGTGTCGATTTGGAACACCTTCAAAAGTACGCCACTTGATTGGACAGCGGACTATTCACTCCTCTGGATTCACGGAACAAACCGGTCGCGCCTTCCTTAACAATCCTCGTTATCTCTAATGGCTCAAAGAAGGCATAGTCCAGATCAAGTTATGTCCCCTCAACGATTCGTAGCGAGCTGAAGCAGGCAGTGTCGCAGACCTACCATGCCAACATGCATGCAAGCGAATCAATCACAAGGCTAACCCGAGCACCACTACTCAATTGAGACAAAAGAAGAGACGAGTATCAGGATAAGACGGCATCAATTGTTGGTCTGGTCAATCGCGATGCCATACTGAAGACGATTGTCTCTTGCGTGCGAATGTCAATGAGCTGCCACGATTCCCTCCAGCGGCTAGTCGCGGCTTTGGCGCATCGGGACTGCTATCCACGCAGTACCCCCTAAAGCGCGGCGAAGCAACAGGGGTATTGCAATCGAGATTGAGACACTCCGTACAGAGTCAATTCTTCACTCATGAACCATCCTATTAGGTACATTATATTCTCTGAATACCGAAAGGTATCGTGGCAATCACCCCAAGAACTTGAGAAGCTTCTCCCATGAAGCAGCCGGCGTAGTCCGCGGCGCAGCAATCTCCAAGATCTCCTTGCTCGTCGTCGCCGCCGACGCCCCGCCCTGCCACAGGACCTCCATCGCGTGCTGGATGGACAGGATCAGAGTTCGGTGCTCCGGGTCCGCGGCGGCCATGGTCTCAACGTACGACATGTCCTTGTAGCTGACCTCCTTCACGGGCGCCCCGATCTGCTGCTCCACCATGGCCACCATCTCCCGCCCCGTAACGTCCTCGGGCCCGTTGATGGTGTACTTGCCGCGGTTGTGCACCGAGAGGTCCTCGTGGACCAGGAGCCGCGCCGCGATCGGCCCGATATCGTCGGCGTCGATGACACCGATGGGCGCGTCGGGGTTCGCCAGCACCCGCAGCGGCCCATCCGGTTTCCCGCCCGTCTCGCGGTACGTCTGTACATACAACCCCATCGTGTAAAACGCCAGCGCCGAAAACGCGTTGGGCTGCAGCGACGTCCACTCCAGCCCCGCAAACGCCGGCGTCTCCAGCATCGTCTCGATGGCCCAGTGCGTGCGCGCGCGTAGTAGGCGTCGCAGTCGGGCCGCACGTTGGGCGCCGTCGTCGAGATGCGCACGACGTACTCGACGCCGGCGCGCAGCGCCGCCAGCAGGAACCCGGACTCGGTCGAGAACTGCGCGGGGTCCACGGCTGACGCCACGAACGCTCGCTGCACTTCCTGCTCCCGCAGCCAGCGCTCCGACACGTCGGCCCAGTTGAACTCGAGCACCTCGACCCTGGGGAGCGTCGCGAGGTGCTGCGCGGCGGGGCTCTGGGCTGAGCGGGTGAGGGCGAGGATCCGGTGGCCGGCGAAGGGGCTGCTGCCGCCCTCCTGCTTCAGCATCTGGGATAGGGCCGTTACGGTGCTGCGGCCGGTATCTGTCCAACAGTGTCAGCGAGTATAATGATATAGTAAAAAGCCTAGCTTCGTGTAACACTGACTGCCTGTGGCGCCAACAACAAGAATCGTAGGTGCCATGGTGCCTAAAGATCGATCGTCAAGCTGGGAGATAAATGGGTAACAATCTCTTTTTGCTTTTACCCGAGTTAAGAGGTCGTCTGCTTAACCTGTTACAAGTATGATTACAAGGTGATACGAGTGGCGTTCGAATTCTTAAGAGGGCGTTGAATCTTATATAGGGGTTGTTACACGGAGCTTATTTGTCAGCTCGCTCGGAGACTTTCCATTGTTCCCCCGCCCGACACGGGGCAATTGGTAATGCCTGTTTCGTATACAATCGTACGGCAACTGGCGATTGGCAATAGCTGCGAGTTAATGTTTCGGGTCTCCGCATCTGCTATTGGCAGGCCTGGGTCGGGGACATAACGAAGGTGGCAGAGTCTCCGCGGTCTCCGATGAGTTGTATTTGGTCCGGTCCCACTGGTGCGACCAGTCTGACGGGAGCAGTCAGCCTCTGGTAAACATGCCAACATGGAACATACATGGAGCACATGTTATCCCCCAAAACCCGTTTTCCAGGGTCGTCAGCCAGTCTGGGCTTTATTTGAGATACCAAAAAGGATTCCCGTAGATCTTGTGGTTTTGGTGAAAGTTCAGGTTGAGTAAGTACAAATTCAAAACAAGATAACCAACAACTTGTTCACTGGACCGAGAGATCGAACAACGACTGATTTTCTTCCCTATTTCACGATTATTCCCTCAATAGTGATCTAATACCAAATCGGTCCGACAGGAACCAAAACCCCGGCCTTTTCACCCAACTACGCTTGTGATAACGCAACAAATTCACTCGGTACTGTACAATCCTGTCAAGGAGACATACAGTTTCAAGCACAGCACATATGAACTAATGATTGGGCTATAAAATTCAGTTTTACAGCCAACCTTTGCTGAGCGCTTCGGCCACGAATTTCTTATACAGGGTCCAAGTCACGGCTTTTTTAGTCATCATGAACAACGAGGAGGATTCCCATTAGTCTGTGCGAATATAGACCTAATCGGGTTCCGGTCCTGTTGTCTCTGAGGAGGTTACGGTTTTACCTCCGGGGTGAACTGTCAAGTAACGTCCTAACCATATTTGGGGAAGTCATGCAACAACTATATTGAACGATATGCTCTGTTCACGAGTCCCTCGAGGTTTAGCCAATTGTTGTTAAAAATAGCGGCTACCCAAAAGAGTTGCTCTGGTACTTGATATCTCGGCCGCTGTCCCCATAATATCAGGCGATGCTGTCTGATAGGGGTCATCTCTCCAAAATCTGTCATTGATACCAAAAGCTACCACGTCCCTAAGGTCCCCAGCAGTTCGGCGCTGAGACCAAATTGAAAATCCAGAAGTGCTGTGTCGTGTTCTTCTTGGCGTTTTGGTCAGAGTGCGCGATCTGAGTCTCGTGTCTCACACACTTTGTCCTCCTGCCCTCCGAGACACTCGATCGCTGTGGCCATTCCATGGATTAGCTGATCACAAACCTTGATTTGACTTTGCAAGAGGGAGCGAAGGGTGGCGAAGGCCTGCGTTTCCTTAAGTATTAAGGGTATAAACAGAGACCCTGCTAGTCAAGTGAACAAAGACCAGCTCACCCCCAGAGGGTCCCTCAGCGCAACCCAATGTAAGCATTGAAAACCAGTCGTGGACACTTATTTGAGGCCATTTTGTACCAAGAGCAGGCTCGCTGTCGACCGGCGTTTGAGTAAGACACGAAAGGCTATGGACCATGGGACTCGAAAGGTTTGATAGGAAGCGCCCGAACCAGCCCGGAAGCCAAGCTCAGACGGCCAACAGCGTGCGAAAACAAGGAGAAAACTCTTGAAGCTGTCAAAGTTCGTGCCATGGAAGTGTCTTCAAAGACACCAAGCCATGCTCTGCTGCCAATCTCGCATATTATGCATATTCGGAACTCGATAGCCCCCCGAAAACATCACAGCTTCACTTGACTGAACCTAATATGGGAAATTTAAAATTGGTCATTGCTGGGCGCTGATTCCTTGGTATCAAGTTATATATGATGAAATGGTCTGCCGGTTACAGTTAAAGATGATAATTACTCTGGTTTTGCTTCTTGATAGCTAGCATCAAGCAGCAATGCTTTAGCGGTTTCCGACAGTCTACGCATCGGTACTTTCAGCATGTTTTCCCACACAGCAGCTTTCGTCTTCGTTTTCTTGTCTTTACTCGTCGTACGCAACGATGCCCTCCTCAACGGCCTCTTACCAGGCCTAAACCTGAAACTCCCCCTCCTCAATCTAGGCCCCCTCCTCGAACCCCTAGCCGATGACCCCCTGGTCCCCCCAACCCAAGACCCCTTCTACACGACCCCGGCCAACATCAGCGCCTACCGCGAGGGCCAGCTGATCCGCGACCGCCTCCTCCCCAACGAGATCAAGTCGGGCCCCGCGACCACCTATACAGCCGGCCGGGTCTACCAGTACATGTACCGGAGCCGCGACTCGGTCGACCGGCCCGTCGCCAACATCGCCACCCTCATCGCGCCCCCCGCCACGGCACTCCGGGACAACACCAAGCTGCTCTCGTATGCCATCGCTTACGACTCGCCCAACCCGGACTGCGTGCCGAGCTACGCGCTGCGGCCGGGCAGCCCTGCCCCGCCCGGCGCTTTGAGTGTCGACGCCATGATGGTGAGGCTGCCATCTTACATCTTTTTGGTCTCTTCTTTTGTTGTCTTTCTTTTTTTTTTCTTTTCTTTCAACTCTTGACTTTCACTAACATGCCCCACCCCCAAAGATCTCCGTCGCCCTGAACCGCGGCTGGTACGTCGTCACCAGCGACTTCATGGGCATCAACGGCGCCTTCCCCGCCGGCCGCCAAATGGGCTTCGCCATCCTCGACTCGATCCGCGCCGCCCTGGGCCCCCGCTCCCGCAACGCGACGGGCCTCGCCCGCAACGCGCGCTGGACCCAGTACGGCTACTCGATCGGCTCCTTCGCGTCCGGGCTCGCCGCCGAGATGGCGCCCAGCTACGCCCCCGATATCGCGGCACCCGGCCGGCTCCTCGGCAGCGCCCTGGGCGGCACCGTCCCCAACGGCACCAACCTGTTCCTGCAGGACACCGGCGGCCTCGGCGGCGGCCTGCTGTTCAGCGCCCTCCTGGGCCTCTCGAAGGTCTACGCCAACTTCAGCGCCCTCTTCGACGCCGAGACGGCGGCGCCCCTGAATAGCAAGCCGACCTTCGTCTACATCGGCAACAACGACGTCGAGACCAACAACCAGCGCGGCGTCGGGCAGGACCTCTTCGACTACCTGGCGAGCGGCCGCGCCGTCGTCTACAACGAGACCTTCCGGACCGTCACCTCGGGCGCCTCGCAGCAGGGCGTGCACGGCGTGCCCGACACCCCGCTCTACGTCTTCAAGGGCGCGCGGGACGAGATCTCGAATATCGCCGACACGGAGCGGCTCGTCGACCGGTACTGCGAAGAGGGGGTCGCGGTCGAGTACGAGCGCAACGCCGCGGCGGGGCACGCCGACGAGGAGCTGCTCGGGACGCCCGCCGCGTACGACTGGCTCGCGGCCCGGTTCGCGGGGCGGCGGCCGGCGGCGCGGCCGGGGGCCTGCGTGAGGCGGGACGTGTCGTTGCCTTCCTTGTCGGCCAGCAGGCTGGCTTCGTTTTACGGGCTGCCGGCGGCGACGGATGTGGCGAGAAGGCTGGGGATCACGCTTGGGCTGTCCAGGAGGGAGCGATAGAGGGGACCAATTCAGTAGTCGGTTGGGCGAAATAGGAACCGGCAGGCCGTCTAGCGTCTATTGTCACTACTATAGTGTGCATCGAGATGAAGCATAGCCAGAGCTACCGCTTGTGATACCTGGCGCATCAACACCTGCCACTTATTCACCCAAACTAAATACCTCTGAGACCCGTTCGAAGGCCGCCCAGCATCCCCATCTTCTTCGCCAGGGTGCCCCGCTGCAACCTGCGCCTGTAATCCTTGTAGTGTTCTGGTGCGCGCCTGCTTACCTTGCCCTTTACTGTGAAGGCACACGTACCTCGCACCCTTTTGCGTCGGGGAACAATTGGGGGTGACAGTCCCGCTGCAGCTGACCGTAGACCGGGTGACCTCGGCACAGAAATCGACATGCCCAAGGGGATTGACGAGGTGTAATTACATATATTTCTCGTCTCGGGCGTGCGGGTTTCGGGCGCCAATGTAGCTGGACAGGATGCTGCAGGGATTACGCTAGAATGCTCACTTGTTTGGCGAGATACCTAGCCAGCTCCGTGCGTGCGTCTGATGAGACGCTGCCTGGCTGTGGGGTCGCGTCGGCAATCCGGAGGCCTGAGCCTAGATTAAATGTGGTGCCCTATATATACATCATAATGATTCAGAATGAGCTACTTTTAGGCCACTTATATTTGGCCAATTAGAGAACATCAGCATTGGCTCCGTAAAGACGAATCAAGTGACGGATAATATAAAATACTTCAAATGTCCATAACAGTAGGAGTTTCGCAGAAGCATAATTACATCCTTTATTTTAGAAAACTTACAGTCGCTGAATCACCATGCTTATCGATTTCCCTTCAAGTGTCCGTGTTTGGACAGCTCTAGTCGTTTTGGTTATTAGTGCATACCTATTTCGCCTTACACAGATAACCTTTCCAACCTTTCCAATCGTCAATCAATACCCACGCGACTTATTTGGCCGAAGAGCGAACCGCGAGCTCCGCAAGAACGCACGCAGATTGATCACAGAAGGTCTTGCGAAATACCAAGGCCCCATTGCCGTCGCCCTTCCGCATGGGCAGAAGAAGGTTATCCTACCGGCCTCGTTGGCTGCTTGGGTCAAGTCTAACCGAGATCTTGATCATAAGCAACTCGTCAAAGATGAATTCTTTGCCGGAATTCCGGGCTTCGAAGCGCAATCTGTGCTGCACGGCTCTGACGATTTGCCTAAACGCATAATCACAACCAAACTGGGCCAGAACGAGAGCACGATGGAGACGATGAACGCCAGCCTGGCGCGGGGTCTACAAATTCTCTGGGGTGACGACAACAAGTGGCACACCATTGACTGGCACAAGGACACCATGGGCGTCATCGCCCGCGCGGCGTCCTCGGTTTTTGTCGGTCCGGAGAAGGCCGATGACCCCGAGTGGTTGGATCTCGTCCAGGGCTATGTGATGTCCTACTTCACGGCCGTCAACGACCTGCACGGGTTCCCGGCTTGGTCGAGATCAACTGTGCACTGGTTTCTGCCGAACGCCATCGCCTGTCGCAAATACGTGGCTCGAGCACGCGTCATGATAAAGGAAGTCCTTCACAACCGGCAAGAAGAGACGAAGAGCGCGAAATTGGACGGCAGGAAGGTACCGGAGTACAACGATGCCCTTGCGTGGACCATGACCGCTTCGGACGGGAACATCGAGCCAGGGGACCTCCAATTGTCTTTGGCCATGGCGGCACTTTTCACCACGACTGAGATGTTCCGGCAAGTTTTGATTGAGGTTGCTCGTCATCCGCAACTGATCGAACCGCTACGGAGCGAGCTTTCACAACAAATTTCGGCACAGGGAATATCGGTCGCTGCTGCAAACAACATGGTTATGATGGACAGTGTTATGAAAGAATCTCAAAGAATGAGTGCTAGCTTAGGTACGTGCTTGCGTTTCTTTTTTTTTTTTTCTTCATCACTTCCTGCTGCTGACTTCCTGATTCAGTGGCCCTTGAGCGTGTGGCCCTCAGAGACACAGTCCTTCCGGATGGAAAGGTGATACCCCGTGGTTCGCAAATCATGGTCGACGCCACCGACTTGTGGAACCCTGTCGTCTATCCCAACCCAGAGGAGTTTGACGGATACCGGTTCTTACGTAAGCGTGAAGCAGGCGATACATCAAGCCAGTTCGTCCAATCGGGCCCGGATTTTAATGTATTTGGTGGAGGCCGACACATCTGTCCCGGACGCTTCTTCGCAAATAACGAATTGAAGCTCGCACTGGCTCACGTACTTTTGAAGTACGACATCCGATTGTCAAAGGGCAGCGATTCAAAACCCATACTGAACGGTTTCTACTCAATGGTTAACCCGAAGGTTCAGTTAGAGGTAAGGAGGAGAAAAGACGAAGCAAGGGTGATCATATAACGAGCAGCGAGTGCCTGTATACGGTCGGGATATAGTAGAAGAAATATCCTACTCACTATTTACTAATAGGACTCTGCAAGCGAATACTTGATATCAACTAGGGCAGAAGTGCTAACCTTCATAAGAAGGGTGGCCTGTCTGGCATGTGTACTAGGGAACAGGGCTATGAAGGCCATTTCTCCATTGTCGCTGGGATTTCCTACCCGTAGTCTGCGTGCAAAGGGTGTACCAGTGACGTGACTTACGAATAGAGCACTGAGAAGCCTATTAGTCTGTCAATTTTTCGTCAGCCTGCTTCCCAGAATGTTTAGAGGTAGAAGGACCCCTAGAGAAAAGACCGCAAGACAAGCGTCACAATGATGAGAGTCTATGAAGACCGGAACAGTATATTAGATTTAATATTCACAGTGCTAAAAGAATAAGAGAAACCGGGCATTTTCTATACTTCCTCCTGTCGAAACCCACCATCTCCAATCGACCAGCCACATCCACCTCGACAGCGGCCCTGAACCACAAGAAGGAAAGTCAAAGGTAGGAGATCCCCGAGAACAACCACAACGCCAATCCCCACCAAAATGAAGGTAACCGGGCGCCCTCTCATAGAGACCCCTTTCCTCGCTCAACACCACCCCCTCGCCGCCACCCTCACTGCTTTCCCCTCCCCCGAAACCCACCCTCCATCTCATACCCCTCCGGCAACAGTCCCCATTTGTTCAAGTCCCCCTTCCCCAACAAATCGTCCTCAGCCGAAGCCTTTCCATGCCCAAACGCCGCCAGATCCCAGCGCTCCACCCCCGCCGCCCCCGCCATCTCGGCCGGGTACCGCGCAAACACATCCGCGTTGAGGCGCTCGTACTCGGCATACCCCTTCGGCCACCCGCCCACGCGCTCCAGCGCCAACCTCAGTAACCAAAGATGCTGGCGCGCGGTCTGCCCGTCCGACTTCTGCTGCTGCTGCTCGCCATGGGCGCCGGAGACAAACGAAAAAGTGCGGCTGTTCATCATAGCCATGCCGTTCCCGTTAGAGGAGCCGCTGCTGCTGATGCTGCTGCTGCGCCGACCGCTGCCGAACCCATCCGACGACATCATGCCGTTGGCATTGCCGTGGAGCAGGGAATCCAGACTCCCGTCCACGCTGGCGTAGCCGGGATCGGTAAGCCCCCGCAGGATATCCTCGTGAATCGCGGCGCTCTTGCGATAATACCGATTCGCGATCTCCTCCGCGCCCGCGGAGCCCGAGACCCGTCGGCCGTTGTGACCGCTAGACCCAGAGTGCGCCTGCTGCTGGTGCCGCTGCGCGACCCCCGAGTACAGCTGCGACAGCAGCAAAGCCATCTCGACCGTGGCCGGGTGGCACAGCCCGTGCACGCGGCGGCAGTTGTAGACGATGTGCTCCGCGATGCGCAGGGCGGCGGCCGAGTCGCCGACCACGTAGCGGGCCAGGATGTAGCGGCGGGCCAGGGAGAAGGTGACGGCCGGGTCCCAGTCGTGCTGCGCCTCGCGGCTCTCCCAGAGGGCCGTCAGGACGCTGGCCAGGGCCTCGTAGTTTTTCTGGGCGCCCAGGAGGGCGATCAGCTTGTGCAGGGGCGCGGGGCCCAGCTTGGCCAGGTTGATCTTGGTCGACTTCATCTTCGCCATCCCGCCGTCGTTGCTGCTGCCGCTCATGAGGACGCGCAGCACGTCGGCGAGGATGGGCTTGGAGGTCGCGAGGAGGGCCTTGCGCGCGTCGGGGGTGAGTTTGTTGTCGTAGTCCATGGCGCGGCTGCCGAGCGACATGCTCATGGTGAGCACGAGCTTGGCCATGACGGTGGTGCGGTACGACTCCGGGTTGGCGGCGATGAGCTTGTGGCAGGCGCGGGCGAGGTCACAGGCCGTGTCAAAGTGACTCTCATTGATTAGTTCCATGACACGGGTATTGCCGATAATGCCAGCCGTGCGCACCATATCATGGGACCTGTGCGTGTTGAAGTGCCGCATAACGGCCTGAAGCAGTACTTTGGTCTCGGTTGCCGACATCTTGGCCTGTCTCATAAAGCCCGGCTTGGCATCGGCCACCCACAAGGCGTACTGCTCGAACACGTGCGTCGCCGCCTTGGTCCGGCCGGAGCTCTCGAGGCTCTGGTGGATCCGGGCGGCGGCCACGGAGACGTCGAGGAAGTTGCTGCTCTTGGACCGGACCAGCCCGCGGAACTCGTCGAAGTAGGCGATCTGTGCCACCAGCCCCGCCATGATCTCCGTCATGCTGGCGGAAGTACGGCCGAGGCTGTACTCCATCTGAGCGAGGAAGACGAGGCTCTCGCGCCCACACGACGACAGGTCAAATTGGCTGGACTTGGCGTGCGACATGTCCTTCATCACCAGCTGGCGGTACAGCTCCTCCGTCATCTCCGTAGCCTGGCTCATCTGCTCGCTCGCCTGGTAGCTCGACGCGATCGTCTTGGCCGCAGACACCAGCCTAGTCAGGGACTTTTGCGTAGTCAAGATACTGACGGTCGCCTCCCGGAGCTCGCGCGACACGGTCTCCTTGGTCTCCTGCTTGGTGCTCTGGTGCATGCTCCGGAACTGAATGAGCTCGGCCAGCTGCGTCAGCGACTCCTCGTGGGCCCAGCCGTACTTCTCGTGCACGGCGCTGAAGCGCTTCTGCAGGACCTCGACGACGCGCTCGACCTGCTCGGACGAGAAGGTAGTCGTAGTCGAGCTGGACTTGGACTTCTCCTCGCGCATAAGGGCGGCCATCTGCTCCTCGCGCATAACCTCGAGCTCCGACGCGATCTCCTTCAGATCAATCTGTTGAGTCCCGGTCTTGACGAGCTCCTCGTACAGCGTCATGGCCTGCATCTCGGTCGCCCTGGACTCCTGGCACACCCTGGCCAGCGTCAGCGTGGCCTGGACCGTGACGGACGCCGCCGCGCCGTAGAGCGTCTTGCACTGCGACCGGTACTCGGTCGCGATCCCGTGGATCGCCGCGAAGGCGGTCTTGGCGTGGCGCAGGCAGCCGAGGTAGCGGTCGAAGCACTCGCGCATCATCGACGAGTCGCGCAGCGCCGGGCTCGACTTGGGGCTCGCGAAGAAGGTGCTGAACAGGGTCTTGTAGTAGGGCAGCGCCTCGGAGAAGGCGCCCTGGTTCCACAGCTCCGTCGCCACGATGATGGTGGGCTTCAGGGCCTCGGGCTTGCTGGTCTTGCTGCCGTCGCCGTTGAGGATGCGGATGATCTTTTGATAGTACCCGACGAAGGCTGGGCGGGGGCGGGAGAGCTCGGCGAGGTCCCAGAGGACCTTGAGGACTGTGGCGTGGTGCTCCCCGTGGCGCCCGATCAGGTCGTCGAGCACCTCCTGGCGGATGGCGATGCCGGACTCGTCCTGCGAGGTCTTGCTGTAGAATGACAGTAGAGTCTGGGTGGCGTTGTCCCGCAGCTTGTCATCTACCTCGCGGCCCGATCGGAGGGCGCGGTAGATGCGAACACGGATATCCTCCTCGTCATTCCGGCGACGACGAGTGGAGTAGCATTCGGCCAAGCGGGTAGCCAGACCGATGCACTCCTCGACATGATGGGAGACAAGGGTGATGTCCTGCACCTGGGCCGAGAACAGCGAGGGCCAGATGCCCCGGAGCACCTTCGTGATGAAGGTCGTGGCGTCCTGGTAGCGACGTTGAGACATGTAGATGGAGATGAGGCCGTTGGCCGATGCGAAAGTCTCCAATTGCATGGTCGTGATGGATCCAGCGCACTCGTAGATCGTCTCCTCCACCGACTTCTCCGACGTGGTCGTTTGGGTGGATGAGCTGGAAGACTTCAACACCTCCCTCGTGGTCTGCCGCACCTCTTCCTCGACTTCCTTGTACATCGAGCTTTGGGTGCGGTTGGTGGACTTGTAGTACTGCAGGCAGAACTTGGAGATGGACAGCGACACCGACGACATACCCATCGTCTTGAGCGACTCGGACACCTGCTTCAGGAGCGATACCGAGCTGTTGGCAAGCAGAGTAGACGACTGGTGGCTGTACTCCTCCCAGACGCTGACGAGCAAAGCCGAAGCCTCCGAGGTTCTCTTCTGCGACTGCAGGAACTTTGAGTAGGTCAGGAGAGCCTGCAAGTTCTTCTCGGCCCAGACCTCGGAGCGATGAAGCCTGTACTCGCGGCTAGCTCGCTGCCACGCGTCGATGTAGATCTTCTCGGCCACGTCGATGCGGCCCGCCGCGACGAACTTCTCAGCCTCCTTGATGGAGCTTTCAGATTCCTCAATGAGGTCGTCCCGCTCTTCGACATCCAGCTGTAGCATACCGCCCTCCTCAGTAGTCGTCTCTTCATGTTTGCCCTTCAGATGAACTGACAGATCGCCCTCGGTCTCCGAGGTGACGACGGTCTCTGACTCGGACTTGACGCAAGAGTGGATCGAGTTCATGATGTGCTCATACTTCTTCGTCTCCTTCACGGAGCGGTAGTACTCCGCGAGATGCTGGAGCGTACTGACAACCAGGGTGGAGCTCTGGCTGGACTTGGAGCTGTAGCAGTGGACCAGGATCGAAGAGATCTCCTCAAGCTTGCTCATGACGTCCGTGCGGGAGCTGGAGGTCTTGTTCTCGATCAGCTGGATGTACGACTCGGCCATCTGGGTCGTCAGCGTGTAGTCGACCTCGGCCGTCGAGCGCCGCTTGCTGCTCAGCACGGTGGCCTCGAAGAAGAGGCCGGCGGCCTCGTCCGTCCGCCCGAGCTGGCGGTGGATGATGGCCAGGTAGATGATGCACTGCAGCGTGAGCGGGCTCTTGGTCGTGAAGCAGTCGCGGTAGATGACGGTCACGGTGGACTGGTACGCCAGCAGCAAGGGGACGGGGCAGTGCTGCCACAGGGTGGCTTGGAGGCGCAGCGAAGTGACCGTGGTCGGGAAGGCCTTGCTGAACGTCTTGGCGGCCCCCGTGTTGCCTTCGGTCGTGAACACCTTGGACTGGGTGAGGTGGACCGGCCAGTGGCGGACCGCAAAGTCCAGAAGCGGGTAGCGGTTGAGCAACTGGACCTTGTCGTGGTCGTCGAGAAGGCGGATGGATGGCTCATGCTGCTCGGGCACCGCCGTCTTGATGTACGACAGCAGGCGCATGGCGAGGTCGGCGTGAGCATCCTTGACCGAAGGAACGAGTTGCCCCTTGTTCTGAAGCTCGCGCAGTGAGGCGCGAATGAGCCCGTGGCGGATGCACATGAGACCGTGCTGCATGAACACGAGGTTCTGCACGTGCTTCAAAGTGGATAGCACATCGACGTGGGCAATATCCGAGACGGTGCCCTTGTCGGGATTGACACACAACAGCGTGGCGAGCTCCTTCAGCGACAAGGGACGCTCGGCGGTGGCCAGCCACAGGAGCATGTGTCGTGCCTCATCCGTCATGCTGGACGAACTCACGTTCTGCTGAACGAATTCCGTGACGGCAGGCTTCGACTTGGTGAGCGTCTCGACGGCCGAGCGGAACGAGTCGATGCCGACGGCGCGGCGAAGGCGTTTCGTGGCCAGCTTGGCCCAAAGGAAAGACCCCGCGGACGTCTCCGTAAGAAGGGAAACGATGGACTCCTGCTCAAACTCAGACATGTGGCTGAACTCCGTATCGAACTCAAAGTGGCTCCGAACGACGGCCATGATATCATCGAAGACCAGACCGTCCGTGATCTGCATGCTCGCCTGCCCCGGCGCATCGGCAAACTTAGCCCTGCCCAGCGTGATGAGCCGGACGTTGCTGCTCTTGTCGGTGGCGCCGACCAGACGCCGGAACATGGACTTCTCGTCGCACGACGCGTCGTCGATGCCGTCGACGACGAGGACCAGCTCCCGGGCGCCGGGAAGGCCGGCGCCCAGCGCCCGACCCATGGCGGACCAGACGGCGTTGTCGTACTCCTCGCCGTTGGCGACGGTCTGGCATTCCCTGTAGGCCTCGCACAGGATCTGCAGGAGCTGGATGTTGCCGACGCGCTTGTCCAGGAGCTGCCGCATGACGGCCTTGGCGATGGCGCGCGTTGCCGTCTCGACGGGCACGTTGCTGTCTAAATATGGGTGATCTTGGTTAGAATATGTATGCAAGGGGTGACGTCAAGAGAAAGGAAAAGGAAAAGGAGGCAAATATCAAGTTGAAAGAGAACAAGAAGTTCGAACTGGAGAAAACAGTGAGTGAAATGAGACTCGAGTAATACATACCGATTGAAACGTAAAGGGCGCTGTGGTTGACACCCGAAATGGGCCGCTGCAGGTAGTCGACAATAACAGACGACGCCACAGTCTTGCCGCAACCCGACTTGCCATTAATAGCCAAGACCTTATCCTGCCCCCTCAGGAAGCGCGTCAAATGGGGGCCAACCCAAAGACAAGTCAGCTCCTCGCGCTCCTGCGCCAGCAGCGACACCCAGCCTCCCGCGACATTAGTCAAGACCCGGTCCTCGGGCGAAAGCCACGACTTGACCGACTTGACGTCGGCGACCGCCTGGGCGCCGCCCATGTCGTGGGCCATGAGCTGGTGGCGCCACATGGCCTCGGCGATGCGGTCGCAGCGGTCCCGGAACGTCTTGATCGGCTCCGCGAAGGTGCTGTAGATGTTGACCGAGACGGACTCGTCGGACGCGCTGCGGATCGCCTTGTAGAAGTGGGTTGCGACGCTGGCCACGACGGTCACTAGGTCCGTCATGGCCAGCACCAGGTGCTCCCGGATCTCCTGCGACACGCGGAACGTCTCGGTGCGCTCCAGCAGGTCGGCCAGGGTCGTCGAGATGCTGTAGAAGAAGCCGAGGGAGGTGGTCAAGGCCGACGCATTTTCTTTCCCCAACTACATAGGATGTCAGTGAACTGCCTCAGACATGCAAGGGGGGTAGAGGTAGGCCAGAGTCCCGACCTTGAGCAAGATGGCACAGTAACCGTAGGCTATCCGCGTAGCCATGGCACTATCGCTCGCAAACTCCTCCATCGACATCTCGAAGGAGTGGAGCCGCTCGACAAAGAGCTGCGTCCACGCCAGGACCTTGTCGTAGTTGCTGCCCTCGGCCGGGAGGTGGCTCATGCGCTGCACGGCGATCCAGTCCAGGATGGAGACGTGGCTCTCGCCCATGATCTGGCCCGACATGTCCGACCCCAGCTCCATGTCGCTGCGCCGCTTGAGCGCGTACACGACGCTCGAGATGGCGGACGTCTCCATGCCGGAGGAGCTGGTAAAGCGTGAAGAAGACGTGCCCGAAATGTGGCTGCTGGTCATGCTGTGTTCCATCATCCCCGAAGAGGAGGAAGACTGTTGGAAGTCCAGGCTCTGGCCCCCCAGCGTCTGGGGGAGGGGCGTGCCGGACATGACGGAGGCGGGCGCCATTGCATCCAAAAGCAATGAAGTATGTAGGTAGTTGTCGTTAGTACAGAGTACCTAGCAGTACTGTGGTATTTGTGCTGATTGAAAACCAGTCAAACCGACTGGGCATAATATGGTTGGGATTGGGAGAGGATAGATAGTCTGCATCGGTGACGAGAGCGAGCTGGGCTTATATGAACAAACGACCAAGTATGGTCGATTGTCAACCCCCAAGTACGAAGAATAGGAATAACCCTGCCGTCGAATTCGTCTGCATCGAGATACAGGTTGGCCCATCGCTACAGTGTCACCGCCGCGGGCTTGCCCAATACAGAAACACCGCAAACTATCAGACATAGGACGGTCCACATCCCGGGAATACCTGCATCATCACTGGCATGTCACCGAACCAAAGGTATTGGCGCAGGACGGAGAATGATGCAGCGATGCCGTTCTAGGTTCGTTCGCCAGGATGCGTTCATGGCGACAGACAGGCTGCGGTGGTGTTGATCGCTTATTTTGCAACGGACGGTTGGATGAAAGTTTCAGCTGCTCCTCTCATCCCTGCCCCGTTCGTTATCGCGGCGAAACCTCCGAGCCGTGGTGATCAATCGCGCAGGCCGTGGTGGCTTGGGCCTGGGATAGCTGCATATCCTCTTTCAATTGCTGCACATCTCGATAAACGGTCGCCGAACTGTACGTGCGTGCATGTATTGCCTTGCGTGGATTGGAGACCAAATTGACTTTGTTACCCCGAAAAAGATGGACACCCACCGGTAAAGGGGCGATCAAAGTAACGGGACGTTGCGTTGCACTTTATGCAATGTAATGTGTATCGAAGGTTTGTGTAAGGTCGGTGTCATCTCAGCCGCCTCCGGGGCCGTCCCTTGTCCACTTCCCGCGTCTCAAAAGCCATTTGAAGAGCCCTAGCCTTTTCCTCACTTGATTTGGGCAAGTGCAAGAGTTGAGTTGAGCTGAGCCGCCAGGAATCCAAGACAAAATGACGAAATTATCTGCCGTCCCTTTTCTTGCCAAGTGGAATCGACGCAGGTGAGGCGTTCTTTCAGCTGTCCGCCAGAACCATGAAAACAGCTTTACCCCAGATTTTAGACTCAAGCACCTACATCAGTCTGATACTACCTGAACCTCATTGGTCGAGGCAAAGAGGTGCAGTGTAATTCCAACAGCAGCATTCGCATTGGTCTGATAACCCTCAAAGCGTAATCTGTGGTCTCTGATACTTGGGGCTCTACCGTATGAACGGTAACTCAACGATAAACACAATTGCTTTGAATATGATCCAGTTTGGCGGCTCCTGTGCTACCCATCATCCAAGGGAAATTAATTGATTATCCTTCTGCTAACCACATGCACACGCATTGGATATACCAGGGATACTTGCACGAGGATGGCTCTTCCCGATTTCCTAGGCGAGCTTCTATCAACTTCAAGAAAACGTTTCGTCAAGTCCCCAGCGAAGCTGTGCCTCCAAAGATAGCGAACATCTGATATAGTTGTGTCCACGTCAAGTGTCTTGGCACCCATGCGCCACTTCCAGCATATCCTTTCATATTATTAAATCCTTTTGTCTTTCTCTCGAAACGAGCCCTCTGTAGCGATCTGCCAACTGTAACATTAGTGACCTTCTAATGTCCATACTAATTGGCACCCACCCATCCGAAAGTCCCCGTCATTAACTCCACTGATTCCTTCTATTTACCTGGTGCCTCTCATAACCAAGTACACGCACTCCCAATCAGGCACGCCAGTAGCACCATCACCACCTTCTTCGGCGCACCTCCGGGCCCCCCGAGCCGGGCCGCGCCGGCCTCGTGCATCCCATAGATTCTCGCGCCGGTCGTATTCGTATTCGAGCCGCGGCGCACGCAGAACGACCAAGCCTGGAATGCCCCTTCATCATAGGGGTGCTCGCACCAGAAATAGCAGCCCTCCGCGAGGCCGACCGGGTTGGGGCTGCAGCACGACACCATGGCATCATACTGGCTGGCGATGGCCGGTTGGAAGTAGGTGGTGACGTTGAGAGGGATGCCGACGATGTTCCAGGCGTCGGGGAGCTCGTTGGACGGCGGACACGTGTCGTTGATATGCAAGGCAGACGGCAGCATCTTGAAATCCTTTGACGGTCCGATCGCCTGGCAGGGATTTAGTCGATTGGATTTTGGAAGGAGGTCGAGGTTGGAAGAAAAAACGAAAAACAATTGGTGACATTGCGTGTGACTCGGGGAATATATAAATCTCTGCATCTTGCCGCCCAACCGCCGTGATGGACCCTTTGTGCTGTGCCGCGTCCGGGTCACCGTTGAGCCCTTGCGCCCCGTTGCCAAGGCCTGAGTCGAACCATGGTTGTCGACGTGTAGTGGAGATAGCTTCCTTGCCGACAACTTCCGACTGGCTGAACCAAGGCCAAAACACATGGTGCTGAAATTTTGGACGGCCCGACAGTGGAGGCCCGAACACAGCGTCCGCTCGAATGATTATACCGCCGAAATATATCGACAAATCGAAACACTGCAACTGTCTGCCCTTCTTGGCAAATATTGCTGCGTTGCTGGCCGTAAGTAGTGCCGCGACAATGGGAAACCGATGGGTCTTGAGACTGACGGACCTGCTGGTGGTGCTTATTGGACCCTCAAACGTATCAATTTCATATCCTGTTATATTGAAACCACGACCATTTCTTTGGAAGGAAGCTCTGGTGAGATAAAAAGGAAATAGGTAACATGCTATCACATGTACAAGTCACAACCCGTAGAAGCGGCGCATCTCAAGCCTTTCGGATCATATTGTGTTATGGTTGTTATGTTGCTTTAGTAGACTTATATTTTGATTACTATATGTAGCCTTTACATTCGCAACTTGTGTCAAAGAGTGACATCTCAGGCACCACCCGCGCCCATCAACTCCGGCCCTCTCTTATAAAGTGTTGGCCAACAGCTGGTGCCTGACCCTCCACATATCAATCTCAAAGTCGACCCTCGCCCTCTCCGCGGGCGACAACAGCGCACAAGCCGTCTCCGGCAGCCGCCGCCGCCGCCCAAAGGCGAAGTACAGCGGATCCGACCGCGCCCGGACGACGAAGTGGATAAAGCGATGCAAGTCCCGCCCTCCCGGCCGCAGCGAGGCGCCGTACCGCAGCAGGGCCATGGCCCCGCCGATGAACACCTTGTTGTTCCCCTCGGCGATTCCCCAGTACCGTTTCGTGGGGAGTCCCTCGCCCAAGAGCTCTATGTACATTTCCATGTCCGAAGAAACGCGATGCTCTGGCTCCCAACTCGGCCTCACTTGCGCGAGGCAGCGGCCGAGCACCGTCGTCTTTGCGTCGTCGTCAGGGTCCCCGGCCGTGTCCGGCGGAGGAGGAACAGGAGTCGACGGCGGCGCCCGGCGGTGGTGGTTGATGTCGGCCCCGTGGGCGAGGAGTATCTCGAGGGCCCGCTCCGCGGCGAGCATATACTCGTCCTCGAGTCCGTCCCAGTGGCGCCGCAAGTTGGGGAAGCTATTTCCGCGGTGACGGAGGGACAGGTCCGGGTACGGCTGGAACAAGTAGTACAGCGGCGTGAAGCCGGCAACGTCCAACATGTTGGGGTCCAGCTTCAGCTCGCCCAGGAGGAACTCCAGGAGCGCCGTGTTGGCCTCGGCGGCCGCCTGGTGGAGGACGTGGAGGTGGGGCATCTGCCACCGGTCGGGCCAGTACGCGTACGGACTCAGACGCCCGAACGTGGCGAGGAGGAGCCCGCGTCGATCAGCTTTTTGGCGATCCGCAAACGCGACCGGCGCACGTCACCAAGCACCCGGATTCCTATCTGTTTCCGTCTCCGGTCCAGGGGTCCTGACAACACCGGGGCCCATTCCTGAACTGTGACCGAGGTCGCGTAAAACAGCGCATTGACGCCGGGGGCGGTGTCTTCCGTTGCCCGCAAGTAGTCTGACGAATCATGGGTGAAGCCGTAGTCCATTCGAAAGGCCAAAGCACGACACCTGCTGAATTTCTCGACTGGATAGCCCTGGCCCATGTTCAGAATGCGCGTTGATTCCCGCCGGTTCGGATCGGCGCCGTGCGTCAACAAAATGTCCACGATTTCCTCGTGCCCAAAGATGGTGGCCCAATGGAGCGCCGTGTGATGGTAATGTCGCGGGTTTGTCCGGATATATTGCGACCCCCGAGGGTCAGCTGCGTTGCTGTCGCGGTACAATGTGAAGTCCGTCTGATCGACGGCCGCCCCGTTGGCAAGAGACCAGAGCACAGCAGAGGCGTTGCCCTTTCTAGCCGATATGAGAAGAGCCGAGGCGTGGCTGTATTTGACGTCCAGCCTGTAGATTTCGGGAGTAGCCGTGTGGTAGAGGCGGCGGCAAGTGGAAGCAAGGGCGAGAGCCCAAGGCCATGCTGCAAACCGGTCCCATGTCCAGGATCCTCGATTTGCCTTAATATCACGCTCCTTTCGAACATGCGAGGACCAAGGCTGATCGTAGCCCAACTCTAGGTGTTCTTCTTCTTCAAACAGATCATAAAAATCGGGGCACTTCGTCCTGTTTCTCAAAATGCAGTTCACGATTTCAAAGATGATTTCAGGAGGTAATGTGTCCAGTCTGGGAGGAGCTGGAGACCTCATGGTCTCTTCAGCAACCATGGCGAGATGAAGAGCGTGTTTGAAGTCCAGGATTAAAAATGAGTATGATGGTCGAACCCTTTATATATATAACAACTTTATACAAAACATTTAAAGGAGAAAGAGACAGATGGCAAAGAAGATTTTAACCATAACCAAGTGGCCTTGGGACTCTTGGGGCAGGAATCAAATTACATACAACCAGGAAAACCATGAACTTTGACCGAGTCCACTCCACGCTGAAAAGGACAGGAGCACGACAGGCAACCGCTGGAATAAAGCATACTTTACCCATCAGCAGAATCTATACACGTAAGCCGTCTAAGTGGAATGATAGATCAATATATCAAGAGACTTGACCGGTTTGCTCTCGCAGGGGAGGATAAACGGACAGAGACCCCAGCGTAAGGTTCATGAACAACAGCAATTATCTCACACATTCAGGTGCTTTTGGCATGTCTTCTAGCCAGAGCCCAAATGAAGATTCGAATAATCAATTCATACATAAACAATGCTAGAAACATCCCATCCTAGGGTGACTGTTGACTCAACCCTACTCCCGCAAAGGGGACGATAATATAGATAATACGCCATACCAAACAAGTGCTGTGGTGGTAGTAATACACTCTCTTGAAACTTCCCACCCACCCCACTTATCGAAAAGGGGGAACCTTTATTCGAACCATTAGAAGACTCTCTTCCGTGGCCGTCCGTGCGGTGCATTCAGCTCAAGTTAGGGACAGCTTACAGCTTCATCCCCGACATCTTGGCCACCCGCAGACTCTGCCGCATACTGAGATCCAGCATAATCTCCTCGCTACCACCGGGGATAGCGTACGCGCGGACGTCGCGGTAGAGCCGCTCGACCTTGGCGCCCTGCCCGCCGCGCGAGTACGACAAGCCGCCGAAGATCTGCGCGGCCTCGCGGGCGCAGAACTCGAAGCAGAGCGTCGACTGCGCCTTGAGCCCGGCAATGGGCCCGCCCAGCCGCAGCATCGCCTCCGTCTCGCCCATCTTCTGGCACTGGAAGATGAGGTTCTCGAGCCAGTTGTACGAGGCCTCGATCTGGCGCGCCATGTGCGCCAGCTTCATGCGGATGACGGGGTGCTCGATGAGCTTCTTGCCGAAGGTCCGGCGCTTGTTGCCGTACTTGACCGACTCCTCGTAGCAGACGCGCGAGAAGCGCAGGCACTGGATGATGATGCCCATGCGCTCGTGGTTGAAGTTGGTCATGATGACCTTGAAGCCGCCGTTCTCCTTGCCCAGCACGTTCTCCACCGGCACCTTGACGTCCTCGAACGTGATGTACGTCGTGCCGCTGCTCCAGACGCCCTGGCAGTCCATGCGCCGCGTGCTGACGCCGCCGAAGGAGCGCTCGATGAGGAGCAGCGTCACGCCGTTCATGCCCTTGTCGCTCGTGCGCACCGCCGTGGTGAAGTAGTCGCACCAGATGCCGTTGGTGATCCACTTCTTCTCGCCGTTGACAATGTAGTGCTTGCCGTCCTCGCTCAGCTTGGCCTCGCACGTCAGGTTGGCCACGTCGGAGCCGGCGTCGGGCTCCGTGATGGCCAGGCAGATGCGCTGCTCGCCGCTCAGGATGCCCGGCATGATGCGGTCCTTGAGCTCCTTGCGGCCGAACTTGATGAGGGGCGGGCCGCCGATGCCGTAGCCGCCAATCATGTTCCAGACGAAGCCGCCCGAGCCCACGCGCGACAGCTCGTCCGTCACAATCATCTCGTGGAACAGGTCCCACTGCTCCGGCGGCACCGACTTGACCGTGTTCTTGGTGTACTCGACCGGGTAGTGCACGCCCAGCAGGCCGGCGAGGTAGCCGCGGCGGCCCGCCTCGAGGAAGATCTCGCGCGGCACCTCCTTCTTCTCATCCCATTCTGTGACGTAGGGCTCGATGTCGCTCTCGACCCATTCGCGGATCTCGGCGCGGAGGGCGGCGTGGGACTCGTTGAAGTACGGGGAGTGGTACTACCGATTCCAAAGGAGGTCAGCTTCGGCTTCTTGATCCATGCGCATAGCCCAATTGGGGTGGAGCGTAGGAGAGGGCGAGGGCAACTTACACCTTGGTACCAGCTGGGGTCGGCGAAGGGAATCAGATCGCCGTAGGGCTCGAGGGCCTCGGCCTCCTCTTCGACAACATTCTTGGCTTGCTTGGTGGGCTTGGGCGCAGCGGCGGCGGGCGAGGGCTTGGCGGCCTCGACCTGGGGCTGCTGCTTCTTGGAGTCGAGGGAGCCGACCTGCAGGGACTTCTTGTACTTCTTGAGGATGCCCTCGTTGTGGTATTTCCAGAATTGCTTGGAGGCATCCTTGCCGGCGACGCGAGTGAGGATCTTCTTACCACCTGTTTGCCAGCCGGGCATTCGTTAGCATGTGATGGTGCGCGCGCGACGCGATTGGATTGGACGCGGGACAGACGGAGACGAGATCATCTAGCCGCACGTACCTGGGTGTTCGTCCTGGAACTTGGTCAAATCGTACACATCCTCATCGACAATGATCCACAGGGAGTCAGCCTTGTTGTGCGCGGCAACGTCGCTCGCCTTGAAGGTTTGAGACATGGCGGGAAGTACGGGACGTTCGAATAAGAAAAAAAGGGTAGGTAAATATGGCTAGGGTCGGATGTGGATTGATTAGGAAAGAAGGGAAAGAGGCAGGAGGAGTTCTGACGATGGCTCTATATTAAGAAGATAGCAGACACACTGGACCGGAGCGATGTAATTGTCATGTCATCAATTGATGGGCATGGCGCTGCTGCTGCTGTCTCTTTAATAAACGGCTGACGAGGTGAATGCGAAACCAAACTAGCCCGGCCAACTGTCGGTAAAATGCCACGCTCAAGTCAGCACGCGCCCAGAAACCAGCCCACTATCACATGCCCGCAATGGAGAACCGAAAACAGACAGCAATCCCATGTACATTCCGGGGGGCCATTTCCCATCGCCCATCATTACCTAGCAGAAGGCAATATGCCAGCCAGCACATACATAAACTTGGGTGGCTGCTTGGATCCTGAGCGTGACACATGCCATAGCATCAACAAATTTGGTCCCCCACAATGCTCCCTCCGTTGCAGTGCGCCGCAGCTACTACCGGTACTACTGCGAATCTCCGGGGTAGACAGATGCCTCCGTGGGGAAGAGCTTTTAATTTGGGGTCATGTGCGTCGCAATATGTTCCGTAGTGTCTTGGTGCTGCATGCTGTAAAGTGCATGAGCGAAATTCCTCAGCTTGCATGTGATGGCACATAGAACGCAGAGCGAGCTGATGTCATCTAGAAGCAGCAGAAGCAGAGCGGCAGGCCTAGTGACTGATTACGCGGCGCTTGATTGGTCCCAGAAGCTGTTGTGGATCGCTGCACTCTTGCCGAGGTCCATTAGCGCTGCCTTAGGGGATCTGCTGGGCAGCAGTCAGAATTATTTCAGGTGCTTTCAACCGGAGAGGATGCACACCAGCATCCTCGCCATTGCGCATCAATCCCCATGGTAATGTGTGATTTCAGCAAACAGGTGCTTTCATGTGGTTGAGATGCCAAGAGCATTTATCGTCAAGGAAAAAGAAACAGTATGGAATTGCGATCGCTTGGTAGACAATAGATACCCCAGGATTGCTATGCCCCTATGTTGCAGCCGTCTGGTGCTAGAGCGCCCCTCGGCTCGACCCGTTCAAGTTGGGGGTGTTCCGCCACTAAAGTTTCGGGCGCGCTATTGGATCTTTCCAGGGGTTTTACCAGCTGACCCAATCTCAAATCTGGGGTATCCGACCCCTAAAACAGATATCGAAATATGCACTCGCCTGGGTTAACAACATGGGAACTGAAATCAACATGATCTTGGTTGTTCTAATGTACACTTGACTGAAATGTTCGAATATTACCCATCTTCCAAAGCAACAGATGTCGCGCGTACGATAATTGGTCGTAGGTGATACCAGTTAACGAAGCATACTGAACTCCACCTGTTCGTTCGGACCGAGTGCAACCAAACCTCCAGGCACGATAAAAAGGAGTGCGCCCATGTATACGTATACTTGCCGAGGTGACTCATCAACTTGATATCAAGAACGCCGACTCATCCTTTACCGTTGACAGCCTCATTGAGCTCCCCCTCGTCCACCGTCGCCGCATCACCCCCACCCTCCCCCTTCTCCTGATACAGCTCATCCATCGCCGCATCGAACTCGCCCCGGAACGCATCCGCCTGCTCCACCAGCGCCATCTCGCGCAGGTACTGCTCCACCACGCTGATGGCCCGGATCTCGAGGCTCTGCTCGAGCGGCCGGTCGCGCCCGCCCGCCGCGCTGCGCTGCTTCGACACGCACATGTCCATGACCAGCGGCGCCAGCCGCAGGATCTCCTCGTGGTCGAGCTGCTCGCGCGCGTGGCCCAGCATGGACAGGTAGACGTAGGCGCGGAACTGCGGGTGGCGGTCCAGCGGCTCCGAGGCCAGGATGCGCGCCGCGTGCCGCGCGAACTTCTGCGTCTCGCGCATGTCCTCGTAGATGTTGAGCAGCTGCAGGTTCGCCTTGAGGACCTGGTCGCCGCCCACCTGCGGCATGGCCTCGAGGCGCGCCAGGAGCCGCAGGTAGTACGACTCGGCCACGCCGACCTGGATGAGCCCCTTGAGGGCCTGGTTCAGCACGGGGGCGCCGCGCACGTAGACGATGGCGCCGGTGAAGGCCGAGGCCGGGTCGAAGTGGGACTCGAGCTCGTCGAAGTAGAAGTCGAAGAAGGCTGAGAGGTTGCGCTGGAACTCGGCGATGCTCATGCGCGACATGCGGTTCAGGATCAGGTACAGCGGGTAGTACGGCGACGCGGCCCCCTTGAGGCGCAGGAGCTCGACCATGTGCTTGATGAACATGACGACGAGCTCGGGCAGGTTGGCCGAGTTGTAGACGGCGGCCGAAAGCAGCAGCACGATCAGCCGCGGGTCCGGCGCGGGCGACTCCATCAGACTCGACAGCTGCTCGAAGCACCGCGAGATGACCCGGAAGGCCTCTTTGGTCTTGCCCTGCTGGACGATCATGTCCCCTCCCAGGTTGAACTGGCCGTACCCTGGGGTGCGTTGCGTTAGCCAGCTGCAAATGGCAGCGATACTTCACAATGACGGGATAAGTAACCATGCAGCAAAACAATCGAACTTACAGCCAATGATGCCATTCCACTTCTCCTCGTACAGCGCCACGTCCTGGTCCCGCCTCCAGAGCCCGACAGAGAACAGCCCGCGGACGTACTTGCGCGCCAGGAACAGCGACTCCTCGGGCGCCTTGACGAGCTCGGGCGTCGCGATGGGGAACAGACCCGCGCTCCACCCGGGGAGAGGGCGGGCGATTCAGCTGCTTCCCCGATCCCGACGACGACGACGTCCCCGAGAGGCGGCGGGCGTCGTGGGCTTCCCGCCATTTGCTGGGGTCCGTCTTGGCGTCGGACCTGGTCTTGTATTTCCTCAATCCCCTTTTTGGCGGGGACGGAAGGTACGTCAGTCAATCGCAAGGAGGGATGCAAGGATAAGGAGGGGCCTTTAATTGGTGCTGCGAGTGCAGGTGGTCGTCTTTTGCCCCGGAGAGGAGAAGAAGAAGGAGAAAGGGGGAACCTACCATATCCTGAAGCGCATCTTGTACATCCTCTCCCTGCGTCATCATGGCATATGTCAGACTCGGTCCCACTTCGTGTCAAGGGTGTAAGGCAGTAAGGCAGAGGCAGCTTACGTCGCGACGAAATTGTGCTGCTCGCGCATGATCCGGCACACGTCGGGCAGACCCAGGCGACGCTTGATGTAGAGGTCGACGATGGTGTCGCGATGCCTCTCCCACTCGTCCGAGCCGGCGTAGGCGACGCGCGGCGGCCGCCGCACCACGGTGAACTCCATCGGCGGCGTGGTGGCCCCCGGTGTGGCGACCGGGGTCAGTTGCTGGTGCCCGGCATATTCGCCGTTCATGATTCCCAGCAGTAGGTCAGCCAAAAGGGGATGGGTAGAATAGTCAAAGATATGCCCGAATTAGCCCGCGGATGAACCCGTGGGATTGATGGTCTTGATGCATTTGGTGGTCGGTAGTTCGAAAATGGAATGTCAGATCATTATGGGGGTGGCAGGTGGTGGTCGGGGAATTGCAAGCAAACAGGGCAGCCGGCTTTCCATTCAGCTGCGGTCTGTACCACCATTCGCCTCCTCCTTCACCCCCTCTCTCCACTCAGCTCAGCTCTGCTCCCTTCTTGGCATAAGTAGGAAGGTCATGTGCCCGTGCTGACCAGGTTTCTCGCCCGCAGTGCCTCAGGGCGCGCTGTTGTGTAATGGCACAATTGCCCCTGATTGGGCTCCTTTTCCCCTGTGTCCCGCCCGTGGCTAAAATCAACTGCCGGGCGTCTGATTGGGTGCGGGGAGATTGGTGTACAGATACAGAGCTATGGAGGTTTTTAGCCATCCCTGGCGTTACTCGAACGCCAGAACCCCGCCGAGTTTCTTCAAGCATCACATACTAATTCCTCGGATAGCCATTTGACTTTAGTTCTTTCGATGCCCAATACTATATCTACCTGCCCACTCTCTGCATGACTGTTGTACTTGTCAGTGCCCGCTCACCGTGGTGTTCTGCGATCGCGTGCTACCAGTGCCAGGCGGGGTCTACGGTGTGGGCACTCCGAATTGCAGTGCAGGATATCCACCATGCTTGCCCAGAACGGAGATGCTCCCGGTGCTGGGTCGCCGGGATCCAATTGCCGGCTGCGCTCACCAAGCTTTTCTCGAACCCACAAGTAGCCTTATCTACATGCTACCTGCGCCGTCAAGTCAGATATGCGAGCAATGACTTCCATGCAAACGTCTCCACCCGTCTCCGTGAGGAGGTTGCGTATCGCAACATGACGAGTTCTATGTTACTGCCTCTCAGCGCGGGCTCGAATCTCAAGAAAGGAGGGTAGCTGGCTCCCTCATGTTTCGCTTTCGACTTATTTCTGCGCACGTTGATCATCGCCTTCCATGCATATTTGAGCGTACGGGGGGTTGCATTCCAGGCGAAACGTGATGTAACCCAGGACAGTTTCCGGCGGCAATGTAGCTTGGGCCGTGTAACATATATGTACTTTACCTCGCATACTTAGGCCATTTTGCCTTTGGTTTGGTGCTTGCCACAAACCGAAACCGAGGCCATCAGCTTTTGCCAAGCAGTATGTAGATATGCACTCTGACCGCTCCACGCTTCGTTCAGCATCTCCGGATTGCATTGGCTGAAAAAGGGGCACTGGTGGCCTTGACGACCCCAGCTCCGACGCCGCCACGTGCTCCAAGTCATTTGCTTGTCCAGCTTGTACGGATGGTGGGGTTCTAAAACCGAAAGCACAGTAGAGCCGGGACTGCAACGACAAACCTTCCCTGTCCAGACTGCGACACGACTGGTCACTTGATATGGGCTGCATCAGCTAAGTTCGGCACCAAGTACTCCCACGTTCTCATCGGCCGGGGCAGTACTTGGCCACAGCCGAACACGATACGCCATTCCGGGGTAGGTTTTCGGCAGGATATGACTCGGACGATGCACCTCTACAGACCAGACAAACCGAGTTTGGCCTTCATACGCAATAAAGCCGGAGGCAGCCGCGATCGACATGTTGATTTCGTTTTCTACCAGTTCTTGCTTACCTCCACCTTACCCGCGTGATGATATATGCCAAGCCTTTCCCGACCGCCCGTCTTCTGCAACCTCGATGACAATGATGATAGGCGAGATAGGATGACCTCTTATCCGCGTACTTTTTACAACTTCGTCACGTTTGATGTCATCTTCGCGACCGCATCCGTCTACATCCTGTTGAATGTGGTAGTCATCACCCTCCGGCTCTTCTCCTCCTTCAAGAGACATGGCCGCTTGGCCAAGGGTGACTATTGTGGATTTGCAGCTACGGTAAGTGGCTTGTTTCACTGGGAGTTTGTCGCAACAGCTGATCCAGTGCTAGCTTTTCACACTCGGCATGGTTATCATTATGTTGATAGGTATATCGTCTTTCCCCCCGTGTCAGCAAGGAGGCCTGTCGTTCTAACCATGGCGGACAGGCGCCAGCACGCGGAGTATCGGGAGGCACGATGACGACGTACGCGGTTGGGCGGAAGAGGTCAAGACTTCGACGATTGAATACAAGGCAAGCCTCCACCACCACCGTAACCAGCTCTGTTCTATGCTTATGGTGTCGCATGACAGCTGCACTTTGCCTACAACATCATCTTCACCCTCGCCGTGGGCTTCATACGACTCACTCTCCTGTTTCTGTTCCTCAAATTGTTCCTCCAGCATCCGCTGTATCGAGTAGTCCAAGGGCTGATTGTCTTGGTGATCGTCTGGGTCGCCTGCTACATCGTCATGGCCTTCTCGTGCGGCAGTGCCCCGGTCAAGTCGCGCATGTCGCCGTACGATGTTGCTTCCCAGCTATGCCCAGGTTTCAAGCTAGGAGCACTGGCACAGAAGAAGGTTGGCTTCTCGGTGGCCCTGACGGACTGCGTCATTGATGTGGTCATGTTTCTGTTACCTCTTTACCCAGTGAGTCATTATCATGAGGTAGTCCTTCATCTAGGCGAAACAGGAACTGATGATCGAGTCTCTAGGTGCTGAAAATGAAGAGTGCGTCCCACCTACTTATACTTATTGCCTTCTACACAAACTTGACCTCGTACTGATAATCCTCAGTGCGAGGCAGAAAGAAGATCTGGGTCAGCATCGTCTTTCTCCTCGGCATATTGTAAGAAGCCAATCCCGTGTTGACCCCGAACTGCGGTGCAGTGTCGCTGACGAATGTATAGCTCGATAACGGCGTCGATAATCAAGCTGGCGATCTTTACGGTCATCAACACCCCCATAGGCACGTCATCATATGAGTTTAGGGATTCATCAAAAATGACCAATGCCACAGTAGGCACCAAGGAGGCCACGCCCTTGGGCATCAACGACGTAAATGGTAAGTCGGCCGTACCGTTTCGCGTCATTCGCTCTCTAATCTGAAAACACTCCACCAGGCGTCAGCGGAACCATCGCGTGGTGGACCATGACGGAGTGTTCGTTGGGAAACATCACGTGCAACCTTCCCATCATCTCGGGCTACATCTTCCAGCGGTTCTTTTCGGAGCGAGCGAAATCTCTGTCAACACAGGTCATCACCATAGGGCGCAAGTCGCTGCGGCTGAACCCACTTCCGCCGGACGATACCCTGGACCAGACGGCTGTGCGTCGAACGGGAACAGCGGAAACGGGTAGTACGGCACTGTCGCCGAGCACCATCGAGCATGTCCAACTGTCGCCCTTGGAGTTACCGCGGAGGCAGATATGAGAACAACGCCTAGATCTGAGGAGTGCTGACTACACATGTGTTTGTCTACGCGCGACACGGCATTTCACGCACCAGTGAAAGAGGAACCGAGCACCGGTGGCATAGCCAGTCTCATCGCTTCCTCGCATGATCTTACTCGACCAAAGCCAAACAGAATCTCGTCCCACCACAACCTCACTGTCGCCATGTCGTCTTTTGGTCCGTCGAAGATGCCTGAGGGCTTGATACCGCGAAGGATCTCAGATTGCGATAACCCAGGAATCTGACCCTTCCGCGAAAAAGGGGCAGTGAGTCAATCATTCGATCGCAGAGCTTCTTTGGCCAACATTAATCGCGTCCCAAAGCAAGAAGGGAGGAATGGCAATTCTTCGGTCATATGTCAAGCAGAAAAAGGCAACCTCACCCACTCCGCCAGTGGTCGTCGATATTGACTTTTCTTCTTTTTCTGCTACCCTGCCGATAGCGGAATTGGGCAATGCGACAAGATTCCACCAACGAATGAGCTAGCCACGTATTGCCCCGAATGCGCATGGGGACGGAGCAGGCGGCGCGGCACTCGATGGCCTGATCGGGTAGGTCGTTAATTGGCAACTGCCGACTGTGGTAGCTGGAGCCATCTTGGCTCGCTTGGCGGGGGCCCTTGGCGATTTAGCCAAGCGATTCCGACCGTATCCAACCCCGATAAGAGATTGGGACAGGCGGTGGAGAGCGATGCTACGCCAAAGAAAAGGAAATATACTGGTGTAAGCGATGAGTAAAAAGAATGAAAGGGGGAACATAAAAAAGGAGGGATCGAGGCCTAGATGTATGTCATGCGACTCTCGCGAAAGGAGCCGCGGCTTTTCCCACGAGTGAGGTGCTCCAGCTTTATAAGTACCCTGGCCAGAACGGATGAACACATGGATGTCGTTGCTTATCAGTCAGGGCCCATGCACGCAGGCTCCATCCACTTCACAGCCTATCAAGCGGAGCCCTCGTTTGTGACATGACTCTATACGGGGAAATATCACTACACGTCAAGCATAGGATCTTATCAGTCCAAGTTCCCGCTTGGCTGACGGGGGGAATCAGGGAAACCCGGCACCGTAGCGCTGCTGGCCCCTGGTCTGACATGACCAATCAGGACTCTGCTCCTGATTGTTCGGCCAGTGGTGGGCAACCACTATGAAGCTGCCGCCCGCTTCACACTTAGGCGGCCCCCTCAGCCATCATCCAGGAACGGAGCCAGGAGCATGGACGCCTTTCCCCATGTAGCATAGACCATGGCAGGGTCAGGCGGGCATGACTATCGGGCTGCCGAGATCCTTGGGAGCGCTCGCGCAGCACGATTGAGGAAGGTTGCTAGGCTCCGAGGTGAGCATCAGTACGGGCGACTATCGCAGCAGCTCCAATATCCGGCGTAACCTTCCTTTTAAACGCTAGATCCGGCGTCAATATCATGAGAATCGGGGACAAAGGCAGGCTCATGATAGCCCGTGGACTCGGCTGCGACCGCCCGGATAGCTCTATAAAGACCCATTGATCGTCGCTGCTATTTCCGTTTGGTCTTCGCTCATCATCCGCCATCCGCACCGACACTCACTTGGACTGCATCTCAGTCTGTCTTGCTTGACTAGCACCCTCTTTCTCCTGATAGAAAGCCAAATTCAGTCCCAGACAAGCCACTTAGTCAGTCAGCCAGTCGCTTCGCGTCCACGATGCAGCTCAAGTCCCTCTTCGTCGGCGCCGTCGCGGCCTCGGGCGCCCTGGCCGCGGAGCGCCTCTGCGGCTTCAAGGAGCCGTCGGCCGAAGACATCGCCATCGCGCAGACCTTCGCTGCTCAGGAGGCCGCCAACGAGACCATGTTTCTCCAGGCCACCGTCAACGTCAACGTCTACTTCCACGTCATCGCCACCTCGCAGTCCACCAGCGGAGGCTACCTAAGTGTAAGTACCCATAGACCCTTTTCGTCACGGAGAAATAAAAGGAGGTACAAAAGTAAACGCTGACATGGAAACTCGCGTAGGCCTCCAGCCTGTCCAGACAACTGGACGCCATGAACGAGCGCTTCGCGCCGTACGGCTTCGCCTTCACCCAAGCCGGCGCGGACTGGACCGTCAACAGCGGCTGGGCGCGGGACGGATCCGAGCTGGCCATGAAGCGGCAGCTGCGCAAGGGGACGTACAAGGACCTCAACCTGTACCTGCTGGCCGACATGGACTACCTGGGCTACGCGTACCTGCCCAAGCGGGTGTCGAGCGGGTCCTCGGACTTCTACTACGACGGCGTCTCCGTCCTGGGCTCCACCGTGCCCGGCGGCTCCTACACGGGGTACAACCTGGGCCTGACGGCGGTCCACGAGGCCGGGCACTGGCTCGGGCTCTACCACACCTTCCAGGGCGGCTGCTCCGGGCAGGGCGACTACGTGGCGGATACCCCGCCCGAGGCCAGCGCGGCGTCGGGGTGCCCGATCGGGCGCGACACTTGCCCCGGCGGGGGCGTGGATCCTATTCACAACTACATGGACTACAGCCAAGAGTAAGCGGCCATCCATGTTTTCTTCCTTACTTGATGACTAACTCATATCTAGCTCTTGCTACGAGGAGTTCACCCCTGGTCAGGTCACTCGGATGAACAGCTACTGGAGCACCTACCGGGCCTAAATCCGTACCAGGCTGACACTTACGGCGTGGTAGAAGTCCTTGCAACTTGATAATGCGGAGACCAGATATTTACAGGCCGATTCGAAAGGTCGTCCGTCAAGTCGGATCGGTGTATACACTTAGTCTTGAACATAATCAACGTTATCCTAGGAAGGCAGTCGAAATACGTCTTTATGCTATAGCTTTAGTCCATATAGCACGTTTAGTGTCGTGGGCCTAAACAGTAGTAATTATCATACGGTATCTTTGACAGTTTATCCCTGTTTTCCCAGTGATCCCTCTCCTTCAGCTCGTTGATCTCCTCCCGAGGTACGTCCCCTTATCCTCCTAGCCACCCTACCCCTGCCTCCTCCCCTTCCCCTCCTTCCTGCCATCCAATCCCGCCAGAACTCGCCTACACGCACGTAGACCCCTTGCACTCGCAGTGGATGGCGCCCCACCGGTTCTTGGTGGCCTCCCACCAGGCCGACTCGACGTGGCCCCGGTTGCAGAAGTCGGTCACGCCGAACTTCCACACGAGCCCGGCGCCCTCGGCGCCGCAGGAGTGCATGCCGAGGACCGGGCAGGCGCCCGAGTGTTTCAGGTTGTCCCAGAGGCCGCCGCAGATGCCCGGGATGTCGTCCACGCCGTCCGCCCCGACGGCGTAGTCGTTGCCGCTCTGGACCTTGAACTGGATGCACTTGGTGGCGGCGCGGGCGGCCGCGACGAAGCCGAGGCCGGCGGCGAGGCTGAGGGTGGAGGGGAACTGCATGGTGCGTGGTTGGTTGGTTTGCGTGTTGTTGTCTTGGAAAGAGCGGGAGTTGTGTTGTCAAGGTTGTGGCGAAAGAGCTGATATAAGGCTTGAGATGGGAGTAGTGATGATGTCTTCTTGAGAGCTGTGGTAGCTGATAGATGGTATGAGACTGTGAGTAAAGAGAACCTGTTGTCGCTCATATTACCCTTTCTACGACGGGTTACCACGAGATACTTATACTCCAGCGCACACGACATTCAGAGCGGAGAAAGTCGAGGATTCAAATCCTATACTGTATTCGAACCAATCACTAGATAGTATTGTTGCTAGTGCTATACGTATCGCCTTGCTCACCAGAAATCATCTGTCTTCGAGCCTACTTAGGTAACTATATTCCCGAAGTAGCAAATCCTTGGTCCAGGACCGAACAGGCGCCCGCTGTGCCGCAAGAAGTCATACGAGCCGACAAGATGGATGAGGCGACTTCTCTTTGGTGAAGAAAAGTCCCTCTCCACCAGTCCTCACGAACCGTGGTTGACATGCGTGGGGATTCCTAAATGTTCCTATTAATATCTACTCCAGATGGGGGTTTGAAGCAACTGTGCGCCAATTGGTGCTCGTTGGCCCGCAGTCATCTTACCCGGCGCGGCGGAACGCCAATGTTGGGAAGTCCGCCGTCACCGCTGTTGAAAGCAGTCAAGGGGGCGCTTCTGTGCCTCCTCCCTGCAGGGCGTTGTGGGGCTTTACGCTCATGTCGTCTTGTTCCACTCCACCGACCAAGTAACTTAGCTTACCTAAGTAAGTAGGTAAAATGAACAAAGACATGCACATACAGAGTACATAGACTCCTGACTGTGAAAGCCCAGTGGCCATGGCTTGCAGGGTGCTCGGGCCAACCATTCTCTCGGTAATTTAAGCTAATGTTCAAACGACCCACGATTCAATGTAAGAGTTCCCACCTTGATATACTTATCCGTTGCACTCTCTATTCTGGTGGAGTATAGGCTTGCACAACCGACAACAGCCCCACCAGGAGAAGTCCAGCCCATTGTCATTCTGCATTGTCCAAGAAATGGAACCACTAGATACGAGAGCACCCCCAAGCACGCGATGGCACTCTTTCGCCGACTGGGACTACAGTCCCATGCAGGAGCGGTTGGAGAGTGCACTGGCCATGCTCCACAAGGACGTGCTTTTGGCCCACGCCGAGCGCCTCAGAGGGCAGAAGCTCCGGATGAGCGAGCCTTTCTCCGCCGGCCAGTACTGGGTCTGCTTCGAAATGATGGCTGAAGACGGCAGTCTGGTCATTGCCCGGGTCCGACTGCCTCGTCACCCCAACAGTCTCTCGACGGTCAGCGAAGAGGACGAACGCTATGCCTTGGCCTGCGAGGTCGCGACTATGCGTTTCGTGAAGCAGAAACTACCAGCGGTGGTTGTTCCTGAGGTGTACGCTTTTGAAGGGCCTGGGTCACAGCTTGCCACCGAGGTAGGAGCCGCCTACATGCTCTTGGAGGGGTTCTACGGGAATACTTTGCAGGATGTAACTGAGGATATACTCAGTTTGCCAGTAAGTTATAATTTACTTTAATCGCCTTCCTTGCGAGAACTACGAAGATTGAATTACATGCCCTAACTACCCGTCATAGGCTGCCTGCCAGGAGCACATCATGGCTCAGTGGACCACGACCCAGGCCCAACTAGCCACTTTGCAGTTCCCCGGTACCGGTTCCATCAGTTCGATCACGGAGATAGGAGAGCCGGTCATAGGTAGACTGTCTACCGCCGCAGCCGAGGGACTTGTTCAACAAGGCCCGTTCGTTTCGAGTGCCGAGTACTTCACTGCCATGGGAGACGCGGCCCTCCGCCGAGTCAGAAACCGCAACCAGGATCGCGATAGAAGCCCGTTTGATGAACTTGGTCCTTTGGTCTTCCTCGATGTGGTAAACCGCAGCGGGCTGTTTGATGCAGGCCCGGAGCAATACCCCCTGAACCACATGGATTTAGGGCTGCAAAACATCATAGTGGATGATAACTACAATTTCCTAGCCGTGATCGACTGGGAGTTCGCTCAGACGGCTCCATGGCAAGTCAACTACTATCCGTTCCCATTTCCGCTGCTCTGGTCCGACGAGAAAACCCAGGCTGCACTTGATGATCCAGCACACCTTGCTCACTGGAACGCGTCTCGCCAGCATGCGGCTCAACAACTATACTCACAAAAGTTCCGAGCAGCTGAGGATGTGTTGAGAACGGAAGGCCGGCATTTGGATGGATCGTTTTGTCAGGAATTAGACAGTCCAGCGTCGCGAGTGTGGCATTGTTTCACAAGGCTGGAATGCGACCTGGGACAGGAGGAGGATCTGGTCCGCGAAATGGTGCGACTAGCGTTTGGGTTGGACAAGGAGGGGACGGATCAGTATCTCGAGCGCTTGAGACACCAGTCCTCTGTCGACTCTGGGCGTTAGGCTTCATCCGTTTCCGGAACTAAGAAAAGGTTCTAGGGTTGAATAGAAGGAGCTTCTAAAATAAACGTTTCGCTTTAACCCGAGATCATTGGAATTATCACGAGTAAACACCAGGGATATGGGAAACCGCAGCCCGAATGAGACACACAAACACGGAAAGTCGTTTACTAGACTTTCAACAATGGAGTTAGATGTAACTCAAGACTACGATCCTTCATTCTCTAGGTATCTCGTAACGACACAGCTCTCTCACTAGAAAGCAGCAACTATCCCCTTAAGCGCGAGATACAGCTCAAAGAACGGAGAACAGCTTTTTTTATATGGTGCATCCAATCAACTCTCCTGCATTCACCTCCAATTCTAGCTGCACGTTCCGGCTCGTGGCCAATGCCCCTAATTACAGATCGTGTCTCCACTGTTTGAGCTGTATTTCGCGCTTAGATAATGTATCAATGATAAATATGGGAATTATGTAAGTCAGATGTTGGTAATATTGAGGGAGTGTATGTAGGTACATGATTACGAGCGTGAGGCAGACATTGATACTCCAAGCAACCAGTTGGCCAGCGTCTGAATGACGGTGGATGTTGAAAAGCAATTAACGCCTCTGATCCCAAGCTTGCCAGGTCCTACAACTTTGCTCCCATAGTTGATGCGCATTCAATCCATCACATCACCGCCATCATCTCAAGGGAATAGATCGAGACAAGACCCATATTTAAAATCCTGTTGGATGTCAGCAGGTACAGGCAGAAGGCTTACTGGATAAAAATGATAGGTATGCACCTCTTTACTTCTTCGGACAGGTGTGAGCTCTGCCCTGCCCGTATACAGTACCGCATTTCGGGCATTCAACCTGATTGGCAGAAGAAGGCATGATCTCGCACTCGGCTCTGGAGATACGAAGTATACTGATATAGACTTGAAGTACTGATGTTATCGTGGTTATGCTGTTAAAAGTGACAGATGAACTTTACAATGGTCAAGCAAAAAGATTTCCTCCTGTAGAGCTGATGGCTGACCCCCTACTTATCCTACTTTTCAACATCATCCTAGATGAAAGCATCTTCCAAGACCCCCAGTGCCTGAGAATAATCGACTAAGCGATGAAAGGCGGCTTCACGAAGAATGTACGTGAATCAAAAGCCATCTTCTTATAATGTGTCGCTGAAAGCAAGCAGCCTTTGCTACGAGATCCGGTACGCTCCAATCCCGCCGGAACCAAAGATGGGGAGGTAGTTGAGGAGAAAGCAGGTTTCTTTGGCTTGGGTATTAATAGATGTAGTTTGCAAGCATCACAATAACTATTATTATCTACCTTGTATAAAAGTGTCATGTATGTGGCCGGCAGCGGGTGAGGGAAAGAGGGACAAAGGGGAATTGGTAGCTGTAAGGGAGGAACTAGGATCTGCAAGGGGGAAACGGGCTGTGAATGGGGATACCAGATAATTAAGGGCCCCAGCGGCAGTGAGGGAAAGTGGGGCTGGTTACGAAAAGGGATGCTCTCGTCGACGGTTGAAGGTGAAAAAGGTGGTGGCTACGGGAGGGTATTGGCTTTAAAGGGCCAGTTGGCATGGGGACGGTGTTGACGTTGTCGCTGGGGGATGGGGCTGGCTTCAAAAGGGACGGACAGGGCTGGACTAGGGAATGGAAGGGAAGGGAAGGGAGGCTGGCATAGTTGGCGCATGAACGTGAAAGCTGGCAATGCTTGACATTCATACATGATTGCACCGCCCTCTATTGACCTTTTCTCGGCTTTTAATTCAGGATGCCCTCGGCATCCAAACCTCGCTCCCCGTCTAGTTCTCGAATCATCCATCGCGCCACATCTCTGTTCCATGTCTCAGCAGGCCACCCCGCGTCCCAAATGATGTTTCGCCGCTCCTCCATCGCCTTTTTATCGAGCAGGGCGCCTTCTCCCTGCACTAAACCGCGCCCCCGAAAGCTGGGGCACCACTCGAGCGAGCGAAGTTTCTGCTGGCATGCCTCGAAGAAGGGCTTGATGTCGTAAAACTCGTAGTGCATCTCCATCTCCTCGTCATAGTATAGCGTCTCGGGCACCTCGTAGTCCTCGTTCTCGACAATGGCAGGGTCGCTGCACTGGGGAATGCCCAGGTCCGGACAGAGCTTCGAGTCGACCTGCTCGACCAATACCACCCCGTGTTTGGTGTCGAGATACACGCTGAACCAATACTCCACCTCGCCTAGGTTACACCCTAGGCACACGAGGTGACCTGGATCGCTGGACAGGGGGGAACTGCCGCTTTGCCGCATGGCCTCGCTCCGCGTACGCGTTTTCTTATATTGCTCTTGAGCCGCAGCTTTGGCATGAACTCGGGACCATCGTCGTCCCACTGCGGGATATGGCGCATGAATTCTAGAGCTGCGTCTGTGGCACCGTCGCATGCGAAACCCTCTTTCGTGATCTGTGGCCACCCGTCAGGCGGCGGATGTTGTAGTGTCCAAGGGGGTTCAGGTTGTGCACTGTGAAGCAGTCTGATGTATGATGTGCATGCATCGACTGCTTCCTGATGCAAATACCTGGTCGACATCTCGCATAAAGAACGGATGTCCCAGAGTCACCTAGCAGCTTGTAAGTAGAAATTAAAGCGAGGTGATCTGTATCGAAACGTTGGTGGGGCTCTCGAGAAACTGGATAGAACGAACAAAGAAGATGGTGTGTCATATTTATGTCGTAAAATGTAACCCGACGTAGAGGAACAGGCAGCGTCCCCTTAGAGTGACAGCCAAGATGCAATGCGGATCAATTGTAAACCCGAGCCACTCCGAGTTTAGCCCCATCACAAGGATAAAAACAATAATAAAACATTAATTATACCTCTCTTATTTATTTCTGATGACAGGTCGGACGGGTTAGAAACGAATAAAGACAAGCAAACAGGAGCTTTCAACCCTCGCCGTTCTACACTCGAGGAGTTGAAACTGAAGGCTGGTCAAGGTAAATGTTCTAGCGCTACTGATCAAGCGGTCAAATGGCCTCTCATTAGCAACACCCCTGAAACCGAGACGTATCAGCGTAGTCAAGGAGGAAATGCGATTTAAAACACGTCGAGTTATATTTAAGAATCCCCGTCTCACCTAGGCGGTATTCTTATGAAGGGTGCATCACAACCGTAAAGACGTAATTACATCATAGAAACATCGACCGACTCCGAGCTCCTGTCAGATTGGTGCTACAGTCTGCTCGCGGACCCCAGCAGCTCCCACCGACAGCGCCACCGTGCCACTAGCCCGCACTGTAGGGGTGACAACAGCACGAGAAGTTATAACTTCGTTAGAAGAAGAAGAAGAAGAAGACACGGTCTCCTCCGCGGAGAGTCCACCACTCGCCGTGGGCTCGGCTAGCAGCGACGCGCTCCCCAACCCGGTGACGGGCGCCAAGCCCGCGCTTGGTGTCGTGTACGTCGGCTTGTATCCGGGGATGGACACACAGTAGTCGTAGCCCCTATACAGTCCGGAGCCTGAGAGCGGAAAAATGAATGGGTCAGCATTCGCCTCCTGATCCCCACGTAACCCAACACACACTTCGGGTGGAACTCACAATTGGTTTGCACCGCCGGGTTCCACGCCACGAACCGGGCATGGCTGACGCCAAACTGCGTCTCGATGATCTGGCAAGGATTGCGAACCCCTTTTGTCAGGGGCAGCAGTTAGCAACATGGAACTCTTGATCAACTTCTATCTCTCAAGTGAAAGGGGACTCACAATCCGTCTCGTTGGCCATAGCAAGTTTGTTGCAGTTGGAAGTGATACCTAAACAAAGTTAATGTGAGCTCGTGGTCGGCTTCTATCTACTTAATTAGTCAAATAGGAAGAGGAAGGCAACAATACCTGGCTGCGCGTAGTGGTGGACCGCGACGCAGTAGCTGGTCCCCACCCCGGAACCTCTCGCAACCGCCGCCCACGTCGGGGTTCCAGAGGACGAACTGGTCCGGCTCCAGGCCGCGCCCGGCGGTGAACTTGTGGCAGTCGTACCCGGCCGGCGCGACCTCCCGCTGCACGCAGGCGCCCACGATGCCCGGGGAGACGCGGCTGTACGTCTGGGCGCAGTACTGGATGTCGATGGCCATGCGGCACGGCTGCACGCCCTCGAGCGACGGGTTCCAGTCCACAAAGTCGGCCAGATCGATGCCGTACTGCGCCGCGACGTCCTGGCAGTCCAGGCTGGTGGTGCCGTTGCCCGTATAGTTGGTCAGGACGGGCGCGGTGACGTAGACGGCGCAGTCGAGGCGCGTGCGGTTGGCGTAGGGCGGCGGGGCGCTCTTGGCGACGTAGGTGGCCTCGGGGTAGGCGCTCATGGGCGCCGCCAGCTCGGTCGACCACAGCATCGTGCCCGTCGCCCAGCTCGTCGTGGGGACCGGCGCCGGGTTGGGATTCACCCACGCCCCGCCCGGCGTCGTGGCGCAGATGACGTAGCCGACGACGCTGGCGAGGTTGTTGCACTTGGGACCCAGCGTCGGGTTCCACGAGATGAGCTGGGCGTACTTGATTCCGAAGGCGCTCTGCAGGGACGCGCACGTATCCGTCGACTTGACCGTATATGGCTTGCACTTGCGGTTGGCCGGGATGCACAGGGAGCCCGTCTTGGGGAACTGGTAGCAGAAGGAGGGTATTTGGTTTTCTCGCGCCAAGTCATCCGTGCTGATGCCTTCTGCCATGGAGATCCCCACGCAGCTATCGGAGCCAGATATCACATGCTGTGTCCCCGTGCAGTTCGGCGTGGCTGGGTTTGCAGTCGGGCTTCCAGATGTCAGATAACCAATCGCACAGAGACTTGTAATAATGATTATCTCGGATACTTTGCTCACCGGATTGAATACGTCGTGCCTGTGGGTGGTGGAGACAATGTCCAACCCGTCTTTTTACACGACGAAGTAAGTTGTGTGAAATCGCTCGCGAGTAAGCTTGTCGACGCCAGTGGCATCGCGAGCTGAGTCGAGATGATGGACAAGTAGCAATCATTACACAAGACGGTTGTGGCTACAATTCTGAAGTCTTAGTGTCCCGTTCCTCCAGGATGTGTAGCTGTTACCATGACGCCTACCTGGTGTCTCCGAAGCCTGTTGGTTGACTGGGTCGATATGAAGGGCTTTCCCCATCACATCATTACAGTACTCGCCGGCGCTGCAAAGACAAGTCAGAAGTGCCCTTATAAGATCAACGGAAAGGACATTCTACCCACGCATTCTTCAAGCAGATCGAATTGAACAACTCCACGTAGTTATGCGGCAATGCAACCAGCGCCTCTTGGCCTCCGTCTGGCTGCTCAAACAGCGTCGTCCCGCATGCTCGGCCTACCCTTTGTTCCCAGAGGGCTAGGTTTGACGAGCAGGTGGACGTGCACAAGCTTGTGAGCTGCGACGAAGTGAGAAAGAGAGGCGTACCGAAGACCGGAGCGCCTCCGACGGCATCGCCAGCACGGGCGAGGTTTTCGTCGCACGCCACTTGCTGGTTGAGTACAGATATGCAACTAGCGGAGATCCCGTCACGACTTGGGATGTCGAGAAGCTGTATCTGCCCATGGGCTAGACCGAGCAGAAGCAGCACTGCAAAAAGTCCCATGATGCATGGAAAATGTGGGATTTGGAAGTATCAACTGAATCGTGGGAAACTGCAGAGTCAACTCAAACAACTTTCGACAAGGTCATCAAGATACCATAGAGCGTTTTACGATTGATGCCGGTCAAATTCGCGTTAGACGAGCATCAAACGGTCACCATGGTCTGGACCTCAGCAGCAAGTGATGACTATTCATATCAGGCGGTTCTGTCCGCGACGTAGACGGTACATGCGATCACAATAGGCACTGTGAAATTGAAAGGGTGTGGTAATTATGCAGGCTACGTATATGCCGCTGATTGGCTCCACGCCCCCTTTCCATTTTGGGCAGGAGATAGATGCTTATATCGATCAAGGCCTGCTATAGACGAACATGCTTTGTGTGACACGTAAGCGCTACCGAAATTCCATCCACATGCATCAAGATAAGAAAGGACGCGTGATCAATTGACGAGGGGATCAATCAATAGTTCAAAAACTCGAACCTCGAAGGATCCGGATGTAAGCAATACAAGGACTGGCCGAGGCAGAAGACAAAGGACATAGGGGAAACATCGGAACACGTTGGGCTCATATAGAAGAGATACTCAACTACCTAGACAGATGTAGCCTTTGATGAATGTCTGTGCTGCAAACCAAGTTATACACATAAGAAATTGCACCAAGGATCACTAACGACCATGCTTGCCTTATCGTTCCTGACCGTCCTTGGCCTTTGTGCCTCATCATTGGGCTATACCATAGACCCTCCTACGACGGCCCCTTCCGATACCCTACAAGACTGTACCAACTGGTATGTCGGCGTTAGCTCCGACAAATGTGATGCCATCGCCAATGACAACTTCATCACGTTGGAACAGCTATACCGATACGTAAAGTCGCCTGTTCCTTATGTTACTTGTTTTTAGCTAATAAGTCGGCCCGTACCCAGAACCCGTCGCTAGCTGCCAATTGCGACATCAAGAATGGCATATCTTATTGCGTAGAAGAGAACTGTAAGCCCCTTTAACGCCACTTGATTGCCCGAAGGGCATTGCATACTGACATGCTGTAGTTGGAATACCGCCTCCTCTCCCACCGACCACCACGTCTACCAGTGCTGGTTCAACCACTACCGCTGGCAATGGCATTTCCACTCCCACGCCTACCATGGGTGGCATGGTCTCCAACTGCAACAAGTTCTACTTCGTGCCCGCCGACACGTCGTGCTCCACTGTGCTGAGTGTGAACGGAATCACGTTGGAACAGCTGTTCGCCTGGAACGCGGACGTCGGGGTCGACTGCCGTGGTCTCTGGGCCAAAGTCTACGTCTGCGTCGGCGTAATCGGCGGCGGCGGCGGGACCACCACCCCCACCACGCCTACTACGACGCTTATCACGACCACGACCACGACCTCGGCCGGAAACGGGATCGCCACCCCGAGTCCCACGCAGCCGGGCATGGTCTCCAACTGCGACAAGTTCTACTTCGTGCCCCCGGACACTCCGTGCAGCGCCGTGCTGAGCGCCAACGGCATCACCCTGGCGCAGCTGTACGCCTGGAACGCGGGCGTGGGCGACGATTGCCGAGGGCTGTGGGCCCGGGTGTACGTCTGTGTGCATGCCATCGGCGCCCCGACGGCGACGCCCACGACCAAGCCGACGGCGACGACGACGCGGACGACCACCACGGCGGGCAATGGCATAGCGACCCCGACACCGTCTATGCCCAATATGGTCTCGAATTGCAAGAGGTTCTACAAAGGTAATGTCTTATGTGACTGGCTAAATGTTCCCCTCTTACGTAAAATGCATTTGCTGACGAAACTGCCAATCTAGTGGCTTCGGGTGACGACTGCACTGTTATTTCCAGCAAGCAGGGCGTGACGGTTGCGAACATTATCAAATGGAACCCCGAGACTGGATCGAGCTGCAATGTGTGGCTGGGCTATTATATTTGCATTGGTGTCTAGCTGGGTTATATTATTATCGGGAGGACCCTGGAGCTTTCCTGTGGGGCATAACTGTCATTTATCTGTTCACCTTTCTTGCAACAGTTACGACTCTCAGCGTTTATGTATCCTCCTTCCCGTGGTGATCCCGCTTGACCCCGGTGTTTGTTCCATATTATTCCATATTATTCCAATGTTCATAGGGCGAAATTGATTATGCGAGTTATTCATGTCTGTAGCGCCATATTGCTCATGCCTAAAATGATCGAAGCACGTTTACCACCTCTACGTGCCCACCCGCTTTCGCTATATCCAAAGCAGAACGCCCCTTGTCATCCCGGCCGTCCTTCCTGGCGCCCCTTTCCAGCAAGAACGCCACCGCGTCCGCATTGCCCCTCGCCGCCGCCGCACGCAGCGCCGTCTTGGTCCCCCCATCACCGCCGAGACTGACACCGTAGTAGTGTTCCCGCTCCGCCCGATCGCGCGGGTCGGTCCGGACAGTTGGCCGACGCCGCACTTCCAAATTGACGTCCAGGTTCGGCCCCCGCGGATCCTCCAGCAGATAGCGCAGCATGTCCACCCCGCCCGACCCGCGCACCTCGACCGCGCGGATCGCGGCGTCCGGCGGCAGCGTGAAGCGCGGGTACACCTCGGCCAGGTAGATAAGCAGCGCCGGTTGACTGGCGACCAGGGCCGCCTCGGGCAGCAGCTCGGCGTCCAGCGGCCGGGCGTGCAGGTCGACGCCCCGCCGCCGCAGCGCCTCGAACAGGGCGATCCCGTCGGCGGCCTGCTCGCTGCACGCCGCCCGGGTCAGGAATCCCGGCGAGGCCTCGACCCAGCCCGCGGCGATGAGGCCCGCGGCTAGGGCCTGCGGGATCTCGTGTGGGGCCGAGAGGGGCGACGTGCGGAGGGCGAACAGGTTCTGGCGGGCCGCTGGCGCGGCGGGAAGGGGCACGTCGTAGACGAGCTCCCTTGCGAGTATCGGATTGGCAGTCTGGATGGCGGTGACGAGGAGGGCTTGGCGGAATAATGGTGACGAACAGGCCTCATGATGGTGTGGTGATGATTGTATCGCGTCTAGCCGCGCGCCGCTGGCGGCGGCCGCCGAAAACAGTTCGAGAAGGGAGTCGGCTGGAAGGGAAATGGATCAGCCAGGTATCATTCGGCTGGATGTGATTGTTGCCAGCCCATGCTGGCTAGAAGCAAGGAAAAGGGGGCCACCGCCTATTGCTTACTGCTGATGGAGGTGGCCAAAGGATCCTGTTCGCAGAGCTGGATAGATGCGGCAATTGGTCCGAAAGACCCTTTCCAGAACAACCTTGAAAGGGTGTGCTCGGCGATGTGCTGGTGGTCGTCTTGGTGTCGCATCTCACTCAAGCCCAAGTGCGTCAAGCACCGACGGAGTGCGCCTTGGATGTCGACGTTACCCGAGGCGAAGTCGTCGGCGACTTGGATGTAGCATCCCGCTTGATCAGTTGGACCTTCCATAATGAGTTACCCGCGAGTCGAGATTGCGTCAAGTTGGAATGTGGTGAGAAAGATAGACCGTGGCTCTAGAACTCGGGCTGATCGATATTAAATGTCAGCAGCGCGAGAACGGGCCCCACCGGCTGCATGCTTCGTTTAGGTAACCGATGTTTATTGACCACCAATCTCATCCTGCATGTGATGTCAGGTCAGCTGCCCCTCTTCGACTATCAGAGACCCCTGTCTTGTGTGGCTCGTTCTTACCACCCAGGAGAGCCCTATACGAACTAACATCGCGAGACATCATTTCGGGTTATCCAAGGGCCGTGACACTAGAATCGTCATAGACCAATGTAGGATCTCTACTGGTTCTGGAAAGCAACGATTTTCGCTGGAAAGAACTTGAACTAAAAGAAATTCCGGCGCTGAATGTGGCTACACTAGCAAGTCACAAGATCTTCGGATGCATCTTCAACCGTTATTATTTAATCCTACTTATCGAAACCACGGTATAGCCTGCAAAGACCAAAAGTGACACCAATGCCAGCCAATGCTAGTTCTACCTATCCAAACCAATCTTCGTCTGGCGGCTCGTAGTTCAAATTGGCGTCGCACGTAGCTCTCTTGCCCAACAATCCGTCCATGTCGAGATAGTTCGGATCTCTCTTGCTAACGGTAGAAATGACCTCCTGCGTCTCGAAGTCGAGATAGTACTGGTCTCTGGGGTTCGCGGCATCGATAGAGATCAGCTTCTGGGGCGCGTAAATTCCCCCCGATCTGTATCGAGCCAACAACGTAGGCCATTCGACGGTGCCCCAGATGAAACCGTACTTCTTGAGATTCTTGGGCCGCATCGTCATGGCGTCTGTAGAAAAGCCGGAAGGGCCTTTGGCATCAATGCACGTGTCTCTTAAACACCTAAAGGGTTTGGAGGTGGAAATCACTTACAAACCACTCCGCCGCATCTCCTAGCCATTGCCCGCGACATGTTTTCGAAGTAGGTAAACTGCTGCCCCTGCTGAACTAAGAAATTCAGCCAGCTCCCCGCGGTGTAGACCTCCCAGTAGTTTCGTGAGAATGGTCTCTGGGGAGCATTGGTCACGTCATTCGCGCCAGAGTACATGTTCTGGGGAGAGACGCATGTTAGCATGGCGAGAAAGCAGGTCAACGTGGCTCTTACCCAGATGGTGAGCAGGTTGTTTCGACAAGCATAGTCCGTGGCGATCTTGGACAAGCCAGGATGATCGTCCGCACCTCCCAGCGCCCTGCGGTCGTACCACTCTTGAAGATCCATGAACGGCCGGGGCACCGATGTGTAGAAGACACACTTGTTCAGCAAATCGACCGCTTGTGTTAGCATCTGTCTCTCCAGGTAGTCGGTGCTCAGAGTGTCGATTGTCACTTTTCCGGGCTCGTTCAAGGCTTCGATGCACCCCAGGCAGCTGGGAAGCCTGAAAACAGGCTCGTCAGGTGAGCTTCCAGGAGCGCGCTTAATGATGTTGCCGTCGCGGGCCAGAAGTTCATGAGGAGTGCTCGAGTCTGCCCAGGAGAATGAGATCTGGTAGTTCTCATAGAAGATGTGGTCTTCAGATACCGTCCTGTTTCTGTTCTTCCTCATGACTAGACTCCCCGCTGCTACCGATGCGCTGTGTCGCGCCCCGATATCGTGAGTAGTGTCGCGGGAGAACCTGTGCCTTGCTGCAGGTGGACTGAAGTTCTTCCCAAGTGCTAAACCGACCATTATGGCCAGCACGAACATCTTGAGGCAAGTAATCGACGCCATTGTAGCAGCGGCTGTCACAATGGGCCTCAGAAAAGCAGTGAAGATAGACAAGGCGGAGAAGGGGTAGAAAGAGATACCAAGACAGGAGGTGAGTTGGAACACTAGGTGGACGTTGAACTAAGACCACACTGTTCATCGGGCTTCACGAGCGGGATAGATGTGTTGATCGACCTAGAATGGAGGTAGACGAAAGTTGCATCAGGGTTGTGAATATAGGCACAGTGTACTAACACTGTTCTCAGGGCCAGGGGCACGAAGAGGGTGTTGAGCCAGGGTCACAAGGACTAGGGAGTTGTCGCAAAACATGCCAATAATGGCTAGTGTCTTGTCTAAAGCTTACCAAATGCTTATCAGGTTCCTAGATGCCATACCATTATCACAACTGCTTGGGTGTTGATCTAGACCTGTCCACGCACGCTGCGTATAATCCTTATTTCCCGCCTTTTGAAGTCAGCTTGCTGTGTAGATTGTCCATTCACATGACATGAGTTTCGTTTCCTAATTTGTCAGGTCGGCAGTGCGGCGCGGCTTACTCCTCGGGTCACAGCTGTACTATGGTGCGTTTGTTCACGGAATCCACTAGTTCCTGATATGCAAGGTACTGTTCTCTGGTATGTAGCAATGTAGACGACGAACTTGGATGACCCATTTCATTCGCTGAAAGATTGGCAAAGAAAGGGAAGCCGCCTTGTTGCTGGAGATTCTCTCCTCGTTCACGTCTTCTTGATTCACTGGAACAACCATTTGTCGCCCTTCAACTGAGGCAGCTTTAGTGGCCGTAGCATTGCAGGATGTCTCGCTTTCTACTTCTTGCTGCTGTCATCTGGTGCATACTCGTCCGCCACCAAGCCTTCGCCCAACACCGCGACGCCCCTACGGTATGGAACCAATCCTTGAGCAAAACTGAACCAGTCTCCTTCTCCCTGTTCCGCAGACTGGAAAAGGGAAGATGCGACAAAGATACTCCCTGTGTAGGCGGAGAGTGCTGTAACGCAAATTCGTAAGTCTTCAACCACCAGAAGCGACTGAAGCGCAGCGTAGCTGACGGGTAACAGGGGATACGTATGTACGGACCAACCGTTCTTGCTTGCCATCTTCTAACGGTACGGCGGTGCAACCGTTTCATAGTGCGGCTTTACGGACGAACATTGCGACAAAAGCGTCTGCACCTCCAACTGTGACGCAAAAGCGGAGTGCGGTGCCTGGGCCAAAACGCGCGGTCAGGAATGCCCGCTCAATGTTTGCTGCAGTGGAGATGGATACTGCGGTGTCACAGAGGTTAGTGACGAAGTGTTTCTCTGATTCGAAGATGACATGGTCTGACAGTACTAGCAATTTTGCGATGCGAAATGCCAGTCAAACTGTGCACAGCCGCCCTCCACAGGCCTCAATACGGGGAATGTGACCAACATTGTGATCGGGTGAGATACTGACAATGAAATGAGGGGGCTCCAGAAACATCATGAGCAGCTGGCTGACCTACGCATGGATGGAGTACGATAGCTACTACGAATCCTGGGCCCCTTACAAGCGCGGAGCTTGCACCACCCATCCACGGCCTCCATCATGGATCAGAAAGGACTCTATCACACATCTGAATGTGGCCTTTGGATACATACAACCTTCTACATTTCAGGTCTCACCGGATCTGTCCAGTGAGGAGATCTTGTTAGAAATCATGGACCTCAAGCAGGACGCTCCGGGACTCAAAATCTACATTTCTCTCGGCGGTTGGACCTATTCGGATAATGACACGTAGGTTTCCCCAGCATGTGTCGGCATCACTTGCAAGTCACCTTACTGATCACGAATCTACGTCGACTTATGCAGCGACACCCAGCCTGTGTGGGGCGACCTGGCCAGCAGCAGCCAAAAGAGACAACAGTTCATCGGCAATTTGGCCAATTTCATGGGTACGGCTTCCCTGCATTCTCTGAAGACACCCCTCTTAACAGCAGCTTGACAGTGCATTATGGATTTGACGGTGTCGACCTGGACTGGGAATACCCCGGCGCTCCGGATCGTGGGTAAGTGGACCTGCTTAAGCATTGTTCCTACTTTCAGATCGAGACTAAACTGGTAATCTTTTTAGTGGAAAGGAACGCGATATTGACAACTTCGTGGACCTGGTACGAGACATTCGTGATTACTGGAGCGTGAACGGCCAAGGGGTATGCCTCTCGAACCCCTCTCTATCTATTGGCATGGTATTGCGTGATCTGACGATCTTTTAGTGGGGGCTTTCTTTTACCGCCCCGACTTCCTACTGGTACATGCGCTGGTTCGATGTCGAGGCTCTCTCGAAATACGTCGACTGGATCAACCTGATGACCTACGACCTTCATGGCAGCTGGGACTCGCCGGAAGACCAGATTGGCTCGTTCGTATATGCCCATACCAATTTGACCGAGATCCAACACGCCTTGGATCTACTTTGGCGCAACAACGTGCCTGCGAACAAGGTGAACCTCGGACTGGGCTTCTATGGGCGATCCTACACCCTCGAAGACCCGTCATGCTCTCTTCCCGGTTGCCCCTTCACCAGTGGCGGTCGGGCCGGCGCCTGCACGGGGGAGTCTGGCATCCTGTCCTTCCAGGAGATATCGGAGCTCGTCGACAAGAACATCAAGCCGGTCAGGGACGACAAGGCAGCGGCCATGTACGTGGCGTTCGATCAAGACCAGTGGGTTTCGTACGACAATGTACAGACGATCAAGGAAAAGGTCGACTTCGCGAACAAGAATGGGTTGCTGGGCCTCTTCATCTGGGCCCTCGACCTGGACAACGACAACTATGACGCCTTGGCCGCCGTCCTCGACTCCAGGGGCGGCTTGGGGACGTTCGGCAAGCAGAACGGCGTGGGTCCTGCAAACGACACCACATGGCAGCCAGAAGATGGCAACTGTTATCTCAGCGCCTGCAGCACGTCGTCTTCGTGCAAGGGTGGCACCCAGACGGTGGGGTCCAAGATACCCTGCGACAAGGACGGCGAGTTCCGCTGGGCTTGTTGTCCGCGCGGTGCTGCCCCCGACGCCAAATCCTGCACCTGGAGATCGTCATTGTCGACCGCATTATCGCCGCCATGTACAGATCACTGCTCCTCAGACGAGGTGGAGATTGTGCAAAGCAAATGGTTCGTCGAGGACGGCGGGCAGAACAAGAAATGCTCCAGTGGCTATGCGCAATACTGCTGCAAGGCCACGACAGACGTCGCCAAGTCCTGCGGAAAGATGGACGACAAGTGCATCAGCATCGGGAAAGACGGCAAGCCCACCGACGGTGACCCCTGCGCCGAGATTGGCCGTCAGTTCATCACGTACTCGCAAGACACGTGCCCCGACAAGTCCTGGCGGCCGTGGTGCTGCGATAGCGCGTACGAACAAGCCTCGCAATGTTCGTGGCAGGGCCCGGCCGGAGACGAATGGCCTTCTACTGACTGCGAGAATGCCGTCAAATGCGACTCGGGAAAGATCAACCTCGGAGTATCCAAGAAAGGTGGCGGGTCTGACTGCTCCCATAAATGGCTGGCCAAACCTCCACTCAACCCGAATTACGGAATAGGGCACCCAGAGCAACTGCAGCGTGCCCTGTGCTGCCCCCAGGGCGATAACGTCGACTTTGACAAGAAGGCCCCCGTCCCCCTGGCCTGGCTGTTCCCAGACGAAGTGAAGGAGTCGGACAAGGTGGACTGGGAGCTGGACGTGAACTCGGGTTCCGGGGGCGACGGGGATCCGAACGAGAACAAGTTCGGCTGGGTCATCATGGCGGGGCCGGAGAAGGACGTCGCCACGCTCGACAAGCGCGACGGCTCGCACTGGGAGCTGTTCGACTGCCCGGAGCGCGCCTCGATGCACGAGGGCGGCCGGTACCAGGCGCGCGCCCTCTGCACCGACGACTCGGAAGACAGCAACTGCCACAGCCTCTTCCTGGGCCAGGTGGCGCGCACCGTCGTGGAGATGCCGCCCGGCTGCGGCCTCGCCCGCCACGCCATGGCGGTGAGCATGGAGCCGGCCGCGAACCAGACCCTGCCGTCGTACCTGGTCCGGCGGCTGGTCAAGCGCGAGACCAACCTGCAGAGCCGGCCGCAGGTCTACGACTTCGTCTTCGACTACGACTTCTCGGTCCTGCGCGGCCGCTCCGACTCGGACGTGCAGATCCGGATCGACTACTCGGAGGATCCGCACTACTGGAAGGCCTTTGTCGACCACGAGAACCAGGACACGAGCCCCGTGCGGAAACGAGAGGTGGAGCTCGAGGTCGAGATGAACCACGGCGGATCCTGGAAGAGGTACGCAGAGCACGTGTATCACCAGGAGAGACGAAAGACGCTCAGGGGGTAAGTAGACTGTTCCTGTGTCTCGCTACGTTTGATGTGTTACGCATCGGTGCTAATGCCATAAACTCCCAGCGCGAACCAGAAGCTCAAGCCACGTCTGGTCAGCACCGTCCTCAGTGCGTGGATGATTGGCATGGCGGCCCTAAACAACAAGGAATTCAATCAGGAAGTCAACCTGCCCGACCACCATGTGAAGGACACATTTCCCTTCTACATATTCAGCGAAGACCTGCAATGCAAAGTGGGAGGCATCCCCTTCAACGCGTACTGTCGAATCTGGGCCGATCTGCACATCGATATCCAGACCTCGGCCCAGTTGACCCTGATCGTAAGCGAAACCCTCCGAATCCCAAGACCCCAAGATTTGCTGACGAGTGATCCCTCAGGGCCGACTGGATAACCTGGACTCCTGGAAACAATCCCACGTATTATGTGCGTTTTCCTAGCCCCACCTGAGCATACTTAACGGTCATTGACCATAGCCGTATTAGTCCGGAACAAGGGATCCATCCAAGCTGGATTACACATGTCGGCGCTGGCACAACTCCGCTTTTCGACGGGGCCGCTCGAGATATTCGGCATGGCCAACTTTGGATCTGCGTTCAAGGTTCCAGGGCTGGTCACCATTGGTCCGAACCTCCGAGTCATGGGCGTAAGTCAATGATAGCGCCCCGCACCCCTGATCAAGGGAACATGCTGACAAGTAGTCTCGCCATCCTACAGGAGATCATCGGTGTCTTCACAGTACACGCGTAAGTCTCCCCTCTTGCGCTAAACCCCGACCTTTAACTGCGATTATGGCTGACCAGCTTTCTTCGCGCGTCGACAGGGACGCTCATTACGATCTCGAGGTTTCATCTTGGGACTACACCCAGCGGTATCCCAATCCCGACAATGACGTCCTGTCGGGCCTGACTCAGGAGTCCAAGATGGACAAGGAGCCAAGCTCGCAGCCGGACTCTGAGAACAAGCCGTTCCGCGCCGATGTGGGCATCAACGGCGATTTGACGTTCAAAGTGTAAGTTTCATTTCCCCCTGCACTCTCTTTTCAATCGATCGATCGGTATCCTTCTAGTGCCCTTCGCGGCCATGCTGACCGTGGTTGGGATTTCCAGAACGCCGCTCGTCGAGTTTGGCATCCGTTGGAACCAGAAGTACAAAGTGCAGGACACAGTCCTCTCGCTCCAGCTCAACACGTAAGTGAAACGTCCTTTCCCCTGCTTTTCTCGTCCGCTACGTGGGTACTGATCCGATATGCTTTGGCTCACCAGATACGCCACCCTGTTCGGCAGCGCTGGCGTCGGCACCGATACGGCCGCGAGCGTCTGCTATGGCGCCGTGTGCGGCGTGGATCTTTTCGCTCAACTCGAGGGCCCGTGAGTTCTCTCTCTCTCTCTCTCGCGACTTTTCCACGAAAATGGTCGCCATCTCCGAGCCATGGCAAGCAGAGGCTGACTTGATCCGTTTTGGGGTCTTTCTAGAACCATTTTCGGAGTCAACCCCAACCGCAGACACAGTTTCTATAAAAAGGATGTGAGTGCCTCCCGAACCATCCGTCGCGACTCGTCGCAATTATACCACATTGAATGATCCTCTGTGCTGACCAGGGTGCCCGACGGATCGTATAGTTCAACATCGTCGAGGAGACTTGCAAGACTATTGAGGCCTTCACCGGCTCATAGATCAGCAAGCTGGGTCATGACAAGATCCGATAAGAGAGTCTTGCATTCCATACTATTGCATAGGCATTTAATGAGTGGAAGGCAGTTATATATCTATCAAACGAGCTTCATGTATCTCGTGTCCTGTCCAGAATACTTCACCACCGCCCACCAGCTCTTGGCGGCGTCGCACCCCAAGAAATGAGAAAAGAACTCTTCCGTAGGGAAACTCCTATCAAGTTTCGCCCGCTCTATCCTGTCCGAGATATGTTCCGTCCACTCGTAATCCCCTTGCTCACCCTCGCAACACACTCCATCGTCAGCCTCGGACGTGTGCGGATTGTACCACGGCAGCGCCGTCGACGCCATGGACCGGGTCGAGAACTGCTGGTGCTCGCTGGCCATCTTGGACAGCGACGTGGGTTGGTGAAGGAGCCCGTGGGCGGCCAGCTCTTCTAGGGCCTCCTTGGCCGAGATGAGATACTGGGGCCGGTCATTTTCAGGTTTGTCCTGTTGATCGGACTTGTCGTAAGGGCCGGGGACGGTGCGCAGTGTTGAACCCACCAGAATTGGTTGCGCATCGGCCAGGCTCACGCCGGCTTGCTCGTAGAACACCGCGCTGTCCAGGACGAGGAGCTCGTCGGCGGTCGTGATGCAGGGATAGCAGCACCTCAGAGCGGACGGCAGATACATGAAACCCCCGAAAGCCCCGCACAGCACGCAGTCGCGGGTCGTGAGGACGCGGTACAGGTCCAAGATGGTGAAGCGATGGTCGAGGTTGCCGCACAACAGGCCGCGCAGACCCTGCAAGCCATGGGTGACAATGACCTGGTACTCCTTCACGAGCTCGGTGCATAGTTGACGGGCGAGCCGATTGAGCTGGCGAAACCGAAAGTACGACAGGACGTCCAGATGGGGAAGTATCATAGCCACGATCTCACGGGGCAGCCGGTCTAGATCCCCAAGACTGGCGACGGGTGGGTTACTGCTGAAGGCGGTGCGGAGCGAATCCTGGACGGCCTCTGTCTCTTCTCGACTGGACGAGACGAGACGGCGAGCGAGCTGCTCTTGCGATGACGCGCAGAGACGGAGAATAGCCTCTTCGGTAGGCTCTTCGGTTTCAAGTTCGGGAGGAACATCATAGATGGAAAACGGGTCGAACGCCATGTTTCCTAACTTCTCGACGTTTGGATGGGAACCGAAAAACGTGAGAGAGCCGGTCTGCTGGTATGAAATGGTTGGTAATGACATGCATCTATCTGGTTAGTGCGGGGCCTCAAAAGAGCACGACCAACTCCCCCACGTTGCACTGGTCCATTGAGTACTGAACCAACACACCAATAGGAAGTGACCCCAGGCACATCCCTTGCTTACTACATTTAGGTACTGTATATATAACACGCCGGCGACCCGACGGTATTCTCTTCCACGGCCCCTTCTCTAGTTCTTTTCTTTTTTACCAGGGAGAGCAAGTAGTCTCCGTGGCCGCCCAATGGAGTCTGTCGCCCGCTGGCAAGCGCTTGCCATAGCGGTTCTCGCCTACTACGCCACCCTCGTGTTTTATCGCCTGTTTCTCGACCCCCTGTCGCGCTTTCCCGGCCCGAGACTGGCGGCCATATCGCGCTGGTACGAGGCCTACTACGACGTCGTTCTGGGTGGAAGATATACTTTTAAGATTGCACAGCTGCACAATGAGTACGGTAGGTCGTCGGCAGTGAGTTGAGTAAGCATGCATCATGCTGAAGTGCAACAGGCCCCATCATTCGCATCAGCCCGTACGAACTGCACGTGGCAGATCCGGCATTCTTCGAGACGCTCTACCGCTTGGATGGGCGATGGGACAAGTACTCTTGGACATATGATGCATTTGGGGCTAAGGAGTCCACCGTTTTCGGCTCCGGTCACGACGCCCACAAGCTGCACCGGCGCTCCATTGCCCCTTTCTTTTCGAAGCAGAACATATGGGCCAGGCAGGACCTGATCAATGGCAATGTGAACAAGCTATGTCATCGCATCTCCAAACTGGACGGCGCCACGTTCAATCTGGGCGCCGCCATTAGCGCTTTCACCAGGGACAACGCAAACAAGTTCATTTTGGGGAAAGACTACAACGAACTTGACATCGACGAGTTTGGCATCGGCCTGTCCAACGCCTCCCACGGAGCGGGGGCTTTCTGGCGTACCACCAAGCATATCCGCTGGTTTGGACCCTTGCTGAAAGCCATGCCGATCAGTTGGGCCATGAAGTCGGCCGACGAGGGCACCAAGGCCTTCTTACGTTTCATGCAACAACAGGAGAAGGACACGCGCGAAACGCTGGCGGCGGCCATGTCTCCGTCGGATACTGTCAGCGACACAGTGCGGGACACGATGGTTTATGAGATCGCCCACTCTAGCCTGCCGCCCGCAGACAAAGCGCTCGATCGTGTGATGCAGGAGGTGGGGCCAACGCTCGGCGCGGCGTACGAAACGACCGCCAGCGCCTTGCGACTGATCCTCTTCCATGTCTACTCGGATAGAGAGATACTGCGGCGACTTCGAGGAGAACTCGCTTCGGTCTCCGCCGGTGGTGGCCCAGGCACCAGGGAGCCGATCTCCTTGAAACAGCTGGAACGCCTGCCTTACCTTACAGCCGTGGTAACGGAGGGTATGCGCCTCAGTCCCGGCATTGCCACCCGAGCTGCTCGCATCGCTGATAAAGACCTCTTTTACGACGAATGGTGCATCCCGGCCGGGGTCCCTGTTGGTATGACGACTTACCTCATGCATACGGACGAGAGTCTATATCCCGAGCCAATGCGCTTCAACTCGGATCGCTGGACTGGATCCAAAGAGGATGTAGCCGATCCCAGATTCTATGCCCCGTTTTCGAGAGGCACGAGGATGTGCCTCGGCATGCAGTGAGTCTCTGTATACCTTCTGACTGTCACATCGTACCAACTAATAGGGGTATAGTCTGGCTTGGGCCCAAATGTATCTGGTCCTCGCCGCACTAGTCAAAGATTTTGACCTTACAGTGGAGGGGGCAACAGCCAAGGACTTCGAAGCTGAGATGGACAACTTTGCCATTGGTACCAAGGCAGGCCCCAACCTTTACACCCACGTTTCCATTCACACGGGCTGATGGCACTGTGCGATTGCGTTCGTTATCTGTACCTCGTTCGTAGGCATACCCCGCAGCTTCGATCATGGCACGAGGTTCATGCATGATGAGACAGACTTCTATTAAGGAATATTAAGGAATACTCATTTACTGATTTCAAAGTTGAATGAAACTCTTAAGGGGCTCCTGAGAGCTAGCACCATATACAAATCATAATTTCACAATACCTAAAGCATGACTGTTGATTTAAAGACCCCACAACCCCTAGCTTGTGACCCCTCATAGATCGCGAAGCAGGAACCCTCCACACTGGCGCTCCTGGAAGAAACCGTCAGGGTCGTACTTGGCCGCCACCTCGCGAAGCTTGTCCACGCTCGCATTCCCAAAGCTTCCCAGGACGTCTTGCGAAGCTCCCGCAAAAGTCGGGAAGCGGAGGTCCAGCTTCACGCCTCTTTCGACGGCCATGGACTCGAGCCCCTTTAGGCATTGTCGTAGAGAGTCGTGGACTGTGTCATCGTCTACGTCCTCTTTCCAATCGCAGGCGAAGATCCAAACTGCGGGACGATTGTCAAATTCGGGCCAAGCATAGCGCAAGCTCTCGTGAGAGCAGATGGCGGAAAGTGGAACCTACGAGACTGGGGGACCTTTTGCAACCCAAGGATATTGCCGCCCCGCTTCTCACCAGCTTCGACGGCCGCCTGAGATAGAGGTTGGATGGACCAGTGTAGGCTCACTGTGGCCGGGAGTTTCGCGAGGATATCCTTGCAGTATTCGAAGTTCTCCTCATACAGCTCTTGCGAGATTCGGCTGGTCATGGTGAGGTAGGCGTGTCTACAGATTGCGTTAGCGGATCTGATACGATTTCGATTCTTCATAGTGGGGACAGATGGAATGGTTTGGTACTGACTTCAAATCTTTCTCCCTGTAAGCCCATTGCTCCAACAGGTCCATGAGCTTGACCAAGGTGCCATTGGTCGTGGGAACCACGGCAGCGATGAGGCTAGTCAGCTTGGAAAAGGGGTCGAAGACTCGAGGGAGCTCGTCCGACCAGTCGGCGTAGAAGAGCCCGACGGCTGTGTAGTCCTTCCTGGTGTTTATGAACATGCCGATCTTATGATCGACTTCCATGGCCTCCTGGACCTCCACGAAGGCGGCGAGTACGTTGTGGTAGTCCGAGACGTCGTACATGTTGATCGTATACTGGGCCTTGATGAGTTCGTGCGTCTCAAGACTAACCCCCGTGATTACCCCTATTAGTTGTTAGAGGTAAAGGATGTGCGACTTCAAAAAGGGGGAAAATTTGGTTGTACCGAAATTCGTGCCACCGCCCTTCAAGGCAAGGAACAGATCGGGGTGAGACTCCGCATTGGCATTGACGACGTTGCCATCAGCAAGCACAACCTTAAGCGGGAATGATGTTGTCAGTTCCCAGCTTCAATAGAAAAGGAAGTGAAATTTGTGGGTCACCTCGAAGTCCTTGACCCCATCTGCGCCTAATCCGTAAAGACTGGAGAAAATCCCCTGACCACCTTGGACATTGCTCTGTTAGTATGGGATGCGAGACAATTGCGGGTTGTGAATGGAAACATCGTACCTCCCAAAAGAAACCCAGACAAGCCAACCTGGCCCTCGCGGCTTCCAACCACCGATAGGCCCTGGGCCTCCATCCAGCTGGATACTTCAAGCCAGTTATTCCCGCCACCAAACCGCGCCGTACTGTTGCTCTTGTCCAGGCTTTGCGACTTGAGCCCGCTTAGGTCAAGAACCACGCCCGCCTTGTCCAAGCCGACGCTGCTGAAACCTGGGTTGGCGTTGTGGCCCGCGGACCGGATGGCAAATCTAGACCCGGTGTGCCTGATGACAGACAGAGCCTTGACCACATCCTCGGTGCTCCTCAGGTCGACATAGGCTGTGGCCGGGATGCGGCTAGTGACGGACCTGCATCCAATGATAGGCGATGAGTGAGTGGAGGGCCGGTGCATAGATGAGGAGCTGGGGAGTGGATGGGGAAAAGGACGTACCAGCTTTGACATATGACGGAGTCATAGTTGGCGTCCTCCGGGACGGTTACGCGACCGGGAAATAGTTTCTGAAACTGCTCGCATGCGGCAGTTGCTCGAGTAGCCCAACTCTCACTGTTCGTCATGGCTGTTGTACTTCGCGGATGAACAAATAGGAAAGGCTTTGCTTGAAGGAACGGAGGAAAGTAAAGCAGGAACCGAAACTCAACTAGAGTAGTGGTTCCAGAGAACAAACCGGTCGTGTCTCTTCCAGAGTAATGGAATTTTGATATTACTCCAGTGTTATTCGATCGTTACCTTGTTGCAACCGTACATAAGTGGAATAATCATGACAGGCGCTGTAAATGGAGAAAGTACAGTTGATTCCTTCGGCTTGGTGAGTAAACATGCAGGCGGAAGCTAATACTGACCTCAGCGTCATTGCCGGTGGGGCTCCCACCGTCTTGGATGCCTTGGGGGTTGGTCCCGCGGCTTACGTTACCCTGCATACATGGTGGCTGCATAGTCTACGGGCCGAACCCAAAACGGCAATATGGATACCGCTATGGCATCGACTTCGACATAGCTCCGTGTCCGACCTCGGCTGACTCTACAGTTCTGTCAAGACCTACAGATACGTGCCCAGTGGCACTATGCACTAGATCTACAGAGTCAGGTTACGGAAGACACGCCCAAACAGACCAACATTGCGCTTTCTATGAAAAGGGCCAGACTAGGGACATATACATGGATAGATGGTATCCGTGTGGAGAGACCTGGTGCAGTGACGGAATCGAAGGCTGGGCTGCCAAAACCCGCTCTTGGTTATTTGAATTTCTAATAGAGCAACTCGAATATAACTACATGACTCGGCCGCTTCGCCAATCTTTCAGCGGTCTATCTTCCCTTGCCCAACAGGAAGCCGTCGTTTTGCAGATGCTGAAAGACTTGGTACGGGTCATAAGCCCGGCTCACAGCCCTCATCCTGTTCATGGACCCGTAAGAAGCCAGCACGTCCTGGTCGGGCCCAGCGTCGTTCATGTAGTGGAAGTTCAAATCCGTGCCCATTTCGTGCGCCGAGGCTGCGAGGTCCTTTCCGACGTCTACGAGGGCCTGCATCGCCGCCTCGTCGTGCTCGGCGTCTGTCCAGTTGATCATGACCTCCAGGACTAGAAACAGAAACAGTCAGTATAACTCGATACTCATTGGCGATGGTTCGTTCCTCAAAACTTACAGCAGTAGGTTTCGTTTGCCAACTGAAGCGGACTGCCTCCTTTAGCCTCCGTGGCCGCTATAGCGGCCTTGCTGAAGATTTGTGGGGCCAGGTACATGGTCGCGTTGAGACGGGTCTGCACATCGGCCGACGCTTTCTCGTAGCGCTCGTAGTGCTCCAGGAGCGTCTTGAGGTCCCATTGGCGGCTGTAAGTGGAGATGGCAATTCTGCGAGATACTGTATTAGACTTATTCGACTGAATTGGACAGCTGGCCGCCTGTGGCAGGGGAAAAAAGTCTCACCGTAGCGTGGAAAAGGGGTTCAGCGCAGAGACCGCATTGTGGTATTCTGCCGACGTTCCGACCGTCGAGTTGATGATGGTCTGGTGGGGGATGTCATAGAAGCGCTGGAATAATTCCGGACGCTCGACTGGCTTGTTGTAGGCAAGGTAGACGGCACCGCCGGTGGACCCTAGATTGTAGGTGGCGGAAGCATCGACATCGTCCTCGGCTTCGGCTGCGTAGTCAACCGCTGCCTCGATCAGTTTGTCTTGTTGGTCCGCGTCGACGAGCAAGCCCTCGAACCAAATTTGATTGTTGTCGATAGTTTCAATGTCAAATCTTGTGACGATGCCTGTTGTTCATGTTATAAGCTAGAAGAACAAGGGAAAGGGAAATGTGGGATGCGAGAGAAAGGAGCTCAATTAGGGATGCTAAGCATACGTACCAAAGTTCGCTCCGCCGCCCTTCAATGCCCACCATAAGTCCGGGTTGGATTTTTGGTTGGCGTTGACAATGGAACCGTTTCCAAGGACCACCTGCATCGTGAGGTCATGTTAGCCTTGCTACTTGGCTAGACGAAAAGGGTCCTGGATGCCCACTTGCCTCATAGTTGATAACTTTGGAACAGGCCAAGCCGTGGATGCTCGACCAGTAACTCAGGCCCCCGCCGAGCAGTAGCCCGCCGACCCCAATGTCATTGGCGCGCCCGCCCACGGCCATCCTGCCGGCGGCACTCAGGGTCTCGTAAACCTTCCCCCAGCGGTTGCCAGGGCCAATGGACGCGATGCTTCCGCCCGGCTGGGGAACGGTGACTTGATCCAGCTTGGCCATGTCGATCAGCATGCCCTCCGACCCAATGCTGGAGAACCCGATGTTGGGGTTGTGCCCTCCACTCCGGACGGAGAAGTGGCTTCCAAGGAAAGTGGAGATGAGAAGGGCCCGGGAGACGTCGAGACTGGACTCGGGCTGCAGGATGCATTGCGGCGATAGCCAGCAGGTCATGGACCTGGTTACGGGTTAGCATCCATATCTCGGCGCATGCGTAACATGTAGGAGGATCAGTGACCGACCAATTGTTGTCGACAAGTTCTTCATACTTGGAACCATCTGGCATGTACAGCTTAGGTCCAAAGACAAGACTGGCTATCGTGCATGATAGCTGTGCCGTCTGGGTTTCGATGTAACCATTCGCTCGGTTGGTGCTAAGGGTGTTGAGGATACGGTCTCGTGCAGCTGCATCGACATCGAGACGTGACACAAACTCTTCATTGCTTCCGAGATCCGAGAAAGCACTCTGTGCGATACAAGTCGTCGCTTGTATCGCTACTGCTACAGCCGCATGGAAAAGTCGCATTTTTGGTCAATTAACTTGCATAGGAGCTGTCTGGTTGGTACCTTCCATATCAACTCCCGTCACACCGGCGTCGGTGCGAATGTTATATCCCATAAACCCTATCGTGTAAGCCTTGTCCGGCCCCCACAGCTGCTACTGCAATACGCAAGGCTTTCTATGCTCATTTCTTCCATTCTCAAAACCTAGTTATTCCGAGGCGCAAGTGCACTATGTCATAGCCATAACAATAGAACAGCTTGGGGGCCGAGAATGTGAATTTATTGCATTTGGACACCGTAACAGGACCTAGTGTGACACAATACGATGAGATCGGCGGTATCTGTACAGATGGGATCAGCACACATCTTACGGCATACGACCACAGCATATTACCCCACCACCCCCTCCTTCCCCGAGGCCGCCAAGCCTCTGTTTCGGGCTTGTCATCTTTTGATTGGACGGAGAGTGCCTCCTCGGGGCGCCGTTTTGAGAGAGTACCGAGAGTGGAGCCACGAAATGCATAAACGAGGCGCTGCGGTGCAGGGGTTGAACCAGGGTGTTGTTGTCCTGAGTTGCGGTTTCTTTGGGGGCTAACTCGTCTAACACGAATATTGTCCCGGATGGGACGCCTAACAGACGGGCTTTGAGTATGAGCCCGTGAGACAAACCTAGAATCCAGGCGCAGTGCTATTCTCATCCGCGTTTGCTATTTCGGTTTCTGCACGCCAACAACGACGATGGCTATCAATGGAACATTTGCACAGAGTATGTCAACGGAGAAGCTGGGGCCTATGAGTGACCTCGGTCGGGCCGCATGGGACTATGTCTCCGCGTCGAGATACCCAAGGCTCATCGGCATGGTGTTGCTGTGGTTCTGGGCTCTCTCCTTTTTCCAACCAAAGAGGCCAGGGATTGCCAATGCACCTGTACACGGGTCCCGAGGGTTTTGGGAGCCTGACTTCTTCCTCAAGACCCGGTTCATCTACGATGCTTACCGCATCATCGGCAGTGGCTTCGACAGGGTAATTAGATACCTTCTTGACTCTATCTCTGGGTTGGGCCTAAACCCAGAACGTCTCTTAGCAGACGCTGACTTCGCTATACAGTACAAGGACAGACCATTCATCCTGCGGCGCCATGATGCCGATATCAATGTTTTGCCCATGAAGTACCTGGATGAACTGCGACTAGTGCCAAGGGAGGAGCTGAATGGCAAGATGGTACACTACAATGCAAGTCCAATCTTCAACTCTGTCCCTTCCACGTGCCACACACTCTGACCAAACCTCCCAAATAGAACATATTCCGTAGTTGGCCCTGGGCCTCGGTGATCAGCGACTCGGACCTCCACGTCACCGTCCTGACCCGGAAGCTGAACCCGGACCTCCCCCGCTACGTCGAGCTGGCCCGGGAAGAGCTCGACTACGGCTGGGACAAGGACGTGCCCCAGCCCGACGACTGGGCCGTGGTCGACATCCAGGGCGTGATGCGGCAGCTCGTGGCCCGCATGTCGGCCAAGGTCTTTCTGGGCGAGCCCGTGTGCCGCGACCCGACATGGCTGGACCTCACCATCAACTTCTCCGTCGACATCTTCATGGCGAGCTTCGCCCTGCGCGCTTTCCCCTGGTGGTGCCACTTCCTGGTCAAGCCGCTGATCCCCGCACGCCGGCGCGTGCACAAGCAGATCCGGATCGGCACCGAGGTGGTCCGGTCCCTGATGGCGGAGCGCGACGCCGACGCCGACGAGGTCGTGACCGGTGACGGTCGGGGATCGGGTAAAGGGGGAACCCTCTTCGACTGGATGATGGAGAACGCTGTCGGAAAGGAGGGGTCCTTGGGCGAGATGGCGGCTCGGCAATGCATCTTGACGCTGGCAAGCATTCACACGACGGCCACGACGGTGGCCAACGCACTTTTCGACCTGATTGCCCACCCCGAGTGGATTGATGTGCTGAGGGAGGAGATTCGGGAGACCACCGAGAATTACGGGGATCTCGGCCAGAACGACTCGACCAAAGCGTGGCTCAATCGCCTGGAGAAGATGGACAGCTTCATCGTCGAAAGCCAACGGGTCCACCCGCCTATCCTGCGTAAGTCCCCAGCCTCCTATTCTCCTAAGGGGTGACTATATACTAATACCGTCGATGCAGTGACACCCCAGAGGATAGCCATGGTCCCCATCACCCTGAAAGACGGCACCCACATCCCCGTAGGCACGCGCGTCGCCTGGGCCGGTCCCCAGCACTCGCTGCACCCCAGCATCACGCCCCACCCGGCCACGTTCGACCCACTGCGCAACTACCGCAAACGCCACGCCAGTGAAGAGAACCGGAAACGGTTCATGGCCGGCCAGACGGACCCGGACAACATGTCGTTCGGCTACGGCAACCAGATCTGCCCCGGCCGCTACTTCGCCGTCTTCGAGATCAAGATGATGCTCATGCGGCTGCTGGAGGCGTTTGACTTTGCGGCGCCGCCGGGCAAGGGGAAGGGGTGGCCGAGGACAATTTATGCGGATGAGAATGTCATTTTGGATCCGTATGCCAAGGTCATGATGAGGAAGAGACAGGGCGTTACGGGATAGTGGGTTTTTTGGGGGGCACTACGGTGCTTGGTGTTTTGATCCGAGCCCACAATGTGGCTACTGAGGAATGTAACGTAGCGGAGTTGCATAGATACAATCCAACGGCCAATCTAGATCTCCAAGCTGACGGAATCACTCATAATCTTGGCCTTGGAACGCAAAGCGAACATTGCATCTATTTGCTGGACTGTGGCAAATTTGAGGTGTACTGGGGAGCCCAATATGGCCAGTAGTAACCCAAGGCCTTCAGGCCGAACGCCGCGAAGCTGAACAGATCACCGACCTACGTCGAGGAGACAATCTAAAGTCCACAGCCGGTGACGACGAAATTGAGCGGCGCAGGCTTACGCCAAGAGCCTCTTCAACCCTCTGGGCGTATCAATAGGGCTAGTGAGTTCCGACTCCGTCGCTGATCGAGAACGGTTGGGGGCTGCAGAAATGGAAGAACTTGGCAGTCCGAGGTCGTCAGCCCTAACGGGCGGCTTGATTCGTTGACGATCCGTTCTAGGAAGGTGCGAGCAGCCAATGCAGACAGTTCGACCTGCAGGCGGTGGTAATACCAGATTCGCCTGCAGGGTGGTGATCATTTCTTCAACGGGGTAACACACGACACGGCGGGGCCCCGCCCCTCTTTGCGCCTTGCCTTATGTCTTGTAACCTTGCGAAAAGCCACATCTCTGGTAATATATATCCTGTTATCTTGGTTCACTATGAATTGAAACGGGTTATTGTCGTCGCCATCATTTTTGTGTTTGGTCAATTGGTAAGACCGGTTCCTCATAGTTATATAAACAAACGTCGGAAACAAGGAGGAGGACCGGTGGCGATTTGAGCGAAGATGAACCGTGTCTCGCTTTTATGCATGGTGGGAAACTAAATGATGACATGCGTGGTCGCCTATCATTGCTGCACTCATAATGGCTGATTGGTCCGTTTTCAGACATGTCAGCATCGCATCAGCCCACCATCTTTCGTGTTGCTATTTTGGTTCGGATGTGTCCCGCGCCAGATGCGTCCGGACGAGCCAATGTCTATTCACGCTGCCTTTAACCATGCTGGTTGCTGGCTCTCAACGTGTCTGTCGTCTTGCCTCAGCCTGAGTTTATTTAATCATTGATCTCACTTCGAATGACTCTTTTGCGTTCCAGTTGACTCTGGTTGGCCTGTTTCCGCTGCTGACAGCACAAGACAAGCCAAACTCCATTTCCGCCATGGCTCCCACGATATCCATCGGCACCATCACGGTGGCCGACTACCTCGGGATTGGCATCATGATGATCGTCGTCACAGCCGCGTTCGTCTCTATGCGTTTCTTTACCTCGATCAAGCAGTCCAAGAGGCTTCTGGTGGACGACTGTAGGTAACATCGTCTCGCAGCCCCTGACAGATGACTAATGCAGTCTGGCAGGGGTGTCGCTTGTCGCTTTCATAATCACGACGGCCTTCTACGCCTTCAACTACAGTCAATATCAACGTATGACATCTTACCCAAGAGGACTTCTCACGGAATCTCAGTCTTGTTGACCTTTATACGTGTTGCTATGTAGGATTCTTCATGCCGCCGGACCTGATTTATAATATCAAGGTAAGGGCTCCGATTGCTCATGTGACTTCGGTCTTTCTAAACGGGACCAACTGACATCTGCTTGTTTCAAGGCCGCTATCGCTGTACCCGCACTGGCTAGCTTTTCCATGTGGACTTCCAAAGTCCCTGTCCTGGTCTTATACGTGCGCCTGTTCGGGATCAAGAGGTGGCTGCGCTACACCTGCTACATCATCCTCGTGGCGACCGCCATCGGCTTCTTAGGGGCGTGGATTCTATGTCTCGCCAACTGCCGACCGAACGACCTGCCCTTGACGTCGGCCAAATGGCGCACCTGTGGCACGGCCAATGTCACTTCGGGCGTCATTCAGGGGTCGGTTGGCTCGGCTGCCGACATTGCCATCTTCTTGATACCGTTGTGGCCAATCTACCACCTGAAACTGTCCAGAAAAAAGAAAATCGGTCTCTTCGTCGTCTTCTTGTCTGGTATTCTGTAAGTCATCGCCGACATGCAACGCAACGTGTGACCAAAGAGCAGGATTCCCAACTGACAACGAAATAGCGGAGTCGTGGCCTCTGTGCTTGCCTTGGTATATAAGGTTTACCTGTTTATGGGAGGAGAGAGTGACCGCGGCGGTATTTTGACGACCATGCTGCTCCAGTAAGACTTCCCTCTCGTACTTTGTCCCCCACCCTCGTTTGCAGCCCGCGCTAATCCCATATCCTTCTGAGCAGGATGGTCGAATGCGACATCGCCATTATCGTAGGCTGCGTCCCCGGCATACGGGCTTTCTGGACGGGCTACATCATCCCGTCGAGCGTGTATAACTCCCTTGCCTCCATCGTGCTGGCTACGCGCTCTCGCTCTTCGCGAGGCTCCAAGAGCAGCCGCGGCAGTGGCACGCCGGGACGGAGGCGCCCCTACCATCACGACGAAGATGACGACACGGACAAGTTTATCCCGATGGATCGTATGGACCACCACGGTGCGAGTGCGGAGTTTGTCGGCGCGGACTCGATGCACCCTGGCAGGAATGGCGTCCAGCGTCCTCAGCCTAGATAAGAAGCAGCTGTAAGCTGGATATTGGGAAAAACGTTGTACCGATAGCTGCAAAACCTTGTGTCAGGCTCTGATAGTTTCCTTCTAGACAGTGATAGACTGTTTTCCAGATGCGAGGTACCTGCATCTGTGTGTCTCTGCTTATTCCCAATGAATTTCGTGCCAAGGAGCCAGTGACCCAGTCCATACGAACTCAGCCTTACACCCCAGCACCAGTGCTGCAGCCTGGTCAGAAAGGGACACGGTGCTCCGTACCCCCTCCGGCGATCCTGCGAAATTCGGTCACTACGTCCGCTGGGGAAGATTATGTCTGGCGCAGGCCATTGGATGTGTACCGAGATGAAATGTAAGCACTAGGAGCCGGGTTGTGCCGTGTGTGGCTCTGGGTTGGGCGGTGGATATGACATAGCGCTGACTGCGTTTTGGCTGCCGTTATTGGACGGCATCATGGTGGGGACGGACAGGCGGGTGCGCCTACCTGCCCTGTCATCAGTTGATCCACACCAGCCTTGGCTCGGTGTAACGATTCCCAAGTCCTGGCCTTTACGTAGTACGGAGTAATACGGTTGCACGGGAGTCAACCAAATCACCCAACGCCGGGAGAATTATCGCGGCCACGACCTTCCCCTTCCTCCATGACCATACGAGATCCCACACCTGATAGAGAACCCGCTCCAACTTCTAGTCTTTTTATGAATCCCACAATTACATAACGAAACAAAAACCATAGCCCAATGTTCAGTACCCTTAGGCGAGCGTCGGCAGGATCAGGCCCCGGTCACTACATCCTAGAGCCGACGACATCCCCACTGGAGAGGCAAACGCACCGGATATCCAAACTAGCCTGCGTTTACTGCCGGTCCAAGAAGGTGAGCTAAAATTCCTGCAGCTCCCTATCACCTGCCACCTGCCATAATCCTTCGAAAAAGTAGCCTGTTCGCGGAATGACGGCTCACAGACACTGCCAGGTAAAATGTACAGGCGAAGAGCACGGTTGCCAAAAGTGTCTAGACAAGCAGATCCCCTGCTCCTACGTGAGCCCTAGCCAGCACCGGGATGGGAGGGACAACCCGCCGCCGGTGCGCCTGCCAGCCATGACCCACGAGGTGGACAGGCACATGGAGCTCCGGCGTCGCGCGAGACCGAAGGATTCCACTACAGCAGCGGCTGAAGCGGCCGCTAACACGCCCACCACCACTCTCCATCCCGCAGCTGGACACTTACTCGTCGAATCCGCCTTAGCGCAGGATCCTGCTGCTGCTATCCTGGATGGCACTTCCGATATTTTCGACCAGCAGCTTCTGGACTGGACTCAAGAAACGGCGGCTAGTCCCACAGGCGGCGCTGGTGGCTTCAGTTTGGGGGGCAACCTTGAATCTGACTGGCTGTTTACCTACCCATTCCAAGGCCCCGATCGCAATGCTAGATCTGGGAATGATATCGAGAATCCCTCTATCCGTACCTCGACTAGCACTGCTTCGGGCGTCTCCACCGATCCTTCGACGGAGGCAATCCAAGCAGTGTTACACGGAACAGTGGCGCCATCGGCCAATCCCACCGACAGTCTCAGTGGCGAGGGCACTACTTCTACTTCTACGAACCCTTCGAGCCCCAGACAGTACTCTGGAAGCAGCCCGAGTGCCAGCGCCGACTGGCTATCTTCGGAGATGCTGGAAACGTTCGAGACTGTCGAAGTGTGCCTCGCCTGGGGCCTACATAAAAGCAACAACACTAATAGCAAAGCGACATCCCTTCTGAACCCCTTATTTCCGACGTCCTTACCAAACGAGACCCTGTCTTGTCAGAAGGAGGCGCTACGGACCTGCGAAAAATGGCTCAGTCTGGACGCGCATCTCATTCGAGCCCGCCACGTCGTCTTGATGGTCTCGATTTTCCGCACTATTCTTTCAAGTCTGGACTCCATGGCTAATGCATTATCGTCTTCACCACACGACGACTGGTCTCCGGGCGCCCATGACTCCTCCGCCTTTGAAGCAGCAGAGCACGACAGTCCCTCGCGCCGACCCTCGCGGACGTCCAATAACAATCTCTGGGACCCCCACCAAGACGACGGCGAGGGCGCCCACGTGCTGAAGAGCATCCTGAACTTCCGCGCCGCCCAAGTGAAGAGGCTGCTGGAGAGACTTTGGACCATCGCGGTGTCGAACCAATGGCAGGTGCAGGCTTACATGGTGCGTCAGCTTTTAGATCGCGCGTGCAGGCGCCGCGACCTTCGTTGAGTCCAGCGGCGAGAGGGCACCGTCGACTGTATCCCATTGAAGAACACAATAGCCAAAGAACAAATAAAGAAGACAGATCAGAACATAGGGGTATACTATAAAACCATGAAAGTACGGTCCCAACAGTATTGCTGTAGAGAAAGAATTGGGGAACCCACACACACAACCTATCAAGCCTTTTGCGTAGCAGCCACACATTGTTTCTTCCCGTTCCCGTTCCCGTTGGCCATCCGGCTGGCAATGTCCCGCACCACGTATATCTGCCCGTACAGATCCGTGACCTCGCAGAACACGTCCCAGGCCTCCATGTCGCGCCGCCGCCCGAGCGACCGCATCTCCTCCCGGAGGCGGCCCATGGCGTCCTGGAACCAGGCGCGTTCGTACTGGGCGAGGGCGAACAGGGTCTTCTTGCTCTCTTCTACACTGTGGTGTGGGCTCTCGCCTTTTGGAAAGTCGCCGCTGTCGTCGTCGTCGTCGTTGCCGTTTAGTCCGGCATCGTCAGCGCTACGCTTTTGACCATTGGAGTGGGAGCGAGACTGTTGCGGCGTGACGGGTGGCTGCAGCTCGGGGAAGTCCACCGAGTTCAGGTTGGTCTCGGCGGCGTCCCGCGCCACGGAGCCGTAGTCGTTGTACATGCGGCACATGGCGGCCAGGTGTTGGCACGCCGCGGCGGAGAGGTACTTGGTGCGTCCCGTCGGGAAGCTTTCATCCTCCGTATTCGCGGCGCACTGGTTTCCATTGGTGGTCGTCGTTTTGTCCTTGTTGCTCCTCCCGGTTTGCCCGGTCAGCTGTCTCTGCTGGCGCCGCGAGCTGCTGAGAAGACAGCCGGCGAAGGCGTAGGAGTAGGTGCAGGCCGTGTGGTCGCCGGAGGTGGCGCGGATCCAGCGGAAGTACCCGTCCTTGAGGCTGCCTTTTCCTGGAGAAGTCTTGTCCTGGCTTTTGGCTCGGACTAGGTACTGGTTGTCCTCGGACTGCGTGACGTGGGCGTGCAGAAAGATCTGAAGCTCGCGGAGGGTGGACCGCTGGTCCCAGGCGCTGGCGGTCCGCACGGACTTGTGGCTGGCTATGTGGCGAACGAATCTGATCAGTCCTTTTCGCACCTCCTGGCGCTCCTTCGCGGCGTTGCCCGCTCCGTTGACGGCAGTGGCTTCACTGTCCGAGATGGATTCGTCTCCATTACTGGATTTGAAGTCATTCCCGTCGGCGAGCTTGTCCAGTGCCAAGTCTTCAAAGACGCCGTCAATCAGGCTATGGAGAGACGGAAGGTCGTCCTGAAAAGCGGGTCCCGCTACAGCCTCTATGAACTCATCCGCCTGAAAGTCCAGGAAGGATATGACCATCATCTCGTAGATGAAACTGGTCGGCACAAACCGCGCACTGCGGTTGTTGCAGCTCGTCCAGGTCAACGGGATCAGGTCAAAGTATTTGTCGGGTGCCATGTCCTTCCGGGGGAAAACGTCCAGCCGACGGCGGCGCAGCAAGGGCTGGAACAGCGCGGCTTCCGTCATCGAGGCTTGGATCTGCCACTCGGGGGTCGAGGCGAAAATTGGGGTTTGCTTGAGGAGCTTTACGAACTTCGTACTCGTACTTGACCGGGAGGAGGTGTTGTTGTCGAAGAAGGCCGTCGTGGAGACCCTGACTGGATGCGATACAGCCTTGAGCGCTGCCAGCTTGTAGCTTTGCGTGAGTACGCGAGAGCCGTAACTGACTTTCTCGATCCAAAGGTGATTTGACTTCGACTTCATCGGGCACTCGGTCGCACTCTCGAGCGAGGAGACAAGACGTTTCAGCTTATCATCCACAATCGGATCCAGGGCCTCGAAAAGGGGCAATCTGCGTGCTTCGCAGAGAACCAAAATGTGATAAGCAGTCTCTTCGCTCGAGTCGGGATTGGATTGGTGCAGCAGAGCGCGTAGGCAGGCTTGAAAAAGGGTAATGTACACCCGCAGCCGCAAGTCCTCATCCAAAGCCTCTAGGTTGCCTCGTTCCACCTGGTCCAAGAGGTCCATGAATGCCTGAACCAGAAGGAGTGATGGATACAGCCAGCTCGTATTCTAGTGGTCGCGTCTTGTTAGCACGGGAGAATACTGCATATATTATGCAATTGCAACTTACCCATTTGTCACTGATCTTTTCGTCGCTCTCCCACCACGTGGTACACAGAAACTCGGTGGCTTTCAAAATCTGTTTGGAGTACCGCGATGGCGCCGGCTGCGCGAGCAATGCCGAGAGAGCATTGCAATTTGCCGTGAAGCTGGGATTGCGCTCTCCATGGAAGGTGCAGAAGTGTGTTGAGGTTTCGAACGAATCAATCATAGCTTCCGGAGACGATGGCCTTCCCAACTTGTTCATGCACAGGATGGTCTTCGCAGTATCGTCCACATCAGCCGGCAATCCAGGTGCTGGTGATACAGGGAAGGGTCAGACTAGACAGAGCACGACGACGAGGATCGAAAAGGGAAAGCGGCTTACCGAAGCCAAGAATGTGTTTTCCTTGCTCGTACGCCCGCTCGAGCGAACCGGCCATTGCGTCCAGCTCCGGGCAAGCAAGGTCAGCTGCAGAATAACCAGAGCGAAGCATTGTTGATAGAATCTAACACCATATCCAGTCAGCTGGCTTGAAAACGAACTAGAGTGCCCATGTGGGACGTACCCAGCTATACTCAAACACGGTGGACGGGTAGGCACTGGGGACGGCGCCGTTACCACCTCCTACACCTGCCTGTACAACGTGCCGAAGGTAGGACTCTGCCTCGTCGTCCCATGCTGTGATGTTCATAAGGTACGCGGCCGTGGAGGATGGAGACGCCATCATCGAGCCTCCAACCTTGTGATGGGACAACCTGTCAAAGTCCACCAAGCCAATGAGCGCCTCGAGTGAATGCAGGGCCGTCGAGGGTCGTTTGCCGTACAGGTCTTGCGGCCTGAACCTTGACAGCTTGGCCGCATGGATCTGTTGCAGAATATGTTCGCCCTCGAAGTCCAACTTGGTGGAAGATGACTCGGATCTTAGCAGCTTCAGCAGCGCGGGCACGATGACCTCGAACCCGACATGCGCCGTCGCTGAGACATCCCAGTCGCGGAGTTGGGACGCCAGAGATGCTTCTGCCTGGTGTATGGTGGTCTCGATGTCCACCAAGGCCTCTTTTGGCGTGTTCAGTGGCTCAGAGTGGTGTCGAATCAGGGATAACAAAGAAGCTGCCGTGTTCAAGATCCCATCAATTTGGGGTTCCACGACATTTTCCCCTGCCCATCCCCCATTTGGAGTCCGGGTAGAGATCAAGTACTCAAAGGACTCGGGAAACAGCCATTGCTTTTGCCCATCAATCTCTTTCGTCACCATAGAAACCCAGGCCGTGTCGTAGATGGCACAGCTCATGGACCCAGAGCCCCAGGCTTCGCTGTAGGTTCCCCAGGCCTGCTGGATCAGCGCCACAGCGTCCGCGTTGAGTCGGTCATTCTGGACAACAAAGTCTTGAGACATGATATTACTAACAAATCACATCCGGCGAGTCAGCCTCGCACTCTCTAGAGCTGCTCTCCGTGCATGCGCCTGCCGCCATATACGTTGCTAATTTTATACAATCGTTTGTAATCAAACGGGAACCCCCATCCAATCGGAAAGCTGGCTTCGCCAAGCCGGTGAATCTGCCCTAGAATTGGGGCAAGGTCTCGGTGCCCAATTTGGTACGGCCCGTGTGCATTCCATCGCGATGAATGTACTAGTCTTTGGCCTATTTGGGTGCAGGCAACACATTGTGACTACGGTCGTCGGGGCCCATCCCATGTTGAGTACGCCGTATTGGAAAGGTCGGGCATCCCAAAAAGGACACGCCCCGGGCCCACTTTGTGCCAAGGGATGGTTCGGAAAAAGCGAAAGAATCACTGGGCTTGGGCGAGAACTGATACCATCACATGCATGAATTGACGTCAATCTAGGTACGTAGATACCTCCCTACTTATTATCCATCGCTGTGTGAGACGGGTCAGCTTACTGGTTGCACAACCGCATGCAGGTCTGCGGGTTCCATTGGACACCTCCAACCAACATCTACGTTGCACAATGGCCGGCCCCCTGCACCGCCCCCCCTGCTGCCTAATAGCGCCGGTAGGCGTTGGCTGTTCTTTCAGTCCGCACCCCAATACAACTTACGGTGCAAGCAAGTCAGCATCGATCTAAATAATTTGAGGCCAAGAATTGCTTCCCAAGTGACCGCCCACCCCAGCTTCATTCTCGCTGCACTCATAAAATCCGTTCATCATGGCAAGCCCAAAAGCGCCTCAATTGATCTACGGCTGCGGCGGCCTCGGCCATGAGATTTCAGCCGATTCTGCCGTCGAGCTGCTGCAGACGCTCAAGGAAGCCGGCGTCACGCGTCTGGACACAGCAGCTCTCTACCCACCCACGGATATTGGCGCCTCGCAGCGCATCATCGGCCAGACGGGCGCTTCTGCCGAGTTCACCGTCGACACCAAGGTCATGGTGAGCATCAAGGGGCTCGCCGGCACCCTGGAGCCCGCCAAGATCGAGGCGTCGGCGGCGCAGAGCGTCAAGGACCTCGGGTACAGCGAGGGCGGCAAGATCAATGTCTTCTACGCCCACGCACCGGATGTGGCCACGCCTCTGCAGGACCAGGCGGCCGCCTTTGATGCACAGTACAAGAAGGGGTTGTTCAACAAGGTAAGAATCTCCACCGCTGGGTGCGAGAGGCAACATCGGCTGACAAGACCTCCTTCCTCTCGTTGCAGCTGGGCCTTTGCAACTTCCCGGCCCCGATGCTGGAAGAGTACATCGCCATCTGCGAGCGCGAAGGCTACGTCAAGCCCAGCGTCTACCAGGGCCTGTACAACCTGATCGACCGGCGCCACGAGGGCGCCGTAATGGGCCTCATCCGCCAGCACGGCATGACCTTCATCGCCCACAGCCCGCACGCGGGCGGCTTCCTGCACGGCGGCCTCACGTCGGGCCGGGTCGACGGGACGCGCTTCGCCGAGGGCAACATCATGTCGATGGACGCGCGCCGGTACGACACGGAGAAGCACCACGCCGCGGTCCGGGCCATGGACACGGCGCTGGCGCCGCACGGGCTCAGCAAGACGGACGTGGCGATCCGCTGGCTCGCGTTTCATTCGCGGCTGGGGCCCGGCGACGCCATCATCTTCGGCGCGAGCAAGATCCCGCAGGCGAGGCAGACGGTGGCGGCTGTGGCCCAGGGGCCGCTGCCTGACGACGTGGTGGCGGCGCTGGATGATATGTGGAAGGCTTTGAGCGCTGCTTAGGGTTCTGTTATGTAGCATCAGGTATGATAGAAATAAAGGTGACGGGCCACACTGCTTTTATTGATACAAATTCGACTCACCCCACTTGAGCTAGCGATTATACGACACTTCAGATGGGTTCGCCATAAGCGTACCTTTATGAAAAGACTGAAGATGATGTGTAATTCCTGCCCTCCTATTTCAACATGAACTCTACCACGTCCTTTCCTCCTTGTTCTAGGCGTCGACCTCCGCGCCCCCAACTTGTTAAGTATTCACCAGCCCTCAATCTCCCCTGCGCGCCCAGAGCGCAAGGCTATCTTCTCTGCCCGCTCGCTCTCGGCGGCTCTCAGCTGCGCGATCCTCCGCGGCGTCTCTCCCTCGTGGTTCGCCTGGTCCAGGATGTCGTTCTTGTGGCCGTCGCCGCCGAGGGCGTTCAGGAGGAGCCGCATGACCTCTTGCTGTTTCTCGTGCTCGCGCCGCCGGAACCCTTCCCATTCGTCCTGCCGACTGGGGCGCGTGCTGCTTGGTCGGATCCGGCAACTCCTGGCGGCGACGTGAAACGGTGTATCCCCGTCGTGGTTCTGGACGTCGGGCCGCGCGCCGTGGAGCAGCAGGAGGCGGACGGCCCCGATGCGGTCGCCGGACCGTACCGCCGAGTGGAGCGGGGTATCGCCGTAGTCAGCGCCCGCGTCGCAAGGGTTTGCCCCGTGGTCCAGGAGGAGCTGGACGACGGGATCGTAGCACGACGGGCTGAACCTGGCGCCGGGCTGCTGGCAGTAGCGCGCGGCGAGGGAGAGGGCGGTCATGCCGTCCGTGGCGCGCTCGTCGACATCGTTGTACGGCAGGAGCGCCTTGATGGTCTCGACCGCGTGGTGCGCGACGTCCGCGTCGTCGAGCCGACCCTCGCGCTCATAGAAGCCGGGGTAGGACCCCATGGCCGCCAAGGGCAGCGGCAGGAACCCCCGGGAGTCGCGCACCCGCGCCATGGCCGGGCCCTCGGGCCGCTCGTCCAGCAGGAACCGCACGGCGGCGACGTTGTGGTACCGGCTGGCGATGTGGAGCAGGGTGGTGTCCCGGTCGCCGGTGCTATCATACATGGCAATGCGGGCGTTGACGTCGGCGCCCTCTTCGATGAGGCGTCGGAGGAGCGGAGGTCGGCCTCTTGTCACGGCGAGACTGAGCGTTGTTTGCACCAAAAGGTCCTCATTATTCGAATCCTCCTCATCCTCCATATACTCTTCCTCGATACCGACTGGCTTTCTTCCGGTACTCGTCCCGAGCGTTTGCCCTCGAATCCAGGAGCAGCCCGATGATCGCCTCCAATCCATCGACCCAGGCGTCAAGAGTGGCTTGGTGCTCTTGATACCAGCGCAGTTGACGACATGCGAAGAGAAGAGGTGAATACTCGCATTCCTCGGCTTCGTCATTAGTCATCTCCGGCCGTCCTATCATGAGCCGAACAACCTCGATCTGTCTCTGTTCAATCGCCCGGCGCATGACCTGTCGGTCCGACTCCCCCTTCATGGGCTTCACACGGTCCCAGCCCTCCCGAAAGATGCCGTCGTTGTAGTCTTGGTACTTCAAGAGCGCTTCAACAACGCCGACACTTCCCAAATGTACCGCGAGCATCCAGGGGGTCCCACTTTTGCGAGGCTCTGGGGCATAGACATACGGTATTATGCGGTTGTTCTTGAAGCAAGGCGCGTTGTGCAAGTATTCCTCGAAGGCGGCTACATCGTCCATCTTGATGATGTCGTAAAAGCTGTGTGTCGGGTCGGAGGGCCCCACCCAATTTTCAATGTGTACATCCTCGGGTTCCGAGTCGTCACGGGTACTAGGTGAAAACATTGGCCGGGTGGCATGGGCTGGGTGTGGGGGACAAATACTGAGGGGGTGGCGTCCTGATAGAACAGGAACTCACTGCCGGCATTCTTCACTGTCTTTTATAGAGACACGACAGCTGTCAATTGTTGAGCGACGAGCCCCGCTTCCCAATATACTGAGGTTCGCCATCAAGAACTGCCCCTATCATATTGAAGCCTTGGTGAATAAGTCAGGCTCGCCGGGTGAGTCAACCGGGGAGATCCACAAGTCGGGTGGACCGTTGCGGACACGGGGACGAGATGGAGCCGTGCAGCATCAACTCGCATACATTTGGTTCCTTCACATATTCCGACTACAGCAATGGTACTCCGCGATTTGAAGCTTCCCTATCTTTCACTGGTGGCAAGGAGGCACATTCAACAAGGACTGAGAGAGCTTAGAAGATGGCAACCTCGTTTTTTGACCATGTAAAGAATTTACAACATGACATCTGGCTTTGAAAATCCGGCAGTTGGTCCCATAGGTACTGTGCCCCTCATGACTTGTACCAACTTGAGACATTGAAGATTACTGAAGTCAGCACAGATTTTACGTTCCTCACTTAAGAGATGGTTTGTGCTCCTTGAAAAACTCCTCTTCGGCCTCGGTGCTCTCCCGTCCCAATATCTTGTTTCGCGTGGGGTACCTCCCAAACCGCTCCAGCTGCACCAGATGCCTCTTGGTGCCCGCGATGCCCATTTCAACCCACTCGTGCTCCTGCTGAGTCGTGCAGCGTGTCTTGAGGTTATCCCACAAGCAGCGGGCGGCAATGACCGAGATCAGGCTCTCCCGGTTGAGCAGCGTCATGCAGAAAGTGGACGCCTGAATGACGGGGACCTGCTTGTCGAAGTCCTGGGCGAGGGCCCGGGTGGCGACGTCCCACGCCTGCTCATCGCCCGCAAAGGCCTCGGGCGTGCCGCGGAACAGGTTCCGGGAGAACTGGTCGAGGAGCGCGACGAGCGCGACGCTGGACTCGGGGCTCGCGGTGGCCCAGCCGTCCAGTTCGCGGTTGCGCGCTTTCCGCACCAGGTCCCCGAACTCGGCCTTGAGCTGGTCGTCGAGGCCCGCTGGGGCGATGATCCACTCGATCGGGTTCCGGTCGAACCAGAAGTTCAGGACCCGCTGGACCTCGGGATCACCGTTGGCGGCACTCATGATGGGCCCTCGCGGTGTGGTGGCAGAGTGATGACGGATGCGGGACGAGATTTGTACTCTTGAGGGGTAACACTGATGCAGTTTCGTGGCGCGGGAGAGTTGTCGTGGGAGATAACTCATAACGGGTTAGTTGTTGAGCGGGTTGTGAAGAAAACGAAGGCAGCCCTACATGTGATTGTTAGTGTTGCGGCCACTGGGAGGATCCACCCCCTGACCTGTCAACCCCGCACTAAAAGTAAGGGCGGCCAATGGCTTGGCTTGGCAATGTCGGGAACCAACAACCAACGTCCATCTCATCATTGGTATGATCATGGCTACCTTCCCGTCAGCCGGCTTTTAACAAAAAACGAATGTCTGTGTCGAACACACCGGGCCTCCTCAAGGACGGCTCAGATTAGGTTCTAGTTGGTCATGACCAAGCAAGTTGGGGCTACGAAGGTCACGGGACCCAAAGAGAAAGAAAAATTCGATCCCTTTTGTGTCTTTGTAGTCACGTTCAAGGATCCTGGCTGAGGTTTCTTATCGATATTTATCAAATCTCGGCGTCAGTATTTGCTGTTCTTGGAGTCAACAGGATGTGTCGGGAGAGAAGAGTATAAATCTTTCGACCAAGCGGGCGGTTAGTTCATCCCGCAAAAGACATTGGGATAACTGGAATGAATGCTTACCTACGTGATATTCCGTATGCTGAAGTTGCTTTCGGATGTCATTAGCGTATCGCGTGTATGCTTGATGTCAACGTCCGGGGGCCGGGCCCCGACCGTTGCGAGGAAGCTAGCCGGGTTTATCGGACCCGCGGACCCGAATCTACATAGTTTACCCAGAGACCCCTATTTCACAGCCTACCAAACCAAAACTCTACGCTGACCCCATCCAACGAGCTGAAATGAGAGAAACGACTAGCTTGCGTCAATGCTGATGACAATCCCAAGAGCAAACGGAGGCGGCTTTCGTCAATCCAGAAATCCCGACACTCGCCGGGGACTCGGCTGGTGTGGACAAGTGTACCACAGTCGCCTGTGATCAAACTTTGTCTTTTCTTAGGATCTCTGTACGAGTTTGTTGGCCCTTGCATAACGATGGGGCGGCAGTATTGTGATTAGACCTCACACCCATTGAGGCAGCTATATTAACCGCATCCGGCCCAGGTTCTCGTGGTAACAACATCTCTCTTCATCTCAACACTTGCTCGAAGTAAAACTTTTCATACTACTCCCGAAACCTATCCGCTATCTCCTCTTGTTATCATAAAATCTCCTACCATGACCGACTACGAGGCTCCCGCCGGCCCCCCTCCACCAACCGTGCCGCAGGGTTGGGCTTCGCGTTGGAACGAACAATATCAGGCTTGGTAAGTTCAGTGCGCCTAGACACCCATCGATCCGATCGACTCTTGCTTCCGGGACTGTAAAGAAATCAACTAATATGCGTCCAAACTTAGGTTCTATGTCAACACGTTCACCAAGAAGTCGCAGTGGGACAAGCCCACGGGGCCGGCTGAGGACCCCAGCGCCGCGCCGGCACCAACTGGTCCACCACCCAGCCAGCCTGCTACGGAGAAGCCAGCCACTGCGGAGCGGGACTTCACAGAGCAAGCCCCTACTGTCGACCTCGCGACCAGACCAGGCGCTGCTCCCCCGTCCCCGGCCTATTCCGGCGAGAATAGAGCCCCTGCGGCCACCCAGGAAAAGAAGGGTGGGTTCTTCAACAAGATCGTAGGGAGCTTCCAGGAGAAGACCAAAGAGGCATTCCCTCAACAGCAACAGCAACAGCAACCGGCATACTACGGCTCGCCTCCACCCCAACAGCAAGGATACTATGCGGGCCCGCCGCCAGCAATGCAGCAGCAGCCGCAGTACTACAGCCAGCCAGTCCAGGGAGGCTATTATGCCGCTCCTGCTCCTCAGCAACAGCAGTACCAGCAGCCTGCTGATAAGAAGAAGGGCATGGGGGCCATGGGTGGTGCGGCAGTTGGGGTAGGCGCCGGCCTTCTGGGCGGAGCCTTGATCGCCGGGGCCATCTCGCATGGAAACGAGGAGGAGGCATACGAAGAGGGAATGGCTGATGCGGGGTACGATGGTGATGATTTTTGATTGGGCGGGACAAAGGATCATCATCCCATTGATGTATTCACCGGCCTTGTACCAGGGAGCGCATGATTAATCAATTTGACAGACAAAAACGTAATTTGAAACATTTTGTCGCACCCATGCGTAGGCTTTGGCCGGGGAGCGGTCACCAAGATGCCTTCGAATGCATGAATGCCTTTTCCTTTGTTCTGTTCTTCGCTCTCCAGGGGATTCTTGAAACATGTTTAGTGCTCGCCCGGCTCGACACTATGCAGTCATCTGCACTGCGTTTTTGCCTTGCCGTATGTTCCAATCATTATTTAGGCCATCTGGACACTGCATCCTAAGGCGTTCATCCGACGCTAAGGTAGACAGCCGCTTAAGCTGCGGAAAGCGAGGCAAGTAAAGGATATTGCACATCTTGGACGAAATATTACTGGTGTGACTGCACTACTGACGTGGCCTCAACGATGATGTAAATGCCATTGGAAGACGTAAGCCGCATAAAGCCACCGACATCTTTGCCAGTCGCTCGCCGGGCGTCGGTAGGCTGTGTGTGCTAACGCGGCTGACCTGCAGTGGAACCGGTTTTATCAAGCCGAAAACCCCCAGTTGTCTGGATTTACAATTTGATGATTACTTACCACATATTGTCGACATTGAGTTTCCCATTTCAAAGAGCTTGCGATACGATGGAAAATCTTTCGAGCGACGAGTTTCGACTGCTCAATCTTTTACCGGGCGACGTCCACAAGCCTCTGTGCTGCGACCTCACGACCAGTAACCTTACTAACCCTCCGCCTTACGAAGCGCTTTCGTACGTATGGGGTGATGGTAAGGACACAGTCGAGATCGAAGTGGCAGGCCAGCGGCTCGCCATAACGACAAGTTTAGAGGCCATTCTCTTCCGACTTCGTCAACCATCAGAGCCGCGAACGTTATGGATTGATCAGCTTTGCATTGACCAGTCGAATCCGGCGGAGAAGACATCGCAAGTTCAGAAGATGCGTCTTATCTACTCGAGCTGCGAACATGCTCTCATTTGGCTGGGCGAATTTGCTCATGGCATACAACGTGAGGATGCGGAAGGAGCGTTCGCTGTTGTTGAATACATAGCAGCATTCGACTGTGAAAACAGCAACTCGATCCCTTCGCGCCCTCAATGCATAACATCTGACAAGTGATTCGAGAACGCCATGAAAGCCCTCGGTACAATCAGCGTTGCAAAATGTCCTTGGTGGCATCGAATTTGGACAGTCCAGGAAGTCATGCTGCCTAGCAAAGCACATTTTGTTTGGGGGCCGTTGACATTGTCTTGGGCTACTGTCACCTCTGCCTTGAAGGTCTGGACACCATGGGTAAACAAAGGGGACACCACAATCGGGACATATGGCAACGGCGAGGGCATGTCTCCACGACAAATGGGCACGGCGATATCCTTAGGGGATATAAATGGTCTAATGACAATAGTGTGCTGGATAAATGATCCGGGGAAGGGCCGTGACACACCAATTGCGGCACTAATCAAATGGCGGGATCGACTCGCGACAGATCCACGGGACAACGTATATGCCTTAACAGGCCTGTACACAGCCAAATCACTTCCAAGGAGCAGCAAATGCGATTACTCATTGGACGTGAAACAAGTGTTCATCGACTTCACGCTAGACCTTATCTTCAGGCACGACATTAAGGCTGATTTATCGCCTCTGACTCTTGATCCTTGGCAAGACGAGATTGAGCGTGTACCGGGACTACCCCGTTGGGCAATAGACATGCGCCAAGTACCACAACACCCCAGTGAGTCATGGCGAGTGTTTTGGTTTTGCCGTCATTACGAAGCGAACAGAGGGTTGGCCCCTACTGGTGTCCCTGAATATACAGGCGGACGCTTACAAATGCCTGGTGTTGGCGTTGACACAGTGGAGCTCGTAGGCAACGGCCTTTTCCTCCCCACAAAAAACACAGGGCAGGGTCAAACCCTGGCCGTGTACGAAGAAACCCCCCTTATCACCCGGAAGACCGTGATATCATGGTGGAATCCGTTCTGCAACGACGAGAACCAACATCTCCCTGATAGCTTCCGTCGAATCACCCCTACAGGCTCTAGTCAGTACGAGCTGTTTTGCCGGCTCATACTAGGGGATACGCTTGGGAATGAAAACCATCGACCAGGGAGGTATAATACCATCAAAGATAGGCAAGACCTGTCGGAATATCTAGGAACGGGCAAGGACAATGGCATAATAAAGCAACACATGAAGCACCAACTGAAAAACAGGCGGTTTTTCGTCACTAAGAAAGGGCTTATCGGCCTAGGTCACCTGGATACCATGTGCGGTGACGAGGTCTGGGTGTTCCATCACGGCCGAGTACCATTCATTTTGCGCAGGAGAGAAAGTTCGTGTAGCCATGGTAACGAAAACGGTGAGGATTACGATTTTGGCGGTCATTGCTACGTACAAGGGATTATGATGGGAATAGGGTGGGCTCTTAAGGATCTCGAACGCCGCAGAGTCTGCTTGCATTGAGTGTCTTGAATACCAAGGACTAGGAGGATTCGGAAGCATCTGCGTGCAGGCTCCGGCGCTGAACGGGATCCCATAGTTGCCAAGCTCGGTAACCGGAACAGGGTTGTTTATTTCAGTTTCAAGCATTCAGATAGGCACGAAGGCAATTTGATTGTCAATTAACTTTCAAATAGATATCGGTAATATAAGATGATGTGCGTAAAAATTGGTGGGTGCGGGACTGCACGTGGTCGTCCCTCGGTTCCCTGGATGAACGCGATCTTTATTCGATGTCCATGCGGAATGTGCCGCAGTGGAATTCTATGGCCTTGATGAAGTAGCCTCGAAAGTATTGGAAGTCAGTCTGACAGCCGAGTTTCTGGGTCGGCTGAATCGGCCAGGAAAGGGACGATCCCTGGCCCTAAGGATACATGCCGTGGTCGACGATGCAAGGGTGCCACCGGCTTCCGACAGGTCGCCTTCTGCCTCTTTCTAGATTTCTCTAAGCCTCGGCACATGGTTTTGTGTTGGAGAGATGGTTTCGCCAAATTATACCTCGACCACTCGGCTCGGCCCTGAAAGATCAGTATCAGAGGCTATTCCAGAGCTAATAGCTACGAGTCCCACCTGATGTGAAGATCGTCGTCTGTTATTTGTTGAAATGCTATTGAGCGTTTCGAAGGTGTTTGGTATAATACCTTGATCTTGACTTTATTATTTTTGAGGTAACCTGCTCCTTGTGAGTCTTTTGTTTCTGCCGGGGAGCTTTGGAACGAATGAAAAAGATGAAGATTCATTGTATTGCCAAGACCCTGGCAGGGCGCCGCAAGAAACAGCTGCCTTGCTTTTGTTTTTTGGGGTCTCAGGCTCCCCTGTTATGCATCTTGCCTTGCATTAGAAAGACAATATTTGAGAAGATACTCCTCTTTGAGAACCCCTTACACTCGGTAAGATGCAGAAAACTCGTTTACTTATCACATATGATAGATTTTCAACCGGCTAAATGCAAACGCCTCAGGTCATGATCCAGTCGTCAATGCATCTTGTGCACCTTCAGATACTTGCTTCTCTCATTGTTTCTATTGGTATCTGCAGTTTGCCTCCATGATTCTAGATGGCTTCTGCGAGGACCGACAACAGCCGTTAACCGTCCGCTTGGCAAGCGCGATAACACAATCAGAAGGTGAAATTGCCGTCCCTCCTTGGCGGTCTTGGCAAACTGCGACCACTCCACCCCCGCCAGACTCGACCTTCCTCATCGGTGCTGGAGATCCGCATTCAATGCCGTCGGTCCCCATGAACTGGACGGCGCCCAGCCCTTGGCAGAGTTCGCCGCATCATTTCCGACCAGTCATGTCGCACGGAAGTCGTTATCGAATATTCCAGTGCCCTGGTTCGTGACCACCATGTCGACTTGATTTTGCTATATAAATGACGCGACACTGCCCATTACCTTTCGGAATGTTTCTGGCACCAGGTTTCCCCTCTCTTTTGACAATCTAAGTATTGGGATCGCACTATACGAGGACTGCCACGATGAGGAACTCTATGGTCGTCGCGGCGATGCTGCCCCTGGCTACTCGCGTCATGGGTGCATACAAAGTCATGGTGGAATCGGAGAAGCTCCAGGCCGACATGAAAACTGAAGGGCACGAGTCAAGCCAATCAATCCAGGCTAGTTGCGCTTCTTATCGAACAGGGGTTACTAACAGTTTCAAAGCCTGATGTCGCATCTCGAAGCCCTGAACGAGATCGCCTTCGCCCACGGCGGCAACCGCGCCTTCGGCCTCCCTGGCTACGACGCCTCCGTCGACTACGTCTACAACCTCGTGTCGCAGTACCCCGGCGCCAAGGCGTGGAAGCAGGACCTACCAGGTCTCTACAACTCCGTCGAGAGTATTGAGTTCAAGGTCGACGACAACTCCATGTACGTCTACGGCCTGACCTACTCGCCCTCGACCAGCGAGGAGGGCATCACGGCGGAGCTGGTCCTGGGCCCCGAGGGCGCCGCGGGCTGCGACGCCGCCAACTACGAGGGAATCGACGTCAAGGACAAGATCGTCTTGATTCAGCGGTTCCGCTGCCCCACGGGCGGCACCCTCGCGGGACGCGTGAAGCCTGCCAAGGCTGCCGGCGCGGCGGCGGTCATTGTCTATAACGATACCCCCGCCAAGGTCACGGGCGGCACGCTCAGCGAGCCGAGTGACGACTTGGCACCGTGCGGCTACATTAACGAGGCCGATGGTTTGGCGCTGAAGGAGCGCATCGATGGCGGGGAGTCGGTTACTGCCCACTTCCAGCAGACGCAGACGATTGAGACGAGGACCACGCAAAATGTGATCCTGGAACTTGAGGGAGGTGACGAGGAGAACGTCATTATGGTAAGTATACCAAAATCTTCATACTTGCCTATGGTGTGTAGACTAATGGGACATACAGCTTGGTGCCCACCTCGACAGTGTTCAGGCTGGCCCAGGTATCAACGATGACGGTAAGTCCTTCTGAACCGGTCCTCAGGGTATGAATCGGGTCACTGACGAAGTCCTTCACAGGCTCCGGAACCACCCTCCTCCTCGAGCTGTCCAAGGCCCTGGCCCAGTACCAGACCAAGAACAAGGTCCGGTTCGCCTGGTGGGCCGCCGAGGAGAACGGCCTGGTGGGGTCCAAGTACTACTGCGCCAACCTGCCGACGGCCGACGTGGACCGGCTGGTGGCCTACCTCAACTTCGACATGGTGTCCAAGGGCTACTTTGGCGTCGCCGACACCGACGGCAGCACCCACGGCTCCGTCGCCCCGCCCGGGTCCGAGGTCATCGAGAAGCTCTGGGTCGAGCACTTCGAGGGGGCGGGGCACGAGGTCACGCCCGCTGTGCTGTCCAACGGTAGCGATTATGCGGCTTTCTGGCAGGTTCTGAACAAGCCCTTTGGGTTCCTCCATACTGGGACTGGGCAGGAGCAGGATCCTTGTTACCACCAGGAGTGCGACACCATCGAGAACCCCGATCCAGAGACTCTCACCGTCAACGCCAAGGTAAGTAGCGCTTAGGAATAACTCCCAGGACGAGTGTGGGACGAGTTCAGCTAACAAATGACTCAAGGCTGCTGCGCATATGCTGGCCATCATTTCGATGGACGGGACGGAACTCATCCCCAAAACCCCTGTCAACGCCTCTATGTTTGAGAATGTCAGGACAAGGTCGGTTGGGCCGGATCTGATCATGATCGAGGAGTTGGAGGCGTTAGGAGAGAGGCATCTTGGGTGTGGTCACGAGGTGTAGTATTGATGTGATTCGCAATACTCTGCTTAATAGATATTGGCATCTTGATGCATAGCTAAAACTCATGTACGCAACAACTGTTGGTTAAGTAACCAGACCCTGAGTGATCTAGCAGCCACATTTCACTCTTTTGGCATCAAGCTCAAGAGCCTCCCCACACTGGCGCGGTCGCTGGACCATCCTACGGAACAGGAAAGCGGTTGGGATCCCTTTCGAACACAGGTCCATCAATACTGAAAGGAGTGCCGCTGCCGAGCTCTGCCTCTCTCTTCTTCGTCATCCTGTTGGCGAATACTACCATCACAAGATCCCAGTCGCGGTTAGAAAAAGGGCCGTCCTTGTAAAAATGGAGTCGAAGCAGTGCCTTGAACGTCTTCTTTGCTCATAGGTGCGTAAGCCTTCAAAATCATCATGGTTTTGGTGAGATTAGCAGCCAGCTCTCTTGCCACATACCTCTAATTCCAGCAGGTCCCCCCAGAACTCCTCGAATTCATAGTGCCGGCCTCTGGTATCGAAGAGGATGTACTCGACACAGTCGGACCCGAGCTTCGGCAAACGGTAACCGAACTGAGCCCTCGCGTGTAGGATCTTCAGTCGAGGGAAGTCCACTGCCGCCAGTAGCTGCTCCTCGGTCTCCCCGCGCGTCGTTCTTCTGATTTCTTCGGCGCGAAGACGAACCCTGGCACCCGTGAAAACCAAAGTGCCGCTTTCAATATATTGCGCGTACATGCTACGGCGCTCCGAATCAATGTTCCAGAACAGGGCGGTGAGGCAAGGGTCGGTGCGGACTTGGGTTGGGTGGCGCCACAGAACCGGGATGATACTCTGGAACCACAAACGATTTGAGGCAGGCGAGGGGCGCGAGGGCAGCTCGTCTCTGCTCCAAACGGACGCCTGGGATGTCCGCGTACTTGGTACGATCGAAAATACCCCCATCGCCATGGTTTGGTTTCATGACTTGGAGGTTTTCGTAGATGAAGTCGACTATCAGCGCGACAAGTTCCGGAATGCCGAACACCTCCTGTGCAGCGCTTGTGGAAGTGGAAGTGGAACTCGACATCGTGGAATATTCAGCTAAGTGAATTCCGTTTGGGAGACTGTGAAGAAAGTCGGTAAAGGGGTCAGTGAGAGGAAGCCACATAGAATTTATACGGATTTCCTGCTGTCATTCTTGACTGGTAACCTAAAAGCCTCATCCAAGGTTAGGCAACAGACCTATTTCTCAGGCATCAGTTATACAGCGCATACAGGCAGCAACATACCGTGACAACGCCTGTTTTATTGCATTGTAGATCTCATCATTGATCATCAGGCCAGAAACCGTGTTTCTATCATGTTCTTACATGTACTAAGGCGAAAATTGACATGAGTGGGATGTATTGAGGTGTTTTCATTTGTTGTCTGTCATCCAGTGACACTATAGATACTCCCAGAACCTTCATGTGACGGTATTTCTTTGCTGATAGGCACGCATGCAGTGGCTCAAGATCTCTTCGCCGGCGGTACCCCGAAATGTGAATACGGTATACCCATATAAGTTGAACCTATGTCCCTGGTATCGATATCAAAGGGAATCTGATTTCCCGTCTCCGATGCCCTTTGTGCTCTCACACGTCTGCGAAGCTTCGAAAACACCACACGACATGCCGGGAGTAGCACCTTCGGGTGAAGACTCTGAAGTTGCGGAAATATTACCTGCGTCTTCGATACACACCAAGTCAGTACTCGAGAACTACCACCTCCCTCATTCAGTGTTGTATTATTTTCAGGAGTGATGCATTCCGTACTTACCGGGAGCTGATCCAGAACCACTCTAGACCTCACTAGATCGGCGCCCATTCCGCGGAGGGTTGTTTTATGCCGGTCGAGAAAGATTGCTTCAACACAGTTTCGCCCAAGCTGGGGAATGCTGTCGCCATGATCCATTCCGCGTAGGACTAGCCACCTCAACCGGGGAAAATCGAGTTCGGGTAGCACGTTCTCGGGGACAATGTGGGGACACGGTCCGGAGATCTGTCCGATCGCCGCCCGATGGGCACAGTAGCACGGATCCGGGGTTCCTTTGAACACTTTAATGGCGCCGCGCTGAACATATTGCGCGTACAGACCGCGACGCGCTGGAATAATTGCACGGAACAGTGTGTTGAGGCAGGGATCGCGCCATGTCACGCACGTGTGTCGCCACAGGCGCGGGATGGTGACGGCGAACCACATGTGGTTCAGACAGGCGAGGGGTCCCAGGGCGCGCCGCTTGAGCTGCATCGCGTCGACCGACGATTGGTCAATCAAGTCGAGGAAGCGTGACGGGTCGCCGTTCAGGCCGTTGCGGGCGTACACGTCTTGGTCGATCGCGTCCAATATCAGCGCGGCGATCTCGGGCAGGCGCAAAGCGCGCTGCGCGGCGCTTTCTGGGGGCGAAGTCGTCGACATCGGAAGAGCATGGGAATAAGTTTGAAGATGCTTGGAGGGAGAGTTGGGGCTCAGGATGTAGTAGATGGAAGAGATGCCATCTCTACTCAACATGGGTGCTGTTGCCTAAAATGCATGTTGGCCGCACAGGGCCAGTGGCGTAAAAAGAACGTAGGTGTTATCTCGTGGGAACGAATCAAGAAGCGCGATCCTAGTCATCTTCTCATAATTTGGGAACCTCATGTCACGTGCGTATAGTTAATCCAAATTGTGCAAAGGTTGCCTTTATACTATTACAGTTGAAAGAACAGCTTGCATCACATCAAATCCCGCAGGACGACAAGTAAATCCATATAGCAAACTGACAAAAGTATATTGAAATCGTGTGGTGTACTTCTGGTCTACTCTAGCTAGCCTGTAAACACGAAACAGTAAGATTCATTTCTCATCCACCCGACGCTTCTGACGCCGCGTATATCAACCTCGAACGGAACACTGTTGCCCGGCTCTGCCGCCCTATTCCTTCTGATTCTGACGTACCGCTCAAGCAGTGCATACGTGGTATCATCACCGGCGTATAGCGCGATAGGACGAAGCTTTTTGACATGCGGAAACACCGTGTCCATTGCCTTAGGGTTAAGATAGTCAGCACTTGGAGCAACCTTGTTTCATCCAAGTCTTGATTCCTTCTCAGTGTCTTGGTGCCTCATGTGAGGGGAACTTACTAGGATAAGATCCAGGCCGTTTGCGACGTCGAATACCGAGATACCCTCTATTCCCTCAATTGAACAAGTGTACGGTACGAGGAAGATCGCCTCAATACGGTTTTCTCCAAGCCGAGGCATGAAACGACCTGGGGCGTCTTGTACGACCAACCACTTCAACCGAGGAAACTCGATCCCGGATAGTATGTCCGTTGAACCCATCCTCGAATCGGTCTTGGACTGTTCGGCGTCGTTCTGTGAGCCATTCTGGCTAGGCTGTGGATCCTCGCATACCATTACGGTGCCGAGTTCGACATACTGGGCGTACATGTTGCGCCGCGCCGGGGCAATGCCTTGGAACAACGTGGGGAGACAGGGGTGGCAGATATGGCGCCACAAGCGCGGTATGACCAGCGCAAACCACATATGGTTGATACAGGCGATAGGTCCAAGGGCACGCCTCTTGTGCTGAAAAACCTCAAATTGGTTTCTGGAGCAATCAATGTCCTCGAACGTGTTGATGTGACACCCGTGACGAGCGCACACGTCTTGGTCAATTGCTTCCACCATCAATGAGACAATCTCGGGTAGGCGCAATGCCCGCTGCATTGCGCTGTTGGCCGTTGAAGCTGAGGCTGACATCGTCGGAAAGGCATCGAAATGGGGTACGGGGAGATGTGGGTGAGTACTAGGAGTCGGTGAGCAGAGGAAGGACTTGCACCTGCTCAGAACCTTTTTCTTTTGTGACACCTTGCTGCCTAGCCATGACCAGCGCGTAAACCGGACGCAAACGGTTTTGTTGCGGGCACGCGTCAACAGACGCGACCTTGGCCAGCTTCCTGCAGCTTGCCGATGGGACACGTCTTGCCCCTGTCAAGTGAGTATCGCGTACCGTGTAATGTCTTGGCCGTGTACTACCCGACGACAAGCAATTAGCCAAGTCGGCGGGTTGAATGGTCAACACTGATCGATTCGACGGCAATTCTTGCAGGACATTGATGAGGAGTTTCCTGCGTCCGAATACTTCAACGGTATCATGGGTGGAGTGGATGCCAGTAAGGCAGAAGAGTGTTGCCGCTCTGCATATCTACTAGTCACGTGGTCCTCTACATCCTCGATGATGCAAATGCTGCTGTTAGCATATCTGAGAAGTAAATGTCGTGTAACACCAGCACTCACCTCGCCCAATGATCCCCTGATCCTCATCTTGTTCTTGACGTAATCCCCAAGCTCGATGAAGACATCAGGAGGATTTCTCTTCTGTCCTCAACCCCTGATGGCAAAAAGGGGGGTTGAATCCGCCAGCCACAAGATCGATCTTAGGAAAAGTCGCCAGCATATGGCTCGTGTTCATCGTCACTTCCCGCCCCTCAATACTACTGGCGTTGCGACCCCGTGCTTAGCTGGCGCTTCGGGCCGACAGCAGCAATGACTCGGGTGGCATATTATTCTCCATGCAGGATATCCGAATGACAGGAAACGAGGAGGTCACATGCTGAATTGTGCACAGGGGGTTGGTTAAGGAGGCGTAGAACTCATTATTCGCCAGAGAAACTGCATACCACTGTCTCGAAAGACCCATATATTGAAACTGAGCTGTGTGGACTGCGAACGTAATACGCGGCGAACTAACTAAAGGGTGGCGATCGTTGCTGTGCATCGGAATCCGTGTCACTAAGATGGGCAACGTGCGGTGGCTGCCATGCTACCGGCAGTTGCAAGACTCGGCTTTAATCTCCATGCAGGTTTAGAGGAAGCTTCAAGGCGAGTTGGCGCTTCAGAGGTGCACTGCTTGGTGGTTGGCGTGGCGTCTCGTGAAGTCAAGATAGAGTGCGGCTAGTGAAACCGCCGTCCGAACCAAGAGACCCTCCCAATTTCGTAGCGTTTTGAAACAATTTGAGGGGCGCTGGATTAAGCGAGCCTCACTTCGTCTTTGGTCATCGTTTTCGTACTTCATTTAATCCGAGCTTCTTGGTCTGGACCCGCGCATTGCAGATACGGGGACGGCCGTCTCAAGTTCGAGACGCCGTTCCGGAACAGCCGAAGGAGAGGGTCTTCCCGAGATGCTTCCGAGCCATCCGCGTGGCGACGGAGCTTTTTCCAAATGGCAAAGAAGCATTCAGGGGACGCCTTTGTTCGGTTAGGGTTGCGAAAGAGTTGGGGCTAAACCAACACCGGCTCCCCTGGTCAGGTCGCATCGGAAGCCAATTGATTGCTTTAGGCTCAATTTGTTACAAAGCTGCAATGCCGGGCTCAAACGCCCCCCTCAGAACCGATGACTTCAACGAAACTAACCCCAGCCATTTTCGCGAGTGGTGTCGCACCACTACTGGCACCACCACCGACAAGTCCCCAATACTACCCTACCTCCCGCGGAACCCAGCACCGCGGGAAATTTACCTAAAAAGCCCTTTAGTCATGGCGGACCCTAGACTCTCACTGCCTCGCTTCTCGTGCCACCTCCCTCACTGGTCAAAATGAGAGACTACACGCTGCTCGATTGGTTCATTATAGGCGCCTACCTGGCTGCCGGGCTTTTACTCGCCTATTTGGCCCGCATCAACTATTTGCTCAAAGGGACCCCCGAGGAGGTCCGGAAACTCACGGATTCGACATGGCAGCCAGCACAGCTCAGGGTGGCCTATGAGAAAGTTCGCGCGCATCCTGCCGATTACACGGCCAACTTGCCACCAAAGCAAAACCGACGATATGTCGTGACTGGAGGTTCCGGTATGAGGCCTTTCTGCTGGCTACCCCCTTTCCGCCCAGTACCGGCCTTTTGTCTAACCCTCTACCTAGGTCTTGTCGGGGGCTTCATCGTCCTCCAGCTCTTGGCACGCGGCACCCCACCCCAGAGCATCCGCATCATCGACATCCGCAAGACGGAGCGGAGCGACATGCAGACGGGGCCGGCCGCCCGAGTGGGGTTCGTGCAGACCGACATCACGTCCAGGGCGTCGGTGGAGGTCGCCTTCGGCCGGGAATGGCACCCCTCCGTGGCCAAGCTGCCGCTGACCGTCTTCCACACGGCCGCCGTCATCATCCCGTCGGACCGGTCCAAGTACATCTACGACTTCCCCGAGCGCGTCAACGTGACGGGCACGCGAAACGTCATGGAGGCCGCCGAGGCGGCGGGCGCGGATATCTTCAGCGTCACGTCGTCGGCGTCCATCGCGATCCGGCCGATCGAGCCGTTCGTGTCGCCGTGGCGCTTTGGGGCTTGGCCTCGGTACTTCTGGCAGGTATTGGATTGCCGTGATTTTTGGAAGCCCCTTCGCCCCCACGAGGAGTTCTTCGGTAACTACCCGGCCTCCAAGGCCGTGGCGGAGCGGGCGGTTTGCGCGGCCAACAAGAATGGGTTCCGAACCGGCTGCATACGGCCTGCCAATGGCATCTACGGCAGCCCGTCCGACAACATCTTGGGAGACCCTCTAGCCAGGGCCGTCATGCCGACGTAAGCTTACAACTCATGTCCCCAGTGCAATATACATAACTGACTTGAAAATGATGCTAGATGGGCCACTCACATTGTGCAGAGTTTTGTGCACGGTGCTAATGTCGCCGTCGCCCATCTGCACCACGAGGCCGCCCTTTTGCAACCAGACTGCCCCCAAGCTGGGAGGCCTTTCGTTGTCACCGATCCCAATCCCCCGATTGCCTATGATCACATGTACACGGCTATCCGGACCCTCTCAATCCATCCCTTCATGGTCCTCTCACTGCCACCAGTTGTCATGCTGCTTATGGCCCACGCTATTGAGTGGTGGTCGATCCTGCCTTACCGATTCCCCAGTTTCAAATCCGTCATTCCTGCGGTCCGTGGCGACGCCCGCTACCTGAAGCCGGGCCTGTTTTCCATCTGCACCCACCTAGTCGCGACCAACGAGGAGTCCGCGCGGCCCCTGAGCGAGGGGGGGTTGGGGTACAAGGGCGTGACGACGACAATGGAGGGCATGGTGCGGCAGATCCTCGAGTGGAACACGGAGCATGCGGGCGCCAACGGCCAGGGCTACATCGCCAGGAAGGCCTATACGACCTCGGTGTCGCTGGCCGACCACATCCAGAAGCTGGGGACGCTGAGCAGTACCATCACGACCTCGGGGCGGTACACCTCGGAGGAGTAGGACCGGGGAGACGGGAGATGTAAGAGGATTGAAGTTCCACGTGCATTAAGGACTGGAGTTTTGACGCGAAACGACTTAATGATAATCGATATTTGGTTTTATTCTAATACTACTGTAGTAATGATTCTTAGCGGCTGGTTTTAAGCCGAGCACCGAGAGCCGCTGATCCCGTCTTCAGGATGCAGAACGCGCTACAACTATGACGGGTTAGGGGCTGCCACTAACCTGGTTCACCCCCACCCTCTTGTGAAGTGACGAGTCTAGTCGAGCTTTGGCAATGGTGCGGTTGGACGCGACAACCTGAACTCGCAATGCGTCTACCGTGTGCCACTGCAAGTAAGCTGACGCGGAGAGCCTGGGGTATTGCGCGACACTGGATTAGGTGTTTTTCTTCCTTGCGTACGAAGCGGGGTGGCAATGCCAGCTCAGGTCTTGCGCGGCTTGAGCTCCGACCTTTTGCTCCGAGATGGGGATCGGAACCCCCCGATTGAACAGGCAACAACATGGCTTGAGCCGAGTATTTAGTCCCGCTTACACCCTCAAACCCCATGCCGCCCATGTCTTCCAGCCACCTAAAACTAGTTTCGTGACTACTCTCTGTATCGCTATCAAACATGGCCGACGCAACAACCACCAAGACAGGGAGCCCTGCCGCCCAGGACACCAACAAGGTCGGCGGCCCCCGAGAAAGGATCCCCTGGAGGATCGAAACCCCGACCCCGGCCGACGTGCCCGCCATCGTCGACGTGCAGTGGAACGCCTGGGTCTCGGAGCGCATGCAGCGCCTGTTCCCGCACACCGAGTCGGGCCGCCGCTACTCGGAGCGGGACCACCTGCTGAACGTGACGGGGCAGCCGAAGCGGCCCACCGACAACAAGAACAAGAACAAGGATGCACTGCCTGAGCCGGAAACGATGGTGCGGGTCGTCCGCGACCCCGGCGATGGCAGGGCGGTGGCGTTCGCCGTCTGGCGCCACATGCGGCCCGGCGACGACTGGGGCTGGGAGGCGTGTTGGTCGGCCTTCGATGATATCCCCGACATCCACCTCGAGATCGTGGAGAGCATGTTTGGGCCGTCGCGGAGGATTGAGCGGTTGGTCATGGATGGGGGGCGGGAGCATTTGCGTAAGTAATCTGTGCCACTGCCATTCATCTCTCTACACGACATTCGTTACTATGACGTTCTACTCACTGACCTCTAACCCACAGTACTCGAAGCCCTGGCGACTCTGGACTCGCACCGCGGCCAGGGCATCGGCACCGCCCTCGTGGAGTGGGGAAACGCCTATGCCGACGCCCGCGGGCTGCCCTCGTTCCTGCTTGCCAGCCCCCAGGGCAAGACTGTGTACGAAAAGGTGGGCTTCGCCGAGAAGGACGTCTCGACCCTCACGGACGAGAAGCCGTTCTCCCTTCCCATGGTCCGGCCCGCGAAGCAAACTAGCTAGGTGGACACATCTCTAGAGACGTGTAAATCGGCTGTGGTCTAAGGCATGCCTCTGTTCTGGGTTCCGAAAATGGCAAGCGCAGCATCCCACTTTTAATCGCATAACAGCAAGACAACTAGGTAGATAACGATTGCTTGTATATTCAGCATATAGTCAAGCCCTTCTGGCATGCGCCCCTCGTATGGTTAATCGCTTCGCAGATGCCAAGGCGCCACATGGCATCCGTTCAGCGGCGGGATTGGTCTCGTCACTGCTTGGCGTAAGCATGCAATTCATAGAATGAAGAAGCTAGAGACTACATGATGCCGCCCACCTCAAGATACCTACCGATAAATGATTCAGACAATTTTCTATAACTGTTCATGAGCAACACAATACATCGCAATGATGATGCCTGTGTCCATCCGCCGCTTGTTGCTGCTCAGCAGTCTGCAGACCGTCGCGCAAGCCCTATTGCCAGGAGGAGTCACCAAGCGCCAAGCAACCCAGCTGCGCGACCAGTACGATTTCGTGATCCTGGGCGGCGGCACGGCTGGCCTCACCGTCGCGGACCGTCTCAGCGAGGCATTCCCCCGCAGTAAGCAACCATAAAAATATCGGCCTCCCCCGTGAGCCAAGCAAATAATTGACCAGATTATCATGGGCAGAAACGGTATTGGTCGTCGAGTATGGCGACATCGAGTATGGTCGCGGCTTCTTCGACCCGCCGCAGGTCGAACCCGTGCCGGGCTTCCCGGGCGCCAGCACCTGGATGTTCAACTCACTGCCGAGTCCGCACATGGCTAACAAGACGGCCAAAGTGGTCGTCGGGAAGGTCGTCGGGGGCAGCAGTTGCGTCAACGGGCAGTTCTTTGACCGCGGGTCGCGCCTTGACTTTGATGCGTGGGACGCGACGACGGGCATCGAGGAGTTTGATCTGAGCAAGTACAGTTGGAACTGGGAGGGACTCTTCCCATATTTCAGAAAGGTAAGAAATTGGTGTCGTTCATCGAAAGCGCCCTGATTGAGAAAAAACACACACGGGTTTATCCAGGACACGTTGCTAACGACAGGCATTTCTCCAGAGCGTGACTTTCACCGAACCGTCCGAGGATAACGTCAAAGCATTTGGCTACACTTGGGACGACAGCGTCTACGGGGGCACCACGCCCATACACTCCAGTTTCCCGCCGTTTCAGTGGGCGGACCACCCAATTCTCCGAGACGCAATGAGCGAAATGGGCATTCCCAATTTACAGGAATGCGCCGGTGGTGACAAAGCGGGCATCTGCTGGGTGCCCACTTCCCAACATCCGATAACAAGCCGACGATCTCACTCGGGGCTAGGCCACTATGCGGCCGTCAACGCCACCAGGGACAACTACGACCTGCTTGTGGGGCACCAGGCTGTGAGGGTCCTGTATCCGGATGGACAGCTCAAGAGTGGCCGCCCGCCCCTGGTGGAAGTCAGATCGATGTCGGATGGCCAGCTATTTAACGTGACGGCGAAACTAGAAGTCGTGATATCGGCCGGAGCCCTGCATACACCGACGATTTTGCATCGCAGTGGGTTCGGTCCTGCTGAGGTACTACAAGAAGCCGGTATTTCGACGGTGGTGGACCTCCCAGGCGTGGGCGCAAACTTACACGATCACTCAGCCTCCATCATCGAATGGAATTGTGAGTACATATTTACCAAGTCGATAGATGAGTTACGAGATACTGACACAAATAAACGACTTCAAGACACGAAACCCTTGGATATGTCACCGTTACCGCAGGACATGTATGATCCCGCGTTCATAGCCGACGCCACAGCTGGCTTTAACGAAACACCAGCAAGAGGCCCCTACACGCTGGCCATGAGGAACAGCGCAATCTACATACCCCTGGCCAACATGACAGCCGACTTCGAGTCTATCATCGCCACCATCGAGGAGCAGCTTGCAAAGACACCGTCGGAGAACACAGCCTCATACCTTCCCCCCGACGTCCGCACCTCACCGGCCATGATGGCAGGCTACCAGCACCAGCTCGCCCTCCACCTTGCGCTGTACTCGGACCCCTCGACCCCGAGCCTCGAAGTCCCCTTCGGCGGCGGCACCACCTCGCTCTCGACCGTCAACCTGCACCCCCTGTCCCGCGGCACCGTGCGCCTCAACGCCACCCACCCCCTCGAGCAGCCCGTGCTGGACTACCGCGCCGGCAGCAACCCGCTCGACCTCGCCGTCGGCGCGGCCCACCTGCGCTACCTGCGCCGCATCGTCGCCACGCCGACCCTGCGCGCGCTCGGGGCCGTCGAGGTCCGGCCCGGGTCCAATATAACGACGACTGGGCAGTTGATGGAGTATCTGAGGGACACGGTGCAGCTGTCGCTGCATCACCCGTGTTGCACGGCGGCGATGCTGCCGCACGAGCTGGGCGGGGTGGTCGGGAAGGACCTCAAGGTGCATGGGGCGGAGGGGCTGCGGGTGGTGGATATGAGTGTGGCGGTGATGCTGCCGTCTTCGCATACGAGTTCTTTGGCTTATGCGCTTGGAGAGAAGGTAAGCCAGACCTGCCACCTAATACCATCTTTCCATACTAACCGAGACATAGGCTGCGGATATCATCGTTCAACAGTGGGCGAAGTCGGAGTAGCGAGTGGTGAAAAGTAGTGCAATAACCGCTTCTTACGCTGGGAAGCAGTTTAGGATCTGTCATACATTCTTTCGTTTCATATCCCACCGCAGATATCAAACGAAACCCTGGCATCCTCTTTACACGCGAAGATCAAATTCCGTACTTTCGTAATCGCCTTTGCTACTGCTCTCGTGGCATCCAACAAAGTTGCCAAAAGACAAACCAACAAAGCTACAGGAAGCCTTGCTAGGTACATGTCCAGACGTGTTAGCTCTGAAGATCGCTCAAATAGCCCGCCAAGTGGTACAGATCGTGCATGTACCCCTCCCGTAGAAGACCAATCATGCCATCAATGGAAACTGGTAAGAAATCACTTGCTCTCGCGCTGGGGTTAAACACCAATACCACCGATGTTGAGGTTTTTATTCATCTTTCTTCTTCTTACCATTTCCCCAGTAACAGAACCAAAGAGCAAAATGCAACCATAAGATATCAAGGCTGGCAGGGCGAGGAACGGGCATCACGAGGCTTTGTGAGAAGCTGCTCCCACCCTAGCTGGCGGAGTTCGCATCAAATTCACGCAATTACTAACGACATTAAAGAGCGTGGGATTGGGCTCGATTGCTTTCGGGTGTAATATTCTAAATACTTGTTTTAGGGGTGTCATTTGCACTCATATGTCATTCCCGCAGTGGCTCACGGGAAATGTTGCCCTTCGTACGAGAATGATCAGATTAGACGCCAGGCCACCTAAGACACCGTACGTTCGTGAATAATATCACCATTTGTTTATCGAAGCGCGCTCAGGAGGGGACGGTATGCCCCATATGTGAACTGATACATCGGGAGCTTCACCCACGCCATCACCATCCCAATACTCGCTGTCTGGTACAATACAAGGTGTGGGTGTATTCTACATTAACTGTCGATGCCAAAGATTCTTCTCTATATTCAATGCTGGCAAGTGAGAACCGGTGGGGTAGGTATTCGCTTATACTACCCGAGCCTTTGCCTGCTTTGCCTCCGAAGAATCAGTTGATGATGGGTCCCGTAATGACCCCAGGCGATGTAGCTGAGAGAGGATTGCCATTTAGTAACTAGGTCACTTGCGAATATTGAACTCTCCTCACTTCCCGTTCACTGAAATGGTGGTGGTCTGGAGCGAGTGGTACCCCAAAGCTGGGGTTGTTTACGAGAAACACAACAGGCTCCCCAGTGGCCCACGAAGAGGGCAATACCAGCACCATTGAGCCAGAAGTGCATAGGTTCTTTCCCAAGTCAAACACACGAATGAGGTGGGATGTTTTGACATTACTAAAACTTCACACTTCTGTCATTGGCCTGCTGATATCAACTCGACACGGAGGCAAACCTGCACAATCCCACATGAATTGAAACCAAAACAAACCCCGTTACAGCTATCAGCCCACGGAACAAGTGCACACTTTTCTGGGCAGCTGGGACTGGTAGGTTTTGCAGTCTTATAGAGCTCATGTGGCCAGTTTTGCTGCAGCTCCATAATCCTCACTTCAACTTCACAATCATTTCACCACCCAACCTGGAGCGCGGTTGCCTGGGCACCTTCCAACTTTGGCACTCCCGCTTTTTTGTCCACTTTACATCCCAAGCACTTCTCTTCCCAACCTTTAAATTTCTTTTTTTGTACTTGTTCGTTCCACTTGCGTCCCTCAACCAACACACACCTCAGTCAATCCTTCGGGTTCCTTGAGCAACCAACTCCTCCCACTGGGTTTTCTCATCCACTCTTCTCTTGGGCCTGCTTTACAAGGAACACAGGTTTGAGTTCTTGAACTTCTTTCCTCTCTACGGAGAAACTTCTGTTCAATATCTTGCATCCTTGGACAGACTTCGTTCTCTTGTACACCCACACACGCAACTTGAAAATCAGTCACTTCAACACTTCCCTTCCGCAGTATCTTTTGGCACAAAGTTCTTGCAGCAAGAACAATACCGCAAATCAGGTTTACAGTTCCTTGAAAGCTTTCCAAGTCATAAATTCTTGGACTTCTGTCAAGGTTGTTCTGTTTGTTAACATCAGGTGAGTTTGTCTGGTTTGTACTTTCCCTCACGACATGCCCAATACCCATTTTCCACCATTTCTTTTCTTCTGCTTGATACACCATCAATTCATCATTGTTTGCTAATACAGCCGTGCTGCAGGCAACCTCTCGCGCTCTCGACCTCATTCAGAACTTCTCCAGATGCATCATCGTTTTGTTGCCAGCGATCAAGATCACTAGGCACGCCTTTTGGAGTCATTGCAGGATATTGTTGTAACATCGTTTCGCATATTCTGATCTAACCATGGGGCTGTGGGAGGAATTTGAGGAAGGGGACTACCGTTCCGTGTTCCAATCCTTCAACATGCGCAGTTGGGGCAAGGACGATGACTTTGTGTTCCCGCTTCGCCAAGTCATTCCGCAGAAAGAAAGCTACTTCGATCCTGGCAAGCGCCCTGCCAAGAACTCATTCCACTCTGTGGATGAGTACTGCGCAACAATTGGCCTGGGTGCCAAGGTGGTTCAAACTTTGTCCGAGCAGGAAGAGGGCTTCGAGTTTGCAAGCGACCTGCGAATCTTGAAGCAGGAAGATGGCGGACTTCTGGCCATTGTGGAGATCCCCGAGAAGACTCGAAAGGAGATTTTGAAGTGTCGCTCGGATCCTTTGTCACCTGGTGCTCGGGGATTTGTATACCTTCAGTACTCTACAAACGGTGCCACCGCTCAATCGGAGCCTACCGATTTCGGTGTTCGGTTGTTGATGGAGTTCATCGAACCGTTTCCTTCATCGCCTCCTGGATTCTTGGCGGTGAAACTGAAGGCTCGTCAGAAGCGACCCCGAAGAAGTCCCTACGACCAGAGTTTGGGCAGGGATGAGAAGAAGCCTGATCTCGAAACTGAACCTAACTTGATCGGGATTTCTCCAGATTGGCTGAAGAACAGTTTGGAGGACACAAACTCCATGTCGTTCGTTCTTAAGACAATTCCACATGTCGCCGTGCCATACAATTTGTCCGGCGGAGAGTCTATGGAATACATCTTGAGGCAGTCGGGTACACCTGGGTATGTGGACACAGTCATTCGACACAGCGAGTTTTGCTACGTGTTTGAGGCTTGGCAATACATCTATACAAAGCTCGAACAGGAACGCTTGAAATTCCTGTCAAATCCCACTCCGCACGCAGAACGAATCGACATCTACGCTGGGCTTGCTGATAAACAAATTATTGAGTCGGATCACTTGCAGCTGAATCCCAGTCAGAAGAAGGCTCTGGATCTCGGACGATCTGCCCCTGCTGGCTATGTCATTGCCAATGGTGGTCCGGGAACCGGCAAAACCCAGTAAGCATTTCTCTTTACATGATTCGTTAATTTACATACTAACTTATCCTTTTTCTAATAGTTTCATCATACAAGCCGTCAAGCCTTTCTTCCTGGACGCCAAGCCGCACCGACTTCTGCTCACCTCAGCAGGAAACCGCGGAGTCGACAGCATTGCCCAGCAACTGAATGATTGGCTCAATTGCTTGGATCCAGTCGTTCGTGGCGACTCCTACATTGTCCGCTTACATAGCATTAAGACCGAAGCCAATATCTTCCTTCGCGAGGCTGAGGTCGCTAAGCGGAAGGTATTTGCTGCGAAGGCAAGAAAAGCGGCTGAGGATTCACAGCAGCCACCCAATACCACGATGCAGAACAGATCCATTGTAGATCACTATGAGACCTACGGTGGCGGCAAATTAAACGAGATCGGCGACGAGCGGGTGCAAAACCTGTCTTTGGCTGTCTGCACAAAGATGAAGGCGAACTTGTCGAAGAACTCAGGGCTTCAACAAGACTACGACGACTACGCTGCAGGCAAGATCACTGAGCCTGATGCTCTCAAGGCATTCCACAGGAAGGTGCGGGAGTACCTGATTCACACTCTCAGACATGCAACCGCTGTCTGCGCCACAGTCTCCGGTGTCGGCGATGACGCAGTTAGAGCGAGTTTCGGGGTCGGTGATTATGCTGTCAAGATGGGCTACCCCAAGTGCGATCTCGTTGTCGTTGATGAGGCCGCCCGTGTATCAGAGTACCAGTGGTGGCCCCTCATTGCGTTCTATGATGATGGCCGCAAACCCATTGGCAAAATCATGGTGGGCGATATCAAGCAGATGGGCCCGTCTTCCCGCCAGGACGCGGAGGGAAGTCCCCTCGTCGCCCAAATGGAGCTTTCGCTACAAGAGCGGTTTCATAACCGAGGCATTCCGTATGAGTCCTTCGACATCCAGTACCGGGCTGATCCCGAGATCGCAACGATTTACAACAACGTATGTTACGATGGTAAACTGACTTCTGATGAGCGAACTCGCGTCGATGCAAGGCCGCTGGCCCAGGCCCTTGTCAAGTACAACGAGATCGCCTATGGCAAGAAGCACTCAGTCGTCTTCCTGGATGTAGCTGGGGCCAAAGAGAGAAAAGAGTACATTAAAATCAACCAAAACGTTCACCAAGGCAGGCCTGTGGCACCTCATGAAAGATCCCGCAAGGCCCCGACCGTGAAGGAAATTCCGAAGTTCTGTGATCAGTACATCTTCACCATCAGCAGACTTCTCGAAGGTCTCATCAGCGCTGGCTTCGTTGGTGGCCGACACGCCGCAAGCGTTGCGGTGCTCACGACATACAAGCTCGAGTACAAGAGACTCAGACACATGAAGACCAAGCTGGCGAACGCCTATCCCCATGCAGCAAACATCGTCATAGAGACTGTTGACAAGGTGCAGGGCAGAGAGTACGACATAGTCATCGTTGACCCTGCCACCGTCGACAATGCGACCAGGTTTCTCACCTTCAAGCGCCTGAACGTCATGTTCTCACGTGCCCGGTGCGGTCTGTACGTAGTCGGCTGCGCACGCGAGTGGGAGATTCTGTCACGCAACCCGCTTGGATCCTTTGCTCGGGAGCTTCCCCTCCTACAAGGTGCGGTACCCGACCGCCAATGGAGAAGATTGCCCTGATCGCAATGAGTTCTACGATCCCGATGAGTTTGAGAAGGTCTTCCAGCGCCGCCAGAGAAAGTGATTTCTGGGTAGGAACTGAGAATTGCAGACCAGAATCATCTTGGTACTTGGCTTTTTCAGAGGCTTGGGAGACATGCAAGAACGTGGATGACATTGTAGAGTAGTTAGTTTCTTCCTTGCAGCTTGAGAAGCCTAGATGCCTGAAGGGCGTTCGGAAGGCTCTGCACAGTATGCAATAGGAGGCACCCATGAAGCTCGTTGAAGATAGCAGCGAGGATTAGGAGGTGGCGCCTGGTTTGGCGCCTGGTCTCTAGGATGATTGTGGTACATGAGAGCAATTGATGGACATTGTAGAGTAGTCATTCTCTCCTTCCCGACATATGGTAGATAGGAGATACCAACTTTGCTGATCATGACACAAATCTTCCTTGGTGCATTTGCAGTCGTAGATTCAACTCTTGATTACGTGTCACGTTGACGCTGAATGTAGCCTCTGATTTACCGACGCGGGCCACGAACAAGTGGCACACCTATTGTGTCCTGGAATGGCTTACTGGCGTTACATAAACGCAACTGTGTCATTACGAACAGATGAACAGACATTCGTGAGTATACACATGTCGAAGCGATGGCAGAGTTTATTTGCATCCGTAGACAGCAAGCGGAAATACGAGAACAGGTAGACGACGCAGTGTCTAAGCGGTTACACAGGTACCACCGCATATTGAGAATCAGCTTCAACTATCATGTATTGCACGAGATAAACCAATGGAAACCTTGTAGCGTATTCAATGACCAATCACCGGCTTTCAACCGGTGCCCAGACTGCCCATCCAACAGCTACACAACGTGCACGGAACCTACTGCAATGACTTAACTAGGAGGTACTGAACCTAAACACCATCTTTGAATCCCACACGACGAATCTGCCGCATTAATGTCTTAGTCGTCGGCTTCACAGCTATGGCGCTTAGACAGCCGCAGCCCAATGCCGGCCACAGTGGATAATACCAGTGAGGATGACGTCACCCCGACTTGCCATCGTCCCACTCTCTCCGCGCTTTGCGCGCTATCTCGGTTTCCACGGTTCCAGCCACTGGCGACTTTCCCACGAAATAAAGTTCAGCAGCAACCCCAAATAGGCAACTTCTCGATACCGTATAGAGCTATACTGAAACTTTCTTGGCTTTTTAGTTCTATTATCGTCCCAAAATGGCGGACCGCCCGACCTACACCCGCGCCCAGCTGGAGCAGTACTTTGACCGCATCGTGCTCCCCCAGGGCCGACGCGTCTACTCGGTCACGGAGCAGCTGGGGTCCTCAGCCGACCAGCTGGACTACCTGACACGGCTGGTCAAGCACCAGGTCGTCAAGGTCCCCTTCGAGAACCTGTCGCTGCACTACTCGTGGCACCGCACCATCAACGTGCGCCCCCAGTTCCTCTTCCGCAAGATCGTCGAGAAGCAGCAGCACACGGGCGCCGGCAGCGAGGTGGACGGCGAGCCCCGGCCCTGGCAGTGCCACCGCGGCGGCTACTGCATGGAGGCCAACTCCTTCTTCCACACCGTCCTGCGCTCCCTGGGCTACAGCGTCTACCTGGCCGGTGCCCGCGTCTTCAGCCCCGAGACGCGCCGCTACGGCGGCTTCTCCCACTGCGTCAACATCGTCACCCTGCTCGGCGATGACGGCGTCCTGCAAAAGTACATGGTCGACGTCGCCTTTGGCGCCAACGAGTCCGCCGCGCCCCTGCCGCTCACGACCAACCTGGTGCACACGCAGATCGCGCCCGGGCAGATGCGGCTCGTGCACGAGGCCATCCCGCAGAACCTCAACCAGGACTCCAAGTGCTGGATCTACCAGCAGCGCGTCCGCCCGGACGCCGAGTGGACGCCCGCCTACTGCTTCGTCGACTTCGAGTTCCTGCCCGAAGACATCGCGGGCATGAACCTGAGCCCCTGGAAGAGCCCGTCGTCCTTCTTCCACCAGCGGGTGCTCGTCGTCCGCTTCACCACCGACCGGGAGACGCTGGTGGAGTTCGAGGGGAGCGAGGACGGGCCCGGGTCGCCCGAGGAGGTGGCTGTGGTGGAGGGCGAGCTGGACGGGGCTATCATCTTGGATCATGACAAGTTGAAGTGGCGGAGGAACGGGGAGACTAAGCTCGAAGTTGTGCTCAAGACGGATGCAGAGAGGGTCGAGGCCTTGCGGAGGTACTTTGGTATCGTGTTCGACGAGGAGGATCTGGTGGCGATCAAGGGGACCAAGGGGGAGATCAAGTCTTGATATCTAGCAGCGACGCAGAATAGGTAGGTAGTGGCATAGTAGTACAGCGAAATGTAGTAGTCCACGCCTCATGCTAGAAGGCCTCAGAGCTGATAATCCCAAGCTCTGTTAGCATTGGGACATAGGTCACAACTTCGACACAGCTAACAATATTAAAGGGTTTACTGCGTAGGAGGGGACTGCGGGGAGACATCAATTCTTCGATTTGATCAACCTGATCAATGCACAGTAACCCCCCTCATCTTCTACAATAGCATGCATAGCCAATGCCAGCCAGGATTTCAACTGAGATTGTCTGATCTCCTCCCCAAGTAACATGGACTCTTGTCGTAATGTGCTACCTTGGCTGTGATTGTTCTCAACCATCGGAAACTGCTAGGTACGAGGTTCCTCTACCCGGCCTGTTTGAATGGGGGCCATTCTCAATCATTGTTTCCTATGTCAAGGACTAGACCACCAGCACAATGACAGACCAGCATGGCGACAAAGACAACTTGAGTGATCATTGATCAAGCTGTTAAAGGATAACTCCAGACCTCGCATTCTGGTTGCAATGGCAGCATTGTGAGGCTTCTTGTCAAACCCCATGTCTACATTTGGTAGGCGTGCACTCTTACCATTTATGTCTTTATCTCCACTGATGTACATCTATTGTGATGCATGTTGAATGGTGATAACCCAAACGTTAAGCATCTGTCACTATTGCTTTGTTCGACTGTGCATAAGCCAGGTACATGGCGCGGTGTTCATCTATCTGAGGTGTGCCTCCCGGTCAAGTAGCCCTGTTGTGACAAGCATTGATTGGACTTATGGAGGTGTCGTCTCGTATTCAACTGCTGTATTCACATCCTCCATGCATTCACTTCATCCAGAACCCTATAAAGCCGCCCTCACTTCCAGCTTCAGTGGTCGATTCCTACCTCCCATCATCAACCAACTCTCTCAGCAACAGCTAAGCAGAACCAACAACAACCTTCTTCACTCCCAACTACCTTTCCCTTCTACACGAAGCCCCAACCCAATCAACCAACCTTCACTACCAACAACACGTAACCCTTCTCGCTACATCTCAACACCAACTCCAACCGCCAAGATGCAGTGCACCATCATGACCGCCACCGCCCTCGCCGGCATCCTCGCCTTCGTCTCCGGCGTCAACGCCTCCCCCGTCCAGGCCCAGGCCCCCGCCGTCGCCGTCGAGGACCGCACCGCCTGGATGTTCAAGTACTGCACCGAGACCGGTCTGGGCGGCAAGTGCGCTCAGAAGGCCGACGACGGCAACCTCTCCGTCTGTGGTAAGTTCCCCCCTACCTAACCTAATTACTCTGCTTTTGCTGTTCTTGGACTAACGTTCTTCTCTCTCTAGAGGACCTCTCGGCTCTCGGCGGCGAGCCCGCCAAGTCGATCCAGACCTACTCCAACTTCGACTGCTGGACCTACGCGTGAGTTTTCCCTTCCCTACTCAACTACCTTTTTTGTTGTCTCTCCTTTCTATGCTTGATGATCTTTTGCTAACTCTTGGGACCCGTTCGTCTCTATATCCAGCAATGCCAACTGCGGTGGTCTCGCCACCCGCTACATCCCCGGCACCTACAACAACCCCTCCTCCTTCAAGACCTGGCGCTGCTACGCCGGCTCCAGCCGCGACCACGCCTCCGCTTAAGCGTGCCTTAATTTACGAGGAGGCATCACGACTTCACGCGAGACGACGATATGGAAGATGACGGGTTGACAACACTCGGGCGAGATATCCGGTGGTAAATCTATATAAGGGAACTTCTGCTACTTTTCAGGGAAGTACGGAATATCGCATTACATACCCACTCGGCACGGGTGCAACCGTTGTAACACTTCTTCGACCATAATCTGGTAGCTTGACGAATGAATCAATCGCTGCCCCATACCATGAGATACCAGGCTCACGTGTGGCTGGACAAGTGACTTGCGTAACTACCTATGCCAGCTTCTTTCGACTTGGAAAATCCGAGAGCCAATGAGGATTCATCCATATTGCAGTGAAAATGAATAACACTGACTGTCCCCCCTCCCCATACCCTACTGCATCGTGGCGGTCTTTGCATTTGGACCTGTACCTCTCGGGTGTGTAAGTAGGAGACACATCGCTAACTTAATCAAATCCCATTTGTACGCGAGCGATGTCTCCCAGATCTCGTTTCTGACTCTTAAGTCGTCCGACTCCTTGGCAGGGGCTGACAGGGGCTGATAGCTTAATAAATAATGAGAGGGGCATCCGACCTAACAAGCATGAAGCACACAACAGCCCTCTAATCGCAAGGAACACAATTTGCTGGTATCTTGACCACACAAGATCAAGTCCGAGTAAAATCTGCTCTTTTGTATATAGCAGCAGCAAACCCCTACAAGGCAAGTAGTCGATCGTGTGTACCAGCACGTCTTAGGGAGGAATCACATCAACGCAGAGTCTTACTAGAGAAACAACAGCAAAGCGGGCCTTTCAGGGGTTGATTAAGGACTCTTTCATGTAAGTACTTGGGTACTATAGTTCATTGGTCTGGACCTACATATCCGCCAACGTTTTGTGTATGGATGGTCAAAAACCTGGGCGCCACGGCAAGCAAGCCTAAGCCTCATCGGCTTTCAATACATATTTTCCAGACCGGCGCCCCAACATCTACATCAGTGTCCTGCAAAAATCAGATAGATCGTGTTGTACTGAGGGGACCGTAAAGACACCGGAGCTGGGTGAGTAGGTGCCATCTTATTGAATATGCCTCTATAAACCCTTCAATTCGCCTCATCTAAAGTCATTTTGGAGACTTATCGACGGGGCATACCACGGCCACGTCCACGGAGGGCCCTTTGGGCAGCTCCCGGGGGCAGGGGCTTGCCGGGCGCCTGTGGTTGTTGGCTCTCCTCGTTCCTAATGGTCTCGTCTACGCCCAGGATCAAACAGCTGGCTTCCGTCGCGGCCTGGATGGCGTTGATCTTGACCAGCGCGGGCTCCCACACCCAGCGCTCCATCATATCCGCCACACCCTCGTTTGTGAAGTCGACGCCGGCCCACGTGGTTCCCTTGCGGTGCTCCACGCGCAGCTTGTTGAGAATGTCCGTGGCATCGAAACCGGCGTTGTCGCACAGCTGTCGGGGAACGACCTCGAGCGCCTTGGCGAAAGACTTGATAATGGCTTGTTGCTTGTGCGACACCTTCTGGTCGGCGAAACCGTGCAGGTAGGCTGATACTTCCATCTCTGTGGCACCACCACCTCCAACGATCATGTGGTTCTTGATGGCGCGCTTCACAATCATGATGGCGTCGTGAAGCGAACGCTCAACCTCGGCAATGAACTGCTCAGCACCTCCACGCAGGACAAGCGTGCACGTCTTGGCCTCGGTGCACTCCTCGAAGAAGTTGAAGCGCTCACCACCAATCTGGCGCTCCTCGAACTTTCCGCAAGCTCCAAGGTGGTGCGCTTGGATGTCGGAGCACGTAGACTGAACAGTGGCACCGGTAGCCTGCACAACACGCTCCATATCGGCGGCGGCAACACGGCCGGCACAGAAAACGTCGCGGTCGGCGAAGTATTGGGTGGCCAAGTCACCAATGGGCAGCTTGGACAGCACAACCTTGGCGCCGGTCTGGTAGATAGCCTCGAGCTTCTTGTAGATAATCTGCCACTCCGCGTCCACAATAGCCTGGTATTCCGAAACCTGCTCGACCCGAACCTCGGCGTTGTCCTTCTCGGCCTTCAACTCCAGCTCGACGTTTAAGCAGCAGATCTTGGGCTTCTCGAAGCACTTGGGCTGTTGCTCGAAACCGGCGTAGGAGAAGGTCTTCTTGAAGGCGACACCGTTGATGAAGAGAGAGTCGGTCAGGGAGCCACCGGGGATCTTCTTGATGCCGATCAGCCTCTCGTTAAGGTCGTCTTGGTCGAGGGAGAGGACGGCGTCGACGACCATCTTGGTGAAGAAATCCGTGTTGCGCTTGATCAACTTGCTTGTCATGGCGGTGCCAGCAAGCTTGACAAGGGTATCGCGCTTGTTGGCCTCGTCGGTTCGGACGGCGATCTCCTTGATCTTGTTGACGGCCATGGTGCACGCTCTCCGCAGACCCTTGGTGATAATCTGAGAGCTGACTCCTTGCTCGACGTGCTCCTTCACCTCCTTGAGGATCTCTCCGGCCAGGACGACGACAGACGTGGTTCCGTCACCGACTTCGGCATCTTGTGATCGGGCAATGTCGACGAGGATACGGGCGGCGGGGTGGACGATGTCGAGGAGCTTCATGACGGTCGCGCCATCGTTGGTGATAGTTTGGCGGCCATTCTCGTCGACCATCAACAGGTCACCTCCGTAAGGGCCCAGCGTGGACTTGATGGTAGCCTGGACAGCTAAGCAGGCATTGATGTTGGAAACGATTTGACCTTTACCCTGCGACGAATCGGTGCCTGTCCAAACAGAGGGCGTCAGTTGATGTTGTGGTGACGGCTTGGAAGGGAAGCTGGAGATCCACAGCCTCGTAGGGGAGGGAGGAGGGGTTCTTTCTCACCTTCTCTCAGGACGACAATGGTCGGGGTTTGCCCGCCGAACGACATGATTAGGTATGTGTTGATGTACTGACGAAAGGACTAAATATCGTGCAGTCGGGAAAAGGAAGGGCGGGAAGGGTCGTCGGGAGTCGAGAAGTTGGGACCGAACCAGGCTGGAATTGGTTGGGATATGGAGGTGAAGACAGCTTCTGGAGGGGCACGTATCGGGTCACTAATCGTAGCTCCCTATGTTGAAAAATTGTTGTTTGGCTGCCTTTTGCGATTGACAGGCGCCGATAGTCCGTGCACCCACGGCAATCCACAATTCTACGTCGACTTGGGACTTTGGCCTTCCTTGGACCATTGGACCCTGGCGGACCGGCGCTGTAGCGGCCCGACCGTTGTCGTCGCCCCCCGCAGCAGGAGCAGCATTATTTACGCTTATCGATAACGCCAACTTAGTCTAGGTAGGCCCGTAGAAGCACTGAGCCGCTCACACACTCTCTCCTTGGCAGCTTTGCATTGCACGTAGTATTTCTCAGGAGGGATGAACTGAGCATGGTCAATAGACACGTACAAGTACGATTTCATAACTTCATAGCGTAAGCTGTACATAATTGCACCCTTGTCTTGGGCCCACTTGCAACTCTGCCTTGTCAACCTGAAGCATACCTACTGTTTTCCAGCTTCCCCCTTCACAAACGCCTGAGACATCGGCGAGTCACACTTCTCACACAGAATCTTGACCTTAGCCACCCGCAGCTTAGCTTTGCCGTCACCGCACTTGTCGCACGTCTTGCACAGCATGAGCTGGCGCATGCCGTGGAAGGTGTTGATGCGGACCAGCTTGGCCCAGATCTCGGGGTAGGGCCCCCGGGCGCGCGCCTTGTTGCCCTTGATCGTGTCGGCCACCGAGTCGAAGTCGCGCAGGCAGCGGACCATGGTGTTGGCCGTGCGGTTGACGCGCAGCAGCCGTAGCAGGGCCCGCAGGGTGCAGTGCTCCAGCACGATCATGAGCACCTCGGTCGGCAAGTAGTCCAGGTCCCCCAGCCCCGCGGCGGCCATCGTCATCGTGGTGTCTTGTGGGCCATTGCCGTCGACGCTGGTGGTGGAAGTGGTAATGTGAGAAGACGCGGTGCTGCTGCTGCTGCTGGTGGTGGTGATCTCGAGGGAGCTTCTCGTGGCGGCGGCGTAGAGGCGGGCTTGGTACATGGCCGCTCGGTGGGTGAGGGCATTGGGTGCCCGGCTGTAGTAAGCATCGTCTTGCGAGAGACCCCCGAGGCCGGGATGTCGTCGCACCCTGCTAGGATAGCGATATGACTGCATTGTGGCAGCTGGGGATTACCACATTCCTTAGTAGTGATTGTTGACTGAGAGGCAATCAAGAAATATGATGTTGCAATGCCTTAACTCGATCAATGTGTAGTAGTGAGGGGATGGGCCGGACGTTGGCTTTGTGAAATGTCACATGGGTTGGGCGTGTAACCAGTCACGGCACGGCAGTGGCTGCCTTAGCTGCTGCCTTGCGTTTGATGCCCGTACGCTTGTTAGCCTAGTTGACCAGAGTAAATGCGCAGGCGTTTTGGATGGGTGACCAATGACATAACCGAAACTTATTCATATTCAAGGCAAGATAGGATGTCAGATTTCTTAACCCATTGTTTGGCTGAGAATTACTGCGCGAATCCATGCGGCGCTAAAAAAGCTGGAATAGGCAGCCACGAGTGGTTCGCACTTTACGTCAAAGTTCCCGCTTGGAAAATAAAAAGGGATGTACAATTCACGTTGACTTCTTTCCCGCGTTCATTCATGAGATGTCGTGCTTAGGTGCATATAAAGGTACACCGAGTAGATAACATGCATATCAAGGCATGCTTCAGATATCCTACTAGTTCATAGGCATCAGGCTTACAATTCAAATGGCGAAGCAATAGGTTCCCTGGATGCTTACGCAGCTGATACCCTAAAAAGGATCGTATCACCCTCCTATACTTTCCATAAATGTCTGTATCGAGCGCTTGCTGTTCCGCTTCAGCATTCTCTTACGCCCTCGCCTCACTTATCGGATCTTCCTTGGGAGTCCACCCAAAATATCAGTACAAAATGAAGACTTGAGTAAACTGCCGCTCTGCTATTTCTTGACGAGCCTAGATCTTTTCCACGATATTTACCAGTGACACTCTTGGTAAACCATTACTGTTTATCATCAGTCTACTTGGTCAACCTGCCTAGACTCAAAGTGCCCATGAGGAACAACAATTGCTAAGCTAGCCGTCATGTTGAAATCTGGCATCTCCAAAGGGTTAGTAGCTTTCGAGGAGTTTGAGATTTAACAATCGGAAATGGCAGAATATACAAGAAACAAAGCGTCATATACAAAAAGGTAAACGGCCCCGACACCTGCCCTTCACGCACTCGGAGTGATACTATCTTCCGCGTTGTTGAGAACCAGACTGAGGCAGGCGCAACCTTGGGTCCTAACCCATGTTATCCACTGCCAGATCCGTATTGCTGTTCAGCATCACCACATATACGTAAGTCCATTTTTACATCCTTGAGAGCGAAATCATAACCGCCTCCAGATGTCATTCGTCTCACCGGTCTTCAAGACCCGATTAGTTGACTACAAGCGAATCGGTACTAAGGTATCGTCAGTCAGACCTGGCAGAAGGCATGGTTGGGGTGTATTTGTAAGAGCAAGGGGAGAATTTGCTATGGCGATGTGGGATAGGGTCGGGGGAGTTGTCAGCCAGTAATCATGCACTTCGATCTAGATAATGAGGATAGTCAATGTGACACAGTGATCTGACCAGATCCTGGAGCAGAACCGCTTGTCTATGCTGGCAAATGCGGCTCTGTATTCCGAAAGCCAGTTGCAAAGTCCCTCTATGCCGCAAGGAACGTGGGACCAACGGCGGAATCTTCGGTGGGTGGGGGGCGGCGGTCTAGCCCCTGAAATACTCCAACCTTTATTCCGCCAATCACGCGCGACGGCACCAGCCCGTTCCAGGTCGACGGAGCAGACGTCGCATACATTAGGTCGGAATAAGCTCATTTTCAACCACGATGGACAGACTTTTGGTTCCGAGAAACGCCTAGCGTACGGAACGTGTTGCCGCAAGGTGCAGGCGTGCGATCACGCATGGCGGATGCCTCTCCTCCGAGTTGCTGTATGTTGCCAGCATAGACCTCTATAAAAAGCAACATGGACCGCTCGTCCCAATACCAAGCTCAGTACCAAGAAAGACAAGCATTACCTTGGAAGCGGTCATTGGCTCGTCTCGCCGAAGTCAAGAAACCCCAAGCCTTCAATATGGGTATCAACGCAGGTCTGGGCGCCTTACTGGCGGTCGGGTTAGCCGGCCAAGCAGTTGCCCAGCAATCCGCCTATGGTCAATGTAAGTTTGGCTCGGACTGGTCGCTCTGATATCAATGACTGACATGGACGAACAGGTGGCGGCATTGGCTGGTCGGGTGCGACAACTTGCGTCTCTGGATACACCTGCTCGTTTGTGAACGATTATTACTCGCAATGCATCCCGGGCTCCGGCGGAGGAGGTGGTGGCTGTTCGTAGTTTCCTGCCCCATCGTCTCTTGATCACCAGTGTATTCTGACTTATTGCCAACAGCCCCGACCACGACCGCCCCACCCGGTAACCCGACAACGTCACCAGGGGGCAAGGTCAAGTATGCCGGCGTCAACATCGCCGGCTTCGACTTCGGTATGGTGACGTCGGGCACGCAGGACCTGAACGCCATCGCCGACCAGTCGTCGAGCGGCGTGCAGCAGATGCGCCACTTCGTCAACGACGACAAGTTCAACATCTTCCGGCTGCCGGTGGGCTGGCAGTACCTGACCAACGGCAGCCCGACGGGCAACCTCAACGCCGCCAACCTGGCCAAGTACGACACCTTCCTGCAGGGGTGCCTGAGCCTCGGCACGTACTGCATCATCGACATCCACAACTACGCGCGCTACAACGGGGCCGTCATCGGCCAGGGCGGCCCCGCCGACGACCAGTTCGTGGCGCTGTGGACGGCGCTGGCGTCCAAGTACAAATCGCAGAGCAAGGTCGTCTTCGGTGTCATGAACGAGCCGCACGACCTGACCATCGGGACCTGGGCCCAGACGGTGCAGAAGGTGGTGACGGCCATCCGCAACGCGGGCGCGACCTCGCAGATGATCCTGCTGCCGGGGACGGACTACACGTCGGCGGCCAACTTCGTCAGCAACGGGTCCGGCCCGGAGCTGCTCAAGGTCAAGAACCCGGACGGGGGCATCAGCGGGCTTATTTTTGATGTGCACAAGTACTCCGACTCGGACAACAGCGGCACCCACGTCGAGTGCACCACCAACAACATCGACAACGCCTTCGCGCCCCTCGCGACCTGGCTGCGCTCGAACCGTCGCCAGGCCTTCCTTAGCGAGACGGGCGGCGGCAACGTGGCCAGCTGTGGGACCGTCATCTGCCAGCAGTTGGACTACATCAAGTAAGTGTTTTCCTTGTGAGGTTCTACGGTCTAATACACTTCCATACCCCTTGCACATTCTCTCGCATGGGGGTATGTCTTCAAGTATCAATGCTGACGGCCTCGAAACAACAGCGCCAACAACGACGTTTACCTTGGCTGGACTTCGTGGTCTGCTGGAGGGTTTGGGTCATCTTACGAGCTGAACGAGACTCCCAACGGCAACACGGACACGTACATTGTGTCGCAGTGCTTCGCCGCCAAGTGGAAGAACTAAGCTGGGATTGAGATCTCCTGGGTAGACTTTGGGAGGGTCTCATTCTGGGGCATGCCGTTGTCGGAGGCTAGTGCCAATGCGAGAAGGGGTCTCGGTCACATCCGATAGCATTATAGGCAAGCAGATCTACATGTAGGCCAAGAATAATTCATACGCACTGTGTGGCTCGTCAGTGTATGTTGGATACCTACGACGAAATGATAAGTAGTAGGTGTGAAGATGTATGATAACTGAAGTTGTGTCGAAGTTGGGGATTCCCCAAGCTCCCCACTGATTTGGGGCAGCATCCGACAGCGCTCCGATGCTTTGGCGCTTATCACCCGCTGTAAGCCGAACCTTGGGGGAAGGTGCAATTGACGTTCAACCTCAGTGCAGTTTCGTCTTAAAGCTGGAACGGAAAAAGAAGGCAATTGGAGAAAATTCGATTCAATTGAGATATAACATTGTACCTGGCATCATTCCCTTCCTCCTTATTGATTATATCTACGTTTGATACCCCAACATGGCGGAGGGAAAAGCGCAAGTACTGATTGTCGGCGTTGGTGGGGTTGGTGCTATGGCGGCCTATGCCCTGGAGATTGGGGGAAAGGCCGAGGTGACAGCCGTTCTGCGCTCCAACTACGATGCCGTAGCGGAAAAGGGATTCAAAATCGACTCGATCGAACATGGCCACGACATCAAGGGATGGCGTCCAACACACAGTAAGTGCTATTGAGCTAGGAAAGAGCCCAGAGATGCAATTCACTCTCAGCTTCTGCTGAAAACAGCCACTTATATACTTAACCCATGCTCATCATTATTGTAGTTCGCAAGACGATACCAGATGTCGCTCAAGAAAAGCTCAAGCCGTTCGACTATATCCTGGTGACCACCAAGAACATCCCTGACGTCCCCCCAACGGTGGCCGACCTCATCGCCCCGGCCGTGACCCCGCAGGAGACGGTCATCGTGTTGTCGCAAAACGGCCTCAGCATCGAGAAGCCGCTGCTGGCGCGCTTCCCAGGCAACCCGGTCCTCAGCAGCATCTCGCTGATCGCGGCCACCGAGACGGCGCACGGCGAGATCCTGCACGACGACGTGGACGCCCAGTACATCAGCCCCTTCTCCAGCCCCGATGTGCCGTCTGACGTCGCCGAGGCCGCGGCGCGCCGGTACATCGACATCTACAACGCGTGCGGCAAGCTGGACATCCGGTACGAGCCCGACGCGCAGCTGGCGCGGTGGCGCAAGCTCGTGTACAATGCGAGCTTCAACTCGGTGGCAGCGGTGCTGCGCATGGACACGGCGCGGATGCGGGCGAGCCGGCACGTCATCGACGACCTGATCCGGCCCATCATGCAGGAGATCTTAGCGGCAGCCGCCGCGGCCGGCTACGCGTTCCCGAAAACCTGCCCGACAAGGTGATCCGGGTGGACCCGACCGAAACGGCCTTCAAGCCGAGCATGTGCCAGGACGTCGAGAAGGGCAACTTCATGGAGGTCGAGAACATTGTGGGCGAGCCCCTGCGCGAGGGCGAGGCGCGCGGGGTCGCCATGCCGACGCTGCGCACCATGTACGGCCTCCTCAAGGGGCTGCAGCTGCAGGTCCGGGAGGCGAGGGGCTTGTGGGAACCTACGTTCGCGGAGGATAATCCGTACAAGTAGGAGCGAGGAGAGATGGACAGACAGACAGGCATAGACGAGACTCACGGAATGGCTAATCTTCGCTAAAACATTGACGAAAGAGTGGTTCCGGAGGGATCAATCATGGTTACAATACATGTACATGATGATGTTGTTACCTGGAGTGTGCTTATTCGGTCAAAGCCGGCAGTTCCGTGTGTGACGTGGGTTGCCCGCTTTGTTTTGTGACCTTGTGACCGACTGCCAAGTAGGCTACTGTATGTACACCGACGGCGCATGCCCGGCATTAGTCGCGAGCCTGGGCAGATACATTTCATAAGAAGACTCTACCTAGTCGAAGACAGATATAGGTTGCCAATTGACTCATCACTTAAGAGAATGTTGAGATGGTAAACACGTATAACCGCCAGGATACAAACACGTTTTCGTGGCTGTTTGGCAGTGTTTGGCCATGTTGCTAGGCGGGGAATTAGCTGACAGAGTGCCTGCCGCAGAGAGGCCCCGACCGAGTTTTTGATGGAGTTTGACGGGCGCCGGAAGCGTCGTCCGCGCCCCCCGCGCAGCGCGCATCGCCTAGAATCAGAATTTCCAGGCAGGCTCACAGGCTTGTTGGGACGAGCAATTCCCCTTAGGGCCAGGCCATCCCCCGGAAGGCGATCCCATTCGATCCTTGGGTGCATTGGGTCCTCGCAGGCGGTAAACTTTTACCTGCTTTCCCCGGCTTCTTCAGTTGTTCGATTGTTCGATTTGTTCTAGTTTGCATGTAATACTGCTTACTGCTTGTCATCCGAGAGCAGCAGCCGGATCCCCTCACTCACCCCACGCACGTCAGCATCTGCTCTGCAGCGTGCAGGTCTGCAGGAACCGAAGAGGCATAAATACCAGAGGTGGTTGCACAGCAGGTTTGAGGCTTTTGGGCGTCCACACTACAACCTCTTTGCTTTTCTTTTTGGGAGAAGTGTGATGTTCGCCGGGCCAATCAAGCTCACACAATCGGACAATGTGGTTTCTTCCTGGTAACAACCTCGTTGGGGCGGCCGCGGTGGCTGTCCTCTGCAGCCAGGCGACAGCTGCTAGCAATGCACAATCCCCACTAGTGCATCCCTCACGTGAGTTGCAGCTCCTAATCCGTCTTCACCCAAATTCGTGTCGTCTACAAACAGTATTGCTAAACAACGCCGTATAGCGTCTGGGAAAGGTTCTGGACAATGGGCGGGCGCCTATGAACAGGCCCGCGAGCTGGTGGGCTCTATGACCCTGGAGGAAAAGGTCAACATCACGCGCGGTTTCGCGGTGAAGGACAATGTTTGCGCGGGCAACACCGGCACCGTGCCCCGACTCGGGTGGCCGGGCATGTGCCTTCACGACGCCGGCAATGGTGTGCGCGCGACCGACTTCGTCAGCTCGTTCCCCTCGGCCATACACGCCGGCGCCAGCTGGGACAAGAACTTGACCCATCAGCGAGCCCTCTATATGGGCAAGGAGTTCAAGGCTAAAGGAGGTATGCACATATCTAACTCGCCATCCTTTACGCAGACTTGGAGCTGACATTGTGCCATAGTGAACGTACTTCTTGGACCCAATGCCGGCCCCTTGGGTCGGTCGCCTCTAGGGGGCCGGAATTGGGAAGGCTTCTCAGTAGACCCGTACCTTTCGGGTCAGCTGAATGCCGAGACCATTGTTGGCCATCAAGAGGCCGGCGTCGTCGCCAACCTCAAGCATCTGATCGGCAACGAGCAAGAAACCAACCGGCGGCCCTACTTCGGGGCCGAGGCCGTCAGCGCCAACATCGACGACAAGACGCTGCACGAGTTCTACCTGTGGCCCTTCATGGACGGCGTCCGGGCCGGCGCCGCCTCCATCATGTGCTCGTACCAGCGCGTCAACAACACGTACTCGTGCGACAACAGCAAGCTGCTCAACGGCATCCTCAAGACCGAGCTCGGCTTCGACGGTTTCGTCCTCCTCGACTGGTCCGCCCAGCACTACCTGGGCTCCGCCAACAACGGGCTGGACATGGTCATGCCGGGCGGCGGCTCCTTCGGCAAGAACCTGACCGAGGCGGTGGGCAACGGGACCGTGCCCGAGGAACGCGTCACCGACATGGCCACCCGCATCGTGGCGGCCTGGTACCTCGTCCACCAGGACGGCGACAACTTCCCCACGCCCGGCTTCGGCATGCAGAACCTGAGCCTCCCCCATGAGCAGGTCGACGCGCGGGACCCGCAGTCGCGGCCCATTATCCTCGAGGGGGCGGTGGCCGGCCACGTGCTGCTCAAGAACGAGAAGAAGGCGCTGCCGTTCAAGGAGAACCCCGCCATGCTCTCTGTGTTCGGGTACGACGCGACGGTGCCCAAGACTAAGAACACGGATACCCTGTTCAACCTTGGTTACACCTCCTCGCCCGAGATGGCGCAGGCCGTGCTCGGTACCGAGCAGCACTTCGACCAAGCGGCGCGAGGGGGCACCATAGTCACGGGCGGCCGGGCCGGTGCCAACGGTCCTGCGTACATACTAGATCCCCCTGGCCGCCATCCAATACCGTGCCCATCTAGACGGTACCTGGGTCAACTGGGACCTCGAGTCGGGGTCGCCCGACGTGAACCCAGCCTCGGACGCCTGCCTCGTCTTCATCAACGCCATCGCGACCGAGGGCTGGGACCGCGACGGCCTGCACGACGACTTCAGCGACGGCCTGGTCCTGCACGTCGCCGCGCGCTGCGCCAACACCATCGTCGTCGTGCACGCCGCCGGCGTCCGGCTCGTCGACCAGTGGATCGAGCACCCCAACGTCACGGCGACGGTCATCGCCCACCTGCCCGGCCAGGACAGCGGGCTCGCGCTCGTGCGGCTGCTCTACGGCGAGGCCTACTTCTCCGGCAAGCTGCCGTACACGCTCGCGCGCAACGAGAGCGATTACGGCGCCGCGTACGCGCCGTGTCGGCCCGAGGAGGGGGATCTCGATCTGCAGTGCGATTTCGCCGAGGGGGTGTATGTGGATTACCGCCACTTCGACCAGGCGGATATTGCGCCCCGGTTCGAGTTCGGGTTCGGGCTGAGCTACACGGAGTTCGAGTACTCGGACCTCGTCGTCAAGCCCGACGACAAGCTGCTGCAGGCGGGCTCGTCGACGTACCTCGACGGACTGTGGGATGTCGTGGCCACCGTCCAAGCCACGGTTGCCAATGTCGGCGAGACTGAGGGCGCTGAGGCGGCGCAGCTGTACCTGGGGATCCCCAATAGTCCGCCCCGGCAGCTGCGGGGGTTCGAGAAGGTGCCCCTACAACCCGGCGAAGAAGGCGTCGTCACCTTTGAGCTCACGCGCCGCGATTTGAGCGTTTGGGATGTGACAAAACAGGCTTGGGTCGTGCAGGAGGGCGAGTACGGGGTTTACGTGGGGGCGAGTAGTCGGGATGTGCGATTGACGGGGAGTATTAAGGTCTAGGAGGGCTTGATACCCGTTCGTCTTTCGATGGGGGAATTGTAGGTATGGGTGATAGTTGTAGTCTCAAATAACGAATGCGAGTAGGCTATGAGTAGCATGATAAAAACTAAGCTTACTATTAAGAAACATAAGAAATGCGTAGTGAATGAGAACAACTAGGCTGCGCGTGTCGAGAAAAGAATGTCCATTGCCAATCTCCCTCTTCAGTCCACTGGAGCTAAGACGGCGAAGGATATGACCCCGTCTGATCAGTCTTGCCATCCAAAGGCCTGCGCCCGTACACCACGTACACCGGCGTGTAGGCGTGCAGATCCCGATTCGTGAGCTCTTGCTTCACCTTGTCCGTCAGCGCTCGGATCTCCTCAGGCGTCATGCCCTTGAGCTGCAAGATCTTCATGCTCATGCCCTCGAGGGCCTCGATCGTGTCCTCGATGAAGTAGCGGGCAATCTCCTTGTCCTTGGGGTCGAGGGGCCACGGGTTAATGGGGCAAAGGATCAGTCTGGCAGCGACGAGGCGCAATGGTGTTAGTCAAAATGATGTAGTCGCTGTACTAATCACTCGCGTGATGCCGAGGGCAAGCAAGGCTTTGGTGACTTACTTTTGCATGACGTCGACGAACCCGGTCTCGTTCATCCTGATAGACGTTGAAGTCAGCGAAAGCCGCCTGTTTTCCAAGTTCTTCTGAAAGGGATGATGCGATAACGATGTCGGGGGACACTTTGGTCTCCCCGTTCCGGTCCAAGAAAATAGCAAGTATGGCAGTGTGCTGGTTCTTATAGGGATTCATCTCACCAATGCTCATAATGCTTCGCAACACGGAGATCGCGACCGGCCATTTTGATGCCCTCGTCCATCAGGTCCTGCCACTTGATGACGGAGGAGTCGGGCAGCATCGCCTCGGTGGCCGCGTCGGCGGCGACCATGTCGTAGGACCAGTCCTGCGCCTCGCACCAGCCGCCGGGCCGCAGATTGTCGTACATCTTCTTGAACATGGCCTTGTGGTCGAAGAACGAGCCGAGCCTATTGGGGGATAACCATCGCGTGATGGCCAAAGTCAGACAGGAATGACACTGGTGGGACGATAGATGGGCGGGGGGATGGTATTCTTACATGGCTCTCGTATGAATGTAGTCGAATTCCGCTTCGTGTACCCACTCGTCCGCCTCGCTGTCCTCGCGCACGAATCGGCAGTTGGGCGGGAGCTTGTCCGGCGGCGGCTGGATCAAGCTGAGGTCAGTCCCGATGACCCGTACGTCCGGGTTCTCGCGCGCGAGCTCGGCGGCCCAGACACCCGTCCCCGCGCCGATATCCAGGACATGGTAAACGCGGTCGTCATCGGCAGCAGCGTCGTCGTCGTCGTCGTCTTCCTTCTTGGTCTCCTTCTCACTCTTGGTCTCCTTGAAGGGCGCCAGATAGAGTGCTTCGTCCAGGAGCAGGCACCATATCCTGTGCTCCAGGTCGAGCCGATCCTGCTCGGGACCGTCGTTGGGGAGGAGGTACTTGCCCTCGCGGTAGCCCGAGTACGTCCGGCCATTCTCCTCCACCGAGCACGGGTCTGGGTTGGTGTACCCTGACATTGGTTCAGGTTGTTGGTCGGGTGGTGGCTGGAATATTTGTCTCTCCCTTGCAGGGCGATTTGCCAATGAGGGGTTGATCTGTTTTCTTCTCCGTTTCCCTCGGCTCATATCGCCTGCTTACAAGCCATTCTTCCAAAAGGGGACGACTTCCAGATTTATCTGATTGGTTACCAGACTCCCGGGGTTGGGACATCGAGAATGCCTCTTCAAAACCAGGAAACACATTGAAATCAGAGAAGTTGAACAAGAGCAGGCATCGCGCGGGTTGGGAAGTTGATTGGATTCGTACTTAATCGCATCTACAGTAAATCGGCATTATATGATGCCAAATGTTGAACAGCGTGTACCATGGTGGTTGATTTGGATCTCAAGGTTCTGAAGTAAGCAGCATTTTGCGACCTCACTACAATCCCCCAGTGCCGGTGACGTGCAGTTGTTGTAAATGCGACATGTCAACGCCTTGTGACAACTCGAACATGGACCGCTGGTGTTATCGAAAATTGTGAGACTGGTCGCTCGAACGCAAGTAGGGTGGCATGACCATGGAGACACTCAATTATGTGGTTGTCTTTGTTGTCCCTTGTCGCGGGCCGTCTGCACGTTGCGACCATGGTCGGATACGTCCCTCTGACCCCTCAATCCCAAGGCAATGGATCAATGTTGAGGAGGTGCAACTGAAAACCATCAAATACCAAATGTGGCCATGAAGCCATCCGAGCAGAATGCGAGCGGCACAGCAACAGTACTTGGCAGATCCATATCCTTCTGTCGGACTTTTGCCAATAGTCTCGTGGATGGCCCAACCGATAAGTGGCGTCATCGCCACTTGTTGGTGGCTACAGTGGGCAATGCACAGCACACAGCCAACCCGTGCCGCCTACGCCGCCGGCCGCAGCAGCAATTAGCCTAGCTGTCGGCCAGTTAGCGCACGCTAGCCCACCCCACAAAGCTTGCCGGCGCTGTCAGCTCTTACTTGCATGGGCGACCGTTGCTACTGAGCTGAAGATGGTGTTGGGCAAATTGAGTAAGACGCCGATACGGGATGAAGATGTAAGATGTATATATAACAGTAAGCCCTAACGTGAGATTGATGTTTGCTTTTCGCTTCGTCATCCCAATTCTGTACCTGACATTTAACAGAATCGCAATCGCGAAATACGAAACCCAAAGACAAATCTCACACTTGCACACATCACATACTTACACACACATACTCGCACATCATGGCCCATAATATAGCCCCGTTTCCCCGGCCTCTCGGCATCTTCAAGCCATACCACGCGCCGCATCCCGAGACACTGGTGCTGAAGGAGAAGATCATGTCGCTATCGGGCGACAGCTTCGACATCAAGACGATAGACGGCCGCCCGGTCTTCCGGGTCCAGGGCAACGCCTTCTCGCTCTCGGGCCGGAAAGAGCTCATGGACACGACCGGAAACACCCTCTTCACCATCCGGAAGCGGCTGATGCGGCTGCTTGCGACGTTCTATGCCGAGGACCCCAGCGGGCGGGAGATACTGCAAGTCGAGGGCAAATGGAGCTGTAAGTCTTTTGCTTCTTTAATTTCTGGTTTTTATCAGGCGCACGATTTAACTGACTCGTTCTCTCCCAATAGTCGGATCCTCCAAATCCGTAGCCACCTTCACCGGCGAAGGCGGCCGCGGCGAGAGCCTGTACATGAAGGGCGACTTCTTCGACCGGAAAGCCAACATCACGGACCAGGCCTCGGGCCAGGTGGTGGCCGTCATCGACAGGCAGTTCCTCAACGCGCGCGAGCTGCTGGGCGGCCAGCAGACGTACCACGTCACGGTTGCGCCCAACGTCGACATGTCCCTCATCGTCGCCATGTGCATCTGCCTCGACGAGCGTAGGAACGAGAACTAATAACGGAACTCGTCGGGCGCGGTGCTGCTAGGCCTTGATCGGCATGGATCAATCTGATTTGGGCCTGTATTACACTTTTGGGTTGGGATAGAGTGCTGCGACTCTGGCGTTTCGGGGTGGGATTGACGATACCTTTCCTGCGGGACATGCTTTTATATACCCCTAGAGTACTTCAATTGAGTCATCCGTGATGCGAAAGCAACGAGTTGCACCATTTACCGTTTGTCTGATTGAAACGAGACCCTTAAGCGTGAGAACAAACACAAATTGCCAGGGCAAGTTAGGTCCATTCCCCTTAAAGGTCCAACCGTCAGTCTTCCAGGGACAACTTGCCAAGTTTGGTGGGAGGTGAATGCGCATATCGAGCAAGTAGAAAGATGAAGTCCGAGGGATCAGAAGTAACAGGCCAGAAAAACTCGGTCAATCTATAGCTCGGTATATTGCAATTGATGCCTTCTGTTTCGTTGACAGAGGTCGAATAGCAATGACGTTTCAGACGCTAGCGTTTCGAGGGAGTGCTGAGGGGTCGCTGAACCTGTGTGATTTGATTGGCTGTGAGGCCCCTTGGTGCATGCAACATGGCTGAAAGAGGAAATCGACTGGTTTTCAGGTCTTCTTTGTCGATGCAGGGGTCCCACCGGCCAGCTCATCCCGTGCTTCCTTTGTCCACCAGCTCCAAACAAGTGCTTTATGATGCAAATGCAGAGAAAAGAACTCCCAACCAAGCAATCAATATCCCATTGTGACTCGGTCTACCCTTGCAAGCCGATGGAAGATAAGTTCCTTTATCATGGACATATATTTGCGCCCCCCGTAGAAAGAAAGAAAAAATTGAGGGCTTCTGTCTGATCCCCCAATGCGAATGCTACGACTAACCAAGCTTTGAACGTCATTACCAACAACATGTTGTTGACCTTTTACCTTCTATCATGTGTCGTGCTGTCGGTCCTGGCTAGGCGGGCGACCGACGGTCTCGGCAACGGGGCTGAGCTTACAGCCACAGGAACGGCCACAACCACACACGTTTCTGTTGTCTCATCACCATCACAAGTAAGCCAAGATAAGCTTAACCCTCATTATGTCCCAGAAGCTAATCATACCCCCGCCGTCCAGTCCCCAATAAACACGCCGCACTCCGGCTTCACAGAACCAAGCTCCTGCACCGACGCGCGCCGCGCCGCCGTGGCCATGGACCTGCGGCACTCGCCCAACGCCCCGCTGTTCCCGGCGGACTGGCCCAAGGGCTGCCGGGAGATCCAGGAGAGCCTCAAGCAGATCGCGGACGCGTTCCTGCCGACGGCGTACCTGCCGAAAGAGAGGTTCAACGAGGTCGCGCGCCGCGAGAACTGCCGGCTGGATGTCCGGGTGCGCGGCGGCTCCGTCGTGCTCGGGCAGGCCCACCTCGAGGAGCTCATCGCGACGGGGCTGGGGACGAGTCTGCGCGGCCGGGTCGCCGTGCAGGGGCGCATGGTGTGTGCGAAGCTGAACGGGACGGATCAGCGGGTGGATGTGGAGTGGATGATGGTGCCCATCCTCAAGGACGGCGATGAAGTATGAACGATTACGAGATAGGCATAGTTAGACGGGGCAAGTAAAGTGCTCCCCCTAATGCGAGGCAAGGTAACACCAACCGCGCGCTCGTTTCTTATCAAGCAGTTATTCCCTTCCATGATCGTGCTTCCTCTCAACGTCCATTTAAGACGAGATCTCCCATCAGGCTTCAATACACAAGGCTATGATGTCTCCACACACAGTCCAAATCTCATTGGCCTGTAAGCTGTTTGTCCGACGTGACATGCATGACCGTCTGACGCGATGACACCATCTTGCAATGAGAGCTGGATTGATAATCACATTCGACGTAAGGCTGGGTCGACACCTGCTGGTACAGGAAAGTGATATTTCTTATCAATTCGTTGATCAAGCCTGTTGTCTCTCATGCCTCAGCTGGGTCGGAAGGGTGGAGGTGTCGGAGCGTTCGGCCTTTGACTATTTGAGTACGGTTCGGTGCCCTTCTTAAGCTCTTACGAGCCTCTGGCGTCTTTTTCATTTAGATTTCCAACGCTCTGAAGTATATCAATCTTGCTCGAGGGGAAAAGTGCATTGGTCACTGTTTTAAGCATAGACTCTTGTAAAAATGAGCGACCATGTCTCTCCGCAGCAGTATTCTCCTATCAGCTACAATGACCCCAACGACATCACGGTTGACACACTGCACTCCCATGACCATCAATTAGTGACTTGGGATCTCGGGACCACGCAGACACTGCCATTCGCCGGCCCAGCAGCCACGGGTAGTGGCACTACCATTAAGACTCCATGGCCGCGACGAAATAACCGCGAGACGGATTCTGCCAATCACAAAACGTCACATCCATCCGTAAACGAACCACCATTCAACTTACAGGAACGTGGGGACCATGCGGCGGCTTCGCGAGCGATTTATAAGTTCCACAGGCACACACTCCGATCCTCATTTAACATTGTCGGCCCCGTACTGGTGGTGCTCTTCTATGTTCTCATCGTTTTCCATTATCTGCGTCGCCCGGCCGTGAACGGCATCATGCCCGACAGGATCGTCGATGCCAATATCGTTTTCTACGCCTGGACCGTGCTGGCGATTTTCATGCTGGACTGGGCCAAATCCGCCCTGGCCGGTTTCGAGGCCGCCGCCTTGATGCGACCTGCCTTAGCTCCGTCGAACGCGCGCCAGCTGCTGTGGCATAACGATAAAGCATGGGGTTCCCCAGGTGGATGGTGGAAGGTATTGCGCCTATCAGTAGACCATGCGATGACGAACATGACAGCACGTCAACGTCGTGCCATACCTACTTTGATTTGGAGGGGACCACGCTGGCTATGGGCGTACCTGGCGGGCACCAGTCTTCTCTTTTTCGTTGCCCTCCCATTGTCAAGTCTATCATTCGAGCAAGGAAAGGCACTGCGACGCAGTACCCGGCTGGTAGAGGTCTCGGGCGTCAACCGGACGACTTTCAACCTCAGATCCTGGGGCAACTTGCCCGAGGTGGTCGACAAGACCTGGCGTCAAGGCAATCCGGTGACCCCGTTTGGCGAGACGGTCTTCTACGCACCCAAAGGCAGTTCCGACGTCAGCAGCACGTTCTACGAAGACTCGATCCAGGACATCTACCAGAGGCAGTCAGAAAGCATTGGCAACCCCCAGAACCAAACCATATCGTTCTTCTCTGGGCCCCAGGTTACTGAGAGAGCCTTTGGCAGTGCTTGGGGGCTTCTGACAGACATTTCATGTTTGCCAATGTCGCCCTACGATCCAAAACTGCAATTCTTCAACGTCACGTCGATTGATGACTGGGCATCGGACCTGGACGGTGGAGAGTATCCAACCAACTCGACGGCCTACGCTCAGCGCCCCGAGGTGGCCAAGGTAGGACAGGGACTTTCCGGTATTTACCGCGATATCGGACAGTCCTTTGGCGTGTCGTATCAATACTTGCTAGCCAGCGACTTTTTCGGCTGGAGGGGCTCTTCGTCCTACTCGGATCATCCGTGGTGGCCCTTACCGATCCATGGCCACGTCGAGACTGTACTATGGCAAGTCCACAACGCAACACGCAGCTACCCAGAAGGTATTGCTTCCCACCCACTGGTAGCACATTCCAAATCGGCTGTGAACAATGCGACCTACTTGGGATATGCGGTGCAATGCGCGGTGGTGACTGATGTAGGGGTCGCCAAATTGTCTGCCGAGACCAACACGTTCGAGGACTTCCGGCCCGAACCGGCCCCTAAGGACCAAGTCGGGGTGAACAGCAACGACAAGGTGACGGACTGGCAAGGCGTGGAGGTGATGCAGGCGATAGTCTACGCCGCACTGACGGGCCTCGCGCTGCACGACGAGCACGTGTCCAAATGCAACAGCAACCTCTCCAAGACCTGCAACCCGTGGATGGGCGCCACCATGGCCCTGAACATGGTCCCCGACGTGGTGGATAATGAAGAAAGTGCCGTTGGTGGTGGTGGACAGCAGCTGCAATTGGCCCTCATCACGCCGGAGCAGATGACGCTCGCCATGCACAAGCTATTCGGCGTCGCCGCCGCCGAGATGATGGGCCAGGGACCGGGCAACTGGACCTCGGAGGGCGGGCTCTACGGGCTGGACCCGGCCAACGACCTGGTGCCCGGTAGGGTTCCCTACCTCTTCGTGCTGGGATTGCTGGCGGCCTGGGCCGCCTTCACCGTCTTTCCCCAGCTGTGGGCGCTCTCGTGGGGTCGCCGGTGGACCGCCACGCTGGACGGCTTCGTCCTGTTCCGGCTCGGCGCCGAGTGGCGGGACGCGGTGCACGAGCTCTCGAGCGACAATCTCGGCGATAGCGGGACCGATTGCCTGGCGCGTGTTCCTGGCTTGGTCGGGGATATGCGGAGGCACGACATAAGTGGCGCCGATGATGAAGCTGGAATTGAGCTCCAGGAAGACGGTAATCCTCTTCGCACAACGTCGCACAGAAGCAGTGGTTTCGTAGGCTTAAGCAACGCTCCTGCCAGTAGCCGGAGGGGGAAAACATACTCGTGGAACTGAGATTCCTTCCAGGCTAACGTCTAGAAGTTGGAAACAAATCTGAGCTGACGGGGACACTCCGACCCACGAGGCAAAGTGAAGGAATACAGTAAGTTGGTAAATGATGAGGGAGTTGAGATCTTCATTCACTCCACGATCCAATTGGAACAGGGCAGTATTGGACCATGGAAGCTGACATTTTCGCTGGATGGTGGAAATGCCCAGATTGTTGATCTCTGCTTGTATGTACTAGCTGATATTTGGATGGCGATCATATTTATAAATAGAGTCAAGCTGAGAATAAGTGGCGACAGCAGCAAATGGGACCCGGCGCCGCGGATCTCGAACCCACCTCGAATCGTCCGGGGCAATTGCCCAGCTTGTTGAAGACGGGCACGCCAAACGCCAATGGCAAAACATTGAATGACATGATTTCGCGGCTGAATATCAAGGACGATCTTGACCTTTTTGCTTCTTTAGATTAAGCGCCAGTCGCAAGGCGAAGCCAGCATGAGCGAGCTCCCTTGGTTCTCTTGGCCTCCGCCATGGGCAAACCAACGAGGTTCCGGGCAAGATCAGCATGATAGTGTGCGGCGCAGCCAGGCAAACAACACACCACTGCAGAGCCGACCCAACAGACGAGATCCCCCAAAACACTGGCAATCCCTCCGGTGCTTACTGTTTCGGTAGAATTTCCTATCTTTTTGTTGGTTCTTTCTCTCTCTACCTCCTTTTCTTCAAATCATTTGTCATCTTACCTACATCGTTGCGAGATCCGTCTTACACCGACCTGCATCAATCCTTCAGGTGTTGGTAATACAGCACCGCCCGCCCAGGACACACTTACATACGCCCTCCTCTGTCGCATACAACCCACATTTACTCTCACATACGACTGCAAAATGGCGTATGGCGACGACGTCAAATCGCAGGTGGGGACCCTCGCGACGGTCTGGATCGTGGTCATCGTCGTTCTCGTCGTCCTCAGCGTCTTGGGAATCGTCCTAGCCATCTGGATGTGGAGGCGCCATGTGAACCGGCGCAGGAAGAGAATGGAGGCCTTCTATTCCACGCCCATCGCCCAAGGCCCGTCGCAGCAGCAGCCGCAGCAGCAACAACCACAATATCCCAGTTACAACTACCAGTACCAGCCCCAGACACAAGAAGTGCCAGCATCATCACCACTACCAGCACAATTGGACGCACAGGAGACGGGCGTCAGCAATAACAGCTACAACAATAACAACAATGCCAACCACAATTACAGCAACAACAACAACTATAACACCCAGACGAGGAGTGAGCTGTACGCCTGAGCGATGGATGGAAAACAACAAGGGAGCCAACCGCCAATGGAGCGGGGGAAAAAGTCACGCGACGACAATGGCGCGAACGCGTGATGACACCAAGGCCAGAAGTCTTGGAGTGGTTCCAATTGGGGGCAACTCGGTGGTGATTTACCACAGACGCGGTAAAGAGAAGGGGGACGAAGAATGGACGCGATGCGATACGATGCTATGCGACCGCCCCAGCCTGACTGCGCTGGAGGGAAAGCACATATACCCACGTCGGACAGAAAACATCAACCCGGACATATGTTTTATACCCAATTTCATGTCTTTGTATATAGCGGGATATAAGGAGGAATGTCTATCAGAACGTCATCAGTTCGATAGCCATGCACATCAATTGGAAGATACGAATTCAAACTCAAGCTGCGCCTGGTCCGTGATGCGACCCCCGATCTTCTTCCCCGCAAAATCCGGCGATGTGGTAAAGAACTTGATGGTCAACTTGTCAGTCCCTCTTCCTTGGCTTGGTTTGGCCTCGGGGTCCGTCCGGAGGTGGACCGCGCCAGGCTTGTGCCGTCCCTCCCCGGGCGTGCCGACCGTCCAAGAACCCTCGTAACCACCGCTGCCACTCTTGGTGAACAGGACGTCGTAGACAGGGCGCAGACCGGACTTCTCGTCGCCAGAGTTAGGCCTCGTGGCCGCAGCGGGCGGAGCAACCTGAAGCACCGCCACGCCCACCGCGCCCGAAGCGTGCTCCGCCAGCTTGCCGTCCTGGTAAGGGACCCGCAGCTCCCTGGGCGTCTCGTCCAGACACCAGAACGGCAAGACGCCGGGCTCCAGCGGCTTTCCTGCCGCATCCGCCGCCGCCGAAGTAGCCCACTTCAGCACCTTGCCGTCGGGCCGGTTCCGGCCCCCGCGCACCAGGTCCCGGTACTCGATCCCGCCTCCCACCTCCCGGACTTTGCGCTGTATCTCCTTGAAAGCCGCCGTTACCGATTCAAGCCCCCCTGCTGCATCGCTGAAGGACAGTAGGGTCAGGGCCCAGTCAATCACGGTTCCCTCTTTTTGACCGCCCCAGCGATGGCAGGCCCTGCCCCCGCGACCCACGTCATCGTCGACAAATGCGATGAGCTCCAGGTAGGACCCATCGGCCAAGAATACGAGCACGTTCTCCGTCACGCCGTCTGCGTGCTTGCCGCCCGGGTACAGGGTGAAAGCCTCGGCGAGCCATGAGGGAGGGGAGGCCAGGAAGGCATGGGGTACAAGTATGACGATATGATCCAAGAGAGGCGTTGGCGACGGGTCTACTTTCGCTAGGAGAGAAGCCATGTTGGATTATGAAGAAGAATGAAAAGGTGTAGACCAGATGTGAACACAGACTGGACGGGGTCAATTTCTGGAAGAGGTTGGAAGCAGAGGCAGTTCAAGTCAAGTGATGGTGGGGTCGCCGGTGAACGCCCCGGGTTGGAATGTTTGGACGAACTTCGGAGGGCGGGGGCGGGGCTCAAGCCGGGGGAGTGTCAATCACGCAATACCTGCACGATATCCACCACCGACATTCTAACATACATCGGCTCTAGTTCCAAGACACAACGAGTCTGAAGGGAGAAGAGATCATATGGCGGAACTGCGATACCATTGGCCTTGATGATGTGTAGTCCAACCTCTGCGACGTGTGTAACAGCCAAATAAGGAAGGCAACTCGGTCCGACTTTTCGCAGATCTCATCGTCGGTTTTGCTCCAACACGCCAAAGCAGCGTGATTATCTCCTATTAGATTTCGTGCCAGTGTTAGCCGGACACACCAGCCACTCACCTTGAACTGTAGAGCAGTAGTCATGGCTTTCCTATATGTAAAGGCCGTTGAATGTGATGTCTATATAAGCCAGGAAACATCGCCGTCAATGAGACTAAAACATCCAGCAAGCACATCAACGATCTAACAACATCGAGAACTACCCAACTACCACCGGCCCATCTTCCAGACGAGTCTCATCTAAAGCCCAAAATTCAAAATGCTGAGCCCCTTGGTCCTCATCCCCGCCTTCCTCGGCACAGCGGTCTAGTGAGTCCACCCCCCCCCCCCCTTTCACAGAAACCCCCATCATTCAACGGCCACTTGTACATCAAAGTGATACTAATCCCAAACAGCGCCATCGCAACCACCCCCATCCCCTCCACCTTCGCCACCTCCACGACCTCTTCTACACCCTGCCCAACAGCCCCGTCAACCCCAAGCACCTCCCCATCTTCACTGAAGAGAGAGGGAGAAACGGCCCAAGCGCCGCCCGTCGAAGGCAGGGACCTGCCCCCCTTCGACCCTTTCTCGATCCCGCCCATCCCCAACTTCGCCGTGCCCAGCGCCACGCCGGTCCCACGCCCGGGCTGCTCTAAGTACGTGTGCTACGTGGAGTGCCGCATTGGGATCGTCACGTCCGCCTGCAAGGGTTGCTGCGACAAGCCGGAGGAGCCCAAGCAGAAGGGCGACGAGGAGAAAGAACGGCTGTATCGAGCAAGGTGGTGATGTTGCAGTACAGAGTACTCGAAATGGTGGTCCTTGTTTAGTGATGATGGAGAAATGAGTTGAAGACGTGTTGGGAAAAAAGGGAATGAATTAGTCAGTGAGCGGGCGTCTCTCGAATTTCCTTCGACGAGTATTGGGATTAGAGGCATTGGGGTATGAGGCAAGACACGAAATTAGAGTCAGGACGCGCAATGCTGTTTTATATTTCATTTAGGAGACGATTCCATAGTCTCTATTTCTTCGACGCCTTGGCTGGTATAGACCACGATAGAATACACTCCTTTCCAGTCCCTCTTCAACCCTCCGCCCGCCCCAAAGCCGGCACATACTCCTCCTCCAGCCGCCGCCGCATAACGCCCTCCGCATTTTTGGGGTCGATGCGCTCCTCGGACCCGAGGCGCATCATGCGGCCCACCAGGAACATCAGCTTGCCCTGCGGGTACTGCTTGTACTCCACAAATTGTTGGATAATATCCTCCTGGCCCTCGACGGCCTGGTCGGCGAGCGCGGCGTACTCGGCCTCGGCCAGCTCGTGGAACCACATGTTTTCCGTCTCGATGGCGTCCGCCACGCTCGGGTACTGCTCGGGCACGTTCCCGCGATAGACAACCCAGAGGAGCTCCTTGGCCACCTTGGCCGTGATCTTGTGCTGGTAGAGGAACACGATGATGTCCGCGAGGGCATCTACGGGCACCCTTTGGCACTCGCCGTCCGGTGTGAAGCCGAGGTCCTGGGCCGACTCGTCATGCGGGTTCGACGTCAGACGGCCCAGCTCGTGCAAGATCCAGTTGGCGGCCAGCTGGAAGCACGCGGGATTCTCGGAAATGCCGGTCCCCAGCTTCGACTGCAAGCTGTCCACGACCCGCCAAAAGTACTCGACGCGGGCTCCGTTATCCAGAGCGACGAGCGACAGGGCATCCTTGGCCGTCAGCCCAAAGACCTCGGTGAGCTCGTCGACCTCGGCGTCGGGGAGCTGACCCATGCTTTCGCGGAGGTGGGCGACCAGGTCGTCGCCGATGACGACAGGCAGCAGGTCCGGGTCAGGCATGTAGCGGTAGTCGACCTCGCCCTCCTTGCCGCGCAGCCTCCGGGTCTCGGTCGAGCCGATGGACCAGCCGCGCGTCTCGCCCTCGACGACGCCGCCGGCCTCCAGCACCGCGATCTGGCGGTCGCGCTCCGCGATGATGGCGTCCTCGACCGCCTTGAAGCTGCTCAAGTTCTTGATCTCGGTGCGCGTGCCCAGCGGGGCGTCCGGGTCGTCCGCCCGCCGCACCGACACGTTGACGTCGGCGCGCAGGCCGCCGGCCTCCATGCCCGAGACGCAGGCGTCGACGGCGTTGAGCAGGATCTGGACCTTGCGCACGAGGGCGGCGGCGGTGGCGGGGTGGTGGATGTCGGGGCGGGTGATGATCTCGATCAGCGGGACGCCGGTGCGGTTGAAGTCGATCCAGTGCGTGGCGCCGGGCTGGGCCATGGTCTTGGCCGTGTCCTGCTCCATCTGCACCTGCTGGATGCGGACGGCGAGGCCGTCGCCGTCCTCGGCCGCGATGCCATCGCGGGGCTGCAGGACGATGCGCCCCTCGCGCGCAAAGGGCTCGTAGTACTGCGTGATCTGGTAGCCCGACGGCTGGTCCCAGTGGAAGTAGTGTTTGCGGTCGAAGCGGCTGACGGGCTGGATGTCGCAGTTGAGGGCGAGGGCGGCGCGGAGGGCGGGGACGAGCGTCTCCTTCTGGAAATGGGGCTGGCTGCCCGGGGTGGCGAGGTCGAAGTAGGCGACGTGGCTGTTGGACTCGTTGTTGAAGGAGGTCGTGGCCTCGGAGAAGAGCTTCTTGGCCGTGTTGAGCTGCGCGTGGATCTCGATGCCGACCGTCAGCTCCCAGCCGGGCACGACCTGGTTGCTGGCATTCTTCTTCTTCTTCTTGCCCGCGGCCTTGGCCTTCTTGGCCTCGTCTTTCAGCTGTTTCCGTAGCGGGACGTGGCCGGGAGCGGCAGCAGGATTCGACGACAAAGGGGTTTCGGTGGTTTGGGTGTGCAGGCTTCGGTAGTGGGAGACAATGGCCGGGCGCAGGGCGAGAGCTCTGGCAGATATTTGGGGGCTGCGGGTGAGGCGCAAGCAGCCTTGCCTCGAGACCTGGCCCTGCAGCAGATACTTGCTGAGGGCAGCGGTCGGAACACGGGACATGGCGAGGGGCCGACTCAGGGGCCAGAAGCAGACTGAAGCAGGTATTCAATCAATTGTCGCTCCAAAGCTTCAATCGTCGTTGGTTCGCAACATGCGACAGAGGATTGGAGAAGCCTCGGAGTTCCAGCTGTTTAGTTCCGGAAAATTGTGGCCATCCAAGCCAGCCAGCCAGCCCGTCGCAACCCCACTAACGGAATTGACAACACCGGGGAGTTCGCCTGCTAAAATTAGGCTCATGGCCCACTGAACAAGGTCGTGTCCCAAAGGACCGGGTGAAAGTCATTTTGATGACGATGGTACTTTCTTACATACAGAATCCCGCCAACACGGCAAGAAAAGGATGATGGGGTTGCATCCCCGGCATCAAGGATGGAGGAAGAAAGTGGACAGATATTCAAGGCGTGCAGCCCCAAGTTGAGACACTCGCGCAAGTCTCGTGATCAAATCCTAATACCATCCCTCCCACCCTTTTCTGGAGGATTGTCCAAAGTTTCCCTAGCTTGTGCTCTTCTGAAACACCACCGACCTGCGCTGACACATGGCCCTTCGCTCGTGTGTCTGTGTGCGAGTGAGTGTGTGTGGGTGTGGGTGTGGGTGGGTGTACGGAATCGCCCCCAACATATGTCATCCCATTTCTGCCGGCAGGCTACTGTGTGGTATTGACATAACCGACCGCGCCTGCATTCCAGCTTCCAACACTTTTCTTTTCCCCGAACCCCCAGTTCAAGGCTCATCCATGAACTCCAACATTGATAGTCGAAACTCAACCATGGGGATCTCTCAGTATCACCGGCCCGCGTCACATGGCATCGCTGCTATCCGCCGATGAGAGAGAGCCGTGGTCTTGGATCAACTTTGTATGCTTATCTTACTTACCTTGCGTGTCGCGAGAAATCTTGTGCGATAGGTTCATCTCATCCGCCATCTGTCTTTTTTTCCCTCTCTTTTTCTTTCTCGTCTTCTCCCAACCGCACCTATTTATCTATTTCCTTTCGGTCTGAAAGATACCCCGTTTTTTTTTGAAACCAACTCAGAGGAACAGACAGCAGAACGAACATTTCAGGTACGCTCCCATCTTGGCCTCCTGAAGATCTTACATCACCAAACTCAAATGTCTCTGCCAGCCTTACACGGACACAGGTTTGTCTCAAGCAACCAGGGAGCAAAAGAGGGCTCCCAGCCGCCACCTACCCCGACTCCTGCTAAGAAACCCGTCGTCCCGTTTCCTGAGAAAGCTCGGATGCCGCCTACGAGACACAAGTCCTCCTCGACCTTAGTATCTAACCCCCTGGACGAGAGCGTACGCCGGCGCATTGGGTCTCTGCTGGCCACCTCGCGCCGTTACACTGGCGCCAATGGCTGGGAAGCCACAAAGCCGCGACGCATCAAATCGGTAGACTGCGAACCATCCTCGGGAGGCCGAGATCTTACTACTACTACTACTTCTGCTAATACCAAAAACCTAAACAATCACGCCAACGGGGTGCCTAGCGGAGGAGGCAAAGTGTGCGTACTGAACGCCATCATCATGGACTCGAGCGACTTCAGCTCGGCGAGGAGGAGGCCTACTCCTGGGACCGGCGACTGGAGCTCGCCTTGCCCATGACGTTAGAAAACAACGTAAACCAGAAGAAGACGCGGAAGAGCGTCTCGGACTTGAGCAATTCCACCGACGAAAGCAGCGACTCGAGTGGAAGCAACTCCACCGTCACCCAGGAGTCCTTCGCAAGGCGCGACAGTCCTACCATACCGGCGCCCAATGAGCGCTCCAAGAAGGCGCCCGCGCCCCGGCCAGACGCTTTGCGCTTCCTGGTGGAGGACACGGATGCGCGACCATTCGGCGCAGAGGACGAACCGCCACGAGGGCGGCGCTCGACGGTCTCGTCTGTGGGCAGCACAGCTTCCAGCACAAGGAGCGGCAAATCCGCCGCCAGCGGCGCCGGCGGGGACGACAACGATACAGACCAACACACCAGCCCCGAGCTCAGTCCCAAGACCCCCAAGGGGCGCCATCTCGCAGTGGACGTAGGAAACAACAACAACAACAATAACAACGGGTCGTCCAAGTCGAAACGGCAGCGAAGCTACGGGACCCCGGAGATGCCGCGCGGAAACGCCAACCTGCCCCACGTCTCTCCCAGCCTGCTGACCCCGCGGGCGTCCAACTTCGGGCACGTCAAGCACCTGCCCCGGGCGGAGAAGCTGCCCCTGACCGGGTACGAGCTCCTCGCCTCTCGCCTCAGTACAGCAGGTGCGCCCGCCGCCGACGCGCCGACGGAACCGCAGCTCAAGCCCATCTACCGGCGGTTCGAGCCGCTGAACCACCGGCTCCTGCTCCACCTGCAGGACGAGCTCTGCGAGCTGGAGGAGCAGCTGCACCGCCTCGACACGGCCGACACGCAGAACCGCCGGCTGCAGAACGGCATCCTGCCCGCCTCGCGCCGGGCCGACTCGCAGACGGCCGGCGAGCTGCAGTGGCACAAGACCGACATACTGGGCAAGATCGGGTTCAAGTTGGAGCAGTACAGTATGATCCCCACCACCCCCTTCTGGACATCATCTCTATTGGGAATACCTAACCAAGCCTTCTTGCAGACCACGTCCTCGCCTCTTTCCAGACGACGAGGACCATGCCCAAGCCCGCCCTGGCCGACGTGCGCGAGTACCAAGGCTACCTGGCGGCGCATGGCCCCATCGCCGAGCACGAGACCCGGTTCCTGGACGCGACGGACGACCTCGTCTGCTTGGCGGATGAGGGGACTGCCGGGTTGGCATCGGGCAGTGGGTATCAGAGGGGGACTGGTGATGGAGAACGCCAGTTACGACTTCCGCGCCGGCGATCCATCCAGTACTCGCCCGCGTCGCGTCTGTCCTTCCGCGAAGACACCACCCCCGAGGGATCGACCTATGGCGAAGGGGATGACGAGGACGAGTCCCCTGTGATATCGCTCAGCTTGGCGATGGCGGTGGCTGTTATTGCTCCCATCATGGCGTTTGGTATTGTTCCCGGTAGGTGACCCCTTCCTTTCGTTCTCGAGTCCGGCATGGTTTAGGAGAGTGGGAAAGATGCACGGCTACGTCATAATTCTCAGCACCCTATCTTTGCCAAAGGAAATAAACAGAACTGACTCATAGTTGCATGTTTAGGCTACTTCGGCAGAATGATGGTAGTCCTGCTAGTGTCGGTGGCCGTCGTGTGGGGCTTGGTCCACGAAAGGGTCATCGGGATACACGCGACACGGGACTTTTATATATGCGCCGGGCTTTACGGGATGGCCATGGCCGTTGTCGCTGGGATATATCGGTGAAGGATTAGATCCGGCAAGACGGCGGTATAAATAATCAAGGGTTAGGCTTGGGGACAGAAGGGCTACAGCGAGTCGCCTACTCTCCCGACCGATTGTAGGCGTTACCACGTGTTCATGGCTATTTAGGTAGATAGATTGGTGCTAGAAAAGCATATTTGAATTGCAATTGGGGAAAATGCGAATCCAACTTATCAGATCATGCGGTGGTTTGTGTGAGACCAGTTACAGACTATCAGACTAAACTGGGCTGCTACAGGTAAATACTTTCAGTTGCTGGCTAATACGTCTTTAATTGTGTATTCTAACTAACTATCATTATTCGTTTACGTTTAACCTCGAGGATGGAAACGTGGAAAAGGGTGTAGGAGGAGGGGATTGAGGAAGTAGGGGAAGTCTATCAATCATCGCCAGCAAATCTAACGAATTCAAGTTTTCGACGTTACGCTGCTTGGTAACTCGACCCGGGACCGGTTTCCTGTCACACCACTTCCAACTAGAGTAATAGATCTACTGTTTGTCCAACGCAAAATTCATATCTAGGTGGTCTTGCTATATGTAAACATTGTAGGCAACGTAAGCATGCCTTACATGCAAGAAACCCGTATGCATTGAAACGGATGGGGCGCATGTTAGGCTGACCGGCCGGCGGCAGCGCAATACCTAGTGGGTGGTGGCCAATTAGTGGGGGTTTCGGGCGCTATTCACAGAGCCCCTGACTATGTTTACTCATCACCCGCTCAGTACTTACTTACTCATGGTTTATTCTCTAACCACAAATTCGTTTTGTAAGAGATCGATCAGCAGAGCTAAACCATAATCGAACGTACGTATATAGTTAAGAATCAATATCCATGAAATTGAATGGAGGAATAGACAACAAGATGTCGTTTCGGTGTGGCAGAAAAAGGCAAGGCTCCCACATCGTACATATAGCATCGGTTCGTGTCTGCATACCGCCCCCGGGTCCCAGCTCTTGGCGCTCTCAGCCCTGTCAAATCATGGATGTCTTCTCGGTACCCTCTTACATATCCGTTCCCTCTTAGAGGATAGACCAGTAAAGTTCTGTTGGGATTACCCATCGCTGTTTGCTGCTCGTCAGCAAGGCCGAGGGGGTGGCGGGGGTTATTAATCATGTCGAGGTACGGAGTATTTTGCGATATAATCGACGAGGGACATGTATGGACTGGGACAGGCAAGGCTGTGCCTATGGGTGTTTCCCACTTGGTCAATAGGCTCGTTTATTTCTTTCCCTTCTTCCTTTTTCCCTCCTCAATCACCAATGATCTAAATATATTACCACTGCTTGCTGTCGGCGCAGCAGCTGCAGCGCCCATCCAGGTCACTATGAGAAACAGCTATTACAACCTCGACGAAGCAGCGAGGCCGATACCACCGAGACCGGTAGATTCCAGTTGCTACCAAGAGCAACCGGGTCTGGAAGTGGACTTCCGTGTCGACACCACTGGCCTGCACAAAGACTTTTATGCCGAAGACACCAACAAACACACCCTTGCCCCCGAAGGCTATTTCCCAGACGAGCGCCACCACGCGCCCGGCTTACAGGTCGCTGCCTTCCCCAGCGAGTCCAGGGCACCCGCCGCGCCAGGCAAAAGGCAGAGCTGGCGGCGCTGGTGGATTATTGTAAGCACCATTGCGGCCGTCATCATTATCATCGGCGGCGTGCTGGGAGGTGTGCTCGGTAGCCGAGCCCCAGATGCCTCCCACTTCAACAGCAACGAAGGGAATGGTAATCGCGGCAACAGCACAGCACCGCCGTTAAAGAACATCCGACCTGGCTCGCGCCTTGCCGTGTCAGGCTGGCGCGAGGGCCCGAGGGGGCCGGGCTACCACATCCGTCTCTTCTATCAGGGGCCCGACCAACACTTGCGCTTCTCCAATTTCTCCACCACCGAGACCGATTGGTACCCTCCCGTGCTGCTGGACCAGATGGATGCCACACCACGAGATAACACATCCCTGGCGGCGTCGACGTCAGTGGATGACGAGGGCGTATGTTGTTTGGCCCTTCCTGGTGTGATGGTGAAGAACTGACGACGGTGAGGTAAAAGCACGGCGAGTTCAGCGTCTTCTACGTGGACAATTCTTCGAAATTGGGCATGCAGATTTTCCCAAGAACCATGAGAGCCATGGGCGTAGGCGGCCGCCTTAACTCTTACCCCCAGGAGGTGGCACCCGACACGAGACTCGGCGCGTACTGGCCCTACCTGCTGTCCCAGGGGGTTGGCGCGTCTGGCAAGCTGATTTGGACCACACGCTGGGGTGACGAACACCCAGAACATCCCTTCTTTACGCATACTGATCCCGGGGTCGACGCGTCCCTAACATCAGGGCTAGCCATCGTCCCCGCCTCGTCCAAGGATAAGGATGCCGTCGGATTCATATACCGACGTGGCGATGGTAAGGTGTTCAATAATATGCCGGATCGTAGCTACAATTTCATTGGGACTGCTTGGGCGAAAGGTGAGATCGCGTTTCATCCCTTCTGCTCTGCTTCAGATCCTTTCTTCCCTCCTTTTCTACCCCGTTTTTGTAGGTGGGCTTGTATTCTTGAGTGCACTTAATTACTGACCTTGGGAATGTCCGTCTTGTCTACACCAGGAGACCTCGCTAAGGACTTAATCGCACTTACGATCCCGGCCGAGTCGCCCTTGGCCGCTTTCACCGTAGCGGGGCTGGGGACCAACCCGGACAAGCTTGTGAGCACTTACGTCCTCTATATAGACCCCCGTGGAGACGTCAACATGATCTGGCTGGAAGACGACGTGAGCGGATGGAAGGGGCCCCAGACGTACCCGGAAGCCTTCGGCGGCGCCGACGCGGGGACGGACATTGCGTGCCTAACCCCCGCTGTCTGGGGTAACGCCAATATTACGCTCGTGGGTGCGTACGATATGAGCCGTTGTTATTTCCAGGCCGAAGGGGGCCGGGTCCGCCAGGTGCAGTTCGACGGCTCTAGGTGGAACAATTTGGGGTACCTGCCTATCGACTGATGGATGGGTGGACAGGGCGATGGCTAGAGGGAGGCGGCGTTGCGAAAGCGGCCCTGCTGGATTGGGCGCCTGTACATATGCTTACTCCGAAGAATGCATTGTTTTGGTAGAATCTCGTGTCAATTGCCGTGCTCCAGATGGCACAAGTAACGGTCATCACAGCCGAGCATATAGATCAGTTCGGCCTCCTCGATCTGTATGGAGAGACATGACACTTGCAGTCCAACTATGGCTAGTTCGTGCCTGTAGGTTTAATGGCACTGATTCAGGGGTGGCCAGGCATTTAAGCATCTAGCTACCCCGCCTTTCAGGGGTTCGCGCCGACCTGGAAAGATCGCCCCAAGTGGGGAGAGCAATCAACCCAAACGACAAGGGGAACATTGAAATATTAAAAAATTCTTGATTAGGAATGAAGAGCGGAACGCAATAATGGCGGTTGACTTTACAGTCGTACTGAGCAGGTTTGATCTACAGGGTTCAAGTAGACTGTGCAGCTGACATACATATAACAGAGACTAATAATGTGCATTTGTGGGATCAGAGATCGTAGTGTTCATTCCCATTTGCAGTACTATGTTCTAGAAAGCCAAACCATTCAATGCCATGAGAATAGTCTAGTCAGAATGAGTACTTTCATCCCACCACTCTGCTCATCTAGCACTCTTCTCGCCGAAGTTGACGGCGTTGGCCTCCTTCAGAATATGATGCCAGAGAAGAGCTGCCAGTGCTCCTCCAAGAATGGCCACGAGTTATCGGCTCGCGGCGTTAGTATTCACTCTTTCTGAGAAGTGAACATAATTTCTCAGAAAGGATCTATGGAAATTTCTCGAGTAAATGGTTACTCCTTCCTCCGTGAGACACGGGAGTAACAAAGGACAAACACTGGAACAGGAAATAAAGACCAAGAGTTGCTTATAGGTCTTTGACGATTCCGATTCATCGCAATACTATCCGCTCCCTCTACTCTAGTTGGCCGATCGAGGCTGCATAGGGGGCCACAGCTTGTTGAATGCCTCCGTGACCTCCATTACCTCCTCCTCGGCGCGGGCTGCCTTTCCCTGGCGAGCCTTGACGGCGACAGCAACGCCAACGGCTCTCTCCCTCCTCTCTTTCTTCCTGGCGGCGGCCGCTTCGGCTTCGGCTTCCTCTTGCTCCCTTTTCTTCTTCTCCTCCTCCTGCTCCCGCTTCTTCCGTGCGGCGACCTCCTTCTCGGCGATCTCCTTGCGCATCTCGCCGCCCCAGACCTCCAGGCCATCGGGGTGCAGGATACACCACAGCGCCAGCTCGCGGGTCGCGAGCGTGTCCTCCAAGCAGTCGTGGCCAACAACAGCGGCTCGTCCAGGTCGCATCATGCGGCCGCCACCGGTCTGGATGCTCTTGCCGGTGAGGCGCTGCGTCAGGTACTTCAGGCCCCAGATCCGGGGGTACGGGACCCGGCCCACGCCGAAGAAGCCGGCGGCGGTCTGCATGGAAGTATCGACGACGCGGCCGTGAGCCAAGCGCAACATCTGCAGGTCGTTCTCGACCGAGTGGCCCACCAGCACCGTCTCGCTGTCCATGTACTCCAGGAGCAGCGCGCGCGCGTCTCTCCAGTGCGGCAGGATGGTCCCCTTGGCCTTGGCCTCCCGTATCTTGGCGGCGTTGACGCCGCTGTAGCGGGCGCGCCAGTTGACCACGACACCGGCCGGGATGACCAGCTCGTTGATGAGGGTCTCGCCGGTAATGGCGTCTACGGCGCACAGCTGAGCGAGCTCGCTGCGTTCCCACGGCAGCTTCGAAGGTTTGGGTCGGGGATTGGCGTTTGTTGCGGTGGTCTGTTGAGATGGAAGCTGGTTTGATCCTCCCAAGTTCTTCTCTGGACGGACGCCGACCATCTCGCAGTCGATTACAATGGCGGCCCGCTTATTGCGGCGGGATGGATCGGGAGACGGCGAGGCGACATAGTCATAGAAGAAGACGCCAAGTGGAAGCTTGGTCTGGGCTCTCTCCATGGAGGTCTGCGTGGGAAGGATGAATTTGTTGCGGACCAGCTGTTCGTCGCTCTGGCATCGCAGTCTCAAGGATTCGATGAACTGCTGACGGCAGTCAAGCGCTTCAAGCGCGTCCTGGTCTTGCTCAGCGATGAAGGTGTAGTAGTTGGCGCCATATTGGAGAGAATTGGCGAAGATGGCACTGGATGCCGTCGGAAGGTGGATGGGCGGGTACGGATAAGCGGCGACGAGATCGGGCTCCATATTGGGTTGCCAGGTTGTTGTGATACCTTGAGTAAGGATTACGTCAACCGAGAGAAAGATGACTGATGTGGCGTACCAGGGAACATGCAGTTATCCGTCTGGGATAAACATTAATGATTTCCACGCGATCCGCGATTCGCAATGCAGGTTGCGGTTACGCGCCTGGAACTTGGGCACGGAACTGGCGGGGAAGGTACGTGGGCAGAGAACGTATCGGGGAACAAACGGATCACTGGAATCTCGCTCACGTTGTTTACTTTGGGATTGTAAAAACAACCAAGTTCTGAGTGGTTGCTTGCAGGTGTTGGCAACTACTTGCCCTGAAGCAATTCCAATAACGCGTACCTTCCGCAAGTTTTGGGTATCCTCGAGGCAAGTACTGAAGAGTCGTTGCTGCCAGTAAATGGTTCCTACTTCCTTCAACCTTTTCTGTTTGATCAACAGAAGACTGGTATTTCACAAGGCAAACAACCTTTGCGTCAAGTGCTTACCCGTACTAAATGTTTCTACGCGAAGAATAAGAATACTTGCTACCCTGCCCAGTCAATCCAGAACTTTGCTCGCGTGTTGAATCCCTGGTAGTTGCTGTCTATGATCAGCTTTGGTGCGTGTGGTTTTGGCCCGATGCTCTCGGCAAGAGGAAAAGGGGCGGCGACAGAGAACGGGTGGGTGAGACGGATTTGGTGAAAAAGGGTTGGCGATGGGTCAATAAGTCTTCGCAGAACAAACACGCTGGTTGATGACTAGCTGTTGATAATATTCTAAGCACTCATGTCAGTCGGTTCGCATCTACCATTCTGGCAATGGGGTGTGCTGAATGATATATCTCACCATAGGGAAACAGTTTAGCGAAAAGGAGTTGGCCGCGGGTTAGTAAGTCTTAAGTCACTGGAAACATTGATATGGTGATTATTCATTGGTTGAAAATCTGAGTACTCAGATGCTAAACATTTATATACTTGTTATTTAGACCGAGGTATGTGAAATGTAATGTCCTGTGGGAAAGGGGTCAGCAATAAGCAGTGGCGGGTTAAGATCCCGTGGAGTGTAGAACCGATGATTTGGTGAAAACTATTGAGAACGGCGAACTGCTTCTGAGTGAGGCTATCTAGCCATTTCATTGTATTCCTGGCACCGCTATTACAAGACCTATATCTAATCTGAGATGCTTTGTTTTGTAGCCTGCTGGATAGCCTAATGAATCAAACCATAATGTTCGGTTCTTTTGTTCATAGGGCCAAAAGCAGTACCAGTAGTCAAATTGAGTTCACAAATTACCGATTCTTTGTTGAATCTGACAATACAGGATTCTGCGCAGTCGTGATTTGCCCACACTACGACTTTTTCCTCCTGTAAACCAACATAAGTTTGATGGTGGGATGCTGGGAATGGCTATAATAGGGAGAAAAGGAAACGTTGTTTTTCTAAAGATCTCTCCTCAGGGGTTGATTAGTCACGAAGGCAGTCACTGTTTGGATGAACCATCTTGCTCTTTTCGCTAGGCGAGGTGCCTTTGGCCCGAATTTGTCTAAGGGGAGCCTCAGGTTCTCTGTTTTGTTCCAGATTGACATGACCAAGATCCGGTTCGAGTCGGAACAACATATGTCTACTTCTCCTGTGCCGGAATAACATTCCCGATGTATCCCAGCAGATACACACCTCACAAAGCAATTGTAACTATTCCATGGGGTTGTTACCATTTTGTTATAGGAGCAATGTTCAGGCAGCTCCCTTGTCTCCGTCATCACCCTCTCGTAACCAACAAAGGCATTGATCCTTGACAAAGGATAACAGACGGGAGTGTTTTCCTTTGTTGAGAGACCGGAATACAACAGTGGTTTGACGGGGTCACGGTATACAAATGTGATATAAGAGCGACCCGAGATACCAGCTCCATTGGAATCATCACCTACGCAACGCCGTATTACCTTGCAACTCTTAATCCTGTCTATCTTGCAACAATATCATTCGCTTCCACCATGGCACCCCCTGCCGAGATTCCACGCAACGGCGGCCGGCGCGAGAAGCTCCGGGACCACAGCGGCAACATCATCAACAACATCTGGAAGACGTTCGAGTACCGCGTCAGCAAGCCCGTCTGGAAAAGAGCGCTCCGGGAAGAGCCGCCCCGCCAGCCGTACACGGGGCGATGGTTCCTCCAGCTGCATTGGGAGATGAACCAGCCGGGCCCCAACACCAGCGACACCATCAACTCCATCCTGAGCTGGCAGACCGAGACGTCGCCGTGCTACGTATGCGGCGCCCTGAGGAACGCCACCAACCAGTGCGGACAGGCCTGCTACGACTTCTGGCGCAGCAACGCTGGCCCGATGGGCCGCCTCGACAAAGACTGCGAGATCCGCCCCCTGCCCTGGAACAGCGGCTTCCCGGGCCACGGCGTGTACCTCAAGGAGCGGACGCCGGGCGGCGCGCGCATGCCGTCCATCACGCGCGGCCAGCTGATCGGCGAGTACCTCGGCGAGCTGGTCCCCTGCGACGCCCCCGGCGGCGAGAACGAGTACGAGGGCGAGGCGAGCGGCCGGTACATCTTCGAGGGGCCCCACAGCAACTGGCTCATCGACGGCGGCAAGTGGGGCAACGCCTCGCGCTTCATCAACCACCACTGCCGGCCCAACCTCAAGGCCGTGCCCGTCGTCGTCGGGGGGCGCCGCGTCGTCACCTTCCGCGCCCTGCGCGCCATCCGGGCCGGCGACGAGCTGACGGTGCACTACGGCGAGGCGTACTTCAACAAGTACAACGAGAGGTGCCTCTGCAACTGCAAGGGGCGCGTCGTCCTACACGACCCGGAACCCGCTCCGTAGAGAGAAAGTCGAGGTAAGGGGCTCGCTTCGGCGGGCTAGGTAAGTCGCTCACGATTGCGTAGTTTTTGATCTGTTTTTGTTTGGGTAAGTTTGTTTGTAGAAAAATGCAAAATTAAATATAGAATTTGAAGCCGGGGCTCCTTTGGCTCTATTACCCATCTGAGTCGTTCGGCACTATCTAGGCATGTGCGCTTACATAGCTAATTGAACCATTTTCTACCACTTTTCAGGCTTTTGGTGTTTCACTGGATGGAAATAGACCGGAGACAAAGGTTACGCATCTCTTCACAACCAGCTTTGTTACTTATCAAGTCCACAGAACAAAGGCCAGTACAATGGTTCTAGTCATTGATCCGAACCATCAGCCTGGCCGCTGGCATGCTGACTCAAACCCGCCTACCTCCCTACCCAAGGTAGATACCAATGCGGCTCTGCACGTAGGCAAATGGCCCAGAATTCTCTTACCGTATCGGACGGATGTTGTCGCGGCTGCAGGCTGCGTAGTAGTAGAGCTGGCCCGACGTCAGATAGCTTGAGCCGCATCGTCCCCAACTCAGCGGTGCGACTACATACGTCGGCCCATGTGCTAAGACATCATTATCTAGGGCGAAGGCCCGATACCGGTCGTCGCGAGTTGTATTTTGTCTGGGAGTGCCAGACCTATTAGCATCGTGGAGGTCATAGCCAGGTCACGTCGGATCGGGTCGGGTCAGGTCGGGTTCAGGTGGACAGCCGTGGCAGGGTCGACTCGAAATGCATTGGAAACGCTGCGACCTTGGCGAGTCGATACTCAAGGCATTCGGGGTGCCGAAACGTACTCGAAAGAGCAAATCGTTGCTGGTAGGTGTTCGAGTCTGCGATAGGAGTTCCCCTCCAGCTTAGGTAGGTATGATGTCAGATTGGAGGGCAATGTTCTTTTCGCTGCCTTGCCCTGAATACTGGAGGGGATAATTGAGAAACAGACGAATCAATTGAATCAGCCAGTCCTGACATAGAGATGCCGCCGAGCATTGGACTAGTAAGTCATTCGTGGGATGTTAGCTGGGTATGGCTTCTTGTTGTTGATTGTCATTCGTTTCTGCATGATGCTGAATGCATCGTTTTCTCCCATGTCGGTCCAGGCGACCCGTTTTGCAGGGGTAGTTTCGACCTCTGCAATTACTTACGGGCGGAAGAAACTAAGGCCTGAGCCACGCAGCAAAACATGTACATGGACACAACAATACAGCATTATTGGTTTTGAGAATATGGAGCGATGCGAATTCTGAATTGGCTTCGAGTCGATTCTGGAAAGCTTCTGGATTTTTTTCTATGCTCTCAGAGATCTCTTTCTCTGTTGAGAAGCCTACAGGCAAATAACCCGATCCTTTCTCTTCGATCCCAAGTACCCAAACCATGGGAAACCAACCGCCGACCCGATTTCAACCGCTACTGGCAGGGAACCACGAGCGCACGTACCACGTCAGATTCGAAAATAGCTACCTGCAACCTTGAAAGATTTCCTCGTAGCGGGCAGCCACCAGCAATCCCCAACCAGAAAAGTAATGCACTTCGAGATTAGCATGTCTCGTCTTTGTCAATGGCGTAGATGCCAGGCTAGAGTTTACGTGCAAAAAAGGCTACGAGCAGTGATGCCAGCATACACATATCGTTGGACAGGCCATCTCCAGTTGTAATCGCATATGGCGCGAAAACCTGCGGCGCAAATTCCGTCGTGATCGCAATTATGTGCGGACTTCACACAAGCTTTCTCTCTCCAAAAGCGGCTGACTTGAGGCTCCCTGATCAGGGCTGCAAAATGAATGCAGGTTCCCCCTTGGCGCGTGCCGGCATAGGTTGGGATACCCCCAGCCCTGCATGGCAGCAGTGCCGTCATGATTCATTCACGGCCTCTGACTGGCCGAAAACTCTTCAGTATCGGGTGCGCGCCCCCCATGCCATGCCGGCAACGACGTGCCCAATTGCTGGGCCTGCTTATCTCTGGGAAATTGAGTCGGTGACAGCCACAATCTCATCCATCCCTCTCTCGCCCCGACGTCGCCGCCATCCATGCCTGGATTGCGCTCTCTTTCGATCTCTTTGTCCCTCATGGCGGGTATGTCACAGTTTTCGCACTCTCGCGGTCATGGTCTGTCCGCAAAGTTTCGAAACGGGATGGAACGCTCGCTCGACGTTAAGTAAGATTCGATGTGAGGAATTGGGCATCTCGGGGTCTAGTTCAAGACAGCTCGACTAGGTAAGGTGAGGTAAGCGGCATCTCGAACTCGGTCGCACGGCCCGGACTTTTCAAGTGAAGAGCCCAGCCAGCATATCACATCATATTCAATGCTTCACCGACAGAGAAAATCACTGGTAGAAATGGTAGGCCGTCTGCCCTTCTTATATACCTTTTCGGCTCACCACCGATTTTGCTGGCAAATCTCCACCACGTGTGCGAAATGTTGACGCTCATCGACCTAAGTGGGTACGGCCGGTGGGGGTCACTTGCGTCCCCTCTGTCTCACCTCCCTCCTCCCTCGGGCCTCACGGTCTCTTGCATCATTCAGGAAACCCAGGAAATCGCTCACTCTGGCGAACCCAGTTCTTGAATGAGATCGGAGGGCTGAAGGTCGAGATGGCCATGTAGAAGCTGTATAGAGACCTCTGGCGCTCGACTCCAGTTCCCAACATATCTGAATCTCTACTTGCTCATGATGGGTCGGTAAAGGATGAGGTCATCATGTAAAGAGACCGTGACAGTGCTGTGTACTCGGGGTTTCCGGGGTTGAAACAGAGATTCCCTAAAATTATCAATCGACGCCAACACCAGAAATAAGCATAGGCAAGGCCTTGGTATGCTTCTGGGTGGCTGCTGTGATCCCGGGTTGACCCGAGAGGCCTTTGCTGGTGTTTGTACAACAAAACAAGCGAAATTTCTGTCAGCCTTGTCTGGTTCGGGTAGCTTCAGCAGAAAATTTGCTGAAGCTTGGATCGTGGCCCGGCCCACCCGCTCAGCAAGTTGATAGTGGAGGCCCGAGAATGATAATGTCTCTTTTGGTCGCTTTTTAGCCTCTGCTCTTGCAGTGCAGACTCGCCAGGCCCAGCAGCAGCCCGTCCCCCTACCATTCAATGCCAGCCAGCCCAGTGCGATTCCCGATTTTCCCACTACCCGCTACCTACCGACCCGGCGCCCATTGTGCTGTACACACACCCGCCTCTCACTAACTGCTCTCCAGTCTCTCACACTTCTCGCTCGCTCTCACACTCGGCCTGCCACCAACCAGCCTGAACTGGGTCCCCCCTTCGGCTCAGCTGTTCCTCCGTCCACCTGTTCTTTTGGTTCCTTCTGGAGCTCCCCTTCCTTTCCTTTCTTCCCACACCAGTCAAGAAGCTCTTTGCTCCAGATCCAATCTTCCCTTCCTCAATCTCAACGCTATCCATCTTTCCCGCATCACCACCACCATCTCCTCTCAACCCAAATCCATCACAATGGCCTCCGTTCGTGTTGCTGCTTCCCGCCTCGCCGCCTCCATGGGCTCCAAGGTCGCCCGACCTGCCATGCGAGCTCAGGCCCCTGCTGCTGCCGCCAAGCGCACCATGACCAGTACGTGAAAATTTTTACTCATGCCCGCGAAGCTCAATGGCCCTGTCGATGCTTCGGAAGCTCCTCGAGCATCGCGAAAAAAGCTCTGCTGCCATCGGCATTGGCCTCAATGGCCATCAATTCATCAATTGACGACCAATTGGCTAACCAATGACTTGTTTTTTCCCCTCGTACAGGCAACGCCTTCCAGACCGTCAAGCGCCAGCAGGCCTCCAAGATTGTCAACGCCACCACCCGCCAGGCTTTCCAGACCCGCCGCGCCTACTCTTCTGAGATCGCCCAGGCCATGGTCGAGGTCTCCAAGAACTTGGGTATGGGTTCCGCCGCCATCGGTCTGACCGGTGCTGGTATCGGTATCGGTCTCGTCTTCGCCGCTCTCCTCAACTCCGTCGCCCGCAACCCTGCTCTCCGTGGCCAGCTCTTCTCCTACGCCATTCTGGGTTTCGCCTTCGTCGAGGCCATTGGTCTTTTCGATCTCATGGTTGCCCTCATGGCCAAGTTCGTACGTGCTCACCGCCTCCTCATCACGATGATGAGGGCCCCCCTCATCCCGACCGAGATATCCAAGCTCGATCGCGTCCTACCAAACCCAGATATGCTAACCCGTATTCCAACAGACCTAAACGCATTCTCCATTCTTGGAGGCTGGACCCACACAACGAGTCTGATACACGTCGTGTGAAGAGCGATCTTAAGGCAATGCTGCAGCTGCATCATGTAGACGACATACTTCTGCCGCCTTCCCATGTTTGCATGCTTGCGAGCTTGCCGTGTGTCGATTGAAGGGAACACCCACCAGCATAGACTAATAGTGGTAGATATGTCCTGGGGAATAGACAAAGGGCATTTGACGCGGGTAGACTTGCATAGCATTGAGATCATTTGTAGACAAGTGTGGCCGGAGATGGGGGATATTTCTGTCAAAAAGTCAACTGCGGGACCTGTAAAATACAACCATCATCTTTCCCTGAACCCACTCCCTCGGCTTGGATACGGCTCAAAAATCTTCATCTTTTTTATTTGTTCGGACCTGACGCGACGCGATATGACTGCTATGCATGCATTCTGGTGATGACTTCATTTTCGAATTGACGTGCTGACATTCGATATGGTATCCCACCAGTGACACTGCCACCATGAGCCCAATTGACTGCAATTGAGCTCGAGATCATCATCAATTGACTTCAATTGCTGTGGAAGACCAAACCGTACACCCGTACTGGCATCTATCATTTCTTCAATCCATTGTCAACCAATTGGCAACTCAATTGACAGCTCAACGGCCTTTTTGCGATGGCTTCTTCGCCTTGTCTCGCACTGGCGGACAGACGGGGGGTCGAATTGGTGAGGGCTTTTTTAGATTTTTTCTCCCCCGACGAGACCCACCCAAGTGTCTCGTTATCCTCGGCCTTCTGGCACCTGGATAACGAACAGAAAACCAAGGCACACACACAGCTCAGCACACCCACCAGAATGTGAGACACCCAGCAAGCTAGCCAGGACGCACTGGGTTCTTGCACTGGGCACCTTCAAGACACACACACGCTTGTGTGGATGCCCGGCAATGTCCACTTTCCCCGGCTTTGTCCCTTATCGCTGCCATCTTGGCTCGCCTGGTGCTCAGAGCTTCCCTACATCTCTTTCTTTCCTTCTCCCACTCCGCAAAATGGCCAAGAAGTCGATGGTGCAAAAAGGTCGCTATCGTCCCTATCGTCGTTATCGTCGATTGATGTCCCCACTTAACTCCGCTCTGCTGTCGGCTGCGTTCATCAACCCAATCAGGTATCGGGGATGGCAACGTGTGGCACTCGGTAGGTCGACTGACGATCTCATGTTGGCAGAGCCCTTTTCTTCTTTCTGCCCTTCCACCGGTTTTGACTGCTGCTCGTTGTGCTGCTGAGACCGACATAAATGGGAAAACTGATGGAGTAGCGCGGATAGTCCAATCGTATGCGACAATGTGAGGCGTAGCGTAGGCCCGCTTTCGCTTTTCCAGTAGGAGATTTCTGAGTGGGTTGGGTGCTGCTTTGATCAGGTCACGATGACTCCAGTGATCCACACACGGGTAGGCAATCGAACTATTAAGCTCGCGGGTGTCCCTCCTTGGAACCTTGCTCGATTCCTCCTGTGTTGGCCTCTGGCTGTGTCCCAAGTGCGGCTAGAAATCATCTCTCTTCTCGAATTTCATTCTTCTTCGCCCATGTCAACTTTGACACTTCCAGGGAGGCAGCTCCGGCACTTCGACTGGGACTCACATTCTTTTTGACAGAGTGACAAGGATCGGGATAAGCGAAATGCAGAAAACCAGCAAGCAACAACACCGTCGTCGTCTCGATAGCTCGCCTGGGCCCACTCGAACTCACGAACTCTCAATGATCTCGACAAGGATGATGAAGCCCAGCAATGCACAACGGAGAACAACATCAATCGACATCATCGCATACGAGATGATTTTTCGACGATGGCCTGCATCCTTGACTTGGGCCTGCTTTCCACCTGGTCTTCCACCAGCTAGTGCTGCCTGCTGCCTCAAGGGACTTGGCCGCTCGTGAACCTTGGCACGAACGTCCGTTGTACGGTGCGGACCCCATCTCTCAAGTGAGCAAGAGGGTACCTCATGATATTTCAAGTGAAAAATCCCGAGGTAGGAGATTCCACTTGGATAGTGCACATACACGCGCACTAAATGCTTGATCAAGGATGCAGTCATCCCAGACCGGGGGAGATGCTCGTCAAGTGTACTGTCGTCACCAGCAACGAGTTATGAGGACTGCGCAATGATTGATGTGGGAAAGGAGAAGTTCGAGCCGTCACTGCCCATGATGGGCATATCGGTAGGAATTGACCATGCCTCGGGCCAGGCCCGCGTTGGGTTCATCCCTCGCGTCGAATGTGCACCACGTGCCCCGGAGGGCCGGAGGAGTCGATGATCCCAGTTGCCAGGGAGCGTATTTGCAGTCGGCCCCCTCAGTTTGGGGGCCAAAATTTCCAGGGCCGTCGTTCCGAACGTTGCTGGAGTGGCTCAGGGCATGATTTGGAGGGACGAAGGAAGGAAGGAACATATGGATGCTTGAAGTGCATCATGCACTGCAATTGAAGGCGCGGGCGAACAGACACGTTGCCCTTGGGGGGACGTCAGGCCGAAAAGGTCCTCAAAGTTTAGGTCGGCAGGTCGAGGCTGCCTGGCTACTGGTGGCCGTCTTTCCTTCAAGGTTCGAAGTTGTCGGTGATTCGAATCGCTAATACCAAGCCCGCAATTGCTGCGGGCAGGCGCCATACGAAGCTTTTTTTGACGCAATTGCAACTCAGAAGGCACGCAATACCGCGCAAAGGAAAGAAAAGAGGGGAAACAGAGTCAAGAGTTGGAGGTTGGACATTGGGGATTATTAAAGGGAACCGTTATGGAATACACAAGACCGAACCATGGCCATGTTACATACAGTCATGCACGCAGGACGCCTGTTACTCCTCCCCTCCTTCCTGTCCTGCCTTGTTCTCTCCCTCCCCTGCCACTGCCACTGCCCTCCCTCTCTTTCATCCGTACACAGCAGGTTGCAGGTTGCATCTGAACGTGTTTGGTGTGCAATCCCCTGCTGCAGCTTCCCCTCACGCATCAGGTGACAAAACGAGCCATCTCATCTCACCCAATCTGCAAGAGGGCAAATGCGCGCAATCTGACTGGCTAGATTTTTGGCCCTCCCCCAGACCCCGGATTCCACTAAATCTGCGATCCGGGCTCCATCCACTCCACTAAAACCATTGGCACTCCCTACCAACTAAGCACGGCAAATCACTCGCCCATAGCCACACGAGCACTTGCCCAAACACAGAACCACCAACATGCACGACCAAAACGAACATCATCTTCAGAAGTCTGGAAATCCTCATGGCAAACCGCACAGAATGTACTGCGCAAAAAAACACAGTAATGAGCTGGTATCATGTCAGCAGATTAGAGAAGGAAAAGTTAAGCCATCCTGATGCTTAGGCTGTTGTTTACTTCGCGCTTCAGAAGCTACCGGCGTTGGATCTCTTTTGCTCGGTTTATTGACAATTTTACATGCCACAGCGTGATATGGGATACGCAGATTATGTACATTGCCATCGAACCACCCTGAGACCCTGAGCACAAAAACTTCCCCGAACCAGCAGATCGCTCCGCTCCGGCGCGAGAGCACAAATAACTCTGCATAACGACACACATGATTTACCGTCCTACTTGTCGTTGACGCATTTCCGCTCTAGCTCAACCAGGTTGTCTCTGAAGAAGTTCCTGGGCCGTGGCCGTGTGTGTTGATACCAAAAGGTTCTCCCTCCGACTAGGGGGCTACAGGTCCTTCCTGCCGTTGTCAATCAAAAACCAGTCTACGTGTAAGGTGTACATCTACCTACCTGGAAATGGTCCGTGATCTTGACAATTCACTTGGTCTTTTACTGGCTTCAATGCGATAACATATCAGCCAAGCAGAAACCAAGGGACTTGTTGCGAGAAACGAGCACGTTTTGCCCTTGAAAACAAACTCTCAGAAGAGCTTCTCGTACTGTGACCTTTTTGGCATCATCAGCAAGGAGGTTGGTCTTCTGGTCTCTTTGCAGCCTCAACCGCAAGTGCTGGTCAACCATCGGCACTGCAGTTTTATCTTCAATGCCTACCTAGGTACCTCGTAAGAGCCGGGAACCGTGCCGAGCTGGCAGCATGTCGCTGCCGGGGCCCACCCGGTGGCCGACAAGCGCACGACCGCACAGGACAAGAACTCGGCCCGTGGCAAGTTCTTCACGGACTTCTGGGCGTCGAGGTCAAGTCTGAGACTTGTGGTGACCAAAAACGCCGCTAAAGCCGTGTTTTCCTGACTGCCCGGTCTTGTCTTGCTCGTCGAGCCATCGCACGCACCGGGGGGCCCTCTACTCGCTCTGCGCAAGATGGCGACGGCACATGAGACCCACCAGGGCGTGGCTGATATGGGAAAATGCGGAGGGAGATGGCGAGTTGGGAAGGTGGGCGGTGATTACTCAAGCGTGTACGCCTTGCAAGTGTTTGTGGGACATGATTCTCTTTTATCAAGACGAGCTTGGGTCAAGCCAAGCTAAGTATGTTACAGATCCCAGCTCAAGCGGTGGAAGCACATGCCACTTGAGCTGGGGCATGCGTCACACCACCCTTGCAGATATATGTCGTGCTGTATCACTTTGAATCTCGCTTTTGGTCTTGTTTCATACAGTTGCAGTTTATTAGGAATTCGCATGACCACCTAAAAATCCAGCCCATCGCCAAATCTATTAATAAGTAGTTCATTCTATTTACCGGCCCGAGAGATACTCGCCAAAGACGCGCGCCTCGACATCCATATCCATCCAGACGGCGCCGCCCTGGGCCCTCTTAGCGGCGCGGCGGAAGTAGACGCGCTTGGCCCACTTCCAGCCCTCGACGCCGGCGAAGAAGAGGGCCGAGGCGACGAAGACGATGCCCCACTCCCAGGAGATGCCCGTGTGCTTGAAGACGGCGTGGTTGAGGACGGGGATGTAGAGGGTGGGGAAGATGGTGACGAAGCCGGCGAGGACGGCCCAGAACAGGAACTGGTTGCGCCAGATGTCGCGCGCCCACTGGGTCCAGGGCGTCGTCGTGCCCGGCTGCATGCGGAAGAAGGACCGGCGCATGTCGATCATCTCCCAGGCCAGGAAGAGGGCGAACCACGTCAGCGTCGCGAAGGTGGTGGCGCGGGCCCGGAAGACGGTGTCGCAGGCGCTCGAGAAGTCGGCGTTGCAGTCACGGCCCAGGGCGCCGTCGCCGAAGCCGAACACCACCAGCGAGAAGGTGGCGAGGCAGAGGGCGGCGATCCACAGCCCGTAGACGATCATGTCGACGAGGAACTCGGGCGTGAAGATGCCCGACTTGAGGCTCTGCGGCGGCCGCTGCATGATGCCCGGCACGGCGCGCTCGAAGCCCAGGCCCATGTCAGGCAGGCCCGACGTCACCATGATGACCCAGATGATCTGGACGGGCGCCAGGGGGAAGACGGAGAGGCCCGACGCGTCCTTGAAGGCCAGGCCCACCAGCAGCGTGCCCGCCTGTGCGATGTTCTCGGCCAGGACGTGCAGGACGAACTTCTGGATGTTGTCGAAGATGCGCCGGCCCTCCTCGATGGCCGACACGATGGAGGCGAAGTTGTCGTCCATCAGCACAATGTCCGACGCGTCCTTGGCGACGTCGGATCCAGCCTGGCCCATGGCGATGCCCACGTCGGCGCGTTGGAGAGAGGGCGAGTCGTTGACGCCGTCGCCGGTCTGGAATGTGTCAGTCAGTTCAAAGTACAATGCCTGAAGTGAATGGGGTTCGTGACTTACCATGGCACAGAACTTGCCACGCCGGTGCAGGGCTTCGATCATGCGCACCTTGGTGCTCGGGGCGCAGCGGGCGATGACGAGCGGCAGGACGGGCAGGCGGTCGATCTCGTCGTCGGACAGCGCGTCGAACTGGCCGGCCGTCATGACCATGGCGGCGGCGACATCGGCGCCCACGCTCCCCATCCGCGAGGGCAGGATGCCGACCTCGATGGCGATGGCCTTGGCCGTCTCCGGGTGGTCGCCCGTCAGCATGTGCACCGAGATGCCGGCCTCGTGGCAGCTGCGCACGGCGGGGGCCGACTCGGCGCGCGGCGGGTCGTACAGGCCCACCAGGCCGCGGAAGACCAGGTTCCTCTCGACCACGGCCCGGTCGTACTCGGCCTCGCCATCCTCCGCCTCGCCCTCGTCCTTGTCCTTGCCCTCGCCGCCGCCACCACCGCGGGGGATCGGCTTGTCCTTTTCGTCGCTCGGGCGGCTGGCCAGGGCAAGTACGCGCAGGCCCATGCCGGCGAACACTTCCATGTTACGCAGGATCTCCTCGCGGTACGCGTCCGTCATCTCGCGGGCGGCGGCATCGCTCGTGCAGGCCTCGAGGACGCGCTCGACGGCGCCCTTGGTGAAGACCCAGTCCTTGCCGGTGCGGTTCTCGCGCATCACGACGCTCATGCGCTTGACGTCGCTGTCGAACGGCAGCTCGGCCACGTCGGTCCAGTCCCGCGTCTCGTCGCCGACGAGGTCCGGCCGCCGGCGGGCGAAGCGGTGGGCCAGGACCTGGATGGCGATCTCGGTGGGGTCGCCGCGCGCGACCCAGGCGCCGCGCTCGCCCTCGTGGACCGTGGCCAGGTTCGCCAGCGTGGCGACGGAGAGGAAATCTTGGAGGTGGCCGTCGGCGCTGTCGCGCAGGAGCTGCGCCGGGTCGGCTTGGCCGTGGTCGGTGCCGGAGTCTTTTTGGGCGTTCTTGAGATCCATGTCGGTGGGCTTGCGGGCGTCGAAGGAGATGGAGCCGACCGTCGGGTTGAAGGGGTCGTCCGACGTCTCGACCGTGTACGTGCCCATGCCGGGAACCCAGGCGGCACGCGCCACCATCTTTCCCTGGGTGAGGGTGCCCGTCTTGTCGCTGCAGATGTCGGTCACGGCGCCGAGGGCTTCGAGCGACTTGAGATTGCGGACCTATTGTTTTCTAAGCGTTAGTCGAGGTTCGAGTGAGAAGTCATGGAAGAGTCTAGGTGAGCCCACTAACCACTACATGCCGTTGCACCATCCGCTTGGTGCCGGCCGCCATGGTGATGGTGAGCACGACGACCAAACTGGCGGGAATCATGGAGAGGCCGGTCGCCACCGCATAAATAATAACCTCTTGCCGCGACTCGAAGCGGTTGGCGGCCAGCACAATAATAGCACAGACGACGGCAATAGCAAAGAGCAACATGGCGAGCTTGCTCAGCTTGCGCTGCAGCGGCGTCCCAACATTAACACCCAGGAAGCGGCCCAGGGCGTCGCCGAGCGTCAGCGTATAAGCCTCGAGGTAGCGGGCCGGATTCGCGCGGCGGCCATCGGGCCGGCGCTTCACCGCCCGCACTTTGGACTCCTTCTGGCCCAGCGCCGCCGCAATGGCGCCCACCTCGGTGCACGCGCCCGTCGCGAAGACGATGCCCCGCGCCCGGCCCTTTGTGACGGCGGAGCTGCTGTACGCCACGTTCAGGCGGTCGCCCGGCCCGGTCTTGTCGTCGAAGACTTGGTTCTGGGACTTGCGGACGGGGAGGGATTCGCCGGTGAGGAGGGCCTCGTCTGTCTCGAAGTTCTTGGCTTCCACCAGTCTTTGGGGAGTTAAGTTAATCGAGACATCCATAGTTATGCAATACGGAAGACTGGTGCGTAGAATCTGTGCTTACCGGATATCGGCCGGAAGTGTGTCGCCCATCTTGACCTCCACCACATCGCCCGGCACAATCTGACTCGAAGGGACGACCTGGGACTTGCCGGCCCGAACGACGGTGGCCGTGGGCGAGCTGAGCGACCGTAGCGAGTCCATCGTCTTCTCCGCCGAGTACTCCTGGAAGAAGCCGACGACCACGTTGAGCAGAATCACGGCGGCAACGACGCCGCCCTCGATCCACGACTGGATGCCGAAACTGGCGGCCATGGCCAGGATGAGGACCTAGATAGAAGCCAAGTCAGCACTGGCAATGACTGTATGTTTAGTGTATAGATGTTTCGAGAGGCTGGCGTACCAGGGTCATGGCGTTGGCAATCTGCGCAATGATAATCTTCAGGGGCTGGACGCCCTCGGCGTCTCCCAGCTCATTGGGACCGAACTTGGCCTTCCGACGTTCGGCCTCCTCGGCGCCCAGCCCGTCGAGCCCATCCGTCTCGAGCTCGCTCGCGACAGTCTCCCAGCTCAGGGCGTGCGCGGGCCGCGACAAGGGTTCGTTGGACTGCCCCGACACATGCTGTGGCGAAGCATCCCGGTTCTTCTCCATTGCCTTGGGTAGCAAGCGTGGCAGCCTCACAGAAATGCTCGGGCGGTCGATCCGGGGCGAGCCACAAGGAGAGGTCGGTCGAGAGTCGAGAGCAGCGTATAGTTGTATGGTTCTCCGGGAGAGATGGAAAGGGGGTGTGAGACTCGATGGTTATTGGTCGGGACAGGATGGGGTTCCTTTGACATGAATACAACAAGAGAGAGAAGGAGAGGGAGAGAAACGACAAGAGTGACCATGGCATTGTCATTCTTTATACGCTCTCTGACGCGACCGCCATTTCCATCTAAGCTCTCGGCCGGCTATCCGGCTCCCCAGCTACGTCGACGAGGCTCTGTCCATCCCAGGATGCGCTCCCGTTTTCGCGTGCCAAGCCCGGATCCCTACGGCCGCGATAGGGAAGAGTCGAGAAACGCGCGCGGTCGGGGAAGAGTTGTAGGCAGTGGGCAACCAAGATCTGGAAAGATCCATGGCCGTACTGACGGGCCAAGGTTCCACTGCGGGAGCGCCAAGCTGGGTACGCGGAGTTAAGGCGGCTGCAGCCCAAGAACTATCTATCTACCTTGCTGGCCCCACCCGCTTGGCACATGGCGAGAGCCCCTTGGCGATGTATGTGCGTTGACACTAACGACAGCACCTGTCGCCATATACTCGAGCGGGAACTCGACCATGGCGCTCGGCGTTGGTGCGAAGAAACTCACCTCTTCTCTGCAGGAGGGCACTCCGGATTTCGAACTTCAATCGAGTGGGTGATGCGTCCCATCATTTTCACATGGAACTAACTGTAACCCTGATTACCTATTGAAAGCAAACTCCCACATCCGGATGTAGATCGAGCATGTATTTAGAATGATATATGCCTTGGGAAAGCAGCCTCTCTACGTGGCCGCCATATTTATTCAAAGAAGATCCCGCACCACTCGCCATGTCTGATTCCCAGCCGAGGGAAATGAATCCATATCCGGCGTGTCCGGTTCCGGGTCTAGACGGCTTGTTGCGAAGTAGGCACTGTCCCCCAGCGCTGCTAGAGCGAGTCTCATGTCGTGGCCGTGGCCGCGGTAGCGGACCCCCCTGATCCGACGTTTCGATCGAAAACCAACCAAGGTGACCTCGAATCCGCCGCCGCCGGACTGCTCCACGTCCTGGTGATGCCTGAACAGAAGACGTGGGCAGAAGTAGACCCGGTAGCAGCCTTTCACGGTGATGCATCTCAGGGCCGGCCAGTCCCAAGCGGCAAGCCGGCGCAGGACCTCGCTGACGGTGCCCCCGACCACCGTGACGTTTTGTATCCAGAGCGCCTCGAGGGTCTGTTGGAAGCGCGCGACGAGCGTGGGGAGAACAGTGGGCGGGACGTGCTTGCCGCCGGCCAGCTTCAGTCTGGACAAGGCCGGCAGCCGCGGCGCACCGGCCAGCCGGGCCAAGAAACCCGTCACGTCGCCAAGACCGCTACAATGACGAAGGGTCAGCGATTCCAGATGGGCGGCGGCGGAAATTAACGACACCATGACGTCCGCCGGGCCATCCCTAAACTTCCAGCTGAGGCTGAGCCACCGGAGGCGGGACGCCCAGGAAGACTGGCTCAGGAGTTGAGACAGTTCTGGGCTGGAAGGCCAGCCCTTCGCATTCTCAGAGCCCGTGTCGAGTTGTAGATCGAACCGCTGGACCTGAAGCCCCCCGTCTTGCTTGAGGAGAGAGAGCATGAACCAGAACGTGTCAACGGGGTTCAGCCGAGGCCTGTCTCGCGGGGGCAGGGACCAGCGTCCCTGATCGGATCCATCAATGATGCAGATCTCGGTGCAGTGAGCAAAACGGAGCAGCACGTCCCTCAACGCGCTGGCCTGCCGCGAGTCGAGGTCGACACAGCCGCTCTCGCAACGTGGCCATCGCTCCCTGAAGCCGTCAAGTTCAGCGTCGACGTCGTCATCGGGTAGGTCAAGGCTTAATTCGGGTGGGTTGGAGACGCTATACCGACGAGCTATCTGTAGAGAGCGGACGCGCGATGCTATGTCGCGGTTCTGGGCGATGTGGCAAAGCCGCCGCAGACTGCGCGGCGTGAAGTCGGTGGTCAAAAGGGCGAACCATCTCCGTGCGAACAAGTCGTAACTTGCTCGACACAACCGGCGAGAGACGCCACGAAATGCGAGAAGGCTGGAGTCATCGAGTGAATGGACAATCAGTTCGACTAACTCGACACTTAATTGATCCAGCATTTCATTTTCCTATGATGAACTATTGGCACCAGAGAATGGTAGGAAAGGGGGTTGAATCACTGTGGTGCAACGGTGTGACGGCAGAATGAGGAGTGCAACTGGTTAAGCCAATCAGGGCACATCAAGCCGGATGCTCGGGCGTAAGCCTCTTAGGAGCCACACCTTGTAAAATCCGATTATCCGGCAAGAGCCAATCAACGGCCATGGAAGCGGCAGATCGGAAGACGACCAGCAATCAATCGGGCACTTACATCGAGTGTGGTCCATTCTGACCTGCAAACGTTTTGAGTTCAGATGCTAACCCCAAGATGACCACTGGCAACATAAACCATACACAACGAACAGGGCAAGAAAATAACGCAAATGAGCATATATCTAGAGAGTTTCCATTCCGCCTTCCGCCAACGCCCCCTCACTCGGGTTGTGTCTTTTTCAGAGATGAAGCAGCTATGTCCCGGGAATTTTGATGGAATGCTTGTGGCCAACTTATGAGCTCTCCAAACGTCGGACTGACCTCATGATAGCGACTCGCCTACCATGGGGGCCAGCGGCGCAAGGTGGGGGTGGCCAAGACCACTACGGCTGGAAACCTCTCCGCCAACTGACAAACCCAGCCCAAGGGTTTTCTGTCTTGGTGAAACCGATGCAATCATGTCTGATTTCCTGCGAGTGACTCCGTCGTGGCCAACATCTGACTGTCCTGCCTACGGGTTTTCTTGGATGCTGCTACTGACTGGCTTGACATACCTACTAACTTGAAGTACCTATGGACAATTATGGCACAGCTGAACACCTCGGCCGCCGGCGACAAGCTGGGTGCCGCAGCAGCACCGCCGCACAGGGTGGTGCCCCGCAAGCGCCGGAGGACCACGAAAGCCTGTGACGATTGCCGACGCAAGAAGATCAAGTGCGACGGGAAGCGGCCGTGTTCGAGCTGCGCCGACTTCAACTCCGGTAATTGCGTCCCCCGGCAACCAACCAAATCTTGTTCATTTCTTCGAAATGGTAAAACGGAACGAAACCCCGATAATAAGCTGACACTCGCATTTTTGCAACCGATGTAGAATGCGTGTACACGCGCATATCTCGGCGAGAGGGAGAGGCCAAGTCGTCGTCCCCCAGCACCGAGGTAGAGGAGCTGAGAGAAAGACTCCGTGTAGCCGAGGCTCTCCTCCGCCGGTTCCTACCGGATGTAGATCTCGACAATCCAGAAAACGCTACCCCGGTTTCCGGACCGGATGTTGCTCCGGGCTCGGGTGCTGCGTCGACAGTCGCTACCACGCCCGCCACCGCTGCCACCGCTGCCACCGCTGCCACCGCCGCCTCGGACGGCTCCTGGGAGCATCGCGGGCGGTACATTCCCCTGGTCGAGAAGGCCAACCAGCTGGACCGCACCAGCACGGGCGAGTACAACTTCCACGGCATGTCGTCGGGGGCGGCCTTCCTGAGCCGCATCACGCAGTACCTGCCCGGGCTCCCCCGCTACGATGCCAGGATGCCCTTCCTGCCCCAGCCCCCGCGGCCCTGGTCGTTCGCCGATGACAATCCCGCGCACATGAAGGGCGGCGCCGGCAGCAGCAGCAACAGCAGCCCCTGGTCGACGCCGCTGCTCAGCCACCACGGGATGTCGCGGCTGCCGCTCCGCCAGCTCGCGCACGACCTCTGCGAGTACGCCTTCAGCCGGGCGTCGTGCCTGCTGCGGGTGGTGCACGTGCCGTCCTTCTGGGCGGCGTTCGGGCGGCTGTACGAGAAGCGGCCGCAGCAGTACACGCTGGCGCAGCAGCGGTTTGTCGGGCTGCTTTTCTCGGCCATGGCGCTGGGGTCCATGTACGACGTCGACGAGAACGACCCGACCAACCCGGACCACTACGCCGTGGCGACGGAGCGGGGCTACCACTACTACGCCTCGGCGCGGCACTCGCTGCAGGACGTGACCGAGTGCGGCGACGTCACGACGCTGCAGGCCCTCGTCTTCACCATCCAGTTCCTGCAGGCCACCGGCAACCTCAACGCGGGGCACAGCTTCGTCGGCATCGCCCTCCGCTCCGCCCTACGCATGGGGCTGCACCGCCACCTGCCCCACGCCGCCCTGCCGCCCATCGAGGACGAGACGCGCCGGCGCCTCTTCCACACCATCCGCTCCATGGACATCTACCTGTCCACCACGCTCGGCCTGCCGCTGCTGCTGCAGGACAAGGACGTCGACCAGCGCTGGCCCACCGAGGTCGACGACGAGCATCTCACGGCGGCCAGCTCTGTCGTTAATTCCCCGCCCCCGTCGGACACCCCTTCGTTCCTCGAGGCCTTCAACGCCCACGCCCGCCTCATGCAGATCCTCGCCAAGGTCGTCGAGTACGTCTACCCTCCGACCGGCACCGACAAGGGCCCCCAGGACGTCACCTACCTGATCAGCGTGGCCAAGATCCGCGAGATCGAGCAGGAGCTGCACGATTGGCAGGGGCGCCTCTCGCCCACGTGGCGGGCGGGGCCGCAGGAGGATCTGCAAATCACCCGGTACGTCCATTAGAAACCACCCCGCCCTGTCCATTCCTGTACTTGTGCCCTCACTGTGTCCCTTGGAACCTGCTGTCTTTTCAGTCGACCGGCAACACTACCTCCTACCTCCGCTGCGTAGCCATCACACAAGCTTCCGCCCGGAGGGAAAGAAAGTTGGTGCACCGGTTTCATTTCGGGAGTTGTGTGTGTTTGCCTAGATAAGATACGTTCTTTGGTAGGCATCGGTAGGTCACAGTGCATAGAGACGCGTTGGAACTGAATGGAAAGGGAACGGAACGCACCCTTCTTTATACTGACTACTTCTTTTCCCCTGATCCAGCGTCAAGATCCTCCTCCGCTTCGCCTACGCTCACGTCCAGATGATGCTGTACCGGCCGTTCCTCCAATACTACTCCCAGCGGTGGTCCGCCAAGACGACGGCGACCAACGAGCGCGCCGACGACGAGCGGTACCTGGCCCTGGCGACGGCGGGCATCAACGTCTGCCGCAACATCCTCCACATCGGCCTCGAGATCCGGAAGCAGGCCGTCCTCATCGGGCCCTACTGGTTCATCACCTACACGCAGTTCTTCGCCGTCCTCAGCCTGCTGCTCTACGTCGTCCACAACCCCGACCGGCCGGGCGCCCTGGACCTGCTGGCCGACGCCCGGCTCGGCAAGGACTGCATCTCGAGCCTGACCCAGCGGAGCCTCGCGGCCGACCGGGTGACGGTGGCGCTGAATGTGAGTGCAACAGAACGACCACAAATAAAAAGTCGCAAGGCTTACAGACTAATCATCATTCCTTCCTCTAGTCCATATTCGATCATTTGCCCCCTCGTTTCAGGTCGGCCGAGTTCTCCACCGCCCGAGAGGATCCGTACGGCCCGTCAAGATGTGAAGACTCACACTCTAGGTTCCTTCCGAGCTATGCCCCTCCGGCAATAAGCACGGCGGCGGCGGCGAGCATGCCGCCTCTGAGGCCATGGCCGATGGATGTATCGATGCCTTTGGGCAGTCCGTCCAGGTCTCGAGTCGAAATGATAGCTCCTGTCCAACTTCCACAGCAAAGGCACACATTGCAGCAGCGGCAACCCCTCTCCGACGGCCATTACCAACCCGCTGCGACGAACCCTATGGACTTCCTGTTGAACGATCCTTTCGAGTATCCGGTGCTACCGGGCGTGAGTCTTGCGGATGACGGGTTCGGAAGCTTCCATGATGATTTGCAGTTGCCCCTTTATGAAGCCCAGATGGATTTCGAGGGCCAATTCCAGTACTTCCAGGACATTTAATAAGCTCAACAAGATAACGGAAATTCTGTGATTGAGCGGTTGGCCAACAGTCCGAGTTGGTGAACACGAGGGCTGCTGAGCCCCTGGGCGGTAGCCATCTTAGGAAAAGAGTGCAGCCCCTATTTGTAGTCGGGAGAGGGTCGACCTAAACTAAAAGCCATTCTTCCATGTCCAATCCGCGGGCATGCGCAATACCGCCGTAGCCGTGAGGGTGAATACGGTGGACTAGGTAGCAATTCAATCTGACATGCATCACACATTCGGATTTAGCGCGAACCGCTCTTGGCTCGAAAGGACATCATCCCCTGGATGAGGCCAAGTGTTCTCGTGAACGAATGTATGTGGTGGTGACATTGGAATCGCAAGAAGAATGCGAAAAGGAGAAATCAATAAAGATTTCCTAAAAGATTTCCAATTGATTGGAAGTATGTCGCCTGTTGCCAGATCCGGGGTTTCTTTGGAAATGAGAGCGGATCTGGGCTCCAAGCTCCAAAGACCAAAAAGTTCGGGTTCCCCGCATTAGCCATTAGCAGTAGCATCACGGCTCACCAACGATCCCGTCAGCCCAGCTCTCTTTGCAACGGTGAAGCGCCCGGAACAAATTCCGGCCCACCACCAATAAATATTTCCTGCGTATAAATACCCCTTTCCGAAAGTATCCTCCTGTTTTACACTGATCTTACTTAATATGACCATTGTTTCATTTCTGTAAATTTTGCTAGAAACCCCCCTCCTTGCTGCCCTAGACCAAAGCTCAATTACAAGATGACTTCTGTTTCGCCGACAAATACCGTCTACCTGGTCACGGGAGCAAACAGGGGCCTCGGCCTCGGCCTCGTCAAGGCCCTACTGGCGCGCCCCCGGACCACCGTCGTCGCCACCGTCCGCGACGACGAGACCGCCGCCGGCCTGCGGGAGGAACTAGCCCAGCCCGCGACCGCCAGCACGGTGGCGGAGGAGAGCGCGGCCGAGGTCGTCGTGCTCGACCTCTCGACGGCCCCGACGCCCGAGCAGGTCCTCGAGGCCATCCCGCCCACCCTCGTCTACTGCGTCGACGTCCTCATCAACAACGCGGGCCGCATGGCGCCCATGGTGCCCATCGCCGACGCCGCGCCCGCGGACCTCCGCGCCGCCTTCGAGACCAACGCCGTCGCGCCCCTGGCGCTGTTCCAGGCCCTGCGCCCGCGCATGCTGGCCACCTCGTCCGTGCGCGCCGACCGCCAGGCCCCGCCCAAGGTCGTCATGGTCAGCTCGAGCGTGGGGTGCATCGGGCAGCAGGAAGCCCCCGGCGGCGCGTACGGGGCGAGCAAGGCGGCGCTCAACTGGATCACGCGCGCGCTGCACAACGAGAACACGGCGGCCGGCGGGCTCGTGGCCGTGGCGCTGCACCCGGGCTGGGTGCAGACGCGGGCGGGCGCGCACGCGGCGAGCGAGTGGGGGTTCCAGGGGGAGCTGCCCGTGACGGTCGAGGGGAGCGTCAAGGGGATGCTGGAGGTGATTGACGGGGCGACGCGGGAGACGGCGTCGGGCAAGTTTATGACGTACAAGGGGGAGGAGCTGGCTTGGTAGTTTGGTGATGGGGTATGGGATTTGTTGGATGCGACTGACCCCAATGCAGGGTACTATTGGTTTACCCCTGAGTCTACCACGACAGTGTTTTTTGATGCAGCCATGTCGCTTTATAATAATATCAATTGAATTTATGATGCACCGAAGATCAATAGTCCTTCTATTCTGTTCAAGAGATCCGCTTTCTGTCTAAATCGCGGTCTAATTGCAGGTAAACGTTCAATCGTTGTTTCCTCTCATGCTGGGAGTTCCCCTGGATTACGGTAGACCACCCGGAATGGCGTGCGGGAAGGGCAAAAGAAAACGAGGGGCATGGCATTCTGCTCTAGCTGCTAGCGCTGCCTTTGTCTTCGCCCATTCTTGGCTGACCGATACATCATGGGCATCGCTTCTCGTCTCCCCTTCTTCAAGATAGTCAATTATCGCAATCATGACCCCTTGAAGTGTTTCGCATCAAACTGCAACCAATGCACACGTTTAGGAGCGAGGATTGATCCACAGATGGATGTGGCTGGTAGGTTTGTCTATCGGCGATAGCCGTCGAGACCCACGCGTTTGGAGTTGACGTCGTTGGTGGAGTGCTGTCCTTTGAGAGTTGGCTGCGCCAGATCCTCCGAAAACCTTCTCCGTGCACATCATCTGAGATCGTCTCATAGCCAACAAGTAATATTGTACCTATTTCTCCGATCATTCGATTACTCAAGAATAACGGTTCGATATAACCGCATCACAATCGCTGGTCGTCAGACGGATAACAACAGCTCCCTCACAAGTTTGACTCGGAACCCCTCACCCCACTTAGAAACCACCACCGGGAAAATGAGCGCGACTACGACCAAACTGCTCGACTTCCTGGAGCAGCAGGTCCCCGCCGACGGCTCCCACAAGCAGCTTTGCACCTACGTCCTGCCGGCGCTGGTGGACGCCGTCGCCGACATCTCGCGCGTCCTGCGGGACTCGGCGGCCGTGTCGGCCGTCGGCACCGCCAACGCCTTCGGCGACGACCAGCTCAACGTCGACGTCTCGAGCGAGGAGGCCGTGCGCCGGGCCCTCGGCAGCTGCTCCGCCGTGGTGACGGCCAGCAGCGAGGAGGACCCCGTCGAGAAGCCCACCGGCTGCCGCCCGGAGTGGCCCCCGGCGAACGCTGAAGACGACGGCGCCGGGGAGATCTACTCGGTCGCGTTCGACCCCCTCGACGGCAGCTCCATCATCGCGCCCAACTGGTCCGTCGGCACCATCCTCGGCGTCTGGCGCGGCGCCTCGGCCCTGCACCAGAGCCCCAAGGCCCGCCAGGTCGCCGCCGTGCTGGGCGTCTACGGGCCCCGCACCACCGCCGTCGTCGCCCTGCGCCTGCCCGGCTCCTCCCCTCTATGCTTTGAGGTCGCGGTGGGCGAGCAGGGCGCCGACGACTCCGTGGTCGTGCGCCCGGACGTCAAGTTCGCCGCCGCCCCCTTCAAGACGCGCTACTTCGCGCCCGCCAACCTGCGCGCCGCGGCCGAGGACGACAACTACATGCGCCTCGTGACCCATTATATCCAGAACAAGTACACGCTGCGGTACAGCGGGGGGCTGGTGCCGGACGTGGTGCACGCCCTGGTCAAGGGCCACGGCGTCTACGTGTCGCCCGTGACGGGCGCCAGCAAGGCCAAGCTGCGCCGGCTCTACGAGCTGTTCCCGCTCGCGCTCATCGTCGAGTGCGCGGGCGGCAAGGCCATCGACCCCGCGACCGGCGACGACATCCTGGAGCACCCGTCCAAGGACACGGACGAGCGGGCGGGGCTCGTGTGCGGCACGGCGGAGGAGGTGGAGTTTGTGAGGAAGTCGTTGCTGGGCTAGGGGCGGTGTCATGTTTTTAAAAGTTGAAAGCGAAATGAAGTTTGAGAGGTTCATAACTATTGTTATCTATATAAACCTTCATGTGCCAATACCAATATGTCCTGGCTACCTGCGGCTGCTGCACAAATGCCCTCAGGTGGGCTATGTCGACGGTGAACTAACATCCTTCTGAGCGAAATGCGGTGTACCATTTAAATTATTCTGTCCTTCACCCATCACCGTGACTATATGCATTTCATCATACTCAGTATTCATCAGTCTCACTGAAAGTCTTGTACGGGACTGGAAGAGGCACATCAAGCTTGCGAACACGGTTCGGGCCGTAGATGTCAGCTTTCTGATGCAGAGTGAATTGTTAGTCAAGCCGCTAAGCCTTCGATGTGCCCTAATGGGAAATGAAGAAGTAGCACGCCACTAACCTTGGTAGCCGGCTCGTCCGGCTTGGGCATGAAAACGGCCTTGCCATCGTTGCCAAAGTAGGCAAGATCCTTGGAAAGCAAAGCCCGTCAGCGAATGTATTGCATCAAACCATCAAACCCGACTCAATGGGCTTGGTCTTACCTTTTCAAATGCGATTTGGTTCTTGTCGGCAAATGTGATCCAGTTCTCGCTGAAGGGGGCGCGGGACACCTCAAGACACCGGAAGTGCCATATCTTCCACTCGCCGTTCTGCTTGAGGAAGTCGAGCGCGTATTGGCACCACACCCAATGAGCCCACCTATCCTCAACAGTCAGTCCTTCTGACAGTATGTTAAAAGAAAAGAAGGGACGAAACGGGTCTGACTTACACCCGCTTCCCCCGCACATTCTTCTCGACCGGCTCGTACAGATTCTCCGGCATCGCCCCCACGTTCCCCGGCTCCGTCACGCCCGACTCCAGGCCCGCCATGAGCCAGAACCCCTTGGCGGTGTCGCCGTCCCCGGCCACCTCGATGGCCGGCGTCGTGGTCTGGTGCAGGATCAGCTTGCCCTTGGGCGCGGGCCGCCCCGTGTGGTACGCCATGACGGAGTCGTAGTCGGTGTAGACGCCGACGTTGGTGTACTGGGCCCGGATCCCCGGCGTGCCGCGCGCCACCCACAGAGGCTTGATCTGCTCGTCGAGGAACACATTGTGGAGGTGCATGTACCGGCTGAAGACGTTCTCGACGGCGCCGCGGTCGTGGGCCTGGTTGCAAGTAAGTAAGGAATAGATGAGACTCACTGCTTTGCGCGTTTACTAGCATCGTTCTGGCTGATCAAGTGGTTGGTTGGGGGTGGTATGAGGAGGAAGCACTCACCCGTTGGGCCAAACGCTCGGCGGCAACTACGCGCGCCTCTAGTTCAGCCATCTTGTCGGACATGGCGGTGACTTGCGTATATTACTGTAGGCGTGGGTATCTGCTGGCTTGTCTATACTCAAATGTAGCTCCTCTAGGCTCAGCGGATATACCGGTCTTATGCCAGTGTTATACTCGTTACACAGACCGGATTGTGGGGGAGGGGGTAGCGGCCTCCCAGGGGACCATCCCTTTTACCCCACGGGGTTTGGATGCATTCCGGCGTCCCGGTCCCCGCAGTGGGTGTTCGACCAGGATGCGACTTTCCACTTGGGGCGGCTCGCATCCTGCATAAGGTGGTGCGACCTTGGCGCGCGCATACATACAGGGAAGCCCTAGGAATCCCTAGCTCTGGTTGCCCGAAAGAGCTAATTAAGGCCATCATCAGGTGCTTATGGTGCTTGCTCAACGCAGCGAAGGGGTCACGTCGACGAAGGAAACAGGTGGTAGCGACCAGCATCGTATTGCATTTTTAGCTGAAGCTGACTGGCGGGCTTTGTTGTACATACGGGTGGTGACTGCAATAGTTGGGATCTACGGCCTCTGTTCTGATTCGGCATGAGGCCACGCCGCCATCCAGTGGACTCGTAAGTCATGGCAGGGCTTGCCTGATGCATCGCCTTGAAGGGAGATAAGACCCCCAGCGGCAGCATCATCCATCAACACCCAAACTGCTGCTTCGATCACTTCTCCAGCTCATATCCCCTATTAAATATTATGCCATTCTCTCCCCTTGGCACGACTAAATGTGCACCCGGACCTCCCAGGTGTTTGCGAGAGACGCAAATTTCATCGATTTCACTGCCTTGCGCGACCCAAAGCGACTCCCTTTCATCCACTCATCCCACTCATCCCACTCCTCCCGCTCCTCCCGCTCATCATGCTCATCCCAGCTTCCGATTGCCCGTCGTCCGGCACGTCCTCCTCCGCCCGCCTGTACGTCTCCAACCCGTTGGGGTTATTCCGGATGATGCCATTCCACCGGATCAGCTGCGGCTCGCGCCCGTCGCGCTGGTCAAACTCCTCGAAGAAGCCCTCGGCGAAGACGCCCCCGTCGGCGCTGAGCACCTTGTGGAAGAAGGCCGCGGCCGCCGCGTTGGACTCCTCCCAGCCGAACCCGACGCCGTCGCTGAGCTCGGCCCCGGGCTCCTGCCAGCCCGTCGCGAGGGGGAACAGCTGGTGCCGCCGGATCTCGCGCGGCAGCGCCCACCACGACCCCAGCCAGCCCTTGAGCATTTCCGTCCCGTAGCCCTGGCGCCAGTACTCCTTCTTGACCAGGACCTCGGCCTCGGGCCAGCCCGACCGCGCCATGGTGACGCAGTCCGGCAGCCCGACCTCGCCCACCAACTCCTCTTCGTCGGACTGCGTAAAGGCGCCAAAGTACCAGTGCATCTGCCCGTCCTCCTCGAGCAGCTGCGCCAGCTGCCGCCGCGACTCGTCGAGGTCGCGCGCCGCCCGCCCCCGCGTCATGGACCCGACCTGCGTCTCCTCCCGCGACCGCAGCTCGTGGAAGGCCTCGAGGTCCGACGCCGCAAAGGGGCGCAGCACCAGCCGTTTCGTCCGCACGGGCGCGCGCGCCGCCAGGCCCGGCATCGGCCGCACCGGCATGCTGACCTGGTAGCTGAACCAGGGCATCATGCTCCGGCCCGCGAACTCGTCGTTGTCCAGGGCGAACTTGATCGGCATGTTGTGTGTGTGTGTGTGGGTGGGTGTGGGTATATATGTGTGTGTGCGTGTATGTGCGTAAGTGACGTGAAGTGTCCTTCCCTTCCCTTCCCGTTTGAGGTGGGGACCTTTTAATCGTTTTTTTTTTTATCTGGTGTCGCGTCGTCGAGATGGCGCAAAGACAGAGGGCCGCTGGTATTCCCGTGGCGGCTCAATTGTCGTGGTCGTGGTCGTCGTGGAGCGTCTGGATGACGGAATCATGAGGTAATCAAGAGGGTGCGGCGGCAGCCAAAGCAGCAAAAGCAGAGCAAAGCAAAAAGTAGCGAGTCCTGTCTGTGTCTCAACTATCTACTTAAAGTCAAGTGCCGATGGGGAAAATAGAGTGTGACAAGATCCGACGAAAACGGATAAGGACAGATAGGAATAAAAAAAAAAGTCTAATACTATATATCCGGTAGAAGTATCTGTAGAACAAGAAGAACGGATAGAGAACACCTGACATGAGATGGTCGAAACAGCCAACCCTCAGGACAAGTAATGAAGATCACCGAGGTGAAACCCCCAAAATTCGAAAGTGAAGCGTGCAGATATTTCCCGGGATGGCCCTACCTCTCCCCTCTCTTCCCCCCTTCTGATCCTCCTTCGACTCCTCTCAACGCTCGACCGTGTCTGGGTCCTCGTCTCCATGTTTCCTGTCTGTGATGTACATAAGATCCGACGCCGGTTGATGGAGACGCGCGCGCGCACGTTCTCCAGTACCATGCAGCCGGGTATGGGGCCCAACGGTCATTGGTGCAGGCGCGGGCGGGCAAGCCAGAAGCAGGCAAAAGGTGAGTCGCGGTAAGTAAGGGATGGATGGATTAGGTATGAGAGTGAGAGAAAGAGAGAGGGGACCGACCCATGGGTCGGGTTGTTTGTCCAAATACGACACCTTGGCAGCCAAGCAGCTTGGGTGTATGTAATATGAGCTGGCGAACCGGCTATCCTTTCCCCGGTAGTGGCCTGCACGGGCGAGAAACTGATTGCTGACTGACTGGAGCGGTTCGCCATTTGGGATGAGCCGCCCGCTGCCCGCCGCCCCTGATCTTGGATGATACACCCCCGGCCGAAGGCGCCCGAAGGGGCAGGCAACTGCGTAAATCAATCCTCCATTCATCCATCCATCCAACGTCTACCTAGTTCGACGTCGGATGGCTGCGACGGTCGCGACGTACAACTCTACGGAGACCTGATACGCCGCTGTTTGCTCAGGAGGTTTGCTCTTTTAAGCCTTGTTGTAGGCGTGGAATCACATTCCGCCATGTAACGCTGTGGCTGCTGTGCTTGCCCCCGTACGAGATGGCGGGGCACTTGGCACCTCTGGCATACATGACTGGCCTGGCCCAAAAGCAGCACCACCATAATCTACCAACTGAATGGAACAAATCTGCTGTGCCCCTAACCAATCTTCTGTTGCAATGAATCGAATGGGGGTCTATTGAATACAGTATAGTGTTACTACGGATCCGTATACAGATTGCTTTCTTTTCTTTTTTTTTTTTTTTTTCTACTTCATTAAATATTTTTTTTCTCTTCATCAAAAGGTGTCCCCTCAGGCAATCTCTCCGCCGGCAGTCATTTTGTTTCGGTAGTTTCGGGACGCTACATTTTGCTAGGCCGTGAGTTGTGTAGCGGACAGTGGGGTTTGCAGGGGGCGAACGGAGGAATACATACTGGAATGGGGTTTCGAAGAAAGTCCCCTAAATTAGGGCCCTAATTTCAGCCCGTGGCCACTGAAGCGGTCCCTAGAAATCCCCGACTGCCGGCCATCAACCATGCTCCCATGGGAAGCAGCATCATCATACATACATGCGAGCCCTGTGCGGCTCCTCTGTTCTGGGTGCAGAGGCGCAACAACTTGCAAGTGGTGGCCACTGGGCAGAACACTGGCCACCGACCAACGGCCCTGCTGGGGACGTGTGCAGATCTGGGTCCATCTCGGCGCATCAGTGGCTCGACCCGTGACCAACCAAAACCCGCGAAACACGGCCAATTACGCCTCTCTGCCTCTGTGGCAGGCTGTTGGTGGTCTTCCGAGTCTTCTGTTGGGCCAGGAGGGCCTTGGGGGAAGCTGGGTGTCGAGTTTGTCATCCATGACCAATGGCAACGATGGAGCGTCCGTTCGGGCAATTCCAAACAGGGAGGCAGGATCATGTCATTTCCTCATTGCACCGACCACGTCTGCACGTACAAGTACCCGCTCCCAGAGATCCCAGTTCGGATCCGGAATCGCCAGCCGGTGCTTGGTGCCAGCTCAGTCGGAAACTCTAATGCTGATTGCGACCGGTTGTCGGCCCATTGCACGGCAAGAGTGCTGCTATTAATGGGCGTTATGGGTGTTATTGGGCACTTCGCTGAGACGACAACTCGCCCAGGGCAAGGATCACCTGTCGCAAAGCGGTGAAGGCCCATGCTCGCCGTTGGCGTCTCTTGACCTCTTACGAGAGAGGGCCCCGAGTAATATTAGGACTTGATTACCACCGGTGCCTTGCTGAGAACTATCTTATCAAGAAACGATACTGACTCGACCCGTTTTGCCTATGGAAATGGCCGATTCGGGGTGATTCGTCCCAAGACTCTGTTAACTCTAAAACGTCCACTCATTAAACTTTTTTTTTCCTTATCCCCAAAATTATTCCCATGCCCGTACCCGTACCCAGTCTATCATCTAGCGCGCTGCTCTCTATTTATCCGACTGGGGGACCTGACTAGTAGGTGTAACGGTAATGTGGGCTCTCGTCCCCGAGCTCCATCAGCTCCTGCTCCGAGAGGTGCTGGTGCTTGGCCGAGACGTGGCCGGCGTCCCGCCGCCGGTTCTCGCGCCGGAACCAGAACCAGAGGAAGCCGTAGATGCAGACGGCCATGCCCACCATGCTGAGCGACACGGCGTTGCCGCGAATGTACCGCGGGCCCTCCGCCGTTAGACTGCGGGGCTGAGTTAGCAAGAGAATCCCAGGGAGATGAAACCGACAAGATAGTTGCGTATGCGCGGGAGTGGTACGTACTAGATAAAGGGCGCCATGATGCCGGAGGCGTTGCCCATCGTGAGGTTCATCCCACAAGCCGTGGTGCGTTTGCCGTAGCGAGGGCAGTTGTTGGGTAGCTGCGCAGTTCTTTATTAGCCATGAAACTTTGACGAGTCATTTCTTGTCCGTCCTGTTCACTCACCCAAGCCAGCGGCAGGCCTACGACGATGTAGAGTCCCATGGCGATCATGAAGCAACTGTTGCAGTGTTAGTAAGTGCACAGTCACACTAGGGGCGGTGTGATGGAAAGAATGCGTGCGACGTACCCAAAGTAATGCACCCCAGACGAGGAATCGGACAGCAGGATGCCGTAACCCACCACACTCACGCAGCCGAAGATGACGATGAGCACGGCGCGTCGCTGCATGCGGTCCGAGTACCAAGCGGCCGCCATGTAGGCGACGGCGCCGAGGAAGTAGCACGGCACGGTGAGGAGCTGCACCTCCGCACTAGACCAGCTCCCGAGACTTTTGATGATGGTGGGTAGGAATGTCGAGAAACCTGTATACAGTGCACACCCATTAGCGACCGACTGCGTTTACTTCCCCAGTTCTAGTTGCGTGTCTTTCTCTCCACTCACCATACAACATCGTGTCGACGCCGAACTGGGCGACGCAGAACAGCCAGACCTTCCAGTCCTTGAACGCGGCCAGCATGTCCTTGTTGCTGTACTGCTGCGCCGACGCGGTGTTGCCGTACCCGCGCGTGAGGCGGGCGGCCATGACCTTCTTCTCGTCGTCGGTGAGGAAGGAGGCGCTCTCGGCGTCGTTGGGCAGAAACCAGAGAATGAAGACGCCCAGCAGCACGCTCGGGATGCCCTCGAGGATCATGATCCAGCGCCAGCCGCCGAGGCCCGCGACCCCCTCCATGTGCCCGATGCCGTAGGCGAGCAGCCCGCCGAACGCGCCCGCGATGGCGGCCGACACAAATAAATAACCCACGCGCAGGGCCAGCTCGTGCTTGGTGTAGAAGAAGGTCAGGTACACATTCAAACCCGGGAACAGGCCGGCCTCGAGCGCGCCCAGCACCAGCCGGCATGCAACCAGCCCGCCGAAGTTGCGCACGAGCCCCGTCAGCGTCGCGACGATGCCCCAGGCCGTGATGATGAAGGCCAGCCAGCGCGACGGCGAGAAGGGCTTCAGCACCAGGTTGCTCGGCACCTCGAACAGCAGGTACGTCACGAACATGATGGCGACGGCGATCTGGTACTGGTTGCCCCGGAGGCCGATGTCCTCCTCCAGCCCGTAGAGGCGGGCGTTGCCGATGTTGACTCTATTTGGCCGTGTCAGTCAGTGCTGATTGGCGCAATGCCAAGGACGGCACCTTCAAGCGACATAGTATGCGCCTGCGGCGCGCGCGCGCGCGAGAGAGGGTTGCCTACCTGTCTAGGAAGCTGAGTGTGTACGACAGCATGACCAGGGGCACGATGCGCCGGTCCAGCTTGGCGACGAGCTTCTTCTCGTCAATGGCGCTGTACTCCTCATCGGCATACGGGACGGCACCATCGGCGCCGTCGCGCTGCGCCTCAATCTTGGATTCGGAGGCCGTTGGAGACGCCATTGCGCTAAAACAAAAAATTGCAAAACCAGCTCGCGGGACTTTTGAGATTGCAACAACGATCTCCGAGCAGAGGAGGGAGTGCTGGTATACGCAGACTCTACTTGTAAAAGGAAGAAGAAAGCAAGAGAAGTCTTAACAATGTCTTTCTTCTTAAAACTCCTGAAGGGGGCCGGTATGGGTTTTCGCTAGGAGGTTTCACGTAACCCGTAACCCCCGGATTTCGTCTTTGCGCAGGTGGATGAGAAACGTGGAGATGGGTGCTCCAGAAAATCCACGATAAGAGCGTGTCACTGGGGCGAAAAAGCACGGCAGAAGGGGGTCCAAACGGGAACTGAGAGGAGGAGTAGGGGTCCTTGCTAAGCGGCGGCGTTCATGCCCGGCAGCAGCAGCATGGTGTGCGCGAATAAGAAGAGAGTGTCTGAGTGTGGTGTATTTGGTTTATGTACGACCCGTCTACCGATAGACCTCCCGCGATCTGACGGCTGGTAATGGTGGGTGGGCATGGCGAAGTATTCTATTCTTGATGGAGTATCCGCTTCACTATCGCGATAAACAAATAGACTTTCTAAAAGTGAAGAAAACAGAGCTAGGGGAATTAGATAGGCGTTAGGGAATACTCCGTAAGGCAAGTTTGGCCAGGAAGAGGTGGTAGTCGTTTTGGTACAGTCAACCGGGCAGCCAATGGTCTGGGCGCAAGTGCGGCGACTTTTTTTTTCTTCCTGTCCTTGGCGGCGTACAGGGAGGGCTGGGGCCGTTGGAGGGGTAAGCTCCAGCGTCTGTTGCACCGATAGAACGTTAGCGACAGCGAAGTCGGGTTTACTAGCGACTTGAAACAGTCACGGGCGGGGCTGCGGACTTCCATCGCCGCCAGGGACGGCCAGACGGCACGTCCGACAAAGAATCAATAGCGGCCGAGCTGCTGTGCAGCTGTGCTGTTGGGCTGAAGCTGCACAAGAGGCGGCATGAATCTCCAATTCCACTGATAACCGGTCCATGGACATGCAAGGCGTGTTGGAGGCTTCTCCGAATCTGGCGTCATACGGCTGGCGATCCGACGGAGTTTGCGCCCGTGTACAGATCTACCTATCTTATCTCGCTGCCGTATCTGAGTTGGATGAGACATGCAGACATGACACGGGAGACGGTTGATCGCTTCTGTCAGTTGATCCTCGTAGGCTATACTTGCGTGTGTCTTCCAAGCTTTACTTGCATACAGTACTTGCTGTTGGGTGCCCCCAACGACTCCCAGCCCCACAACAGCTCTCCAAATGGACCCAAAGATCCAAAGCCTTCTCCAACTGCGATTGAAGCAACTGGATCTTTGGGTTGCGCTACGCTTGGTGCGCTTCCTTTAAACCACACTAATGCGAAGTCGTCGCTGAAAATGGTAGATATCTTCAGTTGTTAGACAGATAGGCAGGACATAAACACATGATCATGGAACGTTCCCTGCGAAAAACTACTTCCCTTGCGCCGAGAGAGCTTCCGAGCTTCTTGGGCTGTAAATCATAGAATCTGGTATCTTTTACGGCACGTTCCGGCCCTCGGGGCAGAAGAGTCGGAGACCCAGCAATCAGTCACCACTAATATGATCTATTGATGCTGCTTCGAGGTTTCTGTCACCTCCCAGCTTATTCTGAGAGCCGAACAACCGGATACACCCGCTCGCCGTACTCGTCCCAATACCGGGGCACGCTCGCGCCGCTGCTCTTGGATGGCAGCACGTCGCCGACAAACATTTCTTCCGCCAGCTGCCAGATCCTCCTGCGGTTGCGCAGTCCAGTGGGTGCGGGTAAGTCGCAGTAGTAATAGCCCGTCCTCGGATCCCAGCCACCTCCATCTTCATCACCGTCGTAGGGAGGAGGTGGCCCGCGGCAATCTCTCGAAGCCCACGCCCCGCGACTGAGGCTCCTCACCAGCGATTCCCAATCGACCTGCTTGTTCCCTGCTTTCCCCTCTGTCTCCTGGACGCACCGCAAAACGGCAGCGTCGTCAATGTCGTACAGAAACGGCAGGAATTTCTTCCCGAGCAGCATGTCGCGCCACACCTCTTGGGGTAGTAGCCGTGTACAGAACGAATGCAAGTCGTCGCAAGCACTTAAGAACTCGAGAATATTCTCCCGCAGCTCCAGAGGAAGGCTCATGAATGCTTGACGGAAAGATTGCGCCTCCTGATGGACGGCTTCGGATTCCACTCTTCTGACATCGGACAGCAACATGTCGGTCAGATCCGGGGTCGTGGTGGGGTCCTCGAGTGACTGCATACAAACAACAGTGAGCTCAGCACAGATACACTCAGGGAACCCAGCTGTGATTTGGAAGAGGAAGAAGAAAAAGACCTGAAAATAAGAGCCGTGCAGTTTCTTATGCTCACTTACCCATTCCCCATCAAATCCCCGCCGAGAAGTCCTCACGAACGACGACAAGGGGTTCCTGTTGTACAGGTAGTGAAAGTTCCTCCTCCAAAGGGGCTCATGCTGGGCCGGCCCATAATCCGTGCCCATCAGCTCGTTGTCGCACGCGTCGCGCCGCATGCGCAGCACCTTCCAGAGCGCGCGCAGCGAGTGCACGTGGGGGTTGCGACGCCGGGACTTGTTGCGCATGGCCCTCTTGACGATGTCGAGGCAGGCCGCGTGCACCAAGATGCCGTACGGCGTGGAGCTGGGGTGGCGGCCCCCACCGTCGTCGTGACCGACGCCCCAGTTGGGCCGGACGCGGGTGCCGTCCTTGACCAGGAGGCACTCGTACGGCGTGGCCATGGTGACCTCGTCCCTCTGGATCTCCTGGTCATCGCGCGTGAATTCCAGCTCGGGCACGCCGGGCTTCTTGCCGGCGCGGTAGTGCAGCTCCAGCGTCTCGAACTCCTCGGCGGGGTCGCTGAGCATCACGGCCTGTCCCAGCCATTTCGGGTGCTCACCCTCTTCAACCCCGCCTTCTGACGCCTGCGGCGGCGGCGGAAAGATTGGACATCCGCAGATATTGCAAATCATCAGGCGGTACTCTCTAGTAATATCATGCCGGTGATCCTTCGGGGCTACGAGTCGATCATGGAGCAAATGGGAGAAATTGTCTGTCAGGCAATCGAGGATTTGATATATGGCTGCAAATTCTAGGCTGCAGCTATTGCTACTCCATGCCAAGCACCCACCTGCCTAATCAAACACCAGCCTGCATGATTCGTATACAGATCCGTACTATACCTGCATATAGCGAATGTAGGAGAAGATGTCTGTCCTATTGCCTGCATGCAAATGGAGTATGTTTCTAGGAGTTTGGGAAGAGGGGTCCACATTAGCCATCCACGAGTCAGCAACCTGCGAACGCACATTTGACAGTGGCATTGCCATTTGGTTGGCTAAGGTGGTAAACTTCTTTCGCATGCTCTTTGAGATGGTGCATTTGTGGGAGCCAGCATAGTTCACGAGCATTGATCCAAGCATACTCGAGCCGTCCAAGTCCAATGTGCCTCCTGGAAGCTAAGCCCACTGGTCTCAAGTCTGTCGGTCTTGGCTTGAAGCACTGCGAACTCGCTACCCACCAAACCTGACCTAATCAACGCTTGTTGTTACGGGCCGTGCCGACCATCGCTAATATTAAAACGAGTACGGAGTAAGAGAGCGAAAACGTAGATATATACTGTAGGCGCTGTTTCTCGCAAAATGAAACATGAGCGCTTCCGGATAATATATACGTCGTGACTGACCCCAAGTAGGAGTAACAAAAACTCCGAGCCTACATGCTAAGGACCCAGCCATCCGAAGTCCGGGCCCTCGTTTCTGGCAACAGACGAACTGCCATTGAGGGGAGATAACCCGCCAGAAGAAAAGAAAAGATGTTGATGGGTGTGCCCATCTCACATCATCTCGCTGACATGCCAATCCCACGGGACAGCAGCGCTTATCTCGCCTCAGACAACCATTGCGGTTGACATGGAAGGAACAGTAATCCTTGCCTATCCAGCTCAACTAAGTTGCGGCAGAAAGCCACCGAAACTTCCCGACCACGTGCCCAGGTGGTGAAGTCCGGCGGGCTGGCTGACAATCCCATGTCTTGCTTGCTTGCCGCCAATTGCTACTGACTTGAATTCTCTCTCACTTTGCCAACTCCCCCGAAAAGGCCATCGCCGTTCAATCGTGTTCCGGTCTTGCCTTGTCAGAAGCTTCGGGGCCTTGGTGCATTCCTTATTGATTTCGCACCTAAACTGTAGTTTAGTTTTACTCCTTACTCACACATCATTACGTTACACATACCAGGGAGCACAAGAAAGCAAGAGAGTTTCTCGGTCCTGCTACTATCACGATCTATACATAGATAGAAACAGACGCGCACACGCACACGCACACGCACACACATAGACGCCATGGAGAGCCCCGAGTACCTCGCCAAGACGCGCGGCCTCCCGCGCATCCTCTGCCTGCACGGCGGCGGCACTAACGCCGTCATCTTCCGGGCACAGTGCCGGCAGCTGTCGCAGAAGCTGGAGCCCTACTTCCGGCTCGTGTACGCCGAGGCCCCCTACGCCTCCAAGCCGGGCCCGGACGTGGTGTCCGTGTACGCCGACTACGGCCCCTTCAAGCGCTGGCTCCGCTGGATGCCCGAGCACCCCGAGGTCGAGGAGCGCGCCGCCCGCGAGGCCATCGAGGCCTCCATCACGCGCGCCATGGAGGACGACGACGACGTCGCATCGGGCCCCTGGGTCGGGCTGCTGGGCTTTAGTCAGGGCGCCAAGCTGGCCGCGAGCCTGCTGTACCGGCAGCAGGCCCGGGCCGAGAAGCTGGGCGTCCGCAACGCGGGGACCGACTTCAAGTTCGCCGTGCTCATGGCCGGGCGGGCGCCCATCGTGGCGCTCGACCCGCCCGAGCTCGTCTCGCGCTCGTCCATGCTGGGCGACTGCGCCGAGATCGCCCTGAAAGGTCCGCCCGACCTCATGGACATGGTCAACGAGGAGCACGTCCTGCGCCTGCCCACCATCCACGTCCACGGCACCCTCGACGAGGGCCTGCCGCTGCACCGCGAGCTGCTCGACAAGTACTGCTGCCCCGAGTCGGCGCGCGTCCTGGAGTGGCCCGGCGGCCACCGCGTCCCGCTCAAGTCGACCGACGTCAATCCCCTCGTCGACCAGATGCTCGACGTGGCGCGCCAGACGGGGGCGCTGCGTTCTTGAGGAAGGGGGACCTCGTTATATTCGGTCACAATGCGACGATGTGTTGTGTTTTATCAGCTTTAGGTTTTTTTCCCTTGACGATGGCCTCGATTTGGGCCGTGGATTTACATAGACGTCATGGCGTATCGGTTAGACGGAGTTTGCGCATGTTAATTTATTCCAAAGAATTCAAATTCACCAATCTCGCCCATACATACATCTTCAATTGCCCAGTTCCGAAATCGTCGCTTGAGTCTCTGCGACCAATAACTTGATGCATTTTTCTGTTAGGTAGAATATTAGCTGGGGGCTGGACTGCCTTGTGCCATACTTATCACGGGTGCGCCGAAGCTACTTATTCGGGTCACCTATGCCGGTTGATGGGACCGATACTTTACCTTCCACTGAGCCGAACCTGTGCGACGACATCTGCGCAATCACCGCAAGCTTTTAGGGAAAGTCGGCATTGGCACAAAAATCATTTCTACTGTTTTCGACGCCATATTACATTGTCGATTGGCGCACTTTGGCTGAGAGGTAGTAGATATCTACGTTGGTAAACGCGAAGCCCTTCTTTCTCATGGGCTTTAGCTGTCTTGGCAGCACTGATCAGCTCTGGGGCCCCGGAAAGTGCTCCGCAACAGCACTAAAAGACCCCTGGCCGACGTCATTGCTCAAGCCGAGGCAATGACCGCCGCCCAGCATTGATCTGAGCTGTACACCACATACACAGTCAAACAACCAACCTCACCTCATGGGATACCTAAATTCAATAAATCTCGATTTCCGAAGGCGGTGCTGATGAAAGTGTCTTATCTGCTTTCGTTTCAATTACGTTCTAGCACCGCGCAAAATCACCCACCATGGTGGCCGACGCCAGTGGCAGAACGTCACCGCTGATCTCGCTCTTGGCCGGCGGCACCGCAGGGGGCGTCGAGGCCTTCTGCACATATCCGTTCGAGTTCGCTAAGACGCGCGTACAACTATACGGCCATGGCGGCGTCAAGAATCCGTTCCGCGTCGTCGGCAACGTGATTAAGCAAGAAGGGTTGCCGGCTCTCTACAAGGGCTGCTCGACCATGATAGTGGTACGTTAGCTACTTTGCTTAGCTTGACCTGTGCGCCCTACCCCCCTATATCTGGGGCGTGGCGGGCCATTGCTACCAATACATCTTTCCACCGGCAAGTAGGTACCTGGATTGACACGCAACAGGGCTCAATAGGCAAAGACGCCGTCCGCTTCGTCGCCTTCGACAGCATCCGCAAGATGTTCGAGGACCCGGAGACGCACACCCTGGGCCCCGCGCAGTCCATCGCCTCGGGCATGGTGGCGGGCGTGGTGTCGTCCACCGTCATCGTGACGCCCACGGAGCGCATCAAGACGGCCCTCATCGACGACGCCAAGACCTCGCGCCGCTTCCGCTCGCCGTGGCACTGCGTAAAGCTCCTGGCCACCGAGCAAGGCGTCCGCCGCGCCCTGTACGCCGGCTACGTCACCACGACGCTCAAGCAGATCGGCACCACGGGGTTCCGGCTGGGGTCCTACAGCATCCTCAAGGACTGGGAGCGGCGGTCGGCCTGGTTCGGGGGAGACGGCCGGGGCGGCGGCGAGCGCTATGTCGACATCGACGGGCCCATTATGAGTTTCGCCAACGGCGCCCTCGCGGGGACCATCACCACGCTCGCCACGCAGCCCTTCGACACGGTCAAGACCAAGGTGCAGCAGGCCCGCGCCGTGGGCGGCACCCTCGACGCGGCGCGCGCCATCATCGCGGAGGACGGGGTCTTCAGGGGGTTCTGGCGAGGAACCGTGATGCGGCTGGGGCGTACGGTCATGGCGGGCGGTATCTTGTTCACGGCGAACGAGCAGGCGGTCAAGGTATTGCGGCTGGTGCTGGGACAGTGATGATGAGGATTAGACTCGATTTCCTCTTGTGATTTACACTACTTAGATTTGACATGATGCACGAATAGACAAAGACTACCCTGCCAAAGGCTCGTGTGGGGTCTTGTTCCTCAACTTCTGGATTTGTTGGTCAAAGGTCCTTTACAACTTTTGAAACCCCCTATGCAATGAATTAGTCACCAGCTTTCATGTGCCATATTCAAACGACAGGGTCCGTACACAGCATAAGTGAGGTTTCTATTTCCAATCTGTCTCCATCAATCGGCGGGAAGAGCTGCTCAATATGGTGCCATGTTATATCAAGTACGTACAATACGACACGGCAGCTGCCGCTGCGTTGCGTCGGCATACAAGAGGGCTTTTCCAGGGCGCCTCCGCCGCGGGGCAGATTTCAGCTTGGCTCAGATGGATCTTATCAATGCGATTGGCAGAACGATGACGGCCGATGATTCGTCGTTGGTGGCATGGTGGCTGCCCCCCAAATGCATTTGGTGCGCACACGGCTGGATGACTTTGGTTTGGTCAATATCATTCAGACACCTGCCTCAATTTCCATTCTGTGTACATTTTTGGAAAGTTCCCTCATAGATAACGTGATTCCTGATGCCTGGATATCTCGAGACCGTTGCTCGCCTGAGCATTGACGAAGACGTCGCGGAGGCGGGGAAGTGCTGTAACGTCGGATGCGTAACCACCCTGCATCTATTTGAAAATGGGACAACACATTGCGCAGTCGCCCAGACCAAACCCGAAGGCAAGCCCCACGACCTCGGTGATAAACCAGTCGAAGCGGAGTTGTTCGCTCGTTTGATGGACCAGGGCACCGGCCGGGACCGCATGCGGCTGTTGTAAGTCTCCAGGCTTCCGATTGGTCAACGGCATTCTTGTCGACTGAACAAGACGGCAGCTTCATAGTGAGCGGTGACGAAAAGAACCCCTATAAACATGGACACGGCCTCGCTAGATGCCTACGAACACTTGTTGAGACCGCTGATCTCCCGTCCAAGTTCGTGGTCGATCTCTGCAGGGGCGAAGACTGGACTGTTATTCCCACGACAATATCAAGCATTGGTGCCAGGGGCAATGCCACCGAGCGGTCTCTCAGGTACAGTACCGACCGTCCCTAGATTGCGAATACGACGGCAATATCTTATTAGTAGGCAGTTCTACAGTATGGCTTCTACCGCTGGGCTGAGAAGGCGGACCCATCATTCGCGCTTCAAGTAATCAGTAGCCAGAAAACGACCTCCTTCTATTGCTTGAACTTCCCAGTAGCGCTCACCGATTTCATGAATCGTCAACTGAGAGCCAATCCGAACTTGGTACAGAAGCCTATGTTCCTCAACATTCTGATCCTTGAGTTTACGCTGCGTTCGTACCAGAAGGGAATCAGAGAACAGCGAGATCGCCTCCGTCATATCGTAAGTCTGCTCAAATCTTCCCGTAGACCTTTTTGGGGCAATAACTAACCTGCAATACGTCAATGCAGGAACAGGGAAATTCCAAGGAGGATGTCAAGAAGCAGGCCGAGACACTGCACGACCTCTCGGTCCAGTGGCACTGCATGCTCAAGGACCTAGAGGACATCAAACAGCACATCGAAGCGTTATTGTCGCTACAAAAGAGGCTCGATGCGACGTCCAAGGAGAAGTCAATGTCGCCGCAAGCGGTGCACGAGGATGACGAAGCGAGGGCGGCGACAGACGACGTATACCACTTGGAAGCAGTGCGAGGCTTCTGGGCTCGTTGGGCCAACACCTACTTGGAGCGGACCAACATTCGCATCCAACTCGTTCGTTGCCACTATTTTCTTTCCACCCTCTTTCCTTCCTTGACCACAATGGGCTGCGATACATGACAGACTTGATGGCTGACACAGACCGAGTAGCTGCATCACCTGGCAAACCAGCAGATAGCGGTTCAGACCCAGCGAGAGAGCATGGCCATGTTCACGCTGGCCCTGGTGACGGTCCTGTTTCTGCCCGGGACATTTGTCGCGGTAAGTGTGTATTACATCGTCAAGTTGTTCCCTAACGTGACATTCCCAGCTAACGCTTACCCTCGAGGACACAGTCTATCTTAAGCACCTCCTTCTTCAATTACGACGGCACCGCCTTCAAAGTCTCTGACAACATTGCGCCGGTCTTGGTCCCGTCGCTGATTGGCGCAACCCTTCTGGTGCTGCTCTCGTGGTTCGCTTGGTACCAATGGAGGTTGTACCGACTGAGCAAAAGGCACCGCCGGATCTCATGCGCTGGATTAATGAGATCTCATCTCACGGGGAGACGATGAGGGTAGGTGCAGAGGTCGCTTATCCCAATGTGAGCGTAGGCGGTTGGAGGTTGCTTGGAAATCAAGACGGGCTCAGGCGTGCTTATGTTCCACTAATAGTGGGCTGATCTAAGTAGGCTGGCTACTGCGCTGGCGGCACGGAGCGCGCTCTATTGCTGCCGGCAAGTGCTTGATGCAACCAACAAAATAATCAAGCTTCGAGGACCAAAGAGACGTTCCTTGCGCCAAAAGAGGCAACGATTACCTATCTAGTCAATCGGCTTGACATCGCCTGCAGATGCCGGATATGATGTGTACTTTTGCCTGCTTCTGGGGCCAATTCACGCAGAATGATGGAGCTGGCGTCCCTGGTCAGAATGTCCAGCTGCAATGTTGCAATTCTCTATACCAATGTTGCCACTTCCCTTTCGTTCTCCCTTAAGTACCTCGATCGCTGCAGAGACCAAGTCCCATTTTGGACAAGCCGGCAATTGCACACAACCAACAACCTCGAGGCAAGTTCTCGGTCACAGCGCTGAGAGTCAGAAGCGATGCCGTACACAAACTGTCTCGCCTCGATCTGACATGTTACTTTTGTCGTTGCGCAAATTGCAGACAATCCTCTGCACTAGTAAGGTCGACTATGTGCGCATTTGTCAGCGGCGTCTCACTGAACCCATATTATTGCTTAGAAATCCAGGGCCCCTGAAACCACATAGCGCCAATGTACCTGCCCGCTTTCCCAACGTTGAGATGCATTTCCCGGCGGCAGGCTGCCACAATTGCGCTACAGATTGCCTTTGGTCTGTTATAGCATACGTGTTAAGTGGAGGCGGTGAAAGCTAGCACAGGCTGATTGACCCGTCGCAGCTACAGATCGTGGTGGGGATGGCGGGGTTTGCAAGTGCAAGCTGGTGCGGGAAGCGACTATCGAGACATGACGTTCCATGGGATTCGCTGGCATTACTGGAAGGCGCACGAAATACATACATAAAGGAAGGGCATTCCCGCCAGAGCATTTGTCTTCAGCTACCACAAGCATCAACAACTTCGCACTTCAGACTCCAGTCCACCACATACACCCACATCTAACTTCTGCCCATCATGTCTTCCCTCTACGACATCAGCATCCCCGTCTACACGGACATCACCAAGACGACCCAGTCCATCCTCAAGAAGGGCGAGGAGCACTTCAAGTCGCAGGGCAAGGATGTCGCCCAGCTGACGCAGCTCAAGATCGCCGAGGACATGCTCAACTTTGGCGTCCAGATCTTCATCATCGTCGCCACGGGCCGCAAGATGATTGAGCGCGTGACCGGCGGCAGCCCCGTCGACACCCCGATGAAGGAGTACACCCTGCCCGAGCTGCACGAGCTGCTCGAGTCCCTGCTCAAGGAGCTCTCGCAAGTCGACCGCAGCCAGGTCGACGGCCGGGGCGAGACCGAGGTCCCCTGCAAGTTCGGCCCCGAGGAGTTCAAGGCCAAGGCCCGCGACTACGTCTTCGGCTACCCCGTCCCCACGGCCTACTTCCACCTCAACATGGTCTACGCCCTGCTGCGCGGCCAGGGCGTCCCGCTCGGCAAGAAGGACTACATGGGCGAGTTCATGAAGAACTTCACCAAGGCTTAGGTGCCCAATCGTCGCGACCCTTTCGGAGGAAGACAACTCTTGTGTCCGGTCTGGCTGTGTTGGGGCTTGTACAAGATGGGAGAGTCTGACCCGTCAGCTTAACGGTGCGCCTCTGCGCTGGAAACCCCCCAAGAAAAGCAGCCGTAATGGAAAATAGTAAATGAACAGAAATAAACAATTCATAATCCCAAGATCTGGTCCGTCTGCTCCGTGAAGTTTCGGGTAGTCTTTGGCATCCCGAGAAGCCAGTATTCGATTTGGCCGAACACTACAGCAGAGGACTCCCCTGGTGTGACCGGAAGCAAGTGTAATAGTCGCGGGATTTCCCAGGCCTAACCAGGAGTACTTGAAATAACCAAGGAATAGCCAGTGATGTTAAGAGAGAACGTACTGTTCATTCCAGTGGTCGCTTTCCAGTCTTGGCTGGTGATTGTCGATTACTCGGTTGCGGTAGACGACCGCGTTTTCCATTGAGTACGAGAAGAAAGGATCAAGCGTTGGAAATCGCGCTACTTGGGGTGCCTCTTCGGTCTCATGGTGCGGAAATTCCTTCACGCAGGCTTCTCCAGGTGGTAGCGATAGTCGAAAACAAGAGCTGGAGCCCCGAGCCAGCTTGCTCTTACTTGAAACCAATCAAGGAATCGAAACATGGTAAGTAGCTTCACAGCCCCAAGATCTGGTTCGCCTGCTCCGTGACTTGCTGGGCACCGGCGGGGTCCCGGGGATGCGCCTCGAGCTTCTCCAAGCCCATGGCCCGCAGCCCCTCGGGGCGGCCGCCCGCGTACCGCCGGAGGAAGTCGACGGTGGGCCGGCCGACGTGCTCGCTCTCGCCCGCGCCGCCCGGGAAGTCGGGACCGGGCGTGCCGTCGAGGAAGGCCTGGCGCTGGCGGGCGAGGTACTTGGCGTTGATTTCGGTGATGGGGCAGATGGGGATGTAGAGCACGCTGGAGTCGGAGGGGCCGGCGTGGACTTTGTCGACGGCGTGGATGGCTAGGCAGTGGTTTATACGTCAGTAATCGCGGATCGTATTATTGAAATCACTGTGAAGAGGGCAGAATACTCACTGTCGCAGTGCCAGACCACGAAATCGCCCGGCTCCACCGGCGGCATGTGTACCATGGTCCGATCCAGGTCCAGATGCGGATGCAGCGCCGCGCTCAGCTCCTGGCCGAACCCGGGCTCGGCGCCCTGTATCGCGCTGGTCATGCCGTCACCGCAGAAGCGCCAGTTCTCCTCGTCGAGGTACCCCCTTTCATCCTTGTTCGCCGATACCGGCTCGAAGAAGGGCCGCAGCAGCATGTACGCCGTCGCCAGCCGCAGCAGCGGGTTCACCATGAGCGTGCCCTCGCGTGGCCCCGTGCGGCTCATGCTCAGCCAGCCCTGGAACATGCGGAACATGGAGCAGGCGCCCAGGCCGTTGTAGTTGTCGTTGACGGCGGCGACGCGGGCGCCGGCGTCCCAGGGGTCGTAGTCCTCCCAGCGGCCCGCGAAGATATCGTCGTAGACGCCGCCCAGGCCGTAGCCGTGGCGCTCCCAGCGCTCCACGCTGCCGCCGTCCATGTGCGGGCCCAGGGCGAACCGGGCGTCGCCCGGCTGCCGGATCCGCAGGCGGTCCGCGTACGCTAGGGGCTGCGACGTGGAGACCTGGGCGGTTTCGGGGGAGGTGGAGGTGTGCCATAGGTTCTGCATGAGCAGGGTCTGGGCTTTGAGGAAGTTGGGGTGGGCCCGGACTTTGACTTGGGGGCTGGACCAGTACAGTTCGTAGACTTGGGGGTCTTCTGGCGGGAAGGCTGTTGGGGAGGTCTTCATGTCAGCCATGCGAAGGAAGAAACACCCATCCTTCTGTGAGATATGCGGCTGGATGAGGAAAAATGCCGAGTTTGGTAAGGCTAAATAAGCAGATACGTACCTCGGGTAGACGGGTTCTGCCTCACGTACCCCTCAATCTCGCTCTTATACGCGCGCGCCTCGTCGTGGGGGATGACACCCTTGACGACGGCGACGCCGCGCTTCTGGAGCTCGTCGCGGAAGGAGGGGAGCTGCTCCTCGAGGCCATTGAATTGCAATACAGGGACGACGCCAGGTCCCTTGGCCGCCACCAAGTCGTTTTCGGTCCTCAGTCGGCGCAATAAGCGGCCCCAGCTCGCGATGATGGCATCTTCGCGGCCGCGGACCAGAGATTGCTTCAGCTCGAGGAACCGCTGGGGCAGGGGCGGCCTCTTGGTTTGGGATAGGGAGACGAAGGAGTCGGAGATGTCGCCTTCGCGCTTACTGGCAGGGGGTGCTGTGGAAGTCTGGGTCTGGGTGGCCGACATGGCTATCGTACGTGCTTGGCTTGCGACGACGACAGGTCGTAACTTATGTAGTGATCTCTGCATCTTGGGTGTATATGTATGTATTATGAGGTTGGTTACACAAGTCTACGAAAGAATGTGACAGTCTCGCGGTTCAACAGTTCCCTTGCATTCTTTAATACCTGGAGGGCTCCCCTCCTGTGAGATGGTGTAAGTCGAGAGAGCTTCATTGGCCTACGGAGTGTGCACCGGAGTCGCAGAACAAGGAAACACCGCATAGTAGCCCCCTTCGCCATTGGATGTATTCTCCCTCTCGGAACCGACATGCTGATCTTCTGGGGAATATCCCCATAGTCAATTTCGCGAAAGAAATCGCGGGGTAAAAAGTCCCGCGGCGGTTTCATTTTCCATTATGTCGTCAGCAATGATGGTCATGTTACACTATCGAGTGTTTGGTTGCTGAAGCTAAAGCCAGAAAAGAAGGGTGTTAGGGCGGGGCTGCCGTTTTGGGCCAGTCCGCTCGACCGGCGGCCCAGAAAAAACCACCAGAAAACACGAGGTCCCCATCATCGTCGCGCGCGGTGAGTGGGCTCGGCGAACTGTTCCGCGACGAGTAACAAGTACTCGGGAGAAGCTGAAACTCGGCTGGCTTTTGAAGTTGCTGTGATCCGAAATCCCTTTTGGCGGTCCCTCGTTGTCATACGAGCTTTGCAGATCCCCATTGGAAGAAGACCAGAGGACTCTCTTTGGCTGGACCGACACTTCGCCAAGGAATTCGTTCCTACGTTTGCTGCTTTGCTTTTTTTCTTTTTTCCCACCCCGACCCTCCGGCCGGACCACAATCAGCCTTGAATGGGTAGTACAAGTCTGGGGCCAGGTTACCCGGGGGTAGGCGACCGCCCTGTCGGCATGGTCAAATTCGTCGATTCCGACCCGAGCGGCCTGCCACTGAAGCGGAAGCAAGTCGCTCAGGCCTGTGTCGCATGTCGGAGGCGCAAGGTTGGTTCCATCACGTCCCCGTCGAGATGAGACAAATGCCTGTACACATACATACTGACTCGCCGCCACCGTCCCGCAGAAGCGATGTACCCATGAACAGACGGAAGAGGTGAAGACGGTGGCTCCGCAGCACCCGACTTCATCGCCGGCGGTGCCAAGCGGCGCGGTCACGGCGACGGTGGCAAGGGAATCATCGGGGCGATCCTCGCTGCCTTCGCCGCCGGACCTGGAACGGCGGCCTTCCCGGTTCGTCGGCGACCTGAACCCTGAGCATTTCCTGATCGAGGCGACCAGCCCCCACTCCAACCGTGATCTCTCGGTCCGCGGTGGAGTAGGCGTCTGGCATGCCAAGCAGCCTGCCAACCAAGACGATGCGAGAACATCGTCTGCCTCCGCGTCGTCGTCTTCATCCGTCACCAGCGTACTTAGGTCCGGACCTGGCCAGATCCTCCATGATCTCGTCGTCGCGCACGTGCGGACCCACTGCCTAACCTGCGTGCCGCCCGAGCCCGAGTGGTCCGTCTTGAAGCGCATCTACCTCCAGAGGCTCGATCCCCTATTCCCCGCCATCAGCTCGCTCCTGTCCCATCATGACGCGACATCAACGGCGCCTCCCTCTTCCGACCCCACCTCGTCGATCCTGGTCCGCCAGGTCGCCAGCCTCGCCGCCGCCGCCGACCCCGAGGCGACGGGCTACCTCCGCCTGAGCCGCGACGGCCCCCTCTTGAGCCCCCAGCAGTTCCGCGCGAACCTCACGTCGGCGGTGCACGCCACGCTCGACGCGGGGCTGGTGACGGACCGGATGCTGCTGGTGCGGCTGCTGTTGGTCTTGTCCATGTACGTGCAGCCCTGCAGCCCCGAGGAGGCGGACCTGCCCGCCCTCCTGTTCGCGCGCGCCTCGCACCACCTGCAGACGCTGGGCCACCACATCGGCGGCCCCGACGAGGAGGCCGACCCCGACGGTTACGCCGAGGTCCGCACCGTGTACTGCTGCGTCTGGGCGCTCGATCGTCTGACCGCCGCGTTTTATGGGCGGGCTTGCATTTTGCATGAGCGCGACATTGGCTGGGACATGGAGAAGATCGTCGGGGAAAGGGCAGCCTCCTCTACGAACCCGGGTCCGCGGTCACGACAGTTGCCGCCCGCTTTCCGCGTGTTTCTGGGCATCGCGCGCCTGCTCGACCAGGTCATCGACATGTACCGCCCCATCAAGAAGGTGGGCGTCGAGGAGCCGCTAATGGTCGACCTGCCCATCCTCGAGCAGATGATCATCGATGCGGGTGCGACGGAAGTGCCGAGCGGCTTGTTGGGTGAGTGACCGACCAACCGACCTTTTCTATTGCAGTACAGTACGCGACTTTAGACCCCCATCTTGTCAGCTAATCTTTCTATGTATGCAGCTACTCTCGAGGTTTTCTACCACTCCGTTGCTATTCTATCCTGCAAACTTCCGGCAGACGGGAATGGGCTCTTCCCGCACAGCCTTATCAATGGGCGGCGCTCGCACTCGGCCGACCGCATCACCGAGATCGTGGGCGGCAACAACAGCGACTTTCACCCGATGAGCGGTAACGGCAACCAGAAGCAGCAACCTTGTGCTCTGAAGCTTTCTTGCACGCCACTACTGCCCTATGCCGTGTCGCTGGCCCTGGGGGTGGCCTACCTCAAGATGCGGCACAGCCAGGTGCCCCTTTTCCGGGCCCGCGGCCGCCGGGCCTTCGTCGCGGCGGCGGCGCTACTGCGCGACGATCCTCGGCTGGGTGGTGGCGGCACCTCCTGGACGGCGCGAACCATGGCCGGCATGGCGGAGCAGGTGTTGCAGGAGATGGACAAGGCCAGCGCTACCACCACCGCCACGGCAACAGCCACTGCCACCACCACCACGACTGACGGTGTCATGCCCGATGTTAACGTTGACAATGACACAAGCAGAAATAGCAACGAGGATGTCGACAACGCAGCTACTGACAGCACAACCATAGGGGCAACGGCGTCAGCGGCGTCAACGGTAACGGCGGGGGCGGCGCCGACGTCCGGGTTTCTTTACGATGACAACGTCTTCGAGCACCTGGACCCGTCCTTCGACCTGGACGCCGTCGACGCCGCCATCGAGGGGAGCCTCGACTTCGGGGCCTCGTCCAACTGGTTCGATTGGCAGCAGCATAACTGGTCCTTTACTACGCCGCATCAATGACAGCAAGTTAGTAGTAATGACTACCCTAGACGCGAATGTGCATTGTGATATGTCTGATGTGACTTCCTCCATGGGGAATTGAAAGTGAACCAAGTATATGCCATTACTACGTACATTACACATTTGACGACGTCCTGGTCGGGATCTTGCATGGTTAAGAACGAATGCACATACCCAAGATGCTAAGCAAGGCCTCCAAGGGGTTTAAGGCGAGGCGAGATGGCAAGAAAGGTAGATACAAAGTCCACAGTGGCCAGGGCCTCGTCTTGGGATATACAGACCGAACGAGGGAGATTGGTGGACGACTCTCGGATGTGAGACGGAACATTGTTGACGACCCATTCTCAACAGCAAATGAACGGGGCTCCTCACATTGAATCATGCAATGCCGCCCTTTTCGCTATTGAAGGGAATCCTGAGAATGCGATGCGTACCGTTGACTGTTATCGGAGGCCTGCCACAGCTGCAGCTGCTGCAGCGTCTAGAATAGAGTCGGGATCACTTAGGGGTTTGAGATAGTGGAGTTTGTGGACGCGCCAGGCCAGCGCACCAGACGACAGCAGTTGCCCCACGTCATGGATTCCTTCCAATTGGACCTGGAGCAATTCCACCTGCCTGCCTGCCCCCAAAGTTCGCCATCGACCTTCGGCAATTAATTGATGGTTGTCATGTGCACCGCCGCCTTCACTCCTATCAATGCATTTACGTTTCTTCCCAATTTAAATACCCTATCGATAACTCTCTGTCGGATGCAGAGTTGACGACAAACAAAACAACTTCGATACATTGATTAATCAATCCGACCAGCACAAATAAGATGGCAGGACGTTGGAACTGGGTCACAGCAGCTTTTACTGTGCCAGTGGTAAGTCCCGTACCCACCGTGAGAGCTGGAGCCCCGCGCGATAGATCTAGCCGCTAATCTGACAATCGGATGCAGGATGGAATGGTCGAAACCGTCAGTATTTCTTCTCTCCCTACTTGACTCTCAACACAATACAAACCAACCCGGCCACCTCGGAAAGCCTTGAATACCAAGACTAACAATCCGACAATGCGCAACAGCTCCTGAGATCCCCCTCCTTCCACGCCGGCGTGCGCCGCGTCCACCGCGTCATCGACGAGCGCCAGAACGGCCCGCACCCGGGCGGCGAGCCCATGCGCCCCGGCGAGGCGACCGAGGAGCAGGGCGTGCCGCAAAAGGGCAGCTTCCTCCGGTACTTTGTCGAGGAGCTCGGCAACCAGGCGCTCGGGCAGCCGACGCCGGACGAGCACCTCGGGGGCGGGAACAACAGTCTGGAGGAGTCGCCCTCTTCGAAAACGAAGGCGAAGAAGTGGGGGAAGAAGCGAGACTGAAATACTTAGGACAGGAGGATCGTTATGCTGGGGAATGGGAAGAACATACAGGACGAAGAGGAGGGGAGATTGAATACACGAGGCCGAACAACACACGAAGCTACGCTACATATACCCACGAATACATTGCTTGAACTCATGCTTCGCCTTCCGCAGTGCGGAGCTGGTGCGAGTTGGTCGGCCGCTCGCTAGGATGTACAAGGAGACGTTGGTCCAGCGGATGTCCTCGTCGCGCGGAGCGTTGGAACTGGGATGTCTGCGAGCTGAACGGGCATGCGCGCGACAGGCTGTTCTTACACAGCATTGCCGTGGCCAGCGAAGTCGTCGGCCACCAAAGAGCAGTGCCAAGAAGGCACAGATATCGATATCTTCGAATGGGAAAACCTCCGGTAGCCAATCATGGCTATACACGCACGACCTTGCACGGCCATGGGGATCATAATTGGCGGATGTGAAGTGCAGGCGATGCAGGGAACACAGAGCTGGGTCCAAATAAGCTGCACGTAGAAGCTTTTTATAGGCGAGCAGGCACCTTGGCAACCCTACGATACCTAATCCAAGCAACCTGCATGCCGTGATCTCGGTATATGAACTCAAGTAAGTTAGCCAAGTATGTAAGCTGACTTTTCACACAAGGGACGTTGTCTCCCGACCCCACAAGACGGCAAGGCGGTTTGGCTGTATGCAGTTACCGCAGGTGGTACTCGATTGGTTTCGATTGGCCATGTTCCGCAGGCGCTAGCCGTTCTTCCCGTTGATATGTAAGTGTGCTGATGGGTCCATTGGTGGGCTTTTGCCTAGCAAGGCACAGCGCCCCCTATTAGTTGCGGACCATCCTCCGCCTGTCCACATTTCCTCACTGTAACCTACCACGATTTCTATAACGGCATCTCATGGGACTAGCTAAGGTGATTACGAGTGTGATCGAGAGATGGTTCCAAGATCTAAAGGTGTATAAGCATTTCCAATGTAACCTTGGCCGTATAAGCATTTTCGAGGGTAGTCGTCATTTAGGCTGGTGTCGTACTGAGTGCAATGGCTGCACTAGCACTGTGATATATATCTGCATATGATATTCGTATTACAAATTCAGCCCCTGGCCCGGCCTGCTTATCCGTCTGACAGGCAATCTCTCCTAGAGGAGCCGCAATGAAGAAGAAGTAAGCACAAGAGTGGAGGCTTCTTCCAGAGCTCCAGCAGAAGGAGTAAACATGAGTGGATGCTTCTTCAAGAGATCCAGCAACCATGAAGAAGCAAGTATGGGTGGGGGGCCGGGAAGGATATGATTATCCAAGATCGCCCACCCTCGCTGATTATTATCATTGTTTTCTCTGTCCATTCGTTTCTCTATCCCATTGCCACTGCTTCTCAGTTCCTACTCCTCGTCGCTGCGACTGACTGTTATTGTTGTTGCGCCCGCTGCGCACGCCCCCGCCCGCCATGAGCAACAACAACATCATGTATAACGGCCACCATGATGAGCAGCCGGGCCTGGAGCTGGACTCGCGCGCAGACCAGACCGGTCTGCAACGGGACATCTACGCTGAAGATACCGCCAAGCAGATCTCCCCCGACGTGCACGAGATCCCGTCCGGTTTGCAGGTCGCGGCCGCCCCCGGGGCAGCCAAAGAGGGTGGTGGTTACTTTTCCGGCAAGCTCTATGCCGAGTCCGCTGGCTTGGAGGCGACGTCCCCCGGGGAAATGACTTACAATTTTGATCAAAGAGGATGGCCGCCGGCCGAGGCCACCCCGGCGGCGGCGGCAAGGCCAAACCGCCGGCGCCTGTGGATTATATTGGGCGCCATTGCGGCCGTTGCCATCGTCGCCGGCGCCGCGGTGGGCGGAGTGCTGGGGGGCCGCGCCGCCCGTGCTGCCAGCAGCGTATCAGAAGAACAAGTCGGGACGGGCAGCAGCAGCAGCAGCAACGGCAACAGCGGCGAGAGCACGACGCCCCGGAAGAACATCCGACCCGGGTCGCGCCTCGCCGTGACGGGCTGGCGCGAGTACAGCGCGTACCACATCCGCCTCTTCTATCAGGGTCCAGACCAGCTGTTGCGCTTCTCGAACCGCTCGAGCATGGAGCCCGGGTGGCACGACACCCCGACGCTGCTCGACGAGATGGAGTACAAGGCGCGGCCCAACACGTCGCTGGCGGCGGCGGCGTCGGTCGAGAACGCCGACGCGGGCGAGTGGAAGTTGTACTACTTCGACGACGCCGCCACGATCCGAGAGCAGATCTTCCCCGCCGACGTCAAGGCCACCGGCAAGAGCGGCGCCCTCGACAACAACCCCCAGACGGCGGCCCCTAACTCGCGGCTCGGCGCCTACTGGCCGTTCGTGCTGTCGCAGGACGTCGGGGGCCGGCTGCGGGTGACGCGCTACATGGGCATCGACGAAAGCAACCAAATAGTCTGGGAGAGCAGCACCGACGTCGGCGTCAGCGCCTCGCCCGGGTCGGGCCTCGTCGTCATCCCCGCCGCGGCCAAGTACTTGGATGCTGGCGGCTTGGTGTACCGCCGCGGCGACGGGAAGGTGTACAATTACCTCGCGGACCAGAAGGGAAACAACACCGGGTTTGCCTGGGCTAGTGGTGCGTATATTCTTTTTCTTCTCCTTCCCTTCTCTTTCCCCTTCCCAGTATCTCTTTGTCGCTGATTGACTGACCCTCCTTCTTTTCTTAGGCGACATCGTCAACAACCTGAAAGGCCTCACGATCCCGCAAGACGCGCCCATCGCCTCCTTCACCGTGGCGCGGTCCTCCAAGAGCGACGACCCGGACCACCTCGTCAACACGTACATCCTCTACGCGGACGCGCAAGGGGCCATCCAGATGCTCTGGCAGAACGACAAGTCCGGCTGGCAAGGGCGGCGGCACTACGCCGCCTTCGCGGGGGCCGAGGCGGGGACCGACATCGCCTGCCTGACGCCCGGGGCCTGGGACGGGTCCGGCGTCGGCATCGCGGGCGCGTACGACATGAGCCGCTGCTACTTCCAGGCCGGCGGCGCGGGGCAGGTCCGCGAGGTGCGGTTTGATGGGGCGGATTGGAAGGATTTGGGGTACTTGCCCATCGACTGAGATTGCAATTGGTTACATATTTCGGGAGTTAGGAGAGTGAATATAAGGAGGGAGGGGGCTGCCCATGCATTCTAATGCGAGAGAGACGGCTTATTAGATAGGTGGCCGGTCTGTACATATTATTGTCACGAGCATGTATTGCTAATGCCATATTACCAAGTAGCGAGGCGTTATAGACATATCCCTAATCAGAAAAGTCATTAGATAGTAATGTTCCTCATGAGACTTTGGAAAGCTGCTCAAGTCTGATGATCCATCTGGACGTTGAGGCAGGATCCAGTAGGAGTTCAAATCCCAGATGTGGAGGGCTTCGATCGGTCGCAAGTTGATAAACGCAATACCAACGACAAACAGCACAGCACAGCATTTTTAAGTCATTAACACCAACAACATTCTATGCCATAAAGAATGGTCCTTCTTGAAAGCTGTACTTAGTTGTTTCATGCTGTTGTTTGTTTGCGCCTAGATGCTTATGGCATGTTTGCTGGTTGGAAGCTTCAAAGCGAAGAAGGAGTGTGCTTAGAAAACTGATACCAAAGAACAATATCTCCCTCTACATTACTAAACAGTCCCTGGCTCTTCCATGGGATGGGGAATAAAAAAAAATGTAAACCTGATGCAAGTTCGAACATGTATTCTCCAAGGCCGAATGACTTTCTAGACCACTCCCTGAACTCCCTCTGCAGGGGTCAAAGCAGCACACAGCAGCGTTTTCTCTCAGGCTCTGAGTCCTTTGATGCTTGCTGCACTTCTGGGGCAATCCCTTTGGCCATCGTCTTTGACCGTTCTCATGATAATCCTATCCGTTTCTGGGGCAGCTGTGAAGCATTGGTCGTTACATGGAAATTCCCTGAGGCAACCGAAATCAGGAGAAACGAGTGCTGATTTGTGCTCGGGGATATAAACCCACACATCTCCCATCCTTACTCCATCCATCCTCACCAACATACACACACATACTCACTGCTGTCTTGGCTATCTTACATATCTAAAAACACGCGTCATTGTCAGATTCGGCACGATGGATGACTGGTCAGGTCTTTCTCGTGCTATGGTTCCAGCACCTGCAGCACGCTCAGCACCGTCCAGCAGCTCGACACCCGACTTCATCCACCCCCAAGTGAAGTACTTGTACGGCCAGGAAGATGCGTTCCACTGGTCCGAGTACCCGAACCCGGATCAGGCGTCGGCTGCCCTGGAACAGGACGTGGCTACCTACAATATTATCCATCGCAAGAAGCTAGACATCAACGGTGCGTGGAGTTCCCAAACCATCACCATCCGAGGCCGACCTCTCAAGACGCTTGGAGTGGTTCTGGAGGGCTACCCCGACATCGACGCGACCAAGGAGTCCCTCACGTTGGAGAAGCCGTTTAAGCCCATCCTCCATCGCTGGGAGGCTCTCCGCCAGTACCACGACACGGTTCAGGACGACGAGGGCCGCGAGGACGCATCGATCCTCATCAACGTCTTTGACGGGGCCATGGCCGCCTCGGGCAAGATCATGGCGAAACTCTACAAGACGGGCACCATTGCCTACGACAAGCTGGACCTGGTCTTTTCGCTTGGAGAGGTCGTGATCACAAAGTCAAGCGATGGTTTCACTTGCGCACATTACCTGCGCAACTTCCAGCGGCAAGATGGCTGTTGGGTGGCTAGCCTCGAAAGTATCGACTGGAACGGACGCTATTTCGGGTTCAGACCCTCAACAGGGCAGATCCGAGGCTATCAAGGAGAGGTGCCCCTCGAGTCTCTTGGCATTTGTCCTCTTAAATGGCGCCAGGACCAAGCCGCCCTCGTTAAATATCTCGTTGCTCGCGGCCGCCAGTTTGAGGCACTGCGCGGATACCACTTCAAGCACTTCGACGGGGTCGGCCGTCCCGAATGGGGTGCAAGGAAATCTGCGGGCGAGGGGGGAGCTTCGGTAAGTGATATGGCTTCCAGCGTCTTGTCGCGTGTAATACTATGTTTCTAATTCTGGCTAACCATCCACCAGCAGGTCCGTGGTAGAGTCGTAGTTGATGCTCAAGCCTTTTACGAGTGTCATAGAGGGAGCAAACCGGCTTGGAGACCAATCGATCACACGTCTTCGTATCCTCAACCAGCAGCATCTGCAGGCCATGCCTTTGGAAACCCTCCGACTGACGACTTACACGATACACCAGGTCGATGGGAGGCGTATGATCCCGATGACTTTGAACCTCAAGATGTCACGATCAAGCGCAGCGCTGTGGACCAGCCTCCGTTGACCGATGAGCAATGCATGGCAACCCACACACACGTCAAGGGAATGGACATGAACAGCAGAAGCTGGTGTAAGTATCGCCCCTGCCCTGAGACAGTCTGCCCCTCGAAAATACCTGAACACTGTGTTTGCTGACCCGTCCCTGCTACTTTCACATCAAAGACAATTTCTACGTCGAAGAGCTGACGGACATCGAGTGGCGCCCCGAGATCTTCCAGCGGCTGGTCCTGCCGGACGGCATCAAGGACATGACCCTCACGGCCATCAAACACAAGCAAAAGGCTAACGTCGACGTCGACGTGGTCCCCGGCAAGGGCCGCGGTATGATCTTATTAACCTTCGGCCCCCCGGGTACGGGAAAGACCATGACGGCCGAGGCCGTGGCCGAGGAGTGCCGCGTGCCCCTCTACGCCGTGAGCGCTGGCGAGTTGAGCACGAACCCGCGCTCCGTCGAGGCCGCGCTCGACGCCGCCTTTCAGTGCTGCGCCCTGTGGAACGCCGTCATGCTCCTGGACGAGGCCGACGTGTTCCTGGCCAAACGCTCGCTCGATGGGCTGCAGCGCAACGAGCTGGTATCCAGTAAGTCTACTTGCCTACTTAGCCAAAGCAATAGCTGTTTCATTCAGGCCCCAGTCACTAACGAAAGACAGTCTTCCTACGAAAGCTCGAACACTACCAGGGCATCCTCTTCCTGACCACGAACCGCATGGAGAGCGTCGACGCGGCCTTCCAGTCGCGCATCGACCTGATGCTGCCGTTCGACCCCTTGACCGAGACGGCCCGTCGCGAGGTCTGGCGCAACTTTGTCGACGTCAACGGGGGCGCGGACCGTTTTGACGTCGGGCAGGCGGACCTCGATCAGTTCGCGAGCCTGGACCTCAACGGGCGCGAGATCAAGAACTTGATCAAAACGGCGATGGTGCTGCAGGTCGCCGAGAACGAGGGCGAGAATGGAGAAAAGGAGGAGAAGAAGGTGACCGGCAGCAGCCTCTTGAAGTTGGCTAAGATGCGTATCCGAGCGCAGCAGCTTTTGGGGGAGTAGAGAGAAGATTAGACACGATTGGAAACTAATCTGTTCAAGCCAGCCTTGCCGGGGGGGGGGGTTCCAGAAGAGGAGAGGGGGTTTGGCGCAGGGGATTCGATCTACCGCGGGGGATCGATCACTGACTTCAGTGAGGGTTAAGCTGGCTGACTGGCTACGTCCAGCGATGTTCACACGGGTTCGATTTGAGAACTGCATAGCAGTCAGGGAAAGACGGAAGCAGCTCTTGGCGAATGATTTGAAATCGCATTACGAACCTGGCGCAGCATAACGACTGTTACGCACATAGCCATAGAGCAATAATTTATCGGTGCCTTGATTTATGTATCTTCAGTAGTTTGTCGGTTCCGAAACGAGACCCAGCAGCCACTGTGCTTCAGGAATAAGTTCTTCCTACTTGACCAATTGGTAATCGCTTGCGAATGGGCCACGACGATTTGATGTCATGGTCGTGGAGGCGCCCACCGGGTGGAGCGATCGGTCGATCGGTATATCGCTCGGCGACGAGAGGATTCCAGGTTTTTTTCTTTTGTCTCTGGCGTGGGCAGAGAGTATTCGACTTCTCAAGAGTTCTATTGCTTCTAGCAATCTGTTTTCTGATCGGATAACCTAAGAATAGGAACCGGCCTTTGCCGTGCTTTGGTGAGCTGCTTCGGTCTGCCGATCGATTTGTCTTTACGCGACGGCGCGGTGGCAACGCAGAAAGAGTCTTTCTTATCTCCACCGCCGCCGCGGCTGCAAAACGGGCGGATCGTTAGTTCCTTCTCGGGTCGGTTCAATATATTGCCCAGTTGAGGGGTTTCCAGGCACCAGGGGCCGCTGCGGTGAGCTTCCGCATGTTATTGGCCGATGTTGTTGAGACAATTGTCCGACTTGAAAACAGGAGGCTAGTTGTGAATACGAGAAACTACAGTTCAACCATGATGAATGATGACTCTGCCAATGACCGAAAAGTTTACGTGTAACCAAACCGCCAGCCACGGCCTCAAACGGGCAACTTGTTCCGGGCTAGCCGGTAGTTGCTGAGTGAAGCTAGCAACGGCGCACTCGGGTGAAGGTACAATATTTTGGATGCTGGAAGTGGATGCAATAGGGCCTGGCGATCCCTGGAAACCGACTGGACGTTCGTCCCTTTCAGCCGCACCTTACCCTTCCAGAGCTGGCGCTGGGGCGGGGGTCCACAGCCGGTAAGCCGAAACCGAGGGGCAGCAGCTTGGCAGCAGAAGCTAAGCAAGACGCTGACGAACCCCGCGCAGGCCTGCACCAGTGTTGAGCGTCTTCTCTTCTCAACACACCTGCAACTCAGCCGGCCATGTTTCCTGAGCATCGATATCCATGACGACGTCTCAGCAACAGACAGAAAGACACGTGAAGGAGAACGGTCCAATTGCTTCACGACTGCTGCTGCTGCTGCTGCTGGACTGATGCACGTAACCGGCCGCCTGGTTTTCGGTCTAGCTCTGCAGGCGCATGAGCAGGGCGGATACATGATGTCGCATTTACTCACTGCATCTCGCAGGAGAATCAGATGACAGGTGCAGTCGCAGACGCATCGAAAAAGTTTGACGAGGAAATGCGTGGAAGTCTTGAGCGCTTTCTTTCTTCTGTCTTCCCTCATCATTATGATTCTTCATGTGTTCTGCGGAGCGAAACCTTGAGAATCACGTAGAGTTGGAAAGAGGTGGGTTCGAGCTGGGAAGAATAAGCAGCCAACTATTCACCATTCACCCACAAAATGCGAATATCACAATGAGCAGGAGTTGGAAAGAACATTTCGAATCCGGTTTTAGTCCCTCTAGTTCGGGCCCGGAGCGCTGGACTGCAGTGGAACCGGCCGAATACCCCTTAAACCACAACCGGTAATCCAGCTACGGGTACTTTTCCTCTCAGTCCGTCAATCGGGTGGTTTACGCGTCGTTATTTTTGGCAAGTTTTTGAATGTTCACGGAAACAGGATGGGACGGCAGTGCTAATGGGAAGAGAGTATTTTCCGATTCGACTTCCATGGGCGCTTTGTGACGTTCATGCCTATTCTGCACCCGCTAACTCTAATGGCTGCGAGACGGCGTCCTCGGAGAAGGCCATCAGCCACTCACCAACCGCAATGGCGCGTTATAAACTTCCCGTCCGCTATACGAAATCAATGGTGGTGATTCTATAATGAGCTCAGACTGGGTATTCTAATAGTCTTGCGAGTCAGGGCCGTCCAGGTTCTCCGTGAAGTGCCCCTCGATTTCGATCGCAATAGTGGGCACCGGCAACGCTATTCGGACTACGTACACGGCCCAGTATTCCCACACCAACGGCTCTACACCGCAGCTTCCGTTCTATTGGCCGGAAAACCAGAAGCCAGGGGAGACTAAGGTTTCCTCTTACGTTCTATGAACTCGGCGTTCCTGAGCCTTCGACTCCGTGGAAGGCTTCAAGGCAAAAGGCTCCCTATTGTGGGGATGGCGGTTCGTTCTGGGCAGTGGGCACGCTTGGTGACCTCGGCCTTTTCTCATGACACTGCCTGGACCACGTCACCCAGCCCATGCGGCTGAGAGCTCCTCCCCACAAGCCCAGTACGTCTCCCTCAGCTATCCGCGAGGACGAGATGTGACGTTCTCGATGACACAATTATCGATATTGAAGCTGCAGAAACTGGGCCGCACATGGCACCAGCTCGCGCACACGCTGCGATGCAATGCGGACGCGGATGCAAGACATGGAGTATATCAGGCAGCCTCCCACCGCCCCCAAACTGCCAAATAGTCCTTGCATCCATCCATCCCATCAGCAGCAGGGTATTTCACCAGAAGAAGTTGAAGAAGAACCACACTCGCTTGTGTCTTCCCATCTTTCGTTCCACAGTCCCACCTTTCTTCTCAGCTTCGTTTGACGAGCTCGTTTCTCCCAGTCTTTCGCTACTCCAGACGCAAGAACAACCATGCCGAGCAACCTAGCGAAGCTGGCCGCGTTGGCGGGAGGCGCCAACGCGCTCGCCATGCGCGGGGCCAGCGGCGGCGGCACCTGCGACATGACCATGACCACGTCGGGCTCCGTCAGCTACCCGGTCGGCCAGCACGGCAGCGGCCAGACCAAGGCGGGCGCGAACCTGACCCCCACCAACTTCAAGATGGACGGCAACGGCGGTCTGACCGACAGCAACGGCCGCGGCTGCTGGTTCACCCCTCCCACGGGCGTGCTGCAGTGCGACGAGGGCCAGCAGCCCCAGGGCGGCTTCAAGGTCGACTGCGGCGGCAACGTCTCGTACCAGGGCACCTCGACCTTCTACCAGTGCAAGGTCCCCGGCGACAAGGACGGCGCCGTCAACATCTACTCCAAGCCCGGCCAGGGCCAGGACTGCAAGGAGGTCAAGCTCAACGCCAACGGCAGCGGCTGCAAGCCCACTGACTGCGGCAACGGCAACTCCTCTCCACCTCCGGGCTACCAGGTCCAGCCGCCTCCCAGCAGCGCCCCTCCTGCGCCCCCGGCCAGCACCGTCACCGTGCCTGGCTCTGCGCCTCCTGCTCCCCCGGCCTCGACCGTCTACTCGACCGTCCCCGGGTCTGCGCCCCCTGCGCCTCCTGCCAGCACGGTTACGGTCCCTGGCTCGGCTCCTCCCGCCAAGACCGTCACCGTTCCTGGCTCGGCTCCTCCCGCCAAGACTGTGACAATCCCGGGCTCGGCTCCCCCAGCTCAAACCGTCACCGTCCCGGGCTCAGCGCCTCCCGCGCCCCCTGCCCAGACTGTGACTGTTCCCGGCTCGGCACCGCCGGCTAAGACCGTCACTGTCCCTGGTTCTGCTCCCCCGGCCCAGACCGTCACGGTTCCTGGCTCCACACCCCCTGCGCCTCCTGCCCAGACCGTGACTGTCCCTGGCCAGTGCCCCTCGGCTCCTGCTGCACCTCCGGCTAAGACAGTGACCGTCCCCGGTCCTGCTCCTCCGGCTCAGACCGTCACTGGTCAGTGCCCATCCGCGCCCCCCGCGCCCCCTGCGCAGACCGTCTACTCGACTGTGCAAGGCTCGGCTCCTGCTGCGCCCCCCGCCAGGACCGTCACCGTCCCCGGCCAGTGCCCCTCCGCACCCCCCGCACCCCCGGCCCAGACCGTCTACTCGACTGTGCAAGGCTCGGCTCCTGCTGCGCCCCCCGCTCAGACCGTGACCGTTCCTGGCCAGTGCCCATCCGCACCCGCCGCGCCCCCGGCCAAGACCGTCACCGTCCCCGGCCAGTGCCCGTCTGCCCCGCCTGCGCCCCCAGCCCAGACAGTCTACTCGACCGTCCCCGGCTCCGCTCCTCCCGCGCCCCCTGCCCAGACTGTGACTGTCCCCGGCTCCGCTCCTCCTGCGCCCCCGGCTCAGACTGTGACTGTGCCTGGCTCGGCGCCTCCTGCACCCCCAGCCCAGACTGTGACGGTTCCTGGCGGCGGCAACGGCAACGGAGGACAGACTTCCCCTGGTGCCCCAGGTGGCGGTAACGGCGGCTACCCTACTGGACCCCAGGGCCCTGCCACGACTGCTGCGACTGCCGCGACTGAGAGCGATTGCACCCCGGAGGCTACCGCCCCTGCTACCCAGCCTGCTGGCACACCCCCGGCTCAGTCTCCTCCCGCCCAGACTGGCCCTGCCCAGACTGGTCCTCCCGCTCAGCCCACCACGCTGAAGCCCGTCCCCTCGTCCCCTGCTGGCGGCTACCCTACCCAGCCCGCCGGCGGTAACGGAGGCAACGGAGGCAATGGCGGCAACGGCGGCAACACCCCCGGTCAGAACGGTAACGGAGGCGGCAACGGCGGCACCGGCGGTCCCCCCAAGGACCAGGTCAACATCCCTGGCTCGTGCCCCGGCGGCGCCCGCAACGCCGCCTCGCTCACGACCCCGAACCTGATCATCCCCGTCGACAGCAGCAAGCCGTCCAAGGCGGCCGGCACCTCGTTCAACGGCCAGGTCTCGTCCACCGTGTCCTCGGTCTTCAACTTCGACATCCCCCAGGCGCTGAAGGGCAAGACCTGCACGGTGCAGTTCCTGTTCCCCGAGAAGGGCACCCTGGAGACGTCCGACTTCAGCTTCTCGGGCGACGGCGCCCTCGACTTCGGCAAGCTGAGCAAGGGCGTCGACCAGTCGACCTCGTTCTCGTCGCTGCCCGCGGTCGGCACCTCGCTCGGCAGCCAGACGGTCAAGCCCGGCAACGCCTACACGGTCGGCTCGTTCCCCTGCCCCGCGGGCGACCAGGTCGCCATCAAGATGTCCGGCAGCGGTACCAGCCTCACCTTCTTCGAGGACTACAACCCCTGCCCCATGGGTCTGTTCATCACCACTTCTTAAGAAGAAGCCTTGGTGGTCGAATTTGACGCATAAGCAAATTTTGACTATCATTGGGGTACTTTGACTGAAAGACATGAGAAGGAATGAAGAGATATATGACTATTTGTGAAGATTATTGTTAACTTTCTTTTGTACTATTTTTAATCTGTTTGGGCGGCCACGTCGTTCTCATCAGAACAGTGGTCTGCCGCACTATCTACCCACGTTGATAATGGTAATGCTATGGGTACGGAAAGGAAAGGGGGAAAACGGCGCCGGGTCTCTCATTTTTGGGATGGAAATCCTGGCAATACTAGTTCTATAGGAATTTTTGAATAATACATTCGGTTTCCTGAAAGCGAAATTTTCCGCTGATTTAATGCAAGCAAAATGCTGCTCATGATTCAACCCTGCACTTGACTTTTCAACCTAAGGGCGGTCTGTTGCTTATTACCACGTCTACCATTCTGCGTCGGGGCACTCGTTCTCCCAATCAAATAGAGACAAATCTCAGTGGATCAGACCTCGCGACACCAGACCGTTCCGATAAGTCTCTTGACATGTGTAAGAGGTTCAATGCGACTGTTTAGTAAGCTTTGCTTCAGCGGAAGGGGAAGAAGACTCGGACGATGCGTACCTGTCTTGCGACCGACCCCACCTGAACTTGGATTTCGACTCCAGGGGGCATCAAGGCACGAGCATCTTCACATGAACCTACCTTATTGCCAATGACTGCCAAGCTACTCCATTTCGTCTGATGAGTCGAATACATGAATATTGATTTCATTCATGTATGTAGCTATATTATGTACTTCTAGTTGGGGGGTATTATAAACTGACACCAGACGCTGCCAAGTCGCTGCATGCTTCTCGAGAACAATCAAGCAGCACCGCTTTCGTAAGGTCATTCCTCTTCCTTTCTTCCTCATCCCCCACTCCGCACTCCGCACTCTCTCGCCACGACCCTGTCCACCCATCAATCAATAGGCAAGTACCCCAAATTCCGCCACTTGGACCCATCAAACCGCACCTCGCGCACCCGCCCCCCGCCGGCCTGGAAGTAGCACCGACTCATGTCGTACGCCCCCGTGACCTCGACGTCGGTGCCCGCCCAGGCCGCGGGCGTCAGGCACGTCAGGTCAGTCCCCGGGTCGGCACCGCCAAAGGCCGCGGGGTACTGGCTCGGCCCCTTCCAGCCCGAGGCCTCGTCGTCCTGCCACAGCATGTTGACGTTGCCCAGGCCGCCCACGTACAGGATGTACGTGTTGACGAAGTTCTGCGGGTTGGCGCCCGACCGCGCCACCGTGAAGGCGGCCAGGGGCGAGGCCTCGGGGATCTGGAGGCCGTTGAGGTTGTTGGCGAGGTCGCCTGGGGAATGTTAGCGACTAAGGTAATACTGGGGGAGTGTCGCGCAGAAGCGGGGAAGCCGTTGACCACATTAAAGCAGAAAAGAAACCCAATGACAACTCACCTTTATCCCAAGCCGTCCCGTTGAACCCCCCATCGTAATGGTCCCCCAGACTATTAAACACCTTCCCGTCGCCGCGCCGGAAGATGAACCCACCGGCGCCGCCGTACTTGGACGAGGCCGGCACGACGGCCAGCCCCGAGCCGGGCGACGCGGTGATGTTGGCGTCTTCGTGCTCCCAGAAGTCGTGGTTCTTGTCCGCGTTCCGGCCCCAGTACCGGGTCCAGCGCAGCTTGCCCGACGTCGCGCCGCTGCCGGGCTCCTCCGACAGGAGCGACGGCCAGTACGCCGCCAGCCGCGAGCCGGGGGCCACCTGGGCCGGGTAGTCGTTGAGCGCGCCCCGGTTGCCCGCGGCCCGGATGTCTTTGCGGAAGAGCTGCAGGCGGACCGTGTTGTTCTTGTCCAGGTAGAAGAGCTTGTCTTCTCCCATCTGTGTCGTGGCGGTTAATTACTGGGTATATATGTACAGCTACCTCTTGGCTTGAAAGTGTGTTCATCCCGAAAAAAGAGATCCAGAAAACCTACCACTTCCTTTGACTCCACCGACGTCGCCGCCGCCAGCGACGTATTGTCCGCCGCCGGGTACTCCAGCTGGTCCAACAAAGTAGGATGCGCGTCCCACCCGTCGGGCTCCGTGCTGGCGAAGGTCGAGTACCGCAGCCGCTGGTCGGGCCCCTGGTAGAACAGCCGAATGTGGTAGCCGGCGCCCTCGCGCCAGCCCGTCACGGCGAGGCGCGAGCCCGGCCGCACGGATTTTAGTGGCGTCGCGGGCGGCGCCGTGTCGTTGCCCTGGTTGCCGGCGGCCGTGTCGCCGTCTCCCGGCGAGGAAGAGGAGTCGCTGCTGTTGCCCGTGTTGGAGGCTCGAGTGCCGAGGACCCCGCCCAGCACGGCGCCGATGATTACTAGGATGGCCGCGATGACGCCCAATATGATCCACAGGCGCTTCCGGCTCGGCTTCTTGCCCGGCGCGGCGGCGGTGGCGTCGTTTTCGGCAGGGGAATAAGCAGCGCCGCCAGCCGCGGGGTGCAGCCCTCCTCCACCACCATTGTCGTATTTGGCCTCGGCTACAGGAGGCGCGCCCGCTTGCAGTCCGGGCGAGGCATGGTGTTCGTCCGGATAGTAGCCGCCTCGGTCCCCGGGCGCGACGGTCTGCTTGGCGGTGTCTTCGGTGTAGTAATCGTGGTGCAGGCCGGTGGTGTCGAGGTCGGGGGCCACTTCCAGGCCCGGCTGCTCCTGGTAAGGCGGGGACGGGGAATTGGTGTTCGTCGTGGGCCTCGCTGCTTCGTGGTGGTTATAGCTGTGACTCATGGTGACTGGCGCCGGTGGACACAGCTACAGCAGCAGCAGCAGCAGCAGCAGCGAGGAGTTGCAATAGTAATAGTGATTATCAATCATCTGGGATTGAGGAGGTAGAGTAAGTACAGCTAGCAAGAGGGGCCGCCAGGAAGAAAAAAGTCAAGCAATGGATTGGGGGATGAGAGAGAATGAAGGATTCCCACCGCTGTCTTTTCCCTGTCCCTGTCCCTACCCGTCCACATACTGTTGATCCTTGTGTAATGCTTGTACTACAGAATAGTGCCAGAGTGCGATTGGGACAGAGACCGATGGCGCTCCCGCAGTAGTGCTGACGTGCAATCTCACTGAAACCCACAAGCATGGCCCCCAAATAGAAATGGATCTACAAGAGGCCGAGAGGAACGCCCATAATTGGTAGGGCTGAGCGCGCCAAGAGCTGGGGCTGGGGCTGATCTGCACAACACCCTGTGAGATTCGCAGTCGTCTGCCGCGATGAGACGTGACGGCTTGCTTACTTCATAATCTTGTCTCTGTTTTGGGGATGAAATGATGATGGGTTGGTTGACCTCTTACACCTCTCTAAATGGTCCTATTCCTGCCTGAGCTGCGAAATGCTTCAAAGGTAATCGATGTGGACGAGATTCAGTGGTCGCTAACCTACTTGCTAGCGCACTGGTGAGGTGGCCGAGTTCCTTGGCCCCCCACTGAGAAACAAATTTAGGTCGCCGACCACCCCCACTGCACTGAGCTGCTCAAGCCTGACTGGCCAGCTGTTAGTGGAATACGGGTAGGATACGGTTGACGGGTGGTGCCTCTTGCCCTGACTAAAACCCTCTGCCACTGCCAATGCCCCAAAAAGATCATGCCAAGTTCCTTGTTCTACGGCAATGATGCCTGCAATTAGTACTTACCTGCAGCAGCTCGACTTCGGCTGATGATCCCACTGCAAGTGATATCACAAGAAACCCGTTCCGAGTCGAAGACCCAAGCAGTCAGTGTAAGGTCAAAATCTTGAATTCTTATTTGCCAGTGATGATTGACAGACTTCCCTTCACCCTTCCCTCCCTTTCCATCTTGAACAGACAACAATACTCAGTTTAAGTAAGTGACAAAAGGAATGGAAAGATCTCAGAAGCAAAGCAGAAAAAAGCCCACAGTTATACTAAAACGATATAACTAACCATTCTTCCTTTGATTTCGCCAGCGCAATGCCAAAATTGTGCCTTTTGAAGTCCGTGAAAAAAACAGCCTACCTGCTCTCCCTTTGAGCAGGAAATCAAATGCTGGCCCCTTCCAGAAAAACCCCTTTGGATGGATTGGATCCCCCTTCCCAAAACGCCCTCTCCCCCAATATACAATAAAAGACGTATTAGGTTAAAACACCTTCCCTCTCGCAACCAACCCTTTCCCTGAGGCAAGGGCTAGGCTTAAAGTAGCATTATACAAATACAGTTCTCTCTCTCTCTTGTACCCCTAGACCTCCGCTGTCGTCGACGCATGGTCTCCGCCTCCGCCTCTTGTCGTTGCCCTCGGCCAAAACAGGAACAGCAGTTTGTGCATCACGAATCGGACAGGACGAAGCACCTACTGGTCGCCCTTCCTCCGGACCTTGATCAGCTCGGCCACCAGCTCGTCCTTCTGCCTCTCCCCTTCGGCGATTCGCTGCCGTGCCGCCGCGCGGTCCAGGTTACGGGCCTCGCGCTCCTGCTTCAGCTTGTGCTCCAGCTCCCGCAGCCGGAACATCCACTTGTTGTCCTGCCCGGGCTGCGGCGATCCGCCCCCGCCACGTGCGGTACCTCCGGGAGTAGACGCCATTTCCCCCCCTAATGAGGATCCCGCCCGTGGCTGCTGCTCGAACTCAGGCGCCGCAAGGTTATTTGAGGCACTGCGAGTCATGGTGCTGTTCCGCGACTTGCTGCTGCTGGCAGAGCTGACCGTCTCGAGCTGGGGAGTGGTCTTGCTCCTGGGAATACCACTACTCTTACGAATGGGACCGGTAGGTATGTAGGGGCTGGGGCTGCCATCCTCGTCCATGCTTCCTCGTCGGCCGTTGGTGGGCTGGTCGAAGTAGCCGCTCACGGCACGCGTCTTGGCATCGTTGGCGCGTTGCAGCGTCGCGTTCTCGATCTTCACGGCGCGGTAGGCCGCTTCAAGTTGGCTGATCTTGGCCGTAGAGTTGAAGTCCCCATTGACTATGCCGTTGCGCACAATAGTCTCCAGGCGATCCAGCTTCTTGATGCGATTGTCCAGGTTATGTTCTAGTGATTGGTACTCTTTCCAAAGGTCGTTCTGGACCATCTTGATACGGGCCTGCCAGCTGCCTGTCAGACTCTCAATCATCTTGACTGCAGCGAGTAGGTTCTTGCTGAATCCAGGCAGCATGGTAGAGACGGCCTCGAGACTAGGTAGAGCCCTGCCGTTGATGAGGCTGTTGTTATGGGCCCAATCAGAACCGCAAAGGCTCGAGAGCCTCGTCCACAGGATAAGGAGCAGGTTGTTGCGCTCCGTGAGCTGGTCTCTGAACGACGTCTCCAGCTGTGCAATTTTCTTCTTGTCGTTGGCTCGGGCCGTCTCCAGCTCAAGAATGCGACCGTCCTGGTTGTTGACGGTGCGCGAGACGTGCTGGTGCGTGCGCTGGAACGTGTCAAAGGCGTTCTTGGTGTTACGGTGACCCTGTCGCTCCTTGTCGAGCATTTCCGCCAGCTTCCGGCTCTCCAGCCCATGTGACTCCAAAAGGGCGTCGCGCTGCTTGATGATGCGATCTTTCTCCAGCATGGCAGCCTTGGCGCTGCTCAATTCGTGAACCGTGTTCTCCAGTTCGCGCTGTAGTGTCCCGATGGACTTGAGCAGGCTCGACCGGGTTCCGTTGAGGTCGCCCAGAGCCTCGCGAAGGTTATTCTCGAGCTCAATGAGCCTCTCTTTCCACTCGGTCGCCTCGACTTCTCGGCTGTGCAGGTTCTTGCGTAGTCGGCGCACCTCATCCTTGGACGCCGTCAACTCCTTGTTAAGCTCATTGACAAAGTGTTGCACCTCTTCCTTCTCGCGCGAAGAGATCATCTCGTGCTGCTGGCGCTCCTTGTTGAGTCTCTGGTTGAGATCCTTGACACGCTCGCGCTCATCGCGTAGACCTTGCTCAGTACCTGCAAGCGCGGCCTCCAGGTCTCCGATGCGGATCTTGTCGGCCTCTTGCTCTTCGCGTAAGAAAGCAATCTCGCCTTGGCTGGATTCCTGCTGGACCCCGAGACGGTTGGCCTTCTCGTTGGTCTCCAGAAGCTTGGTCTCCAGTTCCTCGCCCTCGCGGTTGGCTTCGGCAAGTTCGGCCTCGAGCTGTTCGATGCGTCGGATCTTCTTTTCCTGTTCGTCTTCCAGGCGCACGATCGCATCGCTCATCTTGCGCATCTCTTCTTGTAGAGCTTCGAAATTCTCCTGTCGATCCTGCACCTCTTCGCGTAGCCGCTGGATCTCCTGGTCCTTCAGATCTGCTTCACCCTCGAGGGCGTTGATCTCCTCCTGGGCTTCGTTCTGGAGGGCCTGGAATTCCCCTTCCAGGTCGGATTGGTCCTGAAGGGCCTGGTCACGCTCTGTCTGTATCGCCATCAGATCGTTTACGGCGTTGTCGAGCTCTTGTTGTAGACCCAAGGCGGCTTCTTCCGCCTGCTGCTTGGCCTCGACGGCTGTCTCGAAATCCTGCATGCACGTATCCAGCTCGCGCTGAAGTTCCTGGTTTTGCATTTTGATCTCGCTGATCTTGTCCCGGTGCTCGGCCAGTCGGTTCTCCAAGTCTTCTCGCTCGGGATCCTCCAAAGCCATGGTAAGTCTTGTCCGGGCACTACCCCGCGACTGTGACCTTTCATGGGCAGCGCCGGCACGAGATGCTGAACGATCAAGCAGCGTATCGATAGTAGAAGGCGCAGGGCCACCAACACGTCGTGACGCCAGCTTGAGATCTTCGATCTCTTGGTAGAGTCTCTCTTTCTCTCGATTCCGGGATGTCAACATGGATGTCTGGGCGCCGACTTCGCGGCGTAATTCGGCGTTCTCATGGCGCAGTTGGTCGGTCTCACGTCGGAGTTCATCGACTAGTGTCGTGGCCTGGGAGCTGGTCTGGTCCATGTCTCCAGATAGACCAGATACAGGTCGGGACTGTGACCGTGACGGAGATTGGGGCCGCCCCTTTCGTGTGATGTTGTAGATATTCGTAGTGTGATGCATACCACCCGGAGTGGTAGGTACAGGTCCGCCCATGGCGACGTTCACTTCCTGCTTGAGACGGAAGATCTCGTCCCGCAGCTTCCTGTTGTCGTCGTCGGTCTGCTCGCGTCTTGCCGTCTCCTGTTCGAGGAGGTCCTTGTACACGTCGGCCTCTTCTTGGCGGCCCAAGCTGTCCCCGACTCGTGCGCCAGCATTGTCGCCCATGGTCTTGACCACCTCCGCAAGCTTCCTCTTTTCTGCTTGCGAGGCCATGTTCTCGGCCTTCAGGTGCTCAATCTCGGTAACGTATTCTTCAACGCGCTCCCGCAGGTAGTAGAGCTCTTCCTCCCGCTCCTGCGCGTCCGGGTCGAAGCCGGGGGTAGTGCGGCCATCGGAAGAGTAGCCGCTTCTGGCGGTGCTGGGCCGGTCGGCTTCATCGTCTCGGTCGCGCCACCTCTTCTCGAGGTCCTTGTTCTTTTTCCGCAGCACTTTGTTGTCGCGCTGGATGACGGCCAGGGAGGTCTTGAGCTCGACGTTTTCCGAAATCATCTCCTTAACGCCTGACTCGGAAAGCTTGTCCAGCCGGTCGGAAAGGAACATAACTTTCAGCTTGAGGTCGAAATTCTCCTTGGACAGACGCTCAATAGTGCTCGACTGCTCCTTCAGCGTCAGGTTCCTTCCATTCTTAGCGGTGGTTCCTGGGGCAGGATTAAAGTCGGAAACTTTGCGCAAGGGTTTCCCGACTTTGGGGGTCTCGAGGCCTGATTGTATCTTGTACTCGTGAGCGAGCGACTCGGGGACTTCGACGTTGCGCACATGCCGGGCAATGACCGTGTCGGTGGGGGCCAATAGCGCACCCTTCTTCTTGGGCTTTGGGGTGCTGAGAGAATCATCGCCGGAACCCGGAAAGGGAGACCTGGGAGGTTCTCCGCTGGGCGGCCGTTCGACTTCATCCAAAGGTTCCAGAGGCTCGAGCCCTCTGACGGGTTCGAGGTCCTCGATGCCTGAAGCCATGCTACCCATACTAATGGAACGTGCAAGCATGTTACTCATGCTACGCTGCATGCCCATGCCGTAGGCCGGAACCGACCCTCCTGACTGGATGGCGTAATCTACGCCGAGCCCTACCGTCACGTCGCTCTCGTTATCGTCGTTCGACTCGTGTTCGAGGTTGGAGTCGGTGGAGGACCGCTGGCTGGCATTCCTACTGCGCAGAAACCGGGGCCGTGTGCCGAATCGGAGAGAACCTTGGGCGGAAGCGCTCCCTGTCGAATCTATGGATTTGTCGGTGGACTTAGACTGGTCGGCCTCGGAGCTGGACTGGCGGAGAAGAGCAGCGCCGCCCGCAGCCGAATCATCGGGGCGAGGGATATCTAAGTGCGAATTGTGCCTAGAGGAAAAGTCTTGATCGGCTTGTGGGGTGGGTTGCCTTTCCTCAGCAGCGCTCGAAGTCGCACGCGAGGCCGTGCGAGCGGCAGCATTGGCAGCGGGAGAGGACATGGTCTCGAGGGCCAAAGTGGAATCGCCGGCGTCAGCATCGTCGGCGGTGAAGTAGTCATTGGCTGGATTGGTCGAGCCGGTGATGGATATAGCGGGTTGGGCTGCGGGTTGGGCTTGGTTGGGGGGCGACGGGGGCGTGGTGCTTGTGGGTAGCTGGGAGCCGTCATGCAGGCGTCTCTCATTGGCCGCAGCCGAGCTGTCTGCATGCGATGGCGACGATCGCGAGTCATCGAGGTCGTTTTCCTTCTTTATCGGTGTTGTGGAATCTGCATCTACTGGTGCGGCTGATAACGTGGACGTGGGGTCGCGGTAGTCTTGCTGGGCTTGCTGGGCTTGGTGCTCCCTGCGCGAGGTGGAGGTCGAGGGGGCAGGCGATGGGGTTTTGTTCTTGACGGCATCGAATACAAAGGTGTCGTCGATGCCGGGCTCGGGACCGGTGACCTGGATTGGAGAGATCGGGGGGATAAAGCTCGATTCGACATCTTGCAGTTGCGCGCGGACCTGTTCCTCCTCAGCCATGGAATCCGGGTGGTGGTCCTCGTCCATGCTGACAGGCTCGACGTAGCTGCTGTCGGGTTGGAGGTGTTGTCGCGATGGGAGCCGCAGCAGTGGTATGTTTTCTTTGGCGAATGCATGCGCCGGGTGCGCAGTCACGGGGGTGGCAGGTGGTTGCGCAGTCGAAGTTTCATGGTGGCCATCGTCGCTTTGCTTGAGGTCGTTTTGGCTGGACGGCAATTCTTGCCCTTGTCCATCCGAGCTACCAGGGATGACTTGGCGCGACTCCTGGGATGCCGGGGCGGGCGAAGAACGCGCCTCGGATGGCGCTTTCTCGTCGGCTTCCATTCCGGGAGGATGATTATGTTGCTATGCGCTGTTGCCAAGGTCTCAAATGCATGCTCGGTTCGGGATGAATGGATGAGATAGGATAGGCCAGTCTGGCGGGCGTCAGGCGATCAATCGAATTTGGAGCAAGATAGCGATTCAATGAGGGTTCAATCGATGTTGGAATTGGAGGTGCAGGTACTTCGCGCTTCTCCCAACTCCCTCGCCCTCCAGGTGCAGGTGAACTGCCACTACCTGCAAGCCGGGTCTACTAAAACAGAGAACCCACCACCCCAAACTTCCCGCGCCTTACACTCAGCTAAAATTACCTACCAACTTTGGGAGCTTGCTGGTCGACGACAACAACAACAATAGCTTGCCAACGCAGCTATCATCGACGCATAACTTTGATTGATAATTTGCCTTTTAGAATCTGGGTAGTCAGTAGGAGCGTAATTGATTTGTACATGCAACAAGGCCCATTGGTAGAGGTAGCCAGCCCTCCATGTCAATTTGATGTCCTGCTCTGACTAACTGACCCACCAAATCGGATAGGAGCTGACTGGCTGACATGTGGTTTGCAGCGTTCCGTGAAGCACGTCTGACAGTGCAGGGCTTATTATGTTACCAGCATCACCATACCGTCGACCTGATACAGGACTGAGACTCGCCTTCCGACTTTGCGATCGGATGCTCGCTCCCAATTGCGACCTCAAGTTGTAGTATCCAGTATTTGAACCCACGGGTTTCCTGCCATGCGACATGCAATCTCGAGCCCCCAAGATTCCTTCTCCAGTCTCCTACCCTTGCAAGTCTTCCTCTCACCAATCGAACGCCGCGAGGGCGCTGCAAGTCAGGAAAACAAAGGGGAACAACACTCGATGCATTTGCTCGTGTTCAATTCGCCAGCGCAATGACGCACCGCTCGGGCCTCTTTTCCGGTTGGCCAAGAACGGCTGCTCCCTGCTGGAAGCAACACCTAATTGGGCGCTCAAAGTCCCCTGTAGCCCAGCAGGCGCAGGTCTCCGCTGAGTGGGTTGGCGCCGTTGCTGGGGCACCAATAGCCAATTTTAAGTGCCCGAAATATTCAATGCGGCCGCGATAGGCTTAGAACCCGTCCAGCGCACCTCCACCTGCGCTTACAGCAGAAGAAGAAAAGGGGGGCTTTCCAGCTAGTATCAAGCCTCGAAGAAAAATCTCGATGCTGATTCCAGCGATAACAGAAGGGCACATCGATATTCATACTGTCGATTCTTCTTCCATTTATTTGGTGGGCTCCAAGTACACGTCACATCTCGACCATTGAACGTAAAGTGGATATTCATGGGATAGCAGCCCTAAAACTAGCTGCTGTGCTGGACAATGAAGCTACTCCTACTTGGGCAACGCGGGCGCTGCGTTGTTCCTTGCTGTTGCTGTCAACTGTCATGCTGTCTGTCACATCGCGAAAAGCAAACCTGGCTCTCAGAGTCGCAATCGGGGTGCGTCGCAGGCAACGGCCAGCCGGGTGTTGTCGAGGTTTGGTACCGAGTGCCAACGTCGCATCTAAGCGGCACACGTTGCCACGTATCTACCAGCATCTCGCCCGTACTCTATTCTATCCCGATAACCTACCCGAATGGAATTCTCCGAGTTCTAGGTGCTAGTTTCATCATGTCTCTCCTGTTCCTCGGGTGAGTTTAGTCAGCAAATCTGACCTGTCACTTTTGATGTCAGTTCTGTTACATTATCTAATACGGCTGACTCGCAACGAGGCCCTGGTATTGTTACATAGTGATCAATATGAAATTATGTCGATTATACAATCTGATATTATACACTATCCGGATAAGGGATTACATTTGAAATGCATAGCATCTTGTCAGCGATAAAATCACAAGGTAGTTAAACATAGGATATTATAGCTATGCTGGAAAATGAACAGTACAGACAAGCCTCTAGGCAGTATGCTTCGAACATTCATGTTTTTCGCTGATCATCAGTCATCGGAATTATACGTGGTCACTCACAACCCTCAAAATACTGACTGAAGTATCATATCTAGAGAGATAAAAGTAAAGCAAGCCATACGCATGATCTCCGTATATCAACGAGGGTTGAGAGTTGTCCCTAAGCCCCTGGTATGGGGATCTGCTAAAGCCTCCTCGGCCACGGGAAGTTTGGTTACTGTAATGTGATGTTCGTTGGGTATTGTTGTAGTCACCGGAGCTGTTGGCGTTGTTGTGTTTATTGGAACCGTTGGCGTTGTTGTAGTTGGCCGTGGATTCACAGTTCTGCCTTTGCTGGTTTCCGAATTGTCTGCCTTGTCCTCGCCACTGGTTGTTGGCGTAGGTTTGTCCATATCTAACCTTTCACATTTGTGTGACTACATCGGGTCGAGTGGCTCAAACCGCCTGTTTCGGACGACTACCGGGATCATACACTACCTCTCGGCTTTGCCACGTTTCTTGTACACCTTGTGCGGCTCGGCTATCTCGGTTCAGGGGTCAGTTTTACGACTCAGCCTGGTCCCTGGGATCTACTCATGAGGGAGGGGAGGGATGGGGCTGGTTCAGGCTAAATTGAGCCGTGATAGCTTGTTGAGGTAGCCTGAGGAGATGGCATATGATACCGGTATCCCGAGTCGTTTTGGGATACTACGTGGGGTATACAATACTCCTACAGTCGTTCCATCTTTCCGCCAAAGTATCATCAACAACCCGTGTATTATTGGTTTCCTTATGCGAAGGCAGGTCAGATCGAAACAAAGCTCGGGACTGGCCGAAGACGGTACATAGCGCCACCTTATTCGTACGTGGTTCAACAAAGGAGATCCTAAGCGAGGGTATCATCATAATTTTTACACAGTTGCCCTGCAAAGGCAAAAGGGTATTATTCTTGTATATAACCCTGACTAACCACTGCTTATTCTATAGGCTATTCATGTGGGATAACGCAGTTACAATTGAAAGTTTATTCCATATTCATTACTTTCCTAATCACTGGAGTAACCAACAAAGCACATGGATAATTTGGCCAAATTATTGAATACGAGCGCGGCAGGTCCATGCTGAATATTCTACCATAACTGATTGATTGAAGCAATGCATCTCTAGCTGACACCACAGCGAAGGCAATCAACAATTGACAATCAAATATCCCCCGTATGATGTGACAACCTACATGGCCGTGGAATATTTCAAAATGGCATACGGCTTTATGATTCTAGGCCTTGCCCTCATCGTCATTCGTTTGACTTGGTTTACCCCTAACCGCCCTCCAACAAGTTGTGATTCTAGCTGTCAGCGCTTGTTTTTGGAAAGCCACAAACATACACTAATATAAAACACAACAGTTCACTGTTATCAACTATGAGACCGCAAAGAATAGATTTACTGCCTGTGCGACCCGAAAAGGTACAGTCTCGCGGGAAATACAAACATAACAGCTAGTTCACCTTGTATATATAGGAAATATAATCACAAGGTAACCTTACAGGAAAGTCTTGACTCTGTCATGGTAGCCAACATTGAATAGTCCAAATGAATAGGAATTAGCGGCATGAGTCTTGTCTCAAGGTTGTGGCGCTTCGATACACTTCCCCGTCCCACCAAAGAGGCTGAACATTGAAGAGACCAAGGCTGAACGAAATCTCGTCAGACTCGAGCACCCACATCATAATAAACAGATATAACCGGCTTGGGGACGATGGCCAAGTTTGACTACGCGCTCAAACTATGGAGGAACCAATATGCTGGCCAGTAGCATGCACTTCACTAGTGTCAAGAAAACCGTCAGAGTGGAATCAATAGCGCGAGTGAAAGTCCAACTTCCCGAATGGCACAATGATTTCCCGCCCCTCTCGTATCACGCAAAACGACAGGCAAACCAAGGTTAGTTTGGGGATGGTATCAGTCGTTGCTCCTCAAAAGTCCCGATTCTATCTCCCGACGAGAATGTCGAAATCGGCGGTCCATACTTGATCACCGACTTTTCACCCACGAGACCGCAAGCCGGCTCATGCGCCCGGTCCCGGCGGCTCCCTTCGGTCAGGGGGTGGCAAGCACATTGACCATCGTGGCGGCTCCGAGTTGCCTCTCTTTCGTACGAGCGGCTGACCCGGGTGCCCGGGCGAGGAGCAACTGATCGGCCTGATCAACACGAGTAGGCTCGCGGCCGTGCTCCTGGGCACAGTGTCTGCCAGGCACGGACGGGCTCGGGTGCAGATCTCAGAGGGGGATCGACACGACGGGTTGATGCTGCTCTAGAGGATGTTCAACTACGAGAAGGATGTTACTGTGACTTAAGAGATGGACGAGTAGGGCGACGGCACAGTCTTCAGTGTTGAGGATCAGACCGGGTGGAGACGACAGCAAGCAGCACAGTTGCACAAATTACATGACGGAGAGACGAAAGCGAGGAAGCAGTTGTTCGGGAGGGGATATACGAGATTCTCTTATTATTGTGGCCGAGAAATCGCCCCAGGTTTTAAGCCCAGCAGAAAGGTAGAAGGTATATACATGGTAGTCGTTGTTGCTGGGGTTAAAAAAAGATTATACAAGCTAAAAATTGATGTGCGATTAAATGCTATGCCGGAATAGACGCCACATGATATGCAACAGAAAGTTGCATGAAAGGGTTCATGATATGCTCAAAATCATCATTGCCTTCGTGTTGATGTTTTTTTTTGTTTGGTTTCCCACTCCCTACATTTTTACTGTTTTTTGGTTGGAGGTTTCGGTATGTCCCGTGGTCAGGAGGTTTACTCCTTGGGGGCCATCTTACTTCTCTTGCGGAGCTGGTGGCCGTACTTGAACATGACGAAGGGGATCGTGCTCAGGGCGCTGCCGAAGAGGGCGAGGATCAGGCCGGCGTACTGGGAGCCGACGTTGTGGAAGAAGGCGCTGGCGAACAGGGGAGTAACAGCACCGAGGGTGTTACGGAGGAAACCCTGGGCGGCAATGGCGGAAGAAGCACTCTCGCCGTAGCAGTCGGCCGTGTAGGAGTAGGTGGACTCGAACACGAAGAAGATACCGAAGGCGATGGGGGCGAGGCCGATGGCGGGGCCGACCCACGACAGCTGGGCGTACTGGGTGAAGGAGTAGACGAACAGGCCGATGGGCAGGAAGACGGCGCCGTACATGGCACCGTACAGACGGGCCTCGGGGGTGACCTTGATGTTGGGGTCGTCGGTGAGGCGGTTGTACTTGCGCATCTGCAGGTGGTGGGCGGCCCAGCCGAGCGTGGTGCCGATGGCGAGCGAGATGTAGGGGAGGCCGGCGACGCCCTCGCTCCAGCCGCGCTTCTCCTGGAAGGTGATGGGGATGACGGACAAGAACATGAAGGCGACGGCCCAGCAGAAGGCGATCCAGAGGCCGAAGGCGAAGACGACGGGCTCGGTGATCAGCATGTGGATGGCCTTGACGGACGAGGCCTTCAACATGGACTGCAGCGAGGGGGTCAGGATGTCGCCCTCGGAGACGTAGCGCTCGTCGCCGGTGGCGGCACGGAGGGCCTTGGCGCGGCGGTGCAGCTCGACACCACCGCGGGTCTCGGGGAAGTAGAAGAAGATGAGGAGCAGCAGGGGCACGTTGGCGATGCCCTGAATACCCTCGATCCAGCGCCAGCCGATGGCCTGGTCGATGAAGCCGGCGTAGATGGGGGCCGAGACGGTTCCGAAGATGGCGACGAAACTGAACATGGCCATGGGGCGACCGCGGTGGCGGGGCTCGTACATGTCGTCGAAAGTGCCACCGACGAGAATGGTACCGACACAGCCGAAGAGACCGAGCAGCAGTCGCAGGCCGATGATGGTGGCGATGTCCTTGGCGAGGGCCAGGCCGATGAAGAGCAGGGAGAAGGCGAGGAAGGCGCCCGAGTAGACGACCTTGCGGCCCGTCAGCTCGCAGAAGGGGGCGAGGACCATGGGGGCGATGGCGCAGGAGATGTTGAAGGTGAAGAGACCGAGCTGGCCGTAGAACTCGGAGACGCCAAACTCCTTGCACATGCTGCCGATACCGGACGAGTAGGCGGTGGTGGCCAGACCGATGAAGAGGGTCATGAGGTTGAGGATGGTCGAGATACTGCGCTTGTACCAGGCGTTCCAGTTGAAGGGGTTCTGCTTGTCGCCGGTGGCGAAGTTGAGCACAATGTACTCCTTGCCGTTCTCGTTGACAATCTCGGTCAGCGTCAGGGGCATGTCGATGTCGACCTTCTTGATGAGGCCAAAGTCGTTGTCGATCTGCTCGGCCTCGGGCGTGTCGAACTTGCCGCCGACGACGCGGCCGGCCATGGGCTCGCCCTTCTCATTCTTGGGGATGTAGAGCGCCGGGATATTTTGCTCGGCCAGGTCGGCGTCTGTGTCTTCGTCCTTCTCGGTCGGGACATGCTCACTCGTCGGCCGCGAGAAGGAATTCCTCCGCGACGCGACGACGGTGTTGGCGCGCGAGCCGTTGGGGGAGCCGGGGCGCGAGCGCACATAGCTGTTGGCACGCGAGGCGGCAAACGAATTCCGCCTCGACGCCGGCTGCGAGAAAGAAGGCAAGTAAGACGACATCTTGGCTGATGGGACTTGCTTCTTCTTCCCTGTGTGTGGGTGTGAGAAGTATGTGGTGTGTGTGGAGGGTTGAACAAGAGGAGGAGGGGGGGGAGGTCAAAATCAGGCACAACAACACCAATCAACTGCTAATATAAGCCGTCAACTGTACTATCTCAAGTACCGGAACAGGAAAGTCGAGAGAGCATGCAGATATGCCCGTTCTTATTTCTCGATTTTTCGCTGCCGCGCATCTCGACAGCTGCTGCTACTAGTCAGCCGTAAGCGTTCGATGACATCGCTCGCCCCATCGTGCAAACATCTGGCCTGCCATGCCGCTCACTTGATTTTTTTGTTGTTGTTACTGGGTGGGGCCGGCCCAGTTTCCACCATATCACCGTGAAGCCGCCGGATGGCCCCTATCCATGGTTGATGGACCTGCAGCACACCATCGAGGTCCCAGCACCCTCGCGAGCCATGGCTGCGCCCAACCCGCCGCTGCCGGAAAGCCCATTGCGCGAAGTCGTGATGTTGCTGGTGTCGCTGGATGCGCAATGCGACCGTGAAGGCGTCGAGATGTCGTCCAGCCGCAATTGCGCGGTGGCGGCCAAGCCAGAGGTGGGCGGCCCTATTCTCGGCATGAAAGGTGCAAATTCGGCCGGGGCCCCACTGTTGGCCATGACGTCCCTCTTAGGCGGACACTTGAGCCTCTCGGCCAATTTGTAGGGATTCGACCGGTGCTTCCGGGCGTCGCCTAGAATAGGCACTTAATCGTATACATACTGTACCCAGCACTATCCCTATCCCATAATCCATAATCCATTGCCCCAAACTAATGCCTGTGCCATGCCGTACCTATGCAAGCCTCAGCTTTTTTCTGTTACTGCCGGCGTCCTTTGCAGTTCTTGGCTCTAGTGGTTTCTCGCACGTTTCCGCTTAAATTGTCAATCCCTTTAACGAGTTTTACCAGCAACTGACTCGGGGCTGCCATTTGCTATGTCGTCATTGCTTTTCGGGCTTGTTTGATCTTCTTCCGTTTGGTAAAGTGTTTCCCATCTGCCGCCACCATGCCCAATTGCCAGTTTCCCGTTGATGGAAGCAGCCAGCCATTGGGAACCCGGCTGGCATAAGTGAGTGCTAGCATAATTGGCGTTGCAACAACTGTAACACCGCCAACTGCCGCCCACGCCACGCACGGGGTCGCCTGGTGTCTGGACTCCCGGGTTCTCTGCACTGGCCTGACTCTTGTGCATACCGAATATTGAATAGCTCCATCCTTTCTCCCTGGCTATTGGAATTGGGCAGCACAAGTTTGCAAGCTGCATGCCCAGTATGCCCTCTGCCAAGACTATAAGCTGCGGATCATTGAAGGTCCTTTAATGGCCAACGTTCGAGAGTTCAGGTAAGGTGGGATTGTAATGTGTATCAATCCGAAAATTGTGTGACAAGGCCGCAACTGTCTCGTCCGATCAGGCACCATGGGCTCGTGTATGTACTGCTCGTGGGGGAATTCTGTACGGAGTTGCGGCACTCGACCAGAGTCGCCCGAGTCGCGGGCTTCCCCCTTTTTCCCAGACCCCATGATTTGGGTTATTGAATGCCTGGAACCCCAACCTTACTCCATACGCCCGACCGGCGCGACAAAGTGAGGCGTAGTAGCAGGCAGTGGGCAGTTCTTGCGGTGTTGGCCGTTTTGCGGAGTCACCACACTTTCTCCCAACTTCCCCCATACACACACATACAGTGCATATGCACTGGCACTGGCCGCAGCGACGGTCTGGATGCAGCGTGCAGGAACCAGAACCGGCTCCTCGTCCCCCTCGTCCCCCTCGTCCCCCTCGTCTCCCTCGTGACCGCAAGGTGCAACCGACTGTTTATCTCCGAACGCACCACGATCAGCCGGTTTGCAGCAAGCGCTGGCCACATATGCAAGTGCATAGAATTTCTATTGACGCGCCCGACCCATCGCGCATGCAACTCTGGCATACGGAGTACATACAGACCAATCCCTCGACGCCCTTTATATGCCAGTACTATACATATCGAACGACCGCGCGGGCGGCGCAGTGTCGAGGTTGCATGATCCAGGCCGTCACGAGGCGCACAGATTCTTTCTCCGCGCTGCATCGCGGCCTTCTCCAGAGACGACATCGTGTGGTGAGTAGATTAAGGATAGATCATCTGACCGATGTTGCTGTGCTGGCGACTGGATCGGGTGCAACCTGCGACGGGATTCGCCTGCTGCCCCCCGCAAAAGGAGCATAAAAAAGAAAAACACATGAGAGAGCCCAGACACTGTATACATTATTCTCACCCACACATGGACTAATTCTAGGCCAATTCCAAGCTGCGAGATGAGAATCCCCATAAGATCGTGGCACCACTCCGCATTTCGCGTTCGCGAGATACGACCTGCTCCAAACAAGGCGAATGAAACAGAAGGAATGTAGAACAAAGACAGCCGAGGTCAGTTGCGTTCCGTTGGTTCAGTTTAGTCAGAGTCACTTGACGAGCTCGAGGAGCTGCTGCTGCTGCTGCCACTGCCCTTCTTCTTGCCGTGCTTCTTTGACTTCTTGTCCTTTTTGTCCTTCTTGTCCTTCTTGTCCTTGCTGCCCTTCTTCTTCTTCTTGTCCTTCTTGTCGTCAAAGCGATCTTCAAGCATGGAGCCGGCCACAGCACCACCCACCGCGCCAAGGAAACCATGGCCAGCCTGGCCGCCGGCAAAAGCGCCGAGGGCCCCGCCGCCCATCGCGCCCATCAAGCCTTTATCGTTGGCCCCCGTGGGAGGATAGGGGCCAGTGGGCGGCGCGGAATTGGGGTCCCAACGCTGCTGCTGGTGCTGTTGCTCTCCCGCCTGGCCGTAGTAGGGACCTCCTTGCTGGTGCGGCGGAGGTGCCTGCTGCTGATTGTAGTAACCACCACCTCCCTGCTGCTGCTGACCGTAGGCCGGAGCATGCGTCGGGGGCGGCCCACCCCAACCGCCCTGCGATGGATGCTGCGGGGGAGGCTGGTGGCCATACGGTGCAGCTGGGTGATCGGCGCCGCCCTGATAGCCGGGAGGGGCTCCCCCGTATTGAGGCGGCGGTGATGCGCCGTACTGCCCATTCGGGGGAGGAGGTGCAGAGTATTGATTCTGCGGTGGGTAAGGCGGTGAGGAGTGCTGCTGGTACTGCTGCTGCTGCTGCTGCTGCTGCTGTCCGTAACCGCCGCCGTAGGGCTGACCACCTCCACTACCGCCCCCGCCGTAGTAGTACTCGGAATTAGACATTGCGCCTTTTCCCTTCCAAAACTCTGTCCCCTTCCTTCTCTTCTTCTGTTTCCGTTCCTTCTAGCTTCGTTGGGGCTGGCAGGTGGGGCCGGCGGGCGCTTTTTTTTTTCAGCTGGCTTTTTCCCAAGGTGCAGGCAGCGATGATGTAATGATGGGCCTGGCGCCGGGCGGGAGATTCGCACGGGAACGAAAAAGCGCGAATGGTGAATCTGCTCCGAAAAAGGGTCTCAGGTGTGTGGTGCCTGAAAGAAGAGAGTGGAGAAAGACCAAGGAAATTTCAGATGAAACGGCCTTGGCTTTAGATCGCCTTTTTTATGTACGACAAAGCCGGCCAGCAGTGGCACAACGTGGCAAGTGGTTGCTGCTGACTAGCTAGCTGGCCCGGCATGTTGGAAAGTTGGCTGGTTGGTGCGCGAAGACTCGAGCTGCTGCTGGTGAGGCGGGCAAGAAGGCGGGCGCCAACTGCCAACCGCGTCCCCTTTCCTCTTTGTCTGTAGCTGTGGCGGTGCTGACCCTTTTTGGGTACTTCAGCCACTACCGACGTCATGCTGCTGAATCAATTCCCGACCAGCCTGGAAGTCTGCGATCCTGGATAACACCCGACGATACAGAGAGCGAAACCCGAACAAATCGCCTCGCAGTCCATTGACTGACTCGTTTCAAGAGTGAATCAAGCATCCAATGCATGGAGCCTCGAATATCCGGAGCCTCCGACGTGAGACTTTTGCAGCAGCCGCCACTGTCGCGGAGGAGCCTCTTGGCAATGACCTACATTGATTGAAAATCGCGCTGGAACGACGTGCAGCATGTTGGCGTCCTCGCGGGTTTCGTCATTGGGTATGATGGCTTCTGAATTGAGTTTATACGACCCAGGGCAACATGATCTTCGGTTGATCTGTCGTTTCGGGTTGACTTTGCAATGAATTGGGTGTTGATTGGGCTGCGACGCTCCAGCTTCTTTCTGTACGATGTATGAGCGGTGGTGGGTTGGTTGATCCCAATTGTGACGGGTGGAGAGGCGATGCCGCAGACTCCTCTCAACTCCGGTGCAACAACTCAAATCAGACATGCTACGGCACATCATGATATCAGAATGCCTTCGTCGATGAATGAACTTGCACATCCCGACTAAAAATAGCATAGGAATCGAGATGCTTGTACGTAGCGGCACAGGTGAATGGACTGGTTCGTTGATGAAGGTTAGCGATATGCGAATGCGACTTTCTCATTCTAGGTTACGTTCAACAGATAACGTGACTCAAAACGGGCAGCTCAGCGCCCCATAAGACACATGGCATGGGAATTGGAATCAATCTATCAGGGTATCGAATCTACTGTGATCTATCCAAAAGTCTACTATACAAGGCCTCATAAAGGGTGCTTTTCATATCACTCATTACCTGCGCTGGGTTGGATGGTCTAGGCCTAGTTCTTATTTCTTGGCCAGCTTCGACATGCCTCGAATCTTGGCGCCAAAGAAGTAGAGAACGTAGACCAGGGCCACGAGACCAAAGGAGACGAAGCCGAGGATGGCCATCGCCCACTTGGCACCGAGGTTGGCGAACATGATGATGCCTAAAAAAGAGTAAGTTTGGACATGCGCGGGGGGTGGGGGTAGCTGTTCGGTCTCTCTCTCTCTTCCATTTTCTTGTAGAAGACGAAGAAGAACACTTACCGATATGGCAGCAGCCAGCCGCGAGGGCAAAAGACGGGATCAGGAAGGCGGCGATGGCCGAGGCGGCGACGTTGGTGTACGAGTCGGCAATGTAGTTGAGCATGCTGAGCCAGAGCAGGGGGTCGAAGAAGCCGAGGACGCCGCCGGCGATGACGGGCGACCAGTAGGACGTGTTGCCGTCGCAGGTGAAGGCGAACCAGAGCAGCGAGACGGGGAAGCCCCAGACGCCGACCAACGAGGTGAGGAAGCGGGCCTCGGGGCGGCCGACGCCGCCGTTGCGCTGCCGGTCCCGGCGGTAGAACCACGTCTGCACCGGCACGAAGCAGAACATGAGGGTGACGGCGACGACGAAGTTGAGGTAGGTCAGGTCCGCATTGAGCTCCGAGAGGCCGTTGTTGACGACGAAGACGTCGAAGACGCCGTCCAGGTACAGGAACAGCAGGCCGTACGCGAAGCCGTTGTAGATGCCCAGGAACACCACGATCGGCTCCGTCAGCATGATGCGGAAGGCCATGGACGTGATGAAGCGCATCTCGCGCAGCACGTCGACCTTCTCCTCGACGATGGCGACCTCGGCCGGAGGGAGGGTGAGCTCGTGCTTCTTGAGGGCCTTGGCGATGACGATTCTCGGCAGGGTCTCGGGGATGAAACACATGATCAGAGAAAAGCAGCCACCAATGATGACGCTGTAAGGTCGTTAGTACTGAATACCCCAGACTTGTGCCAGACTCAGGGGTCGGCGGGGCAGTGGCAGGGGCAGGTGGTTCGATGTTGGGGTCACGTACTTGATCCAGAAGATCCACGGCAACCCCAAGTTGGGGTTGCTGGCAATCACCTCACCGATCGGGGAGCCGATACTGGGGCCGTAGTTGGCGGTCATGACGAAGAGGGCCATGGGCTGCCCCGCGCCATCCAAGTCGCCGAAGAGGTCGGCGATGGTACCGGCCACGTTGGAGAGGCCGGTGCTACCGGCGGCGCCAGCGAGGAATTGGAAGATGATCAGCATGGGCAGGTTGAGGGCCATGGCCGTGCCGATGTTCAGGATGGCGTAGATGGCAATAGACGCGACGTAGACCCATTTGCGACCGCCAATGTCACTGCAAGCAGAAGAATATGTTAAGGGAGCTGCGTTCCCGGCAGAGATAGACAGGAGATAAGGGGGGATGCATAGAGACAGTAAGCATGCACACAAGACCAACGGCGGCTACCTACCATACGATGGTGCCCCTCGAAGTGCGCTTCTGTGTGTGCATACTTATGTTTGTGCAATTCAACGGCAGATGAAGACATACGATAGAGGGCCCAGGAAGGCAGGCCCAATGGCCGTTCCCACGATGAACATGGACTGGCCCAAGGCGACGACCTGCGTAGAGCCGCCGTACTTCTCCTTGACCAGGAACTCGGCGGCCACGAAGGTGGTGGTGGTCATGGCGATGAAGGTCTGCAGGGCACAGTAGACGGCGATGATGGACCACTTCTTCCAACGACTCCAATGGATGGGATGCGTGGCATCGCGAGTCTCGACGTTGCCGAGCGCCGCCAAGGTGGCGTCGTCATGGCTGTCGGTGCTGCTGCCCGGCACGTCAGAAGAGGGATGTATCGTTTCTTTCTTTCCAACCATTTTGCTTGCTTGCATATCCGAACCCCGCCAAATGAACCCAAAAGGACAAGTGATAAGCGCTGCGAGCACAATACCAATCCGGTGATAAAACCAAACAGCGGAAACGCTGGAAGCAGTAGTAAATGTACTAAGCGAAGATAAACCTGTTCAGGCAAAAATAGAAACCGAAAAGGCCGGACACAGACGCGACACGGTCAAGTGTCGAAGACTTGGTGAGCTTAGCCATTGACAGAGGAAAGTCTTGCAGAAAGAGGCAACATATTATGGATATATACATAGCGTGCGAATGAAAACCCGACTCTCGGCACCCTCGCTCTCACACCGTGGCGTGGTGTGATTATGATAAAGAGTGGGATGGGGGGGGGGGTGGAGGGTTTCAAGGGTCTCTGGCTTTTTTTTCCTCTGTCGCGACGAGTTATCTTTCTCTCTTCCCGTCGCCCTTCCCTGTCCCGTTTTGCGGCTCTGCCTATCAAGTCGTGGGCAAATGCCAAATGCGTCTGTGAGCGGCGGTGCACTGTTACATACGACGAGAGTGCAGGAAAAAAACTCTGCACGCGATCATTAATGGCGCATCCATCGTAATGGATATCTTGCCCACATATACGCTGATCGGCCGGGATGCAAGAGTGGCCTCGGAATCACGAACAACGGGCTAAGATAAGCACCAGAAATTGAGACAAGCAGACTGGCAGCTAACAAAATCTCGCCAGTGTGGCGTACGCACCTCGGGAACAGTGCTGAGTGCTGCTCCAGTGCTTCGGGATTCCCTTGTTGGTGCACTACCCTAGCGCCTAGCGTTCCCCTCTAGGCCAGGACAGTACTGGCGCATTGGGCGCCCGCCCACTTTCGTCGCGACGCTGCGAACACCCACTAGATGGCGTCGAGATAAGCATTTGATCGCTGACGGGCGCTTGGCAACCGGTAGCCGAGAATAGCGTCACTCTTCAATGCTAGGCAGTATCGGGAGTAATTCAACAGCGGTTCAACACTTCACGCAGAGGATTCGATGGCAAGCCACATAATAATGAGATTCATGTATGCACATATGATCATGGCAGCCAGATTCATGCCTAGCCACTGATCGTTGCATTCCGTTCTCTGCAGATGACTAGGAATGACGCACCAACCACGCCAATAGCCAACAACGATGGATGCGGAGGCGGCCGCAGGAATGACAGGTACCCTGGACCAGATTCGACGATGAGATCCAACCCGCATAGATTTCGGCCCCGCTGCATCACCTGTGGGACAATGTGTTGCTGCAGCTACAGCCAACTGCAGTGCCTACAGGGATACGCAGCTCGTAAAGGATGCATGGCTCGTGGAGGGCCAATACCAGGTTTCAAGAGGTACATCTACATCTATGTATTGAGGGTTCCTGAAACTGAAGTGTGCAGACCTGCGCTTTCAGCTGGACCTCAACTGATACCAATACCAATAACTGCCGACCAGATGTTTTTTCGAAGATTGAATCACGACTTGAGAACCCGTACGGCTGATTTTGTCGGCTTAGATAACAACATACTCTGCCAACTCTGACGTGCCACGACGAGACGCCGAAGCACGCTGACGTAGGTGTCGTCGCTGATCCCAACTGGCATGACCGAGCGATCCGGTCCTGTTCGACATAGATATTGGTATGGGGAAAAGTCGAGTTCGATAACGCCTTCCAAAGTGACACCACGTCACAGTCCGCACATTCGAATAAGCACAACATACTGAGACAGCTTGCGCGGACGCCAGGATGGTTGATTCAGTATTCAGCTCAAAACCACTGGCGGCAAACTACCATCCTCTCACATATGCGTGATGACGTTCTCCACGCCTATCGTGTACTACGTCTGGGATGAGACGGGTAAAGTTTGATAATGGATTGAATCAGTCTAGATTAGATGGCCCTAATCACCGGTTCTCGAACGGTGGTATGGTCAACCTACCCCTTGAAGAACTGTCTGACTGAATGAGGGATTGTGTCAAGGAAACGAAACCTAGTTAAGTTTAACTCGCGAAACAAGCGACGCTACATATCTCCTTTCAGTACTGTACTCCAGTCCTCGCCGTGAAAGAACTCCTCCAAAGAAGTTGTCTTGATCCCCAACTCCGCGGGAGTCTTGACTCTAGGATTTCCGCCAGTGTACCCAAACTCGGCAAAGAATTTGAAATCATCCATGATGGTGGCCTCGAAGCCTTCCGGGATGAACTTCACATATTCTTCCTCGGAGACGTCTCGCACCGTCGCCTTGACCCCCTGCGTGCGACCCCAGATTGCCGCATAATCCGTTTTGGTGACGATCTCGCTGGCGCCCAGGACATCCGTGCCAGCGGGTTGGTGGAGGACGAGGGCCTCGACAAAAGCGCCCGTGTCCCGCGTGGCCACCACCTCCGGGTTCGCGTCGTGAGAACCGCCGGGGACGGCCAGGCGCACGTACTCGAACGTGCCATCCAGCTGCTTGTGTGGCCGGAACGCCGGGATGGCCCTCCACGTCTCCTGGAAGATGCCCATCGTGACCGTGCTGAGCCGGGCCCGAATCTCGGGAAGCTCTTCTCTCATGTGCCTCTCGGCGGCCGCCTTGGAGTCGAACTCGTAGGATTGCTTGTAATTGCCGCCGCTGATGTCCCGCACCACAGCCAGCGTCGAAAAGACAAACCTCTTGAGGGTCGCGAGGATGCTCGGGTCCGAGGCCGCCCTGATCACATTGATCCCCTGTGATGTCTCTAGGTCGCCCGCGTACTCCTCCAAGGACCGACCCTGTAGCATCTTGTCCTTGCTTACCCGGGCGTAGTTTGCGGCCCACTCGGTGACGGCGAAGATGGCGTGTGCGCCCTGAAACGCGTCCTTGAGCGATTCGATATCATCAAGATCGCCATTGACGATCTCGACCCCTTTTTCAACCCAGGCCTTCACCTTGGTTGAGTTGGGGTCGCGGGTAAGCCCGCGTACTCGCCACCCGGCCTGGGTGAGGAATTGCTTGGCGACGGAGCCGCCCTGGACTCGGATATATGATGGACGAAGCTGAGCATACCTGCGTTCCAGTAACACCAAGGACAGTGATGAGTTTCTACGTCATGTTTAGGTTATTTATTAAGGTAAATAAATAAAGGTGTTATTTAAACCTAGCGTTATTAATTAATAATTAATATATATATATACTTAAATATATATATATTATTTAAATTTTTAAATTTTATAATAACTTTAATTTATAATAGAATTTTATAAATATTATAAAGCTATATAAATAGATAATTACTTTAATTTAATATAAATATATTAAGATTTAAACGTCTTTAAACTATTATTAAAATAACGTTCGCTTATTATTAAAAACTTATTAACTCTCGATATAAATATTTACTCCTTCTTAAAGGGAATAAAATATATTAAAAGGGAATTAAAAATTTCTTAAATAAACGATTCCTCCTATTATTATAAGATATTAAGATAATATAAAATAAACATTAAAATAGGATAGAATAAACACCGAAAGTCGCTTACCTATCGACTCTCGGTGTTAGCATTTAATCTTCTCGAGAGGTAATATTAGAAATTGCTGGGACAACGGGTTATTCCATGCCTCGTGAGACACTGGAACAACGTAGAATACTAGCGTGGAATAAACGCTAGAACAGGGAGGAATAACAACGAGAGTCACTTACATCATGTACTCAAATCGGTTACTGAAATGTGTTCGCGGAGTGCAATGCCGAGAATGATTGAGCAACCAGGGGCTCATAGTCCCACGACATCATGATAGGGGTATCTGCCAAATGCCCGATGCTGTCATGTCCTGCCACTCCCGAATAAGCCAAGATACAAAACCAAGGAATGAATAATAATCTGCGACCACGGCAATGTGATGCCTGCCAACTTCTCTTCACGAAACAGGCTGTCATGATCGTCAGTCCCTCTTCCTGCATAAGGGGTCGACCGACGCTGACATTGGTTGCGAACCAAGTCCTTCCATGGCTTGAATAGTTTGAGATTTGCCGGCTCCACCTGGAATTGGTCCGAAAAGCCGGTGATCTTTCGCGTTTAACCCTTCTCTTGCGCCCTTTACCCATTCCAGCTCATAACAAGGACATGAGAAAGTACTTGGCCTCCGAAATCAAAGCAACTGACCACTGCTTGGCATCTTGATAGATCAGGATAGACGTGGGGGTCATGTAGGAAACCGACGAGCGTACAGAATGCCGGCCCTCAATAGACGTCACTTTCTTGAGGTCTGCGGGGGAGCTGGTTAACCCATCAGTGGGATCAATGTTTATACAAAGGTGATTGTAGGTTTTAGCAGGTGTGTGATTCAGTAGAACTATATTTTTTCCCATCTAGAAATCAATATTCTCGTCAATTCGGTACGGTACTTGGTTGGTTGGTTGACGCCCCAGGGCGACAAATGCGAGAACCTTTCGGTTATGAGTGAGTGTGAATACGAGGTTGAGAAACAAGAAAGCTCAATACTTGCGAATACGGTTCAAATTGCGGCGACCACGAACAATGTGCTTAAAATGGGAATGTGTCCGGGGTACTCACGATGCCCTTATGGCCGAGACTGATCCCGGCGAAACACAACATGATGTTGCCAAAAATCATCCACCCGGTACCATCTGCCCCGTTTGTTTCGGCCCCGAGTCGAAGTAGGAATACCATCTGCTGTATCCGCCCTCAACGGAGGCTTGGGTGGTGGGGGGCTTGAACTGCCCGCTAGGCCTGTTGACATCTCCCCCGCACGCATAGCTGCCGTTTTTTAATTGGCTTTGGTAGGATGACCAAGACATGCCGCCTAGATTGTCCATAACGCTGTTGCAAAGCACGTCAACTAGATTGGCCGTAACTTTGCCGGTGGGAGATGACTTCTTGAATGTGTGTACAGAATGCGAAGACGATGGGTTCAAGTCGATGGGTTCTAGTTGGTGGTTGTTGTTGTTGGGGGTTGTAGTTGATGGGGCTTCCCCCGCATCCTTTGAAGCCCAGGCACCCACTCAGCCTGCCCAGTTGGTGAGTAGCCACCGTAGCGGGGTGTTTTAGTGGACTGCACGCTGAGAAACCACCAGAACCACCAATCAGAAAAGGAAAAAAAGGCGTAACAAACAGCCAAAAGCTTGAGCTCTCGTCGAGAGCCCAATAGATTGGCCGTAACGCTGCTTTTTTTGGTGACTGTTTTCTGATTTTCAATTTTTTTTTGTGTTTTCTTGTGGTGTTTTTTTTTTTGGTTCCTAAAAGGGGGGCGTTGGCGTTCTCAATTGTTGATAATTATATTGCCTTCTGTCGTTGTTTACGACTCCTCGGCAGCGGCGGCGGCGGTGTGCGTCGCGGCCTCCTCCGAAAACTATTGACCTACAGTTAGCAACATCGCGATCCGGGCCAAGAGATCCTCTGATGGTGAATGTGAAAGGGCCAGGCACGGGGAGAAGGATCTCACGTTGACCGGCCGGCGGCGCTTCTCGGCCTCGGCCTCGCGCTTGGCTTCACGGCCATGATGTGGCCATAAATCTGCCACCCAGTGCTCTGGGACTGGGCCCGCTTGAGTTGGTCTCTTCGCAGGCGAAGATGGCGCTCGTAGTGATATGTTGTTGTTGTTGTTCCAGAATGGTTGAAATAAGACGGCGATAAATTCTTTTTCTTCCTTATGAAAAAGTGGACGATTGGAATTTGTTGGTGGTGTAAATGGATATTAGAGGTGAGAGAATAGAAGTTCGAAAATTGCAGGTTGAGAATTGCTATCATCTACCTTGGGTACTGGGACGCATCGTTCCTTACAATGTTATGCAAGTGCCACTTCCCCTCGGTAGGTAGCTTTGGTTATGCCACTTTCCCTGTGTACCTAATCTTGGTTATGCCACTTCCTCTGGGTAGTTTTGGTTATGCCATATTATTCCTGTAGGCTCGAAGGTACGTTGATTCGGCCTACTTCCACTCGCTGCTAAGTACACATGTCACTACTGCGCGCAGCTTCGCCAGTGCCTTCAGAAGACAGAATGGAAGTTAATAGTATCCCAACAACCGAGGCGATGACCCGTCCAAGAACCGCCTATCTCCGTCGCAAAGGGGCCGTATAGGTTCCCTCGGCCCCCTCAGATACCACGGTGGTGTGCACCTCCGCTCCACGCACTCCCGGCAATACCCCCCATGCGACGCGCGACGACAGGAGCAGCTGCGGCAGTACTCAGTAACTCGCGTCGTCGTTGTTATTCTAGTCGTCGTGCTGCAGTAGCAGCAATTGAACCCGCCGCCGCGGCCTCTGCAGCAACGGCGCCCCCGACAGCCGCATCGGCATGAGGACGTCCCGTCGCAACAGCAGCGGTCGGGCAGGACCCGCATACGCGAGCCGTGCCGGTTGTAGATGAGGGTGTTGGAGTCGCGCAGCAGGCTCTCGCTGATGACCAGGCTGCCATCGTTGACGATGTAGCGAGTGGGGTAGCCCGAGCGGCGGACCTCGCGGTTGAAGCGGCGCGTCAGGTCGTCCTCACACCGGTCGCGGCAGGGCGGCTCGGGGCGGCAGGGAGGTTCGGGGATGGGCGGCGGTGGCGGTGGGGGGCAGTCGCCTCCTCCGCTTCCGTGGTGGGAGGAGCTACGGCTCGAGTGGCTGCTGCTACAGTTCGAGTGTCGGCCCATGGTTGCGTTTGGGACTCCTTGAAGATGGCAAAGAGCCTGTCAAACCCGATCTCTTTTGTTTTCAAGACTGGCCCAGCAAGATGTCTTAACAACTGAGACAGACCTGTCACGTGGACTAGGCTCGGATCGTCTGATCGGAATACGGTAGTGGCTCGAAACTTTGTTTGGAAAATATGGCGAATATGAGATGATTTGGGGGATCACAGGAACCGCAGACTCAGGCAGACGCTATCTATATAGAATCCCACCGCTTCTCACCTGTATCTACTCCCCGCACTTGGTGAACCCTCTCTTCTGCCCTGACGGCCCGTCAAATGTAAACTGTACATGTTATCAAGGTTGTTTGGATAAGGCATGCTACAGCTCCCCTGCATGAAATGATGGGATGATTGCGATTCTGATTCTTTGATGTCGGGCCAAATCCTCATCACCGTGCATGCTGACCAAAGTATCGGCTGAAATCGATGAATTGTGCATGTGTGTAGGAGGTAGCTGAGGGGCATCGGAACATGTCTCACCGTCGACTTCTCGCAATTGAGGCTCTGTAGTTGCGTCCGAGCCACAACTGAGTTCATGCCGTCGGAACTCATGATGAGATGACCGAGAGGCTAAATGGTGGTAATAAAAGGCTATTACCTTGAACGGGACACAGGCCTCTTCAATCTTCAGTAAATACCCTTGAGAGTCTCCCATGCCATCCAATTCAGCCAATGCCAATTTTATTTGTGCGAATCGGCTGTCAGATACATACGAAGCTTGTCATCTATGTGACCGTACTTGAACGCCTCCAAAACCCATATCTTATGCATTCTCTTTCCTTCGAACCACCCTAAATATAGACGAGCATCGTGGTTTGACCTTGCCGTGGCCCATCCATCATAACCACGAAAAGTCGTGTTGCCAATCAGGCACAAAGGGAACCGTCCCGTAGTGACAGCGGAGTCCCGTGAACTCAAGACTATTACTTGGCTCTACCCATTCTTCCCAGTCCGGGTCGTACTTGTCCGGACGGCGCTTCCATGCCGGAACCCAAGTGTCACTATAGTCAGTTTCATGCGTAATACCGTTTTGTACATCGACGTCGAGGTCTTTGTGAGATTTCATCTCCAGGACCTCTTCCACGCTCGGTGGTCTTCCTCGTTGGGCTGACTGGTCGATGAGGTACTGGAGCGTCCTCGCTCGCTGATGAGGAAACCACAGGTATACCAGTTCACGCAACGTCAATTCAATCTCCGCGTTGCGAGCCTGTACTAATAGATATGCTTCCAATCTTGTATGTAGAATACCACGTCGTATAATTGCTTCAAACGGGCCACCCACACTTCTGACCCTCCAGTAGCAGCGCCTGTCATGCTTGTCACGACAGCGACTGACCCTGAAAGCCATATCAGGGGGGGCACCATAGAGTAGAAAAATGCGGATGATAGGTTCAAGGGGGGCAGTGAAAGAATCGTAGTCGCCATCTCGCGCGCTCCAAAATCCAGACCAGACGATCCTTTGCCATAGGGTGGGCGCACATACTGAGCCCCAAATTTCATCATGTGGTAAATCTCTCCTATTTTGGCACCACCCCATGAACAGGTGATCCAAAATGTTGAAAGTCAGCTGCTCGGGGCAGTTGTACGGTATAGCAGAAAGAGCGTACATCAACTGTGTCTCCAGCCCAACTTGACGCACCATTGAGCCGGAAAGCCTACTCTTTTCATACTGTCGCCGCGACAATGCCAGGGCCGGCTGCACCAGCTCAAGGTTGGCACCAGAACATATAGCCAAGAGGACAGCATCAGCAATACTACATGCTTCAAAATAACGTCCAGATGCATTTTCAGGCAGGCCATGAGTGACGTGATGATCTGGCTGAGATTTTGACGTGCCGATCTCAACGACGTCGTGAATGAAAGCCTCTTTCATCGGGTCTTCATCAGAGCAGAGCATTGAGGATTGATCAAGAACGTCAATCAGTTCTTTTTGAAACCTTGAAAGAGCAAGAACACTATCCAAGATCCCCGATTCAAGAAAGTTGTTTCTACCTCCGTTTCGCGTAGGAGGGTCCAGCCAGCAAAGCTCTAGGGCATCCTGTACTGGACGTTTGGATCCGACTTCAAAATAATCAAGCGGAGGAGTGATCAACTTAATGGTAGCAACAAAGCTCTGACGCATGAAGTCGAGAACGTCAAATCCTGTAATGAATTCGTTTGCAGCTTGGGACGTACGGCTGCGTGTCATGAATTCGACAACAGCTCGATGTACAAACCCCAGCTTCTTACTGACCCGGACTTCGACAAGACCAAAGCAGCGCCTTTGGATCTGCTTCTGGGCCTTTTCCAGCCTGTGGTTCACTTCTTTTTCAGTTGTGTAATGAAGCTGCTTTCTGTGTACGAAGCGATGGTCGGCGTCGTATTCATCTAGGAATGAATATCGTATTAATGACAGGTCCTTAAATCCCCTTCGAAGTGGACGTTGATGTTCCAGAATAAGTTGCAGCGTCATCATTGCCATGCGTCGATCAGACTCGTAGCGGAGAGTTTTTATAGTGTCGAAAATGTATTGGAACACGTCTTCCAGCTCGATTGGTAAAGAATCGATTTTCCTGGCGATTTCCGCCGCTGATTCATCAGACAAGACTGATTCTTGCACTGTGCTCAGAGTGAGCGTGGCCCAAAGAAACACACCCTCGGACTTGCGCGCCAAAACGCGACCTAATGCCAGGATTTCATCTTTGTCGTCTCTGGTCTCCAAATCCTCGAGGGCTTGTAAACCGTCTTCGATGCGAAGCGCAATGTCTTCGTAATTGATATCTTGAAGCGTAAGCTTAAGACAGGACTTAAACCGCTCTCTAAATATGAACAGCTCGCGACTTGAGACACAGATCTTAATATTGTGTCCACCTAGTGTCGCCCAGTCTTGAAGGAACCGGACCACGTCCTCTGGCTCTTCATGAAACTCGTCCAGACCGTCAATGAAGAAACAAAACTTGCGATCAACGAAGGTCCTCTTGCTTTGTTGAATGGCCTGGAGACCTTTTCTTCTCTCTTCATAGCCGTCTTCAAGCATGTGATGCTCCTTGACATTTTGCCATTGGCTTTCGAAGGCAACTTTGCAGAGCTGGGGCGCTTGTTGAAGGATGTGATACAGCAGTGTCCTTTCAAGACCTTTGATCGTATTTTGGACGGTTGTTCCAGGTTTCCAGGCAAAATACCGGCAAACAACGAGTGTTTTCGCAGAAGCCCACTCTCTTAGACCGTCCATTGTCGCCTGTTGTGTGCACAAATATTTCACCAGAGTAGATTTGCCTGCCCCTGGCTTTCCGCAAATGTGGAAGATAGACTTGTCGGTCTCGGAAGCAGTTTTTCTTAACCACAAGTTGTAGGCAGTCCGGGCCTTTAACTTTTCGTCATATGTATCACTGTCTTGAAATATCCAAGAAAGCGTGTTGGCGTGAGCTTGGGGTACGTCGGAAAATCTGAGATCCATAGTCTCATCTTGCAGGCGCTTGAGAATCAGTATTTGCCCAGCCTTCTCAATCGCCTGGTCTGACTGAGCCAGCAACATCCGAACTTGTTCTAGTGCGGTCGGCTCAAGAGACTTGACGGTGACACCTGAGCGCAGAACTTTTGTGTTCCTGATTAAGGGTTGAAGATCTGATCCGAGTATATTTCCGGTGTTGATGATATCATCAAGTTTAGGACCTAGCTCATCCCTTGTCACAATGAGTACTAAAATCATAGAAGTAGAAGATTGGATCAAGGCCTGAACCAACCGTGTCATTTTCCCAAGTTGAATTTGCAGCAACGACCTATACTCCTGCAGCTTTAATCCGAGCGCTTTCAACCGGCTTGCGTTCATGAAAGTACGAAATGTAGCTGCTAGGTTGCTGCGTTTGGAACCTGGAGTCTTGGGCTTCACATCACTGAGAACCTTTAGGAGATCTGCCGAAAGATCGTCGCATTTCGTGCAAACATCCATCAGGTCCCTTTCGATGATGGTCATGTGGGAGCGATTCTTGGTTGGCTTGAGGTTTAATGACAATTCTTCCATTCTCTTTGTGAGATCTTCCAGGTCTGCATTGTCCTTGCTTGCCCCCGACGCCGAGGCATGGATTTCCTTGGCAGTTTTGACCAATGTGGCGCCGAAGTCAAGAAACGTGATGATAGCGGATGCCGCCCCCATAGCAGCGAACGGGTCCATGTTGCATACGATGCACAACAGCTTTGATCACCTCGTCGGCTGCAGAGGGAGGGGATTTTGTCGGCATTTAGATAGGGAGATCCGGGGGTCTCTTTTGGTTGCCAAAGAGGGGTAGTGATCTGCACACAGCCTCGCTTTATTACCATCCAATGAGATGGTCACTCCAAATTGGCACAGCGTGTCTACAAGTCGTACGTATGGGGTAAATTGATGACATACCCTGCATGGTTGCCTGACCGGCATCCCTAATGGTTCGCCAGCACTAATTGATAGGTTTTCTCTCTTCGAGACTTGAATAAGCACCAGCGACGTCTCCGAAAGAGGGCAATAAGCTTGCTTACCTGTTTTTGGGGCTCGCAGTTACTCTTGGAATAAACACTGTACCGTATCATGCAATGGAATAAACACTGTATTATTCAGTGGAATAAATACAACTGTCACCATAAGTGATATCACCCCTGAGGTACTGGAATAATACAGATAGCCACCAAAATAGGAGGCAATGAACATCCAAAGTCACTTGCAGGTAACTGAATGGACCATGCCTACGTGCCATTGTGCTGGGGAAAGTTCCGCAGATAGCGATAGCCGTGCGTAGAGAGATCCAGAGTCTTGCTTTCGCCAGCCACCGACGACAGTAAACTATCAGTGCTTGCTTATAGCATGCAACATATAAGCCTAGCCTGATCAGTTGCCGTGGGGGCGTAAGCCTGACCCCTGTTCAGCCAAAACCAATACTTTCAATTGCCCTCCACTTCTAGGCATAAGTAACTCTCCCATCTCAATACATCAGTATTTTTGCTCATTCGTGATTGTGTAGTTGTTGGAAACCGCCTGCAGACAATGAAACCCTCATCTAATACAAGTCTCGCGCCTCCGCAGCTTCCGGTCAGGCCGCAGTCGACTCCAGCCCTTCCCGCACCTCAAGCCAACGCCGGACAAGAGGGGCCGCCGCCCGGAATGCTAGCCGTGGAACCTCCAAAGGACCAAAGAAAGCTCTCATGGAGAAAGCGGTCGTCCCAGAAGCTCCGGCAGGGCTGGGACAGCACCCAGGACGTCGCTCTCGACCTCTCCGCATCTGCAACTGATACTTTGTCGAGGGCTCCGCTCCTCGGACAGGACTTTCGCAGCAAAACCACCCTGCTCAGCAAGGGCCTGCGCGACACCAAGCGCGGTCGGGTTGGCGAAGAACAACTCTGTGAGCATTGCTCGGGGTTTCCCATTTCCGCATGTTGGGACGAGACCAGGCCACAAGTCTCCCATATTGTTTGGGAGACCCCACTGGAGAGAATTATCCGGCTCAGCTCCTGGTGCCCCCTCTGCCGCCTTTTCCTCCACATGATATCACGGCCCCAGAATGACCCCCTGAAGAGCCCCGAAGTTGCCAAGCATGTCCCCAAAGATGTTGTCGGCTTCTCCATGCCTCAATTGCTCCAGAAGGAATGGAAGTTCATTGACAAGAACTGGCCCTTTGGCCGTACCTCGAAGGACGGCGCAGCGTCAACGTATGCATTAGAAGAGATGGAGGGCACCATTGCCCTTAAGGCTGCTGGGCCCCTTGCCGCCACGACGGTGGTCGGTCTAGGGGTTCTCTTCTCAAAAGGACCCGATATTAGGGACGCAAATGAGCTCGTCAAATGGGGCAATGAGATCGAGCAAGAAAAACAGATACGGTATCGAAAGAAGGTCTCACTTCAAGTCACCCTATGCACCAGCAAAAGCACCCAGCAACCCCCAGGACTTCTCCTTATAAAGTGCCAGGGGTTCACGGCCAGTCCTGGGAGTGAGCTGGCCGATCTGAGCAAGTTCTACATGCGAGTGGCAGACAGCCGTATCCCATTGCAACTGGAGAATGAGGCTAAGCAAATGGTCTATGGGCACAAGCTCAACCCCCGCTGGATCGACCTCTCGATTACCAAGCAGTGGTTGTGGGAATGCGAGACCAAGCATGGTACCAAGTGCAGCGAGCATGGGTGGGAGGTCATCAGAAAACCACCCCAGTACTTACGCGTCATCGATGTGCAGAGACAATGCATCGTTGACGGGAGTCCTTCGTGCCGTTATATTGCACTGTCCTACATGTGGGGCGGCTTCATAGGCCAGGCGTTGACCTACGCCAATAAGGAGGAGCTCATGCAAGAAGGTGGTCTGGCAAAGCACAGAGCACGCATTCCGAGAACCATACTCGATGCTATGGAGGTTGTTGCAGCCCTTGGGGAACGCTATCTCTGGGCTGACACGTTGGTAAGTGTACAAGGGGTTTTACCAAATAAGAAACCCCCGAATCATGGGCTAACAGTGGACGCAGTGTAAACTCCAGGAGAACGACGACAGGGCGAAGAAGGAGACGGAAGAGATGGACCGGGTCTATGGCGGCGCTTTGCTGACCCTGGTTGCTGCTTCCGGAACCAACGCCGACGCCGGCCTGCAAGGGGTACAGAGGATATCGATCGCCCCCGACACGCCGGGAGTGGAACGACACCTCGAACAGAACTCCACCGAGTTTCAAGGCGCCAACATCATCGCACCGCTTGACCACAGCCAGAACGTCGAGAGTACCCCCTGGAACCGGCGGGGCTGGACCTTCCAGGAGCGGCTGCTGTCGCGCCGCCTGCTCGTCTTTGCCCACAACGAGGCCATCTGGTACTGCCGCGAGGACATGGAGAACGGAGACTATGGGGACTACGGGTCCGGCATCCACCCGCTCGACTTCCTGACCCTCAAGTCGAGCTGGCTCGCTTCGTCCGGCGCCTGGATGGACGGAAGCCTCGTCAAGGATCGCTACAGCCGGACCCACCTTGTCCGATCCGGGAGGCTCTCTGAGTATATCCGCGCCGTCGAGCAGTACACGCCCCGACAACTTACCTTCCAGACTGACGTGCTGTTTGCCTTCGCCGGCCTGGGGAGTATCTTTGAGCGAAGCTTCGAGTCTCGGCTCTTGTTTGGGTTGCCCGAGAGCATCCTGGATGTGGCTCTCCTCTGGCGTCCGGCAGAGCCTTTGAAGCGTCGCTTCTGCACGGACAAGGACGGCAGGCCCGTCCACTTCCCCAGCTGGTCCTGGGCGGGTTGGGAGGGCGCCGTCCGGTACGATCGGCCCTTCGTCATGCAGCGTGACGGCGACGGCAACATCAAGGGCTATGGGCGAGCGCTCCCAGGCGAGGAAGGGGAGGAAGGCATACGCCCATTGGTGCGATGGCATACTTGGGATAACGAGCTAGGCCGCTTCGAGGCAATCAACGGCCAGTGCGGGCGGGGATTTCCAGTGCCTTCAGAGGGCATCCCACGAGAGTGGCGGGACAATGCTTTTGGAGGCAACAGAGCGCCACATTCGCTGGTTCCCGATGGATTTGTGGACACAACTTTGCTTCGGCCGTACCACCTGATGTTTGCTACGAGCTCCGTCACCTCCTTCCGCCTGGGTCCGCTAATGACTATGCCTTTCACCACTGAGGCTCCCGGACCCGACCCTCTACTTCCGCAATGCTCGATACTGAGAGAGGGAGGTGACGTGGTGGGAAATTTGACCCTGGATAGGGTGAGCACGTTGCCGCCGGACGGATACCAGAAGGAGTTCATCGTTTTGGCGGAGACGCATAAGATGAATCCGGACGGTGGCGTGGGCGAGTTCAAGGACTACCTCGTCATGCTAATCGCCAAGTCCCAACATGGTGAAATCTACGAGAGGCTGGGACTTGGAAATGTTGACCAACAGGCATTCGAGTTAGCAGCCCCTGAGATCAAAACGATCATCCTTGGTTGAAAGGTGGCGTGGAAATTGAAGGTAAGCCCATCGCTCAACATACGCTGCGCAACGCTCTTGTTTGCTCGTTGGAATCTCTTTCATTCATTCAAGGCAGTTTCTCGACCTCAGCATAACACGGACGGCTTGGGGCTGCTGCCTAACCTGTGCCATTAAGTCCGCAATCAAGTGCTGGAAGATGTTTGGCTACAACATGTATTTGATCTGAGTAACCCACAACGTGCCATTTCACCGTGCCATTGCTCGTCAGTCTAGGTGACGATGCGCCTCCTATACTGCTAGACCTACTTTCAAACCCGCTTGCTGATGATCCAACATGTCGTCGGCTGCCCCATCCAGTCAGCTGTTGAATTACCCCACCGAGATCCTGACCACCATCTGCCGCCATCTCCTCATACGATATGGTCAGAAATGGTAGATAAAAGAAGCACGAATTGAAGAAGATTGATCGCTTGACAATTCGATTGCTTCGTTCTGTTGTGGCTGCATGTGAGTACGGGGTGGAATTGATGACCAAAGGCTGGACGAACAAAAACCCCCTTGCAAAAGTTGTCGCTGAATTGGTCTTGTGTGATTGCTGTCTGTCGCTTTGGAGGATTGACGCGTCAAACCAAAATTCCCAACGGGTAACGAGGTACTGAAACGATGCTTGCTAATTGAATGCCCCGAAAGTACTGGCTCTCCAATGCTCTGTCTCATTTCTTTATCGGACGAACTTTCGAAACCTGACGACATTCAGGTCAATCCGCGCAATGTGGAAGTGTATAACGCCGTCGCAGCCGACAAGGTCTTCCGCCATCAGGTGGGTGGAGATCGTCTGGGACGACGCGCTGCTCGTAGAAGACGGCAGCCGGGATGCCGACAGCTGGCCGGGGACTTCCGACGATGAGTTTCACTTTGACGAGGAGGGCAAGGAGTATGAAGAGGAGGATACGACATCGGAAGGATCCCCCCGGTGGTTTGGTGGCGAGTGCAAAGGAAGCCTCTGGAACGTGGTGTCCACCGACCAGGTCCGCTTCGAGATGGCGGACTGGACGAAGCGCCCGATGCTCCCCATCACCGAATGCTGGGTCCACTACCGCGAGCTGCCCCGGCAGCAGCGCGAGGTGCTGCGGTAAGAGACTTTCGGTCTCTGTTCCCCGTTATCCCAGTGTCTTCTAGAAGGAGTAGTAACCGTTTATTCGAGAAATTCTATTACTCCGTCATGCGATATCCTGTTCACTCCAGAAGAGTAAACGCTTATACCGAGAGTTGGTAGAACGGGCGCTCGCGTACACGCCCTCGAAACCGCGTGGCGGCTGCGACGCTTCCGAACGTGCGCATTATTATTATCACGCCGGTTGCTCACCATCAGCGAGCATGCCGAACACGCCATGGACGGGCGGGTCTGCTGGGCCAGCGCGGACGACCTTTTCTACCGCGGCGGCGAGAACCCGTGCCCGTACATGTTCCATGATGGTCGGAACATCGCTCATGGATTCGGAATTGAGAAGGATGTCTTCGACGAGTCGCATGAGCGGCCGTACGCCGAGTCGGAAGAGGCGCTGGGGTACCGGTACTGGTACGACGAGCTGCAAGGCATTGCGTGTCGACGGTACTCAGAAGCTTGAGAGCGCCAAAGATGGTTACATCCTGCCAGATCAATTTACAGCGTGTGAGTGTTACAACTCGGCCTCAGGAGGGCCTATTGCCAACAGAATAACATCCAGTCATTTGAAAAAGACCATTTAGGCATCGCGAACTGCGAATTAAAGCGATAACGAGAGGCTGCACGCACCGTACTATACTCACATAAAGAAGAAGCATTAGTCTTTGGCAGCGTCAGTCCGGGTGCCAGCAATAACAGCTCGGCGCTGGTGGGGGCATTTCGCGGGACTTTCAGGAGCGAGACCGAAAGCAACTTCGGGGAGCGCTGACGAAGGATTTGATCAAGCAGTTTTATATATCCCTAGCCTATGTTCTGGATGTGCGCGCCATTGCGAGTGAAAGTTGACAGATGTTGCTGGCTTTGGATGCGAGACACACCCTGCTGGACAATTGCCCCGCATCGCCCCGGCGCGCTGTCAAGCGCCGAAAGCTCGTGTCCCGGGTCTGATTTTTGAGAGCATTGAGTATGATTTGGTCTGTTAGGGGTTCTGAAATGTTTGCGAATTACTTGCTGTGGTCTTGTTGTCAGTCTGCCGGGAGACTGGGTTGGTTGGCACTGATTCGAGGTAAGACAGAATTGCAAGCCAATCAATCAATCACACTGCCCACCTGGAACAGAGTTTCAGGGGCTGCCAACCCCGCGCCCAGGTCACCAGCCTGACCAATACGCATGACGTAAATTGCGCCGGCCACAGGGCAGAGTCACATCGACTCACACCCGTCGCATCTGGGACCAGCGGCACTATCGGGGACGTCATGTTATTGGCGTGCATCCTATATTTGGATTCCCTGGTCGACGCCACATTTCCCATCTCCCCATGCGGCTACGTCTCTCTTTCTCTCTCGACCGAGAGATGGTGAAGCACACCTCTTTAAGTGATGTAAAATAACCCCTAAAGAATGATGATTTGGAAACAGGTGCTTCTACTATCCGGCCTCTCAGTCGCCACCATCTCGGCCCAGGAGACTCGGGTAGGCGGCATTTACACAGATGGGGACCTGTCGGGTTGCGGCAAGCCCGCCGACATCTCCTCGTCGCTGCCACACCTGCTGACGAGCAGCGGCATGGTCCGGAGCTACACGGTGCACCTGCCCGACAAGTACGCCGCAACACAGCAGTACCCGGTGCTAGTGGGGTACCACGGTCACCCGGGCATCGGTCTGTTCCTGGAAGCCGACACCAGATTGGACGAGTTCGCGTCGGACAAGATCGTCGTGTACCCCAACGGCGTCGACATGGCCTGGGCGGGCGCCAACTACTCCAAGACCACGGTCGCGCAGGACCTGCAGTTCACGCATGACCTGCTGGCCGACCTGCGGACGCGCTACTGCGTCGATAGCGCCCGCGTATACGCTACCGGCATGTCCAACGGGGCCGGGTTCCTGGGTGCCCTTGCTTGCAATGATACGGTTGGGGGCGAGTTCGCGGCGTTCGCGCCCGTCGCGGGGGCGTATTATACAGATGCACGTGGGCCCGACGACGGATGTAAGCCCGCGCGGGACCTGACGCCTATTCTCGAGTTTCATGGCGGTGCCGATGAGAGCGTGTTCTACGACGGCGGGCAGGGTGAGGGGGGATACGAACCCCCGATTGCTGACTGGTAAGTACAAACGCTTCTCTTCACCAAGACACTCGGCTCATGAACCTCCAGGCTCTCGTGGTGGGCCGAGCGCAACGGCTGCCAGACGCCGCCGGAACAGCAGGACAGCTTCAATGACACGGTGCACCACCTCACGTGGACCTGTCGGGGCGTCCAGGGGATGCTGCAGCACTACAAGGTTGACACGATGAGTATGGCCAACCCAGTACACCCCTCATTTGATGCGACTATGATACTGACAAGCGCGTGTGCCCATGGTAGAACACGCCTGGCCATCGACCGAAATCAACTTCTCGCAGCTGGCTGCTGGCGATGTCCCCACGCACATCCAAGCCAGCCAAATCATGCAGGAGTTCTTCCGCAACTTCACGAGGCCGGCTTCCTCTGGGTATGGGTCTGGGTCTGGGGCAGGAGGAGCAGCAAGTAAGACGCCGCCTGAGGCCAGATCATCGTCTGCCAGAGCTCGCTATCTGAGCTCCGGAATAGTTGTGGCTTGCAGCGCTGTCACAGTCGCTGTTTTGACAGCACATCTGATGTAACAGTCCAGCCATTGTTAAGGGCTATACCGAGGGGGATTCTAGATAATACCGACTTGAGTTTCAATCAAATCTTCGGATGAACAGAGTTCGCAGTCGTCCATGAATCGTCCATGTAGCTTCGAATAGTCACTCTTCGCACCATTATTAGCTGGAGAGTCAATTGTCAGGTTCGTTTTCTTTCTGGGTGCGGGCGGCATGTGCAAAGCAAGGGGAAAGTCTTGGGTATAGGACCAGAGTTCATCCGAACCAAGAGCGTCGCATATAGGCCTGCCAAGCTTGCGCAGACTTGAATGCTTGCAGATACGGAACTCAATTTAAATTGACCAACTGCCCCCATCGTCCTTCAACAATTCATCATCCAATTGCTCTAATCATGCTGCATCTAAATCAACAATGAAACGATACGGTATGCAACTATATTCAGAAACTCACTCTACTAGTACTTTGCCCCTTTCTTCTTTGCCTGATCGAAGGCTGAACATCCAGGCGTGTGACGAGTGGGGGATGGGATGGCGGGGTGACGGGTGGTGATGGTGTGGTGCGGGGGATCCCGGCAACGTGCATGAGTCTGTAGCATTCTGTAATCTCGCGGGCCTGACTAGCCTGTTAACCCCAGCAAAGTTTATCTAGGCGACATTTCATGCAGCAGGGTGGCTGGTCACGGACGATCCGCTCTCCTATTTGACATTGGTATATTAACCAGTACCACCGCGCCTGCCGGTCTTTGATGGGATGGCCGTCTCTACACATCCACAACTTGCTGGATCTGTGCGACGACTGGTTCACTAGTCTGCCGTTGGTCCATTCTCTTCAAGGCGAAAACAGACAGTCATGATTGGCGTCAAATCGGCCCTACGGCTGGTATCCTATGCTGCCGTACTGGGATGTCTTGTCCCAGGTGCACTTTCGGCCCCTGCCGACGAGGCTTCCAGTGCAGCATTGGCGTACCCCAAGCAGCGAGGATCCGACTATGACTACACGGGATTTGAGTCCAACCAGACCATCCGCGCCGAGGCCGTAGTCGAGATGTTTCGATTTGCCTGGGGCGCGTACTCCAAAGTGTTCCCTCACGACTCGCTGCGGCCCCTGTACGGCAACTACTCGGACGACCGCAATGGCTGGGGTGCCACAGCCGTCGATGGACTCGATACTGCCATTATCATGGAACAGACCGACATCGTCAACACCATCTTGGAGTACATCCCCACCATCGACTTCACCAAGACCAACACCCCGGAGCCCAGCGTGGTCAGTCTTTTTGAGACCAACATTCGCTACCTCGGTGGACTGCTTTCGTCGTACGACCTTCTCAAGGGACCGTTCAGCCACTTGAAGGTCAACGCCACCAACGTCGAGACGCTGCTCAGCCAGGCCAAGACCCTGGCCGACACGCTGAAGTTCGCCTTCAACACGAAGTCCGGCATCCCCGTGGGCCAGCTCTTCATCGAGAACCGTACCTTCTCCGACGCCGCCCAGATGGCCGACGGCACCCAGACGGCCAGCCTGGCCGAGATGGGCACGCTCGTCCTCGAGTGGCAGCACCTCTCGGACCTGACCGGCGACCCGCAGTACGGCGAGCTGGCGCAGAAGACGGAGAGCTACTGGCTGACCCCCTCGTCCGAGGTCTGGCCGGGCCTGACGGGCGGCAACTTCAGCTGCGAGACGGGCGAGATCCTCGACCAGTACGGCGGCTGGGTCTCGGGCAACGACTCGGCCTACGAGTACCTGGTCAAGATGTACGTCTACGACCCGGAGAAGTACGCCCATTACGGCGAACGGTTTACCAAGGCCGCCGACTCGACCATCGCGCACCTCCTGTCTCACCCGACGTCGCGGCCGGACCTGACCATGGCTACCGCCTTCACGGGCACGCAGCAGGTCAACTACAGCGAGTCCCTCGCCTGCTTCATCGGCAGCACCTTCATCCTCGGCAGCACGGCGCTCGACCGCCCGGACTGGCTGCCCTACGGCCTCAACTTCAGCGAGTGGTGCGCCAACGGGTACCGGCAGACCGCGGCCGGCATCGGCCCCGCGCTGTACAGCTGGGACGTCGAGGCCCTTAAATCCGATCCCGAGTACGCCAACCAGACGGCCTACTACGAGCGCGCCGGCTACTACCTGGAGGACTACTACACCGCCGCCGGCCAGGCCCCCGAGGCTGTCGAGAGCTGGTACTACGCGCACCAGTGGACGGAGGACGCGTACTGGCGCGACGTGGCCTGGGCCTACACGCTGGCGCAGAACCGCACCATGCGCGTCCCCGGCGGCTTCGGGTCCATCAGCAATGTTCTCAAGGAGGATGGTGGTGGTATCCGTGGCAGTATTATGCAGAGCTTCATGTTGGCCGAGACGCTCAAGTACCAGTACCTGATCCAGGCCGAGAACAAGGGCGAGTGGGACGTCGGGTTCGAGAAGACGGCCGGGAGCGGGGAGCACAAGAACTACTTTGTGTACAACACCGAGGCGCACCCGTTCAAGGTCATGGCCAAGACGCCCGTCTAGTATTGTTGTATTCTTTTCGTGGCCGGTTAGACAGACTACAGCAAATATTTAAATGGAACGTGGACGCATATGTACATGTAGCTAGCGAGTCGAAGTTGGGCCGAATTAACTCTAATTCTAATGGGATCGTGACGGGACGAACCTTGCGTATGACCTGCCCACCCGATCCTAGTACTAATCTCGGATTAAACCTTCGTGACTGCAATCCCGATGGACAAGTCTGGACTGATCTCACATAGCTCGGCTCGAATATCCCAGCGTCCATGTCAAGCACTAGCTAACCCGGCGGAAACAAGGATGTATCCAGGCAAACACAAGTAAGAACTTGCGCAGAACCATAAAAGTAACCATGGGTTCCCACATCGTTGAGCACAACCGCGAAACGCTTGGTGCCTAGTCGTCATCTCTTTCCCCTTTCTCGGTTTCTTCGTCGCTATCGTCGTAGTCATCTCCGAGGTCCGGGGACGTATCCGAGTCTGATGAGTCTACCGCCTCTCCCGCGTACATGAACCCGCACTTTTCCCATACGTCATGACGGTGAGGCAGGTCCAAGAGCTCTCGGTGGGTCCTGCAATATTCGCAAAGATGATAGGCATCCCAGTGGGGGTAAGCACAATTACCCCCCGGCTTCTGAGTGCATCTATACATGATACCACGACATTCCTGGGTTTGCTGATTAGTGTCGAAATGGCAAACGGGCGAGATTAGACTTACCATGAAGCAACTTTGACATATTATATCTGCCCCCCAAGGATACCCCGTCTCCGTTTCATGGAGCTCGTCGTTCCAAGTTTCAATGGCTTCTTCGGTTGGCGCTGCTGCTGTCTCGTCCTCCTTGTCGTGATGCGTCCCAGGTACATCCGACGTGCCCCCCGGGACAAGTTTTGGCAGTTTCCTGGTCTTCTCCGTTGGTATCAACGCGAGCAGTGCCGTTTCCGTGAAACAGCCCCGGAAGCGTGCCAGCTTCAGCGGAGTCCAAACTCCATAACTGTCGGTTGTCTTGGCCCAAAGGTCGGCCCCGTGCTCCTTCAAGACTTGGACCATGGGGTTGAAGTTGGCGGGCCGCCGTTGTTGCGTCGCCCAAACAGAGGGGTCCAGCCGCGGGAATCCACCAGATCGACTCCGACGCCTGCCCGCTCCGCCAGCCAAGCAAAGTCACTGGGGAGGCCCATCGCGGCTGCGTAGTGGAGCGCAGAGCGTCCGAGGTTGTCCCGGGCGCCGAGGTCCGCGCCGAACTCCTCGAACAGGTGCCAAGGGACCGTTAGGCTCAACGACGACAGCGCGAGATGGACTGCCCGCCGCCCGGAGTCGTCTTGGGCGTCAATGTCGGCCCCGCATTGGAGTAATAGGCGAATGTTTTTGTAGATCTTGAGCACGAGTTCCCTTCGGTCGTCGGAGGTCCAGTGGTTGTCAATGCAGCAAGTGAAGGCTTTGATGAGAGGGTACTTGAATTCCCCGCCGGGCTTGTTGACGTTCGCTCCACAGTCTTCCACCAGGAATCTCACAATATCCGAAGAGGCCCCTGGTCCGGTAAAGAGGGCGTACAAGGGCGTCTCGCCCGTGCTCCTGTCCACTTCGTTGACGTCTGCGCCGGCTTTAACGAGGTGCTCCACCATGACTGCACTCCCTGCCGCGCATGCCAGGCGCAAAGGAGATATGGTGTCATGACGGCCTGGGCCATGACGGGACTGAGTTTCCAAATATCGAAATACTTCAATGTTTCCCGATACAACTGCTTTGGCCAAAGGAGTTGCGCCACTGGAGTCCAAAGCCTCGGTGGATGCACCAGCGTTCACCAGGGCTGCCACGAACGTGACCGGCGTATAAGCATCGATCAAATGAAGGGCCGTACGTCCAAAACTGTCCACTTCGTTGACGTCTAGCCGGGCAATGTATGAGAGGAGCGTGAATAAGGGCCATTGCAAATCAGAACCTTTATGGTCGATAAAACCAAAACAGAAATGCAGTGGAGTCATCCCGTGCGAATAGCGTGCCTTGTGTCTGGCATTGGCCCCGGCGTCAAGCAATGCCTGCACGATCTCCGAATGCCCGTATTTGCATGCAGCACACAGTGGCGTCATACTTTCGTCATCATATCTCCGTGGTGATGTTTGGACATCTAGCTCAAGATCCGGCTTCGGTTCGCGGGAGAGAAGAGCATGTACAGTTTCCAAATACCCCCCCTTGGAAGCACGGTACAGAACAGTCCCATAGGATGAGCGATAATTGATGTCAGCTCCGTGGTCAAGTAGTGTCGTGACCACCTCTGCGTTGGGGAAGGCGACATTCAAAGGCGTTGGTTCCCCAGTCCCACGAGCATCGCCATCGTCCACTTGAGCCTTGTGCTCCAGGAGTATTTTGACGTTTTCTATACGCTCCTTGAAGGCAGCAACATAGAGTGGAGATGAAAGATCAAGGCTGCTGCAGTTGACCTCCGCGCCTCGCTGAAGCAGTGTGTAGAGTATATCATAGTCCCCTTTCCCCGCAGCTACCGCCAGGGCTGTTTTCCCTTTGGCCAGCTCGTGTTCGATGTACGCTTCGATGTTGGCCCCGTTATCGAGAAGAGTTTCCACCATCGCTTTGTCATAATTGTTGACAGCCGTAATCAGGGGAAGGTGATTATCGCTCATGACATTCGGATCTGCGCCAGCGGCAAGCAGCATTCGCGCCATTTCTAGCCGTCTGCTATTGACAGCTTCGAATAATGCCGTTTTCCCATTGTTAGGCACATTGACTTTCACGCCGCTTTGAAGAAGATGCTTGAAACATCTGGTATAGCCTCGTCCGACTGCAGTTATTAGAGGGCCGACCGCATGACCCTCGGGCAAGTCTTCAGTGTGCCATGATACGTCGGAGCCAGCCTGAACCATCGCTTCGATTGCCCGGTAGCTCGAGCTCTCAGTCGCCACGTGCAGGAGCTCTTCTTCCTCAACAGCGTCCATTGGTCTAATATTGTGTTCGATCAACAGTCGAATAACTTCAGGGTCCCCAAATTCGAGAGCTTGACCCAATAGTAGCAGTGATAGGCCAGGGAGAAACTCGGTTTTGTCTGCCTCGAGAATAACCCGGACCACCTGGCGGTGGCCAAAGGCCAGAGCTATAGCCAGAGGTGTGACTAGCAGCTGTTCCCTAGGAACAATGGTATCAATGCTCAATCGTGTGAGGTCCCTTAGAAACAGGGAGGATTCATCGTCGACTTTCCAATCTAGAGATAAGCCGATCGCTAGTAGCTTTTGAACTATACCACCTTGTCCTAGCCAGGCGGCGCGGCAGAGGAGACCGTCCGGCCAAACGAAATCTTGGGATCGAGAGCAAAAGTCGATCAGAAGATTAAGGACGTCTTCGTTTCCATGTGAAGCCGCCGCAGAGATTGCGTCTTTTAGACCAGGAGCAACACCAACCATCTCCTGGAGGAGCAATCGTACTGTCTCCACGTGGCCATACAAGGCAGCCTCGGAAATGGCGAGGACGCATTCTGTTTCGAAATAGGGAGATTGTCGCTGCTCGGAGACCATAGCGGTAACAAGATCTACAACTCCGGTCTGGGCCACGCATTGAAAGGCCGAAAGGTCGTTGCGGTGCGACTTGCGACACATGGAACCGCTAAGCGCATTCAAAGCGTCTAACCACGCGGCGCGAGCATGGTCCATCTTGAAAAACGCGAGCATTTCGCCGAGAGAGACTCTGTTCCCACAAAGTCTGTAATGCGCAACTAAGTGATTAGCCGCATACGCCAGAAAGTCTCTTCGGGACTCTGAGCCGGGTATGTTATCAGCCGTCCTCTCGTGAACCAAATCAGCCACCAGTGTCCAGGTTGTGGGCAATCGCAGGTACCCGAGACAAATCAATGTCATGGAAGTGTGTTGTGCCAATACCGAGGGAAACATGCCGAGCCCCTGCACCTCCATAATGGAATCGTGAGCAAAATGCACCTCGCCGTGCTCGATTGTGAACAGTACTGGAATGATCTGGTGTACTCTCTCGACGAGCCTCCGATAATCTTTAGCATTAGATGTAAAGTAAGAGGAAGGAGGAGTAGGATCTGGGTTCACCCTGAAAAGCAGCGCTGAAGCGATCTCGTCCACAGTAAGCGGCCGAAAGGCAGCCTTCACGATGACCGAAACATCTTTAGCAAGCTCTTGTTGCTCAGTTGGAAGATAGTTTCGCGTAGCCTGAAAAATCATCTTCGGTGAAGTGTTAAGGATATGTCCTAGGGTTTCATGGAAATTGAATGAGAAACTGCGGAGTGTGATAGCGTGTATGGTCCATTGCAGGACCATGTCGGCTAGTTGCGGGTCGGAGAAGTGGGCTTGGAGAATCATCGGCACAGCTATGTCTATATCCGAACATGAACGTGACATATCTTCGAGCTTTCGACGACTTGCCAGAGTCTTTGCCATCAGAGCGTCATTTTTCAATTGTTCGCTGTCAAGGGAGGCAGATAGGTTAATAGTCGTGAAGTCCTTTAACTGGCTTATGACCTTCTCGTTGCCGTTGCTTGTAACAACTACCTGTAAGGGGACCTCGCGTCGTCTTCCGAGCTCGTTCAATTGTCTAAGAAACCAGAACAGGTCCATGTCAGCGTGCTCGATGCCAGCAATGATGAGCCAGACGTCTCTCTTCTCGTTGCGGGTCCACACTAGGTCCACAAAACACTGGTATAAGTCCCGGGTCGTGAATGCGTGAGGCAATGCCTCGATCGGCCAGACGCATGTTTGGTTACTCCAGCGCATATGCTGTGTCAGAAAGTACAGCAGAAGTGCCCTTGTACTGTTCAGTCTGGTGTCGTTCGGGTAAAAGCGGAAGTATAGTACTTTAGCCCAGTTTTGTCTTGTTTGAACATGTTGAAGTACTTGCTCGGATAATTCAGCCGGCCCCGAAACGCTGTATAGGTGGGCCACTCGGAAGCCTTCGTCGTAGTGTTGTATCCAGTCGTCGAACTGTTCATGCGACTTAGACCAACGCTGAAATGGAATAGCTGCGAGCTTGATTATCGCGGGATACCGGACAGGTGGGCACTCGGGAAGTAGCATAAGCCAGTCCAGAATTCTGGATTGCGGCAGCTTATGGTTAGGAAACTCCCTTGTTGCGATGCTGTTTCTTATGAAATTCCAAATGGCTGATATGACCTTGGTAGACTCTGTGTCATTCGGATCTTGCAAGCCGAGACCAAGTTGACTATGCTCGGCTTCTGTTACATGGTATTCTTCCAGAGGGCACTGGATCAACGCATGACTATTGTAGTTGTAGATACTTTGCTGTGTATTTATCGATGTCAGTTCGTGGTCTAAACAACAGACAGGAGTTTCGTGGCAGCTTGAGTGATGTGTTTATACCTCGTCGTCTTCCATCTCTCCCCAAAATGTAATCACATTCAGGACAGGGATCTGCTGCCAAAGAAGAGAGTATGAACATGATTGATGAATATCTTCAACCTCGAAGGCAAGCCTTGTGGCCTTTTGGATTAGGCCATGTCTCGAGTTAGGTCCTGGACCACTAAACATCTGCACGATGTTGTCTTCGAGATCTTCCAGGTCAAAACTTCGGTGCGGACAGTCATAAAATATCTAATCGAGTGTCAGGTTGATCACTACTTTCGTAAATAGAAAACGGCGAACACGTACCATCATACAAGTGCGACGTAGTACATCCTGGTACGTATAGGGCGAACGACTGGCAATACAAAGAGCCTTTCGACACGAGTGTCAGCAGTCTTACCATCGACAAGAGACTATCGAAGGGTCTGTTCCACCTTTTTAGCGAGAAGCCCACCAAAGTCACGGGAAATAAAGATGAGACCTCGCTGTTGAAACTATTAGTAACCCGTTCCATATGAGGTTGAGAATGCTTACGTCAAACGAGAACGTATTTTGGGGCGACCCCCCTTCTTCAGTGTGGTCTTGCTTCAGACCATCCAGAAGGTTTGTTGCTTCTTTTTCGATACCGTTGACCGCGTAGATAGGAGCTCCGTCACTGGATGTGTCATAACGGAACTCAGCCACGCTATAGGGACTCTCTGATAACAAAACGGTCTCCACCCAGCTCTGGACATTCTTAGTCCAGACATCGCCAATAACATCCCTAACACCGTCTATCAAGATCACACTACAGCATTTATCAGATATATAAGGCTCAGAATGGGGTTTTTTTTTTTCATAAATGAGTTGAGTGGCTTACTCGTAACGTGCATGTGGCGAGGGGGTGTTAAACCACTCGAGGCCAAAACATGGACTATCGAGCAACCTAATGGTTGTGGGCGACTCGATCATGGTCTCCAGGTTATCAGGAATGTCTGATGGGTTGGGTGATTGAGATGACATGGTGAGTGAGCGTCCTCTTGGCGCTGTGATTAATCGATTAGGGAAATGAATGAATGATGAACCCTCGGTTCTACAGCTTCCAGTGATCTGAGTGTCCGACATTTAGTCGACTGAAGGCAAGCCACTGCGACAGTAGAGACAGCTTGTACCCAACGCATGCGACGCGGGGTAGCACTATTGTTGGTTGACGTGCGTATCCACCGTGCGTATGTAAAGGGCGCTTTACGGTGCAACATGTTGCGATTCACCCCTCTTCAATACTGCAGACTACAACCAACACCACCGCCCCCTCACTACACCAGGCCGCCAATAGCTGGAGCTGTTTTTTTGTGTTGTTGCACTGCGTTTCTTGGCATGAAACAACTGACGCACAATGCGCAATCTCATCTCTGCCTCGCCAATCAATCTAGTCATAGTTTCAACCGATGAAATTTGTCGGGGCATTATGACTTGCGAGTTGGAGACAAATTTTGGCATGCGTCACTCTGGAAGCTCTCTCATGCAAAGCAAAATTGAGACTCGATGTCGCATATATTACACCAATGAGTCTCATGAACTTCTCCCTCAGGGACAACCCTGCCAAACTTCTTCCTGACACCGACTGAACCAGATTTACGAGAGCATTCACAGATTGATATCAACTCACAACCGACGTACTAAAGTAGTGCGAAAGCGAACTGAACGAAATCAGTTATCAAATGTATATCCGCGACATCAGTTCGAACATCCAGGAATTAGGAGAGGACCGTGGTCGGAAGGATGAGGGGTCATTCGAGGTAGACCTGGGGCCGTTGGGTGACCCAGACAGCGGCTACCGCACCAAGAACGACCCCCGCCCGGGCCAAGAATACCACCGCTACGACATTACACAACAGCGCAGGGGCCCTATGAGCGTCAGATGCAACATGACGGACGTGATCCATGGGGAGATGGGTGGTGGGAGCGATGAACATGCGACCTTGATTGTCCTCCTCTTCCGTTTCGACGTCTTGGAGAACGCGCGGCGAATTTCTAGGGCCGAGATCACGGTGGACTTCTTTGGAGAGGACCCGACCGACCGGTTCGCTCGCCCAGGAGTCTCTGCCATATCCTTCAACAACGAATTCTCGCTGGTCGAAGAGATAGAAACCAAGTCTGTCACGCGAGGAGCTGAAGGGAATATCGGCGTATCCCAATTTGCAGAGCTTTCAGGCTCATTGAGGTGGGAAGAGACCTCAGAGAGAACCCGCAAGTCGTATACCAGAGTAATCGGCAGCACGGATTACGAATCTTTCTCTTCCGGGGCGTATGACAGAGCCCGCTGGGTCTTGCTTGAGAATGGAAGCTTCAATTCAGGTGTTCCAAAAGTCTTTCGCACTGGGATCCTACTCAACAGAGAGGAAATGGACAAATTTGGATGCGACGTGAAGATCAGAATTAAAGCGGACGTGAGGAGCCGACTCGAGGATTTCTTTGGATGGTGGAAGCCCGATGATGACTCTGTCTTGTTCAACCCAAGGGCGAAAGTGCCTGCACGCCAACTGCAAGCTGTTGAGTCGGGGAAAGTGGACACCAAGAACCTCAGTAACGTCGACCTGGATGCAATTGGAGACATCGATTTCATGCGCTTAGGACATGGGGCTATCAAGCAGGTCAATTTGTAACTAGAATCAACCGGATACGAATGGAGCACCAACCACTCAATAATCACTCCGCTCAATGTAAAATACGTTTCATCCCTGGAACAGGTTGCCTGCAGGTTACCACACTATCTGCCTACATATGGCAAAAAGCGGAAGCAAGCCAAAACGGAAATATATGGCGAGAATGGCCAGTGACGCCCCACATGCAAGTCCTGCATGAAATCAAAAGTGTCATGTGCGGCATCAAGCATGGTGCCATCCCAGCCAATCAGCCCTTTTCAACCTTGCATAACCGCTCCGAACCTTTCCACTTAATGTGACAGAGAGGCGGGACATAAGGCGGCAAGCGTGACACGCGACCGTCATTATTTCGTGCCGACCAATACATGGACGTTGGCTATCTAGGTTGAGGCGTCACAGTGCGAGTTCGATCAATGTGTCTAGAGACTGTGGGGTAGCTAGATACCACAGGATTCGACAGCGAGGAGGAAAGGGATTTGGTAGCCTCCCACCAATCCATCGCAGAGACTAGCTTTCTGGTGACCGCTGTTGCTTTTTGCATATTACAGTTGCTTCCATTGGCGAGACTGCACTGCACGCTCAGGACACTACCAACATATCTTCACTGCCTATCGCTACGCCCGCATTCCATGTTGCAGGTAAATACAACAGAAGGCTCAGCAGCATTTGCTGATCATGGCCCAGTGTACTCCGCAGCCTTGCAAGAGCGAAATGATGGAAGTGACCCTGAATATGATTCAGCAATTGACTCGGATGGAGACGACAGCGACTATGATGGTGGCAACTATCGAACTCTCGGCGAGGACGACGAGGGCGAGGACGAGGATGACCCACATTCGCAGGGAGAACCTTCATGGGACCAACAAGTCCACGTTAGACTTGACACTGCCGTGAAAGATATCCTTGAACGCCCAGATACTAGCTCCTATGATTGGACTAACATGGAGAGTTGCGTGGCGTTCATGAGCGAATACGAAGATGTACTCGGAGAAAGAGCTGCCTCCAAAGGAAATATTCTTCATCGCCTGATAGACGGCCTGTCCTCGATGGGAATTAGCAGGCACAAGCACTTGGACTCGGTGGTTACGCTCATTGTTCAGCGTTACCCAAGGCTGCTCGAAATGTTTGACTCGCCTGACCACAAAGAAACACCCCTTTACGCGGCCACATTGGGAAGGAAGTCAAGCATAGTTCTGGCCTTATTGAAGGGCGTCAAAAGCACCGACCATGACCTGATGCGCAACGTCCTTGCCCTAAAGGCGAAGGAAGAAAACACTTGTTTGCACATCGCCTTCGAAAAGTCTCTGGGGGAAAACGCAATTCAAGCTATGCTCGAATTTGCTGACGACACAATTCTCGCAGCTCCGAACTTGCAGGGATTTACACCCCTACATCTGGCAGTGCATTTCAACGGTGGCAGCGAAGCCAGAACAAAGACTGTCATCCAGATGCTTCGTATGTCAAACACGGCCCTCTCTATACGAAGTAAATCCGGTTTGTCTATCTATCAGCGCCACATCGATACTCGTAACCAAGAGCGCATGGTGTATAAAACAGAAGTCACGAAACTGAAAGCTGCCATTGCCATGGCGGACGAATCAACACCCCAGAGGTCGACCCCTAAATCTTCGGAAAGAAACAGTCAATTCAGAAACAACGAAGTGGTACCTTCGCCACAGATGATGGATTTCCCTGGAGACACCAGAGAGCATAGTCATGGGAGGGACTTTGGGCCGCAAGTGAGAGATGGCTCCCCAGCGCGATGGCACGAATACGACCGAGAAACGTTCCACCCGCTTGGTCCGAGATCCGATATGGAGTTCTCGCATCAGACAGACAGTGATAGCGGGTTCGCCAACAGAGATAACACCGTTGAGTTGGACCCAAGAAAAATACGGTTGGATCCTAGGCGCCGAGCCAGTATCCGCGATGGGGATAATAAGAGCAGAATTGATTCGAACCAGGTCGCCCATCAGAGACATCACGCCAGAGCCCGTACGATTCACTCATCAGAAGATAGGTTTAATCCGCTGAAGTTCCTGGTGAAGGATGTAGCCGATGAAGCGGACAAGTCGGCTTTGGAACAAAAAGACAAGTTTCTGGCAGAAAAACTTTCGCGGCAGCACGTGCAGCCCACCAGCGGTCCAGTTGGGGCAGTTCCTCGAACTGAAGGGAAGGGCGCGAATGACGAACCAAAACATGAATTGCGAAAAGCGAAAAACAGACACAAACAACGCCTGCAAGCTTCTGACGCGATAAAACAAGAAATCAAGCTTGAATGCATGAGAAGTTTTTCACACAAAGTAGCTTCCAAGATCCTGCATGGCAGCAATCCCAGAGGTGATGGCAACCCAACACTTAACAACCAAATCCGTATCTATTTAAAGCTAACACCAAAAACCAGACGTCCAGATTAGCTTGGATTTTGCGACCCCGATGAGCGCCAAGTTTCGGGCCTTCAAGGATACCTTCAGTTCTGTTACCTTTGATGATATCCTCCAATATGTCTATCTGCCAACTGTGCATTGGACGGATAAAGACTCACTTAATAGTGCAAAGAACTACGAGGAAAACCACGAGCAAGAGGAACAGGGGCGGGGACGCGAGGATGTTTCACGTATCTTTAATTGGCTTCGCGAACAAAAAGTCAATCGGATCATCAAGGTCATCGTGGAGGACTATGAGAAGCCAGCACACAGCGACAATGCTGTTGTGGCAGCCCTCAGGGGATTTCATGTCGAAGTCTTGCACTGGCTCAAGATTGACCTTGACCCCTTTACCATTTTGCGCATCGGCGAGGATATCCGTGAACTGAAGTTGCGATGGAGTGGTAGTAACACCGCATTGCGTGCGTGGGGCGACCCTTATGGGCTGAGGCAGTTAGGGCACTTGAACAAGGTGTATTTGGAGTTGGTCGAAGAAGAGGTATCATATTCACCACCCTGCGTGCTTTGCAATTTGTTTGACTGACGGCGTTTACAGAACTTGGAAGACCACAAGACTACGGATGCCAATGTGGATGCTTTCAGAAAAAGATTAAGTCAAGCGGCTAGTCTCAGTGAGGACGAAAACAACATGAATCCGGACATACAAATCCCATACCTGGCGTCGTGTGGGGGAAGAGATATAAGCGTTGAATTGCTGCGGCCCGTATTCCATGGGAGTCGGTCTAATAAGAACAAGACAACATCCGGTCCCAAAGTTCCAAACACGGAGAACCACAGATGGCTCGACACGATGAAGGCGTTCGGGAAAAAAATGGCCACGATTTGGGAAACTACGAAGAGGTCGGCAGACATGGAACGAGACAATTTCAAAAAGGCAACAACAGGAACCAAAAAGACACTGCCCGACACCATTGAACCGGTTGTTGTGGCCCTGATAGACGATGGGGCAGACATACTACAACTAAGTTCGAGCGTCGGTGATATTCAGTGGAAAGGCAACTCCCTCAGCTATGGTTCGATCGACAACAATAACTCACCCACGGATGAGCGCAATCACTCTCTTGCTGAGTCTACGAATGGACGTACGTGCAGAAATCCGCCCCTTTTCAGTCTTACCTTGTCCCCCTTTCCGCTGATCGACGACAATTTGTTTGCAACTATGGATCTGATCCGCAACGAGTGCGGGCTTTCTATACCCTCTACTGAACTGACACGAAAATAGATGGCACGGTCATGGCCCATATGATCTACCAAGTTTGTCCAATGGTCAAGCTTTACGTGATTCGAATGGAGCACAAGCGATCGGAGAGCGGCACGGAAGCAACAGTCGACCCCGAGAGTGCCGCTACGGCAATTGAGGCCGCGGTGGAGCAGAAAGTCAACGTCATCTCCATGTCGTGGACCGTGTCCAAAGATTCAAGTGATAACCTGAGACGTGCTGTTGTGCGGGCCCACGCCGCCAATATCCTTATGTTCGCATCCAGCTGCGACGGTGGCTACTTCAGGAACGACACCTGGCCTGTTGCCATCAACCGCGACTGGTTCTTTCGCATTGGCGCCGCCACAGCCGAGGGTGCCCCCTTCAAGTGGGCCGGGGAACCTAACGACCTCGACTACATCCTGCCAGGCGTCGACGTGGCCCAGGAGAACCCCAAAACGAGGCCGGCCAAGGATGTCAAGTACGGCGACACCCTGGCCGAGATGAGTCTCCAGACCGGGTCTTCCGTGGCCACCGCGCTCGCAGCCGGTACAGCGGCAATGCTGTTGACGTGCGTCAAGCTGCTTGCATACCAAGACAAGGAGAAGGCATCCATCCCCGCTCAACTCCAGAAACGAGAACATATGGCGGGCATGCTCGACAGACTCGGTAAAACTCCAAACAAATTCCTGCCGGTCTGGGACACGTTTGACACCAAAACATGGAACGGGTTTGCAGACTGCCCCAATGTAAGCAAAAGGATGGACATGGTGACCGAAAGGATCCAGACCTTGATTCCGCTCGCCGCCTTCAACAAGTAATAAGGAAATGCCGGCTTCAAGAGTAATGGACCCGTAGGCTAGCACCGACAACAGGAACTGGAAACAGGAAACGAGAGGAAGCAGTTTAATTAGAGTTTGTGCAATCTAAATGACCTTTAGTGCTCTACAATAGGGGTTGGACCTTCATATAAACTTGACATTTTACGTACAATAAGTAGACCTTTCCTCAGGTGCAAGCAACTCGTTATTCAGCATCTACGACGCTATCGGATTTCCCTTCCCGGCAAAACAGAGCTATGCGAAGGGACGAAACCAAGCAGCTGCTATGTTGAACTACTTTTCATAGCTCCGAAACCCTCGTGTCTTTCGACGGAGAGTTCGTATTGCATCCACATCTTTCTTCGGCAGTCTTGACCACATCCTCACCCGATACCATTTCCATGGCTTCATGGAGGCTGAGAAGCCTTGCGCCAATGTGACCACTCATGATATGGCACTTCTCCTTCATGTTGCGGGCCAAAGCCAGCCGCTTGCTCTGAGGCAATCTCTCAGCTTCCCTCCACTCGAAATGCCCTTCCATGTGATAAATGCTCGTCTCCCAGTGTTCGAGAAGCTCCAAACGCGGAATGCGTCTTGGTATCTCCGCTACTAGGACGTCCTTACCCCCTTCCTGCACACAGAAGGAGTACCAATTCCGCTCGAACCGTGACGGCGGCACTTTGCGTGCCGGTTCGGGCACTGTGACCGCCATTTCATACTCCTCGTGCCCATCAATGGCCTCAGTGACGACCTGGAATCGCTCCATACTCGTCCAACGTTTGGCCCCGAGATGGCGCAGGCGATCGCAGAAGATGTCTTCGGCCTTTTGGTCTGTTAAACGACTGTATGTACGCCCAAAACGATCGATGCGAAGGTAATCGAAATCGACGAGCGTGGCATCCTCCAGCGCTAGAATCTCTCGGGAACCTGGCTTGGGATAGCAGAATACGTTGGTATGCAGAGCGGTAAACACAAGTCTTGGGGCATCTGGAGAGCTGGTGTTGAGGAACCGCTTGGCCGCGCGATCGTACGCCGTTGGGAGACGGGGCTCGGAAGGAGCTTTTGGTCCATAATCATCGGTATCAAACCAGCCAAGAACCGTCCAAGCAAACGGGCCGTTGGGCAGGGGAAAGTGGTGATACCATTTGACTGGGTAGTTCTCATATTCCATAGCTAGCACACTGCATTCGAGAATACGGTGTTTTCAGCATGCATCTTCGAAGGGTTTCAAACAGCCAAAACTCACATCAACAAGATAAAAAATATCGTTAATGCAATCTTCTTGATGAGGACACCCGGCTGACTGGGGGCCAACTGCGCTGGTTCAACCCACCTTACGGACGGGATCGGGATGAACTTCATGATAGGGGAACTCTCAAACTGGGATAAGCCTCGATATCTGATTTGCGAGGATCACTTTGGCTCAGCTGCGAGGGCGGCCTGCAGGGATCGGGTACCGGAACTTGGATTCGGACTGGTTGCAAGCAGAGCCTGATGGGGTGAAGAAAAACCACATAAGTGAATGGACATATCAAGATCGAAGGAGTTGCAGATTGGTGCAGCTGGCACTGTTCGAAACCTGGATAAATTTTGACTGACGTGGAACTGCGGTCAGAGAGTGGCGTGAGGAGAAGTTGAACCACGATTGATGACAGATTTCGAGTTGGTTCGGGATCCGGCCCCTATGCCAGGGATGCGCATTGGTCCACCAGGCAACAGTTTGATCATTTTATGCCTGGAGAAAGATGTATGTTGCGAGGTTAGGACAGAAGATGGAGGTCAAAATGCCCTTTCGCTATCGATGCAATGTGTCACCCTCATGATCAGTATCACTCTATTTCTGCTGTAAGCAAAGTAGAAGACATAAAAAAAGGAGGCGATTAGGTACTCGATTGATAGGCCATTTCCGCGAAATAAAGTCTCAATCCCTTACGTCTAGCGATATGCATATGTCACACCTAGTAAAATCCATTGCATAGCGGTACAAGTAGTCTGCAGACTCAACTTCAGCCATCAATCTATTTCGTCCCCACTAGATTGGTTATAGCTTTCGGCGATGAATGTATGCGTATCGGCGTTAACTAAGTATATGCATCAACGTTCATGGTAGCGGACTGAGCGACGACGATTACGCCATCCAGTGTTACTTGAAGCTTCCTGCATTGTGTCATAGGCCACAATATCCGAAAGCAGTTCCTGAGCTTCGGTTCTCGAGCTAGGTGCCCACGAATATATTGACGCGACCGCCAGCGACCCAGGTGAGACGCTGCAAACGCTTGGTCCTGCGCAGGCTGTCTTCACCACGACCATGGAGACAGTCGCCATGGCCCCGCTGATGAAGGGACTGGGCGTCTAGGCAGGCCCTGACTGTCAATAGTGCAACATCACCGCGCATTCGTGCATTGATTTTAAGTCAACAATGTTAACACTTGATCGGCTCATGCATATCCTAGTACTCGGAACCCCGAGCTCCGTGTGTCTGTAGACCGTGAACCTAAACCTTCCACCCCGAAAGCCTAAATTATGTACCGTGTACCCTGAACTCCGAACCCCTGAACCCCTGAGCCCCTTTCAGGGTGTGAACTGTGTAGAAAGCCTATTCCACCCCTTCTCACTGAGTGAGACCCTTCGTTGAATTAACTTGCCTGAACTGCAGCTTCGACTTCTTAGATCTGATTGGTTCTTACGGTGCAGAGAGCCAGAAGCAGTTCCGAGAGGTCCGTCGGCAATATGATCTTGGGGGCATCTTTCGGAAATGGCCCATCACTCAATATCTATCTTACCAGGTCCTAACCATGAAGGTACCCCGCCCTTCGCTTGTTGTTTTATATTGAATCTGCCAAGAATGAATATGAGCGAACGTGGTCTGATTTATGGATGCGTGTAGTTAATTTTCGATCATTAGAAATGATTTGATGTCTGGCATTGACGAGTGTCATAATATATATTATTGCAATTGTCATAATCACCATAAACAACTGCCGCAGTGGCATAACCACCAACTTGATCTAGATACCGTGCACTTCCTTTTTCAAAGTGACGCCAACATGATCGGAAGCACATAGTCCTCGGTAAATTTCCACAGCGCACTGGAGTCCTGCGTATGCCAGGCCGCCCCATTATAGAACGTGTTCCGACACCCTTGCAGCGAAAAGAGCTCCTCATAGAAGCCGTCGGCGATCTTGTCATTGGGCACCATGAGGTTAAAGGGGGAGTGGTTCGAGAACTTTAACCAATCGGGCCGAGTGACCGGCAGGCCGTTCTCCTTCTGATATCTCTGCACGTCGGCGACAATGTTGGCTTTGACGTCGTCGTCGGACAGGCCCGTGTCGGGGCTGCCGTAGTACACGTTGGTGATGAACCGATCGCCGGGCAGCGGGATCGAGTACAGGGTGTGGATCCCCGGCAGCTCCGGGACGCCGTAGGGGCGGCCGGCCCCGCCGTGGTTCACATAGGTTACCGAGGGGTCGAGTCCGGTGTTGTTGAGGACGCCGACGTAATACCCGTTGGCGAAGAACTCGCCGAACAAGCGGCGCTCCTCCGAAGAGAGATCGTACGAGGCCAGATTGCCGAGAACGGGCGGGATGGTGGAGAGAATCTTCTTGGCGACGATCAACTTGGACCCGGCCGGTGTCTGGACGGCCACACGAACTTCGCCGGGGAGAGATCGGTCCATCGCTACCACGGTGGAGTCGAACAAAACGTCGGGGCCCAACTCCTCGGCGGCCCGGCGGTAGAGCTCCGTGACGGAGTGCTGGTCCACACTGAGGAATCCGTTCTTGAAGGCGTTGCATTCGTCCTCGTTCAGGTACTTGAAGTGGTACAGCATGCTGATGTCCAGGAGCGGCACCGCGCCCTGGTTGTACTGAAAAACCTGCGGCACCAGGTCCCCCAAGTCGTACTTTGCCACGAACTCGCCAAAGGACAGCAGCAGGTCCGGGTGCACGGCGTAGCTCATGTTGAAGCTGTCCTGCAGAGCGGGGAACTCGCGCAGGTGGCTCAGGTACCAGTCCACGGCCGCCAGAAAAGCCGACGCGTGCGGCGCGGCGAAGTCGGCCGCCTTGCCTGTGGAAAAGTCGACATACGCGTTCGTCGGGGCGGCGGCGCCGGCCCCGGACGGCTTCAGGGCGAGGCCGAAGCGCGCGAAGTAGTCCTTGGCCACGTCATTGGCGAAGGCCTGGACCCCGATGTCGATTGGGGTCCCCGAGACGGGATCGACCCAGGCTTCGGCGTGGCCGCCGAGCGTGTCCCGCTTCTCGATGACGAGGACGGACTTGCCGTGGTCCCGCAGCCGCATCGAGCTGTATACGCCCGAGGAGCCGCCTCCCACGATGACGACGTCTCGCCGATAGACGTCGCGTGGGTCATACTCGGCGGGGTCCGTTGCCGGAGATGGAGAGTCGGGGTCGGTGGCGCTGCCGAGAGCGGCGACCGCGGATAGGACGGTCAAAAGTCTCAGATACTTCACCATCATGTCGGAGGGATTTCGGTACCAGTCTTGTGTGTCGCAGCGAGCCGAATAGATGTGTCTCGAGTGGAGTAAATAACAAAATCGGATGAAGCGGGCGGCGGGACTCGCACGGTGGCGCTTGGGTTTATATAAACGCTGCACAATACTGCAAACCCCTGTTGCACACTAGTTGCATGCACCGTTTGTTGGGTTGTGCCGCGCATGACGGGAAGAAGTAGTGTTTGGTACGGCTTGCTGCATCCCTTTGGCGCCAGGGGTGCCGCAGCCACGACTGATATTGCCCTTTTTGGCATCGAGCCATCAGAATCGTGCCGCGGCGTAACCTTGGTCTACAACATGAAAAGCAAACATAACAGGTCGGATCTGACCCAACAAGAGGAGATCAAGAGGCACATTGGTAAAAACGGCCATTCTGAGCCCCAATGTATTACCAACCCTCTTGGTTACCTCAAGTCCCGTCATTCTCCGTAATCCCGTGGAAATCATGCTCAATGCGTATTTGTATATTTTTTGCACAGAGTCAGCGCTAGTGGAACAATTCAGCAGTTTATGATATGTCAGGTGCATATTGTAGGCCCGGAACTGAGCAGGCCCGGCATGAGTAGTGCCATGCACCCCAATCCTCCAGGATTTGGCGTAATTTCTGAGACCCCATCACAACATGATTGGTGTGTGTATATTCAGCATCTAAATTTCCAAAGTAGGAACCGTGATGTGATAAAAGACATCTACAATCCATATCCCCCACAATATTTGCCCTACATGCCACGATCTAACGTGGCACAATCTCAACATCCTAGCCCTCTGATTCGAGATCACTACAGAGTTCCGTGCGGGGACGGAAAACCAGGTTTGGACCGTCGTGCTCGCCTGTGAAGATGTCATACAACTGGTACTCCCCGGTTCGGTCTCTGCCATCTTTCCTTCCCGGCATTCCGGCACCAAGAGCCCCTGCGGCGCCGGGAGCTACCTCGAAATCGAAGTACCAAATTGTGCGAGCCAGCGTCAGACTTGCTTCCAGATAAGCCATCGATTTGCCGAGGCATGAACGCTCTCCAGCTAGAAAGGGATGGAATGCTTTTCGCATGGCTGCAGGGTTCCCAGCCTTCCCTGTCCGCGTCCCCAATGTTGGATCGCTTGTGGGAGGGTTCAACCATCGCTCCGGTTTCCATTCGTACGAGTCCGGAAAGTAGTCTTCATTGTGGAACAGGGAGTACAGATGGACGCCTACCTGGGTACCGGGCGGAACGACATGTCCGTCCACGATCCAGGGCCTGGTACTCGTGTCTTTGGGATTCAGCTGTCGCCACGAGGTACTCGTGGTTGGCGGCGACATGCGCATCGTCTCGTCGATGCAAGCCCGAAGGTAGGTGCAGCCGTTGAGCTGAGCACCAGCGCAAATCTCCCGGCCGGACTTGAACGTAGACCTTATCTCGGTCGCGAGGGCAGTGTACGCCGCCGGGCTGCGAGATAAATAGAAAAAAGCGGCGCTCATTGCGGCTGCCGTGGTGCTGCCACCGGCCAGGATGAACAAGACAGCTTCGGGCCACAGTTCGCCGTCGTAGATACCCTGTTCCCCCTTGCCTACGTGGTTGGCCACCGCCGAGTAGAGATCGTGGTGGGCGTCTTTGTCCTCGGCCATGCGCGCCTTGATCATGGTGTGCAATAGTCGGCGGAACTTAAGCAGCTTCGGGGCGCCTAGCAACATGAACAGCTTCTCAAAGGGCTTGAGAAGTGGCCACAGCATGTACGTGTTGATGCGCCAGGACATGCCGTCGATCACCGCCTGGAGGAAGCGGTGGGATTCCTCCGTTTGGGTGTTGAAACGGTACCCGAAGGACAGCAAGCCGATGATGTCCAGACCCAGTCGTTCGCACCGTGGGGACATGTTGACAATCTCTGCTCTTCTGGAAGATGCCAGGAGCTGTCTCAGGAAGACATTCACCTCCCTGCCCATCGTGACCTCAAAGGCACGTAGGAGCGCTCGGTCAGGGCTTGGCCCATGTACTTTCGCTTCCTGCGAGCTTGATCCTTGTCGATTGCATTGATGACGCTGGGGTATTTGGCCGTCAACTGAGAGCCGTGGTAGGCGTAGCCTTTCACCAATCTGGGGTTCAGGTATATATCTTCTGGGATGTCAGAGCAAAGGTACAGCCAGCGAGAAGTGCAGCATTGGACGGGTGCTTACCTTGGAATGCCGTGGCTGTGTTGAAGACGAGTTGTGTCGGACCCTGTCGGACTACCGGCCCTGGATCATGAGTTAGATAACACGTATTATTTTCAAGGCTAGGGGCAGGATATGTAGATACCATATCGTTCGAAGTTTCGGTAGGTGGCCAAGTGATGGTTCTTTTGGAGCGCGTGCCACCCGGCATGGCCATTCGTAAATCTAGCCAGAACCGGTCCCGCGTACCGACGCAATGGATCAAAGAAGACGCGGTAGCTCAATAGGAAGACCTGTTCCCGACGGTATTCAGCCAATGTCTCCATACGCTAGCTAGCACACACTGTTCGCGAAGGGAGGGGGGCATCTTACCAATGGAACAAGGAAATAGGCGGCACAGAGTGCCACTGCCCTCATATCGCCCATCTTTCTCGGCGTGTGGGCTGCACTAATGCGTATTATTGATGGAAGGTGTCCAAGTCTGCCACGAAGGATAGATGGAAGTGACAGAATCTGATTCAAGATCCTGTGGGCATTTTGGAATAATGGTAACCGCCCTGGGAGGGGGTGGTCGAACAGCCAACTGCACAAGCAAGGGATGGAGGTTGCCAAGTCCTCGGGCCGTCTCCAATACAACGCGGCACAGCACGATTACCCCAAACGTGTTCTCAAGTAGAAACCTGCTTCTTTTAAAGACATTCGAAAGACGCATTTCAACCCTAAAATTCTTATGCTTCTCCCCCGCGACCAGGACGCCGATACGTCTTTGCAGTTAGTGCCATGGCCGCCCTCTCCTCCACCAACCCACCTCGCTTACGATATGGAGCTTATACCTCCCTCTTTACCCTTGCTAAGATTGGTTTCATAGGCCACGGGAGACAGTTGTCGCCAAGAAGATAACCAACGAGAGAAGGGAAGAATGCTCAATCGGAGCAAGCGAGCTCGGTCACTTGCGTTGGTGGTCTGGCCGTGTTGGTGCCATGTGTGTCAACATCAACTAGTAGCGGAAATGGTCAGCCTGAGTAGACGGTAATACACCACAATATTTATTCTTCCAAATAAAGATGGCCATAGATTAGGAATGATTGAAGCGCTTCAGCTCCTTGCGGATCCGTCGCCGCGCTGAGGCCAGTCGCCACCAGCTTGTCCCCCCTGCCGTTGCAGCTGATAATGAGTCATCAAGGTCTCAGCGAGGACGACGACGAGTAGACCAACCGAGGTGACAAGGCTAGGCCGAGGCCGCATCCAGTGAAACAAACCTGGAGGAATGGAAGGAGGAAAGGGCTCACACGAGGTCAACAAGGCAGTACCAGGCTTTATAGATCGATAGTAGAATGATTCATACTCGACATAAAGATATGAAATCTAGAAAACATGCAGTCTAGCCTCATGTTAAGGGGGAATCGACCTCTTCTTGGATTTGTCTAACTTGTTCATCTATACCGGCGGGCAAGCCGTAAGTCGTTTGTTTGTGCCGGGGAGCTTTGGTATGAGTCGAAAAAGAAGAAAACCTACGATATAGGTGGTAGGCCTCTGTGACCACCCAATCTAAGCACGACGCAGCTCATTATGTGTGTCTCGTAGGGGCCACACCTTTTGATTACATATGCGGCTCTTCCAAGAAGAATAATAATCACAGATGTGCGCCTCTGTTATGGGGGGCGGATCACGAATAAGACTTCGACTTCACGCAATCGGCCCGTGACCAATTCCGAGCTGATAATAACCCCTTTGAACTAATTTATCTTCCGACCAGGCTCTAAGAGTCAAGGAAGATAATGCTGTGCAATCTATCCAGGATTGAACACAAAACGTGATGATGGCCAATACAGTAGCAGTGTACGGATGCAGGCTCCAGAGTCGTGCAGGTGGTAGACTGCTTAGTAAGACGGGGCCACACGCTACCGCTGTGGCTGGTGCCACATCCAGCCACAAAACATGGATTGACAAAAATCGACAGACATTCTGAACGGACCACATCGTCTCCCTCCTTGAATAGGCGGTGGTTTCAATACTGGTAGCGAGTGACGGGTGTTTCAATACCCACTGGAACATAAGTACCTTGCTGTCTGGGGCGGCGACTTCTCGTCCATTGTTTCCCGCACGCCGCAATGATGCCAAAACTCAGCAAAAGGGCCGCGAAAAGGGCCCGAGCGTTAGCACAGCAGGGGGCCAACGAGAAGGCATTGCCGTCGCGAGCTTCGGGTCCGCCTTTGCGGATGCCGTCGCCGAACAAGGTGGTCCGCATCAGCCCGAAGCCGCTCCACCGCTACGCTTTCTTCACTCCGTCCGCGCCCCTCATTTGTTCCTGGAACCAGCCCACCCGCCGCGATCTCATGTTCGGCCCTGGCGTGGCTCGGTGCGAGGTAAGAAAGACCACCAACCAACCCGCCACCTCCTTCCCGGCTCTGGCTTGCGGCAGCTGATGGATCATGACAACATAGCACATCCTCGGCTACACTTTCAGATCTAAAGTCTTACTGGCGGAGGCCCTCAACGTCGAATTGAACGGTCAATTCAAGCTTGGCACAGCGGAGTTCTTCCTTCCGACAAACAGACGCTTCGCCATTTACGGCGACAGCCTTGCCCGTACTTATCTCGCGCGCCAGTGGCTGGAGCTGGGCCCTAGTGCTACTGGGGCGTTATGGTAATCGTCCCCATCATCCTCATCCCATCCCCCCTTTTGCATCCGACGCTGACTGACCCTTACCAACCTCGCAGGAGTATCACGACCGGCAAGGTTCTAAGTGACCAATACTTTGCCAGCATCTTCGTCAAACTAGGGATGGGCCGTTGCGTGGCGTCCGCGCCCGCGCCCAATCCGCCCAGTGACGCGAAGATGGATCCGAACAGGCTTCCCAAGTACATGGCCACCACGATCGAAGCCATTGTCGCCGCCGCCTATATAGATGGAGGCGACGAGGCGCTCGCGCGGGTCATGGAGCGCTTCGGGATGGACCAGCATTTCATTGCGGAACCGGCGGTGTACAACTTCTTCCGCCACGGGCAGTCCCGTGAGGACTTGCCGTCGCCTGGCCCGCCCTCCTCACCTGTGCCTAAAGCCGAGTGAAAGTCGGGAAAGCCGACGGCTCTGTATACTACACGTCTTTTACGCCCTATACCACCCATTGTAACGTTATGTACTACTTATAGAGATCTGCCACTTCGCCGCTGCTTGAAACCCGCCGCTGTTGTTCATACTTCGAGTAACCTTTGCCAACTGCGAAAGGCGAAAAGGTTGGCAGGCAGGAACCTTGCCCTCTTGCTGCCAATTAGCCATTCATACACGAGATAAGCAAGTGCAGGGCGGAAAACTTACATCTCAAGAGATTCATCTTAAACGCGTGAGACTACCAACCGCGCACCCTAGTAACGCTCTTCTCCGCTTGTTGTCGCGGCAATGATGAAGGTCTGATCCAAACTCTCCAACTCTTAGGTTGTAATTGTCAACGCAGGCATGGCTGTCAAACAAGCGAGAAACCCGACCTTTATACACTGCGCCCCTGAACTTGTATCCTCCTCTGCCTGCTGGACTTCCGTACGGGTGTGAAATCTTCCGTGCCATGGGTGCCCCTGGAGCACCCACTCCCTGGCCCGCCTCGGCCGATATTGGCTGAAGCCTTGTCAGCCGCTGCGACAGGGCCCTCCTTCTCGGCTTCAGCAGCCAGCCAGCCAGCCTTTTGACGTGGGCCGCTACGCGAGTTCACCGACTGTGACGGTGTCAACGCCAATGGGGCAGCTCCCTCGAGGGCCGCGTCTTGAACCCTGGCCACAGCCACTTCTGGATCTCGACGGCTGACTCGTACGTACACGGGACGGACACGTATGTTTGATAGTGCCCCTGGGAAGCTTCGAAATCCGGGGCTGGTGCCATGCGAGGTGGAATTCGGAAAGAATTCTGCTGAGCCAACTGGCGATAGGGGCAGCAAGGGCACGCGACCAGGCCAAACATCCCGGCACGCGTCTGGGTAAACCCCCTTTTCTTATTAGGGTACCGGTCAGTTGGCCAATGATGGGCAATAACAGATCAAGTGTTGTACTGTTACTTCCACGAACAGATTCAAGCTAGGGAGTACCGATCCTGGGACTCCATGGTGTGAGTAGATGTCGTAGGGTCTTTCTCGGAATGCTTCCGCGTCACGTAATTACTGGCTTTCAGACTCAGGGGCGAACTTGAGATCCAGTCAAGATCGCAGAAGGTATGTTCAGCGACACGGTACTAAGAAATCACTTCCCTCTGGCCTCCAATTTCCCGTGGCGGCTGACTTCCAAGTATGGGCTTACCTACTTGATGTTGGAGCCCTAGCGAGCTTACCAATCAGCGCATGAGACAAAGGAATTGAGGCAAATGAGGCCAGAGTAGATAAAATTTCCATTGGGATCACACTTGTGTGGCATATACACCCACGATGCTAGATGTGACCCTTCCCCCTTACCATGCATGGTTGCTGTGGGTGTACCACCCTTGACGCATCACCAACAGTTTCCACCTAGAAGGAGAGAGGTGGGCTCATATGGTTGACATCGCCTCGCCCTCGGCATTACCAACAGGGCAGCTCCTTCACCCCGCTGACCAGCACACTGGCAAAATTCCAGGGCAATACTGCTCAGCCTTGGCATGCTTCTGCTTTCTCGGTGCTTCATGGTAAGTTGCTGCATATAGCCACATGAGACGTAAAATTGTCGTTTCCATATTGGCTAAGATTAACATATATGTAGCTAAAAATACGCTTTCCAATCTTAAGCGTTGATGGGTATAGCCAGCAGGAGGTGACATTCGACAAAGAACTTAGCGTTCTCGTGGAATATTACTGAAAAGACAAGTTATTCCAGTATGCCCGTCCACCCCTTCGGGACTCGGCCACTATGTCTGATCGGACGTTTTCCTAAATCCGTTGTTTTGTTTTATCCCCTAATTGGTGAAGGGTCCAGTTTTTGGAGCGAGGCGTGGCTGTGAACCCTGGGTAGTTCGGTAAATCATTCCCGGGAGCTATATTTAGTAAGTTGGGGCCGTGCCCCGGAAATGGGGTTCTGGGGAGGGGCATCCGATAATATGCATAAAGCCGAGCGAGGTTGTCTGTGTTTCATGAGATGAGCCACGACCAACTGGTCGGAAAAATTACATAATACATACCAAATATCAAGGGCCTCTAATTACTGCACGTGTGCTCGCTGAGTTCAAGGGACTTGATGAGAGGCCAAGAGCGTTAAAAGGGTCCAACGGCACGGTATAGGCTTGAGAGCAAAATGGCGGGAGGAAGAAAGTAGAGAGATGGAAGCGGAGGGGACAAGTTTCAACTGCCCGGCCCTCCCGCGATAGTTTTGGTGGTTAGAACTCACTTAGTGAACCGGCTCCGAGAAGTTGCAATTCCCGGGACTGGCACCCAGCCAGGGACATCTGGACAGTGGTAGTGTGTGGCTACACATTGGATATAGGAGCCCTGGGAGCTCTTGATCAATGCGGTGTACGGCCAAGGGGATCTAGTAAGGGGTCCAGAAAGGCCCGCCCCGTCCTGTCGCAAAACTTCCGTCCCTACTTTACTGGGTCCACCTCGTATTCCAGAGGGGCGGGTGGATACTTTCTTTTTTTTTTTCGCCGACGAGGGTTCATGGACGGCTCCGCAAATGGGCTCGGCAGTGACAGCCGTCCACATCGGGGCATCGCCGTGTGAGTTGCGAACGGAGAGTCGGTATCACATGGAGTCTACAGGAGCGTCAGGGATCAAGCAAGCGGATGATTATAAAGCAGGCGGCCAGCGCCTCTTCCATGGGATTTGGGACCACCACCAACCACAACGCACATTCTCTTACGGATCGCTACAAAACAAAACAACAGTCGCTCTCTCTCTCGCGCTCACCGACTCACATTCTTTCGCTGATACTCTAAAAACACATCGATAAAACCCACGATCCTCCCAACCATGAAGTTCGTGTCCATGCTCGCGGCCGCCGGCGCCATCGCCCCGGCCATCGCCGTGCCCGCCGCCGTCGAGCCTCGCGCCGCCTGCACCAACCCGGCCAAGAAGGTCGAGTGGCGTCAGCTGAGCGCCGAGGACCAGCAGAGCTACATCAAGGCCGTCCTCTGCCTCAAGACCAAGCCCTCCAAGACGGGCCTCGAGACCAGCCTCTACGACGACTTCCCCCACGTGCACTTCAGCTACAACACCTACAGTCAGTCCTGGCCACACGCCTTATACACATTTCTCTTTCTTCGAGACCTGCTAGCTAACCTTGGTCGCATGCAGTCCATGGAAGTGCGCCTTTCCTTCCTTGGCACAGATACTTCGTCCACGTCTACCTTAACGCCCTTCGCGAATGCGGCTACCAAGGACCCGGCACGTAAGTACCCCCTCGCTGCCTCTTCCTTCATTTGCCTATACTCCTCCAAGTGCTGATAAATGTCTTGCAGCTACTGGGACTGGACACAAGACACCGCCGGCCTCGGCCTCTCAGCCGTCATGGACCCCAAGACAGGCTTCGGCGGCGACGGCAACAAAAAAGCCACGGAGCTTTCGCCCGACGGCGCCAAGCAGCTCCCCTGCGTGACCGAGGGCCCCTTCGCGGGACTGCGCCCCGAGTACCTGGGCCTCACGCCCACCGAGATGGTCGGCGGCGGCCACTGCATGTTCCGCGACCTGCCGGAGAACTCGGAGCCCGAGGCCTTCCAGATGATGGTGCCCAGCTTCAGCCCCGCGGGCGTGGCCGAGGTCCAGGCCTCGCGCAACTTCACGCACTACCACTGGGCGCTCGAGGGCGGGCCCCACGGCGCCATCCACGCCTCGCTCGGGGGCGAGATGAATCCGACTACCTCTCCCAACGGTGAGTAATTAACAATGCCCACCCATCATCCTCCCAAAAATGGGGTTTATAATACTAACTGACTCATCCAGAACCCCTTTTCTTCTTGCACCACGGCCAGATCGACCACCTCTACTGGCAGTGGCAGCAGAAGAACGCCTCCCGCCTGGAGGAGTACAACGGCAAGGCCTCGCACCTAGGCGAGGACGGGGACCGCGAGGTCAGCCTCGACGACGACCTGCCCGTGCGGGGCCTCGGCAAGAAGATGAGGGTCCGCGACGTCATGGACACGGTCCACGGCGAGCTGTGCTATACCTACTAAGCAGGCCCTTGGTTGGGTCAGGGCAGAGAGGAAAGGTTGAAGCCCAGTCGATTTTGCCTGGACATCGGATTTGCACGATTCACGAACTACCTAGACTTGGAACTAGATACCCACAAAATACATAGCATACATCCACTTCAATGTGCGCTACTGAATAATCCCTCGGCTTTTCAGTAAAGTCAAAAGATGCATAGATAAACACAGGGTCAGTATTGTTTCGACCCGAAACTGGACGAGATCAATCACTTTTCTCAAAAAGCTGCATTGGTTTCGAGCTATTTAGTGAAAAAACGGATCGGTTACGGAAGGGAGTTAGCAGTATCTTATCGTAGCATCATTGCAGAAAGACTAGATGATGTCCACTTCGGTAATGTTCTCGATTACTCATTTATTGGCTCTGAATTAATACCTAATTAGAGATGTAGGCATGTTTCCGTTGCTGGGGAAGTCCAACCCATGGAAACATATGAGTCAAAGACGTACCATCTAGCGAACTTGCCAGCCCTCCCTCAAGTTACTTCCACACCGATGTCTACTTGAGCGAGACGACCGGCTCTGTCGACAGAGTGGCGAAGAACGATGCCGTCTCGGGGAAGGCATCGATCAGCACCTGCTTGGTTTCATCCCACACCCGCTGCCGCAGCTCCAACCCAAGTTCCCTATCGACGGGGAAGAAACGGTCAGCTTAATCGGACTTGTAAGGAAGTACTTGTGGTTTGAAAACTTACCGATCCATGTACTCGGGGTATCTGTGAAGTCACCTTGTTAGCTCTCTCTCTCTCTCTCTCTCTCTCTCTCTCTGTGCCGCAAGTCTTCGATCAATGGTGGGGCAGAACTCACGGCGCGACGTCGTAGTCTACCATCAGCTTCCCATGCGACCCCGCGACGGGCAAGCACGAATTCACCACGGCCCGGGCGCTCATCTCCACCGAGCGGCCGACCCACAGGAGGAACAGCCGGGCGGTGAAGCTGATCTTGCTGAGGGGCGAGGGGCAGATGCCCGGGTCTACCGAGTGGACGTGGACCCTGTCGGCGGCGCCCGGGGGCAGGCGCAGGCAGAGGTCCCGGACCCAGCAGGTGTGGGCGATCTTGGTGATGCCGTACTGGCCCTGGTTCTCGGCCGGCGTCGTGTCCACCCGGTTGATCGAGGCCAGGTACGACTCCCCCGGCGTCGCCGGCAGCTTCAGCCACGGCGAGTTGGAGCGGATGGACAGGCTGCTGACGCTGCTCAGCACCACCGGCGGCGCTCCCGGGTTCGCCTCGGCATCCACGAGGAGTCTGGGGAGGATGAGGGCGACGAGCAGGGCGGCGGAGAGGTGCACTAGCTGCAAGGCTGTTTGGCAAGGAGAGCGCGGAGATTGGTCAGCATTGGTTGCTGCGACTGGAGGGGAAATGATATGATTGGTTCAGTTACTCACTTTCTTCCCAGCCGTCCGCGGTCAACTTGGTTTTGTCGTTGATGATGGCGGACCCCAAGACAATGGCGTCGATGCGGCCATACTCGTTGATGGTTGTCGCAAACTTCTTTATGCTCTCAAACGAAAAGAAATCCACTTCCCACGTTTTGATGTCGACGCCGGCATGTTTCTGCCTCAGCGTATCCGCCAAAATCTCTCCCTTTTTGACATTGCGGACGCCGAGGATGAGTTTGGAGAGGCTGAGGCCGGCGAGGATGCGCGCGGCATCGGAGAGTATGACACCGGTCGCTCCGACCAGCAGCACCGTCTTGCCCTCGTAGGCTGCTGGCGTGGGCGGCGCCAATTTGGCTTTGGCTTGCCGGCGCCAAGCCTTCATGGGGAAGGCTTCGGACGAGGGTATCTTTGCTGGCCCCATGGTGAGTTGAAAATGCGATGATCGTTTGCAGTCAGGAAACCGATTCTTCCGGGGGCGGGCGGCGGCGTGGGAGGTTTAAAGCTCTCCCCCGAAAACGTGCAGGAGGTCAGATCAGTGCCCGCTTACTGTACCAATCCTCGCTTCGCCAGGGGTGTAATCTGCTGACCCCCTCCGCTATGCATCGATCCGCCGACGAACGGCTGCCTGCTTGTAGACCAGGATTTTGCTGGGGGAATTCATTGCTTAAGCTCTGGTAGACCGGACTGGGACATTACTCGTTATCTGCCTTGGCCCGTTTTAGTGGCGTCGATACCTGGTAAGGAGAAGTTAAATTCGGGTTAATTAAAGTCATTACCCCAACCTGGCTTCAACCCCTGGATGGGCCAACGACTTGCACAGGGCACATTTAGTGGCAACGGTCAAAGTCCACTGCATGGCGCCGTCTCGCGGGCCCATCCTTGTCAGCCACATGGCTGCCAACTAACAAATGCCAAATAACTGTGCTTTGATCTATACTAGTACGTATCAATTGGTAATGGTAGTTCTTGAGTTACATTCACCGATACTCTTATGTTGGCGCTAGAACGCCAAGTTTGTAAGACCTGCAGCTTTGGGCCTAACGTCTGACGTTGGCACATCACCTCGAAGGAACAAGCCATTCAACGCAACCCCCGGTGCTTACGATACCCCACCTCGGAGTCATTCGGAGAGACTAAACCCCCGATTGTGCCGCGACAGCTCATAAAGTCGACCTCGCACCGACTCCGACCGTGCTACGCCAACGTTCTTCGTACCCACTTTCCCATAGATCCAAGAACCGCCACCCCATCCCCATCATGTCCTCTCCCCACTCCCTGCAAAACACCACCGTCCTCGTCACCGGCGCCGCCGGCGGCCTAGGCAAGGCCATCGCGACGGCGTACCTGGACGCGGGCGCCAACGTGGCCATCTGCGACATCCACGACGCCCGCCTGGCCGAGACGCGCGCGCAGTTCGAGGGGACCGGCCGCTTCCTGGCGCGCAAGACGGACATCACCTCGGAAGCGGCCGTCGAGGGCCTCGTCGCCGAGACGGTCGCGCGCTTCGGCCGCCTCGACATCCTCGTCAACAACGCGGGCATGATGGACAGTTTTGACCCAGTCGGCGACCTCAGCCTGGCGAATTGGGATAAGGTGCTCGGCGTGAACCTGACGGGCTCCTTCCTTTGCATGAAGCACGCCGTGCGCGCCTTCCTAGCGCAAGAGGCCAAGCCCGCCGAGTCCGGCACCGAGTCCCTCCGCGGGCTCATCATCCAGATCGGCAGCAACGCGTCCACCATGGGCATCCAGTCGGGCGCCGCCTACACCGTGTCCAAGCACGGGGTGGCGGCCCTCGTAAAGAACACGGCGGGGTTCTACGGGGACCAGGGCATCTGCGCCGTGGAGCTGCGGCTGGGCGCCATGCAGACCAACATCGGCGAGGGGCTCGCGGCGCTGGGCGGCTTCAACACGGAGGCCTACGCGCGGTCCGGGCCGGCGGCGGCCCCGAGGGCCGAGGCGGTGACGGACACGGCCGATGTGGCGCGGTACTGCGTGTTTTTGGCGGATCCGCGGATCGCGGTGGGGGTCAACGGGGGGGCGGTTGCTTTTAATAAGAATTGGCCGAGGCAGTGATGTCCATGATGATATGTGCATATAATGAGCCCCGAAAACAAGCTCAAACTGGGGCTATGGGGGATGCTTGATGTGTGATCTATATCGCTATGCTACATTTGATTGCGGCTTTAATCTAACTTTTTTCGTCCCCAGTTGGTCTTCTATTTGGATTGTTAAAAAGCTGTGGGCAATAGGCCGTGAACACAATGAGTCAACAGCAAGGTACTTATTTATTTGCAAGCTTGCCTAATGCCTATTTGTAGTGTACCATTGTTACATTTGCCAATTGCCCTTTGGTACGTAATGTTTGAGTGATACTTTTGTGAAGCAGCAGTGAGAGACTTACTTTTCTTCTGCCCTTTCAGGCTTGCAAAGTAGGTACTTACTTCTGAAGTGCCAATGCCATAAACCCCGCCACCTTTTCATTTTCCACAGGCAATGGAAGTTGTCTTTTCTACAGCCATCATTCTTTCGATCCAAAGCCACGGCTCCCATCTCAGCAACAGCATTTCTTGGATGCTGCAGTCCATCTTTTGGCACCATGGACGCTGTCGAGAAACTGTTTCGGGCCTTCCCGGATCCTCATGATGATCATGAAACCTATCGTTCCCTCTTCGTTGGCAGATTCCACAACTTCAATGCTCATCTGAAAGACTTCCTCAACACCACCTCAGACGACCCCGATCATGCCTACTTCAAGAAGCACGCAGACGCCGCTGTCAACGGCGACTACTGCAATGATCTGCAGTATTTTCGTACGAAGGTCCTACTGCTAGCCCTCAACAAGACTCAGATACCCAATGACGGCTCAGCTAAGTCGAAGCATCTGCAATACCATCGGTGGATTGGTCAAGGCCGAAAGGACTCCGACAGCCCTTTCTCGCCGATCGCAAGTACTGGCCAAGGCGAATCCTCGTTGGCCTACCTACCTGCCAGTCTTCTGTCTCCCCAGACTTGCGCCAATTGTGGCGGTGCCAAGTCATTTGCTTGCACTGGCTGCCTACTCACTGTCGACTCAGGACACGTCATCTTCAAGACCGTGTACTGCAGCAAGGAGTGCCAGGCTGCCCATTGGCCCCAGCACAAGACGTCATGCATTGCGCGCAAGATGATAGGACGCGCCGCGTTTCTGCTTCGCGACCTTTTCGTCTTGTTCCAGGACTTGACTTCGCTCCGCAACCTTACTAATTTCCACGAGAAAAACGGCGTCCTGTACGTCTTCGACAAGGGCCATGAGGAGCATGCTTTCCGTGGCCTTCCGGTGATTCGGGAGTTTCCTCGCGAGTTCGCCTCCACCGAAGACGATCACCGCGCATTGGTTACGGACTCGCAGTGCTCGGATGCTGTGAGCCTCTTCAAGCAGACTGCTCAGCTGTTTCTGAATGGTCAGTATGCTCGAATACCACTCTCGATATTAATTATGGCCCAACAGCTAACCGAATTCCTTCTTGTAGCATTCTGTCCTCAAGTCGAAGAAGTTCAGGTCGATCCTCGCAACGTCTACCGTCCAATTTTCGGTTTCATCTACGAGGGTTCGCAGACCGCAATGCTCCGGACTCATTTCATGCTACGAGTGCGTCTTCGCTCAGGCGAGGAAGTGGCTATTGACCTTGCAGGTGCCCAGTATGGCTGGCAGGAGCCACTCGGCCCTTGGAAGGCTTGGGAAACCCAGCGCGTCTATGGCCAAGTCCAACATGGACCCATCGGATCTATCGAAGTCCAAACCAATGCACGATTCTCGGATCCCTCTCGCTCCGCCCCGTGGCAAAAGAAATCCATCCAGGCCCGGCAAGCACAGGCAGATAGAATGCTCCAAGCCATCATGGGTGCTATTCAGAAGCAGCAGCCGGGCACAAGCATGTTGGTCGCCAAGTTCTTAAAACAAAACGACTACAAAACCTCTGCGGACGAGGTCATGGCTGCCGCCAGACAGGCCTTGGAGACCGGACTTGGCGAGCTCCACGCATCCAAGACAGTGCGGCTGTACTGGAGCGCCACTCAGCTGGGCAGACAGATGCAGGATACGGACACGAAGGAGCAAGCCGAGCGTGTCCTGGAGAAGGTATGGCTGAGCGATGAGGAGTACGAGAAGAACAAGCACAAGGTCGAGCAGCTGCAGAAGATCTGGACACAGCGATGCCATCAACCAGGCATCGGTGCAGCAGCCAGACAGTATGCTGTTCTTCTTTCTGCATGGGGCTAGCGAGCTAGGCTTATGGGAATGCACATGCTATTGCAGTATTCGGACCATACCATGGCGCTTCGCCGCCCTCAGTGGAAAGTTGATATTCGGACTCAGTCTCATGTCCTTGAGTTAGATGCATAGGGTCGCCGGACAATAATTACCGGGGTGCCCTGCAGGAGACAATGAGACTTCTTGGCAAAGCTAGCTAGACGAATCGATGTATGAGGATCATGATTCCTAACTCAAATGCTGATTGCATGAATGTTGCAAGACAGACTTGCCAATCGATTGCCAAAGTGCTGGATATAGTAATCCACACAGTTACCAACTAGCTGTCTTCTGAAAATGTTGCAAACGGTGTGGTGATACATGTCACCCATAATTACTCCACCGATGGCCTGTCACTAGTTCGGGCTTGTGGTCAAAAGAAGGTTGGTCCGCCTCTAGACCACGGGGACTGTGGGTCGTTTGCTAGAGTTGCCAATCCCCGCAAACTTCAGCAAACTTCACTAACATCTCTACAGAACAACGCTTACAAGGTCCCGAAAGGTAAGTTGTGAGTAAGCCTGCAGACCGCCCACAACACTTGTCAGCCCTTGCCAAACGTCAGCGGTTCTTGGCCGGATAAGATCGCGCCGGACCAGCCTGTCTGTCTCTGCCGTTTCACTCCCCAGCGCCGTGAACATTGAAAAACAATAACCCACTGGGACCCACTGTAAGGTCACAGTTGGTAAGCTGACATGCTGCGTCTGCTCGCTGATTGGCGCAGCGTCGACCGTACCTGTCCTTTTCGTATAGTATCACTCTGATTGACTGTGTCTATCGTCGCCCCCACAATGCCAAGCGACAGGGTGACACAACCAGCTGTTTCCCCCCGCCTTTTTTCACGATGCCAAAAACATTGTATGTGCAAACAAAGTTGCCGGTCTTGGTATCTTCTTCTCCAGCGTCTGAAAGATGTCTACGATTATCGCAACGGCCCTCGGGGGCCTCCTCGCTCTGGGCACCTTCGTGATCTTATACCGCGTCTACCTGTCCCCGCTGCGGCACATACCCGGCCCAGGCTTCGCCGCCGTCACACGCTTCTGGTATGTGCGACGATTGCTCAAAGGGAAGATCAACTTGGACATCGTGGCTGCCCATGATCGATACGGTATGCCGCTCAGGCCCTCATACTTAAAATGCACCTACTGATCGTCGACTTAGGCCATTTCGTACGCATCGCCCCCAACGAAGTCAGTGTCGGCCATCCCGATGGGCCCAAGAAGATTCTGCTGTCGACGCTTCATAAGGCGGATTGGTACAAGATTGCTACTTTCCCAGTATGCCCCCATGACAAATATGATCTGACCATCTTCAATACTGACAACTGATTGCAGGATGGAAGGTTCACCAACACCTTCGCCGAAACCAACCCGAAGAGGAAGATGGAGCTCACACGACACATCGCGCCGGGCTACACCATGACCAACCTCCTGCAAGGCGAGCAGGCCATCGACGGCGACATTGCGCTTCTCCTGGACTGGCTGGACCGCTTCGCCGAGAGCGGCGAGCCCATCAAGCTGGGCGACTACCTCCGGTACGCCACAAACGACATTGTGGGGGACGTCCTCTTCTCCCGCCCCTTCGGCTTCCTGAAGAAGGGCGCCGACATCGCCGGCTCGCTCGCCAACGCCGAGGTCCAGATCGCCTACGTGTCGGTCATGGGTTTCTTCCGCTGGGCGCACGTCCTGCTCGTGGCGAACCCGGTCGTCACCTGGCTCAACCTGTGAGTTTCCCCGTGCTATCTTTCTTTTTGGTTATCACCCAATTTCGCCTCTATATCGACGGCATTCACTAACCTTACCGCAGCGTCCCCTGGGGCCACATCCTCAACGTAGCCAAGCAGGCCCTCGCGGACCGCCAGCAGAACCCCGACGGCCGCTACGACGTCTCGGCGCACTGGTTCCGCGCGCTGGCCGAGAGCCCGGGCGGCCGCATGCGGCGCCACGAGATCGACTCGGCCGCGTTCAACGCCATCTCGGCCGCCACCGACACCGTGGCCGCGACCATCCAGGCGTTCGTGTACTACCTCATGCGGCACCCGGACGTGTGCCGACGCGTGCGGGCGGAGATTGTGGCGGCGGGGCTCGAGGACCGGGTGATTTCCTACGGGGATGCGCAGGGGTTGAGGTTCTTGCAGGCTTGTATTAGGGAGACGTTACGGCTATTTGGGCCGGTTACGAGTGAGTGGAATCGGCCTGCCATGCTTTTTCGACTACTGACTTGTCGTATCCGGTAGTGGGGTTCCCGCGTTTAGCTCCCAAAGGGGGCATCACCATTGGAGAGCAGACGTTCCCCGAGGGCACAACCCTCTCCATCCACCCATGGGTCATACATCTTTCGAAAGAGATATGGTAAGCCGAGGCGCTTTTCCCTCCATCATGTATATGGGATACCACTATCCGAGAGACCTATGGACTGACTAAATTCCACCTACTTTATAACAAACAGGGGCGAGGATGCGAGAGAGTTCAACCCAGACCGCTGGTTTGGAGAAGACGTGTCCCGACTCGAGAAGCACTTCATCCCGTTCAGTCTGGGCTACGAATCGTGCCCTGGCCAAAACCTGGGCCGGATCGAACTGTCCAAGATCTGCGCGACGCTGATACGCAGCTACGAGTTCCGCCAGGTGGAGCCGGGGCAACAGATGGAGTACCAGGCGTATTTCGGCTTGACCGCACACATGCCGGCGTGTTATGTGCGGAAAACAGACAACGGGGGATTGCATGCTTCAGCGCTTTGAGATGCCGCTCGTAGTTCGCCGTAAGCTAGGGACCAATGGGACGTGAAAGCAGTTCAAGGTTATCATTCTATTGCAGCATCGATTTACCATATTCCTTTAGTATAAGTCTACCTTCGATAGTAACGAGGCGTACTTTTCCGCATTGCCCAACTTGCCCAAGAGGTAGGACTGACTGAGCCTGACCCCTTCAGTCGGTCGCATCAACAGGCTAATGCGATATGCCAATCTCTCGTTCTCATCCCGTGCCGTCTCGAGATGGGTCTTCGCCTTACTGACCTCATCCTTGATCTTTCGTCTGAGATCTCTCTGCAGCCGGGGGATCTTGGCGTCCAATTCTTGATAGGCGGCGACTTTCGACTCCATGGACTCGATGAAGATCGCAGTCCAAGCCCGATCTCGCTCGGCCGCCCGGACAGACGGCTTCTCCTGTGGGATGTCCAGGTCGATCTCCACGCCCGGGAACAAGCGTCGCAGGTCCGCTTTGGCGTCTTCGACGGCCTTGACGAGGCTCGCAGCTTCCGTTTCCATTTGACGCGCCTCGGCCCGAACTCGGCGTGACTCCCTTAGCTTCATCACTTCGATCGTCCCAAGTGCGTCTCGCCGGCTCTGCAGACGGTGCTGTAGCATGCGGCACTCCCTTGCCTGCAGACTTTTGCTGCCGCCTGTCCCTATCTTGTCCCTGGCCATGTCGTCTTCGGCCAGTCTCGCCTCCTTCAGCCCAAACCGCAGATCCTGGGCGGCCCGCAGGGCCTCGTACTTGGCGTCCCACTTGGCCTTGGCGCTCTTGGACGCGGTGGCCAGCTTGCCGTAGAGCTCGACCCTTTGCCGGGACCAGTCCACGCCCTCCTGGGCCCCGTCCAACTTCCGGGCCAGCTCGCCGTCGTCGTGCCTCACGCGCCCGACGGCCCACCGCCGCAGCAGCCCGACGTCGAAGGCCTCGCCGTCGAAGCGGTCGGGCCAGCCGTGGCGGGCGTAGAGCTCCGCCAGGGTCATGTCGTGCAGGTCGCGGTCGTCGGACCATTCGGGCTTGTCGTCGACGTCGTCAACGCGGGGGACGCGGTGGGTCCGGAACCACTTGTTGATGTCGCGCAGCGCCTCGGCGGCGCTGCGGGCGGGCTCGCGGTCGATGTCACTGAGGAGCACTTTCATTTCGGCGCCGTTGGGCCACTGCATGACGGCCACCTCCCGGGCTGGCCGTCTGGCGCCGCGGAGGCCCGGGTCTTCGTTGTGCCAGGTCTCGCTGTCGAGCATCCAGAGCCGGTCGCCCCGCGCGTCGTAGACGAGGCACTGGCCGTCCGCCTGCATGACCGAGAGGGGCGTGAACCAGGGCCGCATGTAGGGCCCGTTGGGGTCCTCGTAGTCGTCGCCCTCGGGGCCCAGCAGGAAGGGGTCGCGGCCGTCCTCGACCTCGCGTCTGTCGAGGTGGTTGAACCAGGTCCCGCCCATGTAGAACTCGCTCTGCCCCGCCTCGGCCTCGTCGACGTACGGGAGGAGGCTGTAGAGGTAGACGACGGTCGGGTCCAGCTTCAGCGACGCGTAGAGCGGGAGGAGGTGGGTGATGTCATGCGGGCCCGGCTTGATGGCGGCGGCGTCGATGAAGCGCATCTCCGCCCGGGTCTGGTAGATGGCCAGCATCAGGTCGGCCACGTGCTGCAGCCGCGCCTTCGTTTCCGGGGATAGCGCATCCATCTTTCAACTAACAACCGAGTGTTGCGATGCTGGCCGCTGACGAAAACGATGGGTGAAATGGGTTGGGGCGACGAACGAGTTATGCACGGCGCGACGCGAAAAACATAACCTTAGGTACTTACCCAGGCCCCTGAACGGCAGTGGTAGCGACCCCCGGAGCGGCAGGTCGCGTCGCCTTGGCGGGGTAGTCTTGGCATGGCGACCCCACCTAATTACCACCTACGCTGATGTTTGTATTTGATCTGTTTTTGTTGTCAGAATCTGCGTTTCGCGTAACCCTGAACTCCAGCTCCCTTCTAGCAAGTGTTCCCTTTCCCGTAGTACCATATAAGATGCTTGAATCTTCCACGTCGCCTCCTCAAAGCAACTTAGCATGGCTCCGAGAACCTGGATATGCGCTAAGGCCGATTGATGAACCCACGAGAACTGCGTGCGGTGTGCCTTGGCTCAGTGTGCCCAATGTGATCTTGGTCGACCGCCAGTTCTCATTGGATCACTTTGCATGATGTCCTGACCTTAGTTTGGGGCTGAGCCCCGAGCTGCAGCTTTCATCCTTGTTTCTCCCCCAAACCGGGCGACCAGCATAGCCTACCGGAAGCAGTGGTGGCGTCTTGTGGTACCGCACAGGTTACTGTGTGGGCAAACATGGCAGCCAATGTGCTCTACCCCGCTTGTGTGTGCCATGAGAAGAAGCAAATCAGGCAGCAAAGACAGACAAGGATTTTCTCAAAAACTTTCGACCTACTCCAGAGGCACTCAACCCATCTGCCGCTTCAACCCTCGAGAATCTCTCGCCTGACCCATAGAGGATTCAAGTCACTCTTGTGATCCAAATGACTGAGATCCTTGGGGCTACTGCAGCTGGCCTCCAAATCGCGGGCCTCTTCGGTCAGGCCGGCGTTCGTGGCTACAAGTTGTTCAAGCAGCTGCAAGATGCACCGGATGAGATCCGTCGCAAATCGCAATGCCTCGACGACTTCCGTAGCCTGTGCAGCTCTTGCCAAGACACGTTGTCGATACATTCCGCAACAATCAGCGCGACTGTCCGGAGCGAAGATGTAGCCCGCCTCCAGGACCTCATCAAGAGAGCCGAGCAGTCATTAGGCTCCCTTGAGAAGATACTGAACAAACTCCGGGCCTCAACCTCTGATACCAAACTAGAGGCTTGGGCCAAAGTCGCTAAGGCGGTAGTGAAGAACGGCAATATCTCGGCACACCTTGGCGAGCTGGACAGGATCACAGGGCATATCCGTGCTCTGTTCGAACAGCAGACCTGGATGATATCCATGGAGCATAGGTTTGTGAAATCAACCCGTATTTATGTTGGAAATCTGCTGAAACTTATTTGCGTACCGCGTGGTAGCAGCATGACAGCCAACAGCCTTTCCGACCTTCAAACCAGCGCCCACCAGATTCAAGCCGATCTTTTGCTTTTGAAACAAGAGCAAGCGAGGAATGCCGCAGATCAAAACTCTGCTGTTGCAGGCCTCACGTCGTCGATTGGGCTGTCGAATAGAGGGCACGATGGTATAAGCAAAATTCTAGAAACAGGATTCGCCTCCTCGAAATCATCGATGCAAACCATGGAAAAACTGATGCGATCTCATCATACGGAGTTGGTGCAACTTATCAACTCGAGGACCGCACCTGATGGGCTTCACACGACCGATGCCTCTTCCCCTTCGGGGGCTGTTATAAGTCAGGTATTAAGCTTGCCCATGCTTCCCTTACCCCTACTCTGAAGAGTTGTCCACATCTAAAGACTTGCTACCGATTCAAAAAGTCATATCACTGATCATGTGACTGGCACACAGACGTCCCAACGAACGGCACATGTTTCGGAAGACACACTCCAAGCAACCGTTGTGCGCATTCCATTCAGACCACGGAACTCAGGAGTCTGTCCCTGTCAGCGTGTCCCATTCAGTCAGATATACTTTGTCCTTGGCCCAGTAGTCATTATCAAACGTACGATGGGCGCTCATCGACCTGGATGCCGACACTACAACGGGATTACGCAGACCAGAACAAAGGAATGGTTTGGGATGGCCCTGACCAGCCAGTATGGTCGGACCTGGGCAGCATCTCTCACGAGAACCATTGTCACTCGGGCCAGTTCATTTTTGCGTTGGATGACATACACAAGGGTCTTTGACGACGATCAAAAGGATATCCCTGGATTTCGCCGTATATCTCAAGCGCAAACAGCCATAAGAAAGATTCGACAGGGTAGTACCAAATCGTTTTGGGAAGTTGGCGAATTTTCCGTCCTGCCCTGCAAGCCAACTATTGTCGAGGTTCGGAAGTGTAGAGAAGTCCTTCTAAAATTGCGAGACGATCTGGAGGAGGACTTCAGTGTATCTCGCGACTGGGAGGGAGTTCAGACAGCACAAGGGAAGACGCTCCTTTTCGTAAGTATATACTCTGATAATCAAGTCCTTTTGCTGAGTTTGAAACTGAATAGCACACTCCAGGCTTTAGCTCATCTTATGGGGTCCCTTTGGAACGCACAAGAAGAGGTTGTTGATCTATTGGACTCCATCATGGAGCTTCTGATTGCCGGTGGTACGCCAACGGATGCAATGATATTGTGCAGGTGAGTGGTTACAGTGCTTCTAGAAGGTTAGGTGATTCTAACGTGGACAAATGATAATCAGCACCGAACAAAATTACAACATCTATGGGGCATGGGATAGACGGTAAGGCTTAGGCTCGTTGAAACCATATCGCCGCAAGGTGGTTTCGCTGATAATACAATACCTTAGACGCGAAATTTATCACACAGCCCTCTCATACATCATACTAGGAGACGGTATCTATCAACCGGATGATAACACACCATTTCTCCAGCTCTTCGCCAAGTGGAATGTTCCATCCCTTCCTATTGCTGAAACTCCGATGGACTTCAATTTAGCAAGGCACCTTTTCAATGCTGTCCCAGAGTTTGCAATCGGTGAGTAGCCACAGTTGTACGAATCGAACAATGATGTCTAACCTTACTCACAGAGCATGGTTGTTCGCGAATTTGTATGGCTGTTATTTCTAGAGACACGTACCAGCTGGAGCGCCTCATCCAGAGTGGCGTGAAGATTGATTGCCCGAACGATATCGTCTCACCCCTAGCACTCGCCATAGGTTGGACCAAGGGTTTCAAAATATTACTGAGGGCAGGTGCAAACACATCACAAGCTACTCAATGCGCTATTAAAGATGGAAATGTCAGGTTCTCAAGGCGACTCCTAGCCACCGATCAATTTCTCTTCGAACCCAACGCTCTGGCATGTGATTCCAGGGGCGAACAGCCGTCAACTCTTTGGCCCGATAACATTTGGGGATGTTCAAGCTCGATTTTGGGTTTTGTCCTACAATACCCCCAGCCATACAGAACATTATTACAGCTAGCATGCGAAACCTGCGCGGTAGCTCGGTGGAAGCTTATGGAAACAGCCAAGAACCATTTCTCCAAATCACAACTCATGGAGTTCGGATGGAATTTCAATCACTTCAAAGGCCATCTCATCGACTCAGTGGCGCTCAGGACCTACTCCGAACTGAGAGCTAGAGGGGTGGCTCTCGAAATGAAACTTTGGCCTGGAACTACAGGAACCATTTATGAAAACAAGTATATGACTACCGAGGTCGCCGAAATGCTTTGGGCGTACGGGTTTCGCCAGATCGATGCAGTTGACGATCTAGGCAGGACGCTGCTGTCAAGGCATACTGCTCGGTATAGCCGACAGTATCGACGCGAAGCCTTCGACTTGCTCCTCTGGTTTATCAGCCATGGAGCCGAAACGATGGTTTTCAGCCGAATGAATAACGCCACGTTTGTCCATGTACTTGCGTCCAACATGAGACGCAGTTTCAAAGGGGAAGATCCTGGTCTTTATGATAGATCACTATCGGCGGTCTTGGATAAGGCTTGTTCCCTCCTTGGCCTCGTGCCTAGGGACTCGTGTCGGTGCTTCTGTTCACGAAATGGTTGCTCGCCCATCCAATCACTCTTGCGGAAGTCAAATCATCCGAGACGTATCCCTTTGACCGAGAAAAGGGCAATATTTGACAAGTGGCGCTTTCACTGCCCGCAAATGCTCGCTGAGGCGGACAACTTCACTGACCTCTGCAGGGTAGAGATTTTTGACCGCCTTGCACTGCGACATACATGCTGCAGCCTTTACAGCTACAATCGGCTGGAAGACGTGCAATCTGTTGAGATGGGATGCGTGCCTCCGATCTTAGAGCCCGTCCGGAAAATAAAATGCTTGGTTCAAGGCTGGAGGGTATCATGTCTATTTACGAAGAGCTTACAGCGACCTATTTCGATAACTTCGAAGAGCTCTGGGAGACGTGGTGGATGGTGGTAGAAACATATATCCCGCAATCACTAAGCGAACGGGAGAAACCCACCAAATCGGTCGACTTTCTAGTTGCACCAATACTTACAGACAATTTGGAGGATGTCTTGCGAGATATTCGCAGGCATGTTGTTCGAACCATGGAGATTGCTATTGCAGAAAAGGAACAAGCATTGGAATGGTTGCTCGAACGTAGTGAGCTAGGTGTTGAGGTTTAGTGTTCAATGTTGGCACGGCTAGTTACAGATTACGAGCAGACATGTTCCTGTTATTTCGTAAAAGTCATGTGTCTTTACAAACTGTCTATGGCCTTAGCGCAGCTTTGGATAGCTGCATCTCTATAGCCTCTTTCCACCCATCCGCCCCGCGTACCTCCGCAGCCCAGTACCCCAGCATCCCCAACACCATATGCACCGCCTCCCTCCACCCCGACGGCATATGCGCCCCACGGCTCGCCGCGATAGCCAGCACCAGCGAGCTGCGCGCGCAGCACCGCATCATGAACCAGGTCCCGTGGTGTCTGTGCAGGAAGACGGGCCGGTTGATGTGCAATCTGCGGACATGTGCTTTGAGTCCGCGATGACATATATCCCGAATAAAAGGGGGGTGCTCGTGCAGCGGCCGGCCCGCGGCGAGAAGCTCGATGGTGGCCATCACGAAGGGCCAGTAGATGAGTTCCCAGAGGTCGTATAAGTGGCCCCGTAGCACGGCGCGGCAGATGTGCTCGTCTTGTCGTTCCATCTGGGTAGCGTCCTGGGTGATGGTAAGCTCTGTCGGGAGGCTATCTGCCCACTGCCGGGCTTGGTTCTCATACTCGGGGATCATACTGGCTAGTGCCTGTAAGAAATGGTACGTGTCGGAGCTGGCAGAAGCTGTATTCGTGGTGCACCGTTCGTGGAGTGTTCTGATCTCGCTGCAGAGTCGACTGTTCAGCCTCCGTAACGAGATCTCGGCCAGGTAAAACAGCCAAGAACCCCGAGCACGCAGATCGACCGGGTCGGTAAAACCATCCGGCGTCCCCACCGACGGGGGCGGGGGAGTGGGAAAGAAGGTAGGGTAGTGCGTGCCAGAGTCGGTGGGAAAGTCGGTCAGGGCAAGCTCTTGCCGGACCTCGCGTTCCGATTTCCACGCTGACCAGTAGACGGCCTGCTCGAGCACGTCGTCCGCCGAGATGTCGGAACCAGGGCTGGCGGCGGCGACGACTTGGCTCGAGGGGGATTTGGTGAGGAAGGGGAAGTTTTGGCAGGCGGCCAGGGCATTTGAGAAGTAGCGCCACGCGTGCGTCAGGCGGAACACGCACATGAGGTAGACTCCCGAGAGAAATAGGCACTGTGTTCCTATGATGGACGGCTGTAGTATCAGCGGACCCATGCGCTTTTGAGCAGCATAGAAGAAAGTCTCCGCATCTCGGTAAGCCTTGGTGTGTGGTGCTACGTCGTGGCTTGGACCCGAGGGCGTGGAAATCGAGCCCAGCGCGCAGACCAGCATCGCGAGACAGGATGCGGGCGACCAGTCCAGACCTTCCATGAATGCCACCCTCACTAGCCTTCGCGTCTCTGTCTCGTCGAGGATGGGGTTCTTGCAATGCACGTGCATGAAGAACCGGTCCAGCAGCTCGTTGATACCGTGCGTCTCCAGTTCAGCTAGCCCTACCAGTGACCCGATGGATGAGCCGCTGCCTGGCGAAGAGTGACAGAAGTCGACGGGTGAAATCGTTTCGGGGGAGACAGCCCGGAAAACTCCGAGGTTGAGGTCCACCCGAGGATATGCTCCAGACTCTCAGGAAGCACGCTTCTCAGGGGAGGGACGCAGATCGCAGATGCCGATGCTGCTGTTTCAGGGCTCTGCATGGCATATTTGAGATGTAAATGCCCATCCCGGTAATCGTCAAGCATTCTAGAATTAGATGGTGCCTTGTTGCGTTCCGATGCATCAGGCTGCTCCGGCGCGCCAGGCCTCTCTCTGAGCAGATGCTCCAACTCATCCAGACGTTCCAGGATTCTTAGGCTGGCCGGATCGAAGCTGGACAGGTCGAACGGGGACTGGATGCAGGTGGCCCCCACGCTGAGACAGTAGGAGCAGCTTGGCTTCGCATTGTCGCACTTTGTCTTGCGCGCGCGGCAAACTTGGCATCTGTATTGGTAATCATTGGTATGTGCATTTACTCGCCTAATACCCTGGACGCCCATTTCATGAACCAATGAATGTTTACTCACGCTGTGTTGGCCCGTTTTCGGGGGTAGAATGCATTTCCCCTGGCTGCTGGGCGCTTTCGGGGATTCTCATTAGTATCTGCCATGTGATCGTCTAGGTGGATTGACCGGTAGTCTCGGGTTCCAAGAGGAATGGTAATCTCAACGATAATCCGGGGCATGGAAGTCAAGGCAAGGTCCAGCGGGTGGCGACCCAGCGTTAAGAGAAGTACTCGGGGAATCTCGCTCACGTGTAGAGTCCGGTGGTTCTCCCCAGCTTCCCCGGCTTTCCGGAGAAGCTGGGGTGATCAACAGGTGACAAGCCGTCTCCATGGTGATGCAACACGGCCATCTGGTTGGGTGCGCCGGTGTGGACCGGTATCCGCTGCGGAGTATCCCACGCAGGTCTCGCACTCATTGGCTCGGGGAGGCTTGGCACGATTGGGAACCAACGTCGGATCTGGAACCTGTTGGTCGATGTCTCACCACTAACCTACTGACATGAGCCAAATATTAGGACGAGCAACTTCTATATCTGTACATCCGCTTCACAGGCCGATAGCTCGATAATCGGGTCATACTGCGGGGAAATGGTCCTACAAAACCCCGAGACCCCATGGGGTGAGGGTCGATGTGACTCCATTTGGTCATGAGCAGCATATTACAGTGAAAGAACCTATCACTCTATCGTGAATATGAGAATCCACCGCCGCTTGCAGTTGAAGAAATGGAGGTCAAAGGCAAAACTGAGGTACCTCACGTTGTCCGTGTGAATCGATTCGACATCGACAAAAACCAAAATAGAGTCGACCCCCACTTCAGACACGACTTGGCTTTCCGTGATGTTCTCGGTGATCAGGACTCGCACTAATCCCGGGCGGTACTCTACGCGAGATCTTCTCGTCGCCCAACGAAGCCTCTGTCGTCTCCAAGCTCATCCTTGAGTTTGGTCCGGGGTTCTACCTGCCCCAGGCCCCGATGGCCACCTTCGAGATCTCGCCTGTCGTGCTGTGCAGTATCGCGACGGCCAGCGTCAACCTCGGCCAGTTCCTGTACAACGCCGTCATTGAGGGCTTCGCCGAATAAACAGTTGTCTGGGCCTACCATGACCCCTTTTCGTGTCAGGTTTTCTTCTGCGCGGCCCTCTTGTCTGGTCTGCCCTTTGCCCCAGAGTCTGCATTTTCCCTGCTACGGGGCCGCCGACGCGACGAGACACGCAAGGCCAACCGCGCGCTTTACGGGACCAGAATCATCGGGATAGATATCAAACTGGCTATTCTCGAGCGCACCATCGCTGAGGAGTTGTCATCGCCGTCACTTGAGAAGGGCGGGATCAGGCAGTGCTTCAGGGGAACGACCCGGGTGCGCACGTTTATCAGAATGAGCACGTTTTCATGTGCCAGCATTTCGTAGGCATCGCCTTCATCCTCAGATACCCAACCTACTTATTCCAGCTCGCGGGCCTCGACCCGTGGCGTAGCTCCCACTTTTGGGAACCTCCTCAGCTGGTTCAACGTCGGCCGCTTCGAACGCCACAGCGTGTCCCTTCTGGGCATGCTGTTGCTTGTTGCTATGACGCTGGCGGCGGCCACGCAGGAAACTATGAGCAATACCATGAACTTCACCATAAGGTTCCTTACATGATCAACCCAGATAAGGGCTCAAGCTCGGCTTCATTGTTAAACAGGGGCTAATACGCTCCACCCCATATGTGTATATAAGACCTGGAAGTCCCCCGGACTTCCATCCCTAGATCTGCTGTTCAATCCAACGATGTTACCCTTCAGCATCTGACATTCATCTTTTGGGTCATGGTCACTTTGGCAACTATGTGGAGCCGATTCTCCGCCCCCAAGCGCAAGGGTCAATCTTTTGACGAGATTGACCGTATGCTCCAAGAAAGGGTTTCTCCTAGGAAGACAATAGAGCATGTGATGACGGGGGAGATACGACGCTATGGCAGCCAGAGATGAGATATCAAGACGGAGACAGGCAGGCCGGGAGGCCAAGGCACTGCCTGAAGATGCCTCTGTGCAATCCCTAATATACCGAGTCACATCCAGCAGAGACGACATGATCCCGATTCTAAGATGAACACAAAGAACATTCAGCTTTGAATTTCACCCTTGAGTGAGAAGCAGACAGTCTGCCAATAGAATCTGCCGGAATGACACGTTCATTCGCCGATTCAGTAATGATGAAACCATGACTCTGGAATAATCCAATAACCGCGTGGTGGGACCAGGTAGAGCAGCCTGAAATGTGTACGACTCAGCAATACATGGGTACAACAAACACTTCCAGTTGAATAACAGGCATTCAATGGAATAACAGCAAGCATTCAATGGAATAACAGCAGGCATACAATGGAATAACAGCAGGCTTTTAATGGAATAACAACAGGCATTCAATGGAATAACAGATCGAATTGTCCAGTGGAACAACACAATGGTCTAATGGAATGCCATGTCATCTATGGTGGGTGATTATGCCAGTCCAGCGACAGAATGGAATAACCAAGCAGCTTATCACAGCAAACCCGGGAGGCACAATTGAACAAATGAATGGAGAACAAGGAAGCTTCCTATGCTATTCGATCGTAGTCTACACAATTACCAATCTCAAGGACGGAATGCACAATTTAGTGGACTCATATCCACAATAATCCAAACATGAAAGTGTGGTCTGTAGCCACATCAGCGCAGATACCGAGCGCTTCCCAACCCCTTTCCACCCAGCCAACTAGGTTCACTAGATCTCGTCTGGCGCTTATTTGGCCTTAGCCAGGCCAACGGTGCCCTTTCCGAGGTCGTAAATGGAGTACCACTTGCGCAGGAAGGCATCACCGAGGATAGCGAGGGGGCCAACCGGAGCAGGGAAGTCCATACCCATGAACGTGGAGATGCAGCTTCCCTGAACCTCCAGAATGTAGTCGTTGGCGCTGATGGCGAAATCGTGGCCACTGAGAGTGAAGGTAATATCAGGCAGAGAGTCGCGCGCAGAGCAATCGACGGTGTATTGGCCGTTAAAGCCCTTCTTGGCACCAATCTCCTTGTTGAGCAGATCGGCCATATCAGTGGGAAGGGCAATCAGGGAAGTACCGGTGTCCAGAATGACACCAGTGTTCTCGAGCTCGGCAGTCTCCTTTCCGAAGGAGATGGAGTCGAGATCAACCTCCCAGTAAGCCTTGCGACGGAGGGGAATCTCGGTGATCTTGCCGGTGTAGTGGTCCTCGTCGACACCGCCGAAAACAACCTCGGAATCCTCCTCACCGCTGTTGCCAGAGAGGTAGAAGGCGAAGACGGCCTCATCAATCAGACCCTGGTTGATCATCTGGTAGAAGGGAGGGACGATGCCGTTGACCGAGAGCCTGTCGAAGCCCATGCCCAGAATACCGTCGAAACGGCCGAAGGCAAAGGCAAGACCAGGCTCGCTGGTGGCCTCGGCGAAGTCCTGGTGCTTGATAGTCAAGTCACCGATGGTCATGGAGTCCTGAGAGACAAAACCGCTCAGGCTGCCAGAGCCGTATCGGATCTCGAACTCGGTGCCGTTCTTCTTGTAGGTCGACGAGGACGACGAGTCGTACTTGGAGTGGAGGTAGCAGGCGATGCTGCCACACTGCTGGGAAGGAACCCAGAGGTTGGAGCTACCGGTGTCGAGGATGACCTTGAACTCCTGAGGGGGCGTGCCGATGGTGATGTCGGAGAAGTCTGTTTCAGCCGAGGGATTAATGTTAGCACGTGCGTGTGTCAGGCGATATCATAAGCCGGCCGCTGGATTGGAGAGTAAAGGGGTATCGGGTATTTAGACGTACACTGCGCATTCATGAAGTTGCTGATGGGAACGGGGTGGTTCTTGTCCGTGGCGTGCATGGAAGTGTCCTTGAACATGGCCTCGGCATGGCTCTCGGGTCTGCCGCCCATGTACTTCTGGCCAAGGCCTCGCATCTGCATATCGATCGGGTAGGACTCCTGGATATCGCCGTCAATCAGTAAGCATGCTTTCCCTTCCATGATACGCGTTTCGGCGTTGCTAGATGGCTAGGACTTACCAGCTGGTCCGCGAGAGGGATCTTCTGAAGCTTCATCTTGTGGACTGCGGCGTCAGCCGAGCCCGAGCCCAGCAGCGCAGCGGCCGTCAACAAAGCTCCCTTCATGATAGGCGATGAGGTGGTTGTGATGTGAGAAATGAATAGGTATCGACTTGATGGTGTCGATGGAAGATGATGAAGGAAGGTAGGTAGGTTGCAAAGAGGAAGGGAAGGAGCTTAGGTATGACGACTCGGGTGGGTGCAGGTGGGTGTTTCATGCGCGCAGCAGCTAGCTCATAAAGCTACGCCGATCCGAGAGATAAGGCAGACACACTACGCCACCACAGCAACGCAAAAGTGGAGAAGCCGGGGAAGTCAGCTTCGTACAGATCCATCCCCAAGAACGTAATTTGAACAAAAGATAATTGTGCAAGAAGAGGTCATTAACTTTAGCAGAACTGATTTCAGTCGTTCAAGAATTGAAGAATCAACTTTGAATTTAACGATTTCAATCTTTTCGTTTCTGCTATTATTCGCGTGTTCTGTAGTTATTGGAATCCAGATAATACCATCGTGCGCCATTGCACGACGGATTGCGCGGCCTCCAGCGCTTGCCATTTTGGTCATTTGGTCCTACCCAATACGGACAAATTGGCACTCACTAGCCACACCTTGTCCGGGCGCCTCCAGTCTCGCTGTTGCTAGGCCACCGCCTGAATGAACAGCCAATTATGATCCGACAATCGGCTCAAGTGACGCAGCGCCAAGACCAATAAAACTCCACTTTCAAGTAAGGTACCCGAGACCATCCAGTGGTCCGTCTGGAGTAACCCCATACACAAGTTGGCTCCAGGGGCAGGATAACCACGACGATTCGAATGCCCGTAGGTAACATCCGTATCCCCTTGATTGCCAAATACCGCATTAGTTGTGGAGCGATTCTATACTTCAACTTCTGCTGTTACCTGCGCGTGTCACAAGTCCTCGACGGCGTGAACTCTCACCATTCGAGCATATCTAATATTCTAATTTAAGCGGAAGCTGGCCCCATAACTATTGCGGTATTTGGCAATCAAGGGATATGTCAAGTGGCATAACCATATTAGGGAACGTACCCTATATGGTTATGCGAGATGGCATGATCTATCTGGTGCGGGAAGCAATATTCATGATGGAATAACCTCCAGTGTCATAATTAACAGGCTAACCAGGGCTGCTACTAGCAAGATCCAGCCAACGGAATAACTGGTTCCATGGATCAGTAGGAAGGAACCCCTTTTTAATGCATCACCAGCATCCTGATGACGATGGAATAGCTGGTGATTAAATGTCCAACAGGTCACCGGGTAGCTGTCCGGATCAGAGCAATTACCTACCACATTATCTCTATTACTCCGGCATAAACATGCATAAACCGGGCATGGAGCAGTTGTGGAAATATGGGCAATAACAGTCTCCGGTTTCGACTCAATGCGCCCCCGCTGTGCTCATGGCTTTGAATACAATGTAAGTTAAATGCATGTGGCAAGATATCTAAAAGGAGTCACGGGTAGTCAAGCACCTGGTCGAGAAGTACGCATTGAACATCATTCCCGGCTGTGTCACCTATCTCTCGTTCGCCATGTACACCTACATAGCTGCCACATCCACTTCGTGTTCACCGCGCCCCCTGGCCTGGTCCGCGTGCCCACATACATACAGCAGGGCCAAACAGACCGGGCACATTGGTCGCATACATCAACTTGACCGTGCGCTCGGAGCTGCGCCACAACTTGAGCTTTTCCCAACACGTCTTTACTGGCCGTGTAAATGCTAAGTTGCATGCACCATCGAAGAGTTACCATCTCTCTCTCGGGTGAAGAGGGGTGCTTATCACTACCCTCGAACAAGTTCTCCAGCTCCAGAGATCGAGGATCTTCATCCCAACGCTTGCCCAGGCATCAAAAGGATCACGATATCAACCATAAGGTGTCATTGACCCCTGCACCTAAGGAGGGCGGGTAATCAGTCTAGTTGTTGTTTCTAGGTATTGACTATTGGCACGGACACCTCTATAAATATGTGACTCTTGTTATGGTTATCCTCTTTTTCCAGCTCAAAATCTTTCCCGTTCGATTTCAGGCTTTTATATCATGCCTGATCCCCCCATCTTGTGGCCGAAGAATACTGATGTTCTGAGAAGGTCGCTCAGTCGAGTCAACGTTGCCCAGCTGCTGCGCCTGGAAAGCGAAATGCGGTCAGATCCAAAGCTGCAGTAGGACCAGAGCAACTTGTGTCTCTACTTTGTTCATTGGTCTTGCCTTCTCCATCAGTACCGGCTCCCATGGTTCCTGTTGTCGTTGATGTTGTGGGTAAAGAGCCAGATGACACTGCCATCGTTTTCGGGCCGCTGCCAGCTGTTCCAGTGGCTTGAGCGTGCTCTCGTGAGGTAGGAGTCGATTTAGTACCGGAAGAGTCTGACGAAGACTCGTCAGAGGACGACGATGAGGATGTGTCCTCCTCGAATACGCTCTGCCCGTAGGTCGGGCGTCGGTGACGTCGGTTCTGTCGCATCAGCTCGTCTGTCCAGGGAAGCGGGTCCTGGAACGCCGAGTAGCTTTTCTGGGTGTTGTCCTTGGACTGTAACGGCTTGACGGTAAAAGTGACGGTGAAGTCGTTGTGCTGTTGGGATGGGGATAGAAGAAGTCCGGGAACGGCTCGTCGTCATCGTCATCGACAAAGCCGTCCCGCCGAGGCCGCAGCAGGATCTTGGGTGACGTGGCCTCGGGCGTTGGGGCTAGGAGCCGGATGACGGGAGTCGGGTCCACGGGCATGGACTTCTTGGTCAGCTCGTCCGTGTAGGCCCGCGATGGTGGGGGAGGGAGCGGCAGGGGTGGCGAGAGGGGAGAGGCCAGTGTTATGTCGTAATCAAGGTCCCCGAGGTCACCGAAGGCTCTTGGGCTCTTGTGCTTTGGGGTTGGTGGATGGGACATGGTTGACTGCTCGGCCTGTCTTTCAGCCAAGCCCATAGGATGTTCCGGATGTTTTTGTGCTCTCTGGTTACTCAGGATATGTACATTTCATGGGTCGTGCAGTTTGCAAGTCACAGAGGCATGGCTGCTCGAAGGGTGGCAGTTGCCTTTGTTGCGGGGAAACGGATTCATGGGTTATGCCGACTGACAAGGTCAGTTCCCTTTGTTGTATCAGACCATTGTCACTACGTTAGATGGTTGCGGCCAGTTGGGTAGACGACAGAAGTGGGGGTTTTTCATTGTCTGGCATGTTAGCCATGAAATCATCCATTCACAGTTGCTCCCAGAGAAACAATGATCAAGCACTTTCTCTACATTCTCCCTGGGCAGCGCCTCCAGATCTCAACCTGGGTACTCGCTCAAAAACCGCATACTTACATAGCTAGCAACGGGGGAGATGAATGTTTGGCTACGGACATAACTTTAGCGTGTAGCATTCAATAAGAATAGCGAAACAGTCGTTATACCTAGTTCGTTGGCTCATAACGCCACGGTATCACAAATCAAGTAGGAATGGGATATAGTAAGGACTAGCTGGTGTGTTTCCCAGACTCAAATCAGTAGTAACAATCTCGTATTATCCTTCCATATGTCTCATCTATAACTGTCTCTCTCACATCATGATGCACTTACCTTGTCTATCAGTCACTTGTAAGTCAGTACCTACCAGCGCTTGGAGTCCAGATTAGTACAAGCCCATACCTTCCCTTACAGCATCATACCCGACATCTCCGCAATATGACCCGACTGTCCAGGCAGGCGAGGCAAATACTTACCAGGGCCACCATAGAGAACTCTGTCCAGCGCAGCCTGGAGGGCATCCGCGGTCGAGGCATCACCCTTGTAACACCAGCTCGTCAAGACCAACTGCGGGTAGTAGTCGGGCCGGTACCGGATCTCAGCACGCAGGTCCGTGTTGCAGCCAGCGCAGCTGTGGATGGCACCTTGGACGGTCCCACGGGCGGTGGGATCCAGCGGGATGTTCGCGAGGGTGGCGTCACCGTTAGGCCCAATGGTGTTCTCGGCGGCGTAGTAGACGGAGCAGAGCCGAGTGCCGGTTGGGTCGAGCTGGACGATGACGCGCGGGGTAGAGCCAAGGCATTCGCAGGCCAGATCAACGTGCGTGAGCTCGAATACGACATTGCCGCCGTGGCCCGCGACCGGCGCAAACTTGTTGTCCAAGTCGAGGGTGTGCTGCTCCCGGTAGAAGAGGGCGCCGTCCTGGTTGATGTCCACCTTGTTTCAAACATCATAATGGATCGCGTCGTGCTGTGCCCGATACCTCAGCTCCTTGTCCGTCTCCAGGAGCCACGCGGTGTCCATCCCCAGCTTGCGGTACTTGACCAGGCCATACAGCGCGGGCTGGATGTTGTAGACGAAGGTGGGTTCCCGGTTCGGGTGCGTCGCCCTTACGCTCCGGCACTGGTAGCTGGCGCCGGCGGCGTGCGTGAAGGACGGGAGGCAGACCTCGGGCGAGTGCAGGCTCAGGCACGGGCGGCAGGGCACCAGTTTGGGGTTCGCGTCGCGGTCCACGCGCTTGAGGAACTCCCAGGCGTAGTCGGGGTCGTTCCAGAAGGCGTTCATGTCGATGTTGCCGAGGGCCTGCAGGTCCTTGCAGGTCGTGGCCAGCATGGTGCGGTCTACCGGGTCGGTGGTGTTCTCAAAGACCATCTTGACCAGCTCCGTGGGGAGATCACCCAAGTTTTTAAAGGCCATTTTGATTGATCTTGTTGCAGTCGAAGAGATGGGTGTGTGCGATGTAGTTGAAAGTGTGTGTGGTGAATGTGTATGAATAGGCAGTGATGATTGTCCTGAGAGGATGGGAGCTTCTGGACCAAGAACGGCCGGCACGGTTCCTTATATATTGGCGAAAATATGTCAACAATGAAGTTGCATATGGTTACACGTGGCTTGATTGAGTACAAAGTCCTACAATGAACCGTTCAGCTGAGTTCTGACATTGGTTTTGTTATCTGGGGTCTGTTCAATTGTTCGTCAACGAATCCTCACAGGCTTCATTCAACCGCAGCGCACAACTTCCATTGACGATCTGAAAATAGAGGCTGAAACCCAATTAAACCCCTGCTCGTGCGCTTCACTCCTTCAGCCCATTGCTCACACGCACTTTGTTGTCAGGGCATCCTCGACTCGTTAGTGGGCGTTGACCAGATTGCCTGTCTCTTCCGGGCGAGGTCAACAAAGCGATGCCCTCATAGAAACACGGTTTACTACTCACCTCATAGAAAATCTTAACAACATGAATTAAATTACAGGACTCGAGGTTACTTTATACATCGGCAATGCTTTAATCACGTGATCACAGAACGAGGTTGATACATTTGTTTGTGCAATGGTGGTTGATTCATCTGCTAAAGGCCTTCTCGTTCCTCTGGGGTCATATCTGGGCCATTTGTGCTAACCATTGCTTTCCTACTGCTGTTTCCCTTATCCGCTTGGTCCCAACGAGATGGGGGATCATAAGATTCGACTAACTCCCTCCATATCTCTCCTTCCTCCTACCAACCGAGGCATTCCTTGGCGACCGGCGGCAAATATCGGCAGATGATGTTTCCTTGGGCAATTCATGACTCCTCCGTGACCAATCGGCGAGAATGCTCACCCGTGACCTGGCGGCAGCGCTTGCACAGGAAGTCCCAGTTGTACATCGGCTCGGCGTAGAAGTTGGGGCATTCGCGCTCGTACGTGGGGCCCTTGTCGCAGGTGATCCAGCTGTTGCCACGCTCGCACTGGTCCAGGAACTTGAAGCAGCGGCCGCACTCCCAGTGGTCAACCTTGACGTAACACATTGTGTCGGTGTTATCGGTGAAGTGAGAGAGCTGGAGAAGGTTGTGTGGTTCGGGTATGGTTTGTTCTGGGTGCGCGAGAGGCGAGCGGTGGTGATGAGTGAAAGCGCAGATGGAACTGATGGTGCTCTTCTGCGGTTCTTGCTTCGTTGCGACGAGAGATGATGCGATCTACGGTTCGATCGCGACGAGTTGATTGAGAACTTTGCTTGGTTGTTGTGTGTAGGGTGAAACCCAGATGGAAGTGATGATGTGCTTGCTTGGGTCTTGCTTGACGATGAGATGGTTCGATGTGGTTGAGATGGTTGAGTGTGGTTATCTCAGATGAGGTTTCTGATGTTGTTATGAAGAGAGGAAAATTCCAAACCAGAATTCCTGTGTCCTTGGAGACGCCTTAAGTAGTCGCAGATTTGTGTTGGGTTGGAACGATTGCATTCAATGCAGATGGCTTATGGGTAGCAGTTTACCATAATCAGTGACTGCATAGGCTTGACACGGTAGGTTCACGCTCATAGCAGCTGTATCTATTCACGACAACTTCACCTCTCCTTGAGATGACATTGTTACAGCCTCCCTGAATAGGGAGTAATAGAAGTTGTACCATCACCTGCCGTACTTAACAGTTCTATCTCCGCTATTCCTATTATTCCTGCCGTTGCTCCTCTTCCCGCCGCTCTCATGACACATCAATCACTGTCACATCACCTTTCGATTATGAACGCTCTACTGGGAAGCTGTATGCTACGTGATTGAAATCTCAGTGTTGCACCAATCCTCGTCCGCTTGAGAAAGTAGCCAAGCGCCTGTGGTCAGGAAGTCAGTTCGTCGCGACCTCACTTTATCCACACCACGCCTCGTACTCTTCTGATACGGGATTCAAATGCTCGTTTTCCTAAATCACTGGGCCGCTCAACTCGTAGCATCACGTAATCACAGGCTAGGGGAGGCTGGGCTGGGCTGGGCTCTCGAGCTTTGCCGGGTACATGCAAATCGCGCGGTCACGAAACCAGGTAGCATGGCGGCGGCGCATTTGCGGGTGCCGGAAGAGGGCAGGAAATCTACTGCGAACACCTCGTGGGTGGTCACTATGTGAAATTAATGTGTACGCTAGATTGTATGATGCAACTAGACTAGAATCATTCAACACATCTATGATTGCTCTGCGTCTGGTGTAGTGTCAGGGAGCTCAGAAGCCTCCCCAGGTCTTTCCTCCCCCGCATTTGCGATCTTCAGCTCCGCTCTCTGTTCCTTTGTGACGTTTCCGCTATCCAGCTCTGCTCTCACGATTGTACTGTCCGCCTCTGCTCTCATGTTTGAGTTGTCCAGCTCTGTTCTTGCACCGCTACTATCCAGTTCTGCTCTCCATGCTCCACGGAACCACCGTTTCCACGTGGCAGTGCGAACACCATCTAGCTCCGGTGCACGTCCAATATTTGGTACCCTTTTGCTCTTCATGTATAGTACATACCGCATGATGAGTGTTATCAATATTATCGCGACTGCCACCCCGATCACTATGCCAGCAATGACTCCAGGAGATAAACCGGTGCGTGATGGATCAGATGGTTTGAACGTATTATTTCCATTGCCCGGGGTTTTCCCACCACTCAAGTCTGTTGTTGTTGGCTGTCGAAACCCAGACGACACGATGGACTTTCGACTTGCAGACACATCTGACGGAAAGAGTTCTAAGCCGCGCTCTGCCCACATCACAGTGAATGGCTGGTGAGATGCTGTGCCAGTGTCTACGTGAGTGAGGACATCAGTTGATTCGATCGAGGCCCCATCAAATACTTGAGTTGAAGAAGTTATCAATTTAACGCAGTTTCCTAGGTCATATGAGAACCCGCTGCAATAGAAATAATTAGAAATGCTTTGCTCTAAGGATACTAGCTGCCCAGGGGTCGGTTGGCTATTTGAACTCACCTTTGGCAACACACTTCGGTGTATGTGTCCACGATGACGCGACTCACGACCCAGGCCAACATAGGGGAAGGGCAAACGCCTGGGGAATACGGCGGGGTGTAATGAGGCATACATGATGAGTAAAGGTGATCGGGGGCTCCGCTGGATATCTCGACTGTTTGGAAATACACCTTCAACCAATAACGGCCGGCACAAAAAGGACCAGGGACAAAAATGGTAGTCAACGGCACTAATATTGTAGTTGGAGCGAGCGTAAAGGTAGGTTCAGGCGGCTTAGTAGTTGGAGCGGTTGTCGGTGTGTCCTGGGTAGTCGGTTGCTTAGTTGTAGGAGCTGCTGTCGGTGTAGTCGGGGCTCCGGGGATCTTTTCCATCATTACAGATTCGCCTCGAAAATCCCGGTACCAAGAATGGCTGTTGTCAAGAGATTGTGAAGAGATTGATCAAATGAACTCACCATACGCTCTTACATATAAAATGTTGGGAGAGAAGAAAGTAGAAAGCGCACCGCGGACGAGTACGGAGGAAGATAGCGCTCGTCACTAATGAGGTTTGCAGTCTTAGCTGAGTAGCTGGTGTGTATCAAGTTGGCATAACTGTACAACCTCACCCCATCTGATGGTGTAACTCGCTTCTTGCATTCAGTCACGAGCGCCATCTCCAGATCCTATACTGAAGCACATTGCCTAGGTACCATGACCCTGGGTGGCTGATCGCCCAAACACCACTATGATAATAGATATACTAGTTCCGAAATATCAAGTGAAGATCGGTTCCTGTAGAAGTTCGTGCAACAACGAGTCGAACGGAAGCGACGACGGGTTTCAACTATCGGAAAACGAAGGATGCAACTGGACAGCTACGCATACTATCGCAAGGTGGTACTTCCGCGGGCTAGACGGTCAAGTTTTCCTCGCTATCAGCATTGACTCATGTGAGTCTGCATGGTAACGTGTGCATAGTATGACGAGGTCTCAAACTTCAGCTGACTAACTCTTTTTTCCCTAGGCAACAGCAATTTCGCCATAAACTCGGTGGCTAAAGGAAGGCCGGCTTCCTGTAAGCCTGACCGATTCCGATAATTTCATTGGTGTTCCAGCGTGATCTATCCCATAGGGAGGATGAAACAAGAAGATTAACCTTAGAAGCAGAGATGCAGAAGCTGAGGAGGGCGAATGGCGCTTTACCACTCCAAATAGATTGATCTTGCACAAATCTCACTCAATCGGTCAGTCGATTACGGGCACACAGAGAAACCCAGCCACTTACAGATACCTGACAGTCACACACTCGGAAGTCCACCAATCCAGTCGGTGAAGGGTCTCAAGCACGCAGCGGGAGCGTGTAGATATATGCTTTTAGCCGAAACCAACTCAAGACTGAAGTTACCTTGAAGGAAAGAATAGCGCTCTCGGTGTTGTTCTCCTTGCTGGCTATGACTCAGACCCCGCTCCGTATGCTAGCCATAGACGTTTTTCTAAAACGCTCAGACACAGTCATTTATACGGAGGAAATGAGAGGCAAGGCGTTCAGGCACTCGAAAGATTATAACAGTCACTACAGGATCATCCACAACTTATCAAAAATGCTCCCAGCGGATAAAAGAAAACACCCTTATCGTTAATATATGTTAGCCCTGTGAAGCACATGTCAGCGGGGATCGGCTACATCCTGGCGGACCCTCATGCCGCTATGGGGCGCGTTTGGAGAACTCCCCGATATCCATCCACCAGATGCAGATCGTAAGGCTGCATATACATCGGATGTCTGTTGGTGGCTAAGTGAGTTGGCCATACGACATCCCTCTACGAAGCCGACGTAAGCTACAGTAGGCGATACGTCTAATAGGTGTCGACATCGTCACCAAATTCTTGAGCCAAAGGATGCCTTTGTCTAAGGCAATTGAGACGGTGTCCCCCCCCCCCCACAGGAGAAAAATATTGGAACTGGAAAGGGGTCGTTGTGTCGCTGCACCGTTGGCGCCCCACAGCAGTAAACCCGCTGTCAATGGGCTCCTGATACGGACCACCTACAGGGGTCAATCACACCACCCTCAAAGCTGGTCTATGCTGAATTAACGGAGTTTTATTAAATTTTAAATTTAACGTTTAAAAATTTAATAAAACGGATTAAATAAACTTTTAAGTATAAACTAAGTATAAACTTAATATTTTTAAAAAATAAAAATAAAATATTAAAAATAATATTAAAATAAAATATTTAAATAATGTTTAAACTAAGTATAAACTTAATTTAAACTTTTTAAAAAGAAAAAAAAAATTAAATTTTAATATTTTAAAGAATGTTTAAATTAAGTATAAACTTAGTTTAAACTCTTAAAAAAGAAAAATAAAAAATTAAATTTTAATATTTTAAAAAAAATTTAATTCAAATATATATTAAATTTAATTTTTAAAAAATAAAAATAAAGTATTAAATTTTAATATTTTAAAAATATTTAAATTAAATATTAATTTAATTTAAACTTTTAAAAAAATATTATAATATAATATCTAAAATAATATTTAAATAAAATATAAATTTAATATATATTTTTAATAATAAAAATAAAATAATATATAATATATATTTAAATTTAATATTTTAAATTATATAAATATTTAAAATAAATAATATATATATTTTTATATTATTTTATAGCTATAATCAATATAATAAATTTAAATTAATAATAAACTTAAAATTAAATTTATTATAAGATATTAATATATTATTAAATATTTATATATTTTTATTATAATATATATTAAAAAAAGAATAATAAAAAAATTAGAATTTAATAAAATAATATAAAATATTAAAATATTAAAATATAATATTATTTAAAAAAATTATTAAAAATAAGATTTTTATTTTTAATAAAGTATATACTTAGTTTAAACTAAATTTAAATTAAATTTAATTAAAGTTTATACTTAGTTTAAACATTATTTTAACCTTAAATAATTACCGTATTTATTTCGTTATTTAAAAACGTTTTAAAAAATAAAATTATACATTTTATACTTTTATGTATTTTAAGGGTGGTGTGAACTGCCCGCTAGCGACGCCCTGACCAACTTTGAGGGTGGTGTGATTGACCCTTGTAGGTGGTCCGTACTGTATCGCCGCTGTCAATCAAGGTATTAGCGTGCTGGGGCCCAATCAATTTCGCCCTTTGAGACCCGAATCGTCCGAACACCCTTGACACGAGTTTCACAAGGATGCCCCGGCTTTGGTCGCCCTTGGCCCCCCCCGTATTCGGCCTAATTCCGCACGAGCTAAGCCATCCAGAGCTCCTGACGCTAGGCCGCAACAGGGCGATTGGACAAATTGGCCGCAGAAGGAAGGGGAAAAAAGCATCTCCCTTTTTTTCTCAATAACATTTGGCCCCAGCTCCTCCACAGTGGTCATTTCGCGCGAAAAAAAAGAACAGGGCTTCATGGCAGGAGAGCGGGTTCATCATTAACTATATATTAATGCACTATGTCGCCATACATGACTTGATGGATATCTAGAATACATCGCTCGAAAAATTGGTCTATCGTCATGTTCGTGGGTGGTGTATTTGGGTGTGGGTATGTGTGTTCTGGTGGGGCGGGGCGCAGGCTTGCAGCTTTTGCTGGTTTTTTACACCGCAAGCCACCCAGTTAACTGTTCAATCGGCCACGTGGTCGTCGCTTCGTCTTTTATGGCTCGTCTTTGTACGGGGGCGGCGGGTTCGATTGCGTCGTCAACCGGTTCACGCCCAGCGACCGCCTCCGCCGCGTCACGCTGCTGCCGCCGGGCGACTTCTCGTCGCCGCCCGCCGCGTCGCTGCCGTTGCTCTTGCTCGTAGTATACGCCCCCTCCTGTTCTTGGTGTTGCTGCTGTGTCGGTGTTTGTGGTTGTGGTTGTTGCTGCGCTTGGGATTGTGATGGTGCCCAGTCCGCCGGCAGGCTGCCCTCGAGCTCGACGGGCCCAAAGGACATGGAGGCCGGCAGCTCCTGCGCCTCCTCAAGAACCTCGAGCTCCATCGGCTGCCGCGTGTCCGCGGGGGCCTCGTGGATGGTGCTAGGCGCGCCGCCGGTCGCGGGCGTCATCGGAGACACGACGTAGCCTGACAAGCTGGTCCCGGGCCGCGAGAAGGCAGGCGCGGGCTGCGCGAGCGGGGGGTCCCGGTCCGCCGAGTCGTGGAGGTTGTTGGCCTCGCCGCTCTTGGCGAGCAGGTCCGCGGTCGAGGCCGCCTTCTCGCGGTGGATCACCTGCTGCTTCCAGAAGTGGCGGCGCCAGACGAGCCAGCCGACGATGGCCATCAGCGCGGCGAACAGGATGACCGCGATGGTGATGGCCAGGATGGCTTGGAAGGGCATGTGTGATCTCGAGTCGTCGTCCGGGGGTGGCGTGGAGGTGGCCGTGGGGCCCGAAAAGGTCGAGCCGGGTACCGTCGGGTCCGTCTCGAGGTTGCTCAGGTCGGAGCTCTGCCAGCGCACCTGGATCGCGTAGACCAGGTTCCGGTCGGTGTGCGTGGTCAGTGACTCGACGTAGGTCCGCGAGCTGTGCCCGGCGGAGATGCACTTGCTGTAGGGCGTGTCGGGGTATGTATGGGGGCCGGTGAAGCAGGTGTAGCTCGTGGGGCAGCAGATCCGCGCCGTCTCGCCTGCGAGCAGCGGGCCACCGTACAATGGCGTGCCATTTTCCATCGCCGGCAGCGCCGTGGGGAAGTCGCAGCCTTCCGTGTAGCCGTCGGGGCAGATGCCCGGCGAGTACATGCCGCCCCGGTTGCCGTAGTAGTTCATGAAGTTGGGCGGCATGCAGATCGACGAGGAGAGCGGGTGCGTGCCGATATCGGTCCAGCGGTCGGGGCCGCAGAACTCGGGGGTGTGGAAGACGGTCGTGAGGGGCCCGGCGCCCGACGCGGCCCTCGTCGGCACGCTGCCGGGGTCTGTTGTTGTCATGGCGGCCATCTTTGTGTTGTGTTAATGAAATACAGAGAGAGAGAGTCCTGCTCACATCACCCGAAGGGGGGCGCGTGGAGGAAATATTGCTGATGATCAGCGTATTGGTGATCGGTGTAATCCGGACAGCGGGTTATTTTTCGACGTGGAGTCGTTCTCGTGTGTCGTGCTGAGGATGAATGCAAAGGTAAAAACCTCGAGCCGGTTCAGAAGATCGTACGACGATCCGCTGGAAGATCGAAAAAGCTTGGCAAAGCCCAGGTACACACTGGGAGCCCACCGGGAGGGAGAAGGAAAAAATAAAAATAAACAATAAGAGTAGAAAAAGGAAAAAAAGTGGTGGTGTTTGCAGTGCAGTGAATGCTGAGTCGGGTGGAATTGTCAAGAGATGGGATGGCGTCTGGCGGTCGTCCAATGCAGGTAAAAAGTGCGTGCATGATTGACCTGGCTTCGCCTGGACGGGCTTTCGGGCCAACACAGATTGGGTGGATTGGCGCAGCGCTGAAGGCCTCCCTAAGGGGCTGAGGCCGAAGCTACAGGCCCCGCCGCCCCGGTCTTAGGCCTGGAATGGTGAGCATCGCCGGGGCTTGGCTTCCAATCTGTCATGGAAGAGCCTCCCCTTATGCCGCCTAAAAAGATTGGGTATTGCGGAGCTGCGACAGCCTCGCACGCCCAACGCAGACCAATAGTGGCACTCGGTCGGGAGCTGAAACCATGTGCCGGCCCACTACCTAATATCGCCAAGGAGATACCCGGCAGCCCGAATTGCCAGGCTTGGTTCGGGGGGGTCGTCAAAAAGGCGACAGCGAAGGGGCTCGGCACACAACCGACCAACCAAACCCAGCCCAGTTGAACTTTTCTTCTTCTGGCTAACGGCGCCGGGCTAGAGTTCAGGTTACATACATGTTCCTTTCCATTGTCACCTTAGTCATTCGCTATCTCATACATACTCCAGTCGCTCTTTTCACACTACCTACGTCATTTTCGATAGCGGCAGAGACGGGATCTAGTAGTCGATCTTCTACATTCCCGTCCCCTGCTCTGTCTATCTCTATCTCTCTTTCTCTCTCATTTCCCTTGTGTACTTCACTTCTCTAACTGTCACTAACGTCGTTCATTCCCCGGTTTTATGAGATCTCATCTTGATCATCATGTACTATCCCAACACCACGTGGACGCGCCTGTTCATGACGGTAGCCGTGGTACAGTGCGTGGCCGCGTCGTTCCTTGAGGCGTAAGTCTGGACTTCCAAGAGTTCCACGCGCGAGTCATGTGACTTGTACCCCTGTTTCCTTCCTTCTTTCTGTCTGTGGTTCTAACGTTGACGATCTGGCAGCTATGTCGTCCTGGCCGTCGAGAGCAAGCTGGCGCCCGAGAAGGTGCAGGTCCCCTCGGGCCACACGGTGCCCATGTACGCGTCGCTGTTCATCTTCGGCTTCGCCTACGAGCTGCTGCTGTTCTGGGACTCGCTGCGGCTGAGCAGCATGATCCAGGTGGTCGGGCTGTGCGTCTACAACCTGCTGCTGACGCTCTACGCCATCTTCCAGCCCAAGCAGATCCAGCACGCGCTGTATTCCTTGTCCACCGCCCAGCCCATGGGCGCCGACCACACCATCCTCGACCCCGACAGCCGCGTCTGGGAGGACATCGAGCCCGCCCTGCTCGCCCTGGTGGCCGTCCTGGCGCTCGGCACCGTCGCCATCTGGTTCATCGCCTGGCGGCTCCACTCCGAGTTCGCCTGGGTCGTCTACAAGGTCATCCACGCCGACATCCGCATGAAGCGCCGCGTCTTCACCCTCGAGGTCAACGTGGCCCTCGTCAAGTTCGGCTTCTTCTTCCTCTTCGGCTTCCTCGTCCAGAACATCATCAGTATCGGGTACACCGGCGACCCCGAGTGGGGCATGACCGTCGGCGGCACCTTTGTCGTCTGGCTCGTCGCCATCGCCGGCATCCTGTTCGCGAGAGCCGAGCACAAGCCCGGCACGACAGTAGTCATCGTAAGTTCTTGACGACTCACCCCTGCCCCCGCTGTCTCAGCCTCCACAGTCATTTCTTATTACTTTTATCTTTTTCCTGTTTTCTTCCCCTGTTTTCTTTTTCCTCTCCCGTTTTTATCAGCCAACTGACTCTGATCCGCCCGCAGGTTGTCTACTTCGGAGGCGTGGTCTATCTGGTCTACAAGCTGGTGAAGCTGCTGAACCAGCCCGGCTTCCTGATGCTCACCATCTTCGGCTTCATCACGCTGGCCATCCTCCTGTGCACCATCGTCGCGGCCATCATGTGCTTCGCCAACTACGACAAGGGCCTCAAGTCGTACGGCAGCAACCCGGCGGCCCCGCAGACGCACGCGCGCTCCCCGAGCGAGAACCCCATGATTATGCAGAACACCGCCTACGGCGTCCGGCCGTTCCTGCCGCACCGGATGACGATTGATTGAGCGGATTATGTTGGAGTTATGATCACGGCCGTGCAAACTGGTTACGCCAAAGGAGTCCCGGGAACAGATTTATGGGAGGCCAGGCAACTCCGGGCAAAGCAGAACCGGGTCACGATAACAGTTTACTCGGATCCTCTTTACGACAAGGATGGGGGATATATTTGCACCGAAAGTCTGCATACACAGCAGCAGACCGCGAAAATATCGGCTCCCTTACCTGCGAAATTTGGTACCTGGGAGGACGACAGATTGCGTTCGATGGACGCATTCTGAGACGCGTTTATGCCCCTCATACATGCTAGGGGGTGGTGCACTTCGACCCTGACGATGATCGAGTCCCTCGCAGTGCGATGGCAATCGATATCGGAGTAAGGAAAAGGATCACTTGGCCCAGGGTTGGTGACCGCGGTACCATGTTTCCGAGATACAATGCCGGATCATTGGCTGGAGGGCGGCTCACAGTATACAGAGTCATTCTGGCCCTCGTCAAAGTGGGGGAGACAATATCATTTAACCATAGAAATTTTCCATCACTTCTTCGTTGATAGATATAGATAATTAGATACCCATTTCCTTATGGTTGCATAGCGTTGGCGAAACACATTCACTTACAAAAGCCTGTCCTGACTACTTATATATGCCGCACCTTGTTCTCATGGTATTACCTCACACGACAGATTGGGGACCGGACGCGCCGGGGTAGCCGACTCATAAGCCGACATGAACCGCAGCAGTGTTTCTTCGTCATCAGCCCTAGCCATCAAGCATAGCCCGAAAGGCCGGCCGTTGTAATTGAGCTGGCCCAGCGGCACATGGCCCAGGGGATATCCTAGAACAAGTAAGTTGGGCAATACATTAGCATTATCCGTTTCCAATTTCTGACACGGGCTCCCTTCACTTACCCGCTGCGGCGGGGTATATGCAAAAGGCCGAGTCTACGGGAGCAGCAATGAGGTCGACGTTTTCCTTCTTGAAGATCTGGTCGAGAATCTGTTTTGCCTTGGCTCGGAGTTTCTCGCCAAGAAGCTTGATTTCCCCTGCCGGCTCGTTCCTCTCTTGGGCTTTGATGAGATCGGCCTGGTCCGTGTGGGCTAGAATAACGGAAACAACGGTATCAGAGTTGGCCTGTCGGTGGATTTTGTGGAAACTCACGTGGTGGCATTGCTTGCTCGGCATGGTCCTTGTTGAACTGGATAAGGTCTTCTAGAGATTTGATGGGACAGTCGTCGAACGCCTCGATGAACTTCAGGAGGCCGATATGCTTGAACTCCCAGTCTGCAGGGTCAGCATAAGCAGTGTCGATGCGCACGCGCGCAAAGGGTGAGGGTGACATACATGCGATGGACATGATTGCGTCTTGTTCATCAATCGTGAGTACGGAGCAATCCGGTAACTCGATGGGATATTTGACTGAACAGCCATCTCTCCGGATGACAGAGATCATTGATTCGTAATCACCCACCTAACTCCTGTCAGTACCATCCATCACCCAGCCGCGCTTAGATTGGAGCCACAGGCTTACCATCTGTTCCAAAGTGCCGTCTTTCTGCTTACACATCTCCGGGCCCAGCTTCCAAATATCGGGATCTACGAAGCCCACTGCCAGGCCGTCCCACTTGTCGGATAATAAGATTCCTGCGTCCTGGAACGGGCGGCCGAGTATGATCTCCAGAAGACTGGCCAGGTCTGCGGGTGACTTCGCCATGGGACCAAAGCTGTCGAAGAACTCCGTCATCCGGTACATCCCCGACGTGTCCTGCCGGCCAGTGGTCGGTTTGATGGCGTAGAGCGCCGCTCGCGACGAGGGCGTCATGATCGAACCAATCGTCTCGGTGCCTAACGCTAAGGGGCTGAACCCAGCTGCGACGGCCACGGCGGAGCCTGTCGATGAGCCACCTGGAGACTGTGATCAAAGGTTCATTAGTCGTCGCTTTTCGAGGTTAGAGAAGCTCATCGTGACTCACCGAGTGGCCAAGTATGGACTCACCACCCTCGATGGCGCCCACGTACGGAGACAGCGTCTGTCCTGCCACCGCAGAACGGCCGGGGGTTGTCATCAACTTCATACCACAGAGCTCCTGTGTAAATCGGTCAGTAACGAAGGTCTGCTTCCTCTTCACTCGAAATTTGGGCATATTACCGTCATGTTGGATTTGCCCAAGATGATCATGCCGGCATCCATTAGCTTCTGCACGAGGCCCGAGTTCTTTGTCGCTTTGGCCGCGAGGAAGGCGAAAGACCCTGCTGTGGTCGGCATGCCCAGCTCATGCGACGTTACGAAGCAGTCCTGAGTACCTCTGGATGTTAGTTGAATTATGGCCCAAAGGGTCCTTCAATACAAGCCAGTGGTGACTTGCCTTGAGAACGATGGGAATCCCGTGTAAGTGGCCCCGGCAACGGTTCGCCCGACGCTCTTCGTCGAGGACGGCCGCTTGGCTCAACAGCTTTTCTCGGGGTGCCAGAGAGATGAAGGCATTGAGCGCAGAGTTGTGTCGCTCGATCTGTGTGAGACATGTTGCAATGATCTGGACACTCGTTATTGCGCCCTCTTCCAGAAAATGCTGCAGAGTGATGGCGTTCGTAGAAAGGGGGTCAAAATCCATCTTTTATCTTTGTTCCTACACGGCTTGTGAGACATAAAGGGAGGGATCTCGCCCTGTCAAAAAAAGCAGACGGAAAACAGATGTTGTCACAAAACACACTTTCGACTTAAACGGCTGCCTGTATGCTTACCCAGCCATGGGTGCCATTGCCATTGCCCATGTTAACACCACCATTTATGCAGAGCAGAGCGGGGTTGGGCCGGGATTAAGATCCTTGTTGCGATATGCCCCCCTTAAATTCGTGGCACGACAACATCGATTTTGAATTCAGAAAATATCAGTAATATCAGGTACATGCTGAACTGCAACGAAACTGCGAATATATTTTTGTTAATCACGGCCACTGAATCCCGGCTCGTCCATCTCTCTGAGGGCGTCTGTGCAGCTGGAAGAACTCCGAGTACGGACGAATCCGTCTACAATCCGTGCCGTTGTACACCTTTTGCAGCGTCTGGCAGTACTCGGGCTTGTAGCAAGCAAAGCTCTTCGTCTTGCCCTCGAGCAGGCTGGGCCGCTCCTCCCACTCCGTCGGCACCGTCTCATTATTCGCCGTCCCGTTCGTCGGCTTGGTCACGGTGCGCCCCTCGAATCCGCAGCGGTGCCGGAGGTTGTTGGCCTCTTGCTGGAACTTGACGCGATTTCCGACGCAGTTGACGCCACTCGCATCTTGTCAGTAACGGACAGATCTCCTCGGATAGGTGTATTTCGGATGCCTGGCAGGGTACTTACTCGAACAACTCGCAGCAGCCGCCGTGGTAAGAGCCGCCGTGGTAAGAGCCGCCGGTTCTGGCGGACAGGACTTTGTCGTAGAAGACGCCGTAGGGGATATTTTCTTGATAAAAACAGATTCGTGAGCATTCTAGCAAAGATGACGCTATAGAAAGGTAGGGACTTGGTACTCACTGCACTTTCCCAGATACTTGTCGGTCATGTCGACCTTTCCGCATTCCTGGGTGTAGTTGACACCGTTGCAGACTTGGATCCAGGCGTTGGGCCAGCTGGGATTGTTGTCTGGGTCTGGCTTCAAGCCGTGGGTGGCGGCGACTGCCAGGCGGCCACAGGCACCGACAAGCCAAGCGAGTTGTGCGATCTTCATGTTCTTTGGTCGATTGGTCGATTGGTCGATTGATGGTGTAGCGGATTGTCGGTGTATCTGGAACGGAATGCAAGGAGAACAGGCGGCAGGAACGAGAGAGGGAGCTGATCAGTCCTAGCTAAATATTTCATCCATGGTCGGAGTGTTTTCCCCGGGACGACGTCGTCCAGTTCACATCAATGCGGTTCGGGCCAAATTACGATTGGCGACGGGATTGGCAACCCGTGCGGGCTACTTGCTCGATGCCGGAGTGGTGGGGAAGGTTTGGGCCCGTTGCAAACGGTTTGTTTATCTCGACCCGGATGGGTGCTCGCCACCGTTAGGCGTTGAGAGATTTCCGCTGCTCAATATCACTCGCGAGCCAGGAACCAGCCGTTTCCGTTGGTCAAGTTTGAGGATGGGGATAGTCGGAACTTTCGCTCCTGGCTGATGTCGCTAGTCAACAAGATGTTGACGAAACGCTTTACCCTGCGTCGGGCCTCTGAACCCATAGTGAAGTAATTATCAATGCAGACATCTGTTGGTTTGGTTCATTTTTGAGGCTTCGCTCTTGAACTTGCTCTCCTTCACATGCACATGCTCTCAAGCTGTAGTTAGAGATCACCCCCGTTAACCTCGGGTGGTCCGTAGACGTTCTGAGTGGCACAGCCATCACTTCCGCACCAATCTTCACCCCACCGAGAATGCAGCGCATATGGATATTGAAGGTCCAGTGATACGGGAATCCCATGACATATTTGGATCAAGCGTTTCTCCACTGCTCAAGGACAACGAACGGCCTGAGCGGGTTTCTCGGGACACTAGACCAATAGATAGTGGCCCATCTCTGTTCTAACGGGAACCATCATTAAGGTATTTTCACTACCTAATTATGCCTATCAGTATTCTGAGAGTCGTGTCAGCGTTCAGCATGGTGCATCGTTACCTCTACGGCAGTAGGTCGAACATTATGTGACCCTGGGGCACTTTCACCCATAGACACCTTGCTGTACAATACCCAAAACCGACGAACGACGACACTTCGGACAGACGATCTGAAACAAGACTTGAGCAAGAGAAAACACAGAAACTTCGACTAGCCGATAATATAACTCATGCCAACCTTGGTTCATGACCTTGATGATAACGCCCTTAAAGCAAAAGCAGGAGCACGAGTGAACCCTCTGCTTTACAATCTCTGAAGACGGAACAGGCTGGGTATATTAGGCTTCTGGAGACTGCACACCATAAACCCATCTTTTCCACTTCTATCGACTCAGCCAAACCATTTTCGGAACTGATATAACAGTCGTGACAAGAGGACTGACAAGATGCCACGGCTGTCTCAGTGGTTCCCCATACTTTTTATATTATTTCACTGCTTACTAGTCAAGGCAGCCGGCAGCGATGAACTCTCGGGCGAAGAAGGACAATCAAGCGGACCGAATTGCTTCGAAATCCATGCAGCCGGGCCCATAAACTTGCGGCCCGACCTTGACGGAGTGCGTACATGTATTCCCAACTGGATTATACTCTATATGCGGTTTGTTGCTGACGCCCTCCTCCAGAGCCCGTTCCGGACCAACAGCACCCCGGCCTGTGCGAAATCCTTCCCCGGGGATGGGGTGAAGCTGGTGCCGAAAGACCCCCACGGCTACCCGATGAAAGACTACGACCTGAACGTGACTTGCATGGCTTGGCCCGACAAGTATGCGGACTTTTTGCACCCCCCGCTCCCCCCGCTGCCTGGGGAGGAGTGGAAAAAATACAGTTTCTGCGCCACGACACGGTTCTGGCACTATGGGCGACCGTTGCCTTACAAAGGGGCCCCGGACTGCCGCGAGTACCAGGACTGCACCATTGCTGACGCGCGCTCGCACGACTTCTCCAACACCACGACCAACGGACTATCGTGGGGCGGCAGTGAAAGCAGTGGGACCTCGCACACGACTGAACATGGCGAGGACCGGGGCCACACAAAAGGTTTCAGCATGGGAGCGAACCTTGGAGCCGGCAAGGATGGGGCAGCCAACGGCGGCATAAACATCGGCTTCGAAAACTCGCATTCCCACACCATCCACGAAGGCAGCTCTCACACGACGACCAGTAGCCTGGAAACGAACTGGCAAGTAAGCGTACAGGAGTCCACCGGCAACTCATGGACGGTGGGAACAACCTACTCGGCCCTACGTCCTAAGAACACCAGTAAGAGCCAATTCCCATTTTCCAAGCCCGAATCTTATGTCCCAACTACGATCTCTGCAGGCCTGGGACCGGGGGTTTACAAGCGAAGCCCATAAGGTCGTAGGGGACCATTTCGCGGCCAAGAGTCTCTTAGGAAACCGATGCTGACCACGAGCGCTATGTCAAGTCAATAAATGCGGCAGCTTCTATGCTATACCAATCTACCGTGGGTAAGTCAACACTTTCCTCTCGCAGTGTGCCCTCGTGGCCTCTCCCCTCTCACTCCTAATTACCGGGCTGACGAGAACGCCGTTGCCCAGCGTCTGCGGGGTCATGGGCTCCGACTGGCAGCAGAAGGAGAACTACGAGCAGTGGGCGCGGGTGGACGGCAAGTTCACCTGCACCAACTACATCGCCAAGGGCGAGAGCCAGGGCTACGACGAGGAGTGGCGCCAGTCGCTGACGACCGGGAGCCCGCAGTACCAGGCCTTCAAGACCGTCTTCGTCACCAAGGACTGCACGAGCCACAAGTTCCTGGGGCCCGAGCACCAGGACCAGCTCTTCAACGACGTCGTCATCTGGAGCGACTGGCAGGAGTGGCTGCTGATGAAGGAACTGGACAAGGGCACCGTGGCGCTGTCGACCAGCAACACCCGCCCGCACCACGGCGAGTGGTTCGGGTACGAGGTTGTCGACGATCGGCCCGACAAGCTGTTGAAGACCACGGTGGGCACGGAGTGATTCTTGAGATGTCTTAGCGTCCAGAGGCGTCTCCGCGAGGAGGGAGTTGGCGATCGCCAGAGGGCGGCTGCATATAATACCTAGTGGGGAGGGCTCCGTAGCCCTAGCCGCTAAAAGTGTGTCATTCAATCATAAAAGGGCACTCTGTGAATCTATGAAATTGAAATGCTAATGGTGACTTTGCTGCTTTCTACATCTGTCATTGTTGACTTGATGCCGTGGCATTGGTCAAGGTGCACTTACAAAGCGGCCTATGTATCTACTCCCAGCTATTCCCCTAGTGCCCCCCAGAGGACGGCTAGTGGTCCCACGACAGCTATCAAAGTGAAAGGTACGGAGCTCAGTCCATTAATGGAAGATGTAGGCACAAGCGAATGACATAGCGGGTGAGTACTTGAATAACGAATCAAGAGAACAACAAGTAACATAACAGGTAAGTAGGTATCAATTGATCAAGATAACGGTACAATTAAAATCACCTTTTTTCCATGGACAATGCCAACGTGGGCCACTCCGTTTAGATCGTCAATCCACCGTTATCTGCCAGTCACCAGTTTAGACAGATGAGATCACTTGGTCCCACTTGGAAGGTGCTCTCCCCACAAACCCTGCTGCGAGATCCAGGTACTTTTGTACTTACTTCTTTAGCCTGTGCAAGGTCCTTCCTGGCATTCCGTTACCCGCAAATCGTTTTTTTCCCCAGGCACCGAGAAACACTTTCTTTCCCCCCCCATTGGAACCAAACGCGTCAAACCTCCAGTCAGAAGAGTATTGCGCAGTTCGCGGACCAATCTCCAAGACGTTGCACCGCATGCGTTCTTAGCGAGGCTTCCGATCGTTCCAAACCGCCCGACGGACGCCTCATCCAGAGAGTGTGTGAGACAACCGACTACCTTACTTATGCAGCCCTACGCGAGGTCGACGACTGGCCATGGCTAAATTCATCAATGTGGCCCACTCGGGGCATTCCCCCAACACCGGCGGCGGCACCCCAACTGCGCCCCGCGCCAGCGGCGTCCGCCCTGACAACTACAGCCGCTTCCACCTTTCCGGCTTCTCCTTCTACCATGGCGAGCCCATGGACACCCACCAGGCCGTCCGCGACTTCCTGCAGAAGCCAGCCTTCATGCCCTGGCGCAAGTCGCGCGGCGAGGTCGACAGCTACCTGCGCTTCGAGACCACCCTGCGCGTCCTGTTCGAGGCCGTCATCTTCTTCGAGGAGTTCTGGGGCCGCCGCGGCTTCTGGGCCAAGATCCGCACCCTCCTGAAGCTCGACAATACCATCAGCGCCGACACCCTCGAGGACGCCGTCAAGCTCTACTGCGACGGCCGCCGCCACTGCCTGGCCAAGGTCCCCAAGCCGGGCAAGCCCCCGAACAAGATCGCCGAGCTGGCCGAGATTGTGGATCGCTTCCGCCCCGGCGAGCACGCCCCCATTCCCAAGGCGGACTGGGCGCGCCGCGAAGACAAGTGGCGGAGCAAGCTGTACTACGTCCTGACCAACCAAGGCGTGCACTCGCAGCAGGTCCAGGACGGCTCTTGCCACCCCGTACTTCTCGATCCCCTCCCGAGCCCCCTTTCTGCATCACCGAGGTCGGAAACGCAGAGACGAGACCGATTCGAGCCCCGACCGCGCAGCCCTCCGCGCCGACCATCTAGCCCTTCCCGGCGACCGCCTAGCCCCCCGCGACGCTCGTCTCTAGACCAGCCCCGGCAACCGAGAGAGATTGAAGCCCCCCGGGGACCCAAGGCCGGGCTTCCCCCCAAGCCACCAGCGCCGGCTCGTTCGAAAGAGCCGACACCTGCTGCAAAAGAGAAGGCAACAACACCGACGGCGCCCGCGACGCATCAGCGTGAATTGCCTGCGAAGTCGACTGCTGAGACAGTATCCCGAGAATTGGAACCGACCCACTCGGTCCAGTCGCTGGACGAACTGGTCGATACCTATAAGCACCCGTCAGACCCCTTCGAAAACCCCCGAAAGCGATCACGAGACGAGCCGCCGGAAGGCGCTGATACGGCCAACAAGCGACTTGCCGCTGAACCGACTGGCAGCTCCCCTCGGCCTAGCCGCCCCACTGTTCCGCCGATCGAGACCCAGCAACCTCTCTACGAGAACACCTGTTCACGATTCGAGTCCACGGTAGCTGAGGACACGCCGGCGACCCAGGAGCCTCAGCGGAACGAGAAGGTGGCTGTTGTAGAGGGGAATGACGAAATGATCCTCGACGCCATTGAAGTAGCCGTGGGGCCGGAGAAGCTATCAACAGAGTCGATGACCCCGGCCCACACCTCGGGTCAAAATAATGATACTGCAACGACCAAAGTAGCCGACAGGGTCAGGAGTCCCGACGCCATGTCGGACTCACTGTTTGTGGAAAAGACGGAACTCCCGGTAGAGGACGAGGAAGAAGGCACAGCGGAACCGGTCGACGCCATACGCGAGCTTCTTCTATGCCTAGAACAGCGCCAGGTGCGGCTGGAGGCGCTCGAGGCCTCGGCGGATTCGCAGAAGAAGTTGATGGAAACGTGGGCGGCCGACCGGAAGCGCATTGCGGAGCTAGAAGCGCAGCTGGGCGGCGGGCGCGCCTCGGATGCGCGCCAGTTCCAGTCCCTCCAGGACAAAGCCAGGGGGCACGGCGAGCAGCTGAAGCAGCAGTCTTCTGTTAACCAGCAGGTCGAAGAGAGGGTGGAAGCGACTGCCCGCGAGGTCAGAGAGGTCAAGACGACGCTGGGGCATTACATATCGGACGCGGGGCGCGCGAGAACTGAAGACTCCAAGGCCACGGCTCAGGTGCGGGAGGAGCTTTGGCACAAGTGCGAGACGGACGGCGAGCTTTTTCGCCAGACCAATAGGGCCGTTGAGGAGACCAATAGAGCCGTTGAAGAAGCCAAGAAACAAATGGCAGACGCGGAGTTTCAGAATGGGCAGCACTTTGCAGAAGTCGAAAGACGGTCTCAGGAAGTGCAACAGCAATTCAGCGATGTCGAGAATCGATTACGGCACCAATTAGAACAGCATGCTGGCGTCTGTAAGGACCAGTGGGAACGGCATTCCAGCGCCTGCCAGGTGCAGCGCGCGGGGAGCAATGACTTTACGGAGACGCGGCTGGCTGAGCTGCAGCGGCAGCTCGGCCAAGTACAAGTTGCCCTGCAGGCGCGCGAGGCGATCGATCGGGCGGCAGCACCACCGCCGCCAGCAACTCCTATTACTTCATCCAATGGTGCATTATCCAATGGTGTAGACCCGGGAGTATTATCGAGTCTTGACACCGGCACCTTTCTCGACACGATGTACTACGAGATGTCCAAGCTCCGCACGGCGATGCGGACGAGGATTCGCGCGATGGATGTCGAGGGCGTGCCGGACGAGGACGACTCCAAGCTTGCCGTCTCGGATATCTCCTATGAGCTCGGGCGTGTGCTGGACGTGGCCCGGAAGAGAATAAATAAGCTGTGATTCTATCTACGATCTGAAAACCAATTACTAATCAGTATTGGTATGTATATTATGACCAAGTCGGGCTGGGTGGGGTGAGGGTTGGCTTGCCTAGTGCTGTTACTTCATCGTGTTACGATTTAGGCGTATTGGGCTCTGTCCCATCCTAATAGCGATTTGCATTGACAAGATACATGCCCGAGATCGAGACTTGCTATGCTGTCCAGAGTTGATTTTGGTGTCCGTGGTCCTGGTATCGTCCCATATTTGGGTCGGTGCGGCTAATAGGGACAAGCAAGATCATGAGGGGGACGCTTTAGCTTTTGCTTGGTGAGTCGAGCCACCCGTAACTACGACGATTACTGCTATTGTATCACAAATCACGTCTTCATGTTCACTTGAGCCTCTTATCCAAAAGCCACATTATGTTTGCGATGTTGAGAGATCCCCACTAAGCTGCTGACATCTAGAGACTAGCCTTGTGACTTCGCACCGAAGCACCATGCGTTCAACAATGCCTTGGCTCCCTGCGGAGGTCTGGTACCTCATACGCGGGCTCTTGGAGGACGACAAACGCACCCTGTCGCGCCTCTGCCGAACCTGCAAGTCTCTGCGGGAGTTCGCCGAGCCGGCCCTGTACGCGCGCTACAGCATCTTCATCGGCCCCCAGGACCACGTCGCCCGGGCGAGGCGGTTCGCCGCCTTCTACCGCACCGTGCTGGACACGCCGCGGCTGGCGGCGCGGGTCGTCTTCCTGCAACTGATCATCGCCGTCCCCACCGACGAAGCCGGCCGGCGCAGCGCGGCGGACGAAATTGCCGCGCTGCTGAGGCGGACCGTGGCGGAGCGGTTTCGGTTCGGCTACGGCGTCGACCGGGTCGTGAAGCGGGAGTGGGGCGTGGTGCCGCTGGCGGCGCTGCTGCCCTTCCTGCTGCCGAACCTGGAGCAATTCCAGAACTTCGAGGCACGGCATTATCCGGCGCTCCGGCTGGTCCGCTGTCTGCACCGGGGCGGACGCCTGCCGTCCCTAAAGAAGCTTACGCACATGGTACTGAACCCCGACACCTTTGACCCGCGGGGATCGTGCGGTAGGCCCGACGCCTTTCGGCTCGGCAGCGTGGCGCCGTTGATGGAGCTGGCGCCGAACTTGCAGGACCTCACGTTTTATAGCTGTCAGGGACACGAGCCTACGAACAGTCGTCGCCGTCGTCGTCGTTTGAGCACCACCGACGACACCACCCACCAAGAAGAAGGAGAAGGAGAAGTCTCGTTCCCACCCCTGCTGCCCAAGTTCCCCGCGAGCCTGCAGAGCCTGCACCTCAAATACGGCCACTTCAACGCCGCCGAGCTAACGCACGCCCTCTCCGACTGCCGCCGCCTCCGGCGCTTCGCCTACAGCGAGGGGGGGCCCAACATGTTCAAGCCCGCCTCCGGCGTCCTCAACTACCACGACATCACGCCCGGCCAGGTAATCGAGGCCCTCCGCCCCGTCGCGCGCGACACGCTCGAGCGCCTCGAGCTCAGCCTCTGGTGCGCGCCCCGGCTGCGCAACGTCGGCACGCCCCGTCTTATCCGGGGGAACCTCGGCGACGCCTTCCCAAACCTAGCCGAGGTCAGCCTCAGCGCCGAGGACCTGTTCTGGACCCTCGGCCCCAAACCCACGACGGCTCTCGACACGGACGGGCGGCTGCTGCTCGACCTACTGCCGGAGCCGACGCTGCGCGTCCTCGAGTTCCCCGAGTTCGACGCGCTGCTGGTGCCGGACCTAAGACGGCTCGCGGAGGCGGTCGCGTGCGAGGGGCGGTTCCCCCGGCTGCGCGCGGTGCGGGTCAACGTGGCGCCCGAGGATCCGGGGAGGGTGGAGGAGTACATGCGGCGGTTCCTGCCGGAGCTGGAGACGCTGGAACCGAAACAGAGGGCCGGGCTCGCGGGGCTGTTTGGGCGGGGCGGGGTGGTGGTGGAGTTGGGGCCGCATTGGATGTGGGGGGATGGGGAGGATGAGTAGCGTGTAATCGCATGGATGGAAAGAAGTAAGTTGTGGTGGTGTGACACGGGAGGTGTATGGCATGCTTTGTTTTGCGGTGCTTGCTTGGCCCTCCTTCTCTCTTACATGGGAAGTATGAATGACACAGTAGCTGCGCGGAAGCGCGTTGAGTCGCCATCGAACTCACGTCATATTGTTTTGTTGATTACGCCTACAAATCAATGCGGATGCGCCTCGAGAAACGATGAATTCAAAGCCCCCAATAAATTGTCCAGCCTGGGGTGTCCCTATGCAGGCGCATGTGAGGACAACATCTGTATGATCAGAGCCAGGAAGGGACGGTTGGAGGAGGGGACCGTGCTGAAACAATAGCGGTAGTAGTCTAGACCGAGAGTCCTTGAAACGCGGCTGCGCGGCCCTGAATCACGACACTTTCCAGCTGTTAAACTAGACGCGATCTCTCTTGTGCATTAGTTGCTCGCTGCATCATCCTCCGTCCAAAACAAATCAGAAGCTGTGAACATATATCAAACGACCATTGCCCCATCTGCCAAGCTGTATTGCACCATCATCATCCCCGTCCACCAACACCCAATTGAGCGACGAGCTTTCCGGCGAGCTTCGACGAAATTAGGAACAATATGTCGTGTAAGTAACAGTCAAGTCAGCAAGCACAAAAACAGCCAACAAGCTCTGGCTAGCTAACGCCCTGCCACCCCGATCTCCCCGCTATCCCCGGCCCCTGGAGCTTCCCACTAAACCCCTGCCGCCACGAGCCAACACCCCGCATCCATCCCACAAGAAGCTCCAACCTCAACCTCCACCTCCACCAAGTATCATCGTGAAGCTCCTCAAGCCCCCAAATGGAGCAACAAGAGAAGAAGAAGCCCATCCTCCACCTACTAACCCTAACTACGTCTGCATAGTCCTCCAAGGCGGCTTCACCCTCACCAACAAAACCCCCCTCCCCGCGGGCGTCACCAAACCCGCCGCCGTCGCCGCCCTGCAAGACCACGACAAGTTCCTGCACGCCGACCCGCACCTAACCACCTACCGACGCCTCGCCTCGCCCGAAGAAACCTCGTCCGACTACGCCTCCTACAAAGTCCCCAAGTCCATCGTCCCCCTAAACAACACCGTAAAAGTCTACGAAGTCCACGACCACGTCCCCAACCCCGTCTGGTCCAGCGACGTGACCAGCCTCGAGGAGTTCGTCGACTGCGCCGAGGGCGTCTGGGTCCGGGTGCGGAGCCCGCTGGGGATCGTGCTCGAGACGACGTGGTTCATCTGCGAGAAGAAGAAGCCGGACGAGGACGGGAGCACGCTCGAGCTCGTACAGACGCTCGTCTGCACCTGTAACCGCTTGTTGGCCCCCATCTGCAAGGGCCAGGTCGACAAGGGCTGGCGCGGCGTGCACGAGAAGCTGATCCAGGGCATGGTCGGCGAGGACCGCACCACGGCGACGCAAGAGACGGCGGCGGCGGCTACGCTGACGGCCAAGGCGTCGTAGTAGTCATATCGTATAGGCCTAAGTAGAAAATAAATGAAACTGCAAGCCTGTTTCGAATTAAATCAAAGTGATGTGTTGATTGTTAGGCGTAGATACTTGCTGCATCAGTCACATTGAATTGTATATACATCGACGTTACGTGTACAGTCACCCTGACCACACATGACAAACACAGCTGCAATTCAACGCGCACTTTTTATTGATTATTTTTTGTCTCTTTTTTTTTCTTCGTTAACCTATGGGCCGCCAAGGATGATGGATGATGATGATAATGCAGTACCGCCTATTCCTGGGTATCTCAAATGCAAATTCTGCCAACCTTTGGGCCTTCTTTCTCTCTTCGTCTACGCATCAAAAGCCGTGGTCTCTCCGGCTATATCCCTCACCAGTTCCTTGCCATCCTCCGTCCCCTTTATTGCAAGCCTCCACTAGATGCGTGCCTGCTAGTGGCGTCTACTGGCGACCCCAAATTCAATAATTTCACATATCGAGACCAGATTGACCGTGTCCATTGTGAACGGCCAATCATGATCAGTACTTTTCTCTTCCCCGCCACTATTAACCCCGTCGATAGATGTGGCGGGCCCGGGTGACCGCTTCTAATCAATCACCACGAGGTTGTCATGGTGCTGCGGTTGCTGCGGCGGAGGCGGCCCCTGACGGTGCACCTGCTGCTGGCTGCGAGCCCTATTCATAACCTGAGGCGGCATCTTCAGGTTCATCGGTGCATTGTTGTTCTTCATCATGGGCGCCTGCTGGTTCTTAACCGCGCCCTTGGGGGCAGGGGGCTGCTGCTTGACGGCCTTGGGCGACGGCATCTTCTTAGACGCCTCCCGGATGGCTTGGTCCGTGGCTTGGAGTAGGAGCGCAACTGTGTCGTCCGTGGGGCACGCGGCACTCTTAATGAACCCTTTCCAGCCCTTGTCGCTGCTGGGCTCCCAGACCTTTTTCAACGCCTTGCCGAACTCGTCGTCTGGGCTGTTCGGCGCCTGGTCGGGCTGATAGCGCGTTACCTGCCAAAACGGCTGGCCCTGCTGACTCTGCCGGGTCTGGAGCTTGGCCTGGAGAGTGACTTGGCGGGATGGTCTCTTATCGGGCCCTGCAAATGTATATCTAATGTCAAAGCAGTCAATGGTCGCGCAGAAAATCTCCACGCGACCTTGGTTGTTCGCCTCCAGGGGGATCCATGCATCTTCGATGGCGTCAAATGCCTTCAGGATGGGCAGGGTGAAGGCGAGATATAGGGGTATCTTGGCGAAGCCCAGATGAGAGTTGAGCACGGTAGTGAAGCCGTCCAGGGCCCGCAGGTGGGGGTTACCCTTCTCCAGCTTCAGAGCGATTCGATCACTGCGGAGATCCAGTGTCGCCTTCCATCGACGCAGGTTGGCTTGAGTCTGCGGCCCGGCTTTGCGGCCAATGGCATCGCTGTAGCTGAAGACAACCTGAGAAAGCGTGATGCTTTCGCACTTGATGTCGCTGTCGCTCTTCCTAATAGCGTCAATGCAATCCACAAGTCTCTCGATGGCCTGAAGGCGATGGGCCAGGCTTTCGAAGATGGTAGACCCGACTTGGGCACCCAGTCGGAGGGCAAATATACCGAGGCGCGGATTAAATGCCACGTCGCGCTCCACATGTCCCTTGAGTAGACTGAATTTGGCGCGATCGGCCACCTTGAAGCGAGCCTCGACCATCGTATCCAGTTGTTGCACCGAGCTATCGTCGTCAGGCCGCGCTTCTGGTTGACCTGGTGTACCGTCGGCCACCGCCGCCCTCGCCCGGCGCCGTCGGTTTCGGTTTCCAGTACCCTTGAATTCAATGTAGACGAAATCCTCAGCCCATGATGAGATCCGGCTGCTTCCTTTCGATCTGCCCAGTTTGATGATCTCGGATAATCGTACTACAACTGACGGGACCCGGACGTTCGGCGGCAACGAGCGAATCCCTAGGTTGCCAACAACATGCTTAACTTTTCGACTGTGTAGGGTTTTGAGATCAATAACATGCGAAATCAGCGCAGCGCTGAAAATGGTGAGGTTGTGGAAGAAGTTGTCAGAGAAATCCGGCAAACCGGGCGTGAGCGGTAATTGGGTGTAGGTCGAAAGTTTGGCCCCCGAATTAGGGGTGGCGCTTTGTGTCCTGTATCATGTTAGCAAACAATTTGGAATCAGTATGCACGTTAACAACTTACGTTTCGATCAACCACCATCTATCTCCGCTCGGGCTCAGGCTCAGCATAAGGAACCAATGCGCAGGCCATCCACGCCTGGTGAACCACAGATTCTGGAACTCCCGAGTCTGCAAAATAGGTTTGACTTCCTCGGGCCGCAACGGCCCCCTGCACATGTTCCAGTCCAGACTCTTGCCACGTCGGCCAATCTCCTTCATAACGTATGTGCACCGGAGAGCCTCGAGCGCCGCGAGACCGTCTTCTGATGGGTCTTTGGCAGCATTTAGGCGACTTTCCGAAGGGTATATGGTGGGCAATGGCGGGGATAAGCAGAACAGGCCCGTTGTCGGTACAATATGAAGAGTAACGGAATCGCGTGAAACGAGCTGCATCTTGAGCGCCATCTGAGCAGGTTCCGGAGTTGCAACATGCAAGGAGACTGACGCCTCTTTCCGCATGTAGCGACCCTTGGTCTGCAGTTTCTGGTACATGCTTGAGAGGATATGCTCGGTATGCCTGGCAATCACCTGCTTCAGGAGCGACTCGGCAGAAATATCGGCATCGTTGAATTCGATCGGGACGTCCTTGACTTCTTTGCCATCCTTGAACCATCGGATACTGATATAGCTCGTTTGGCTTGGGTGAGGGGCCACTCCTATTCGCTTGCCGCTGTGCACTCCCAGGATAATCCAACTCTTCGGCGCATTCGGTGCTGAGCGGTTCGTCCAGTATTGAATTGACATGGCACGGTTGAGTCGTTCCACCTTGAGCGTGTCGACCCAGAGACCCCTTTGCATCTCAAACGCTTGACGAGAGAACTCGGTAACCTTGTGGGTAAGAACGAACTCGTGGAGAAAATCGTAGCACCCTTGCAGCCCATTGTCCTTGAGAGCTTCATTGACTCTAGCCTCCATGAACAAGTACAGCGTATCGGTGAGTTTCACGGGGGCTGGGCTACAGCTGAAGCGAAAATCCAGGAACCAGAACTGCTTGTCGAAATCCTCGTCGGCAATCGTAAGATCCACCTCGAACTCCCCCGGCACCTTGAACGTCACACGCCCGGACTCAATATTGTAGTCGCGGAAGTGGTACGGAATCTTATCGTGATCGTCGAGGTTCAGACGAATAGACAGCAGGGTGTTCAGCTCCTCGATCCATCGCATTTGCTCCTCAGCGGTCAAGGGCGGAGGCGGGACATAGTTGAAGTCGGGCAGCCACGGCGCTTCACCGGTCGCGAGTACCTGTAGGGCCGTCTGAAGATCTGGGTTCGGGAGCCGGGCTCCAACAAGGTCGCGCTTGAGGTCGATTAATGTCCCGAGTGTATCCTCGTAGCACATGCGGTGTTCGTTGATGTGAGCCATCAAATCGATCAGCTTGCTGACATCGCCAACCTTCCTGCTCCAGGAGGTAATCACAAGAGCCTTGACCCACTTCGCATGGGTGTCCTGAATAAATCGCAGTAGCACTTGCTTCTTATATATACTCCCGTCGACCTGGTCGTTCCCCTTCTCATCCACGCTTCCAGATAGGACAGACGCAGGAGGTAGAGGGACTTTACCCAGCTCTAAAATCTTGCCCTGTAGTTGGTTATGTGTCATCTGGGCCAGTCGCGACAGCAACAGGCCTAGCGGGACAAAGCCCTCGGTGATGTGTCGAACCTCATCGGGAAGGTCGTTCATGCGCCATGATGATGGGTTGCCGTTTGCCATGTTGGGCGCGTTGTTGGGTCGGAGTGCAGTGTCGCCATTCATGGTGGCGCCGGAAGTTCTATCGTGGTTGGTCGAGATGCCATTCTGTAAACCGTTCTCCATGGTGAAAAACACCCGGCATCAACTATGTCTCGAATCCCCCGTCCGCCACAAGGCGCCTCGGCTAGGGTGACGCCAGCAGAGAACCGAATGCTGGGGGGGCAAGGACTTGCGATTGGGATATCGTAATAAGCTGGGTCATTCGATGGTGAGCGTATATGGGTTGGGTTGGCCTGGCGCAAAGAACCCGAGGCGTGGAAAAATGGTGTGCAGAAATCGCAACTGTGAAGAAAGCCGAGAGCAGAGCGAAAGGCGATGGTAAGAGATGGCCGGTCGCAAGAAAAAGAATTCAGTAATCGGTGTGACGTTGCGTCGTGTGTTGATGCGGTTATGTCGTCGTTGGGCGGGCAATCGAGAGAATAAAGAAGGCGCGGCTGGCTCCCGGAAGGGCAAAGTCAATCGAGGAATTAAAGGCAGGTACGGAGCAGGTGAATAGGATCCTCGGCAGGTCCAAGACTCGAATCTGGAGGTGATTAAGGCTGCGCGAAGGTTGGCAACTGGGGTGAAGTGGCAGGTATGCAGGTGCTGCTCTTTCTGGGGATTCGGATGATGAGACGCGATCGATGATGGGTTGGCAGCCGGAAAAATCCAAATGGTCAAAGGGCGACCGTGAGCAGGAATGCGGTCCAGGCGAGGGAAAGCGGCCGAAGGAAGCTAAGGCAGGCTGAACATGTTTGACCACCACGAACTGGGATGGGTACCTACTTCAGTTGCTGCTTTCTTTCGTCAGCCCCACACTCTTTGCTCTCTGTCGGTATCCCCCAGCCCCCTCTGTTGTTATCGGCTATCAATGTGATGTGGCTTGACGTGTGAATGCAAGCCACAATACCACCTGCATCTCAGCTTCAGACCAGATTGTTGGTGCCAACGACAACACGATGCTGCAACGTTGCACTGGATGGTATCATGGTGGCTACCTGAAGTTTTCGTCTAGTTTAAGTAAACATTAAGGCTGGCCAACTTCAGTATCATGACCGCATTCGACTAGGAAACCAATGCTCCAGTCTGTCGTCAAGCTGCTCTCCAGCTCTGCTGCCAAAACGTGCAGGCGGGTACTTGATGCCCCACACCTGACGTCCAAGCTGTGCTACATAAGCTGGAATGCACTGAAATCAGCTCCCTTCAATGATCGACACTCTACCATGTGACAATCACCTTATCATCACCACGTTGATTGATTCTACATCGCACAAGCTCCCGCCTCAGAAATTGAAATAAATCTGCTGAACTCGTATTGCAGGACTGAATAACTCCCTATGCGTGCGAACGCAGTTGTCGCGGGGTCTCGCTCTATGCTCTCTGTTATTGAAATGGGGTGGCCTGTATCTTCGGTTCGCTGCGATTTGCAGGTCAGTAGCGCTGCTGACCCCACCCAAAACGGCCATGATGCCATGGAAACGCCCAACGCCAAAAGCCCCCTTTAAAACAAACCAATAAACAATGGGAGGCCCTTCACTTTATCCCTAATCCAATTAATACAATCTTCCGTTATGAGCAATTCGACACGAAATATAACAAGCAAAATATAAGCATCATCCAGGTGACTAGATGCTCCCGTATAACGTAGATGGCCGCGTATGCTGCGAACAGTCGATCCCATCGAATGTTGTGTAACAGCGAGCGCAAACACCCGCGAGAAGGTCGATCAGGTCATGTAGATCATTCCTAGCCGGAGAGAACCACCAATTTCCAAAGATTCTTAATGTACAGCTTCCAGTATGTAGAGAAGATTCGGAGAACTTCCGCAGTACTTGACAACCAAGGAAGCCAGCAACGACTGACAAATAGGTGGTAAGGATACGCGCCATGATTGCCGGCAATGCCCCGTTCAGTGAATAACCGGGTTCCGGCGATGCCCTGCATATCGTGTTGGTCGCCGCGGCTATAACCGCAGTTGAGTGTCACCAGGAGCCGCCTCGAGGTCCAAGTTCGCGTTGCCTTCGGCAATTGAGGGTTCCTGGTCTCCTTCCGATGTATCGGAAGGTAACGAGAGGTCGGATCCGGGGTAGGCGGAAGTCAAAGACCTAAAGCCATCACCCATATTTGCAAACACGATGCTGTCTTGAGGTGACAACTGGCTTCCCTGGCGACTTGACGGTTTTCCAAATTCATCGGGAAACAATCGACATTGCTTATAAGGTAGAACGGCGCTGTCGCGGATTTGATCGAATAAGACGGCGGATGTGCTTGCCACCACCAGGAGTTCCGGGATTCTGAGGAGCACAAACTCCACCCAAGGCCCTGGAAAAGGATACCAGGTGGCGACCGTCAACAACACAGGGACAAGTGATGGCCAGAAATTCCTGTTTCCAGTCAGTCGGTCGCTTTGCACACATTCTCAGAAAGACGGTTTTCTCACTGTACAATCTCTCTCCTAAATGATACCGCGAAAAGCAGATATGATATGGAAAATATACCTAACACTCTTCATCCGCTCAATTAGCCAACGGACTCATTGGAGGGGCGATACCTCACCTACGCCCAAAAGCGCGCAGATCCTTCCGTGTGAAAGACAGGAATCAGAACCGAAACCGCCATACCGCCCCGAGGAAGAACCTTGCTCACAACTTCCACTGCAGCCCTACAAGGACGATCTGCCCCACCGCGCGTTTGGGAATCAGCTATCGACATCTTCGAGCCAGACTTTTGAATGTAAGGCCAGTTCTTGCGACCTAGCATATAACAACAATAAGGGATAATTGTAAGCATATAGTAGCGATTTCAGAGAGGCGTGTGTGAGTTCAAAAGCCAAAGAGGAGGCATAATTCCACATGATATCGAACAAGGGGATCTAGTATCCTCGCCAGATACTGCCAATCGGAAAATTGGCCATCGTAGATGGCCTGGCTTGGATCCCTGTCGAGATCCATGCTACCTAAGGCGTCCACTGCTTTGCCTTGGAATCGCTGTACAGGCAATGCGTATGAAGCTTGACGATTGCTTCACTTTAACGGGAGGTCGAGCGCTTTATGTGTTGATGCCCAACCCGGTAGTCCATAAACGCAGGGCGAAGGGTGTGTGGCCGAGGGTATGCCACGTCGAGTTGCTTCTCACAGTTGTGTTCTGTCTAGTTCCTTTTGCCTACATTCAAGCATCATGCGAACCGGGCGACTTGGGCGATATTGAGACGTGATTGGTTGGAGTACCCCTGTACGCCAGACAGCCTCAAAGTCTGCCTAGGCGAGGGGCTGAGACACGCATCTGTGTTTTCGCATGCGTCATTCAGCCTGTTCATCGCCCGAGTCGCTTGTTTGCTTGACGTAAGAGTGCATGTGATCCGATGACAAATGCAATCCAGATCACCGGCGGCTACCACATTGGTACACGAGGCTTGTGTCGTTTTCAAGAGGGTGCGACGATGGTAGAGTCTGATATGTGGGGTTTACTCGAACTCTCGTGAAGCTGTTATAATACATCCGACACATCTCTAGCAAATGTTAGCATGTTGACCTTCACGTTCCATCTCTCAAACACATGTGCCAATGGTCTCGTCATATGTTCCTTGACGTTTTACCAATGTACCCAAAGACATTGCCATGCCCTCCCAAGAAAAGCATCGACGAGGCCCCTATACGCAACAATGCAAGATCGGGGCTCTTAGAAGGGGCAGAAATGATCATAGGAGGGATCTGTTGTGTGGTGACGACCTCGTACACCATGCGTATGGAGCAGAGCGATGACTCTCAAGTTGGTCAAGTCTCTCACAAGTCTTCGAGACCCTTGTTGCTTGTCAGTCAACTGATCGCGGATTGCATTCGCCTCCAGATGCCACTTCAGATCGGAAGCGACAACCTCTTCGAGCGAATGTCATTTCTCATTACCCACCCAGGACCGGAGATTGTGCTTGGATCTTGCTTGGGCATGGGGTGTTGTTTGTCCCTCTATGCATATCAGCGGCAAGAAAAGGACCGATACCAGAGTCTCGTCTTCCTTGTGGTGACGACCTGGGCAGTGATGTTGGGGAAGAGATTGGGCTCTAGCGCCAACATGGTGGCCTTGGGGTACATACCATGGGCACTTTGCGTGGGTATGTTCCTAAGCTATGTGGGCCACGCTCTTGCACGAGGTATGTCGGGGAGGAGGATGCAGAAGGTTGAACATCGTGTAAACGTTTCTTCGCCATCAAAGAGCTGATAGTATCTGGTCTGTCGGTTTTGGATTGATGGTTGGTATATGTGACGGACTTGCCTGAATCGACCTATTGGCCCCGGGTGATTACTCATAAAGTCTGGCCGTACAAATACGTTATCGAGTCCGTAGGATATCCATATTAAGTCTGGTACTTCGTCAGTCCAAGCAATGTATACGCTCTTTCACAGCAGGCATCCATTTCTGAGTTGTATTATGGCCAATCGTTGAATCACTTTGGATCACGGTGATCGTAGCCCGATCATGGGGAATCGTGTATCGGGGCATATTCAAATATGAGTTGGAAGGAACAGGAAGGAAACCCGCTCTAGGCTTCTACCAATGTAGGAGATCTACACTGCATAATATCGGTGATAAATAAAAAAATAATTGTGCAGCCGTCACAGAATAACGAAAAATAACCATGGTGGCCAATGGAGAAGCCAAGGTGAAGGTGACGCTGGATAGCGGTGCTTGGAGAAAGAGCGGACTAAGCGAATGTTGATTTGACCAAAGGTTCGATTTCATGTCGTTCTGATCTCGCCTGTCACATTCCTGTCACATTTGCAGTACCTCAAGTTGACGTGCTTGCGCCCTGAGACCAGACGGGAACTCTAATCCCCTCAATCTTCCCATAGTGCATTGCCCCTTCCCGCTTTTCGTACACATTTGGCATTTGCCCTCTGCTGGCATCACACCACATCAACTTCATCCTCTTGGATTAAATCAACTTTCCTCACCCAATTTGGTCATTGTCTACATCAGTGGAAAAACATTCGGTTGCAACTAGGTACATTCTGGTGGATAACCAATACCTGAACTGCGGCGTCCAAAGCTCTGCCTAACCAAAGTGCTTCTCCGCTGCAAAAGCCTCAACTGTCCCGACCAAGCCTTCCACCTCGAGATCCTCCTTCGTCAAAACGACGCCGTCGACGGTACTGAGCGCTTTCCCACCCATGAGCTCAAGATAGGAGTTCGTCATGTCCATCAGCTCGCCCCAGACCGGCCAGAGCTCCCGGTAGTCGTCCCTGGGAATCTGCAAACACTGCACCTTGATCCCCTGCGCCGCGCCATACGCCTGGGCCACCTCGCTGTACGTTTTCTGTTCGATTAAGCCCGCGACCATTTTGGCGGGCAGCGCCCTCTCCGGATGGTTGAGGATGGCCCGGACGAAGAGTCCCACATTTGTCTTCTCGTCACCGGCCAGCGGTAGCATCGTCGAGGGCGCCACGCTCAGCAGCTGGATGTAACGCTTGGAGCCCTCGCCGCCGTCCGCGCTTGGAAGTGCGATGGGCTTGAACCACGGGTAGTTCATGTTGCCGGCGTACCAACCGGCCCAGAAGAACGTGGTCTTCTGCAGCAGCTGCGGGTGCTTCTCCTTGATGTAGTCATCCACGCGATTTTTGCTCTCGTAGTACGGGATCACGATCTTGCCGTCGGTGTTCCGGCGCGAATTGGGCAGTGTCGACCACACGTAGTGGGCCAGCGACTCGGTTGCCGCCGCGGCGTCGGCGAGGTTGGCGCCCAGACGGGTCTCGATCTCCATTGACTTTTCGACGCCCGTGGTTGGGACCGCCTCGAAGAAGTTGGTCACGGCGAAGATGGCGTGGCTGCCTGTGAAAGCGGCCTTGAGGGAGCTGACGTCGTTCATATCGGCCTCGACTACCTCGACGCCGCGGGCTGCCAGGGCCTGGGCGGCATCACTCTTGACGTTGCGCGTGATTGCCCTGACAGAGTACTTGGGGTCGTCCAGAAGTGCCCTGACAACGGAGCCACCCTGGATGCCTGTGGCGCCGACGACGGTGATAATATTGGACATGGTTCGAGGTTGTTGTGATATGGCTGTCTTGATGACTGTGAACTAATTTACTGCTTTAGAAGAGACGAACTGATTGATGACTTTCTGTCCTGGGTCACGTCTTAGTTTCGATCCTAAACTACATCTTTATATTCGCCAATACGGATACTGTTGCCCTAACTACCGTGTCAATTCTTGGCTTGGATTACCAAACTTGCATTGTGTAATGTCGCTGCTGATGTTGCCATGCCCGCAATGTGCACTGCGGATGTCGGGCGCCCTTGGATCTCACCAACACTACCGCCCTAGCAAGAGCCCATCATCGACATCCACATTACCCCGAACACAGATCGAGTGGCCTTCCAATCAACCTTCAGACGTCGGTTGCCCTTGCAGCACTCCCTGACGGCCTGTGGTGGTATTGCATTGGGTGCCGATTTGTCATCACCGCACTGATCCACTTTTGCCCGCATCTTACAAACACTTGCCTGTCAGCGCACTCCCCCTGGCAACCCCATGTTGAGTGCCTAGAGCCTGAATTGCTTCTCTGATCCGTTTTACACCTGCATGTACTCCCTCCACTGGCCAACCAATATCCACACCTGAATTATCGCCGCCATGTCTCTGCGGCGCAAGTCTTGCGATGCGTGCTACCACGGCCGTCGGAAGTGTGATCGCGACTACCCCATATGCGGGACTTGTCGCAGGACCAAGAAGACCTGCCATTTCGCTTACTCGCCCACCGCCGCCGTCAGTCGGTCTGGCGACTTGACAATCTCCACGCCCGTGGATACCACAGATACAGACATCAGGGGTGATACCCAATCTTTGACGGAGATTGGAAACTCCGCCAATGTGATCCTTCCCGCACCCGATAATGATTTCGTCTTTTTTGACCCTCTTGGAGGTGATCAATGTGCCTCCCTTCTTCCCGTCAACAGACAGTCAAGCAACAACGCGACTTCGCCAAACAACTTCTTCGCCAATTGGCAATATGTTCCCACCAGCACGTCTTCGCCACCAAGCGCACCCACAGTGACGCTACCACTTTTCAGCATTCCAGACTATCTGGGAGGCCTCGGAGAGCTGCAGCGCGTCGAGGGCAGCACGGAGAGCTGGCAGTGGGTCATCGACCAGCTCAAACGCTGCCCGAGCGACCTGGCCACACGTGGGGAGACACTCTTCTTACATAGGGATCTGTACCGCGACTCGATGCCGGCGGCGATCCGGGCCGCGCTTGGCGTCTCGGCCATGTTTGCCTTGCTGAATGATGATAATCGCCGAACACTATTCAGAGTCGTGGATGCCGAGGTTTCAGAGTTGCTGAAGAAGGCCCCTTCACAGCGAGATTCCTGCAATGGCGATGGCGTTGGCAGTGACAGCGACAACGGAAACAGGAGTCAAGGATTGACCCTAATCGAAGAACTGGCGCGGCTGCAAGCTTTCTTGTTGTACCAAATGATGCGATTGTTCGGCGGCGGGCTTGAACAACGGGTCGTTGTCGAGCAGCAACACTTCCTGATGACCACGTGGGCGCTGCAGCTATTGAAACGATCGCAGGCCGGAGACAACATCCACGAAAATAAAGTTGAAAGTCGCCGCTCCTCATCCACAGGATACGACGATGAATGGCACGCCTGGCTAGTTAGCGAGAGTATTCGTCGCACAGTCATGGCCGTCTACGTCTTCTACGGCATGTACTCGTTGGCGATGCACGGCTTCTGCGCCGACTTTCCCATCCTGGCGAAGCTGCCCGTCTCGGCTTCGCTAGAGTTATGGCAGTCCAAGGCCACCGATTTGCCCCAGTGGCATCCAAGTGTCGGCAAGGAGGCAGCTAAAACGTTGGCCTACGATGAATATACGCAGTGCTGGGCCGTTTCGCCGCCAAAGAAGATGATCCCGTTCGAGAAGTTTCTCATCATCCCATGCAAGGGATTCGAAGTCATTGCTGCCTATGGCTGTTCAGTTGACTAGCCGTGGTTCCTTGACTCAGACTGGTTACCATCTATAGATGTGTGGTATGGCATGTGGCCCCTACATCTGATTGGAATAGACTTCAAACCTCTCTCCACTTCTGTCATCATGTAAGAGGCAGGAAACCACAGAAACACCAAACTCTAAGCACGTTCTAAATGGGCCACACAAATACCCAGGAGAAACAAATATCTATAATATATTAATCCTTAATCCCTTGACCGGGCCGGTGTAGCCTAGCGGTAGTATTGTTAGTTATATGCTTAAAGGCAAGAGGCTTCAACTCCCTCTGCGGTCACTTTTTTTTTTTTTTTTTCTATCTCCTTTTCCGAGATCTATACGTTACCGTTAACCTTCCCCGCTGACTAACACCATCCTACCAATTCGGGCCATTATTCCCACAATACATGGTAGGAATTGAATCCCTTTGTTCACAATGTCTACTATTATGCAAGCAGCGGGCCAACAAAGACTGGCGCACCCAGACAGTCTATGACAACAAAGACAGGGCCACACTTCACAGCTTTCCACGCATTCCGAGGCAGCGCAATTTGTTCAAGATTTGGTGGTGATTTTAAACATTTTCCTCCGATCTCATCCGAGCAGCGTCGACTATAGCTTTAACCATAGATGACGTGTTTGTCCTAGCTCTTTTGACTGGAAGCCTGACAGTCGCGCATGAGATCCGTCTGAACTCTTAGTGTTGATGGAACACAGCTAGGTGGACATATTAGAGTATAGCACCATGTCGCTATGGAGGTCACAGATGAACCCGGACGACCCCGACCCTATGAGCGTCGACAGTCCACCCGACGACCCAAATGTGGACCTAAGCCCGTACAACAGTTCCGGCATGAACGACCCCAACCCCTCGACCCCCGGGTCGTCCAGGAAGTCGTCCAAGAGGTCGACGGATGCCGGCAGCACGATACCAGAGGACCGGGTGAACGACGTGCGGACCTACTTCGCCAACGCGGGCCTCCGGTTCCGGAGGAACATCGCCACCGGCAACCACGGCGGCACCATGCTGTTCGACAAGTTCGAAGAGGAGGAGGACGGCGGTATGCGGCTGCAGAAGAGCGTCGTGGTCAAGTACGCGCTCGACACGGCGGACGACGCGTCCACCAATAACGACGCCGACCTCGGCAACGAGATGTTCTGGCTCGAGCAGTTCGTCAACGCCGAGCACATCATCCAAGTCGACCCGGACTCTCGCCAGCTGTGGCGCGGCGGCGGGGACCAGCAAAGTGGGGGCGGGGCGGCGGCGGGCGAGGTGCTGAGGCGGCCGGTGATTGTCATGGAATACATGGAGCACGGCACGCTGAGCCAGCTGAAGCACCGGTTCCGGGACGCCGGTCGTCGGATACCCGACCGGATGGTATGGCACTTTGCGTACTGCTGTAAGCTTTTGCCTTTTTTCTTCTTCTTTTTTTCTTCTTCCTTTTTTTTTTTTTTTTTTTTTTTTTTTGCCGACTTCGCCTCGCCTGCCGAGGCGAATCCTTTACGACAACAACTGACGAAACCACGTTCCCCAAAACAAACAGTGATCCGAGCCTTGATCGCCATGGCCTATCGGGACCAGTTCAAAAACACGACACAGACCACGCGAGAGACCCTCCCAGACTACGAGGACGAAAAACCGGCGCCCAGCACGCTCTCGCAGTACTCGATGAAGGGCCTCAACGTGCTGGTAGCCGACCTAGTTCCGGGCGACGGGGAGCAAGAGCTCGTCCCGCTCCTGAAGCTCATCGACTTCGGGCGCGGCGAGGAGGTGGACCCGGCCGACTCCCGCTTCGGTCCCCAGGCCGGCGTCGCGGCCAACCTGGCGGGCGTCGCTTACATCCTGACGGACCTGCTGCGGCCCTACGCGCAGGACCAGGGCGGCTGGGTCCGCTGGGACGTGGCCGCGAACGCCGTCTACGACGAGTGCCGGATCCGCACCGCGGCCGAGGAGGGGCTGCTCCTCGACACCACCATCCACCGCCTCCTGCGCGACACCATCGCCTTCTTCTGCGCGACCCTGCCCAAGCAGCTGCCGGATCTCTACGCGGCGCTCGATCTGGTCGAGGCCGGGCTCGCGGAGATCCGGAGGTCGACCAATCCCATCAACTCGGACGCGGCTATCCGCGACCTCGTGCAGCGGCTCGTCTTCGACGCTGACTACGACCCTGAGGCGCCGTTCCTGTTCGACTTTGAGGACCAGTGGGACGAGTTTGATCCCTGGCGGGAGGGGGAGGAAAATGAGGGGGAAGAAGGAGGGGAGGGGATGGAGGGGATGGAGGAGGATGGCGGTGACGATGGCGATGACAATAACGAAGCAGGTCCTAGCGGAGGGGCTGCGGGGGACCAAGGGAATACGGGAGGTGGTGGGACGGGGTATGTCGGGGGACAGGATGAGTATGATATAGGGAATACGACGGCGGACTTGTTTGAGTCGTTGAATATATTTTATGGGTTATAGAACGCTTATCGCAGGACTATGGCGGTCGCAGTGCTGAGTAAGGCTGTAAGAAAGGAAGTCAGATCTGCATTAGATAACGTACATATTCTACATAGCGGTCCCTTATACCCGTAGGTTATTGTATATTTGATTTTTCTCCTCCGAAGTGCGTTCTTCCAGTACTTGACGTTGAATCAGGGTAGCACTAGATCCAATTTTCGCGGAAAGATGTTTTTGGTGCCCAATCCAGTGCAGCCTGCGGTAGGCCACGCCGGGGCTGTGAGAATGAATTCCCCCTTTCTTTTGGGTCTCCACACAGTGAAGCAGCGTAATAAGACAGAGATTTTGAGTTAATGTGTATCCTCAGGTACCGAATGTAGAAAGACTGTTCTCTTTGACAGATGAAGGATTGCCCTTGAATTATAGCTGGTCTTTGATGGGTACCAGTGGAGGATCGATCTGTCATTGGGAGTCGATATGCAAAGAGCTATGACCACATCACAATGATACTTTGCGGCCACCCAGGGCGCTGCTTGAAGCTCGAGTGCCTCCCACCTGGGAAATGATTGCCGGATGGCGTACTCCGTAGGAGCACCTCCAAATGACAGATGTCGTTACTTGCCTCAGGCCGTCTACCTACTCATGGTCTAGGGCGCAACCCCGCTTTAAAGCAGGACTTCACTCTCTCTGCAGCGCTTCATCTTCTCCTCACTCTTTCCATATACTCTCTCACTTCTCTACGACCATCACCCATCAGGTATATTACTAGGCCTTGATTCAATTCTCGGGCTTTATCTTTATCCGCGGCGCTCTATCAACTACTACTTCTGGGACTTCTGGCACAGGTCGCACTTCACGCTGCTGTACGCCGCAATGGCTGGGACACAGCAAGAATTTGCATCCCATGATTCAAAAGAAAGACAGGAGCTGTCTGAAGATGGTTCGATACACGGTGAAAGTTGCGACGAAACCACCACAGAAGAAGAAAACTCCGACGACGAAGACTCCGATATACGTTATCAGCTTAGGCACCACTTTGGTGTCGATTTCCCGTGCACGAATTTGCGGGCCATCCAAATCAGCCCTCATCCTGGCGTAGAGACGAGAGTTACGTTTGAAGATTGGTTTTGCAATTGCCAATTTTGCGGGCCGCTCCTCCCGAAGGTCATTGAAATTGCAAATAGGGAGAGGTCTGGTGAAAATATTCTGGGCATTAGCTGTTATTGGGGCCCATTCCAGCCTTTCAGGATTACATTAGATGGCACAGACTATATAGATAGTCTCCATCTTTCCCTTTACGCTCCAACATGTATGAGTTCAACTTTCCTCCCTCCCTTCCCTTCTTCATAAAACACAACCTGGTCAATCCTATTTACGATATTGTGGGAGTTTTACAAATGCTCTCTTTAATTTATTAAGCATGGAAAGTCGACTTGCTAATCTATTACAATCTCATAAAAGCTGGTATACCAAGTTTTAACAACACACTGTCGTTGCAAAATGCTAGTACGCTTCGACATATCCAGCAAGATTCTTCATCCTTGGATTGCTTCAATCTGGCCAGGCTTTGGCTCCAGGATTGTGAGGCAAATCACAAGCTGTGCAAACTTTCTTCTGAATCAAATCTGCCTAAGAGATTCCTCGCCATCTCGAAGGGAGCGGCTCAACCGGAGATCCGACTAGTGACCGACTCCTGTCTCCAAGGACGTTACGCAGCGCTTAGCCATTGCTGGGGGAAACTCAACTTTCTCTGTCTTACAACCGATAACTTGGATCGCTTTGGGCAGAATATTCCATGGCGCTTCTTGCCGAAAACATTCCAGGACGCAATCAAGGTCTGCCTGGAGATGGGACTGTTCAATATCTGGATAGACTCATTGTGCATCCTGCAAGACAGCAGAGAAGATTGGGAGGATCAATCTGCCTGCATGGCTGTGATATACCGGAACGCAACGATCGTTATTGCAGCCAACTCCGCATCTGGAGCTCATGAGGGATTTCTAGGCATTAGAAAAGGGCTATTCGTTGAATGCATCACCCCCCCAAGCTTGGAATCACCAGGATTATATGCCAGACCAAAGTTCCGACACTATAGTGATTACAACATGTCAGACGAGACTCTCGAGGAACGAGGCTGGGCGTACCAAGAGCGGCTTCTCGCGCGCCGGTATCTTTCTTTCAATAAGAGAGAGCTACACTGGGAATGCGAATCGTTTTGGCATTGCGAATGTGGAGAGAGCGAGTGGTGCGACAACGGTATCCATGAGTTCTCATTGCAAAATCTAGACATATCTGAGACGGGAAAATCCGAGGTTTATCAGATTTGGTACAACACCGTTGTCAGCCGCTATTCAGGCCGACTGCTAACTGTAGCATCGGACAAATTACCTGCTCTATCCGCAGTGACGCAGGTATTCCAGAAAAAACTCCAAGATACCTTTTTGGCTGGGTTTTGGAAAGGAGATCTTATCAATGGTCTGTGTTGGACCTTACATATCGACGCAGAGCCTTCATTATCGTCCGGCCTTGCGCCTACCTGGAGTTGGTGTTCCATCCAAGGACAGTCTTTCTATCGCGAGAAAACCTCGATAAGGGTACATCACTCCCATCCTCTACGTGCAGAATGCCTTTTATCTGGCACGAATGCCTTTGGACAGGTTGAAGAGGGGTTCGTTACTCTTTGTGGACCGCTGGTCAAGGCGTTTACAAGACTACCGCGCAGTACGAGGACCCTTTTCATATGGACTGATTCTGATCAATCTGAATGCGTGTCTTTGTTTATGCCTGATTGCCACTTGTGGATTAAGCCACAAGCTGGTAACGACTCAGCAGAAGGCAATCTTGCTAGAACGGCAGGGCAGAGCGTGGATCAAGATGGACAACAGAGTTCTTCAAACAGAACTCACGGTTTAGCGCGTTTATGGTGCCTTCATATCGGAGCAGGAAGACAGACACATGGCAAGAGCGCATTGAGTTCCTATGCCCTGGTGCTGGGCCCTTCACCAAAAAACCCAGAACACTTCATACGTCTTGGGATTTCTTTCACGGACGATGGGGAACACAGCGATTTATTCGCCAACGCTATGATAACGGATGTCACGATTGAATAAATGTACCAATTTAGATGCTTAATTTAGAGAGTGATAGGAGTTGCGGCTCTTAAAAAACACTTGGGCACGTGGCGTGATTTCGATCACACTATTCATATTACCCCTACAGATAGGATACCTGATTTGGATCACAGCAAGACTGTTGCAGGATGCAACAGTCTATCTGGCGAACTCTACACAATCAAATGACGGGGTATGTAATAAGTATTTTTATAATCAACTTGGCTTATAAGCCGCTACCAGACGCCTAAGCGATCTAAGTCGGCGGCAATGGCTTGGAAGCTGGCCTAAGGTTAAGGTGTGGTATATGAATTATTTATATAATATACTAACTTTTTATTTAAGCTTAATATTATAAATTTAATTTAAGGTTTATTTGGTATACCTTAGTACGCCTCCCTTATTAAGCTGTTATATATAACCCTATACGTAATATTAAAGGTATATTTATTTTAGACGAGCTTTACCCTTTAAGATTAACCCCCCCTTTACGCACTACCTTTATAACGTACCGGTTACGCGATACGTTTTAAATAAATTATTAATTTTTTTTTATATATTTCTTTTTAATTTTATTATATTAATATTATTTTTATATTATTTTAATTGTTTTTTTTTCTACTTTTTAATAATATATTTATTAACCGTTAATTATATAAAAAATTTATTATTAAATAAGTCTTTATTAGTAATATATTTTATGGATTAACCCGAGCTTATTATATTATATATTAATTTTTTAAACGTTACTTTTTAAATATATCGATTATAAAAGAGAGGAATTAATTCTTTTAAATCTTATTAAAAATTTAAAAAAGTTATTTAATTAATTAAGTAATTATATAAATTAAATTAAGGTTTATATTCTTAATAAACCGATTTTAATTTTACATATAATAAATTTTAAAAGTAATTAGTTTATAATATATTTTTAATATTAAATAATATATTAAGTTTATTAAATAAAACTTAAAAGTTTAATATATTAAAAATTTATAAATTAATATATAATATATTAATAGTACGTCGCCGGAAAATTTAAGCTTTTTTTTTTTAACTAATTTAATTTAAAAAATATTAGAAATATACTTTTAAAATATATTTATAATATTAATAAAATAGGTACCGTTATAGGGTTCGGAAATAATTTATTAATAATAGGCTCGGCCGATTTAAAAAAAATATTTATAAAAGATTTTAATAAATTAAATTAAATAATTATAATTAAATATATTAATAATTTTAAACAGGTTATCCTTTTATTAATAATATTCATAAAGAAGTCGGTTTAATAATAATAATTTAAGGATAAATTTAACTTTAAAATTAATAATTAAAGGTTTATAATTAATTTTAATAAATAAATTAATAATCTTATTATATTAAAATAGCTTAAAAATATATATTTTTTAAAGATTAAGTTTAATAACTTTAATTAATAACGTTACTTTATTATCGATAATTATAAATATTATTATTAAGGAATTTATATAAAAATATTTAATAAATAAAATTTAAATTAATTATCTCTTAATTTATATTTTTTAAATATTTTAACTTTTTAATCTCGGTTTTTTTTATATTTTAAAGCGGAAATTTTAAGAATATATAAAATAAATTTATTATAAAAGGGTTATAATAATTTTAAATTATAAAGAATTTATATAAATTTAAAATAACGTTAAAATAGTAATTTTTATCGAGGTTAATATTAAATTTAATTAATAAATAATTAAAATTTTCTTTTACGATCGATTTAAACCTTAAAATAGCCGGCTTTATCGATAATACCTTTTTATAAAAAAGGAAGTTATTTTTATTACTTCGAAAGTTATTATATTTATTAATTTATTATTTAAAGTTATTAAAATCGTATTTAATATTTCAAAAAGTGTTAAGAATATTAAATTTATTATAAAAAATTTAATAAATATTAATTAATTTTTTATTTAATTAATTATAAGGTTATTATTTTAAAAGTTAATTAAAGCTTTTAATAAAAACGTTATTTATATTAATATTATAAAGTAATTAAATAAATAATTAAATACCACTTTAAATTAAAAAAGGATTATTAAACGTTATATAATTATTCCGGCGTTAAATATCGAATTTATTAAATTATTAAATATAATACGAATTAAAGAAAGTATTTAAAAAGGAAAGAAGGCGTTAATAAAATTAAAACTTATAAAATAAAAATTAATTATAATAAAATTAAATAATAAAAATAAAAACGAGGTAAAAAATTATATTAAAATTATTATATAAAAAAAGTAATTTTATTAATATATTCGTTAATTTATTATAATTTATTTTATCGTAGTATTATTATAGTTCGATATTAAAAATTGGCTAGTACGTTACAGGGGTGGTGCGCAGGGGGGGGGGGGGTTGATCTTAACACCAGTATCCTGCCCCGCCTTGATCAAAGCCTCGTACTCAGAAAACGACTCAATACCCTTAGGTATCCCGTTCCACTGCAACCCCTGCTCATCCATCAGCCAGTCCCGAAGCTCCATGCTCCGCTTCCAAGCCGGCCGCGCCGTCATGCGCTCGTGCCAGGCCCGGACGCGGGGGAACCCGTCGAACTTGTCCGGCCCCGGCACCCCGAGCACCGTGTCGACCCGGTCGTTCCAGGGCGCCCAGGCCATGTCGGCGTACGTCATCTTGTCGCCCACCAGCCAATCTCTATCCTCCAGCCAGCCCTCGAGCACGTCGAGGACGCGGCGCGCCTGCTTCGTGTAGCGGTCGATGGCGGTGGGCACCTTTTCGGGGTGCAGGTTGACGAACCAGGCGGCGGCGCCGTAGTAGGGGCCCTGGCCGCTCATCTGGAAGTGCAGCCACTGGTTCAGGTGGTGCCGGTCGGCGAGGGCGGTGTAGGTCAGGGCGTGTTGGGTATCGTACTGCTCGACCAGGTAGGTGAGGATGGCGCCCGACTCCCAGAGGGTCAGGCCCGTGTTGGGGTCCTCGATGGCGGGGACGCGGCCGTTGGGGTTGACGTCGATTAGGGGCTTCTTCTTGACGTCGTCGAACTTGATGGATTTGACTTCATACGGGATCCCGAGTTCTTCCATGACGAAGATGACCTGTTAAGGGGATAGGAGGTCAGTGAAGTCCAAATCAGCCGTGGTGATCTCTAAGCATCTAGAGCTTCTGGGCTCTTTTGATTGGATTTACCTTCCATGGGTTGGGACCCGGAGCTAGCAGTCGCCGAGTTAGTCGTAAGAACTCAGTGCTAACGTGTACCAAAGCGATTCACTTACGAGTAATCCACACGCGAATGGGTTGCATGTTCTTTGCAGAGGCTTTCCAGGATGCTTAAGGTGGCGGTGGAAGGCAACGGTAAGCTGTGAAGGACGCCCAGAGTTTGCAGCGGCAGCTTTGGAAACTGATATACGTGTCGAGAAAAGGACCCCGCACCTAGAAGCCACTGCCTCCCACCCCTTACTTGGGTACTATTCTGGTTGGTGAGCAGCCGACGGCCAACGCATGGCTATATGACAGGTCTGGCTCTACACCGCCCCCACCATTGAGGGGTTCTATTTGGACGATGTGCATTTTACATATGCAAGGAGGCTTTTCTCGGGCTTGCTGACGGCGACCAGATCCGAGGCTTCCGGGACGGAACTATTGACTAACCGCCAGCCTTACGGTAACATATGTGGTTGCATTGCAGTGGCGTGCCACGCGATCCGATCCTTCTGAAATGACACCGCCTTGCTCGAGAAAGCTGGCCACATTCGAACGCCCCGGTTGATGAAGATGAACATTGCATTTTCCCCGCAACCCTTCCTCTGATTACCTACACGGTCAAGCGCATAGACGCAAGCTCTCGGCCTTCCAATTTGGGTAAATGGGCGCCGACGTGCCCTTTAGGTATTAGGTGGGACTGGTCCGTTGGCACTCGTGTAGAGAGTGCGCAGTTGGCGATGTTCGTTGATGTAGGTGCAGACAGGCCTTCCGGCCAAAAGATCTACGGATAAGGCTGAGTCGGGGGTGGGAGGCTTGTGGGTTGTACTGCATCACTAGTTCCTTATATATCATCATCAGCTGCTGTCGCTCATGCATAATACACCTCCTAAGACTCGGTGAGGCAGTCCACGTAATCAGCCATCCTAAGCCCCTTCGACGGTTTCCAACCAAGGGGGGCATGTGGTATCCAATCAAAGTTGCGGAAGTAAGTACTTGCGTGAAGCAAGGTGTTTTATGTACTGTGATTCCGGATGCATGCGGGCCTGCATTGTATATACTTTGAAGTTGCCGTGAGTCGTAAATGGTAACTCCAACACAGGGGGTGCTCTATCAGGTCAAACAGGACGGCCGTGACAGAGCTGGCGGTGCTGTAGGTGCCGCCGACACCCACCGATCCAGCCAGCTGGCGAAGCATGTAGGGGTCCTTGTCAATTGTCGTCCTCCCGTCGTATACCATCCACGAGACGAGATCTGGGGTCGAAGGACGGCTGTGGCCGGCCAGGTCTTGCTGTCGGCGTTTGATGTCGGGTACCAGCTCGTGCTCGAGAGATCTCCACGACCGCGTTAACCTCCACTTGAAGGGCAGAAGCCAGACAAGCAATGGTTGTAGGAACTCCGGAAATATACGCATGACACATGCGGTCGAGAACACTGTGGCGCCTGTTCAGTAAGGCATGTCTTTTCATATAGAGCATTACACCCCTATCTTGCCGTCTTGTGTATGCTGTACCAGCGTTTCGACCAGCTTGGTATCAGCCCGGCCGTGGGCTGGAATATTTCGGGCAGGGCGGGACTGACGCGACCCAGGAGGACTCTGACATGGTGTTCGGGGTGGGCGGACGACGTCGGTTCCCGTTGGGCCCGAGGTGACGTTGTCGGCGTGGTGCTTGCGGGAGTTGGCGACGCTTCCTGGCAGCCGATTGAGCTCGGGGATGAAGCCCGAGGAGAGGAGGATGATGTCTTTGTCGCCGCGGGCCAGCCTCCATGGGCGATTCTCGGACTAGATCAAATCACCCATGCCCAAGGTTAGCCACATACCCCCTAATCAGTGCAGTAATAGTACACGTGATGGGACCGACCGGAAGACGGGTGAATATTAAAGAAAAGAGGATACGTGCACAACCTACTTTCTTTAATCCTTTTAGCATGATCTCCTTGGACCAGAAGGCCCATCTTATTCGAGCTGGATCTCTTCACAAGACTTGATAATCTCGGGTGACGGTTGACTGTGACAAACTAAGGAGCCAAATTTGAAATCCTTTCAGGGGCCCCGGCTAAATATAGCTGAGGCTTGGCAATATTTCATATTGGTCATTGGGGGCCGTTATGGCAACTGACATGGTACGTACCCCACGTGGCCCTGGTTTTGATGAAGCTTACATGCAGATGTTTTGAACTGCGCCGTCCAACCAAAGACCTGCTACCCAAGCAAGTGCAGACTCGGGGTTACCCCAAGCTCACAAATACATAACTGCTGCCCTCTTTCTTTCCCCTAAGCGGCTGTTGGTCTAACCTTTCACCATTCTTTCTCGAAGCCATTATTTTCAAAACGCTTCGAGTCATCAAGTCGCGCCGCACGGCCGTTCGCACAGGGCGATCGTGTGTCATATTAGTCATAATCCACAGCAACATATCACACATCACATCACATTCTCCCATTTGGATCATCATGTCGAATTCGAGCCAAGATATCGTACTGCCGGCGTTGGTCACGACCAGGCTGGTCGTCGTATCCGCCATCTTCCCGATAATCTCACTTGTATCGTTATACTTTCGCTACAGGGTCCGGCGCTCCACGCACGCGGATCTTGGGCCTGATGATTGGTGCTTGTCAGTTTCATGGGTATGTTGGTAGCCCTGCGGAAGCAAAACGGCCCGGTCCCGCCCAACATCCGATCCTCACACTGCCGTTGATTACATCATCCGACTTCCTGCATGCCTCCCTGGCTACGTAATCTCACCCTTGGCCTGACAATAACTAGCTGTCTTCGCTGGGCATGAGCATCACGGTCTGGGTCTTCTCTGCCACTGCCGGTATCAATCGGTACAAGGCCGGCATTGACCCGGCTACGACAGGTGCCGTTCAGTCACTTCTAGTGCGTATCCAGGATTCGCTGCTGCACGACTTGACCGATGTTCAGTTGACTCACTACGGGATCATTTAGTGCATATGGATTGCTAGCTGGTTTAGCCAGGTCGCCTTGTCCACCGTCAAAATTGCCATTCTCTTCTTCTATAAGCGCATCTTTGTCAAGAGGTACTTTCAGGTCGTGTCATGGGTGGTGATTGCCTTGTGTGGCATGTGGGGGATTCTGTTCTTGCTTGTAAGTCGTTCTTCAGCCCTCCCGCTCATCCGGTCTTCCAAGAGACATGATCTCATGACGTTGTCTCTTTTCAAAGCTGGTGCTCTTTGGCGGTGACCCTATCTCCAAGGTGTACACTGGAGTGGGAAGGTGGCGATACGACGTGGAAGCCGTTGCAATCGCCAATGTCGGGACAAGCATCGCCCTCGACTTCCTCGTGCTGTCCCTTCCCCTTCCGGTCATTTCTAAGCTGCGCTTGGCGACAAGGAAGAAGGTTGCTGTCGCCTTCATCTTCTGGCTTGGGATATTGTGAGTAACCCACTGCCGTACGAAACGAAAATTGGCAAATATTAGGCTCTAACAGCGAGGGTAGCTGCTGTGCTGCGGCTATTGTTCGGTTGGTCCTCATGCATAGGGCGCTTGGTGAAGTAATTGATTATGGGGGCAATATTGGTGAGCCCTCATCCCTCATATCGCACACGTTGGTTGGGGTTGGTTTACTAAGTATCCAAAGCTGGTCAATCTACACAGTTCTGTTTCCTCATCATCGAAGCCCATTGCTCCATTCTGGCGGCATGTCTGCCGTGCTACGGTCCACTGGTCGCCGGCATCCGAGTGCCCGATTCGGTCATACGCCGTATCCGCTCCGTCATTCCGGTTGCCAGTAGAGACAGCTCGCCCCGCAAATCCAGACGGCCGAGCGGGCCTACAACGCCTCACGGAAATCGCGGCGAATCGGAAGTGGAGCTCCAGGAGAGCCCGGGAAAGTGGGTGCACATGTCCCATGAGTTCGATACAGTGGTGTCGAGCCAAAATAGCGGCTCGGTTGGGGGCGATGACGAGAATGGGAATCGAGGCCAGGCTGGCATCAAGGTTACAAGAGGCCTCGACGTGGTAAGAGGAACGCCGAACGTGGATTACCCCAGATGAGAAACCAAATGCTTATTCTGGGGCTAGGTCGGGGGAAGGGGGAAAGGGGGGCAAAGGGGGGTGGGGGCACCGCTGTCGAATAACAACAGAACGTGTCAAAGTAAGGTTCGAAAGCCATAATAAACCCCTTCACTGAAATCCATATCGACACAGCAGTGCTAACCGCGCTGCGAATACTTGTAGAAAAGGTCGATGCGGTGGGTCTCTCCGTCCTACTCGAAACCGACGCCGGCAATCGTTCTCCATCGTTAGCCGATGAAGTCAATTGGGTATAGACTCAGGTGTTCCCTTCTGATATCCGAGGATACGGGCGGTTTCCCTTTGATGGCGCCAAACCTCCCCTTCGTTAAAGTTCGCCAAGATGCGTTTTGACAGCTTATATCAATTAGGGTATCCTATGACTTTGCCACAAACACTATTTTATAGTCCAATCGGCGTGGGTACACCTTTTCATATTCTTGCCGCTTGTATTCCAAGGGGCCGATGGTATTGAGATAGCATACAGCGTTAGCTACGACATCGGCTTTGACTTCATATCCAACGACCCACTCGCCCCTTTTTAACATGCAACGAATCTCTTTGGTGCTACGTGGGTAGCAAATCGGATCAATAACCACTGCCGAATTCATAGCACACTCTGCGCCATCCATCGTAGTTTCTACATCCATCACGTAAATTGCGGGGGACACCCTCCACTTCGTCCCGATCCGTTGGCCCCCCCAGAGTATCCCATCACATGCAGTCCAAACCCGGCAATGAGCGTCGCTGGATGTAACCGAACGTCTGAGGGGTAACACCCCAACGCCGTGGCTTCTGGCAGTTTAATAATAGGCAAAAATATAATGGAAATCCCAGATTTTCTGAAGGTGGCAGTTCTGTATTGCTATCCTCACGCCTACGATCCCCGACAATGTCGCTCGTTCGAATTGACAAAGAAGCCTTCTCGGCCTTGAAGGGCAACGTGGTCGTCATCACCGGTGAGATTGATACGTGCCTATACTTGCCAAGACCAACCAGCTGATCCTCTTTCGCCCGTTGCAGGTGCAACCACTGGCATCGGTGCCGCTCTGGTCACCAAGCTCGCTAGTAAGTCCAATCCTCAGACCTCCTAACAGCGAGAGGCACTTGACTTGCCGCGCGAGCGAGCTAACCGTCGATTCCAGACCTTGGCGCCAAAATCGTTTTTGGCGACATCCAGGACCCGGACAAACTCCCTGCCGATGCTTCCAGTCCCCACGTGACCTTTGTACGGACCGACGTGACCGACTACGCCTCGGTCCTGCACCTCTTCAAGCAGGCCTGGCAGCTGCACGGCCGCATCGACTACGCCGTCTCCAACGCGGCCGTGGTGGAGGCGAGCAAGCTGTTCGCCACGGGCGACGACGATGCCGCCATTGAGGAGCCCCCGCCGACGCTGATCTTGGACGTCAACCTCAAGGGGTCCGTCTTCTTCACGCGCGTCGCGGTGCATTTCCTCCGCAAGAGCCTTGTCCATCACGGCAAGGACGGCGACGGCGCCCAGAAGGACGCGTCCATCCTCCTCGTGGGCTCGATTGCGTCCCTGGGCGAGTTCCCCGGCCTGTTCCAGTACAGCGCCACCAAGCAGGGCATCATGGGCCTGTTCCGGAGCACCAAGGACCATCTCCTCGCGAGCGAGGGTATCCGCATCAATGTGGTGTTGCCCAACTCGACTCGTAAGCCTCCCCAAAACCTCCGAGCGCATATAGTCATGTGGATGTGGATGTGAATGCCAAGCTGACGTCTGGCCAGGCACGAAGATGGTGGCCAGCATCATCGCCATGTACGAAGCCAATGGGCTGCCCAGCAACGAGCCCGAAGACGTGGCCGACACCTTCCTCTACGCGATGTCGAGCGACATCAACGGGGAGGCGCTCTACGTCACCGGCTCAAAGACGTACGAGGTCGAGAAGTCGTTGACGAGAGTCAAGGGAGACTGGTTGGGCGAAACGCTGTACGAGGAACTTCTGGCCTGTCAAAGCGCCCTCGGCGACGTAAGTTGGCTCGTTGTGCTCTACAACACACCTCACTCGAGAGGTGACTAACATGTGCTGATACGTTTTAGGGCGACAACTGGACAAATAAGCCAAGAGTGAAAGCAGATGACTACGAGAACGGGGAGGCCAAGGCTTGAAGGATACGCAGCCATGGCCCGGCTTGCGGGCGAGGCATCATTGGCGAATGTCTAGGCCGGCATTTCACCGGTGGCGAGGATGAGGTTCTATTGCATCTGCAAGGGCGATCTGTTAAATATGCAGAGCTGGCTGGCTGGAACGTGCAGCAAGCAGTTCCGCTTCCGCGCCTTGTTTTAGGGCGGTCCCACGTCTCCAGAACCTCAGGCACATAGACGTAGTCCCAGCCATTCCCAGCCAGATATCGTTCGTTGTCCTTTTGCCGCCTCAAAAAGGTTCAATTCGATGGTGAAGTTGATTCAAAAGTAATCTCTTCTGAACTTTCACGACAGTTCTGTGAGCACGTTTCCCACCAGATGGTTCATGATAACATCACTTATTACAGTATTCGTCCACTCTGCAATCTGCCATTGAACGCCTCTGCTAGTATCACCAGCTCAGGGGCTGCCAGCACTGCCAAAAGGGGGTGTCACGTGTGCAGGGCGCTGATGGCGCTGTGCCGGGTCTCCAAGGGCATTGCCGAGATGGCGCAGGCCGCCCGGTTCAAGTGCTACCACATGGGCTGGAGACTCGAGCGCAAGTGGTTCCTCATGTACCTCCGCTCCGTCATGGAGAGCCCCCGCCTCGCGGGATGCACCAAAGAGCTCATCTTGAGGGAGACTGTCTATCCTTCATTATCAAGGGCGGGAAGGACCTCCTGGCGGACAAGGCTGAGGTCGCAGCGACCTACAAGCGGTTGGCGGGGCATATCGGCGTCGACACGTGCCTATTTCCTTTTAACTTTGCCGAGCTGGAGCCCGATACTAGACCGGCCGGCTTGCCAGGGCTCCTCTTGCTGGCCATCCCGCTGCTGCCCAACCTCACAGCGCTGAGCGTCGAGACGGGACCGAACCACACACGGCCCTTCGAGCTCCTGGAGAAGCTGCACGCGAGCGGCGTCATCGAGCCGTTCTGGCGCGTCCAAGACCTGACGATCGAATTTCCGGGCCACTGGGAAGGCGGCGTCACCGACCTGACCCGCCTGGCGCCCCTGCTGGCCCTGACCCCCGCCCTGACCACGCTGCGCCTCCGCGCGTGCCCGGGCTTCGCGCACATGGCCGACGAGGACTACGTCGACGCCGCGCGGCGGCGCATGCCCCCCGGCCTCACGGCCCTCGAGGTGCGCGACAGCTACTTCAACGACGAGACCGTCGGCGGCCTGCTGGGGTGCTGCCCGTCGTCGGGCCTCGCGCGCTTCACCTACCAGTCCGTCCAGTGGACCCTGCCGAGCGCGACGGCCGGCCGCGAGGTCACGCCCCGGCAGCTCGTGCGGCGCTTGCTGGCGCACTCCCCGAACACGCTCCGGGAGGTCGAGCTGGACTACTCGCGCCCGGGGCGCCAGGAGTACGATCACGGGGACGGCGCCGAGTACGAGAAGAAGCTGACGCGGGCCGACTTTGCGGGGTTCCCGGCCCTCCGGACGATGGTGCATCTCACCAAGGAGGACTGGGTCCAGCCGGATGATTGGTGAGGGCATTTGGTTTATGCTGGAGTAGCTTCGGTGGGAATAGAAGGGGCGGGGTGGGACGTAGATGGCATCTAAACGTGTTACATACATCTTGGTATTCTTGGAAACCGTAGCCAATACCTACTATCACAGCACGATGGAGGCAAGACAGAATGCGCTCAATCAATCGCATACGCCGATTGACTGCCACTGTTACTCAACACCACATCTTATGCGCCGTCTTTTGTTTCAACGGTTTGCTAGAAAATTGAACTCGGCTCGGCGGGCAGTGGTGAGTCAGTTCGCTGCTAGACCCCTTTCTTGTTACACAGTAACTACCAGGGGGATCCAACCCCGCATCAGCCCATGTTTCAGTGCAATTTCCCACGACACGTGTTTGTTGAGGTATTATGCCTGGGTGATTCTTTGCCGGCTCCCGTGCTTCTTTCCCCCCCAAAAAACAAACAACCCGCCAACCCTTATTTCATCTGTCTCTTGTACAATCATCAGGTTAAAAGTCGGGATTCTTTTCTTTAGCGGCAATCTGCCCGGGTACCATGAACGAATACCAATGGTACCCCAGCTCCCTCCAGAAATATGGTGTCTCGTGTTCGGGCAGCTGTCCAGCGAAGTCTCCCAAGCCAAAAGAAGGAAACTGGAAGATCGAATCCACAGAAGATTCATCGGCAAGTTCAGGGAATTTGATGCCGGGTCCGGGGCGAGGAAGGCCCTGGCGAACCTCGGCAAGGTCTCAAGGCGCTTTGCTGCCCTGGCACAGCCCGAGTTGTTCAGAACGTACGAGCCCGTCAATCGGCGTCTATCCAAGACCTCACCACCCCGTTTCGGCTTCCTCGAAACCGTGCTTGCCAGGCCCGACCTCGCCGCTTGTGTCCGAGAGATCCACCTGGGCGATGTATCCGACGACTTCAGGCCCGCGCATCACAGGAGACTCTTCCTACAGATGGCCGCAGCGCTGGGATTGGACCCCGTCCTCTTACAACCCGTTTACGAACATTCAAGCGCGGAGTGTCTGCCCATGTTGGCCGTCCTCCTCACGCCAAACTTGGAGTTACTGTCGGTCAGACTGCAGGAGCTTCCGGACGCAATGGACATCCTTGAACGAATTGAAGCAACAGGCGCCGCCAAGCCATTGGAGCGTGTCCGGGACCTGACATTACAGAGCCGAGACGACAAGCTCAATCCCTTCGAGCTACGCCGTTTCTTCCCGCTGTTGGCCCTCACCCCGAAAATCACCACGCTACGCCTAGTCAATTGCAACCTTACCTGGGATCTAGACACTCAGCCCAACCAGGAGCAGCGCCTGCGGCGGTACCTGCCCCGCGGCCTCCAGACGCTCGAGATCTGGCACAGCTGTATGCAGCACGAAAGCATGGGCATCCTGTTGGCGCATCTCAGCAGCCTCGAGACCTTCGTCTACCGGTCGCGCGAATACTGGAGCTCCGCCACAGCCGGCGCCAACGCTCGCAGCCGAGAGGTCACGGCGAAGCAGTTGATGCGCCACCTGCTTCCGTCCCAAGACACGCTCCGGGACATTGAGATGTCCTGGGACAGACCCTACGAGGAGGTCTGGGGGGAGGGTTCCGCGTTCGTGACGGTGGCGGAAGACGACTTTGCGGAGTTCTCGTGCCTGTGGGACGACACGGGCTTCCGCGGCTACGACTGGGGTACTGTGCGGATTGATGAAGGTGAAGGCGAGCCTTCCGACGCATATATCTATGGAGTATAATAGAGGATTGTTAGTTAGGCTGGCCTTACGGTGGACACGTGAAGTAGAAGACCATAGACTGGTCTGTTGTTAATTGAAGCGATGGAACCCCTTCGCGGAGAGCTCCCTCAACCCCTCCCCCCTCTTTCTTCAATTCATACCAAATATCCCGTATTTTGGGTCAAACCTTAGGATGGTGTCAGTCACTACCCATTTCAAATCATAAACGCAACGATGCACTCTCCTGATTCAAGTTGATACGAGTATTTCCCCTCAACTCTGGTGAACAGGTGCAGTGGCAGTGGCGCATGCAATCAATGGTCTTTCCGTGTGTTTTGACGGAAGCGTACTTTACGTGTGCCGACGTCCGATGCTAGGGCGCCTTTTATCTCGTGACGCGCCTCCGTGCGATGTGCTTGCACCACCGCTTCCGCGCGCCCGCGCCCGCCGTGGCCCACGCTCGGGAACATCGAACTGGCTGCACCACGCGAAAACGCGCGAGGAGAGCCATAAGCCCCTGGAACTTCAGGGCGGAATCAACAAGTTTCGCGCGCGCTGCGGGCCTGCGACTTCTATTTATCCCCACGAGGACGCGGACTCGGACCAGTCGCAGGAGAGCCCGGATCCGTGGGACCTGTACCTGTGGTCGACCGAGATCTCCGGCGTGGAGGGTGAGGTCGAAAATGTCTGGGGGCCACCAGAAGAAGGAGATGGAGGAGAAGAACAAGGCCCGGTCTCGTCCCGGACTTGGACAACGGGAGGGGAACGCCATCAGAAAGCCTGCCGCTGCCGACCATCTCACGAAGGGGAAGAAGGGCCCGGGATGGCCGAGTATCAGCCTAACGGAAGAGAAAGAGCGTTTCCGGGACCGGTAACTCAAAATGATAGAGCGGGGTGAAACGAGGAAACTCGGTTACCCAGAGGACTCTGATTGAGCCACATTTGAATGAAAGAACCCCCTTTTTTCCTGTTGCATGGAAAAATGTGTTGCGGGCTCTTGGACGGTTGATGGCGTGCTGCCGGATGAATGACTTGCTACTTGGTGGTGGACGCTATTGTGATATGTTATATTGGCTGAATCAGTAATAATCCGTGGGTTCATACCTATCTCTGCGCAATAATGCACAAATGCCAAGTTTCTGCCATCGGCTCCAACCAGAAGAGGAGAGGAGCGCCGCCGTGATTGACTGGGCAACCCCTGGTGACCAGGAACAAAACAACTGAGCCAAAGGGGTAGGCGCGAGGACACAAGAATGGATCCCTGTTGAATTCTCGCACTTCGCAACGCCGAGGCTCGCCAGAACGAAACAAACCCGGTAATCATCCATGAGCCACGCATGAAATGGCAGGCTTCTGGCAAGGGTCATCCCGAGATCAGATCAGATCAGGTACCGAACGCAGGGTTGGAGAGGCCGGCGACAATCGGCAGCCTCGGCGTGCTCGTGGTCGGCAGGGGGGCAGGGGGGAAGTGCGGGTCACGCGGAGGAATTAAGCTTTGGAACTACCATGGGGAGGGAGCCCCGGCCCACAGCCATGACAGGAGCTCACGGTCCTCGGTAGCGAATATACGGCCCCACCAATATCGGGGCCTCTGATATAACAACGAAGCGCAGCATGTATAGTATAAGGGGAAATGGCGCATACCAGGGGGATGAATAGATCTCGTACGCTCAGGTGTACAAGTAGGAGCCTTCCCCCTCATCTCAAGTCGGAATGGATCTTCAGTACACCCAGCCAACCCTCCTATCATCCTCCATCTTGCTACTTCAATTCACAGAGGCATTACCCTCTCAAACGACCAGAACAAAACAAAACACAAAATGCGCTTCTCTATCTTCACCGCCATCTTCGCCGCCGCGATTGGGGCCGCCGCCGCCGGCAACGCCTGTGATGTACGTTTCTAACCGTTCTCTCCAACCCAGCTCACTATTATGTTGCATTTAATGCTTCGTAGCAACCCCCGCCATGGGACCGAATGACTAATACGGAGTGTGTGTGCACTGCTACAGGACTGCTGCAACATCTGCCTCAGGCAAGTGGGCGACGGCATCGCCGATAACCTCATGCTCGGCAACTGCTGGGGCAACTGCGCCGCCTATGCTTGTGGCGGGAGGTGCAAGTCGGAGAAGTACAACCCATAGACGGGCCTTTCCATGCAGGGCTGGCTTGGTATATGGTAGCCAGCCTGGATGCGGAGAGGAAGGAAGGGGGAGTCCGTCAGGGATTTTACTGGGGGGAGTTCGGGGAGATAGACTATTCGGGGTGCACAAATACTCCACTTGAATGACAGTTGCCTTACTACTGAACTAGAGTTCCCTTTGCAGTGTGCAGCCAACAAAGAAGGAATTACGATGAGCTGATGGTAACGTGGTGGACTTCCCCAAATGCTACTATGTACGTACCATGACAACATATAATGTCCAATTAAAGCAAGTTGTCCGCGAAAGGTGAAGACTGAGCGATGCATATGTGAGCGAGTTGATAGCCCCGACGTTGGCCCGCCCCTTACAGATGCAGGACGGGACGGGGCGGGTGCTTATTTTGCAGATCGGAGGGGGATGTCGAACGTTTTCATGTTGTATCCTACCCTCCTTTGGATAGCCCATGCAGATAGCTTGAAGGAAGAGTGGGGATAACTGCACCCTTGGAGGGAGATGGAACGTACAGCGACCCCCTGCGCGTGCTCGCGTCAAAGTTCGATGAGAGATGTACTGGGGGGAGGGGAGTCCGAGGCATCTCCGCCCTCGCATATGGTACCGTAATCCATTCACGTATATTATATGAGGGGTATCCCCAAGGCAGTGGTCAGGGTTCGATTTGGTATTTGTTTCTTCGTATCACACTATAAAGCGCTTCCCGTAACCCGAGACTACACATAAACGACTCAATGACAGTTAGCTATTCTTGTTTCTAGAAACGAATGGAGAGAACATGAACCATATTGGACATCACCACCATCCCGATGCCAATCGAACTCGCCCCATCTATCTCAATGATGGGGGTGCTTCAGCTCCAAATGCCCCAACGCCTTCCGATTCCGCTCCATCAGGTCCTGCGGCCACGTCCAATTCGTCAAGAAATCCGGATCCACGCCGAACTTGAACGCCTCCCGCGCCGCCGACAGCTGCGCCGTGTGCAGCCGCTCCCTGGCCGTGGCCCCGCGGTTGCCGAGCCGCGCCTGCATGCGGTCGATGGCGTCCATGGCCAAACTAAACCGGTCCGTCTTGTTGCGGATGGCGAGCTCGAGCGGGGTGTTGATGTTGCCCTTTTCCTGGTACCCGCGGACGTGGATGTTGGCGTTGCCGGGCCGCTTGTAGGTGAGGCGGTGGACGAGCCAGGGGTAGCTGTGGAAGTTGAAGATGATGGGCTTGTCGGCCGTGAACATGGAGACCCACTCGGCGTCCGTCATGCCGTGGGGGTGGTCGACGTGGCTGATGAGCTTGAAGAGGTCGACGCAGTTGACGACGCGGATCTTGAGGTCGGGGAAGTTTTGCAAAAGTAAATCCACCGCCGCGAGCGACTCGTTGGTCGAGATGTCGCCGCAGCTCGCCATGACCAGGTCCGGCTCCGCGCCCAGGTCCGTGCTGTACTGCGACCAGATGCTGATGCCCTTGGTGCAGTGGATCACGGCCTCGTCCATGGTCAGGTACTGGATGTGGTTCTGCTTGTCCGCCACGATGACGTTGACGTAGTTGCTCGAGCGCAGGCAGTGGTCCATGGCTGGGGGATGTCAGCACTTGTCCTTACAAAACTCATCACAAGGTGAGTAAGAATTCCACTCACTCGACAGGAGACAGTTGCCGTCGGGGGGCAGGTAGATGCGGACCACCTCGGGGCTCTTGTTGGCGACCACGTCCAGGAAGCCCGGGTCTTGGTGCGTGAAGCCGTTGTGGTCCTGGCGCCAGACGACGGCCGTCAACAAAATGTTGAGAGAGGCCACCCGGACACGCCACTCAACCTCGAGGCACTTCTCGATCCATTTGCAGTGCTGTGGATCATCCCTTGTCAGTCACCCGATAACTCAATGCAAGTGCGATTGTTGGTAGTGCTTACCTGATTGACCATGGAGTCAATGATATGAATGAACGGCTCGTAGCTGTTGAGCAGTCCATGTCGTCCACTGAGGACATACCCCTCCATCCAGCCCTCGACGGTGTGCTCCGAGAGCATCTCCATGACGCGACCGGCCGGCGACAGGTTGCCGCCGTCGCTGTCCTCCTCAAAGTACTCGCCCAGCCAGACCTTCTTGCCGGCCTGGTAGACGTCGCCGAGCTTGTTGGACTCGGTCTCGTCGGGCCCGTAGAGGCGGAAGTTGGTCGGGTTCTTCTTGACGATGTCGCGCAGGAAGACGCCAAAGTTGGACATGCTGGCCCCGCTCGTGGCGCCCGGCTCGGGCACCTCGAGCGCGTAGTCGCGGAAGTTGGGCAGCTTGAGCGGCTTGCGCAGCGCGCCGCCGTTGCCGACGGGGTTGGCGCTCATGCGGCGCAGGCCCGTGGGGCAGCAGAGGCTCTTGAGCTCGTCCGAGATGCGGGCGTCGGCGCCATTAAAAATACGCTCGGGCTCGTAGGACCGCATCCAGTCCTCGAGCGTCTTCAGGTCCTTGTCGTTGCTCTTGACGCCCGTGATGGGGACCTGGTGCGCGCGCCAGTAGCCCTCGAGGTACTTGTCGTTGACCTTGCGCGGGCCCGTCCAGCCCTTGGGCGTCCGCAGGACGATCATGGGCCAGCGCGGGCGGAAGGGCTTGCCCGTGTCCCGGGCCTGCTTCTGGTAGCCCCGGATTTCGTCCACGCAGCGCTCCATGGTGGCGGCCATGGCCTGGTGCATCGACTCGATGTCGGAGCCCTCGACGAAGTACGGGGTCCATCCGTAGCCCAGGAACAGCTGCTCGATCTCCTCGTGGGGGATACGGGCCAGCAGGGTGGGGTTGTTGATCTTGTAGCCGTTCAGGTGCAGCACGGGCAGGACCGCGCCGTCGGTGATGGGGTTCAGGAACTTGTTGCTGTGCCAGCTGGTGGCCAGGGGACCCGTCTCGGATTCACCATCGCCCACCATGGTCAAGGCGATCAGGTTGGGGTTGTCGAAGACGGCACCGAAGGCGTGCGAGATGGCATAGCCCAGCTCACCGCCCTCGTGGATGGAGCCGGGGGTCTCGGGAGTGGCGTGGGAGCCAATGCCACCCGGGAAGGAGAACTGCTTGAAGAAGCGCTGCATGCCCTCGAGATCCTCGGACATGTCGGGATAGACTTCGGAGTAGACGCCTTCCAGGTAGGACTGGCTGAGCACAGCGGGGGCGCCGTGGCCGGGTCCGGACACGAAGAGCGCATCGAGATCGTACTTCTTGATCAGGCGGTTCATGTGCATCCAGGTGAAAATCTGGCCGGGGGCAGAACCGAAGTGGCCGAGCTGGCGGCTCTTGATGTGCTCCTTCTTCAGGGGCTCGGTCAGCATGGGGTTGTCGATGAGGTAGATCATGCCAAGGCAGAGATACAAGCTGGCTTTGAAGAAGTCATCGTACTGCTTGATCTCCTCCTTGGAAAGAGGCTTGCCCGTCACCGTGGACCGGGCCACGCCGTAGGGCTGGATCTTCTCGACGGTTGCCTTATCGCACTCCATTGCGGGCTCAGGGTGTAAGGAGGGCGTGATTGCCGGGAGGGGAATGTGGTGTCACACTTCGCCAGAGGCTCCGTGCTCCTATATAAGGATGTGTGTTGTGTGTGTGGAAATGCTTGCGAAGACAGAGGTAAGTTTGGGTATGATGCAGTGTTGAACGAGGAAACGATATGTCGCTGATCCAACATTGACGTATGTGCGCATTACAGATGCCAGGGCATATATATACGGGTGGGGAATGCGTGCATGGTGTCGACGCGGGTTAACCTTTGCGAGGCAGCCCAACGTGCAGCAGCAGTTGATCACCTGTTAGACATGCCTATCCGGGAAACTTGCTGTCGGACTCCTTCGTATCTCGACGAAGCCTCTTACGTAGGTAGGTAGCAGTACTCGCAACCGAGGCGGCCCAGGCCGTCGGGCCAAGAGGGCGCGGTGCGGCATGACCTTGGCCAAAGATACTCTGGCCCGGCGACACGGGGTCTGGGCTGCATATTGAGGTTGTCTTGCCTCTGACGCAGGCAGGCATATATGGCATGTTAGTCAGCGTCCAATGAGCACTGCATCACCCTATCATTGGCGAATCAGAGTCTTGGCAATGGCCAATGTAGTCCAACTGCATGCTGGTCTAGAAGCAGATGTGGTCTGATTCGAAGGCTGATATGGAACGACGTCAAAAAGTTTGACAGCTCTGGGGGGGCGTCATGGCCGGTTCAGCTATTACCCCACTAGGAAACCCCAATCCGTCCCGAGCATCCGCTAGGTCTGCTTTGCATTGGCGGCAACGGTCGACGAAATTCCCCCAGGCTAGTAACCCCTCCCCCACGCCCCTCCAACACTCCACACACATCTCCATCTCTCCGGGCTCTTTTAACGTCCAGTTCCTCAGAATACGACCCACAGCGGTGCATCAGTTTGGCAGCTGCAGGACCTTTACGTCGGCCTCCCGTAATCCGGCCTCTTTACCCGCCGCGAAGGATTCAGCTTGGCCAGAAACATGCAGATGATATGCTTGTTTCCTGCTCTATCCGTCTTGACAGCCCGGGGGGCGTTGCATGCCGGCCCACCCAAAGTGGTCTGATTCTGATTCTCCCAAGCCGTCCTTGAACTGCAGCCGGGACTTGGCCTCTCGTAGAAACATTTGGTGACATGTCATAGATTTGCAGAAGTAACGTTGGCCAGAGTAAACACATGCCACATGGGCAGCCCAACATCTGAGCATCCATCCATCTATTCATCTCGCAGTCGCATCAATCAATCTCATGGAATTGACCAAGACCTCGGGTCGGAGGGAGTGGCGAAAACAAGAGCCTGGTAGGGGCATGTGGTATTGTCCTCACCGACGGCAACTGGGTACGCGGGGCAGGATATGCCTCATTGATCCCGCAACGTGGCCGGCGCAGTCCGCTTGTCCCACGACCTTCGTCCATCCTCGGTGTACGACCAGAATAGGGCAGAAAAGGCGATCTTCCCCATTACCTGCGACATAGTCATATTTGCTCCAGTCCTGACTTTAGAAACATAGAGCCCCAGGGTTTCTAGCAATCTCGATCTGCGCTGTCGGAGAAATGAATAACCAACATGTACTTTACCTGCGAACGGAATGACGCCGCGAACACAGCGGTAACCTGTGTCACATCAGAGATTGGACAAAACGCTGATGGGTATGTGGTTCAGTAAGTATTGAGGGGCTTCAAGTCTTGAACGCCTGGTTCCTCGTTGGAGGATAGAGCAATTGCTCCGTGGTATGATGCTCGCGAAACGGGCCCTCTTGACAATTGACGACATGCCTCCGATTATCCCAAGTACGCGGGACTACCCCAGGTACCCCATGCCAAACTCCACGGGAACCTATCCCCCTCGCTTGGGTTATCGTCGGAATCTGCCGCGAACCGACTGCGAGCTCCGCTCTGGAACTCCGCTGACAACCGACGAACTTCTGCGACGAGAAACAAGAAGCGGCATACTTCGACCTCGGCCCATAGGCTGTAGCGACCCAGCGTAAATACCAGAGCGGAGCCTCTTCCAAAGATTGCAAAGATCAAAATCGCCATCAAGAGCCTGTTTGTCATCGAGTTCAACATCAGGTGGACTCCCGAACGCCAGATCGAAGAGCCACAGCATCCCACCATCCCACCCACAGCGATCACCCAACCTCAGCGACCCGCCGAAGCAGCCCCGCCGAGATTTGACAGGCTAACTAACCCGCAGATGGAACCAGCGACCCCTGGGGAGTGTGGATAGTTCGCTGGGACCGGAATCCGGGGGTTAGCTTCGGGTTGTCATTCAATAGAGTTCAGGACAGGTTCGGCACGGTCATGCCGAGCATAAAGGGCCGATTCCAGCGAGGTATTCATTCTTCTTGCGCCAGTTGGGGATCGCGGGGCAATTGGAAATGCGCGGGGACGACCGCCCGCGGGGGATTCGAGATCGAAGCTCCTCTAAGTAACGACCATGACGGAGGAGCGCCCGCTTAAGCTGAGCTGCTGTAAGCGGTTCCTAGCGTAACCGAACGGGGATTCCGGCGAAGCGTTCGGGCCTGTCTTTACCGGATGCTGGCTTGGTCTTTCGCAAGCCCTAGGAAGCCAGCGAGTTCCGCCGGGCTTCCTCGAAGCGATTGCCAGCCACGTGTCTGAACAGGCGACAACATACATCTACTCACTCACTCTTCATCCCAAGGGGCAAAGGTTAGCGATGTCGACTTGGTTCTGACCGTTGCGCCACGCCACATTTGCGCTTCGAGGGATACAATCTCCAAGAGAAGCTGTGCCTTGGCGAGAGCGCAATCTTCCGCGAGGATGGAGAACATAGGTAGCGGAATCGAAAGGCGCCACAAATGTCGCGAGGTACGAATGATGAAGACGCAGCTAAGCAACGGGGTGTCCGACGAGGCGAAAACGGCATCTCGTAGCGAGTTGGCGAAGCGAAACTTCTGTGTTGGTGAGGCTGTTTTATAAACCCGAGCGGGACCGCCATTATGCTGGACCTTTAATTTCAAGCCCAGGAAAGAGTTAACAATATTTCGACCCAATGAATCCTCTGGTCGGTACGATTTGACGTTCGACGGGAAGGTGCCAGGGAATTACAAAACCATTGCGCGCATCCCAATCGCATATAATGAGTTCCATGCCGACCGGATATCAGAACAGACCGCATAGACGAACACGCAGACCGCGCGAAACAAGGCACTCGGGATACCACTGCCATAGTTGTATCTATCGCTCGACGAATGCTAGATAAGGAAGACCGTGCTTTAGAGAAGGTGAGTTACAGCCAAAACGGCCCGCTGGGGGTATTGCTTCTGTCCAACTCGACGAATTTCGAGTGGAGTGATGGATTATGGATTGATTCTAGTATACAAGTCCCACCTGACGTCTAGGAGTGGCTTTTTCGTCTATTCTACACGAGAAAATGCACAATTCCCACCTTTGCATATAAACAATGTCTTCCCCTTTTTCCAGTGTGCCCACCAACAACTCCAGGAACACCAACCAATGCATGCCTTCCCTCTACTGCCCCGTCCGCATCAAAATCCGCCGGACCGCCGCCTCGCCCTCGGCCTCATCCTTGGTCGTCGTCTCCTGAATCCACTCCGCCAGCTTCTTCCGCAGCTCCGCGACGCTCTGCTCGCCCGCAACCGTGACATCCATCCCGCGGTCCTCGCAAGCCATCACGACCTCCTCCCCCACCAGCCCGTCCACGCCCCCACCATCGCGTATACTAAAATCGTCCGCCACGAGGCGCCGCACCGCGCGGTCCGCCCGCACCCGCGCAAACGGCGGATCCACCCCCACCTTGTCCCACAAGCTCAGCCCGAGCCCCAGCGAGCGCACAATGTGCCCCGGCGCCAGCCTCTCGAGCGCCGACGCATCCACGTGCCGCAGGAGTTTTCGGGACGCCTCGCGCCGCGCCTGCATCTTGGCCCGTAGTTTTTCGATTTGTTTGGGGATCCGGCACGTCAGCGGCGTCAGCTTGGGGAAGACGAGCACGACGAGCGGCGTGAACTCGCCGAACACGACGACCAGGACGCCGAAGATAGGGAGGCGCGCCAGGTCGTGCGACGTGCGCTCGCGCAGCAGGACGGCGGCGCGGGTCGGCTTGATGGGCGAGGACGACGCGCCCGCTGGTTGTTTGGCGAGGCCCGGCGGGCCCTGGAAGACGTGGTTGAGCTCCGACAGCAGCTTGCGGTTCGTGAAGATGGCCCGCAGGCCCGTCTTGTAGAAGGTCATGTACGCCTTGCCGAGGCGGAAGTAGTAGCCGAAGGCGGAGGCGTCGGGCTCGCGCGGCGGCGGTAGGTCGAGGGGCGGCGGGCGCGTGCTGGCGGGCGGGTTCAGCGTCGTGCTGATGTCGACGTCCGGGTCGTAGGTCGCGGCCTCGGGCGTGGAGGCGGTCGCGGCGTCGAGGGGCGTGAGGACGGCTTCGGTCTCGGCGGCTTTCGACGTCTTGGCGGTCGCGGCTGCAGAGGCAGAGGCGGCGGCCGTGCTATTATTGGAGGCATGGCGCCGCCACGACAGGGGAGTGGTGACTGCTTGGTGTATCCGTATCCGGTTTGGTAATGCGATCTGCGACGGCCTCGAAGAATGGCGATTCCTAACGAGCGAATGCGGGACGCGCATCAAGCGCAGTCCTGTTTGTTGGTTCATCGTGGTCGGGTGAATATTACAAAGCGAACATCAACAGAAGGAGAGGCTTTTTGGTCCGATGTTGTGTTACAATGGCAAGAAGAAGAAGAGGCTGGCCGAAGTTTACGTCGTTGGCAAGCGGCGTGGCAATTGAGAAATTGCGAATGGACTGGTCATCGACGTCAGCCAGCACAGAAAAATAAAAAAGCGGCCCAAGCTCCAGCGATCGGCTCCAGAGCCTTCCCCAATTGAATCTGCCAATGGAAGCTGATCCGGGGAAATGTCTCCTGCTTGCTAGGCGGCCCGACCCCGCTACTGAAAGCTTAAGCGGTGCTGCTGTGAAACCACCATTTTCGATCACGGGAATTGTGTACATGTACAATTTTATACGGGCTGATGATGATCGAGATGGGACAATTCCTCTCTATTATACGGAGTAGTTGTTCCTATCTACAGTTTAGGTGCCGGGCTCGAGAACGCAGTGCACTCAATCTCAACCAATGCCTGGAAGGGCAGCTGATATACCGCGACACAGGTACGACACTTTGAGCGGGATTTTAAAGGTTAGCAACCATTGAGGTGAAGATTGTCTGTCATATGCTTTGCCGGGGCTTACTCACAGGCTTCACTTCCTGTCGGAAGAACTCGTCATATGCCTCGTTCATGGCCGCGAAGTTTTCCATGGTCGTCAGAAAGATGTTGACTTTGACCACGTTCTCGAAGCCGCTGCCGGCCGCTTCCAGCACCGCCGTCAGGTTCTGCAGCGCTCGTCTCTACACATGCGTCAGATCAAACAACGTCTCTTCCCCAATGCCTGCCATATGGAGGGAAGATCTTACAGTCTGGTTCTTCACCCCGCCCTCGACCAGCGACGACGTCGCGGGGTCGAAGCCGATACTGCCGGAGCAGTAGACCATGCCATTGTACTTGACGGCCTGCGAGAACTGGGGCAGGGGCTTCGGCGCCTTGTTGGTCGAAACCTTCTCGGTGGGCGACATTGTCACGTATGAAGATCAAGGTGATTGATGGTTGGAAGTAACGTGATAGTAATATTATAATTGGGTATATATCTCTTCGTAGGATTATCGCAAAGCAAAGGGCTGTCGTTCCAATGCAACCAAGCTAGCGGCTGTCCGACGACCCGTTCGAGGATAAGGATGTGAGGGGCAGGAAATGCCCGTGAGTAATCGTCGGCAGCGCTCCGCCCCGCCAGCCAGCGGTCGCTCGCTCGCTCGCTTATCGCCGACGGGCTTAAGTTCGTTCACACTCGCCCTTTCTTACCTTTACCTCTCTGCGCTCTTTCAAGCATTTACACGCGAACGGAATCAATGTGCAAGAGGGAAGAAAGCAGCAAGGGGAGCAAGCAAACATGTATCCAACCGAACCTGGGCGTATGCAATCAACCACATTAGTTTTACCGTAAAGAAAATCTTCTGTCCGAGTTTGGTTTTGTTGGTAACAGAGGAAAAAAGTAAGTTGTGTGTTGCCCAATTGTCAGTGGGGGAATCTGCACGGCTCATCATGCAAAAAACTGTATGAAAGGGAAGTCCGTGGATTGTTTTCATCATTCGGTTGGGTTGGTTTTGTCACACACATTGCTAGAAGCAGTAAGTAGAATCGAAATGAGATAGTAACGACTTACCAACGAATGGAATGCATCCTGGCTGTTGGGCTCCCAGGTGCATCAGTAACGAAACGAAAGCGCACTCCGGGGCGCCGGCCTCTTGTCCTAAAGTCAGCTTGGCCCGCGTCACCGCCCATGTCGATCACCTCGGGTACCTAAGCACCGTCGTTGTCACCCTCGCTCCATCTCACGAAAGCAGAAACAGACATGACAAAACTCATGGAAGTAGACGACGAGAAGAGCAAATACGAAATGGAGAACGCTCGCAAATTTATTGACTTCTCGTCATCCCCAATTTTCGAGCATTTCATTTCTAACATCGGGTTTTTTAATTTTGGCCGTGTTCCTCTGTGCCTCTGTGCTTCATTCTCGTCACCTCTCAAAGTCGGTCCGTCGCCAATTTTCTCACGTCATTACCCAGCGAGCCCTACTCCACCAATGGCATGATTACCCAGCGTGCTCGAAACAACCAAACTGCGCGTCGCGAACACGCATGTTGGCATGTTGGAATTCGGGCAACCACGCAACGACAGGGAAGAGCCACTGCCGGGCACCCGAATGTGGGTGTGCCTCTATTTAAAGTAAAACGGGCTAACCAAGTTGGAAAAGTCCATGGGTAGGGTTCCCTGCTTTCTGGGCATGCCATCCCATATCCCGATCGGTAGGCGTTCGCTGCGATCCTCAAGCAAACGAACTTGTATGAGAAGCTGCAAGGTGAGGCAGTCGATCCACTCCTATTCACATCAGCACACCTTGCGATGGCGCATTTTGAACAGTAAGCTCGATAATTTCACGATTGCGATGATGCTTCATGTTTTTGGAATCAAGTAACGCCAATATGATTGTTTCTGTGTCTCAGCTCCATACGCTAGTATTACAAAGTGTGGTTGTATATACAGAAAAAATAGGATGCATTCCAACATCGTGTAGGTATCATAACTCATAAGTGAAAACTTCTTCTTTGAGCCCCCGTTTCGAAGTAGCAACCCGCTAACGCCGCGCCGGTCCGGCGAAGAGAATTGTGTGCGCGAGTGTTGTTGGTGTTGTTGTTGACTCGCGCTCAGGTCCAAGTGTCTCTTTAGGACCGTAGAACTCGTGACTGATCCACCAGAAGACTGGGGACCAGAAACCGCTGGTCGGGTTGGACTAGTATTAGGCCAGGGGCACAGGTGTGTAAGTGTGATATAGTGTGAAGGTTTGGTGGTTTAAGCACCATCACTGTCTACATAGTTAGCATCGCGAACGAACGAGGAATGACATTGCAAGGCGATGCGGTGGGTTTATTCCCTGTGGTTGGCAGGGATGAGTTGAGCACGGAGTGGTGAAGCAAAGAGGTGAAAACTAACAGTAGTGCCAAGGTAAGATCACCGTGGATACGGGCCTTGAGGGTGACCTCGACTTCGAGGTTGAGATCCAGGCGGAGCTTGAGGGTGTCGCTCTTGCCGCCGCCGCCGCCGCCGCCCTGCTGCTGCTGCTGCATCTGTTGTTGTTGCTGCTGCTGTTGCATCATCATCTGCTGCTGCTGGTACTGCGCCATCTGGTTGTCGTCGTCGTCCGAGTCCTCCTCGGACTCCTCCTGGACGGGGGCCTTGCGGCGCGGCTGGCGGCGGCCGCGGCGCTTGCGGGGGCGGCGACCTGCTTCTCCTGCTCCTGCTGCGACTCCACGCCCTGGTCCTGCTCGGACTCCTCGTTGGCGGTGGCCACCTGGGGACCCTTCTTCTGCTCGGCTTCGGACGAAGACATGTTGTGATATGTGTTGTGTGATACGGAGTCGTTGGTGTATACACGGTTGTCAAGAGAGATGCAAGTCGAAGAGACAACTGGTGGAAGGGCAGGCTGAGGTCTTGTAGGTGTGTGATACTGTGGTCTGGATCAGAGTTCAACAAACGGCGAGCACCCGGACCTTCTTTATAAGCCTCCTTCGTCGTTTCGAAAAACCGGTTAATGCAAAAGCAAGCCACCAGATGCCAGAGGTCCAGACTCTAGAGCTGAGTGTGGTGGGTAGCTTACCCCCGTGGCGTCACGTAGCGTCACGGAAGCGATGGAGACGTCACAGCCTTTATCAGATAGGTCTGTGGGAGTGCTATTGTTGACAGCTTTCCGGGTTCAAAATCTTGATTTTGACCTCGATTCATGGCTGGGGGGCTTGTCCTAGCGCCGAGGGCAGGGGGCTGATTGTCGTTCCCGTAGCGGGCGATCGAGATGGTGGGCGGGGCCAGGTTACATCATTTTCCCAGTGACATATCCTGGAGTCTTGGGAGGTAGTGCCAGAAGCGGTGCTAGTGCGCGTCGGCGCGGCTGGTGATTCGACCCCCGGGGGCCCGGCAGGGGGGCAGCATGCAGCAGACGCCAGCACGACACGCAAGTAGCCCACTGAAAACGGGCAGCGTGTGGCCCTAGCGGCCAGTTACTGTAACGGTTTCCCAGGGGCTCCCGGGCACTTCTTGCGTCATCCCCATCCTAGAGGAGCCAATTGCAAGCTATTAAGCACCTCCAGCCACATGTCATCGTATCTAGCGGACGGTTTCTGCCTCTGTTTTTTCGGCTTGATCAGTAGCTTCATGTTTCATTGCGTCGCTTGGTTGTTAGAGCCGTTAGATTGGGTGGGTTGAGGAATGGAGGAGCTGGCAACGGCGCGCCCCATGTGGCTCGTCATCTTCCTCATCATTGAAGTTTTCCAACAGGATTCTTTCCAGTCCAGCTCGTATTTGTGGGCGCCGGACCTTCTGGCCGGACTGCGAGCTTGGGAGGCCGGCTCACACAGGGAGATTGGAAAATCGATATTTTGAGCCGCGCTTGCGCTGGCACTTACTCATTGACTTTCACTAGCTGTTCAACCGTTTCAACGTTTCCAACATCGGGTTCGGGTCACAGGGTCAGAAGGTTGGCAGTTTTGTCTCGTAGCTCTAGCTTCCATCGCAGCCACAACTCTAACCTTACTTCAACGCTCTTCTTTTTCAACCAGCCCGACCTCCTCGTCAAACCAGCCTGCAGTCTGGCAGCTAGCATTGCGATGCATTGATTGAGCCGCTTCGGCTGCTACTCCATCGCAAATTGCCAATCCACTTCCAACTGTATGAACGGCCCACGTTGTATTCCGCCGTTTCTTTTCAACGTGAAACTATTTTAGCGCTCTTAGCTTCCCTTAGCGCAGCCGACAGTGCACCTGGAATTTGGTACTGCCGACCACCGAGACTTCGAAGGAAATAATCGATGCACGAGTCAGTTGGCAGTTGGTATGCTTGAACAATACGTTGGTGCACCTTCCAGGCATTGATCAAAGTCGACGGCCCAATCAGCAGGTTTGAGGTCTATACTGCGTGCTATCCTGCTGCATGCTGTACATAACACTAACAATCTTGAAAATCTTCTGTCTTGATAGCCTTCGCATCTTTGGCAGTGAGTCGCATACACCCATCACTTCTCATTTGCCTTAGCTGTTTACTCGCAGGCAGCGATGGAGAGGTCTACGTCAGGGGTAGCTTCTCCTAAAATCCGCCTGATGCCGGAAAGCCAAGATATCAACAGCATGTGTCTTGTTCACTTAGATCCGCGTGTCCATCATCTCTGGGGCCTCACAGCCTCTTCGAAAAGAAGGCCGGGATGATTTCTCATTTTGAGTCCATTCTAATTCTTCTTGAAAATGCGCCTGAAATACGCCCGGAATATGCCTCGCCCTCAAGAGAACGGGAGCCTCAAATTGAAGGCGCACCCAATCATGTAAGCCATTTTGGGCCTCACTCAATGGGCGCGACTGCATCTCACACCTCGTCCTGTCGCTACTTTCAGGCCGGTCTGCCTGTTCTTCTTGAACCGAAACATTGATTAAGAGGCTTGTCCTTCCCTCCGCGGCCTATGTGCTTCATCATGTGTATGTTGAGTTAACAATTGCGGTCATTTCGATAAGTCACTATAGTGCAATAGTTCCTCGTGGCAATGGACCAACAGTGGTTGAACCTGGCGGGTAGTTCTGGAGACATCCTGGACGAAGATGACTCCACATTCTCACCATTCAGCAGCGAATTCAGCAACGAATATTCTCCATATCAGTTTGTCTACGCAGAAGAACAACCAACATTCACCGACGGACGCCTGGAAATGATGAATCTCGGGGCCCCAGTCTCCCAAAATGATATCCAGAACTTCAGCTTTGCTAGTCCCTCGATCATCGCTGCGCCCTTCGTAGCTAGTCCAATTTCGCCTATAATGCTCCAGCCGCGGGACTGGAACATTCCAGTAATGGGCAGTGGTTACAGTGCTTTCTACCCAGAATCTGCAGTTCCTAGCAATCCTATCTCTGCGCCATCGAACAGTTTCAATCGCCCAAACTGGAACGATTCGCCTAACCCTGGGCTATCGCCGGGCACTAGAAGAGCCTTGGATCTGTAAGTAAATTCGTAGTGGCCTTTTTTTGTTGTTAGTCTAACTTCGTGCGAACAGATCTCAAGCCAGAGCGAATACCTGCCCTCGTTGCAGCTTACAGACGCGGAGTGGTAAAGACCTACGCCGACATATCGTTGAAACTCATGAGAAACCGCGTCGCGGAGAGGCGAAGCCAGGTTGGTATCGTTGTCGGTGTGAGAAGTTCGACTGCGGCGCTCGCAAGTCGAACCACAAACGACATCTCGAGACTTGCAAGTCATTGAGATGGCGCTTGAGCACTTTCTTGTGCCACTGTGGGGAGAGCCACGGAGAGATGGGTGATCATATCACCCATATTGAGCAGTGCAAGGTCGGCAGGCGACCGGTTGGACGGCCCAGATCGGGATAGGACGTCGAAGTGTGATCAAGGCAGAGAGACATGACTTTGATTGGAGTCTCTGGGCCCTTTACACATTCGCACACCAAGTTCGATATGCTTGATTGACTGCGTGCAATCTTGCTGACCGTAATGGGAGGTCATCTAGCGAGTATCTGAGGTCTTCCTTTCTTAGTGCTCATCTTTTCTCTTTCTTAGAAGACGGATACTGGGTAAGGGCGGTATGTTTTTGGTCGCTTATCGGATCCTCTTTATTTGTGTAGTAGATGCCTTGGTGGTGCGATGTAATAGAAAACGTTAAGGCGGATGAAGTGGTACCTAACAGCCTATCATGGGATGCTAGAGTGACTGAGCAGGGTTGGAATGTTTCGTAATGTAGCGTGAAGATGAACGTTGGCAGATGTCGAGTTCGTGATAATGAATGATCAGGTGCAGGCAGCGTTAAGATGCGAGCAACACTTACACAATACCAATTCTCAGAGCCGCCTGGACCCATAGCTTCTCTCGGGGGGCTTGACATGGAGGATGTCATCAAGTATGTCCCAGATCATAAACCATCGATCCGGTCATTCTGGGAAAATAGGATGTGCTGCCATAGCTACAATCAATCAAAGACTGTAGGTATCATCCATTTTTGATTATATAGAAGTATGGAGGGCTAGGATGGCTTCATATAAGCCCTGAGGTGGAGGAAGAAACCTGCCTTGTAGGCAGCTGTCTCGGAACAGAGCCGCCTCATATACCAATGTATACAGCCCCGGGGCAGACAGTTATGTGGATGCAAGATATGTCGTAATGGAGGGGCAATTAGTATCATGATTGGTTAGTGTCCTTTTGTCAAGCTGTGTTGAGGTCTCAAACAGCACGTGCGAGTGAAGGACAGTGACGCCCCCTGACCACAATCGGAATGCACGTTATCATGCAACATCAAGATGGTCGTGCATTTCCCCCCTCCTCAAAAGCATACGACCGAGCGAAGGTAATTGGTCCAAGTTTCCTTCAACTTGCAGATGTGAGGCCTTTTGCTGTGAGCTACAAGCCAATCAATGGCCTTTCATGTCCTATCACGATGGGCATCACGCCTGTTGCGCCCGATTGCGCCTCATTGTGTCAAGTGAGGCCGTTTATCAAAGTAACTATTGGGCCTCAATGCAGCCTACTAGGCGGTATGACTTGGGGCACAAACGAGGCTCTGGTGAGGCAGATTTTTTCTAAAGTTGTGAGGCCTATTTCTTACGAAAATGCCTCGTCTGACTTGCAAAAGTAAAATGGCAGTGCCTTATGCAGCACCTAGGCACGCATTGTGATGCTTTTAGCCAATCACCAACACGTTCGTGTCGAGGATGCAGAAGAGGGATGGGGGAGTGGATCGCCATTCCCATACCCTTGTAAGAGGGGTCGAATGCGGTCTTACGGCGATCCCACGCCCGGCTAATAAGATATTGCTTCGGTGCTGCAAATGCACCAGCCCAACTGTGTGGACGAGACACTGTGAATGTGACAGACATGGTAAGGAGAGCAAAATACATTTGCAATTACCATCCACGGGGTGCTGCTCCTTCCTATCTCTACTTGTGCCGGGCCATTGTTAGACTCCAAGTATCAACTAGAACTTCCGTACTCGCCGCCCCGCACGTGATTCAACCTCCACCGAACCGTCTTCATTTTCAAAGCAGAAATACTTTATAAAGTCTGACACCCCTTAAGATATACCCAAAAGAGGAAGCTCTGGGCCTCAATCACCTCAAGCGTGTTATGACAAGGCTCGATCTGGGCTACCAGGCTGATCTGATGCTGAATTGTACACGTTCGATTTCAATGCTGATCTGACGTTAGCAATCCTCGAAGGTTGGGGCCAACAATAGCAAACCCCCAAACTTCCAGGCTTTTGTGATTGACCTTGGCCAATAGGTGGTGGGAAGCTGCTGACGCTTGAGATGGCGCCTGGCCTCTGCCTAGGTTGTCTTAACCTTAAAACGGCTAATAACATGACCCCCCTTCGGCCCTCCTCTGACAGGACAAGTACAACAGAAACGTGATATGTATGAGTAAATTCTGCCTGAGTACTGTCATCAAACCAACTTTGTGGGCTGCCGGCTGCGTAATCGAGCAGCACCCGTCAATGCCAGCCTCTCTTCCCGTCTATGTTGACGGTGGTACCACCACCTCTTCCCTTCCGTATCAATACCAACAATCTCCTCTTTTCTCGCCTTCGCTCATACTGAGTCTCAGTGGCTGGATGCGTGCATTACAAAATTATAATCGGCTACAAACAGCCTTACCAAACACATTGTATCTGGAGCCATGGGGAGCGGCGCATGAGTTGGTATTATACTACGAAGGTGATTGCAAACATCGCCATGGGCAAAACCACACTGTTTCTCTCCAAGTAGCAGATGGATGCGGCATTATAAACGGGTGTACCGCTGTATCTTACAGCGGCTTAGATATTGAACACGAGCCTCGGGGGCCTCTGGTACGTTCAACAAGAACTAATGCGAGGTTATTTCCGTAGAGTGTCACATGATTAGGCACCTGTCCATTCAACAGCCAGCCAATAGTGCGTCTACTGCCAATTTACACGTCTTTACGGGTGTCGCAGTCGTAATAGCCACTGCCGAGGAAGAGGCGGAGTATAAACCCCATGGGCAGTCGTGTCATGCCGTTGAGGTTGCCAGGCCCAAAGAGATATTCGCCAGGTCGAAGTGATTAGCGTAAGACCATGTCATGTTGGTGAAAGGCTCCATGTCATAGAGCTCAGTACTCTCAGACAATCATAAGCAGGTCAATGCTAGGAGTCTCATGACTACTGGACCATTATCAATACCTCAGCTCAGAACGAAAATGACGAGTGAAAGAAAACTCGAAATTCGCGTGGACTACCGTGACGCCTGTGAAACGTATTATCGAGTTGAATATTAGACTCCGGTTTGATGACTGGATCAAGATCACAAAGATGAGAGTGTCTTCGGGAGGACTCCGTCCTAAGCCTCCTCTGATGCTCGTCCAAGACGATTCAAAGTCTTATGCCGGGGAAGCACGCCCTTGACTGGGTTCGGTGCGTTGGGCTTGGGTCAGTGTCAAATTAAAGGGAGCTGTTGAGGTAATTATTGTCTGTGACAACCATGGAAATTGTCTTATCGCACGCGTCCACAGCTGGTTCCCTAGGGCTGTCGTCTAATCAAGATTTCATCTGGTGTAAGTCGGCACGGCCACCGCACGTGGGCTTAGGGCGGATTTACAGTAGGAGCCACGCCGCAGTCGCCGCTCGGGCTAGAGGACTCACTAGCTTCAATCTTAACTGCCGCTCCCATCTGCCATCGGACCCTCGAGTTTATTTGAGCCTCTGCACACGGTCCTCCGCATGCCTCGAGGCCCCTTGCTACAGGGAAAATTGATAGGGACCGCCTGAATCATGCACCCCCGTTTGTCGGGCCATGTGTGCATGCGTAGCACGAACACCTCAGGGTTCAACACCTGATACCAGCGGCGTCGAGCCCGGCGAAAGAGAAAGCAGGCCCGATAGATGGGGGTCCACGTACTGGTCCATGCTATTTCGCGGAGGGTGGAAAAAGGCTCGGGCAGTGCAGTTGCAGACTGCCGGCAATTTCAAGAGCGATCCACTTCTGGGCTGGCGCCAGGGTCTCGAATTGGGTGGATCGCAAAAGCTAAGATTGACCCCAGGGTTTTTGAATCAGTTGCGAATTCCAGCGCTATTCTGACCACAATACTCCGTTGTGCAAAACAAAAATGACCAGATGGGCGGACTTTCTCGTAATTCCAGAAACAGTTGCAGGCCGGCGCGGAGATTTGTGCGCATTCGAAGCCTAAAGTGTGCGGTGTGTTGCACTCGTTACGGGCCCCTCGACCTTTATTGACCTTATATCGATCGATATCGAGGGGAAATCGCAGAGAACCCACTCTTGGGTCGCGGCTAATTAGTCGGCTAGCGGTAAAGCTGCTGTCCCATGTTTATTACGCACATACGACTAAAAAGGGTCCTGGGGGACCGAGAGCCAAGAGCCTTGCTCGGGATCGTGACCCGAGTTCCAATGAATAAGAATAAGTGGTTTGGGAGGGCGATACCCTTGAGACGGTCGCTGCGCGAGCCGGGGAAGTGGCCTGGTGAGGCTGCGCTTTGTTCTCCCTCTGTCCCCGCTGCCCGGGACGAAGAAACCGTTCTCGGACAGGTTTGCGTACCTGCATATGGCCTTACCCTCTTTAGCTCGCCATGCGACCCTCCCTGCCGGGCAGCTACTGCTTTTGCCGCATCGGCATACGACCCCCGACCACTACCATTCTCATTTCCCACGGCTGCCAAGCCCGGCACCAACGATGCACGATGGGACGCTCGGAAGAATGGAGCTGGAGCATGTCCCTCTTTCAGGACGAACTCATCTCCCGCACCTATGCCACGCCTCGCCTCAGGTCTAGTTCATCCGAGGGCGCATCCAGCGAGCGCATGCTCGTCGCCCGTTGCAGCTAAGAGACAGGCTAGAGAGTTTCCATAAGAGGGAGTGCATGCGCCCATCGTCTTCCAGATGTTTTCCTTTTGCTGATCTACGCGCAATCATTGGACACTCGTTTTCTGTCTACTACTACGTATAGCAGTAGTATTATCGCACATCATGCGAAGCCATTCTTTTCCCAGCCTGTGTGGCTTGCTTCTCGCCGCCGCAAGCGCAACTTCGGCCCTTCCCAGCCCCCCGGGCCCCCCTAACCCTCCTGGTCCCCCGGCTCCTCGTGACCCGGCTGCCGGTGAGACATGCCGCCCGGAGACGGCAGAATACGACTACGTTGTTGTCGGTAGCGGCCCCGGTGGTGGCCCCCTTGCTGCCAACCTCGCCCGTGCTGGCCACAAGACTCTTCTGCTCGAGGCTGGTGACGATGAGAGTGCCGACCCAGACACCAACGTTGCCTCGTTCTTCAAGAGCACCGGCATCAAGGAGAGCCTTCACTGGTTGGTACACCCTCTACCGGATGGTAACCCCGAGATGACTCCGATTGCTGACATTTCAACTACAGGAGCTTCTATGTCAAGCACTACGATGATATGGAACGGACACTGAAGAACGACCACCTGGTATGGAAGAAGCCCAACGGCGAGCTCTTCGTCGGTCCCGGTGGCACCGAGCCCGAGGGCTCGGAGGTTCTGGGTGTGCAGTACCCCCGTGGCGCCACGCTCGGAGGCTCCTCCATCATCAACGCCGGCGGTGTCCACCTGCCTGGCGACAGCGACTGGGACTTCATCAAGGACATCACTGGCGACGACACCTGGAGCGCCACCCACATGCGGTCGCTCTTCGAGAAGATGGAGAAGAACACTTACCTGCCCGCCGGCACCCCCGGTCACGGTAAGGATGGGTATCTCGAGGTCACCATCGGCGATGGCAACCAATACCTGGCCTCGACGCAGGCGCGCGACATCCTGACTGGCATGGTCAAGGAGATCGGTCAGGACCCCGCGAAGCTGCCGGAGCTCTTGACCGCCGACGTCAACTCGCTCGACCCCAAGCGCGACACCACCACGGGCGCCTTCGCCCTCCCCTTCCACGTCAACGCCACCTGGGGCCGCTACAGCTCCCGCAACCGTATCCTCGACACCATGCGAGAGGGCCACCCCCTGAGCCTCAAGCTAAACGCCTTGGTGTCCCGCGTCCTCTTTCAGCCGGGCCCGCCCGGCCAGCCCCAGCGCGCCATCGGTGTTGAGTACCTCGAGGGCAAGAGCGCCTACCAGGGTGACCTGCGCCACGACGGCAGCAAGAAGCCCGCCCCCAAGCAGGTCTGCGCCAAGAAGGAAGTGATCCTCTCCGGCGGCGCCTTCAACACCCCTCAACTCCTCATGCTCAGTGGCATCGGCGCCGCGTCCGACCTCACCAAGCTCCAGATCCCCGTCGTCGCCGACCTGCCCGGCGTCGGCACCAACATGCAAGACAACGAGGAGATCGGCATCTTCGGCCTGGCCAAGGAGAACTTCACCTTCGCCACGGCGCCCGGCCAGGACCCCGACCCCGTCTGCACCTTCCAGGGCGACGCGGCGGACCCGTGCTACGCCCTCTTCCTGCAGGGTAAAGGTCCCTACACCCGCGCCGGCCCCAACAGCAACGCCTTCATGCTCAAGACGGACCACTCCCCCGACGGCGAGCGCGACGCCCTCATCTTCGCTGGCCCTTTTACCTTCCGCGGCTTCTGGCCCAAGACGCCCGGCCAGGACTTCACCGAGCCGCCCAACACCTGGGGCATGCACGCCGTCAAGATGCACCCCCAGAACCGCGCCGGCACCGTCAAGCTCCGCTCCAGCGACCCGACCGACATGCCCGAGATCAACTTTAACTACTTCACCGACGGCGCCGAGACGGACCTCGGCGCCCTGCAGGACGTGGTCGCCTGGGGCCGCCGCGCCTTCCTCAACGTCGCCGCCGACTCCGAGGGCGGCGCGGGGCCCGTCAACATCACCGGCCCGCCCTGCCGGGACATCAACCGGACCGACGGCCGCTGCAACGACGCCGCGGGAAAATCGGACGAGGAGTTCATCCGCAACCAGATGTTCGGGCACCACGTCACCTCGACCTGCGCCATCGGGGCCGACGACGACGAGAAGGCGGTCCTGGACTCCAAGTTTCGCGTGCGCGGGGTCGAGGGGCTGAGGGTGGTGGACGCTAGTGTGTTCCCGCGGATTCCGGGGGCGTTCCCGGTGGTGTCGGTTTACTTGGTTAGTGAGAAGGCTTCGGAGGATATCTTGGGGGGTAACTAGAAGGGGAGAGCAGTGATGAGGATTTGAGAAATACGACGTTTATGGCCCTGTATTTTTGTTGCGTTTTAGCCTTGCCTTATCTCGTTTTCTTCAATTGAACTTCTCGCAATGCCTCATTGGTGTTAAAACTGCTCGGTGATGTCATCAAGCAGCCATGGTGGCGGTAAAATCATGTGCGACTTGCACCGCTTACGTACGGATATTAAAGATGCGGTCAACATCACCACAATACCAGCCTTAAGCTCTTTCATATTTCGGTCTAAAAATTATCTTTACCTTGTTCCTACTGGAGGTATCAGCATGGTATGAGCCATAGAAGCTCTCATACGCCTTTGCTCCCTGGGCATCCACCTTGATTCGGAGACATGTCCGACGGCACCAGAAAAGGGCAGGCCCAAAAAGACCCATTCCTTTATCGTTTGCAAGTCCCGTATACATGTGATTATCAACAATACTGCCTCTCAGAAGTGTCGTTTCAGGATATCCCGGGTCATCACAACGTAGACGTTGGGGCGAACGGTCATGTCGCCGCGGCTGGGACCGCCTTGGTGTCATTCGTCCAAGGCTGGCTCATGTTTGGTCTTCTCAATGCGACGTCTTCCCTCTTCGGCATCCGATTCCGGCCGATGGATCTATTGAACACGATGCCGACTGGCCAAACGATGATCACGGGAGCCAATCTTCGCAAGTACTTTTGGCTCCGGATGTCGGCAGTCTATTACTCTTCATTCGACGAGAAAGCGGCAATATCAGTGGCGTTTGGGCATATCCTAGGCACTTTGCATCGCGTGGTGGGATCTTTGGCTGGCCAGCAATACCAGCCCCAGGTTCCGGGGTTTGATGAAGTTGTGCTTTCTCTCATTCTTCTTGGCGACACTTTGAGTCACGTCTTTTCAGAAATCGGCGTCTCAGCCGCCTACGAGAAACGGTACAGATGGCCCTATCCGCAGTATGGCAAATCGATGCTGTTGGGCGCGGGGTGGTGCCCGGGGGAAGTGGCGGCCCTCATGAACAATTGCCGCCCCACGGTTCTGTTCTACCTCAGTACTCTGGACAGAAGACGAGAGGAGAAAGACCATTCTAGGTGCAGCGTCGCGGAAGGTTGCTTTGCGAACCAACTTGACGAGAAAACGTACAAGCAAGTTCACTCGGCGGATTGCAGCGGCGAGAGGTGCGCAATGGTGGAGGTGTCATTGACCAAGACCAGCGATGTTTTGGAGAACGGAGGAATACCACTAGTGAGGGTAACTGAAACCGGTGATGATATGGGTGTATCGTTGCAAACAGATTCGTTCCAGATCCAAGACGCTGCGCAGAGGCCCAGCTACGTGGCGATCTCTCATGTCTGGTCAGATGGGCTGGGCAATCAGATAAAGAACGCCATGTGGACTTGCCAGCTGCGCCGGATCCAACGGTCGGTGGACGAGGTGATGAATCGAGACAGCGAGTCGAAGGCCAGTTGGCCGTGGTGGATCGACACTCTATGCGTGCCCAGAGAGGTAAACATACGAATGAGGGCGATAGCCCGCATGGCCAAAACCTATGCACACGCCACAAAGGTTCTGATACTGGATCGCTGGCTCTGCAACAGCAGCCCGGAAGCGGAGCCTCTGGAAATATTAACCAGGATCAGCCACTGCGACTGGAACACCCGTCTCTGGACACTAAACGAAATCATGTTAGCCCAAGAGCCCCATTTCCAACTTCGTAACACCACGGGACCTCTCGACCGATGGAGCAAACAAAACCTGATGGACAACACCACAGAGGTGGCCGAAGTGATTGCCACCATGGCCATTACGGACCTGGTTGAAAGCCCGGCCCCGTTGATTTTGCTCTACGCACTCAAAGATATCGCTCAAGACATAGAGTCCATACCTGACTTGGTCGCGGTGGGGGAGGAGTATGACTCTTCCGCCGACGACCTGTTACTCTTGGGAGTCAATCAGCTCGCCGAATACGCCACGAAGAGGGAGCGAGAACTGGGGAGAGCCGAGCAGGCCTTGGCTCCACTGCAACTAGAACCGGCCGACCTGGGCCCCTGTCCCTTCCGGGAGCCCCGGGCGGTGTGCAACGCGATCCGCAACACGAGCCTGGACCCCGTCTTCAGCTACGCGTTCAAAACGGCCACCCGAACGCGCGGCACGTGGTACGGGGACACGCCCTTTCCCGGGCGGAGGACATGGCCGCCGGCGCGGAGCGGCAGCTCGTCGGGTTCGGGACCGAGCACCCCTCTCTGCTGCTTACCGAGGTGGGGCCCGGGTTCCGCGGCCGCGTGACGAGCAGGGGGGAGGACGAGACCGTCTGCGTGGGGAGCCTCATCAATCTGGACGTCACGCCCATGCTGGCCATCCGGGCCAGATCGTTCGGACGGCCCGAGGACCGGAACCGGGAGCAGACTCGAGTGCAAGAGGACAGGATGAAGGTGATGTTGTCGCAGATCGGGGCGTTTCCGCCGCACATTCTCTTTTGGAAGGGTTCGCGGATAACGACATACCCTTGGAAATGGGCACCGGCAAGTTTCTTGGATGTCCGAGCATCGCCGCACGTCGTCTATCCGGGACAGAAGGCGACGGTTACTCCTCGAGGCCTTCTGGGAGACTACGGCGCTGTAGCTTTGCGAAAGTTTGAGCGATACAGTATCCGAAACGCTGGGCGGGTACTGAATATCCATCTGACAAATAAGGAGGATGTCCAGGGCATAGACAAGAAATGGAAACCATGGACTTGGAAAACCGTCAGACTCGACCAGTCAACAGTCAACGCAGACAACAGCCCTACCTGGCCTGACGTTTTCACGAAATTGCCAACCAGCCTTGCGCTCATTATTTACGGCTTGAGTGGACTAGAGGGTGTGCTGGTTCGTATCCATGAATACGAAGGTGGCACCAAGTACGCCGAATACATATCTAATGTTTCTCGCTGCAAGCTAGAGAATTCATCAGAGATTAATGATCGGGTCGAAGGCGTCTGGCTGGGAAAGGCACCGTGGTGTACAGGTTAAGAAACGATACATTCGACTTCAATCCAACGCTGTTACCCCTCTACCTCTGACAAGATTATAGTTTCCGGATAAAGTCTCCTCCATACGCAGTGCCTGTAACCAGCAATGAGATTTCCTATTCATGTTTTAGACAAATCAATCAAACTTATTCACTTTCTTGCCTGAACCAATAAACTGAAAAGGCCCAACAGATGAAAAACATAAAACAGGACGCCACCGTACTTCGCTGATGAATCTCGTAGATCGCCCATTCCCAAAATCATATAGTCTACCCCAGTCCAGCTCACTTCGGAGACACGGTTGTTGGAACTCATCAAGGGATATTACGCATCTAAAATGAGGCCATTGTGTTTTGAATGGTACACAATCAAGAGCCCTATGGGTTTTTAATTCCATTCCTTCGACCATAAACGTGACGGATACGTCTCATGATTCTTTCATGTTGCCATCTGCCGTTGCAGTCGACCTATTCCTGTTTCTCACCGAACTCAGTTCTGCCATTCTGTCGTCGCTGAATATTGCCCGTCACATTGGGCATTTCCTCGTCCGTTCGGTCTTCCAAACCATCCAATCGGGTCAAAATCGGCAGGGTGTCATCCGATACCACCTGGGCTATCGATTGCCAAGGATTGCCAATCAAGGTAGCCTTCGTACGTTGGATGAATAGAACCGAAGTGACGAAGAGGATGACCAGATGGGCAGCAACGATGGCGATAACACTCATGAATCCGGCCCGTCCAACTGGTATAGACATGCTTTTCGAAGTCACGTAGGTAATGGAGGTGTTGTTCGACCAACTGTAACTAGAAGCGTAATATCCCATATGATTTAGAGTTGTCGCAAGAGACTGAATAGCAAGGGCCGGATTTCCTGTTTCCTCTATTATATCCAACAACAACCTTTTGTGGAAATCGTGCATTTCCCAAGCGGGCGTGCCGTCGAAAGTATATGCAGGGTTAGCTGCTAAGCTTCTCAGAGCTCCCAAAGACGGAAGCAGAGAATCCTGGTCTGTTTCTGAAATGTCGAGAGAAAGAATGCCACGATCCTGGGGGGTCAGATTTTCCAGCGTGGCGCCTAGTTGCCTCCGCAGTGGACCACTTTGGGAACCTTTGGTCACTTTTTGGTCGTCTTCCTGGAGTTCGTGGGGCCATAGAAGTTCAATGGTAGGCTCTGAGCCTTCCAATGTTCCATTCATGGCGACGTCCAAATAATAAATGGTGGGGTCCGTACAGCAGTAGCTCAGGGCAAAGATCTGGTCACCAGACGAGTTAAGGCTCGTTGTCCATGGCCCGTCTCTTCGTATTGTCCAGTCGTGATCGCTTTGGCCGTGAGAGAAGGTTATGTTGGAGTACGCTTCGAGATCTGTGTGGCTCATGAATCTTCGTTGAATCGACTTAAAAACCAGGAAGCTGGTGGCCTTCTCTTCGTCCCGCGATTCCACATTGTCCACCAGCAAAGAGTCGGGGATGAAGTCATTGTAAATCGCGCAAATAACAACCGGGGAATCACGTACCAATGTGCAGTTGATTGAATCAGTGGAAATGTCTTCTTTCCGATGAAGAGGTGAGTAAGTGTAATCGTACGCAAGTGAACCTTGGATAATGATTTCCTCTGTAGTTAAAGATGTCTCCGTATCCAATTTCCTGGACCCGTTCTTTACGACCAGATTCACTTCCTCTAACATAGGGCTGAAACATATAACTCTGGCGTCCCAGGTTGCGGCTTTGCCTTTGTAAAAGCTGAGGTCCACGCGGGATTTCTCATCTAGCCAAGGGATAGCCGCGCGTGCGGTAGCACCGGTATCTATAATGTTTGGGGGCGTTTTCTGATTGGGGACGCGAACTTCTGCGAATCGCCAAAAGGCTTGAGGGGCTTGCGTCCAGGGTTTGTTTTGGTCGGAGTCGCTCCCCATGACAGAATCTGATCCCACCCTACGCATTTTGGAGATGGGGAGGCTTTCTATACTGGTGATCTGAAAATCTGATAGCAGAAGTGTGGAAATGAACTGGCCTCCAATGGCGAGGAAGCAAGTCGTAATAACAAGCAACGAGTGAAAATATCTTGAAGTAAGTCGAGCATTGGTATAAATTGGCGTTGCCAGAGTTGTAGGAGATATATTGACTGCTCGGGCAATCGATAATATGGGCAACTGGCTAATATGGACTGATGCTTCAACAACGATTGCTGCCACCATCGATGCAATGACTGCGGCTTGGGCAGTGATTACGCTGCGCATGAGCACTGCAGTGATAGTGACGGTTCTTGTGATCCACTCCCGGAAAACTATTGTCTTCCAGAGCTTGTGAGGTTCTTTGCCATCTTTGGCTTTGCGAGCTTGGAGCCATAGGAACTGTAGGAAAATGATCGAAGCGAGGAGCAGCAAAGAGCCAAAAGGTATTATTATGAGTCCCTTTTTCCCAACCCTGCGCCAGAATCGTCGGCCTCGGTGTTTCGTTGGGGTGTTAGATGGGGTTTTGTGCGAGCCGGGTGTGTCAACATCATCATTCACGGAAGCGTCGTGAACAGGCTCATATTCCGGGGGCTGGGTGAGAAGGCCTTGGCCCTGGGAGGTGGGGGTGTTTGAGTGGTACGTCATGGACGAATGCCTCGTTGAGACGTCAGACAGCTCAATGCTGTGCTGTGAGAGTCGCCGCTGCGACATTGTGCGAGTTGTGTGGTGGTGTTTTGTTGAGGGAACAATGGGGCAGAACAATGGGGCAGGTTTCAATGCAAAATGCATACATGCACTTGAGAGAATAAGATGATGATGTGAGATCGGGGCTTAAGAACTCAGACGTTGCACAGAAGATTCACAAACATGAGAGTGGCAAATACAAGGCTGGGGCCTTGAGTCAAAAACAGCTCGTAATGTGGCTTGAATAATTATGCAAACACTGCAAGTCCCGTCCCAGCGGTCCAGTAAGAGCTGGATTGGGTCATGTTGTACCAGGTCCGCTCCATGATCACCGTCGTCATCGCTGGTATATTTGTTGCGGCTAAGGAGCAACTGCAGTCTCCTATTGGACAAGATAACGCCAAAGGGGTGGACTTGGTGGTGGCTATTCACGGGGCATGGGCGCTTGGCTGCTTATCAGGGCGCTTGGGCATTGGCTAGGGGCTTTCTGTTGCACACCGCCCTGCTTCACTGATCGCAAGGCTGTATGGGATCCCAAAATAGCAAACGCGGGGTCTTATTTTAAACTGCGTAGTCGCAGGAGACATCAACGCTTGGTTGGTACAATGGCTGGGTACTGGACGTATCACAACCCAGGACCCCGGCAGGGACCTTTTGATTAATACCAGCAGCAATGCAACTCCTCATCTACCAGCTTTCAAATTTGCGCCGTTGTGGCTTGCTACCCTGTAGGATATTTACATCTAGGGGGCATCATGACTGCCCTTATAGGGTTCCTCCCCAACTTCCAAAGTCTGGCCCTCCACCGCCTCCCCATCAAAAACTCTCCCAGCCTTTCCGAAATCCCGGATCGCCGTGCCCCGCAGGAAAAGCCAGTCAATCTCCTCAAGCGTCCGCCCACTGTACTCCGGTATGCAGAACCAGGTAAACAAAATAGCCCCAAAAGCCGTGGAACCGAATATGAAACCGACCTTACTCTCAAGGCCGGCATACTCGGCGTTAAGGAGGTACGGGACGCCGAACGACACGAGAATCTGTATCGCAATGTTGAACACGGACCCGACGGCAAAGGGCTTGTCCCGCAGCCGCTGCGTCGGCGCCTCGGCCGCGATGACGTGGGCGAGCGGAGCCCAGCCCAACTGGAAGCCGACGCCGAAGACAGTCACCATGGCCACGATGCCCGTTTTCACGGGGAGGGAGGGGCCCGGGATTGTGCCCATCCCGCCCATGGTGCAGAGCGCGCCCATCTGGACTGTAGCGCCACCCAGCATAAACGGTCTGCGGCGGGAATTTCCCGCCGGGAAAGATCAGCTGAAATTTAAAACCAATTTGGAGATGATGACGCCACTCACATCCTGCCCACCACGTCGGTGAGACTCTGGGTCACGAGGGCCATGACAATTTCGATGGCCGTATTTACGTTCGTCATGGCGAAGGGTTTCACAACGCCAATGGTTCCGATGAAATATGTCCTGTGCACCGACGTAAAGTTCTGGCCGGTCAACTGCAGGAATACATTGTTTCCAATGACGATCAGGTTCATATGAGATTGACCGCCACGCCCACCCGTCAGTATTTAATTACAGACAATGCCCACATGAACACGGCGGCTGCTGGAAACTTACGGCCTTGGAAGAGCTCTTCAAAGTGCCCCTGATGGAGAGCATTGTTGATGGTAGCCTTGTACTCCCTGGAATCACCCTCGATCTCGTCGTTACTGAAGCGACCCTCTCTCAACAGCCTCAATATAGCCATTGCCTCCTCGGGCCGGTCCTTCTGCAGGACCCAGCGGGGACTCAGGCAGATACCAGACCCCCCCCCCCCCCCAACGTGTGTCAAGATATTCATTAATTAAGGATAGTTAGTATAACAGGGAAGGACAGGGGGCAATGATCAATCTCTACACATCTATGGCCGACCTGACAGGGGTGCCGGGCCGCACGATGCCCAATCGGGAAGAAATGGGAAAAAGAAGAACCCTGGAGATGCGACAGCGTTTTCTTGACGAAAGCACCAGTGTGTCACGAATGACGGGACAATGTCCATCATCTCTATGGAAGCCCCCTTTTCAGCCATGTTGCTCGCTATTTAATGTAGTGACACCATCTAAACCAACGATCCGAGTGCTCCTTTCACCATGCTCCCCCGTGTCCCCTCGCCGCCGAGTATGCCGAGTACATCTCAAACCTTCCTCGTTGCGAGCCAGAGGATACATCAGAGATAGCAGCTGAAGTTGGAGTGGTATAGCGAGGGAGACACTGTGGTGTAAGACACGATACATTCGGTATATAACTTAGGATCATGTCTTTGCCAATTGACTGTAGTTCAAAACCCATGTAATAGTCCCAAAACGCTAGAATTACTCCTCCTTCAAAGCAGCCCGTCCCTTTTTGGAATATAGATACTTATTCCTGGAAAATCACAGTCAGTTATGGTCTCTTCCAAACAGTAATCCCGACAAATCGCCCAAAGCCCTTATTATTTTATTTCTGTGTGGCCTGCTTCTTTCCTGCACCTCATTCCCCAGTATGGCTATGGAGAGAAGACCGGGCGAGACGAACATCTCTCCACTTACTGAGAAGGGGGAGAAATAAAACGAATGAAGACGAAAACAAGAGGTCCGGATTCATGACGTACCGCCTATTAGCCCAATCCATAGCATAATAAGCCGCCACCAGCGGCGGCGCCCAGAAGAGGACCTGGGCCGCGAAGCGGCGCCAGGTGTTGAAGACGGCGGCATGAGCCGCGCCGGCGAGGATGTTCTGTCGGTTCGACGAGAGCGAGTAGGTGATGATGCCGCGCTCGGGGGTGGCGACGCCTTTTTGCATCATCATATCAGTACGACATCCAAGCAGGTGAAGCCAGAGGGACACCAGGGAGGTGAGACGGGGTGCTCAGGGGTAACGAAGAGGTAAAATGACAAAGTCTGGGACATCGGGAACCGGTACCACTACGCTCGCTGCTCTTGGTGTGTTTATTCTGGGATATGGATATCGTGCAAGAAGAGATACCTCGACATACCTAGGTTTCCCCAAGTGGCTTTATTGAGGTATCTGGTCGGCACTCGTCAGTAATCTGGTCAAGTGGTAAATCGTGAGCTACAACATACTTGCCATACTTGCCCACCGGCGGCTCATCTCGCAGAACTTGGCTAGGTCTCATACTGTGCGTGGCAGTGATACTCCGGGGTCCTAGAAGTAATAAATTAGATACAGGAGTGCTTGGATGAAACAGGTTATAATCATCCAGTGATGAAAATATATGTTTAGTAGAGCTTACGCTGAAGATAAAGAGTAGTCAAGGTAAGCCCTTCAGATAAAGACACCATCAGATATCTATGTTGTCTGAGTTGTCAAGGGGACGCGCAAAGGCGGCGGAAGTGGTTGATAACCCCCCACAAGGCATGATCCCTCACACGTCGGATGCAATGCATGTCAGCTTACACTGGAGCATCCTTCACTCGACGGAAGATCAATAGATGGGGAAGGAGGTCCTTTTCCGAATTGGGTATCCGAGTAAGTCCCACACCCCACCGGGGCTCAAGGGCTCGGTACAGCGTAATACGGCATGACGTTGGTCCGGCCACGTTCCCGTGCCCTATCTTAACCGCCACCCAAGATCCCAAATGTAACCCCATAAATGAAAACTATGGAACGCAAGCGATCATCACCTCGGCATGTAACTTGTAATGGAACGTCAAAACTCGCCAAAGCTGGATATCTTGAAATTCAGATCATCTACTACGTATCGGCCTGGATCGAGGACCGAGGACCGGGGGGTATTCATATGCGAAGCGACAACAACACACCCTGAAACAACAGAATCAAGCTCTCTCTGTCTCTCTTCTTCTTCTTCTTCTTCTTTTTCCTCCCCGTGCTGAGAAGAGCTCAAAACGCCAAACAACCTGAAAATGCATCTCGATTCGTTAAGATTTCGTCACTTGTCGTCGTCATCCATCCCGCTAGAAGAAGCACAGTGTGATGCCGCTTTTGATTTTGTTCAAACGACCATTCCATCCGTGCCCACCTGCTTCAATCCTTGAATGAGGCAAGATCCTGACTTGGAAGCCCGCTGAAGGGTGAAAAGCTAGAAATGACATCTTGCAGAAAGAACCAAGAAAAACACCTCACTGCCGGTACCTAGAAAGCTGCGCCATGATGTTCTGTACATGATGAGCATTGTCACCCGCATGTGAAGCATGCTGAGGCGGCATGTTGCTGTAGGGCGCTGGTGCATAGCTGGCGGCATGCTGATGGTGCTGGGGAACATGTTGAGGTAAAGGTGGTGGGGCTGCTCCATTGCCTCCCAAAGCGCCAAGTATGGAATTAACGTCGACTCCGGCATCGGGCACCATTGGCTGACCAGGCATCGTGCCCTGTGCACCAGGTTGCATCACGGCCAGTACTTTTGCCAGAGTGGCGTTGTCGAGGTTGTTGAGGCCTGCCAGGCCAGTATTCGCATGTACAGGTGGTTGTTGTGTTGGATAGCTATGAGCCGCTGGAGGGCCGGGCGCATAGGCGCCTTGGGCATACATACCACCACCGTAGACTGCAGGCGACGGGACCTGAGACAGGGACTTGGCCCGCGCCACGAGTTCCGCGGCGATGACAGGGTCAAGGTCCTGGTATTGGTCGAAACGGGCATTGTGCCGTCCAGCGGATCTGTCAAAGACCTGGAGTGGGATCTTGGCGATCGACTGAGCTCGGTAATCCAGCTCTGATACACCATGAACACCCTCCACTATCTGCCGTTGGATCACGAGATCGCGGGGGAACCGAGGGTTGAGGAACATAACATCAACCTTGAGGCCACGCTCGGCGAAGGATCGCTGCACCCAGGTGACGAAATCCCTATCCACCTCCTGCAGCAGCAGTAGTTGAACATCCGGGACCTCGCCAGCATATCTTCGGGGAATGTCCAGATCGGCCTCGGTTGTGGGTGGGCCCCGGTAGTGCGGACTGGGGCTGCGCCGCCTGTATCCACCGTTGTAGGAAACCGGCGATCGTGAGCGGCCTCGACTGCGGCCACCATACGAGGAAGACTCCCAATTAGTTCGATCACGACCAAATGAGCCTTGTCTGAAGTGGTTGGCACGGCTAGGAGACGGGGAGCGGGGACGGTAATCATCTCTGCGGCGCCCATCAGCACGGCCTCGCTCGTTGGCATTGTTGCCTTTGCCTCGGTTCCCGCGCTGTCGATCGCCATCATTGCTCTCCTTCTTTTGAGCGCGGGTAGGCTCGAGATCTGTCCCGCCATGGTCAGCGTCGAGTCACAATCACAAGTCATAAGTCACAGGTTCACTCACTAATCTTGCGACCGCCAACTTCGACCCCTTGAAGGTTATCCATTGCGGCTTTTCCTTCAGCCACATCGTGGTATTGCACGAAGCCGTAGGCCTGCTTCAGTGATATCTGGGCCATGCGACCGTAACGCGAGAATATGTCAAACACTTCGCGCTTGGAAACTCTTTCACTAGACAGATTACCTATACCGACATCAGCAAAACTCATGGCTAAAGGTGGGCAACGACATGCTTACCAATGAACAGTCTCGAACCCTCGGGGAACCTATCCCATTTCGCCTCAGAGACATACTTGCGCTCTTCTTGTAAGAAGATATCATATGTCTGCTGCGGCGGCTGAGGTTCGGAGACGTGTATGTTGTTGGGTAGACCTGGAGCTTGGCTATACTGTGCTATGGGCATCGGAGGATGCGTGGTGGAATTCATGGTGGGAGGCGGTGGATAGCTCACATCAGTACCATAAGGGTATGACATACCCGCAGAGGGTGGCACGGGAAAAGCGGCTGGGACATTGGCATGCGGGAACCGCTTGACCTCTTCAGCATGCAAGGAGGCCGAAGTTGGCTGTTGGGATACGGGGGGTCTAGGAGGTAAGGACGAAGCTTGTGTGGATGCTTGTGCTTGCAGATGCTGGGGATTTGCTACCGTTTGGGAGTCATCTGGTTTGGGTGGACTGCTTGCTTGATTGGCATCTGAAGCTGCTGCCCTGGCGGTGATGTTATCCACTAACGCCTGGATGTCGATAGGTTCGCCAGCTTGAGGTGCACCAGGCGCATCTGGCTCCGACTTCGAAGGTGCCTCTACGGCCTTGACAGATGGGCTTTCAGCATCCGTCTGGTTGAGCAAGTCTGTACGAGGCTGATTTGCAGCTGACAGATTTGAAGAAGTCTGCAGACTGGAGTCGATTGGCCGTGTGGAGGGTTCAGTGGGAGATGCGACTTGGGACGATTTGGCATCAGATGAAGATTCGGCGGTCGAGGGCCCTTTCGAATCGACAGCGCCAGCAGTGGATGCGCTGCCCTGTGGTACATCGTCTTGGGGACCGTCGGCCACTTCGGCAGCTGGAGAATCGAATTCCTTGGCGTAATTGTCTCCATCCTTGTATGCTGTCCCACTCTGGGGGTCTTTCTGCTCCTTTTGTTCCTGGGCACCTCCAGAAATTGTGTCTGCAACTCCATGCGCCCCATCGCCATTCAGTTGGATCGGAGAGACGGCCAGGTACGATGGGATGTGGTCTATGCTGTTGGCCGCGACACCAGGTGCATCCAGGGCCGCAGCCGCACTCAGCGAGCCGGCTGCGGGCGGCTGGGACATGGTATAGTAAGTGTCGACCTGGTCTTGGAGAGCAGGAACGGACGCTGGTGAAGATAGGTTGATCGGTTTCGGCGAACACGGCTCCAAATCAGCAGAAGCAACCACCCCGGGCTCTAGCTGACGATGGTGTTCTGTCATCAAGTCTAGGAGGGAGCAAAATCAAGGGGGATTCGGTATTGGGAGAACGTAGTCGTTCTGTATAAGGCAATGTGCTTTTTTTCTCACCCCAAAGTCGACCGCACAAGTGGGCTCGGTTGGTGTGCGAAAATGGAGTCAATGCGAAGGCAGAGCCGGAGATCTTGTGAACAATCGCAACAATTGGAGAAGCCGGAAGCCGGGCGGGTCTACTTGCGTAAGCGTCAATGTCGCGCAGGCGATATTCGAATAATGGAGGCCGAAGCTATCATCACTGTTGGCTGGCAGCAGTCACTCGAGGCGCAAAGCTCCGACAATGGAAGGTTGCGCGGGAGAGAGCTTGGTTGGAGGTTAGGACCCCGCGGTGGGGTTGGGATGGATCAAATGGATTGACAGGTAAAAAGGCCGAATTGGGGGAAGAGGGGTGGGTAGGTTGGGTCGCAGAGAGAGAAAATCACTGAGCGTTACTTTGAGGGGGCAGTGGGCAGTTTGGCAGACGGTCGTGTGCGCGTCTTTGGGTGGGTATTGGTGATTGAGAGATAGATATTGGAGTGGCAAGGAGGAATGGGCTTCTGATTGCTGGGAACAATCACACGGATTGTTGGTGATTCAGGTTCCGCTACTGACTGCACTCGTGAGAAGACGCGGTGGATGAAGGCGTGCTGCCAGCGGTAGTAGTAGTAGTGCAAAGGGTGCTTGAATTTTGGTAGGTATCAATTTACTCCAGTCATGCAAAAGACCCTTATCGAAGTTAGAATCTCTCCTGCTTTTGTCTCTCGCTCTCTCTTTCCAGGGCAAGGCAGATTGACCCTTGTTGGCTGGGATATAGATATGAAGCTGGCAAGAAGAGGCTGCTGCTGCGGGACAGCTCTGGGGATGGGCAGAAAAAATATAGTTGACGTAGAGGGAACGGTGCGCAAAACGGCCGGCTGTCGAGCTGCACTGCACAACGTGACGTAAGCTTAGCCTGAGTTTGCGACCGAAGAGAAGAGCAGAAAGCACAGGCTCTTGTGGACCCGGCAATTGGAACGGTGTACTGGCAGTCTCGAGCAGTGAACTGGAGGAGGAAGAGAGAGAGAGAGAGAGAGAGAGAGAGAGAGAGGGCGGTGATGGAGCGGGAGGAGAAACTAGATCACCAACATAAGGCTGCATTCAAAGAGTCAGGCACAGGCAGAGGAATTTTTTCTTCCAGAAACGCGCCGTACATTCCTCACATGCGAGGATACCTGGGCTGGGTTCAGACACGCCCGTCGCCGACCTTACCTTGGGTCGATTGAACCCTGTCAATTGACGACACTGATAAGTGACCTGACAGATAAGGCAGACAGCTCCTCTTGTCTCCCTCGGCCGGACTTCTCCCGACCAGTCCCTTAGGTAGGCATGTAGTAAGAGCAACGCGCATTCAGTCCAACCTAACCGCGATATTATACTCAGATGCTCATAGAATCGATATCGAATTCTTTTTCCTTGTTGGTTAGCTTCCGCTGTCTGTTCGCAAGCTTCTTAGCTCCTAGGGCTGGAAGGAGATGGGGAGCTTTCGAGACTGGCATTCGTGATAGGCATAGTAACCCGGTTAGTGAACGGCTTCGCTTCGTCTGTTGGCCAGTCGGGACCAAAAGGAATAACCAGCCATGTTCCCGCGATCTCTGCGTGTCCTGCCACCACTAGGCTTCTCGTTCAATCTGACTGGCAGGGTACCTTATCGATCAGTTCGGCATCAAGCATTCGATGCCAACTTTGACCGGGACGAGCTTGAAGAGGCCAGGAGCTGGTATGCCTCCTTCAACGAGAGTAGCTTACCCAAGGGCCAGACCAGCTACTCCCGTTCCAGCGGGCCAGGAGGTCAGCATGTAAACAAGTACGTGCTTCCCCTTCTCTTCCGATCGAGGTGACCTTTCTGATGTCAGATCGTAAAGAACGGAAACAAAGGCGACGACGGTGTGGCCGGTCAACGACCTGATCAAGGTCCTGCCCCGGCTGATGCACCCGGGCCTGCGCACTTGCAAACACTACACAGCCAGAAACGACTCCATCAGCATCCAGGCCCAGACACAGAGAAGCCGGACGGCCAACACGGATGAGAACCACCAAAAGCTAGCCGAAGAGCTGCGGAGGATATTTCGCGACAGCGTCCCCGGTGAAACGAGCGACAAGAAGAGAAAGAAGTACGAGGCCCTGTAAGTGCTTATTATTCCCTCCCCATGGGGAAAATCATTTCCCCAAGCTGCTTTTGAGTTCCCACCATTGCTTACAGCCAATCCAATAGCAAAAAGGAGTTCGATTCGAACAGGCTAAAGACCAAAAAGCATGAGAGCGCCAAGAAAGCTTCCAGGAAGACGTCGTTTAGTGACTGAGGTGGGATAAGAGGACCGCTTGACGGCATTTCTGATTTGCAAACGGTCAATCCGCCTCTCCATGTTGATGTGAGAAGTTCCTAGCAAAAACTAGAGAATGGGATAAACAGCGGTTACAGAAAGAATCAATACAACTCATTACAACAAACATGGTACTCACTCAGTTTGAATGGTCTTGAAGGATCAAAAGAGCCAGAGCCAAATGGCAAAGGGTTTCCCCACGACATTTTAGGCCGCTGAATGCTATGCGGTGGTGGCATGCGCTGCTAGCCTGGCGCCTGGGCCTGGCCTGCCCTGGATCCACCAGGGAAAACGGCCAGCTCGCCCAGGATAGATTGGCTGGCAATTGGGCTGAAACGGGGACTGCGAAGGGTTCATGCTAGCTGGCGCGGCACCGTGCCCGTTAGGTACTGACTCTGCCCATCAATTCGACGTTCTGACCAGACTGGGAAAGAGGGGGAGGGGGTCCCTGAAATTTCTCAAAGAAGACACGAGAAAGGGAGGGGTGATACATCAAAACTGGAGATCAAATGTTTCGACGCTGTTGTCTCTGGCCAAGCAAACCTACCGGCAAGACCAAGACATGACAGGACCCCATAGACGATCGACAAGTCCTTAATTTTCCGCCCTCTAGCACGTTAGTTGCTTGTCGTAGATTTGGATTTCTATTTCCATCCGATATATCGACAATCTGCGTTGGCTCCAAAGGAAAACAGAAAACAGACCTGTCCGGTACCACCTACCGTCGCATCAGCTAGCAGTAAAAAGTAGCATCTAGGTATTGGCGGACCAATGCAGAGTGCATATTAGCGATCATCAATCCAGCAGCGCAGCCAGCCAGCAGCCCAGCAGCTTATTGTGCCTTACCCGTGCTACGTCAGGTTGTGGACGATCGCCCCTCATTTTGATATCTCTCCTCCCTCGGTCTTTCGATCAGCAGCACCAGCCAGCAGCCAGCAGCAACACATCGCTTCACGTCGCATTGACTATCGAGATACCCTTTTGCGCATCCATTCGGTCATTTTGAAGTAATAAAACGGGAGCTGGCCAGAGAAAAAAAAAAAGATAAAACCCCACGGCATCTCTCGCCCGTCCCTGTCATCTGGTTCGACCAACCGCAGAGAGGGTCACACTTTTCCGACGGGACCTCCGAAACTTACTACATCACACCGACATCCCGCACCACCTTTTGCAGCTGACGATTTCCCCATTCGCCCGCCCAAAAGACCTTCTCGAGTCTTGACTCGACAACACCGCTCTTTTTCATCCCAACTATCCCATCGCCAAAATGAACACCACTCCAGAGCTCCAGAACAATGGCGTCGGCGGCAAACCGAACCCCCAAATACAACCTTGTCGGTACAAGGTCGGAAAGACGTTAGGGGCCGGCTCCTACTCTGTCGTCAAGGAGTGCGTACACATCGATACCGGACGGTACTATGCCGCCAAAGTTATAAACAAGCGATTGATGGCGGGTCGCGAACACATGGTATGTTTCTCAAGCTGCGGTTGACGATGCTATCGTCAATGTCTTGTTCTGCATGTGTGCAATTGGGAACCTCCGCAAACTGACCGTCTTTGCCGGGTATAGGTTCGCAATGAAATCGCCGTTCTTAAGAAGGTGTCCATGGGACACCAAAATATCCTGACTCTGGTCGACTATTTCGAAACGATGAACAACCTCTATCTGGTCACGGATCTGGCATTGGGAGGCGAGCTCTTCGACCGCATCTGCCGAAAAGGTTCCTACTACGAATCGGACGCCGCCGACCTGATCCGAGCAACCCTATCCGCCGTCGCATACCTGCACGACCACGGCATCGTGCACCGAGATCTGAAGCCCGAGAACTTGCTGTTCCGCACACCCGAGGACAACGCCGAGCTGCTGATCGCCGACTTTGGCCTGTCGCGCATCATGGACGAGGAGCAATTCCACGTGCTGACCACGACGTGCGGCACGCCCGGCTACATGGCGCCCGAGATCTTCAAGAAGACGGGCCACGGCAAGCCCGTCGACATCTGGGCCATGGGCGTCATCACGTACTTCCTGCTGTGCGGCTACACGCCCTTCGACCGCGACAGCGACTTCGAGGAGATGCAGGCGATCCTGAACGCCGACTACAACTTCCAGCCGGCCGAGTACTGGCGGGGCGTCAGCGAGCACGCCAAGGACTTCATCCGCCGCTGCCTGACGGTCGACCCGAACCGCCGCATGACGGCGCACGAGGCCCTCAGCCACGCCTTCGTGGCCGGCTTCAACCTGAGCCCCGACGGCGACAAGGGCCAGAACCTGCTGCCGACGGTCAAGAAGAACTTCAACGCCCGCCGCACGCTGCACGCCGCCATCGACACGGTGCGCGCCATCAACAAGCTGCGCGAGGGCCAGATGCAGGCCCAGATGATGGACGGCTCGCGCAGCAACGAGCCCACCCGCGGCGCGCCCCCGCTGGCCAGCCAGCAGCCGACGAAAACCAACGACAGCGGCGTGAGCGTGTCGGATTCGGGATACGGGAGCAAGGCCGACGGGGATACGGAGATGGGCGGCACGGCGGCCTCGAGCAGCATCCCGGCGAGTTTGCGGCCCGGTATGGTCGCTAATAAGGTTGTGGAGACGTCAAAGGGACTTTGGAGTGCTGGTCACGCCAGCAGCAGGCGATGAGTGTTATCATTTGGTCGGATTAGCGTGTAAAGGGACACGAAGCAGCTCAAGTGGCTGCCTCTGAACCCATCTGGCAACAGAAATCAATTGGAGGAAACGAATAGCACACAACTACCGTGAGCGCTGTACGTGGCTCTCTACCATACGGATCGAGCCGGAAGCGATGTATAACAGCCGCCATTGACCAACCACTGGCCTCATCTTTCAGATATTGCCCCCAGTGGGGCGGGCTACGGCACAGCAGTCAGAGAGAGCGCATCTTCCTATATACCCGCGCCAAGCAAATGATGGGCGATTTTTTCTGGATCATGTGGGATAACGTTGGAACGCGATACACAGTCAATGCTTGGGGGTATTTTCAAATGGAACGTTTCTCGCGCGACCTCGATCGAGTTCACACTGCGTACAATTGCTTCTTGTGTACAAAACAAACCACTGTTGATAATGATGCGTTTAGCAGGCATTATTGTTTACCAGCACAGCGGGATTCTTTCGAATGTTTATATGATGGCTAAGACACGAGACAAGACAAGACGAACATGTCGCATTTGTCGCGAGCGGGATAAGAGCATAGAGCGAGCAAGCAAGCAAAGCTGCGTTCTCGTGTACTTACTTACATAACCTGGCTATGGGTGTTTTGGATATAATAATGAGCGTTGAGAACTAGATGAGATTTCATGATTGGTGTGTTCCTCTGTCTACATAAGCGCTGGAACTCATACTTACTTCCAGTTCTCAACGCATGTGGGAAGCGAAGGCCCCTGATTGAATTGGTGGTTGAAAGTAAGCATCCTCAGGCTTCACAGGAAAAGCATTGGCATATGCGTTGTATTACAGCCGGGACGATGTCGATATCGGCACTCACCATAAACAGGAATCACATATTCTCCTAACCGTCATATTTGTGCTACCCAATCCCGATATGCTAAGGTATAGTTCACTTGTTCTCTATAGAACGATTTGGTGCAGATAACAGAGATCACCGACATATGATGGCATTTGGCATATAACAGATAGGCTGTGGAGGCTAGATGGCTAGGAGTAGGTCCAGCCCCTATTCAGCACCGGCCCGCTGCGCTGCGTGACAGCGAGAGGACATGTTGTTGGAAGCTCTTGCATCCCCTTGCTCTCCTCATATCTCACGGCGGGTAAGATCTACGGATTGGGGGTGTATTCAATGAACATACGAATGAGCAGACGAATGAGCAGACGTCGGGTGTGGGACGTCGGCTGCAGCAGGTACAAGCGCCTGTTGCCTCCCATCCTCGAGCACCCTATACATGCGCAGCCTGCCTTAGCGCCACACCACTGTTCTTATGCCTCGACTGCCGAGAACTTTCCATCTCATCGTTAAGCTTCAATTTCTCATCTTCCCAACACACTTCTTACTTCCTCCGAATTTCTCTCCTGTCATTATCGATTTCTTCTTGACATCTCGACCACGACCACTTCACCTTCCCGTCGAGTTGTTGCTAGCAACTCCTCCCGTCTCTCGCCATCAAGCATTGATCCTTCACCATCATCCGTCGTCCCCTTCAACATCTGTCTACCGCGCGAGCGCGAAAGACGTTCACCATGGAAAACACGCTCTCACCAAACGCGACGGCTTCCTTCCCAACTCAAGACCAAGAGGATTGGAGCGTCTACTACGAGTACATGGATGCTGCTGCCGCATCTCTGGGTATCGAACCGGCCGTGTTTGGGGAGACGTCTGGTACTGCGCCCGGCTACAGTGGCTACGTGGCAGGCTTGCAGGATCCTCCAACCAGCTTCGAGAACCATCCTGAACCCCTGTCACCCAGCGGCACCCTACAACATTCGTGAGGCTTTTTTTTTTTTAGCCTCACTAACTCGTAGGGTGCAAGGGGACAATTGGCGTCCATCCCGCATGACTACCAAATGGAGATGTAAGTGACCCTCTATCTTCCACGTTCTCGAAATTTCTAAAAGTCTTGCAGCGCTCTCACGAAACCCATACCGCCCTCCAATATAGATACTTTCAGCGCCACTCACACCTACCCACTGCCCGAAAAAGCAACAGATTATCTCGATGAGGCTGGAATCAATGCAACCCAAAGGTACGGAATGGGCTATGCCCATTCAGCCGAGACTGTCTGTTCTGGTCAGGACGGCGCCCAGGTCGCGACTGGGTACGAGATGATACAGTCCGGCTCATCGTCTTCTCCAGTGGATTTCCATTGTGGGATGCATGGTTGCCAACTAGTCTTCCCATCCAATTACTTTCTGCAAAGGCACCAGCGTTTCCACAATAAGCACCACTGGGTGGCTCATGAGTCCCCGTTCATCTGTGAGTGTGGACAGAAGTGCGCCAAGTTGGACACACTTCATCGTCACATCAAAAGACTGAGTGGACCACCATCTCTCGACTTCCCATGCCGAGAGCCTGATTGCCCCCGTGCCTTTCAGAGAAAGGATCACCTTATGCAGCATCTGAGGCATGGGCACAAATTCTCTAATACAGAATTGGAGGCAGAGTTCCCCCCTCGTCAAGCTATCGTTAACATTAGACCGGTGTGTCACTTCGAAAGATGTCCAGACTACCGGGATGCCAGCTTCAGGGACCAGACGCTCGCTTTCCAGGATCAAAACAAGCCGTTCGCTAAACAAGCTGACTACACCAAGCACATGAGAGATGTCCACGAGTGGTCGCCGTACCCCTGCACCGTGCCTGCGTGTGAGAAGAGGGATAAGAAGGGCTATTTCAGCCAGAAGAGTCTCCAAAAGCACCTAGATGAACACCACCCAGAAGCTGATCCAATTACCCTGGAACCGAAAGCAGTCCAGAAATTACCTTGCGGACAGGGCGGATGCCGTAAGATGCTGAGCCCGGGCTCGCTTCATGGGCATCGCCAGTACTTTTGCAAATACAGGAACCTGAGGGCGATCCAATGTCAGCTCTAGGCTTTTACTTGTCCTAGCAGTTCACCAGATCATTAAGCTGAGACGGGGAGTTTTGTTGAGGATGGGCTTTCTTCCAGTGGCAATGCACTCGTGTTTGGTTCATATCATGTTTGATTTCCTTCTTTCTTTCGCATTTATCTCTATCCCAGACCTGTCTTGTTGGATTCCTGGACTCTCGCTGTTTTGTTTGCATGTGGACCATGCAGGTGTGTTAAGGCATGAGACCGGTGGAAACTCTCGCTGTTTACTAAATGTGTCTACTTTCCTTTTCATATTACCATTCTTTCATGTTGTTTATCCAGACGCTGCCCTACTGTTCATCATTCTATATGTACCAATAAGTCTCAACAAGTCTATTGGTCGATAACGTTCGTTATAGCAATAAAGGCTTGCAGGGTTCTCCGATATTCTGGGATCGACTCCGTCCACAAGTGCAAGTACAGCATATTCTCCCAGGTAGTTGCTTTTTACATGATATCGCCGCGTCTCCGAGAAGCAATCCTCGCATCAACATCTTGTCTGAATACCCCAATATTGGTATCGTTACTCCCAGTATATAACAACCACTGACTATCCACGGTTCTATAACAGCCTCCCTGATTATTTACTGGTCTGTGCTTGTCATTATATATTCATGTTCATTGGGTACTAATATTTGAAGGTGCTACCCTCGCTAAAAACTTCAATTTGTTGTTCAGCCTTTCATTGGTTCCACTGAGGCTACCATCGTCGAGTGATCAGTTAGACTCGATCCATGTCAGATGTGGCCTAGGTTAGGGGAGAGGGAATAGTGTTCCAACGCGCCAGCATGCTTATTGGCAGCATTCACATGGCAAGGATGGGCTCACCATTACATCAGAACATACCTAATTTCCTGAACGTTCAAGGGAAGCCATGGGTGGATTATGTCAATTGCGAGGGAAACACGTTCTGTAAACCCCTAATATCGCTTCTTCCAACTTGAATAAGGGATGCTAAAGGCAGCACGCAGGACTTTCCCTACCGGGAAATTCCACGGTTTGGACCGCCGAGAGGGTCAAAAGAACAACTACCTAACGTGAAATGTAATTGCTAAAAATGTAAGAAGGAATATCGTTATCATAGGAGATAGAATAGCACGAGGAAGCAAGTCGCGGATCGCCGGGTCCAATAGGTATGAAGAGACACGACCACAAAGAGCTGTACATAAGTACAACACTCTGAAAGGATGAGAAGATGGCGGCACGAGAGTATCATAGGGACTGGTATCCTTAATAACATGTTTGAGTGTGGCTGCGCGTGCCGAAATGACACAATTAGCTCGACCGTCCGAGATGCGCGGGCGTGGCTTAGGAAATAGAAATGTCGTTTCAACATGGCGCAATGACATACAGCATTTATATCAAATTATCTATACAACGATGACACAAGCCACTACGACAATGTATAACACGCACCATGGATCCTCATTGGGCAACAATGTCGCGAGGGCGGCGGGAGTCGTCGTACTTCAATCGACGTCCAAATCTGGCCTTAGATACTTAAATAAGGTGGATCCTCCGCGGCCGAACGGCCCCTCCAAGCTGTGTGTTGATGATGGAGACGCCGAACGGACTGTACCGAGGGGGAGGATGACCCCAAGGAGAGAAAAAAAAAAGACTATCTTTGGGAATTTGACGACTCTGATTTAGTAATGAAACACATATTCCCAACTCCGGTATCCTGTGGACAGCGAAAAGTCCGTACTCGTCTTTCCAAAAGACCGCCGGCAGGCCCGGGCTCCATCTATACAGCGGCGTGCGGCGCAGGCGGCGTGCCCAGGAAGGATTTCTTACTATCTATTTGATCGCGCGCGGCCCCCACGATCCAAGAGGATCGATAAGGTGGATACTTTGGGTATACTTGACGTCAAGTATTGGATGGCTGGCCATCGACAAGCTAGCCGAAGGAAATCGTACAGGATTGTCAGTCTCTAGTTCCGGGGGGGGGGGGGAGGAGATCATGAATCACTAGGATCGCAAGCGGGTGTGCCCGAACGAATGTCCACCTGCGTGCTACTTACTACGAAGGAGCGCGAGCCTCTTTTTTCGACCCTGTCTTGAAAGGGAAGTAAAAGCTTATCGCCGAATGATCTGACAAGAGATTGATGGTTACAGTATTGATTTCAAATGATCACTTGTGCCTAGACATGCAGGACCGTTTTTTCAGGTGCTCTCCGAGAGGTGTCAGCTCAGCTGTGCCAGGAATCGCGCATGAGGCGGCTTATTCAGAAAAATCGCAGGCCACATTGTTTCTCCAGCTATTATCAGATCAGATCAGATGGAGGGGTCCTTTCCCAAGAGACCGACAGGAAGTACGCATCCTTTGGTTGTTGGCCAGCCAGGCACATGCGCGCGCAGCGGTGAGTGAGACCATGCCCAAGAAAGAAGCGGTCATCATGTACGATACGACGTTCTGGGCAAAGACGGCCATCCATGGGCGTCAGGCATCGCTGGCGTCAGACCGAAACATCCCAATACCGCAAACCGCCCATGAACGGAAACCTTCTTCTTCTCTTACCTAACGACTAGTCGTGTTTGCTAGTCGGTATGCACAATGCGATGATATGAAATGCCAGTTGATGCATTGCATCGTCTGAAAAAAGAAAAACAAAACCCACTGACGTCACAAGCGTTTTGGCTTTAGGCTTAAGTTGATGGATGGGTTGGTTGAGTTGAAGGGCACAGTACCACGGTAACCGTTTCTCGTCTAGCGGCGTGTTCTAGTGCCAGCTGCTCCTCTTCGAGACATGTTTTATGGATCGCGAACAAAAATTGATCGTGAGCGAAAAAAAAAAAAGCCAAAACCAAAGAAAAACCCCGACGGTCATTCCCGGTCGAGACGCTGGCTTAGCGTGCATGGTCGCATGTCGAAAATCGAGTTAGGCTGCCAACGAACTCCCGTTCGATAGAGCCTCATTAATGCTAACTGCCCAATCATGAGCCGCCAAGTCCCTTCTCTCCCTATACTCCAGCAAAATGCCCTACATACTCCGTAGGGAAAAGGAGAAGTGGCAGCCGAGGTGGAATCAGCTTGGACCACTGGCGCTTCGAGATACCGTCCATTCTCCAGTTTGATGCCCACAACTATATTCGCATGAACATGCAAGTGTGTCGCGGCAGGGCTTGAGGGTCGTCGCCATTCGGCTGCATGTGTAAATATGTACCCATCGAAGGTTGATGCAACCGTAAAACTCACGATGTTTCTGGGTGGGATGACTAAAGCAGCAGAAACCTCAAGCCGTGAGACAAACACGCCCTTGGTTAGCTTTTTTCGAGTCAAGCGACCGCATGGCTCTGTACGCACATGATTAGGGTGACAGTGACACCGGCTTGGCGAGTCGTTAGTAGCTTTTTGACAGAAAATTTCTGCAGCCGACTGAGCGACAGCGACATTGTGGCGGGCCAGCCGGGCTGAGAAAAGAGAGGCCGGAAAAGGCCTTACTTGACCTCTCTCCCGGGTTGGGGACAGCACACCACACGATCAATTTCCCTAGTCGACTGGCCTGTCATCTCCGATAGCTCCATCGCCTGGCTAAGGTGGGCGCACCCGAGCCCGCGTACTGCCCGCGACGCCCGTGCTGCCTCCTCGGCAGCCATTAGGCGATCCATAACAGCGACGCAGGGCCCGCTTCGGCAGGGAGAGCATAACGAACTGCATTATGGCTAACGAGATTATGCCAAGATCTCATCTTACTTCGCCTGCCGAACCGCCGAGTGCAATGTAATTAATGCCAGATACCTAGAACAATTGAGAGAATAATTCGTTATTAGGGCTCCGTACTCAATGGCCGATCGTCTCGATTCCAGCTCGGCTGTAAGGCAGGATGGCAGGCATTGTGATGGGCGGGATTGAGTGGATTGGTACTTCCCATGCACCGATCCGCATTGTAGGGTGTGCATGGTTAAGAGAGGTAAGGCAAGCAATTGCAATTCATCTCCAACCCTGTGGTGTCCAACGCAGTGACAAAGCGGTAGCAACGCCCCAGCAATGCCCATGTTGCATATTGCATGTTGGCAGTTGGCAGTTGGTTGGCATACATGTTGAGATCTATTCGAGACGGGCGATTGCCTATCCACCAACCGCTTCCGATGTAGCACCCTCATGCCTTTCACATGGCCGGGCGCGGACGGGCGGTGGAATGGAACAGTAGTACGGAAAACAGCTTATGCTTATGCTGCTTGCTGCTGCGGTGTCCCGGATACACTCAGCATCCCGTTGGCTGACCAAGAAAGAAGGCAAAGGAAGGACTTCTGACAAACCACAGGGCAAGATCGTGCTTTTTTCGATCCAATGCCAAGGCTGACCGGATCAACCGGACTTTTCGACACCAACCATTGCCTCTTGGCAAGATGGGGACCTGGAGCAACTGGAGCAACTCGAGCGAGGGCTGGATTCTTGGAGGAAACCCAATCACAGCCCACGCGCGCACGCGACATGCAACATGCAGTGTTCGCGAGTAATGCCAGCAATGTTTCAGAGGGCGCGAACTGCACGTCTAACCTCGGAATTATTGTGACTTGCGAGGGGGAGCGTTCGAACGATCATGGCATGCTGGGTGGGTACCGACGAGTTACAGCGGCCATTTCAATCGGTAATTGATCGTCAAGCGTGTACAAGTAAGTAGTAGCTGGCAGCAAGCAATTCCGTTCCCTGAATCTGCGGGAACCCCGTGCATTTCCGTTTCGCAGATCAGACGAGTGGGATGCAACCGACCATGCCAACCAGGGAAACCCAGCAAAGCTCAGGGTCGTCTTTGGTTGGTGATTGGGGATGCAAGCTGCAGCAGTAGGGCAGATGCGGGCGCCTGGCACCTGGCTCACTGGGAGGGAGCTCTCGCTTGGAAGCAACCGCCTCTGAACAAGCTCGCTCTCTCTTATCTCGCGTTGCAACGAGTATGGATGATGCCTGTCCTTACGCCGTGACTCAGTCAGTCTGCCCGCCGTAAGCTGATAAGCCCTTCCCGCAATCCTGGAGCAGGTGATGGCCGCCCAGAGCTACTGCCCAGAGATCTCCCGCTACGTATCTATCTGTCCGTCTGTTCTAGCTGTCGGATTTTGCGTGTCGGGTTTTCCGTTAAGTTCGGGTTTGTTTTATGCAAACACCGTCTCGTCTCATCCCTGCAAACGTCGGTGTGCAGCTCAATCCGAGCCCGTTTTGCCTGTGCAGGCGCCACCTACGAGCGCTGGCTGGTTAGCCTCGAGGGGTGGAGCTTGACGATGACGAACTCCAAGCCTATGCCACGTCCCTTGGGATCAATTAGTATGCAGATGCGTGTTCCCTCTATCGAAAGAGTTGGTGCTAGTTGCTTGGTGTTGAGATGGTCCCTGAATGATGGGCTCATGAGGGCATGGATGGTGTGGTATCGTCAATGTATTGGTGTGTGTGTGTGTGCAGCTGCAGATGTCTGGACTGTCTCAGACGCTGCATCTTTGGGGGTGGTGTTGCACAAACGTTGACCGATCATCCCATGAAGAGGGAGGATGCTTTGAATAAAAGAATACGTACCGATGTTGAATAACGGCGAATGGGCGACATGGAAAGAAGTGGCTCTCTCGCTCGCAGCCCGTTCATGTGCCGAATCCCGATCCTGGACGAGGCGGCTAAGATTTCTGGGTGACGGAGGGAGGGGCCAAGACCAAGTCAGCGCGCCTACGAGTTACAAGTAGAAGTAGGTTAAATGGTTGAGACACCAAAAGGGCGGAACCCCTCCCATGCTTCCATCTGCTGTTGGGACTCGGATTATGAAAAGAGACAATGAATAATACGATCAATTACGGGCCGTTTACTTTTTATTCCTCAGTTGCATACATGCTCCGTACCTACAGACTAAAACAGACTTTCCCAGCCCTGGAGCTGGAGACTAACTAATACTAATAAGCAATTGCTTACCTGACCTCGGACTCTCGGGGTTTACTTTTTGACTCGGCATATGCAGCAAGAGGCGAGACGGATTAGGTACAGTAGTCACGAGGAGGAGGGGTCAGGACTGATTCATTTGATGGGATGATCGGATTCTGATAGGCTTGTTTGTCGCGATGTGTGCCTGATATGTACTTACACTTCTTGGTGACTGCGCCAGAATAAGCAACCCGTACGGAGTATTGTTCATTAGCAGTACAGACCTGTCTTGGAGGGTAAATGTGAATGCACGCGAGTGACGCTGACACTGTCAGTCGCTGCTGCTTGGACCCTGTTTGCTCGCAGGAAAGGAAAGGGAGCGTGTGAGCTGTTCGTTAGCAGTAGCCAAGCAAGAACTGATCCAACTCCACCTTTAGGCCGTGTTAGAACATGCAACGAAGAAAAAAAGAGAGAGAGAGCGAAGGGGGCGGGTATTGGATTGGGTATTGGGTCGAAGTATTCCCAGTCAGTGACTTGGTCAGTAGTACTTGGATTACTGGAGGTGCCGGGGTTGGTTCAAGTCGATGATGGGATTTTATTCCACCACATCCACACCCACACAATCCCTGCTTCCCAGGCGATCCGCTTATGGGGCCCGGGTTCCAGTTGCATGCTTCTGCTTCTGCTTCGTTTGCCAACCCACCCATCCACCCCCAAACCCGAATATGTAAAGCCTTGCCCATTCCCAATATCTATCTGCATCCTCTCTCTTGCTGCTTTCCTGACCTCTCTCTATTTTCTTGCCTTGCGTTAACGGTTAGCTGGGACGGTATCTCTTTTTCTTGGTGGCTTCTAATACTCGTGGAAATACCTTTCCTCGACCAGTGCACCCTGCCGCTCGATACGAAAGCTCAGCATCTCCAAGCCACCTGAGCCTCCGGCGCCCCGTTGGTAGTCGTTACGTACCCCCATCTAGGCTGGTAGTTGTTCGGTATTGGTGTCCGCGAGAGAAGCACGAGAGCAGCAGCAGCGACAAGAGAACAAAACAATTGTGCGACCCGCGAATCGCCCCTCCCACCGGGAACCCTCCAATTTTCACCATGCAGTCGCCCAGCAAGCTGCACTTCAAATGGCCCGTCCCTCTGGACCTCGCCGCCCTCAACCCCATAGCCGGCATCAGGCAGGGCCGGAAACGAAGCGATTCCAAAGGAAAGGCCCGCACCCCGGGCGTCGAGAGCGTGGCCGCCCTGCAGACGTCCTTCTCCGTCTCGCAGTCCCTTCGGGCGCTGCGGAGGCATAAGTGGAGCTGGTTCGACCTGCAACACATCTTCCTCGCCTGCTTGTGCAGCGCTTCGCTGTTCATCATTGGCGTGCATGCACCTTTTATCAAGCTGGCCGCCGCGCTGGGCTATGCGTTGCTTTTGCTCATGCCGGCGACGAGGCAGTTTTTCCTGCCGTCCTGGCCCATCTGGACGTATTTGCTCTACTTCTTTTCCAGTCGGTAAGTTGCAACCCCATCAGGGAGCCCCGTTTGGGGCGATTGACGAGCGCATCTCGGAAATCAATCCCAGCTAGCCTCAATTACGTCACTCGTGCCCACCTTGCAGCCCAAACTGACCAGCCACCCCCCACCACAGATACATCCCGACTGAAGTTCGACCTCACATTTGGGTCAAGGTGTTGCCTGCCCTCGAAAACGTGCTGTACGGCGCCAACCTCTCCAATATCCTGTCCAAGCACACGCACCCGGTCCTCGATATTTTCGCATGGATCCCGTACGGCATTGGCCACTTTGCGAACCCGCTCATCTGCTCGATCTTCATCTTCCTCTTCGCCGCGCCCAAGACCTTGCCCGTCTTCGCCAAGTCGTTTGGTTGGTTGAGCATTTTCGGTGTTACCATGGCCCTGGTGTTCCCTTGCACGCCGCCCTGGTACGAGGCCAAGTACGGCCTCGCACCGGCGCACTACGGAATGCCAGGCTCGCCCGCTGGTCTCGCGCGCATCGACAAGATCTTCGGGGCGGACATGTACACGACCAGCTTCTCGACTGCGCCCGTTCCTTTCGGCGCCTTCCCGAGTCTGCACGCCGCCGACGCCACCCTCGAGGCCCTCTTCATGAGCTACTGCTTCCCGCGATTCCGACCCTTCTTCATCTTCTACGTCGGCTGGCTCTGGTGGGCGACCATGTACCTGAGCCACCACTACGCCGTGGATCTCGTCGGTGGAAGCTTGGCTGCCGCTGCCATCTTTTTCACTGCCCGCACCCGGTGGTTGCCCCACCAGCAATTGGAGAAGGCGCACCGCTGGGAGTACGACTTCGTCGAGGTTGGCGAGATGAAGAAGGCGGCCGACGAGGAGTACGGGTACGGCCTGGGCCTGTTGGAGCGTCGCGGAACCGGCGACAGCGACGAATGGTCCTTGAGCAGTGGCTCTGCCTACAGCTCTACCATCATCGGAAGCGATTCGGGCCCAGCATCGCCCACGGAGGATCGACGCAGCGGAGAGTCGTCGTTCTCCCGGACCACCCCGGGTTCACCGGTCCACCAGCTCAACGGCGTTTCGATACGATGATCTCGTTTTGGAACTTATTTTTTGCACTATTTTCCATCGTAATAACGGCATCAGCATTTTGGATCAGCATTAAGCGCGGCGTTTATTTTTGTTTATACTTTTCTGCAGTCGGGCGCATACTACGGCCTCGACTGGATAGATGTGTGGGGGTTCAACCCAGCATAGGGGAAAGAGAGGTTACGTTACGTTACCGAAACTTCGAATGGCTGATTTGGAAAAACAACGCTGTTCGCAGCCATGAAAGGATAACGACAGTACGGGCTTATAAGTCATAATCATATACGAAACCTGATTAGCATGAGAGAAAGAGGTGGAAGAAGACAAGAAGACGAGAAGGGAGCTGGATGGGGGGCTTACCTATGTTACCTGGATATCATGGACCCCTCGATCCTAGACAGGTCTAGTTCGGCCTCAACCTGTTGGACTGGCTGACCGCTTAAGATATCTCGATGATAGCGTTACCACGCAAATGATACCAATACCAAATACACCGCTTTTAAACATGCTGCTTGGACTTATATTGAGTGTCTGTCTCTGCTTTCGTGGTTGGGTTGGTCGTTCGCGATATTTGAGTTGTTACTAGTGAGGTAATAAGGTGTGCCGCCGAGGTATTATGTCGTCGCTGTACCGAATCGAATTGGTCATGTTGGTCCTTGGGCTATGGTGTGGTGGCGCAACGTCGTATGTGACCACGAAGTGCCATGCCATGACGGTGATATTTTAGTCGGCGATTTGGGAGTCCCTACTGAGAGACCTCAGGAAGAGAGAGCAAGGCAAGAGAAGGGGAAGCCAAGCCCTGGGCATGACAGCAAAAGTGGACAAGCACCACTACTTGTTTCCCTGGGGGCGAGCGGGAATGAGCGAGTTCTTATGGTGTGGAAAACCCCCTCGGCGCTGGCTAGCTGGCTGCTGGGCTTGTTTGTAACCGTGCTGTTACGGGTCCCCGTCTCTCGGAGGGTTTGCTTGGCAGGGGTCCTGGATTAAGGTTTGGCGTGGGCATCGTGTGCCGGTTGCTCGGTATCTTCGGGGTGCGCGGCGCCCCGGCTGGCTATTCTTACCTAGAGAGCTAGGTAGGTGAACAGGAATTGATGCAGGGAGGGGAAAGGAGAGGAATCGATTGGATATGAAATTATGTTCTGATTGATTGGTATTTTGTTTTGCCGTAGTTGTGCTGCTTGGGTTGGTTTTGCTTCCATGGAGTTCGGGGAGCTGGAGTGAGAGGTCGAAGGTACAGAGTGGGGTTTAGAAGGGGACAGACACCACTACCCCTGGCACAGCTGAAGAAGAAGCCAACAGACAACAAAGGCAGCGATTCGTTTCAGTTCTCGCCCCCCGCAGAAGAAAAAGCGACAAGCGAATTTCGGCTGATGGTATGACTTATGAAGGGCCAGCCCGCCGCGGGATCGGCACGATCGTGACTCGGGATGGGTTGAGGGTTGGTCATCGTGATACTTATAACGCCGAATCGCAAATGGACACTACCGAACCGCGCATGTACCCTTTCATTCAATGAGGCAATCCGGTCCAGGAACATGATCGGGTTCATGGGGATTGGATCTGTACGTACACGCGCAATTTGCGGACAAAGCAGATCCCTTGGCCTCAAATCTTGCGCTGAGGTGCGATGCCTGCTACAAGACTGCGCAGAAACCCAGATATCGTCGCGACCAAGCTACATCCGGGTTCAATTCGCCGTAAGAAATTCTTGCAGCTCGGCCACTCTCCTGTTGGCCGGCTGGCAATCGTCCAGTAGACGGATGGTCGTAATCTGGCCGCAATGGCGGCGGCAGTTCTTATCGCTACCGGGTCACCACTTCAGGGACCTGGTCATTCTTGCCCTTGTCCCTGCGAGGTGGTGGTCTCAAGGGCCGGGCGTGTCTGATACGGCGTTAGCAGGACCGCTGCTGTCGTCGCCGCCGCCGTCGTCATCATCATGGAGGCCGATGCCGCGATGGTCTCACCCCCCTCACTCGCGATGTCAAGATCGTACCGGGCGTCGCAGCGATCCTCATCTCCAGGTCTGGGTCGCTGGCAAGGCCGAGGAGCCCGGCCGTCTGTGTATTGATTACATTCTACTCTGAGAAGAAGGCTCATTCCATGCTTTAGACCTAACCTCTGGCGCGGAAGCCCAGTAGTGCACTTGACGGGCCGTTGCTCTTCTAGTGGTGCTCTCCCACACTCTTACAGCCACTCTGAAAATGCATGCATTCGGTGTAAGCCCTTGGTGATTCTTGCAAACCGATACTCACGCCATATTCTGGGTGTTAGGTTCGTCGACAAGTAGGGTTGCCGTCATCATGGTTTTCTGATTGATTGCTGTTTCTAGAATAGGGGCGGTTCAGGGGCTAGCAGGACACCCCGCAGTTACTAAGAATCGGTCGAGGGTGTGGTGGACCAATCACTGCGCTTTATCATTTTAGCAGTCAGGTTGATCTTCGTTATTATTGAGCTAGATTATCTCCGGTGTCAGGATCGTATGTACAGCGACTACGAGTCTGTCTCGGAGGATCTTTGGACGTATTGCGCCGGGCTTTTAGGCAGCAACCTTGATTGGCTATATGCATACACCACGACTTCTCAACGGATGCCCGTTTCTTTCGTAATCTCAACTTCACTTGATTTCTTGAGGCTTCCAGCGAAGGGGGGCGACAAAGGTATCTGTCCACACGTATCAAGCTATTCATAACATGTCCCATCTCGATAGTCCGTCATCCCACCTCGATGGGTTTCCCAAATTTGCCTGCCTTCCGGGGGAGATTCGCCAGGAGATCTGGCGCCAGGCATTGCCGCGGAACCGATTGATCATGGTCGATTTTCGGCCCTCTCAGAATGGGGACCAAGGACCTCCTAGTACGGAGAAGAACGAGCTCGGGAAAGAAACCAGTGGGAGCGCGTATCGCCCGGTGGTACCCGGCGCCCACCTCTACAGCAGCCTGCTGGGCGTCAACCGCGAGTCCCGGTCGGAAGCCCTGCGAATCTACCGCGTCCTCATCCCCTGCCTCGTCTGGGCCGGCAAGACGACGACGACGAAGGAAGCCGTCCTCTACTTCAGCCCCGAGCGCGACTTCCTGCACCTCCACAACACCAGCCAGGGTTCCGTGCGCGAGACGCTGGTGGATTTCTTCTACGACCTGAAAGCGTACGACCCGCACGGCGTCGGCATCCGCAACCTGGCCGTCGACTACCGGACCCTGGACGCGTGGGACCGGTTCCTGCGGCCCCCGGAGATCGAACCGCCGTCCGCGCGGGCCGCCTACTTGGAAACGCTGGCGCAGCTGCAGAGGGTCTTTTGCCTCTCCCTCACGGACCTGGATAGGGCCCACCAGGTCGCCTTCGGGCCGGTCCGGTGCTTCGAGATCCGGGCCCTGCGCCCCTTCATGGCCCTCCTGGAGGAGCAAACGGACGACGTCGTCCACCAGTGGCACGGCCCCCGGGGACCCGTCGACGAAGGGCAGCGACGGGAGCTCCGGACCGCCATCCGGTCGATCCGCGTCCAGTTCGCCGCGCAATGGTCCCAGGTCCTGGCCAAGGGCGGCGTGGACCTCCCGAGCCGGGCACAGCAGCAGCAGCGGCCCCTCCTCGAGCTCTGGGCCGTCCGCGATTGGGATGCGTGGGATGGCGGCGATCGCTTGTCGACGAACGCGCACGAGAGCGAGGACTGGCAGGGGGAGCTGGCGTGGGTGTTACCCAGTTCGTCGGACGACCATGATGACAGACGGGAACCCACACGCCGGTCGCCGGTCGAGGTCGAGGCGGCGTTCGGGTTTTGGTTATCCTCCGCGGGCGCGGGCGAGGGGGCGGGATCGGGCTTGCCAGAGTTGGGGCTGCTGACGTTCTAGCGGCACGTATGTTGGTTGTGGCATTTGTACTGGACGGCACAGTACTCAATTAGATCTCTTACCTTACCCATCTTTTCGAGTAGACTAAGCAAGCGTGTCGCTCATCGATTCATCAATGTGCTTATATATTCAAAGTGCCACATACTCGCAGTATTGGTGCATGCTTGAGATTATCTTACATGTGATGTCTTGTATCGCAGCGAGCGCAACCGGGTACACGTAAATCTAGCGCCCGCGAAATAGGGGTCAGGCGCTGTGGGGATCGGCATAGCGCACTGGTATTTAGCAGCCACGTCACCTGAAGTATCTTCTCCCGCAGTGGATCCCAAGTTTTGCCGGGCGCAGGACCAACCGACCGCTGTTCTGTTTCAGTTATTTCAGTCATTTTTACCTACTCATTTCAACGCGCTCGCGTCCGTCCATCGCTCATTCAGAGGGCATCACACTCACTTGTACCCGGAGTATTGGATCGGATCGGAGCCAAGCCAAGCCAAACCAAGAAAACGCCAAGCTTTTCCCCATACTCATCGATCGCCTTGAGTCGGGGGCCCGCTGTTCACCATGGTCACCTTCTCCCCCCTCAAGTCGGTAGCCTGGGCCGTCGCGGCGCCGACGCTGCTGTACGCGGCCTTCATCGCGCTGCTCAGCTTCCCCTACTTCCAGAACCACGCCATCTACCTGCACGGCGTCGTGCAGACGGGCACGCTCGACCTCAACATCCCGGAGCACTGGGGCTTCTCGCGCAACCAGGTCACGCCCTTCAGCCTGCGCACCCCGGACGGCGAGACCCTGCACGCCTGGCACGTCCTGCCGCTGGGCCTGTACCAGCGGCACGAGGACCGGCTGGTGCGGGAGCCGGCCTCGGCCCGGGCCCCCGACATCACCCAGCGCCTCGGCTTCCAGCTGCTGCGCGACGACCCGGACAGCCTGCTCGTGCTCTACTTCCACGGCGCCGGCGGCAGCATGGCCTCGGGGTGGCGGCCCCAGAGCTACCGCGCCATGTCCGCCGCGGCGCCCGACCGCATCCACGTCGTCGCCATCGACTACCGCGGCTGGGGCGCCAGCACCGGCTCGCCCTCGGAGGCCGGCCTCCTCATGGACGCGCAGACGCTGGCGGCGTGGGCCGTCAACGTGGCCGGCATCCCGCCGTCGCGCATCGTGCTCTTCGGCCAGTCGCTCGGCACGGCCGTCAGCATCTCGCTGGCGCAGTCGCTGGCGGTGCGCGAGCAGGATCCCGTGCTGTTCTCGGGCATCGTGGTCGTGGCGCCTTTCGCCGACGTGGCCATGCTGACGGCGACGTACCGCGTGGGGCAGACGATCCCCATCCTGGGCCCCGTCGCGCGGTTCCCCAAGCTGCTCGAGTGGCTCAACAAGTACATTGTGAGCAAGTGGCCGACGAAAGAACGGCTGGCCGACCTGGTGCGGGCGTGCCAGCGCATCCCCGGCGAGGGGCCCAAGTACGACGTCACCCTCATCCACGCGCAGGACGACGTCGACATCCCTTGGGTGCACAGCGACATGCTGTACTGGTACGGCGTCAACGCGTCGAGCCCGTCGGCCATCACGCTCGAGGAGCTCGAGCGGGAGAAGGCGGAGACGCGCGTCGAGCTCGGGGACGGCGGGTGGGCCGTCACGTCGAGCTCGCCGGCCGGCGTGCTGCGGGAGCAGATTGTCAAGTACGGCGTGCACGACCGCATCATGTCGTACCCCGTCGTGAGCCAGGCCATCTTCCGGGCCTTTAGGCAGAACGGCACTTCCTAGGCGGGCGGGCGCGGCACGTTTTGCGAAGGTATCAATAAGTAAGCTTTAAGACTCGAGAACCTTAGAGAGAGAGAGAGCAAGATATACCCCCACGATAGACTTTCATCGGTGCAAGGTTCGGTGGGCACTTTATAGACGGCACCACAGTCATTGTGGCTCAGCAAGCAATCGAAATTTATTAGATCTTTCTTCCCAATAGGTTCTCTATTCTACTTTTCTGGATTTTCATAAACGTCTCAACAGCCATCATGTCCGAAGGGCGCACCACCACGCTGGGGCCGTTCCCCCTCGAGATCTGGATCCTCGTATGCGAAACGCTCGCCGATAGAATCTCCCAAGACCCCGAACTGCACTATACTAAGCGAGGTCCTGCATCCGACCTGAAGGCCCTGTGCCGCGTTTCGAAGGGGATTTCCGCAGAGGCGGAACGCGCGCTGTTCAGATCCCACCATATCAGCCCGTATGATTTCTATTGGAAAGGCAATCCGCACGAACAGGGTTTCTCGAGGCTTCTTCGCTTTATCCGGACCGTCTTGGACCGCCCACACCTGCTGTCGCATGTGAGGGAGCTCACTCTGGTGGGGCCGCTCGTAGAACTCCGGCTCTGGCCTGCTTTACTCGAGACGTATGGACGCCTTGCCCAGCGTCTTGGATTTGATCCCACTGCCTTCCCGCTGTACTCCCTTAATGGGTGGCAGATGGAGGGAGTAGACACCGTTTTGCGACGCATGTCTAGCCCGTCATGGGTTAACCTCGATGCCGATGGAACCAGACGTCAGGCCGTGGGTCCGGAAATCCTGATGTTCTTGGTGATACCTCTGCTTCCCAGACTCAAGTCTCTGGTCTTCACCGCGATAAAGCCGGCCTGGCCACTGCCCTGGCTTGACATGCTCGGGCGCATGTCGAAAGCTGGTGCTATCAAGCCTTTCGACCCCATCGTCGACTTGCGGCTGGCCTGGTTGGGCTTCAATGCTCTGGATCACTTTGTTATCTTACTGGCTTTGTGCCCCAACGTCGAGAAGCTGGCGCTATGGCGATGCAACGGCACTGGATCGGACGAGCCCCCCTTCATCGAGCAGGCCGGGGCCCCGGGCTTCCCCCGGAACATCAAGACCCTCGAGATGCACGCCTGTGTCTTCCGCGAGCCGGTTGTCCGGTTCTTGCTCCGGTCGTGCCCGAACCTCGAGCGATTCGTGTTTCACGCGGGCAGTTACCCAGCCATATCTAACTTACCCCCCACAACAGCCATACAAGGCGGAAATCTGCTTACGGCGAGGAAGATCTTGGAAGCCCTGCAGGATGCCAAAGCGACGCTCAAGGAGATTGATGTGGATATCACGAGAGGTTGGTCGTATCACGAACCAGGCGGGCCGCTGACGCCGGCCGACTTTGACGACTTCCCCGTTCTCGAAAGGGCCCGGGTCGCTCATGTCGGCGAGGCCGCTGACGACAACGATGCTGATGGCAAGTCTACGATCCTGTCCATAGGCGACAATACTGCGCAACTTGGGGTGGAGGCATGTTTCCAGGAATGCTCTGGGAGCTGTTCCTGGCGATACGGCGCTCGACGATACCTTTGACTCATCCACCTCCCTCGCGACTTTATTCCAGGTGGTGGTGGCCTTAGATCCAAGTAGCGAATAACATGGCTACTGTAGTTCGATAAACTGGCATTTACTAGCAATCAATCTACTAACAAACTTCTCACACGAATGTGAAATCAAAGTGACAAACCCTCCTCTTATAACGTGAAATGAATTAAGCTGGGCAGAACGTTTTGGAAACTAGCAACCAGCGAAAACCACGAAACCTTGACCTACCACTCAAACCACGGAGCTCTCACTTCTTCACCACAACAACCACTGTACCACTTCTGTCCACCCTGCCTCGACAGAAAGACATCGCGTGACAGTACACGTATCACAGTGACCTCGGTCGAGTCAATCAATCAACCGCTTGTTCACCCTCACGTGCTACGGCGTAGCAGTGCAACCAACAATGCCCTCGCAACATGACAGCATCGTCGTACCAAAGACGCGGCAGCGCAGTGGATTTCCAGGTAGTCGCACCCCATCTGACGACATGACCTCTCTCTCCGCCACGTCGCGAGGAAGAAACACCACCACCGGGACCGTGAAGAAACGATCACCGTACCTCTCCCGCAACTACACACCACCGACGGGCGACAAAGACAACATGGCGACGGATTCCGAGACGGACCATCGGTCAGCTACCGGTAGTGCTCGACGACATGGAAAACAACCTCAAGACCCGTCTTCACATCGTTCGCGCCACCACTCGAGCAGCAAGGAAAAGGACCAGCCCCGCCTTAAGTCGCCATCGTTATCATCAGTCGCATCGGCTTCAGGCCATCGAAAAGAAAATGGCAAAGCCGCCCGCAAAGAGCAGTGCGCAGCATCCCCTCCACTACAGCAACACTCAACTCGACCATCGCCTCTAGTACCAGCAGCAGTTCCACTGCCTCCCTCATCTTTCCGTCAATCGCCCCCTCTACCTTCTAGTTCGCGCCGCAACGTCCCTGAGATCAACGTCCAGCCACCCACCATGCCGCAACGCAGCGAACCCTCCTCGGTATCACCCCGCCACCGCAGCAGTAATCATGGCGAGCGCCATAGGCATCGTCGCCACCACCATCGCCACCACCACAGCAGAAGCAGCACAACCCCGCGACCCCGCAGCCCCCAAGTCGCCGCTCCATCTGCACCCGCACCAGCCGCCGAAGCGGGCCCCTCCACCCGCGACCTCAACACTTCACCCTTCCACGCCGGCCTCCAAGACATCCTCCAAGGCGTCTTCGGCCACGGCGCCCGGGGCCCCACCGAGCCCGAGATGAGAAAGCTGGCCGACGACCTGGGCGGCCTGATCGAGGGCGCGCTTCTGGACCGGCTCGTGGCCGAGCTGCGGGCCGGCCTGTTGGAGAGGCTGCTCGTCGAGTACGTACCTGGAGGAGCTGGTGGCGGGGGTGATGGTCAAGGGGTTCGAGCGGGCGAGCAAGAAGAAGCACGGCAAACAAGATGATAAGAGCGGCGACTGGAAGAAGACGGCGCTGAAGAAGGCGTTTCGGGTTTTGTTGGAGCGGTTGATGAATAAACAAGCTTGAGGGGCAGTCGGGTTTGGATTCAGGGCCGAGCGAAGCCATGCATTGAGAAAAGCCTGTACAGGGAAAGGATATGGTCCATTGGAGTAGATATGTACTTCTAATGTAATTAAAGTCTTTCGCAGCTTCTAACCTAGTATGATATGTGTGAGGACTTCGCAACATTCCAGGACTCAATATGGGGTCGAGTATGTTCACGCGACTAATAAAGGTAATTTCTTCGGCTGTTAGGGAATCCGAGTGGCTTCACGCCATGAATACGAACAGCTTCAACCCGCTTCTCCGGCTTCTGTCTGAGAGAAGAGTTTGTCTTGGTTGTGATACCTCCGTTTCAATATCACTGTTTCACGAGATTCCGCTGGGCGGAATCTCCGCGCCGGTTGGTGCTTCCCTTCCACAGAAGAATCCCGGCATTCCAGACCCGCCCCCAAACATCCAGCCGGAATGCGGACTGGCCTGTTCACGCGGACTGTTGACCGACGTGATACGGATATCTAAGCCGAAGGAAATAAACTAACACCTAGATGGGCTCCAACGGACCGAAGAAGCTCCGTAATTCAGAGCAGTAGGGAGGATCTTGGACCATATTATACATAATACAGCGGAAAATTAAAAGCCACCAAGAGAGAAATACTATTATTGTTTTCTAAACTCAGTTCCCACTGCTGCAATCCAACTATTAGACTACCTAGCTATTGATGGGTCCGCCGTTATTACATCTCTTGAGATGACAGGGAAGACCTGACATCCGGCGTCTCCTATTTTCTGTTGGACATTGATGACAATTACAAACATACGACATTCCTGGGACGGAGAGGTTGATAAAGGATCTAGGGAACCATGATCTGTGCATTCCTTTCCTACTTGCCCGGAAAGAAGAACGAACAACATCACCCGAATCCGGAAGGCTGGTGATGTGACACGCTGAGCGTGACCTCGAGGCTCAAGGATATCCTCGATCGTACCAGCAGACGATTGAGAGGCCCTTTGTGAGATACCGCGCAATCGTCATGGATAGGTTAGCTTAGGTGAAAATCCTGCAACATTGTTAGCCCCTTTGGTAGATCTTCTTTTCATGTATGAATGGTTCCTCGAAGCCTGCAGTTTTGGATCCCGAGAACGGCCAAATCGCAAGTTCATGATCTTCATTCTCTAGACAGAGCTCAGCATCGTTTATCACAGTTATTAGCAGCAGCCATTGATCGCCCACACAACCATGGCGGCACAAACACCGCTGATCACTGGAACCTCATGGGAGCCGGTGGAACTGAAACACACATACCTGAAAGCCATCGAAGATGCCGTATGCAAAGAGCAGCCCAGGGTGAATGCATCGATGACGGAAATGGTGGTGGTGGGCAAATCCCATCTGAAGACGGGAGACCCTGGAAGTCCGCAAGCCGGGAATAAGTTCCAAGTGCATCTCGACGTCAAACAGAAATCCGAGGAGAGTCGACTTCAAGGCCGAAATGGAACAGCTGGGTAGGGAATTGAGCCACCCTGACAGGGTGCCCAATTCAAGCGGAAGAGAGGATACAGCCGGATTCGAAGTCCGTTTCCGTGTGGGTGAGTACATGTAACCAAATGAGAGCTAATATTGCTATCCCACCACCCCAAGCTCTGGTGTCAGAATTCCTGTACTAATGTTATACATCCCCATAAGTGGAAATTAGAGAACCCGTGTCCTTCACTCACGAAACTCCGCCGCCGGGCACTGTGGTGAGAACGACCACTGGCACCCACCAATACAAACCCGTTCTTTGGCCGTAAGACTTACCAGTTTACCCACATCTACCCTTTGCATCTGTCTTACTGACTCTTATTCTCGGTTGTTGATGAAGGAACGAGGTACCTGTTCCAGTGATCAGGGGCAGACAGCAGCCTGAAGAGGGGGGTTCATCTGGAGATGGGGAGGAATAGGAGGCTGCAACAGCTGGGCTTGTTGCTTGTGGTCTAGGAATATTCTGGGGCTCGCTTTGCTGTTCAGCACGAAATGGGTATTCAACATACTTTCATTGTCTTGCTTTTTTGTTCTGTTCGTTATTATCTGAATACGCTTATTAAGTATGTACTGGGTTATATTGGTTAACACGTGGCTTTCATGGGATTGGTAGTTTTTTTTTTTTTTTTTAATAAACTTGAAGACTCGCTGTATCTTCCACTTTCTCGCTGATGTGCTGCACAGAACTGTTGGAGTGCTTGCTAAATCTAGGACCCATATCATCATTTCTGTTCTAGCAGGTAACGTCTTTCTAAACCCTGGTTGTCAAAATTCAATATCCATATCCATTGTCGGCACTTGTTTCTTCAGGTCAAGCCGGATCGTTTGAGAATTGGTTACATGAGAAAATGACTTGATTGATATGGAAAAAATTCGCAAGCAGTAAGCAATTTTCCACACGGTAAAGGTCCTATGCTGGCAAAAGCGAATAGCTCGCTGTCTTTGGGCGTTGGGCGAGCCGGCCGGACTTGGGATGGCCGGGGGTTTGACTAGGCTAATTCAAGTATGTAGATATTGTGGCCAAAGACGAGTTGATATTGCACCTCTCGTCTGTTTCGTACTGATCATTTCATATGCCTTAACTTCGTGATCAGGTCGTATTCAATCTATCTGGGTTTGATAGGTTGCAATTCCAACTGACCTGCTCAGCCAGGCGATTGGATTCCCTCCACTGATTGTCTTTGTAGCAAATGTTTCGAAATTGTTGGAACACGTTATTGTCACGTGCGAGAATACATTTATGGCATGGACATAAAGTTCTGACTATGCCACCACGATGAGTCCAGCTTCTAGAAACAATTGGATGATAGATTTCTTTAACTGTACCTGAATGCCAAGTGGTAGTCCATGGCGGTAGCCAACAGTTGGATCTAGATAGACAAGCCAAGCCAAACAGACAAAATCCAAAAACAATCAAACTTGGTTGACATCTGACAAACCATATAAGAGCCTGTATAGAGTTGACAGTTAGCTGTAGCTCACCATCACTTCACTTATCGGCGAGGAAATTTAGCTATAGCTACAAATGGATATGTACCTTTGCAACAATGTCTCAAAGAGAACGCCCGGATTGTGAATACAGCTTTTGTATTCACGAGTCGCCGATACCATTCAACTCCCGCCGAAGATTCAATCTCATGGCTGTATTTACTCTATAGAAAAACCCATAAAAGCACACCTTTCTTCCTCATTCTTGGGAGCTCTTCCTTTCTCCCCACCAAACACCATAAAAATTTGCTCCGTTGCTCGATTCGGCGAGTCGCCAAGGTATGTCCAGCCCCTATATATCCACGGTATATGCCTTGATATTAACACTTGTATACCATAGATGGAGACGTTTTACACCCTTGCATCGCTGCGCGAGGAGCTCAGCAAGACCCTGGGCTTCACATCCATCGCTGACCTAGACGCCTGGCTGGACAGTGCCGGAGTCAAACCGTTCAAGGACGAGTTCGTCGAGGACTACCTGACCAACAACCACGGCGACGAGGACGCCAGCTACGACAAGGTCACGAACCTGCTGGGCGCGAACACCCTCATGAACTTCGCCTCGTACAACAGCAGCAGTATCCCGAACAAGGCCGGCTGGTCCACCGAGAAGCACTGGGTCCGCTTCATCTGGCAGATGGGCCAGTACGCCAAGACCCACGACGATACCGCCTGGAAGGCGCCGCGGGACGAGGAAATGGAGGTGTGGTTTTGGCATGCGTACGAGGTGGTTCGGTTCATCAAGGCCGAGTACACGAACGATCAGGAACTTGAGCGCGGGGCTTGAGTCGAGATAATACAGTTCGTAACGCGGATTGCTCAACGAACAATAGGTCAGCGGGAAAATTGAGTGCGAGTCCTCAATCGGTCTTCACGCATCGTGATGAGATAGGCTGATACAATCATATACTGCCTATTCCACCCTGACATTTCACGAAATTATATGCTCAAGTGATTAAAATCCGAACCAGTTACTGGGAACGAGATGAATTAGCTTAAGCGGGCCGTCCCGTGAGACACGCAGCAGACTACAGACGAACTCAAAACTCCATGCAAGCAAGGCGTACATTTTGGACACGATCCATATGCGAGCGATTACGACTAGGTATTATTTAGAGTTTATACTACGTGTATGCATTTAGGTACGTAGGTAGGGACGCAGATAAGTATGCAATGCGATCCCAGGTCTTTATGCCATCTTGAACCCACCCGTCCGCTTCGCCCACAACCCCTGCGGATCCAGCTCATCCCTCAGCCGCCGAGCCAACGCCGCATTCTCCGGCTTGAGGCGCCCAAAGTAGTCCTGGCGGTAGTACCCGTCGTTCATGAAGATGGGCAGGTACGCGTCCTTGGGCAGCTTGTCCTGGGCCTGGAACTCCTTGACGTGCGCCGCGAGCCCGTTGTACGTGTCCTGCATGGCCTGGTCGACCTTGGGGGTGTCGTTGGGGATCCAGTAGCTGTAGTCGTACTCGAAGATGATGCGATCGATGCCGTCGTCCAGGGCCAGCATGTCGCCGCCCATCGACTGGGCCTTGGCCGCGATCTTCTTGGGCATGGGCTGGAAGGCGACGCTGGCGATCAGGCCCGTCACGGGCAGGACGCCCGAGCTCACGTTGCGCCACGAGTCGAGGTACGCGCCCATGATTTCCGGGCCGTGCTCCTTGGCGGGCAGGGGCGTCGACTCGGTGCCGATGGTGTAGATGCTGCCGCGCAGGACGGCCCAGTTGTTGCCGGTGAGCAGGTCGGCGTAGCTCTGCGTCTTGACGCTCTTGAGCAGGGGGCCGACGTCGGTGAAGTTGCTGAAGGTGCCCGCCGGCGGCTCGGGCCCGTTGTAGTAGACGAAGAGGATCCAGATGTCGAGGAGCCCGCCGACGGTGGTCTCGGCCGTCAGGATGACGGCGGCCTTCTCGTCCGGGTAGTACTCGGTGAAGTCGCGGACGGCGGCCAGCAGCTTCTTGTTGTTCTCCTCGGTGGCGCTGAAGGTGTAGTGGCCGCCCCAGACGTCGCCCTGCGGGTACGCCTTGAGCGTGTAGGCCGTCACGATGCCCAAGGCGTTGCCGCTCCCCTGCAGCGCCTTGTGGATGTCCGGGTGGCTCTCGGCCGTGACCGTGATCATGGTCGCGTTGGCCAGCACCAGCTCGTAGGCGACGACGCTGTTGGCCGCCCACCCGTACTCAGTGCTCATGAAGCTGAGGCCGCCTAAGTGCAGTTAGTGACAATGCTCATAGGATGAAATGGGTTAGAACGTACCTCCGAGCAGATAGCCACCGACGCCGACATTGCCGATACGCCCGCCGACGGCGGAGTAACCGGTCCCGTCGAGCTTCTTGGCGACGTCCTCCCAGCGGTTGCCGGGCCCGACGCGCACCGTCTCGGTGGCCTTGTCGAAGATGACCTCGTTGAGGTGCTTGGTGGAGATGAGGGGGCCCCCGTCAACGCTGGCGAAGTAGTTGTTGGGGTTGTGCCCGCCCGACTTGACGGCGAAGGTCTCGTTGTTGTCGCGCAGGATGGAGACGACGGCCTGGACCTCGGCGGGGCTCTTGGGGAAGACGATGCACGAGGGCTTGAGGGCATTGGTGCAGGCGGCGGACCAGTACTCCTGCTGCTCGTTGGTGTAGTCGATGGAGAACCGCTGGTTGACCTGGATGCTGGTCGTGTCCTTGACAGCGTCGCACGTGTTGGCGGCGAGGGTGAGCCCCGCGGCGGCGAGCAGACCCAGCAGGACCTTGGAAGCCATGGTGGGGAAGAGCGAGGGTGAGGGAGTAGGGGGAGAAGAGCTGAAGAGCAGAGGGATGGTGGAAAGGAACGACAGACGAGGCCGCAGATCTAGGGAGACCTGGGTCGACGGATATATAGAGCTGATCAGCCTGGGGAAGACGGGTGACCGAGAGAGACCAATTGCACACGAGACCCCCGCGACCAGTATATAAACGGACAGCGTGCATGTGAGGGAGAGACATAGGGGGGCCCCGGACCAGGGAGGCGCATTCACGATAGGGTTATGAAGGGGCTTAGTGTCTCTGGCGACCCCCGTCGAGAGCCACCTTTAGCTCGTCATGTCCCCATCCTCTATGTGACGTCGGGGGAATCCCATGCTACAGCGATGCTACCGAAAACATGCCAAATTCCCCCAGATACCGTAAATTGCAGCCACAGGGATGTCTTCCTTTTGCAACATATTTTTGATCGCATGAGCCTCGGTCGGTTTCTTGGCTAGGCACTCTACTTTTCGCCCATTGGCATTCGGTTCCCCTTCCTGCAGCTGCCTCGGCACTTCTGACGCGAGGTCTTAGACGGCCGAGAGGAGGGGTCGAACCGCGGGATTCTGGTGATAGAACATGCGGTCAGAGTTGCAGAAGATGCCAAAACCGTCGTCGGGGCGGTTCGCTTAGGCGGGCGTTCCTCGTATCTTGGTAAGCTGGACTGGGTAAAAGAGAAGAGTAGAGTGGGCGCGATGCTGACCCCCTGTAATGGCTTGGAGCAGGCAGGTAGGCCCCACCATATGCGGATCGAACCTCGAACCCTGGGCGCCCCGCAATTGGGCTGCTGCCAGCACCGCTATCCAGGCTCCCAGGTCAGAGGTTCTTGTCTTCCGGGGTGTGGTAATGCATCGGCCGAATCTTCCCAATACGGAAAAGGGACCTGTTGCTCCCGTTCGACAGCTCACATTCGATTTAGCTGCATCTCGACAGTTGTGTTGCACTCGCAACTGTGACCGCAAAGATCTATCTCTCCTGCTGTTGGTTGCTTATGCTTATTAGCCTCGGGCCTGGATTGCCATTTCCCCCCGGGACTCCTCTTCTCAGTTTTGGTTGATCCTTTCTTTTAGCAAACGCGAATGTCGCAACGGTTCTGGGGCCCCAATTTCGTCCTTCCAGCCCGTGTCGAAAGAATGCAACACGAAGAAACTATGACAGCAAACAACAAAAACGCCGACATCTCGCGAGAAATAATTTCTACGGAGACGGCTCGCACGCACTGCGACCTCACACATAGATTGCCTGGTTTGCCAAGAACCAAAAGCTCCACCGCTGTGCACAGCCGTTTGGCATAGCCGTTGCAGCCGATGCGACCAGCATTCGCGAGGCGCGTGCGTGCATGCAGACCACGGCGCGACAAGACACTCGACCGATCGATCTAATACAAGTAAGCTGGGAAAGGAATTGGAGGAAGAGAATCTCCGGTCAGCTGTGAACTAGGCGCCAATTGACACAGCGGCAATGATTGAAGTGATTGTCAACAACGGCACAAACGTTTATCGGGCTCATCCCCCGGTGCCAAGGTGGTGCATAAATCTTACGCCAGGACCGCCGGCAGGGGTCTGACTCGCATGATAGCTAAGTATATATATTGGAATGTATATATAACCATCGGAACTATCTTATCTGTTTGGTAAGTTTGAATTAGTTCCAAGCTCTATCCATGATCCGCAGCGCCCCTAATGGCGTCGGCCGAGTCGCCCTGCCATCGGCGGCATCTGTCACCATCGTGACCCCCGGTTTCGGTGGAGCAGTGACCGAGTCAAGATGTAAAATCAAGGCCCTACGATGTCAATGAGAACAAGTGAAGATTTATTAAGGGTTGGGTTCAATATTACGAGCTAAATAGCAAGCTAAGCGACTACACTGAAGAAAGGGAGTGTGAAAGCGACAGAAATGACAGACTGAATGAAACCATCGATCGCACCGCCAGCTACTCGTCGCTGGCGTGCATATAAACTTGCCATCGACAAGTTTCCGACCGGAAGTGGAAAAGTAAGGAAATGAAAACCCAATCCAAGCTAGAAGAGTGTGTGCAGTAAGCAAGTAGGCAAAGCAATCATCTGATATCGTCCGCCTCCCTGTTGGCAAACCCAGACTCCCTCGGCACACTGCGGCGGTACTGCTGCTCCGGGGTCTGCGGCAGCCGCTCTGGCCCGGGCGGGTATCCCTCGGTCCTCCGCGGGTACGGGTCCAAGCCACGCTCCTGCGGCAGCCCTGGTTGCGCGTAGGAATCCGGCGCCGGCATGTGCCGCGGCCTTTGGTCCTGGTAGTCGTAGCGCTCCGGATAGTACTGCTGCTGCGACGGAGGCGGCGGCGGATGTGGCTGGTAGTACGGCGAGGGCTGCGGCTCTCTGTAGCTGTGCCCCGCCTGGGACGGCGGCGGCGGTCTGGCAGGGGTCCATGACTGGGCCCCGGGAGGGGCCCGCGGCGGCGTCATTGGTGGCGGGGGTCCCGGTTCAGCCACCTTGAGTCGCGTAGTCAGGGCGTTGGGCACCTTGGGCACGCCAAACGCATCGTAGCGCCATAGGTTCTCGCGAGCCCGGCGGGCAGAGTCGGCGCCGTAAACCTGTCTCAGGTAGTTCAGGAAGCCCCTGTAGGCGTGAGCGACGGTTTCGAAGTTCTTCTTGCCCAGCACCACGGTCCGGCCGTGGTCCGCTTCGTCCAGGAGGTCGTCGGTGCCCAACGCATCCAGCTCCGCCAGAGCGAGGGCGGATTGGAAGGCGTTGCGGATCTGCCGGCCGTTCCAGCGCCCGTCCTTGTTGGCGTCGAAGTAGTCCATGGCGAACTGGGTGATCTCGGGCTGGTTGATCTCGAGCTTCCTGTTGTTCTTCTCGTACCGCGACTGGATCCTTGCCCAGTTTTTCTGAAAGATCTGTATCGTTGCATCCCGCTCCAGGGGAGGATAGTACAGGCTGATGTGTATACGTGAGGTGAATGCTTCCTGTAGCGGCGTGTGTCAGTATGGCTGCTTGTAATGCAGTCCGAGGAGGGCACAATGTGGATCGGGTCATCGCTCTGTGGGCCTAGTCTCCTGGACTAGGACACGACATCTGTAAGGGTTGCTTACATCAAAGACACCAACGCGATTGGTGGTCAAGAAGAGGACGCCGGTGTAATACTCCATCATTCGAAGGAAGACTGCTGAACATTAGCGGACCGAAAGGTAGAATTTCCAGTCTCCACAACATACCTGCAACCAAACTGTTTCTCACAAAATCATCCCTGGTTCTTTCGCCCAGGAACACATCTGCCTCATCAATGAGAAGGATCGAGTTCCATCGACTTGCTAGGTTGAAGTTCTCCTCCAATGCTTGCTCGACATCCTGCGCCGTTGTACCAAGGTCGCCTAGTAGTATTAGTTGGTGAAGATGCAGCTAGACGCAAGGCATTCTTACCACTGGTTATCTGAAATAAAGGTCTGCGGAACGAGTCGGCAACGCATTCTGCGAGACGTCATTAGTTGTGTCCGTTCACTTAGTTAGAGTAGACCCACCCGCTGTTGAAGTCTTCCCGACGCCAGGCACGCCGTGCAAGAGTATGATTAGCCCCCTGCCTGCATTGAACAGTTAGCATCACGCAAAGGTACATCTAGCATGGGTGTATCAAGTCATGCCTTTCCCACGAACGACGTCCAGTTTGTCACCGTGTGATGTGGCCAGCGTTTTGTCGCGGAAGTGCTGCCTGATCATAGACTTGACCATATCCACATGCCCTGGCGGAAGGACCAGCTGGTCCAGCCCCTCGCCCTCCCCAAGAGTGGCGACTTCGGTCATGTTTGTCAAATCCAGTTCGTCTAATAGCTTCAACGTCAGATAAGTGTTCTTTGAAGAAGTCGTGAGGGTTAGGCTTCGTCTATACTTACACCACTTTCGGCTGCGCAGAGCAAACCCAAAGACACGAAAAGACATAATCAGGTAGTCTTCGTCTAACAGGACCGTATGTTCGCCGATTTCTTTCAAGGGCTTTGTGGTAAAAGCCAATGATGACGTTTCGTCCATTTGCCCGACGATGAACTCCTCCATCACTTGGTCCTCCAAGTCTTCATCATTGAGAATCATCTCATTCAGACAGCATTCTTTGACGCATTGGCTTGTGCGGGACCTTCGGTGCGTTGCGACCGCTTCGACCAACTCCTTGTCGTCAGAAGAGTCGCTCTCCCATTTGGTCAACCTGTTTAAAGCTTCGTCCCCAGCTCGCCTAAAACAAGGCCTCCATTTAGGATGACGTTCGATGGCTTCCTCAAAATCGATCACCACCTGACTGTCGATTTCTTCTTTTGTGCCCAGAGCCAACCCCGAATAGTGCATATGTTTGACCCGAGCCACTTCCAAGAACATCCTGCCTCTTTCAATTAGTGCATCTCGGAGCCCAAGATCTTCGGAGCATCGCAAGGGATAAATCGGCAACGATGTTATTTTCTCCCTGCCATCAACCTTGCGGTCAAAGTAAGACCTCGAGAATGTGTACGTCTTCGATACTGATCCCAATGACGTTCCGTTGAAGTCCACATAGTTGACGAAGACGAAAACCGGGTTGTCGTCGAATTCCGCCATAGTGTTGTCCTTCCAGAAGTCCAAACCGCCCTCATCACGGTTCTTGACCCGATGCCGCGTGCTGGCAACTTTGGTGACTCGGGCTGCTTGCTTGCCATCGTTCGTGACCACAATGTCTCCTGGAATGTAAAGAAAGGTCAGATCGGTAAATGCGACCGATTTGCAACGTTCGCTTGCAATGTAGTGCTGCTTCTTTTTGATGTAGTTGTCGACGAATGACATAAGGCATCGAAGTTCTCGCGACGCCAAGCCACTGTATGACGATTGATCAACACCCACCCCGTACGCGCCGGCTGCATACAAAATTCCATGTTAGCCCGTGTAAAGAGTGGGAAAGATCTACGCATCAGTCAGATACTTACGTTTTGCTGACGGATCCCATAACTCCAGGCAGTCTTGGTACCCTTGCGCGTGGTAAATCAAGGACCTGAAGGGTCGGAATATCAGGAATGGCGCTTGAATTTCGCCTTCCATAGAATTTGAAATAATTGTGATGAGGAATGGCGAGTTGATCCGAATTCTTTCAGGTAGTGGTGCTTCACCATCGTCTTCATAATGCACTGCATCGCTGGCCATTTTAGTCGGGCAAGGTGCTTTGTTGCGTCTTCGTCGCCCCTTGCCATCGGTTTCCATTTTGATCATGGGCTCTCCGACGAGAACATCAATAGAGTAGTACTGAGAATGCCGAAACAACTCATTGGTGTTGCCAGCAGCTCGGAATGCGTCCCATTCTACGCAGTTGAGACTTGGGATGCATAATTTTTGGGGTTGTCTGAAGGCCAGCATGCCTGGGTTCGACCGAGGCTGACCAGTTGGACTTGCAAATGGTTTGTTAGTGCCCGCATTTGCATCTTTGTCGAACAACGATGCAGGTCGTTTGGAATTCTCCCAGGGGCGGAAATCGTCGTCGTCGGATTCTTCAAAATTTCTTCTCCAAAATTGCGTAGGGCCAATATGGGGGAAAAGGCGTTTATCAGCCGCTCCTGGTGATGGCCTCTTTCTCGTAAGTTCAGATTCGGTCTCGTCATTCCGATAATGCCAGTTCTGTACCATCGCTTCCTCATCGCCAGCCTTCGAAAGCATAGATTGACGAAACTCGTAGATCAGATTGATAGCCTCTTTGAAATGCCCGGCCTTCACTGTGACCGTGTGGCTTCCGTCACGGTTACGTTTAGTAGGCACGGAGTTTGCCAATGCTGTAGCTGTTTTGAAACACTGGACCATCTCGTGGCCGTTCATGTTGACCTCTGACACATGTTGCGTCAAGAGCTCAGTTGCGTTTTGGCTCGCGACAATCCTCTTGTCTTGGATATAGAACTGTTCCACCAACCCTGGCCATATCTCACAGCGTCTGTCTTTGTCAAGCCTTTCAAAGTGGATGACTAAATCGATAAAAGAAGAGATATAGTTGTCCGTATCACTTATTTTGCTCGTTATCAGAAATAGGAGGCCGTTGAACAGCTTCAAAGCACTCGTTAGTGCTAGAGCCATGTGTTAGTATCTCTATGGATCCGAAACTGGTACTTGAAATGGTCGGGCGTCTCTTACCTTGCTTCAGCGCGACCTGGTCTCTGTCTGTTGCCCCCGAATTGAATGTCTCATCACATTTGTCGATGAGGAAAATGGCATTCCATTCCTCGCCAAAAGAGAACCAACGTTTCAAAACTTCGAGCGTATTGTCATGACTTCTATTTAGTTCTGGCGCACTAATGACAATTAGTGGCCGCTGAGTCTTCATTGAAGTATACTCTAGTAATGTATTAGCTGAATTCTGTCACCAAAGTCACACGTTTTCTCGGCACTCACCCACAGTATAACTTTTTCCAACACCAGGAGGACCTTTAAACTGTTAGTCGAGGGTTTTGGCAGTAGTGAATGACTGGTACTGCACACCGTGAAGTAATATAGTCATCCTTTTACCCCTGTTTCTGGATGGCTTCGGATGACTCGGCGCATGATCACCACACTTGGAGTCTACTATTGCTTGGATTGCTTTGAGCTTTCTCTCTCCAATCACCGGAGCTGGCATTAATGTAGGTAATTCCAGCGGTCGCGTGTTTTCGGCGTTGATAGGCACTTTGCCAACGTCAGTAAAGGTAACGATTCAGAACTGGGAATAGCAACTTACTCCAGGTTTTCGTTGATAAAACAAATGCACACAAGCATGGGGACATAATGAACAGATGATCGGCTTTTGGTGCCCTCAAATGCTTTTCCAAACATCCGATTGCACCCAAAGGGTCGTCGGACTGGACGATGTCATCGGGCGAGGCCCAATGGAAATTCCAACAGTGTGCCGAGATCAGCCCATCTATCCCATTCGCGCCAGCCACAATGACATGCTCCGAAATCTGCGTGTGCTTCGTAAGAAAGAGCGACGTATACAAAGATTGGTTTATAGAATGAGAACTCACATGTTGTTTCGACTGTGTCAAGCACTCACCCAAGTAGGACATGTATCGCGAATCATCCCAAAGGATCTCACAAGTCTTTTGGCCTCTCTGTAAGCTTTCGCTTTCTTTGACCATTATCGTTGGCGTCTTGAAACTCAGCCGGGTAAACAGGCAACGAAGTGACAAGCTGTTCACCCTCGAATTGGTCGATGACAGCAGAGTTTGTGGCGAATCGAATCTGGTCTGAAGGCCAGTGGACCTGAAGGAACCAATATTCGATTGACCAGCGTTGTGCGTAGCCATCGGCTGGCCTCGGTGGAAGCTTGGTAGACTTTCCAATGACACAACCAAGCCACTGGCCATCCCACTTGGTGTATGCCAAGGAGCCAGGCTTCATCAGGACCCAGATGTCATCAAACCTCACTGTGGGCTGGCTCGAAGATAGTCTGTTCCTTGCTGCAACAAACTGTCGCTGATAGTGTGGTCGCAGAAACTTCAATAGTACTTCAAGCTGCTTCACTTGGACGGCGTCTTCTTCCGACTCAAGGATGTGTTCGAAAGCTCGCATATTGTGCATCAGGCATGCGTAGGGCTCATGTATTACCAGACAAGTCCCAGTCAGTATTTGACTGCCATAATATGTATCAGCAAGTACTGAGGTCTGAAACGGGAGATATATCAGCTTACCCGGGATAGAACTTCACCACATCTCTGATCGCCTTCGACAGAGTCTCGGAATGCACAATAAGATGACGGCCTCTGACTCTGTTACTCGTCGCATAGTCCGGTGTGGCCCAGAGCTTTCCGGAAGTTGCCTTCTGCACGTCAATATCGAAAGTACTGACAACAGTGACGATCTCGACAACTGGTTTGGGGTCTCCCTCGAGGTTGTCAGGTTGTGCGGATGAGGAAGGGTCAGTTCTTGAACAACTGAGAACTTCATGCTCAGAAAGTGCGGTCTTCATCTTCGGATTGAAGCATTTGGTCGTGAACAGGATCTCAGCCGGCTCCGACTGCTCCATTATGGAAGACATCCTCTCGATGGAGGCTACCCAGGTAGAGGCAGACCGTAACAAAGCGAATGTACTCCAATGAAGCGGAGATTCTGGCCCTAGTATTGCACGAAAGAGGGCGGAAAACTGTTTGTTGGGCAACCATTGGGAATCCCCAGCCCCTGGACGTTACCCCTCTTCATGGTTACACTTGATAACCAACAGACCCGATCACGCGTCTACTCGCACGCGACTCACCAATCACAAAACGTTGCGCGGGGACCCTCCTGCAGGACCTCCTGCATGAAGGGACTGTGTCTCGCATATATTTGGGGCCGGCAATGGGCCAAGGCCAACATCTCCAATTGTTAGCGAATTCTTGTCCACCACATAATCACCCTTTCCATCTTTCGCAACCGACTGGCTATCCACCCGTCGGTCGCATCGGTCGATTTATACTTATCCCTGGCTCCTGTGAGCCTGGATCGCGTAGTACCAAAGGCTAAGGCGGGCAACTCTGGTACGCTAAGCGAAAAAGAACGAGACACATATGGAAGGAACTGTTGCCTAAGTCTCATACAACCGCCACCGAAAATCGTCAGGAAGCTTAGTCTCATGTCCAGAAATGGCTTCAACTTCGGCCATCAGCATAACCGAATGCATCCCACAGCTGATAGTCTCTGTTCCGGATGCACCACCTCAGCTTGAGGCCAACCGCCTGGGGGACTCTCCGACCAGCCAAGTCAAAGAGTTCAACCAGATTATGGCTGAGTTCAAGGAGAGACATCCAAACGAACCAGCAGCACGCATTGAGAAGGGATGCAGTATCCGTTCCAAGACGAGTTGGCAAGAAGTGCTGAAGGTGCTGGAAGATGCGGCCACAGAGTATGCCAGGACCAAAGGGTTCAAGGGGGCCTTGAAGAAGACCAAGGAGTTCATCGAGAGCAAGGCGGATACCGCCCAACGAGTCTCGAGTGTCATTCCAGATGTTGACTACGCGAAACCGATTCTCGGTAGCCTGAATTTCCTCCTTCAAGTGTGTTCACACCCAACACTTTCTCCTTTTGGTAAGTGCTAATCATGGACGATAACAGACATTCCAACAAACCTGCAAGGTCCGGGAGGATGTCGAAGCCGGCATAGAGAAGTTGAAGAAGAACTTTGGGCTTGTCGAAGACTATGTTTCGATGTACTCCGCCAACGGGAAGGTGGTGGATGCGGTAACGACTCTTTACATTACAATTCTCAAGGCAATCGAAGAGGTTATTGGATACTATACCCAGCACATATGTGAGTTGCACCCCTTTCCACTTAAGCTCTCACATGGCTCACGTGCAATGCAGTCGTAAAGGGGCTCAAAGCTCTATGGGTCGGCAAGAACTACGAGAAGTCCCTCCTCAAATGCTTGGAAGACATCACCAAAAATGGCAACGAGCTCATCCACGAAGCAGATACGGCTCATAAACAAGTCACAAGTAGAGTTGCTGAGGGCGTTGAGGAAGGTATATCCAGCTGAGTACTTTCTCAATTTACCTTACGTGTGCCCTCTTTCTAACAGCTGCCAAAATGAAGGATTGAAGAATCTCAGTACTCTAGATCAGAGAACTGAGAACATCGAGCACATGTTCGAGTCTTTGCTCCAACGCGCGAACAGCAACATTTCGGCCATGGTCAAGGAAGCCTTGGTGGCTCAAGAGATCAAACACAAAAAGGAACTGGAACGGAACGAGCGGGAAAGGCAGTTCCTACACCGCCTCATCGAACAACGAGAAGGTAGGGTTCTCTTGCGTTGCGCCTTCCTTGGCAGACATCTCTGACAAAAGCGACCAAAAAGAGGATTTGATGCAGGTCTGCATTCGCGCAGTCTCACCACAACCGCCGCTTATTGTGGCACCAACCGTTGTCACACAGCAAGCTCTACTCGAATTCCTCGACTCGGCGGGCATGGAAACAGATGACATGGATTACATCACATCTCAACGCGAGCTTATCGTTGCCGGTGGCCAGGACCGCACGGAGCAGATCATGAAGTCGCCGCAGCTGAGAGAATGGCTGGTTCAAGCAGAATCCAAAGAGCTCCTGATCCACGGCAACTCGGAGCCGGCGCCTATTTCCCCCATCTCGTTCTTCTGCGCCCTGCTGATGCGGAACCTTCGGGGCGTAGAGCAGTTCAAGTCCCTCGCCTTCTTTTGCGGCAGCCACCCTTACGACGACCTCGGCGGCGCCCGTCCGATGATCATGAGTCTGCTCGCTCAGCTTCTGGAGCAACAGCGCTTCGATCTCAGCTTCATTGATCATGAGCTGGCCTATAGCATGGACGGCGGGGCCATCGAGGCCTTCTGTTACGTCTTCGGGCAGCTTGTTCATCAGGTAAAGAGTACGGAGAGTGTTTTCTGTGTGGTTGACGGTATCAACTTCTATGAGGGCCTGGGGGAAGAGTCGCTGCAGGAAATGGCGTATGTGCTCCGGTCCTTACTCGACCTGACCAGGGAAAGCGGCGCCGTCTTCAAAATCCTGGTGACCAGCCCCTCGATCACCGAGGACACGCGGCAGGCCATCGAGGATGAGAATTATCTTGCCCTACCTGAACAGGCTATGAATACTCTTGGATTCAGTGACTTGCGGTTCGAGCGGCAATGGCAAGAGGGGCTTTCAACAGTCGAGTATGAGTAGTTGCAGTTTCCGCAACAAGACGTCGGCATCCATATCTACAAAAACATGGTACGAGCGAAAGTGTACTTCCTTACGCGACATAGCAGTGGTTTGCTTATTGAATATATTGGTCTCGAATGACATAATGACCCTGCAACATGACCACGGTGGGCTTCCCGGTTATCAAAGCTACCAATGTGATGCTACTTTCGGGGCAGTATGCATGTGTTACGTTGCTGCGAATGCACAGTCTTGGCATGCACGAGGGCGGCACAACCAACAGTCGTTGTTGGTTGCATAAAACTTATCATCCCTTGCCGCATGCATAGTTATTCGGTTCATAAAAGGTCACCATCGTAACTGCACCCCTTCGTTTCCAGTTCCCATTCATTACCTCGCACCATACACCCTCAACTGCATTGCAACACCCCAAATCAAAATGGCATCCCTTGAGAAATCTACTTTCTCTTCCGAGAAGCAGACGCGACAGACGCTCGAATCCCTGCTCGGCTGTCACGTCCTCACGCCGGACGACCCCCAGTACGCCGAACGCATTGAGTCCTACTGGTGCAACAGCGCCAAGCTGCGCCCCTCGTACATCGTCCAGCCGCAGTCCGCGGCCGAAGTAGCCCGGGTCGTCAAAGCCCTAGCTGATACTCGCCAGCCCTTTGCCGTCCGCGGCGGCGGGCACACCAACTGGGCCGGCAGCAACAACATCGCCGGCGGCGCCACCATCGACCTGGGCTGCCACCTCAACCGGACCCGCTACCACGCGGACACCCAGCTGGCGGACGTGGAGCCGGGCGCCAAGTGGAAGAACGTCTACGCCGAGCTCGAGAAGCACGGCCGCGTCGTCGCGGGCGGGCGCGAGGCCGAGGTCGGCGTGGGCGGGTTCCTGTTGGGGGGCGGCATCGCGTTCCAGTCGGCGAGCTATGGGTTCGCGTGCGACAGTGTTGTCGAGTACGAGGTTGTGCTTGCGGACGGGAGCATCGTCATTGCTGATGCTAAAGGGGATCATGCGGGTAAGCAGCTCTGCTCCCACTCATCTCGCTGCTCCGCCTGACTGTGTTTCGCTGAATGCTGAGCTAACATCTCTCGCAGACCTCTTTCGCGTTCTGAAGGGTGGGAGTAACAATTTTGGCATTGTCACCCGCTTCACCATGCGCACTATACCTGCCGGTCCGATATGGGGTGGCATGGCCCTCCGGCCCATGAGCACCCTGGCGGCCAGCGCTGACGCAACGGTGAATTTCACGGCCAACAGTGCCAAGGATCCAGACAGCAACTTCCAGCTCGTCGTTGGACACCAGCCTCAGTTTGGTGATGATGCGGATGTCATCATCAACATCTGCAACAACATGGCCGCGGTGAAGGAGCCAGAAGCGCACCGGGAGTTCCTGGCTATGGAAAAAAGGATGGACAACATCGAAACCACCACGCTTCAAACGGTGCTCGCCTATACATCGCTGCCTACTAACTACTAGTGAGTTCTGCTTTCCTATTCTTATGCACCATTTGCGGAGGCTAAAACGTGGGACTTATAGCAACATTTGGTACACTGTGACGTTCAAGAGCGATGCATCCATCATCCTGAAAGCCGCCGAGCTGCACGCCCTTCTCGTAAAGGAACTGAAAGGCAAAGTCACAGACGCCGACTTCACCTCGCACGTCGCCTTCCAACCCTTGCCGCGCCTCTTCGTGGAGAAGTCCCACGCCACGAACGAAGGCGGCAACGTCCTGGGCCTGGAACAAAACCCGGGCGACTCCATCCTCATGCAAGCCGGCGTCAGCGTCCGCACGCAGGAGCTGGCCGCGTGGGCGGACCCCAAGGTCGCCGCGCTGCTGGAGGGGGTCAAGAGGTTCGCCGGCACCATCGAGGGCGGCCTGCTCCCCTGGATCTACCTCAACTATGCGCATCCCAGCCAGAAGGTGCTGCAGAGTTACGGGCCCGAGAACGTCCGGCGGATGCGGGAGGCGGCGGCCAGGTATGATCCCGGGGGCGTCTTCCAGCACCTGTGCCCGGGCGGGTTCAAGGTATCGGCCGTACCATAATTGTGTCCATGTTTAAGCCCGTTTGGCTATTCACTATGTAGTATGAAACTTGTAGTTCTTTGCATAAAATCAGAGCCCGTCTGGTTCCGAGGTCGGTTCTTGGGTGCCAACTATCCCTCTTATGACATCCCCTCACTTCCCAACATCTCTCTAGGCGAAAAGAATCGACTGATTGCCATGCATCCGGAGGGGCTGGACTGTCAGTTATATGCAGGTAGCTACGCCCTGCGTCCCTTACATGGGGCAGAGTAGGATCCCGACCCAACGGGACCAACCAGCGTATGTACAGTTGACCAACACCGGCAAGATCAACAAAAGACCGTGTGATCCGCCAATTTCCTTACATTAATACCGACCCATAATACCCAATTGCCCCGCGTACGACCTGGAAGGAAGCTGCTGAGGCCTTTTTCGGAGCATTTGCAAACATCATCCCTTGCCAACAACCCTCGAGTCCCAGGTCTCAATAACATTCAACCACTTTCTTTTATTCTTTTTTTCCTCTGCATTTATACCAAACCAGAGAAAATCAGACTCGCATCAAGGTCGTCGTCATGTCACAACAGCCTACCACCGTCTTCATTACCGGTGCCAGCCGCGGTAAGTCTAACCTTGGCGCTTTCCTAACAGTCGCTTCAAATCTTTCATTTGTTTGCTGACCTTCAACATCAGGCATCGGGAACGCACTGGTCAAAGCCTGCCTACAACGGCCCAACCATACCGTGATCGCCAGCGTTCGCGACCCTAAGAGCACACCCCTCAAGGGTCTTGAAACCGCCGCGGGAAGCCGTCTCATGGTCGTCAAGATCGAAGCCAAATCTGCCGGCGATGCCGCGGCGGCCGTCGAGCAGATCAAAGCCGAGGGCATCACCGCCCTCGACGTCGTCATCGCCGCCGCGGGCATCAACCCGGCCGAGGCCTGGAATGAGGTCCAGGACATCGACCCGGCGCAGATGGAGGAGATCTTTCAAGTCAACACCTTCGCGTTCGTGAAGCTTCTCCACGCCGTCTGGCCGCTGCTCAAAGCCACCGCCGACAAGGCCAAGGCGGCGAACACGACCAGGCCGCCGCCCAAGCTGTTGGCCCTGAGCTCCAACGCGGGGCAGATTGGGGATATGGCCGTGGAAATCCCCATCCCCGGCCAGGATCCAATTCCGCTCCGGGTCGGTGCGTATGGCGCCAGCAAGGCGGCGCTCAACTACCTTGTCCGGCGCGCCCACTTGGAGAACAAGTGGCTGGCCTGCTGGGCCATGAACCCGGGCTTCGTCCAGACGGAGACGGGCAACGCGCACGCAAAGTCCTGGGGCTTTGAACAGGCGCTTCATGAGCTGGATCGCACTGTAAAGATTCTGATGGAAAAGGTTGACGAGGCGACGCTGGAGAAGACGGCGGGCAGGTTTATCAACTTTGATGGGGAGGAAATGTCATTCTAGGGACGGCTTCAGTTGAGCAAGCGATGGTCCAGCAGTGGTATTGCATACATACAACTCTCTCTCTCTCTCTCTCTCTCTCTTTTTCTCTCTCTATATATAACTATTATCACTTGGAAATTCGGGTTCATAGGTGGGCTCTTGAAGAACTTGATAGATAAACATGTCGAAAAAGAGGACGTGAATTGAAATTGAAAGCACAGCCATCAGTGTTACATATGCGCGCATGTGGCTGACGGCGGTTTCGTGGGCTTATTTTCTTAAGACCTATGCTCGTTATTGAGTTTAGCAGCTGACTACCGCCGGCGCTAATCATTCTCTTTGTTTGGTCCAAATAAGGAGGGAACTGCTCTTTCCTTCAAGAAATGATTCAGAATGGCCCAATGTCAGCGGGCCGCCTGAGATCTGGTAAGGCTGTCTAGGCGCCCGACCACTGCATATCAGATGACTAGGCTTCAGCCCCCTACCAAACCACCGCCAATCGGGTAAGTCTGGTAGTGCAACACAGCCGCGCCACCAGCGTTTATAAGACCCCGAACCTAGAGCATATCTCTGAAACACTACAGCTAGGCATGCTCTAACCGCTAACCGCCGGGCTGCCCGGTCGCCAATTACTGGTACCAACTTGAGGATCTCTGCATTCGCAACGTCGTGAAGCTCAGCTATCGCAACAGCACGATCGCATTCGGACTTTCGGACTTTGACTAGTTGTACCATTCTGAAACCCGTACACTGTAACACCGCACGGGCAAGGCTGCACAGTGACACAATCCAAAAATAAAAGCAGTGGAAGGTCGGGTTTGTAAAACACGGAACCCAACTTGTTCTTCCTCTCTTTCAATCATCTCTGACCACTCCAAATTCCACCCATTCTATCACAATGGAGCCGCTGATTGATGAAAAGGGGAAAGTATCAAAGTCTAAACGCTCTCGTGTCCGCTGCTGCTCTATGATCGACTGGTGGCAGGAGATTTGGAGCTTCCTCTTTTCTGTGCTATGCCTCCTCGGCATGGTCATATTGCTCTCGCGCATCCAAAATCGGCCTCTTACGTCCTGGTCCTTCGTCGTCTCGCCTAACGCCCTAATATCCGTATTGTCTACCGCCTCGAAGGCTTGTCTCATCTTGCCGGTGTCTGAGTGCATCAGCCAGCTAAAGTGGATGCACCTCGTCGAGTCCAAAAGGGAAAACAGGTATGCGATCCCGAAAGGGGCGTCTAATCACGATGACCAGGAACTAACAGTCAACTCAAGATTAACAAATCTCCAAGATTTCGATAATGCGAGCAGAGGGCCACTGGGTTCATTTCGATTCTTGTTCCATACACCAACCAGAGCATGGTTGCCGTACCTCGGCTGTGCTATAACCTTGGTCGCTGTCGCAACGGATGCCTTCGTGCAACAGATCCTCGGCTTTGAGACGGAACTCGTTCTTGCAAGTAAAGTTTATTCCGAGCTCAGAACCGCACAGGACGTATATGAGTGGGATGGTGATGCGAGTTTCGAAATGCAGAAGTCTGTAAACCTGGCCCTCTACGGTGAACCGCAACTACCTGACCTACATTGTCCGGGGTCTATATGCGACTATCCATCATTTGCCTCCATAGGGGCTACCAGCAAATGCCAAGACGTAACCACACGGTCCAGCAGGGATTGCATCATGGGAGAACCGCAGCGAGATTTCCAGGAGCAATGGTGCAATTTCACTTCGCCAGGGGGCTTTCAACTTCAATCTAACCAGATGCACATTTACGATTCAACGCTACGTGGTATGCAGGGAACCTCTTCCACTACAAAAAACAGCATATATACTGAAGTTCCGTATCCCGATGTCTTATTGGACTTTGGAGTACTCCAATACCCATACGATTTCATCGAGCCCACAGGCAGCGTGCAAATTCACGAGTGCACTCTCAAGATGAGTGCGGTAGAGTACGTCGGCTGGTCCAGTACTTCTGAGTCGGTCCATCCTGGGCTCTTGAATACATACTCCATGGTTAATACAACCCCATGGGAGGACATGAAATACGGCAACGAAACGATGGGATTTGCAGTGTCAGATCCGGCATTCCCATTTCCCAGATCTTACAGCATAAGCGTTTCAAGCCTGCAATCTCTTATGCAGACTCTCAACGACAGCTTGGTAGTGTCGGATTCGGACGTTTTTCGCAGCCCCAGCGTCCCGGCGACCCTGGCGAACGTCTCGGCCGCCATAACTCACAGGATGCTCGACGGACCCAACTCGACCGTGACCCGCGCCCCCGTCTCAAACTACGAGGTCTTGATCAAAGTGCGCTGGGTTTGGATATCCTTGCCTGCCGCCTTGGTGCTCGCCGCGGGTCTACTCCTCCTCGCCGTCATGTACCGAACCCGCCGCGCGCAGCAGCGGGTCTGGAAGTCTTCGTTGACGCCATTGCTGCTGGCGCACGAGTCCTACCCGGCGCCAAGCCTCGGGCAGAAGCCGCTTGGGACTCCGCGGTACCTGAAAGCGAGGACGGCCGCGATAGCGAATCATCTTACCAAGTGAGACAGAGTGGCGGGGGTCTTAGGTACGGCGGAATTTAGTAGCTGGGCATGTATACGTAGGTCACGGATTATGAGAAAAACTTGTATATTGCCAGTTTGGATGGTTGCTGTTCTTCTACGTAGTTAGAGGTCATGTTTGTCCAGACGAGGCGACGTTGAGGAGACGGCGGGCAAGTCTATCAAATTTAATGAGCCGGATTTGATATTTTGAGGAGCTCCATTTCAGTTACGGTGACCAATGGGTTGAACAGACAGGAGTTATGCGGTAAAATGTCACCGTTCTATATCTCTTGCAGGAGGTGACGAGGCCACAGAACATATAGCAGTGATGTTATCTCTATCCGACTGTTCCAGCACGACGGCAGATAAAACAAATTAACTCGTCTAGGGAAACGTCTCTAGATGACCTTCTCAGTATGGACGGTAGCAGATACAGTTTATACACCCAGTGATGTTCATGGACTTCGTTATACGCTAATACGAGTATTCGTGCCACGTCTGCTTATAATATCCCTAGCCCAGATATGGTGTTGGCGCTGTTCATCAGGCTGTTGTTCCACGGTATTCCCCATCTCCTGCCCGTAGTCGGCAAAGAAAGACCTCTTCAGATGCTCAGGGATCCCATCCTGGACAAGAACCTCCTCCGCCTTCGCCTCGGTCTGCTGTGCACCGAAGGCGCCCTTAAACTGGAACAGCGCCGTGCCGAGTGACGTTGCTGTTTCCTGCATGACCCCAGCCCACAACTCGCGATAGCTGCCTTTCTTGCGCCGGTGTCTCACTCCGTACAGGAGCCCCAAGGCGGCGAGGTACGTTGACCCCGCTACGAGACCTGTGGTGATGGCGAACTGTTTTGTTTGGCCGGGTACCTTGAAATCGAACAAATCGATACCATAGAGTGTCTAGTAACCATATGGTCAGTTGCATTCCACGTCAGGAAACTGCAGGTGTACAACTCACTTACCGCCATGAAACCCAACGGAAGATACAGGACCGTCATAACGGTAAACACGAGTATGTACTCGTTGATGTGGGTGCCCTTGGTGGACTCGCGTACAGACGTAGCGTTGAAGAGCTATCAAGTTGCATTAGTGAGTGTTGGTCAAGGTAGCCAACGCATGTAAATTGTTCCCCAGTTGTGCTCTTGGTGACAACTTACTCCATCCCGCAAACTATAAACCTCCAATCGCTGCTTCTCGATCCTAGCCAGCAGGTTGGCCTCGTGCTTCTTGGCCACGTCGAACACCTCTTCCCACTTAGCCTCGATCAACGCCGTGATATCGTCCGGTCCAGAGACCAGCCGAGTAGTCCAGGTCCGTAAGGTGTGCAGGTCCGTCACCGCCTCGGTAATCCAATCCGAAGCGATCCGTAGCAGTTCGATGACGAAGAAGTACGTCTCCGACTGCTCGAACTTGCTGTTGGAGCTTGACTCGAACATCAGGTGCATCCTGGTCGTGGGGTCGAAGATGTCCTCGAGCTGAGTGAGAGATTGCTGACTGTCAGAAATAGTGTATTTATTCTTTGGGATGGGAAGGGAAAGGTAGAATTCAGACTCACTTGAACTTTCAGCACAGCGTCAATGTGATACATCGTCTCCTCCCACTCCTGATACCAGGTCGCAAAGTTGGCCAAGATGGCTTCCTGGAAGATGGTGATGCCGCCCTGCCACCTGTGCGGCCCGTACTCGATGTCCGCCTTGACGACCTCGGGCTCCGGGGTCGAGATGCCCACGGCCGAGTCGGCGAGGCGGATCATCTTGTACACGGGCACCTCGTAGTTGATGCTGACCACCATCATCTGCCCGAGCCGCTTCTCCGTCAGCTCCAGGCGTCGGAACAGCGGCTGGTGGGCCTTGTTCACCCGCGTCCTCTCCAGACCCCCCGCGGTCCGGGACATGAGGACCCCGCCCAGCTCCAAGCGCTTGACCGCATCGGCGTTGACGGAGACTTCGCGGATCGTGGAAAAGACCCGCATAAAGTGCTGCAGCGTGAGCGTTTCCAATCGAACCCTCTGGCTGGGGTCTTTTGGGGAGACCCAAAACGCGTTCTGCCTGGAGCAGGGGAGTTGCCCTCTCGACTTCCAGGGAGCTACGAAATCCAAAGTGAAATCCCAGGCTGCCTGGATATTGGAGACCACGGGGCCCCTAGGTGCTTGGATGGCCATGAACTCCATCACCAAAGCCATTTGTTGGAAATGGAAAAGATTGTCCGTCATGCGGATTGGCCCGGTTCCCACTCTACACATGCGCTTGAATACCCCCAGAGAAATCGACTTGTGGTTTTCCACATAGGGCAAAAGGCTGAAATCAGGTCTCTTGAGCCACCGCAAGATGATGTACTGGGCCAGATCCGGGCCCATCTCGCTGATCTGCGCTTCGTTCTCGGGGAACCGCAGTCGGATCGACGTCCCATTCCGCTTGAGCACCACCTCGGGTAAGCCTCGGCGCGCAAGCGAAGATCGAAACTCTCGGATGAAGTCTGTCAGCCGTCGTATTCGGGCCCCTTTCGCTGTTTCATACGGCTCTGTGGCCGGCTTGGGAGTCCACGTGGCTACGGCGTGCTGGTGGTGCAGGAGGAAGCTCCATGTCTGTTCAGTCACGTTCAGCCTGTCCATCAGTGATGGCGCCACCCGCAATATACCGAGAATTATCACCATGGACAGCTTTCGATCCTCTTCGGAACTGGTGAATAAATCCGGAGCAGCGGCTTCGTCGGGGCTCTCTGTCCAGGGCACAGATGTTGGCGAGGGTTCATGGACCAAATTTGGTTTCTTTTCAAGGGCCAGTGCTCGCTGTTCCTTATAGACTTGCTTCTCTTTCACATCGTTGGCGCCTCCTACAACAGCTTCGAGAAGTTTTATTTGACGCTCGCCATTTTGGTGGATTGCTCGGAGTAGCTTGAGGATCTCTTGGTTATTGTCATTCTGCGCTGTCGAGCTGCTACCAGAATTGTCTTCGCATACAAAGGATGGCCGCTTTACCCGGGCTATGGTTGCCTTATTGGACAACCGTTCTGAAGCATTGCTCTTGTACATCTGGTCTGTGTGTTGTCTATAGGCCTAGTAAATGTTGTTATGAGGTTGAAAATCAAGATATTGTTGCTGAACTGCAGGTGGTATCAGTGAGAACAACCGAATAACGGCTAGAATCAGATGATAGATAGTCGAGACCAGCAATAAGGCGACAGAATTACGGCACGGGTTATGAGGACGGATTGTGTCTCGAGGGGAAGATCTGCACTGCATGCGTACCACCCGCCCCCTTGTACAACGTTACGTCACGCCTTACCGAATTGAAAAAGGGGAAGGGTCGTTTATGCACGGTATACGCAATCCCACGTACTCGATAAGCAGGCTGAGGAAGTAGCAATCGTAATGGTTGCAACAAGGCGGCCTCACGACCGCGATGTGCAATCAAGACCCTCTTCCTGTGCGGCAGTGCCCATGCAGTGACGCGAATCTCAAAGCCAGCTTTTGCGAGACGCAGAGCATTATCTATGTACCAAAAGACCCTTAAATATTTGCGACCGAAGCCTTGAAGAGATTTAATAGGCTCCTCTAGCTACCATAGCCGCTGTGGCGCTTCATGTATCGAATGAGAAGTTGTCGTCGGCATTTTTTCCAAATGGACGGGCTTACGTGAGACTTCGCGACCGCCCCCTGAGCTAAGCCTTGTTGGATATAATTACACATCAGCTGGCACTTTACCATGTTATCAATGGGGGCTGCTTTGAGAATCTGACATTGTCTCAACCTTCGTGGATAAAAAACTTGATAAGTAATTAATATCGATTCTTAAAGACAATTTTCAGCTGGTATTTCAAACCCACCGGCGTCAGTCAAGACAGACTCTCGGAATAACATAACACGTAGTATATAGTATTATTCCGGCCTGGCCCCGCGGCATGGAGAGTAGTAAGTAGAACATGCCCTCGCCCGTATCCTGCAACCTTCACATCCTGTTCACCGCAGGCGGGAAACAAAACCCCTCATACCATGGCCCATGATCCTCCGCCCCAATCGCCGCGAATGCCCTCCCATACAACGGTTCCCGAACAACCACCCCCCTCCTCCCTCCTCCCGGCACGCAAACCCCCGTACTGCCCCCGCCATGGCGTCCACACGTCGCCGCCCCGGCCCCCGCCCCCTCCGCCAACAGCTGCGCCCTGCCGAGCGGCCGCCGCCCAAGCCGATCATACAGCCCCGGCAGCGACGTCACCTCGACATACTGCCAGTCCATCTGGAGCTCCGGCACGCTGCTATCGCCGGCCCAGAGCCCGAAGCGCCTTAATCGATAATCGGAGCGCTCGGCCTCGGCCACGATGGCGACGTGGGGGGCTTCGTCGTGGTGGAAGTGGTAGGAGAATACGGAAGGCCATTTGCTGAGCTGCTGCTCCTGGCGGCAGGCGTGGCTGTATTTCTTGAGGACGTCGGCGTTGACGTGGAGGAAGTAGTCTTGCCAGACGTGGCCGACGCGCTTCTCCTCCCGGGGCGGTCGCTTTCGCTTGGGTTTGCTTTGTTCGCCTTCGTGGTTCTTTCCGGCGTGGTTGTCTTCGGCGTGGTCCTCTTCGGCGTGGTTTTCTTCGTCGTTCTCATGATCTTCTTCCTCGTCTGGTTCTTTTGCTGGTGTTGGTAGTGAAGGTTGCGGTGGGGTACACGTCTCCTTTTTCATTGTGGCGCTTTCGGCGGGGTGGTCATCTTTCCCTTCTTCGGCGGGTTTATCGTTGTCATGCTTATGGGGGGCTGATGAGCGAACGATCTCGCCGTCGAGGTACGCCTTGATCCGCTGTCGGTGATACTGACGTACCTGTGCCGTAGTGCACCCATTCAGTAATACGGGGTCCTCGACGACAACGAGCTCGAAATTGGCCCTGATCCTCTTCTGGAACTTCCTTTTGTCTTTGGTCTTCTGGTCCTCCTCATTGGTCTTCTGGGCAGGGTCGTCGGCTGGCTTGTCCTTATCAGGGTCGACCGTGGACTCAATGGTTCTGCGCAGGTATCGCACGTACTCCCTCCAGAGCCGCTGGTCCTCGTAGTCGGTGCGGTAGATCGTGAAGCCCCATTTCCCGTTGCGGTTCTTGTTGGCCTTGCTGCGCTCCAGGTCGTCCCAGATGTTCTGTAGTTCGCTCATGGTGGACTCGTTCAAGTCAAACATAAAGCACCTCCCAGCACTATTTGTGTCTGATAAAAGTACGGCCAAAAGTACACTCGAGACGAGAGGGGTGGTTCAGTCGAGTGACTACATTTATTTGTCACTTTGGCTTTCTCCGGTGGGACACAAGTATAAGGCATTCCTTGGCATGCTATAAGTCTATTTGGCTTACAGGCGTTGGTCTGATTGGTTACGACCAGTGGTTTGTGAAACTCTATTTAGACCTCATTCCACTTTTTAAGGACTATATTTCTCTTGCTAGCAACCGCACAATGTAGGAGTTTAAGTAATCTCGTTAGTCCCATCGGGATGAAGACGTGCATGTTGTGGGTTGTTTAGGTAAGGCGTTATAATAGCTATAATAATGCCCCTTTTCCCCCTGAAACTCCGGTTATAGCTTCGACTATATCCAATCTATGAGGCACATGAAATAATCAGAGTAGGCATCGGACACTCGACTTAGAGTGTGTCGTAAGAAGGCAGTTGGGATTGTTATGGGCTCGCCAATACAGCACATATTCCTAGGGACGTAGTCGGGATTAACACCATCAGGAGGAAACGCATCGAAAATGGACACACTCATCAGCACACGGAACACGTGCTCTTGTTGTTCGTTGGCGTGCCCACATGGCCAATCTCACCGTCGTTGCTTTTCTTTCCCGCGATCACGGCTGGTGGCATGCGCGCACTACCCTTTTCCCATTCCTGTCCCAATTGGGAGTCTCTGCAGAAGGCGAACCTGCACATGTGTCACTTTCCCACAACACCCCGCAAGCCGACCTCACAGGTGCAGTTCATGCACCTGAGTCATGGCAATTCTCAGCTAGTTTGGAGAATCCCATCTAAGCCGTTGGCGGCAGGTGTATGCATAATACTCATATTAATTGGCACCAGATCGACCATTCGATTTTCAGCAGGCAGCCTGCTTACTCTCAATGGACCTTCCTTATCAACCCCCAAGTCCTACCCTCGTCACGTTTTCAATAATCCCTGCCGGCAGCTAGGGAAGGCAAATGACCAAAACAACGGCAGTGGTCGACCTTGCATGTCGGTGCATATGATATTCTTGGCGCGCTAGTCCCCCGACGTCGATCCTGCAGCCATCACCCGCGGGAGGGGCGGCTCATTATTGGCTGCAAGGGGGTGGGCGGCCCAGCAAGTAAGCTGAACCACCACCAGTCGGTCTTCCATAATATGCTAATAACGACAATGATCGTCGCTCAAGCAGCAAATAGTCAGACACGGCACTCCCGCGGTGTTTGCATAAGAAAAGAAGCCCGCCTGCGTGGGCCAAGATGCTTATTTCGGGCGACGCGCTCCCCTTATCCTTTAAGATATCGTGAACTCGTCACTTAAAAAGTCTGTCGCTCTCATTTTCTTTATCGGATCATCAGCTCATAATTGAACCGCAAAGCATCGAAGAGGGAAGACAGGTCAGAAGTCCAAATCCATCCGCCATGGCTTCGTTTATACGAGCCTCATTACGCCTGATCTTCAAGCGGAAGCCGCAGCAGGGCGCCGTGAAATCAGACGTGGAGAGCGCAACGACAGCGCCGGCCCCATCCACGGCATCCGCATCCGGAGCGCCACCCCGGACCTCGGCCACGCTTTCGTCAACCATAGGAGGGGGCTCTGCCCACCTGCACCCGCGGAGTTTCGGGGGATGGCACGGCGACGGTGGCCATCACCAAGGCGTCGTGATCCCTAGCGACGGCGACCCGCTCACCATGTTCCGAGTCATGCTGGGTATCACGGACGCGCCGAGGCTGGGTTTCGCCGAGCAGAGCCCGGTAGGCAAGCGGCCGGCATCCAACATCGGTATCTACGCGCGCGTTGTGCATTCGGAGCAAAAGTCCAAAGACAGCTTCAAGGTCAGCCCAGTGACCCAGATCCAGCCATCAGGTGGTGTAGAAAAGCTGACTCTCGAGGCTCGCCCTCTGCACCGTTAGGTGTTTTCGACTGTGATCAATGGCTGCTATTTCTTACAGATCATCGTCGCCGCCGCATTGACAGCCATGGGCGCCGCTGGCACGGGCAGCCAAGCCGTCACCGCGTTTGGCGCCATCAACACCATCATAGCGGGCTTTCTCACCTTCCTCAAGGGATCAGGTCTTCCCGGTCGACTCAAGTACTATGGCAATGAGGTTCGTAGTTCTCGCCGTTGCATTGGCACCGGGTATGGAACCATGTTCTTGGACGCTAACAGTCCCGGGTCGCGGCTCTTTAGTGGAAGAAGATCCGCGAATACATCGAGCAACGGGAACGAGATTTCTCGCGCGAGGGTTGCACGTTGGACGTACACGAGGTGGTGAACATCATCGAGAAGATGTACAAGCACGTCAAGGAGGAAATCGAGATCAACACTCCCGACGGCTACACGTCGGTGACGAACTCGCGAAGCATGGAGCAGGCCAATGACGGAAAGGTTGGCGGCTTCGACACGTCCAAGCTGGAAGGGATTGCCAACAAGCTGATAGGCTTGGATGGCACCATCAAGGGTCTGAAAGAACGTGTCGAGGTTAGTAGCCGGTCATCCCACTTCTCATGGTATGAATGATATGTTGCTAATGCGAGTTCCTGGTACAGGGTCGCGCGCATGGGATAGCGGATAATATCCACGAACAGGAGAAACGGATGGAGGATGAGCTACGCGGTTTCGAAAAGGCCATTGTGAAAGACGTGGAAGATCACCAAGACAGAGTAGAGCGCGAGGTCAGAGGGCGCCAGGCTAAGATGGTGCAAGTATTGGACGAGGGATTGCACACATTGGCTCCCCACGAGCATCGCCGCAAGGATGGTGGAGATGCTTGACCATATCGGAGGGAATGGTGCTGAGGTAGTTGAGCATGCTGAGCCAGGATATGAAAGGGGTAGTATGCGACGTACTGTCATAATAACATACTGCACTCAACAGCAAATCGAAACGAAAGGAAATGTTTTGAAAGTCGGTGGTAAGCTGTAGAGCATGAAAGTGAGAGTCGCGATGTGCATCTTGGGCACAGTGATTTTGTTGCCATCAGATAAACCCTCGACCGATGTTCACTGACGGCGACGCTCCAAATTGCTCCCATTTCCAGGATAACCGAACACGTCTAGTCGTGGTCTTCGCTTACTCATTTTAAGCAAGTTCTTTCCTGGCCTGGTTTGGTGGAGCATTGGGCGCCCATTGCCCTGGGAATATGACAAGCAGGTGCATCACCAAGGCATATGCGCCTCCCGAATGCAGCGCTGCTCAAATCAGTCACCCATGGAGAATGCAGGCTGAGGTCGCTTCTTGATGACCTTGTAATTGCAAGCTGTTGCGGGGTTGGAGACATGCTCTCTCAACGACCCATGTTCGCTGCTGGTGGCTGTTATGACTCTCGGTCAATTGTATGCAAAACGGAAGTCTTTTCGGTGTTTCGTGGCGCACTTCCAGCTTCACATCCCGTGTCAGACAGCTAGGACCCTTGTCAAAGCGCTGCATTCTCGAGACGCCGACACATGCCACAGAAGTCTGAGGCAACCTCTTCGGGAAGGGCTCTGTGAGATGCGATGAACATCTCGCAGTCAACTCCGTCTCTGGTCGGTTGAAATTGCCTCACCGAGGTAGGCGGGAAGAAGTCGAACAGGTCATGTTTGATCTCCTTCAGCTGATCTTTGATACGCCATCCACGTCCAGCTCGCTCTGAACGAAAATGGTGAGTTGTCCTCAATCTTTATCAGAAAGTTCTGACAGGCCCATGCTTCCCCTACGTAAAAATTTCCCAATTAACAGAACTCCAGGATATCGTCAAGAAGCCGTAGATTGCTCATTTGGCTAGGGAAATGGCAGTGTTTGACCCTTACCTGGTAAGTCCTATGAGGCTGTGGCGCGACTATTGACATGTGCACAAATGCCAGCAGGTGGCACGTAGATCAATAGGTGGACCTACCGTGCCAACGTGTTAGTGTTGGCTGTTCTCTCATTGGTCTGGGCGACGACAACAAACGTGGTGGTGTGGATGCATTGCAGCAAGACTATGCGAGCGGCGCATAGATGCTGAATAGGGTCAATCCATGCATCCATCCATCACGGTGGCTGTTTTGGACGGCGACATCTCAACGGTCACCTGCCACCTTTTCCCCGTTGCCGCGTCTAAGGACTGAGGAGTCGCACATGACGTCAGCAGGTGCGAACCGCCGTCGGGGAGGGGTCACGTTGGACAGGCAGTCCGACTGGTCAGTCAGTCGCCATGTGCAATGCGGTGCGGCGAAACGGCGCAGGTTGTGAGCTGAATACGAGCGGTATGGAGGTTTTGCAAAAGTCGATATTTGAAATGCTGTTGTCAAATGGCAGGACCCACGTTGAGCATTGATTGGCTTCCGGGTTTAGAAACGTCGTAGTGGCGGATTGTTTGGGTTTGGGGGAGGCACCGCTTGCACAGGGGGCAAACGGGAGTGTCTGGTCCCCTAACTCCAGGCCAGATGAGATCTGCAGGGTTCCTGGTTCCCGTAACCACACCCCAAAAAACCAAAATACAAAAGACCTCGTACTGTATAAGTCGGGTGGTGACGGGTAGCGAGGCAGCGACGGGCAGCCAGAAACTGCAGCGACGACCTCGACGTCCTGGACACTGCGCACTGTGACTGGAAACGAACGAACTAGAACTTTCAGACGGCGGGCAGACGGGCAGGCGGGTGGACGATAAGGCATAAGGTCAGTTGATCGGCCTTCCATCCATCCATCCATTGCACGCCCACTGATTGATTGATCACCGATCACCAGGCGTTCTTATCTTCCCTCCTTTTTTCTACTTCTCATATACTTACTTCCTCCACCAAGACCAGAAGAAGAAGAAGAAGCGAGCGAAGTGCACTTCTCCAACTTACCATCTTCTCTCTATCGCTTTCTCTCTCTCGAACTTGAGTGTGTAGCGTTGCTTGCGCTGTGTTGCAGTTGCAGTTGCATTTGATGCACGGCGGATACTCGGCTGTTGAGGAACAGGAACAGGCCAAAAAAAGGTGAGCAGTGAGCTTGAATGTCCTGTTGGTCAGGGCTTGGCAGCCCACGAAACACTACCAGTCCCATTGAAGCCTAAGGTGCCTGCACCGGGCTAGCACTACTGGGGATTGACTGGAGAGGAAAGAATTGATGCTTATCGAGGGGCAGGCGCTAACGTCACATCTTCTCTCAAGTATCTCCGCTATCCGCGAGTCGAGCTGTCAACCCTGCCTTTTCTCCTTCATTTGCCGTCAATCAAAAGACTACCACGGCTACTTTGATTGCATCAACACGACTGGCAAACGCCGACCGGCCACCGACTCATTTCCGTGTCACGTCTATACTATTTGAACGAGTGTTCTGTGTTCCTGCCCTGTCGAGCAGCCGCCGAATCAGAACCGCCAAGCACCACCCCATCCACTCTGCTACCGGGTTGATTTATCATGGCGTCAGCTGCGCCCGAAACCCTCAACGAGGACATTCCTCAGAATGACAGCGGGAAGCTGAAGACCTTTATCGGCATCTTGAGAAGGTGAGCTCACGCTCTTCTTTAACCCAGCCGCCCCCTTTTGCACTTGTGCGACCGCAAGTCCAGCCCGAATAGCTTCACCGCCCAGTTGCCCCAGCAAACCAACATGTTTGCGCGGGGGTGCGGTGCGGAGCCCGATGACGGCCACTATTCGCAGACAGCCTCCCAACATCCAGTCACGATACTGTTCAAAACCAAAGCCATGTCGCCATGGCAAACGGTACAAGTCTGTCAAATCCAAATCTAACGCTTTCCGATGTCGCAGGTTTATCGGTGTTGCCGACCTGGCAGCTGTCCGATTCTCCCTACCGTCCCAACTTCTCGAGCCGAGACCGAATCTTGAATACTGGACTTACCTCGATGTCCCCAATGCCTTTGCCGCGATAGGCACCGCCGACGAGCCTGTCGACCGTATGCTGGAGGTTTTGCGATTCTGGTTCACCAAGGATTTAAAATACGTCAAGGGAAAGCCCTGCAAGCCATACAACTCATGCCTCGGCGAGTTCTTCAGGTGTACCTGGGACGCAGAGAACAATGCTCCCCCTATCACCTCCCCCGCTGCCGCGGCCGGTAACATTAGCAGCGCATCGTCCGTCAAGTCAGGCAAGGGAGTTATCTCGTCTGCCGCTTCCACAGTCTCCGTTCCTCCCATGTCGGAGAACCCGTCCTCGGGCACGACGCGCATCGCGTACCTGACCGAGCAGACTTCGCACCACCCTCCCGTCAGTGCCTTTTACATCAGCTGCCCCGAAAAGGGCGTCCACGCCCGTGGCTACGATCAGATTTCCGCCAAGTTCACTGGTACTACAATCAAGGTGGCCCCTGGCGAGCACAACCTGGGCATTTTCATCACCCTCGAGAAGCGCGACAACGAGACGTACCAGCTTACACATCCCGCGGCCCATCTGGGAGGCATCCTCCGCGGCTCGCTCAGCGTCAGCGTTGGCGAGACATGCTACGTGACCTGCCCCAAAACCAAGTTAAAGGTGATCCTGCAATACGTCGAAGATGGATGGTTAGGCCGGGCCCAAAACAAGGTCGAGGGCGTGATCTTCAAATACGACCCCGAGAAGGATGACAAGATGCGTATCAAGGATGTTCCGGACAAGGACGTCTTGGTGAGACTTGCTGGCAACTGGAAAGATAAGGTCGTGTTCACACACGGCCCCAAGTCTGTGGTATGTACCCCCCGTCTCCGGTTACTGGATTCCCGGGCTCCCTAATCGCTAACCCACGGTTTAGGACTCGCACCCACCGGAGAAGCAGACCGTCATTATCGATTTGAACCCGCTCGAGATGGCACCCAAGACCCTGCCGCCGATGGACAAGCAAGCCGAGAACGAGTCGTTGACTATGTGGGATGGCGTGACCCAAGCCATCAATTCCAAACAGTTCTCCAAGGCGACGACGGTCAAGCAAGAGCTGGAGGAGAAGCAGAGAGAGAAGGCGAGAGAGCGGGAGAAGAACCAGGTGACGTGGCAGCCAGTCTTCTTCAGCCAGGTCACGGACAAGGGCGGCAAGCCCGAGCTCAGCGAGAAGGGCCGCCAGATTCTTGAGAGGATACATAAGGGCGACTGGAGCCTGGATGGTATCTCGTAACCGACTGGTCCAATGGTACGGTAAGTAGAAATCGTGTGCTGGATTAGAAGCGTTTCAGACAAAGACAGAAGGACTTACGTAGAAGCGGGATCTTAGATGGCGGCAGGCTCGGGATTGAAGGATACGCATGGATGGATGGAGAGATACACAACGCACACGCAACCACGACAGCAACCATACAACGGAGACGTAACCAACCTTACATGGAGCCGCACACTACAAAGCTATTGGCGACCTTTCGTTTTGGTATTGACTCTTCATGTTATTTTACTTGTGGTCTTGGGGAAGGGGACATATGGTCATTTTGCATCTTATTTACTGTGGCTGGCCGGTAGCTGGTAGCAGATTGAGCAGATTGGGTTGGCGTCTGAGTTTGGTGTCCAGATGCATATAGAGAGCAGGGGGGAAAGGGGCTCCGTAGGGGGCCTAGGCCAGTTGCAATCCGAAGTAAGAGAACGCAGCTGTTTGTTTAGTATAATCAAGTGCAGCAAACGTATGCCTGAGCGAGTGTGTTTGTTCATCGTGTTCGCGTCGTGGGGTTTCATGTTGGGAACAGGGGAGAGGTTTGGGTACGATAGGGGAGGGAGGCTCAGCCCTGGTGATGGGCGGTTAGGCCACGACGAAGGCGAGGTTGCGCCTTGAAAGAGTCGTTGGATCTGGTTCCGAGGTTTTTGAATGGGATATTGTACATTTTTTCGCCACTCGAAGGATGTGGGTAACTGTCCACCTGAAGGGGTTGGGATGGAGTTCTGTGTCGCCTCTAGATGTACGACGTCTTGGATAGCCCCTATTTCCCAACTCGCGGTGTTGGTCGTCCATAGGTTTCGCCTCGTATAAAGGCTTAGGGATGTTAGAGTATATCACTTGTAGTTTGATTCATGTCAGTTCCATGGCCACGAACTGAAGCTACTAACACATCCGGTATCTTATATGCAGCAGTTTATTGAGAGAGGATAGGGTAAGTCCACAAAGTAGGTGGTGATTATAATTCAGCAAGAATAACATCCCCGTGTATGTTTTTGGTGACATGAATATTATAAGGCAAGGAAGGGCATAAACGCGGCGAAACATGGGCAAAGAGGAGAAAGGGTCATGTCGTCTTCACTGGCATCATCACGGCTCCCACCGGCATCATGGACCCTGCCTATGGTCTATGACTTCACGCGGCAGCAGCAGCAGCGTGTGTACATGACTACTGGCACTGGTACTGATACTTTAGTAGCAAGGAAGCCACCATGATGCCACATCATGGCAGATACGTCGTCGCCGAATATCCACCGCACCTCCTCCCCCTGCAGGCCCGTTTAGCTTAGTGGTCAGAGCAGTCGTTTGCTAATGAAGTAAAGCTACGTAACTGAAGCAAACGGCGGTCACTGGTTCGATTCCAGTAATGGGTATCATTGTTTTTTTTCTTTTTGTTTTTGTCATGGCCACTTTGCTTGCTGGGGAAAAGAGGGTTGGTGCGAGGGAAAAGGGGTTGGTTGGGGTGGGTAAAGGAAACATTTACCAAGCGTGTACAAAGCAGCATCAGGGTATACTGTATATAATATGTATACGACGCATGGTTTCCTGCGTAGACTCCGCTGTTCGTCAACGTCAGAACATAAACAAAGCCTCCTTTTCTTAATAAATGGGCACGGAGGATCACTTAAGACCGCCAGGGTGGCACGTTTTCTCAGGTGACAGCAAAGTGAGTGTCTGAGAAGGGGGTTGCTTGTCCAAAACCACAGGGGCTTGCCACTACAATTTCATAACCGGCAATGTGAACTGTGTAGCCATAAACGATTTTTTAAGTTCCCACTTTCAGGCGTCTCCTATCATTGTCACTGGCTTTTCTAGTTATTCACGAATCATCTAGATGCCCCTTCAAAGCGGCATATAGCCGTTGTTATCTCTCTCATCCCGTTTCATGGCGCATAATCAGCGCTCCAACCAGTTCAGCCACCCCGTTTATCCCCAGCCGGGCATAAGAAAGACGTCGTCAACTCGGCGTCTTGACTGTCTATTCGAGCTGATCACTACCCCTTACATCCCGCAGCTCGTGGTTCAGTCGACGATGTCCAGCGGTATCTTGTTCTCGACCAAGCCATATTACCAGCCTGCCACCAGGATTACTTGCGTCAGTGAGACACAATATAGAAATCCAGCATAGACGGGGGCATACAGAGCACTTGACAGGTATCATATATGCCTCTTCGGAAAGCCCCTTCTGGGCGAAACTGGGAAGTCCCCAAGGTTCAAAACTTGGCCCGTTGGTACAAGATCAAACGTGGATGTCGGTAGCGCTAGTTGTTGTATAACACCGGTGCCTTCACGGTGCCTCCATCGTGACGCAACATCGGTTAGAGAGAGGATGAGTCAGGTTCCCCCGATGAATGACCTTCCATGCGACGGGCCGGAAATGACGCACACAAAAGAACCCCGGTTGATACTACTTCCCGCTATACCTGGAGAAGGGGATCCATTTATATGATCTCCCGGCGATTGCTGCAATCTCAAAGCTTGACTTGACCTCATATAGGCTTTAGTAGTTACCCGGAACAGACCGCGAACCAACGAATGGTCGTTGGCCACGCGACCATGACACACCCCGAGAGCGGAGCAATGAAAGGAAAAAAAGCACTAAAGGTATGCCGCTGCCCCGTCAACCAGTCCAGACAGAGGCTGGCTAAGGTTGTAATCTCACCTATATCCAGAGTTTAAGATTCCTTCGCGAAACAGGGAACGAGTAGCATCTGATCTGGGGAAGAGGAGTCCCGTGGGGACCCGCGCTTATTCGAAATCCAATGGAAGCGCCGCGGCCAATGGGGTGGCCGGCCGGTTGCTCCGTAAGGCGCTTTCTTCCGTTCTTTACATAGAAATTCCCTCGCCTTGTCAAATTTCCGCTCCTCGAACTCGGTCTCTTCATGGGTTGCTTGATTGCTTAATTAACAAGTGCTTCTGTATTCGGATATTACAACCAGAGGGCGGTTAATTACAGGGTGCCATGCATCGTTTCCCCCGAGGTGTGTCCAGCCTAGCCCCTTTCCGAACTCAACAACACCATCCGTCCTGGAGCGGCCTGTATACTATGTCTTGGCGTCTAGCGCAGATCATGGAGTATAGATATGACAAGGGTTAGTTCATCCTTACCTATACTAGCTGAGTATAGTACAGAGACCCGTACGATTTGATATCTTCAGCATCCATGGGTGGATGTGATCAAACTGTAATGATCGTAATGCTTGCCTTCAAGCCATCTCTCCGCCAATGCATCACTATCAGACATCGAAGCAAAACTGGCCAATACCATAGCGAAACGAAACACCGATGCGGCAGTGATGAATCCAGTGCTCGCTACGAGCGAGTATAGTGCCAGAGATCCCCCCCTCTCTCGTCTTGTGTAAGACCCCATCCACCTGCCGCTCGGCAGAAACAACCTGCATGATCCGTTTCCAGGATTCGGAAGCGTCTAGGTTACATTTGGTTGCTGGTCGCTTCTTCTCGCTGGCATACCGCCGCCTTGTCAGGCAAAGACCAAGTTCCATGTGGCATCGGCAGATAGCCCGACCATCACTGCAGGACCCCCTATGTAACCGTACATGACACCGCACCGTCATGCCCACGTTCGAGCATCGTCTACAGATGCCGGATGAAGCAAGCGACTGACCAAGTGGCATCCCGAGTGGCATCCCGGCACTCGCCGTCTCCCCTAAAGCAGCAGCAGTAGCAGCAGCAGCAGTGACCGCCGACAACCTCGAAACTCGGCTGGCAAAGAACGCACGAACAGCAGGAACAGGGGTCACAACCTCATCCTGATACCTTCGAGAGCGTTTCGAAAACCCACGTCACTGTAACGCTTCCATGCCGACTTCGAACGCCATGTTACCTCGTCTATCCCTTCTCCCCCCCCTTCTCTCTCCTCAGCAGCGGGGACGGAATTACAGAAACATAACTCCACGGTCCGACCTCTCGGTACCAAATGCCTGGCCAAGCAGTCTGAGCCCGACCACACACAGCCCGACCACAGCCCATCTCTCTCATCTCCCATCTACTCCAGCCCGGGCTAACTTTGGTATCAGGACGCGATGATCACCACCTCTTGGGGTGTCTAACCGCCGAGTGATAAGTGACATATAAGCATAAACACGAGAAGGGCTTACGAATCCCTCCCCCCTTCAACCTGAAGCAAGCACACACCCCCCACGGGCCACGATACCGAACGCCGACGCCGACGCCGATCACTGTCTTGACTCGGCGAAGACACCGATAGGCTACTGGATCCCTCTCCAGCAAAGAAAGTGCTACTGCGACGCCAGCAGAAAATTCTCCTTATGGGGGGAGGGGAGGGTGATCGAGTGGGTTGGGTTGGTGGGTGGGCATGAGATGGCATGGTATGGATGGGTCTGTCTTGGCTGTATAGGCATTGTATCTGTCCATGCCATGTACGTATGTACGTATGGGGATACGGTATGCCATCGTGAGATTTTATCGTCTCACACCCCCCCTCCTCCACTTCTGGGTCATCTACACATGCATATGCCGTCCGGCACTTGGTTGCCTTGACTCGGTCGCATACACCGCCGGGCCTACTGGAATACTTTCCCTGGACCTTCCATGCTGCCGCCCCGAGATGATGATCCATTGATCTACAGTTGCACTGGCAGTGGCAGGGACAGGTCGCGCGCAGGAACAGGCACAGGAACAGGGACGGAACAAAAGGGTGTTTGTTTGTTTGATTGGGTTGGGGAGCGGAATAAAGAGATGGATATCTTCCCAACACGAGCTCGATGGCGACAATATGCCCTGGAACGCACGCGGGGATCTGCAAAACAGGTGCCGGGGCAGCGCGCGTGACTCGAATGCGACGGGCAGGGCATGAACGTGGTAGTATTGGCATTGATGTGGTAGCAATATGCATTGCTAACTATAGCAACGCAGAAAGACTACTACTTACCACCTAACTTACATAGAATTTGCCACTCCGAGGCCCCGTTTGTCAGTCGGCGCATACAACATACATCCATAATGTGTTAGTCGAGCCTCGGTCGGGTGTCAAGTAGCGAAGTGTGGGATCTGATAAGGGTTCAGGGGGTCCTTGCTGCAAGTCTAAATCCGGCCCTTGATTTCTGTTCGGGATTTGGGATAGGTCAAAGAGTCAAAGGATGGGGACGAAGTGGAGGGGTTGTATGGATGCATATCGTGTGGTGTGTCGTGTGCGCCTGCTGCTGCTGCTGCTGCTGCTTGCATTTGCATAGGTATGTACATATCCTGCAGCACACCGAAACGGGGTTCGAAAACAGAACGAATGAATAATTCGCAAGAGAAAAAAAAAAGTATTTCCGCAAAACGCATACGTCACCTCGGGGTCGTGGGTGGTGCGTAATATCTGGGGCGTGCCTGTTTTGCCTGGATCAGCGGGCGTAGCGCAGCGCCGATCTCTGCCACCTGTTCGGTTTTATTTTCCGAATCTAGATATTTGCATTGCGGTTGGGAAATTCAGCGCAGCGCGCCAGTCACCAGTGGTCAGTGGTTGCAGCAGCAGCAGAGAAACCGGAGCCGACGGTCGGGGTTTGGTAGGGATGGGCTTTCTTTTCTTTCTTCTTTCGCCATTCAGCCATTTTCCCTCTTCCGCATGTTTGTTGGTCTGTCGTGACTCGCCAAGCGACCGTCAGGGTCGCAATGCATGCGGGATGATGGATGGTGTGGCCTTCCAGGCGGCTTCTCGAAGGGCTGGCGGCCAGGGTCGGGAACGGACGAAGATTCAATAGATTCATGCTTGGACCCTTCTTTGGGGGGAAGGACCCTGAGAGGATTTCGGCGCGGGTCAATTGGCTTTTGGGTTTGGCTGTTCCCGGGAGCGGATATGGCGAAAGGAAAAGGCAGTGATCGGCGGCCCGGAGAGGCTGTGCTGGATGCTTGATCGTGGCATTATGATGTAATTCCCGACACAATCCTACATTCCGACATGGAACTCTCCGAACACGAACGATGCCGCGTCCCAAAGGCTCACCGTCGGCAGCGTCGTCGTCGTCCTCGGTGGCGAATATCGTGCTGGTTCAATTTCTATAGTGACACCGATATAACCCGTCGGAAGTGGTGTTCGGTCGGCGTGGGAGGGCGGCCGTGGGTTGAGACATGGGCGCCGGGGCTGGCAGGCTGGGGGTCCTGCGAACCCGTGGCGCGCGGGGATCCGCCCTGAAACATTGAAATGACGGAAACCAAAGTCTATACCGGAACATCATACCAGTCGTCGTCAGCTAGGGGCCCGCGGTCACCCCGTCGACTAAAGATAGGCGAGACCGTGAGGGTTTGCCAAGAGCAACAGGTCGAGATATCTGTCTACTACTTCTTACTACTACTACTACTACTACTACTAGGTGGGAAGGAGAGCGACGCGACGGGCTTTGACCGACCGTGTTTGCGGCTGAGGGAGTCTCCCTGCATCTGCATGCCGGGTCAGTAGCCGGGTGGCTCGCTCTGGCACCAAGTCGGCGCGCGAAGTGCATACCCTATTCCTATCGATCGGCGATGCAGGAGGGTGCCTCTTAGTCAGTGGTTGTCAATATTCAATATAAATCTCGTCGCGGTAATACAGCGTCGCAACTGCAACGCAGACGGGTCAATAAAAAGGCGCCGACATGGTGTGAATCCGAGATAGGGTCAAGTGGGTTAGACGGATATGTAGATACGTTTACTGATATCCGACTAATCGGCGCATGGTTGGTGGGCTGCTGGGAGCGAGGCGGAAGGGCAGAGGGCATGCTCCCCGCAATCAGCAAAGTGAATAGCCTTCAGCCACGAGATTGTCGGTCAGTGCAAGCCCTGCCCTGCGCTTGACCTGAGCCTTGGAAGGGGAAAGGAAGCCTCTTTCTGATGCCGCCCATGCAACCCTACGATGCAAGTATTCAATACTTCGCACGTAGTAGCCCGACTGAGAATGGATGCCGGAGTGGGCGCCCGACCGACTGCTACGCTCTAACTTTTCGCGGCAGTTTAGCGTAACGGTCATTGGTCAGCTACGCGGTGCACGGTGGCGCCAAGGGGGCAGGCTGTGGGCAGCGCCGACGACGACGACGACGACGACGACGACGACATCTCTATCGATGGATGCAAATGTAGAGAATTGTGTAAGCCGGGCTATCGCCGAATGCTCCATGGATATTCGGACCCATGCACACAGCTGTCAGTGCCACCCTTTTTCAGGAACAGGTAAGGTCGAAATGAGAGTGTAGCAGTCAGGAAACAACCCCCTTAGGGGACCTGTCGCGCCGCAGCGCAGAGCCATGGTTCTTCGAAACTGTAGTCCTCGTCGGCGGACCAGCTGTCTCATCAGACTCTCTCGCCAAGTGGGTTTTGCCCGAACGAGCGCCCTGAGAAGCCCCCCTGCATGGTGGGTTGGGTGTTTTACAACAGAGGGAAAACCAACTTTCCGGGAGCGCCCTGCCACGATGCCGACGACGGTAAACGCCTCGCACAGATCGCTGATTTCAGTTGGATCGTACCGACTTGGCATCCGCGAGGGCTCTGGGCTCTGCGATGAATGGGGCCATGCGGTGCCGGCGCTGCCACATGCGTGCTTATCAGACGGGCGATATTGACAATCTCGGGGCATCGAGCATGTTTAGTGCCCCCCCTGCCGACGAGGGGAGACCAAGGGTGATTTTGCAGCACTATCGAACGAAAGGGCGTTACCTGCGGTGCGGGCGGCCGTCCCATAGATCTTTCCAGGGGCTTGCTTACCATCTCAGGTGGCTTTGTGACCTGGCATAATCGGTGTGATCTCCCTAAAGTCTTTCGGCTGAAAAAAATAGAAAAAAGTTGGCAGGCAGACCCAGTCAGCCTTAGGGGGTTGCATTGCGAGGCCTTGGCGGGCCGAGTGCGCAGGAGGCATACTCGCATATGAAAATTTCGACGGCAAGGTGCTCCGAGTAATAGACCATGCTGGGTCGGTACTGTGCTGACTGACCGCAAAGCACAAGTCGAGTCAACGTCAACATCAGGCATGCCGAAGCACTTGTGCGCGGGCGGGCAGATCTGTTGATACTCAGCTCCTAGGCAGATATGCTACATACTAGACAGCCAGTGGTAGTACTTTTTACTGGGCGGTTCGCTGGTAGGGGAGCCGTCGCCGCGCATACCCATGCTTGAATCTTCCCCGTGTGGATTCGGGTAGCATTGGCCAGGACCAAAAGGGAGTTGGCTGCACGGGGGGTCTGTGAGCGAGACCTCGTTGGTAAGTACACGCCCGCCTCCCCGGAAACATGTCAGTTTTATCGGCCGATATGTGCTACCAGTTGCAGAAAGGTGGCAGCCTCATTTGGCATGTCGCCGGTAGGTAGTAGCCAAGGCCAGGTGAATCAATCTCTCGATGCAAGAAACTCGAGAGCAGCATCGGATCGCACAATCCGCGGCGGTTGTCAGCACCGAATACAGACTAGGGTTGCAGAATCATCGTGCCACTTTCTCCCTCTTCTTCTCTAGCAGCTTGGGGATGTGTGCACACGTGGACGGGGGGAAGCTGGGATGGCAGGCAAGGGCCTTTTCTGTGCCCGTCCTGTGGCTGGGACGGGGAGAGAGAAGGCTCTCCAAGCAGAGAGTCGAGTCGCAGTCATACGTGGGAGGTAGCGGCATTTCGCACGCACATGACCGGCCTTAGTGCAGTCAGTTTCAGACAGGTATGCCGGTCTCATGGAGTCTTGACGATATTCCATTGGACCTGACTGTGTGGTAGGCGATTGTTTCAAGTCAAGCCCAACGAATGCGAACTGCAGTTGCCAGCCTGCCACGTAGTGTGACCCCGCCAAGTCGTGCAGGTCACAAGTCGCCAGCGCTCAGCACCACCCAAGCACCACAGCGCGCGCGCACCATCCACCTGGTGGTGCCTGGCTCGAGGGCCTAGAGGGCGTAGCAGTAGGTAGGCAGCCCAGGCAGCTCAGCAGGCCGCGGTGCTAGGGCGAATTGCCGGCAGATGATATCTCTCTCCAAGGGCAGGGCGCTGCTCCGCTAGGTGTTTCTTTTTCCACATCCCATTAATGAAAGAACCAAAAAAAGAGTCAAAACCAATCTTTCAATACAATGGATGTGTCGACGAGCTCCATGCCTAAACAGCGATACACTGCATAGATATCTGGGCAATTGTCGATCTTTGCAATTACTGACTCGCAATACCCATACGCGCTGCGCAAACCGTCATCAACATGACATCATCCGCCCAAAAGCTCCAAAAGCGGTGGAGAGGCACTGAGATGGTCAACGGCAAGAGCCGCGATATTCAGAACTTCGGCGCACGCACGCATTTACTACCTACGGTAGCGAAGAGCGATACTTACATGTATGTACATATCTAATGACTGTCTTTGTCATGTTTGACTCCCCTTCCACCGTCTGTTTGCAGAGGGGATTTATGCCTGTTCCTTGCTTATTACCCAAGGAATTTTCCGTCACAGTGGAGAGTGTCATTGAGACTCTCACTCTTTTTTGCTTGATATCCCTGTGCTGGCCCCATTAGATAGGGTACAGCGGTGCTGGTCGCGCGACAAGGGATTGACCGAGAGCCGGGCTCTGTTAGGCTCTCCCAGCTGGCCTGGATGCCCTTTTTTTACCGCCCTGGGACGAAGAGTTGATTCGGAACTCTCGTGCCGTTGGTCAAAGTACTAAAGCGCTGCACCCATGTCTATTCGCAAAGTCCACGTATATACAAATTTGCAAATTCACGATGACCAGAGCCGGGTGCCGTGTGAGAGGGGGTCAATTGCTACTTCCTGTCATGTATCGTGCCCACGTACAAATCCACCCGCCCTCGGGGTTTGATAGGTGCAAAATATGCAGGAGGCCAGATCGTCCAGCCTTATTCCTCCTTCGTCCCATGTGGCACAGTCTTTTTGAGCTCGTTGACGCGGCAGGAGCTGTGATTTAATTTTCTGATCCATTATTGAATTGAATTGGATCGCGCGAGCTCCCCCATGCCATGCAGCTGGAGGGGACGGTAGTAGGTACGGTACCCGCGACGACCAGCCTTGTCTGATGCATGGGTGTGCGTGCGGCTGTGTCGTTCGTCCTGATGCGATGCGACGAAACAACCTTGAAGCTCTATGATACGGGGGGATGCTCGTCAACTGAGTCAGTATCTTGCATCCATTGACACAACTCAACAGGAATGACGTAGACAGACAATGAAAGACGGGCGACAAAAGGCGGTTTGTCAAATCTCTTAGGCGATCCGTCCGTTCGGGTCTATTGTCGGAAGCTTACCCTGACTGAGTTTCAGACGGTGTGACACAGATTGGGTTTCTCCTTGGCATTGTTTATCGGCGACGGAGGAAATTGGGGTCGGAGGCTGCAGTCGACTTTCATCGCACAACTAGACTGCTGCATGTAGGTAGATGCATAAACACGACCGTGACCTCTCATAAGCTGGGCGATCGAATCTAGCCGGGACTTGTATGTAGCATGATTGCTCTGCATTGGCCAACCCCGCTGGGCGGGCAGAGGCAGCGCAGAGACTTCGTTCGCCCCAGATGTGCGAGAACTAGCGACAAGAACTAGGACACTTGCTCATGTCACTTATGCCGGCAGTGGGAGCGGTGCACTCGGCAGTCAATGGGGTGGATGGGATGCATTGACACCTGAGCTCGCAAGCGGTCGGCTGTGCTGGGGACGTGGTCGTTGCGCAGCTGTAGCAACCTCGATAAATCCGAGCCGTCTTGTATAGTACTACACAGAAGTCGATCCCATCGACCCAGTGGCGAGAAGCGCTCCAGCATCGGGGCCGTGTTGGTCTCCATGGGCCCTTAGGCCTCCTATACTTGACGATCATTTCGGGAGTTTTGCGGAATGCGACGACAATTTCCGTCCACTCACGGTCGAATATGACTGTTGGTTCTCCTCACCACGCGCCCGTACCTCCGTCCGCGTGTGCATCTTTCATGCGTGGGAATGGTTTGTGGCCTGTGTGTTCCGAGATAGCCCACCACGGCTCTTGTGCCGGTAGCAGCATGGAATTATCGGCTGGCGCCCGGGTTTGGGGACTTGGGTATCGGATATTGGAAAGATTTTAATAACGACAGCATTAATTTGATTGTTTCTCGTCCGACGACGGAACGATAGCGAGCGGGCAAACTCCCCAATCGGTGTGTGGTTCCTGGCGCGGTCGCAATAAACTAAATAAACTGTCGGACTGGGGGCGTTGCTGACGCCCGCGCCTAGGCGAGCTGTCGCGGGTCCGCGGTTCAATTCATTTGCGACTGTTTATGCGGATTGATTGACTGGCGGGTTGGTTAAATAATTGCCGGCTGCTGGTTGCGCGTGGCTGAGGTCGTGGTAGCGATTGCGACCGATGAATGAAATCCTTAATTTCTTCACCAGCCACATGGCCTCGGTCAAGGGACCTTGGAGGATTTGGTTGGATTGGTGTTTCTGCCACAATGTTGCGGTAGATCGCTGGATCTGAATGATCAACGATCACTCACCTGAGATGCAGATAAAAATAACAAAGTCGACATCACTAGAGCCGATCTGTGCATAACAGCTTCTGGGTTCCCAGACACGACCTTCTTTTGGTCCAATTTCATCTGAACGACATCTCTTCTCTTGCGCTCCGATGAATATTGGATATCCATTGCCTTTTTTTTTTTCTTCAATTGGCGATTTGGCTTTCCACATGTTCTGGGTAGTTCCGTCGGGCGCGTTGGAGGGTAGTACCCTCTCCGAAAAATAAAATAAAACGGTTAGTAGTATTGAGCCCAGGTCGGTCGGTCGCTCTACCTACCCCCTGTATTTGCAGCCCGCACTTTCGTCAAGTACCAGCCGCCCACGCGCTGCCAAGCTAAGGACCTCACTAGGGTCAACTCCAATTTCATCGCCAGGCCTACTGGCCAGACCGAGTCCAAACGGTCTTATTCATCACGCTGCACACTTCTCCCAGCGGAAACGCGCTATACCCACGTGCCGCGCTCACTGAGATTAAACATCGTTCGACAGTTTCAACGGTGGTAAGGCTAACTGGCCGCTAACATGTCTCAATACCCATCCAGAGGCCCGGATCAGTCACGACCGGTGGTAGTCTCCCCGCCCTCAGCGTCAAGCTAGCCGCATTCTCTTCGCGGGCAAAACAAATAAATAAAAATAATGGCTCGATGAGGTCAGTCTCGACGATGGAAGATCAAACGCAGCACCATCCTAAACCAGCCTGCTGACCCAGACCCGGTCGTGGCTGGTTCCAAACGGGAAAACATCTCAGAGGCCATGGCCCAACACACAACCACCCCACGTATACTTGTAGCGCGCCGCATAAAGTGACCCAACCCGGTATCCACGGAAAAGGTTCAGATGGCAGCTACTGCTTGCCTATGACGTAGTGAAGACTGCTCCTACGCCTGTACTCGGAAGCGATCCCTAGAGAATTGTTTCGCCGACATGGACGAGCCTCGAGGAGAATGCCGTTGCCGGGGTCGAGGTCGGAGGACGCCCGTCCGGCACCAGAGCACCATACATATCTCACGATGGTGGCAAACCCCTGCCCGCGAGCCCGCTCTTTGCATTTCCTCGTGCCAGATACGGCCGAGCTCGACCCCAGATCCGCCTAAGCTGCTCAGCTACTGTATGGCAGGGGCACCTTTGCTGTCGAGCAAGCCAAAACCCGCAAGTGACTCCTGTGCGAGTGCACCCATTCGCGGAAACGACATCGGCCTACGAAAGGAAGATCCTTCGCCGGCCCGGTTTAATGGTTGCCGTGATGCGACACCACGAGTCATGGACGACCTGTGCCGGCTAGCAGATACGGCCTCAAGTTCGGGAGGCTGAGCAGGAAGTGCAATTACTAGATAGGCACACAGCGTGTAATGTCATATCACGATCTGTCCCTCGAAAGGGGAAAGAACACCGCTACACCTCTAAATTAGCTGGCGAGCTACTGCTTAGTATTGCTATGCGTAAAAAAGGTAAAAGGGGCCAACCCGCCGCTCTGTTGCCGTACTTGTACTAGGTGAGCAGGTCGAGAGGGTTAGCCGCCCAGCAGAAGCAGAAAGGCAATTGCAAAAAGGCAATTCGGAGCAACCCCACCCAATGACACGGCGCCGATTCTGTGGATGACAAGACACATCAACAGCCACGCGGATGGAGAATGACGTCGATGCCATCATTATGATTGACGACGGCCGAGTCGGTGATGGCAAAGAGCCATGGCAGTCACCAAAACAAGTAGTAAGTCGTCGCAGTAAGTCGCGGTGAGCAGAACGTACGTCGCCCTCCCTGATCGGCTCGATCCGACGTCTCGACTGTGCGAAATATCCAGGGAGTCCTGGCTAGCCGCCCTTCCTGCCTGGGCTGGTCACGTTTTGACATCGGACCCAGCCTTCTTTCTGGCTTCAACGTCCGAGTGGCAGGGGTGCTTTGAGAGGGGTGATAATCCAGAACACATATGACTGTATGAATCAGCAATCCGGTGGGAATCAGGGATGGGAAACCTCGACGACGTCTGTCTTTCTGCATGTGTATGTGCAGCAATCCCTATGTAGACATGCTAATGTCGGCTATGGTGTAATTCGTGGCTAGCCAGTTGAAGTCGAACAGCCTAAAAGTGCGCCGGATGCCGCCACAGCCATGCACGTCCTGGCGTGACCCAGGCCGGCCATTGGATGGTGGCGCACTTGCCCTTGAGCTCACCACTTCATCCTGCGGCTAGGCGGCACCGCTTCGGTATCAGAGGACCAGCAGCTAGTCTATTCGTGGTGAATGGCTTGACACTGGGCACCGCTCTTTTCACCTATCGGTGTCGTTCGTCATGCTGCTGCTTGCTGATTCTACTGGGTTCGCCAGTGCTTCTGGAGGTTCTAGCTGTACTGTGCATGCTTTGTACATGATGACTTATCTATCGCCGAATCCATCCACGGCCGAGGAGGTAGCATGGCGGAAGGCAAACGTTCCCTTCGTTCGGCGCAATAAAGGCAGCCGGACTAGCAACGGAGGTAGGGTAGAGAAGAGACGAAAAAAAAAAATGAAAAAGCCGAATCGCGCACCCACTCTGATGGTCATATCACTTGACACTATTCACCGTGTAACTATAATACGCCGAGAGAGAAGCTATATCAAAACGGCCTCGATGATTTTGTGTGATCCCCTAGGACGGTAGCGACTACGCACTTTGGCTTCGCAGGCCGAGATGCCAAGAAATGTCGCACACACACCATGGAGGACGGAAGACCCAGTAATGCAGTGAGAGGGGGCCAGTTCAGCGGAAATGGGTGTTGTTCTCGGAGGACAGTGGACAGGGGCCCAAGGAAAAGAGGGTCTAACATGGGCATGGAAATAGAGGGTCGAGGTACTGAGGCACTGAGGCGGTACGTACCTGCCCGACTGCTGTCGCAGTGCGCTCTCAACTCAACTCTGAACTCTGTGACTGCCCAGCTCACTACTCGCTCGGTCGGGACCCAAATGCATGGATGGATCATTGGGGAAAAGAAGGAAAGCGCTGGTACGTACTCCCTTTCTATCGCGCCTTTGAACCGCGCGAAAGTCGAAAGTAGCCCAGTACCTTTGTTCAATGTCTGCGTGGCTAGAGGCCAGGCCCATCTGTCGGAGACGGTACCTCAGGTTGGTACCAGCTACCACGGCCGGCCTTAATGTTCGGTTCTACTGTACATCCTTCTTCTCGCCCTGGCCGACAGCTGGGTGGGCGAGGAATGGAGGGAGGGAACGATGGCCTGAATTTGTGACGGATTGGTCAATCGATTAATTGTGTTGCAGGTCTGGAGGATGGTAGGCAAAAATGCCCGCCGCCAGCCTACCTGCACTCGCATCAAATTGTATATTCCAGACAGACTTTGGCCCAGTTGGTACTACGCCCAAAAGTGAACGAACAACAACAACAAGAACGGTTAGGCATGGGAACTGGAACCCCATGATCCATGAAGGACGCTTTGCGCCAGCTCATGCGCACACATTTTTTATTTTCTTTCTCTCTTTTCCTCTTTCCGTAGTCGTCCCCATTGACGCGTACCTAGCAGCTCCTCTTCGGCTGGACTTCACCTACTTAGATGTGTACAAGAACCCTGTACTTTCTACCCTCTCCTCTGGTCAATCATCTACACCCCCACCCTGCTCCTAGATCCACCCCCTTAGGTTCTTCGCTAAGTACCTGTCTACATGTACTTCCCATGCCACTCTACATTGACCTTACCGGCCTTATCCTTACATGGCCCCCCCCCAGTCAGTAGCTGGGCGGAAAAGATGAAGTCAAGTCAAGCTGGTGGTGCTGTGCTGCCGATGCGACTACTACTACTACTGGCAATGTCCACCAGCGATGACAGAAGACACTCCTCACGCCGCACATCCAGCTACTCCATACTACCTACGACATATACCTGACTACTTTGACGAGAGGGCATGCGACTGTGTCTGCTCTCCGACTAGGTAGCTCCCCACCCAGCTGGTATCATCTTATGTGAAGAGCGTACCCACCCTTCAACCCATCGGAGGACTCTTAGTGTGCTATATACATTGGCCCTTCATCTAAGCACCCTTTGCCTAACTGCCTGCCCTCACTACTCATATAATCTTTTGCTCTTGCGTTTTACCGCTTGTTTCCCTTGAGGGTTCTCTAATACTTCCAATTCCTCTCTTGACGCAAGCCGACCTGTGCCGTACTCGCTGGCATCACTCTGTCTCTCGCTTGCATCACTAGTCTTGGATACCATAACCATATGTCTATGCCGCATCAACCCACGACACCACAATCGTTTTCCCTCGACATCGACACCAACTACACCAGCTACCGCCACTATTACTATTACCACTACTACCACCACCACCGCCGCGCTTACTATTGTACAGCCAGCCGCCATCTCCTCCCTCCCCCACCCACCTTGGTCCAGCCTGCCGCTCTCAGCAACGACTTAAGCAACTGCTCCAGCTGCCCACTGCCACGGAGGGATTTATTCGGACCTGGTTGAGACCTGCCGCATTATTCACGTCAACAAGTTTTATTGACGGCTTTGGCTACTTACTATCTTGTTGAAGACCCTTCGGTTTCGCTGTCCGTAGACAGTGCATAGCAACTTCACCCCCGATGTTTCGTCAAAGGTGAGCATCCCATTTTCACCACTCTTATTTTGACTCTTTGGAGGGAAGGGGCACAAGCCACAACTACAATCTGGCGACCCGGCACCACCACCACCAACTTCTTTTGGGACTGGGGGAAGTCCGAACCAGAAAAAGGCAACCCTTCTCTTGTTTTGTAGTTGCGGCGCACAACCCAACCTGTCGTCGCTTCCTGCTGCGCAATCTTGCTTTTCTTCCCGTGTGGGAATGGACCTGCTGACCCCCTATGCGCCCTCTACAGAACCAGCTCACAGAAGCCTGGCGATGAGCTTCTCGCCAACTTCCGACAACAGTTCCCAGAGGTGTCTGTCCCAGCCCCGGGGACGACTACAGCGGCGCCATCGCACGGCACAACCACTGCCACACTGCCTGGCGGCCTTCAACATGTAGACAGGTATGTTCTTATTTCTTTTCTCTCCCATTCGCAGTGCCCCGAATTATCATCTGCCATGGTGCTGCTTAATGTCGCGCGTGGTTGTTGGTTTTGCCCGTGCCTGTCGCATTCTTGTGTGAGGCGGTGCAGGCACCACCCACGATGCGCGCGACGTGGGGTACTTGGGGTTTTCGGCCGACGACGCATGCATGCACTTTGGCATTTGCGCCCACCGAATCGGCACCAAAAATCTTGAATCGCCAACAGCGGGCAGATGCCGCAACTGTCATCTCATGTTTCGACACAGAATGCCCACAGCTTCTGCGGAACTCGTGCTTTCTGGCGGTTTTTTCATTTTGCGCATTCACTAACTTGGAGTTCTCCTGCAGCCACAACTTAGCACATGAAGCCTTTCGAGACCAAGACCCGACACCACGGGCAACGGCTGAACAATGGAGATTCACACCGTCGCTTCTGGATCCCGGCTCCTTCTCGTTCGCGACCTTCGCAAACCAACCCCCAGGCTACTATACGCCGACGCCTGGCGGCACCAACACCATCTACCACCCCCAGGCCGGTGACTTGCACACGCCTACTCTCGGCCTGGGGATGGGCCTGGGTACTCCGCTGTCAATGCCCACAAGCGAAGGAGGCATGCACTCGGGTGCGCCCATGATGGACATGAGCCACTTCCACGGAATCCAACCCCATCAGTTCCAGCCTTTCAACCCCTTCATCCAGCCTGCGCCGCAGCAGTCTTCGTTTGCGCCGTCTACATTTGTGCACCAGGACACTGGATACGAGACCATGGACCACGATGGTTCGCCTCTTGATTCCGACAAGGCCGAAGATCGCATGGGCTCATTAGATGCGAACTTCCACTCTCAGTCTCCGCCTATGCTGGGTTTCCAGCCAAGGCACTTTGGAATGCCCATGTCCCATGCGCTCCCTGCATCTGCTGAGAAGTTCCGGTTCCACGCCACTCTGAATGCGCCTACTGCTATGATCAAGCACGCAGATGAGATCCCCGTCACCTACCTCAACAAAGGACAGGCTTATTCTCTATCGGTCGCCGACACCGCCTCGGCACTTCCCATTGTTCCTGGCACGCGGTACAGGACGTTTGTACGCATTTCGTTCGAAGACGAGCAACAGCGACAGAAGCCTGGGGTTTGCTGGAGTCTCTGGAAGGAGGGACGCGGCACTAATGAAGCCCACCAACGCGGCGGCAAACTGCAGGCAGTTGAGTACGTCGAAGCCGGCCAGCCAGCAGAGGGAGACGACAAGCGGACCCGGGTGGAGCTTGACACTGCATCGTTTGACGGTTTCTCCGTCGTCTGGACGCCAGGCATTAACGGTACTGCGGAATGCAACGTCGCCGTTCGGTTCAACTTCCTCTCCACCGACTTCAGTCACTCCAAGGGCGTGAAAGGTATTCCCGTTCGTCTCTGCGCCAAGACAGTGATGCTGGGCCCCGATGGATCCTCGCCGACATCCGACGCCGACAAGGAGATTTGCTTCTGCAAAGTCAAGCTTTTCCGTGACCATGGCGCCGAACGGAAGCTTTCGAATGACGTCGCCCACGTCAAGAAGAGCATTGATAAGATGAAGCAACAAATTGCTCAGGCGGAAAGTGGAATGAAGGATTTCGGCAAGCGGAAGCGCGGTGGTGCAGCTCAAGCCAAGGCACAAGACAACCAACGCCCAGGCAAGGCACCAAAGCACAAGAGAACCTGGTCCATGTCGTCCGCCAGCTCAGCCGGCGGTGGAGGCGGCGGCCGCCCAGCACTCGAAGAGGATCTTCATTTCAAGCTCCAGACGTTGCAGGACATGTTCACCAGCACGCGTCCGGTTAGTGTCTTGTACCTACGCGGAGAGGAGACAGACGACCCTGATCTTCACCCGGTAAGCCTCGCCGGAGAGCCAACGGATCTCACCAAGATCGAGTCGAAGGATAGCTGGCAGGTCAGGAGCGGCAGGAGCTCAGCCGACAACTCTTTACTCGTGTCACCCTCGCCAAGCTCCATGTCGCTCCATTCACAAGCTTCCGCTGCCGGAGGCCCTTGGAACGACTTCCGGGGAACAGGATCTCGATCGCCTGGACGACGGATGTCGGACCAGCCCACCAAGATTAGCAAGGTCGACCAATCCGGAAACCTCACTGGCTGGATCGAGGCGCTTGGAGTGGATCCTACCTACAAGGCGCCCCCGGAGCGACAAGTCAAGCCTGTCGCATGCTTCTACGTGGCGCGAAACGATACCTCCAGCGGCGGACAGAAGAGCATGCACCGAGCTGTATACCTCACGAAGAGGAGCCTGGAAGAGTTTGTTGCCCGAGTGGCAGCGAAGTGGGACTTTGATGCCAACAAGGTTGTTCGCATCGTGCATGTTCTGGGCAGTGGCCTGCCGATCGAAGTGGACGACGATGTTATTCGGGAAATGACCGAGGGGCAGGATATGGTTCTGGACGTTGCTGAAGTGGAAGCCAGCGTGCCGCAGCCGAAGCGAGAGTGGGAGATGGCCCTCGACAACGCCGACGAAGGCGAGGCGTCGTCGGCCAACAGCGTACTACGCACGACACAAGGCTACGAACTACGACTTACCTTCTAATTCCCGGTCACGACACAACACGAATGAACTTATAGACATTTTTGCGGGGAGATCTCGCATTACGGCAACGATATACCTTGCTCGGGTGAGCATATAAAAGGATCGTGCACGATGACGCAGCGGAGGGCGTTTTTGCTTTGACAGCATTGGGCGTTGACGGCTTTTTCTAAAGATACCACTCCCTTTCATGGGCAGCTTTTTCGATACGCTTCTTGAATTCAGCCACCTTTGCGGCTATCCTTATTGGGTTACTATTAGAATGAAGTGGTTATTGGATGGAGATGAACGCTGCCGCGACACTCCTTGGAACACACATACATACCCCCGGCCTTCTGCGCGGATGGATGGTAGTTTCGACTGGACACGTTGAGAGGAGAGGTTGATACACGCCGAGAACACGCGGGGAGCACGCACCAAAGGAGAGCTCCCCGAGAGGATGATTTGATACATATGGACCCCCTTGCTGGGTCAAATTATCTACTTCGGTACCAATATTTTACTATACTAGTTTTACCACCCTAATACTTGTTTCAACATGCTATTCCTATGTGACAGCCAGCGGAAGACAGTAGCGATGGCATGAATGGGCGGTAAGTACGAAGGCGGTAAGGATGGATGGAGGTGGCAGCTGGCTGGCGAACAATAGTGGTGCGGCCCCCTCCCCCTGCAGCCCTGCCATTTCTGCAGCCCTCTGGACAGGCTGACAGGCCAGGGCGGCAGCTTTGATCAGCAGATTGTCCGGGGAAACAACGTGCTGTAGAAACAAGATGAGCCGGTCTGCTCGCTACCGTGGCGCACCTGCTCAATTGCATGGAAATGCGTGCAGGACAAGAGGGGTGGGAAGGCCACGCTAATCTAACGGGATTATTACCCGAGCCGCCCAACTGACTCGATCCCAGGTCGCAGGGAAACTACAGGGCCGGAGATGAGGGAGAGGGTGAGTTGAGTAATGGCCAGCAGCGACACACAACACAGGCAATATCATAAGGGTGTTAACAGCTGTACGTGAGTCCGTGGTAATCTCGGTTGCTGCTGGCGTCACTGCAACGAGTTTCTGACGGCCAGAGCAGAGTCGCTTCCGGGGGTAATCCGAGCCATGCACATATGCACATACACAGAGATGATCAGTCAGTTTCCCTCCGGAAAAGGGAGGGACGGGAGATCTGATTGAATCATTCGGTCGTATTAGTATTGCGTGCACACGGTCTGTCTGTCTGTCTGCCTGCCTGTCCGTCTGTTCTGCATATGGCCCCATGAATCCATGGCGGGCCCGTGCAGCCGTCACGAATGCTCGTCAAGGAGTCAAGATAGATCCCTTTGCAGTTCGTTCGCCAGGCGGTGTCTTCAGGAGGCATAAGGCATGAGGCATGAACGGAACGTACAGTGCCAGTAACAGAGTACCTTCCTCGCCTGCTAGCATTGCAAAACCCAATATACTTAGTGCCCAACAATAATCCTTCTAGAAGCGGCGATGGAGCTTTCGAATGGTTCGTGGTGATTTCTTCAGATCGAGATATTTGAAGGGCATCGAGCATCTTATGTTTTATTTGCCCGGGTCCGGACCTGGCGAGAAAGAAGGGGGTTAATGGGCAATGGGTGGGCATTGAAAGAAAGCAAGCCCAATGGACCGTTCGACCCCTTCAAACGTCCTCAATCAGCAAGGGCGCAAGAAGCGCAGAACTCTAATTAGGGTCGCAGGTAACAGGGGTTGATGGGAAGAGAGAGACGGAGAGACTTTAGGTTAATACTGGGCTGCAGCGAGCAATTGCTAGCTAGCTGGGTGGGAGTGGATTTGCCGATTACCCCGTTACCTTGTGACGGGTTGGGTTAGGCGCTCGTCGTCCGCTGGAGAAAAGCGCACGGAAAAGGGCTGGGAGGGGTCGTGGTGCTGTTTTGGTGGGTTGCGCTGCTGCTGGAAGCGCTAACGAGAAAGTCGCAGACAGACCACTACCTACTCCGTAATTTCTTAGTAATATAGAATGAGAGACACAGAAAGGAAAAAAGAAAAGCAAAGCCCCAGAAGTGGCTGACCCATATGCAGAGACCGACTATGGTACAGTTCACCACGAGCCAGTAGCACGAGCAAGGTGAGGCTTCTGCCCGACAGACAGGCCACACGGCCAGGCGCCTATCAATCAATCTGACAATCCGAAGATCGACTGGTGCCAGCATCTCTATCTCGGCCTCACTCCTGTGGCTTTTGCGCCACGGCGCTCGCTCCGTGAATGAGAGCCGCCGCCTATCTGAGCTTACATCATAGTTGATATCCAGACAGTCTGGTTGTGCTACCTAAGCTCCTATGTAACAACCTCCCTGCATCCGGAAGTTGTGGCCGCCCGCACCAGCATGTCCTTGTACTGTAGAGAAGCCCTGTTGTTGCTCAGCTTACCCCGACGCTTACACGATGAAGACAAAGACTCGCTGCTCTCCACTCAGCACATGTGGTGAAGTGAAACTCCAAACAAATTCGAAATCTCATCTTAGATATGAGTGTATATGCAACCTATGGGCTGGGCTGGGCTGTCACTGCGTCCGTCCTTCCTCTATCGACACCCCCACCCCTGCCGCCTGGCATCAAAACTGCCGCACAGCTGTTTTTTTGCTGTTTCTCCCGCGACCGAACCAGCTCTCCCTGTGGTTGGTAAGGTACCTACAATACGGAGTAATCAAACATCCTTTTTTTTTTTCTTGTCACTGTTACGAAGCGGAACAGAAACTGAGAGGGGGGGGGCTACGTAACCAGGGTAGCTGGGTAGCTGTCTTGTGTGAAATCACGCATGAACCGTCCGAGTGAAGAAAAGAAAAAAAGACCGCCAACCCGGTCCAATTACGCAAATAAGGGTTGTTTCACACTTCGGCCCAGGCCCTGGCCGGGATGGTGGTGGTGTGTAGTGGTAGACTTGTACATAACTAGGTAATCCGGCGCAACCGCATCGAGCAATCGAGAGCTCATCGAGCATCACTCGCAACGCGCTGTTGCGCGCGCGCGCACGCCGCACTCCCCGGCAGCGACGGAGAGGAGAGAGGGGTCAGGGAGGTTAATGTGGTATCAGAAAAGGAAAAGGGAACAACTCACCAGCGTCACAGCTCAGAAATTACCCATGTGACCGATTCGAGGTGGTATCGCCCTGCTTCGAATCGGCAGACAATGTTACCATGGGTAATGGCTTGGTTTCTGACCAGCGTTCCCGTAGGGGCCTGTCAGGGCCTAGAGTGCTCTTTCTCTCTCTCTGTGTGTCTGGGCAGGGAGTGTGTCTCTTGGGGCCTGGGCCTGGGTCACACGGACAACAGCCAGTAACGCACGTTTTGTTCTTTTCTTTCCCTCTTCGTCAATCGTCTTCCCTTCGTTAGTAGTTTCACACCACCCACCCCGGTTACCCCGCTTCCTGGAAACATCCTCGTCTCGTTCTCTGCCACAGTACAAAACTCCCTTCTCATTCGCGAGAAGTGCCCGGTGCCGTCCGGCCGAGAAACGAGCCTGGGAGTGGATGGTGAGATGGGCCCGGATTGGTGGGCAAGGGGAAATGAGACCGACACAGAAAAAGAGGTTCAAGCCACAGGCGATCGGGCCAATCACGTCGCCCTCTTCGCAGGTTCGGGCTCCGAATGCACCGCCCTCCCTCTAGCCCCCCCGAAGAACAACTGCTGCTTTTCCGTGTGGCGAGTGGCTTGCGCGTCTCTGCATACCTCTCTTAATCCGGGCTGCTGCACCTCCTCAAGACTTCTGCACAACCACTGTGGCTAAACGGCACCGGGCACACAAACCCCACTACTACCTAACACACGCTACGTGAAGGAAATCATTCGATTTCCCAACGCCTAGAACCCGAGAAGTCATTATGTAGAGAAGGCCATGAAGCTACTTGCAGCCCTGGAGCAGAAGTCCTCGATACTTTGCCCGCCAGGTCGCAGGTACTTTGCGTGGCTGAGGGGTCCATCGTGCAGCAGAGCGAAGGGTTAGCTGCAGGAACTTGTAGATCCTCTTTGATATGATAATGTTAGGTGCACTCTTTTCTCCCCAATCAGTGGTGAGAGATGGCCTATCTACCAGCCTGTACTACGAACTACTACCAGCACTGTCATTTACTTCCTACGTACGCATGCTACCATACCGATGCGAAAGGTGAAGGTCCGCAGTTGCTAGACGAGCTCACCGGCCTTGCCACCCTGTCTCCCTCGGTTCTTTCATGTAAAATCATCATCATAATAATCCTCATTAACCCTTCTCGGGCTGGCCTTGCGAGTCTTCTTTGCTAGTGCCCGAGGGGGAGAAACGATGGAGTGGGAGGCTTGCTCGCTGAGAGAGGGGCCGCTAGAGGCTTCTCTGCTCAGCTAGCTTTGCTTCCATCGGGATTTAAGTACGCAACGCACATCCAACGGCGCGGTGATAAGCAGGCAAGTAGGTAGCGTTTGAGGCGTTTAGACTCGTCCGCACGTCGTTTTCCTTCCTAGCAGATTACCTAGCCCTTTGCCAGTTCTCTGGAGTCTTCTCCCGCGTTGCGATTGGACCGGCATCGGATCACACTAACAGCAGCAGCAAAACGCAGCGCTGTGCGCGCGGGTGCTCTGTTCCGAAGTCTGTTCTATTTCCGTCCCCCTCGAAAATTCCGTCTCCCAGTGGAGGGGCATTGACTTTCACCACCCAAACGGCCGGCCAGCCAGCCGTTAGTCGATACACTTGCGGCGTTCATTTTGCATCTGTCTATCGAATGCATGACTATTCAAGTGCCATGCTTGTGAGCGCTGGCAATATTCTATGTATCCAAGTATACAGGAAGCGTATAGCTTTGAATGCTAGTTCTGGTTTGTCCGGAGTGTACCTGTTAGAGATACTTATTAGTCCTTCTGCCCCCTCCCTCCGTCCCTACTACTACAGCAGTCAGTAAGCTATCAGAAACCCCTATGTGCAACAAGCGTGCGCACGCAGGCAGGCGGCCCGCATATGGGCAGTTGCAGCCGAGTTGCTTTTCTTCCATATTTTGACTCTCGAGTCATGCTATATTAACTGCAATGCACGATGATTCAAACACATTTCTCGTGACGACAATAAGTACGGGCAGTATACAAACGGTATTTTAGGAAATGTGTATACATGTGGACGGTATGATGCATGGCATGACGTCGAGGGGTTTGATATTGAATTACTATTCGCTAGGCGTTGCAAACACGGAGATGCAATTGTTGCATTGGCTTAGGGAGCCGGCTCGTCTGGCGCCGGGGGGCTACTACGGGCATGTACCTAACTGACGGCTCGATAGGCCTGGGTGCTGGGTGCTGTGTGCTGGGGGCAATTTCAGCAGCCCGGCCCCTGATCCCATGTGCTGCTGCGCTGGGGCGGCACGAAATGAATGGCATTGCTTCAGCACCTACAGCGCCCTTGCAGGGTCGAGTGGTAGGTCGTCGAGGACCTGCTGCAATTAGCCTTGGCGCTGCTGCAGAGGGAGTTGGGGAGAGTTGCGCTGATAAATTTCCTAGGGTCCGTTACAGCGCGTCCTTAGGGCATCTCTTAGGTCCCTTGCTGCGTGCATCATGCAAGCGTGACGCGCTGCAGCGGCTGGTCCTGGGGGGGATTGGGGGGGTGTAGTGGGCAATTCCTTAGTGCTGAAAGCCCCCCCCCAATGAAGAATAAAAAAATCACCGATTAAGCGACCGAAAGTACAGGTACTTAGGGAGCGCCGGCCCCCCGCCAGCGAGCAGCCCAGGCCTACTGTAGGTAAGCAAAAGCACGACACCGCAGGGATCTGGGGGTCACTCGCCACAATCTGCCCGTTCTTTTGACGCTTTCCGTGATGGGCGAGTGGCCGGCTAAGCCTCTAGGTCCAACACTCGGGAGGCTTGACCCTCCGTAGCGCGCGGCCACAGGATGGGACCCCCGCGCGCTGGGTCCCGAAGTGGAAGACGCCGGTGCCGATCAGTCGGGACAGTGGACGCTTTGGGAGAGGCGCACAGCCTGGTCCTCTTCTTCTCTTGCCGGCTACTGTAGACGCCGGGAATTCTGGGCCTGGGCTCGGCTAGGAGCGCTCCAGGGCGCGCTCTACCACTGCATAGGTGGGCTACGGGGCTACTGGGCTAGAGGGGATGTGGGATATTGCTCGGCTGCAAGTGAGAATCCGTGGCATGGTCCTCGGGCCCAGGCGGGAGGCGCAGTCATGCGGTCGCTTGCACGAGCGGTTACTGACGTGGTTTCAAACAAACATACATCGATATTCGCCGCCCAGGATGATACCGGTACGGACGTACAACAATGACAGAATGGCGGCAGCAATCTAGAACGTCGTCGAGAGGCCTCCTCGTCGTCCTCGGAGGTGAGTTGGCGTGCGTCACTGACTCACACAGACGAACGCCTTCTTTCCTTTTCCCCGGGGGGCTCGAAACCCAATCATGACCGGAAACGCGGCTTTCTGGAGAGTCAGCTGGTCCGGGGTTGGTGTTGCGTGTTTTTGGTGCGACACAAGGACACGAGGACGGGGGGGGGGGGCGGACGGTAGCGACATTGACTTTTTTCTGCGAATCCTTACCCTCCACCATGGACTGTCATCAATCTAAGGTTGTGGCTCTCTCGTAGGCGAGCCACACATGACACTCGCCACCTCACTCACTTACGCCTCTCCTGCAGCGGGCTGATGTTGGCGTCGGGCTGGGTGTTTGGGCAGCTCGTCGTTCTAATCCAATGGGCGGTGGTGGTGGGACGAAAGCTTTCCATTCAGTACGACGCTCAGGGTCTCGGGTCCCCTTCGCCACAGATGCAGTTGGAGGGGCCGCCTCGGCAGATCGACTCGTGCCACACTTTTACCAACACGCCCCGGGTAGGGGTGCGGAGGGAGTCGACTGGATGTACCGCGCTCTTGTCGTCTTGTACCGTCTATATTTGGGATGATGATACGCCGGGATGGTCTACTAGCCACAAGAATGGCGTACATGCGTTGGTAGGTTGGGGGGGATGTCATCAGATGAGAGGCTTGAACGCGATGCGGTGTGGCGGGAGACGGGAATATGGGCATGGGGGGAGGAGGATCTTTGCTGCTTGAGGTTATCGACATTCGCCACGGAGGGGGAGGAGCAAGCGCCAGACGGAAAGCCACAGTTACTTTCGGAGACGGCCAGCGAGGCGGCGTTGGGCCAATGAAGGACCGGGACCCCCGTCCAAATTGCCGTATGCGGCAACCTCCAGGTCATCCGCCACAGGCCGCCCATGTAGTTGTGCGGCAGTTTTGATTTTCTCCCCTAGGCCCAAACTCTATGTACGGCGAAGCCATGTAACTGTATGGGGTCAAGCGAGTGCTACTTACTACCAGTCCCAGTCATCAAAGTGTGGCTAAGTAAAAGCGGCCAGCGAACCAGCCGAGAGAAGAAGCCTATCATTCTCCCAATGAGGGAGGAGCACCGACCCGGACATGACACCAAGCGGGAGACACGAGTACTGACACGAGGGTTTTGGCAATAGTACCATACATGGAAGGCAGCTGGGGGCAGGGCAAACCTGACGACTGGCCGGATAGACGGCCAGCGGATCGTCGCTTCGTTCGACGCAGATGCCGTCAGGCATGTTGGGCGGATGAATCAAGGATTGTGTGTAGCAGCCAGATTACCTCTTTCATTGGCGAGATTGGATTGGGGGGGCTGCTGCAAGCTGCTACTGCTGCTTCAAAGAAAGCCACGCTGCCTGTCTACCACGAGCCACTTGCTGCTGCTACCAGGCTAATGGAGGGGTGAGGGGAGAAAAAATTTAGAGGTGAAAAAGAGGAGGTGAGGATCGGCGGCTGCAAGTGACGCAAGAATGGCGGTGCGGGCACGGGATGGAGTGCTGAACCACACTTGGGATCGGCACCCGCGCTGCCCACTTTCGGAAGCGGGCGAGGCTCGCGAGGGGCACTTCGGCAGGGTCTAACTGTCTCTGGGAGGTAAGGGCGGGGGTCCAGCTCCAGCTCGGAGTGGGAATCCTTTTTCATCTGCAAAGGGAGATTTTTTTTTTAATTGAGTACATACAGGAAGGCCCCAAAAGAATGATCTGCGCGAGGACTAACACCACAAAGTACCGAGCACTAATCAACGACCAACAATCTCGCTTGGCAAGGCCTGGAGTTTTGGAGTCTGCTACTACTGTGGTTAGTGTGATATCGTGCTACTATTTTCAGCTTTCTCATCTCCAATCTCATGCCAAACGTACGTACGCACATACGTACGTACTCCGTACATCTAGTAGCATCTCTGCCGGAACATTTGCGACGGCACATCATCACCTATCGCCTATGGACTGTCGGCAATAGCCATGGCAGATTTGTTGCAGTGGATCGATCCAATGAGAGCGCGTGCATTCTGCGCAAGGTGGTTTGGTCTGTCTGCCGGGGAACGGAAATCATTAGTCATGACGACGACGTGGTCCCCAATCTTTTTCTTTTTTGCCCTTTCTTTTCAAGCTTTGGTGTGTGCTGTCACTTGCGTGTCAGTCGTTCCTTTTTTTCCAAGTCGGTCTGGGTATGTGCCGGTACCTGGATCTGATATTGACACACACAGCGGAGGGGGTAAAAAAGGTCATGACGTCATGTGGCTGCCTGGGCGCTTGTGTGCGACGCGACGCACGCCGCAAGTGAATGGATGGAATGTGGGGGGCCGGTGTATGCTTGCCCACTGTCAAACTGCTGAACTGTCCCCGTCGCCAATCACTCAAATCCAATTAAAGATGAATATGTAGGTATTGTGTATGTAAGCAACACGTAAGGTCGGCAGGGAGATCAAAGTCAATTGGAAGCTGGTCGGAGGTTTGATTTCAGTGACTTGCATCCCACGCGGCTTCTGACGGGCTAGCAACTAGTCCTTGGCCCCTGTCAGCTAGGTATGTAAGCCACGTTGCAGCCGTAAAATGATGCGACCGCGATCATCGTCGCGCGACGTGGATCGTGCCCTTTTTCGGGCGCATCTTTTGAGCATCTTGACGTCTAAGATCTGGATGTGTGCGAGATCGAAGATCGATGGTAGGTTGCAAGCAAACACCACCCAATGTGCATTGTTTTGATTCGTCTCGTGCGCGCGCACGACTGGAAGTCGGCGATTGGAGGCGAAAGTAAGGAGAGTCCGTAAGGCCCAGATGAAAAGGGGAAATGCAAGATGAGATAGATGCATGTCGACACTTTACCTAGATTTATGTGAATATGTCACCAGCGTCGGGCTCTGCGACGCTTTCTGATTCGGACGCAACACGCTGCCAGTATTGGTCCCTTCATTCGTGGACAGGACGACGAGCGTCCAGTGAGCCGTGGCTATCGTCACCCGGGCTACATCTAGTGCAAAAACGGACGTCTCTGTATTCAAACCAAGCCTTGAATCAAACAGTACATTGTAGTTGTTAGACACAGAAGGTGGAACTGTTCTGTGCAGAGGAAGGACTGAGAAAGGAGTTGCCCCTATCTCTTGGGGCGCATGCAAGGATATACGAGCTACCTCTACTGGACTTCACATACCACAAGGTGTTCCTCGATGCTCGACAGCCCACAAGTACTTGACAAGTATCTAAAACTAGAATCAGGAGCTGTGATAAGGTTTCGCTGACGCTCGGGATTCGTAGTAGGGTCTCCTAAGGCATGTTGTGGAACACTATGCCGTGTCGTTTCCGTTGTTGTTGACCTTGATCGCAAGCGTACTGTACGTGTAATATCGAAGTGACATAATACAGGCGACTGTATAGCCAGCATGATCTTTGAGCTCGTAGTGAGATATACATGTCAAAGAACGGAAGAGTGAGGGAGGCAGGCAGGGAAGGATGCTGGGAAACGCGCCAATATATCAATAGCACATTGTCAAACTAGAATAATTTGATACCTTTTACTGAATCTTGCCCTATCCTGCGCCTACGATGCTTACCGTATAAGCAACAGTGGGTGCACTGGCATGGTCCGGGTATACGAATAGCTCGTAGTATTCCAGAGAGAAGGGTTCGATATCAACATCCCGCAGAAAGGAGATTGAGTTAGAATTTGGTATCTCAATATAGAACAATACCAATGACTATGAGCAGACCAACTGTGAAAACAACGAAAGGGGGAGATGAGATGACGGGCACTGCATCTTTCCTCTTCAGGGGCTCCAATGAGACTCTGCAAGATACGTACGTGGCTTTACGGACGAGCCAGGGGCATCAGCTCTCAGGGGGTGTATCGAACAGTGAAGAGCAAAAGCAGGTTCATATGCATGTTGAATGACTGATAATCTGGTAAGATTCGAAGTGGGAAGCTCAGTGGGAAGCTCAGTGAGAAGCTCAGTAGAAGGCTAGGTGTGTCCATATAGGTAGGCACTGGGCGTAGGATCGGTCGTTTATACTCAAGTGTTCGCCTATCAAGGGGGTATCGGAAGTAATGCTATTGCCGATTGGCCTCTCGCTCGGGCTTCTAGATATATGCTTGCCTTTGTACTTGACGCAGGAATGATGACGCTTTCCTCCTTCCAGCTCTACCCCCTTTCTAGTTCTACTTTCTTCTTCTTTTTCTTCTTTCTCTTTTTTCGATTCATACCAAGGTTTCCGGCAGAAACAAAAGACTCACAAAGAGCAGGTTACCTCAAAAGGGGTTCCCGGCGAACGAGTGGCCCATGATTGCACAGCCAGTACAGTCGCGGAGTTACTGAAATGTGCAGCAAGCTCGATGTGGGGTCGATAAATCGCTTCCTATGCTTGTTGTTTTATATATAAGAGGTGTACTGGGGGAAGAGACAAACAGAATCTACAGACGGTGCACGCCATGAGACCGAGAGCCCGGTGCGTCTCATCCTTTGCCCAGTCGGGGACGATAGCCTTAGGACCACCAGAACATCAACAACACCGAGAACACATCCCCAGCACCTTGATATCTAAATTGCATATCCCATTGTTGACCGGGCTGATATAGCCTAGCGGCACTATCGATATAGTTTGCTTAAAGGCAAGAGGATTCAACTCCTTCTGCGGTCACGTTTTTCGATCCCGTCCTACGATACATTTTCGTTTTTTTAAGACAAGGGGCTCATTTGCATTGTCAGTCGCATCAACGCTGCCCATAATGAAAAAAAAAAAAAAAATCGAATCAATACTGTTGTGCCAATCCTACAGACAGTCTTCCATTTCCCACAGAAGCTGATCCCATTACCGCAACACCAGCTTGGCGTTAACATGAACGAGGTAGCGCCTCTCAAGACAACTCTTCCACCCGGCGACGCACCTCAGGCCACGGTTCCTTGTACTCAGGACAGAGCAGATCCAGCTCGTAAAACCAGTGCTCCAATGACTCTTTATCGTACGGGTTTTTCTTGGCAACTTCCCGAGCCTGTTCGCACCACCGAACCCCAATTCCTTCTGCTCCTCGTATCTCCGCATCCGTCAGGCTGGAACCGGAGAGTTTGTCCAGCTCCTCCTCGATTCGCGGGATCCAGCATTGCCCCCAAAAGTCCGGGAACAGCGAGCGATCCTCCGGGTCGGTCTTGATGAACCCGACAGCTGCCTCCGTGAGTTCTTCCACTAGCTGCCCGTGTAAATGAAGAAGACAAGATTGCTCCTGGTTGATGATGACTATGTCTTTGCTTTCCAGCCATGGCTTTCTGTGACAGAAGCTGAGATGTCCATCTACAGCTAGCATCACCGAGGCTGGCTCGCAACAGGTATGTGTAAGCTCCAGGGCTCCAAATGTAGTGTACCTGATTGCTGCTTTGTACGTTTGTATCGTTAGCTTCATATTGCATCTGTAATAGAGTCTCTCCATCTGAGTTCGGATGTGATTAATGCACCGCTCGCGCTGGTTGCACCTTGACATCATTCCTTTTATCATCCATATGAAAGGATCGCATTGCCCTATTGAGCAATGGCATTCGCACCCGTCTTTGAGATTTTCCCGTAGCACAGTCCCACTGAGCTCTTCGAAGTGATCGGGGTCGTTGAATATGTATGAGCCACTCCCCAATACCCAACCTGCGAAATGTGCAGCATACAGTCCGATATCTGAATCGCTGTGGACATCGGGAGGCTGCGTTGGTAACCGGAAAAACGGGTCGGCCCCGTGTTCTACTAGCCAGCGGAAGTATGATATCCTACCTGGTGCTAATATGTAGTCGAAGGTCCGCACATGGTAAAAGAAAGAAGGGCTTGGGTAGAATCCGTAGCGGAAGAATAGATCGGCCAGACCTATCCCATGAATTTCCCGGAAAATCCAGTCATAGTCGCTTTCCACCCCATCGGTAACAAGACGAAAATGTTGGGTTTTGCGTAGTTGATGATAGGCTTGCTTTATATCGGTGCAACTTGAAGTCGATCGATTACGCTTTGAGAGATATTGGAGGGTCAAATGTGGTCGCATTCGTGATATGCGTGTTGCCCTCATGTGAACGACGTAGCGGCGTCTTGCGAGCTCAGATGCCGGGCGGAAGAGATTAGTAAAACCAATCTCCTTCAAACTGTTTCGCGTTTTTGTGTTACAACCAGCTTCAAGCAAGATATCAACACATTGTGTACAGCCGCAGCTTCGACATCTTTCCGGGCTTGTACCATTGATACACAGGCGACCAGTACACTGCATAGCAACTGTGAGTGCAGTGGTGCGATATATGTTCGCCTTTTCCAAACTACTCAAATCGGCAAATTCCAATAGAATTTGTAAAATTTGGGGTTTGCCTGCTGCGAGGTGAAGCACGGTGTGCCCATAGATGTCGACTTCGGACACTGAACCAGAATAGTGACCCAGGATACGCACGACCTCTTCAGTATCGCTACGGATCACCGCCATGCTCAGAGGCCCACAATCGCAGGCTTCTCCTGGTTAGCTAACGAAACCAAGGATCGGACTTGAAATTAGCATACCTTCCGCATATCCAGGGCATTCCTCGTACAAGTCCAAAATTCCAAAGGTAATATACCAAACGTCCCTATTAGCGCCTTTACCAACGACGCTTGGGGTTCTGAAGACAGGTGGTTGGTTCTCCGGATTTGCCTGGAGTAGGATATTGATAGCGTTCTTAGCCCGTTCCCTATAGTAGTTACCCATCAAGAATAACCATTTTGCACCTGTACCTTATAGTTAGTACTGATTTCCCCTGACAACAGATGGACCAACTTAGGCTGTCAAAGGTAAATTTGGGTACGCCAAATCCGCGTAGCATCTTTACCAGGTCAAAAAAGACGATCATGTCCTTGGAGCCCCGATAGTCAGGTTCTAATCCATCTTCGAGCTTATAAACGATTAGTTTTCAACATAATTTCACGTAAAGACGTTCTGACGTACCATTTTGACGACGCTATGCAACAAGGTTCTATTCCCGCTAGTAACCGCAGTCGGGCAAGCTTTCTTATCATCGAAAAGCCTCACGATAGTCTTGATGCAGGCAATAGCGAAGAGGTCGATACTCCCCTTGTAAGATAGTGTGCAATCCCTCAGCAGTTCTAGGGTACGGAAAGCAGGGTCTGATTCATCGTCAACTGTGGCGTAGTAGCTAAGATTCGGACTGATACTGAAGCCCCCCGCTCCCGAAGTCATCGTGAAGGAGAAGTCGACAGCAGCGTGGAGGATGGAAGCGAGTCCTGAGTACCCGAAGCCTATCGATCGTCGGCTCTTATTTGCTGTATTTGAGAGAGGACACGCTGGCCAATGGCCTTGAACCTCCGATTTCTTCGACAGACGAAGATGGCCTAACCGCGCCCCTTGGATCACCGTCGACCGGTAAGGGCGAGGACAAGTGCAACGGATTCTTCCCACGAGGGAGTCAAATTGCGGGCTCCAGGTGGTGCTAGATGGAAAGGCGGATGGTTGACGGTAACGACCATGGAGCAACTGATTCTGGCGCGGTGCTTGCTTCGCCCCCGTGATAGTATCGCAGAGCTCTCTTAGCGCCGCTGGCTTGCTCGCCGCTCTGGAAACCAGGAGAGTCTCGCGTTGAAGGCTTTCGATTGCCTGGAGCTTCTCCAGCTGTCGATCCATGGTTGCTTGCAGTAAGTCGTGTGAGCGTCTGAAGTCCTCCTGAGCAGCCCTGTCACTCTCTCGCATTTGGGCACTGGTTACTGCGGCGTGCGACAATATTCGATCAGTCGTACTATCGAGTTTACGTTCGAAATGCGGCATCTGATCACGAATCTCGTAAACCGGAGTCAGGGCCGTCGTCACTTCTGAGCGCAGAAGAAGAAGTTCAGAAGCATGGTTGCGGGAGCCCGTTTCGATCGCAGCGAGACTTTCGCTGTGAGAAGTCGATATGTCTCTGTAAAAGGGGTTAACGTGAAGCTGTTGAAGTTTAATCGTATAACGGTCAACCTACAGTCCCAAGCCTGCTAGAGTGAGCTGTAGAATGCCATTAGCATTCTGCAATCGCTGGACGATTACCTTGACCTTTGGGCGGTCAAACGCGTAGGTGAGTTTCTTTTTCTTGTTCTTAAATCGCTGTCTCCAGGTGGTAGTATCACAATCTGCCAGCGCAGCCAGCAGCTCTTCGACGGCCTGGAGCTCTTCCTTGCAGCACTGAGTGTTCTTTTCGATTGCAGGGTCATGTTGGTGGCTTTGAAAGAAGTTGTGGGAAGTGGCGGCCTGGATAGTATCGAGAGCGGCGGCAAGCGCCTCGTTCTGTCGCCTGACAGATGCTAGCTCGTCTCGTCGGCTCTCCAGTGCATCAAGGTAGCTCGCGATGCCCCCTGTAATCTGGAGGCCTAGTGATACGAGGCCGGCTATTGAGGCAGCCAGTCCTACACTCTCTGCTGCCATGGTCTGCGTGGCATTCGCCTCAATTCGGAACCAAACTCTTCAAGTTGGAACAAAAAGCTGGAAATCCTATCGAAAATCTATGTGCACTTCTTCACCCTGGGAAGCAAGAAGGATCTGAAGACGAGAAATACTGGCGATGGAATATTTCGAATGAAATCGAGCCTTGCCCGTAGCTTGCGTGATTGAGGGGGTAGCAGTGGAAATTAATTCACTTTCTCACCGCAGCTGCTGAAGGCCAGGGATATGGCAAATGACGTACAGCGCATGCAAATTGGCCCAATGGGAATTCTCCAAGGTGCTCACTGTCCGTGGCAGTGCTTACACCCTCCTCAGCTGCTTTGAACAGGGCAGCTTTTAGGCTGTGAGCCGGTTCTTGATTGAGAGCCCCACGCCGCCCTGCCATGGCTCGTAGGCACGTCGTTTTGGAATGCTATACAAGCTTGAAAATGTTCACTGTTCTCAGATGTCCTCAAGGGAGAACGAGTATTATTGTTTAGGACGGTGGGGTGGGGGCTGGAGTTGGAGTTGGAGATATGAAAAGGCCGGATCTTGGCTGGGCTGCACGTTAGATCGATTTACCTTAAGTACTGAGCTTTGGGTTGGAGGGCTAGCAACCCCACCACATAAATTTCATCTGGCATACGAGGTGTCATGATTAGCAGGCGACCATTAAAAAAAAACCATCAATCTATTAACTCAAATAATGTTGTGGTATGTCCAAAGTAGTATTGGGGAATAATAACCGGTGAGGTTATTCACACAGCCTTCCTACGCTCATCCTCAGCAGTGCGCGGGCTATATCTGAGGCTCTGTGGCAGTGTACCTCAAGCAATCTAAACTTTAGAATGGGTGCATTCTCTCCAATGGAATGCAAAGTCGCTAGGTACGAGGAGCTACTGTACGCGCAGAAGAAGATGCAGATAAGCCATGCCCACTCCAATCGTGCTGACAGGACAGGCCGAGTTCGTGACGTGGCATGCATCTGCATATGTGGAGTGGTTGGTTTTCAACACAAGCTGATCAATCGCCCGTTTGAGCAACGATCAAGAATGCATCTAGCCAGCGCTTTGAGTTCCGCATCTCAATGCGTCTCTCTCATCTCTTGATCCGTGGGCCACGATTCCACAATGTCTCGATCCACGTCTTCGACAAGTGACAGAAGCTCACAAGAGCCATACCCCAAGAAAGGGAAAACTCGTATTCCCTCTCGGTTGGTCAACCAGCGAGCAATAATCGATCTCGGCTACCCATTCATCGTCGAGGGCGATACTACCGTGCTACAAAAAGCGTTAGGACAAGAGAATATCGACGAACTTCTTCGCCTAAGTGAGGAATACGGACGTCAAGTTGCGGATAATGGTGATGACCAGATCGACGACGAGATTGAGGTGGTCGAGATCAATGCCGGTCCGACATACGCGAATCGAACATCAAGCCCAAGCCCATCAGTCCAAGGTGGGCGGCCACCGACTGGAAGCGTACCGACGAACAAGTTTCAACTGGCTCACTTCGGTGAATCTGATCGTACACCACCCGGAGGCCAAGCTTTTCTGAATGGTGTGCTTCCACTCAACGTTGGAGAACGTTCCTCGACTGTCGTCCAACCATGCTCAGGATCATCGGACACCCAGAGGGCTTGGAACCAACCCAAGTCGTTTATGTGTGATGGCTCAATATTTGCCGAACTATTCGACATTCATGCCGCTGAGTATCATTTGAACCATTCCGGTGGCCACAAGGTCACTTTGTACTGCCCAATCCGACCGCAGAGCCAAGATGCAATGTTGCCACAGGTGAGAATGAGATGGTTGTAAGTCACGTTACCTGCACAAAGATCATAACGAAAACCATATGGGGGCCATGACTGACCGTGCTACCCAAGACATTTACAGGGGGTTCCGTCGAAACTAGCGGTATTGGAAGTAAGTGATTCATGCTAGCCTTGACCTGACGAATGAATAGATTCCAACTAACGATGATCGCAGGAGTTGGTCGCAGACTGCCCCTTTATCTCCCAAGATCTCAAATTGGTCGCATTGAAGGTTTTGATGGAGGTAACCCAGCGATGCCAGAAAGCCTCTGAGCTGGGAGCAGAGGTTGAAACAGGAACAATGATTCGTTTCATTGGACGACGGTATACATCCTGTTGGAGTCACCAAGCGTCAACTTGGGATACAGAACCAGTCACGTTCCTTTCCTCTCCATTCCTCCATTTCCCTGAACAATCGCTGGGTGGCTCAACCGGGCCTATCAAGACTCTACACGAATATCTATACTACTATGATACTGGCAGCATGCGATATGAACAGCTGGGCGCGCATGGTGTAATACTTGGACAGGAGACTGCATCACGGACCCTGCATGTGCCGAGTACATGGTCTCTCATAATCGGCTCGGGTAAGCAAAAGTCTCTGTCACGTATGTGGATAAAACTAATGGCTGGTAACCAGCCCTTTTCATTACATTTTCACCACTTCCTTCGCGAGAGGCCTTGGGCGAGAACATTACCTTCGACCAAAAGTCCCAGAGCTCGACGCATGGTATCCATACTGTGCGGATAATTGATGAACGGAACCAGTGTCGTTATCATATTGTAGTGGATCAGGAATACAACTTCGTGGTAAGTCCGACATCAGTTCTGAACACCCAGTACTCGACGTCGATATATACTCACAAGCAAAGGACTTCTTGAGACACGCCGCAGACTTGACACAGCCCGATGGTATCGATGCATCTAACTGCATTCTCACAGATGAAGCAGGGAAAGTCGTCGAACCAGCATCGTGGCTATCTCTTCTGGCTTCTGGTGAAATCGAGAACCACATATTCCGGCTGCGACAAGCAGATGCAAAACCAACCCTTGATGACGAACGAAAGCTGAGAAACTTCTCGATGAGGCTTTTAACAAATGGATCGAGCTTCTCGGAAGATCTTGAACGAGCTTTGGCAAAAAGGTACGCTGACTCTTGACAAGAGGCCAATGCCAAAATATTTGGAATTTCATCAATTGTGAATCTAATGATACTGAACAGCGAACCCTATCAAAAACAACCCTTGCTATTGGAGTACCGTGTACGACGACAAAAATGATCAAATTGCAGTTTACCGTCCAGAAACCCGGCTAGGGGAACCTGATACTGAAGAGATCTACGGTTCACAATCTTTGCTGAGCGAGCATTTGGCCCCGAAGTCACGGCAAGACGGCATAGAGACCATATGGGAGGGGTTCTCTGTCGAAGAAATTCTGCCAGATGATCCACAAGCCACGTGGTCAGCAATGAACATTCCACCGGCCAGGGCTTCAACTTCCTCACCAGCCTCGTTTACGCGGACCAGAGAGAGGCCCATGTCGGGCGCGCGTTCCAAATCTAAAAAGGTGAACTTCAGAGGGGATGGGAGTTCGGACCAAACCCATCAGGCGGTTCAAGGGTCTGATCGCATGTCGGCCTACACGACAAACACGACAAACGGTTCTGTTGCCCCACACGTTCCTTTTCTCACGTGGAAGATGGATGGGCCAGACCAGACAAGAACGAAAATCAAGCAGGACCAGACTTTGGTACAGCTCCTGAATGAGATACACAGATCCATGATGTCCGGCAGGTGCAGAAAGATATACCTAGGAACATTCCAGTGCACGGCACAAAGTGTGGCCAAGAGATGGCTGCCACTAGAGACTAATAAGCCCAGCTCCGCAAAGGGCGTCAGCACCTCTCCACCAGAAGGCACAGGACCTCTTGACTCTGCTGCTTCTTCGGGCCTACCCAACCCTGAGAACAAAGAATCAGACGTGGAAGAAGTGGCAGGCCTCTTGTCTGCAACGGTACAGACATCAACAGAAATCATTGGGGATTTTCTGCCAACGACTGATAGTTGCTCCATCCACCCACTGGTCATGAGGTTGTGGGGAGCGGTTGAGACAATCCTCCGAGTACTATGCCCCCCGCCTTGGTATTTGTTGCTCGAGTTTAATGCTGACTCTCCACACAGCAAATTCGGCTGGCTGCGGTCAGAAGCAGTCCAAAAGAGAGGTGTTCTTGGGCGATCATATCAGAGGAGGTCTCTGAACTTGAGGGTGAGATGTCGGATAAGAGTCTTCCCACCCAAAACTGCCCGAAATGCAGCCAGAATTTTGAATATCAAGATCTGCAGAGCGCTGTCGACCACTTACACCAATATCACATCACCAATTGTCCCAAGGCTGCTGGCCCAGCGGGCCTAGTCGACGACCCGTGTGTCGGGTGGGTACGTGAAACGGGCTGCGATATTATAAACCTCCCGGTACAAACCGACGATAGCATCGCCCCGGCCATACGAACGTTCCTCGATGCTATGAAAGGAGTGAGAGAAAAGACCCGCGACTTGCACTTTTCGATTCGCAGCACATCCAAAGGGGACGGCAACATGCCTTTGCTCACCAACCTAGTCCTCGCCTTCGAGAAACTTGTTGGGAGGTATACTCTCATAGCCAAAGAGATGTCCTGGATCAACAGGAACGGAGCGCAGTCTCATCAAGATACAGTCGACCCTCGGATGATACAAGTTATCAAGGACTGGGGCGCCCAAGCCGAGCAAGACATTCACGAGCTTCTGAAACTGGCCAAGAGGGACGTTATCCTGTTGGGCTCCAAAAACCATAACATCGACAAGCTCATCATCGCGCCTGTTGGCCCGGAGTTCCTTCTCACCGCCCTCCTGAGAGATGTGCAGAATGACACCATACTGCAGGGGACGGGACAAAAAGTCGACATCGTCAAATACTACCGAAACCTGACCAACAAAACCCGATTCGGTGCGGTTCGGGATCCAAAGCGGCAGAGATTCCTGGAGATCTCGGCGCTGGAAGAGGAGCTCGAGGCCCTTCGAAAGGTCAACCGGGTTCAGAAGCGCCTTTTTCTCGCATGGGAGCGGATGCTGCGTCCCGACGGCTTTCAGTCTGCCACGACCGAGTGGACCTACGTCAAGGACCGACAGGCCATGTATCCGCTGGAATCCAAGCTGGTCGCGTCCCACGAAACCAAGCTCACCGACGATGATAAGTCACTGGAGGGACTGCAAAACATCGCGAGAGGGTTGCGATACGATCTGAAGCAGAGCATAGAGATTCTCGAAGAAGGTCACGGCAAAGCCATTCGCGTGTTTACCATCGTCACTCTGTTCTTCCTGCCACTGTAAGTGCGCGGCGCTCCAGATGGCGATATTGATTGCCCAAATTCTTTCTATGTGCTATTGCTAACATCGGAGCTACAGGTCCTTTGTCACGAGCTTCTTCGGGATGAACACCACGGACGTTCGCGACACCGACTGGGACCAGAGGATGTTTTGGGCCTGCGCTCTGCCCGTCACTGTTGGAGTTTTGACCCTGGCTTTCGTCTATGGCTACAAGTGGGATATGATCACTGAGGCGTTATCTCGAAGACTTCTTCTTCCGGCGGCGAGGGCGAAATCGCCTTATCACATATTGGAGGACGACTTGATACCTTTGACGGGCGCCAAGAATCAGGACAGACCAAAGCGATCACGGGCGCATGCAGAATCATCCTCCAAGACACGTACCCAGCTATTTGTTTCGAAATTCAAGAACAAGACAGGCACGAAGTCGACCCCTATCCAAAGGCGGCAAACGGGAGACAGTTTGTTATACTAGGTAGAGTAGGCTTAGCTACCACCCCCCTCACATATGAAAGTACTGTAAGTATTGTTAGCTATGACTACGTGGCGTTATCCTACTGTGTGTTTCATTCCTGAAGCTAGCATTTTTCTATTTTGGGAAAGGCTCAAATCATACGCAGTTCCAGTTCCAGTCGCCGTAACGAAGGCTATTGTGGATGTATTCTCAAGACAACTTCTTTACCTGGCAAAGCTCAGCATGCCAGGGTTCCTTGCAATCGGGAAAAATCAAATCTAGCTAGTAAAGACAGTACTCTGTACACACCTTTCTCGACATCCTGTCCGCCCCACCGAACCCCAATTTCTCCCGCCTCTCTTATCCCGGCACCCGTCAAACTGGAATCGGAGAGTCTGTCCAGTTCTTCTTCCGTTCCAAGATTTCAGCATTAGTTCCAGAAGTCCAGGGATAGCGAGCGACCCTCAAGCCAGCCCGGGTGATCTCGCAATCTTGTTCTCCTCGCTTCTGCGCCGAAAGCCGAAATGAATCGAACTGGCGCGTGCAAATGGGGTCTGCCGTCATTTGAGCACCACGCATTTCATAGTCGGATTGCCAGCGTGCCAAGCCACCTTGGATATTTTGCCCATGCCGACCCGCTTCGCAAACAGCCCGTCCTCGTCCCATACCACGACCATGACATTGTACAAGGGAAACCCCGCGATGTCGATCCTGGGGTCGTTGCCCCAGTACTGGGCCTCGGACAGGAGCACGAAGTCGTACGCGGGAGTCGCGATGTCCTTGCCCTGGTCCGTGGGAACCACGTAGCCCACGACGTTGTCGGCGTCGTCCAAGATCTCGGCTTCCTTGATCAGGAGCGTCTTGGCCTTGAATGCCTCCCCGCCCGCGCCCCGTTCCCAGAGGTGTTCTTCTCTGGGTTCTTTACCGCGGAGCCGAAACGACGCCGCCGCGGTCTCGCATACTAGGTGGCGGTCCTTGAGTGGAGCGCCATCCGGCACCTGAGGGGGGCCCGGGTCTGCGTCCGGGTTCCCCCGAGGGTTCCTCCACTGGCGAGCCCGTTGGAGGAATTCCAGCTGTATTGTTGAATCCCGATCACCAAAGGCCATGCCTAGCCCGTGGCCATTCACAGGAACAAGCTTGCCTGTCGGCTCGGGACTTTTTGCCCGCTCAGGGATTCTTGCCAGGTCAGGGAATCTTGCCTGCTCAGGACTTTTGAGAGTGATCGGCTTCGAGGGCACCGGTGGCGCCCTGATGGTTCCCGATTTCGGTCTCCCCGGAGGCAGCGGTGGCGCTCTGCTGGGTTCCGCTTTTGGGCCGCCCCCCGAGAGCAGTGGTGGTGACCCCTTTCCCAGCCACGACCTTCTCTGCGACCGCTCCGGTTGTTCGACCCACTTGTACCACATGACTAATGGCTTGACGCGCTCCTCTGCAGCATTGCCCGTCGCCAAGAACTTCCGAAGAGAACAGTCGTCGTTGCCCGACACCCTGAATGTCTCTTCCATACGTACCCCTGGCGAGTCTTGGTAGACATTGCCTCCGGGAGGACCTTTGTTAACCTCCCAGCCTGCCCACGACCAGCTGGGGTAGGTACTTTGCATTCTCTGGGTCAGGTATGTTCCCGAATCTGCCGGAGGCTGCCACAGTAGCGCAAGGTCGAGGTAGTCCTCTGGCAGGCCGTAGAGAGTGTGGCTCTCCTTCTTCCGGGGCTCTGTACTTCTCATGTCTTCTAGGACTGACAAAAGCCCTAGTACGCCATCCAAAATGTCGGTAGAGTTGGTCATGTTCCGACTAGTGTATTGCTCCAGTAGCTTTGCGTACTGATCGAAGAAGGGCGACCTTAGTAAGACTGGGTCGCCTTGCCAGTTCTTCTCGATTGGGCCAGGGCTACAGGAGGGCATCGAAAGGAGTGGCATCGGGGCTGGGCCGTTTCCTGCGTGGACTGCCGGCATATCCTCACGCAGCACCCCGTGCCGACAATGGAAGCTGGCAAAGGTCTCTCCGAATACAAGCATTCTCTTGGACAGAAGCTTCTCTTGGAGCGTCCAGCCCCGGGCATCCCACTTGCCGTAGGACGCATCGTACTCCACGGGTAGTAGGATGTTGATGTCTCCTTTCACCTCTCGGGCCACCTGCTGAGCCTCTCGTGAAGAGGATACGCCCGCCAAACCAGCATTGGCGTCTTCCCCGGCGGCTGCGACAATGGTCACCGAGGCATGGCCGTAGATACTGTCCATCTGGGTGATCTGCGATTTCTGACGAGGAGATGCCCGTTCGCCGCGTCGGTCGCCCTGGACGACGCAGAGGCTGTCGACCCAGAGGTACCGCATGCCTAGACGCTTGGTGACTTCCATGGCATCTTTCACCGTCTTCCCTAATTGGTCAGATGAGGTCCAACGACCGAGAGCCTCGATACCCAGCTCTCGGAGGTGCAGGGTCTTGCTCCCGAATTCGCCCCAAACGTAGGAGAGAGCGGCATACTCCAGTGTGTCCTCCTCCCGCCTTGACAAGTCGCGGCTGATATTCTCGGCCTGGAGAACCCTGAACCTGTCGTCTAGCTGGTTGATCTCGACTAGTCGAAAGTCTTCTCCCGCGGGTGGAGGTAGCCTGGTAGACCAATCCGGCTTTGCACAATCGTGCCCGTGGCTTCCACGGCAATGGTCCATCCATTTGCGGCAGTCGGCCTCGACGTTGACCTTGTCCGTGAGGATTTTGCCATACGTCAGACTCAGTCCGTATTTCTGGTAGTCCGACGCGATTCGCAGAATGAAGGAGCTGAGGACCGACAGGGGCGCCTCCTTTCCGAATCCCACGACTGAAACGTGCAGAAAGGCTCCGTCCTCTTGGGTGTTGTTGTGTATACTGATGGTGACCACGACCGGCAACTTGTGTTTCTTGAGTGCCTCTTTGGTAGAATCAAGGATCGCGCTAGGATCGGATTCGGTTGCTCGCTCGTCGATGTGGTTAAGGCTTTCGCAGAAGGGGTTACCCTTCTTCAGGAGTTTATCGATGGTCCCTCCTTCCGCCAATATCTTAAAGGATTTGTCGGGAAGATCATCGGGCATGTGGTCTATGATTGCTGGGTGCTCGAACGGATCATGGATGGAGATGGCATCAAACAATAAGCTGCAAAACTTGCAGCCATCGTCTTGATGCTTATTCCCAGGCTTTTGGCGGTGCTTGATGACGTGGAAGAGAGCGATGATGGTCTCAGAAGCTTCAGTGCTTGAGCTGGAACCTGACGTATTCGGCGAACGGAATTGGTCGAAGTCCATCTCGGAACACTTTTTACAGAGACCGACTGGTTTCTTGAGGAAGAGAGACATCTTGGCTTCTGATAAGATACCAAGACCTAGAAGGGGGCTAGTGGAAGAGAGAGGCAGGGAGTTCTTGTTGGATCGGAAACGAAAGAATCTCGAGGTTTCTGTTCTTGGTATTGAACTTTCGGTTCGATACCAGCCAAGCCAAGAGAAACACAAGACTCAGAGAGCAAGATACCCTCGAATAAAGAGACTCGAGGTGTCGAGGGGAGAAAGGGAATGTAATAAATTCCAGTGATCAGGTACTCAGGGGCTGGGCCAAGCCCCAGTTCCTGATAAGGCTGTGGGACACGTAATGTCGAAATGTTTGTTTCTACTGTATGACTCCATGGCTGCCTATCAGTGGAAGAACATAGAAAAAGTGATCGTTCTCACGCCAATCACTTGCAGAAGTTGGACAAGCCAAGCCGAAGTAATGCAGTGGCCATGATCCTTATTTGCTCCCCTTTTCCTAATTCAGATGCCTATTGGTAGGCGTTACGACAGTGAAGGAGATTGGGCAGACCATTTTCCAAATATAGAGCAGCCTTGCCTTACAGCCCTCCGTACAAGCGTTTACCAACACGAGGCTGTGATCCTAAATGTATATCGCTGCGGCTTACCGGAGTTTTCTTTTTGTCGTCGTTGCATGATACAACATCAGCGAGAGGCGCCAAAATGTTACAAACGGTCAGGTCTTGTCGGATGTTGGGCTGCCGGATCTGCCGAGGCAGCAGCAAGCAGCAAGTGTGGTATCACAAAGCGCCATCGTTGCCGCCCATAGGCCACACTAGGCGTCTGGTTCGTATAACAAAGAGAGCAACGGCGATCCAAGCTGCAAATAGTGCCACAGCCCCTTTCGATGGACCGGAGTACGTACAGGAACTATATATGAGATATAACATCTGATAGCCTTAATGATTATAGCTAAACTAAGCTGTTAAATCCAATTAGTATTCTACAGCCGCTGGACGATCCTTTGGACTTCGAGGGGGGGTCCAATGAGTATGTGAGTTTTCTCTTCTCGTTCTTTATTGGCTGCCGTCAGGTCGTAGTATCGCAAGCCGCTGGTGCGGCCCGCAGTTCTTGGACGGTCTGTAGCTATTCCTAGAAAACAGAGTATTCTTCTGATTAAGGAGTCATGTCGCTGGGCCTAGAAGGAACTGTGGGAAGTAGCGGACTTGACCGATAGAACGATGTGCTTGCGGCCGCTTATGACACAATCAAGTCAAGGTAACTCGCGCTGCCGACTGTGATCTGAGCCGACTGTGATCTGAAAGCCTAATGGGCAAAACCGGCTATTGCGGCATCCAGCCCTACGCTCTCTGTTCCCATACCCTGGTCGGCATTAGCCTGAGTTCGGAACCAAAGGTGCTCGCCAAGCCGAAACAAGAAAGGTTGGCGATCGGGTATCTCGAATGCGATCGAGCCTTGTCTGTAGCTTGCGTGCTAGGGGGGCAGTGGAGATGAGTTCACAATCCCACTGCAGCTGCCAAGAGCCGGGGATATGGTAAGTGGCGTCCCAGTGGATGCGAGTTGGCCCAATTGGCCTTCTCCAACGTGTTGCCCACGGCAGAGCCTACGCCCACCTGAGCCGCTTTACAAACGACACCTCTTGGCCATCTGCCGGTTCTTGATCGAGAGCCCCGCGCTGCCCGGCCATTGGTGGTTTTGATCTCTTGGCAGCATGGAGTTGGAGGCAGCAGAGGAAGGCAAGGGAACACGACAAGGATTTGGCTTGTTTGCTTCAGACGGCACCGCGTGGTCGCCGATGACAAGACCTCAGCCTTACGCATCCATGTACAGCCTAGGAGGTAGTGAAAGAGAACTTGAAGGTGCTACCGTATCTTGCGAGAAGGATCGCTGGCAAGGTTGATATCAGCCTATTAAATCACACCAGGAAGATACTGCCAAGAGTAATTCATATGGCAAGGGTGGGAGCCCAGTTTCCGGGGACATAACAGCAAAGCTATTATTGAATGGATACAATAATTTTCTGAAGACGGAAAACGCAATTCGAGCCTAGGTTTCATGAGTTCTATTGGCGTTTGCTCTTGGCAAAGCGCTGCGTAATTGGAAGGCTGTACGAGACGGAAATATTTTCAGTATGACTCGACGCCAGCGTGATACTAATTGGGTATCTCTTAGCGCGCGGCTCCTGTTCCTATTTCTGATTTAACCTACCGAGGCAGGTATCAGCAACAGACAAATCATTAGGACCCCTTTTTGCTTTCTTTTTTCGGATCATACCAAGCTCCCCTGACTGCGTCTGCAGCAATTGCGGCCCCCAGTAACTCAGCTACAAATCAGTAGGGACAAGATGTGCGAGTGATTCGTCATAGTCTACTGGAGATGCTAGCCGTACATTCAGGGTTGGATCGTCGGGCTTTCTGCACTGCCAAGATCTGTGGCGGTTACACAGGCTGTGACCACAAGATTGAAGAGGTCTTCCCGGACCCGGTAAGTTTCCTGAATTCCCCATGGCTCCGACTGGTCAAGGATGACAAGTTCTGGCTGGGAATAGAACATTACTGGCAGAAAAATACGGGATCTTGGAAGGTCTCTGGCGGCGGAGGCTATGGCTGCCACCCTAAGAGGAAGACTGGCGCGGGGGCCGGGAGGTATTGTAACATTGCCAAGAATGGCAACGTGTGTGAACGACTTGGCCTCTTTCCTCCGCGAATTTTGATCCTGAAGCTATTTGGATTCTGAAGACTTGGGTTTATTTCTTAGCTTGTCCTTAAAAGATAGATCTCCACTATCTGTCTACCATGCACTCGTTCAGGGCCTCTCCCCCAGCTTCATACGTGCTCGTACAGCCACTCAAGCAGAAGACGAAGACACAGCCGCCGCCTTGCCATCACCCGCGAACCCGTCCGTCCGGTACATGGCCCTGGCCCTCCGCGTGACCCACTCGGCGCAGCTGATCTCGTCGTAGCGCTTGGCCTCGCCCTCGGCGACGCAGCTGTCGAGGACGCCGCAGCTCTCGTCCCAGTTGAAGCCGACGAAGAAGGGCATGCTGACGCGCTCGCGCCCGCTCCAGTTCTGCGCCCGGTGCACCGTGCTGATGTACCGGTCGTTGGTGATGCGCTGCAGGTAGTCGGCGATGTTGACCACCTGGAGATGTGTTAGATCGTATGTGTAAAATCCTGGGAGGAGGCTCAACTTACGAGGGTGCCTTCAATGGGCTTGGCGTTGATCCACTGGCCCTGTCGGTTTAGGACTTGCAGACCCCCGTTGTCGTCCTGCCAGAGGATGGTGAACAGCTGGAAATCCGTGTGCGACCCGATGGATACCTCCTGCTCTGATTGGGGCCTTGCCGTAGCTTCGTCCCCCTTGGGCTTGGGGATTGGAGGATAGTAGTTCATAGCCAGCACGGCGTCCGGGTATGTGAACTTGGAGTCGAAGAAGTGCTCGTCCAAGTCGAGGGCCAAAGCGAAGGCGCGGACCAGGGCGCGGGCGAGCCCCAGACAGGCGCGCCAGTAGTCCACGATGGCGGCCTTGAACTGCGGCAAATTGGCCGTGGCCTCCCAGGGGAAATCCTCCGGGCTCAGATGAGCCGCGGCCTCGGGCGGGATCTGCGAGACATCGGCCACGGACGGGTCGAAGCGCGGATCGTAGACCCACGAGAAGCTCTCGCGCACGTCGACCGACTCAAAGGGGTTGATGCGCAGCGTCGCCGGCGGCTTGTAGCCGTTGAAGCGGTGGGAGCGGTCGATGCTGGCGCGCATTTTCACCTCGGCCGGCTGCCGGAAGAAGTCGAGGCAGGCCTGGTGCGCCGCCTCGGTCGTCGGGCGCGGGATCCCGTGCCCCGCGATGTAGAAGAAGCCCATGTTGGTGGCGGCGTCGCGGATCTGGCGCGCGACGGCCTGCCGGTCCGGCAGGGACGGGCTGGAGAGGCCGGAGACGTCGATGACGGGGATCTCGGACGGCTCGGCGTCGCGGAGCGGGGTTTGCAGGACGGTGCGGGAGACTGGGCCGTTCCCGGAGGAGATTAGGAGCTGCGTGGTGGGGATGTCGCCGGTGGCCATGTTTGGCGGATGTTCGTGGTCAGCAACGGTTTTGGGGTCTTAGACTTGATCCTTGTCTGGGTTATACGACACAAACATCTCTGCAATGCTGGAAATGATTGAGGTCACGTTTCCTTTGCCCTCCTCGTATGGTGCGCCGATCTATCGCAATGCAGCGATTCATTGGCTTCGTGTTCCCTCAAAAGCATGATAGTCAGACGCAGCTGCGTTACTTCCCATCCGATTGAGTCAGGTTTGTCGGACCAAGCCGACGGCCGGTCTATCCCGTTGTCTTTATCAGCGCTATGGATTCGTTGGAACACCCCCGCCTCCCCACCTGGCACCCCAGATTACGCTAACGTCCACTAATGCCAGCCAAGTCTTTAGCGAAGACCCTTCTGTTCAACTGGAACCACCACTGATTGAGATTCCACTCCCTCCAACCGCTGCACGTCGCTGCCGCCCTTGTTTTTGCCGTGGTGTTCGGCTCGCAGCTCCAGAACCCGCACCAGCACCACCCAAATGCACATCCCCACGACGAACGCCAAGCTGGCCTTGAACCCCTTGCCGAACGCGGGAGCATCGGTGACGGGATACAAAAACTGCTGCATGACAGCCGACACGGCCCCGCCCCACGAATTCATAATCGCCAGCGTCAGGGCGCGCACCTGGCTGTCGCCGCCCGTCAGCAGGTTGGCCCAGCTGTAATAGATGGGCGACAGGGGCCCGTCGAGCCCCGCGAACATGTACGCGACGACGCGCAACCCTAAGGGGATCCGCCACACCACCAGGCAGACGGTGCCGAAGAGCAGGAGGGCGAGGTTGAGCAGGACGGCGGCCATGCGCCGGCCCGTCGTGTCGACGTAGACGTTGAGGAGCAGCACCATGACGATGTTCCAGCCGTTGATGGCGGTGGGGATGTTGTTGACTTCGTACAGGGTCCAGCTGTGCTCCGGGTCGTTTTTGAGGTAGAGCTGCATCACTGTGTTGGCGACCTTGCCGACGGTCGTGTTCCAGAACCTGTGCATGGGATGACGCGTGAGTATATTCGAGTCGAATCTACGTCCACACAACAGGGTGCTCGGGGTGTCTAACTTACATCCACAAGACGGTCAGGACATAGACTTGCCATGACTTCACACTTCTCAGAAACAGGTCCCAGGTGAAATTGGACGTCTCCTCCCGGCCGTCTTCGGCGAGTCGCTCGATGCAGCGGGCCTTATCCTCGGCGCTCAAGTAGAAGGCCTTGGTGGTGTAGGGCGTGTCCGGGAAAAATATTACACCGTAAGCGGCGACTGCGATCGTGATGATGCCATCAATGATGAAGACCCTGCATCAGTGAGTTAGCACGAGTGCTTTCAATTACCAATGGGCTGGTCTTGAGGGTAGGACCGGGCTTGTCTACCATCTCCATGCTGAAATTCCATTCGTGCCATCTAGGCTGGCCAGGACGGCACTCTGGAGGTACCCCGATATCATGGTGCCAACATACGCGGCACAGGCGAAGATGGCCGCTCGCTTCCCCAGTTCTGTCCGCTTATACCAGGACCCCAGGACATACTGGATCCCAACGAAGCAGGAGCCCTCCAAGAAGCCGACAATGAACCTAATGGGGTATAGCTAACAGCAATCATCGGCATCAGTTCATACAACATGGATTATTATTTGCTCAATTGAAACTCATATTGACCTACCTGATTTACGCTGGTGACCGCATACGTCGCAATGGTCAAAACCCCCCATACGAGCTCCATCCCCGGCAGCAGGAACCGCGGCGGGACCCAGGTCAACAGCAAATTGGCGGGGATGGGCCCCAGGATCTGGCCGACGGCGAAGCAGGTCTGCGCGAGGTTAAACTCGGTGCCGTACATGGCCAGGTCCTCGCGCATGCCGCTGACGTAGGCGTTGCTCAGGTTGGACTGGTCGAGCCATTTGGTGAAGTAGGCCAGGCAGCCGTAGGTCAGGATGAAGAAGTCGATCTTGAACAGCAGCTTCTTCTCGGCGCGCGGGGTGCCCCGGGGATGCCAGATGAAGAAGCCCGGGCGGTCTTTGGGGGAGTAGGAGGAGGCGAAGAGGTTTTTCGCGTAGTAGGATAAAGAGAGGGCCATGGCGATGTTTGGCTTGGATGGAAATCAGCTTTACAATGAGATTCCGCCGCACCGACAGCTTCTCCGATAATATGGTGCCTAGAATGCAAAATGCAGGCACGTCTTGAGATTCATCAAGAGTCTAAAGACAATACCACGACCATGAGAACTGGTGATAGTATTATGCAGATGCATGGCTATCAATTCAAAGATTTACGAGGTAACATATCCACTCACTGTAGCTGGTGAGCTTACTTCGGTATGGGCTCCCGACGCTCTCATTTCGATGCTGGCTGGGCGTTATCACTGTAACCCAGGTCATAGCCCAGAAACGCAGGTAGCATCCCCACTCGCGTGGCTATCGGAACCAAGGGTGAGGACCAGATAGGGGGGTTCCGTCGGTCGGTTTGCGACACTAACGGTACCCGGCTATCGTGTGCGGCACCCCCTGTGAGGGGCGGGGACTGCGGGGAACCTTCCGGCATTTGGGGGTTATCCGTTCAGGGCAAAACCACACACCTTGAGACATGCGAGCACAGACTCGACCGAGTACGATGAATCAAAAAGCCAGTAGAGTTCGTGTGTGAGAGAAGCAGAGTTAACCAAGTCCAAATTAAAATGGCAGAAGTTCTCGCCCCAGTGTCATCGGCCACCCAACCCCCTGCCGTGCCCGGCCAGGTTAGTTGGCTATCACTACACTTCACGCTCATGTAGGATTCTGGGACATACTAACAACATGTCCAGGACAAGAAGTACGTCTACTTCCACTCCGGATCCGAAGCGACGTATCGCGAGGTCTCGGACACACCTTCGCAGTCGTTCACTTCGATTCCGACCGTGGACCTCGCAGATTTGGACAGCAGCTCTCCCGAGGCGCGGCAGCGGATCGCTCGCGAGATCAGCAATGCCTGCAGAAACTGCGGTTTCTTCTATATCAAGAACCACGGCATTCCCGAGGACGTCGTCCGGCAGGCCTTCGCGCTGCTCCGGCGCTTCTTCGCCCTCGACCATGAGGCCAAAATGGAGGCCCACGCGCAGAAGAACCCGGCGATTCGGGGGTACGAGCCCATGCTGGAGACGAACTTGGATCCCCGGACTAAAGGAGGTAAGTCCTCATTCAGGTACCTCGCTCCGCACTGGAAGTCAGTGGCACTGACGTGTCGGTCGAAGACATCAAAGAAGCCTTCACCATGGGCGACTGCTACCTGGAACCCGAACAAGACTACACGGGCAAAACGGGTGAATCCGGACCACCACCCAACGTAACGCAGCCACAGAACATATGGCCTCCGCAGGCCCCTTGGTGGCGCGAGGGGCTCTACGATTACTACGCGCATGTATTGCCGTTGTCCCTCAAACTGTTGCGCGTCTTTGCCCTGGGGTTCGGGCTGGACGAGGCCGCTTTCGACCCCATGTTCCGCTTCCCCATCACCGGCATGCGACCCCTGCACTACCCACCGACGCCGGCCGCATCTTCTATGGAAGGGAATGAGAATGTAGGACTAGGTGCCCATTCCGATTTCTCCTGTAAGTTCGCGGCGGCAGCATTACTTATCCGAGCACATTTCTCTCGTCAGACCCCCCTCCCCCTCAATCGACTATGGAAGCTAACCATCGATCGATCGACAGGGCTCACCCTAGTCCTCCAAGACGACGTCCCCGCCCTCGAGGTGCTGAACCAAGACGGCCACTGGGTCGACGCCCCGCCCGCGCCGGGCACCTTCGTCTGCAACGTGGGCCAGTACCTCGAGCGGCAGAGCAACGGGCGGTACCCCGCCACGGTGCACTGGGTGCGCAACAAGACGGGGCGGGAGCGGTACTCGCTGCCGTTCTTCCTGACGCCGGGGCCCGAGGTCGATCTCGAGGTGCTGCCGTGTTGTTACGATAATGATGATGATGATGATGGTGCCGATCAGGGGAGCTCGAAGAAGAAAAAGTATGATACTATCAATGTGGGGGACTTGTATATTCGACGTGTTCTTCCAGCGCGCACGAAGCATCCGACTAGCATCAAGTACCGGGATGTGCCGCAGGAGGAATGGAGTTACGACATGCTGCTTTCATGATAGGCCTTGGTTTGGGGTGCTTTATTCGTATCTCAACCCTTCGAACACTTCCAAAGACGGGCGGCAGGGATTGGCATTGGCATGTTTTTCATCAACGGTATATCAGGATACGTTTGAAAATGGATGTCAGGGATGGAGACACTTCCTTTTGGGGCTCATTGAGGGCAGGGAACAAAAGAGGCTGCCACCAAAGTACCCATTTCTATTTTGATCATTGTCCTCCCTTGCAACTGTGTAGTACGAAGGATTCCATTGTCAAATCCGTCAGAGGAGGAACCAAAGATAGACAGTCATGTCATATCCATATGTATATAAGAGGGAACAGGAACCTACTTACAACTACCCATTCAATCATCCATTCACAAGCACACACATACACACACAATCAAGCACTTACCAAGAACTTACCAAATACAAAACCAAAATGGCTGACCAAACACCCTCCAACACCGGCAGCGATGCCGGTATTGTTCGACTGGACGAGTTCTGCAACTGCACCGACAAGTGCACATGCCCCGGCGAGTACAGGGCGGGTCCCGTCGCGCGTAACTCCCAGCTCCGCGAGCTCTGCCGCACTCTTTGGCCCGACGCGATCCACGAGAAGACCGTCTTCGGCCGCGAGCTTGATCACGACTTCAACCTCCACTACCCCGTCGGACTCACCTACGAGGACGAGGGCAAAGAGAACCTCAAGTTCGTCGTCGTCCAGATTCCGCTCTACCACGAGGATGTCGAGAAGTACGCCCAGAACCTGCGGTACCTTGACAAGTTTCCCGGAATCCGCAGCCTCGTCCCCAAGGTCTTGCAGTTCGACACCACGCGGGACAATCCATTGGGCCGCCCCTACCTGGTGCGGAGCTCCCTTGCCGGCAAGCCCCTGAATGAGCTGTACAACAAGATGACCCCGGAGGAGAAGGTCTTGGTCGCCGCCGAGCTGGGCCGGACATGGCTCAAGCTTGAGGGCGTAGGCGGCCTGTACAGCGGGAGTCACGTCCCTATTGGCCAGGACGAAGAAGCCGAGGAGGACGACGAAGTTGCCCCGCAGTACAAGTCGATGATGCGAATCAAGCCGTTTGGTTTGGTAGAGGATGAGTACAACGACAAGCTGGACTGGGACAAGATCCGCGACTCCATCGCGCAAGGCGAGGACAAGGACAGAGACCAGGTCCTGGACCGGTTCAACCTGCTGGAGGACATGCCGGCCATGACGGCGCGCGAGATCCTGCTCCTGACGTTCGAGCGCCGCATCCAGCGCAACCGGCACTGGGCCAACCGGGCGTGGGAGAACGACCACCTCGAGCCCGCGCTGGAGATTGTCCGGGACCTCGTCAACAACGAGGCCAACGCGGCCGTCTTCCCCCGCGACGGGTTCGACACCGGCCTGTACAACCCGGACCTCCTCGCCGCGCCGCACAACATCATGATCGACTTCGACCACGAGGGCAAGCCTGTCGTCGCCGGGCTCGCGGACTGGCACTTCACCGAGTGGGCGCCCCGCTTCACCACCTGCCAGCCCCCCGCCTGGCTCTGGACCCCGGGCGCCGTCCACGACGCCGAAAACCCCATCCCCGAGACGCACGACTTCGTCTACCCCAAGAGGGAGCCGCTCGACGCCGTCCAGCCCGTCCACGACGCCGGACAGGCGGTCAAACGCGCCTTCGACGACGCGGCCGGCCAGTACTTCCAGGCCGCCGCCTACAACCCGGACGCCGTGTTCGCGCGCCGGTACTTTGTGGTCGCCGCGGACAACACGGGCTGGTCGTCTTGCGAACTGAAGGAGCTCGACTACCTGGCGCGGGAGTGGGTGGAGCGCAAAGCGCGGCACGACCGCGTCTTCGCCATGTACCTCGCGGCGGCGCGGCGGTCGGGCGTGCAGACGAAGCCCGACGACGGGCCGGGGTGCGAGCTGTGCCGGAAGAGCATCGTCAAGTGTGGCGGGTCCGGTGAGGGGGGTTGCTTGCAGCCGGGGGAGGAAATCGATGGTCGGGCGGTCGCGCAGAAGAAGCTGCTGGCGGCTGCCAAGAAGAAGCTCGAGAATCTCAAGGAGGTGGCACGTGCTATATCTGAGCTTTAGGTTTGGTTCGGTCCCAAGCGTTCACGAGAGTCACGGGGCTGGATTGGAGGTGACAGTTCGTAGAATACAGGAAAGGGCAGGACATCAGCATGGAGATGAGGTAAGTTGTTATGCATAGACCGATGATCTAAACGAAGTTGAGAAATAGCTTGAGCAATTTCCAGACCATTCGGCCATTGTCAAACGTGAATCAAGTGACACTTGTACGTGAAGCTGAATAAATGAAACCATTACATGCATGATATGTAGTGCCGCCAAGTACATAACCCTCGCCATGCTCACAAACACACTCACCCCAACCTCACCTGTCCACTCGCCGTCAGCGTCCTGCTCGCCCCGAGACGCGGATTCGTGTACTTGACCGTAGCCGCGACACTGGGATTCGAATTGCCAGAAACGCTGTACGTAGCCAGCACGAACGTGTTGGCCGGAATCGCAGTCGGCACATCGACAGGTTGGAGCGTCCCGCCGTTCTTGGTGCTGACCTGGAACGAAGCGCCCGTGTACTCCACATCGTCAAAGTTGCTGACATTGACGGCGAGCAGCCGCCCGCCACCGCCGGACGTAGAGGTCAGGGAAACCCACCCGTCGGCCAGGCGGGCGTCGTTGGTCACGGGGCGACCCGCGCGGCGGCCCGGCAGCACGCCCGAGCGGTACGCATTCTTCTGCGCCTCGGCCGAGGTCTTGGTGACGTCGGACACGATGTAGTTGCGCAGGTAGGTGTCGCCCTCGGTCCCCGAACCGTTGGGTTTGCCGTCGAGTCCCTGGCCGGATTTCCCGTAGTTGTCGATGAGCGTGTTGTTGCCCGTGTGCATGGGCCCGTTGCGGTTGGCGACGTACCAGCCCTGGTTGCCAAAAAAGATATTGTTGAGCTGAATGTAGCTGTTGGAGCCCTCGTCATTGTAGAGGCCCCAGTACCCCGAGTCGTAGACGTAGTTGTTGGTCACATAGGTCGAGGGGCTCGTCGATAGCGTGTAGACGCCGCCCAGATCCGTGTGGCTCTGGCCGTACCCGTGCACGAGGTTGCCGTCGATGACGTTGTTCTTGAGCATCGTAGGCGTGCTGTACTTGGGCTGGTACTTGTACAGGCCCCGGTTCACGTACTCCTGGCTGCCGCCGGCGTCGTTAGAGCCCCACCCGTAGCCATGGCAGATGCCCGAATACGGGGTCGTGAAGATGTCGTTGTGGGAAACGGTCGAATATTGCAGGTACGATAGGAAGATGGGCACCGTGGAGCTGAAGAGGGCCGAGTTGTTGGTGAAGATGTTGCCCGAGATGTTGATACGCGTGATCGTCTGGCGTTCGTTGGACGGATGGTGCGCCTCGGCCTGGATGCCGCCCACACTGATGCTGTTGCCCATCACTTGGGTGAAGTATCCGTCCGTGATGGAGATGTCGCTAGCACCGAGGCCGACTTTGGACAAGTGAGCGTTGGGATCATTGCCGACACCGATGCCGCCATTGCCAATCTCTGTAAAGCTGCAGCCCGTCAAGTTGACCTTGGTCGCGGCACTTATCTGAAAGGCACTGGGCATCTGCCACCAGAAAGGACGAGTCGCCTCGTGTTCCGGGTAGGTCTTGTCTTCGCCAATGTAGCCACCTGTCTGCTGATCGGCGAACCCAAGTTTTCCCGGTCGAAGCCAGGTCGAATGGGAAAACGTAAGCCCTTCAAAGTTGATGTCGTGCGCTGGGTCGTCATAGGAGCCGCTGATGGAGATGAGTACCTCCTGCACCCCAAGGCAAGTATCCAATTTGCTCAAGTCTTCTCCGGCGAGGGGCTTGTAGTAGACCTTCCCGGCTTGAGAGTCCAGGAAGAACTGGCCACCTTCCGTTAAGAGGGCCAGGGAATTCTGCACCCAGACCCCGAAGTCCGCAAACGGGTTCGAAACGGTGTCCCAGCCAATGATCTGGTTGGACCAGCTATTCTGCTTCATGACGAGCTCACGGTTCCCGACAGATACGATTGGTGCATACCGGTCGGTGAAGGACGAAATGAAGCGGACCTCGGCGCCAGCAATGCCCTTGGTGTTCATGAGCCAGTCGTAGTTGCCCGAGTTCCATTTCATCGACGTGCTCGTATAACTAAAGTCCTTGCGGTTGGCAATTTTCTTCCGCGCATAATTGGCGGCTTTTCCGCCGACGAACAGATTGCGAGACTGCGTTCCCACCGGGACCGATGCCGAGTAGATGCCATTGTTTCCAGCCGTCCACCCCGTGACCTTCAGACCACCCGATATGGTGGATCCTTTCTCTCCCAGCCAGTTGACCTTGTGTCCATCTTTTCCCGAGTCGGCACTGGTGAAGTTGAGGGGGCCCGTGAGTGGGTAGATCCCGGCTGCGATGTGGACATTGACGTCTTCCGTCAGGGACTTGCTGAGCTGGGCACGAACAGCCTCCTTGGCCTTAGTCACGGTCTTGAAGGCCTGGCTAGCCGACGTTCCTCCGTTGCTATCTGAGCTGTCCAGGGATATGTAGAAGTCCGTAGCAATTACAATGCTGGCCAGGAACGACCCAGCAAGAAGGCCGAACTTCATCTTGGTATGTCCAGGATCAGGTCACAACAAGAATGTTTTCGACGAACATTTCCTGAGATTATAGACTCATGGTCTGGGAATATCTTTGGCTTTATAGATGATAAAATCATCTCTGGCCACGACGGTTCAGATGTGGGCAGAATTGCCCACCGTCGCGCACACTGTCGCCTGATTGACATGGCGGGGTCATATTGCAGCCATTTCGAATTCGTTCATTCAGCAAGTGTGTCTTGCCGCATCCATCCCATGAGCTTCTGCTTACCCGGGATCGGCGAGAAATCTCCGGCCGGAGCGAGATCACAATAAGGCTATAAGGTCATCGGCCCAATAAGAAGCCACCAATCCGAATAATTCTCCGTAGGAGGGGCTGTTGCATCGATGTAACCTGGCAGGCATGAGGGGAACGGATTGATGGAAGAGGCGGCAGCGCGATACGCGGCTCGATAGATGAGATGCACATATCATGCGTTTTGAATGCGAGTGATGATTCGAGCGGTACCAAGCGCTACCTGCCTGCCTGCAGGCGGGTAATATCCATTGATGGGCGAGATCTTGGGCGAAGCGGCTTGGACGATTATTGCAATGGCGAATCGATTAGATCGATGAATCCGTCTAGGTGGAGAAAGACGACAAGCTGTATCCTGAATTGTGTGGAATTCCTCCCCGATGCATCTGGATTATGGTTTTCTTTCTTGTGAAAAGAAAGTGAAAGTGAGCTTCGTGATCCATTCCAGCCCAGTCCGGCAATTGCTTTAGACGTGGGGCTCCCCGCGCCTCGCTAATACTGGAAGGTTAAGTGCATAAGTACTCTACCTACCCTTCAAACGTATGTACGCCCTCGAGCCCTGCAGCCTGTGGATTGATTCGCTAATGCTTGATTGGCTGTTCAATGTCGGATCGGGAGCTTTTCCAAGATATCTAGCACCTCTAATTGGAATATCTGAATAACAATCGACTTTCTTTTTCATACAAGTGTGAAACCATCCCTCGTAAATTGTCGTTTTTCCGGAAATGTGGTGATGGGATGGGCGTGAATGCCCCAACATAACCATGGCGCATGGTTGTAGCGGGATGGTTATCGATAAGCCGCTTGTCCGTTAAGTACCTACAGTTTCGATTCCTGACTTTCTGTACATGGTCCATCATCTGCCCAGGTGTATCTACACATGGCAGAAACCAAGTTAAACAGACCGCCGCTTAGCGACTTCGTCGTAAAGTATCGTCAGTATAAGGATGATACCCTGAACATATCGGCATGGCTGGCCGAAAATGCCCTGAAATGCGGATTCGACATCAAGGCCGCGGCTGCCACCCCCAGCACAGCCAAAGTCGGGGGTAACCGACTCAAGGGCAAGGATCGCAAGAAAGCAAAGGAGGCTGCAGCTAAGGCCTCGTTGGCGGTCGCTGTCTCGGGGCCTCAGTATATCATCCAGGTCTCCCAGTTCGTGCCCATGGCAAAGGCTATTGCCTCGTGCCGACCCAAGCCTAAAGTTCTCCAGCGCTTAGTCGCCTCTTCCATCACGTAATCGAGGCCCGGCGCCAGTTTGGCACCTGGTATGCCGGACCGGGCGGCCCTGGAGCCAAGGCTAGTGATGAGCGACACACCTATTTCGTCGACGTGTTGCAGGCTACCTGGGATGTTCTCGTCCCCTTCAAGGAGGCCCGGAAGACATTTAAGCCATCACCCAAGGCCTCGGGTGGCAATAAGAGCAAGGGTGACTTGCTGTTTTCTTTGGACAATCGGTTTGCGAACCTCCATGTTGAATCCCCAATCGAATTCTCTGGCAGCCATGCTGCCTCTACCCCACCATCTTCCGACAACGAATCTTACAGACTGCCCACCAGTATTAACGTCGAAGTCCAGAGAGATGAGGATGATATCGAATGGGACTTCCTTCTCGGCATTCACACCTTCTTGTGTGAGCTTGGTGAAGCTCGGAGCTACATTGAAGATGCTTGGATACGGGTGGCTACAGAGCCGAGCAGAATCACCCAAGCAGCAGTGCAAAGCAACCTTGTCATCCAAATAGTACGCCGCGCAGAAATGAGCCTCGGGAATCTTGAGCGTCCAAAAAGATTCCCTGCTTCAACATATCCGACCTGGACTTTCCCTTTTATCATTATGTTTGAACGAACTGGCTATTTACATCCGTCGATACTCGAAATACTCCCTCCAGAGGCTCGGCTAGACAATATTACAAACCCAGACTTCTCTGCTATAACGGACAGAAGCATCAGTACCTTTGATATAGCTGGCGACTGGGCCAGTTTTTGCTTTGCCAAGCCATTCATAGTTTTCCACTATGCCATCCACAGGTCCAAATATATGAACGGAGTTGTCTCACCTGGTGGACTGGACGCGCATTTCTGGTGCAGCGACAAGGATGAACTCGAAATTTTCGAAACCTTCAACCGTATCCAAACCGTTGCCCTTACAAGCGATGGCGGCATGGCAGAGGACGAGGTGACCGGAGGCGTTCGTGTGGCCACAGAGACAAAGACAGTACCAATATGGTCTGTGTTTGGGTTCCAGTGCCTCCTTGATATTAACAGTATCCTCAAGAACAGCGAGTCTGCCATGATCGGTGGTCCACTTTTCGAACTTCAAAGGCATATTTCAATGGCTGCAAAGAATCTCAACGATATCGACATCGAGCGCCTCAAACCGCCGTTTGGACCAACCCCACCACAGATTGAAGATTTGACTCGATTGATTGACGGCATCAAAGATGAGGTATTCAATGGGTCTTTGACCGAACAGGTAACCAGCATTCCTTCGGGTCAGGTGCCGTTCTACCTCTCAGATCCTGACTTCTACCTGGAATACAACCCTATCCGGTGCGGGCTCATGCAATACAATCTGCGCCTCCAGCTCCACGAGCGAGCATTGGCCTTCGATACGGAGCTTATTATGTTGGTACCCATGATCCATCTTTACAAGATGTGCCGGCTTGTATATCCTGGGATGCCGGCTTGGCCTGACATGGAGTTCTTATTGTTGCACCAAGATGTGGACCGCTTGTTCTTCGGCGGCGTACCGACCTCGCTTACCGAGACTACATCAAAGTACGCTCTAGCAATGGGCATGTCAGCGACGGCTCTGTCTAAGATGAAGCGTACCGGAAGGATGAAATCTCCAAATCTCGACAGGATGCGTTTCGCCCAGAACACGTGCCCAATTGGCAGTATTTTAAGTGCCTCACTTGGTGGGTATGCTCACGACGATGATATGGTGCTTTTGGAACTCCTGCGATGGTTGAATGACCCCAAGAGGATGGAACTTGTCGAATACCTTCTTGAACGACAGTTGCGTCCTTCAGCAGAAGCCTCGGAGGCGGACGACACTCCATTCCAGACAGCGGAAGAAGAGAAACAGCGCATGTACGAGACGTATAACTCTTCTCGCACTAGCATCTCTGACACGCTCTTCTTCTCTGATCTCTTCCTGGAAAGTGAACGTGATGTCCTCAACTTTGACTGGGTTTCATTCATGTACACTGCCAATGAGATGGCCAAGCACGTATCGTCCATCCTGGGTCGTCACTACCCGGACAAATATCGGGAATACAACGGGCTTTTTTGTACCATGCTGATGGAGCTTATGGCTGAGGCCGAGGGCGCAGAGAGACAAGCCAGCACCAATGGTTGCAAGTCTCCTACACTCGCTGAATTCGCCCCACCTGCGCTGAAGGAGATATGTGATGCAATGCAAGCCAAGGGCTTGGTCAGCGTATCACATGATAAAAGAGAGGTCAATACTAAGAGTGGAAAGCAAGAAGCAGTTTGGTGGGCCATGGATCGTGGTATCGCGTCTTTGATCCGCCGCTACGATTTCACTGCTGTGTCTTTCCTCACAGCTTCGGAGCAGTTTCTGAGAGAGCACCTATATCAGAACTGGCCGGCGCAGGACCTAGAGCGCAGCTATACCATACTGAGATCCCGTGCCTTTCACGGCAAGCTCAATCAGAAGGGCAAACTTGATGAGGAATGGGTTGAGTGTGATGCGGACGCACAAGTTTGGGTCGATGTGGATAGCGACGATGAAGACGGCAACGACGGCAACAAGAACGAGAGCAGCGACCGTCGTCAACAGTCTGATTCATTCGAAGTCAAGGGCTATTTGCGCGGGCTCTTGTGTCAGAATCTCAGATGTGGCGGCGTTGAGGTGGAGCAGCAATTCCTTGATCATCACATGGACTCGCTGATGCAACACATAACGCAGGACGTACTCGACGCCTTCTCAAGCCCCCAAACTGTCGAAGATCGTGAAATAATGTTGGGGATGATGGTGAATGGTATCGAAAAGGTCTTCAAGCGTCACGTAAAAGATGAAGGCCTCCAAGACGTCGAGGGCTGGTTGCGCGGGATTGTGCGCCAGTGTCTCCGATCAGGTGGCAGAGGTGTGGCGGTCAATGAGGAGGAAGTTCTTGACGGTCTCATGGAAAAGGCGATGGGGGTTCTGACGCCGGAGTATCTCACCATGCTACAAATGCCCCAGACTAAAGGGTTCCGTGACGAAGTTGCGGCATCACTATCGGCTGCATTAACGAAAGTGGTGGACGAAATCTTCCCACCGCGGTAGAAGTGGACGATTATGTGCCCGTGCGAGATACCATCAGCACTCCATCACTGGCCTCCTTCCTATATTGCAATCAGAGTTGGCAATGGCTTGGGGATCCCTTGGTTGCAGAGACTGCCACTTAACATATCATTATCGGTCTGATACCGTCCCCATCCTATGTATCGATCTCCGGGCTATCCATTTTATGTAGATACATGTTTATACGGCACGGTACAGGGAGCAACCAAAAGGATGGCGGCAAAATGGAAACCCGATCAATGGGGATGCTTCCACGTCGCACGTAGCGGCCCTCGAACCAGCTTGAGCTGGCTCAAAGCGAAACCCCGAATAGGCACAAGGGTGACGTATTCCCCCCCCCCCCCCTCGTGGTGGCTTTAGGTGTCATAATCGCAAGGCCTCGTTGACGAGACCTACGTGCCGGGCGGAGTCATCAAAGGTCGGTTGCTCATGTCGCTCGCTCGCATTCGCTGCGACCTGTAGTCGCCGACTCGTCCTTCGTCTCAACCTTTAAGGCGCGGATCTGATGGACGCGACGCGCTGTGACTCGGCCCTTGGGGCGGCTCGTTGTACATATTGCTCGTCCTCCCCGATTACTACTGGTGGTTTCGTTTCCTCGCACTGGATGCAAGCGCTTCGCCGGGGATATCCAACACGCCGGGCCGTTCCTGCCTCATCTGGGATCGATGACAGGTAACCACGGGCCAGATGATGGGCGGGCGGCCATGATATTAGAACCATCTCTCTGTTGGCTTGCGGCATATATGCATACCATGGCCTGCTGCCAGGTCCCAAAGACGGACCGTGAGGGTAGACAATGTCCTGGCACCAATACCGTGCCATGCGCACCGGTTATACCTCACGTCGCCAGCTCGGCTAGGCGTCGTCCACCATCAGTGCTGTTTCGCGGGGTCAATTTCTCGGAGGCGTCGACGAATACATCTTTGTAATTGCTGTGCGAACTCCGAGGAGGCCTTTGATCGTATCCCACTTGAGCGGCTTCGAGCTCGATATGCTGCTGCAGATTGCGGGTTGCTGCTGCGGGTAGCTCCGTGGCGATATGGATCCGAGGGGGCTCGCTGCTGTCGAGTCGAGACGCCGGCGCAAACTCCCGCGGCTGCCCCGACGAAGACTCGAGCAGCTCGGTGGCTTTCACGTTGACGATGGTGTCGGCGGCCCCCTGGAGGACTTCCAGTTGCTGCTGCTGGCTTGGAGGGCTCCTCGAGAAATAGTCGTCGCCGTCGCCGTCGCCCCCGCACGTCATCGGTCTGGGTTCGATCGACTGCATGGGCCGGGGTACAAGCTCCTTGGCCCCCGGCATCTCGCTCGACGAGTCGCTCTGCATGGCCTCTTCGTTCAGGGCCGCCCGCTTCTTCTTGTGGTGGATGTGCTTGCGGAGGACCGTGATACCCAGGCAGACCATGGCGATAAAAGCGATGCTGCCGACGACAATGCCAACGGTTTGTCCAGGTTTTATATCTGACAAAGTAAGTAGGTGTGTGTTAGATGGAGTGAAGAGGGTGAGTATGAGGAAATGGTTTGGAGAACTTGACTTACAATGCCGAACATCAGGGTCGTGGGCGTGGCGTCGGGTTATGTACATATTTGTTTCACTGGGGTTGCCAACGAGGGTCGTGGTGGTGGTGGGTAGTAGCTTCTCCTGAACCAGACATGGAGGCCTAAGGAAATAGGGATCGATCAAAAACGAGATATTCACACGAACAGTAAGATTGGCAGATGGGATGACGAAGTAAACTCTGTGGTCGCGAACGGTTTTTTGATTATTTCCTATCTCGTGTTTCTTTCCCCCAACCATGAGGCCGCCGCCCGGTTGATTGCGTCGAATCTCCATCGCCAAACTAGATGGGTTTTAAGATTTAGTTTTCTAGCTTGCATCTCTTTGCGCGGTGATCTTGGTCGGTTCCGGGCCTAGCCAAACCACCGGCACGGGAGAGATCTACTCTAAAACACGCGCTATCTCGAGGTCTAACGTGCGGAATGGGCTGCTCAGCCACGCCGCAACTGCATAGAGAGGGTGCAAAAGGGCAGTTTTGGTGTTATGAAGCTGGGAATCCCTCGAGACAGCTACCCGGGAAGCTGGAAATCGTAAATCAGGATCGTCGAGATTAGCCCTTTCAAATCAGCTTTGGCCGGCATCTGCCACGCGAGAAAGCAGTCCGGCATTGGGGTTCGATTCACTGAGCTGTTGTCGCATTGCCTCTCGAGGACCGGATGGGAATTGACATATGTTCATTTCAGATTAGTGGTGTCCTCGTCCCAATTAGGCAGAAAGAAAACACCCGTTTTGGGCATTGAAGTCGAACAGAGTTTGGATCTAGTCGCAGGAACCGACATTTTTCAGATGCCAAAGTGCCGCCAAAAACAAACTCCACCACTCAACGTCATGATTTCCAGAGGTTCCGAATTGCTGGGCTGCCTGTCAGACATGGGATTGATTGGATTGTGGCCCGTCCCCAGCTCTCGAGGGGTGGCTTGGTGAGAGTGTGGGAGTCTCATCTGAAGAATATCAGACCGCTCTCCGGTCCCGACTCACAAACCCCATTCACCGGACCCGGGTCTCTGTTGGGAGCATGACGTAGTAGCGGCGGTGGCCCCAACACGAAGGAAGCAGCATCAAAACGAAGAAGCACAGGGCTGCACGAGCTGCTCCTTCTCTTGATTGAAACACAACACTCCTCTGCCAACGACAAAATCCACCGTCTGTGCTTTTCATGTCTTACTTACATGCTGATATCGTTGGCGGCAAGCAATGAAAGCACGCACACGAGCATGGGCATGGGCAGCTGCATGGCGGCGGAGTCGCACAAACGAACCATGGACCATAGCACAACCACCACAAACGTGGGGGCAACGCCATGTTTTCCCTTTGGCAGTTATTGCAATGGCGAGCAGATGCAGATCCGGGGCCTGGTGATTGGCTGGCTGTTACGTCCGTTCAGGGACCCCTCGCAATTCCAGGCGTCGTTCATGCAATCACTTCCGCTTGCCGGATTCATCGGTGTTTACATCCATATCTCTTGGGTGGTGTGCGCTAATCCGAGCAAATAGATCCGAGACTAGGAAGATTAGGATAAAGTTAGGTGAGGTTGGTCAAACGGATTGTTTGTTTGTTTCTGTCCCGGGTGCGCATAAACAGCGCAAGATTCAGCAACCAAGCACTGGAATGATTGATGAGGACGGAAATGCGCGATAAAGCTATGTTCCTTGCATCGGCAGGGATGGGCGACTCTCTTGGTGAGCGCTTGTCTGCTTGTGCAGCTTGTGATAGTGGATGGGCATTGGGAATAGTTCCCCATCTGCCTGTCTGCCACCCTTGCGCCGGCCAGCCATCGTGTCGCTTCGCTGGCGCTAGAGCACAGCAGCCCACATATTCTGCATATCAGGTCCTGGCAAAGTATCGTCGCGCTGCCCGTCCACGCCCACCGCATGCCCACCGCTCTTCCCAATCGGCGACGAGCCTTTCCCCATTCACCTAGATTTTCTACGAATCTTTCATGCAATGCAGATGGATGGGCAGTAGACCGTAGATGGACACAGATGGATGGGGGACCGGCAAGCAGCCAGGCAGGCAGGCAGACGGCCGGCGCAAAGATTGGGCACGCTGTGAAAATTTTATACTCGTACGTGAGGACGTGAAGCCAGCGAGTAAGAAGCTGCCACATCCAGGGCCGTCGCCATCCCGCCCTCTCAACATCCCATCCACCCCTCTATCTCCCCTCTATCGCCTCCGTCCCCTCCATCCCGAGATCCCCTCACTGGCTGTCATCAACTGTCACTGACTGGGCCGGCAGACCTACGAATTGCACGGTGAGGCAACTGTCAATCAATTCGACTCACCACCCAAGGATCGGCCTCGAGCCCTGTCACGCACTGTCAGGTACTGTCAGCGTCAAGCCAAGCAGCTTGCAAGCAGGCACTACCCCTCCAAGCCCTTTCGCTAGGCCGGGTCCCCCTCTACGAAAAAAGTTCCCCCTCCCCTGCACGGTCCCTCATTTTATCACCACAGTGACCCAATTAAACGGGGGCAGGAAGCATTTTTTTTTTTTTCCACGCTCCTCCCCGGGTACAGCTACCTAAAAGTAATAAACTGAAAGGAAGTCGGTCACCTTGCAAACAGCTTCAGGTCCTTCACCTACTTTTCCCTCACACCTCTTCTGTGATCCTACCCCCAAAACCAAAATCGTCGAAGGAAGGGATTTGTCTTAGATCCCTCGTCTTTCCTCGTTGCATCATCTTCTTATCTGGAGTTGCTGCTTCCTGTCTCTCCCTCTCTCACAACCCCTCCCCCCTCAGCAATTTTCCCAGTAGTAGCTGCACACCCCACTTCAGTCCAATACAATGGGTAACGTGCTCTCCAGTTTCGCCAAGGGTGGCCTGACCGAGCAGGAGAAGGCTGCTCTTCTGAAGGGCATCACCGAACGCGATGAGGCTATCAATGCCCGTAAGAAGGCCCTCACCGCCAAGGAGGATGAGTGCGAAACCCTGTCAGAGCAAATCGAGTCTTTACAAAAGAAGATCGAGTCCCTCGAGTCCGAGAGCAAACAGCAGATTGAGAAGCTCCAGTCCGAGCTGAGCAACTCGAGCGGCAGCACCGACGCCGAGGAGGCCAATGCTTCCCGCGCCCAGGAGCTCGTCGCCACCAAGGCCCAGATCGCCGAGCTCGAGGAGAAGCTCAGCACCCTCGAGTCCGCCAAGGAGACCGCCACCGCCGAGCTCGAAACCACCAAGAAGGAGCTCGCCGACGCCAAGGAGCAGCGCCTTTCCCTCGAGGCTTCTCTCAACGAGGAGCTCTCCTCCGTGAACCAGAAGTTCACCGCTTCCGAGGAGAAGTACCAGACCCTCCAGCAGGAGAACAGCAAGCTCGCCGAGGAGCTTGCCTCCTTAACGGCTGCTTTGGAGGAGCAGAAGAAGAGCGTCGCCGAGTCCCAAGAGAAGATCGCATCCCTGCAGGGAGCTACCGATGAGACATCAAAGCAGTCTGAGGAGGCTTTGACCACGGCCAAGAAGGACCTCGCCGAGGCCCAGGAGAAGCTCAGCAGCTTGCAAGAGGCACACGACGAGCTGAAGTCCGAGTCCGAGGCTGCCCAGAAGGCTGTCGCGGAGTGGCAACAAAAGCACGAGGCTCTCGCCCAGGACGTCGAGGCTGCCAAGAAGGACGCCGCTGCCGCCCACGACAAGAGCCAGTCTCTCGAGGAGGAGCTCGAGAAGCTCCGCGCCGACCTGGCCAAGTACCAGAAGGACATCGAGGCTTCCCAGTCCGCACAAGAGGCCGCCAAGGCCGAGCTGGAGAAGGTCAAGGCCGAGGCTGCCGAGTCCCAGAACACCAACGAGGCTGCCCATGGCGAAACCGAGGCCCTGCGCAAGCAGCTCGAGGATCTCCAGAAGCGCTCCGAGGAGTCTCAAACCGAAGTCGCCAAGGCCAAGGAGGAACTGGCCGAGGCCGAGTCCGACCACGCCGAGGAGATCGAGAGACTCAAGTCTATCGCCGAGGACAAGATCAAGTCTACCCAAGCAGAGGTGAAGACCCTTCAAGAGTCTCTCGATGCCAAGACTGCCGACCTCCAGAAGCTGGTTGACGAGGCCAAGAACGAGACTGCCGAGACCAAGGAGCAATTGGCAACTGCCGAGACTGTAAGCATACATGACCCCTATCTAATATCTCCCCCACTAACAGCATTTCAGGAGAAGAAGACCATCGAGGCTAAGATCGCCGAGCTTGAGTCGGAAGCTTCCAAGGTCGCTGACCTCGAGGCCAAGCTCGCTGAGTTCCAGTCGGAGAGCGCCAACAAGGGTGAGGCCGAGTCTGCCCTCAAGGCCAAGCTGCAGGAGTCTGAGTCGTCTCTGGAGAAGCTCGCGGCCGAGAAGAAGGCTGTCGAGTCCAAGATTGCCGAGCTCGAGTCCGAGAGCTCCAGCAAGGATGAGGCCCAGTCTGCCATTCAGGCCAAGCTTCAGGAGTCGGAATCGGCCATTGAGAAGCTCGAGGCTGAGAAGAAGCACATCGAGTCCAAGGTTGCCGATCTTGAGGTGCAAGCCGTAGAGAAGAAGGCTCTCGAGGCCAGGCTCGCCGAGCTTGAGGCCGCCAACGACAACAAGGAGGAGGCTACTTCCGAGCTCAATGCTAAGCTGAAGGAGGCCGAGGCCAGCTTGGAGAAGGCCGCTGCCGAGAAGCAGGAGGCCGAGGCTAGCTTGGAGAAGGCCACTGCTGAGAAGCAGGAGGCCGAGAAGGCCGCTGCTGAGCAGAAGGAGGCTCTCGCCAATGCTGAGGCCGAGAAGGCCGAGGCTGTTGCCAAGGCCGAGTCTGAGAAGGCCGAGGCCCTCGAGAAGGCTGCTGCTGAGCACAAGGAGGCTGTCGAGAAGCTCGAGGCTGAGAAGAAGGAGGTCACCGACAAGGCTTTCTCCGACAAGAAGGAGTTCGTCGAGAAGGCCGTTGCCAACCAGAAGAACGCCGCCCTGAAGGCCAAGGCTGAGAAGGAGCAGGCTGAGGCCGACAAGAAGGAGGCCGTGGAGAAGGTTGAGGCGGAGAAGAGGGAAGCTCTGGAGAAGATCGAGAGCCTGAGCAGGGAGCTCAAGGCCCTCAAGGAGCAGGCGTCCGCGTCCCCGGCGCCTGCCAGCGAGCCCGAGCACAAGACCGAGGCCGCACCCGCCGTAGTTGAGGCTACCGCGTAATGATGATGCCCGACGAACTTAACGACTCTCCTCCTTCCCCCCTCATCTTATACCCTCACACTCTCTCGCCCACTCTGTCACTCACTCACCCACCTCCACCGCCCCTCACGTACGACGAGATGATGACGCATCATGACAATCTGCATGGAGATTTGATCTAGCAATTGGTTTTTCCTGTTTTTCTTTTTCTTGTTTTTCTTCATGATGAGGGACGGACGGATTTGGCTGGTTGTGTTTTTCTGCTGTACTTCTTTACCTTTAATGTCTGTCGTCCTGTCATGGTCTATACCCATCGGAGTAACGCCGAACGAAAAGCACATCGTGTTTTGCTGATAAATGATAAAATTGAGGTTACTTGATTTCCCATCTTACTTACTCGTTTTGACTCTGTATGCTCTTTCCCACTTGTGGCGCCATCATCCTGTGATACAATCGAAGTAGTCCAGAAAATGTCTCTAGCTGCTAGCCTTATACTTGAAAGAAACCTGGGTTACGCTTGGACGGTCAGGAGAACACCACCACCCCTGCGTGCTCATGGCATCTAACCCAGATTCCAGTCTGGTCAACTTCCAGGTTGTGTTCAAGCCTGCATATAATGATCTCGATAGCCTCCACCACTCCACACGGATCTACATCACATTAGACTGGTCACCATTTTCGATTCGGGATTTACGTCTACGGTTCCTCTCCATATATCCCTTGGCGACGACGGATACTGACCCCACGCCTGCCAAAGGCGTGTCGTGACAACAGGGGGCCCAAGACGACTTTGGACTATGCCGCTGGGTATCATTCGAGCATGCCACCCATGACCAACATCGACGCGCAGAATTCCACCACTTTGTGGATGGTATAGCCGCAGACAGTCAACCGTGGGTAGGCAGTCCTCGAAGGCGTTTGCTCTTGGTACAGAGCAAGCAAACGTGGGCGTCGTAGCACGTAGCACGCGGCGTTCCGAGACATGTGGTGTCGTGCCGTCGGCTGTGGTCAGCTCGGTACTGTCCTTGTGCAACGAGCGTGGACAGCCACCGAGTTGACGTACCGAGACATGGAACACAGACAGCCGTTGCCTGGCCAAAGAAAGACAGAAGACCTTCTTGTCTTCTAGCCCAGCCCAACGTCGGGTGTCATAAGCTGACAGTGGTCATATTCCAAGTTTCTTTGAGAGCTACGCAGCTACTACTTATACTATCGAGCAACGGCCGGGGGTTAGTAACCAGGTGGCCAGGAACGACGCTATAAGTCGCAGATCTAGCCATGATCGACATGTGATCTGGCAGGAGAAGGCGCTTTCGAGTCCCCTACTTATGATACCCATTATACCCACCGCGGCATCGTGCATGTGCATATGCGTTGGGCGGGAAGCCCGCAGGGTAAACGGCAAGCGGCATCGAGTTCGTTGTGCTTACAGCTGGACAGGTGCAACAGTGCAACCGCAGCAGCAACAGCTACGTAGCATGTCAAACGCCAGCCAAAACAGCCAGCCACGACTCCCTAGGCCGATTCCTGTTCTCGGGGAACGGCAACCGAGGGTCATTAGCGCTCCCTGCGCCTGCCTTTATCCCTGTACAGCCCGCCTGCCAGCCACCAGTAACAAGAGCTTCTGGGGCCTTCGACCCCACTCAACCCCCCCCAGGATGGGACGCCAATTGACTTGCCAACCACCGACTTTTTGTTTCTTGCTTGGACAAACACAAAAAAGCACCGCTAACTGCTGCCGTTTTGCATCGCATCATTGCGTCGATTACGATCGATACGTGGTGAGACTTGGATGGGCAATTTTAGATTTTTGACACCAAGACACACACCAAGACAACCATGCACACCTGATAGGACCCCTTGCACTCCACCGGTCGCCTTTTTTCTTGGATCTGACAGGTAAAGTAAGGTAGGTAGGGTAGCTTCCGTCCAAGTTCCGTCCAAGAGCTTGGGCGCCGTGGGACCCGAATGACGATGATGCCTCATGAATTCCGGTGGCTGGCAGCGCTGGCACCCTTTTTTTCCTTGTTCTTCGTCCAATCTCCATCCACCATGGTCTTTTAATAGACTCGACGGACTCGATAGACCATTTCTCTTTCCATTTTCGTTTTTTGTACTCCCTCATTGCTAGGCAAACCTACTGTTGATCGAATCCCCGTACATACATATCCAAGGGAACTTCATCGTGTACGGCAGACTCCGGTGTGCATACCATACCACACCCCTCAATTTGCTTTTTGGGGCAGAAGCGAGTTGGTTCTTCAGACACCGTTTTTTGGCTGCCATCTATTCTCTGTATCTATTTGATTTCTTCTTGGACATATATCACTTTTCGCCAGCATGTTCTTCACGACACAAAAGGCAGTAGCAGCCCTGACGGCCGCCGCTCTGTTCACAAGTCAAGCGACGGCTCAGACATATTCGGCATGCAATCCCACCCAGCAAAGTAGGTTGTCGCAACCCTTATTTACCCCACGAATGCACACACACAGACCTCCGGTACTGACAGATTTGTCTCAGCATGCAAGCCCAACCCGGCCCTGGGCATGAAAATCAACGTCGATTTCACGCAGGGTAAAGTCGATGCGTTTGTCCCGTCCGGCGGCAACCCCGAGTATGACTCGCAAGGCGCCAAGTTCACCGTGGCGAAATCCGGCGACGCGCCCCAGTTGGCCTCGATCTTCTACATCATGTTCGGACGCGTCGAGTTCCAGATGAAGGCCGCGCCGGGCGCCGGTATCGTGTCCTCCATGGTCCTGCAGTCCGACGACCTCGACGAAATCGATATGGAGTGGCTGGGCTCGGACGACTACGAGGTGCAGACCAACTACTTCGGCAAGGGAATCACGGGCTCCTACAACCGCGGCCAGTTCAACCCGGCCAAGAACAACCAGGGCGAGTTCATCAAGTACGTGATCGACTGGGACCCCAACCGCATCGTGTGGACGGTCGGCAGCACGGTCGTGCGCGAGATGAAATACGACGAGGCGGAAGCGGGCCAATACCCTCAGTCGCCCATGCAGATCAAGTTCGGCGCCTGGGCCGGTGGTGACCCGATCAACCCCGAGGGCACCGTGGGCTGGGCTCGTGGACCTACCGACTTCTCCAAGGGACCCTTCAGCATGTACGTCAAGAGCATCTCCGTTACGGACTACAGCACCGGCAAGTCCTACAAGTACGGCGACACCTCGGGCAAGTGGGAGACCATCCAGGCCGAGGACGGCAAGGTGTACGGCAATCCGGGCGGTGCTGGAGCTCTTGCTACTAACGCGGTCGCGGCCGCGCCCACCGGTGGCTCGCCCACGGTGCCGGCTGGTGGTATCGGCAGGGGCACCGCTTCCCCGGTTTACACTGGTTCCTACGATGTGCCCGAGGGCTGGAGAATGACTCCGTCTGGCAAGGTCGTTCCGTCCAGTTCGACCACAATGAGTACGTTTGGAAATTCCGCAATCCCCATAAACCAAAAATTATATGCTAACATCTTCCCCTTGCTCAGGCCCCAACTTCGCCCTGGTTATCGCCGCTGCCTTCAGTGTCGCCACCTTTGCGTTCGGCTCAATGTCCTGGTAAACTTGGACTCCTGACGACCATGACGGTGCTGGTGGGCTTCTCGATCCTGCCCGAGAGCCAGCATCGAACATAGTGATGGTTTGATTTGATTGCATTTACAAGCGGGATACGGCGTAATGGAGCTTGGGTTTGGAATTAACTCGTCAAATCGGACGAATGAAACGATACGATGCTACGATACGAGATAGACAGGAAAAAGCATATAGAATACTGTGCCTCAACGGGCAAGATGCTGCTGTATTGGATAAGCATTGGATTGATATTGATGGAAGATGGATGGATCACTCAATAAATAGCATAGCATACATACATAATACGAAGAGGTCTTTCGAGGCCAGGTGGGCACGCATAGCTGCCCAACCCTTACAGCTTCTTGCATTCCTATACCGGCGTCGGAATCGTGACTTGCGTGTCGGTGAAGCCTGCTGATGTCAATACCCGACGCCCTGATGGAGCTGCGGCCAATGGGAGGACCCAATTGTGACATGCGAGGCTTTGTCCAGGTCACCCACCCACGCCCTTTACCCCGGATTTGCTGTAAGCTTACGGCGCGCCAGGATGGGATGGTTGGATGGGGCGGGACCGGCCCAGTTCGGGGGGGTCCTGGCTAGGGCCGCTTATCAGCGGAAGCCCCGCCAATCCCAGGATATCCTTCCAGCGGCGCCTGCCCGTGATCGCATTCCGCGTCAATGAAGACGGGGGTGGGCTTGGTTATTGGTTTGCTTGTCCCCTTCGCCCATTGGGCGCAGTGGTCGGGATGGGGGTCTGTAGGTCGACGTCAACTCGTGACCCTGTACTTCTGGGTCGTCTCCCCCTCTGCCGGGCAGTCGGGATTTGGTAATGAATACATGATCAGTTGGCTTTTTGTGTTTGATAAGCCGCCAACTGGATCGCTTTGCGCGGGTTTAGAGTTTGAGACCGCTCATTCTCAAGTCTATCTTTCTCGGCTCTCGGGTCCCCATTATTATATCAAGGGGGTGGGCCGCTCGCACGCGCTCGCCAGTCATGGCCCTCGTCCGTTGCCGGATCCGTCATTCCTGGACACTGACACCTGGAATTCCAACAGCACCTACCACGCCAACGACGACGAAATTTCTTGCTACCAACGCCACACTTATAAGAACATCTGCTGTTGCTGCTGCTGTATATGAGAGGAATACGAGACAAAACACCACTACGACTACTATTGCGACTACTGTTCGACCTTTCTCCACGCATCTGAGGAACATGGCGCCGACGAACCTGGGAGGCATCGGCCTGGTCACGGAAGATGTTCATATTTGCAAGCAGGCCGCGGTGCCGCTCACGCTCGAGGGCATAAGGACCCGTCGGGCCAAGGCCGGCAAGCTGGATGCGCCGACGGCGTCTTACTCGGACAGTGACATGTTCAAGGCGCCTGTGAGTTACATCTCTATGTATAAGCATCCCAATACATTGGCCGATGCAGGATTGCTTACGAACTGTGGCTAGCAACCGCCCAGCAAGCCTAAAGCGAAACGATGGGATCGTAAGTTTGACGAAGCACCTCACAGCTCGCTTCCTGTCTTTTTCGTGTCGGAGAGCGAGTGTGTTTCCATCCGTGTCTAACCAGAATTGCTCACCCTCCAGATCTCCTCAGCGCCGAATCAGCCGCGCGGCGGCCCTGCGTGCTCAAGCAGGCGGCCAAGCACCTCAAGAAGCCCGGCCTGGTCTCGCTGGGCGGCGGCCTGCCGTCGTCGGACAACTTCCCCTTCGAGTCGCTGAGCATGCGGGTGCCCACGGCCGCGGGCGGCTTCAGCCACACCACCAACTTGAAGGAGGTCGCGATTGGCAAGCACGACGTGCGCGACACGGCGGACGGGGTGCTGGACCTGTCCATCGCGCTCAACTACGGGCAGTCGATCGGGTCCGCGCAGCTGCTGCGCTGGGTCACGGAGCACACGGAGCTCGTGCACGCCCCGCCGTACGCCGACTGGCGCTGCGCGCTGACCATCGGCAGCACGGGCAGCCTCGAGGCGGCGTACCGCATGCTTGGGGACCGCGCCCGGGGCGACGGCATCCTGACCGAGGAGTACAGCTTCAGCACGGCGCTCGAGACGGCGGCGCCGCTGGGGCTGCGGGTGTACGGGGTGCCCATGGACGAGCAGGGGCTGCTGCCGGAGAAGATGGACGAGATGCTGTCGGACTGGGATGTGGAGGCGCGGGGCGGGGGGAGTCGGCCGCGGGTGCTGTATACGGTGCCCTCGGGCCAGAACCCGACGGGGGCGACGCAGAGTGAGGAGCGGAGGCGGGTGGTGTACAAGGTTTGCCAGAAGCATGATGTGTTCATCTTTGAGGACGAGCCGTACTACTTCTTGCAGATGCAGCCGTACCAAAAGGGTGCCAATGGCAGCAATGGAACGACAACAACAAGTGCTTCTACAAAGGGGAACGGCGAATCCAGCGGCGACGCCGACGTAGAGGCCTTCCTCCGGACCCTGGTCCCCAGTATGCTCAGCATGGACACAGACGGCCGCGTCATGCGCCACGACTCCTTCAGCAAAGTCGTGGTCCCCGGCTCGCGCGTGGGCTGGGTGACGGCCAGCGAGCAGGTCGTCGAGCGCTACATCCGGCACGCCGAGTGCTGCAGCCAGGGCCCCTCGGGTTTTTCGCAGGCCGTCCTCTACAAGTTGTTGGATGAGGAGTGGGGCCACGACGGCTACCTGCGCTGGCTCATGCACCTGCGGGACGAGTACCGCGCGCGCCGGGACGCCATCCTCGGGGCGTGCGAGAGGTTTTTGCCGGGGGAGGTGATTTCTTGGACGCCGCCGGCGGCGGGGATGTTTGTGAGTCGCCACTTCTATTCACCATGATTGATTTGATAGGGGTGTTATACTGACAATGGTATCTATTCAGCTGTGGCTCAAGGTCGACCACACCCGCCACCCGCACGCGGCGAGCAAGAGCCTGCTGGAGCTCGAGGAGGAGATCTTCGACTCGTGCATCGACAAGGGCGTGCTGGCGTGCCGGGGCTCCTGGTTCAGCGCCGAGCACGACCGCCCGCTGTCGGGGCTCTTCTTCCGGACCACGTACGCGGCGGCGTCGGAGGAGCAGATGGCGGTGGCGATTGAGCGGTTCGGGGAGGCGGTGCGGGGGAGTTTTGGGATTTGAATTTGGGATGTGGAATGAGGGTGTTGACAAACACCTGGGGGTGGATGGATGGTGACAGGAAGGTGTGGCTCATTTGGAGAAATAAGCCATCGTATATAAAACCACGTCAGAGCAATGTGCATGAGAGGTTTCAGCAGATGGTTCAGGTTGGATAGACATACCACGGACAATGATGAAGCATTTGCTTGGCGATTGGCATGGATCGCAGTTTTTGTCTGCGAGATGACGGTTACTAGGGCAGTTCTCGACGCTCGCCGCCACTCGACACCCATGATGCGTCGCCCTGGGTAATATTGTCAGTTGTTAGATGCTCAGCTACTGAGTACGTCAACAATGGGATGAACCAAAACGTATCCTGTATTCTTGTATTGAATACCGAACCGTGAGTGTAATGTGAGTGGAAAGTGGTGCATCTCAGCGGCAGCTCTGAGGTCTCGGCTACCTACCTACATGATCAATGTTGGGTCCCAAGTCAATGGGGATTCAATCTATGGAACTCTAGTCCGATACCACTCTGGAAATATATACAGCGATCCAATGAGAACAATACACAACAATCCGATCAACTCCTCACGCTCGCGCTCTACGGCACCGTCACAGTCAACTGATACGTCTTGCCCGCCTCAATGCCCGTGAACCTAGCCTCAGGCAGCACCCTGCCCTCGTGCTCGACCGTGACCTCCTCCACGTCGGCGGACCGGCGAATGTCAACGTGAAAGACGGCGCCACGGAACTTGCGCTCGACCGTGATGTGGTCCCAGTGCGAGGGCAGCTGGGGCCGCACCCGCAGCCCCTCGGGGTCGCCGCGCAGGCCGCAGAGCCCCTCGATGAAGCACCGGTACACCCACGAGACGGTCCCCGTGTTGAAGAGCTGGCTCGACCGCCCCGCCGTGCGCGGCCGCTCCCGCCAGCCGCCCCGGTAGTAGTTGGGGATGTAGACGGGCAGCTGGCCGCGCTGGCGGTAGTCGGCCTCGTCGGGGCCGGGGATCATTTGGCGGAGGTGGCGGTAGGCCCGGTCCGCGATCTCTTGCTTCTCCTTTTTGTCACTGGTGGTGGCGGTGCGCTCGCCCAGGGCGTACAGGCTGTAGATGTAAAAGACGGCGGCGTGGTTGTAGACGGACCCGTTCTCGCCCTGGCCCGGGTACTTCTGCGTCACGCGCCCGACGTCCTCGCGCATGGCCGTGAAGGGCGGCGCGAACATGACGAGGCCGTAGGGCGTGGCCAGCTGGCGCTCCACCTGCTCCATCATGCTGCGTCGCTGCTCGGCGGTGGCGGCGGCCCCGCCCAGCAGCGCCCAGGCCTGCGGGTTGAGCCAGAGCCGGCCCTCCCCGTCGTCCTGCACGCCGAACGTGACGCCGTCGTCGGTGATGCCCCGCGCGAACCACGCGCCGTCCCAGAAGTGGGCGTTGGCGGCGCGGTTCACGTCGGCGGCGCCGTCGCGGTAGCGCTTCTCGAGCTCCAGGTCCGGGAAAGAGGAGGAGGCGCCGCGGTGCTGCGCGCAGACGTCGGCCCACAGGTTCAGGGCGTAGCCCGTCGCCACCGTCAGCCAGCCCGAGACCCCCTTGCCCTTCCAGCCGGCCATGTTCATGGGGTCGCACCAGTCGCCCTGCGCGATGTAGTGCAGCCCCCGCCCGTCGCGCGCGGCGTCCGAGAGCAGCCAGTCCATGGCGCGCGAGAAGCGCTCGAAGGCCGTGTAGGTCTCGCCGTGCCCGTCGCGGATCGGCTCGTCGAGCAGGGCCCAGTCGCCCGTCTCGCTCAGGTAGATCTCGAGGGCGACGGGCAGCCAGACGCAGTGGTCCGTGTGCGGCACCTGGTTGATGTATTTCAGCTCGGCGCCCTCGACCAGGATGATGCCGTCGGGCATCGCGCCCGACTTTTCCTGCTGCGACAGGGCCGTCACGAAGGCCTGGCGCGCCACCGCGGGTTTGATGTAGGCCATGCCCATGTTGTCCTGCATGTAGTTGCGCGTCTGCGGGTCCGTCGTCAGCCGGTTCACGTCACCGTGGTAGTAGCCCTGCCGCGGCAGCCAGTGGTTGACCAGGTTGTCGAGCGCCGCGTCGGGCGTCGCTACGCGCAGGCACCCGCTGCCCTTCTCGATGTAGGCCGCGTAGTCGGCCGCCGTCCGCGCGAACCCCTCGGCGCTCAGGTAGTTGGACCGCATGGCCCGGATCTCGGCGTCGTCGAGCGCGGGGCCGAACAGGAACCGGTACGTCTTCTGCTCGTCGGGGGCCAGCTCGACGCCCTGGTACTGCACCGCGGCCGCGGGCGTCTCGTACAGGGCGTCGCTCTTCCCGAGGGCCGGCCCCTGGATGGCGCTGGGGTTGTGCAGGCCGCCTTCGCCCTCGAAGGCCTCCTGCATGGCCTCCCAGGCGTCGGGCGGCGTCTCGCACAGGAAGTACGTCTTGTCCTTGAGCAGCTTGTTCTTGAAGTAGTCGGGCGCCTTCTGGTAGGGCGTGATGCTAGTGCCCACGATGCCGCCCAGGTCCTCGCGGTAGACGGCGCCCTGGTTCATCCACGACATGTAGCCGATGGTGAAGTAGGGGTAGACGCTGACCTTGCGGGGACGGCCCGAGGTGTTGACCACCCGTACGCTCCACAGCTCGGCCACGTCGTGCGTCGGGATCACCAGGGTCATCTCGACGCGGATCCCGCGGTACTCGGCCTTCCAGCACAGGTCCGCCTTCCCGACCGAGAAGACGTAGTCGTCCAGGGGCGCGCGCACGGGCTCGTAGGGCGCCGAGAACAGGTCCCCGTTTTCCTCGTCCTTGACGTAGACGAAGCGGCCCGGGTGGTGGGCGTAGTAGGCCTGCTCGGGCTGCATGAAGGTCTTGGCCTCGAGGTTGGGGGCGTGGGCGTACTTGGCCGGCTCGGGCTGCATGAACTGGCTGACGGCGTAGCCCCGGCACGTCATCTGGATCATCATCCGCTGGTTCCACAGGAACCCGCCCGCCTTGGGCAGCGCCGTCGGGCTGTACAGCTCGTACCGGCTCCCGTCCGCCGTCGGGCCTAGAAGAGGGGGCGCCATGCTGGCAGTCGTCGCTGTTGCCGTTACGAGGCTTTTCTTCTCACAAGTGGAAGCGAAGACGGGGGTGGCTTCAGGGTGGCTTCAGGGTGGCTTCAGGGTGGCTTCAGGGTGGCCCTCGCTGCTTTACGGGAGGATGTGGTGTTAAATGACTCAGTGAGTCGTGGTTTCGAACCATGAGATGAAAGGGAATGCTATGGATTGAAGAGTCAAGAAAAAGACGATTAAATGATGCGAGGAACTGATCGAATGTCATTCCCATCTCCTGACTCTCGGAGCCGGACTTCAGGCTAAAGGCCTCGCGGGCCGGTTGACCGGCTGGGTCATTCCGCATCGCGGGATTCGGGTCGGCATCACGATTTCTCTCTGGTGGATCTCCCCTGTCAGGACTAACCACGTTGCAGCTTCCTGGCAGTAAGCAAAACATCAATCGCACCGAGTGGTCACATGTAATACTAATAACACGAACATAATGACGGAAACAGATGACTTTCTCTTCCAATGCGCCGTTCACCTCCCAGAAGAGGAATTTCAGCAAAGGAAAGCCCCGAAGCTGCGTGGCCGAACTCCCTTGCCGCGCATGCCAAGCCCATGGGAGGCTCTTGCTGCAGGCTTGGCACAGCGAAGGGTCCTCGGCCTCGGGGTTCCTCCCCGAATTGATTATTCAGCAAAATGGCATGTCTTCGCCAACATATTGAGGAAAATTATCCCACGGTGGTATTTGAATCCCGACCGGCATTTGGTAGAAAGCAACGCATTGCATATTGACCTAGGTGTTGTCTGTTTTATGCTGCTAAAGAGCCTATCGGTAAAGGCCGTATAGGAGCACCCCTGGACTTGGACTAATCGTGCATATATGATCTATGGGCTCTCAGATAGCAAACATTACAGGCTGCGAGTATGATAGGGGTTGACCCCGGTGTGGGTGGTGCCAGCAGCAGCACAACTGCACTGAGGTGTTGCGCATCATCACACATGACTACAAGGCCCAGCAGCCCCAAAGCAGAGACCAAATGCGGTTGGTCTTCATGGACAAAAAAATGGGAGAAAAACAAAGAGAGCGAAAAAGAAAGGAAGAAACTTAACCCGAAAAGGGAACGAAAAAAGTGACCGCAGAGGGAGTTGAACCCTCTTGCTTTTAAGCATATTGCTAATGATACTACCGCTAGGCTACACCGGCCCGGTCAAGGATGGGATATACAATCTAGATATTTGAAGGTGCTGGGGGTGTGTTTGCGGTGTTGTTGATGTTCTGGTGGCCCTGGGTATGCGCGAACTCAAAACAACGACTGACTGGCAAGATTGGCCACCTCGACCCGAGTCCTGGCCCCCTTGGCAGAAAACCAAAACGAAGCCTCAGAGGGGCCCTTTATGTAGAAAATTTTGGAGAAGGGCTGGGCCAAGGTGGTGTTGCGTCTGTTGCATGAAATTTGCCTCTTGTGTTCCCATCACTAAAAAGGGGCTGCGACTATAGACTAAAGGGGGTCGAGGGGAGATGGACCCATTCTGGAAACTCATGGCATAAGTGCAGCAGATTTGTGCGTCATATACTGGCTCAAGAGCCGTTTCCGTCACATACGACCATATCCTGCTGAATACTAGGGATCCCGTCCGCTCTCCCATATATAAGCAGCAGAGAGCCGAATTAGTACTAGAGTCGGTGACGATCTGGGAATCCTCGGTGTTGTATGTTTTTGCCCTTTTTGGGTCTCTTTTTGTCCCCACTCCAATAAGCCTATAGAGGACTACAACTAGTTGGGTGGCTACAATTTGCATCCCAGTTCGGGTATTCCCACTAGTACAATAATTATACGGGACGAGCAGGCGGCGAGGGCGTCACGTCAACACCATCTGGGGAAGTCTTTTGCTGTCTTAATTCACATGCAGTGCAAAATGGTAAATAGGCGACAGATCATTCAAGGACTCCCCCAAGTGAACATGGTTGGTATACATAGCTCAAACGTGGGCCACAGAGCAGTAAAGATGATGTGTACTGCTCAAGAAGGGAGACGTCATGTCGCATTTGACTAATATACACCTAGGGGTTGACGGTGCGTACAAGTATTCCATTTTGTGAAATGATGAAGAGATGGGAAACATATACAAAGATATAAGTTATTGAAATGCAATTTCAGAATCTTATTGCTTCCAGAAATTAATTATTACATAGTCCTCCCAAATTAAGCCATCATCGGCTGCCCAGTATCAATAGCCAGACGTCCCTTTTTTTATCCCTCCTAGAAGATCTTCCAGAAGGCCAGAACAACCTAGCATGGCACCGTCAAACCCAACACCAGAGACCGGGGAAAAAACATTTTAACACCCGGTGACCTTGATGTTCTTGATAGCAATGTAGCCTTCGTCCTTCCAACTAACGCTCTGGCAGACCCTGTGGACCACACCCCCCTGGCGGCGGGCAATGGGGTGGACGGGCCCCACCTCCTCCTGCTTCCACGTGACGACACGGAGGTCCTTGGGGTCCACATTGTCGGCGCTGGGGGCGGCGGCCATGGTGCGCATTTTGCTGTTCTTGTTGTTCTGGTTGTTGGTGTACTTGATGCGCGAAAAATCGTAGTCGTACTCGACCGTGCAGCTGGCGTCGTACTGCGTCGTGGCGATGGCGTAGAAGGCCGCGTCGCTGGCCACGGTGGCGTTGCCGCTCCCGAAGAGGGCGGTGATCGCGCCCCGGTTCTCGTCGCTGCAGTCGCCTTCCTGCCAGTAGAAGTCGGCCCGGGCCTTGGAGAAATTCTTGGCTTGGGCCAGGGCGATGAAGGCGGCGACGAAGATGGTGGAGGTACGCATGGTAATTAGGGTGATACAATGTTTGGTAAGAGTAACGATTGACTTGGGTGAGCAGGTAGAAGCCGCGATGTGTGAACGAATGACTGGGGCAAAGCCGTGAGAGAATGGGGTGGGAGCTGTTGAGGTAGATGTGATTCGAAGACACAGTCTCCTCCAGCTTTTATATATCCCAATTGACTGACATCCATTGTCCGCGTGGTCAAATACCCGAGTGTTGTTCATTACGGTAGTCAATCTTACGAGCGCGCCACGAGTAAAGGGGGAAGCAACCCACCTGAGCCAATCGGGCATATGGGACGCAAGGGATGACAAGTACAATAGCAGCGAATTCGCGATGCGCATCGTTGCACCATACACAGAATCTCCCATCGACGCGAATTGGGGTTACAAAGCGATATTCCAACCCATTGGAACCCCTCCCCTTTTGGCGTGCAATGCGGTGCGGCACCACCAAACACCGCCAAGCGCACGAAGCGAAGTGACTGATCAATCGCATCACACCTTAGGCGTCGACCAACAGAATTACAAGCAGTTCCAACGAAATAACACCAACCTCGTTCGGCTTGCCGACTCCAGAGACTCAGTAACCATGCCGGCGAAAAGGAGTGCATTGCGACATTCGCATCCCGCATTTGCATGACATTCATTCAACGAGGCGTGTAAAATGGACTGTTCCTTCTCCTTTTCGAAGGAGGATTCTCCTGAGGATGTGCCCTCCACATTCAATACGTTCACGCTACAATTGAAACGATAACGGAGTTGCCAATCACGGTTTCCTCAAGACTTATCTATTCATTGCTACTAACCTCTACTCGGACCTAACCCCTCTAGTTTCCCTACGTGTATCTATCTACCAACAACCCCATACTCACCTACCCCAGGAAGGCGATTCTTCCATCCACCTACCTCTACTCCAACTCACTTCCCTTCTTCCCCTCCGCCTCATCGGCACGTGCCCGACCCGCCAAGCGAGCATATTGCGAAGCCCGCCGCCGGCGCTCCCGCGTTGTGAGACCCAACGGCTCGCGAACCGCCAAGGGCGCAGCAGCCGGCGGTGCGGCCAGCGGCTGCTCGGCCTCCGGCTCAGTGACCTCCAGGCCACGAGCAGAACGTTGCGCCTGTTGGAGGCGTTCCCGCCATGTAAGACCCAGCGGTGTAAAACGTATCGGTGTGAGACGCAACGTCCCGTCAACCCCCAGGCTGCGAGCAAACCGCACCGCCCGCGCCTTGCGCTCCTGCGGCGTCATCCCATGGCGGGGGGCCAACGAGAATTCATCCCCGAACAAGCGGCCCCAGTCCTCCCCGTCGCGCAGTCCCGCCGACCACGCGCCAGAGTCGTCCCCGCCGCTCAGCCCCCAGTGGACAGAGTCCCCCGTCCACTGAGTCTCCGCGATCTCGACGCTCAGGGGCTGCTGCGTCGGCTCCGGAAACGGAGGCCGGACGGCCTCGGGGGTTTCCTCGAAGGAGCAGCCGCCGTGGGCCTTCTCCCCCTCGCTATGGTTTTGGTGGTGGAGGTATCGGCCGTTGGCCCGTCGAACGGCCTCGGCCGCGGCGGCGGCCGAGTCCAGGGTGACGAGGGCGTCGCCGAACGGGGCCAGGATCACTTCCACGACGAAGCCGAACTGCGCGAAAGCAGCGCGCACGTCCACCTCCAGCGCCGTCGCGGGCAGGTCGGAGATTCGCAGCGTGGTCGGCTTGTGCTGGTCACGGACGCCGACGTTGTTGCTCTGGGGGCTCGCGGGTTGTTGATCGGAAGCCATTGTGTATGATGGGTGGAGTTTGCGATGATTATTTTCGGTGCGTGTGGTGTAAGATGGTGTTGGTGAATGAGATATTCTCGAAGATGGGATGGAGAGAGATGATACTCAGCGTCCTGGCCCTGCCTTATATATCTACATTCCCAGCATGGGTATGGAAACCACGTCTGTATCCAGTTCTTTGTCTCGCGATTGTGACAATGGATTGTTAGTGTCGGGCAATGAAGGTGAAAAGCAACGTCCCAGTAGTAAAGCAAATGAATTTTCATACAATCTCTTTTGTTGGCTGCCTTGCATGCTCATTACCCGATCCCATTGTTTCTCATCATGGCCCTAAGCCTAAGATGTGAAGCCAAAACCTGGCTCGTCACGATCAACGCCATGTAACTCAGGTTGCCATACAAAACCTCGCTCTTGACAAAACTCACAAGAGATTGAAATCAATTATGTACCAATTCCCGAAGAATTATTGACTAGTAAAATATATACAGCGCCGTAGAAAGCGGCGCCAACCAAGTTATTATGTACAATCAAATGTCCCAGTACGCCAATCGCTCCCAATCATCTACCAAGTCTCTCTTCTTTCATTCATGACGGAACCGTACGTTCGTCTCTGTTTCTTCCCATTCCCTCGACACCTCTGCCGGGGAAACAGCTCGTTAGGTAAGTGCGTACGTATTACGCCTTGATGGCCGCCCGCCGCTTCTCCACCACACTCTTCCACCGCGTCCGCGCCGCCCGCAGCAGCGCCCACGCCACGAGCCGGTACGCCACCACCACCGCCGCGAGGCAGATGATGTTGATGACCCCGTCCACGTTGAGCTTGTACAGGTCCAGCACCTCCTCGCCCGTGGAGATGTTGCACTTCCCGGTCCCCGGCTGCCGCTGCGTGTCGTCGCACGTGAACTCGACCCCGCGCAGACTGAAGGGCGCCAGGGCCCGCGTCGCGTAGCGGATGGGAGACAGATAGTTGAAGGCCTGGAACAGCATCGGCATGTTGATGGACATGATACCGGCCATGATCTGCGCGACGCTGAGCAGCACACTGATGATCTGGACCGCGAAGCCCGTGTGGTTGAAGATGGTGTTGAACATGATGCCCAGCGACTCGCCGCAATTGACAATAGCAAACGCCGCGAAGACGCAGACAAAGTACATCTCGACGGTGCGGGGGAATCCCACGGCAAGATCGGCGAGGACACCGAAGACCAGACTCGAGACAATCTCGAGCGGCAGCTCGAGCACCGTGTACGTCGCCAGGAAGGCCTCCACCCCATAGACGGCATCATCATCCTCGCGGTAGAAGACTTCGCGCTCGGCCGGGTACGCCGCAACGTTCTGCAGCATCCCTATAAAGTAAAACGCGCCGACCTCCTGTACGAAACCGACGCGGTTCTGGATGCTCGGGTAGTCGTTGTGCAGCGGCGCGAAGAAGAGCGCCAGGATTCCCGCCAGGCCGATCACCTGCATCGTCCGCGCCAGCAGCAGCGGCGGTTGCCGCCGGAAGTTGATGAAGGCTCGGTGCATCAGGATGGGGAAGGCCGCCACGAACGAGGCGCGCTTGTGGGCGAGCGCCCCAAGCTCGGCGGGCGTCGACAGGGTTTCCTTGTTGAACGACTTCCGGCTCGGAGGCGGGACAGCCGCGGGAGCAACAGGCGTAATCTTCTCGCTCTCAATACCATTCTCTCCTTTTTGGCCCTCGGTTTTCTCGTTGTCGGGCATGGCTGTCTGTTCTCCTTTGTGTTCATCCGCCTCTGCTATGTTTGAGAGTCGGGGCACGGTATTGTCGGAGCCCGACTTTGCGACGGTCTCCGACCAAGTTTCGATAAGTCTCTTGACTTTCTCGCGACTGTCGGCCTCCCTTTGACCCTCTTGCAGGTCGATCGTGATAAGATCCAGCGCGTAATCTGCCGGGTTAGTATGGTGCGGGCATTGGTATCCCAGCCCCCCAAAGTACCCCAACATGTCTTTCGCCGGCCCAGCGTAAGCCGGCGAGCCACCGCGGGCCAACAGGAGCACGTTGCCAAAATGCTTGAAGATGTCGGATCGAGCTTGGTGGATGGTCAAGATGAGCGTGCGGCCCTCCTTGGCAAGCCCGTGGAGCACCTCTAGAATACTACTAGCGGTGAATGCGTCGAGCCCCGAGGTCGGCTCGTCGAGGAGAAGAACGCGCGGGTCCGTGAGGATCTGCACGGCGATACTGACGCGGCGCTTTTCGCCGCCCGAAATGCCCTTGACCAAGTCGCTGCCCACCAGGTTGTCGGCGCAGTCCTTGAGACCCATCTTCAGCAGCACCTCTTCGGCCCGGTCGCATTTCTCCTTCTTGCTCATGAAAGAAGGCAGTCGAAGCCCAGCGGCAAACCGAAGAGTCTCCCGTACGGTAAGAGACGGTAGCAGGGCATCGTCGTCCTGGCAAACATACGACACCACTGATCGGATAACCGACTCAGAGGGAAGCGCGCCGTTGAAAGTGAGCTTGCCAGCCGGGCGGTAGCGTGTACCGAGAGAGCCCTTTAGTCGCTGCGCCATGGCGTTTAGAAGACTCGTTTTTCCAGAACCAGAGGGCCCCATGATAATATTCAAAGTGCCGGCCTGGAACGTCGCCGTCACGGGGTTGAGTATCGCCTTCGTCGGGAGTTTGCGGCCCCACGCCGTCCTCTTATCCAGATCCAGTGCGTAGTTGTCCAAACCTACGTCGATGGCGCGGACCTCCTGGATCGACCGAGCGTTCATTTTTTCCTTGCCTGCCGACAGATCTGTATCAGATGCCCGGGCCCGCGCGATCGTCATCTCGACCTTCAGCAGCGCAAGTCCGACCCAGCACGTGATGCAGAAAAGCCCCACGAATCCTAGCATGGCCAGGATGGGCCTGGCTATCCAATTGCGCGGGAATCCGAGGTTGTCCATAACATACTGGCCAGTGTATTGTAGGCAGGCCGGGTTATCCTCTCCACCAAATGGACAGTCGTAAAAGTTGTCTTGAAACTCGTTTCCGCAAAGCGCCCCAAAAGCGTAATAGGTGTAGGTGACGTACTTGAGCCAACGCACGTACACTGGTATCGTGTTGCTCTGCACAAAGTAGCCGCATGCCATGCTCTGCAGCGTGTATGTCAAATTGCCGATCAAGCTGGCGCCTGGAAAATTCCTGACCGCCGCGACCGAGGTCATGGCCAGCGTTACCGCAATGTAGTGGTTCAGGAGCACGATGGAGAAGAAGGTAAAGAACTTGCCCACTTCGCGATCGAACCCCGCCATAAAGTAGTAAATGACGCTATAGAGGAATGGCACGGGCACATCCTCGGTGAAGAAACGTGCGATGCGGCGGGATAAGATGAAGGGGAGGGCAGTGACACAGCCCTCGCTGTGTTCGCGGTCGAAGGTGGGCACATCCATGGTAAGCCGGTACGTCTCGAACATCAGAAACAGGTAGCCCTGGAGGCCGACCGAGGTATACAGGGCACCTTGCCGGGAACGGATGCCTGGTTGGTCTCGTGGTAGATCGTAGAAGATGTAGCCAGTGATGATGGCCATGAGGATAGCCTCAAGTAAGGAACCGGTGATACCCATGGGATCGCGGAGTGTGACTTTCAGTGTCCTGTCGGTAAGGACGCGCACTTGGCGCAAGAAGCTTGCATGCTGCTGTGGTTTCGGCCGTTTGGAATTCGATTCTGAGGCTACCGCGCTGTTTTTCGAGTTAAACTTGCTGGGAACTGCTTCTGCCCATGCCTCCTGTAGCCTGGTAACCCGCGCAGTGGTCTCTTCCTCGAGTTCCGGGGTGCGGTTGTCGACAGCGGCAATATCGACGGTAAACTCGGCCGGGTTGACGAAAGGAGGTAGATCGAACCCCATCTGGGCGAACCAGGGCACGCATTCGTGCATCGGACCGGAAAACACGGGGCGGCCCCTCGATAGAATGACTAGGTTGTCGAACAGGTCCCAGATCTCGGATCGCGGTTGGTGTATCGTGGTGATGATGGTGCGGCCTTTCTTCGCCAGTGTCTTCAGGGTCCGGACTAATTGGTAGGCGCTGGTCGCGTCCAGTCCTGTCGTCGGCTCGTCCAGAAACAATATCGACGGGTTGGCGAGTAGTTGCACTCCGATGCTGGTCCTCCGCTTCTCGCCGCCACTGCAGCCCCTGTGTTGACTGTTGCCTATCCGGGTGTCGGCGCAGTCCTTCAACCCCAGTTCCAGAATTACCTCCTCGACAATTTGCATTCGCTCCTCCTCGGTAGTTGGCGGGGGTAGTCGCAGATTAGCTGAGTATCGAAGGGTTTCCCGTACGGTTAATGTCGGGAGTAGCACATCCTGCTGCATCACATATGCATGCCGGGCCGAGTGGACACCATCCACGTCGTTGAATGTGACTCGTCCCGTTTGAGAGAGCCTTGAGCTGAACATGCGCTCAGCTACCGTGTTCAGCAGAGTCGTCTTTCCGGAACCACTGCCTCCTAAGATCGCCGTCAGACTCCCAGGCTGGAAGGAGGCGTTGACGGAATGCAATAACGTTTTAGTCGTGGGTCCTGTTTTGGATTTGCCAACGCTAAATAGCTCGGGGTAAGTACTCGGGTCCATAATCGACGGCGAAGTATCGACAGTGACTGTGAGATTGCGGATTTGTACATCCGTGGGCTCGACGTCGTCCAGGGAGAGGTGATTTGCGACACCCAGAGATGGCCGCGGCTCGGCCTCGCGTGGTAGGGCGTCCATATTGGTCGAGATGGAGCTCGCGCGCTCGATCTTATCGCCGTCGGCAACCACCGCTGTGTCGCCAGCTATTTCCTGCCGTTGATGGCCTGGTCCGGTATTTGTCGTGGCCATCGGTGCCAGAGGCGTGTCTGGTGTGTACTGTAGGCCGGTATAAAAGCTTCTGGCTTCTGGCAATTATCATGTACGTAGAAGGTTGTTGTCCGCCAACAATGTCTGTCTAAACTTCGGATCACCTCATTCTTCCGGGCCGGCTCTTTACATGAACAAGGAAGGTTCGAACAGACAACGAGGAGAGAACGATGACTAAGTAGGTACACAGGCTTGGGACCTCGGGATTATATGGCAAGACGGGTTCGCTTATGTGGCTCACCAGTTCTTCTTCTATGGATGCATACCATGTCGAGTTCTCTGGGATTCGTGAGAAAAAGGGAGACTATCATGGTTGACAAGACCCATACATGTGCAGGGTAGGTAGATGAAGTGAATAGTCTTGCAGCATGTATGGATCTCGGTAATACGTACCTTGCTGGGGTTTTATCGAGTGGAAGCCATGGGGCACCGTTGAAGTAAGTGGGTGGGCCCCAGAAACCAGTGACTGGCGGGAGTTGGCGGGAGAAAGCACTGGCTGGCCCCTCCTCGGCTGCTTGCCGAGTGTCTTCAAGCGAGCCTGGTAACCTGGGCGGCAGGGAGGGAGTGTTTGATGATCGTTGGCGACTCGCCCTGATCGCGAACGGGCGAAAAGGGCTCGGTGAATGGAATGCTTCAAAGGTCGTAGTAATTGACCTTCCAACGAATTGGATGCCAGCTAAGAATGCAGCAGGCTGCGTATTCAAGAGGGGAGATGCACGTTTAATGGATGCCGATGAGCGAGGGGGAGCTCCTTGCCTCGGATGTGCTCCAGAGTCCAGACCTCCGAACAACGCCCCAAAGATGAGATAATCTATTCTCGTCCATACTACTGGCGCACCTCTTCACCCCATGCCGGGTTTGTTGCGAAGTTCGGTCGTCCATGACCGGTGTTGGCCCTTTCGGTTGGGCGCAGGTGGAGCAGGTCCCAAGTAAGCGGCACGCGACAATCGAGTTGTCAAAAGGTTAGCGAACACGAAGGGAAAAGCAACGTCTGCAGCTCATTGGGCCCCGGCAGAAATGCTCAAGTCAGCTGGGAACTGCTACCGAACATCACAAGCGTCTGGCTGGCGTTGGCTGGCTGCAGAAAAGAAGAAGAGACGAGGTTCAGAAAAGAATGCGAGATCCTGGCTTCGGAAACGAAACGTTCCGTGCGCAAGCGAGGCTGCAGGGTCTCTTAGTGCGGTGCGTGGTGCTCCTTCCCAACTTCCAGGTGCTGCCAACGAGCCCACGTTGCTGCAAGATTGAACCCAGCATCTTCAATGTTGGGAGGGAAATGCTGTGCATGGGATAGGCTTGCAGCCTGCAAACGATATGTCTCATCTTATAGGGAATCAGTAGCATAAACGAGTGTGACATCGTCTAGAAGGTTTCGGCGGGCTTATTATTCTTGGTTTCATCGTGCTCGGTAGCCACTGGAATTATCCTAGAAGTGCATCCGACAGGCTGGGTTTCCGGCGGAAACGACATTAATGACCTCAATCCCTATAATGAGGGTTTTATTAGATGTGCAATGCATTCCTATTTACCTGTGCCGCGACATGACGTGCCGTCAACCGTCTGTCCCGCGTCAAAGCCCGAAGCGAACATCCATCACCCTACGGATACTCTGTTGGAAATATTCGTTAATAACTGCTGACTGGTCAACTGCACTTTTTCATTTGCTGTGCAGAAACCTCACACAATTAACATTACCTGCTGCATTACGAAGTTAGGTCTGCGGGGGAAGGAGGTGCCGCCCCTCAATTCATTAAGCCAGGCCACTTAATACCAGGCCGAATGCAGTAAGTCTCTCGTCGGTAAGCCAGGACGTGCCTGCCCCAATAGCGCTAGCTAACGTCTTTTTGGGGACCTTATGGGGCCTCGAAGGCTGAAAAGGGCGAGAATCAAAGATGGAAGAAGCCCAGCATCTCGGCTCTGCCGTTGTCGATCGGTGATCCTGCACTTTAAATTCGCTACTAATAGCTGTGGGAAAACAGAGAAAATACTACTAGCCGGAGATGACCCGTATACAATGCCTCGATATCCCGACGTCAAGTACGACAGCAAACGGGCGCCAAGTAAAGTTACACTTCGGGCTGCTGGCAAACAGAGCTTACATGGTGGCGCAATGAGGCTCAGTACCCAGAGGCCAGAGGGTGGCAGGTTGAGTCGTGCGTGATGCAACTGCTGGGACCATCGCGTCCAAGTTCTGTCCCATCGATTCGCTCTCCCGCAGCAAGTAGCTGGCTCTTGCGGTCAAGACATGCATCATGCAAAAGCTGAACGCATCGCTACACCTACAATCTGATCCAATTTCTCAACCAAACATAGCACGGCAATGGATACATAGATAGGTATACTAAAAAATATTGGCAGCCGAGGTGCCACAGCGCATATAGGGCCACGTGCAAGCCATGTATACCCATCGGTCTGTCAGTTCCTGTCCGCCTTACGGAGCCAGGTTGGCCAACTTTCGGTTCCTGGCGGTGTATCCATGTTTACCGAGCGTTGCGTTATCCCAAAACGAACAAACAAGCCGTGTCGACTCGCTTTCTACAGCGAACCGGACTCTAGGTCGACCTGTGCCATTACCACCACCGTCTGGCGATGCATACCCAGGTGGTGAGTATTCTGCAACTGCTACCTACTGCTACTGCTACGCTCGCTCGCAGCTCGAGTCATTCGTGTCAATGTAGCGTTTCAGGTGGATATTCAATTGTTCATGCGGAGGAGGGAGCCGGCTCCGCGATTGACGCGGTTGACGGCTACTACTATGCGCAGGCTACCTATTCAGGGCTATCATCACTCTCCCTGTCGGATCTCGTTTACACGCACTAAAAGCCCTAAGACGACAACCGAGTCGCCATCGCCCTTCTTTCTCCTTACAGTATTGGAGCCTCCTCCCATTCGGACCCTAGAATCTGATACGACGGTCGCATTGATGGGGGGCTGCACGGCGGGCGGGCGGGCGACGTGCGTGGCTATTAGTGGACGCCAAGCCCGCCCTAAGAAAGCCTGGAAAAGCTCGCTTAACCCTCAGAAGAAGGGGCGGGCGGGTTGGAGATCTCGTAAGTGCGTGTGTAATGCGCTCGAAGCGAGGGGAGCTCGGTTAGGGAAACGATTCGTATCCAAAAGGAATTCGGACATGACTTTTTTGTAATGCATCTTCCCACCTGAACGGATGGAGATATTACGGTAGGTATGGGTTTTCTTTTCTTCTTCTGACTGACGTGGCTATTCTTAGCCACCAACTTACTTAGATACGGAGACTGCATGCCAAATGATCCTTCTGACAAGCCCTATGAGACAAGAAAGACTTCGCTTCGACATCGCCCCAGCCGGATGTCGAGCGCGACAAGATGTTGGTAGTGAACTCAAATTATTTGCCGCGGCTGCAATTGCGTAGATTAGTGCCCGCTGTCAAGTTCTTCATGGCCCGCCGCTGTCCCGTAACCCCCCACCATCCATAATACTGGTAACATTTGGGGGAGCTGCATTCTGATAACCCATCACCATTTCTTTTTCTTAATACAAATTCACGAGATAGCCACGGCCAGACGAGCGGGCATCAAAGGCGGTGATCGTTTTGGTTCATTTGTCAATTGAAACGTAAATGCTCACAGGTGAATACCACAACTCAACCCACGTAAAAACAAAACGCCTCTGCCTATGCCCAGCACGCTCTAACGACAGAAAGCCCATTGAAAAGATCCCCTCCTCATTCGTAGCTCATGAGTAACCACCGGCCATGATTCTAGAAACCATCCCTCTCGCGGCTCCATGACTCCATATTACCCCAAAAGCAAGCGTAAACCCAGCAATACGGTGGACGTCCCATGCAGCCAGCAGCTCCCTCCTACTCTGCTACCCCGCCTGAAACCGTCCGTCCGTCACGCAATATGATGTGATCAATCATCCCGAGATGTAAAGCACGAGAAGAGGTAAAAAAGAAAAGAAAAGACAAGAAAGCTCCATTCCACCACCTCAAACAGTCCGCCTCTCAACAATCGCCTCCCCGCTCGGCTTCCCCCCCACGAACCCGAGGTTCGCCCCGCCATACTCATACACCCGCCGCCCCCGGAGCCACGTCTCCCTTACCCGCCCGCGGAACGCCTTGCCCTCCCAGGGCGAGCACCGGTTCTTCCAGTGCATGCCGTGGCTCTGCAGGACCCACTCCTCGGCCTCGTCAAACACACAAATATCGGCGTCCATGCCGACCCGGAGCGCGCCCTTGCGGTGGGCTAAACCGACCTGCTGCGCCGTCGCCGCGCAGCACAGCCGCACGATGTCCAGGATGTCGGGCGCCGGGAGCGACGCCGCGGCGCGGCGGATCGACGCGCTGTGCAGGATCGGCAACCCCAAACCGACGGACGAGATGCCGCCCCAGGCGGCGAAGAAGTCGCCCTGCGACGCCTTGGCCAGCGCCTCCTTGGCGAGGTCGGCGTCGGCCGACATGTCGACGCCCGAGTCAACATGGTGCATAGCGGCCGGCTCGACGGCGGTCTGGAGGTGCGACGGCAGCAGCTTGAGCTCGGGCGTGCAGGGCGAGTGGTCCGAGACGACGGTCCGGATCACCGAATCGGGCCCGGCCTGGAGCTCGCCCCAGAGCCCGTCCTGGTTGAGCTGCTCGCGGATGGGCGGGCAGCACTTGTAGCGGCAGTCGCCCGTGGCGACCTCCTCGGCCGCGAGGCCGAGGTAGTGGAAGCACGTCTCGGCCGTGATGTTGACGCCGGCCTTGCGCGCGGCCCGCAGGATCGGGATCGCCTGCGTCGCCGACAGGTGCACGATGTGCAGGTGCAGCGCCGGCGCCAGGGGCGCCAGCGCGACGATCTCGTCGATGGCGCACGTCTCGAACACGGGCGGGCGCGACTCCAGGAAGGTCTGGTACGCCGTCAGGTCGCCGTGCGGCGCCGCGGGCGGCTCGGAGGCCTGCACGGCGTCGCCCACTGAGTCGGCGATGGGCGGGATCATCTCGGCGTGGAACATGAGCGTGGTGGGGGTGCCGTTCAACGTCTTCATGGCCAGGGCGATGTCGTTGGAGGAGATGCAGGGGAACTCGTCGACCTGGGCATGGGTTAGTACGATGTCTCTCTTGAACTGCACTGCGGGAGAGGATGGGCACATACACCTGACTCGATCAAGAAGCCTTTGAATCCACGTACTCCGGCTTCGACCAGTGGCAGAAGCTCGTCAGCATTACCGGGGATGACACCGCCATAGAAACCCACGTCGACCCAGCACTGGCCCTGGCTGGCGGCGAGCTTCTCCTTGAAGCCAGCAACCGTGGTGGTAGGAGGGATCGCATTGAGCGGCATGTCAATCACCGTAGTCACGCCACCTGAGGCGGCAGCACGAGTACCGGTGTTGAAGCCTTCCCATTCCGTGCGACCCGGCTCGTTGAGGTGCACGTGGGCGTCGACCAGACCGGGGATTAAGAGCTTGGAGCCGTAGTTGAGATACGTGGCCGAGGAAGGGAACGACGACTGCGGCAGGACGGCGGGGACAATGGCCACGATCTTGCCCGTCGCGGGGGAGACGGAGATGGAGGCCGGGGTTAGTACGAGGCTCTCGTCCGGGAGGGTCACGACGGCCCGCGTGGAGACTAGGACCGTGAGCGGCTCGGCGGTGCCGGAAACATCATAGGCGATGGACCCCATGGTTGGTGTGGGAAAGTAGTTGCAAGCGGGTGTGGGCGATGCAATGGATCAAAGAGACTAGGGGCCCCCGATAAGAATCTGGGGTGCAGCAACGAGGGCTGAAAGAGGACAAGTGCAGCAACGGCTACGATGGCGACGATTATGTCAAGCAGCAATGGCTTATCGCGCAGGTATGGCGATGGTGGTGGTGGTGGTGGGTTGACGAGATAAGGCCCTTGCTATGCGGTCCGTTCCTCGACTGGGAACAAAGGATGGGAAGAGGTGAAGTCAAAGAGTGCACGTTGTAGTAAACAGAAAGGCAATGAGTGGTGTGTTCTCGTGGGTTTCAGAGATGACACCAGTGAAGAAAAGACAAGTCACAGGCAATCGATATGAGGCAATGGTCGACCAGATGAGAGATAATTAGAGGGGGAAAGGGAGGTATTCGAGAAATCCATCTATCTGGGTTAAGCCGGGCCCCTGGGGGTCAGAAGTGTAAAACGACGGGGTCGTCGAGTCAAACGCATGTTCTCGTGTCCACCGCTATTACACGAGCGACTTCCGACGCCGCCCGCCGCCCCTCGGCAGCGCGATAAGCAGAGAGCGAGCCAGGCCAGCCCTTTTGTGGGTGGGGCCGCATGATGGAGCAAGCAGCGAGGTTATCTACAAAGGGCGGGAACGCCAAAGGAGGCATTGCCATGGTGTGGGCTGGGCTGGCTAGTTGCTAGTAGGCTAAGGCACTTTGGCACTCGAGATAAGAGAAAAGTCTCGGACCCTGAGTCTACATACAGTAGTCCCAAGCCTATCGAGGCGCTATGATTGGCCCGTGGCGCCGGGGACTTGTGCTACTTTAGTAGAGACGTTGGGTTAACATTCCTATCGGGTCTGTGGCATTCGGTTATCGCCGACTGGGAGAATTGATAACTTTGCCATTTGCTGGCAAGATCGAGACTGCCAGGGATACGATGTAACGGTCATCAACCGAGATAGTGGTACATAAGAATGTCCTCTGGAGCCTGCAGAAGAGCCTGCGCAAAGTGCTTGTTTGTTTGTTCTAGCCCTCTCTGCTGCCCGTTTTTTGTGTTTGGGATAGCGCGCCGCGGGACTAACAAAGAGGACCCATCAGCAAAGTGGCAGTGGCACTTTGTCCCAATCCGGTATCTTATCGCCAAACGATTGCTCGATAGAAACTCGAGAGAGGACCGAGGAGAACGGGCTCCACGTAGTTTCCATCGAGTAATAGTGACCGTCCGGCCAATGGGAAAGCCACTGGATGCATGCAGGACAATATATTCTCAATATTGGAAGTCAGTTGGGCCCAGTATGAGTGAAGAATTGAATCTTCTAGTCTGCTCCTGACTGGACCTGCTCTTTTCGTACACGCAATCCACACCCCCGAGTCTTTCGGACAGGCCTTTCAAATGTTGATGCCATGGCCGTTACGATTAACACGCCGGGCAAACGGTATTTGCATTGGAGAATTGTCCAAGGCAGTCGAGGCGTTGCCTTATCTATCCCTAAACTGAGTCGTTGCTGGAACGTATTGTCCAATGACGACCATTTGTTTATCCTGTCACAAGCCAGATACATAGATCTGTCGTAAGATCGCTCGCTGACTGTTTCCCGATGTCCTAGCAGCGGTTGTCTTGGTCTCTCTTGGAGTCAAATCTATCAGATAAACAGATAACAGAACTGCAGCCAGCCGTCTCTCATTCGCTGGTGGTGTGCATGAGCGTCCTACATATCCAAAGCTTGTTTCTCGTTTATGTGCGAGGCGCGCCAATTGGTGCCCCTCGTTGTCCTAATCAGTGTTCTTCGCTCGGATTCGTTGGGGCTTGGCTGCTGCTGTGATTGATCACCTGCCTCTGCTGCCCGCTACTGCTGCTGCTCCAGCGGTCAAAACTCCCACGCTGGATCCGAAGTTCGGCGCCACTTTTACCGCCTACCTATTGAGTAGGCGGTACTATCGCATTTCCGGTCACAGAGCGGTGGGAAGCGGCCGCACCTACTCCGTACCTCCTGTAGGATTGAAAGAATCGCAGTGCGTGTCTGCATGCATCAATTTATAATGATGGCATTCTTTCCAAATCCCGTTTTCCCCACCGCCCATGAATTTGACATTGCCATACGGCAATTGTTAGCAAACCCGGGGTATTTGCGGGGGTGGGCTCAGCAGGCAAATGAGCCGATGGTTTCTTCGCTTCGAGTAGAGTCCCATTTGGACTGAAAGGGAAAGTACTACAATTTTCCCAATCCCTCTCTCTCGTACGTGAGAATGACTCAACGTATTGATGAGACGTCGTTGCCGCCCCGCGTCACCTGCTGCGTCAGCTCCCCTTCGACATCCGCCGGGGAGAGAAATGGCGAATGCATGGGCGGGAGGCCATGATCGTGAGGTCCTGCCCGGGGGAATAATGAAGCAGTGTTCTCTGCACAACTGCCTCGAGAGAGATGCGCATTTGGTTTCTTAACTGACTGTCATATAAACGACGCGACGCTCATGGCCAGGTCGTCGCGTACATTGGTAGCGATGACAATTTCAATGGCGTGATCGAAAACCAAGCCGCATTGCATGATATCTTTCTGGTCAAGTGTTCGGAGAGATCTGGTCGTAACCAACGGTATATAAAAGCAACTGTAACTAATATGTCTATACGTTGTGATTATGATAGACTCACGCGTCAAGTCTCGAATCTTCTACATATCTAATCTAGACACAGTAATCCGCTCCCAAAGAATAACATCAAGAAAAACAATGACTACCCAAATCCACACGAAGCCGCTGCTCCCTGTAGCAAACCCGACACTGTCATATTGGCGCTCGGAGCCGCACCGCCTAGACTCGCATCGCTCCACCGAGCAGCTCCCAGAAACATGCGACGTCGCGATCATCGGGACCGGATTCTCAGGTGTATCCGTAGCATACAACCTCTCCGGTCCCCAAGACTCCAACAATACCGAAAGCCCCCCACCATCCATCCTGCTGCTAGAGGCGCGCCAAGTCTGCTCAGGCGCCACGGGCCGAAACGGCGGCCACGTGAAGCTCAAGACAGAGTCCATCCTGTCCCTCATCCAGGCGCACGGGGTCGAAGCCGCGGACCAGTCCGCCGCCCTAGTCCGGGCGCAGATCGACGCGCTCAAGGCCCTCGTGGAGAAGGAACAGCTCGACTGCGAGTTCGAGCTGCGGCGCAGCTACGACGTCTTCCTGCACGCCGACGAGGCGCGGGCGATGGAGGGCCGGTGGCGCGAGTGCCTGCGGCGGGGCGACCCGTTGACGCGCGAGCACGACTTCGTCGGCGGCGGCGAGGAGTTCGCCGAGCGGGTCACGTCCGTCCGGGGCGCCAGGGCCGCCTTCAGCGGGCCGGCTTGCTCGCTGTGGCCGTACAAGCTCGTGACGCAGCTGCTGGAGCGGGCGATGGAGCGGAACCCGCGCCTCAACCTGCAGACCGAGACGCCCGTGCTGTCTGTCGAGGCCGTGGAGGGTGGCAGGGCGGGCACGATCGTCCATACCGACCGCGGATCGGTTCGGGCGAAGAAGGTCGTCTTTGCGACTAATGCATACACGGCCGGGCTGTTGCCTCAGTATCAAGGTACGTTGGGATGAGCTTACCGACCCCCTAAGAGGGAGAACCTGATTGTGCTGATGGTGAGTAGGTGTCATTAACCCATATAGGGGGACGGCCTCCCACCTTGCACCTCCGAAGGGTGCCGATCCGGTGTTTCCTCATCTTAGTCACACGTACAACATCGAATACGGCTTGCAGTACCCTGTAACGACGACTGTAGACTACCTGAACCCAAGACCCGACGGCGGCATCGTCGTGGGCGGCGGCCGGTGGCTTTATCAGGAGCCTCGAGAGCTCTGGCAAAACAACATTGACGACTCGAAGCTCATCGAGCCCGTTCTAGAGGCGGGCTACTTCGAAGGGTACATGCAGCGAGTGTTCCGGGGCTGGGAGAGCAGCGGGACGGAGCTGGACAAGGTCTGGACTGGAAGTGAGTTTGTTTGATGCAGCCTTGTTCGCCCCGTCAGTTTAGCCAGTCACCTCGCTAACATAACCGATTTTCCCCTGCAGTAATGGCATCCACAAAAGACGGCATGCCGCATGTCGGCAAGGTGCCGCAGCGGGAGAACCAGTGGGTCATTGCAGCGTTCAACGGCGCCGGGATGACCCAGATTCTGTTATTGGGCAAGGCAGTTGCGGATATGGTGAAGGACGACAAGCCGTTTCGGGAGATTGACGCTATCGTTCCGCGGCTCTTCCAGACGACATTGGAGCGGATGGAGACATGATGGCATGATGTACGCTTTCTGGCCGGAACTTAAGATACGAGGTGAGCCTAGCGGTCTCGAATGGAAAGGCGCTTTGTCGCATCGCTCCATCATATATACTTGACTTTCTACATCTCTGCGCTCCGTTGCCCATGTTGAATGGAAACTGGATGTTGCTGTGCGACGAGGGGTGCATCCCTGCCACAAACGATCTGTTCCCTCGCTATTTTGACCAAATTGATGTAAGCTGCGGCGGCATCTCTTGGCAACCATACCGGGAACGCGTCCGGTCAAGTTTTGGTGTATCGACCGAATGTTTGTCTATCGTCCGTCGCGGTAGCCCGTGTGCCCAGTCGACTAACGAGTGTGTCACCCGTCATCCGGGGAAATTAGATCGACATTGAGTGACATCGAATCCCGTTATGGTTCTGATCAGCCATAGATTCCCAATCGCGCCCCAGGAATCGCGCCCAAACAACGCCAGGATGCAGCACCCAATCAATGCTACCCAACCCCAAGCGCCTTCCTAATCGAGTATTGGCAATAAGGGAAGCTTTTAATATCGAGTCAGGGAAGCTGCATACCGAAGTGAATCAATGCTACCCCTCCTTCTTTCCTCGTGCTGTGTGCACTCGGGCGATTGAATGCACGATGTTGATGTTCTGCTGATACCAGACTGAAGGAGCCACACCCCATTCGAATCGCCCGACTGCAAAAGAGCTGCATGACGGCGTCGCAGTCACGCTATCTCTCCCACATCGGTTCCTGCTTCTTGCAGGATCCTGCCGCTCTTAGCACTTGCGCCATCATGCCGGGCAGATGCTCGCTCATGTGGCCAGGCCGTTATTCCGCCTCTTGCGGGCAGCATGTCTCATTCACTCATTTCCCGGAGCAAGCCTGACCACCCCCTCTCAGGTCGTACCACTCCCACACCCCTATGCAACCAGCTGGAGGTTCCCGTGACTGAGTTGTATTGAGCTGCAGATCTGCATATAGACTTCGGGTGCCCTGTGGTTCGTCGTGTCAACAAAAGGCGCAGCGACGAGGTCTCCGTTGCCCGGGCGCGTATATGAGAAAGAAAGAGCTTTTACTGCCGACCTGTATTTTGATCTCGCGTTACTTGTTGGGCTCATACTTCTGGGCAGAAGGCGACTTGGACCAGCGTTGAGGCTTTTGCAGACTCCGCACCCATTCACCCATCAACAGCTTTCGCTTCCTGAGGACGGGTATGATGGCGAGCTTCAAGATGGCTATTGGCTGGGCTCCCACGTTGTGTTTGGTCGTTGGCATTCTGGGAGAGACCAACGCAGCCGCCGACTTTGATCCCCTTCAGTACGTCGATGTTCTGATCGGCAGTACCAACGCGGGCAATGTCTTCCCGGGCGCAACTATGCCTTACGGTATGGCCAAGGCTGTGGCCGACACCAACTCTGGCTCCAACCAAGGCGGCTTCACCCTCGACGGCAGCCCGGTGCAAGGCTTTTCGGTGAGCAATTTCTCGGTCGTCACTCTTCATACTCCAGCATGTGACGGGCGAAACAAGTGCGCAGCTCAGTGAAGAGTTGCCCGCGTGCCCTCCTGAAGCACATGACCTGGACTGGACTCCAAGGGAGCTTTACTAATGCCAGGAGTCGATAGGTGTTGCACGACTCTGGGACAGGAGGCTCGCCGAGTCTTGGCAATTTCCCGTTCTTCGTCTACCCTTCCTGCCCGGGCGACGACATCAACCGCTGCGACTTCCCCAAGAAGACGAGGGTCCGTCATGGCAACTTCACGCCCGAGAATGTCAAGGCTCAGCCTGGGTACTTCTCCATCACCTTGGACATTGGCGTCCGGGCCGAGATGACGACCACGCAACACACTGCCCTCTTTCGTTTCAGCCTCCCGAATGGGGCAGGCTCAAATGGAACTTACCCGTTTGTGATGCAGGATCTGTCCGATTTGTCGGACTCCAGACAGGACAATGGCACCGTATCCGTGGATCCGCAGACGGGTCGGATCTCTGGCGGTGCCAAGTTCCTCCCCAGTTTCGGGTCCGGTACGTACACTGCTTATTTCTGCACCGACTTCTCCGGTCCGGCCATCCAGGACAGCGGCATTTACGTCAACAGCCGCGCCACCACGGAGGCCAAAGACCTTACCATCTCGCGATCCATCAATGGCTACCCACTACCCGGCGGCGCTTTCGTCCGGTTCAAGGACGCGACGAATCCCATCTTGGCGCGAACAGGCATCAGCCTCATCAGCACCCAGCAAGCCTGTGCGAATGCCGAGGCCGAGATCCCGGACTTCAACTTTGACTCTGTGACCACGGCGGCTAAGGACGCCTGGAAGGCTAAGCTGAGCCCTATCTCCGTGTCATCCGGCGGCGGTGTTGCGCAGGACCTGATCACCAACTTCTACAGCGGTATCTACCGTACCATGGTGAACCCGCAGAATTACACGGGAGAAAACCCATTGTATAAGAGTGATGAACCGTACTTCGACTCGTTCTATTGGTGAGTGAAACTTTGGCTCCGGCATCGCAATCCACTCACTGACATCCTACTGCAGTCTATGGGACAGCTTCAGATCCCAAATTCCCTTCTTGGTCATCCTCGACCCTGTCGCGGTGGCTCAGATGATCCGCTCATTGATCGATACGTACAGATTTGAGGGGTGGTTACCTGACTGTAAGATGTCGCTGTGCAGAGGATACACCCAGGTAAGGTCACATACATCGACTTCTATGGACTCCGTGTACTGACCTGTCGCACCCAGGGTGGCTCGAACGCAGACAACGTGTTGGTCGATGCGTACTTGAAGGGTATCTCGGACGGGATCGATTGGAACGTAGGCTATCAGGCGGTGGTCAAAGACGCCGAAGTGGAACCTTACGACTGGGCAACCCATGGTCGAGGTGGGCTTGACAGCTGGAAGTCGCTGGGTTATATCCCAGGTAAGCTCGTTCAAGCGATTTTCAAACCACTCCCGTACTGCCAATTGACTGGCAGCGCGACTCATCCGTATAAGAATCTGACTTCATTCACAGTGCAGGACTTGGACTACAAGGGGTTTGGTACCATGACGAGATCCATTTCCCGCAGTCTGGAATATGCCTACAATGACTTCTGCATCTCGCTCATGGCAAAGGTGAGTGGCGAAATCATTTGCTACTGCAGCCTCACTTTGAATTTGCTCACACCTTCTAGGCTATGAACAACACGGCCGACCAGGAGAAATACCTTGATTCCAGTGAGAATTGGAAGAACGTGTTCTACCCTGAGCAGACAAGCTTCCTCCCATCCGGAGCGGATACGGGCTTCAAGGGTTTCTTCCAAGCCAAATATCTCAACCAGACCTGGGCCTCGCAGGATCCATTGACCTGTTCGAATATAGATACGAGTGGCATCGCTTGCTCTCTGCAGAATACCGGCCGAGAGACGTTTGAGGACAGTACCTGGGAGTACGGGTTGTAAGTCGACTGTCCCAACCTGCTTTGAAATGATGATCACTACCCTCCCTACTAACCAACGTCCCACCAGTTTCGTTCCACAAAACCAAGGAGATCTAATCACCATCTACGGAGGACCTAGTGAATTTGTTCGACGGTTGGATTATCTGCATGATCAGAACATCACCGCCATCGGTAACGTAAGCACGCTACACCACGATCTCTTGATACCCAAGCAATGCTTTAGTAAATACTGACGTTACCCTGGATCCAGGAACCCTCGTTCCTTACGGTGTTCCAATACCACTATGCCGGACGACCAGGCAAGAGCGCAGCGCGGTCCCATTTCTACATCCCTCGCTCCTTCAACCCCACTCCTGGGGGACTTCCCGGCAATGATGATTCTGGCGCCATGGGCTCGTTCGTCGCCTTCTCCATGATGGGCCTGTTTCCCAACCCCGGGCAGAACGTGTACCTCATCACGCCCCCCTATTTCGAGTCGGTCAACCTGACGCACCCGACGACGGGCAAGACGGCGACGATCCGCAACGTCAACTTCGACCCGACCTACGAGGCCATCTACATCCAGTCGGCCACGCTGGACGGCCAGCCCTACACGAAGAACTGGATCGACCACAGCTTCTTCCTGGAGGGCAAGGAGCTGGTGCTCACGCTCGGGCGCAACGAGAGCGCGACTTGGGGGACGGCGGTTAAGGACCTGCCGCCGAGTACGGGGAGCTATGTTGGGTTTAATGGGACGGCTTCGTCGGAGGGGCGGAGGGTCAGGGGCGGGGTGGGGTTGAAATACCGGTCTGAGGCTTGGAAGATGGATGCTTTCGCACGTTAAGTGAGGTCTTTATTTACTTGCTTGTACATATTTAATCATAATCTTGCATGGCGTCATGACCTTACCCGGGCTATCTTCAGGTTGAAAGCCACAATTAGAAAGAAGCAGCGAAATAATGTTATTGTCGAAGATGGTCAATCAAAGAGTCTGGAACTGAATGACGTCTGCTATTGCAGTCATTGTTTTACGTCTTTATTGCTCACCAACAGCTCATTGTCTAGATCGCACAACGCTATGCCGAAAGTAGATGATGGTATTCATGCCTATGGATATATAACGCAGGATGAGAACAACGATGTGATTATATCCCATTCCTGATAAAGGCACTTATCGCCACACCACCCCATACAGTACGCATCATACCAAGTACTCACCAGACTTCCATACACAATGGCTACTGATCAGCGAACCTCGATCTCAAGGATGTTCAACTACGCCGACGACGACCCGAGGCCCGACTACCGGCTCTGCGACGCGTACGTCAAGGGCTTCGATGAGCGCGAGGCGAAGATCCTGGAGATCGTGCGGAAGCAGTTCCCCGACCTGGACGAGGCGAGGACCCACGTCCGCCTCCCGCGCGTACGCCGCTGCAACAACAGCCTCGAGTACCCCGTCGACGTGACCGTCAAGTCCCAGACGCGCCGCTTCGTCGTCGTCGTCCCCGAGGACCCCGGCCAGATCGACATCGACGACACGATGCTGGAGGTTGTTTGGGAGTTCGCGCCCCAGGCCGTCAAGGACCTGGCGCCGCTGACGGTCGAGTCCGGGGAACAGCTGGGAGGGGAGGGGGTTCGGAACCCGCTCGGCCGGCCTTGGATGCTGGTGGGCGGCAGGGAGATCCGCGGGCTGCCGCTGAGCTGCGTGTACGATAGGCTTTCGCGGGAGCAGAAGGTCGCGGTGGCGGGGCAGCTGGGGCGCGTCTATCGCGAGGTTCAGGGGTACAGGCAGGTGGGGTGCGGGTACCCTGACCTCGCCTTTCCTGAGAAGAAGAACGGCGACGATGAGAAGAACGTTGACGGTGGCAACCGCGGTGATGATGAAGACAAGAAGAAGGACGTCGTTGTCCGTCTCGGGATTCGGTGCTATCACATGACCAAGGAGGAAGAGAACGATGACCGGCTCGCCTGGGACGACATGACGAATGTCTTGCCCGAAACGGCAGAGGACGGGGCGGATTCGGAAAACGACCTCGAGAGCGCGGACGAGCTGACCCTAACCCGAGACAGACTGACGGAGGGGCCCCGCGCATTCGGCCTGAAGTCGCGCCAGATCCTGATCCTCCAGCTCCGCCGCTGGATCCACTACCTCCACTACCGCCGCCCGGCCGACGACGAGGTAAAGGACCAAATCGGCCTGCTGCAGTGCGCTTTGCACATGGCGCGGGAGATCATCGCCCGGAACCCGGACGTGTTCGACCCGCGGACGGACGAGGGCGAGGAGGGCGACGATCGCATGTGCTTCCACAACCCGTACCTCGGCACGCCCGAGAACATCATGGTCGAGTTCCTGCTCGGGCACGCCGAGCCAACCATCCGGGGCATCTTCGACTGGGGAGCCAGTGCCTTCGACCCGCACTTCGCCGCCTGCCGGCCCCCCTCCTGGCTCTGGCGGAGCAGCGACCCTTCCTCCTCCACCACCTCCAATGAGGACGAAAAAGCCAGGGAAAGAGAAGCAAAGTGGCCCGTGGCCGAAGCAGGAGGAGCACCACAGACATTCTACGTTGAGGACCCCTACGGCAGCAGCGAAATGACGACGGTGCGCATCGGCGGCCTGCCCGAGGGCCGACCCGGGTTGGACCAGGAGGCCGAGCTCTGCGCCGCCTTCTCCCGGTTCGGCCGGATCGCGTGGCTGCACGCCGAGTGCGACCTGCGGACGGGCCTGACCCGTCGGGGCTGGGGGACCGTCACCTACGTGCACCCGGCCGACGCCGCCGAGGCGTGCCGGCGGATGCACGGGCAGCCCCTCCCGCATCTTGACCACTACAAGCAGCAGCAGCCCCAAGAGGACAAGGAGGAGAATAAGAAGGACGATGATGATGACACCACCACCGCCACGACAACTACCGACGACAAGGACAAGCCACCCAAGATCTCCGTCCGCATGGACATCGCCCACTGCAACGACACCGTCTGGAAGCGCGATCCCTCCAACGACAACGAGCCGTACGACCCCCTCGCCGAGAACGTGGCGCGAGCCCACGCCGAGCGCGCTTCGCTCTGGTACGACCGCCACGGCGACGAGCCCCTGGACCTGGCCCAAACCCAACCCACGGACCCGGACGGCGAGGCGATCCAGCGTGCATTTGACGAGGCGGTGGGCGGCCCCTTCCGCCGCGTCGCGTACAACCCCGACATGGCGTTCGCGCGGAACCTGTACACCGCCGTGCGGGACCGGCCCTGGCGGCCGAGCGTGGTGGGACATAACTTGAAGGTGATAGAGGGCCTGGTGGCGGAGTGGTACGAGAGGGAGGCGCAGCGGGCGGCGAGCGAATTCTAAGTCGAAACGAGTCGCCCATCGTTGAAGAAGGTAAGTAACGTAATGTGGAACAGCTAGGGTGAGCATAAGTGTCCAGGTAAGTAAGAACGACAGGTAGGCATTCGAAAAATACGAGAAGCATCTCCATCAATATGTCACCATGGGCGTGAACGCAACGAGTGTGAGGGGGTATATTCTTAATATTCTTTCGTGAACCTCATGAGCTAAGCTTCGCAAAGCCGTATATACATTGTACATTTTCATAACTTTTCTCCATTCCATTCGTTCACGAGAGCGTAACCGCTTACGCGCCAATGGCCTTGAGGATGGCCTCGCCGACGCCCTTGGCGCTGGCGGGGTTCTGGCCGGTGATGAACTTGCCGCCGTCGACGCTGAGCACCAACGGGCCCCAGGCGGCGTCGGCCTTCTTGTAGGTGGCGCCGGCGGCCTTGATCTTGTCCTCGAGCAGGTAGGGCATGAACTTGGTCATCTGGGCCTGGTCCTCCTCCTCGTTGGAGAAGCCGGTGGCCTCCTTGCCCTTGAGCAGGGGGGTGCCGTCGGGGAGCTTGGCGTTGAGGAAGACGGCCGGGCCGTGGCAGACGGCGGCGACGGGCTTGCCGGCCGCGACGAAGTCCTGGATCAGGGCGATGCTGTCGGCGTCCTCGTACAGGTCGAACATGGGGCCGTGGCCGCCCGGGTAGAAGAGGGCGTCGAACTCGGCCACCCGGCCGCGGAACGTCGAGAGCTTCTGCGTCGTCTTCCAGACGGCCGACTTGTTCTTGAGGAACTCGACCGATTCCTCGTCCTGAGCGAACATCTTGACCGAGGCCGGGTCGAGGGGCGCCTCGCCGCCCTTGGGCGAGGCCATGACGAGCTCCGTCTTGTCGACCATGACGTTGTAGGGGTGGGCCAGCTCAGGCTGTGGGAAGGGGCGCATTGTTAGTGAATCGTTCAGATTTCTGGGGGACAAAGGGTGCGGTCGCGAGAGAACAAGGGACTGTACGTACCAGGTACCATCCTGTGGGAGCGTCGGCAGCCTCGATGCGGTCGTAAGAGGTGAGAACGACGAGAACCTTGGGTGCCATTGTGAATGTTGTGGTTGGGTATAGTGTATTGGGTGGTTGTTTGAGGTTGGTCGGGTTGGAAAGATGGTTGAAATGTTGGTATGGGTATATGGGAATGGGTTCAAAACAAAAGCGACAACAGAAGTTGAGGAGCGGGGAGACTCTATATACAGCACCTTGGCTACCTGTTCCTGAACCTTACCTATGCATATCCCCATCCACTTATTACATCAATGCAGCTGTTGCGTTCCATGCCATTCCTGTCCAAGCTGGCACAAAGCCGCATTGCTTGGCAGTGATGTGTCGGCTACGCCATATCGCCGATGATCTTGCCCGCGCATGATGTGCAGACGGTCCCAAAGAGGCAGCATACTCCACGGCAGGTCCCGCAATAGTACGTTCGTTGCTTACGTGGGTGTACGGGATAAAGCGAGATCCAGGCCCATGAGAGCCTTTTGCCAGCAAGGTCCCAGGGTCCTAATGCTCCCAATGCAATAAGGGACCGGTGAAAAGAGAGTCGACACACAATGGGGGCCTTGCAAGCTTGCATTGCTTACTAGTGCGTCGCAGAGAAACAAGTAGAAGGGGAGCTTGCCAGCCTCCAACCCCCAAAATCCCCCACCAGTAGATCGTTTCGGTGATTGACCCCGCCAGACGTCATTCTAGAAGCTCGAGGTCCGCAGTTGTCCGCACCAGCCGGCAGGCCCAATGGGCTGACTGACAGGCCAGTGGCGGGTTACATAATCCTCCGTCACTAACGCCGACGCATGACTCGGGCACATGTCAAGAATGGCGCATAGCTCCGATTGACCAATTGACCAATGGACCTATCCCAAGATCAACGCGCTGTTTTGTTGGTTGCAGCGAAATGCGATTGATGCCGTCGCCAAATGGGTATTGCTCCCGGTAGAAAAAGTAGACGAAGGTTAGCCGGCGGTTAGTTCGGTGTCGCCGATGGACACAGACCCTGAAATAGAAAATATTTACGAAAGCTACGAGGACGGCGAACCACCCAAGAAGAGCGACGGCTCACTTGCTCTGGGGTGTAACACAATTCATCTCGAACATCAGCAATAATAGAAGCGCTTTCTTTCCAATTCTCGTCATATTAAGGGACATATCGGAGTCCTTGAATTACAAGCGATGATCTATATCTTAGGGACGCCAGCTGGTGAGAGAATTTCGCATTTATAATTCGCGGGTTCTGAGATAATCAGAGGAGATGCCTGCTCCTCATCGACCTGTTCTAAGAACAAGTGTCGCCAGTCGGCATGTAGTATTGTTATCTGATAATTCAGGAAAACGTCCGCACAAGAAAAGAGTGTAGCTCGCCCGCGTGAATCCTCTCCTCCCCATAAACCTAGCTCAGGAGAATCGTGTGTTGTAATGATGCCCACTTAGTTGTTGCCCTTCTTAACGACACCACCCGCTGCGGCTTCCTCGTGCTCATCATGCTTCTCATGCTCCTCAACGTCCTGCTCCTCAACGTCCTGCTCCTCAACGTCCTGCTCCTCAGTGTCATGCTCCTCAGTGTCATGCTCCTCCTCATCAAGCTCCTTATCAAGCTCCTCATCAAGCTCCCCGTCCTGCTTCTTCGAAGAGACTTCAACAAACTTCCCAAGACGCTGATTGAACTCATACACGAGATTCTCAATCTTCTCAAACTGCTTGGCGAGCTCATGGAAAGCTCTCTTCTCGCAAGCGGGACATGGCTCCGTATTCAAATGCTTGATCCTGTCTCTCTGACAGAACGTTTGGTGCACCGGGCAGACCCCATCGGCATTGAGGGGTCTGCATGCTCTGCCAGGGAAACGTCGGCCAGGGCAGTGGTGGGTGGCAGGTGACATGGTAGCTATTGAAGAGGTGGTTTCAAGTGTGATTGAGTGAAAGATGCTGGTAGTGGTTCTGGTGGTAGTGATGGTAGTGATATCCGACTTTCCTCACGAACTCTGACCTTCTTCCCGGCCAGTTATATACCGTCAGCGGGCGAAGGCACGTCTGTTCACCAGGACCGCGGTATGACTGCTCACTGCTCCCTCAGGGGTCGCCAACGTGGCATGGCCCCTGGACAAGATTGTGGCAGCCACCATCGAGCAGACATTTCTTTGAAGAGAAGCTGGAGAGCTCTTCAAAATATGACATGGCTAGCAGTTGGAGCATATATCACACTTGTTGGTAGAAGCGGACAAAGCAGTTTGGATCCCAAACGTCTCAGTAAACTTACAGCTCTTTGTAAACGGAGGAATCTTAGCATATTGAAGCCTGAGTCATTGCCAAAGGCAACGAAGTATGTGACAGCGTGAGAAAGGGATAGCGAGCATGGGGATATTGACAGCATCATGTGCCTTTGTTTGCTTGTAATGCATGGACAGCATGTTGGTCCGTTTCCATATGTTGGTGTGTATGTAACTTAGTAAGGGTATTCGATACAGGTCATCTCGTAAGGTAATCGTCCCCCGGAACAAGTTGCGAATATGATCAAATTGTCGGCACCGTACGCTTTCGCAGCTCCTGGTTTTGCTCGGCAGTCTGTTTCGCCTCGTCCTCCGTGGGTGGTGGTATCAAGACCGGCTCGTACCCCTCCTTGTGCTTCTCCTCCTCTTCCTCCTCGCCCACGATCCACGTCTTGACGATGGACCGGACCTCCTTCTTGGCCTGCTGCTTCTTGTCGCCCTGCGCCATGCGCCACTGGTAGGCGTTGTACACCGCGACCTCGGCGATGGCGACCACGATGCTGCCGCCCAGCGCGAGGAACAGCCGCGCCGGCGTGCTCCACCACCGCGCCGCGATCCAGAGCGCCGCGGCGCAACCCGCGATGCTGATCAAGAAGTTGATGATGAGCGTGACTTGCTGCTGGATCTCCTCCTGCGAGATCGTCTCCTCGCCCAGGTCGGACTTCTGGTGCGGTCGGTTCGCCGCCGCGAAGGACTCCACCAGGCTCAGCGGCGGCGCGTTCGGGAAGCGCTGGGCGAAGGTTTCGCGGGTCGGGCCGGCCTTCAGCATGCGTTCGTAGGATCGTTCTTCTTCGTCGCGTCGCAGGCGTTCCATCAGCGCTTTGTATTGGGGTGTCTAGAGGAGCAGGATAGTTGCGTTAGTAATTTGTCGTCGGAACGTAATTGGGTTTGCGAGGGTGAACAGGGATACGCACTGGTTCTGGCTTCGGAGGGGGTGGTGGGATGTAGACGGTTGCGCCCCGGAGGAGATCTTCGAGGCTGTATTTCGAATGATCCAGGCTTCTCAGCTGCTTCCATAAATCGATAATTTGGCCATGGGAAATGGGCTTTCCCGCGGCAGCGTCATCAAGTGAAGGCTCACTAGAGACATCTGCAGTGGTCGCCTTGGCAGATGCTTCTTCCAACTTGCTGTCGTCAATTGCCGGGGCGCCTTCGGATCCATGGACGGCTCGTAGTGCCTCCACGATGGAGGATGTCATGGTGAGGAGCACCATCTCGGGGGGGATAGGGCGCAAACACCGCCGACGATAGCCAGGGATTGGCAGTAATACAACTGAAGACAAACCCTTGGCGGCGTTGGTTGATCTCGAAGCGCTCACATCGGTACCTTGCAGCTCCAGCCACCAATACCGTTCAGGGTGTTTTTGATCAACGACACATCAATCGGACTGGAGCTAATCGATGACAGCAGGCACGGTAGCACCTGCAGGGTAAGCTTGAGCCACAAGTCGGGGCAATTGGCCCCGCAGTCGAGGGTCCCCACTGCAGCTGAGTGGGCGAATTGAGGGCGTTGCAGATGGGGCCTGGGGCCCGAGGCGAATCATTCAGTGGCCAGGGCCTAGAGTGACTGGGACCCATGAATTTTTTCGAGATCAGATGCGGCCATCCGTTGCGACACGATAATCCGAGGAGGGAGTAATTCTGTCTTACCAACCCGCCCGACAACCTTGCCGCCCGAGTAACTACTCGACCTCGAGACGTACCTTTCAATGCCATCGTCCTAGTGGGATCATATTTCTAAAATTTTAAGGACCGAAACCTGTCGCCTTGGCTGGCAAGCTCAGTAGTACCCGTCATGCAACTTCGTCATGGAGCTTCGATGCTCCTCAAAAGCCGCGCCGTTAGCCGGCCCTCGGTCTTTTCGCCCTGTTCGGACTGCTTCAGAGCCGCCTCTTTAGATCTGAGGTTACGGAGGCAACGGGCCGCCTATTACCACAACACCCCGAGACGAGACTCGGCATGGGCCGCTGCGGTGCAGGTAGCGGGGAACATGGTGACCAACGCCGTCACCAAGGCCACCAAGGGCGAGATGGCCATTGACCCTCTCCGGATCGTCGCCAAGGAGATGAAGTTCCTGACCGGCAACATCCGGCAACTGTTGGGTTCGGGCCACCCCTCGCTCGACCGGGCCGCCAAATACTACACCCAGGCTGAGGGCAAGCACATGCGCCCCATGATCGTCCTGCTCATGTCGAGAGCGACCGCGCTCTGCCCCAAGACACCCGAGATACTCTCGGCCAGCCAGAACCAGATCGACACCTCCATATCGCCGGCCAATGTCCTGAACGACAGCAACCCCTCGAACAGCTTGACGACCGGCTTCTCCTCGCAGCCCGAGTCCACCGAGAGCGACATCCTGCCCTCCCAGCGGCGGCTGGCGGAGATCACCGAGCTGATCCACACGGCATCGCTCCTGCACGACGACGTCATTGACCACTCGGTCGCACGCCGCGGGTCTCCCTCCGCGAACCTCGAGTTCGGCAACAAGATGGCGGTCCTGGCCGGCGACTTCCTGCTGGGGCGGGCGTCCGTCGCCCTGGCGCGGTTGCGCAACGCCGAGGTCGTAGAGCTGCTGGCCACGGTCATTGCGAACCTGGTGGAGGGCGAGTTCATGCAGCTCAAGAATACCAAGCGCGACGAGCGCAACCCCAAGTGGTCCGAGGACGCCCTGACCTACTACCTGGAGAAGACCTACCTGAAGACGGCGAGCTTAATATCCAAGTCCTGCCGGGCGGCGGCTCTTTTGGGACGTGGTGATGCGACTACGGTGGAGGCGGCGTATGCCTACGGCAAGAACTTGGGCTTGGCGTTCCAGCTGGTGGACGATCTACTAGATTACACCCGGAGCGAGAAGGAATTGGGCAAGCCTGCGGGCGCCGATCTCGAGCTGGGTCTGGCGACGGCGCCGCTGCTGTTTGCGTGGAAGACGAACCCGGAACTCGGTGCGCTCGTGGGGAGGAAATTCGAACAGGAGGGCGATGTTACACGGGTAAGTTCACTTCAGAAGACGACATCCTCTGGCGCACCACATCGAAACTTGACACCGACTGACCTTCAACTCAGGCACGAGAGATTGTCCAGCAATCCGACGGAATCGAGCAGACTCGCGCCCTTGCGGAAGACTATTGCACACAGGCCATCGCGGCGCTGGCCACGTTCCCCGACAGCGACGCCAAGGATGGGCTCATCGAAATGGCCATGAAGACGTTACAACGCAAGAAATAAAACTTTGTATCACTACTACTACAATCATCAACTACCGTAAAACCTGTACTACTACTACTACAACATAAGACATCAGCATCTAGACATATTTTCATCCCTCCTCCTGGCAGGGATGAGGGCCGATTCTTTTGTGTAAATCGTGGGTGGAGGGGAGAAGTCGTGCCTCTGTACATGTGGTGGGATGATTTGGAAACGACTTCTCGCTAATTGGCTGGCGCATAGGCAGGGAGGCAGGCAGGCATTTCTGATACCACTCTACCACTGTGTAACGACGAAACAAAATGGCTTATGAGAGCGAGGGGAAGGATAAAGATGAAGATGAAAGACAAAAAGTATAGATAGACTGTTCTAGTAGGACAACAACAACAAACACCAGACCATCACGTTCAATTTACGACATGAAATGACGATAATGAAGGTATTGATTAGATTGTATATTTTGAAGGTGGGTGAAAAGCTATCCTCACTCCTTCTCAGTAGTCCTGGCAGTACAGTGATAATAGGGGGCTCTGTTGTACGACCGGTCAGTTGAAATGCTCACTTTTCGCTCTTCAGCGTTTTCAGGGGTAAGAGACGGGGTAGGTACTCACCAACGCCGTGACTTGACAGCACATTTTCACACCGGGGCACTGGTCTAATTGGTCATCGCCTGGCGATCATGAGTTTTCATGTTAGCATTCCATCCCTACAAAGTCTTGTCTGCTCTGAGCCCTGTTACCCTCTTTCTCTCATGGTCTCAAATCACCAGATAGTGAAAGTGGAAGGGGGGAAGTGGTAAGCAGTTAGGTAGCTCAAGAGGTAAGCAGGTACTCACAAACAAGCCCGTTGACATCGTTCGGGTTCAGCCGGTACCCGTACAGCTGCGCCAGGAAGACGACGAGCGGCTGGTCGCCCGCCAGCGCGCCGCGGCAGCACTGGAGCTCGCCCCCGTTGACGGCGGCGCACTGGGGCGAGGGGGAAGGGGTCCAGAGGAGTTTGGGAGGGGGCGCGTTGCCGAGGTTGCCTAGGAGGGTCTTGGTCGCGTCGGCGAGGCCTGAGATCAGGCCGGGGTCGGCGGCGGGCTCGGGGAGGGCGGTCGCGGTGGACGGGGCAACGGCGAGGGCAAGGAGAATGGGTGTGATGATTCCCGCTATGGATATCATGTTGGGTTTTGTTCTGGGAGGTGTTATGGGGTTTTTGTAGATGGTGTAAGAGATGGAGTTGTCTTATGTAGGTAGGGTAGCAGCCTCTTATATCTAAGAATGAGCAGATCGTGTGAGCTTGAAGTCGGGTTAGTCGTAGAGTATCATAGACAAATGGACGTATTATATGCGAGGGTAGTGATATGATATCGAAATATCGCCATGCATTGAGTGTTGCCCTTTACCATCTGCGATCATGTGGCAGACACCACGGAAACCACCACATTAGCTGAAAATGAACCAGATGGTCGCTAACAGCTTTTCCCTCTCGCTACGACGATCAAATAAAGATTCCGCATTATACCTGCCATACGCAGGCTACGGCCGTGTTAGTCGAGTAGTCCGTCAGCATTCGGCCGGCGCTAGCGCTGGATGTGTCCCAGCTGGCGTCTTCTTCTAGCTTTCTAGTGCGAGGAAGAGTTAACGAAAGCTACTGTCGGCTGTCGGTTGATTGTTTAAGCAGAATCGAGCGAGAGTGAACAAAAAGAAGAAAATACAGCGATATGGTTTCACTCGATACTGTATGATCGTTGCGCCAATCCTACCTGTCATAAAATCTTCCGACGCTGGTCCAGACGCTGTCTCATCTCGGCGCTGGGCCTCGTTGGTAAGTCCAACCGAACTCGGTCACCGGGAATGTCAACTAATACTTATTACACCTATTCGCTGATATGTCTAATTCCTGCTTCTTTTCTTTTCGTCGTCTTGTGTCGTTAAGATTTGCAGGAACGTACGGACCATCAGCAGTAATCAATCCACCACCTACTTGCCTTCTTCTCGTATTCAATGACAACATATGCTTGTCCCACGTCAATTATTGATTCATTAATGGCATATATGAACTCATCAGGGGCGGAAAGCTCCCCAATAGGCCAATCGGGGCAGCTGAACGCTTTACGAATTTGACAAGGAGGCTTGGACCTGGATATTGATTGCACCGCTGATACGAGCGGCTGGTGTACGTTGCTTTTTGTCCCGTGAAGAAAAGCAAAACATCAATGACCTCAAGAATTGCTTTTGCTTAAGCGAGACGCCATAATTGATGCGCGAGAGAGTAACAGGAGATATAGAATCGCCTGGTTCGTCGCACTGCACGTCGTTCGCAAACGTGTGAGTGAAGAATGGATGCTATGGACGTGGTTTGGGGATGAGGCGAGTCGTATCCGTCAAATTTCGGAGTCCCTCAGACTCTCTTGTGGGTAGAACAATACCCTTATACGATATTGATCTCATGTTGGGCCGCGGAAACTGCCAAGTATTGTGTATTGGTTGGTACCCGAGCCGTTTTTCATGCTCGTCATGGACAATTCTCCGCTGCACAACAGCACACATGCATGCATATCTTACGGTGGTGATTGACCGGCTACTGGAGACTGCCAGGCCGTTGAGGCTGGAGAAGCAATCTCGCGTCGCTGAGGCCTGACCGTTATCGATGCTGTTATTGCCGCGAGGGTTCAGAATGCCTCGCAGCATCATCACCTCGAACCCACTGAAGCGGCACCCGGAAACCTTACCTTATCGCGATGGGATGAACCCAGACACCAGCCAGCCAGCCTTCGTCTGAACCTGTCCTTCCTATTCCGTCCACGACGGACTGACCCTGGTCAATAACGTCCACCATTGGCTAGGCATTCCCGACTCGTACACATCAAATATGACAGGAACCACTTGACTCGGCCGAGGATTTCTGGAGAGGCCGGATACCCGCTGTCTGCATATATCCTTGCAGTAGATCGGTTTGCCAATCATCACGCAAGGATCGTTTAGTTGGGAGAGACCTTCCCGAAAGGGACCAGGATGGGGTCTCTTATTGGAGCCACGAACGACACATCACCCCAAGAATCGAAAGCAGCGGACCCGAAGACGACACCGTCAATAATATTCTATGCACGTACCCTGGAAAACAAGCCACCGGGCAGCCCAGGCTTGTCAATCTCAGGGAGGCTATTTGCTTCCGTCATGACACGCTGCTCGGTTAGGGTTGATCGCCTCTCGGACGGATGAACGTCCGTCATTACCTAGCTAGCTCACGATGTTCTTTTAATCAGACCAGGAACGCGGCTCGCGCTAGTCAGTACCGGGCTCAAGTCGCCCATGGCTTGACGCTAACACCTGCTCGGCCGAAATATTTCTTCAAGCAAGCCATTACAACGTCGGTGCAACCACACTTTTGAAGACCGGGTTCTCGCCCAAGACGCTCATTAATATGATATGTGACCAGGAGCTCACTCGGTCTACCCAACGTGGCGGAATATCATGCATAGAGTTTCAGTAGATTCATCTGCATGCACACACCCTTGAAGCCTCCACTGGTTCGCAGCGGATGTCGGATGACAATGCATTTCAATCTTCAAGTAACAGCGGGTCGCTTGTGAGCCCACATCGCCAAAGGCCTAAGGAAAAGTACTTACTCGGGGGGTGATCTTTCACGGCTGCTGCTAGATCTGATCGTGCCTGCTTTATTATGTGGGGATCTTCAAGCATTTCACGGGCATCTCTGTCAGGAATTGGGGGGACGGCCAAAATGACGAAAATGGCATACTGCGCTCTGTTGCCCGGTATAGATGCGTCGTGCCTTCCGTTTGGAGCTGCTTTTGGCCACATGACCACCTCACTACGCCCGAAAAGCTCCTGGGATCGCAGCGCCTCCGCCCGCGACCTACTCACCCGGATACACTCGCTCACACCTATAATTCATTCTCACCTATTCCAACCTGTTTCACTAAGATTGTGAAAGTAACGGACCAACTTCACACTCGGCCGTTCCTAGATATATCGCCCTTGGTGGCGGGCTACTCGTACGTAACACGGCACCCATCCCTCAACTATGATAGGCACTGACAGCTTGCTATAAGATGACCAACGTCCATTCTGGACGAGACGAAATACACCTTTTCTCATTGACAGCAGCTGGTCTCTTGGCGTCCGTCACGTAGAAAGCGAAACAGCTAGCCGCTCTTGCTCCGAACTAAAAGCTCACAATGTTAGGGCACATCGAGGACTTACCACGGATAGCCGTTGCTTCGATTAGAATTCTGGTAGTGGCTATACCTTTCATAGTATTGGCCAACATTGTGCGGCGGCTCTTCTCCCGAGCTTCGCTGCCGCCCAGCCTGCCATGGGTCGGGACAGGCCTCCACAGCGGCCCGCTTAGTCGTGCCCGGGCGAACCTAAAGAGCTTCTTTGGCCTCAAGACCCTACTTGACGAGGGCTACTACAAGGTACGCGATGCATGATAACGTCGAAACGTTCCTTCTTCAGCGGCACATTCTGACGGGTACTTGCTTGGTACAGTACTCGAGGAACAACAAGGCCTACGTGCTGCCTTACTTCCTCAACGGGTGCCAGGTGGTGCTTCCCCTATCCCAGCTGGACTGGCTGCTCGCCCAGCCCGACTCGGTCCTCAGCCAAGAGGACGTCAACCGCCAGTTCCTCGAGTCGGACTACACCTTCCCCCCCCCCAGCTTCGTCAAGGACCCCGTCCACCCCGAGATCATCCGCCACGAGCTCACCAAGAAGCTCAACAGCTTCGCCGACGATGTCGTGGGCGAGATGGAGCAGGCCCTGGCCGATATCTGGGGTGCCAATGCCGCCGACGCCGACGAAAACGGCTGGGTCGAGATGAACGTGTACCAGACCCTGCTGCACATCGTCGCGCGGCTCTCGACCCGCGTATTCGTGGGACTGCCTCTGTGCCGCGACGCTGAGTTCTTGGAGGCTTGCCAGTCGTTTAACCGGAACGTGGCGTTATCGGGGGCGTTCTTGAACCTACTCCCTGGCTTCTTGAAACCGTAGGCTATGGCTTTCCTCTTACACGTTTCGGGACGAGTCCACGTCGACCAACGCTGACATGCTTTACTGCTGTATAGGGTTCTGGCGCCGTTGGTGTCCAGTGCGGACTACCTTCGCTACAAGAAGTGTGCTAAATACATCCTTCCGACTATAAAGGAGCGGTTGCAGATTCTGAAGAACCGGGAGAAGTTGCCGGTGTTCGACCCAAGCCCTCCCGTAAGTCTTCCCTCCTTCCCCCCCCCTGCCTTGAACAGACAATATTCCGGCGTCAGGTTCTAATACGGGAGACGCACATCAGAGCGACTACATCCAATGGGCCATCGACCACGCCGTGAACAAGGAAGGCCTCGAGTCTAGAGAGCTCGAGTCGCGCGTGATCGCGACCCGTTTCGCCATCCTCTGCTTCGCCGCCATCCAGTCCTCGGTCATCACGCTGACCAACGCCGTCTTCGACATCGCCTCGTCGCCCGACTGCGCCAGCTCTCTCGACACGATGCGGGACGAGGTCCTACGCGAGACTGCCACCGCCTCCGCCACCCCAGCGGCTTCTCCGACGTGGTCAAGAGCGATGATGGCGCGCCTGACCCACGTCGACTCGGCACTGCGCGAGAGCCTGCGGCTGAACGGGTTCATCGAGAGGGGCGTTATGAAGATGGTGGTGGCGCCCGGGGGCGTCACTCTGCCCGACGGTTCGCACATTCCCCAGGGGACCAAGGTCGGTATCTCGGGCTGGAGCGTGCATCATGATAACGACATCTACGCCGACGCGACAACGTACGATGCGTTCCGGTTCGCGAAAGGCCCCGACTCCTCTGGCAGCGGAAACAATAAGCCGCAGGCCCTGATCAACACGAGTGACCATTTCATGGGGTTCAGTCATGGGTCGCATGCTTGGTACGTTGTCCCTTCTCCTATTTTCTTACCCCTGCCGCAAGATGGAATTTGTTCGTGACTAATGTTATACCTGTTACCCGTTTACTCAGCCCGGGCAGATTCTTCGCGGCGAACCAGATGAAGATCGCATTGGGACACATCGCGCTGCGGTACGAGATCGAGCCGATTCCTGAACGGCCCAAGAATCGGTGGTTCTTTGGGCATATTGCGCCTCCGCTTGGGGAGACGCTGAGGGTGAGGCGGAGGAAGGTATGATCGAGGGTGGTTACAGTAGCAATTAGATCGTCACTACATGTTTTAGCTTAGACCGTTTATTAATAGCATTGAAATAGATTTTCTTCCATACTCCTTGAGTGATGTGCAATGCATGATACTGCATGGAGGCATACCCAGCCTGCTTGTTTTTGCTGTGCGGCCAGAGCGTGTAAGTGCTCAACTCCGGTCTCAACTCCGCGTGGCGGCTCTCAACTCCGGCGGGGCCTGACATCACTTACACGGGCAGGCAGCACCACATACACACATATATATATATCGTGTATAAGATGCCGCGACACACACGCACTCCCTGCCTTCTCTATCCCTCTTTCAACCTTGACTCTTCTTCTTCTTCTTCACCTCCTCTGATCTATTGACCTGAAGATTTCCTCTGTTATCCACTACCATCTCCAAACAACACACGACCGAAACTCAAGCACTCCTTCGCTCCATTCTTCTAACCATGGCCGAAAAGCAAGAATCAAACTACACCCAAGGCTACTCCGAAGCCACCGTAGCGAGCCACGCCTCGCGGACCGTGGATTCCGACGCCGCCTTCCTGAAACCCTACATCAAGCCCACCGACCGCATCCTGGACGTCGGCTGTGGCCCGGGCACCATCACCGTCGGCTTCCACGCGCTCGTCGACGGCGCCGCGGGCGGCGGCGTGACGGGCGTCGACATCTCGGACGAGATCCTGGCGCAGGCTCGGGAGACCGCGGCTGCCAACATGGACACTGCTGCAACGCCAGACAACAACAATACCGCTATCGAGTTCCTCAAGGCCGACGTCCTGAAAGGCCTGCCGTTCCCCGACGACGCCTTCACCGTCGTCTACGCCAGCCAGCTGTTCCCGCACCTCGCGACGCCGGCGCTGCGCTACCGGGCCCTGGCGGAGATGCGCCGCGTGCTGAGGCCCGGAGGCGTGCTGGCGACGCGCGACGCGGCGGAGCTGCACTTTTACCCGCGACACTACGACCTGGACCGTCTCTGGGCCGGGAGGATGGTCCGCGCGCTGCGGCAAGGTGGAGGCGAATCCGACGTCGACAGGGACGGTGAGAACGAGGCCGCCTGTTTCCCGGGCGGCGACATGCCGGCGCTGTTCCAGTCGGTGGGCTTCGGCGGTTCCAGTCTCGTAGTCGGTGCGGGCACGACGGTGCACTCGGGCCCCGAGATGCGCCGGTGGTTCGCCGGAACCCTCAGGGACCGGCTGCGGCCGGGGGACGCGTTCCGGGAGAGCTGGGCCAACGCGGGGATCACGGACCGGGAGGTGGAGGAGACGTGCGGGGCGCTGGGGCGGTGGGCGGAGGACGAGGGGGGGTGGTATGTTGCGGTGCAGGCGGAGATACTGGGGTGGAAGTCAGGATGAGCTCATCGAATCAGATATATAAATAAAATTATTTGGTACTATCGGTAAATTTGCTATAGTTGATCGCGCTTACTCCTTCAACTCGATTGATGATATGACGTGGTGGTTTAAAGGGGTAAATTATTCTACGGTCAAACTTCTGTCAAGGGGCACTTCTAGTCAGTCGCTTGAATAGTGAGCGTGCCTGCCAGTTTGACTGCCAGCCAAAGCACAGGGCACTTTCCTACTTCTAGAACACACCCAATGCAGCACTCAATGTGCCGCCAGAGACCAAATTGAGGATTCCAACAGAACTTCGCAGTGATCATTGCATTCTAGTTAATACCTGATCGTAAGATATATCCTACGATATGAGATATTCCACTTCAAGACAGAAGGCCTGCTACCAATGCTCAAGCGCCAAGGCCAAGTGCGACCACACTGAGGGGAGCTGCTCCAGATGCACTCTTCGTGGTCTCACCTGCATCTACCCCGCCAATGCCTCAACTCCGGCTTCCAGGTCGTCGCGCCGCCATGTCCAACGCTCGCATGATGGTCCCACTTCGCAAGCTGGGCCGTCCCTGAGCACCGTCGCTGCCTCTGGTTCCAGTGGAAGTATTGGACAGGAGACACAGGACAATCTGGACTTCGGCGGCCTGGAGCTCATCTGCCCCATCAACGTGGACGAGATCGCGACGAGATGGCTCCATCCCTACGTGCCTGCCCCCGGACAGGTTACCAAAGATTACCACCCGCGGATCTTCGACTTGATTTGCCGCGTACTCAAATCATATGCGAACGGTACCATCCGTGGAACAAAATATCCCCCGTTCATTCACGCATCGCAGTTGCAGGTGCCAGCTCCGAGCCAACCGCTTGCCAACTGTTTGAGTATTGCCCGTATCTGTGATACCTCGCGTCCCGCCGGTGGCGGCCAGCTTGCCAGCGAGATCCTCCAGAAGGAAATGTCCAAGATGATCGACCAAACGGCGTTGGCCGTTCCGCCCGAGATTGACCTTCTGGCCACATTCCAAGCCTACCTAATCTACACCATGATTCTATTCTTCTTCCACCTGAACCAAGGCGAGAACCTGTCATCCCTGCGCCAGGCCATGATGAGCCTCCAAGACCTCGCCTGCACCACGTCCCGCCAAGGCCTCGTGTGCGCCGCCGACCGGCAACACGCCCGCCCGAGCTGGGAGGCCTGGCTCGTCACGGAGGCGAAGCGGCGGACGCTGTACGTCTTGTACCTCTTCGACAACGTGCTCTCGCGCCACGAAGGCCTGCCGACCTTCCTGGGGACCGAGCTGCGCGGGCTGCCGGCGCCCGCGAGCAAGGCCCTGTGGGAGGCCCGGTCGCGGCAGGAGTGGGAGCTCGGGTACAACGGTCACCTGGCGCGGTGGCCCGAGGGCGGCCTGCGGATCGACGAGCTCTGGGCGATGCCGGCCGAACTGGACGAGGCTGGCGTTGCGCGGAGGCGGGCTAGGGTCGATGAGTGGCTCGTTGATGTGGATGAGTTTGGTATGATGGTGTACACGGTTACGAGTTGCACCCATGGAGGGTAGAGATGATGTCTCGGCGGGTATTGGGTATTGGAATCGATCGAATGAGCGCTCAAAGATTGTGCTAAGGTTTGCTTTGCTATATTACGCGACAGCGCATGCTACACTTGCCACGTCCAACGAATGGAATTCGCTTCTATTTCGAGCAGTTAATGCAATCCCGACAGATCATACAGCCGCATGAGCCTTCCTCCATGTCCTCTCTATGCTCGCCCAGTACTTCTGCGGATGATGCCTCATATGATCCACATGGCCCGACCCGTCGAAAAGCTCCGTGTCGGCATGGTAGCCCAGCTTACTGGCGTCTTTGGCGTGCTCCTCGATGTCTTCCCATCCAATAATATCGTCCTCCTTGGAATACAGATACAGGCGCCTTGAATGGTGGTATTCCCCCGCAATCGTACTGCTCTTCTTGGTTGCCGCCGGCGGCGGCACAGCGACCATCTCGTGGCGGTTGACGGCCTCGCGACTCCAGGCGCCGGCATGGTGCCGCCGCAGGACGAACTCCCAGAACTTGTTCAACCAGAGGAACACGTAGAACACAGCCTGCAGCACGACCTGCGGGACCCACCGGGGCAGCGAACGACGCATGCCGATGGCCATGGCCCGCGACCACCGCCCGACCTGCTGGTGGAACACGACGCCGCCGGGCACCGAGTCGAGGACCATGACGCGGTGGGGCAGAGGTACGCCGTGCCGCGCCAGATGCGCATTGAGCGTCGATGCCAGATTGATGCCGCCCGCGTTCGACATGGCGTGGAGGAGCACACGTGGTGGTTGATTTTGCTGCGGATGTTTCTCGGAGAAGGCGGCGTCGATGACGGGCATCATGCCCTGCGTCCGCTCCAGCAGCGGCTGGTAGGCCGCCTTGAAGGTCGTGGCCAGGACTACGATGATAGTGGCCCCGGGGAACAGCGCGCGGTAGCCTTCGATGTACTTGGAGACGTTTTTGGGGCGGCCGTCGCCCCAGCCGTAGATGATGATCTTGTCGGGGTGGGAGTCATCGTGATCAACACGGTCGGTGGTGGTGTTGTCATTGTTGTGATGGATGTATATCTGGTCTGATATCCTTGTGAAGCCTGGGAAGGGGCTGTTGCTGGGGGTGGTTGCGTGACCCATGTTGTGTGTGTGTATGTGGCGGGCAGCGGGTGTGAGTGGGTTGTGCGTTCCAGGGAGTCGGTAGCACAAAGGCTTACAGATGGATCAGGCGGAGTGGGTTATTGCAGTGTTGCACCTGGCGGTATCGAGCTGGCTTGACTTCATAAATGTGCATCAGAGGGCACATTAATAGAATCGACATAAGGCGGTATCCTTCATCACATGCATTTCTCATCGACAGTCCCACTCCGTCCCTCGGGACGATTGCTTAGGGCCATCAACATAATTCTTGTTGGGGCGTTTCTCACGATACTGATTGATAGCTTGTCAAAACGGGTTCGTCGGCCACGATTGATTGGCAGCGCTGCTGGTAAGGCGCTATGGAGCCCATACGACGGCCCCTAGTTTTGGGGGCTCCCACTAGCCGGGCTGCTACTGTACCGCTCCCCTGGAAAATTCTCAGACTTTTCGGCAACGCCAAATAAGGGTCGGGTTTCCACTGTTTTTAACATTCTCGGGGCCGAAAGCTCGTCTTCTACAGTACGCTCTCTGCCTTAAAACCAAGCACGTTCAAGGTCAATCGCCGTCGGCAATTAATTCATATCAGATGCTTGCAACAAAACTGACCGCAGTTCTGCGGACCGCTGGTTACCGACTTCCTCTGTTGGACGGATGACATCAGCTGTCCATTTTAAGAGGGTCACGAAGCTTGTCTCAACAACTGGCACACTGCCACCACTGCTGACTTACATAATAAAAGGGGGTCTGATGCCAAGTTTGTCGCATCCAGGCCAATCGCGAATCAACCCAGAAAGAGTTGTAACTTTTCGAAATCTCGTGATGTACGCTCGAGGGCGGCCGGCGGTGAGACGCACGTGGCGGCAGAGTTAAGCTTAGGTTTGTTTCGTTTACGCAGGTGCAAGTGCCATCCCGTTTTCCAGAGCCAGTTTTCCTGTCAACTTAAAAATAGGTCTTTGCTCGTTCGTCATTGACAGCTGCTGTATTGACTGTAAAAGGTGTTTCTCTGTGTCACGATGCATGGCCGGCAGATGGGTGACTTTTAAATTTCCAGCGAATCGTAAAGGGACACAACACATTAAAAGGCGCGGGGCCTGTCATTTCTCATTTCTCCGAATGGTTACACATTTAAGTCATTTCAAAATGGACATTTCAACCATGAACGTCAGAGGTCTTTGACCCGGCTCGTGTTTATTGATTGCTACGACCGCTACTGCTGCACTTGAAGCCCTCTCTTTCCTGCGTTACCGCAACCAGCAACAACACCAAGCAGTCTGTCGACAACTTCATTGTTTCTTTACATTCCACAGAACAAGAAAGAACAATGGTGCGCACTTGCGAGGAAAACGGGTGCAACCGGGTCGACCGCTACGTTTCCGTCTCCGACCTGCCCAAACTCCAGCGGGCCGGCCACCTCGAGATCGAGCTGCACTACCTCAAGCTGCACGTCAAGTGCTACTGCAAGAAGGCCGTCCAGGTCGTCAAGCCTCGCCATCATCATTCAAAGGAGCCTGCACCGCCGACGCATTGAGATGCGCTTTGATGCATCACCGTCATCATCCTCTGCATCCTTCGCGTCCTCCGCATCTGGCTCACCGGTATTCCCTGCCGCTATTGGCTTTCGTACTGCCTTCGGCTTATTCTTGTCTCGGCACGATCATGGCGGATGCATCTTTCGACTTCGAGTCCAAGGTCGACAACTACAGCTCGTGGTAAAGCGCGGTTCTTGCAACCATGCACTGCCCCTCCTGACGACCGCTCATACGTGAATACATGAATCCTGCCTTTACCAACCGACGAAGACCATGTTCGTTCACACACCATCCTCGAGATCTCGTCGAAGCCGTCGGTCCTCATCCAGCGTGAAGAAAAGGTAGTTCACGCATTACATCCCTTTAACGACCTGTTGACCTCCCAGTCGGCACATTTTCATATCTTACATGAGATTCATCCGCTGCAACAAGCACCCCATATTGAGACTGCGGTCATTCGAGCCCAACTACAGAGAACGGCTCCCAATCGCCACCCTGTTGCCTCCCAATTCATATTGCCAGGGTAGGCAACTATCGACCCAATCACCAACTACCGTGGATGTGCTCACGGGGCGCGAAAACGGTAGCCAACCCCACATGATTTGAATCGGACCACTTCATGCATCTATGCGGGCACCACTGAACAGCCTGCCCGTCGCACCACCACTGGCTGGTCATATGCCTCGATCGATTGGAAAGGGCAGTCACCACTGAACATGGACACCACTATGGAAGAGACGGGCTCGTTCTTGGGGAGACGGGAGCTTGCGGGTCGCAGTATGTATTTACTGCGATAATATCGGGTGTCCCAACTGTCTGCAAGACTTGATAATAAAGTGACCCGTATCATAGAAGCAATGAAACATGATATTTGTCCGCAGCAGTGGCATTTCAAACTTGTGTGATCTTATTCGCTCGCTCGTTTATAGGGATAAATCAGGGCAGTGCAATGCCTCCAACTAGCATCGGATGAATGACACGGATCATGACCCTACGTGTGCTTGCCCACGTAACATCAATGAAACGCGGCAAATCTGTATCTTCGCGTATTTTTCTATACAGCAAAGCGCGATGTATGTAATTTTATACCCCTCGAGACTTACCAAGCCAGCCTTCTCCTAACATGGCTCCTCGCCCCTCCCAACGCCTTCTTCTTCTTCTGTAACGCCTCCTGGTAATCCCGATGCGCCGCAAACATCAACACCGCAAAACTCTGCGCCTCGGGCGACTCGGCCCCCGGCGTCCGGTCGCCCCAGTCGAGCGGGTTGACGACCGGCGCCAGCAGCCCCCGGTCGTCGATGCGCGAGATGATCTCGGACCGCTTGGCGTCGGCCCATTTCACGTACTTACTGCTGTTACTAGAGTTGTTGTTATTGCCGTTGCCGCCATCGCCGAACTCGTCGGGCGCCAGCACCGCCAGCCGGTACACCGTCGCCGTCAGCAGCGTCGTGCCCGACAGCTCGCCGAACCAGCTGGTGTCGTTGAGGTAGTTGCGCAGCAGCGGCTCGGCGGGCTCGGCGTCGTCCAGGGCGATGGCGGCGTCGAGGATGTCGCGCACGATGGACTTGACGGTTTTGATACCCGTGTCGACATCTCGCCGTTTCTCCTCCTCCTCCGACGTATTGTTGCTGCTGATGCTGCTGTTGTTGTTTTTCGGTTGGGGGAACTTGAGCGCCGTCGCCAGGACCCGCGTCATCCCCGCCGCCGCCCACGCGTTGCCCGTGCTCCAGATCCCCAGGTCCTGCGTCTCGGGGCCGATGATGTGGTGCCACAGCCCGCCCGCCGCAAACGCACCGACACTGCCATTGCCGACCCCACTGCCCCCATCCCCACCGACAAGCGGCACCCCTAAGACGTCCCGATACAGCCCGCACTGCCTTAGCGCCTCGCCCAGCAGCCCCGCGTCGGCCGTCTGCACGGCCCAGTACGCGAGTGCGGGCGGCGCCATGTAGAGGAAGTCGGCCCAGAGCTCGGCGACGGCCTCGCGGTGGCTGATGGCGCCGTTGGTGGGCCAGCGCGGCACCGCCGTCAGGAGGTGGTCCACCTGCCGGCCCGCGGCGGCGAGGTACGCCGGCTCCGTCTGGCCGATCAGGATGGCCGAGACGCCCAGGGAGGCGGGGTCGCCGGCGGCGCCTGGTAGGATTTCACCTTGTCTCAGCATGGATCGATCAGGGGGGATATCGAAGGAAGCGAGCAATAGAAAAACCCAAACTCACCATCCCCATCCACCAGCGTCGACGAATTCGTCCAAATATGCGGCCTCGCGTACGCCAGCGCCTGCACGTCGCCCACCTGAACCACGGGCACCCCGCCGCCGGGGAACGGGTCGGCCCCGAAGACGGAGAGCCGCGGATCGTGCCACTCGAGCAGCGCCTCGGCGAAGGCGCCGTACTCCCAGCTGTGGGTGGCCAGGCGGTGGCCTTGGGCGATGACGTTGCTGATCAGGTCGGCCGACATGATGCTGAACGCGGCTGGCTGGTTGGTTGGTGGTGGTCGCGGGCTGCTTGGTGCGGGTTTGGTGGTGATGGATAATGATTGGTCGCCCTGTGCCGTTTTGTTCGAGCGTACGAGCTCGCACTTACTTGCTAAGCTAATTCACCGACAAACAGCAGCAGCATCAGGACCCGGAATCTGATTGGCGCCGGTTTGGGGTGCGCAGCCTTCCTTATACGAGTGTCGCCTTGGTTCCCATGCGCCAGGTCTACAGGATCCGAGGCGGTTATGTATCAATCTCTAACACCTGAGGCTGATAACCCTTGCCGCCACCATCACCAAAAGTGCACCTTCCGTCGGCCATCCTTCAGCACCCGTCGACCGGATCACTAAGGAGCAGAACCCTGGCGGCATTCGCGCGTGTGCTGGTAACGAGTGTGTATGTGTGTGTATGCAAAAATAGATAGAGCGTGGGCGGGGTTGGACCGAAGGCAAGAAATCAAGACCACACACAGCCATTGGTCAAATACTTAGCTGAATAACTTGGAAAAGGAATGATGGGTATCACATCAAGCTTTCACGGCAGATGCGGGTTGTGCAGCGTCGCATACCGAAAGAAGGCTAGGGACAGAGGAAGCCGGGGTACTTTTTCAATGCATCATCCCCGATCCCTATGCAGGTTGCTGACGCATATATGCAGATGTGTGTCATGGACAGTCCCTACGTGATCCGAAGCGATGCGTCCCGCGCCTGCACAGTAAGCAGCCCGTCAGCAGAACTATCGAATCCATACTTTTCGGGATCGACCGCGACCGTTGCCCACAGCATTGCTTTTCCGCCCGAAATGATTCTCATTCTGGCGCTCTGTCTGTTCGGGACTGCGACGTTCTTGGAGGCCCAATGAGGCACTTCCTACACTGTCTTGTCTGCCGTCGTTCCCGTAATGTCTATTTATGGATGCAGGCGTGATCAATCTTGGGCTCTTCCACCATCGCATTAGTTATATGAAACATACTCATCTGTTGATGCCATGTAAATGAGAGACGAAGTATTGCCCGCCATAAGTAGCGCCACCCAAAACAGCCATCAAATCCCCAAAATTTCTTCTCCGTCGGAAAGCTCTTATCACCCCATTTCCGAGCAAGACCCATGCGATTAATACCCTTTGGACGCCGGTTTCTTTCTATGTCGGTGTGTGCGTCCCCTAGTACGCCAACCCTTGGCGATAGTCTCCCGCCTCATGATAAACATGGCCTCCTCCATGCCATGGTTTGGCTGAGTGACTTTCAGGCAGCTCAGCCAAAAATTGCTCCCCGAGCAGCTCGTTGACGACGCCCGTTCCACCGAGTTCTGACGTTGGCGTGGTAGGGGATTGGGGCTTGTACTGCGGGTCAGCGATTGATGGAGGCACGGCCGTAGAGAAGTGTGATGTTTCCGGCTTGGACTCGGGGCGCGCAGCCAGCTCCAATGTCGGTTGACGTTGCCTTGGACGCCTTCTTCGCCAACAGTAAAGAGCAGTTGCGGCGATGGCGACAAAGACAACCCCACCAACAGTACCACCGGCAATCGCGCCCGCGTTGGTCGACCCCGAGCCGCCGCCCTCTGACTTGTCAACTGGCGATGTTCTGCCGCTGTTGGCGTCAGGTACAGGGTATGGAGCAGATTGGTTGCTTGTGCCTGTGAACAGGTTTGCGATTTGGAACGAAGTCCACCCTCCGCTGGGAAGTAGTTTCGTGGCGCCTCCTCGAGGACCCCCACCCACTACTGCTGAGGTCTCCGGGGTAACCTCGTACGGCGGCTTTTGCGAGTCGTATACACTCCCCCACGCATTGGTCGAGAGGTCCAAGATGGCCACTCCCATCCATTCCCAATCGCAATTGCCTGTGACGTCTGTGCTATTGATGCCTCCGACAGTTATCATTTGCCGACCTCCAACGACGTGGCAGCTATGTCCTAGCCTGGGCAAGACACCCTGATAAATCTGACGGGCGGTGGTGGTTAGAATAAGGAAAGCTACATGATTACGGAGTACTTGAAGCGCGTAATCTACCAGGGGGCATTTGCACTTGGAGCGAGCCAGACGCACCTTGATCCATGTGAAAGACGGGAGACTAAGAACCCATATGTCGTCATAGTATGCGGTTTTGGTGGGATCCCAGCCTATATATGTTAGCTAGAGCATTATCTTGGACGTGGAGAGTTCTTACCTCCGTATAAGAAGATATTGTAGCTGGAGTTATCAGGCGCAGCAACCGAGACTACGCAGAAGTCGACTCGTGGCAGTGGGGCATCCCCCGTAATGGTCTGAGACACCCAGCCATTTGACACATTCGAAGTGCCGATGGTAGCGACGTCAAAAACGCCCACCTGGTTCATGCTGACTAGGCGTCTGTCAGAAAAGCTTCAGTGAGTGGATGGGGACAGCCGCATTACCTAGACGCGGGGACTCTGGGCTACCGGTGGCACCCCCCACGGTTACCAGCACACCCTTCTGGCCAATCTGTGGTATATAGACCATTCCGCCGCGTATTCTCGGAGAGCCATCACCGAGACCGTTCGTTGAGATATTTGTAGCCTTTGGTGGACTTATGTGAGTGTCGTCCAGAACATATTGTCGGGTGGGCTTCTTACCGTCTGCTTCTTGAGATCCAACGCTATCATCCCTTCCAGAATCATGGGCGGCGTATTAGCGCTCGCAGTGTTTGCCGAAGATAAGTTCGAGATCATGCCATTGAGATAGAAAGCCATGCCTAGATCGGGGGCTTCAGCAGATGCCCCCCAACTGGGACGCTGCGACGCGGCCAACGAAACATCGTATTGAGTCCACCCATGCGTCTGGGTATTGAACCCCCACCTGAGCATAGTCATTAGCGAGAGCAGCGAACATCTCGGGGATGGTGTAGTACAAGGCATATTGGTTTGTCGTCGGTGCTTGGTAATCCACAAAAGACGTGTTGAGGGTGGAAGTCACGCCTCCGTAGAGGTACACCTGAGGATCGTTGAGCGGGCCGCGAAAGAGAGCCCCTGATCCGACTATTGGGATATAATTTGAAGTACCTTCGGCAAGTGTCTTGTTGATGGCAACTTCACTGATGTTCTTCTTCCAGTCCCATGATTTGGTCATGTCAATTGCAATGACATAGTTATCTTCAAATCCCGTCAGTAGACGCCATACACCACGGTAACACATCAGAATGTGTGCGTACTTACTTTGACCTAGAATGATGGGACCTGAGTAATTCAATCGGTCATCGTGAGCAGCAGGCTAGGATATCGTCAGTCATATGGATATTACGGCGTCTGCCTGGATGGATTATGACCAAGGCCACTTACATTGTCGAACTGTGAGCGGTCCGAGAAGGACGCCTGCCCGCCGTCAATATACAGCATACCATTCTTCACTTGGCTTTGATGATACCACCGGCTATTTCGTGGCACACTGTCAGCTCCGACCAGCAGTGCGAACCCATCAGGGAGGTGATAGGGTGAGGGGCGACTGGGTTGGATACGCGGGGCAATACGTTCTCGGGGCCGAAGTATCTGAGCGCAACATACCTGCAAAACTTGTTGATGGGATCCAGCCCAGTTGCCGATGCCAATGGAACGCCGAGTGCCCACACCAGCGGCAACAAGAGCAGTATAACCACTGGCAGCAATACCATATTGTCTTTTCACAGCTACTTGGCGCCGCTGCGTGTCGCTCCTCTCATTCTTCTCATTCTTGTCAACAAGAAGCAAGCAAGTTGGAATGGAAAGTGTCGAAAAGTAATAGGTAAGCAGACAGAAGAGTCACCCCACCTCCAGGAGGCATTGATAAGACCCTTCCTTATACAGTGAAGCAGTGGCCATATGCATACCTTACTGTGTAGGTGCAGCCCCGTGCAGAGGTCTTCCGCGATTCCAGAACGCCGGTGCACCACATACCTAGTACTGCGAACCTTCTGCGTGTGGGACACACCAAAGTGCCGACCCAAGAAGTAGCCTACTCCCCATTGCGCCAAGCTTCAGCTCGTCGAGAGGGGGTGTCCAACTGGAATCTGAGAGACAGGGAACAGTTTGGAATCTGACAAAGACATCCCGGCGGTCGCGGCGGTGGGATCGCCTGGTTCTGGGGGCTATGAGCGCATTGGGGGCATCTTCGGACGAGCCAACTGGCTGGTTTGCGGGGGGCCTTTTGCTCGAGGGATCTGCATCCAAAGATGAACATGCGTGGCTGTGAGTCAGCCGCCAGTTGCTGACCTGGTGCTTCTGCATCTTCACTTGCATTGGTTGCCGAATGCGCGAAAGATCTTGTTTCATGCAAATCGAATAGCATGGGCAGATTATCAATGCATATATGTAGCATGACACTTCCTTCGACTTGGCCAGTTTTTCCACTTGGACGAGAGAGCCTGAAGATGTGAGCAGTCAAGTGTGAAGACGAAAGATCCCCCTCAATATAAGGTTCCTTATTAAGCGTCGTAGCACAATTGCCGACGGCAGGTGCGACACTAGTGCCTAGTGCTCACTTACAGAAGGAACCACCCGGACGCACCTAAAGGGCCCTAGTGCTAACTGTACAATCACAACATGAAGCCATTACGATGTCTTGATTACTTGTACACTCGACGCGCAACTCGGGCTGTGGGCAAGCAAGATCTTGCTGTATTAAATAGACTATATGTGCATATACATGTATCTGGATGCGCACCTTCGGGCTACGCACCCATCTATTGAACAGGCGAAATGGGGCTTCAAGGGTACTTACATGTTCTTGTCTATCATGAAATTCCCCAAATTCCTAGCACCACCCACAAGTACTTTGCGCGTGCCTTACGAGGCCTTAGCCGCCTCAATAATAACATCCGCCGCCTTCTCACTAGCCATGTAAATAGCCGCCACAATGTACATCCCCGGAATCTTAGGGAAGATAGACGCATCCACCACCCTCAACCCCTCCACACCACGCACGCGCAGCTTCCCGTCCAGGACGGCCAGCGGGTCGTCATCCGCACCAATGGGCGCCGTGCACGACGCGTGGTGGCCCCAGTGCTCGTCGCGCGCGAACTGCTTGAGCTGCTCGTCCGTCTTGACCTCGGGAGGGGGCCAGACGCGGTCGAAGGCGCCGTCGAGCGGGACCAGGCCCTCGAAGGCGTCGATGCCGTACTTCATGCCCTCGAGGACGGCCTGGAGGTCCTGCTCGCCGCCGACGCCCTCGCCGAGGCTGCGGAAGGTGATCTTGGGCGTGTCGCGCGGGTTGGCCGAGGTGATGTTGACGGTGCCGGCGTTGTTGCGCGAGTGGGCCTTGAGGGTGAGCCAGGTCCAGATGCTGAGGTCCTGGGTGGCGTGGATGGAGTAGCCGGGGAAGTAGCCGTTGAAGAAGGCCGGGACGCCGCCGAGGAACAGGTCGTGGTCGTCGTCGCGGTCGGCCTGCGACGAGTGGTGCAGGAAGCCGAAGGCGATGCCGTTGGTGGTGTAGCCGCCCTTGATGGTGCCGCCGACGCCGTGGGTCCACTGGTCGTAGCAGGGGTCGGTGCCGTTGAGGAACTTGCACTTCTCCAGCAGGCTGAAGGGGGTGGGGGCCTTGCCGACGACGCCGACCTCGTAGCGGTCCTGCATGTTGCCGCCGACGCCGGGCAGGTTCTTGACGACGGGGATGCCGTGGCTCTCGAGCTCCTCCTTGGGGCCGACGCCGCTCAGCTTCAGGAGCTGCGGCGTGTTGAAGGCGCCGCCCGAGACGATGACCTCGCGGCTGGCGTAGACGGTGCCGGGCACGCCGCCGTCGGTCTCGCTGGCGCGGGGGTCGGCGCGGTACAGGCTCTTGCCGACGAGGTAGTCGACGCCGGTGGCCTTGGGGGTGGTGCCGGTGGTGTCGAAGTTGACCTTGGTGGCCAGGGTGTTGAGGGCGATGTCGAGCTTGTACTTCTTGGAGCCGTCCTTGTTGGTGGCGCGGGCGACGTCGAGCACGAAGTTGCGGGGCGAGCTGCGGGCGTAGTTCTCGTCCATGGCCAGGGGGATCTGGTAGATCTCCTCGAGCGAGTCTCGGTGACGGCCCGGGTTGTTGATGTCCAGCGTCAGGATCTCGAGGAGACCGGTGACGGTGGTGAGGAGCTTGCCCAGAAGGCCCTTGCCCATGGCGGTGGCGGCCGCGACGACCAGAGAAGCCACCTTGAGATCCTCGGCGATCAGGCCGACGGGCGTCAGGCGGGTCTCCAGCCATCCACCGAAACCGTGGCCGGCAAGGCTGTTGGGCAGGTAGCGGCAACTAGAAAGGGGTTAGGTCAGCGAGAGAGTCATCAATATGTATGGTTGATAAGAGATATGTCTTACGCCTCCATCTTCTCGAAGTAGCCCTGCATCTTGTCAGCCTCCCAAGACTTGTCGCCAGTGATGGCGGCAATGTTGTTCCAGTCGTTCCTGGTGGGCTTGACGGTGACGAGGGCATTGTGCTGAGTGCTGCCTCCGAGCGCGCCGGTTCTCGGGTACAGAACACCCTTCCGCACGCTGCCCTCGGGCGGGTTGGTGCCGACGTAGTAGTCGCCCGAGGGGGTGACGTAGGCCATCTTGGTGTCCCGGATGGCCTGGGACTCGTTGGCGTAGTGGTCCACGAAGAAGTCCCAGCGGCTGGGGTTGTACTCGCTGGCGTACGGGTGCAGCGCAGGCACCTGGAGCTGCCGGTCCGTGCCGTGGTCCTCGCCGGCGTCGATCAGCAGGACCGAGTAGCCGGCGAGGGCCAGGCGGGCGGCCAGAGGCGAGCCGCCGGCGCCGGAGCCGACGATGACGTACTCGTACGTCGAGTTGGCCTGGGGCCCAGCACTCGGGTAGTTCTCGCCATTGGGAGGGTAGATGTTCTGCTCCGGGTGCTTGGGGAAGGTCCAATCATTGAAGCTGTCCGGGTCGGTCAGCGAGTCAGTTCCGCCATCTCTTGGCAAGGGCCGGCGAGTTGGAAAGATGGGGGGGAGGGTAGCATCGGGAGACTTACGCAGAGGCATACCCTGCCAGGAGGGCCGCGGACACGACGGGCTTCATTATGAACTACGAATACGGGATATCGATTAACGGACGGGGTGTAAAGACGGGTGAAAATGAGTGTGTGGTACGACAACGAGGTCGTCGCGTTTGGTCGAGCTGTGTAAAACGAGTGACAGGCACGACGGCGGGCAGCAATCTGGAAGTGTTGAAAGGAGTGTCGCAGCGCTGCAGCTGGATGGGTGTGGTGGTAGAGAACCGGATGGCAACATAGATCGAGATAGGACGCCAAGTTGTTTAAAAAGGACCAGTCCGGTACGGCACGCCCCAGAAAAAGGAGGTTCGCTGGCTGGACGGGACCCATGCAGCCAATGGGCAGCGACCAGATCCCGAGGCTCGTGGGAGGGAGGGAAGGAAAGAAACCTCCACGCGCCCCCGGCAGCCCGGGACACCGCCTGACCAGCTTCCCCCCTTCCTGCGATGCGATGCGGGCTCCAGCGAGTAAAGGTGCGATAGTCATGATGCCTTCCCGAAGGAGTGGGCGTGGGCAGAATAATCACGCGCAGCTTCATTTTCCAGAACGTCCGCAACCTGGTCCCGGCCAACGGGGACCAATAGGGCTATAGACCGTCATCCGCCGGCCAGGGCAGCTTTCTGAAGACGAAGACCGTTGAGCTAGCTTCATGACTCGCACGCGGGCTGGGTCCTGCAGGGGGGCAGGGGTCAGTTCAATTGCGAACCCATGTCCGTGTGCGTCCTTCAATCTGGACAGGGCAGGGGTCCAGCAAACAACATCACGGTGGGGATATGCGACAGAACCCACTCTCCCAATGGCACACGGCTGCACAGACAATGCGGCACAGCAGCTACCAAGCTACCACCGACAGAAATCATACGGCACAAGAGGCACCGCATGAGGCACAGGAGCGGTCGGCAAAACGGCTCACTATGCAAGAGGGTCATGACCCGACGATTCGGACCTCCTACTCGTCTCAACCAACGATTGAACCGCTACGAAGTTTGGTAACAACGTGGACCTTACAGTGTAGCCCCAGCCGAAGAGCGTCATGCCCTCCCACGGTTCACCTGCAATTACTTACGTGTAGGCAAGACAGGGTTGGCAACACCAGCACCAACCAACCAACCACCACGATAGCCACGATAGCCACGACCAACAAGATCAGGGCGCCCGCGAACCAATATGCATATCGCGAGATCAGCGATGCCATAGCCATTGTCGTCGTCGGCAGTAATGTGGAATGCAAGCAAGGGAGAGACGATCAGCAGATGATCTGGGAAGGATCTATCGATTTAATTCAGGGGAACCGGACGCTTGGTCGTCCTGTCAAAGACGCATGCATGATACTCTAACCTACTCGTAACCCTTTGACGTCACGAGTAACCTACCCATACCGTAGACTACTTCGTGGTTTCGTGGTGATATACATCAAGGGCTGTCTGTCCTGCATAGATAGATACGTACGCGTAGGCCCTTGCCCTTGAGCCGTCCAACAAGAAAGATCCCGCCGGAAAGGGGCCAGTCACGCTTCGAACTGCCGCTCTTCTCCCGCCCGCCCGTAAGGGGTCCTCTAGGTTTTTCTAGACGCCGATCACACGCACACCGACGGTCTGAATACCCTCGTACACGTATGTAAATGTCAAACGGTCATGGGTACTGGCAAATCCACCCTTCTGGAAGAGGGAGGGGGACGACGACGGCGGGCAGGCTAGGAGATTACCGCGTGTTTCTCGTCCAATTCGTCAAGAGCAAATTGCCGAAAAGAGACGGAAGGCCCTCTGACTTGTGTGCTTGTGTGTGTGGTGACCGGCGGCTAATCCCGAAGACATCGTGGGCATCTCATTTTGGCTGTGGGGTGGGTTCCTCATTGGTTTTAGCATCCTGGCACCGGGTACAAGTAATAAGGTGATATGCCATCCTTGTCAAACATACATAATATTTACCCATAATCAGGCCGTGCCAGGTACGGGCCCGTGCCGCCATTTACCAAATGCTACCCAACTACCGGAAAGAGAAAAAGGTGGGTTGCAAAGAAAAATAAGGACTGATCAACAATACCACTGCACCCACGGTTCACCCTGTCCACCCAGCGCTCTGGGTAGGACCAGAAGTGGATTCGGAGCCCACAGCAGACGTTATGAAACTTGACAGGGCACTCGCCAACAGCGATACACCTGGCTTTGTGCAGGATAACTACTAGGTAATGAAGAGGGGTTTTTACACAACAAGTAATCAAGCTCAAACACACAAGGTTATACAGATAGCAGCTATCTCAGAATACAGGGTTACAGAGCGTTGGTAAGCCGAGGGGAAGGCTCGAAACATGCACGAGAGCTCTTCACGAGAGGGTGTGCGGATTATACGGATATGCATGCAGGTCGGAAATAGCTTCGGCAGATTCTCGATTCGGCAGGTGTCGGAAGTACGGAAGTGGGTTGGAATAAATGAATGATGAATGAATGAGTGAATGAATATAGTGGCTAGCGCGCCCTATGTATAGTTAAAATGCTCAGTATTACAAAAAAAATCCGCCCAGGGCAGCAGTATTCGTGAAGGCCCCCGTTTTGTTACGCCGCCGCCACCGTGCCTATCTTTTTATGCAGCTGTCCAGCGAATATAAACAGAGGAATGGGTATATGCAGTGGTGGCCTGAAAGTAGAAGAAACAGTGGATAAACATTCATCCCAACTCCCCTCTCAGTAGCCACCACCACCGCCGCCGCCGCGCCTCTGCTGCTGTGCGTGGTAGTGGGACTCGACGCTGCCGTTCTCGCTGATGGCCATGCCCACGGGCGTCTTGCTCCGCGAGTTCATCTCTACCAACGGCACGAAGTCAGACTCGTCACCATGTCGGGGCACGCCCTGGGCCGCAATCTTCTCGTTGCCGCTGCCGCCAAACGTACCGCTGCGGGGAGCATTCTTGCTCGAGTTGCCGGTGCTGTAGCCCGAGGCCTTGGTGCCACCCTTGGTCGTGCCGAGCACCTTGGCGCCCATGGAGACGAAGAGGGCACGCAGCGCGGGCAGGCAGGCACACACAATACCGACGTGCATCTCGATAGTAGACCAGTAGGCGGCCTCGTTGTAGTCCCCTGCAAGAGAAAGCCCAGTCAGTAACAATTTTAACTTTGTAGAAAAGGAGCCAAGAGGATCGATTAGGCTTACAGGTAATGTTTTGGGAGTTGGCAAACATGATCAGTGATCGCAATCGGATGGCACTGACAATCGTGACACTGAAAAAGGAGGCTTGTTAGTTTTATTATTCTCGAACCATACACCGGTAAACAGGTACAAAAGTCTTGCAAAATTGGATAAGGAGAGGGAAACTCACAAAATACCAAGACTGAACATAATCATAATCATAATCTTCTTCTTAAGGTTGGTCTGCAGCGCGTAGAGCTGCTTGAGCGGCAGGACGAGCACGACCAGGTCGACGACGATGTTGAGAATGGCCGACATCCAGCCCTGCAGATGGATGTCGTTGCACTTGCCCGGGATGGTGCTGTCGATCTGCTTCCACGAGTAGTTGATGGGCTGGCACTGGAACATGGTGGCGAAGACAAAGGCAATGCCGTACGCCGAGCAGAGGCCGATGACGCCGTAAGTGATTTGGCGGAACCTTTGGTCGGGGAACACACGCAAGATGAAGATGAGGATCGAGATCTTGTTGACGGCCAGGGCTGCAAAGTAGAAGATCTCGCCCAGGTAGTACAGGAACAGTACGTTCTCGATGTTCTGCATCGGCAGCGTCCACATGTCCCGGCCCAGGCCGTTGTTAGACAGCAGCACGGAGAAGACGGTTGGCGGCATGGAGAGGGCCAGGGCGATCAGGATGGTCCAGTCGTCCCATCCAAGCTTGCGACCAGCTGCAGGCAGACCCGACATCATGCGCAAGACGACGATGAGGGTGGCGATAACACCGCCGATGACACCGATGAGCAGGGGCGTCAGGGTCTGGTCGCGTGGAGGCACGCCCGGCTGGCACATGCTCAGTGACGCATTCTTGGTCACTGCACGTGGTAGAAGAGCACCAATTAGCTTGGTGTGCCTTGCATTGCAATCCTGATGAGGGTGGAACCAGGCGGTAGTGGAGTGAGGAAGAGGGGGTGGGAGTTTCACTTACTCAAGGCCTCGTACTTCGTACAACTTCCCAGCACGCACATCCCGATCTGCGCGTTGAGCTGCTCGTTGGTGCACAGGCACTTCACGTCTGTCATTTTGCAGGATGACTGAGGGACGGTTTTCGCCAGGCAAATTTGCTGTCCCACCCGTTAGTAAAGATGACCACGCGGGAAGATGAGATGTAAGTTGACTAACAGCGCACTTGGGATACAAGCTCAAGGCCTTCTCCAACTTCGCCTTGACTGCTGCTGCCGCCGCAGCCTGTTCAGGCGTCATCGCCGGAGCCGACTGAGCAGCCGGAGCGGAAGAAGGGGGCGCGGTTGGCGCCACTGCTTGGGCAGCACAGCCAGCCAAGAAGGCCGTGGCCGCCAGAGCAAAAGCCTGGAGTCTCATCTTGACCTGGCGGGTTGAAGAAAGAATAGGAAGAGGTTGAGTAAAGAGTGACTACACCACGCAAACGACCTTGTTCAACCAACGATTATTAAATAAGAGAATTACCAAGAACAAGAATCAGGACCAGGCAGTCCGTCGGGGGCGTGATGGGAAAGAAGATATCTTAACGAAAGTCTGGGAATGCGGGGATTTAAAAAGGAATGTGAACCGGCCGGTAGATCAACCAAGGTACGGGCAATATCGACCTATATCGTCTTGCATTCGGCCGAGAGGTCCAACGGCTCGGAGGGCAGAGACTGACGATCATGGAACTCTCCGTTATAGGGGAGGAGGTGTGAGGAGCCTCGAGGAGAAGGTTCGTTCGAACTTAGGTAAGGGTTGCTTGCATAATGTGCCTGGAAGGATATTGCAGGGTCTTGGATGCGAGCTTTGGGTGGCCCTCCTCTGATGAATGGGAGAGCTGGTACTTTCAACGCCAAATGACGATCATGGTGCGCTCTTGCCCAGACGTGTCGTCTGTCATACGACTTTGCCATGCTGAAATATGGGTCTCGATGCAACGTCTTGCCCTGTTGGTGTGAGTGGTGCTCGCGGGGGGTTACTAGCGCAATCACAAATCCATTGGTGGTTAAACCACTGAGTGGGCGATACCTCGGTTTCGGCCTGGACACGCCCGGCTGCGTAGGTATCTGTGACCATCGTCTCGATCAAGACCTGATCTTCCGCCCCCTTTCTCCCAATACCCAAGGGAACGGGCGACGGTCCAAAAAGTCTGTTGCACACCCTTAGATTACCAAGTGGACTCACCGAGGCTCACCAAGGTGAAGATCCCAGGCAATACGATGTCATCTATGATTCTGATCTGCCGGGCGGGGGATTGTGCAGGCCAAGGCGGCAAAAGATGCGAACCTGGTGTTATGCGTTGCAGACGGATGGGTTGTGGAAGCAGTATCGAAGCTCGTTGCGCGGAAAGGGGGACCTGCCTGAGTCGCGGAGTTGGGTCCCTTCAACTTGGATGGCGGTTTCGTTGCCAGGGCAGGGGTTGGAATACTCGACAAGCCCATTTCACGAAGATCCACTGCTGCCCCCTCAGATCCAATATATGTCGGTGGGCCCACAGTCTGGAGCCGTTAGGTCTAGCGTTATCAAACGATCCTAGCTCCAGGCTAGTGGTGAGATCTTGGCGGTCTCGCGGTGACATGGAGCAGGGAACAAGACCTGCGAGGAGACCAGAAGAGGAGACTGCCCTCGAGACGGCACTGCGCAAAAAAGGCCTCGTACTTTGGTTCGCCAGGAACTTTGCCGACCCTGCCACTTTAGCATCCTGGTTGCTGACTGAGGAGCCCATATGACGATCTTTCCCGCATTCTACAAGGCCTACGAACCAGGCCTGCCACCCAATCTCATCGTGAAATGGCCTGGCCCGCCTCCTCGGGATCTTGGTCGCAACCCGCGGCGGAGTCCAGCAGAGAGCGTGGCAGTAAAGGGTGTCACTGTGCCATTCATGTCACCGTTCCCGTAGATCTCAGAGAAAGACGGACGGCCAATTGAGTCTGCCCAATTGTTCATCTCATCGTCATGTCCCGATAGTTGACACCAACTCACCCGAGATAACCTCATCGTCGTTCATTAACTCCAACTCACTGTCATTCTTTTCATCGCGCTTTGCCGCGACTTGCTTGCATCTAATCATGAAGCTTTCGTTCTCTACCTGCGGCGTTGGTGCCGTCTTCTTCTCGGCTCTGGCGCACTCTTTCCCGACCGCGGAGAACTTTGCCAGACTGGCCGGTCGCGATGCCATCGCACTCTCACCGGAGGAGCTCCACAAGAGCCTCTTGCACTTGAAGGAGAAGCGCCTTCTGTTCGATCCCTTGACTGAACCCATTGACGGTGCGTGATTGATTGCATACGTTCTGTTCCTCTGGCTGGTGCTGACATATCATGGGCGAACAGTCAGCGGCAAGCATGCCTTCCAGGCCCCCGACTTGGAGGGAGGTGACCAGCGCGGTCCTTGCCCTGGACTGAATGCCATGGCCAACCACGGATATCTTCGTCGCGATGGCGTTGCCGGTGTAAGTCAAGAGCTCAACCAACTTACCAATTCTGATTGGCTAACCGATTTGGACAGTTCCTCGATGTCGTTGAGGCGGGCAACAAAGGTAATGCGCGATGAACCGTAAGACTCAAATGACGTACGCTGACGACATGAACGACAGTCTTCGGTATGGGCATTGAGCTGATCACGGTCCTGTCCGTCATGGGAACCGTCGGCGTCGGCAACCCGCTGTCGCTGAACCCTGGATTCTCGATCGGTGGCAAGAGCCGCAAGTCCTCCAACATTCTGGGCAATCTTCTGGGACTCTTGGGTAAGTTTGACACACGAGATGAAGTCTTTCGAATGGTCTAACAGCTCTTCCCCTCGATGCAGGTACCCCACGAGGCCTTGACGGAAGCCACAACTGGATCGAGGGCGACGCTTCCGGGACCCGCGACGACCTCTACGTCACTGGCGACGCCTCGACCATGAACATGACCCTTTTCAAGATGATGTACAACTCGGTCGAGGGCGACATCATCACCCTGGACGACATCGCCAAGCGCGCGGCCGAGCGGTTCGACGAGGCCGTCGCCATCAACCCCAACTTCTACTACGGCCCGTACACCGGCCTCGTCGCCCGCAACGCCGGTTACATCTTCTCCGGAAGACTGCTCAGCAACCACTCCCACGAGAACCCCATTGGTGTTAAGCTCAGTAAGTCAAAAGCCCCCACTCTTTGAGATGGGCCCCACCGTAGAACTGGTCACTGATGGCAATCGATGAATGTAGCCAAGAGCGTCATGCGCAGCTTCTACGGCGTGCACGAGGAGAACGGCGAGCTCGTCTACAAGAAGGGCTGGGAGCAGATCCCCGAGAACTGGTACCGTATCGCCGTGGACTACGGCCTGGTGCAGACGAACCTGGACCTGGTTGATTGGATTCTGCAGCACCCCGTCCTGGCCAGCGTCGGCGGCAACTTGGGCCGTGTCAACAGCTTCGCGGGCGTGAACGTCGAAGACATTACCGGCGGCGTTCTGAATGCGACCTCGCTGCTCGAGGGCAACAACCTCGTCTGCTTCGTCCTGCAGGTCGTCAAGACATTCGCGCCCAACTCGCTCTCGTCGCTCTTCAAGACGCTCGAGCTGCCTCTCAAGCTCGTCAACGACGCCGTCCTCAACCCGCTGCTCGACCTGTCTTGCCCCGAGTTTAAGGACCTGACCATGGATGGCAAGGACTTCCTCACCGGCCTCACGGACAAGTACCCCGGCGCTGCCAAGAGTGGTTTCGCCTTCTAAGTGGCCTCTCTGGACCTGGAGGCCTCGGGAAGTCGCTGTGCTGTCGTCGTGCCTCAATGGAGTCCAATACCCCTTACTTCATCTTGTACATACATCTTTGGTAGTAGTCTTAATCATCATCATCGCTTGCCAAAACCTCACTGGTTTCAGACCGAGTCATGACTGCGCTCTGTTCACCGCCAAATTGCGCCACCAGAATGGATATATGTGGCTGTGCAGCGGTGTCCGCGACGTGACTACAAAAAGGCCACATTGACTGGATGAAGAAGCTCTGCAACGTCTGCAGCGTAACTTCAAGTTGTAACCGTCACGAAAACATATCGTATCCGCTGATACAGACTCGCTACCATGAAGAACCCTTTTTGCCTAACCGCCGTCTACAAGACGTTCGAAGGCGGGAAACTTGAAGCCGATATCCGAGTCCCGTATCCGAAGGAAGGCAAGCCCTTCGGTGTGAAATGCCCAGTTTGTGAGTCTTGTTACCACACAACCGAGTCGCCACCACAAGCTGCCATTGATTGCGCTAACCCTCAATCGAAGTCATTGACATCCCCAGCGAGGCCGGCCTGGGCGTGTCGTACTCCATCATCAACAAGAAGCACAGTGAAGACCTGGTGCATGCCCGGCGCTGCGTCGTCGTGAGCCCCGAGTACAGATCGCTCGATGGGGCCTCCTCGCTCAAGGTGCCGATCCACGACTGCCGCGATCTCCTGGCTTGGATCTACAATGGTGGCTTGCAGCAGGCCCTGGAAGCGGAACACCCGGGACTCTACCCGGTGGACTGCGACCGTGTGTACGCCTCAGGGGTTTCCTACGGCGGGCTGCTAGCCTTGTCACTGGTGAGTTGTCTGTCCATGCGTCCAGCCTCCTGAATGACGGCTGTCGTCCATGGAATGATACCGAAATCCAATAAGGACCCTAATAGGGCTGACTCGCGAATGATGTAAGGGATGGGACGTTCCCCGACCTGTCGCCGGAATCCTGGACATTGCCGGCCCCTGCCACTTCAGCGACGATCAGTGGAAAGAGAGCCAGGAGACAACGTCACGCCTCACGCTGGAGCAGAAGCACTCGGATCCGAAGTGCCTGTGCTTGGATCCTGCCCCGAGCAGTTCCATCTTCGACATCACCTTGCCAGAGGACGCCAATCTTCTCAGCGAGGTCGATCCCATCATGCATGTGCATAGCTCATTTCCCCCCCGTGTTCGTCGTCCACGGAACGAGTGATGAGCTGGTCCCTATTGGGCTCAGCAGGCACCTGCTGGCACGGCTCAAGGAACTGGGCGTACGTTGCGAAAAGGCCGAGGTGGAGGGCGCGGGGCACCTCTTTGCGTCGGTTTTGCGGGACTCGCCCGAAGCCACCAAGCAGGTCAGCAGAGGTGTGGACTTCTTGACTTCGGCATAGAGAGACGTTATTCAATTGGGGCAGAAGGTGTCGCCATTCTGTCGGCTTGAACCCGGTGCCTGTATTGCTGGGAGGAATGAACAAGGTTCTTTTCGCGGTGTAATTTAGAGGCTGCGACAGTACCAGGTAGTGGTAGAAAGTAAAAGTTGCCAGTATTCGTTTCTGGTTAGGTCGCTAAATTTCCCGGTGTCTCATTCGGGTCATGTCAACAATTGGTAAGCCTTGAGACGTTTCCGGGACGCCCTCCTGTCAATCAGTGCCAGCACATTGGGCACTTACCAAACAAAGCCAATCAATCCCATTTGAGACCAAGTTTACCGGCAGACCGGGCTAAGGAGCGAACAGCCGGGCATCAGGATTGAGGAAACTCCAAACAATTGAAGGTGCCAGCCTGGTGGGCCAATTTTGCATGAAGTTCGTCCAGGTGTTCGTGCCTTCCTTCGGTAGTGACTGACTGGTTGCATTGCCGCTGCCAACCAACTGGTTCAACACTTCACTTGTCCCACTTTCAGTGACCCGACACCCGAAAAAGCAGCCACCACCTCCAGACGCACGCAACGTGTCGCTCCTGCCTTGCCAAGACAGCACAATTCTGGTTGAAAAAAAGTAAATCACGATAAGGCTCGGGACCTAGCATGCTTTAATTGCGTGCTTTCAAACTCACTCCATAGATTTGGGTCGCGCGCATGTGAGTGATCTCTTGCTTCGCGGTCGGTGCCAAATGAGTGGTGTTGGGCTTTCACGGCAGTTGTCAGCCCATACTAATTTGCGCGCGGTGCAGGGGCTTACAAAAACAGGAAAGGACACCCCAGAACCCAGAAAACAATTACCTAAAAGAACCCCGGCACGCTAACCAATGCCGTTGGGCCATTGATGACAGGGGATCCCTGGAGGCCCCGATTGATTCGGCAAAGACCGCCGCTGTCAACTTGAACGCCAGTTGGTAGCGTCGACCACACTTCGCACACCTCTGGTTCGCACCTAACCTGCAATAATTGTGTTTATCGTATGTTACAAAGTTTGACGGAGGTTTGACCGGCCAAAACCAAGGTATCCGCCTGGGGCCGGCTGGGTCTCCCTCGCTGAATGGATGATTTTGGTAAAGATTTGCGGATTCACACAAGCATGCCGGTGGGCATCTACCAAGTGGGCATCGGAGAAGAAAGTCACACATCGTATTAGTGAAGGGTGATGGCAATGGGGAATCAGATATTGCCATAATGGCCATCCATCAAAGGGTTCGCAGGATGACATCGTCACGGCAAGTTGTCCATGTAGCCTGCCAAGGAAGCAGGATATGACTTCACACCCACCAAACAAACAAATTCGATAAGTCCTATCGGATTTAGGATGTCGGGCAACAAGCCTTATTAGGCTGATACCGATATACTCTTGAGACGCAGAAGGGCCTATGGAGCAAGTCATTCAAGTACAATAAGCATAAAAATAGGTATAAAATGAGCTGCAGAGTGAATGATATAAGGTTTGTAATCTTATATATTATATTTATAAGCTTATTTATTTATTTTAATATTTAATGTTTATTTAGGTATATATTAAGGATTACTTTAATAAAAAGGTAAAGATAAGTTTATTATAAACCTTTTTAAGGTTATTAATTTTATTTTAAAGTAGTTATAATATCTTTTTAATATTATAATATTATTATCGACTTTTATATATAATTAAAATTATTTATTAAATTTTTTTTTTAATATAGATTTATATTTTTATTTATATTTTAATACATTATTTTATATTAATTTTTAAAGTTTATATATCTTTTTTTATAACCTTTTTTATCGTTATTTTTTTATATAATATATTAATTAAAGCTTTAAAACTTTTATAATTAAAATATCGATAGCTGTTAATATATTAAGCTTTATAATATATCAATAAGGTCTGGGTTAATAATTATAGGTATTAACGTGAGACGGGATAACGATATATTTAACGGTACTTTCCGGTATATAAAGTTCGAATTTCGTACACGCCGTTTCGTTTTTAATTTTTTTAGCAGTCCGAGGAATATTACAAATATTAAATTCTATAATAATCGATTATAATAATATATTCTTTTATTTTTAATTTATATATTAATTTAATTTATAATAAAAGTTATATATTTATTTCTAAGTTTTTAAATTTATTATTAAAAATAGATTAAAATAAAAAAAAGTTATAAAAGGGAAGGTTATATATCCATAAGCTAGTATTAGTAAGATATAATATTTTAAGACGAAGTGACTTTAGTGAAGTCCTCTGAATAATACCGATGGACGAGATACACCGCATATTTATTGCGGTAATTGAACCTTCGTGAACCCTCTACTTCTATAGAGATGACTTGATATGAGTCAAAACAAAGGGAGGAAGATGACGTGGGTTTGCTCACCATGCTCTTCCAAACCTAGCAAATTCAATGGCAGACCATGTGTGATAAGACTGTCTTGCTTGTTCAGTATCAACAGATACTCGTTGACGACAGGGCGAACTTCAACCCCGAAAATAGTTTTGAGCGGGATTCAACATGTATCAGGAAGACCCTGGTGAGAAGGGAAGACAACTGTATGTGGTAGTTATCTTCACATTTTACGAACTTTTCACCTCCGCCCGAGGAATGTACCTGGAGCTGTCTAGAAGTGAAATATTACCTACCATGAACACCTACACGACTCTCTCGTGGGAAAGGGGGAACTACCCCTTTTTACACCAACCCCACTCCCTCACACTGAAAGCAAAGAAAGAAAGAAAGAAAGTCCACCCACCAACCCACCTTTAACTCGGCGCACACTTCTGCCGCTCCTCCTCCCTCCTCTGCTCCTTCATCTCCCTCCTCTCCCGTCTCATCTCGCGGCGCTCCTCCCGCTCCCGCTCCCGCCGCAGCAGCTCCGGCAGCTCCACAAAGGCCGACTCGCGCCTCCGCCCCGAAAAGATCCGCCGGAACCGGTTGAAGGGCCGGCGCTCCCGCACCCGCTCTCCCCCCTGGCTGTCGCCGTCGCGCTCCTCGAGGACGACGGGCTCGGCCGTGGGCGTCCGGCCGTTGCGCGAGGGGTCCTGCTCCAGCTGCGCCACCAGGTGTTCTTCGCCCATCTGCTGCTGCTGCTGCTGCTGCGGTGGGAAAATCAAGGGCGCGTTGCGGTATCGGTCCGCAGGGGTGTACCCGTCGCGGGGGTTGCTGCCGTTACCGATGTTGGGGTGCTGGACGACGACGGCGTTGGGGTTGGTGGCGGCAGGGCCGTTGCCGAGGCCCAAGAGCCCATTCCCGCCGGCGGCACCCGTCATGGGATGAAAAAATACGCGTTGGTTGAGGCCAGGGATACCGCTACCTCTGGCATTGGCAACGGGGTCATAGACGATGTGGGAAACAGCGCCGCCGCTCCCGCCGGCAGCTGGCGCCATGGGATGGACAGGGTAGCTGGTAGCGTTGGTGGCGTCGCCCCCAGCGTTCCACGGATGGACGAAGTTGGGCAGGTTGCCCGGCCGGCGCTCGATGGAGAGGTAAGTCGCGGGGTGGGGGTTGATACTACCGTCGGACCCGGAACCATTGGCTGCCACCATGGACGAGTTGTTGCTGCTCGCACTGTTATAAATCGTGCCACCATTGCCGTTGGAACTCCCACTCCCACTGCCGCCTTCCAACAACTGTCTCAGCAGGGCCGACGACTGCCCGCTGAGGTCGCGGTTCGTCTCGGGCGACCGCCGCCACTGGCCGCCCCGGAGGCCCAGTCTTTGGAACGCCTCCACCAAGCCCGGCGACGGCTCCTGGCCCGGCGACGGCGTCATACTCACGATGAAAGCGTTGCGCCTCAGCTCCGCCTCCTCATCCTCATCCTCCTCCTCGTCCGACGTGACCGGGTAGGGAGGAGGCCGCCGGATCACCGTCCCCGTCGAGGTGTCGCCGACACCCTGCTGCGACGACGACATGTCCTCGGGGGGACTATCCGGTAGGGGCTGCTGGGTGCGAGTGAAACTCGTGACCGGGCCCTGCTGCGGCGGCCCCGGGGCCGCGGTTCCGTTCCCCGGCGGCCGCTGCTGCTGCTGCTGCTGCCGCCGCCGCTGCTTCTTATACCGGAGCTCGTGAGCCAGCTGGTCCCGGTGGTTCGGCGGGGACACCGAATGAGAAGGCGGAGGCGGGACCTGAGCCTCGCCCCTAAGAATACGAAGCACAGCGAGACCGACACCACTGAAAGCCGAACCACCGGTGGGTGGGGGCTGCTGCCCGTCCTGCCCGCCCGCCGCCGACGAAGACTCGGCCGAAGCCGCCCCAGGCGGCCGCCACTGTTGTTGGGGAATGACGGGCCCGTCCCCGAAAGGGCTCTGGCCGCTCGACGACGGATAAGATGAAGAAGCCGTCAGGGACGGGTTATAAGGACCCGCCGGACCCGGCCGCGGCGCCGGCGGCGGGCCCTGATTGATCCTCTCCTCGGAGCTGCTGTCTGGCGCCGGGGGCCCCTGGTCCTGCTGCGCCGGCGGCGTGAAGGGCGGGAAAAAGGGTGGTTGGGCCTGGCGCGCAAACGGTACGTTCCGAACGTAGTAGTCCAGCACATCCTCCAGCTCGCCCCAGTTCCAAAACAGACCGCGCCAGCTGTCTTCGGGGCCCAGCTGGTGATCCTCGTAGAGCTGACACCAGGCCGTGAGGTCGGCCATCTCGTTAAAGTTGATCCCCGCCCCGACGCTGCAGATGCGCAGGCACACCTTGACCCACGCCATGAGGTCCTCCGCGTGCTCGAAGTTGCCCGCGTACTGGTTGAACTCGACGGTCGTGCGGGCGCGCCCACCGCCATTGCCCGGGATCTCGTACGTCGGGAAGCCGTAGTTGGTGCGGGCCCGCAGCGCGCCGCCGTCCGCCGTCATCAGCTTGTCGAGCGCGGCGTACGAGGGCGCGGCGAGGATCTGGGCCGCGCCCTCGGCGACGCTGACGCGGGGCGGGTCGCGCCGCCGGAAGTCGACCGTCCCCTGGAGCTGCGCCAGGCTGCGCGCCCGGGCCCGCGCCGCCGTCAGGCCGTGCGCGACGTTGGACGAGCTCCGGACCATGAGGGTGTGGCTGTTGTCTTGGCGGCTGTCGAAGTGGTACCGCTGCAAGGGCACGTCGACGCTGAAGCAGACGGCGGCGATGCGCCGGAGGGTGGGGAGCGGGATCTGGTACTGATCTAGGCCGACGTGCACGTCGACGCCGCCCGAGCTGTTGAAGAAGATCTTGCGCGCGTACAGGATGTGGATGATCCGGGCCAGCTGCTGGAAGCCGTCGGGGGTGTTGCACAGGATCGGCGAGACCAGCTCGAAGCTGAAGGCGTGGTAGTTCATGAAGTTCGGGAAATCCGCGAAATCGCTCACCGAGAGCCCGACGCCCGGGTTGTCCTTGATCGTCCACCGCCGGTACTCGGCGTGGATGAAGCCCTGGGCTCGCACCTCGGACAGCGGCACCAGCTCCTGGTTGGCCGCATTGCGCGCCGGATGGGGCACCAGGAGCTCGCGGACGCCGTCGTTGTCCCGGTATCCGTTCAAGAGGACGCCCGCGTTCTCGAGAATTTGCGCGAGCTCTTCTCGCCCATAGTCTCCCCAATCAATCCGGCGGTTCTCGTAAGGCAGGATGCATACGCCCGGGTTGTCTCGGCATAACGTCGCGACGTCTTCGTTCTGCCTTGCAGCACGCATGAACAGAATGCCTTTGATCTCGACGCCGAACCGCCAGGCTAGCGGGTTTCTTAGCCACGCCTCGTTCGCCCCCTCCGGGTACGGATAGCCCCGCCTGGCCTGTTGTTCGAGTAACGTCCAAAATTGGTTCATCTTGGCGATGATAATGAAGCCGCTGAATCACGCGGTCAGTTTGAGTTCTTGATATCGAAGCAACCAGACTTGGAATTTTCGAAGGCTGTTTGGTGTCCTATGATGTGAATCTGAAGATCTCCTGATAGAACCCATGAGCGACTATATATCACGATCTATAGCCAGAGTCTACCCCAAAACCACTCTTTGATACAGCATCCTGCTGGTATCACAATCCAGTTGTTTTCCAGGGATCACATAGCATCCTTTCCGGTCCTCTTGTGATAAGAAGGCTATTGTTGACCGTACCAAGGTAGGTAACCATAGGAAACAATGAGCTTCATCAATAAACAAGGAGTTTGGTGACAGGATCAGCCTGCCCTCTGCAACAACCCAGGACAGAAAACAATGCACACCCTCGACATGGCCTGTCTACTCTTTATGGACAGGCAGGGACATAATGAGGTTGTCCTACCCCTAATGAGTTGCGCCAAAGCCGAGTATCTCTCCCATCGAATCCGCCCAACAAAGAGTCCACCCCCCGAATACCCTTTGCCGGTCCGCATTCGGCATAACCCCCCCAATCTCATTGTGTCCCCGTACCACAAAGCCCAACGAAATAAGTGACTATATCCCGTCTGTCTCTCCCCGGCCCTCACCCAGATCCCAGCTCTGCCTGACCAAAATCTCCGGAACACGACGACACTGGATAATACCCTCAGAGTTAAACAAGCCCCCTTTCTATCTACATTTCTTTCTTTTCTTTTTACAAATCACCTTCCAGTTCCCCCCCCTCGCAAAGGGCATTCCACACTAACAGCAACCATGACGCACCGCCTGAACGAGGTGTACACCGTCAACGGCATCTATCTGCCCTGGGGCCCCGACGATCATGTGCCCAGGCTGACGACGGGGAATCCCACTGAACGCCTGAAAGAAAAGGGATTTATTTTCGTCGATATTCTCAGGCCAGGGGGTGAGTAGTCCCCTTCCTGAAGTGAGGAGCGCGAGCTAACGTGGAGTCCCATCTAGTGGCGGTTGTCCAGTCGATCGAGAACGGGCAACTATACGTCAACGAATTAGTAACCATCGGCTTAGATACCCTGTTCAACGCGCCGCCATCATTCCGGTACGTGGTATAAACCAAACCAAAACAAGAAACCCTCTAGACTATGTATGTGAGCTAACGACCAGTGTAATATAGAGTGTCTTCGTTCAACCCCGGGCAGTACCCCAACATCCAGCCTCCGCCGAGGCTCTTTCCCGATTACGTCCTTCCGGACGAGCCCTACTTCCCCAAGGTCGCCCTGGCCGAAGAACAGCCCAACCCAATGACCAACACCAACACCTGGTCCGTATACTACAAGTAAGTTTCTCACCCTCGGGTTTGCCCGTCTGAAGACATACGTGCTGACAGTTTGACACGAAAGGCACCCCAATGGGGGCACGCTGCAGAACCTGATTGAGCTCCACAACCGAAGCCGAAGACCGGTCCCACCGCCCTTCATATGGTAAGTAACGGAGCCGAATTCCGTAAACCTCAGCCGCTGGAACAGTCGCTAACAGTCCCCAGGCACGTCATGGAGCAGCTGGCCGAGGCGCTTCATTACATGTACCGCGGTCGTGGGCGATACAATACCCCTGCACCCCCGGCTACAGGCCCCTATCCCTGGGTGCCACTCTATTTGCCACATCGGCGAGTCTACCACCGAAACCTTGTAAGTCAACACCTCCCTCTCTCTCTTTCTCCATCTCTCTTTGCCTAAACCAAGCGCCGAGATCGCGTACTGACGGACGACTGCAGACTCCCGCAAATATCTACCTCGATTACGAGCCGCGTGGTGGCGGCGGAGGCCCTCCCGCCGCGGGGCAGATCAGAAACGCCTTCCCGGTCATCAGGATCGGCGGTTGGGACGATTCCGCCATAGAAGGCGACGGGCCGGCAGCCCTCACCCGGGGCCGGTTCAACCAGGGCCTGAACGAGTGGGAAGACGCCCTCGGATACGGCCAGATCATCCGCAGCCTCATGATGGCCCATATACCGCTCTGGGACCCGAACACCAACCCCTGCCCCAACCAAAACGTCGTCCTGAATGAGTATAACAACCCTTGGTAAGCGAATTCCTGTTGTGTTTACTTTCCGTCTTTTCTTTAGATGCATGCTAACGGCGTCGATCAACAGGACCCACCGGCCGGACAGCCGGGACATCACGGCCCTGTCGCAGCTGCCGGGAGCCCCGTACGAAGCCGTACAATACAGTCTAGTAGAGCCGTTCGAGGTCGACAACATCCAGCAGCTGGGAAACGCGGCCATCATACCGGGCGGCAACGTGGGCGCGGCGGGCACCCCGATGCGAGGAACAACGACCCAGTTCCAAGGCTGTAGGCAGATCGGCGCGCACCCGCAAACCGGCCAGCCCATGTTCGCGGCCGACATCAACTACATCGTCAACCACGTCCGCAGGCTGGCGACGGCGGCCATGACAGTGGAGCGGAGACCCAACCAGCCCCGCGGGTACTACACCGCGCACGACGTGTCTTGGACGAAGCCCAAGCTTTTGCCCTATACTTTGCCCCAGGGCATCGACAGGTATGGGTTGCAAAGGTCGAACCCGGCCCCGCTGTTGCCGCCGGCCATTGCTAATGGACTGAATTCCCTTGTCGGAGGACCCATGGCACTCAGGCCCAATGCGCATGTCAAGGTTCTCAATATGAACTACGCGAAGGAACCCCCCGCATGAGGGCCGTTCGACGATGCGGTGATGTGGCGTTGTGGGGCTGAGCTGGGTGGTGGCCCCGGAAGCTGGAGTTGGGGCAGCTGCCTGGTAGGATTGGGTGTCGGTCTCGCCTAATCTGTGGCCCCATTGGCTCACGTCACCAGCGTTGCACCCATAGCCAGTGCATGCATATATATGTATATATACATACTTACCTGCACAGGGCTCGGTAGATAGATGGAAGATAGATAAGTATGTGGGTGGGCAGATTGGTGTGTCTCGTAATGGCAAAGGCTAAAAGCAGAGCAGAGCGGTAGAATAAGTAGGATGGAGGGGCAATGGAATGTGAACAAACTCGGCTACGTCAGAAATCCGTATTGCTTGCCGAATGCCGTGCTTTGCCCATGGCATTTTGTGTTTTCTCGTATCTGCCAGTGATCCGATGTCGTTAGGTGCAGATGTGGTATGGTAGGTTGCATGCAAGAAAGAGGGAAAGGCAGGAGCGAATGCCCCAATCAGCGACCCGGAAGGCAAACGGGAAGCCCAGTAAAAAGTTAGCGAGTCACCCCCCGCTAGACCAAAGCGGGTCTCGCCTAAGATGCAGCCTGCTCGTTACTCAATAGTGTCTTTTAGTGAGAGGGTCGGGACCATACGTGCCCTACGAGCCCCTACGACAGCATCGCCCTAGCTTGCGACAAATTCCGGATTGTCCTAAATATATCCTAGATGGCGGGCAAGAGACACTTGTGCCGCCCCAGCCCCTCCAACCCGCCTGCTCGGCATCGGTATTACCATTCCGTCATACATCGAAAGGCTGGGGCCATTCGACGACCTTACGAGCCCACTCGACCAAAAATGTCTATATAGACTCACCTCCACCACCGCCGTCTCGGGTTGTTTCTTCACTCACCAGTCCACTCAAAACACCCTCAAATCAATCGACACAGCAATACACTTGTTAATAGATATTTGTTTACTTCACTCAATCAATCAACCACCATAACCATGATCTCCTCCACCCTCCTCCTCCCCGCTCTCGCCGGCCTAGCCGCCGCCTCGCCCATCGGCGCGCGCCAGGCCAAGGGCCCGCACATGCCCAAGACGGTGTACGGCGTGGACCCGACCAAGCCCTTCTACCTGACGGCCGACACGGCCGGGGCGCGGAGGAGGCCGCCGCCAAGGAGTACTACCTGATCCCGACGTACCTGGACATGGCGACGAGCGAGCTGGGCCTGGCGGCGGTGGAGCCCGAGTACGCCCCCGCGCCGCGCGCCAACTACACCCTGATCGGCAACCACTACGGCACCCAGCTGTACGCCTACGCGACGCTGCCCTGCACGAGCCCGACGGGCTGCCCGGGGTCCTCGATGCTGCAATGGAGCAACGCGTCGCCGGCCTCGGCGGAGGCGTCGCCGCCGGCCAAGGCTCTGACGTTCCAGCAGGGCGTGCAGCAGCCCAGCTTCGGCGGGCTGGCCTTCTACGGCGAGTACACCGGCGGCGACTTCGCGGCGGGCGAGACCAACTACCTCGTCGGCGCCGGCGACTCGGACTTCACCAAGGCTTGGGCCCTCTGCGACTACCCGCAGGGCAACCCGCCGCGCTACGACGTGCTGACTTACCACGGCGCGGAGGGCTTTGATGCGGCTTGTAAGCCTGTCACGGTGCGGGCGAACCAGGTGCACGATGCCGACGAGTTCAAGGCGAAGAAGGAGTAATCTGTCGCATATGCAACATAGAGTAATCACTACTACACGGCATTCAGGGAAGGAGTTGGGAACGGGTCATTGCATAGCGGGGTTTCTTTACTTTTCTTTTTTCCTAACGACGAAGACGACAATCACGATGACGAAGACGCAGATAGACTATTCGGATACTGTTTAATCTTAATTTAGAACATATTTCTAACCTGGCTTCCACCCCCTTCCATCGTCTAAGTGTATGCGTACCCAAATCTGACAACATCCAAGCCACTGATCCTACCAACCTCCGTGCATTTAAGATAGATACCCCCAAGCATCATCCACGAGGCACTTCAGAAGCCCAAGTGGCTACAAATACGTCAGGGGGTAGAAACGCCAAGGATCGTAAAACCTCGACCAATATGAAAAGCCGTGCTGCTATGAAAAACAAAAACGGCCCAGTGAAAGCCCAACCAACTAGTTTATCAGAGCCATCAAAAGTATAATCATGTACAAATCGTCTAGTTACGGAAAACGTTCCTAATGAGACGGTGATCAAGACAGTGATTGGTAGAATGGACGCTGTGATGATGGAGCTGACATGCCACATCACCTTCTCAATGTCCGTAGGGAATCTGAAATTCCAGGCAATGCAATGGGCGGCACCAAACACCAAGGCGCAGGCGGCAGATCCGTAGGCTGTGTATAGTTGGTAGCCAGGGTCATTATCTGGTCCGGCCAAGCGACGGTCGAGATGTATCGCATCGTTCGGTATCCAAGGGGATCCCCGAAACCACCAAGAGGTGGTCGGGCCGACCAAGGCCAGTCTGACCACCTCATGAGCCGTTTGTGGGTGACGGGCTGCCGGTATAGTGATGCTGTATGTTGCGTTGTTCGGTTTGTTTAGAAGGAGAAGGTATATGACAATAGTGCATATAGCAAACGCAAGTACCATAACCTCAAGCAGCGAACTTGAAAGGTGTCGATAAAATCGCGAACAGATCTCTAGTATGAACCAGCTGATCTGGCCCAGAGCCAATAACTTGAGGAACATGTCTTGCTTGTTGCGATCGTCTAAATCGTCAGATGCAAGAAAGGGGAGTTTGTCGATAATGCCAAATTCCCGAGCCATGAGCAGTTGGTTCGCGTCTAAAATCCAGATATTGCCTCTTAAAAGATTGACATTACGAGCCCAATCTCCCTTGGTAAAAATGAATCTGCTGGCTTCACATTCATTGCGGAAATATGACATATCGAGCGTTTCAAGAGCTGAGTCTACTATTGCGGTGTTCGTGTTGTCTACTAGCCAGTCGGTCTTCCCTACTGCCCATGAGCGCCGGGTCTCACACTGTTCAAGATCCCCAGGAGGAGAAAGGTTTGTATCCCATTTATCGGTCTCGAAGGTCTTCCATATGGCTTCTATCCAAGCACGGTGCTGCTCCCTCGGGCTGAAGACCATTTCTGTGTTGAGGGGTTGGATTTGCGCAAAGCAGTTTTCGACTACGCGTGGCAGGTATCTGGTAATATGTTCCAAATAGGCAGGTGCTGAAACAGATCTTTTGAGTCCGAGGACACTCCAGCCACGAAGTCGCATCTCATCAGCCTGTTGTTCGTTTTCAGGAGTTGTGGTATTGGCCAGGGGAGCAAAGCTGATCGTAAACCCGCCCATGTTTGCAAAGTGCGTATGCGCGGCGCTCCACGGAACACCATCGCTCTTGCTAAATGCCTCGAAGCGGGTTTTGAGGCATCTCACTGACAAAAAGTTACTGAAGGCCTTGCCAAGCGCGAACTCGGGAGCGAGTAGGGTAAATAGCATCCATTTGACTTTGGTCCATGTTCTCATCGTTGTTCGCTTGAGCTTCTGCGCCCAGTTCCCAGGCTCGATCGTGGACTGTGGCGGTACATTGAGATGGAGGACTGACCAGGTGCAGGCGAGGAGAACTAGAGCGCAGCTCCAGACGATACTCAAGGTTCCTCGGATGGGAGGGGCGCCCACAAAGGTCACACCGTCAGAGGGCAGTGTGCAGTTTGTTGAAAATACTTGCATAGTGCGCCAATGAAGAGAAGAGCTACACGGAATAATATAGATGAAGGAATGAGTTGATGCGCTGAGAGGTCCAAGCAAGTCTCACAGGTAAATATGATCGCTACCTTGTCATCTCCTTCAGCCTGATCGAAGGAAAGACTGCAGTTGGCCTTCGAAGACGCAACCGTGCATATACCCGCCGCTGAAAGCCCCCGAGCCTCCTAGCTGAAAAAAGGACTACGTGGCACCAGTAATGCATCACCTTTTCCACCATGTGGTCAGCCCCTAAACGCCTCTTTCTCGCTAATGCATGCATGATCCAGAAATTATGGGATGAAAGGCTGAGGCGAGGCTATGCTGCAAAATCTGCCACAACACAGACATATATAGCGGTGTCATGGATAAACAATTAGCCTTGAGTTCTTCCCATACTCAAGAAGTAAGGAGACGATTTTATTCGGATCGTTGGCGTCAAAGGGTAGCTTTCCCAATGGCAAAGAGTAGAACTTTGAATCCCCCATATTTATAGAAATAAACTTTATGATGAAAAATATTGGCAAAATTTGACCCGAGGGACTTAGGTCAGAGTCCAGGAATGGTGCTTCTAACTGCATTGCAGCCCGAGGCGAGAGGTAACCCCTGAACCAGGGACGTGCCAAACCTTCCACCCCCTTTTACCCACCAACCGACCATAACTTCGACATTTTATGGTCTTTAGCATCCAATACATAAGCCTAATAGCCCCAGATCCCCTCCGTAGGTAGCATCATTAGAGCATAACGTGCGGTAGTTAGCCTAGTGGTAAAATGAAGTGCTTGAATGTTGTGGATGCCCGTCTCCACAACCACCTCAATTTCTTTTTTCTCTTTTTTTTTTTTTTTTTTTGGCCAGTTCCCATGTTCGAGTCCATCCAGAAGCAGACTGGGGCTTATGCCTTTTATTTTTTCTTCGCCGTTACTTCTCGTATTCGAGTATACCGTTACTCGACTCCTTCGTCAATGACATAAGCACACTAGTCGTACAAGCAGGCATACTCCGCAAATTTACCATATCAGTTTTGAGATCTCATAAACCTCGTGCATTCTAGTCTTCAAGAATCTCAAGTACAGGCCTTTCACCAATCCGTCCCAGTCCCCTGAACATAGCAAAGCAAATCGGCATAATCCCAATATCAACGACCAAACCAAACCCCTCCTCTACGCCAGCTCCGCCTCAATAATACTCTCCACCGCACCCACCGGCCGCCAAATCCCGCGCACCCGGAGCCCCGCCCGTACGACGAGTTCCCCGAACTCCCCTCCCGTCCTCTCCTTGGCGGAGAAGAGCGCCATCATGGTCAAGTCCGTCGTCGTCACGCGCCGGTGCGCCCGCACGGTGCTGACCAGGCTCTCGTGGATCAGCAGCCGCGAGTACCCCTTCTCCATAGCCCCCGCGATGTTCGCCAGGATGCGCACCGCCTCGTCGTCCTGCCAGTCGTGCAGGATACTGTGCAGCAGATAGACCCGCGCCCCCCGGACGGGCTGGGGCGTGAAGAAGTCGTGGGCCTGGACCGCTATGGCCGGGTCCAGGTCAAGCGTCGTGGCCAGCTTCTCGGCCACGTCGGGCCTCTCCTGCAAGACTAGTGCCCCGGCTGGCATGTCATGGTCCCGATGGCGGACCCGGAACTTCTCTAGGTCGTGGCCCCTGCCGCCGCCGATATCGACCACCAGCGGGCGCCCCGGCCGCGCGTCCGTGACGACGGGGTCGGTGGGGTAGATGTCGACCCAGGGCCGGAGGATGTACTTGGAGTGCAGCTCCATCGCGTCATGGAACTCCTTGGCGGCCAGGGGGCGGGCGCTCAGGTAGTCGAAGTAGCTGGTACCGGCGCCGCGGAGGTGCTGGAAGTTGCTCGCAGTCGTGTCCGTCGGGTTCGTCCGATGGCCCGTCGCGGCCAGGAAGGCGGGCAGGTTCTGGAACGCGGGCAGGGAGAGGTCGTAATAGAACCCCGTGCCGTACCAGGAGGGGAAGGCCGGGTCGCTGGCTAGGGTGGTCGACCAGGGCGTGGGCTGGTAGGCGTCCTCGCCGACCTCGGTGAGCAGGTGCTGGGCGGCGAGGTGGCGGACTAGGCGCTCTGTTGGCCGCCCGTTCCAAGGTCAGTCAGTTGTTTACAAGCGTAGTATATGTTACGCCAAGAAGGGGGCACACAGACTGATTAGAACCGGGTCGGTGTTGGTCAGCTGCGCCAGGTCTTTCGAAGACTTGGTCCCGCCGCCCGACTCGGCCCATTCCTGGAAGATGCCGGCATCGATCGCGGCCTTCACGGCCGAGTGGGTGAGGCTGTGCTCGAAGGTCTGCTCGAACGCGATGTCCCAGGGTTGCTGGAACCGACGCAAGGCAGCGTAGAGAGCGTCCGTGACTTTCGAACGCTGAGCTTCGTCCAAGCACGTGCCGGGATCGGCGCTCTCTAGTGATTGTATGAACTGATCCATGAAGACAATTCTTTCTACATAGACTCCTCGTGAAGATGTCTCTGCCGATAATTACCGACTGGAGTGAGAGTTGTTTCGACTGAAGATTGGAAACCCCGCAGTATGGAAGGGTGTCTTTCGGCCGCCGTGTGCTTCAACTTGTTTGCCTGATTGACGCTGTGGCTTGCGAGAAACGCCCTGCATTGTCGGAGAGGCTCCCCGCCCCGCCCCCTTGTCACTTAGTCTTAGCAAGTATATATTTGAATACGTGGTAAACGCCGTGGCTTAATATCACTTCTAGAGCCCTTGCCGCTACCCTTGCATAGCTAACAATTAATGTGCCCCTACCCAGGGAGTCAGGGATATAGCATTCCTTATCGTTCTCGAGACCAAGAAATTAGAGGCCCATCCCGTACTTGGCTCGCATGACCACTTCGCCTTCTAGCAAACATTGCCAGGTCGCAAGTCATTCAAGGATATATCGAAATGAAATCTCTTCTTTCTGGAAAATGGGGGCCATAACTGTCCGCATAATGATTTTTTGCCGCGCGGGTCACTCAGAGAACCCCTTCACGTTGCGATGGCTTTCTCCCTCGATGATAACTACAGTCGCGGGACAGACATAGCCTGTTGGGTTATGCTCGCCATCATGGCCGGTAAGACCAACCACCTCCTGTGGCATTTCGATCCTGACAGTCATCATTCTATTTTGTTGTGGTTGGCCTGCGAATCTACTGTCGCACGGCATTCGGAAGGAACAACATGGGACTGGATGATGGGATCACAATATTCTGTGTTGTCATATCTCTAGTCTCCTGTATCATAATGACAGTGGCAAGCTTGAACGGCGTCGGCCAACACACATGGTCACTGTCAGGCCCGCAGCAAGTCCAAGCCCTCAAATGGAACATCATCCTCGACTCCGTCGTCATCTGGACCTTCACCATGCCCAAGTTCGCCATCATCTGCATCCTGAAGCGCATCCTCAACTACGGCATCTGGACCACCGTGGCATTCTGGGGACTCTGTCTGACGTGCCAGGCCGGCATCCTGGTCACGTCGGTGTGGTGGTACAAGCAATGCAGTCCAGTGGCGCACGGATGGGACCAGAGCATCCCCGGGACATGCGCGGATGCCAAGGTCCTCATCGATCTTGGCTATTTCACGTCCGGCTATTCCTGCTTTCTCGATTTGCTCTTCGCCTTCTACCCGGTGCCCTTTATCCTGCGGCTGAATATGCCGCTCAAGAGCAGAGTGGCCATGAGCGTGGCCATGGGTTTGACGTCGCTGGCGTTCGCCGTGTCGCTGTACAAGCTCATTATATTCGGTGACGTATTCGCTCTCGCCGCCGTCGATCCAGCTTGTACGTGGCGTTCTCTTTGACCTTATTCCCACTGTTTGGCCTCTTTGCGTCTTGGCTAACAAATGGCTTAACGGTAGTCCCGATCCCCTATCTGGATCTTCTTGCGTTCACCGAGACGTGTATTCTGATCATTTGCGCATCATTACCCACGTTGGGGCCCGTTTATCGACATGTCAGAGACAAGTGGCAGGGACCAAAAGGAGAGATGAACGAAAGCGAGGAGCATAGCTATAACTCGGAGCCGGCTGTTGCACTTCAGGATGAGGCACCCGATCGGAGACGCTATTCTAGTAAGGGGATATCGAAGAATGAAGAGAGGGCCGAGCAAAGCACGGACGAGCTACCATTGGTTATATTGACAACTAGTAGCAAGTAACGAGGAAATATTAATTACACATCGACATGGGTTGGTCTTTTGAGACTGCATTAGGCTACAGTCTCCCTTAATTATCATAAACGGAATTGACCCATAACCGGACTTGCCCCTGACAGTACCTAGATCACTGACAAGTGAGATTCTCACGACGTGCATGAGAGACGCTCGTGTTCTTGGCATAACATCCTCACTACCAACCCGGTATCAACTTTCCCTAGCACTCTGTGTCTCGTGTTTGATTATTGCTTCGCGCCTCCCTTACCGGACTGGTCCCTGGAGAGGAATTCCCCGTCCACCTGTGCAATATCAGTCAGGAACAAACATAACCGGTAGCGAATAACTTACCCATTCCGGAAATGGCGTGAAAGTGTGGCACTCCCCGGCGTATTCGATAACACCCTCAACCCGGCGAAGTTGCACAAGCTGGCCGCTGACGGTATTGCTGATTATCGATGTCGCGCCGGGGCCCCAGGTCAGATGGTCCAGCAAGCGTCGACGATCAATAACGTCAATCGGCAGGTTGTTCAAAAGAACGAGGACCTCTAGCCAGGATATGAGAAAGTCTCTGTCGTTCTCGTACGTGCACCTATACCCATGTCGTTCCAACGTCGGGCGGACCCCTACGCGCACCATCTCGCGGACGTGCTCTGCAAACGGCTTGAGGTCCGGGGTCTCTTCCGGGTGCCGAACGGAGGTCAGGAAGTTCTCGGCTACCTCGTATAGAATCCAGAGGCGTGGTTGAAACGGGGGATAGTAATACATGAACCCGCTGTTCCGGATAATGCCCGACATGGTCTGCAGGACGCGGGTGAAGTAAGCCTCTTCTTCCGGACTCCGGGGATGCTGCGGTACGCATGTCCAGTCGACCCAGATGTAGGACCACGGCGTCTGCTGGAGGTCATGCTGCATGAGTCGCAAGTATTTGCCGCCGGGATCCGGGTCTTTTGCCGAGTGCCAATAGTGGCTGACGAAGAAGCACTCCGCCCGTGTGACCGAACCAGGGGTAGCGGGAAGCAGGATGTAGTCGTCCAAGTTCTCCCTGCTCCACTTCGTCATTGTCTTCTGCGTCATGAAGGAGTCTCTTCGCTGGAAGAACCAATACATGACGGAATTCGGTGTTGCGCGAAAGAACCCGTCCATGTCGGTGTAGTCCTGCAGTAGTCCCTTGACTATCTCCGAAGGAGGCGACATTGCCGTTGTCTCCCAGGCCGCCAGGCTGCGGCGCACTAGGGAATTCCATGCCGAGGAAGCCGAAGTTGCCATTGCGACCTCTATTCCGGATATTGCAAGGAAGTACAAGCGCACCGGACTAACTGTAGAAGATGGGGAAATAAATAAGGGGTAGCTTGAAAAGTGAATTTGCTTGGGCGAAGGGTGAGTCGGGAAGAACGAGGGGAAGCTTCGAGCAATTGCTGCTGCCAGAATCCCGAAGTTGAACCCCCTCTTCTATCACCCGTACAAGGTTACATCACTATCGTACCAATAGAGCAGTCTGAGATAAACACGCATGTGCATCCTCAGCTGTCCAATCTTCTTATTGGGGGTGTCTGTTACTCACAAAAGCCTTTCTCGGCAGGTTGCACGAATGTTGGCTCCGAGCCCGACAAGCAAGGTAGAAGGGATGTGACTGAATCAGCTGCATGAGACGTGGTTAACAACGCCTACTGCAAAAGGAAAACCAGTCCGCCAGGTTTGCCAGGCGTCAAAAACGCCACTGACACTGCGACAGGGGGGCAGCATGCCAATCGGCGCGGGGCGGGGCTTTCCCACGAGCTCTTCAGGACAGTTATCTTGGTGCATGCAAATGCCCATAGCAATCAAATACCATCACGCCAGAGAAAACAAGACTCCTTCGTCCCACGTGCTGAAGAATGGCCCCGAACCCTCGACAGAAGAAGCCGCCGGCACGCCCGCGGCCCTCGCAATTGGAGTCCTTGCCCGTTGAGCTTCTGTTGGCGATACTCTCCGCCTCGCCGTCGACCGACGATCTCCACAGTCTCATCCGCGCCTCCCCCGTCGCCTACCGAGTCTTCTTGCCGGCCAAGGGGGCGGTGCTCCTCAGTATTCTGAGCCGAGACTTGGGCTCCACGCTGAGGGATGCCATCGCCGCCACGTTGATCGCCCGCCGCCGGCTCCGGGACCTGGTCGAGGCCGGGCAGCTAAGCACGGCGCGGGACCAGCGCCGCCGGATCCGGGGCGCCATCCGGGAGTACGCGGCGCTGCTGCGCGACCCAAGATTCCCGGTCGACGCGCGGGGGCTACCCGTCGAGTCGGTCGTCGTGCTCGTCCGGGCGAGCCGCGACGTGCAGGCCGTCGTGGACGCGTTCGCGCGGTCCAGGCTCCCGGCGCTGCGCGAGATCCACCCCGACGCGGGCGGCCCCCTGAGCAAGCGCGAGCGCCAGCGTCTCGCGACCGCCCTGTTCCGGCACCAGTTCCTGGCGCGGATCGAGTGCAGGGCCTTCCAGCTGCGCCGTGAACTGTGCGCCCAGCTGCTGGACCTGTTCCCGCCCTGGGAGCGGCAGCAGCTGGTCGACGCCCACTGCTTCGTCTTCAACTCCCTGCAGGCGGCCTTCATGATGTGCGTATGCGGCGACCGGGACGGCGAGTGCCCGATCGACCCGGCCGCGGCGCACGGGGAGGAGGCGGAGGCGACAATCCGCAAGACGGCGTGCGAGGTGGGCGCGGTGCGCAGGAGGCTGGCGATGGACCCGGAGCTCGTGCTCTCGGGGACGAAAGCGACCCCGGCGCAGATGTCGCACAGCCGCGCGGCATGGCGGCCGCAGGAAAGCTGGTGGGCGGTGCCCGGGTACAACTTCCTGATCGGGGGGCCCTTGCCCTGCGGCAGCAGCTGGGTACGCGTGCCCCCCGCCCTGCACCATCTCCGCGACGTCCTGTACCAGCAGGAGGATGCCGCCCCGGCCCTGGAATTTGCCGGCGATGATGATGATGGTGATGGTGACCACGACAATGGCAACGACCCCGTAATACTACCGCCGCCCCCGTTCGCGTGGACGGACGGGCACGACGGCCTCGCCTGCCGGCGCTGGGGCATCCAGCTCCCGCGCGAGGTGCCGGCGCCGGGGCAGCAGCAGGGACCCGATACCGTGACCATCAGCCAGGGCGTCTGGATGACGTTTGTGCTGCGGCGGTGGCGGTGGCTGGGCTTCGCCTTCTACGACCGGGCCCGGGTCGAGCGGCTCAAGGCCCGCATGCCGGCCTACTCGACCGGGTGGCTGAACCGCCCGTGGCCGTCGGACGAAGAATGCAGGGCGAGCGAGGAGTTCAGGATGCAGGAAAGCTTATTATACTGAATGAACTTCCTACGGGCAAGTGAGGGGGTGCTGGCGCCTGGCAAGGGGCATCGTGCGAAATAAATCAATTCGCATAGAGCAGCGCTCATCAGCTTTTTTTTTTTTTAAAAAAAAACAGTGAGGTCGTCTTGGTATAAACGTAGTCGCTACACATGATATGCTCTCATCATACAATATATCCCCCGCAACCCTCAACGCGTCACCGACGGCCGCCGCGACCCCATCGGCGTCGGACCCCGCCCCAGCACGAACGGCACCGGCGTCCCGCTCCGCTCCCAATCCTCGTGCCGCTTCTTCGTCTGTGGCGACGGCTCTGGCGGTTCCTCGCCCCAGCCCGTCTGTCCCGCGTTGCTCGTCAGCGAGACCTCGTCGTCGCCGTACCCGTAGCGGGTCCGGCCCAGGCCGGGCACCGAGTTGGTCAGGGACGGCCGCCGCGAGGCCCGTCGGCTGCTACTGGTGTTGTTTCGGTCCTGGCTCATTGTGGCGTGGTGGTGCGGCAGCCCGAGGGAGGAAGACCTGTTGCTCTCCTCGTACCGCGGCGGCAGGGTTATGTCGGCCGGGCGCGCGGAGCGCTGCGGGGGGGTGCCGCTGTTGGCGGTGACCGCTATGGCGCTCTCCTTGGTCTGGCTCGGCGTGGTGGTGCTGTTACTGGTTGCGGTGCCGGTGCTGGGCTTGCTGGCAGGGCCGACCACCATCTCGATGTCCTTGGCACCTGAAGACAGCTGCGGGCCGTTGAGATAGTTGTGGTACGTGTTGCGAGCCCGCTGGGACTGCGACGAGAGGCCGTACCGGTCCTCGTCCTCGAAGTCGTTGGCGGGCTGGCCCCTGGCGAGGCGCGTGATGAGGTTCGCCATGGTCATCTCGATGTGCAGCTTGACCAGGTAGGCGCAGGGGTGGAACTGGATGTAGACCATCTCGTTGGGGAGGGAGAGGAGGACCACGAGGCAGATCTGGATAGGTCGTGTAAGTAAGGAAGCATAGACGGGATTTCTGGGGGTTATGAGATAGGAGAGAAAGAGAGGGGGACTTACATCCATCAGGATGGAGATGAGCATCATCCAGTTGGTGAAACCGATTAGGGGCTTGTACTTAACCAGCCGGTGCTGCTTTACCAGCCGCTGCTTCACTACGTGGACGAACCAACTTTGTTGATTTCGACAAACCTGAAAAGGGTTAGACTCATCAACCACGGTTCATTGGGGTTCCTAATTTGACTTACCACCCGAGCAGGTTTTTATCGCTAGGTGGGGGTTGAACATCTGCGAAATAGAAGTCAGTATTATGATATCGGAATACAATCGAGGCAAACATACGAGACGGGATCCAGATGACGAAGACGGAGATATTGATGAGCGAGACAAAAGCCACGGTACACCATTTCACCCAGGTCACGGTCTTCTGGGACTCGGCAATGATGCCGATCCGGTTGATGATGATCTGCGGCTGGAGCTGGGTCTCGAACACCCAGAAGAACAGGACCATGAAGAGGACGGGCAGCGAAGGCGGCAGGACCCCGTCGAGCAGAAGCCAGCCCAGGACGCCGATGGGGATGTTGGAGACAATCTCGCCCCAAACCATGTAGATGTAGGTGCTCCGCAGCGGGTTCCGGATGCGCCGCGTCTGCTGGATGGCCTCCCAGACGGTGAACCAGCCGAAGCCGATGGAGAAGCCGGCGAAGAGGGCGGCGAGGATGTGGTCGTCGGTGACGGCCATGGTGGTGGCTTGACGTGGTGGTCGTTGCTGTGTGCGTAGTGAGGAAGGACTCTGAAGCGTCGCTAGACAGGAGGAAATAGCACAGCGAAATATGATATTAGTAGAACATGAATCGAAGAGCCGGTGCGTGATCTGGACAATGTCGAAGCCGTCAAGTTGGGAGAATAGATTAAAAACAAATCACTGGTAGTCCGGACCAGATCTCGAGAGGCGAAAGCACATCAGTTTGTGCCGGAAATCAGTTGACCTGATATGTCAGGACTCTCTGCAATATATGTGCGCGAACAGCAGAGACAACTGTCTATTTATCGAGTCTCCTACCCACCGAGCCCGGCGGACCCAGATCCCATACAACGGACGAACTACCGAAACCCCCATCGCCCCCATGGCCTCCTGAGCTTACCTACAAAGGCAAGATTAGCGTCACCGATTGGGTTGTATTATAGAAAGAAAAGAAAGAAAAAATAACGGCTACCCTATCGTGTTGCCCCCGCCTACGGTCCGTACGATCTGTTACCCGGTCCCAGCGACTAGGCGCAAAAACGTGGGATTTGTGATTCGGAAATCGCGTGTTTCTCATCGAAGGATCTCTTCTTCGTCGCGGAGTCGGACGTTTGGCCGGGGAGGTCCCCACTGTCTGTGGTGCAAACGGTAGTCGTGGGCGTGGGGCCCCGGCAGGGTACAGGGGTCGTTCCCAGATCGGTGGGATTCAGAGAGGTGAGCCGCTCTCCTACGTACTAAGCTACATAAACGAGAAACACCAGTCGGGAATGTTTGTTTTGCTGGGTTGGGTCGGCGGTTTGGGCTACTGCATCTAGAAAGCATGTCGCTGAATCGTTCTCGTCGCCTCGTCGGTCATTTTCTCGGTTCGGCTCCGGGGAAAAGAGAAACTCGCCTCCCGACCACCGCGCTTGGTATCTGTCTTCATGAACTCGCGCCCTTGATATCGCCGTTGATTGTAATCTTTTTTTTTTTCTCTCTTCGTCGTGCAGTCCCCATCGTCCTAGTCGGGTATCCTGTGAGTGATTTCCGAGCGATGAAACGTTCCGTTTTGCATTAGGCAACACAATCGCTAAGGTGGACCTTTTTGAAAACCCGGGATCCTGGAACAAGATCGGCCAATGCAACATCACCACCTGCGAAATTTCTGCTGGATGTGACCTCACGCTGTTACGCAAATGTGGCCCTCGCAGTTCGCAGCGTAGTATCGCTAAGTCTCTGGCCAACCACAGTCTCTCACGGTAAATCAAACGGGTATGGAAACCATGTGTTTCCTTGTACGAAAGCAAAGGTGTTGTGAAAACGCAGGTGGTGTCTTATATCGTCGTCTAGGTATTATCAAAACAAGAGCTAGGTGCGGTGCAACATGTCGTTACCGCGGTTCATCGTGGATTGGATTAATTAGATTTCGCACCGGGCCGCTACGTGATGAGCCTCAGGGACTTGCTGAAGGGTGCGGAAGTTTGTGTCAAACTCAATCTTCGCAGCCGACCTGACGCCCGCAACGGACGCGGGCAGATGGAGTTGATGCCCAATCGTGTCGAGGAATGGTTATGTAGTCAACCCCAGAGGAGTCCACGCACTTCTGTCCCGGGGTGTTTCGGCACAGGAAGGAAGCAGCTTCCGTGAGACCCGTCCCATCTTCGATGCGGATACCACGTCGATTATCGCTTCCTTCTTCGGCGTTACGGAAGGGCTCCGAGTCCCGGCCATGACTAAAGTCAGGACCCCAAAGGCACTTGAAATGACTTGGTTGGCCACGTGGGGAGGGATCATGGTTCGTACTATATGCAAAAGTGCCGTGGTAGCTACTTAAACGACACCCAACGTTTTCTCAGGAGATGCTACATTCTAGGTTGCAACAGACCAGACACTAGAGCAAAAATAGAGCTGTCTAGTAGACAGTCGGAACGGCTGCGATGCCCCGTTGGAACGTCATGAAATAAGCATTTTCTTTCGACCGACAGTTTGAATGTTGGTTTGTGCAATTAATGGTATATATGTACGTACATAACCGAACGACCCCCCCAACCCTCATTACGATATTCCTTTAGTCGGCCAGGTCCTAATTGCAATAACATGGATGGTGATCTCTTATTGAGAAGAACACATATACGTCTGGTTATTCGGTTAGGCATTCTGGGGGCTAGAATCCCAGCCTTACCGGAAGTGTTATCATGTCATTATCCGTAAGGATAGGGGCTGTTCTTGCAGAATGAATTCCGCCTCGGGCGTTTAGGCGTCATCGCCCCCAACATCGACGGTGGGCTTGGGTGCACGAAAAAGCAATTACCAAATCGGATAGCTAAAAGAGTAGTCGGGGTGCCACAACATAGATTAACTGTGACCAGGTCCACGTCATTCAAGGCTTTGTGAAACTTTGAGGGTACTCTCAAACTTTTCAGCTTTTCGTTGGTGACGGGCTGACTTGGAATCGAGTTGAGGATTAAAGGGCGGAAAGAAGGCCCGGCATTTTGGGACTTTCAGACGTAGATACCGTACTTTATAAAGATTTGCAAATCAGCCACTCAATTGTTTTCTGGATTTCCTTGATTTGGTATCATGTCAACATCCCAAAGCCATTTTTCATGCTATTTATCTGCCACCACTTTTCATATTGATCACACTTATCTCTGCGGTCTTGCCTGGCTAGAAGGATCTGACAGACTACACCATGGAGCGTAGCTCACCCGACCTTGAGGTTTCAACAGCATGCACAGAAGACGAGCAACTACCGACGCAACACATCCCTGAGCAGGATCCTGCATCAGAAGATGGCTCCCTACTTTCCAATCATCTCGACAGCATTATCGACGAGCAGTCTCCAAGTTCTGCCTGCCCTGATAACAATATAGAAGAAGAGAAGAAGAAGAAGGGAAATACAACGAATGATCGCTCATCATGGTCTTTACTATGGGAATTCGAACTCTGGACCTGGTTCGGCAGCGTCAGCTGCTTTATCGCCATCATCGTAGTACTGGCCATCCTCAGCAACAAGGAGTCTCCGAATTGGTATTTCGAAATCACACCCAACGCCGTCATTCAATTGCTCGCAACCTTTTCCCAGGCACTCTTGATGGCGTCGGTGAGTGCTGGGATGGGACAGAAGAAGTGGCTGCGCATGCTTTCAGTCAGACCCATGATTGATTTCCACCGTCTGGACCAATCCAGCAGAGGGCCTTGGGGCAGCCTAGTCCTCTTGATTAGTCGTCGTGGAGGGTATGTGAACCTAAGTGAATCCAATATTCCGCAAGATTCATTTTACTAACTCTGCTTCTTCTCTCTTCCCTCCCGGATAGAATGGTTTCTTCCCTTGGTGCTTTGATCACGATTCTGTCGCTCGGTATTGCTACCTCTTTCCAACAGACCCTGAGGTATCATATTGTATACACAAACAAAAACGACGCCTCAGTGGCAGTAGCACGATATATGAATGGCTCGAGTGCAGTGGTTTTCTCCTACAGCCCCATGGCTTTTGAGTACGGCTTTGACCCTGAATTAATGCCGGGCCCCTACATAGCGTTATTCAGCCCGCCACATACCGAGTTCATTGCCAAGGCACACTGCGGAACCGGGAATTGCACATGGGAGTCATATGAGACTCTGGCAGTCTGCAATACGTGCAAAGACCTATCTTCGAGCCTGAACCGAACGAGGCATGATGAAAAGTATTCCTACACGTTACCAAATGGCTTTGGTACTTCCCCACGCATTGGGTTGGACACGGTCTTGAATATGACTACAAGCGAGAATGCAAATACTTTAACGAGAGAGTTTTGGAAGTCTGTTGCATTCAGCAATAACGGTTCGCAGCTGCTCAGTGTCTTTGCAGTCGGTTCCTCTCCAGGAGTCCCACCTGCACGACCGGATAACCATATTCCAGATAACCGTGTTTCTGCTCTTCCCGTCGCTCATGAATGTCTCCTACAATACTGCCTGCGCGAGATGCGTGCAACTTGGACCAATAATACCTTTAACGAGACGATCGTTTATACATGGACAAATCAATCTCAGGGTTCCTCGTACCTCACATGGTCCTCTCCATACGTCTTCACGTCTTCCAAAACAGGAATGACTTTTTACATCCACAATGATGCGTTGAAAACAACAAGCAACTGGTTAACCCAATTCCTCAACGGCAGTGTAATTGTTGCGGATTCCTTACCTGGACCTCCCTTCTCTTCGACCGAGTTTTCCGGGGCTGTCTGGAGGGCCATGAACAGCTCCGCCACTGGCTTTCCGGACCTCATGGACAACCTAGCCAACCGCCTCTCTCTCAGCCTCCGAGAATTCCCGTACCAGCCTATCGCCGTAGGCCAATCTTCAACTGCCTCATACATCGCCTTCGTCCGGTGGTGGTGGCTCGCTCTCCCGATTTTCGAGCTTGTCGCCAGTCTCTTCTTCCTCGTCGTCATAATGGTGGAGACGAAGAAAGCGGGCATGGCGCCCTGGCGAAATGATATCTTGGCCTCCTTTTTCTATGGCTTCGATCACCGGCCGGTGGTTCGCGACAAGAGCCATGGCCTAGAGGAAGAAGCCCGGCAATTGCTGGCCGAGTTCCGTCGGGATGAAAGTGGAGGGGGTCGACTAGTTGCTGCAGGAATGACAGACTCAAAGTAAAGAGAGATCATTATCCTCTTTCAATTTTTGATGATACTATAGACTGTTTTTCTTTTTTCTTTTTTCTTTTTTTTTTTTTTTTTTCTTTGTTTCTTCTTTTTTATTTGGAAATGCTGATAGTATGAATATATCATTGCCCCTTTCCTCTCATCAAGCCCGTTAGTAGCATGTAGATTTTCTGCGTATCTCTGCCAAAAGTCTGTCGGCCCGGCAGAGAGTCATTAAGCCGGCACCATTTGTCACCAGAGTCGTCGTGGGTTGTGACCAGGTACAAGAGATGTACTGGCACTACGCAGCGGGGATGTCAGATGTCAAACCCGTCGGGGCAAAAGCTCGTACCGTCCAAGAAGTCCCGTTTTAGACCCTGTGGTCCCATGAAAAAGGATTGTCGGATAAAAGTTGAAATGCCAGACCAGGGCCTCGGCTCTGTCATAAGAAAAAATGGGGTGACCAACATGGGACGAGGTCTCGACCCTCCCCAAACCTTTCGCAACAGCTGAGGAATCCAGACCCGGGCCTCCGCGCCTTGGCGCACCAATCACTGAGCACCAGCGCTGCTGGCTCGGCTCGCCAATCTCGCCAAAGACAATCCCCTCTTGGATCATCCAGAGGCGAGGCAGGATGAATGCATTATCATGCATTGATGAAGCTTGCTGCCTACATCCTAGCGACGAGGCGAGATGAGAGGGGGGGCCCAATGGCAGGCGAGGGCCTAGGCCTCCGCAGCCACACTCTCGGAATCTTCTTGCGCGATAGCGCCGTATTCGGCGCTGCCTGTTAGGGATGTACGATTGCATGACAGTATAATACATTATACGCTATTATACTGTATAACCGCATAATGCGTATAATGCATTATACATCACATGGGCCCCTCTACGTTATTATATCGAGTCATTCATACAACGATATTCGGATGACGAGGCTCGCACGGGGCGTATCGAAGCCTCGCATAGCCGTGGAGAGATGCGATTGAATGTATCCGAATTGCTTACGTGATAGTTAAATAAACTTTTTATTATACGTATAATACACTATTTAAGGGAGTTATCGGTATTATATATATTCGTACATAATGCGCATAACGTACATCTCTGCTGCCTGTAAGATAGTTTTCGCCAGCTGAACCGTCTGTCTTTTTCGGTTGGCCAATGAGAAAAGCCCCGCGTCCTATCGGACCTTGTGAGGGCGAGGGCGACCCGCGTGATTGGTGGCGGCAATGGGGCGGGGTACGACGTTGCCGCGCGCGCGTACACGCGCTCGGTCCGCGGCCTGTCGTCCGTCTTTCGTCCGTCTTCATTTTGCAGATCACTGACGCCTGATGACCTAAGGCGCGGCGAGAGAGTGCGGGGCATGGGGCGCTCGTTCCCTTCCGACGCCCGCCTAGCCGCCTAGCCGCAGCGGTGGTATGCTTTGTCATCGCCGTCCTCCTGGAAGCACTATCTTTCATCTCGACGGCGACGCGGCGAGCACGGACCGAGCCGCTGTGACGTTGACGAGGGCGACCCGTCTGCAGACTCTGGAGAGGACTGTTCTGGCCATGACTCGAAAGTCCAGGCCGCCTATCAGCCAGCCAGCTGAAAGTAGGGCCGAGCGCCGAGTATAAACAAAATCAACGAGCTGGGCTGGGATAAGGATCCGAACCTGGGTCGCCTCAACCTCCGGATCAGTATACCAGACGAGGGCTAGCGCTTGGCTTCTCTCTCGTATTATCGCTCGCCACAATCGTCCCGTGGACCTTAGGGATGATGTTTAAGTGCGGTCTATTCATCCCTTCGACAGCTCACATCGGTTGGTTTACCACGTCCCTTTTGACGACCGTCGGCGTCCTTGTCGTCGTCGTCGCCGTCGAGGGGAAAGAAAAGAGCATTCAACGAACGGGAGCTTGAAAGTCGTCTAGACCTGGAGTCTTCGCATTAGCTGATATCACGCCATCGCTCTTCCCCTCGCTCTCCTTGCCCCTTACGAAATGCAGGCCGGGCTCGTGAAGATGAGGTCTTGGGCCTGCGGGAGAAGGGATCGAGACGCGTAATTCTTGACGCCGGGGACCACATCATGGGACGGGGACTCGCTATGTCGAGGCCGGCTTCAAGGCCACAAGACGGCCCAAAAACAGACTACCATGTGATGATGAGAATTACACAATGAGACGGGGGCTCAGGACATCAAGACCGGACTCTGTTATCACCATCTTGCACATTGCACAGAGACTACCATGTGATGATGAAGTCCAACGCCCAAGTTGCTGATTTGCGAGGACTCATCAGAGAGACAACCAGCCATTTGTTGAATACTTAAGGTGCGTCAATTTCCCACAAAATCGAGCCTTTCTTTCCCCATCATTATCATCATCACCACCACGAGAGACCATTCCAACAACCATTCAGACAGTTCTTCTTCTCTACTACCCACTACAAGCCCAACTCTCTTCACACAAAACCCACCCTTCAAGATGAACAAGTTCCTCCTCATCGCCCTTCTCTTCTCTTCCCACCTCCACCTCGGCGCTCTCGCCCTGCCCGTGGCCGAGGAAAACGCCGAGGCCCTGATACAGGAAGACTTCCCACTGGTGGAGCGGGAGGAGTCCAACGCGGCCAATGATGTCGCCCCTATCCCCGATGCCAAAGACGGCAACGCCCCGGGGGTCGCCAAATGTGAGTAGTATTCCGTTCAATACCTTTACAATCCCTTCACGCCTCATATCTGTCATAGTCGGACTCGGCAATGGTTGGAGAAGGGTGACTGATGAAATTTGCTTGCTGTAGGGTCCAACGGCGGCGGCCACGGCGGCGGTGGCTATGGCGGTGGCCACGGCGGTGGTGGCCACGGCGGTGGTGGCCACGGCGGCTATGGTGGTGGAGGACACGGAGGTGGTTATGGTGGTGGAGGACACGGAGGTGGCTATGGTGGTGGTGGCCACGGCGGCGGCAAGGGGGGATATGGCGGCGGTCACGGCGGCGGCGGCTACGGTGGGGGACATGGTGGTGGTGGCCATGGCGGCGGTTACGGCGGCGGTGGTCACGGCGGTGGCCATCATTGAGGGCACGACGAAGTTCCCGTGAGGCTGCAGGGGCAGTAGGGCCCGGGCCCGGGCCTTCCCAGCGAGGAGTCTGCTGAAAAAATAGGCGAGTTGTACATACCATTTTGTTTTGTTGTGGGTGGTTTTGGCCGCCCTTACATAGCCTTCGTTACATGTGCAGAGTCAATGACATCTTCGATCTTGAAGTCTTCTGATGGGGCTTTCTCTTTAGTGACTTGGTGACTTGGTGGGCACAATCCAATGGCGTCGGATTTGAGGGTTGGTCTGTGATACGCTCATGCAATAGCCATACAAGACGATGTCTTAGTGATCTGTTTCCCTTGTCCAGACTTGGCAGGGCTGGCTTAGTTGGTTAGAGTACCGTGACATCGGGATGTGTTTAGGGCCGACTTGATGTTGATGAAGCTTGTCTCGGCACAGAGTTTTCAACCCACTTGGAATAACAGACAGATTCTGCGGGGCGAGATTTCCTCATGTCGTATTTGCATTCATATTCCATTCGAGGCTCAGAGGCGTTTATTAGAACCTTGATAATCACAGTACTCCTTTGTGTCTATACTTTTCTCAATTCGTACCAGGGCCCCTTACCAGAAACAAAAACTCACAAGAGCAAACCACATGGCTCGAGCCTTTCATCAGGGATAGAACCAAGGAGTTTCAAGACCCATTCTCCGATTCTAATTGTCAAGATGATTTTTGGTTTTTGCGTTCATCGATGGTCTCAACGACGACGGCGATAACGACCCCGGCCGGGGCCGCAACCAAGAGTATAGATCTGGACCAAGTGAGGAGGGGCTCACATGAGGTCAGTCGCATAGCTCAAGGCTTTGCTGGTCCATACTATAATCACTGTATACAACTAAACAGATGGACTCTCAAACAGCTGCAGTTGAAGCCATATGCCCAGGAGGGCTGCTACAATACTTGGAAACCGACTGTGGCTGAGAAGAGGGACTACAACTCTTAAGCGCAACTCTACTCTGCCAGACCTGGCGGCCCGGCACGAGATATTTCGGCGCCAAGAGGTTTGTTTGTCACCCGGCTAGTTGTTTAACTTTGTATGTACAGAAGCGGTGACTACTTGAACTCATGAGCTTGTCTGACACACGTCCAGGCAAATCTCCGAGAAATCTCCATCGGATCGTGCGTTCCGCGAGAGACCGTGCATCACATTCCCAAACAGCCCGAGGGACTGACTATTCAACGATTAACGCAGCCAACGGTCAGCCTGTTGCATACGATACTCTTTTTGGACAGCTTGCAGCTCGCCGTTGCATCACATTCGGGAATATGGACCGAGTCGGGGAAGGTTTCGGAGGCTAGGTGTTGTTGCTGTTGTTGATGATCTGGTCATCGGTCGCGCAGCTACGGAGTCCATGGGCGCCGAAGACCCGGGTGAGGGTGACTACTCCGGATCGTGCCACGATCCCTCCTGGGTAGCGGTACTGTCTTCAAGCTTTCGGCAGCCGGGAATAGGATGGGAATTGTGTAGTCGCCCGTGCTGGGAAGAACCCGGAGTATCTTCCAGTAGGTTAGATTAGAATACGGTAGTGTCTTGGCAAGCGAATGCTGGATCGTTGTAGCCCATGCGGTGAGGCAGTCGGTAGACGTAGTTCTCTGTATCTTGGGGCAAGGGGAGCTCCGGCATGGGATGCTGAAACCGTAGCTTACGCTGTTCAGCAACCGCGTCACCTTCGTCGACGACGACCCCTGAATGTGATGCGCATGCAGCATTGGAAGGCATGTGGATGAGGTGGTGTTGACTCCGCTGCGGTAACATTCCTAGATCGAGTCACCGAGATTGCGAAAAGGGGTGCAACCAGCTTAATATGTGCGTCGTGTGTCGTGTCACCGGAAACATAACCTTAAATACCTATGTTCACCAACCGCGCCAGTTAGCTGCCCCACCACGACTGCAGAAACGGTCTGGACCGCCGGAAAAACCCATGAGTCCCATCGTCCAGCTTCTGACCTTCGCATTTGCATGACGTCAAACCCAAGCGACCGGGCAGGTACCCGCACTGCTTAACTGGTGGGCCGGGCCCGGACCTTGCATTGGCTTCAACTCTATTCATCAGACTGTTCGAAATTTATCCGAGAAGGCTACTGTATAGGGGAATATTCCGCCAGTCGCATATGGTGTCCAGAGAAGGCAAGTGCGAATTCTGAATAACGAGCCCAACCGACATGGACCGACTGAATAGGGGCTGCATGATGGAGTATAGACTTTTGTTGTTTTCCAAGATTCGTTCCTGACTACTATGAGCAACACCTGAACTCAGATTCAACCAGATCCTGAAACGTCCGGGTCGTAGTAGTGCTAGCAGTCTCGGTTCCTCCTTCTCATTTCATATATGCGGACCGATCCGGGCGAGGGGGTCTTGCGAAGTCGAGATCGACGCGCAAGTGTTCTCACCGAGGGACCACGCAGCCTAGCAGACTCGCAAGCAAGATCACGTCTGTTTGACGACGAACCTACAGTGCACCAAGATCCAGAGATGACAGAATGTTCGGTATCTTGGACTCCTCTGGGGAAGCCGCCCAGAGGCAGGAGAAGAGGAGATAAGGCCTCGGCCGGATACATAAGAGCCTCAAGATCCTCACGACGTTGAGCCTTTCTTCTCTTCTACCCAAGCACCCAGCTTTCCCCAAGCCCCAATCACATCAACCAAACCATTCTTCTTAACAATTATCGAATTTCGTTTCCCCCCCAACAATCCTGCCCAACATGTACAACTTCTTCCTCACCGCCCTGCTCCTATCCGTCAACGCCCGCGCCCTCGCCGTGCCGGCCGCGGACACCGACGCCCTGCTCGAGTACCGTGACCTGTCCCTCACGGAGCGCGACGAAGCCGAGGCCGCCGTCCAGGCGGCGGCCCAGGATGAGAGTAGCGCTGTTACTACCAGTGATAGTTCGCCGGTTGGACCTGCCGGTCAGTACCTGTTTTCCCTTTATCCCTCCATGCCCGATTTCCCGATACCATTCCCCAATTTCGTGAGAAGATCCATTGGTATCATGGTTCGTCTTTGGGATACGATGGCTGACTTGCGATGTCGCTCGACAGATGACGGCCACGGTGGCGGGCGTGGCCAGACCGGAGGTAATCACGGAGGCGGCAACCGCGGCCACGGCGGTAACAGCGGCCATGGTGGCAGTGGAAGTGGCAGCAAGGGCCATGGCGGTAGTGGCAACAGCGGCAACCGTGGCCAAGGCGGCAATAGCGGGCATGGCGGCGGGAGTGGCAGTAAGGACCACGGTGGCAGCGGCTCCGGCAGCGGCGGCCACGGAGGCGGGTCGGGGGGCAGCAGCGGCAACAGAGGCGGGGGGAACAGCGGTAAAGGGGGAAACAGTGGTCACGGTGGCTCGGGCCAGAAGGGGAGCGGCAGCGGGGGTAGCGGCGGCTACGGCTATGGTGGCAGCGGTGGTTCTGGCCATTATTAAGGGGTGGCTGAGACGGGGCTTGGTGTTGAGGAAGGAGAAGAAGAAGAGGGGGACGGCTAGAAAGCCCGGGCCGCTTTCCAGGGTGATGGGGTTTGTGTGGAGGGTATGTTGCACATGGCTTTTGTATCTGCTCTTGTGTCTTGTTTCGCGTTCTGTTTGGTTTTTGGTTTCGCTTTAGGTAGTTTCCCCTGTCAGTCGCTACCGGCTTTCCTTTCCATAGTATATGCAGGCTTCGTGCAGTTAGTTATGTCTGTTAGCTCTGCTCAATTGATTTGATGCATGGTACTGAGTTGTGTATTGTGATTATTCGTCATGTGAACCCCCTTTCCCACAGTGACCTTGTCCCCATCCCAAAGTAGCCTTGGCCTGCTGTAAATTGACAATGAATCGTGTCATCACTGCCTGTCAACATACTGAGTCGAACAAGACATAGATAACTAATACACCAGGCAGGTTCATTCTATTGTCGCATTAGCTAATGCGCATTCCGCTTTTGAAGATGACGATCGAGGTGCGATGCTGCGTTGACGCTTTGCCCCTTTTTCTAGCACAACACGCAGTGTCTGCATGTTGTGAGTATCCTAGGTAGAAACACTATGTATGTATTACCCCCACGCCCGCACAATCCCCTTAAGTTCACAGGCTGATAGCATGTATCTTGTATCCGCACGAAACTGAATGTGCACTCGGCGATGCCCCCAGTAAGTACACCAATAAGCACAACTTTTCCATCCACCACCACCATTCACCACAGGGCAAGATGGCCGAGCGGTCTAAGGCGCTACGTTCAGGATATCAATCTTCGGATTGACAGCCAACATCGTAGTCAGGAAACTGGCGTGGGTTCGAATCCCACTCTTGTCAAATAATCAGTTGTCTGGTGAATTTCTTTTTTGCAATTTATTTCTGTTACTCACAACACTCTGCATCCCCCCCAAGCTTGGCTTATGGTCGAGAGATGCGGCAGCGAAGGTGACGAGCAGCCTGCTTCCCTTTTTTGTTTTGCATGATTCTTCTTTTATTCGTCATGTTGTCATGATACTTGTTATCAGAAACAGGTTGCATCACCTCTGCATTACGCGAGAGTATGGGCAATGGCCACGGCAAATCCTGAGTATGTGGAGATCGTGATATAGAACGCGAACGGGTATCTTATTTATGTTTCGGCCCCCTGGCCAGATGCCTTTGGTATATCGGCATCCCCTATGTGGTGTTCGTCTGCTCTAATGTCGTCGTCGTCATCATGTCTCGTGTCTATCTATCCCTAAAATCATGTTCCCTTACTTTCTTTTCCCAGTCTCTTCCCTCAGATCTCCTCCTCGCCGTTGCTGTCCGACGACTCCGAAGCAACACGGCCCTCCTGCCCCTCCTGGCGCAGCATGCCCTTGCCCCGCTTGGCCTTGCCCTTGCCGCCCTTGCCGCGCAGGTAGTCGGGGACCTCCTTGCGGACCTCGCCGTCCTCGAGGAGGAGGCCGACGTCCTGGCGGCGGCCCACGACCTTCTTCCAGAGGCTCTTGGGCACCTCCTCCGAGGTCACGAGGCCGCCCGCCGTGGTGAACTGCCAGGTGATCTGGGGCGCCTGCTCCATGGCGGTGCGCAGGTGCACGTAGATGCTGACGTCGGCGTCGCTGGTTTTGGCGGCCGAGAAGGGGGAGTGGGTGGCGCCGTCGGCGCGCTTGATGCTGCCGAAGGCGAGGATGAGGGGGTAGGCTTGGTAGGTCGTCTCGTAGACGGCGTACTCGGGCAGGTTGTCCGAGTCCTTGGTCAGGGGGCTGCCCTCGAGGACGGGGGCTTGCAGGCTGGTCCGTTTGCCATTTTGGCGGACTTGGTAACTGTCTGCCCGCTCGGCATCGGTGTCGGGCTTCTGACGGATGGCGAAGCGTGCCCTTATGCAGGCAGCGGCTTGCTGGACGCCCTCGAGATCGACTCGAAGTTCCGTCATGTTGGGATGTTGCAGCTACAAAAGTACTTGTCAATAGGTGTCTTTTATGGAAGACCGAGATGAAGATAGGGCACTTACAAGATCCGCAACAGAGACCCAGCCCTCGGCGTCCGCTATCAAATAGTCATTCTCCTCATCTGCCGACTCGGCCTCGACCTCGTCGGCCTTGACGGCACGCTTGAGGAGGAAGGAGACGGCCTTGGCGACGGTGACGTCCGAGTCCTCGACGATGCTGTAGCTTCGTCCCTTGGCGCTCTTGCCCTTCATGCTCATGCCCCGGCTGCGGCCATGGCGAGGGACGTGCTGGGTCAGAGCACTGGCGGGGAGGATGCCGCCGTTCTGGTTGATAGTGGAGAGAGGGATGAGTACTGCGGCAGCCATTGCGAAATGAAGCTTAGGTACAAGCAAGGTATATAAAGATACACAAGCTTAGAATGAAGATCGGAAGATCTTCAGAGAGCGATGGTGAACTGGTGTTGGAGTGTTGTGCAAACTGTGTTGAGATGTGATGGACAAGAGAAAGGGGGAAACTGGAAGAGGCTGTCTCCTCGCCAACTTATACCAACATCAGCGGCGGCCTAGAACCACGGCCTCTGCCAGTCGTTCCGCACATGGAAGTGAGTCGCATCCAACTGTTGAACGACATCCCGATTCTGCCATGTCCGTCCAGACCGCTGTCCAGGCGGTCAAGGGGGATGCGATTTGGGCATGCAGCAATGGCGCGGAGCTGTGCAGCATACATGTTGGAGAGAAGACCCAAGCTGCCTATCCCGTGCGGGCGGTGGGGTCTTTCCCGGATCTGACCCGCCGGGCTATATCTAGATGCGGGATTGTGAGTGGCTGCTGGTCCCCACCGCCCCCAGGGCAAGGCGCTGGGCAGCGCATATCGGACGCGACCCCAAAATCCCCCAAATCGCATAAAGGCCCCACCTCTGGCATCCGAGGTGTGCGACTGCTCGCCTCGAAACCAGACCACCGCCAAGCCTCGTCTCGGACACCGCGCCAGACCGCCATGTTGGGAAGGGGATATACCGGTTCTCATTGGGTCGGGTTCGTGATCGCCAGGGTCGCATCGTGTTCTACCGCGAATGGCGCACTCTTCTTCTTTCCAGCCCAACCTGGGTGGCAGGGTGGTGTCACCATGGCGCAGGGGCATTCTGGCGGTCTGTTCCCACCTCTCCTCTTATCAATCTTGGCCCGTATATCGTAGGTATACTATTAGCATCAGAAGCTGATTGCCTATATGGGTCAAAGGCGTCATTTTTGGTAAACAAACCCGCATGGCTGCCGTGGAAATGGAGACTTGTGCCTGTTTCGAGTCGATGTTAGTGCCAGCACGCCTCACGATCGCGCGGGGCACCCTGTCAACTGACGATGGCACGAGTGCCCCGCACCGCGACCTGAGTACGCTGCCCAGCTCGCGCACGGCAATTGGTGACCGCAGCTTCAGAAAAAGAAGAGAGAAATCAAGGCACACGTAGCAGTAGATAGGTGGATAGCTCAGCCCTGATGTTGATGCGCCCAATGTCTGATCAGGAGAAGGACCGACAATTTATGACCACGTGCCATACTTCCGCGGCCAAAGGCACGAGGTACGATTATCAAGTTGGGCAGACTTCAACGTCTACTCACACACCTCACAGCCCAATGATTGGGGGTTGCTTGAAAGTCAATATTGACGAGCTGCCTATCTGTGGATCGGGATGCATATGTCGGACGTTTCTGTTGCGGAACGTTGACGAATGTGTCGGATGTTGCTGTCGCGTGCGCTGTCGCATGCCGCCATCCCTCCGATTTACGGATGGCTGTCGCTATCTTATCGCCTAGACGCTACATACAGTGCTGTGACTCTAACGTCTATGTAGGTACGCCCAACGCAAAGACCCGACCCAGCTGGCGCGCAGCTGGGCGTGCTTACTGGGTGAGCTCTGGTGGTAGTTGATTCAATACCCCGCCTATTTCCTTCGGCCTTGGTCGTCCGTCCTTTTGGTTCAGGAAGGCAACTGCGCACAATCCATCACCACGAACATCTCAGAACAGCAGGGAGACTACCAAGGAAACCTTGCACTGGACGGCTGCATCCACATTACGTGAGCGTGCTTTTCAGGGACCTTGCGTTTGGGCCACCTTTTTTCTCAAGAAGTCGAAGTAAGTGCACGTTGGGCTTCCAGGTTGAGTTGTTTTTGAAGAGCCATGACAGCAAAGAAGACCTAGCCGAGCTGAGCGAGTAGTGGCGCTACACATCATGCAAGATGGCGGCAACTATGAGCCAGCTCATTGGGCTTCTTACCGGTCTCTGCAGCGCTGCAGGGGGGCTCTCGAATATGTGTGAATCTTGCTGACCCAGACTTCCAGTCTCGTTGACTTGGTTGGCTCTGGCGTGGCCGAGATAAACACACCATGCCGGCTATCATGGATGACCCAGAGAGCCCGACCATCCATCGAGTCTCTGGTGCTCTCCCTTATCCAGACCCGAGCAATCCCGCCCTTCCTCCCGACGTCCTGCCTCGTCAAGTGACGCTGCGAGACCGGCAGACCGTGGCTACGATTGTGCCATTCGTGTCCAAAGACCAAGTGCCGCAGACTTTGCTCAAGTATCTTTCGGATCAGCTTGCCAAGGAGATTGAAGGGGGCGATACCTATCCCATGATCGACCCCATGCCGCTGGAGAAGTTCTCTTCCTATTGGTTCCAGAACTTTGCGGGCATCATGCTCCTCGGCGACATCAGCAGCCTTGAAGATGTCACCGAAGGAAAGGATTGGTCCAAGGAATGCTTGGGAAGCTTCTACATCAAGCCCAACTACCCAGGTCGGAGCAGCCATGTTTGCAACGCCGGGTTCTTGGTCACAGACGCTTCGCGAAACCGTGGCGTAGGTCGACTGATGGGCGAGAGCTATCTCGATTGGGCCCCCAAGCTCGGGTACTCCTACTCTGTCTTCAACCTCGTGTACGAGACCAACGTGGCGTCATGCAAGATCTGGGATGCACTGGGCTTCAAGCGTATCGGCCGCGTCAAGGGCTGCGGCCGACTCAAGTCCTACCCTGACCGACTGGTAGATGCCATCATCTACGGTCGGGACCTCGTCGGAGACGACGCCGAGGGGCCGGTGAGTGAAGACCGTTTCGACAAGATCAAATACTACCTCAAGCATGGTCGCTACCCAGACGGATCTAACCGTGCCGACAAAAGTAGACTGCGTAGTGCCGCGACGCACTATAAACTCCTCGACAATGACGTCCTCATGCTTAAGGGCAAGGAGGTCATCAGCGACCCCGCGCAGCAGATGGACATAGCCAAGCGCATGCATGAGAGCGGAAGCCACTCGGGGATCAACAAGACCACGGCCACCATTGCCGAGCGATACCACTGGAGTCGCATCAAGGAGACCGTGTCCGATGTAATTAGACTCTGTCCTGAGTGCAAGGAGCTTAGCAAAGTGACAACGGCACCTGCCCCGGTCCTAGCGAGGAGGGGAATCCTAAGTACGAGCCTAGATGATCTCAATATGACTCCAGAACCCGTTGCCATGTCACCACTCCCGACGGCGGATGAGACGGTTGGCATTGATGCCATCGACCAGCACACAATAGCTCCACTTCATACCAATGCAAACCCCTACGCGAACCCTGGTGACATCGCCTCGCTACTGAATCCTGTCCATCCGTTGGAATCCCACGACAGCTCTGTCCTGCAGTCCCACAGCCCGATGCTACAAGATCAAACTCATGACCACATGACCCAAATTCACCGTGCCACGCAGGCTGCTTCGGCCTTGATCGGGCTGCACGGTGATGCTCATGCTCTCTATCAACCAATAGACCCTCAAATTATATCCCAAGCGCCTCATCATCAAGCTCATCATCACCACCACCACTTCCATGCGTTCGAGCCGACACACATCATGCCGCCACATCAGAGCCCACATGTAGCGCACACTTCACTTTCCGACGGCTCCTACAATTCTCACCTGCAAGTTGACCACTCCGATCACCATCATCACCATCAGCAAGAAACTGAATCCTTTCAATCTTTGCTCGACGACCCGGATCCGCTAGGATCTAGCGGCACGCACCATCATGACGGCAGCGGAAGCATGCAGGCGCATACAAGCACCAACGACCGGGACCAGGACCAGGACCAGGACCAAGCTGCCGTGGACCGCGATCTGGACATGCTGCTGGACCAAGACTCCGACTCGGAGCTGGAAGGGCTCGGCTTTTGCAGCCTTGGGGGCGGCGGCACGGACAAGCATGGGGCTGCGAGTCCGAAGCGGGATCGGCATGATGCGGATGAGACGGATAGGTCTGCGAAGCGGCGGAATTGGGACTCGGTCGTGTTTGACGACGACGACCCGTAATGCATGGTCACGATAAGAACGCCGTGTCTTTGATTACGACCTGTTATATACCCATGTTTTGCTGGCGGGTTGCTGCTTTTGTGTGGCAGCATTGCATGACCTTTTGAATAGCATTGCTTGCCGGATGCCCACATACAAAGACACAACTGGTGCGTATGCAGAATGTACCCATCACCGTGCTAGTACAATGCAATACATTCCCCTCTTATCAAGGGGGCGATGGCTGCCTGATCACTGGCACTGGGTGGTGGTTCGATGCTCTGATTCTGATATCACGATGCTTTCATCTGATGGGTTGACGTTTGGAGCTCAAACTTATTTACACATTCCAAGACAAGGGTGCCCTGGAGCAGGGTTGAGCACAGCCACACTTGCAGCCAAGCAGGTGAGCTGCTTGCCTTGTGCGCTCAGTACATGGAAGCTATCTCATGAGCATCATGTTTCGCTGCCGCAATACTATTATGGCGTTTCTTGGATGTCTGCGGCATTGTTGATGCCACATGCTGGCTGGGGAGCTGGGGTATGGTGCGCTAAAGTCCAGCACCTGCGCGCCACAAATTGGGCACTGGCTTCAGCTGGGACGATCGCCATTCGGGGGGCCTGTTTTAGTGTGGTTCTCTAACGCGACGCGTTGGGACTCGGTCAAGGGTATGACGTCTGCAAGGTCAACAGACGGCAGTTTGATAAATGCTGGGGAAGAGCCCGTCCGTCGCCTTCCTGGGACAGAATTGAATTCATCCTCTACCTAGTTCACTCAATTCATCACAAGGCTTAATTAAGAATTCCCATCAATTGCCGACCGAGAAAGATGCCCCCCTAGAAGCACACGCGGTCCGAGTCCGACGCTAACCAAGCGTCGGCGAGTAGTAGCGACAAGCGGCAGAAGACCAACGGGCAGGAGGAGGGCGCTGAAACAGCGCACGAGGGGAGCGGAGACCACGTAAATCTACCTGAACCAATTGAATCCCACCGTTGTTTTTTTCCATGGCCCTGTGTAAGTCGTCCGCGCGGCAAATTGACATGAAAGCCATCACCCATCTAGGCCCATAATAAGGAGCGCGACCTCTTCGGGTGGTACTGCATCGCGCGGCCCCGATTCGACTTTGAGAACGAGGTCCACAACGGTGGGGGCGCCGACGAAGGTGCAGACGATGATGAGGACGCGGACGAGGATGAAGACGAGGACGCCAAGGTCGAGCGGCTCTACCTGGCGCAGCGCGGCAAGAAGCTGCTGGGCGAGCCCGTCGCCGAGCACCCCGAGCACCGGTGGTTCGCCTTCTGGCAGACGTGGAAGCTGTTTGTCGGCTGGCACGAGGGCGCGCAGTGGTGCGACCCGGACTCGTTTGGCATGTACGTCTACAACGACTTCCACGGGTACGGGTTGCAGGAGGTAATTGAGCGGATGGTAAGTTTCTTGCCTACTTAGATAATGGTTACCCTCAAGCCGATGTGAGATTGCTAATGCGCTCGATATCCACCAGCTCGTCGCTTTCAACGACCAGTTCAAGAAGAAGGAGCGGGATGAGGCGACGATCAATCACATGTGGGCCGTGGTGGCTGCTGCGGTTCACTGGCTGACGACCGAGGAACTCGGCCCCTGGATGGGTAAGTCTGCCCTGTTCATTATGACTTCTTCGTCTGTAGTGAGATTTTCTAATCGTATATCCGTCCAGGCTACGACGACGCCGAGCGCATCGGGGAGACGATCCAAGGCATCGGCGACATGCTCCTCACCATGCTCAACGAGCTGGACCGCGCCGGCGAGCTCAAGGCCGACTCCCGCCTCAAGGACCTGCCGCTGGTCATGGCGTGGTACCTCGAGTGGTCCAAGGACCTGGACGACATGGGCTTCGACCACGGGGAGCTCGACTGGCGCGCCCAGGTCGTCGGGTACGCCAAGAAGGGCGGCATCGACCTGGCGGCGACCTCGGGGCTCTTCGGCGCGGGCGAGCTGGTCGCCGCCTTGGAAGCAGAAGAAGGCGACGACGGGATCCCGCCCCTCGAGGGCCAGGCCAAGGCCGACCGCTGGGGCTGGAAGGAGTCGTTCGCGGTCATGAAGAGGAAGGCGGAGCCCGTCTTCGGCGCCCGAAACTACGACATCACGCAGTGGACGCGGGCGAAGCGAGCTAAGCATGCGTTCGACAAGAAGGATCCGTTGGCGGGGATCCCGGAGAAGGAGATCAAGGCGGGGAATATTGGGTTCGCTTAGTGTTGGTTGATTGAGTGATTGATTGATTTTGCGATACGACAGTTGCTTTCGGGTCTCTTCCAGCGGTCCCTCGCTTTTCGTTCTTCCTTTGAAATTAAGAGTGTCGAAGGAAAAGTTTTGCCATTTGATTGATTGCCATCCGTGCCACGAGCTCAAGTCGCTGTACTCTTGCTTCGAGCCGTCTCCCATCACATCACTGTCGCTACGCAAACATGTATGGTCGCATTTTGGTTTATTAGTGAAATAACCAAGTTGTATTGAGAAGCTTGCAATTACTAAGTACAATATTAAATGTGTAAGCGTATAGCGAAAAGCCTTTTCTCCCATCCAGTCTCTGAAGCCCCTAAAAAAGAAGAAGGGCTACAGCATTAAGTATTACAAGTGATACTAAGTCTCAGTCGTGAAGTCGTAACGAATAAAGCGTAAAGAAGATTCCCATCAAGAGCGGGCGAAGGACAAGACACCCGCTCAAACGAAGACGCCGTCGTTGCAGGCCCGCACAAAGTACGCGCTCATGTCCCCCTCGTCGACGACGGTGCCGTCGGGCAGCCGGAGGCTGAGGTGGCTCCGCGCGGCGCCCCCGCCGTTGGCCCAGAGCCAGGTCAGCGGCACCGCGTCGCCCTCGGTCAGCGTGAGGGTCGTGGTCCCGCCCACGGCGCCGCCCGTCTCGGTCCGGCTCGCCAGGAAGGCGGCGTTGGCGTCGTCCCAGTCGCAGTACGCCGGCTCGCCGAGCCAGAGCATGCCCCTGTGTCGCGGTGGTTAGTCATTATCTTCCATGCCCGAGGGACCTCTACTGAAGTAGTGATTGGGCAGAGGCAGGATGGGGAACGGGCGAAGTGGGCTTACCAGTTGTCAATCTTGCCCCCGTCCGACGAGAAAGTGTAGTCACCCGTCATGGTCGCGATGAAGAACGCCTGGATCAAGAAGGCCGTGTCGAGGGTATTCTCAATCTCGCCCGCGAGCCCCGGGATCGCGATCCGGCCGCCCCTCGTAGCGGTGAACCCCTCGCCGGACGGCCAGTTGGGCGTCGCGAACGAGAGCCCGCCGAGCGTGCCCTGCGCGATCGGCGAGCGCTTCTTGAAGAAGGCCGAGGTGAAGGGGTTGCTGTTGGTCCGGTCCGTCGCGTCGAACGGGTGCGTGTAGTTCTTGTAGGCCAGGCCGTTGGGCACGATGCTCGTCGCCGTCGCGTACGCCGTCTCGACCTTGGTGGTCGTCGAGACGCTGGTGGCAGTCACGGTGTTGGTCGCGGTCGCGGTCGAGGTCACGGTGGAGCAGCGCTCGTCGTCGTTGCCGAGGCCGTTGAGGCGGCGCAGGATGCCGCCGAGGATGCCGCTCACGCCGCCGAGACCGCCGGTGCCGCCGGCCTTGCCGTCGAGGCCGTTGAGGGCTCCGGCGACGGGGATCTTCGGCGCCGCGGTCGGGCGGGGGAAGTTCGCCGCCGTCACGGTCGTGGTGCAGGACGGAGGCGGCAGCGCCAGGCACTTGCAGGCCTCCTGGATCTCGGCGTCGTCCCAGATGTCCGGGATGCAGACGGGCTTGAGGCCGTACTTGGGGTCGCTGGCCCGCTTGCCGAAGCCGAAGGGCGGCTCGTTGACGGGGATTGTGGGCAGCGGCGGGAGTTCGAGGGCGGCGGAAGCGCGGACGCCGGCGCCGGGTCCGACGGCGGTGGCCTTGGGCTTGCCGGTGATGGCGGTGCTGAGGCAGGTGAGGAGGTTCTGCGACGTGATGGTGGTCGTCGTGGTTTCGGTCTAGGGGGCGCTCGCGGTCAGCAGGGGAGGAATCGTGACATGTACATGACTGATATCACCGAATGACGTGTGCTTACCTGGACGACTGGGATGGTGATGGTCACATCAACGCTGATGGTCTCCATCTTTGTCGTAGTGCTTGTCATGGAGGTCTGAGGCTCAGAGGATGTAGTAGGGTCAGATGGACTAGAGCTTGTAGCCGGGTCGGCAGCTCCGGAGCTCGTGGAAGGGGCGGCGGTGGCGGCGGCGTCAGAGCTCGTCGCTGGGTCATCCGGAGATGACGAAGAAACAGCTGGATCGATCAACGACGAGGTCGCAGCCGGGTCGGCCGCCTTCGTGATGGTAGCCGGGTCGACAGACGCTGCTGGATCCGTAATGGCCGGGAACATTCCGGCGGACACAGCCGATGGTGTGACGTACACGGTCTCCGTGCTTTCGCATAGTTAGTCACTACTTATACCACACATGCATCCATGTCGAGTACTCACAGTGTCGTAGCCGGCAAGTTCAACACATTGGAGCAGTAGTTAGTGCCACTGCGATCTTTCAGCAGGGCCTTGATAATGGCCACGTTGGCCTTGCAGAACGGCTCGTCCTTCTTGAGGAACATGCCGTCCTGGAGCTTCTTCAGCCACTCGGGGCTTCCGACGTCCATGATGCCATTGCCGGCCGGCGCGGCGATGGCGGAGAGGGGCAGCAGCCCTAGGAGTGCGAGGAGGGTATACATTAGGTATTAGCCAGTCAAGCTCACGATGGTTGCTTTGGAAGGCGAGTAGTTGGTAACGAGTGACTGTAGAGAGCGGCGATGAAAGCGAGTGTGAAGTGAGTGAATGAAGTGAGTGACTGTGATGCTTGATGCTTGGTGTTTGATGCCGATCGAGATCTTCGACTTGGTGGCCTGGTCCATCGTACTTATAGCTACGTCGATCATGGCCAGGGGCATGATGTTACGACGGCGACAACTGGGAATCCGTTGCCATCTCTGCAGCAACAAGTTCCGGTAACTGGAAACTGTGGGTTTGATACCCCCGCATGCTAAGGTTGAGTGCATCAGCATCAACCATAGTCTCGTTTTGATCTTCTGTGATCTTTCTGCATGCCAAAAGGCTCGCTTGAGCCAGTGTTTCTCAGAAAGGGCCGAATTGACTAATCCTCCACGGTATATCGGGGAGAATGGGATCTAGAATTGCACTCATCTCGAACAGCACCAATCTAGGATAGGCTAGGGTACCAGCTAGATGGGTCAATTGGTACGGCAGTTGGATCTCTTGTTTCCAAACAAACATCCCATTTCGGCATGGTCCGATCTGGCAGCCCCTGAATAAGGCCGAGACATCAGATCTCAATGTCTCAGGTTGCACGTGGCAGCAGCAACCTGTTCAGTCTTCATGATGTTTACTTCAATTTATTTAGATGATTGCTGTTGAAGAAAATGACATACACTCTATGACTGCTGGTTTGTCACATTACGTTACTCCTGACTGCACCCATGGGAACACCACCTACAATAGAAGTAGCCACACTGATTGCCAAACGAACAGACATACAATGCTAGTTGAATCACAGTGAATGGTAATACTGCACGTAGCTATCCTGTTCTCTAAGACTCACCCCAGTAGGTAATGTTTGCATTTCGTGGCGGTAAGGTATGGAACCACGCGTGCTTACCTTAGGCATTCAAATCGACGTACAACCAACTGTAATAGTGGGAAAACATGTTTGGATGACATTCGTTTGGTCAGGATAGGAGTCACTAGGGAATTAAGTCAGTATCAGTCTCCTACTTATAGCCAGTCCTAGATCCAAGAACTTCAATCATTTGTGTTGAGCTCTCGATTCAAAATCATTTTATATGGGTGCCGGTACGGTTAAGCTCCCTCAGATCAGTAATTGGTTGGGGAACAATCAAAGCCCTCTCGCCAATGTTGTAGAGCACCCCGATAAATCAGCTGTCACAGCTGTGAGTAGAACGTGATTTGCACTTAACACTGATGTGAGCTCGAGGTAAACTCGGCATTATAAAGTAATAGGTAAACTTCGATTTATTGTCAAGCCCTAGCAGCTAGCAGCCCCAGGCCTTCATGCATAAATTAAGCAAAGGTTTCTGCACTTCTTTTTTCTCGTGCCCTTCTTGGAAACATCCACACAGCATCAGACCAAGTTGTGTGCCAGATCCTGAGCGACCAACATCACGTTCCTTTGTTGCTCACTTCGCTTCTTCCTGCTATTGAATTCAATTCATCCGATAGCTCAGTATCTCCTCGCAAGCATGGCCTTCCAACTCAACTGGAACGTCGAGATTCGCCAATGCGACGACGCCCTGAAGTGCCTCGGTCTTTTCGCCGTGCAGCGACTCTCCAAGGGTCTGAAGGTGCTGTCCGAAGCACCTCTGCTGGTCTACGAGACACGAGACAACCTTGTCGCCGATGTTGAGTACCAGTTCCCGCAGCTCCCGGGCGCTGGGCAGCAGCTCTTCACCCGCATGTACGCGGGCTACCGGGATCTGGTTCCCCGGCTGCCTGTCGGTGAAGTCCGGGACGCCCAGGCCACCCGGCCCCGTCGTCTCCGTGACATTGCTCGACTCAACAGCTACGAGGGAGTCGGCATCGGATGCGTTCTTTCGCCCGGGTTCGCCGCCATCAACCATGAGTAAGTAGTAGCCCAGTCCACCGCTGTATACATGTACCCAATCGATAGGCCTAGTCTGACGATATCAAGATGTTCCCCGAACGCATTCATGTACTACAACCCGAACAACGGCCTCCTCAGCCTCCATGCCCTTCGCGATATCGGCCCCGATGAGGAGATCACCATCAGTTACTTTCAAGAGATGGTGTACCTGAACGCAGCCGGGCGCCACACTCGACTGGCAAATTAGAACTTTGCCGTTCCCTGTCAGTGCAAGTGCTGCGACGCGGTCGATGGTGCGAACCAGGCTTCAGAGGACCGCCGATCGAAGATGAAGTCCCTTCGCGCCGAGCTGACGGCGCACCACCAGGCCGAGGCCCCGACGATGGACGCCATTCGACAGGCTATCGCCGTATCCCGCCAGCTCATCGATACGATGGAGCAGGAAGGTCTTTTTGGTATTGAGATGGCGCTCTGCCTGGCAGAGCAGTCAAGACTGTACGCACTTCTGGGCGACGATGAGAGCAAGGATCGTCTCCATCGTCAGTCCTTGATTGTGCGACGTCTTTGTATCGGTGCCGAGCACCCTTCCTGCATGCCCGGCAACTGAGAAGTGTGGCGGTGACGACTGGTCGGCTCATGTATGTACATCATATGATACTCTGTTATTTCACTTCTAGCCAGCTAACATGATCGACAGGAGAGATCATTGTCCCGAGCTAAGGTGTCTTTTGTCGATAAGTTCATGTCGTCCAAAACAACTAAGATGACGCTTGTGTGGGATTATGAATGGTGCAGTTCACGGCTAGTTTCTTTCGGTAGTTTGGGGGTTTTGATGACGACTGCATCAAAACTGTATAGATCAGACTCGAGAAAGACAACCATAGTTATTCATGAATTTCCTGAAGCGACGAGGTGCCTATTTGTTTTTTTTTCTGGCTGTAACCTCAAGTTGTAAATTATTTGCGTCCCACCGCAGGACGTAATTTGCAAGTGATTTCCAGCTTATTGGTCGGTCACAATAATTGTGTTATAGCATTGAATACAGCAGTTCTATAGTGAGCTCCCCTCCAGGCCCATCCTACTTTTTTCTCTGCTTCTGAAAGATTCCTTTGCACTTCCAGTCAAGTTTCTCTACCATCAAAGCTTCCCAGGCACATTTTTTTGCTCTCTTTTGCAGGAATCCTGTGTAACGGTAGCACTTACGACTTGCTTTCTTTGCCCGTTCACGCAATCGCCCACCATGTCGCACCAGCTGTGCTCGTTCGCTGAGTTGCTCACCTTGTCGTACCCTGTCAACGCCAACGTGGAGATCCGCGCTTGCCGATCGCGCGAGCGTGGCCTGGGCCTCTTCGCCTCTCAACGCATCACGGCGGGCCTCAAGATCCTCTCCGAGGAGACCTTCCTAGTCGATGAGACCCGCGACGACATGATCGCCGGCATCGGCCACGACTTTGCGATCCTGCCGCTTGCTTCCCAGGCCCTCTTCACGCGGCTGTTCGCCGGGCGCCACGACATGGTGCCTCACATGGAATTCGGCCCTCACCGCGACCAGGAGTCTGTGGCACTGGCGCGACTTCAGCGGATCGTCCGGCTGAATTGCATCGAAGGAGCGGGTATTGGATGTTTTATCTCGCCGGCTGTCTCTAGCATCAACCACGAGTAAGTGATTTCCAGAGAGACAGAAAAAGCCAATTGCAATCTCATCTGACCTTCATCTTTCACTAGGTGCATCCCCAATGCCCATGCCTATTACAACTTCGAGACCGGCCTTGTGGCAGTCCACGCCGTCCAAGATATCCAGCCGGGTCAGGAGGTGACCATCAGTTACCTCCAGGACGATGTATACCTCGAATCCGGCGAGCGTCAGGATCGACTCGTGAACTAGCGCTTCACTTGCGAATGCGACATCTGCTACCCGAGTGGTGTCGATCACGTGGCGTCCAACAATCGCCGCTACCGAATGAAGGAACTCCGAGATCGACTGGTTACCTATTACCAAGTGGCGGCTCCCGCTCATGACGAAACCTTGGCTGCCATCGCCACCCTGAGGGACCTTATCGGGACTATGGAGGAAGAGGATTTGACTGGAATCGAGTTGGCTCTGCGCCTCGGAGAGCAAGCTCGTCTTCAAGGGATTGTTGGCGACGACGAGGGTGCTCGGATGTCACAGAGACGATCCATGATCGTTAGACGTCTGTGTGTTGGTGCTGACCACCCATCGTGCCGTTAATGGAGTGTAGAGGCGGTAGATATCTGCCATCCATTCTATGTTAGAGTAGAGATTAGTTCATGAGATGGACACTCAGAGAACCTCGCGTGAGGCAATACATATCGCTAGTACATCCTCTATCAATTTTCGTTTTTCTTTTTTCTCTGTATTGTATTATCTTTCTGTTCTCTCAACTTCATCCTATAAACTGAATTCCCATTAACCAAACAACTGCCTGTTTCCTTCGAAATGCTTTCTTTTACATGATCCAGTCGTTCTAGGGCCTTGGTTGAGCCTTCTTCAGCTGTCGCTCCGACTCGCTGAGCAAGCTCGCCTGCAGGAAATCCTGGGCAACGCGGATGGAATGAGAGTCGCACATGCCCGAGCGATGATTGTTCGGCGCCGATCATCCTCCATGCCATTAGCGGCATGGTGATATTGTACGTGGCTAATCCTTCTCTTCCGTCAACTCCACTGACCTGTTTCTAGGAGATACTGTCGATATTTTGGACTGGAGTTTTGTGCGTCACTTGTATAATATCAGTCCGTAGAGATACAGAGAGAAGTCCTCAACCAAGATAGCGAGTCTTGGGGCCATTTGTCTATTCATTTTGCTACTCTAGATATTGTACATTTCCCTGTATTCCCGTCTAGTTACCGCCGTCGCCGAAAGAAGGAAATGCGGGATGAATTTCACAAGTGCCGCCGGTCAGTCTACCCGGTACAATATGACACGGGAGCCATCGGCGAAACCAGGGACCCCGTTGCAGTTATGGAGGATGTGAAGCTCTTTTACATCGAGATGGCTGGCCGGCTTGAGGAGTAATCTCATCTCCAAAGACTGCTCGGTGATAGAGAGGGTGCCGGAATCACCCAGCGACGGGCTTCGAGTTGCGTTGGCCTCATCTCCCTCTGATCACACACAGTTCAGAGTAAAGCATGGCCTGGGCGACTGGATCATGGCCCAGCACTCCAAGGGCTTGCAGATCGTCCACCAGTTCTGGCATTCCAAGTACCCCAAATACATCGTCGATTGTGTTGCCCGACGTCCACACGACCCCTCGTTTCATGCCGCCACTACAGGTGAACTGGAGGCCATGCTTGAGCCACGCGTCATACAGCTCGACTCTAGCCCGACCGGTAACAATCTTCCCCCTATTTTTACACGTTCCGGGATCCAAGGTCCCCATTGTTGGTGCCAACAAGAGTAAAATTAATGATGAGCAGGCCGAGATGGCGATTTACCGCGTCCGACTGCTTCTGGGATTCAAATACAAGCCTGGAGACATTGGCGTGATCTCGCCGTCTTCCTGTTGTTGAGATAGCACATTGGCAGGTTCGAGTTCATGTTTGACGAGCTGATTCATCCCTAATGGAGAGGTTTCGCATCTATCACTGCTGTCTCTGGTTTCAAATTCAACGACCCTTGGAGTGCGAGCCCATACCTTGTTCACCACCAAGGGTGGTGACGAGAATTAGAGGAGGATTCGCAATTTGAAATAAGAGTTATACGGTTATTGTAGAAAATTAATGCTAGGGAAAAATATCATCTTTGATCCCTCTTCACGTGTTCATTTATTTCTCTATTGTTCAATTGTGACCGACTGGTGGAGGAACAATCTAGAATGTATGTTGATTCATGAGAGCAACAATGCAGCTCTGGTCCCAAGCTACTGATTGTTAGCATTCTTCTGTAACTCGACCATTGTGAATTCCTTTCCTTGCAAAACCGAATCAACCTGATTGCCAATTTCTATTCCGCAGAAAATCCAACAACTCGCATCTGTTATCAACAACGCCCAACTTACGTCCAAGGCAGTTTCGAGACCTGCGATTTTCTGTTGAGCACATCTTCCGTCAAGTTAACCACATCTTTTCTCTCAAACAACAAGCGAGAACCTGCACCAAACTCACCAAAACTTGATCATCTTCCTCTACAACCTCCACATCGAGAAGAGCAGTACAAAACAGATCGGAAGATCCAAAAAATCAGCAACATAAGAAACTTCTGGTCAGATTCGTTTTTATCTTCACACAGTCCAGTATCTCCCAACATGGATACTGTAAGTTCTATCCACCGTTCAATCATCACTGATTGAAAGCCCCGTTAACACATACCAGCAAATTCCCAAGATTGATGCCACCAACATGGTCACCGAGCAGGCTTTCCATGAGGCCATTGACACGCAGGTCGACAAATTTGTCTACAAGGCCGTTAGCAAGGCCATGAAGGATGACAACGATGCTCTGCATGTCGAGCCTGTCTCCAATGGACTCCAAAACCTGTCGTTGTCGAATGAGAGCTTTGCGATTGATCGTGCCCAGGTATGTATTCCACAGACATCACCCGCACTATCAGACCACTACTAATAGCAGGCAGGCTCTCCTCCATATGCCCCGGCCTATCTTACGCCAGCATCGCATGCCGAGAATGATCGACAGCGATATCAAGCGCGAAAAGAAGCGAAAGCGCGTCCAATTCTCGGATGACGAGCCTGAGGTTATGGGAACGAAGAAAATCAAGGTCAACGAACCTACAGCCTCCAGCATGCCGCCCACCGAACAGCCGCGAAAGAAGCCCGGCATAAAAACCAAGAGAACCAGCGATGCCGCCGCAAAGGCCAAGTCGGAAGGGCAGACTGAGCCAAATCAGTGCACCACCAAGCGGCTTGGACCTTTGAGAACCTATATGAAAAGCCGGCAGAGATTGGCCTGGATAAATAGCATGCCGCCTATTCCGAGCCATGCCGTAGAGTACGAGAGCGAATCATCCCACCAAGAGCACGCCCCGGAGTTTTCAACAACTCCCCCGTACATAGCGGCGGCGCTCACCGCTGTTAGACGATCTGACCGTCATTGAGCACCGATAACTGTAAGCCCTCGCCAGATTTGGCTACAAATGAGAGCCTACCGCAGGGTTCACCTTACCTCCACCGCTTACTTGAGGACGCTCTGGGAATCAACAAAGAAGAAGCTTTTCGGCATGTACATTACGAGGAATGGATATTGGAATGGGAATGGACATCGCACGCATCGCCTGGATATGGAAAGAATCACTGCCCTGGTTCACTGAACAACACTGGATGACACTGAATGAAACCGAGATCGAGAAGATTCGGTAATGACACGCTGCTGCTTGCTTCATCTATGCAGACGCTTCACTGGGGTTGGATCGCTACTTTTGTACATAAGCGCTCTCACAAAGCTAGGTAGAGAAATACGAATATGGATCTTTTGCTGCCTCGTCAGACCACTCATAGATCGTGATTTCGACGACGTTCATCCTGCAATCGAGAAATCTGCCCGACTCATGCACGACTGGCCATAGGATAGTCCTGGCCTGAGGTTGAGGCCGAGCCCGAGGACGGGGCGGCTCTAGCTCTGGCTCTGGCTCTGCTGCTGCTGCTGCTGGCGTGGGCACGGGCGCGGGCGCGGGGTTCCTCATGCCGGCGGTGGCAGCGGCAGCGGCGACGTGGGCATAGTCGTCTACGTTGCCCCGGTAGGCGAACTATCTGGGTAATAAAAGAGCTGACCAGACGTAGTGCGAACTGACTGTCCCCACCAAGGAGCCTGCCAAGGGCTTTCGAAAGGGCCGTCGGTGTGTTGAGCCATGTCTGTGTAAATATTTGCTTTAGCTCAATCAACTCGAGAGAGGTCGTAAGAAGGTCGCCGAGGTCGAAGACGGTTATCTTCTCTTGAGAAGAGGCACGAGTAACACAGCTGCGACGCCAGAGATCTATACAACACACATCCTCTCGACATCCCGCACGGCGATCTCACACTGCCTTAGTATATTAAGGATATCACATAATGCCAATGAACAATAATTCAGCGTTGATTCAATGTTTATTTCAGTGTATTAACTGGAGTACGTTTATATTCATTCAATGTCAATAACGGTTACATGACTTGCAAAATTCCCTTTTATGAGAGATCTTTTCCATTGAACTCCCACCTTCTCGACCGAGCAGAGAAACATTCCGCAAAAAGCACTGAAATCGTGTTCCATTCGAGTCAACCTTTCCATCAACACATCAAGCACAACATCGAGCCTCAACCACAACGGTTAAAAATCGTTAGGAAGAACTGCTTTGGCACCGTAACCTACCCCAGCAACTTGCCGAACAATCCACCAACTGCAGCTGAAGAGAAGCACAGCAAGGTCTTCAGGTTGCTCAAGCGCGTAAAGAAGCTGCCGCGGACAACTTCTGCTTATCACCTACTTCGCTGGTCCTGCTCATCATCAATTCACTCGGCATACCCTTGCCCCGAGACCTCTGATTTGTACTTAGCACAAAAGGCGTGGAACTTTTGCGATTCGGTATCTGGCTTTAAACTGTCTGGCTAACACCCTTTGATTTTGCCAATCACATTCATCTTCAATCAAACCAAGTTGGACTTTCACATCAATCTCCATCATGGCTGGAGTAAGCACCTATCGCTTGCCTGCTACTTTCCAGTGACACCTTTGCTAACATTCATCAGCAAACCACTCCCGAGCAGGCCGCTGTCGACGATACCATCAGCAAGGCTGTTAACAAGACTGTTTACAAGGTTGTACGGAAGGTCATGAAGGACGAGGAGCACGACATGCAACTGGACGCCTCTTCCGGTCCCGCCGCCGTCAGCCTGGATTACTCGAGTAGCCCTTTGGCAGATTCGGAACCCAACCCACCAGTCTCGGAGAACATGAGCACACTTGTCCATCCCCTTCACGTAAGTACCCAGTACCGCTTCAGAAAATGGGCACTGACATCTCGCAGGTTCTCCAAATTCACGACCATGGCATCCCTCACCGGCGCAGACCCTTGATGATCGATAGTGACATCAAGCGAGAGAAGAAGCGAAAGCGCGTTCGGTTCTCAGATGAGGCTGATGAGGAAATCGGAGTCAAGCCGATCAAGAAGATCAAGGTCGACAAGTCTGCGTCGTCCAGCAAGTTGGGCACGGAGCGGATGGCCCCGAAACCCATAATCAAGGCCAAGGGCAGCAGTCAAGCCTCACAGCCTGAGCTGGAGGAGAAGTCTGATGAGAAGCAGGGCACCGTTAAGCGGCGTGGGTATTTGCGCACCTATGCGAAGAGACGGCAGAGACTGACCACGAGAAGTGGCGGCCCCCCTACGCCAAACTACACTGTGGAGGAGGTTGGCAGCTCGCAGCAGGAACCGACAGACCGAACTACGTCGACAATGCCGCCCTATGTACCGGCATCCCTCATTGCGGTTCGACGCCCCGACCGCGAAGACGCATGAGCAGCCGCTGAGTTCTAAGCGAGAGACGCCCACAGAGCGGATGTCATCTCACGGGGTTTTGGTGATCAAGGAGCTCCTAGCCAACGAGCATGATGTATTTATGTGCGAGCGCGTTATGGATGCGTAGGAGAACGCGATGGGAATGCATACATACATACAGGAGAGAGCGGCTCTAGACCAAGTTATGATTAAGATGCCCCATAAACCAACACAGATATGCTTCTTTCTGCAATACGACTGCATGAGCGAATCATCTGGGATATTTGATTAGTACTCATGTGACTGTGTGACTGCTAATTTCCAATGTGATTTTCGTACTTCACGCCGTGAGTTGATCAATCAGGAAAGAGAGTGAACATTACCTGTTCACGATAATACTAGATAAATCTTTCTCGATCATCTGTAGACTGCGACTTTAACGATATTCATCCTGCAATCGAGAAATCTGCCCGACTCACGCTCGCGACAGACGATGCCATATATTCCGAACCTTCTGACGGCGACCGCAGGGACAGCTGCTGGGCCGAGGCCGAGCCCGAGAACGGGGCGGCGGCCGCCTCTGGCTCTTCTGCTGCTGCCGCCGCGGGTGTGGGCGCGTATTTGCTCACGGCGGCGGCGGCGGCGTCTGTATCTGAACAAACCAAGGATGCGCGCCAGTATGTGGATTTAGACACCCAGACGATGCCTCATATTGACCACCAGAAAAGGCGTGAAGAGCAACCCAGACGTATTGAAGGGTGTATATAACTTACATACAGGCACCCATCAACTAACTGCATGCTGATCTACTACTACCTTTCCGGTGTCATACCCGTAGTCAATCATGGTCATCACATAATGCCGTGTAAAATGCAATACGATATTGGTTCAACGTTTATCCCAGTGTACTAACCGGTGTATATTCATGTTTATTCGACGCCAATAACAGCTACGTGATCCCCTCTCTAGCTCATCTCCACATCCCCATCCGCCCCCCTCTTCCGCTTCCCCACACCCACTGCATTAGGATTATCCTCAGCCCCCTTCCTATACCGCGGCGCCGGCCCCGACGGCCTCGCCGACGACGTCTCCGCCGCCGCCGCCGCCTTCTTCTTCTGCCACGGCAGCTCCACCGCCGCCGCCTCGCCCGACGGGCTGTCCACCTCCTTGGCCCACGCGATCCAGTCCACCCGCCGCGTCTTGCACATGTCGCCCTGCCACGCCCGCCACACCTTGCGGCCCTCAAACGTCTCGCGCAGCTCCGCCTCGCGCTCGCCCAGCCGCATCATGATCTGCTCCTTGATGTGGAAGGGCAGCAGGAAGCCCTCGCTCCTCGACGGGATGGAGATGATGGCGCTGAGAACCTTGCTGCCGTGCTGCGATTGGGCCAGCTCCATAGTGTGGGGCACCAGGGTAGCCACAAGTCGCTTGTGGAATATCTTGTCCTCTGAAGGGTTGGAGAAGGCCGCCAACAGGACGTGGGCGGTCGGTCCAGATGACGTGGCCAGGCTTACGAGAACCTCAGCTGGCAGATTGTGTATCGATGTCTGTATCGACTTCCTCGGCAGCCCAGGAATCGAAAGTAGCGTCGTGGTGAGATGGCATCCGTGGGAGGCAATCACCGACTGAGCTTTTAAGAAGGACGGCTGGCCCTTCTTCGCTTCCGACTCGTCGGCGGGCTGGGGAATGCAGAGCTTGGGGACGAGTTCCTTCTTGTCTCGGCCCAAGGCAGCGGTCAAGGCCTTCATAAGCGAGTCTATCTCGGGCTTGGCCTCGCGAACCTGTAAACGCTCAAACAAAGTCTTGAGAACATTGAACCGGGACAAAGACACCAGCTTGGGAACTTCAGGGAGGATCTTCTCCATGGCAGCCACGAGCTCCTCCTTGCCCACACGGATCAACATTCGGATCGCAGGATACGAAGCAATGTCGTTGCGCACCAAACTCTGGATGCGGGGGCCCAAGTTAGTCCTCCACATAGCCTTGAAAACCTTTCCGGGGCAGTGGGTGACTAGGGTCTCAAGGAGACGAGAGCCAACCGGGTCGTATAGCATGGCGTTTATAAAGTCGTTTGCCGGTGACTTCTCGTCCTTCAGGGATGTTGGTGCATCAGGGAGAAGTTGCCACAGAAGTGTCGTCTGGCCACCTTCACCGTCGACTTTGGGGTTGAGGGCAATGTCGAGCTCCAGCAACAGTTGCAAGACGGGGTTACCTGTCGGGTGAGTCGCAAGAACCCGCAAGGCTGTCGAGTCCATGCCGGAAGTAGAGTCGCTGATGATCTTCTTCGCCGCCAACGTGAATACAGCTGGGACGGCCCGCGCCTCGGCGCTTTCGTTGTTGTCGCCTGTGGGATTTGACGTCCACGGTACGGTTATCTTCTCCTTCCTCCGGCTGTGCATGAGAGACTTGGTGGAAGACTGCTCCAAAGGTCGGCCGGACAAGATCATCAACAGAACTCGTATGCTGTGGGAGGCAAATCGGTCGGTCACAAGATAGCTGAAGTGGCCCTCGAGCTCGTCGAGACTGAGGAGAAACAGCTCCTCCATTAAAGGCAGCGGCTGCTCGTCGGACTCTGTGGGTTGGTCGTCGCGTTCTCCGGTAAGTTCGCGCGTGACTATCGGCGCGGACTGTACGAAAAGCGTCTCGCAGCAGTGGCTTGCGAATCTGTGTTGCAGGAGGTTGAGAAAATGGGTCGCGAATTGCTCAAACAGCTTCTTCTTTTGCCGAGTGTTGGACATGAGAATTAGCCTCTCCAGCAGGCGAGAGCAGGATTGACTGCAGGCCAATTTCAGTTCCTTGCCCTGGGCTTCGATAAAGACGTTGGATAGGTAGATGTCGCGATCTTCTTGCGATGGGAACTCGTCGACGTCGAGGACTTCGTCTACGGAGCGGAAGTATTCCTGCTCTTCGTCCGTGAGCATACCGAAGAACTCCTTCTCGGGCTGCTCGTGGCCCTGCTCGAATGCTGGCTCGACGCCATTCGCTCCAGTTGCGTAGAATGCGGCGTTGCCATCTTCGTCTACTCTTTGGCGTTTGGCAGCTTGGCGCTCTTCGGCGTGGGCCTCGTCGGCTTGCTTGCCCTCGCGCTTGGCTTTGCGCTCCTCGCGGATGGCCTGGCGCTTCGAGCGTGGTGCTTTCGGCATCTTGATTGTGTTTGGGTGTATTTGACTGCGAGGTGGATGGAAAGTCGCAGCTAATTGGTCTTTCTCGACGCTATTCCCAGGCCCAGGTCCCAAATTATTTTTTGGCAATCTTATCTTATCTTTTATCGGTACTAGGTAGGCCCCGCCATTGGCTCAGAGCGCCCGCCTAAGTCTACCTCTGTTGCAAGTCCTGAGGCACAACAAGAACAACCTCTCCGTACAAACTGATAATTTGATAAACATCCAATTGATTTGAAGGTTGCTGAATACAAAGTCTCATATCAATTCCCAAGCTCCCGGAATCGAAAGGTATCATCAACTTTGCCTTGCCCATGGTTCAAGCGCTCATGTTTAGAATACCTGCTAAACTGGTTGACCCACACGAGAGCTGGCACCGACAACCCATGCAAGCAAAGCAGCTGCAGTAGGCGTTGCGAAACCCACTGCAGGAATTATGGGAGACGAGAGATGCCGGCTCAAAGGAAATGGCGAGATGAGTGATATAACATGCCGAGTGGGAAGAAAATTGCTACCTAAGTCTGTACGTATGCTGTTGAAGTCAGTCGAGCAGTAATATTACATTTGTACAATGATGTCAAGCAAGGCAGGGGGGTTCTAGCGGACTTGACCGTTCACCACACTGCAGTAGCATATCTACCAAATCCACTTAGACAGACTAAGTGGTCTATTGGTGAGAAGTGAAAGGCATTTACAAGTGCTGCATTCCAGTCTGCAGCTTTCAAGCCCCTAAGAAGCCATTCTGGTACTGGCCTATTATGCAGGACACAGACGGGAGCCAGGAACGGAGATGCCTCGAGAAGGACAATAGCTCACTAATGCCGATATCACGTCGACTAAAAGATATTATTCATCAGTGCTTAGAATGGTCTACACTTGACCAAAACAATAAATTCAGGTCTTGGTTGCGCCAACTCTATGGTATCATCCATTCATGCCCTAAGTATTCCGTAAACGCCGCCCAATGCTCAAGATGCCAATACCTCGTTCAGTCCTTCTCCTTTTCTCCCAGCTTTGCCTTGCGTAGGAAAGCAGCGTGGCGCCGCGTATGTAGCTTGACGTCCTTCTCGTGCAGGGAGTTATACAGCATATTGCACTCCTGGCATTCGACGAAACCCGTCTCGTTCAGGGACAAGACAATCGTCGTCTGCACCGTGGCTGTTTTCTTGGGCTTTGCGGTCTTCTTCGTCGCCCCGCGCTTCCCGGCCTCGGACCGAGACTCTTCACCCTGGTCCTTCTGGTTGAGTTTCTGTGCCGCAACGTCGCTGAGAGCCAGGGTCTTGACCCTCTTCTCGGGCACATCCTCCACTGCCGATTCAGATGCGTCCCTCTCGCTCTCGAGTTCGGGTGTTGATTGGTACGATGGTTTTGTAGTCAACCTGCGCCGCCGCTTTCGGTCGTGTGACAAAGCCGGTGGCGAAGACGGCGGCGTGGACGGGGGATCCACGGCTTCGGATGAGATCTCGCATAGCGTCGCAGTCCCAGACGATGGGGAAGTGACTTTGAAGTAGCTCATGATGGTGCCCTTTTTTGACAGCTCTGCAGGACGCTGCGCCGGGAGCTCGGGCTGTTTTGATCTCGGATTCTTCGAGCTTGCAGTCTCAGGATTGCTAGTTGTGGGCTTCGGCACGACGGCCGCTGTCAGTTTCGCAACATCGCGAGTTTTCTGTTTCTTGGCCGGGGGCTCGCTGTCGTCTCTTGGCGTTGCGCGCTTGCTGTATGTCCGTAGCTGAGGCCTGAAAAATCTCTTGTTAGTTACTTTCGTCCAGTCGGAAATTCGCATGCTGTGCATCTCTAAGGTCTCTAGATCTTGCATCCCGTGGAGGAAAACATACCTGCTGGCGACTCGGCTGCTGGACGCGTCGCGATCCATTCCAAGGTGACGAATGTTGGTCGTGGTCAGAGGTTACGTAAATAATTTACGCAAAAATCAATCCAATGAAGAAATAAAACAAAGGGAGTATTACACAAGCATTATAAGATTTAAAACAGAACCAAAAGATTGCCAGCTCAAGACGCGTTGCTGCTGTTCGCGGTGTAAATAGTTGTCGGATCACAAGGAAATGGCGGGACGGAGCTTGACGCGTCTGGCAGAGGCGTTGAGCGCGACGCGGGCCAACTTTTGAGTGGGCCACCCATTAAGTCTTACCCTGCTGATTGGGCAAACCTTTAGGGCCGCCCGAGGGGGGGTTCTATTCGCGTACCTACAATTCTGCTCATATGAGATCGCGTTGCACTCCAACAGAACAGAATATGGCCCAGGTCAGCATTCTATATGTATGCGTTTGGTATACTCTGGCACTGCTTTATCATGCTGATCAACCTCGATACGAACTCCTGCATTTGCGTCTTTGCCAAACGCTATGTCAAAGTGAGAACTACATAATCATGTCAGTGTAGAACGAACCACTACACCACCATGGAGTGCTGTTTTCAAAATCTACGCAAAATAGCAGTCGAGAATTCGCAAATATCAGTCACGCAAAAAATCAAGGATTGGTTTGGGATATCATGAATTCATTCCTGTACTGGAAAATGCAAAAAGATGCAAAAGAGCCCTGAACTACCGTACAATGCAATATCATCTCGGGAAGCCCTTCCCATGTGATTCGTATCAGCCACGTCAGGCTTGCGCTGGCTTAACCAGTTCCGCCGCCCCGGGCCCATCATTTATCATCGTTTCGTCTTTGGGAAACACTTACTACAACCACACACCAGAGTCAGCACACCGTTTCCTCTTCTTCAACCGCTTTGCTTCGCTCGCTATCGACCAAATCACAACCGGGAACCACCTACGTTGGCCTCGTAAGGCTTGACCTCGACCAGCAGCTTGCCGGTGTTCTTGCCCTCGAAGAGGTGGCTGAAGGCGCGCTCGGCCTCCTGCAGGCCGCCCTTGACGATGGTGGCCTTGCGCTTGAGCGAGCCGTCGGCGAGCCACTGGCTCAGCTCGCGGCGGCCCTCGGCGTAGTCGGCGATGAAGTCGAAGACGATGAAGCCCTCCATGTGGATGCGCTGCGCGGTGACGTTGAAGAGGTTCTTGATGCCGGCGCTGGCCTCCTTGTTGGGGTTGTTGTAGCCGGAGATGGAGCCGCACATGACGAAGCGCGAGCGGAAGGCGGCGCGCGCCAGGGCCATGTCGAGGATCTCGCCGCCGACGTTGTCGTAGTAGACGTTGATGAAGTCCGGGGTGGCCTTCTTGAAGTCCTCCTTGAAGGTCGGCGACTTGTAGTTGAGGGCCTCGTCCAGGCCGAGGTCCTGCTTCAGCCAGGCGCACTTGTCGTCGGTGCCGGCGATGCCCACGACGCGGCAGCCCTTGAGCTTGGCGATCTGGGCCACGACGGAGCCGGTGGCGCCGGCGGCGCCCGAGACGACGACGGTGTCGCCCTTGACGGGCTTGCCGATCTTGAGGAGACCGAAGTAGGCGGTCAGACCGGTCATGCCTGTTGTAGGGGGAAAGGTAAAGCAGTCAGTACATATAAATCACGACATTGCCAAGCAGCATGTAGGAGTCGCGGTCGACTTACCCAGAACACCGACGGCGTCGGTGACCTCAGCGCCCTTGGGGAGCTCAACGACCTCGAACTGCTTGTCGCCGAGGATGGCGATCTCGGTCCAGCCGGTGAAGCCGGTGACGAGGGAACCCTCCTTGACGTTGGCGTTCTTGCTGGCCAGGACCTTGGCGACGGACGCGCCGCGCATCTTCTCGCCGATGGCGACAGGTGGGACGTAGGATCGCATGTCTGTTTTACCCCGCCGGTACTGTCAGCAACAAAACTCTAGTAACATGGTGATATCTCTCTCGCGAGAAATGGTGACGAATGTTGTAGCGGACAGGATCAGATTCGAGGAAGAAACTTACCGTTCAACCAACCGCGCATGGCGGGGTCCAGGGACAGGTACAGAGCCTCGACAAGGATCTCGCCGTCCTTGAGCTGGTCGGCGGTAGGGGCAGGGCCCTTCTCCATTCTGAAGGTCTTGCCGACCTCGACGTTGCCGGTAGGCCTCTCGGCAAGGACGAAGGTCTGGATCTCGCGGGCAGCCATCTTGTAGATTATGATATGTGTGTTCGGTTGGGAGGGTGTTGGTTCTGGTTGGTGGTATCTACAAGAGGGGTGATGTCAAGTAGGTAGGTAGGTAGGAATGAGAAGTAATATAAAGTTCAAGACAGCAGCAAGCAGAGGGAAGAGGAACGAGAAGGAGGGGTATCAAGTCCTATTTCAATCAGCAGCTTTGCCTGTCCTTTGCCTTTGCTATGCTACCTAGGTATGCTTATGTCCGGCCTCTCTGTCGTCTGATGATCGCATACGTACTATCCCCCGAACCCTGAAAGGTCCCTGAAGCAGAAGTACATTGACAGATAGTAAAAATAATGGGCTGGATTGTACATGTGTCCATTCACACTACACGACACCACCACGAACCCCATCAGTCCGACGTCACCTCCACATTTTTCTCCCTCGTCCCATTGCTAGCCACTCGCCTTTGCGCGCTGGCGCCGGAGCGTTGTACGGAGGCGGCAGTCGATGTGCGAGCAATTGGGCGGGATCGCCGGACGGAGGATCCCCAAAACAGTAGCGGAATCCACAGCCTGCCAGGAAGGAGCTTCTAGAAGGAGGGACACAACAATGCACTGCCGAATGTTGACAGCCACCAGCGCTATCTATCAGGCTTCGAACACATCACATCATGTACCGGCTGCACCAAATACGCATGCACGCATGATACCTTGCATGCAGCCGTCGTATAGCATCTGCTGCCTACAAGTACACTCGCACTCGCACTCGTGCACTCACCGTCTTAAGCGGTACAGTAGAATTGATGAGAATGTACGACAACAAATGGCGTCATCCACTTACCTATGCAACTTTTCCCTGCAGATTCCCCTCCAAAAGCACCCCTCCACCGGTCGCCAGGAGTGACGGACGGCATTTCCAGGACAGGCAACCGAAATCCGATCCTGATTCATACCTGATCCCGCACACATTTCCGCTCTATTTTGCCCCCTACCTTAGCTGCCGAACCGATTGGACCCCCCGTGAGATGGCAGATGCGAAACGCAAAAGTCTCTGAACCCCTGCCACTTGCCCATGGCACATGGTCCATTGGCCAATGGGGTCGGAGTTGCACGCCGGATTCAGCAAGCGGAGACCGAGTCTTTTACAAAAGATGGACAGAAACTTCCCGGGGGCCATGCTTGGCTCTGCGTTGGCCTGCTAGCTCTCTAGCTCCTTCAACTAAGTAAGTAATGATTCTTGTAGAGCTTGCGCGTTCTGCTATCAATCCGACAAGCCACTTCATGTAGCCACGGCAGCAATGCACAGAGACAGGTATTCCACCGCTGCCGTCCCCTCCAGTCTTCGGAGAGCGGACGCACGATGCATATGCAATGCGACTGTATGTTGCATATGCACAGGAAAGGGATGTTCACTGTCCGATGGTTGGCTGGGCTCGAGGAAATTTTCCGAGCAGAGAGGCTCCATTCAGCCCAGCCGGCCAGCCATGGAACTGCCCCAACTCCCTTGGCTTTCTTCAACATTTTTAGCTCTCCCGCCTGCCGCTTTCTCGTCTTGGGGCTTCCATCTACTTTGGCACGGCAAGAAAAGTTGAGCAAAGCGACACCCGACCACCCTGGCGCCCTCACGACAGCCGAGGCACATGGTGGGGCAAGCGGGCAAAGATCGTCTTCACCTCGGTCGACGCATTTGTAAGCCTCCTGATTATTAATGCCGGGCCCGGTTGGGTTCCCCACGAGGGCGATGTGTCTGTCCAACTAGCAAGCCTGCCGTGTTGGCTGCCGCTAACAAACGTCGACATGCGATAGCTCATTGTTGATGTGTTTAATACATGTACTAGCAATACTAGTGGCTACGTTGCTACTCGTTCAAGTCGGGGGCTTCTCAGCACCTGAATCATGTAGTTAGGCAATCCATGGACGTTGCATATTTGCGTCTCTACCCCGTATGTACTGGAAAGTTGAGCTCCAACTAACGATATGAACCCCCCTTGACCTACAAGTGAGGTCTGTAACATGGAAACGGCATAGTCCAGTTCATATTCTTGAACCTATCATGGCTTGGCAGGGATTGACTTCAGTAAATGGTTAGCGTGTAGACTTTCACTTGTCTAGCCGTTGGATTAATGCGGATGGCTATTCCACATCAAAGACCGTACTTGGTAGTCAAGGGGAGTTTCAACGGCGGGATGGAAGCTAAAGAACCTCTATTCTTACATCAATTCGGTGTGGTCGAAATAGACTTATACAGTGAATGCACATCCGTATAATCCTTACAGGTGACACTTGGCTGCCTATGCCAGTAGTTCGTAGCACATTTTTGGCGGCGAGAAATCCGATCATGATAGATGAGAAAACACCACATCACTGGCAGCACAACAGTCGCAAATAGCAGCACCGGTCCTCGATCGATTAAAAAACTACACGTACTCATACATTCGACACTGTCGAGAGTCCTAGTAATACCGTGCTTATATAGCTGCCTGTAGCCAATGAAAGACAATAACCGTCTTGAGAGCGATCATCGCCCACGGAACCATGTCTTCTAACGCTTCTTCATCGTTTCTCGCCGTGAATTAACATGAGCCAGAACCCCAAACGAGCAGCAATATCAATGGAAGAAAATGAAACAGAAAACCTCCTGCGACATCCACACATCATCCACAAGTAACATCGTGAGAATTAGACCGTCGCCGATCAACGCAAAAGAGGACGCACTCACTGAATGCGAGCCGGGATATCTTCAGCATCCTCAGCATCAGTGTCGCTGCTCTGCTCGTCCACCGCCACGCTCTGGCTAAGCGCCTTTCCTTTGCCCTTGCCCTTGGGCGCCTTTTCCGACCGCCGGCGGACTTGCTTGACCTTTTGCTTGGCCTTGCCCTTCCCCTTGGTTTTTGTGCTGACAGGCGCTTCACCCAGGTCGGACTCCTCGATCTCGCGGTCGGCAGGAATCTTGGCCGAGGATGGGCCAACTCCCATATCGACATCTGAAGCCTCTGGGGCGTCGTCATCGCCTGGCTCCTCGTAGTCGTCACTGTTATTGGCGAGGTAGGCTGACTTGCGCCTCTCCTGGTAGCTGGCCGATTTCTTCTTAGACGCGTTCTTCTTTGGTGTCTTGTTGTGGTTCTTGTTGAGCATCAAGCTGATCTTGTGTTCCAGCTCGCCGTATTCGTCATCGAGGTCAATGTCGGTAGGGAGCTCCAGGTCTCCATCCTCACGATACTTCGCCCGCAGGGTCGACGCAATGTCTAAGGGGTAACCTGCTCCCATTCGGGTACCAACGTACGCAGGCGACACCAGGCTACCATCAGAGTCGGCCGAGAATACTTAGTTCCGACGCCCTCTGCATGTACTTTGGCCCAAGGTATACGGCCATCGCTGGTTGCGCCGGTGTCTTTGACGCGTTTGAGAATCCTGGATAGATCGTGACCGGAAATCTGCATGGCCTCTTCGCGGGCGTTGTTGATGGTTTGCGCCATGGACTCATTGGGATCCACGTCGCCATTGTCCTCGCTGTCCATGGCTGCTTTGAGCTTCTTCCACTTGTTCATGCACTGCAAGCGACTGCGGGATCGGTTCATGCCTTCGCTTACACCCTGCCAATCAATGAGGTCTTCCTCCTTGCCCTGGTTCTCCTCCGAACCAGGAGCTCCTCTGACTGCACGAATTTGTTCCAACGACCTTTGGATGATTTCCCGGAGTTTGTTCTCTTCGGCTACATCCCACGCAGCTGATTTCAGGGCATCGCCACAGACCACATAGTTGCGTACTCGGTCGCGAACATCTTCAGCAAATCGGTTGATTATATCGGCGATCTTGCGGTATTTGGGCCCATGCTTCTGGTAGAGCTCAACAAGTTCTTCATGTTGTTCAGTGGTCCAGGCACCTCGGGCGTCGAAGTTGTGGTATCGTCGGCGACACTGGCTGATGATCTTCTGGCGTTTCCGCTGTGGCACAACGGCTTGAATGGCGTCCCACATCTCACCAACGTAGGCCAGCTTTGCGGCAGCATGTTGCGGATTCTGATGGATGAGTTCGTTGCGGGCGTGATCCGTAAGATCATGGTCTTCCTGCCACTGCTTCAAAGCCCTGTCGATATTGCGAAGCTCAAAATCACTAAAAGGTCCAGTGGTCTCCTGTCCTTTAACGGGATCATGCACTTTCCTTGGTGCCTTCATGTGAGGTGCCCTTGAAAGTCCACCATCAGTTTTGCCCTTGACAGTACTTGAAGGACCTGCAGCTTCGTTGTCGTCTTCGTTACGAGCCGCGTTACCACGTGCACGGCGGCGCTGGGCAGCAGTAACAGCAGGAGAGGCCGCGGGCAGCTCGTCGAAAGCTTGGCGATTGTTTTCCTCGGCAGTTTCAGTTGCGTTGAAGGGAGCCTTTGCGTGCCGTTTGCGTCCGGTGCTGGCTCTGGAACCATATTGGCGCAGTTTTTGACGACTGGCTGAACCAGAGGCTTGGTCTTTCGAGGCAGGAGTGGGCTCAGCGTTTCCATCCACAGCAGCGTCCGAAGATTCGTGATCAACATCCATAGGTTCTGCTACGCCCAGGTCATCGGAGCCGAGGTGGTCTTCGACGTCGTTATTGGCGGCCACAGTCTCTGGTGCATCTTGCTCCGTATCATGGTTGCTGGTAGGCAGCTCCTCGTCTTCCTGTTCCTCCTCTACCTCGTTCTCCTCGTCGTCGTCTTCGTCGACATCCATGGTCTGAGGTACAGTCTCTTCCTCATCGCTTTCAGGGACATGCTCAGGCTTGATGTGCTGTGCAATGTCATCCTCAGACTGCTCCGCCTCGGCTGAGTCGGCCCGTGATTGGGAGCGGCGTTGGAGACGCGCCTCGCTAGGAGAGGAATGGGCTTCGTTGTACCGCTGGGAATAGATGTCCTGGGCAGCATCGGCAAACGGAACCGACAACTGTGCTGCGCCCTCATCGTCCTCCTCGACCTCTTCCACCTCCTGCTTTCGCTTCTTATGCGATTTCTTTTCCGACGAGCTCCGGCCTTTGCGTTTCAGGGGCGATGACACGGGGACTACAGAGTCATTGGCACTGCTCGGGAGAAGGGCTAGGTTGCTGACTTCACCATTCTCGTCGTATCCGATAGCCTCTTCAGCAACGGGTTCAGCGGCAGCCTGGCGCTTGCGCCTCTTTGAAGGCTTCGTCGTCTCCACTGCTTCTTCGCTGGCCGGGGCTTGATGATTGACAGCCACGAAGCCGTTGGTTCTCTGCACCTCTGGAGATACACCGTTCAGTTGGGATGCGTCGTGTGACTCGGTCTCGTCCATGGCGTCGGGGTCTGCCCTGTGCTGCGAGAGACGCAGTTTCTCCGCCTTACGTGCCTTCTTCATCTCTCTGCGCTCCCGCCTTTCTCTCTTGGCCTTTTCCAAGATCTCGGCTCCGAATTCTTCATCTTCGAGGACCTCTGCAGGTTCCTCATCGAGATCGCCAGGGTCGCCTTTGATTTGCATGACTGTGTCTTCGTCATCCTCGTCTTGCATTCCGTTCTGCTCGTGCTTGACAAAGGGCGGATCAAAGTCCTGCGAAGAGGCGGGAGGCAGGCCTTGGTCGGCGTCGGAAGATCGCCGAGTGCGACGCTTTCTGGACTTGGTCGAGTTCATATTGGCCAAATCACGGTCGCGACGCGCAGATGTCGGTAGCTGGCTCGAAAATACAGGCTTGTCGTGTTGGGAAGAGTCGAAAAGGCCGTTTTCGCGGTTGTCGGCGCGCACCGAGTGGTCGTCTTCGTCTTGTGAAAATTGTGATGGATCGAATTTGTCGTCGTCTTCATTCACCATCTGACTCTGTTGCGCTCCCATTTCTCAAAGGGACATTGTATGGTGCTGCCGGGGCACGCACCAGTAAGGAAGGAACAGAAAAAAAAATTTGATCGGTTGGCGATTGTCGTGTGAATCCGACCGGGTTGCTACGCACTTCTGGCAAGAGCTATGGCCTTGCGATAACCAATTGAATCGTAGCGGGGAGTTCGTGATGGAGTAAACGCGATCAATTCGCGGTGGGAGTTGAGTGCGACACGCCAGTTTAGTGGAGAATTCGCCGTTGCTTCAGGGTAGCTTGACACGGACGTCGATGCCGCAGGGAGAAAAAAAAAGTAATTATTGGGCTGGGTTGGGTCAATAGTGAATGAACTAAAAGTTCAAGATGGCTGGGCTGCACTTGCGTCTTGGCTCGGCGATACCTAGTAAAAAGGTCAATTGATGAATAACTTCAAAAATGTATATATGCCATAGGGACTCACTGGGATAGGTAAGAGACAAGGGAATTGTGACCAATGAACTGCTTTGTCTGTGGGCGCTTGCACTAAAATACGATACATACCCAAAGAATATGTTTTTGAATCAACCAGGAATCATTTGACGGTCCGTTCACTCTGTGTAGCCGACAATGATGTTGCACTGGAGTTGCTTGCCATTGTTCCTGGATGCAGTCTTACAAACACGTTTTGGTGGTCTTGTTGTTTTTTTGTTTGTAAGGCATGAGTCAATCCTTAAGACCATTGATGAACGTGCCCAAGGGAGATCCTTCCGTTTCTCTGTTTCTTGCCTTCATTGGAGGGGTTCGATGAGGAATGGAGGCCATTCCGGGACCAAGATTAGCTTGGCCTAGCTCTACCAAGGGCTGGCAGTGTTACTGGGAAGGGGTGAGACAAGCTTAATTGCTTCAAGATTCCCTATTCTTATGGCCATTGTGCAGTTTATTCCATCCTAAAAAGCCTTAGTTTTAAGCTAAGTAAGATGCTAGCTTGCATCCACGGGATTCCTACTTACTGTACCTACCTCTGATGGTGCTCCCGTGGCGGTGTTGCAGCATCAGTATGTTGGCGCCCATCTAACCATCACATTCCCAGGGACTGCCCGCTACCATTAAGCAGAGAATACCATGATTGCCGGGAACTTGTAAACTGTCCCACGACCTACCACCCTGTTTACAAGCCGACTACGTATCAGCTCGCTTGCTATGTGAACGTCACTCGAGTTGTTGCTGGATGAGATATCTTCGTCGTGCCGCGATTCTATGAAATTTGCTTTTGCTGTCCCGCTCTACACACAACTCCTCCAGCAAACCAAGGCATCGCAAACGCAGAATGCACATTCTCCCGCAGCCACAATCTATCGGCATCGAATCATGAGAGCGGTATTGCAGGCCAACGTCAATGGATATTTCCTTCTTCCCGCCCGCTGAAGAATCCTCCGGTTCTTTGTCACACATGGATCGAACTAGCAACGAAGAGACGGTGGAGTTGAAGATATGGTGGCGACAAGGCAGCTGATTGAACCCTACCATGTCCAACGAATCTCTGCATTAAAGTGACATGAAGATGCGGTGTGCCCATCGACATGTGGCTTTCTGATAATTAAAATCAAAGATGCATGCAGGCAGGATCTTTTCAATGCCGCGATTTTACCAGAAACATCCTCAGCTCGCGCCAGATTGGATATTAATAACTCCTCAATTATCCATCTCGAAAGCGAGGGATATTTAGTGGCCCAAGATCAGCTAGAAAACCAAGGCGGGAGGCCAGCCGGGCGCACCAGCGCAAGCGCGACGCGGGTAGGCGCATACAGGCTGAATGGGGTTTTATGAGTGCCGGGGCGGATGCAATGGAATGCTTACGCTGCATGCGTGCCTCGTGCTTGCTTCGGTCAGCCGTCGTCGTTGGTCTTACGATGGATGGCATGGGCCGAATCACACAGCAGCTTGGCAAAGTTGGACGACAGCATGCGCCGCCCGAGGTCGTTGCAACGGTCGAGGGGCTCCTGAGACACCAAGGGACCCTGTCAAGCTTGCCTGAAGTTGGAGTCGCTTTGCTGAGCTGGCTCTCGAGTAATGGGATGTGCACCGTATGTTTTCTACGAGCAGGCCCTTCGGAATAACACAGGAATCAGTTTGCCATAGTAACTACGTTGATCCAAGATACTTGGCACCGAAATCAAGATTGATCTTCCGGAATAATCACAGATTGCAGGACAGGTTGGAATCAACTCGACGATCTGCCGGCGCCATTGCCCTATGCCGTTTAGGGGGGCTGCGGCACTCGGAACTAGTGGCCCACCCTGGGCCAGCGACCCGGGTCTCGCATATAGTGCCCGCTCGGGTAGCACAGTTGACAGTAAATGAACACCCCCATACTTCGGTGGCACCCGAAAACTTCCCACCAATGGACGACCACGATCACTAGCAGTAGCAGCAAAATGACTGCCAACTGCTGGGCGAAAACGAAAACGACGGGCCCCCCATCCGATCATCAGGGCCTTCCAATCTTTCGCCTTGATCTCTGCTTCTTCCCAGGCATCGCGTCGCCGCAAGGGGCATTCTCAACGTCGAGAGACCCACGGCTGGTGGTGGGGCTGAGGGGGGTTAAACTTGCCCGTCGGCTCATGTCAATATGTTCGTCCCACCAACAGTGGCAGCTAACTGGGATCACGAAACAGCTCCGTGTAAAGTATGGCCCAATTGAGCAGATGGTCCCCCCTTCGCCCTAGATCCCGGCGCCTCATCGAACTGGGAATGGGAAGGGTAGAGCAGTATAATAAGACTTGATTTCCCGCTCCTCTCAGTTGATCGCCTCTGACTGCCAAGACGGACGCTGCTGTGTAGACATTCATTCTTCGACATATCCCTTCTTTTCCCATCACATACTTTGACACTTTCCGCGCTTGGTCGCTCTTTTATATACAAGTACTTTTATTGCAACATCAACAAACCACCCACCAACCGCATCACCTCCATCTATCCATCACCATGAAGACCGCCGCTGTTCTCCCCCTCCTCGCCGGCCTGGCCAGCGCCAGCCCCATCGGCAGCGAGCTCGAGGCCCGCCAGAACTCCAACTGCCCCAACATCTTCGTCTTCGGCGCGCGCGAGACGACGGCGCCCAAGGGCTTCGGCACCGCGGGCGGCCTGGTCCAGCAGGTCCAGAGCGCCTTCCCCGGCACCCAGACGCAGGCCATCGACTACCCGGCCTGCGGCGGCCAGGCGTCGTGCGGCGGCGTCCAGTACGACCAGTCGGCCTCGCAGGGCACCCAGGCCGTCCTGCAGGCCGTCAACAGCCTCAACCAGCGCTGCCCCAACACCCAGATTGTCCTCGTCGGCTATTCCCAGGGCGGCCAGATCATGGACAACGCCCTCTGCGGCGGCCAGGGCCAGACCCTGACCGGCACCGCCCTCTCGGCCGTCAAGGCCGCCATCTTCATGGGTGACCCCCACAACCAGGCCGGTCTCCCCTTCAACGTGGGAACCTGCAAGGCTGGTGGTGTAAGTATACCTTCTTCCCAAAACTCCAAGATCGTCTTGACTGACACGCATTGCTCTAGTTCGCCGCCCGTCCCCAAGGCTTCCAGTGTGCTCCCTACGACACCAAGCTCATCCAGTCGTACTGCGACGCCGCTGATCCCTTCTGCTGCAACGGCAACGACAGCAACACCCACAACCAGTACGTCACCAAGTACGGTTCGGAGGCTCTCTCCTTCATCAAGAGCAAGGTCTCTGCCAGCGGCGGTGCTGCTGGTGGTGGCAACCAGGCCGGTGCCGCCGCCGGTGGTCAGGCCCAGGGCGGCAACCAGGGCGCTCAGGCTGGCGCCGGCAACCAGTTCGGAGGTGGCAACCCCTTCGGCGGCAACAACCGCCAGTTCGGTGGCTTCAACGGCAACCCCTTCGGAGGCCGTGTTTAAGAAGATAGGCTGGATAGATCTGTATTGCCAGATGCACAAGCATTGATCGAGCCCTTTCTCGAAGACCGACACAAGACCAAAGAGCGACGATACACCAGGCGTGCCTTTATGAACTGTACATAGCCTCTTTTTCTTCAGGAACGCAGAATGCCATGCGGCGCCAGCTGTTGCAATGTAAATACAACCCTTCTTGAACATACCCAATTAGAGCCTCTCTCTGTTCGCTCCATGAATATCCTCCTCACTGTGACCAATTGAAGTGAACATTGCTGCAGGGGTGTATGAAACGGTCCACAGCGGGCATTGTGTTTCTGACAAGCTGGCTCGCACCCCTTGGTCGCAAGCCGCGATTGTTGGATTCTCAGCGCTTAGAGAATTGACAGCTTGATAACTCCGTGCTCTTGACAGAGAAGTCCTTTTGACGAGATCCCTGAGATGATCACTGGATGATCACAAACGTGGGTTCGGTAGTCGGCTGGTGGTGGCCTGATCCATCCTGAAGCACATCGGGAGAAAGTGGGGTAGCGCACCTCGCTGAAACGTGCGCCGGGGCTTCTGCTTTGGGAACTTCGAGAAGGCGAAGGCTAAAAATGCAACCTCACTTATGAACGAGAAGACAACCCTACTATGCACACCGACAATACCCAACTTGGGGGCCCTGCCTTGCAATGCGCTTCACAAGGACTGAATTGCTGACCCAGTTGTGAATTGCTACTTCCTATCAGACCATGGCTGTGTAAACTTGATGTCGGTGTGCTTCGTAAGGAGCGGAAGCTATGAGGCACATTGGTGTTTTAAGAACTGATGATATGTTCACCTCCTCTTTGGTACGGGCAAGGTTTTAAACCAGAGGCGTCTACCTGCGTTCTGCAGGATGTCGGTGATTGATGGCGCCAATCATCATAAGCTGTCCGCCACTGGGGTGGCGTATCCTGCCCAGCTCTGAGGTTGCTAAAAAGGTGGTTGCCCCTCGTTCTGCAATCCAACCTACGAGCCAATCCTCATCAAGACTAACACTTGCCTGATGAGCCAGCTATGGCCGTCATAAATGAACATTAATTGCTATGATCACTTAGCATGGCGCCGGAGGCGATCACTCTCGGCGCGAGGGTCGAAGCTGTTATCGAGTCTGCTGATGACTGGCTGATATGGATTGTGAGTCCCGGGATTGATTTCAACCCGCAGAGATAATTCATGGGTGGGTAGCCGCCTGGCCAGTCTGATCATGGTCCTCGAGGCTTTTTCAAAGCACCTGCAAGTTTACAAAGACAATACCTAGCCAATCTCAGAATTGCCTTGAGCAGCTTTCGCCATTTCTCAAGCAGTGCGAGAAAACACTCAGGGGCTGGAGGGTCGAATCTTTGAAGCGCATGTTCGAAATAGCCTTGAGAAGTTTTGGCAGTGGTTCTCCTGTGCGCTTTGTCTATGCACTTGATGTATGTGAAGGTTATCAAAGTCGGGACCTAGCTACGTTTTTCGGGCCCCTGGGAGACGAAATCACCAGTTTTCAGGTGTCTTTCATTAAGAAGTAGTCGGCCGTCCGATGTTACGTGAATTATTTCCTTCAACCTTGATGATCATCGAGTAGAGAATGAATTTCAAGCGAAGATAGAAAAACCAAGTTTTGTCAGGGATACGGCGCTGCATACGGCTTCACAATGTGGTGATATCGAACATACCAAGAAACTATTATCCTACCCAGGTATCGATATCAACGCCAGGGACTCTCGAGGCCACACTCCGGAATACTATGCATCGTGCTTCGCTCATCTTGAGATGCACAAGCTTCTCCTGGAAAGCAGCGCTGATACCATGGTTGTAGACAAGGCTGATACTGCCACCGTAGACAATAGGGGCCAGTCGACCTTACATTATGCCTTGGAAGGTGGATGGATACCTGGAATCGGCCAGAATTTCTATAGAATACGGCGCCATTCCTAGTGTCATGGACTTAATGACCGGACACCATTGCAATGCTCCCGGGATTACACAGCTTTCGAGAGGTTATTAAGTGAGATTGATGAAACAGAGAACGTCGACGAAGCGGATGAAGACCAAGACGGCTCTGGTGCTAGATTTGATGACGAAGCCGGTGATGATATATGTGGAAGTGATGTTCAGAGTATCATATCAGCTGTATTCTCGCAAACCTCTACCAACAGCAGCAATTCGTTGCTCAGCGTTGGCATCCAACTAGCTGTCTTGCAGCTGGCTTCCTTTCTTTCCCCTTGAGGTTAACGGGTTTAACAGTATGCTTAAGCCAGCTAATGTCAAAGTCGGCAAAGCACGATTTATCAGAAACTGCCAACGACTTCTGAAGAGATTTGACCAATAAATCTAAGCGGAAGCGAACAGTAGCTTGCAGCGTGAGTTTACTTTCTTTGTCAGGAGGCATACCGGGCAAACTGCTATCGAATCGGAGACATTGAGCTTGCCCGGTACTCCGTTGTCTTGCCAAACAACTCCGCACGAGTCAACAACTGGATAGAATCCTAAGTAGTTGTAAAAGCTGAAGATCTTAGGGATGACACAATGCTGGTTACAACAGCGACGACATATTGAGCCAATCCTCATGAGACGACGATTCAGTCGACATACATGCATTCTCTACTATTTGGAGACTTTCGAGGAGATCTTGACTTCTTCACAAGCTCTACGTGATTGCCTACCGAGAGGCCTCCTCCGCTCGACGGACGGTTTCTATAGCCTCCCCCACCAACTTCACAAACCGGTCCTGCTCCATGATATACCTCGTCATCCACCATATATCGGCCGCCTCCTTCTTCTTACACGTCCGGTACCACGCGTCATCTGCATCGCGGTGTCGACAGACCCAGAACGACCGCTCCCCGCCCGTGACCCGGGGGTCCGAGCACCCCAACGACCACGCCGCGGCGTCGGTGGTATGAACATAGCACCGCGACGGGTCGTACACCGCGCCCTTGCCATCGTCGGGCAACACTTCGACTCCTGCCTCTGCCCCGTTCCCCTCTCCTTCCCCTCGTAAGCTCTCGGGCACCGCATAGCAATTCCCCACAATCTTGCCCGCCCCGGCGACGAAGTAGGCCTGCCCCGTCATCCGGGCCAGGTTGCGAAACCCCCAGTGGCAGAGGCGGTCCGGCTGGATCTCGACCAGGGCGCCCCGCCCTTCCTCCATGAACATGGCGTGCGTGAGCCCGGCGCCGTGCATGCCGACCAGCACGTCCGTGTCGCGCGCCGCCGCGACCTGCGCCCGGAACGGCATGCCCTCGAAGTCGACGAGGCCGATATCGGCTAGACCGGCGTACCGGGCGCGGAGCGCGGCCGCGAGCCACGTGTCGAGGCCCAGGAGCTGCCGCGAGCTTTTGCGCACGATCAGGGTGACCCGGAGGCGGCGGGGCGGGGATGATGATGCGGCGTTGCGCTGGCGCGTGCGGGGGAGACCGTACAGGTCGAAGATTCGTTGCACGAAGACGCGGAGCATGGTGTTGTCGGTGCAGTCCATCGGCTTCCAGTCGCTCCAGAGGGGGTTGGCTGACCCGGCAAACGGGACAATGACGTTGCCGACGGACGACACGGACTCGGCTGTCTTACTGATACGCTTTCTCGCGATCCACTCATCCAGCCGTTCGGGCTTGGTCCCCGAGAACATCTGGAAGAGCTCGAAGTAGTTGCCATCCGAGAGATCGTCGAGGATGACTATTTCCGTCTTGGGTATCGCTCCTGGGCCCAGGACTGCTCCTGCTCCAGGTCCAGAGTCGGACCGCGGCGTAATCTTCAAGACGTCCAAAGTGGTCATGAGGGCCATGATCTCGTTGATGCAGTGCCAGATATTGCCATCGACCTCCCGTTTGAGCAATACGACAAAGCTATCGCTCTGCGCCATACTATGCTTCGGGGCTTCCTTCGGCCTTCCCGAGGGTAGCGTCTTCCCTAGGCTCATCCATTCATTCAGGATATACTTAGGCCCGGTGAGGTAGCCGTACGATGTGATGTCCCGGTATGGAACCGCACAGGTTGCCGACTCCCCCCCCCCAGAGGCGAAGGGTTCCGGAGCTGGCAGTCCACGGTGAATTTCCGTCGACCAATGTCGAAAGATATTCCATCTCTAATCAGGCAGAACGAGTCTTTCGATCCTGTTGGACTCGCGGTGTGGAAACACGTCAGATCTGACACCGAGTCTTCTGAACAGTAGCTAGCTCTGCATTGGCTAAATTGCTCGAGGAACTGCGCACTCATTCGGTCCCTGCAGAAGTCGGAAACGGGCTCCGAGAGATTTGCTAAGATGGCGGCATTGTACTCGGCCGGAAGTGGAAGGGAAGATTTTGCAACCCGATGATCCTCCTTTCCGGAGACCGTATCAAGCCCGGATGGAGCGAATGAGGCAGGCGACCAGCTGTATCCGGAGCCTGAAGGTCGTTCCCTGAGAGCGCCGAGACTGATAACAAAGAGTAGGGCGATTCCAGCGACTCCAAGAATGTATCGTCTCTTGGGCGGCATGATGATCATTGCATTGGCCTTGGACTGATGTGCAATATCAAGCAAGCATCTGGCCCTTCCAGGCTGTGCTTTCTGAGGCTGTAGATTCATTACATAAGAGCATTGTAGCAGCACACACATCCCAATGAACCCCGAAGCGTAAAAGATGGAGACAGGGGCTTGGCGGGGGATGAGGGTCACAATAAGGTTTTCTCCTTTTTTGGGAAGACCCTTTCTCTCGTTCCGCCCCGCCAAGGCAACCCCGGGGCCCCGGTCCCTGACCATTCCAGACCAAGACTGACCCAGCTGAATCCTATGCGAGTCAGTTCCAACGATGGTTGCTCCACGGAATTTCCGAGTCTCGGGCCCGGGGCTCCCAGCAACCCGGTAATTGACAGCGTGACATGGCGCGGTATGGAACAACTCTAGAACTAACCTCTGCACTTGTGATTCGACCAACGTACATACATCCGTACGCTGAATTTTTGATCTCATGTGCTAGCTCAATCCAGGTTACGTGCATCTCTCGGACTCCGAGTCTTTCTGCTGCTGGGATGTCACGCCCGATCCAAGACCTTCGCGGCGTCCACCGTCTTATAGCACCACTGATCTGTGGCTTCGTCCTCGGCTCTCTCGCCACTTTGATCCTTTCCTACCATCCCGCGTTGAAGTTCTCCTCGTCGTCGCCGGCGCATGCCCTCAAACAATATCTAGCCCCTTCTTCACCAGAAGATACCGCAGCACTAGGAGGAGGAAGAGGAGGAGGATCGGCGGCCATTATTCCCCCCATCGTCCACTTCGTCCACCTCAAACAAGACCCAGACTCGGCGCTCCATTTTTCCTTCGAGGCCTTCCTGGCCCTCTACGCGGCCGCCCACCACGTCCAGCCCACCGCCATCTACATCCACCACGACTTCAGCGACGCCGACATCGCCCACGCCGCGCAGCACGGCTCCTCGTGGACCCGGAAGACGCTCGGCGGCGCCGCCTTCCCCTCACTACTGCGGCTGAACCGCGTGACGGCCCCCACGGAAGCCAACGGCCACCCCATCCTCCGCGTCGAGCACAAGTCCGACTTCGTGCGGCTGGAGCAGCTGCAGGAACACGGCGGCGTCTACCTGGACTGGGACGTCGTCACGCTACGACCGCTGGCGCCGCTGCGGGCCGCCGGGTTCCGGGCCGTCGTGGGCCGGCAGTTCGACGCCTTCATCAACAACGGCATCCTCCTGGCCGTGCCCCAGTCGGCCGTGGTGCGCGTCCTGGCCCGCGAGGCCCGCCGCGTCTTCGACGGGGGCTGGATCACCCACAGTGTGAATCTGCTGACGCGCGTCGCGGGCCGCCTCGCCGCCTGCCCCGGCGAGGTGCTCATCATGGACGACCGGGCGTTCTCGCCCTTCTCGTGGGAGCAGGACAGCGTCGACCGCCTGCTGGGCCGCCATGCGGGCGAAGCCGTACGGGCGCCCGTAAGCGTGGCTACTGGGGTAAACAGCAGCACAGCCATGGACCCCTACGAGATCTGGGAGAATGCCCAGGACGCGGCGGCAGAGGTCGAAAAGAAGGGATGGGTGTACGACTTCAGCGACGCCATCTTCCTGCACAAGATCTTCAACTCGGTCGAGAATCCTACGGGGTACACGGGCGTGAATGTGCCGTACATTCTGGCCCGGGACAGCAACTACGCCCTGGCGACTTGGCCGCTCGTCATGGAGGGCATCAGAATCGGATTGATAGATGCGCAGGATGATACGTTCTGAATAATTGCGCCGCGGAGACTTTTATTGAGATAACAGATCTAGACCTGTATAATAGCTAGTCAAGTGCACACGTGCACTACCCTTGGTGTGATACTCTCATATTTTACATGACACTCTCACCCTTGTCAAAACATATCCAAACCTTATTTTTGCTGGGAAGCCTTGGTATGGATCGAAAAGAAAAAAAGAAGAAGAAAGAGGTTACCAAACCCCACTGCCTCCGAGGCACGTCAGGAAACACGAGCTCCCCAGGTGGAGAGGTAATTATTCCGACAGAGATGGAGTTCAGGGCCGATCTACCATGGTACCACCCGGGGGCTGACTGTTGCGAGTAAGGAGACGTAGTATGCTACATATTTATACCCCTGTCGTTGCAGCGGTAGTTTCCTGTATGGGGGGAGCCGCAAAGATATGGACCCTTTTGTTCCTCGGGGATGTGGGCTTCAAGTTGACCCAGAAGCAGTGGGCCTGTCAATCGAATAGTGGACTCCTCTTAGAGGACGTGTAGCTGACAGCGCCCAGTACCAAGTCGGGCTACTACTTGTTAATAGAAACCAGGTTATCATTATGTACCTACCTGGCGCTTCTCCTGCGTTTCAAAACTACACACCACTTCGCTTTTGAGTCTAATTACCTGTTCACCGCGCTGATCAGAGATTCCACTCCTTTCCTGCCTTCATGATGCAGAAGTACCTCCCCCGTCCGACGTCCGTCTGGCCGGACCACCCGAAGGTCAGCCTGCTCAGGCAGGTGGCCAACGTGATCGGCTGCCTGTGCATCTTCCCCCTCTACCGCGCCGCCGGGGTCCATACCCGGTACCCGGCCACGGTCGACCTGCTGATCAGCATCTTCTTCGCCGAGTACTGCCGCTTCACCAACGAGGGCCGAAGGATGGCGCTTAGCCGCGAGCGCCAAGTCAAAGCAGCCAGCAGCCCTAGAAAAGAGGACCAAGATCTTCTTCTGGATGAGAAACAACAACATCTCGACGACGAGGAGGCCACAATGGGACTCGCCCCGCCCGAACCCGCCGGTCCCGGCAGCGATGACGCGGTGGCCATGATCGTGGGGTGGCGTGAGGATCCGGAACTGTGGCGGCGGTGCTTGGAGAGCTACAAGACGGCCAGTGGCTGGGCCTTTCTGATTGTCGGGATCGACGGCGACGAGCCGGACGATCAGGAGATGATCAACGTTTTTCAAGAGGTAACGAACTAACCGATGAATTCGAAAGAGTGTGGACCGGCATTAACTGTTACCCTATCTCTAGACCTACCCGGACCAGTCTTGCGTCCTGCACATCGACGAGCCCCTGGGCGAGGTCGCTACGGCGGTGCGGGAGCGAGAATACGCCGAGCGGAAGAAGTCGTCGAAAGCGACGACCCCGCTCGACGAGGACGCCATCAACGAGATCGCCATGGGCCGATGCATGGACATAGCGCGGCAGCACCTGGAGAAGCATCTCCTCCAGCAGCAGGGACAGGGACAGGGCCCCATCAAGCACCTGCTCGTGTCGCAGCGGCACCTGCACAAGAAGGGCATCATGTTCACCAGCCTAGTCTTCGCCCTGGTCGTGGCCGAGCAGCTGGGCGTCCGGTTCGTGTGGACGTCGGACTCGGACTCGCTGGTGCGCCCGGACTCGGTCGAGGGCACCATCGCCACCATGGCGGCCGACGCGGGGGCGGGCGGCGCCAGCTCGGGCATGGTCATCCACAACGCCGACGAGAGCCTGGTGGCCCGGCTGTCCGCCTCGGTCTACTGGTGCGACCAGTACCTCACCCACGCCCTGCCCGCCTCGGTCGGCGTGAGCGACTGCCAGAGTGGGCCGAGTGCGGCGTTTCGGCTCGCGGCCGTTCGGCCTATATTGGTGCCTTGGTATAACCAGAAGGTCCTGGGCAAACGCATGGTGAGAGCTTCTTCATCCGTCAAGAAGGAGAGCTAGTGCTAATGGAACGGTGCAGATTGTCAACGAAGATCGGCACTTGACTACGTTGTTATTGAGTCGAGGCTGGCGCATCATCTACGCGGGCGACATCATGACCGAAACCGAGAATCCCACGACGCTCGTGCGCTGGACCCAACAGCAGGTTCGGTGGGCGAGAGCTCAACACATCGAGACGCTGCTCCCCTGGAAAGTCTACGTGGTCTCACACCCGTTCCTCTTCTTCTCGGCGCTGCGGCGGGAGCTGACGCTCCTGACCATCTTCGCCCAGTGCCTCGCCTACCTGTTCCTGGACCGGCAGCTGCTGGCCTTCAGCATGGGCGACTTCGGGCTGCACGTCCTGGGCAAGGCCTTGTACGGCGCTATGCGCAGCCCCGGGGAGGAGGGGTCCGCGGGGTGGTCGGCCGTGGCGGCGTCGGCGCTCTGGATGCTGCCCGGGATGCTCTTTTACAACGTGCCGCAGCCGGCGGTGCACGCGTGGGGCCTGCTGACGCTCACGGCCGACACCTGGGGCACGTCGATGCGGTCCGGCGCCGAGCGGGCCCGGCGCGACGGGCTCGCCAAGCGCTGGTACGAGTCCGGCTTCCTCGTCGTCTGGACGGGCGTCGTGGGCGCGCTGCTGGCCAAGTGGGTGGCCGCCCGCCTGCACATGGCGCCGGAACAGAGGGTGATGGCCATCCTGGCCACTGCACTTTTGGGCGCGTACCTTATGTGGAGAAGTGTCATAAAGTACCAGTGAAAAAAAAAAATCGATTTTTCTTTAAATAATTTAATATAGGTAATAATTATATTTGGCATTCCCCTGATTCCGTTTGAAGTGCAACGTTATGCGCCAAGGATGTTTTATACTTTGAGTTTTTCTGGTAAAAACCTTATTACTTATAGAACCCAGTTTAGTGCGGATCACCCCTATCCAGCTTGGATTCAATGTCGGTAGCAGCCGGACAGGGATCTCTGCGACAGACCGACCGATTCATGAACCATGCCCGGAACGGGGTCTGGACTATGATTTTCCGTAGCTCAAGGAAGTACCTAGCTATCAGCCCATAGTAGAAACATAGAAATGAAGAAGAAAACAAAACTACATGTACTCATACTGAGGAAGCCTTCAGACTAATACATTTTCCGGTTGAGAGACTAGCTACATACTTCAGCTTGTTGCACTGCACGATGACGTTTAGCATTCGGCGGAATAATCGCATAGTGCCACCCATCATCTGCTTCTTCACCGTCTGCCTCCTCTGGTGGTTCGTTGACCCTACAGCCAGGCAGCAACTGTCGCTAGAACATCAACATGCCGACATTATTAGCGCCCAGAGCCCTGCCAAACCGGTGCCTGTAGCGGAAAAGACTCGACCGGACTCGAGGTTAACCAAACCTGGACCAGGAAAGCAAGCAGGGCCAGGAGGAGCACCCGCCAATCTTACTCAGGATGACGTCCTCCTCATCCTGAAAACAGGCGCCACCGTGCTCTGGAGGCGACTGCCCATCCACCTCTCCACCACGTTGGCACCAGAGCGCATCCATCCCCAGAACACCGTCATCTACGCCGACACCGACGCCCAAATCGGCTCGCACCGCGTCGTCGACGTCCTCGCCGACCTCCCCGAGTCGGTGAAGGCGAGTCCCAGGTTCGAGGCGTACCGCGAGGCCCGCGACTGGCACGCCCACAACTACTACCTGGAGCAGTCGGGGTTGCCGGGCGACGTGGGCACGGGCGAGGGCCCGCCCGGCGGCTGGCGGCTCGACAAGTACAAGTTCCTCCCCCTGGTGCAGCGGGCGGGCCGCGACTGGCCCCGCGCCAAGTGGTACCTCTACACCGAGGACGACACCTACCTGTTCCTGCCCAACGTGCTGCGCTACCTGTCGTCCTACGACCACCGCGCGCCGCACTGGCTCGGCGGGCTGGGCGAGATGCTCGGCGTCACGTTCGCGCACGGGGGCTCCGGGTTCGCCCTGTCGCGCGGCGCCTGGGAGCGGTCCTTTGGTAACACCGCCGGGGAGGACCTGGTCGCCAAGTACCAGTCCTTCGTCGAGGCGTCGTCCTTTGGCGACTACGCACTCGGCAAGGTGCTCAACGACTACGGCGTCCACCTCGGCGACCCGGAGACCAACGACCGCGCCGAGGGCGGGGCCTGGGGCTTTAATGGTTTGCCGCATTGGCGGCACGAGTTCACCCGCGAGAACTGGTGCAAGCCGGTGCTTTCGTGGCACCATGCGCACAGCCGCGACATTGCTATGTACTACGAGCTGGAGAAGTCGTGGAATTTCGAAGAGGTGCGTAATCTTCCTATACACTCCCGTACTTTTGTGGTGGAAAAGCCAACTAACTAATACTGTGATGTCATAAGAAATCCCTGACCTATGGAGATTTCTACAAACTGGCGATCGCACCCTCGCTAAGTAGACGCAAGGCGTGGTGGGATAACCAGTCCGGCCGTTATCATCTGACGCCGCAGTCCGTCCTCACGGTCGAGCGACCGAAAGATGCCAGCGACGGCACACTCTGGGACCGGTCGTGGAAGTCGGAAAAGGACTGCGAGGCGGCCTGCCAGGGCTGGCGTTCTTGCGTGCAGTGGTACTATTACCAGTACGAATGCAAGCTGGACGACCGCATCTGGCTCGGCCACGGATACCCAGAGAGCATGCGGTATCGCAAGGAGAAGCTGGAGTCCGTTAGTGGCTGGTTGGCGGACAGGGTTCTGGATTGGACATGTTGAGCATATATTATAGTCACACGGGCTTAAAACCTCTCCTTATTATGCTATAGTAGATTTAGGAGGAGACGGGGGTACATCACCGCACGATACCCGATCGGGAAGGGGGGCTTGATACTGTCCACGATGTATCTTTTGCTTAGGTCTGCTTCTGTCATTGCTTCATGGTTATCGGACCCTTGGTATTTTTCGCATAATGGATGGAGTCCTTCCCCAGGGACTTAAAGAATGCCTCGGTGCCACTGTCTCTTGTTCTTGGGGTCCTATCGCTGTCTTGGAGCAGTTGTGGAATCTAGGAAAGTAAAAGAACGGATTGACAAAGTTCGACACAGAGGCAAGGTAACTATTTATCATGTGCCGTTCAGTGGTGGGCACAGCTTTGGGGTTTAGAGTGGGTGGATTAGGTACATGATAAACATGCTTTCCAATCAGGAACACGAAATAGTTGTTTGGCAAGGCGACCGTATTTGACTGTGCTGCCTGGATTTTGATAGCGATAGCTCTTTACGCGTACCCTGATCATGTGCAAAGATAATAGGTAGTCGCCTAGCCAGTCGGAGTGTCTGGCCAAAACGCGTATTACACCGCGTCAACCCACCCCTCAGGCATGACAGAATTCTTTCTCGAATCCCAAGAAACGCCAAGAGAACTTCTGAAAGCACAAATTTCCCGAGTCGCAGAGAACTTGACTGAACCTTCTCCAACCACACACAAAGCATCAACAAAGACAAAGGACTATACTATACCCGCTAATAACACACCAGAAAACCACAGGAATCATCTCGTCAATCCTGAGCCCGCTCGGCAAGGAAGAAGTGCCATGGCAGGCTCACATGCGGAGGACAATGCCTCCAAGAAATCGTCATCAAAAGATGACACCTCGCCCCCTCCCACCAAACCCGGCGCGGACAACCCCAGCAAAGGCCGCAGCGGCAACAACGACGTCACCAACCCGCAGAAGAGTCACCTGACCCGCGAGCAACTCCGCGAGATCTCCAACCAAATCGACCGCATGCGCAACGAGGACCCGGACTTCCCCCGCCAGGACGACCCAGGACGCGCGGCCCCTCGCCCTGCTCGCTCTGGACGTGATGTACCCCCCGTAAACAACTCCCTCGTCGAAGAGCTGTTCGGTCTTTGCCTCTGCATGCCCACCACCTACTTCACTGCCCCTTCCCCCAGCCCCAGCACCCCTCGCACTCATGGCCCTCCCCCTCACCATCGCAACCCGACCCGGCACCACCAGCCCTACAAGTCGGAAACCCCGCCGTCGCCGCTGCCCAGGACGCCAAACGTCGTGCACTACACTGGCCGGGGAAATGAGTCGAACAACAACCAACATCACAGCAACAACCACTATGGCGCCCAAGGGAACGTGACCGTGGATTTTGGCGGTCTGGCGCGCGAACTGGCCACGCTGGTGTCAAAGGCGCAGCCGAAGGACTCGAGCGAGCCGGACAAGCCTCAGAAGCCCGAGGAAACTACGGGCGCACAAAAGCCGCCAGGAAGACCGAATATCAAGGTAGGTAGGGGGAACGACACACCCAAGGGAACAAGTCAGACAACGAAGTCAAGACAAACGGCCCAGACGAAGCAAACAGCCAAGCCAGGACAGACAGCCAAGTCAGGACAGCCAGCCAAGCCAGGAAAGACGGCCAAGTCAGGACAGACGGCCAAGTCAGGACAGACGGCCAAGTCAGGACAGACGGCCAAGTCAGGGCAGACAGCCAAGTCGAACCAGCAAGACCCAGAAGAGCCAAAAGAGTCAGACGAGCGGGGAAAGGAGAAGGCCGATCCTCTTACAGAACCAGCGGCAGAGCCAGCAGCCCCTGCGGCGGCCCCAGCACCGGCCCCAGCGGAAGACCCAGCGGAAGACCCAGCGGAAGACCCAGCGGCGGCTCCAGCGGAAGACACCGAGGCAAACCCAGATGCAGATTCAGAGGCAAAATCATCGGGTGACCCCGAGAACGGAGCAAACGGCGCAGCAGGAAGCGACGCAGGAAGTGGAACAGGAAGCGAAGCAGGAGACGTAACAGGAGACGTAACGGACAGCGATCTCGGGGACGATACAGCGAACGTTGTTAACGACGATTTCGGGAACGATACCGGGAACAGTTCTGTGAATGATTTCGAGGATGAGACAAAGCCTGACCCGGAGCCAAAACAACGGAAGAGTAATCCTAGCAATAGCAAAGCTAAGGCCGTCCCAACCAAAGATACCAACGACAACGGCGAAGCCGACGCCAGCGCCAGTCCGAGCCGAGCGGCCAAGGAGCACGAAGAAGACTCGGCACGGGAGAAGCAACCAGAACAGTCGCCAAAGTCCTCCAAGTCTAAGCCTGAACCGAAGCCCAAGCAGCAGCAACAGAAGGGCAAGCCAAGAAAGAACAAAGGCAAGGCCGTCGCAGCTTAGAGAGACGACGACGACAGCGACGTTGGTGATGGTTCGTACCTGATGTCCGGAACCCTCCCAGTACCTAACGCTGATGAAGGGGCAGTAGCGACAACGCTGTCGTCTTCCAAGAAGAAGAAAACCAAAAGCAAAGCCGGCCCTTCTTCTACTACCGCAACCCCGACTTCCCAAAGCGGAAACGATGATTTCTTCTCCCCGGAGAGTAACAACAACAACGACAATAACAACAACCAAGTGAGTGCCATCCGCGGCGGCTTTCTCGACGCACCATCTTCTTCTTCCGCAGTCACAGCCAACAACAGCAGCAGCAGAGCTGACGCACCCATTCAAACCGCCAGTAATAGCAGAAACAAAGTGGACATCAGCCTCCATCTGACGAGCCCCCATCTGACGAGCGGCTGGCGCGCCCAAATTTCCCTATGGGGTGGTGATGGTGCTACTTCTCCAGCCCGTGACGGTGGCGACTCCTTGAGCGAGACCACAGCAACGGCACCAACATCGGCCAGCAGTGGACAGTATTATTCCCCTTATCAGGACGACGAGAGCAATGGTTACGATAACAACAACAACGAAACCAACACCGAAAGCGTTAGCTTGATGGACGATGACGATGATATTGGTTCCGACTCCGTCGATGACCCCTTTACGGTGCCGGGTAGCCTCGCCCGCGCGACCCCAGAGCCAATGTGGGAATGAAAGTTATGATTTTTGGCTTAAGAGACATGGAATCAAGAGCTATGGGTAAAGATATAGGTCGAGAAGCCGCCGACCTGCTGCCAAAACTCGGCTGATGGTGCTCATATGAAAATACACTTTCGATTTGGGCTTTTGAAAAATCAGTATTGGATTTGCCTTGGAAAAGGTACCGGTACGGAAACTTCCTGAATTGCTTCACCTCAGGATATATTGAAGGGGGCAGATTTGATGACTTCTGGGGACAGGCTGCTGCTGATGAATATTCACTAACTCATCTAGATAGCAAGACAAGATATGTATCACACATTGCAGATGAATAACAAAGACTATCTCCTGTCTTAGCTTGATCCCAGGGCCTGTATATAAACTACGGTGATATCTTAGCAATCTGATCCATCTAGTATTCCCGTACAAGTGAAATCATGCATCCCCCGTGGCGGACAGTCCAATTAGGCAAATTAAACATCAAAGCTCATGAATCAGACCTTCAGGTTTCAGAGTAGGATTAATAGAGGGGAGCAAACAGTAAGCCAACTATATATTGATGATGATGATGATGAGGATGATGCAAACGCGCAGGCCATGACGATAGTAGAAAAAGCTTTGATAACAAAAAGAAAACTTGGCCGCCTGGCCCGCCGTAGTTAATCCACGTACGGTGCCTGTGTCTAACGCCAAAAAGCCGAGGACACGATGATGCAATGATGTGAAAAAGAAATATCCCGCCTGCCTGATCCCCCATGGGATCCCCGAACAAATGAGTAAATGCAAAGAGCCGACTGGTTCCGTGCATCCCGGTCTCCCTCTCCCAACCAATCCCCGCCCGAACCGACCTATATCAAAAACGCCGCCTGTCCGGACCTTATATCATCACTATGTAGAGCAGCCCTCCTTCTTCTCGTTCGCCCCCGTGCCCGCGGTGACTGCTTTCGTTTCATACAATCGTCGCCGCGTGAACACATGCTGAAAGGGTATCACTGTAGCTCGCCGCCCAAGTGGACGACGAGCCCACAATTGCCGCCAATCGCTCAAAAGCACTATTGCCACCTTGTAGTAATGCAAGAAGTCTGACCGCCAACGGACGCTGAAAGGAAAAGTTACACAAAACGAGTGGGGTATAAGAAAATAAACAGCGTGTATGTCGTGCGTATGCGCATGGAGTTGCGAAATCAGATGGATGTGCGGAAATGAGAAATTGGTAGGTTGGAGTTTGAAGTCGTGTTTCAATACTACCAAAATCATGTGTGTGGTCTGCCTTGGCTGGCAGACCTAGTTAGTGGGGAGTTGGCACGCCATTAGGCGCAAGCGAAATCGAGTCCCATGGACTGGGCAACGCCTTGCCAATCCCAGACCTGAGTCCATTCGCCTTGGTCCATGAGTTGCCAGACCATGGTTAACACCTCCAGAAGCAGATCGCAGTTGCGCAGCCCAGTGTAGCCCCGCACGGCCCTGACAGCGTCCTGGACTTTGGATCGCTGCGACGGTGCGAAACTAGCACAGCCAATGATGAGACAAGGTATCAAAAGCAGGGTCTGGACAGGATCGCTGGGCTTGAATGACTCCAGGATGGCCAGGGACTCATCCACCGCAACGGTGATGCGGCTGTCGTGATGAGGCGGATACCGAATTGGCTGTGGTGATTCCGCCCGATGCGACGACGATGCCGCTTTGTCGGAACATGAAGGGTCCGGGTGGACGGGCGATGTGGGTGATAAGGGCGGCGAGTTGCCGGAGCAGGTGGTGGCGCCGAATGATTGGCCTACCATGACGGGCGGCGGCGACGACGATGAGGATGGGGGGTAGATGGTCCTGAAGAGGTAGACCCACATCATCTGCTTGTACAGCAGTCCCACGCGTTCGCGGCTGTCGCCAGGGGGCCAGTGTGGGGTCCAGTCCCGAATGGCCGCGTCGATTTCGGCCGCGCGGTAGAGCGACGTGTAATCGACCACGGGATCAATCCTGGCTAGGATATTGGTCCGGATCGTGTTCCGAATGGTGGTAATTTGGGTGAGATACTTGAACAGACCATCGGAAACGCCAATCAGTCGAACCGGTTCAATCGTCATCCACGGTTCCCAAGTCTCCAGGGCCAGGCGGGGTACATGTACCTGTGGGTAGCGAATCAACTCGTCGGCGAAGACGTAGAACTGGAAGAACTCGGTAATGAAGATGAGGAAGCCCGAGTCATCAGGAGGCGAGTCTTGAATGAGGTTCTTGTAGGCCTGGAGATGCAGACGGTGTTCGCCGTTGTGGCTGCCGTTGGCGATGGACTTGAGCAATAAGCATAGCATCTGGCCGTACCGAACCGACAGATTCACGGTCCCATCATCTGTTTTCCTGCTCTGCTCTCGGCCGATGTCCTCATAGAAGGTGTGCATGGCCTCGTTGTGGTGGAACTCCGACCGGGCTTGGAGGCTCGCCTTGGTGACCCTCTCGTTTGACTCGAGGATCTTGGCTCCGTACGGTGTCTCGTAGTCGATGTGCTCGCTGGCCAGAGACAGGATTGAGTGCATCAGGCCGCGATGCTCAACAGCCATTTGGAGTAGCATGTCCTTGAAGGCGTTCTTGTGTTGGCTCTCGACAGTCAAGACGCCGCTGAGGTGATTGATGTAGTGATGGAGGAATATCATGTCCTCGGGTGTCTCTACTCCCTTGAAAATAGGCTGCAGAGTAATGAGAGGGAGACTCTTCCGACGCTCTGTATCGCGGGTATTAGATGGGACTGAAAGGCTTTGGTCAGGCGACAGGGGACGGATATACCTTCTTCGGCCTTCTCTCTTCCGCTCTTCCAAATCGTCTTCTCATTGTAACCCTCACAGACGACTGCATTCTTCTCACAGTTCATGCCTTTGAAGAGTTAGCCAGCACACAGTCAACGAGATGCTCCGACATGCTTACATCTAGGCTTCGCCTCATCGCACTTCTTCTTCCTCTTCCGACACGTAATGCAACCTGTCTTTGACCTGCCCTTGGCGATCTTGTTGGCCGAGACCTGGGGCGTCAAGGGGTGCTTTCGTGGCCGGCCTCTGGGTCTCTTAGCCTTGGCTACTGCTGCTCCCGAACTGGAGGAGGGCCGTGGTGTCCTTGGTGCTTCCTTGAGGTCGTCCATGTGGAAGTCGTCGTCCTCGACAGGCTCCATCTTGGGGACCGTCAGCACATCGTCGGAATCCTGCTCCCAATGCACATCGTCCCCAGCATCGCATTGTTCCGGTCCCTCGCTGTAGCCTGTGCCCCAAGAGTCATTCGTGCACGACGATGTGGCCGAGTGAACCATGTTAGGCATGCCGCAATGTGTCGTATCAGCCAAAGGCATGTCCAGCTCCGTGCTGATTGGTGATAGTTGTCCAGTGTCTATTCGTGTTGTCGTGGCTGTATTCGTCGACCAGAGGTTTGTGGATTGCATGAAGATGGAAGAGTTGTCCTCCGAGGTTGAACTCTGGCTGTCAGTCCACGATAGACCAGACGCGTTCCGCACCATAGCTATTGATGAACAGTCCATGGCTAATAGTGTGTAAGACGACGAAGGTCTCCTTCGACCCAGGTCGTAGTAGAAGTAGTCCTCGCGGAGAATGAGGAGCAAAGTGAAACAGAGAACCGGAGGAGTTCCTCGAGGGAGCGTGGCGTTATGAAGCGAAGATCAGATATTCCTAGCCAAGGTCATAGGCCCACTAGAAGGAGAGGTCATGCAGGAAAGGGTGGGGATGGCTAAAGCTGATCAACATATGGGGGGGCGATGATCCAAATCGAACAACAACAAAGTAGCGCTGCCTGGTCCCGCCGCCAGACACGACAGCAAGCAGCAAGCAACAACAGCAGCAGTAACAGGGAAAAGGAGGGTGCTCGAGACAAGCAGCAAGCAGCCCGGGGTCTGTCTGCTCTGTAGCGGCGATGTGAACCGATGAAGAAAGGGTTCGGACGAGCAGAGGGGTTCAAGATCAGGGTGGTAGTAGTGGTGATGGGAAGAGGGTCCTTTTCTCGGGCGATGTAAGTCTGTATGAATGTCTGATACCATGGGTCCGCTAGCGGAAACAGTAGAGATATCGGCGGGAGATGCACATCGCTGCCCCATCTACGCACTAGCGACCAGGGTGTGTTCGAGGGAGCAGGGTTGGTTCGCTTGGGCAGGACGACAAAAGGCTTAAGAGATGATGGAAGCGACTGGCTCCACCCCGAGTCCCCTAGGCGCTAGGTCGAGTAGGTCTTGCTGGTACTGGGTCCTAGTACATGGCAGAAGTGGCATGCTAGAGGGCAAAGCAAGGTATGATGATACTTTGGACAACAGCAAGTGGAGGTGGAGGAGGGCTGGACGGAGGAGGATGGCACTACTATCATGGCCCCAACGTGCCGTAGGCCGAAGCTATGTGTTTGATGGGGCGGGAAAAGGCCTGTGATGGATGGACAAGCTGGCAGGCAGTAGTTACACAGTCGTCTGGGAGCTGGCTGAGGTCGGGGCAGAGAGTGGGCGACGGGGGCGGATGTAGGACGTCCCTTTTCCCTCTCGTGTCCCAGTCCCTCTTTCGTGCGCGCACCCCGTATGTCGTATTCTCTTTTTTGCTGCCACGGCCTGCCGAAAAAGACACGAGTCGAGCAAGCAGCAAGCAGCAGGCAGACTGCAGTAAAAGTTGGGAGACATTTGCGCTAGGTACATCCAGTACCTACATACATACCTACCTGCCGGAGAAGGAAAGTGCAGACAGAGAGAGTCGAGTCGAGGCGACAGGACTGGCTGGGTTGGGTCTGTATGGGCTAGTGGGATGTACAGAGCAGAGGGCAGACAGTAGCTGGAATTGATACCTGCACCTGCACCTGCACAGCGTCGCTGGTGGATGTGGATGGGGTCCAAGCTTGGCACCTATCAATCCATGTCGCTACCCTGGTAGCCATCGTCGGTCCATCTTAAGCGCTTCCAACCACTTACTGCTCTTAGCGTGCACTAGCGGGACCCTGCGAGATACCCTGCGGTACATCGCGATACTTGCCCAAACCATCCGGCGGGTCGTCGAGAGCCTCGAGGTACTTTTGCATAACACACTTTTGATGATTAATTTTTTTTCTCTTTTTCTTCTTGGTCTTTCCAAGACACCAAGGGCCTTTTCGTCCGACGACGCGACACTGTCTCTCCATCACGATTAACCTTGGCCAACGACTTGTCGTCCACATGATTGTGCATGCTATTCATCCAAAATTCCATGTTGATCCGCATCGTAAATTTGGAGTGGAATGGGGAGGGGGGAGGACGGGCAATTAAATCTTCTCGGACCACATTGACATAGTTTTGATCCAGATGATGTATGCTATGTATGCGCTGCGTAGATTGAAGCAAAAGGGAAAGGCGACGTGCCTTCAACCTACATCGTCCTGCCACAACAGCGGCTAGCATATCTGATGAGGCTGCCGAAGTACTTCGGGAGGACAGCCACCCATCTCCAGCAATGACCTTCCTTGCCGATGGCTGTCACCAGAACTTTTGGTGCGTGCGCTCCCGGGTAGTAGTCAACAATCAAAGTCGTGGCTTCGAATCCTGGCATGAGCCACTTCGACTGGTCGCGGCGACTGAACGGCGCGGGTATGGGGGCTCGACCACTCGGCAGGGAGGGCAAGCAAGCAAGCAAGGTCTATCAGATCTATCAGTCGGGTATCATACGCCACCCGCCAGTCTCTTGCCGATCCGTCCTTGTCGCTGCAGGCGCAGTGTATCATATCATAGTCATGATCAAAATCATCATCGCATCTCTCTGCCTCCGGCAAACGAGAGCAACTTGAATAGACAACTCCGGCAATGCCCATTTATTTTCTAAGACATTGGGCTCATGGGAGATGAGCGTATGTGGTTGCATGCAGCCGTTGATTTGGTCGGACGAAGCCCTCGCTGCCCCGACCCTAGTAGAGGGGTTGTGTGCATTGCATTTGTATTGCCAACCCTTTTTCTTTTCCTGTCTTTTCTTTCTCGCTTGTCTGGAGAGCGGAGGGAAATGGAGTGATGGGCGGATGGGCGGATGGAATGGATGGGTGGGCGGTGCATATTTGGCTACGCCTCCATGTTGAATACGGGTCAAGTCTAAATTCGAGCCGTTGTAATGGCTGCAGCACCGTACACTACCAAGTCGGAATCGCACCGGAGGGGTCACTATATGATATGCATGCCCAGCAGAAGTTGGTGGTGGTGTCTATTTCCCCGCGTGGCTGAACTGATGTCACTGCGCCAGCACCAATGCTGGGCCCTCGTACCCTGCCAATCTTTCCACTGGTCGACTGCAGGCCAAGGACGCTGCCGTGCGACCATGTAGGCTCGTATCTTGTCACTTTGTGGCGTCCTGAAGCCAGGGATGCTCGAAATGAGATTAAGTAATGAAGGCTGACGCAAAGGAGAGAAGAGCGAGGAAAAATCAGTTCAACTCCATATACCTGCCTGTACATGTCTCCAGAGGTCTCGGCCCGAACCCGTTAGCAAACAGCGATGTAGACCCGACGAGGTGAACGGGCGAATGAGCCTGCGCCGCAAAGGTTAAGCTCAAAAGTGCTTATCGGATAGCCATCAGGGGTGCCCAAAGCAGATGACAGATGCAACGCTCTCTTAGTTGGTAGTAGCATGAAAAGCCGGTCACGCAGTTTGCTACAAAATATCATGCATGGCTGCATCCTCGGGTTGTGCCCCCATCAACCATTTTTTGAAGCAAGCGAGCAAGCAAGCAAGCGGGCAGTCAGTCAGAGACGGGTCTTTCCATGATGGGGAACATGCGGTTGGCTTTGGTCACTGCCAGCCACGATGTGCATACCTACCTTACAGCACAGCGTGAACACACATTGACCATCGTCATCTGTCATTTCAATATTGTAAGAGCCAACCCTATATTTAGAGGTTGAGAAGGTCTTGGTTGTTGGCTGAGTGAGTGCGTTTGCGTCTGTGCATATCTTCCGGCTAGGCAAGTCGCAGTTCGTTATTTGATCCAGTTCCCTGAGTGCGGGGGGAAGTGCCTGCGGCTAAGATGGGCAGCAGGGCCAACCAATACCGAGGGGCGTTCGATGTTGGTGCGCCTAAACGCTACATATCATTAAAAACGAATCATTAAGCAACCACACAATATTAATATTGAGTCGAGGCCATTCGGAGGCTTTCTTCTTCCTTGTTTTGCTTGCCTCTGTGCCGTGCCGCTTTCTTGCGTTTTGATTAGGGCACATCTCTTCTCGATGTCCAATATTAGCTGCTGCTACTGCTGCATCCACCGCATCTGGGTGAAGATGGATTGATGGGCAAAAGCAAGGAACCTAGCATGGACGGTCGGACGGGAACCAAATTAGGCTCGAGCTGGTGGGAGGTTGAATCCAGCACAGCACAGGGCACAGGCGGCTTCTGCACAGGCGCCCGTTTCTCTACAGGGCTGGCACTGGCCTTTGCCTTGCGGGCGCGGTCCCTTCCCTGCACAATAGGAAGTAATAACGGGGGCCTGAACGGGGGGCTGCTGCAAATGGAACATGGACCCTGCGCTAATCATCCCGCCGTCACCCGTTTTGATAGGTCTGTCCTGCCCGCGGTCTGTCTGGCAATACCTGTACTTCACCTGGCCGTACCCGTGGGCCTCTTTCGGGGATCTGGGATTGAAATTATGAGTGGGAAATCGAAATAGCATCGAAACGGCCGCCATTCATCACATCACATCGCATCGCATCGCATCGCGCCGCACGGCGGGGCAGGACACTTTTCGCCTCTTTACTATGTAGAATTGATCAGAGATTATACCTGATCTGCTTACACCTTCTTGCATTATCGTGTACACGTAACACCAGATCCCCAGCGCCATGTGGATGTACGAAATTGAAAAACCCATGGCAGAGTATGGTAAGGTAGAGATGCATGCGAGGTAGCTGGGCACCTGGATGAGTGGCATGACTAGCGAGTAGTGACCTCAGGAAACGACTCAATACGACAGGGAGCCTGGCGCCACGTAGGTACTGTGCCGATATCTCGAATGTTGGCAGCAAAAACATGGGTTCGTGAAGTACCTACCGCAATTGTCTGCCAGGTATATCGGCCGCAGATTCACCCGGTACCCGACCAACATGGGAAACTTTTGCTGCCAGCATACAACAACGGACACATTGCGAATGTTTCACGCTGGGAGCCTATCAAATCCGTTGAGTGGGTTTGGTTCGAAAGCTGTATGCGTCGCTTGACTCAACTTGATATCGTTACAAATATGAGCCCAAACCCCCTGGAGATCGGCATCATGGGGGCTGGCCTCGCCCCAAGACAGGTGCACGCATTATCCGACTCGACACTGACTTTGGGGCATTGACTCCGACCTACATCCGAGCAGCGTTCGTGGTCTGACCTCTTAAAACGAAAGATGAACGACATAGGTAGCCCATGTCATGAAGTTAATGTTATCAGGAGCCGCCTGTAGTCATGCTTCGTTGCCCAGTTGCCAGGAAGCCGTGTGGCGGTATCCGTTTTGCTCGTTGCGCCAACACGTAATGGAACCCCCACGTCGCCGGTGCGGATGATGTAGCATCACCGCTTGAGGAGATAGATCTCGACAATCTTCCGGGTGGTACACACTCTTTCTGGACGTCGGTTGTGGTGCGGCATACCCAACGCGTTTCGCCCCCACAGTGCGACGCTGGCCGGCACGCTGCCAACATAGTAATGGACCCGGGCCAATGAGAACCTTTGGGCTCCAAGTCGGGGCCGGCTACTCCCATCTTACCCTGGATGTACACGGTACATAGTAGACATGCAAGGCTAGGTAGGAAGAGGTGAGAGGGGAGGAGGGCCAGGTGAGGAAAGTAGACAGAAGGGCACGTTACAGCGCTGTAGTGCTCTCTTGCAATGCTACGGTTGCTCAGCCGAACTTCCCTGGTTCATGTCCGGAAATTGAGGTATGCACAAGGAGAATACTAACACACGGCTCTCGGATCTTTTCCAGCGCCTGTAATGACGGACCCCAGAATTGGCGAGGGGGTTAGTCGAGGATATTTCGGAACTGAATCCATTCTCTCAACCCCACCTCCAACCATGACGGAGCTTCATTTTATACTAGCCGTTGATGCAAGAACACCTCTGATCCAGTTGCGCATCCTTTATGCCAAACGTTAGGGGGCCAGCACAGTACGTGTGTCGAAGAAAGCGTGAAGGTGGAAGACTACTGCAAAACATACCAACTAGCTGCCGGTTCCTAGCTAAGACAGGGCTATCTTATCAACAAGAGAAGAGATTGATCAATCAGTGAATCGCATCAGATGGGTTGATTACAGTGATCAGCAGCCTGGTTGGGTAGGGGCATGTAATTGAGGATGGATGTTTTGATGCACCTCCCTGGCCTAGGACAAGGTGTGCATCCTTGTAGGTACATTTTTAGGGCATGCGCTAGTTTTCAAAGGCCGGCTACAGAATCGGCCAAACACCGACCACTCATCTCCGCACTTTGCATTGATGTCTGTTCTGCCCTCTACTCGTACATATCTCTGCCTCCCATACGTACTGCCCATGCTCCCATGGCATGGGCTATTTTGACATACAGTACAATACCTCACATACGAGGGCCAAACCGTACGACTTGCTCTGCGCGATGGCGTCATTGCCGTGAATGCGAGCCAATCACTCCGTATACAGACCCCTCCTGCTGGCTCACTAGCCTCGACGGCAAATCGGAGTAGTTACAGGCGTGCCCTACATAATCTGCAGTACAGTATTCGAAACAGAAAAATCTGTATGTCTAAGACCGACTTGCAACCCGGCTGGCGAACAGACGAAGGCACACACACTGATTGATGGATTTGCATCGTGTGGGCTCGGCATCGACGACCGGTTTGCCCAATCAGGGAAGCCATCATAGGAAACAAACTGCCTGGGGGAGCAGAAGGGATAATCTGGGGTTCTCGTGCGACATCGCGGCTACTGACAGATGAAGATTAACACAGGCATGCTCGCAGTCACAGGGTCGCCCGCCCGTACGACGCGGTGCCAAACACTTGTGCAACGGCACAGCACGACATCGAGTAAATTCTCCTGCCTCACCGAAAAGCGAGGTCGGCAGGATGATGTGCCCTGGCGGAAAAAAAAAAAAAAAAAAAAAAAAAAAAAAAAAAAAAGACTTCGTTCAGTGTGTGCTTGACACATGGGCATAATGCGGGTACGACACACTTTAAGCTTCACAATACCTCCAAGTCGACCCGCAATCCTCCATCTCCAACACAACATGGCTGCATAGGCATACTGTACAGACAGGTCAACAAGTCACTGAACAAGCAGCCCAACTTTTCTCAGCACCGCACCGAATCACCGATCCCTACCTGCTCATGTCGTATAGTAGTGGGATGGGGTCGCTCGAAGATCCACGAGGGTTCCACCCATACCATGTACGGCCTAAGCACATGGTGCATGGGGTGGTGAAAGTGAGGGTTGAAGATCAGCTCCAACCACCAACGCTCAGCATCCAAAATTCTCGGTTCTTCATCAAAGCCCTTTTCCCTTAATCAAACACGGCACAGGCCCGGGCGAAGTCGTAGGGTGGCTCGCTCAGGGTACTATCTGAGACTCCAGCCTGTAGGGGCTGCTCCCATTGGCTTCCGCGGAGCCGTCACGCTCATAACTCGCCTGCAGGATCATGTTTCACGGCTTTTACATAGCTGACTGAGCCTGTGGCTAGTAGGGGGAGGTGACCTCTGCATATATGACGGAGAGCTGACGGCGGCCTCTAGCACTCGGCCGAACTGAGGATTTTGGATCGGCAGAATCCAATGATGTCGACGGCACTGAAGTCGGTAGTAGCTGACCTCTCTGTGCTTTTGATATCCCATAACAACATCCACTGTCTTACATGTGCCTACACGCTGCTACTACCTTATACTACAGTGAATAAGATGGTAGTCTGGACAGACTTATCCTCAGCTACCTAGTTTCGCTGGGGTTTCTACCATTGATCGCTGCACTGGAGACTGGTAGGTACATGCGAAGTAGTGGGCGAGCTAAGGCAGTACTTTGGGAGTACCCAGCAGCTGCCCCTCTATACCCCTCCTCGCAGTTTTTCCCCATCACGGAACCGGTCTTGGTCAAACAGTGGTTATCATGTCTTTGAAGTCCTGTTTATGTGAATGAACAACCTTGATGAATCAAGATTATGGACTATGGCCCCAGGTCATGGTGGGCTTACGGGCTGCAATTTCACTGCTTGATACAGCTGCTGTGGCTCCGGATCTTGTATGGCTGTGCGGTGGTGTATCGTGTCGCCGATATGCGACTTCCTGCTGTAAGTGGGAAGCCACTCCTGCCACTCCACCATGCAAGGTCACTGTGCCTCTCCGCTGTCTCTAAGACCCAAGACCAAGACCATGACCCGCTTTCAGTTGGCCGACTTCAAACCTCAGACCTCCGACCTCAGATACTGCACTGCCAAAACCGATGCAGCACCCAGGGTCACGTCACAATCAGTCAAGCAATGCCGTAGCGGCATGCATCATGTAGGAATCTCACTGAACACCTCTTGCGACTCGCGAGATATCGTTACATATTTCTTTTCGCCCATGCTACCCTTCTCCACCTTGCAGACCCTTCTGAAGTTTTTTTCTTCCCTTTCCTTCCTCACGCTACGCTCGTTGCCGCTGCTGCTAGGTACTGCTGCTACTACTGCGCAGAGGTGGGTTTCAGCTTGGAAACAACATGGCGAACGCATCCTTCTGGAGATCGCCATGCCGTTTCCCATTTCGCTTTCGAATGCATTACCCTCACAGACAGAGTTCATGTGCTGGCCAATGTCCTTCTGTGTTCATCGCCGTACATATATGTATGTACCTAATAGCATACCACCTAACACTACCTAAACACGAACGGCAGCTAACCCACCGAAAAACTTAGGTTCACCGCTGGGATCTTTCGTCAACAATATCTCAGATTAGCTCATGTCGCTTTCGTTGGAGGGTGGAGCGGATCAAGCTAACCACCTTTGTTAGCAGCGTCGCCGGATGCGAATGCTGCAGTCTCGTTTTTCAGCTCCCGCCTGCCCGGCACTGCCTCGCCGCGACAAGCCTGCGTGCGCAGTTGAGCTGATTTGGCTTACTCATTCCTCACAACGAACGCCCTGCGCCCCATCTCGTCAGAATGAAACGCGGGAAAGATAAGTGCCGTACGACGTCTGCTGGTCTCTCTTGGTGGTGTCCCGTCGCATTGGATCGCGGCGGCGGGCAGCATGAGGCGATCTTGATCGGGGGTGATCCTTGATCCCTCACCGCGTCTGTGCGATTGACTCCAAAGATACCCTTTAGAGCTCCCGCTGTGGATTCCGTCACCAGTTCAACGCCAGCATCGTCAAGACCCAGCTCTGCGCAGCCTGACCACCTACCAACGTCCAGCCTCCGACCGTCAGGCCTCGCGTGGACTTGTCTAATCTCTAGTTCGCCGCGCCGGTCTTTCTAGTCCGGACGAGAATCTTGTTCCAGACAATCAGCGCCCAGCACCAATTGCCCCTCTAATCCATATCGTATCTCTCCAGGCGCTTCCTGGTTCCCAAAATGGATTGGCAGGTCAAGATACGATATGGGAAGGATTCAGTAGGTGCCCACAATTGGGCAAGATGACCCTCGAGGTTACGACAACGTGTGCCCATGTGACTGATTAACAGAAATCTCGTTGCATCGATTACGAATCATCAGGAATTTTCCGGAGGTGCCGCGCTGATCTTGCTCATAGTAAGTCGTGACACTTGTCTGTACGCGCACGCTTTGCCCGTGTTTGTTGGCGGTCCCGGGCTTCTGTCCGGGCCAGACGCCCCTCCGCGTCGCCATCGTGGCAGTGTCGCCGCGAATCCGATTGCCGACACCGGGATCCTTCACGTCTTTGCTGATCTCCCGTCTCATAAGGGTTGCATCGACAGGCTGTACTGGCCTTGGCTGGACTTGTCCTTACCCGGTGACTCCCACGCGTAGAGTGCTAACAGCATAGTCGAAGGACCCTGACTTCACTAAAGATGATGACGTGAGCTACGACCAAGTTTCTATCCTTGCGGTAACCTAGCTGCCTTTTCCTCAGGCTTATCGACAGGGTTAATCCCCGCGATACCTTCACCGCTTTAGGAAATTTTTCCAACGGTTAAGGCTGTCGGCCAGTGCCAACAGTTTGATAGGTTCACAGGCCAATACCACGGACCAGCATCGCAATAGATATGGGACAACAAAACCTCTGGCCTATTCCCCGCTTCTTGAAGCGAAGCTAGCTGCTTCCCTGCTTACTCACACATTGGAACCCCAGATCTACAACGTTGATCGCGATCTGAAGCAACTGCCAGGTACAATAGTCAGGCGATGTCGGCCATGCTTCTAACCCGAAAGTATTTTCTCTGCGTGTCTTGTGGACTGACGCTTCCGGTCAGGGATTGGAGCCAGAGTTGGGCAAGGAATGTTCTATGGTTCCCTAGCTGCCAGTAGTAGGCCGCGCCGCTTGCCCGTGTCTCTGGCTGCATGTTGCTGTGCCAGCCCCACGGTATCTAGCTCCGAACTCTATCGCAGATCAACCTTCCCAATCTGCAGTTAGCACCAGACGGCCAACTCAAATTCGACCTTGATGTATCGAGTAACTTGAATGTACAAACTTTTACGAGCACATTGCTCGGTCGATACTTCAAATGGCGACACCTTCACCACCAGCCTCACCATCACCCCCATCTGACACGATGGAGGCTTTGGAGCTTATTCCAAGTCCATAACGGTCACGTCGCTCCGTAAGCGTGGCAAGTCACGCCTCCTTGCGTTCTGTCAGCCTTCAGCCTTTTCTCAATTGAGTGTGCGCCATGTCCAACCAGCGTGTGCCGGTCCCAGCGGGATGGGATGAACGCCACCCAATTGCCCGCGAATAACCCTTCTGCAAGTTTCCTGGCAACGATCTACGTGGAGACAGGAAAGCCCATCATCATATGCTTACCGTATCCCGGGGTTTCATCCGAGCTGACCCTTTGCCGACTTCTCTGTACAGATCCGACGGGCATGGCGTGACCAGCGGGTGCTACTACGCCTGCAATATCATGCCCAAGTATGCGCAAGGAGGAAATCATATGACAGATTAATCACAACCGCAGGATGCGCCATGTGCAAACCAGCCCCCGGACGCCCTACTTGCGCCGTCTGTCGCCCCAAGAGCGAAGAAAGCAAAGAAATGGGCATGCAAAATTCGATAAATATTTTCCCACAAAAAGTCAATCCGAGCATTGACATGTTGACAGGTTGGGCGGTCATTGAGGTGTGCCGGCACACGAATCTTTGGTTACTGCCATGTTGCGCTGTCAGGTAGGTGATGCCGATGCCCTACCTCGCGATGACAGCATGGGCAGCCGTTTCAGGCGACCGCCATATGCGGTAGCAGCTCGATGGCAATTGCCTAATTGGTCTTTTGGTCTCAAGCCAGTCAGTCGCCTACACCTGCCCCTGCCTGGTGTGTGTCTCCCGTTGTGCTATATCTGGATTGCGGGGTTCATAAGAGCATTACACAGAGCAGAGCAAGATTACCGTGTCGGAGAATTTCCAGCCCCTGCTACTGGGCTTCTTGTGTAAAGGAGGCACACTCATCTCTTCCGTGTAGCCAATCACGTTGCCCGTTACAGTCCGGGGAGACAAGGTTGCCAATACAGAAGCTATCATTCGCGGAGGCTAAAATTTGCTTTTTCATTTCTACGTTGCTTGGTGATGTGTTCTTTGGGGGTGAAACGCGATACTTAGGCATGCTTGCCCAAGGCAATTAAAGGCGAGACAAGAAAGCCCTCACGTGCAGCGAAGAAAATGGCTTGAAAGCAATACTGTTTCGTCATTTGGGGTCTGACTCTGCTCGCGTCATCCTCGGGGTGGCGCTATTGTCTCGTCTCGGCTGGAATACTTCTGATGACAAGCGCCACAGATATGTAGGAACCAGGCTACCAAGCCAGGGGAAATGGTGGCACGGCATGGGATTGCGGCTCACCAGCGTCTGGGTGACCTCAGTCGAGACTATCACGGTTGGCCTGGCACGATCCATTGAAGGTGTCATGGTGGTGTTATTGCATCTTTGGCCCATCTGACTACTCTGACTGTTAGGCTAGGCAAGGGGGGCAACTGTAGACGTGTCGGCCATATCCGAACGAGGAAAGCTTATTTTGGCACAAGTGAGACTCCTTGCACAGGGGGCGTTGCGTGGCAGTCAGACTCCTGAGACATATTAAGTCGAATACAGTGCAGGCCTACTAGGCACACGCCAGATACCGAAGCTGCCGGTGAGTACTTACTGACTACTTACGTACAGCTTCTCAGACATTGCGCACAGGAGGCAGAGATCAACAACATGGCGAACTAAGCCCTGTACGGCCGATCTCGTACCCCGTTCCTCGATGTGTAACGTTACACCTTTCGCCCTATAGGGCGATGCTCATCCGGTGTCTCACTTGCTGATTAAGAAGAAAAGGTTAAAAAGCAAATCACCATAGAAAAGTTCAAGTGGTGAGAAGAGCTACCAGCGAATCAGGGACGTGTATTCTGGTCTTCGAAGCCGGTGTGATGGAAAGGTAAGTTTTGAGAGATTGCAACCTTGAGCTCAAACCCAATGGACACACTGATACATTGATGGGCAAACGACGTATCGCTTTTTTTTTTTTTTTTTTTTTTTTTTTTACCTCAACTAACGCAATGAATGGGCCTCACTCAGCTGGGACATTCAGAGTCGTCACGACCAGGCTGGGAGATCCTGTTGCCCTTTCTGGAAGTTCTCGCATATGCACGGGGGAAGCCCGGCGTGTAAGCTCCGCCAGGCATCTGAGATTTTGAAAAGGCTGGCAAGTATTTTTGACGATGACGCTGACTCTGACCGTGCCCTCCCCTAAGCAGGCCGAGACAGCGATGCGAGGTCTACTGTATTTGGAATGCTGTAACCATCACGCGTATCGAGATGGGTATCCACGGTAAGCAGTGTATTGCTGTGTGTGTGTTGTGTGTGTCAGACAGAGGCAAGAACTAAAATAGAATTCGATGGTTACACTGCCTGTGGAGTGGAAGATCCGGGGTCACAATATAAACTTCGACCCAAGGCAACAACAGTGTGCACAATAAGCCAACCAACTAGCCCCCTTTTACTTTCCGCTCCTTTCTTTTCCGGCCCTGGAGGATGTACGGAGATGCAGCCGATTGGCAGCCAAGCGTTCGGAAGATTTGTGACACGCAGCCCGTTCGAATCATGTCTAGAGGAAGAGGCACCCGCGAGCGCCGCAGCTGACGCCGCGCGTGCATGCTTCCGTACTATAGCGTAGCTCCTCCCTCCCTTCCGCCTTCTCCTGCTTGCCTGCCCACGCCCGCCCCGCCTCCCTTCTTTTCCTTAGTACCCCCTTCTGGCGGTGATGCAGGGCCAGCAGCGGCCGACTGCTACTCAGTGGCATTGAAACAGGCGGAGGGTCTCAGCACGACACCTCAGAGAGCACGTAGAACATTCGACGGGTGACACGGGATGCCAGCCGCGGGGGTGCCAGCCTGACCCCATATTCGCCCCCTTCCACTTCTCAAACCCCCCACAAGAAGCTCCATCATCACCCAAGTAACCACGTGAAGCCCTCAAGGAAGGCGGGGACAAGTGTGTACGGATGAGTGTCTGTGGCTGGGGAGAGAGACGCCAGCGAAGGCAAACTTCTGTACCAATCAGACGAGGCTCTTTCGCAGGCAGACCGCCGTGCACCACCACACCTTCCCCCTGGCGTCCGTGTCGAACCAGGAGTTGGGGCGGCGTTGGTACTCTTGGTAGCCGCGTCGGATGTACCAGTCTTGGTTTGTGATCTGGGACTTTTCAGTAGTTGCGTCCGAAGAGGAAGAGAAAATAACATCAGAAGAGGATTAACAGGAAGACATGGTTTCGGGGAAGAGTAGGTCTTTGTTGGCTGCGTGCTGGTAGGCATACCACGTGATTTGGAAAGGAGTTGAGGTGGAGAAGGAAAAGGGGGACCGAAGGTGTAGGCGAGGAAGAGTACCGACACCGGGGACAGAGAAGCGAGCGTAGGGTCGGAAAAGATGGTTGTCAGGAGAGAGAAATGAGGAGGAAATAAATTTGACTAACCTTTTGAAGCGGGCGCTTCAGGGCGATGCGCCGCGGGCTGTCGACAGCGACGTCTTCGTTGGATATGGTGTCGAGGGTCATTGTCTTGGCTCCGAAGTCTTCGACTGCCATCCTGGTCGTCCACGATGGTGAGTACGATTCCTTGTCGGGCGTTCTTGAACAACATGATGAAGGATGATGGGCTCAGTCAACTCGGTAGCAAGCTTGTGCTGCTTGACCCCTTTTCTCGCCTCACCCCCCTGTCCCGGGGGCCCAATCGAGTACGCTGGATAGGGTCTCATGGGTGGCATGATTGGATCAAGACGCCAATCTCGAGAGAACTGGAAGACACTCCTCACAAGTAAAGAAGGGGGGGAGAGAGATGAGGAGAACAACCCGGGACCGACGAAAAAGAAGATCACTTACCGTTCACACTCCGCCACCGCCGCCCCGCCGATCCCCACCCCCTGCATCGCCCCCGACACGTAGAACGTCGTCAGCGAGAAGATGCCGTCGGCGGCCGACGTCTGGAGCGAGGGGTCGTGGTGCCAGCCGTCGAGGGAGATGTGGCCCACGGGCACGAAGAAGGCGTTGTTCTCGTTCTCTCCGTCGTCGGTGGCGGCGATGTCCGGGTACACCGTGTGCGGCCGGCCCAGGATGGTGCGGCTCGTGTCCCGTAGCGGCGACGCCTCGCTGGGGAACTGGGCTTTGTGGGCGGCGAGGCGGGTGGGGGTTTCGGGGTGGGTGGGGGAGAGGACCTGAAAGGGGGGATGGGGTTAGTCGTTGGAGTGGTTCGAGGGACAATAGGGGTCACACGGGGCATAGTGGCGTCGCCAGACTCGAAATGGAGGCCATGTGTGTCGAGGAGAATAGGGAGACAGTGAAGAAGACGCAAGCGAACAAGCGCAGTCAGTCGTCACTCACGATCCAGTGCAGCCCGATCTTGCTTTCCCGCTGCAGCGGCCGCCAGCCCTCGGCGCCGTCTTGTTTCCAACCACATGCCACCCGCTGCAGCCGCATCCGCTCGACATGATCCGGGGAGTCGGGGTCCCACGGCACGAGGATGATGGACGGTCTCCCGCCGGGCGGCGTGGCGCTGCCTTGGGCACCGGTCACGTCAGGGGTGAGGACAGCAGTAGGAGCAGATGAAGGCACAGCCATTTTTTTTTTTGGCAACAGAGATGAAATGGCTTTTGAGAATAGAGGGGTCAGTGATTTGAAACAGTATCTCGAAGAAGGGGGGTATGTGGCTTACACGAGTTACCAATGACCGTACAATGCGACTATCAGGTAGTGGTCCAAGACTTTATATCTCTATAGCTTCATCGATACTCACCCAGCTAACACGAAATAGTGTAATGACGATGACACGTGTGGAGGCGGCTAGATCTGCTTGCATGACTCATCCGGCTTCGGCAATGGCCGCAAAGGCGCAAACGACACGACAATTGACATGTCACGTGATAGTGGACACTGACTAGGCCCCTATTAGCTCAGGGGTTTCTCTCGTCTCCCAGGGGCATCCATCACGATTCGTGTTTTTTTTTTTCCCTACGTTGGGATGACGTTTTGAGGGGTACAGGAAAGATATATAGCTGTGTCGGCCATCTTGGATTGTCGGAGTCGGGATCCGGTAAGAGTGGAATGGAGCTCGGCTTTCGGCTCAGCATCAAAGCCGGCCGGGTCAGTCTTGCCGAAGAGATAACAGCCAATCCGAGAGTCGTACCATCAATGTGGTTTCTTCTAGCCAGTCTCGAGGGCGCTTGTCGTGGATTGGTTGTTCCCAAGAAGTCCAATTGGGCAACCCATGGAGAGAGCTGCCTGGAGAAATAAACCAGTTGCTGCCGTGATTGCTTTGTGAGAGACACCACCTGAAAGAAGAGAGGCAGCAACATCATCTGCGAGATTTTGGCTCACGACAATCGTAACTTGGAGAGCATAGCCTACCTACGTAGCTGGGATGTGTCTGAAATTTTTGGATATGATTGCTAATATGCATGGTACAGGTCAAAGGGAAAAGGAAAGGAAACAACTCCTGTGCAATTATTTCATGCCGAATGGGAGCACGTATCACGCAGCAACTATTGCAGACGATGGTGGTATCACCGGTGACCAGCTACAAGATAGAAGAGTCGGCCGGGAAGAAGGGAAACTGAAGTGAAAAAGAAAAAGGATAAAAAAGAAACAAATTCCCCTCAGAAGATCAGAAACTGGAGGTTTCCGACCTTTTTTACAGATGACACCGAGAATATGTTCCTTAGCGACTCGAACCCGATACCGCCAGGAGAATAAAGCCAAATTCCCCTTGATACCAACTGAACCAAACTGCGCAAGTGAAATGACTTCAAACAATGGAATTGGCCATTGCTGGGAAATTCTTCTGTAGTTGCCATCTATTAGGTCTCCTACGTGCAATTGGAACCCCACTAGGTAAGGTACACAGGTAAATCTACATCTACAGCTACAGCTACAACTACGGGTACAAGTGCAGCTCCAGGTAAGTATCTAGCAGTGAAGAGACCGTGACTGGGACTCGCTAGCACGCCCTGCCCACTGAAGCACCCTCTTGATGCCACTGCACCGACCAAGTAGTGACAGGTTACGAGCCCTGAGCAGCCAACCTGGCCTGCTCCTTCTGCCGCTTCAGCTCCCTCCGCTTAGCACCCGCAGCTGGACCAGCCACCGTTCCCATGAGTACTGCAAACACCCCATTCGTCAGTCATCCCATCCCATCTGAATTCAACAAAAGACGTCACAGGAGTGGACACTTACTGTCCCAATAGCGAAAAGAACTGGAGTAGTTGCCAATGAAGTACCGATGATGGTCATCGTGCCAGTCGGCCCCGCCCCAGAACGGCAGCACATGACGCAGGCTCCAGGGGAAGTCGTACCCCGAGTGCGCGTCGATGGCCTGGAACTGGCGGAACACGACCCAGATCAGCACGGTCCAGAGGTGGACGTTGCCCGTCAGCGCCCCGTACAGGATGGGCGACCCGATGGTGCCCACGCCCAGCATGACCGTCTCGACGGGGCTGGCGTACTCGGCCGCCATGCCGAAGGGGGCCGAGTACTGGTGGTGCACGCGGTGCACCTTCCGGTACATGGGTCCCCAGTGCAGCAGCCGGTGGATCCAGTAGTGGTACGCGTCCTCAATCACAAAAAAGACGGCGATCTGGCCCGCGATGGTGGGCCAGGCCGGGAAGGGCACCGCGACGCTGAGTCCGAAGAGCTCGCAGACCGGGTGGAAGCCCACCATGAGCGGGATCTCGGCGAAGACGTGCAGCAGCAGGATGTATTTCACGCACTCCCACTGCTGGGCCGCCGTGGGCTGCTTGCCGGCGCCCTGGATCTTGTAGCGGCCGAAGACGGAGGGCAGGGCGTCGGCGACGATCCACGGCAGGTTGCGGCCGAAGTAGACGAGCTCGTGGGACCAGAAGGCCAGCAGGCCCGTCGCGACGATGGAGTTTTGCCAGTAGGCGTAGTGCGCCCACCAGTACTGCTCCAGCGTGGAGAACTCGGGGCGGTGGGTGGCGGCGTACGAGACGAGGCCGGTGAAGGTTGTGGGGGCGGTGCCGTCGACGTTGAAGCCCATGGAGGGCGTCGTGCTACATGACCGAGAGGGGGGCATATGTCAGCAAAGCAAATGCAGGTACGTGGGGTGGGAAAAGCTTGGAGAACACTGCGACTTACAAGTTGGACGCCATTGGGTAGGGGGAAAAGGCAGTTCGGACTGCAATTAGAGAGTGCGATGCAGTTAATTCGAACCAAGAGGAGACGCAAGAAAGGAATAGAGGAAAGAAAGATGTTTCTTCTGTGTCCTCAATGCCCAATTCGACATGAAGAAAATATATCATTATTTGTCTATCTAACGGTCGATGCCCCTACCTTCAATACGAATACGAAAAACCGACAGGGGGGTTTGTCCGACACAATTTCGGTGCCGGGCCATGGGAAGCGATTGGACGGGAGTGGAGCATGGCCTGACCCGGGAAGACCGTTTCCGGGCGGGATCTGACAGGTGCTGCAGCTTGCCCAAGGGAGTAAGTAGTACGTAGTACGTACTCCTTGGCCCCTGAGCTACTCCAGACTAGGGGCCTGATTAGTCTACTGTCGGTTATTCGTGTGCGACGTAGGACTGACTACCCGATATGCTGAAGAGATCGCCACCAACAAGAAAAGGGCTGGATGATTAATTGCATATGCATAATTATCTGGCATGGACTGGCCCGACTTGCCGGCATGGTCTGATGGAGGCAACATGGACTCGGCAGATTCATACAAATTCTGTCGATATTCTTCACAAACCATGGAAATTGTCACTATGAACTCGCCAGCGTTCCTTCTCACCAGATTAAATGCATCATCTTGCTGGTGATTAATTCGAAAACGACAAGACTGGTTGTTGGGGAACCACGTTTCGGTCTGCATTGCGCTTGCCTCAAGAACACAAAATTCCCAAACAATCATGTCTAGCGCATGGATAGCTTGCACACTTGGGAGATAGCTATATGGAACTAAAGATATCATGGCAGGTGCATTGCTGTTTCCGCCGGAGAGCCTTGGTGTGAATCGAAAAAAGAAGGAGAAGGAAAGAACACCTCACCAACCTGGGTTCGGGAATTCTCAGTCATGTGGCAACAACAAACAACTTTGAGCTCCGCCAATTCAATCACGACATCATAGCAGGCCCAAAGACAACCCGGCCGTCTCTCATCTCCAATCCATCACCATTCCGTATCCCAGACGCTCCATCTTCATCCCGCACCATCACTGCTGCGACCACGACTTCTCCCTATTACTGAAGCCAACACCCAATGGCCAACGTCTACATCCACAAAGACGACGAGCACGCCAGAATGCACTTCACACTCAGTAACGAGGTCATGCTCGTCTTTATCTTGACCTTTACTTTCCTGGTTGGCGCCACCACCTACATCGTTGCCTTTTTCGTGGCAAAGTCCACTTATCGCCGCGGCCGTTTCGGATGTGTCCATGGCGAATACTGCATCTACTGCGCCGCGGAGCGACCCAGCCGCCGCGTGGCCGGTGCCATGGCCGGCGCCCTGGGCGCAACCATGACCGCTCGGGCCAAGACGCTGGCGGCCGCTGAACCTCCCGACTTCGAGGCCATCAAATACGCGGCGGTCGAAGGGGCAAAGTACACGGCCATAGCGGAGGAGTTCCTGGACAGCAGCACCGAGACCAGCGACGATGAGGAGGCTTGCGAGTCGCCTTCTTCTCCGGGGGTGTTTGGGCGTTTGTCATGGTTGCAATACGCCATGCCTGGGGGGGATTGTTGGACGGGTCAGTGAGAAGGGGCAGGTGACGGGATCTGCATAAGCTTATGGTTGGAGGTCTTATTCTAGCGCAGCACCGAATGAGCAAGGTATTAGGTCTATTTTTACGATCATTCGAAGACAAATCAAAACACGGCATTAATCACCTGGATGTTTGTGTATTCGAGTAATGAGGCATGCATATACCGTGGTTATCCTAGTGACGTAATGTTGTCCCTGATTACTCCATTCCAAGCCCGACACAGGCTAAACTCATGTAAGGGAATGTCGGTGCCTGTTTCAAGTCAGATGTAATATCGCAGTGCGCAGACGGGGAGCCCCTGGGGTTCCTGGCGCACCACAATTGGGACATAATTTACAAAGACGCCATGGACGGCTTCATGGGTTCCATGTACCTCTTTCGCTTCTCCCCGCAGTTCTCAGTCCTGGTCCCGTTGGCGACGGCTTTTGCAGACTACCTTCCCCCCAAGCTGGCCATCTTGTTTCGGGAACTGAAAGAGACTATACCGGCGCATATCAAGCGAGCTACCGAGAACCGGCAAGCTGGGACCATGACCATCTTCTCCGAGCTTCTTGACTCGGATCTGCCCGAGTCGGAAAAGACCGTTTTCCGTTTCACCGGGGACGACTTCTCGCTTACGGCCGGGGGCACAGAGACCACCGCTATGGTCCTAACCAAAGTCGGCTACTATCTCCTCACGCAGCCTCAGGTACGGGCTCGGCATGTGCACGTCCTCGAAGGCGCCCAGCAGCAAATGGAAGGCGAAAACCCCCTCTCCTGGGCCTCTTTAGAGCAGATTCCGTACCTGTACGGCGTCGTGAACGAGACCCTCCGCCTCAGCTACGGGATCTGTTGTCGTCTGGTCCGCATCGCGCGGACGGAGGACTTGGTCTACTACCAGAAGGAGGGTCTCGAGTACTTCATTCCGCGCGGGACGCCCATCGGCATGAGCTCATACCTCACGCACCACGACGAAGACATTTTCCCGGATTCGTATGAGTTCTTGCCGGAGCGCTGGATTATGCCGAAGGGTGAAAGGAACACCGCTTTGGAGAAGCACCTCGTGCCGTTTGGGAAAGGCAGCCGGATCTGTTTGGGGATGAAGTAAGTAACTTTCCTTCCACTCTCCTGTTGATCGCTAGGTCAAGATGTGCTAATCGCATCGTGAATATTGGAATATGTAGCTTGGCTTTGTGCGAGATTTATCTCGGGACCGCCGCAGTCGTCTTACGCGTCATGCCAAGGATGAGGCTCGATGGCGACTGCAGTGAGGCAATGAAGTTTGACCACGAGGTCATGGTGCCCCGGCCGAAAAAGGGTGCACACCCCGTCACAGTTGTAATATCTTGAAAAGGAGTTCCGCTTCGGCGCGAAACCTGTCTTTTTAGGCCCGTAGTCGTGAAGCCAATCCACATGATCTCTCCGACATCTCCACAGGATTGGTGCCGTAATCCCGCGTGTTATTCCCATTGGGCGGTTCGGCTCGTGCCGCCTCAAAGGGGGTTAGCGCCGCGGGATGATTCATAGTGAATGCGGCATGATCCATTGTGCGACCGACAATCTTCAAGCTGAGTAACTAGCTGCATAGTGGCAGCATATAAAAAGAACCACGACTGTTCATGAAAACTTAAATAATTCCCAGGATTCATTGGAATAAACGCGCAAACATCACCCTCATAATGCCGTACCCCCTAACCCTCAAGCCCAAGCCGGCCTACGTCGACCTCGACGCCGACTTCCAACCGCTGCCCAAGCACGGCCACCTCACCCGGCACCACGAGGAGTACGCCGCCGTCCGGCCGGCCATCGACCTCATGTACGACCGGATCTGGGCCCTGCCCGACTTCGACGCGTTCCGCCAGGTCGGCCGCGGCGCGGACGCGGCTGTGCCGCACGGCGGGCCGGACCGGGCCCGCGATGTCGTGACGGAGGTTTTGCGCTTCCCGGCGCGCGACGGGTGCGGGGTGGAACTGAAGGTGTATAAGTCGCCGAAGGTGCGGGAGGGGGCGGGGTTGATGTTGCGGATGCATGGGGGAGGTGAGCTATCTATCAGATCTGTCTATGGAATCTTTCTCTAGGCGTTACTGTGCCCGAGGTTTCCAGCTAATATTGGCTTTTGATACAGGCTGGTGCGTCGGGGATCATGAAGCCGATGGGGCGGAGAACGTCTATGCCGCCGCTCGGCACGATATCGTCGTTGTCAGTGTTGACTACCGTTTGTACGTTGTCATTGACGGATTCTAGCATGGTGGCTGCTGATATAGTGACAGGGCACCTGAGCACCCTGCTCCCCAGGCACTACATGACAGCTTCGACGCGTTGTTATGGGTAAGTTGGGAGCTGATGCCACGGAAGCAGGGAGATGTCTAAGGAGAGATTAGTGAACTAACAAGATGAATTAGTGCAAAGAAAACGCCGAAAAGCTCGGGATCAACCCGGAGAAGATCATAGTAGCCGGCAACAGCGCCGGCGGCAACCTCGTGAGTTTTACCTTTATACTCTCTCCTGTCTCCGTACCGGTTTAGAATGTAAATATCTAGGTAACTTACATTAACATGAGCGATCAGGCTGCGATGGTCGCCATCGAGGCGAGGAACCAGGGCATCACCGGCATCGTGGCCCAGGTTCTGCACTTCCCCCAGGTGTGCCACCCCAAGTTCTTCCCCAAGGACCGGTACGAGTTCGGGAGCTACATCCAGAACGCGCATGCGAGCGTCTTGAATCTCGCTATGGACGAGTGCTTCCTTGACGCTTACGTGCCGGACACCGATGCGCCGGATGCCAGGAAGCATTGGCCGTTGCTGGCGGAGTCGCATCGGGACCTCCCTCCAGCGCGTACGCCTTCTCCCTATCTACTTTCTCTCATGTTACGCCTTACTGACGCCGCTATACTTGCAGTCATACAATGCGGCGGCAATGATGTGCTCCGCGACGACGCCTTTGCCTACGCCGAAGCGCTCGAGGCGGCGGGCGTGGACGTGGAGATGCATGCGTATCCCGGACTGCCGCATTGCTTCGCCATGGTCGTCCCGACGCTGTCGGAAACGCAGGAGTTTTACAAGAGATATGACTCTTTTCTGGATAAGCATGCGGGACAGCTTACGGATGTGTGACGAACATAATATACATAGCTGGGGAGCGGATTGGTTGGAAATGGCAGTCGACGAGAGATGATACATCCACTCTTTCCACGGTCACGACGCAAAACGCTGCAGGGGGCACTTGTGTACGGACAGAACGCGCTCGCGGGTCTGAAAATATGGTGATGCCAAGGGGACGGAATTCTACGGGCGTTACTTCGGGATGTTATTTCATTGGGTTTAATGAAGTCATTTTTCTCAACTTGATGACACTATTGGTTGAACTTTACAGGGGCATCTTTCCATTGAAGCGACGGATCAGCACATTTCTGTCTTGTCATTGGCCCGTTGCACCAACTGTTTCTTGGCTTCTTTGAGGGTGGATGCGTGATTGTGACCTCACGCTTATACTGCGCCGCTGGCATACATGGCGGCCCCCTCAAAACACGGGTAACACGGGTCGCCTCCAACCAACGTCAACCAACGTCCACTACGGGGTTCATTGCGGTGGTGTGTTTCCTCATCCCCATCTTCCATCCATCATCAACCCAAGGAAACACAAATCAGTCATCATGGCCACCAGTAACCGTGTACCCAGTCCCGTGGGCTCTATTGTGCCAAGGGCGACGCCTACTTCCGCTTGCGCAGGCAGCGGTATGTCGCTGCAGAAGCCACCGCCGTGGTCGAAAGCCAAGGTGGGCCAGAAGATCACCATCGGCTGGAATGGCGGCCCTGTCGGCAGTGATCCAGACCAGAAAACTACGGCGGCCTGGAAAGCCTACCTAGCCCGCAGCGAGGATCCCAAAAGCCCCAATACGACAATATTCGGTACGCCAATATTACCACATACCTTGTCCACAGAACAGACCCTAACGCAGGCTCACAGACACCAAGACATTCGTAGCCGGCGACGCCGGCTGGGATCCCGAGGAACGCTGCGGGGGCAGCCAGATGGAGTACGAATGGACCATACCCGCCGACTTGCTGCCCGATAATGTCACCGCCATCTACCGCTACCTGCTCGTCAAGGAGAGCGAGGACGGCCAGCCATCCCCGACAGAGAGCGTGCCACTGCCCTCGACGTCCATCGGCGGCTACTTCTCCATCCTGCCGGCCACGGCCTCGATCTGGGTCTCACCGACGCCCACGCCCGCGCCAGGGCTGTCGCCCGGGGAAAAGGCGGGCATAGGCGTGGGCGTGGGCGTCGGGGCTCTGTCCTGCCTGGCGGCCGGGGTCTACTTTTTGCGGCGGCGGCGGCGGCGGCGGCGTATTAATGGTCGCCGAACCCCCACGAAACAGGAAATGTCGCAAATGTCGCCGGCGGACGCGGACGAGGGACAGGTACGGTGGGACAAGGCGGAGCTGGACGCGGGGAGGGAGCTGGAAATGCAGCGGCAGAGGCAGCGAGCCCTGGAGGCGGACGGTCGGCCGCTGGCGGAGCTGACGGCGGAGACCGCTCAGGGGCGTAACTACCGACCACAGGGGGAACCGGTCGAGTTGCCTGGAAGTAATGTGGTATAGCCTCTTATCGAGCAAAGGCCTTGGCGATATAGAGGTGATCAGGCGAGGGGCAAGTGTACTCGATAAATATAAGACGTAACAACGCTTAGTGGTGATTGGGCAAAGGGGGACGGATGGTGATGATAAGGCGCGAGTGTCTGCTGGTGGACGATAATGCGCGGAGCGGCGGCCCGAGAGTCTTGCATGGCTTTTCATTGTGTTCAGGATTGACTGGACAGCTGATGGGAGCGTAATTAATTGCCTTCGCATCATTGGCTAGGGGCGTCAGTCATTGCTCGGTGTTTCTCGAAAGTGCACATTTGATGCCACATTGACCCCCGACCCCCTGGCAGTGCGGCGCCCAGCTGAAAATGATCCAGACATCCAGGTATCTTCGTTCCCATTGAACCCCCGCCCCAGCAACTTTGTTCTCTCCTCTTCTCCTCTTCGCCCGCCCTTCCATCGACCCCAAGAACTCATATTGCAGCTACCATGTCTGGAGGCCCTGGAGGTGGTATGCCTGAGTGCACCGGTGGGGAGTCACCATACTTGTGGCATCCCCAAGAAGGCTCGACATGCCAAGCCGGGAATGAGACCACGCTCGTGTGGTCTGGTGGATATACGGGCGAGGATAGGAATACTCGGGCTCTCTGGAGCGCCTACCTGGTCAAAAGCAAAGCCGCTTACCTTGAAAACACAACAGTGTTTGGTAAGCAGAGACAGATTCTCTACCTGAGCTTTCGGTATAGAAGCAACTCTCTGATCTGATTATACCCAACAGATAGCAATTGGTTTCAATACGGCAACCCCGACTGGACTCCGGCCGACCAATGCAAACACACCCAGATAGAGTACAACTGGACCATACCTGCCAACCTCACGTCCGAGGTGGCCCAGTACCGGTACCTCTTTGTCATGGTTAGCTCGTACGTGCGCGGCGCGGCATCGACACCAAGCCGGACCGAGTTGCCGTCGACGTCGACCGGCGCGTGGTTCATCGTTATGCCGACAACGACAAGTTTTGCCAACGCAACAGCAGCATCAACGCCACCAACTTCGCCCAGCACCTATCCGACAACCGACCCCACGGCCGAGACCGAGCCCGAGCTCATCCCAGGAGGGCTTTCAACGGGAGGAAAAGCAGGCATAGGCGTCGGCGTGTCACTCGGTGTCATATCTTTCCTGGTAGCTGTCATCTTTTTGTGGTTTAGGCGAGGTGCTCGAGGGCGCGAGTTTAGGGGCCGTGTGGCAGAAGAGAGCCAGGAGAGGTATGATAAGGCGGAATTAGACTCGGGAGGGCAGGAGAAGAACAACAATCAGCAGCAGACTCCCGAGGCAGACGGCAGGCCACTATCCGAGCTGACGGCTCGGCCTGTGGAGAAGATGCCTCCGCCTCAGGATCCCATCGAGTTACCCACCGAGTTACCTGGGTCCGGGCGTGATCCATAGCTCATCATTCAGTAGCGGTATCTTCTAGAATGTTATCTTGTTGGTAATAGTGAATAATGTGACCTTATATTGATGGATCCGTACTGTAGTTGTTTCTATTCAAGTAAATTGGCTACGCACCGTGATGTCTTCATCACCCCGGCTGGTCATGCTAGGATTCAATGACATGACGAAGAACCCTTGTAGCCCTTGAAGGGACACATGACAGGTCCGTCTTCTCCACACCACTTCCGTTTCCATATCAAACCCCGCGGCCTGTCAGCAAGACGCAAGAGGCAAGTCCACACGGCGGGTCTGACTGAGACACCATGCGAAATCACGATCATTGGAACGCCTAATCGGCGTTACGATCGTGGGACGACCCTTATGATATGATCTCTACCGTCTGATACTTATGCCGCTGCCTTCGCCCACATCTCGCGACGAGACGAGGCCGGCTCTTGGGACCTATCACAGCATCCTCATCACGTAAGCCCCGACACGGCGAGAGCCTCAAAAGGGGCCAAGCCCCCATGGAAAACGAACCACTCCTGCGAGCTATCCTCGAACGAGGAAGTCCTGACCGCAAATGCTGTTCCATCGTGGCCTCGGCGTTCTGTGCCAAAGAGACGATCGCGTGGTCCTCTTGAGTGTTCGCCCCTTTGGGGCTGTTCGTCCCAAGATTCCCAAGCACGGATCCACTCGGATCTGTTCCCTTCCTGCCTTTTCATATCTCTCTGAAGTTCAGACGATGAGGGTTCGTTCTCCACTCTCCAGGCTCCCCTCCACCAAGAACTGCTGAACTGGGGATGAAGCACAAAGAGAGTTCCTGCGTGCATGAGATCGCCTCCTCATTGCATGCCGTTGCTAAGCTTAAAAGGACACACTCTCTCACACTTTCAGAGTCCCTTCCCCTCAACTCCGGGACCCTGACCTTGCCCTAACCCTCGCCCCCCTTTTTCATTCCATCAAGACAAGACATGAACCCCGGACCCCGGATTCCGACCCCGGATCGACCCCGACGTCCGTGCATTCTGCTGTAGCATCCAAGCAACCACATGGGGAACCACGAATAATGGTGTTAGCTTGACGTTTATTGGCACTTGACTTTGGTATCTCCGCAATCTTTTTCTTTGGTACATGTAGCCCGCACATGGGACGCACGGGCGAAACGCACAACCCCCTACCCCGGCATCTCCCCAGCACCCCCGCACAGTTTTCAAACTTCCGGTCTAAGGTTTCCAAAGTTCAGCTTCCACATGTTCGCCATGTTCGGGGGTGGAGACCTTTCGAGGTACATAGACCAGACAGGTCAGTATTCCAGTGCACAGGAAGGGGAGCGAGGGTAGTGAGGAATGAGAACCCAAGAAGAAGCCGAAGAAGTAAAAGTAGGGGACTGGCCGGGGGGCGGGGGTAGTTATGAGGCAAGGAGATCAAATGAGGAGAAACAAAGGAAAACGAACAGACGACCGTTGAAAGAACCTCTCGAAACGCGGCGTCAAAGTTCATGGTCGGCCGGGGAGTTGAAACAACCAACAGACGCAGCTCAAGCAGGCGGCCCGAGGTTTCAAGACATAAAGTTATTCGCCATGGACTCAGGGTTCTCAGCAAAAGCTCTTTGCCTCGGGAGGAAACCACTTCGTTTCGGGACGCAGGTGAAGCGAGTGTTGGCCGAAGGACACACTGACTGACACACGGTACACTATCACTGCCAGATAGTTGGTGGCAGGGCTTCGTTAGCTTCTCAATCTGTCTCTTCGAGATGAAGTATGCGAAGTGTTCACAGGGGTCACGAGAGTCGAAATCATCAAGGTTTTGCCACTTTGTGTATTTTACGTGTTTTTTGTCTGCCAGTACAGTGATTCCTTGCAGTCTGAAAACCATGGCAGTGGAGAGCCTATGGCAACGAGCAGCAATTCGCAGACCCATCCATGTATGCCCGTGGCAGGTCTCTTCGTTTGGTTTGCGATATTAAGACAGTTCGCAGAAGTTCAATCGCAACATGACAAGAGAGCGTCAAACCCTCCAGCTGCCTGGCTCATATATCATCTTGACACACCACGCACGCGCCAGGAGCACCCGGCGCGGCTGACACCCCATTTCCCCCTCAGCCCCGTTCCGCACCACACAGGAAGTCTTGCAGCCATATTTCAGGTATCTGCAGACAGCTGTGCAAGAGCAAGAGTAATGTACTCTTGTGTGCTGGCGACTAAAATCGCCAGACTTGATTGGGGGTACTCCGAGCTTCAAAAAAAACATCTCGTGAGTGTCCCCCTCTTTCCGTCGCTGATGTATGTCTAATAACATTCGAGCGTGTCTCATAATATTCGAGCGTTGCAGGTGTTGAAGTGATGTTGATGGCGATGTGCTTCATCAGTATCGTCCAAGCCCCAATATTGGGTAGAACGCCGCGAGCGAGAAAATGGTACGCAACGAAAATATGTGCGTGCCATCCGTGCGACCAATAGCAGGTGCATTGAGAACAATTAATGAAAAAAGCGAATCCTGTCGGAGCAGTCGAAAACTTGCGCTGGGCGAGGTGACGTAGCTGGTGAATAGGTATCGTATGTCGTTAAAAAGAGTAGAAAATGTTGAAATCCAAGTGTGCCGTACGCCGTGCCATATTCCACCTCAGGTGCTACGCAATCGCGACCTGGCCGGCCCATGCCGTGTTGTTTGGTACAACGAAATCAAACCATAATAGGTCGCTATGCGTGGTATCATCAAAAAAGCAAAACACAGAAATAACAAAAAAAACTTTTGGCATGGAAGCAAGGCGAAAAGGCATCCCGCGAAGGACTGCATCGCGGGGGTTCGAATCGGAGACGGTTCGTTGCAATGCGTGCTGCATTCATTACTGCTCCGATCCGAAGTCCACAAAGCTCTCCCAGGCGCCTTCGTTCATGCCCATGCCGGGTGTACCCATACGGCTGAAGTCAAAGTCGCCATCGATGCCGCTGAAAGGATCCATGGGGGAGTAAAGGGCCGAATCGGGGCCGTAGTTGAGCGTCTGTTGGGGGGACTCGGGCCCGCCCTGAACATCGCTTAATTGGGCGGCATTCAGTGTGTCGAGCTTCAGGTCATCGTCAGGATGTTGGCCAAAGAGCTGGAAAGCAGATGGATTGGCGCCGCCGAAGAAGTGGGGCGCCATTGGATCGCTCATGTCAACATTGGCCATCATCTTTACTTCGTTGGGAAGCTCTGACGTGAAGATAGACGAAGAAGATTGGTGCAACTGAGGGTCGAGCGAAGGGAAGGCCTGAGCAGGGGTCTGGAACGGGGTGCTTCGCGACTCGGAAGTGTCCGTAGGCCCGGAGACAGGTGACAGCGCGGGAGGCGACGAGACGGCGTTGGAGGCGGTTGCGTGAGTGCTGACAGATGAGATGCGGCGGGTCATGTTTCCATACTGGTCGCCGTTGGTTGTTGGGGTGGCAGACTGGGTAGGAGATGTGGGCGAGAATTGCGAATTACCGTTGTTCATGAGCGGGCTCATGTACATGGACTGGTTGAGCTGCTGCTGGTAGGCACTGGCACTGGGGAACGACTCGCTGAACAGCTTGTTCACTTCGTTGTAGCGTACCATGGTAGCCATCGCTGCCTGCGTCGTGATGTAGGCATTGACTCGATGGTTCATGGCCGGCGAATTGGTCTGGAGGTGGGCAGTCAAGTACTTGTACTGGCGGGGCAGGTCATCCTCCTCCTCTTCGTACATCTCCTCCTTGATGACAATCTCTTCGGTGACCTTGAGGCCTCGACCCGTTCGGCGGCGGTGGATCTCCGACGCCATTCTCGCGGATTGCACACGAGCTTCCAGACTACGGTCGGCGCGTCTCGAAGCGGCGATGTATGCTCGCTCCTGGTTCTCCTCGTGAGAACGCTCAGTCTGTGGTCATCATGGTTAGCTAACAAGGCTCGAGGCCAATGCATGCGGGGAAAGCTTGCCTTCAAAGCCTTTGCAGGCGGTGCACGCTCGCCAGAAGGCATGTTTGCTGCTGAGGAGCTATCGTAGGATCGCTTAGGCATTTGATTGAATGGAGTCGAAAGTGAAGCTTGATTGCTTTTGGGTATTATGTTGGTAGTCTTGAATCACACGGCACGATCAACGAGATGAGACAGAGCAGGTCGAGCCGATATGTCGCTCTCGTATGGGCGTGTTGCGGCGGTTGGGTCGCTGCAGCGAGGCGGGGTACAGCGAGTATGACCAGGGAGACAGCACACCACAAGATGGAGAAAGTATATTTCTATCTGGATATCCTGCCGGTCTGCCTAAGAGGAAGGTGAAGGAAGAGATACGCTTCAGTCTTGGCAGCTTGGTCGATTGGGAGGTAGTCTTGGTCGCGTTGCTTGCTCAAGTTAACAGAACGGTAGACCGTGTTGCAGTGGCTAGGCGGCGGTGGCAGTGCGGGTGTGTATGTGTTTCTTGATTGAATTGTCGGTTTGTTGCTCAAGACGATTGATCTGGCATTGGTGGACAGAGACTTCTAGTAAAGTTCTGGGATTGGCGTTGGAATGCTGAGTGAGTAGAAGGATATTCTGTGAGAGGAAGGAATCAAGAGTTATCCGAAAGGGCAGACTGGCTCAGGGACCAAATCTATATATACAAAAGAGCAACTGGAAATGGCCCATCCCATTCACAAGCAACAAGCAGGCAATTGAGAGCAGAGGTACCGCCAATACAGCAGCGTTCCTCGCCTGAAAGCATGTCGTTTGAAAGTACTCAGCAACCAAACAGCTTTCGATCAACCGCAACGGCAGGGATCCCAGAGACTTTGATGCGGGAACTCCACGAGGGCACGATCGATCGAGATGAAGTCAGTCCGGGACCAATGGCAGAGCATGCTGGGGTCTGAGACGTTGCAAGGATCCGGTCGCAGAAGGCATCTGATAGAGCGCCAGGTAGCTCCGACTTGGGCTTAGCGACCTTTGGAGGCACTGAACCTAATTTTTCCCTCCTTCTCCAGTCTTTTTTCTTTCTTCCTGGGCGTTCCTTTTGCTCCGGCCGGATCCCCTCCCCCACCTACCTTCCCTTTGAGTCGACGGCGGATCTTTTATGTTTCCTTGTTACCTAAGAATGAGAACATACCCCCTCGGGTCGCAGGCTGCGCGAAGCGACGTGTGGGCGGGATGCATGCAATGTCGGTGACCTGTTCAAGAAGTTTCGCTGTGACGGCTGTACTGGACCTATCCTACGATATGTGTAGCAAATTATGAACCTGAAGCTGACAGAAACTATATCGCGAACTATGCAACTACCGTAGTGGTAGTTTTTCGAGGATCCAGCTCATGCCATACGAGTCTGACCATCGGGCCATCATCCCAATGCCGTCTCGAAGAGGTCTACCGTAATGCGGTATTGAAGTCTATTGCCCTGAGAGTTCCTCCTTGTCCCCGATGCCCAGGCAGGACCCCCATCCGCTGCGGGATGCGAGCGCCTTGATCTGATGCACGAGGACGATTCACTCATTTCCTGCCGAGGGGCGCTATCCGACGAGGTCAACGACAGCAGCCCCGACGATACTGCTCAATTGTTACCTCATTCTTCATTCATAGGTTCCACCCAGCCCACGGTTCGGTGGAAGATTGACGGCTTTACTAATAGAGGGGCATCTCCGGTCACAAAACCAGGCAGGAAACGAAGAGAACCCACCGGCAGCAACAAGTTTAGGCTGCGTTTGTGTGCATCAATATGTTAATCAGTGCTCCGCCCATCCAGCCCAGGTGCGCCAGGTATTCGCATGTTCGATTGCATGTCCCGCCTCATCCGAGCTGCAACAGAATGGATACAATTGCTTGGAATTGTTGTGGTTTCAATGAAGCATACCAATCAGCTGCTTGGTACGTATGAGGGGTGGTGCCTGGCAACGTATTCGTACCCCACAGACAGCAGAGCAGGGCATCCGACACCCTTAAAAGTGATGTGCATTGCACGACTCAAGATCAGTTCCTCAAACCTGAATTGAACAAGTGAATATATTTCCAGCGTCCACAGGCAAGCAGTGTATTACGGTCGCTTTGCGTGACTATCCCATATGTCCGGACCTTTCAAGTAGTGTAGAACCGTGTCCGTTTGCCGGCTTGCGATTGCGTAACTGCCACGCTTCCTGCCAGGCCTGCTGCCCACTAGCGAGTCACAGTGGGGAGTCCAGTAACATCCACCCAGCCCAGCAGCAGCAGCGGCGGCTATTGATGGATCCTACTACCAGACTTCAGCTATTGGATCTTCTGCAGCATCTGACCACTACGACAAGTACGAGATTCTAGCAGGGTAAAAGTGGTTGATCGCCAGAAGCTCAATTCTAAGGGTTCTGCTACCTGCCTAGCTGCCTGCTTCGAGGGGTTCGCATGCTGCCGGGCTGGAGCAAGCTCAAACTTTCTCATGTACTCAAGACTCAAGTGCTTATTTTCTGTAGGTGCTAGGCAGTTTTTGTTCAAGAGGACGGTGGAAGAAGTATACATAAGCGGAACCTCCGCATATCGTCCGCACTGATGCACCACTCCAAAGATTATCGGATCTGTGGCCCTGGCACACGGTGTAACTATTCATAAATGTGACAGAGTGACATGTCAATTCCCCGTGATCGTGTCGCACACGCGTAGCTCTCAGATGTTGCGCGCACGACAATAGCAACACCTTCACTGAGGAGACTGTCGACTCAATCCATTTAGCGTTGAGCTGTTCGCTTCAAGACTTTCCATGGATCTGATGCTGCAATGATTAAATGAGTCTGCAGAATGCGTTGCTGATACGATGAAGCGTTTGTTCGGCAATCTCACCATCATCTCCATGTTAAGCACATACCACTACATCCTTGGGCGCATGGGTTCATGGATGCTTCCAGTTCGAGAAGAGGAAAAAAAAATTAAGCGATGATAAGCGGAGAACACAACAGCCCGTAGTCCGAGCATGCGTCGCGAGCTACGCATGCAGCATGCCCGGCCTTCCAGGCACCCGACGGATTTTTATGTATTTGAAGTGGAAAGCCAACTACATAAACCATTGGCTGTGCAAAAGAATCTGCAGGAAAGTCCAGCTCAACATGAGCGCTGGCCGGGGGTGGATGGTCTAGAGCGAGTGCCAAGTTGAAGTTGTCACCCACACTGCTTTCGAGCTGACGTGCAGCCAGTGATAAGGGACTGCTCGGATTCGGTTACAGAAAGAAAAAGAAGGGTTCTCACGCATATTGTAAACAAGGGGACCAACCAACCAGAGGGAGCTCACCAACGTGCAGGCATGATTAGGCCGCAAGAGTCGGTCGTGAGATCCAGCTCCCCTATACGGAGTACCGTACCACGAAAACCATTGCTTGATGGGGCCAAACTAGCAGCAGCAAAAGGGAAACTCATGCGCAAGGGCAGATGCTAGTATTTTTTCCTTCTACATAACGACTCCAGGACGGAAGATTAAACTAGTCAACCCTCCCATACAGCTCAATATAACAAAATGACAATTACATTAATCAAACTCGATAATAAAAATAGATAGAATTTAAAAAAAAAAAAAAAAATTAAAACAGAGAATCCAATTACGAGTAGGACTATTTTTTTTAGACTTTTTCTAATTAAAAAATATATCGATTCTATGTACATAAAATGTAGGCTGCACCACTTGGAGGGTTGACTGGTTTAATTTTCCGACCGGGAGAACGATCAGCTCGCATTTCTCGATTCTGACGTCGTTCCCCCAGGGCGCGGCGCGATATGGACGGGGCGCATTGCGACAGCGCCAGCGGCACCAGTATGGGGCTGTGAAACAGTAGCGAGCCGCAAAGCGCCAAGCTCAGCAATACATAATAATGAATGGTATTCTGGAGAAAGCAAGTGTGGATGGCATTGTGGGCGGATACCACTTTCAAGTCCCGGTTCCTCTCAGCCCTGTTGCAGGAAAGGAATGGATTGAGTGTCTCCGGAGCAAATGAACCGGACCAAAGCGTCCGGCTGTCGACAAAACAAGATGAAGTCAAAAGGTACAAGGTGCTCTAACAATTTACTCGCCGGCCTTTTGTCCCGATTCGCCAATCAAGATCAAGCAAGCCGTATTACCCCTCAACCGCACGGCATTCTTGTGGCTTTGTAAGCACTCGCCACAGCAACGTCGGCATTCTCTGCAGTCTGAATTGTCCGTTGAACGAACTCCCTCCTCTAGTGTCTGGCGTCTGGCGGCGTCTGGCGCTGCATTCGGCTTCCAATTCGCAGAGATGTAAACAAGGCACTGGGTAAGGCTAGCAGCCACAGTCGCATTTCTCGCACTACCGCCGATCACTGCCCTAAAATGATCGATTCGCCTCCAAAAGAATCCCATGTTTTGGCACATGGCATTGTGGCCCGGTCCTGGTTTCCGGCCCCCCATAATATCCATCCTCTCTCGCATTTCGCATGCCGCACAGCTGGACGTGATGCTTGCCCGCATCTACCTGACGTCGCAACCACCAAATATCGGCGATCTCTCCGAACTATCTGCGGATAGAGTTGAGCATCTGGCCACCCTTTCTGAGATCTCTCAGCAAATGAGAAGCGTCCCAGTCTGTCGGAACGCTCCGGGGTCCATTGGCGAATGTAGCACGAAATAATTTCCTCATGGGGACAGTTTATTCCCGTCACCCAACCGCAGACCATATACGGTTGTCTTGACACACTAACAAACCGTGATTGCCAATTGTTGAAAACGGGATGTCTTCTCCTATAAGCCCCCTTCTTCTATTAGGCCGAGACCCCAGAGTTCCGACAAGACCCAAAGGAGTTACAAACTTGACAGCAGGCAGGCCACCTCTTCACCCTCATCTAAACTTGTTGTCGGGTAGGTACCTGGCAATCTCCTCCCGCTCGTACTCCTTTTCCAGCCTCAGGATACCGACCATAAAGCCCGTCACCCAAAGTTTTAAGATGCGCTTCCGAATGAATCTTTCCTTAGCGTGAGGAAACACGGATGGTCGCGGTCTGTTAGCTTGCTCTATCCGCTGAGGAGATCTGTTCCGAATCTGTTGCAAATCGTCCACAAATTCGTAGATTCGCGCTTCAATATCTCCTGCTAAACCAAGCTCGACGTGCTATGGCCGAATCAAGAGCACGCCGCAATGCCCGCATATTCATGGGTTCATGAGTCACATCGACATTTCTGCGGCAGATCTCGATACTGGGAACACGGCCTGGGCTAAGTACGAATAGAACCCTCGACGGTCCAAACGCTTGATGCTTAGCGTGCCGGTCAGAGCTGCCCGTCGCTTCACTACCCGCCACACTATACATATGCTTGTCTATCCACTAATCAATGGCTGATCTCCCGGCAATCACTGCAAGCTATTTGGCCGTAGCCAATGTTCCTGGGCGGCGACCCAAGAGCTGTCTCGGTCCACATTGATTAGGTAGCCAACCCGTGGCAACGGAACTCCAATGGCCTGTGCAACTCAACGGCCGGGCTACCGTTCCGAACAGGATGGCGTATGGGCGCTATCATGTCCACGTTTTACTTACCACAAACTTGCAATTTTATCGGTCTACAGTACGTTGGGACACCTGTATAGCGTGGGTTCCCCATTGTTGACGGCGGGTAGGGATCGGTCGTTTCGACAGCCTAACCCTCGAAGGTTACTCCCCAATGCTTTGGCAGATACGGACTTACGCCCATCACCCACCCAGCTTCCTTCAACACCCACGATCGCACTGTTCACTCCTCACGAACACGTCTATACCGCGTTATTGGCTATTCTGGCCTGAGAGGTTTGGCACTGAACTGCGGAGCGTCATGTCTGTAGAGCCCGGCGAGCAAGCATTGGCCATGCCCCTTGCCAAGACCCTGTTCGGCTCAAGTTTGCTTTTGGTCTTTTGTCCTGTTTGGCACAGAAGACCTCAATATAGCGTCGCTTTAGATGAGTCGCATTATCGGCTTATGTCTCGCCAGGCTGGCATTATAGTCCACCAAGCGACGCCGTTCTTTCATACGATGTTCTGCTTAATCTTCGATCCGCCCGATCTTTACAGGCGGCTAGGGTTCATGAGGTACTCGGCAAGCTGTCTACGGCATGAGGTATGAGAAAATTGACTCCCGGGTGAGTAGTGTCACGATCGGAAGGTCTCGTTTACCGCCAGCTCTATCGCCAAGGGTACGTCAATTAAGTTGGCAAGAGCAACATTCCGGACGTGTGTGGCTTGAAGTTTCTACCCGGCGACAACGGTACTCAAAATAGTCTGTCCCCACCAGGCGGCATTGGCCCTTCGATGCCATATAAAATCCGATTGCTGAAAGCCCATGCGAGCCGCGCCCATCAAATTTGTGTGCTTGCTTTTTCCCTCCCTCCTTCCCACGCCATTGCCTGGAGCTACATTAGCCTTGGCCAATAACGCCCGCCCTCTCCTTTCCTCCCGTCTCCGTGCGCCCAAGACAACAACAGTCAATGCATGCGTCCCGCCCAACCTGGATCATGTGGGGTCGCCCCAGATCGTCAGGTCGAGCAGCTGAGATCGCTTCGTGGTCGGCGTGCTCCCCTGCTTTGCTGGTCCTCATGTATATTAATTGGTTGATCCCAATTCATGAGCGGGTGCTCTGCGTGCGCACCATTCAATCCAGTGACGTAGTTGGAAGGTCGATGCTGTCTGGCATACTTGAGGAGTCTATTCGATACAGGAGGTTTGTAACCACGTGCTTTATCCTCGTCCTTCTTGCCTCTGCATCAGCTCCCGGCCTCGATTACGGTGACTATGTAATATCAGGCAATTCTTAGGAGAGAGGATTGCAAGCCCCTTTGGTGGTGTTCTTAGCCCCTTCTCCTTCTTTGCCGTTGTTTGTGCACATTCACACGCGCGCGCGCGCCCATCTGGGTCGGTCCCGAGCCGCCCAAGTAAGTGCAGGCTGGCCTGGGCGCTGGCTGGATGGGTCATATTGATAAGTACGCCAAGCGCCCCCTTTTTCCCGTTGGCGTCCACGCCGCGAATAGCGGCAGGGCTAAGTCCAAGTAAGTAAATAGGCGGCTTTGACGGGGTTTCTACTCCTTCCTGCCCTGGCCTAAACCGAGAACGAAAAGACGGAAGAAAGGAAGAGGGATGCGTGCGTGACGTGATCCTGCTGCTGGAGTTTTTTTGGCTTTAGCCTCACCGTAGCGCGGGAGGTGGTCTCAACCGAAATGGGACGACATCGAAGACGACATCGTCTTTTTGGGACGAACTGACGGGAACAGCGATTTCGTTTTCTAGAAGGTCGAAGGTTGATCGAACTGCCATCGCTTCTGAAGCTATTCTCAGATCGAGGTTCTGTTTGTTCATTCGCGCGCGCCATTCTACATTTTATGAGGTTTTTGTCGGCGGATTACACTTAATTCAAAACCCCCAATGCGGAGGTGTCTGGCTTATGGTATCGCTATCGATCGATCGTGAAGTCTTATCAGGCAGCCGCTTATCGTGGATCGTAATCTAGGTGCTTCCCTCATCATCCTCGCCGAACGGATCGCTTGTTTCGAGCAATGTCCTCTGGATCGCGGCTTTGGGGAGAGAGAGTAGCCGTCACAGTGTCCACCGATGAATTTCATGTATTCCAAGATCTCTTGTCGATTGGTTCCGACCATCGTGCATCAGGATGGGTGGTGTTGGTGGTGCCTTCACCCTAGCCTACAGCCAGAGAAGGGTCGCCAAGGTCATCGCTGCGGCTTCATGGCCGGCCACTGGATCTCACAGGCCAGGAATATGACAGCCAGTTCTCCAACATAGTGTGTACTTAGACAGCATATCTACATGTATTTACTAGCTACGATAGAGATGCATGCCACCGCTAACGAACTAAAACTAGGTGTTGCTCTTGAGGCAGCTGCTCCCGCATCCTACATGGATCTGCCTCTTGGTGTCAGAACAATCGTCCCCCAGGCTGGTTCACGGTAATTGAGAAAACGACAGCTTGTGATTTTGGAACATTCCACGGAAGAATGTGTGGCTGAGCTGAGCCGAGGTGCAGTGATACGGAGGAGTGGTGGTGACAGCGACAGGGCAACGGAAGGCGAGCAGCGCAGCAGAGGGAAGGCGTGTCGTCGGCAGTCGAGAACGCGATATGAGGGGACATCTACCGCCGTCACACGCGGACGCGGTAGACCGAGACCTGATCCGCAACGGGAGGAGCCCGGTGGTGTTTGGTACCAGTTCGGCGGCATGAGACGCGCATGTCGCAAGGCGCGTCGTCGGGAAGGTGGAATAACATTATCAGGGAGCTACAAGGGAATCCGAGGAGCTTTCAGGACTATTTTAGGGAATTTGGCTTGCGTGCCCAAACCACATGAAGACTGCGAAGCAATTCGTCAAACTGTTTCCTGCGTGACGGCCTGACGCGAGGGGATGGCGCCTGAGTCATATGCCGACCGACCTCGCCATCCATTATCAGGAAGGAGTCGTCAGACAAGAGCGTTTGTTTGTCTGCAGCAGGCCTACCACTCTGTTCATTATGGGCAGCCAGTGCAACTGCGATGCAGCCTGCTGTCACGCAGGTACGTTAGGTACGACCCAAACAACGCTACACGTAGAATCTGGCCGTGGAACGACCAAAAGAAGTTGAGGGAAGGAGCGAATGGGCAGGGCAGAGTGGTCCTACTTCGTCTACTGACGTCTGCCCCACTGCAAAGTGGCCATCAATGGACATTCTCCAGCGACCACTCTTACTTCTCACTTTACTTCCGTTGGCGTACTGTTGGCACACTTTGACAAGAAAACGACGACGACTGTTATCACAAGACCCCCTTCACAAGAATATCAACGTCAAGATGCTGTCGGTTGTGGCTCTCGGTCTTCGCGCCGCCATGGCAAGTCTCCATTTCGGACCACGATTGATAGTGGGAGCCATTCAGCTAATTTTTGTTTCCAGCTTGTATGCAGTGCCGTTGTGCTCGGCTTGTCTGCCACCCTAGGCAATGAGCAGGTTCAAGGTTCTGAGCCTCCGGAGACCGGTTTCAGCAGCTTTGCTGGCGGCTTCGCCCTGAATGCCTGTCTGGTCGGAGTGGCTGGTCTTTGGGTGACTGCCATTCCCGATCTCGTCACAATGGCTCTGGACGGCGTTTCTGCGGTGATTTACCTTGTGGCCGCCATCGTAAGTCGTTTCTTCCAGGGTATCGACCTCTGAGAGATGCTTCCTGTAGAGGGATATATAACTAACACCATGGTTATCGATCAGATTCTTACCAACGCGCTTAAGTCCATTTCAAGCTGTACCTCATACGACGGCGATGCACCGGAGCAAAGATCGAATAACAGGGTCACAAACTTTGGCTGTACAGTCAACGACCTTTTAGGCAACGAAAAATGTCAGGAATGGGCAAGCCATTACCAAGGAAAAGCCAGCCCTACAGTATCAAAATGTCAACGTGCGGTAACGGACTATTCCTTCGAATACATTGGGTTCCTGCTATGCGTTGCCATGGTGTTCCTCGGCTACGTCCTAGCTCGTCGTGGTGGGAGCAGACCTACCGTTGCCGCTCAAGTATGAGAACCCGGTACTCGATTTGGGTCGATCTGGTCCGATGGGCCTGTCACGAAGACTCACTTCTAATGGAACGGTGGTATATGGTGTGGGAGATCTTGACGAAACACCGACGGTTGGCAGTGGTGGTACTCCCATGTGGCTGGCAAAGACCAGGTCGTTACTCTCGGTCATGGGTATACAGGAGTTCGACAAAACGGTTAGATAGCTGTTCTGAAGGGCACGATGCATTATAATGGACGTTATTGGTCTGTACAGAGACCTGGATCTGAGGCAGAGGCAGCGTGATTTGTATTCTCATGATCTTGCGGACTCTCGTCCTGCTCTGCCTAAACACCTATTGGTTCCATAACGCCGGTGGTCTTCAGTGGCATACCACCGACTTCTCTCGTGGTCATCGTACCGTCATGAATCCTCTTTTCAAGGCCGTAATCCTAACTCATTATTAGCGTTCGACCTTCGTTTTGACGAGAATTAGGAAAGAATTTGTACTCACAGTAACATTGTTACTTTTTATTGTTCATGGTTGAGGAGCTCGTCCACGGTCGAATCATCTTCGCTGTCGGCGCTGAACAAAGCCAGGTTGGTGCGGAACACCTCGGAAATGGCTGCCTCTACGACGGCGTCGTAGGGGAACGGCTGGCGGACACGCTGTCCGCGCAAGACCGTCTCACTATTTACCAAACACATTAGTTCTGAATCCGGTTGTAACGCGGTGGTGACAGAATAATGCAGAATAATGCAAGAAATCCAGAAGAAGGGCGGCGTGGACCGGGCCTGTGACCTCAAGGGAATGAATAATGACTTACGCTCGAGTGCGAATCTCGTTGTTGATGGCCGCCAGAATGGTGGCCTGGTCGGCCTCGCCCAGAATGGTGTAGGCGGTCGACTGGAGTCGAACCGCGGCTCTCTCGCGAGCCCGGCGGCGGACGAAGTACAGACGCTGGGGGAACCTCCAGGTCCGTACTCATCACGGGTTTCTTGCCCGGTGGTGCCATGGTTCGTTTCTGCGCGGCGGAGTGGTAAGCTACGGATTTTTATGGACGACGGACTGGGGTTGCAGGGGACGGGCGTAGAATACGACAGGATAGGATTAAATAATTACTGTTAGGAACTTACCTGGATGTTGCTGTGTTGTGTTCTTGTTGGGTTGAGATTCTTATTTTTCCTTGTTGGGGATTGGGGGATTGGTGGTTTGGGTGATGTTAACGAGGTTTAGATGGATGATGTGAAAGAGGATATGGGAATGAATAAAAAGATTAGTCGGGTAGAAGAGGTTTTGAAAGGCAGGACTTCCTTGTCGTCGTAAGGGTAGGGCATAGGCATTGGTGAAATAAACCACCCTCTATTCACCTTCACTTCACAACCATGTCCCTTTCGGCGACAGTGAGGCGATGATGCCATTGATCGGCGGTGGTGAGGTCTTATAGTCTTCTGGGATGTATCTGCTCCAAGGCTGGAGGATATCACATCGATATAGGTAGAGCTCTCTATACTTTAAGATATTATTACATTCCTAGTGCTTATACCTCTTTACCCACTCACAAATTTCCTCTAACAACCCAACCTAACTTACGTGCCGTATAAGTATCTAGACTACTCGTTACATTGTGGTAGATACTTTGAACTGTGTCTAGCGAGCATCAGATGTATTGATGGTTTTCTTATACTGATATCAATTAGAGGTTGGATCCAGGAGTTGGGACTGTACGTATGCGAGAGCTGTGGAGCTCGGAGTAGTTTGGTATTTGCTGGGCACATTCACCACGTTCTGGTTGTTGCTACTAGTGATGCCCATCGCCCACCGTGGACTCAAATGTGACTGGTAAAAGGGCGGCATGGGCACTCACTGTAATATCCGGGCAACACGGGTGCTGGTTATGTACTGAAAGGTGCACTAACTGGTTGTTTGTATTGTTTTATTCAAGCATAATGTGGCCCGCCTAGGTTTATATTTACCTGACCATAGCAAGACGGGGGGATCGTTCAGTAAGGGAATCATGTAAAGCAGGACATTCGATACCAAATCCTGACCGCCCCTTCTATTTTCAACCCCCCAAAAGGTGATGTCTCATCATGTGTTTTCTATCAAAGAATGAGTCGAGCATTAAAGGATCTTGGCCCGCCGACCTCTATATTACAAGTACTCAAAGCACTCTTAGATTTGTGGCGTAGCCTTCTTGATGGACTGGATGAGCCGAGACTGGTGATGATCAGGCTCTGAGTCCTTGGTCAGGTCTTAGGGATGATGGACAGCTCACCTAACCTTTGAAGCGATGAAAATTGTAGCAAGTCATCGAATTTTCGCAGCATACCACAGGTCTAGGAAGTGTATTGAATTATAGTAGGTCCAGTATGGTTGAGTGTTGACCCATACACAACTTATTTATCGTTGTCCCAATCTTTGCCATAAAGTCTCCCTGCTCATATCGTTTGGCCATTCGGCACATAGTTTCTTGAACTCTTTCGACAACTCTTCTGCAGATAGTCGTTCCTTGGGATCGCCAAGGAGCATCTTCTCCACGCAATCCAACATTCCATTCGTAAATGTATTACCATCACTGACAGACCTCAAGTGTTCGTGCCAGTCGAGCACGACCTGCGATACCTTTGTACCATCGTGGAAGCTTCCAGAGGGTGTTGATGATCTGCTTGATATGTTAGAATCGATCCTCGACCTTTGATTTTACATAATTGTTTGAACTTACGCTCTCAACGATCTGTATTTCGTAATGCCATTCTTTCCCAACATTACCCATGTAGCCGCTTCAGATAATACACAACCAAGAGACCACATGTCAGCTTCGTGTGTGATTCTTGTGGTGTCTGGATGACCCAACTCTGGACTGCCTGCAGTACGTTCAGTAAAGCTGTTACACTGAGTATTGGTCATTTAGTGACTGCTGGCCCTTACCGTAAGCAATGCTATCTTCCCGAGCTGTTGCAAATGGATTTTGCCCTTCTCTTCTAGACCATCTCTGGATATTCGCTGACTCCAGGTCGCCCAAATGCCATCCCTTAAAGGTTTGTGTGCGTTCTTCAAGGGAGAACAAGGTTGACGGAGTAATATTGCAATGCCAGCTGGCAGTTTGTGAGTAGGGGTAAAATATGGACTTGATGACTTACCTGCAGTATTCTAGCGGCTTTCTTTCACGATCTGTACTCATGCGCCACCGCAAGAACCGCGCTTCTATGATGATGTCCCAGAAAGACTTCCAATATTGTACAATTTGCCTGGGTGAATATTCGTGGACGGACATACCGTACTGACTGTCGCGTGAGGGGCCAGAAAATTCTTGGAAAATATCTTCCAGGGAGAAATAAACCCACTCACGTAATACGTGTATTTTTCCATCAATCTTCCAGATTCCAAAAAACCCTATAATTTCGGGATACTGGTGATCAGGCATCCAAAGTCTTTCGGTGTTCGCAATGGCCTTGTGCGCAAGAATCTTGAACTCATCCAAGTCCCCGTCGGTCCAAATATCTAGGGCGAGTGTGTGGTACTGGAAGTTAGACAAAAGCTTATTAGTCCCTAAACCAACAAGTACTACAGTAAGAGCCACCTACCGGTATTCTATCATCTCCTATGTCTCTGTTGAATAACCATCGCAACCCAGTTGATGGGTAGTCGATGTGATGGGATGGTACTTCAACTTTGTAAGTTGAACCACCAATGAAGGTTATTGTAGTGATTGGTAATATCGGTTGGTAATCATTGTCGAGTTCAAGATGTGCTGGTGAGATTTTGGTACAATGCCGGCGTTGAAGTCTCAAGAAGTTCTCAGTAAGCCACGGCGACTCCTCTGGTGTTGCTTTTTCTTTGTCTCATACTTCCTGCAGCCGAGTTGGAGTGACAGGTAGGTCCGTATCATAGATTCGCAAGAGCCAAAAGCTTCTGATGTACGAGCCCTTTCCTAATTGCAACAATATGGCAAGAACTTTGAAGATATTCAAGCTCATAGTAGGGTTGTTACGCAGGAGTTGATCCATTTCGGGGAGGATGTCAGTGACAGAGCCAGAAAAGGTTCGAAGGACGCGGAAGAGGTTGCTCCCTGGGCCAGTGTTGTTAAACCAGAATTCCAAGGGACTATCCAACACGAAGGCTTCTCCACCAACTGCCGAAGTCCTTGTGCACCGTTTGAGTTCGTGCTTGAATTCCGCAATGGGGTCCGACTCATCATTGGCCAACGAGTCCGGGGATGATGTTTCCTCCTTTTCGGTTCCACCGACAAGGCTCCCAAAGCTCGATAGGGAAGATAGCGACAGTCGAGAGTCGTCCCCACCAGACATGGCCACACTACTTCTTGAGCCGCGGGTAGTGTCGTCACCGTCGTGGTCGAGAGGCGTTGCGATCATGGCAAACTTCTCCATGTGACATGCAAGGTGGTCCGCAAAGTCAACATCGTATGGCCCGCCTGAGCCGCAGAATGAGCATTTCGATCTCTCGTCTTGTCGATCCAGTACAGTCATTTCCAAGAGCCGCTGTATCTGAGACGCGTTGAGCTCTTTGTGTTCATTCGTCAAGTGGCGATGTACTGTCGACTCGGTGCCAAAGACGTCGGGTGTTCGAAGCAGTGCCAAAAGCGGCGATGGACCAAGCGCTCGTGTTCTTTCCAGGCGATGCGGTCCGTGAACAGAGATGTGGCTTCCGGACACTCTTCGTAGGTACAGATGTACGGCTGGAAATCTTGGAGGATATGTTTGCTATCTCGGTTGTCAGAGGCGACATCCCAATCATCGAAGTTGCGTGTCACTTACCGCCAAGCCTGTCCCTTGAAGTGTTTTACAGGGCATGTAAGATGACAATAGGAGCAAGTATACTCCCTGGCCTCAGATGAGATGTGCGGTGGCGCCGGGTGCGAATAGACACCAGTCGAATCATACGTTGTTGACATATAGGAGATTTGCGACTTGGAGTCCCAATCAACGTCGAGGTTTGGTGCGAGTTTGGTGGCCTCTGTGGTTGAAGTTACAGTCGCCTTCTGCTCGGAGACGAGATTGGTCGCAGCTACATGGGGAGTCGTCGCTTTCAAAGGGATGATCTCTGTCTGAGGTGCTGTTTCATCCACTAGGGGTAATGTTGGCATTGATACTTGGGGTTTTGCCGACACTCTGGCCAACTTCGACGCATGTGCTTTCCAATAAGAAAAGCATCGGCGTCGGTTAGTATTCGCAATACTTGCCCTTTCGATCAAATAGTCAGAAGAGTGATCAAGCTCGTGGCCACTCTGGAGGTGAAAGTCGGCTACCAAGCCCTTGATACGCAAGTAGTCCTCCTTTGCATACTGCTCGAACACGTCTTTACCAGTGTGGGGATCCATCTCACGGTGAAGTCGGGCTTTGAGGGTCGACTCCGCTGTAGCTCTTGTTCCTGGATTTCGTATTCGGAATGAGAGTCGATGCAATTCTGAGAGGAAGTCAATGATTCTGCTCAAGTTGAAAGATAGCTCGTTGTCGATCAGCGTGCTGCCGCTGTCGTCGCTGTCCGTGGAGCTATCCTGCTCATCTGTGTCGGCATAATCGCCCACGACATCTTCCATGGGAACCCGGTCGCCCTTTACTATCAGATAGCCTAGCCAAGGTCAATAGAGGAACGATAGAATCAAGGCATAGGACTAACTGATTCTCAAGATACTCTCCGTCATGTCAAGTATTCTGATGATGGCAGTTCGAATCGCTGTCGAATCGCGTAGGCGGTGGTCTAGTGCCGAATGGCCTGTGTTCAGGGCGCCGAGGTTGCTGGCCCATACTCTCAAGCGGGCAGCTTGATCTTCGACTTGTGCAACAGGCAATTTGTTCCGATGCTCTTCTGGTCCGCTCTCCAGCTGTTTTGCAAGGCTGCTGAATAGCTCCAGGCATGATGTAGTCTGAGCATAGAGGGTCGCCATGATAGCTGCTGCCTTCTTCAAACTGGTATGGCTGTTTGCGGAAGAGTCTGGACGAGTGCGAATCAGCGAGATGAAGATTCATGGGAATCCAGCGTGTTGGTTGTAACCTACCCCTCTTGTACTACGTTGGATTTGATAGGCCGACGACGCGCTCATCCCGCAGACCTGACACAACAACCCCAACCTGCTCCCGAGTGACCCCACAATAACAGCCATTTTGACGAAATCAAACATCTAGTAGGAAGTATGATTGAAGTCGCCGGGCTCGTCTTGGGAGCAATCCCGTTATTGATATCTGCCTTGGAGAATTCCGACAAGATCACTGGCCCTTTCCAAAGGGTGATGAAGTGGAAACAGTACAGGAATGACCAGATTGTTCAGCTCAACTACTGTACCGTCTGCTACGACCAAACACTTCGACTTCTCCTAAAGAATGTTGTTGACGATGAGGAACTCAGCGAGATGCTCCAAGACCCATTGTGTGGTACATGGGGAAGGCCTGGTCTCGAACGGGACCTTAAAGCGAAGCTCGGGATGGCGTACGAGTCTTGCATGTTTACCATCATGGAGATGGACCTGGTCATGAGAGACATTGCCAGCACCATTGATAAGCTGGGTGGCTCAAGTCAGGTACAGAAGAATGGCTTGCGAGCGGTGCTCAATGCGAACTCTTCATCCGATAAGAATACAGATCCGGTCAGGCGTTTTGATGTCGCCACTCGTCTTCGATACACAATGTCGTACCGGAAAACAAAGGAGTCCCTCGAGAGACTACAGAGGTGCAATAACAGACTGGATGACTTCATCGACAAGGCGGGAAAGATTCAAGACGACTTCAGCCCGCCACCTCCCAAGATCAACTTCGTTATGCCCCTGGATGACATACGGCAGAATGCGACCCGGATTTACAACACGATCTCAAGATCATGGTGCGCCTTCCATAATACGCATACTGCGGCTTGGCGTCTCGAATCACGGATAAGGCGTCGCAAGAAGGCTGGAAAGCGACCGATGAACCAAGGCGAAGACAGTGAGCCAGGTCGGTTCAACGTTTCCGTGTTGGATGCGTCTCATTTGGTCTGGCTTCACACGGAATTCAATTGCCAAAAGGCTATTGAGGCGGCGATAAGGTGGGTTTTCTTGGCTGTCGCCCGATAACACAGTACCCTAACGCGTCAATAGTCCCAAGCAAGGACCAAAAGTTGTGTTTGTTGACACAGCTCTCGAGGATCTTTCGCTTGAGGTATCGCATGCTGTGGTCCAGGTTACAGACATCTGCTCTGCGCTCAACAGCAATGTCGCCTCAACCATTGAGTTCCGTCTTGGTAACGAAGGTAGCCTTGGGTACCACAGTCGCAGCACGGAACAACCTCCATCGCTCGACAAAAGGGGCGAGACGTTGGACGAACTTCTACCGAAACGCGAGTTCCATATCGGAGCTTTTATGGAGTTCTATCCATTGGTAATCAACCTGATAACCACTCTGGTTCAACTTGGGGGGACGCCATGGCTGCGGAAGCCATGGACCAAGAAGGACATCATGTTTTTTGAGATCCAGGGCAGTAATCCCAGCAGAATGGACATCCGCCAACCGTACTTGATCAATCAATCCAGGTAAGCTTAATCATGATATATCGATGGTATGGACTTACGTGTTTCGATAGATGCCACTCTAGACAGTGCGCTTTCTCTTTGGAACGAAGTCGATCGCAACAACATTCTAACGCTGAGGATCATGCTACTGGAAATACAGAGTGGCCAATGCCTCGAAGATTTTCGCAAACCCGAGGATGGCCCACCTGGCTTGGGATCAAACCTTTTAGTGGCGGCAAGGGAGCTTCACGATCGACATCACCAGGGGATAATGTCGGATGGACTCGCAAGAGCCATCGATCACTGTCTGAAGAGCTCCTTTGACCTAGCGGCAAACTTCAGCGATAAGGATTTCGTTAACACCTTCATCGACCAGACCATTGGACCGCTGGAGAAGGAGATGCGGTGTCTCATGAACTGTTAGCTCAAGATTGCCAATGCGAAGGACTTCGATGTGGTATGGTGCAAGTGACGGTGCCAGCTGACACTGCTTGGGGGAAATGGTATCCGTCAACAGAGAGAAGCATGAGAGGAAGCCGACCAAGGTTGTAAGGATGCAAATAGAACCGCATTGGAACGAATCACGTGCGAAGGGTAGGTATCCTTTGCCAGGGATGGGTGCTGGAATGTGCTGTTGGGAAGTGATCCGAATATTTCGCTGCAAGCCTTTTGTTTCTGCTGTGTGACTTCAAACGGGACTGAATTGGAGTTCCAGAAGGAAAATGGTCCAAACTGTAGTTCGTATTTACTTCAATAGGCTGCGCAATCGTTATGCAATCTCAATAATGTGATGAAATGCAATATGTAATAAGCATAGGAGAAAGCAAGAAAGTTGGTTAGGATGTGGGCGGTCGGCAGCCATACGGCAGGTGCAACTGAGAATAGAGCTTTGGAATCAGTGTTCGCTACATAGTGTTCCGTAGCATGATCTTCCTCCAACAAGCATTAAAACGCTCCCTGCCTGGTTAGCTCAATCGGTAGAGCGTGAGACTCTTAATCTCAAGGCTGCGGGTTCGACCCCCGCATCGGGCTCAATTCCCGATGCATCCTATTCAATAGGATTCTTCGATCTTTCTTTTTGATTTTTTACTTCTCCCTTCTAGTCAGTAGTACTTGCCATTTTTTTTGTTACGGATCGAAGTATTTGGTATGCTAGAGACGGGATTATGATTGCTTTTTCTGTTTCAAATTGAATTTCTAGATGGCAGTGCTTAGGTATACAAAGCTAGGTAGGTTTTGTGGAAACAGCCTTTCGAGGTTCCAAGTATCTAGCTGGTCCATGGCACCTAAAACTTCAATCCCAGTTTCCCGTATTGCTCAGAAATCGTTGCTGTTCTATTGTGGTCTATTGATTGTGTCTGTCTCTGTTCAAGCACTTACGACCTCTTTCCCCACCTCGCCTAACGCCTTCACCAGCCCATCCACTGTGCCTTTCAGCGTCTGACAATTTACCACCACCCTGAAGAAGCTGCCCTTGGGCCCCGGCGCGTAGTCGACCATGAACCCTCTCCCTATGAGAAGTCCCACCATCTCCCGCGTCCTCCTTGTGTTCTCCTCCTTGGTGTCCGCCAGCTTACCGCCTGGGGTATAGTAGAAGCAAATCTGCAAGCACGGCGGCGGGTTCGAGGACGCGAGCTCGAAGTCGGGCGAGCCGTCGATCAGATCGGCCATGTGCGCTGCCATGTCGAAAGCGTGGTCGATCATGCGCTCGAACCCGGCGGCGCCGTAGTAGATCCACGCCAGCGCCAGCTTGAGGCTGTCGGCGCGGCGCCCGCACTGCAGCGTCAGGTCCGCCAGGTCGTAGACCTCGCCGTCGTCGCCGGCGCCGTGGAACAGGTAGCCCGCGGGCAGGGTGTTGGCCTTGTGGAAGACGGCCAGGTCGTTGGTCAGCAGGAACGAGCACGTCACGGGCACGTTCATCATCTTGTGCGGGTTGACGGTGATGGAGTCGGCCAGCTCGCTGCCGGCGAGCTTGTGCTTCTGGGCGGCCGAGAAGATGCACGGCCCGCCCCACGACCCGTCGATGTGCAGCCAGAGGCCGAACTCGCGGCACACGGCGCTCAGCGCCCGGAAGTCGTCGAAGGAGCCCAGGACCGTCGTACCCGCCGTCGCATTGACGTAGAGCGGCGTCCGACCGTCCTGATCGTCGAGCACGCGCAGGACCGCCGCCCGCAGCGCCTTCGGGTCCATGCAGCCCGTCGCCGGGTCCACGTCGACGGGCACCACGGCCTCGGCGCCCATGCCGCACGTCACGGCCGCCTTCTCGACGCTGTAGTGGCCGTGCGCGCTCGTGAAGAGCACGAAGTGCCGCGCGCCGTTGCCCCGCGTCTTGCACTCCGGGTACAGCGCGTTGCGCGCGATGGCGATGGAGGTCAGGTTCGAGGCGCTGCCGCCCTGGCAGGTGACGCCGCCCGCGCGGGGGCCGGTGAGGCCGAAGAGGTTGGCCAGCTGGCGGGCCGTGGTCTTCTCGATCAGGGTCAAGACCGGCGAGACTTGGTAGACGTGGACCTGTGGGGGGTATGGTAAGTTGGTAGTTCAGATGGCACGTAGGAGGGAGACAACTCGCGGGGATAGAGAGCAAGGGGTTTCAGGGGTACCCGACAGCAGCAGGGGGGAAACTAACGTTGGTGTTCAGCACGGAGAGCAAAAGCTCAGAAACTACGCCGACCTGAGATATTGTCAGTAAAATCAGTGTTGATATAGGTTTTCGTCGAGTTGCCAACTTACAGCATTCGTACTCGCGTACAGCTTATCCAGGAACCCCTGATCCCAGGTGTTCACACTGTACTTGAGCACGTCCTGGATCGTAGCCAGAAGGCCCTCCTTTCCTCTGCCTTCTGTCTCCGGGAGCGACAGCTTCAATTTCTCAATGAGCTCGGCCGGCTTATGCGTATCAACCAAGACATTTTGTGGTTGGCCATCGGCGCCTTTTGACGGTTGTCCAGTCGCCTTGAAAGCAGCTGCCTCATCTGCCGACCTGACGTACGGTACTATGAGGGATTTGACCGCATCGATTAACTGCGAAGTTGGTTAGTAAATATTGCCATATTAGACGACACACCAATGGGGAAACATACATCTTCAAGCTCATCGGCACGTTGGAGGGGCACCCCTGTCGTGCTGTTGAGATCTTTAGCGATGGACCCCATAGTTGACGTTGTGTAAATTATTTGTCCAATACAGCTGTCTCGAAAACTGAAATTTGTCAAAGAAGGTGACGTATAGTATAATGGTGAATCTATAAACAATTCTCTATGTCTGGGTTACTAAACAAGGTCGATGTCGCCTCTGATGGGAATGTCGTTGTCTCTATAACCCATTTTTCTCCCCATGAATCATCTTGCCGAGCCTTTGCCGGATGGGGCAATAGGCTAGATGGTGCCATTGCTGGAAACAATGGAGTCATTTTCTCAGAGGCCTACAGCGTCTACGAATAACGATTCAAGTCTCATCACAGCAAGGAGTTTATGAAATCCATGACCGCGTTTGTATAGCGTTTGTGTGTGTAACTATAAGTTAACTATCTTAAGAGTATCCAGGTTGCCCACAAGAAAGCTTCCCGTTTTAAGGCAGGTGTGCAGCAGGATGTCTCAGATCAGCTGGTGATCTTCCCTACCTACTCGTTACCGTACATATCCTTGCACCAGTGGATCCCCCAGTCCCCATTGCATATCACAGATGAGATCCGGCTCTGTACGACGAAAATCGTCGAGTCCTTTCTTTGTCTCCCCACCCGGATATCGAGTTCTGTGCGATATGGAGCCACGGGAAGAGATGGCCAAGCTACTGCAAGGGACTGGGCTCTCCGGCGACTTCATGCGCGCGCATAAGTGCATGGGAATTAGGATTCAAAGTGGGCTGGCTGTACAGTACAGTACAATGCCCATGCATCCGCTTCTTTCCCTCTTCTTCCACCATGTTTGCAGCGGAAAATATTGTTTTGCTTATTGAGCAGTGTGTTTGATCGCTGGTGCCTGTGGTGGAACGACCATCTTGTTCTCGTTGAAATCATCTAAACTCGTACATGTGGTGTGACCGACGTCAAGACCGAATTGACCGAAAGAAGTGACCCAAGTCGCCCGTACGCCAGAGGAAGGTATCATAAGGTAAGTAACAATGCATCATCATGTTCAGCTGCCCGCGCCTTTCTTGCTCCTTCTCTCCCACCTTCTCCTTCCGTTTTTGGGTTGCGTGACCAAGGAATTAGTCGACTCGCTTTTTCGCATCGACGCCGTCGGCGCCATTGACGGGTTCTGCCTCCTTCCCCCTTGGGCTTGGGAATGGTACCAATGTCGCCATCGTCCTCTTCATCCCAGTTGTCCACGGCGTTCTCGTCCCACGTGTCGACCTCCTCTTCCAACGTCTTGCCAGACGCCGCTCGCTCGCTTTGGACCGGGGCTGCGGACATTACGCCTTCCTCCCTGGCCTTCGTCGCCCAGCATGGCCTGGCTCTCCCCGAGCTCGACGTCCTCAACATCCTCGCCGGGGACGGCGTTGTAGGCGCGGCGGGAGCGCTTGCGCTCAAGCATGCGCTTGTGGTACCAGTTGCAGAGCGCGAGCCCCGCGAGGCTGCCGACAACATTGGCGACGATGTCGTAGAGGTCGAAGACTCGGCCGTTAGGCAGGAAGCCCTGGAGGAACTCGGAGCCGACGCCGAGGATGGCGGTGCAGACGACGAGGGTCAGGTGCAGGGTGCGCCGGCGGTTCGTGTCGACGATCCAGTAGAAGACTACCGTCAGGAGGAAGAAGGTGAAGAGGTGCAGGACCTTGTCGTTGACATAGTAGTTGAGCTGCAGTGACGACAGGCCGACGTAGCCTGCGAGCAGGCACAGCAGGAAGAAGACACCTGTAGCAGGGATGAATTGTTAAAACTGAGGTGCGCGAGGTTTTCGGAGCTTGTGGCAATAGCGGCAATGCTTGATTTCTTGCTGCAGTGAGCGGCTTAGGAGGTTCGGATGTACTGACCTGCAAAAGGTAGGCGAATGTGCATCGTTCGTTGTCTTTGTGATGCAAGAGTTGGGTAGGGTAAGGTAGGTAAGGTAAGTGTTGGTTGGTTGGAGCTGGGATTAGGCTAGAGTCGAGAGGAGATCGTATAATGCATTATTGACAGACAAATACGTATAGAGTACAGTGCTCGAGAGAGACGAAGCTTCAGGAAAGATGGAGAGCTTCGGGAAGGGCTTGTTTGCTATACAGTACGGGGGAGATTTTGAGCTTGTAGTGTAGCCTGGTTGGTGGTCATCTCTTCTTTTCTCCCGATGCTCGGTTGGGTCGGTTCTTTCTAGGTAACAGCTAGAGAAGAGAGAGCTTCCACTTGCGCCGCATCAGAGCCCCACCCTTACTGGGAAGCTGGCTGCTGGAGGTGGTCGGTGGTCGGGATTCCGGCAAGGGCAGCACTTCTTACTGTTCTGGGCGACGCTGATGCACTCAGCACTGATGGCAGAGAGGCCCCAATTCATTGTCCAGGCTGTTCTGTAGCGAGCCGTGTGGCTGGGCTTTACTGCCACGTTCAGCGATCCCAAGCAGTGATCAGTGGGGGGCACAATCACTCAATCGACTCCCCCCAAAGAGCGCTACGCTCGATTGGACATGGGGTTTCAAGGTTCCTTCTCGTTCATGCGGGACGCGGGTGTGGAGAGGCAGAGAGAAGCCGCCTGTTTGAGAGTCGCGATTCACATGCTCGTATCAAGATATCTGGCAACTTGGATTCATCCATCTTAAGACGAGGCGCATCCAATCACTGACTCTGCAAGGCGCATATGGACGGCTACAGAGCCTCTCTGGCACTGCGCACACGTGATGACTCGCCTAGCCTGTGAGCCTCACTCAGGCCATCTTGATCAAACAATACATACATAATGATGCTGGACTGCGGTAAGACGGAGAAGATGCCGATGCGCTCAGTTGGTGAAGATTGAATCAAGCCCAGAAGCCAGAAGCGTGGGCCAGCTGGCTCAATTGGCCGGATGCGGCTGCTGTAGGGGTGTCGAGGTACAGAGCCGGGCCAGAGACCGGAGCTCAATTGTAGGCCGAGAGAATGGGACAATCTTGCGAAAAGTATATAGAAGGCTTTGGAGAAAGGCAGCGATCAGATTGGACGAGAGTGCACCTCTTTTCACCTGGTGCGCGGTCGTGATTGTCCAGTTGTGAAGAATTGCTTGCATGTACACTCTAGCAGTCTGGATGCGGTCATATCTGGAATCAAGACCAAAAAACGGCCGCCTCTACCCAAAAAAGCGTGATCCTACAGGTACTACCCTTTTCGGCCCAGTAATTGTTAACCTCCTCTCTCGACATACGCGAAATCGACCTCGACTTCCAACCATCGAGGCACCACCATTCTTATCGGTACCGGCCTCAATTTTTGTGATTCCATCTAATTCGATGTCGCTTGTTCCGTTGGTGTTCTTTTAGGCGCGCGATTCCCCCCGTGGCCATCTCCAGAACGCGCCATTTGCATACGCATGGCGTCCATCCGGAGCCCATCCCTATAACACGCCCAAGGCCATCATGTCCATCATGAACGGTCACCACAGCTGGCAACCGTCATCTGGAACGACCATCAACGGTAATCGCAGCTTTCATCAATCTGATGATGGCCAGCAGCGAACCCAGACCCCTACGGCGGATGGCGCCATTCAGTTGATGCCTGAGGCATCTTTAGACCAGGAGGAAGATCGCCGACGCGCTTACTTTGCCGACAGCTATCGCCGCACCGCATCCAAAATTGCGCTTTTGTTTGATGACGAGGGCGGATACAACCATGCCGGTATCGAGTCCCTCCGCCATCCCGTAACCCTCTCCGCGCCCCTGCTGCCCCCGACGACCGACCATGACCCGGTCGAGGAGCGGCCCGCGAAACGGGCGAAGCGAACCATCGACGAAGACGATTATGGCGACGATGACGATGAAGACGATGAGGAAGAAGAGGCGACCACCGCCTCCAATGCCTCGCCGCTAAAATCCAAGCCCACACAAGTCGTCGGCGCCTTGCCGTCGCCCTCCAAATCCGGCAGCTCCCCCATACAAGCACCCCATTCGCCCGGAAGACATCTTGACAAGACGAAAGATGAGTCCTCGCAAGGTTCGCAGATATCCCAGGCCCAGGCCAAGTCTTCTGAAGATGCGCGGAAGCTGTTGGAAGAGGCGCGCACTGCCACCGAGGAAGCGGCCAAGCGCAGCTTTCACACCCTGTTCTACACCCTGCAGGACGACAGGGCCGCTATGATCGAACAACAGCAGCTCGAAGAGTCGGAAAAGCAGCTGGCAGCCGAGATGGACAAGAACACCAATACTGGCGTCCCCAGCGGTCCCACCGGCGAGAACTATGGATCGCTTAGCAGCGCCAACCTTGGCGCATCGAGTCTGACGCTCAAGCATCTGATTGCGCGGATCGATATGAAGCGCGACCGTGTGCGCGCGTCCGATGCTGAACTCCGCTCCCTGATGAACGAGGTCCGGAAAAATCGCAGCAAATGGGCCAGCGAAGAAAATGTCAACCAGGAAGAGCTATATGAAGCTCTGGAAAAGGTCTTGACTGAGTTGAAGGCGCACACGGAATATTCGACGCCCTTCTTGCAGAGGGTGAACAAGAGAGATGCGCCGGATTATTATAACCGTGAGTCAATTCTGTGCCCATCGACTACTTACGCAAGCCATGTTAATCCCCGACAGTCATTACCAAGCCGATGGATCTCGGGAGCATGACGAAGAAGCTTAAGTCGCTTGCCTACAAATCCAAGGCCGACTTCGTCGTTGATCTTAACCTGATCTGGGACAACTGCCTTAGGTATAATCAAGATATGAATCACCCGTTGCGCCGTATGGCGAACGGCATGCGCAAGGAGGCGGAGAAACTCATCCCACTGATACCGGACCTTGTAATCCGACCGCGCGCCGAAGTCGAGGCTGAAGAACGACGGAAACAAAATGGCGGGGATGACGACGCCGGCGACGATTCTGACGATGAACCCATCATGTCGTCCCGAGGTCGCATTACTGGTGGAGCCAAGGGTACCAAGTCCAGGAAAGCCCCCACCGATCAGAAAGAAGACACACCGAACGGCGACCAGAAGCCCGTCCTCCAGCTCAACGGCCTGCTGGGAAAAGTCCAAAGGGAGGGATCCGAGGCTGATGGAAGCAATGGCTTCGCAACACCCCCGGTTGGCGGCTCCAGCACTCCCGGTGGCCTGAATGGACAGTCGGGCATAGGCAGCAACGTCGACGCCATGGAAATTGACGGGCCTTCTTTGAACGGGCTCGCTCTCAACCAGGCCTTGAACGAAGCACAGGAGCAGGTTTACGAGGATGAAGAGTACAAGCACTACAAGCAGATCACTAAGACTGGTCGTGCAAAGATCGCAAAGCGCAGGCTTCAGCTTTTTGAGGGCCGCAAGTTGAATGTGGACGAACCAGCGTTGCTGCGAACCAAACCGGCGATGCGTAGGTTTCTGCGTCACAAGAAACAGGCAGAAGCGAGCGAGGCGTTTAGCCCCACGGCTGACGACGCGGCCGCCAAGGACATCAAAGCTTCCGAGACCCTAGCCGAGGGCATGGAAGAAGATGTTGAGCTTGTGGTACCTGATTGGTACGATCCTCAGTGTATGATCCCCGACATCCCACCGAAACTCCAATGGCACGTCGACAATGAAGGCCAAGTCATCAACCAACATGAGGAGTACCTCCGCACTATTCCAGCTGGATACTTCAAAGCCCCACGAGCTCCCCTTGCGGAGAGGTTCGATGCAAACCTCCGGCAGATGCAGGAGACACGGAAGCTATGCTCCAAGATCGGCGTCGTGAAGCAGATGCAGATTCAGCAACAGGTAACATACACTCACTGATTATGGCAAACCTTTATTAATCCGTCTCAGGTCTATCAAAACCAGTTTCCTAAGTACAACCCTGAACCGTTCCAGGAACTGGACGTTGATCCCCAAGTCACTTGTGGTGACGACCTTGTTATGGCACCGGAACTCTGCAGAGCGACCTTACAGCGATCTGTCGCTAAGATCTTCTATCATGCCGGCTTCGAAGAGATGCAACCCTCGGCCCTGGACACTGTCACGGACATTGCTGCGGATTATTTCGCCAAGCTTGGCGGCACGTTCAAGACGTACAGCGAAGCCGAGCGGAAAGATCCCACTCCCCAATACGCCCAGCGCGGTGCTAAAGTGCAGCCGCGGTATACCGATGAGGAAGTCCTGCTACACACGCTGCATGAGAATGGGTACGATGTCGAAGCCCTGGAAAGCTACGCCAAGGACGAGGTCGATCGACTTGGTAACAAGTTGACTTCGATCCACGAGCGTATGAAGAACCACTTGGCCGAGATCTTGCGCCCTGCATTGAACGATCAAACGACGACCGACGGCGGCGCGGCTGCTTTCAATGATGGAAGCGAACAATTCGTCGGCGGTGACTTTGCTGAAGAGCTGGGCGAAGACTTCTTCGGTTTCAAGGAACTGGGTCTTGCTGGAGAGTTGGGCGGCATGCTGTCTGTTCCCCTGCATCTCCTCCAGTCGAGAGTCCACAACCAGTACCAGAGCCAGAACCCGACCACCGATGCTATCGATGCGGTACTCTTCGATGATCTTCCACCCCAAGATTCTGTCAACAAGGAGAATATCCAGGACCAGATTGGGCTTGTCAAGAACTTCTTCTTGGCCAAACTGCATGCTAACGGAGATGCGCCTTTGGTTGAAGATGAGGATCTTCCGGTGAAGCAGCGACGTCCGCGGCCCCGTCTGGGTGCCACAGGCAAGATCGTTTCGCCGCAGAAGCGACCGCCCAAGGAGCAGAACGCCATCAACAAGAAAAAGAAGAAGATGGAGGCTGCTGCCGCTGCAGCTGCCGCTGCCCAAAAGGCCAACGGCGGCGGCGTTAATGTCAGTCCCAGCAAAGGCGACGCGAAAAAGCCGCTCGCTAAGCAGGATTCATCTGCGCCTGCAGACGGCTCTTTGTCACTACCTTCAGCACCACCCGAGTTGACGCGCGTGGAAAGCCAGGGCGGTAATAGCCAAACGGACAAAGACGACACAGGCATTCCGAGCCCCGAGAGCATGGAACACTAGAGAGGTGTCCGTAGCTCTTCGGTGGTCTCGGCTGCCAGTCTGGGGAGCGAGCCAATGGATACGGATTCGGATTAACGGTCCACCATTTCTCGTCTTACTTGATCTGAACGGCAAACTCCTTTTCCCTCTACTGTCTCGCACCACTCGCGACAGAGTCTTTTTCACTTTTTGTTTTCATCTTGCCCTTCCCTTCCTTTCATCGTCGCGCCTCCTATACTCTATACCCTGTCTGGTGGTGGCCATCTTTGCGATTTTGGGGTACGCCGGGGAGGCCTTCATTGATTTTGTCTCTTCCAAGATTGGCCGTCTTGGTCAATTCTATTCGGAGGCACCCACTTGCGGCGAAGTCACGATTCGATATCTCGTGACGCATCCTTGTTTTACGTCGGTACACCAGGCTATTTTTTCCGCATTTGGGCGTCTGAAGCAAGTCGAAAAAAACAGATATCACCTGGTCGTTGACACAATTCTGGTGTTCTTGGAGTTGGTTTTGCTTTCCACCCCGCTTGGCGTTTTATCCGCGCTCTGTTTCTTCGCCCTAGACGATACGACGCATCTAATGGTGTGTCTTGGACGACACTTGCATATATTGACGGCGGCCCTTTCCTGGAGGAGGGCGATCTACTCGGCTAGATGATTTATTTTTCCGGTCTACGGTGGAAGAGGAGAAAAGGAGTAAGGGGTGGTGGTGGGGGTCAGCTTCGTTCTTGCCTTGCGCATCTTTCATCCTCTACATCGTATCTTATGGTTCGCCCTTGCCATCAATCATCCCAGCTTAGGAGGAAAAACAGCACAAACGAGATAGTGGCATTGCGAGCTGATGGAATGGAGTCAGCAATGATGCTTTCATCTCGAGGTGCAACGAAACAAACATGGAACCCTTTTTGGCTGGCTGGCTGGATGGATGGAACAAGTTCAAAGGGGACGTTGCATGGTTTGATGGTGGATGGCGACACGAACGATGGCCTGGCTAGAACAACATCGAACGAATCGAGAGAGAAAGAGAGGGCGAAGAAAAAGGGGTCTTGGTTTTGGTTGCTGGTCGTCGCTCCTCGATGATGATGGCTGGATCAGCTCTTGTACATATACCCAAGATCATACTGTTGAAAGAATACAGACCAGCGACATGAGATACATGCAGCTCAGTGACGTGACTGGCCGGTTGGTGTTTTTGCTTACATGGTGATACGCGAGATGTTCATGTGATATGGCAAGATACTTTGGTGTGTTCGTGTTGGGCAAGTCTTGGTTTTCTTGAATACATACCAGCGGCATGATATGCAGTCCCATGATGTGGCCCGACATATGCTGTTTGGCTACACATTGGTATGTGAATTGGATATGTGGCTAGGGGCGTGGGTATGGGTTGAACAGGTCTTGGTTTCCTTGGGTATGGTACGGTACCGTCTCTGGGCCTTGCGATGGGGTCTTCGATCTATGCTTCTTGCGTATTTGCGGCTCGGACGACGAGATGGTATGGATTCTGGGCAAGTGAAACACCACACGTCGTGGGTTCTTCGTCCGCGCCGCAGGCACCGAGCAGCATGAGGCAAGGCGCCTTAGGTACATAGGGGAGGGACGATGGGACAATCGCCGGCACTGGAAGCTTCTGTTTGAGGGGGGGAGCATGGGGAGGCCATATGTTCGAACTGAGTTCCGTTTTGCCACATGTTTTATTTTGTTGTAAATGCTGCAAGTCGGGTAGACGTGATTGTGGTTGGTGTTTCTTCCTCCCTGGTGCCCTCCGGATCACACATCAATCACACGTACCTACATACCCAATTGTAGTTCAACTGTACGCTAGAACGAACACTCTTACAATCATTAAACATCAGTTGGCATTGAGATCAATAGTTATTCCAGCGTTGAAGATTGTTCTAACGTTAATCATGCTTTCAACATTTGTTCGCCATCCCTCGAGCGTTGACTTGGTGTGGAAATATTTCCAGATATCGGTATTGCAGTTCAACGCTTGTTTTCATACAGCCTATCTGCTACGACAACCACTTGACACTCTGGTATGCCTAAAAACATTTAATGTGTTTTTGGTCCCTCACTACAACCCTCAGTTCAATTATACCATCCCGCTTAGGCAAGTAGAAACCTGGCTGTTCTCAGTTCCTATCTAAGGCCTACCACCCACCACCTGATTGGGGCAGTCGCGGCATCCTCGTTCCTGCCAAGCATGAACATGGATTAATTTGGGAGTTCTTTCAATGCTTTGTGAACAACTGCATTCTCTCCAACTCCAAGATACATACCATCTTTCCTCACCAACGAATTTCCATTGCAATGGAGGCAGCCATCAACCGCAAAGACCTAGAGGGTCAGACAGCACCAGCAACCATTGGCGATGTCCAGCATCTGTCTTCCTACAGCTGGATCGAATGCCCCGAACCCACTATCGCTATCCCAGGCATACCGCCCAAATGGCAGCCCCCCAAGACCCGACGCCGCTTGCCCAAGGATTCAGGCTTCCGGTACATTGCACAGAACGCGGATCGCCACCCCGAAAGCCCCATGGAACCTATTTTCCGCTCCTTGTATGGAGTTGATCCCTCATTCGACGTGGGCAGTGTCGACCTCGTCACGGATCGAAACACCATGCGCAAGCTGCTTTCCTTTGTGGATCCGGGATCGACCCGCTACGGCCTAGACGCGTTCACCATCCACGCTGAGCTAGCCGGCGAGAAGACTGTCATTCTGTCCCGGGTCGAGGCTCAGACCCACGAGTTCATCGGCCCAGGCCAGTTCGTAGGCCATGGTCACGAGTTCGAGAAGGCGTACACTGCATGCGAGATTCCCAATAGCACGGGACACTACCGGATCATCCGCTACAACTTCGGAGGTCTCAGCTACGTCGTCCGCTGCGAGGCCGACGCCTATGTGGACTCGGGAGATCCAGTCCTGGGAGACAATGAGGGCGACCCCCTTGCAGATCTCACCGGCAACTTGGAGGGCCTATCTTTAGAATCTGGCTCGAAACTCTCGGTCAGAAAGCAAGGTCGTACGACTCCATTGGAATCAATACTGGAGATCAAGACCCGTGTGGCACACAAGCCCACCAGTATCTCCGATGTGGCCGCTCAGCTCTGGATCTCCCAGACGCCCAAGCTCGTACGCGCCTATCACCGCCAAGGATTGTTTGGGGAAGCATACGTTGAGGACGTGGCGGACAAGGTAGCGGCGTGGGAGCGAATCCAACAGCCACACTTGAAGAGACTGGCCGCGTTGATGACGAAGCTTACCGATCTGGTCAAAGGCTTTGGTGGAAGTTGTACGATCCGCTGTTGCCCCGAAAATGCGGAGGAACTGGTTATCCAGAAGGTGCAGGATGGCAAGCCAATGCTTCCATCTGATCTGTACGCCAAGTGGACTACCTAGCGATGAGCAATGACAACGCTTGGCGATGGAGTGATGCCTAGTAACGGAATACCTAGCATCTAGTTATGAAAGAAGGTCTCGGTCACGCTATGTGGCCAAGATTAATTGACCAAATTTATAATTTGGTAATACGCCAATGCCCGACTGGCGTAAAAGCTACAGCGTCCCGAAATATGTTTCATAGCATCCGGCGACTAACGTGAAGCATGCCCTTCGTGTCCGGGTTCGTGTCCGGGGACCGGTGCGATGCGATATTGGGTGTGGCTGGACGCTGCATCTCGGCGGAGTCTCTATTGGCGCAAACCTACGATGACATCAATCTATGGTTGCCCGAGACTTCCGCAACCTACAAACGTAGGGCTGAACAGCTATCTAAACCGTGGACACATCTTTGAAATTCCGATCAGGGATGAATTGTATTCAGGAGATTAAAGTGGCAAAAAAAGAAAGAATCCAAGCGCTCAATTGACACCAAATACAAGCCCTGCTGTCTGCTTCCCGGGGCCGATCTCGCCGCCCGCAGTTGATTTACGCTTAGCTCTAGACCCCAAGACCCCTCCTTGACTCTTTAGACTCGCTAGTGTCGACCCCATGGACCCCGCGATTGGTTCCTGTCCTGTCGACTCACCCCACTAAGAAAAGTCCATCCCGCCGCCCTCAGGAACTCTTTAAGCTTTTTTTTCCTCCTCCATCCCTTCCTTTTCTCTCTTGAAATCTTTGCTGCTGTCATCTTCTTTCTTTAACCATCTTCCAAGATACGACAGCTTCTTTCATTCCCTCTCCGAAAGACACACATATACCCAAGATGGCTGCCAACGGTTCCACCTACGCCCTCTCGGGCGCCCACAAGGATGTAAGTCTCTCGCCGACTACTGCCCCGCGTCGATATTGCAATGGAATGCTGACAGACCGTCACTAGATGCTCGAGAAGTCTCTTCTGGAGACCGACCCTGAGGTCGCTGAGATCATGGTATGTTTAAGAAGAAGTCGTTAATTACTTTCGCTCGAACTCGAAACTAATGCGCAGTGTCTTGCAGAAAAAAGAGATCCAGCGCCAGAAGGAGTCCATCGTCCTGATCGCCTCGGAGAACATTACCTCCCGCGCTGTCTTCGATGCTCTCGGTTCGCCCATGTCCAACAAGTACTCCGAGGGTCAGCCCGGTGCCCGCTACTACGGTGGCAACCAACACATTGACGCCATTGAGATCCTCTGCCAACAGCGTGCTCTCAAGGCTTTCGGTCTCGACTCCGAGAAGTGGGGTGTCAATGTCCAGTGCCTCAGCGGCAGCCCTGCCAACCTGCAGGTCTACCAGGCTCTGATGCCCGTCCACGGCCGTCTGATGGGTCTTGACCTGCCCCACGGTGGCCATCTGAGCCACGGTTACCAGACTCCCGCCAAGAAGATCTCGGCCGTCTCTACCTACTTCGAGACCATGCCCTACCGTGTCAACATTGACACCGGCATCATTGACTACGATCTCCTCGAGGCCAACGCCCAGCTGTACCGCCCCAAGATCCTCGTCGCCGGTACCTCTGCCTACTGCCGCGAGATCGACTATGCCCGCATGCGCAAGATCGCCGACTCTGTCGGTGCTTACCTGGTTGTCGACATGGCCCACATCTCGGGTCTGATCGCCGCTGGTGTCATCCAGTCTCCCTTCCCCCACGCCGATGTTGTCACCACCACCACCCACAAGTCCCTCCGTGGACCCCGTGGTGCCATGATCTTCTTCCGCAAGGGCGTCCGCAGCGTTAACGCCAAGAGCGGCAAGGAGGTCATGTACGACCTCGAGAACCCCATCAACTTCTCCGTCTTCCCCGGTCACCAGGGTGGACCCCACAACCACACCATCACTGCTCTCTCCGTTGCCCTGAAGCAGGCCCAGTCCGCCGAGTTCAAGGCCTACCAGCAGCAGGTCGTGGACAACGCCAAGACCCTGGAGAACAAGTTCAAGGAGCTTGGCTACAAGCTGGTCTCCGACGGTACCGACTCCCACATGGTTCTCCTCGACCTCCGTCCCCAGGCCCTGGACGGTGCCCGTGTTGAGGCTATCCTTGAGCAGATCAACATTGCTTGCAACAAGAACAGCATTCCCGGTGACAAGTCCGCTCTTACCCCCTGCGGTATCCGCATTGGTACTCCCGCTATGACCTCGCGTGGCTTCGGCACCAAGGACTTCGAGCGTGTTGCCGAGTACATTGACCAGAGCATCAAGCTTTGCAAGGAGATCCAGGCTGAGCTTCCCAAGGAGGCCAACAAGCTGAAGGACTTCAAGGCCAAGGTTGCCAGCGGCGAGGTTGCCAAGATCAACGACATCAAGAAGGACATCGCTGCATGGTGCTCCACCTTCCCCCTCCCCGTTGAGGGCTGGAGAGCCGAGGCCGGTTTCTAAATGTCTGTTTGTGTGTTTCGATAAGCGGAGTCAGCGGTGCTGAAAAATTCAACCTTGATAGAGGAAAGGATACGACTGAGCAATCAACTTACAGAAGCTCGGAGTGTTATGATCTGGTTTAACACTAGATTTGGCGGTACAAAAAAAGGGTCAAATTAGCTGCATATCTCGGCGTTTGTGTTTGCGCGAGACCAGCGGGAGTCTGGGTCTGATTTCACTGCTTCAACGCAGTCTGGTATACCACACACCATATGGGTGTTTTGCTGTTTGGAAATGATGTGCATGCACATTTGTATAATGAAAAAAAAAAATATCTAGATTCGCCAAAGTGAATCAACAATGAAGGATAAACATTTCCATACTTCCACGACCGCGTTGATATTGCTGATGCATTGTGACGTGGCTGAATATTGTCCCGCTCGGAGACCGGAGATCACGTCATTGTCTAGGGAAGCTTGGAGATCTTACATCACCCGGTATTGGACATGACATTGATAATCACAACATTAATAATATAACTACGACATTTATAATCATAGCATTACATCTTCTATTTATATGAATTGATGTTAGGGAAATCATAAAGACATCGTTGCCATCAGTTCCCGAAGCTCTTTGCCACACAAACGAATCAGCGCATACACTTGTACACAGCCCGTCGCAATACCTACCTCGCGATGCCGATGCCAGACGCCGACTTGCACCCTGTGGCCACGGGGCTTGCGAAAGAAACCGTCGATGTGCGTAGTCGAATCATTCCCAGATCCAGCCGCCGAACAGTCTTGCTTACTTGAAACTATCTTCAGAAACATGCGGCAGAGCAGCCCCTCAAACTCTTTGCGGGGTGGTTCTGTCCCTTCGTCCAGCGCGTCTGGCTCGCGCTCGAGGAGAAGGGGATCCCGTACCAGTACATTGAAGGTTGGCGCCATCATTCCTACCAGGAAAGCACGAACTGGGAAGGATCTAGTACTGACAGCGACTACCTACAGTCAATCCCTACCACAAGGGCGAGCAGCTCATGAAGGCCAACCCGCGCGGCCTCGTCCCCACCCTCGAGATCGCGCCCGGCAAGGCCCTCTACGAGTCCACGGTCCTGCTGCAGTACCTCGAGGAAGCGTACCCGGACCGCGCGCCCCGGCTGCTCCCCCCGGTCGACGGCAGTCAGCAGCAGCTCTTCGAGCGCGCTCGCGCCCGCATCTGGATGGACTTTGTGACGTCGCGCGTCATTCCGGCGTGGCACCGGCTGCTGCAGTTCCAAACATCATCCGCCGGGACTAAGGAGGAGGGTCAGAAGCGGCTGGAGGGGCTCCGGGACGAGTACCGCGGGTTCCTGCTCGAGTTTGCGCGGGCCATGGATCCGCAGGGGCCTTATTTCTTCGCCGGGGACGGCTTGGGGATGGTGGATATCGCGCTCGCGCCATGGGTGTTGAGGCATTGGGTCTTTGAGCACTTTAAGGGGATCACGGCGGTGCCGGACCCGGGGCAAGCCGGCGATGAGAATGACGAGGCGGCTTGGGCGAGGTTGCGCAAGTGGCGGGCCGCGATGCAGGGCAGGGACAGTGTTCGGCGGACCGAGAGCGACAGGGAGCATTACTTGCCCATTTACCAGCGCTATGCGGATGATGTGGCGCAGAGCGAGATGGCCAAGGCGTCGAGGTCGGGGAGGGGGGTGCCTTGAGGGAATGGGGTTTTATTGTTTATTATCCCATTGCGACAAGTTCCATATCCAATTGATGGCGTGCTCGCGTGCCTATCGACGAACAACCTAAGCACTTGCCAGCCGCAACAGCATACCTTGCGCTAAAAACCAATTTCACCCAACAAATTGATATACTACCTGGACTACGACAAGCTTTCAAGTCGGGTAGCATCCCGACATTGACAGCACCTTAAATAATGATTCCAAATGAGAATGACTGAGAAGATAAGGTTATCGCGCCAAGAAATCACGCCATCTATCTTATGGATGGCACTTGTGGAGGCACGACAGGGTAGCTAGCCGTTCTCAGCTACCCGCGATTCGTGTGAATGGCCAGTATCGGCCTGGTACCATGGCATGATCTGGGATCCTTTCGAGAAATTTTCCAACGAGATCCAGGGGTATTATTATATCTATATAGGTATCAGGGTCCGTCGGGGTCGTCCCTTGATGGCAGCAAGTAGGTATGGCCAAGAACCCCGAGTACTGCCCCGAGTAATTGCAACCGTTCACCAACCATGGCGTTCTACCGAAGCGTCTTGGCCCAGATGATCATCTGCGGCGTCATCGCCCTCCTCGGCCCAGGCCTCTGGAACGCCAACAACTCGCTCGGCGCCGGCGGCGCCCTGCTGCCGTACCTGGTCAACGCGGGCAACTCGCTCGTCTTCGGGCTCATGGGCCTCTTCTGCATCCTGTCGCCCGTCTTCGTCAACTGGATCGGCGTGCGGCACACGCTCATCGCGGGGACGCTGGGCTGGTCCGTCTACAGCGCCGCCCTGTACCAGAACAACCGCTTCGGGACCGAGTGGTTCGTCATGCTGGGCGCCGCCGTCTGCGGCGTGAGCGCGGGGCTCTACTGGGCCGCCGAGGGCGCCATCGTGCTCTCGTACCCCGAGCACGCCAAGCGCGGCCGCTACCTCGCCCTCTGGCTGGGGTTCAAGAACAGCGGCCAGCTGCTCGGCGGCGCCATCAACCTCGGCCTCAACGCCAACACGGCCACGAGCGGGAAAGTCTCGTGGGTCACCCTGCTCGTCTTCGTCATCCTGCAGGCCTGCTCGCTGCCCCTGGCCTTCTTGTTGTCGCCGCCCGAGAAGACGCGCAGGAGCGACGGGTCGCGCATCGTGGTCGAGGCCCGCACCACGGCCCGCGAGCAGCTGCGCCAGCTCTGGCGCACGGCCGCCTCGAGGCAGGTCGGCCTGCTGCTGCCCGTCTTCTTCTCCTGCTGGTTCTACTGGGGCTACGCCTCGACCTACCTGACGCTCTACTTCTCGGTGCGCGCGCGCGCGCTGGCTTCGTTCCTGTCGGCCGTCACGGGCACCATCGCCTGCGCCCTGTTCGGGCTGTTCCTCGACTCGCCCCGCTTCAGCGTGCGCACCCGCCTGCGCGCGGGCTTCGTCGGCTCCTGCGGCGCCTTCACGCTGCTCTGGGTCTGGGTCCTGGTCGTGCAGCACGAGTACGAGGCCCGCCCGCCGAAAGGGCTGGACTGGGCCTCGCCCGGGTTCGGGCGCGGGTTCGGCGTCTACATCATGTTGCAGACGGTCGGCAACGTGGTCCAGAACTACCTATACTTCCTGATCGGCACCATCGGCGACGGCACGTCGGAGCTGAGCCGCGGCACGGGCTTGCTGCGCGGGGTCGAGAGCTGGGGGCAGTGCGCTTCGTTTGGGATCAGCAGTAGCCGGTTCTCGCCGTTCTGGACGGCGGTCATCAATGTCGTGTTTTGGACGGTGAGTTTGGTGCCGGCTTACTTTACGGTCTGGGACGTGCAGGATCGGAAGATGACGGCGACGACAACACCGTTCAGTGATGGAGTTTCAGATGAGGGGGCAAACGATGTTGAGGTTGGGAATGGGGCGGGTAAGGAGGCGCATCATATTGTGTCGGATGAAGAAAAGACGGGGGTTAAATAATGCAATTGGTTCGATATAGATAGGGGCTTACAGGGCCAAAAGCCGATTTTAACTGGTTGGTCCAATCGTTGGCCATCAACTCGGTTCAACTAAAATAATGCAGTGATACCCATACTTCGAGCGAATACAGTTTTCAATTATTAATATTACTGGCCGCGATCTTTGAACGAAAGAGTGAACCAGATGCGCGTTTGATTCATGTGTGTCGGCATTGGAAATTTCCAAGTTGCCCTTTTGGGTGAGCGAGTATAATGATATGGCAGATCGCGATTGAAGTCTTGCGCCCTTTAGAGTACAGCGACGACGAATCATTGTGTGTTAACTCTAGTACGGCAAATCTGCATCATGTCTCAGTCGGGACCAACCACCTCGTCTGCATATGCGGCTGAGGACGCGGCCGGGGTCCTGCCAGGTGGTCTTCTACAGATCTGTTTCCCCTTCTTTTTACAGCACGAGCTAGTGTCACACCTTTCGCCGTTAACCTAGAACGCCAAATTACTTGACAGATGAGAAATGCGTCGCGACTATTGCAGGCCAGATTGGCGGTCGTTATTGACGTTTTCCTGAGCAAATAATGTCGTGGATAGGAAGGGGAGGGGGGAGCAACGTAAGCTGTGACGAACACTGTTGAAATCCGTTGCGAGGTGAACCGCCAAAGTAGTGTTTCCTCCCTTGAACAAGCCACCTACGGCCCCTACCTAGTCTTGAGCGCCACAACTGGCCGAGAAGCCCGGCATGCGCAGCTGACGAAAGTCGCATATCTGCTGAGCTGGCAAGGATATGCATTGGATATTCATAATGCCCTCAAGCTTTGCTGCTGCAGTCTGCTCGTTCTGGACTACCGTTGCTTTTTCCGTTCCGTACAGCTGGCTCTAGGTCCAACCTGCAATGACCAATGCTGCCAATACCGGACAAGACCCAGGCCTTACCAGCCCCCGGGGAAGAGAAATGGTACCCAGGGTCTGGGGTTTGGCGTGTAAACAAGCTTATGCCGAGCCTCGTGGCGTCGAATGGAAGAACGCTACGACGTAGAGGTTGCATACTTATCAAGCTTTTGCGATTCGCGGTGTGTGTGAGCGTGTTCCACGATAGGTTATCCTTTGCTGCTCGATATGCCGCCTTGCTTGATGCAAATGTCTCACTGCATATCAGCTGAAAAAAAGGAATGAGATCTCGGGTTATTTAGAGGTCCCTACCGCCGCCGCCGATCGCTTTCAGCCCGGGAAAGGGGGGTCTCCTGTGAATGTCAATGTCCCGTTCCGTCGCATTCAACCCCTCTATTCTCTTCAAGTTGACTGCAGAGTGACCACACAATGTATGAGAAGACGCCAAACACCAGTAGCATGCCGGTCACCAAGGGCGACGAGACCGCATCGACAGAGGCGACGATGCACGTCTCGGAAGCGGCCATGTTCGACCAGAAAGAGACCAAGAAGCTCCTGCGGAAGCTAGATTGGCATCTCATCCCGTTCATGAGTCTAATCTACCTGTAAGTCACCTTCTCCCACCACCAATATCGTCAGCAGCAGCAGAAAGAAAGGGGACCCACTGATACAATGGCAGCCTCTGCTTCCTCGACCGCACCAACATCGGCAACGCGCGCCTCGACCGGCTGGAGCAGGACCTGCGCCTCGAGGGCCTGCAGTACAACGACTGCCTCGCCGTCCTCTTCCCCTTCTACATCGCGGCCGAGATCCCGTCCAACGTGATGCTGAAGCGGCTGCGGCCCTCGGCCTGGCTGGCCTTCATCATGGTCGCCTGGTCGGCCTGCATGGTCGGCCAGGGCTTCGTGAAAAACTACTCGGGGCTCATGGCCACCCGCGTCTTCCTCGGCCTGTTCGAGGGCGGGCTGTTCCCGGGGGTCAATTACTATGTATGGTGAGTAGAGAGAAGCACGGGCGTGGTGGTGGTGGAAGGATTGCGCGACGGAGTCGGTCAAGTACGGTGGGCTAATCTCATGGTTACAGTGAGCACACTTTTTGCGACCGCGAGCTTACTTGTTTCGAAAACGAATATGTCGGGGCTGACTTGACATCAATGATCATAGATCACCCAGTGGTATTGCAGGCATGAATGCGGTTTCCGCATGGCCCTCTTCTTTTCGGCTGCGACGCTAGCTGGCGCCTTTGGCGGCATACTGGCAAGGGGAATCGCCGAGATGAGGTAGGTGCATCGAGGCAGCGTGCCTCCTCTTTCATTTCCATGGGTGGTGGTCTCCAGTTGCTAATCGAGATGAGCAGCGGCGTCGGTGGCCTCTCGGCTTGGTCCTGGATCTTCATCCTCGAAGGTCTTCTCAGCATCCTGGTATCCTTCTCGGCCTACTGGGCCATCTACGACTACCCCTCCACGTAAGCCCGCCCGCCCCCCTATCACTGCCCCGTAACCATGCCTCCCCCTCTTGTTGCTGTCCCACCAGAACTAACACGACCGCAACCCTCCAGCGCCACCTTCCTCACCGCCAAAGAGCGCACCGAAGTCGAGCGCCGCCTCGCCGCCGACCGGGGCCACCTGTCGGATGACTTCGACCTCAAGTACGTGTGGCAGGCCGTCGGCGACTGGAAGATCTACGTCTTCATGCTCATCTTCCTGGCGGGCTTCACGCCCATCTACTCCTTCGCCCTCTTCCTGCCGACCGTCATCAAGGGCATGGGCTACTCGGCCAACGAGGCGCAGCTCATGAGCGTGCCGCCCTACCTCTTTGCTTGTGTATCCACCATCGGCGCCAGCTGGTTCGCCGACCGCGCCCGCCGGCGCGGGGTGTTCCTGCTGGGGTTCCAGCTCGTGGCCGTGCTGGGGTTCGGGATGTTGGCGGGGAGCGGGAGGGCGGGGGTGCAGTATGCGGGGACGGTGTTTGCGGCTATTGGTACGTATGCCACTGCTATTCTCTCTCTATCTCTCGTCCCAGAGCACCTGGTGAGCTAATTGAAACCCGTTCGGGTCTTAGGTATCTACTCGCAGATCCCCCTGTGCCTGGCCTGGAACGGCGCCAATATCGGCGGCAGTCTGAAACGCGGCACCGGCATCGCCATGCAGGTCATGGGCGGCAACTGCGGCGGCATCATTCCAAGCTACGTGTACCTGACGCCCGACGGACCCCGCTACATCAAGGGACACAGCATCTTGATCGGATTCGTGGTGTATGTCTTGTCCCTTTTCTTCTTCCTCCATCTGTCGCTGAGGATCGGCTAACTAACAACTCCTTCTTGTCAAGCATGTCCTTCTTCCTGACCCTCTTCATGATTATCTGGTGCCGTCGCGAGAACGCCAGGCGGGACGCCCTGGCGCAGCAGGTCGGCGATCAGGAGTTGACGGAAGAGCAGAAGATGATGGAGCGGGAGTTGGCGGATAACGTGCCGTGGTTTAGATACACGATCTAGATGGGTTGTGGGTATATCTGAAATGTAGCGTAGACTAAATGGCCAACATACTTGATCACCAAAATAGACTTGGCTTGAACCAACTCATATCAAAACCTTGGTCATGGCGTCCCCCAGCCCCCGCTCCGCCAACCACGCCTCCAACGCCCGCATATCGTTGCGGTTCGCCCGCTCCCCGCGCCGCTCGCCCAGCGTGTCGGTGATCTCCCGCATATCCTGAAAGGCGCGGGCGGCGCTGCCCTCGCCCAGCGTCTCGCGGTACCGCTCGCTGACCTTCTTGTGGTGGGCGGGGATGTCGCCCCAGCTCTCCGTCTTGATGAAGCGCATGTAGTCGTCGACGGCCCGGGCCGACCCGCCCTCGAGGCACAGGATCCCCGGCTTGCCGGCCAGCAGGAAGCCCGTCAGGCCGTAGCGGGGCGCGTTGATCACGAGGTCGTCGCGCTTGGCGCGCGTGCTGATGGAGGGGAAGTAGAACCAGACGCGGAGGAGGGGGCCGCCGTCGCTGCTGGGGTAGGCCGAGGTCTCCTCCTCGGCGGCGGCTGCGCTGTTCTGGGTCTGCAAGTGCGAGGAGGCGGCGTCCTTGATCTGCTCGATGGTGGAGAACATGTCGCTGTTGTCGTGCTCGTCTTGCGGGATGCTAGACATGAGCTGGGCGGCTTCGGCTTTGCTCATCCACGTCGGCTGCTGCAGACGGAACTTGACGGGCGGGGGTTCCTCCATCCCCGTGAAGTCCTGGGAACTGTCCAGGGCCAGCGGTATTGTTATGTCTAGCTTCAAAGGTTTCCCTATCGATGAGGGCTCGTCCTCTTCGGCATTAACCTGTAGAGTGAGCAGCATGGTGATATTTGGACAGAATTTGCCTCTGGGTAGTGTGGAGTCATCGCTAGAGCACCAGTCCTTCAGCTCTTCGACGTAGGTGCGCACACTTTCATCGACAGCCAGCTCTTCCTCTGCCGCATACATTGCCAAGAGCAGGTCAATTTGACCCAATTGGATCTCCATGAGCTCCTTGGGCAGAAGCTGCATGGCTCCATTCGCGGCATCCTTGCTACCCATGGCTGCTGGTTGGCTGGCTAATGCAAGGAGGTTCTGGTCGATCTTCGTAAGGTTAGCTCTAGGTAGGGCGTCTCCCATTGGGTTATCTCGGGTGGATATCTCCGGCTTACTCACCCCTGGCTTTGGCTACCGAATCGCTTGCGCATTGAAAAGGAATTTTGGTCGTCAGAATAAGGACATGGAGAAAAGTGCGGGCTATCACGTGCATCGCCCCATCCTCCTATCGGCAGGATGCTGATTGGACGAGCTCTCCCCTCAACCACTAGTTACGTATCTGATTGGCTGCAGCCCGGGTATGTGAATGCGCACGACTTGGCGTCAACAGGACACAGGAAATGAAGCATTTCTCCTCTCACCATTAAGTTTCTCTCACTTATTTGAGTGATATAGGGTCCAGCATCATAACTCATACGATGTTGTCGAAGTCCGTGTTGGTCTCATCTACATCGGCTCTCAGGTGTTCCTTGGCCATCAGAAGAGCCACCATGACCAGCATGGGAATGCGAGAGAATTCAAAACTATGCGTTGGAGGGTTTGTATGTTTGAGGTAAACGCCGGGGAGTATAAACTACATAAATGAGTTATAACCTGAGAGCTTAATTGATATCAGAATTATCTTGACAGTGTCTTTTCCCTGAGTACCTAACGCGTAATCGTGCTTACAGGCGTTTTATGAAACACGAAATTTGACGATCTGCTTTCCAGATCTTGCAGAGATCCTCATGGGTTAGGGGTCAGGCTAGTATTACAGTTGGGCCCGTCTAGTCCACTGCGGCGTTCCAAACTTCTGGCGCTACGCGGTCCGGCTTGGCAGCAACGCCCGGTCTCCGTTGCCGAGCAATGATGGATATTTAGTTCAACGGACAATATTTCGTGGCTTACTTAGACGGGCTGGCGATGATGGTCTGGCCCATGTAAACGTGATCCAGGGGTCAGGAGTGGCGAGTTGCAAAAGTGGCGTTGAGGCTTTGATCCCCTGGATCACCGACCCCTTTCTCGTCTTAGCCAGAAGCCGTTGCAAGCTAGTGCTATGCGCAATACACATTGGGGAACTCTGCGTCGCAATATGATGTCTGGAACGGGGTCTGCCAAGAAGTGTGGGCAGGATGCCTCGAAGCAAATCAAACTCTACTTCGTGTTCTCCTATATTCTCACGGTCCAGGAGATTCGTCAGCGTCACGGCTTGCGGTGACTTGGCGCCCGGTCGATGGCGGCTCCGTGCTCATCACCCCTATGTCAAAACCAACAATCGGTATTGTGGATGAGGATATCCTCCTATAATAGGCATGCGTCTCGCTCCGAAACCCAACATCTCCTGTCCTCATCGCCACACACGCATCAACACACTCACTGCACAGACTCAACAGCTCCTCAGCTCAGCACACTCTCTTACAACAAAACCAAATTCGTTCACTAAAAGTAATCAACAACACCCACTACTTACATTCAAGATGCATTTCAACGCCGCCTTCATCGCCCTCCTCACCGCCGCCGCCGGGACCAACGCCGCCGTCCTCGAGGACCGCACCTACGTCCAGGGCGCCCCCATCTGCGCCGAGCAGTGCTTCAAGCAGGCCATCGAGGGCTCCCAGTGCCAGGTGCAGAAGAACTACATCCGCAACCTCTTCAAGAACTACAACTGGGAATGCCTCTGCAAGTAAGTGGTATCCTTCCCTTCTCAGCAATCCATCTCTATATTAGTGGGTCGCCCTTGATACTGACTGCGCACAACCCTCCAGAGACCAGAAATTCCATGAGGGCGTGGGGCCTTGCGTCCAGCAGAACTGCCATCAGCAAAAGGATTTGTGAGTATTCCGAAACGCAGTCTTCGATATCTCTACCCTGGTGTGTGCTAACCGGGCCTTTCTCTGCAGGACTCAGTTCGGCGGCTTCATCCAGAAGACTTGCGGCTACTCCATCCCGATAGGACAGCCCCAGCAGCAACAACAACAAAGCTCCTACCCAGGTCAGCAGCAGCAGCAGCAGCAACAAAACGGCTACCAGGGTCAGCCCCAACAGCAGCAGAGCGTCTACCAGAAATTGCAGCAATTGGGACAGCAGCAGGGCTCCTACCAGGGTCAACCGCAGCAGCAGCAGCAGCAGAGCCCCTATCAGCAACTCCAGCAGATGCAGCAACAACAACAGCAGCAGCAGCAGCAAGGGAGCGTCTACCAGCAACTGCAGCAAATGAAGCAGCAGCAGCAGCAGCAGCAACAGCAGCAGGGCAAGAGCCAGTACAAGGCGCGCAACTACGGAGAGGCCGAGTCCTACCACCAGGAGCAGCCCAAGAAGGACTCCTACAACAAGCCCGAGAAGAAGCCCGAGTATAACCAGCCCAAGAAGCAGGAGGGCGGCTACGAGTCTCACAAGGCCGAGAACAAGCCTGAGGGTTACGAGAACAAGCCTGTACACAAGCAAGAGGGTTACGAGTCCAAGAAGCCGGAGATGAAGCCGGAGTCTTACATCCCCAAGCAACAGGGCTACGAGTCGAAGAAGCCGGAACAAAAGCAGCAGGGTTACGAGTCTAAGAAGCCCGAGTCTTACATCCCCAAGAAACAGGAGGGCTACGAATCGAAGAAGCCTGAGCAGAAGCAGCAGGGCTATGAATCCAAGAAGCCTCAGCAGAAGCCCGAGTCCTACATCCCCAAGCAGCAGGGATACGAGGCTAAGAAGCCGGAGCAGAAGCAGGAGGGATACCAGCAACACAAGGATGAGTACAAGCCCAAGAAGACGGACCAGTACCAACAGCCGGAGAAGAAGCCCGACTACAAGCCTGTCGAGCAGAAGCCCAAGGATGAATACAAGCCCAAGCCTGAGCAGTACCAGCAGCCCAAGCCCCAGGAGCACCAACAGCCTAAGCAGTACGAGCAGCCTAAGCCTAAGGAGTACCAGCAGCTCAAGCACGACCAGTACCAGCAAGCCAAGCCTGAGCAGTACCAGCAGCCCAAGCATGATGAGTACCAGAAGTCCAAGGGCGACTACAAGCCCGAGAACAGCCTGCCTGATTCTTACCAGCCCAAGAAGAAGACTGGCTACTAAGCCCCTTCTCCGAGGCGCCACCCACTCCCTTGCGCAAGGCGGAATCCAGAGTACGGCAATTGACACCGGTCGGCTTGGAATGATAATGACGGGATCTCCCGTGATGTGATGGATAATGAGCAGGGGAGAGTTGTTTCTGTGCTATATCTAGGGTGTCGCTCGTTTTTTTTTTTTTTCCTTCACAGTTCCCCTATGTACGATTAGCAGTGTGTGATGAATGTACGTAGTAATTTGACCAATATGACTCATTTGACACATGGCGGTTGTTGTTGGTCTTGCATGTCTCACACCAAGTAGGCAGCAGTGCCAACTGCCTAGCATTCCCAACCCCGTATTCAGCCCGTGGCTTGTCGTGGCTTCCGGGCTGGGTGCAGTTGACAAAACAGAGGAACCAGATTTTGGGGAAGAAGTTTCAGGATTGGATGCCTTGGCTGACTGACCTTGGCGAACCGCCCCGGACGTGCGCGCAACCCCCCAAACCCCCCTCGTACGCTTTCGGCACCTGCATTAGCGCCGATGCGACCAAGACGTCGGGGAAACAGGGAGCACCCCGCGCGCAATCGAACCAACGATATAAAGCCAACACCCCTCCGGCCGTCCAAACGACAGACAAACAACCGAGGCAAATAAGACGCATATTGTATCGTTCGTCCCAATCAGCCATCTCTCTTTTTTTTTCTTGTTCTCGCATAGCTTCCCTCCCGTCACATCGTTAAGAAGCTGCTGTCCCGCGTCCCGAATGGAAGTAGAAGATTAATCCACAGGCCTGCCTCCCTCTCCTCTCCTCCTCCTCCTCCTCCCCCTTCTTCCCACTTGTTTGAGGAGTCAGCAACCATGGCAATCCACTCACGGCCCGCTTCCATCTCGGCCCACTCCGCGATCCAACTGTACAAAGGCATCAAGATATTGCCTTGGGACGGCCGGAAATTCTTCGACACCGGCCGCCGGGCGGTGCCGTACATCTCGCTGCGCATCCTCTGCCGGGTCAAGTTCAACAGCAAGCGGCCCGGCCTGCAGGCCGTGACCGACGAGCACGTGCTGGTCCAGATCCGGGGCGGGGGCGCCGGCTACTCCGCGGCACAAATGTCGGCGCCGAAAGAGGAGGTGCGCGATATCGTTGCCAAGGTAAGAGAGAGAGAGAGAGACCGATTCGAGAAGTCACAAGACGTGCGGGGCTAATATTGGCTTGAAAGGCCTTTGAAGTCCCAAAGTCGCAAGTGGGCATCTTGTCATCGGGACATTCCAAGGCCAGGGATGTCATCCTGGAGTACGAGCCCCAAGGAACGAGCTTCCTGGGGGATCAGCCTGAGTTCTACGTTTCCCGCGCCAGAAAACGGTTGGAAGAGCGAGCCGCGAAACAGTAGGGAGAGGGATCCAGCGGCGATATTGCTGCTGCGTTAGATATGTATCATCTGGGAGTCCTTGAAGAGCGTATAAGAGCAGATACAGGATCAGCATCAGACTCGGTACAGGACATAGGGTGGCAACGTAGCTCATGTGAGCGAATTACGTGTAAGCAAAACACCTTTCGTGTGCGATTTACAACAATAGTTCCAGTAGATTGACAGGGGTGACCAAGACCAGATCTATTGTTCGCCCACAGTCAGTCTGATGAGCCTCTAACATTATCAAAGTGATCCTACTTGGGCAAAGACTATCAGAGCCCCCTTTTTAGTTGGCTAATTTAATATCAACCCTTCCGTCAACAAGAGTCATGGAAATTTTGTATCTATAGCCGTGTAGATACATCGAAAGTATGGCAGTTTTTGACTTCCTGGTAAGTCAGGCGAGTAGTAGGGGAATCAAAACCCTACTCTAGGACGTCTAAAATCGGCGGGAGGGGGATTCTTTAGGTTAGAGGATAAGCCAAACAACTTCAACTGAAGGAAATAGTGAAATTGCAAATGTGCTCTTTTAAACATTGTTCACTTTTATCATTCTGAGTTTCATAACGACTTGTTAACACTACACTGGAATTTTGAGTATAGAAAACGTCATAATTGTGCCACTCCTCCCCAACTGCTAATTTCTTTGCTCTATTCTTCGATCCATCCCAATTATGCCTTTGCAAGCTGAACACTTCACGATCTTACAGGTGGTTCTGATAACGAATACCTACAACGTACGGTACGTCGAGTCAGAACACCGCCTTCAGGGAAGAGCCACACGGCGCTCCGAAATCCCCCAGCCCTTGACCTCCTCCCCCCGGATCCGCGCCCGCACGTTGACGTACCCCTCGAACAGCGTGGAAACCACGTCGGGCTTCCCCTTGACCACCATCTCGCCCACGGGCCACGGCTGCTCCATCTCGATCCGCGCGTCGAGCCCGGGAATCCTGATGACCTGGTGCGCGTGGTAGAGGTACCCCGTCTCCTCCGATACAAACGGCCGCGAGCACTCGACGTGGTCGTCCAGCGGGTAGATCTCGTGGTGGCCGTCGTCCGGGTAGACGACGGTGGCCATGTACTGCTTTTTACTAACGCCGGGACAGGCCTCGCTGCGCCAGATGGACATCTTGACCCCGTTCTCGAACAGTAGCATGTAGAGGTCCCACCCGGCGGTCCCGGTGCCGACGCCGTACTGCCGGTCCAGCCAGGCCATGGACTTGGCCGGGACGACCTCGATGGTCTCCCCTCGGCACTGCAGGGTCCCCGTCACCCACATCTCCGGGTACGACATCTGGTACGTCCAGTCGGTGCCCCAAAAGAAGGTGCCCTGGCCGCCGGCGTAGAGGTTGGGCCCCCGCGGCGACACGACGAGGTCGAATTCCGCGCCCTCGACCATGCTCTTGCAGACGAGCGAGTCCCCGTGAGGGCCCTGCGCCGGGGACGCGTAGAGCTCGAAGCGGTCGGCCCGGTAGTCGACGGCGTCTAGTCGGTAGTCGGAGTCCGGGGCGGGGAAGCTCTCGCCGAACCAGTAGCCGTCGTTGATGTCCAGCAGGCAGACGCGGAACAGGGGCTTGGGCGGCGTGCAGTTGGTGTAGGCCACCAAGTGGCCTACGGCGAAGTAGTCGTGGCCGTTGGACCCGTGCAGGAAGAAGACCAGCCAGTAACTGGAGTAGTAGCTCAGCCGATCTGTGGGGGTAATCAAGGTGGTGGAAAGATCATATTGGCCCGCTTTCATCTACGGAGGGAAGGGTGAGGAAAAGTTGTGTTAGTCAGTCCAGCAGCGCGCAGTGTCGTGGGATCGAAGGGAGATTCTACGAACCGTGTACTCTGTGGCGGAGGGGTGAACATCGTCGTTAGTTCGTTTGAAAGCCATAGTCTTTTCTATTGTTCTGTATCAAGTATCCTTGAAAAAGTGAAGATGTCCTAAGTGAACATAACCATAAGGGGTTCCATCGTGCCACGCCAGTATTTATAAGTCGCTCAATTAACCTCAGGAAGTACATAACGGATGCGGGAGACACCGAATAGTTTTGTACAAGGGGACGGGAGCCGGGCCCCACGGGCCCGTAAAAGCATAATTGACCACGGAAGCCGAGGCGCTGTCACAAATTGAACCCCGAAAAGAATGAAAGCTTCAATTACGGGCCTCCTTTGTGTTATATGGGACTCCCCGGATCTCCAGGGCTTACAGGGGTTAGGCGTCATGGGGTTGCGGGACGGAGGAAGGTTTACACAACTACCAGTAGGGAAAGGGAAAGGCGATAGCATATATTGCCTCCAGCGACGACTTGGCTATATTTTCCAGTTATTGGAACAGACGAAATTTGGCAGTATCGGGGTTGAGAGGTGCGTTTCATAAGTTGGATAAGCGCATTGCTATATCGCTCTCCCTTCTCATTACGGTACCCTCCGACGCGGCAATCAACATTTTCAGTACGAAACCCACCGTACCCGGTCTGGTGGGATCATCGTTTCCACTATGATCTCAGTGTATTGGGGGAGCGACCGTGATAGCCGGCTACCTCGTTAGGCTTCAAGGTCAATCACTGCATTGGTTGCTGGACTTGGCTTCACATTGCCAGGCACTCCAGCCTCTCCCGTGGGAATAGACTTCTCTTTACCCTTTGCTGTTGAGTCGACTTCGTTAACAGAGACTGCAGGGAGGTTGGCAGGGTCTTGCTGAGTGGTGGTCCACTGCCCGAGAAGAGGATCGTACTCGAGCAGGTACAATGCAAGCGCCGCACCCGCGTTATCGTACAGGTGACTCAATTCCAGGTTCGGCTCTCCGTAGTGTCCCATGAATTCCAGAACGAGCTTGAGCCGTGTTCCGATCTCGAGCTCGTCCCGCAGGTTGATGGTAAACGGCTCAGCGCGCACCACGCGCCGGTTGTTCTCGAGCTTGACGGACTGCAGGAAGGTGGCGGGCGTGCCGTCGACGTCGACGCCTTCAATCGTCACCGAATGGCGTCCGGCCTCGGAGCCGATCCGGATGACGAGCAGGCGGCGGACCATGAACTTGGGGATGGGAAGCGAGAGCTTCTCCATGACGCGCTCCATCAAGTTGTCGGTTTTCCCGAAGACCCGGAGGCTCGACGACCTGTCCAGGGGCGTCTCTTGGAGGTTGCAGATGACGAGCTTCGCAGCCCGGCGTTTCCCGACCGTCTCGGGGATCTCGCTGGCTGGGGGGATCGTCAGGGAAGACCCAAGAGCAATGCACAGGTCGGCCTTCTGGGCATGATCCCTCGCCAGCTCTAGCGGCTCGGCGGACAAAAATTCGCCAAAGTTGATGATGGTATCAAGCAGAATGCCACCGCACAGAGCACATTTCCGACCGGTGCGATGGTCGTGAATGCTCTTTTCAAATGTAGATACCGCGCGGAAGTCTGTTTTGGTCCGATTCAACCATATGCTCGAGGCAAAGGCCTGGAGAAACCAAGGTTGGGCAATGACTCACCACGGATATACTGTTTCCCGCAGTCTTTGCAGTACTCCAGGTTACTGTTCCCATGAAGCTCCGAGATTCGATCCTGGCGCGAGGAAATTAACACCGAGCTGGACACAGGGGCGGTCTCATTCGGAGCTCACCGGTAGAATGCCGCTCCTGCGGTGCAACCCGTCGCAGTTCTGGCTGACGACGTACTTCAGGATACCTCGGTTCTGCAGCTCTACCAGGGCCATGTGGGTTGGCGACGGAATGGCCTGCAGCGTACTGGCAGCCTTGGACGTCCGCAGTCTCCCTTGCTTTCGCAGCGTCCAAACCCCTTCGGGCCCGCGAAAGTCGGGAATGCCTGGCCCGCCGGTCAGCGAGGCTCTCCTACACACATGGACTGGACCTGCCTGTAGATGTGGAGATACCGGCACCCGTGAATACGATGATGTGCTTGCTCTTGTTGATGTAATTCACAAGAGTGTTGGCTTTCCGTTCCATTACTTCAGACGTCTCCTGACGCTCTTCCGGGGCAACCATTGGAGCGGAATCGGCCATGATGAGGTGCGAATGCCGTATCGTCTCGGCCCAGGTCTGCAAGATGTGATGGAACCTGACGGGCAAAGGAGCGAACAACGAGTGATCAACTCAGACCAAGATGGACGCTCGATTGGATGTTTAAAGCTCAGGAATTTCTATTTATATATCGAAACATTCTTGTTTTTTTGGCACACCTTCGGCTTCAAAGAATCGATTCGCTGAGGGTTTCCCGCTACCGCATGGCTGCCTAGAGTACCTGGTAAGGAGAGACCCACCGCCCTTGAAGAACCGTGTTAACTCGTACCACCGAATATTTTGATGATGAAGATGCCCGAAGCCATAACAAGGTGAGCGCCCTGATAGACTTGTATATTCTGTCGATTTCCATGACTCCTTTGGGCATATGGCTCCGTCGGCATTGACTCCAATTGTGTTGTAAGAAGGTGGCATATTTGAAGACGTTCATATTGTAGCTTACAGAGTGCTTGGCCCATGCGTCACCCCCCTTGGAGCATTGTAGCACCAGCACGTCGGAGCACATCTATTGACCCAAGAGGTAAAATCATTTAAGTATTTAAGCACCCATCTCTTGTTCATACTCGCATGTGTATGCTTCGTGTCCCACGGCTATGTAAGTGCGCAAGCAGCTGGTCAGCATTCACCATGCTGAAATACATACCGAGCGTAACTTCAGGAAGAGATAACTACAGGGAGTTAAATCAATACCAGGCTCTCCAATGGCCTGTCAGCCTAACACTACTTAGATTGCCCAGAGATTGGGATGGGAACGATTGGATGCCCAATGACTCTGTAGCAACGCGGTCTGCCTTACTGCGCCTCTGCTACAGCAGGCAGGGCGGCTGCATCCTTCATATATAGGCACTGAACCCCGCCATCTCCCTATACCGCAAACTTCATCGACATCTTTCCAGATAGCATGATTTGGCAGAGACAAGATGGAGTAAGTCCACCAACTCATTTGGTAATAATCTAGTGTTTACTGCGTGAGACTAATGAGAACTTGAATTACTAGCTCTGCAAGCATCTTCAAGACGGCGCAGGAAGCCTTTCGTGCCACACTGTCAGCCAAAGACCAAGCTCGATATGTCGCTTGCGACACCCCGACCGAGTTGGTAGAATCGTTCCAGAAACTTGAGACGCTGGCAAGACAGAAACAAAAATCCAAGCTGAACGGATGGTTAAAAGTCATCGAACAGCTCAACACTCGTCTCCAAGTCTACTTTGACGCACTGAACGTGATTGCTGGTGCGCATGATGCTGCCGCTCTAGTCTATGGGGCGATACGGATAGTTCTACAGGTGCGCCCAGTCGGTCTCTTCTTTGCTGATAGGACTTGCTAACCAATTGAGACCTTTTCTGTATTATAGTTGGGTGCGACATTACCTTCCTTCTTCGACCGGCTTCTTTCTACCATCAATCGCTTGGCCGACACGTTCCCCCAATACGAGGCAATAGTGGATGTTTTCGATGGCAAACCTTCGCTCCGTATGCAGCAACACCTCGAGAAGGTCTATCAAGACTTATTTGAGTTCTTGAGGGCAGCTGCCAAGGTTCTCACCGCCTCTAGCGGACGTAAGTTCAAGTACACAGCTACTTATATAAGAGTCCACGCTTAAGATCTGTAGGAGTCAAACGACCCGTGGAAATGATTGCAATTGTGATATGGAAGCCTTTCGATCATACGTTTGGTGGTATCTTGACTCGGATGGAGAACCATAGAGAATTTATTCTAGAGGAGTTGGAGATACTGCAAGCGCAACGCTTGAGGGACGCTGAACGAGTCTCTAAGCTTGAACGAGATTACGCAGAGAAAGAGAGGTTGATGGCCGAGGAGGATCGAAAAAGGACCCAGAAGATAGAAAATCTCACCAAGTATACGAGACGGGCGCAAGAGAAAGAAATTAAAGGTATGAGATGCTCTTTCCAAGATCAACAGTTCAGCCACTTAACTTGAACAGATTCCTCTGTGCGGCGCATAGAAGAGTGGCTAGCAGCGCCCCTATTCGCAGAGACTTTGGAGTCTTCCCAAGAGCACCGTATCGAGAACACAGCAAGATGGATCTTCAAGAATGACGGGTTCAAGGAATGGGCATCCATGCGAATTGATGTCGATAGCTTCGCGAAGCAAAAAAGGATGCCCCCCTGGGTTCTTTGGGCGCATGGTAAGATATGAACTTTTCATCACAGTCTTAATTTCTAACACGGAACATAGGGAATCCTGGATGTGGTAAGACGACAGTGGCCTCATCTGTCTATGAGGAACTGATGAAAGAGACGAACTCACTACAACCTAGCAACATGATTTGCTATTTCTTCTTCAAACATACCGACCAAAAAAGCTCAACAATCGACGCCGCCTACCGATCAGCCCTTACGCAGATCCTTCACCGCTACCACGAGGAAGACGAAATCTTGGACAAGTTTCTGTTCATTCAATCCAATTCCAATCCGTCATCTCGTCAAAGTTGTGCGACTACTAAGCAACTCCATGACCTAATGTGCATGTCTGCAAAAACCTTGGGTCGCATTGCCTTTGTTGTCGACGGTGTTGACGAGGCAGATGACCCGAACGGCGTTGTCGAGCGACTGAGAGACCTGGTGACAACAGCCCCAATCAGGTTGATTTGTTTCAGCAGGTCCAATGTCAGCCGCTTTCATGATCTTGTCCCAACGCAACAGCGCATTGTTTTCAGTCGTGATCTCACTAATCCCGACATACGCGCCTTCCTCGAATCGGAGATTCTTGACCTAGTCGAGGAAGCCAAATTGCCATCCACAGCCAATATCAACAGCTTGGTGGAGGCCCTGCTTAGTGGCGCCGACGGCATGTTTCTATGGGCTAAGCTCATGACTCGATTCATTCGCTCGCCTGCTTTGAGCAGAACCGCTAGGTTGGGCTTGATCAATAGCGTACGAATGCCAGAAGGTTTAGATGCTATGTACAATAGGATCACATCACTCATTATGGATTCCTGTGAACCGGAACAGAACCTAGCGAGGAATGTATTACTCTGGGTCCGGCATCCGAGGCCAGAAGGACTCAGGATAGGCATCGATTGCCTACGTACAGCGGTCGGCTACGATTTAGATGCTGATGAGAAAGATGGCTTCAAGGACGCAGTCATCTCTGTGTGTTGCGGTCTCATAGAGTTCACTAATCGCCGTGGATTCAATTTGACCCATCTCACTGTCATCGAGTATTTCGAGAAGAATTGGTCCATTGAAGGCGGCAAAGAAGTGGTCATACCAAACATAGCTATGGCCACACCTGAACTCACGTCGAGATGCGTCGAGAAACTAGTGGCAAGCGCACCTTCGAAGCTACCTCTTGATCGCTGGTCAAGAAATATGTACGGATCAAATGAAGCTATGTTGAGCTTCCGAGACTCGTTTGAGGCGTACGCTACCGCGGAATGGGCATACTCTCTGGCCAGTATACCACATGAGAAAGTATGGAAACTCCACGAATCTGGTGGAGGGACGTACGGGGCAGACATCTCGCGACTTAAGGGTGTGACTGCCCGTTTCTTGGGTAATCTACTTGCGGTGGGTCTCTGGATAGAGAATATCTATGCCCTTCGCATGTCTACTCATGATATTGTACAATCAATTACTGGGATTACAGTGGGTTCTACTCAGGAATTGGACATCGCCGACCAAAGACTGAAAACCCAATTAGTCGACGTCGCTGAAGATCTACTATCGGTACGAAACGAATGGGGATCAACACTTCTCAAGACACCACACCTGATCTGGACCGATGTCATACTTTTCACCAAGCTTAAGATACTGTCTAAATTCGACACATCAAGTCTCGGCACTGCCTACAGTCTAACGCCAGAAGATGTCAAGGATGGCAATGGCTGTAGCGAACGCCCCCTATGCTCGATCTCTTCAACATCGAGCGATGCACGAATGACTGCAGTCCTCAGCATATTTCCTTCAACCCCCTTTGCTCAGTTCTGGGATGACTCCAATAGATCAATTGATACAGAAGAGAGGCTGTGCGATGGATGGATTGCTAAGTACGATATATGGGCGCAAGGATCGAGATCACAATTGGCCAGCCTCCAAATCCCGCTTCCACGGGAGGAGATTTCCATCATTATCCGTCAGTCTTTTCGAATTCGAAAAGGAGTCTCGAAACCTTACAACTCCGAAATCTCTTTTCCGTTGGCTATCGGGCCTGACTGCCTCACAGTCACTATACTTCGAACTGTGTACAGATTTTCAACAGACCAGTCGAAGTCACCGACCACTTGTCATTCAAGCCTTCTTCCGCTGGAATGCCTCAGCCGTTATCAAATCATGTGGGGTGAAAAGCTGCAGCCGTTTGGATCTTGGCGCGCTGATCGTGTCACTTGGAACGATTGGTACGTCTACTCTCTAACGTTCAGTCCAGATGGTACGATAATGTGTTTTGCGGACTACAAGAAGTCGTACCAGGTCAACTTGGCTCTTTTCAAGATCCATTGTGCGCCCACACTTCGTCTACAATTCATTCGACTCACGAAGGTACTGCTAAGCTTCCCTGGAGTGAGTGAGCTGCATTTGCATCCCTCGAGATCACTCCTTGCTTTCCTAGGGGAAGCAAAAGTAGCGGAGCCACAAGTATGGTTGTGGGACTTTGGCGCAAGTAAGTACTTACACAATTGCTTATATGAACACCTTGGGGTAGATCCAAACCATTTACGTGGTGCTGATCAATGGTTCTAGAAAATAATAGACCCGCACAACTCGAAAACGAGTTTGACAAATTCAATTCGAAGCCTCAGTATCTATCATTCTCAGTTTGTGGGAGCTTCATTTTGGCGAGGAATACAACAGATACTGTTGTTATACCTGTGCCTCAGGAGAAACCACGTGATGCTGATGCCGTGCAAGACAAGAGGGCATCCAAAAGGAAGCGAGGAGCGGATCAACTGGAACCCGATTCCTATCCAAACAGTAGTCTGCGCCTGATAGGTGATCAGGGTCTGCAAGGGAGAACTCTCCCTAGCGCTCATCTTTCCATGGCAGGGACGACCCCTTCCATATTGACTGTTGTACCTGAGGGAAACAGCATCAGTCTCGAATTGTCTACTCCCGGTCGCCCGGGTGAAAAGATGAGGCGTCAACTTGTCACGTTGCCCGACGCCCATGATACCGGCGATAAGGCGATCAGCATCAAACTTCCAGAGATTCAAGACGAACCTCTACAGATTGTTCTGAACAAATCTGCCGAAACGGGATACAACTTGAACAATGACCAACATGTCCACCGACCTACCGTAATTGAGAAAAACATTAGACTTGTGGAATCAAGACTCACCATAACAACTTCAGGTTTGTCATATTTGGTTCCGCCGTCGTATTCCAGATTTCATGTGCTAATATAAACCAGCGGTTGATCAGCCACCTCAGAAGAGGGTTTGCCTCCCTCCTCATCTTGCAGCGATGGCAACTGAAGCTTCCACGACAGCCTCCAACGGGGAAGACAGTGTACCGAATATCGATGCAACATTCGGAGGTCCAGACCAAACGTGATAGCGATCACTTGTAAGCGAAATAGAATACACTAAATCGCGATTCAATGTGTTTCTGGGGTTCTTGGACCTCTGGGTCGATTATCCTCATTAATGCCACCAGCATCAGTGGTCGCACACCCTTTTCGAGCCTGCCTTGTGTTCGCATTAGTCGCGACCTTTAACTTTCCCATTGCGCTTAGTTGTTATTTTTGGGTGTTTATTTTCTCTTAACCGATCAAACTGTTATTACAATATTCTGGACTTATTCTACGCGGCATAGGTATCTTTGAGTCCAAGGCGGAATTTTGACTTCACCCACACCCAGGTTCTCATAGCACCAACCATCAACCAAGCCGTTTCTCACACCCGCTCAAACTGGTTTATATAGCAAAACAATACCTTGATCCCTTGACCGGGTCGGTATAGCCTAGCGGAAGTATCATTAGAATATCCTTAAAGGCAAGAGGGTTCAACTCCCTCTGCGGTCACTTACTTTTTTCGATATCCCAAGCACCCCCCTCCTTTCTAACTCTCTTCTTTTCTTTTTCTATTGAATGGCACCGCTACAAGACATTATATTACTTGATTTCAAGTTATGGGACCAATTTTGTCAGTCCGATTGGTGTATATCGTCTTATTCTTTTGATGTTGGTCCATGTCATCAATACAGCGAGATGCTCCGCCAGCGAGGATCTCGCTAGGCTTTCAGCTACTCCATCCACACAAACAACGGCTGGAGCCTCGTTCTGTGGTCAAAACAAAAATTCTAAGCGCTTGAGAGAATCTAGTGCGAATATACGATGCCTACCTGAAAGCGTGGTGTTCATTCACAGGGGTGACGATCTTAGCGTTCACGTCAGACGGCGACACACTATGATGTCGGGTGCTAGAAAGCAACCTGGCTCCAATCACTTGGTAGCACATCTCATACACGAAACCAAAAGCACCAGCATCACGTAATTTTATCCGAGGTTCTCCGTGTAGGTATAGAGTCGGCATACAGGTATATATCACCAAAGCTCGGCGCTTCTATTACAATGTGCTTCCTCCTCCCCTCTCCCCCTCCCTTTCAGCACATCCATTCCACTATCCAAAAACACAGGCACCTGCTCTAAACAGTGAGAATGACATCCGACAGTACATTCCCGCCCTCCAGCTTCGTCGACGTGGTAGAGACCAAAGCAAGGGATGCCCCAAATAGTCTCTACTGCCAGGTTCTCGAGGCGGACTGGCGCGAAAAGGGGCCCCGCGATGTCACCTACGCGCAGGTAGCCCGGGCCGTCGACGCCCTGAGCTGGTGGCTCGACGAGCGCTTCGGCCCTTCCCAGGACTTTGCCGCGTTTTCCTACCACGGCGAAAGCGATTTTCGATATGCCCTCCTCATCCTGGCTGCCAAGAAGACGCAGCGTAAGGTGTGTTTTGCCGCCATCGGGTCGCTCGCCCACTTTCCCCGTACCTGATAACTAGATAGTGTGTGTGGCCTCATGATGCTGACTACTGAGCCCAATATGTAGATAGTCATTCCCCAAGTCGGCCGGCTGACGCACGAAGCGCTGCTGAGCCTCCTCGACAACACGGCCTGCAACCACTGGCTCAGCGGCGCGCCAGTAAGCGTGCAAACAGCCGCCGCACTTTCATCGGAGCGGCCCGGCTTGCAATGCGAGCAACTCCCGTCCCTGGACCACTGGCTCACCGTCGACGCCGCCACCACGACACCCAAATACCCCTACAGCAAGCCCTGGGAGGAAGCCATGCGCGACCCGCTCTTCGTCATCCACTCGTCGGGCACCACGGGGATCCCCAAGCACTTCACCTGGACGCTCGCCATGTTCAGCCACTTCAACGCCTGCCGGGACCTCCCCGGCGGCACCGTCGAGAACCCGCACCTGATGCTGGCGGCCACCCGCCACAAGCGCGTCTTCTGGATCGCGCCGCCGACCTGGCTGGGCGGCATCCTGGGGCTCTTCGGCCTGCCGCTCTTCTTCCACGCGGTCCCCGTCTTCCCGCCCGCGGACGCGCCGGCGCCGCTGCCGAGCGACTACGCCCTGGACCTTCCGAAAGACTCTCTTCTCCTTCTTCTTCTTCTTCTGCGACTGATCACAGGAAGAAGCTCGACGGCGCCTTCCTGACCCCCTCCCACATCCGGGACCTCTGCCTCGCCCCCGGCGGCGGCGGCCTCGCCCTCCTCCGCTCCTTCGACCTCGTCATGTCGGCCGGCGCCGCCGTCGACGCCGCGACCGGCGACAAGTTGTGCCGCGACGTGCTGCTGGCCATCAACGTCGGCTCGACCGAGATGGGCGCGCTGATGCAGCACCGGTACGCCGACCCGGCCGACTGGAAGTACTACCATTTTGACGAGCGCGTCGGTTGTCGCATGGTGCCCCATTCCTCTACCTCGTCCGACTCTGGGTCTGGGTTTGGTTTGTATGAGCTGGTCATCGACAGGAAACCCGAGTACGCCCGCTGGCAGCCCGTGTTCGAGCTGTTCCCGGACAGGGGCGTGCATCGCTCCGAGGATCTGTACGAGCCGCACCCGACCAAGAAGGACCTGTGGCTCCATCGCGGTCGGGCCGACGACTTGTTCAAGCTCAAGTGGATGCAGCAGGTGAAAGCCACGGACATGGAGAGCGGGCTCGAGCGGCACCCCCTTGTTGCCACGGCCTTGGTCGGCGGCGAGGGCCGGCCTGTTCCCTTTGTGATCTTGGAACTCAGAGGCGGCAGCGAGGAGGAGATGAAGAAGGATTTCCGAGACCAAATTGGGGCTTTGATTGACGAGGTCAATGAGCAGGTGGTCGGCCAGGTTCGTATCCCGAGGGATAAAGTAATTGTGGCGGACTCGGCCCGGCCGTTCAGGAGGCTGGGTAAGGGGACGCTGGATCGGATAGGGGTGTTGGCTGACTACAAGGAGGAGATCGAGAAGTTGTATAGTGCATGAAGGGCTTCGATGAGGTTTATATGTTTTGTATCGAGGTGATCAATATGAAAGCTGTTGCTTGCCAGTTTGTGTCCTGGTCATGATCATCCGCTTGGAAATCAATACCAATACCATCTTCGTCTGATCACGTATTTGAGGGCTTTGGATCGTTGCTGTAGCAGAATGCCTGGCCAGCTTCCTCCTCCGACCAGAAAAAAGGAGGAATGAGTGATGTCTTCGCCACAGTCCTCTGCGCACTTCTTTGCCAGAAGTGCCATCATGATGGCCACGATCCACAGGGCTAGCATGGGAGCGTACAGGCGTCGAAGAGACGCATGACCCAGCGGATTCTGAGTGTAAGGCCAAAGCAGACTCCCAGTATAGGTCGTATGCATATGCATGTGGTCACGATTATAGGCATTTCGAAAAGCTGCTATGAAACGACGGCTGTCGGGATTCGCATGCAGTCTGATCGCATTTTCCCTTACATTTTCCTGTCACTGCCATTGTTAACACAGCTGCTATTGGTCACATAAACTTTGGGTGGCATATCAAGATTAGCATTGGATCCGGCTTGCCAGAACATTTTGTAAGGCGCCGAGCTTGTGTATCAGCCATGAAGACGTTCACGCTCGCATCCCTTTTGCTGATTTGCAGGCGATACGTTGATTCTGCAGACATCGTAACAGCAAAATCCAACGATGCGAGGTTTTCCCGCAGCATGCCAGCTTCGAACAACGCATGCAGTGTGCAGCGCAGTGTTGTCAATACGTCGTACACAGTATTTAGCAGTAGTCAGCAAGTGGCTGTTGTCGCAGATCTTTGGTCGGTTTTGGTTTTTGGTTGGCTGTGGTGATGAAACAAAAGGGGCCCTGCCTTGACGTCAGACCACTTTGTCCGGCAATGCAGCGGGCGGTGGCTGAGCGCCTCGGCACCCCTTGACGCGTACCATCGAACGTTGCTTGCCGGTTTGAATCCAAGCAGCGACCAGACGAAACGAACATTGCTGTTTCTTCCAATTCATCCAAAAACAACTGATCAAAACATTCATCGTTGCATTGAAAAATCGAAGAACTTCGCATCTGAACATTTTGATTGATTTTCGAAAAGAGGCGGCCGAGAATTGCCAGATTGGACTTGCATCAATCACATCACTCATCCGACACTAAGCACCAGACACAAAGATGGGTCGCTGGTCGCAGTACGACACGGACGAGGAGCGCCTGCCCGAGGGTATGGTGCGCATCGGCTACGACGCCGACGACCAGACCTACACCTTCCGCGACACCAACGACGGCAGCATCTGGGAGAGCGCCCCGGGCAGCCAGTACGGGCGCCTCACGCGCATTTCCGGGCCCTCCTCATCATCAGGCGGCGTCCACCGCCCTAACGAGAGCGGCGGCTACAGCGACGGGGCAGACGCCCCACCTCCGCCCTACGACCACCACGCCGAGCCCGACGACAGCTGGAGCGGCAACCAGAAGGTCTCGTGGCGGGCCGACATGATGCCCCTGCTGAATTTCTTCATGATCATCGGTCTTTTCCTGCTGGGCGTCTTTTGGTTCCTGCACAAGACCGTGGGCAGCGGCAGCGGCAACGAAGGGGCGCCGGCGCCGGCGGTGCCCCAGTGTGCGGCGGGCGCGCACACGTACAGTATCAAGAAAGGCGACACGTGCTGGGGCATTGCGGATCGCCGGGGCCTCGAGGTCGACGATATCCTGGGGGAGAACAAGGGGCTCGATTGCGATAACCTCGAGATTGGCGACTTGATCTGTGTACCGACGACTTCCTGAGGAGCTGGCTGGCTGGCTTGATACTTTGACTTTGACTGCTTGGATACTGGATGAGATGGGGCCATGAGGCTATGTTGCCGTCTGACACATGAAGTGTTTGTTGGATAGGGGGTCCGGTCGGGAGGGTTTGGCTGGGTATATACATGAGAGGCCTATATTCTATCCCCAAGATAGTTCCGTACGTCGAAGTACGTATGCGACGCATCTCGAGATCCGATGTCAATAGTCCACCCTGGGCGCCATACCATCTACCAATAAAAGGAATATCCCGACCTGATGGAATACAAATCACCAAATTCAATAAGAGTGGGCACATACCCTCATTCGCCAAGCAGCATCTCTAGAAATGAAAAGGTCGACAACGTGAAGGAACGAAGCTCAAGGTGCGACCCAAGGCAGGAACAATGTTCCTACCCACGGCGGTGTTATTGAATCTGGGAAGGTAACAATGGACTTCATGAAGGAAGGTGCGAACACACCTTCAAACATCTTCGATTTCTCTCATGTACCGCAGCATCTACCTAACTTGATGTCCCCATGGCAGTCGCAATAGGTGACTTGTGTCTCTAGCACCGTAGGGTGCAAAAACCCCAGTGTCATGTCGAGAATAGGTTCTTCACCTCCCATATCCAACCATCCAAACTTGACTATCATAGACAGAATTCCTTCAACAGTCGCTACTCATCCACCAACTATCCAAACTTGACTATCAGAGACAGAGTTTCTTCAGCAGTTGCTACTCATCCACCAACTCCCACTTACTTTGACAAAATAAGATACATCACCAGAATGTTCCGCGCACGCCTCGTCCTTTCAGCCCTGCTGACGGCCATGACCCCCGACAGGGTAGGCCCTGACGAGTCGACGCCCGCAATAGTGCACGATTTTGTCGGAAGAGAGCTCAACCTTACCGAGAACCGCTACAACACCTACATCAGAACCTACAACCGTTCCAACGGCGAAACTGGCAGCGTTGAAATCGGGGTCGGGCAAGACCACATCTGGGTGGACATCCACGGCGACCGCCCCAATGGCAAGTGTTGGCTATTCAGCGTGGACAGGCATGGCCCTCCACGAATCTGGGACATGGTCCGCTGTTGACAGCCTGGCAGAGAGCTGCTTTGGTGCGAGGACATATTACTGGGGGCCTGGCGGAGGTCACTGTCGGTGGCTTTCTCAAAGCGCGTCTTATACCCCTGACCCTGATTGCAGGGTGAAGGCTTCCAGTGTTAAGGACGGTCCTTCTGTCTCGACCCAGTCGACCCGAGCGAACTTTGAATTGGTTGGAAACAAGAAGGGTTGAAAAAGAGGTATCTTTCTTGAGGAATCGATTGGGATTATCCGTACAGCGGGCATCATGCCGTGACTACAACCTAACCAGGTTAATTAATACACCACTTTCAAAACCACTCTCGTTCAATGATCATGGTGTAAAACCATATGCTTCGTCATTCACGTCTCGCACGTATTAGTGGCATTGCCGATGTTTCTTGGCCCGGAAGTAGATCAAGAGATTCGTACAATGTCTAGATGAAATAGATAACTGCATGCCCGCATAAGTTTTATCCAGCCCAATATCGTCACAGCAAGCCGTTGCGCAAGTGCACAATTTACCCCTCCATGCTCCATTGAAAGTGGGATGTCGAACACAGGCCCGCCGATCTCCGGCAGCCTACTCAGCGCTAGGCTGGTGAGAAAATTGGCTGCCAGGGCCAATGGCAGCAGCTACAGACACACACAGCAAGCGCCCGTTACCAGCAGCACTTGCACCTTTAGCTATCAGCCTTGCATTGGTTCCGGCGCATCTCCCTGTAACGTGACCCGCCTGACTCACAGATTTCAATTTTTTGGAGAGGGCAATTGGAAAAAGAGGGAAGCGCAAAGGTCGACGGCTGCGGGGCTACTTCTGCCGCAACACTCAGAATCTGTGAATGCCTCCCCTACCTCGCCGCGCTTTCAGGCCTCCTGCAAGACTCCCACGACAATCGCTTACAGGTCCGCTGTATCGCACACTGCCTCTGCCTCTGCTGCAACGGCCACAGCTACTGCCCGCGACCCAGACCCACGCTATCAGCAGTCGTGCTGCGAAGGCTGCCGCCACCCTGCGAGCCTATAGTGTCACAGCCTCTTCCTCGCCCGCACACCTCCCCGACGCATCTCACGAGTCCACCATGGCGCCGAAACAGAAGTTCGACCTGAAGACCCCTAAGGGTACCAAGGACTGTAAGAATCGGGACCGCATACCTGCAAAGTTGAGTTGTGGCGCGACAGCAGACTGATATATCCCCAGGGCAGGGCACTGATATGGTCATTCGCGACCACATCTTCAACACCATCACCAAAGTTTTCAAGCGACACGGCGGTGTGACCATCGATACCCCCGTCTTCGAGCTGCGCGAGATCCTGGCCGGCAAGTATGGCGAGGACAGCAAGCTCATCTACGACCTGGCCGACCAGGGCGGCGAGATCACCTCGCTGCGCTACGATCTGACGGTCCCCTTTGCCCGCTGGCTCGCCATGAACAAGGACGTCCAGTCCATCAAGCGCTACCACATCGCCAAGGTCTACCGCCGCGACCAGCCCGCCATGACCAAGGGTCGCATGCGCGAGTTCTACCAGTGCGACTTCGACATTGCCGGCGACTACGACGCCATGCTGCCCGACGCCGAGGTCCTGCGCATCGTCTCCGAGGTCTTCGACGCCCTCGGCTGGCGGGGCACCTACACCATCAAGCTCAACCACCGCAAGATCCTCGACGGCATCTTCCAGGTCTGCGGCGTCCCCGAGGACAAGATCCGCACCATCTCGTCCGCCGTGGACAAGCTCGACAAGAGCCCCTGGGCCGACGTGCGCAAGGAGATGGTCGAGGAGAAGGGCCTGGCCGAGGAGTGCGCCGACAAGATCGGCAAGTGGGTCGTGAAGAAGGGAGGCAAGGACCTGATCGCCGAGCTGCGCGCCGATGTCGACCTGTCGGCCAACGAGCTCATGAAGAAGGGCATGGATGAGCTGGATCTGCTGTTCGAGTACCTCGACGCCTTCAACGCGGCAGGCGCCGTGTCGTTCGACCTGAGCTTGGCCCGTGGCTTGGACTACTACACCGGTGTTATCTACGAGGTGGTTACAGAAGGTTCCGCCGGCAAATCCGCGCCTGAGGCTGGCGAAGGTGCCGAGAAGCCGAAAAAGAAGGGCAAGAAGGGCCCAGCGGACGCCGACGAGGATCGGTCGTCGGACCCCTCCGTCGGTGTCGGCAGTGTGGCTGCCGGCGGCCGCTACGACAATCTGGTGGGCATGTTCTCCGGCAAGACTCAGATTCCCTGCGTGGGTATCTCATTCGGCGTCGACCGGATATTCTCTATCACAAAGGCACGCATGGAGGCCGACAAGACCTCTGCTCAGGTCAGGAAAAACGAGGTCGATGTCTACGTGATGGCATTCGGTGGTAAGGGCTTCGAGGGTCTTCTTAAGGAGCGCATGTCAGTGTGCAATACCTTGTGGGAGGCCGGAATAAACGTAAGTTCACTATTTGCAGCAGCTGGCCCCAAGTGCTGGGGAAACCCAATACGGAAGTCGAACGCTAATCATGGGACACAGGCCGAATTCCTTTACAAGAAGAAGCCCAAGCTGCAGAACCAGTTCAAGGCGGCTGAGGGCAACGGCGTCCCCTTTGCCGTCGTGCTGGGCGAGGACGAGCTGGCGCAGGGTCAGGTCAAGATCAAGGAGATGGGCCTGCGCGACGGCCACCCGGAGAAGGAAGGCGTGCTGGTAGAGCTGGCCAACGTGGCCGAGGAGGTGAAGGCGCGCCTCCTGCGGAAACAGAAGCTCGACGAGATGACGACACAGGCCGAGGGGCTGCGAGTCGTCTACGGTATCCGAGGCGAGGAGATCACGCCGGGCGAGACGGCCGCGGCGGTGGAACCTGCTGCGCCTGTGGACGGCAGCAACGCCGCTTAGGGCGGCAATATAGACGAGAAAGAAGAATAAAAACACAAGAACCACTCTGTCACATAAGTTTACCCCATATCTATCTTCTTTGCGGTGTATGGCATGATGCGATGTGTCTATCCGATCGTATGGTTCTCGATACGAGGCCCGTTGCAAGCAAACAGCGGTATTCGGAAACCCGCGATAAGAGCCTCACCGACGATGATGAAACACCCCGCCGTTGTTTCACTGATTGGTGCCATGCGGATGAGATTCTCGGGTCGGCTACTGCAGCTGGGGAGGGTCTGCTTTACCTCTTACGGGGTACCTACATATCTTTTGGGTAAGGGCAGGACCAAAACCGCACAGAGGACTGGGTCGATAACGAGTCAAGTACAAACGAGAGAGCCGAAAGGGGGAGCTAGGGTGGCTGGTATGTATGCGAGGGAACGCCGATCAATCCTGGGAAATTCTACGAACGAACGAAAACGGTAACTGTAACTGCGTGTCGTGGGTGGGCTCCAATCGCGCAAGTTTCTGATGGACCAGGTTGGTGATCCTGACGTCGGATCACCTCTTTCTGATTCCCATGTTGATGTGTTGGTATGCAAGTGTTTTCCCACTTTATGCACCAACACATCTTCCGCCGTTGCTGTTGTCGTCGGATGTGCAATGCAGGCAGACAGACCCTGCATCGATGTTATCCACGGTATCTGACGATCAATTGCAGATATGCAAGGTCTTTTCCCTCCCCCGGGCTGCTACAATACACACATGAGACGAGAGAAGGAGGGAGAGAGAGTTCGGGTTGGCAATGGTTGATGGATGGGGGACTAATCCAAATGCGCGTATCATTCTGAGCAAAGGCAGGCAGGGCAGGCAGTTGGCAGGAGACAGGGTCACGCTCGGGCAGGCATACATATGCGACTTGTCACATTTCGACAACGGAAACATTTCCATCATCGGTCAAACGGTGTGCTTGTTTTGCACCTATTAAGCGATGCCATTCCAGAGGGGGGATAGCACAATTCGCCCGTCACCTGTCGCCCGCACGCTCGCTCGCGAACGGACGTCGCGCCTACGATGAATGCGACGGTGCTTCAACCATGGTTCTGCAGCTCTGGGAAACCGCATCGCGTTACAGGTAAGGCAGGACCGAGTCACATGGTCACGATTTCTGGTCACGAGGCTTGGCTGGCCCTCTTTCACGCCTCGTCTCTTCACCGTTCGTGAGGGGGTGGTGGTTGGTTTTGGCAGGAGTTTTGGGTCCCGTTGTTCCCACCTCTGCGACGACGCGGAAAGCGAGCGAAGCAAATTGGGGATTGATACGAGAAAGAGAAAGTCGTTGACCGCTTTGCTCTCTCTTTGTTTACATATGAGAGGAGAAAAAAGAACGAAAGGGGAAAAGAGAGGAAAAAGGCCGAGAGAGAGGGGATATCGACATGCGTCTCGGAGATAGGCACTGCCACTGCCAATGACTGCCACCACCTCCTCCCCGTTCCGTCATGGATGCAAATCCGGTACGCCCCAACCCAACCCTGCGCAAAGATGGGAAGGAACAAGAAAAAAGAGGCCCCGCCGCCGCTGTTGTCGGGTCTTGCGTCTTGCGTCGTCGCAAGTGCGGGGGAGCAGTGCGTGTAGTGTGGCCCGTGAGGGGGGAGGGAGGAAGGGAGGGATCATGGGTTAGTTAGTTGGTGGTTGGCCCGCCCCGAGCGCGAGATCGAACCAAAACGCGAGCCGATTGCCCTGTTGGGAAAGAAGGTCAAGGTCGGGACAGTGCATCAAACCCATCCTCTTTCTTTTACGGTGGAGCTTTTTGAAGCTTTTGGTTCCCTCCATTCGGCAGTGAAGAGTCCAAACAGAGAGAAGAGAACCACATATGCGTCGAGATTGGTAGAGCTCCTAATATCCATGCAAGTTTCTATTTGGCTGGTAACTCGGTGAGCTCGGCCGTCGGTCAGTTCCTTCAATCCTTCTCTATGTCCACTTTATGCGTGGTACAGAACGTGGTGGATAGAGAATCCATTTCAGAAGTCCATACCTACTCCTCTCTTCCTCCTCAATACCGGAAGTCTAGACTCGCGGTGATCAACTGATGTGCTCAGAAAGCCAGCAGGGTGTTCCCTGAGCCGGTTTCCGGCCTACCGACCCTTACCACTTACCTTATTCTCGCCGGGTTCCACGAAGGTTTGCGACAACTCGGTACGGCGGTTTTTGTATTACGTACGAACGAGCCGTCAAACCTGTCAGTCATCTGGGCAGTTGGTAGCCAAGGTCGGCTGGCTTGCTTGCCCACCACATGAATTTTAATAACTGTGCCGCTGTCAAAGCTCCGTGACATGTTGACAATCCCTGTCCTGATATAGCGAAAATAGCGTGACTTATCTCGGTGACGATTCAGCAGCGTAGCATCGCATCGGGCTCATCTTCATCTTGGTTTGAAGACGCTTATTACTCGTCTAAATTCTCCTATATGCCACACGCAGTATGAATTGATCACAATGCAAGGTCGCCCCCACCCATTGGCTGCGTGCTTCAGGTTCCGCTGCTCACTCACTCACTCACTGGCCCGACAAACGACTCGCCGCAGTCGTGGTCTGGTCATCTTTCTGGAAACTCGTCAGAAATCCCTTGTTCGAGGTGGTTCATAAACGGAGGACGAACAGGTTCAGCCTGCAGTGCACCCGGGATACCCCTTCCTCAGCTAATGCGCCCCGACGGGCCGGCAGGACGGGAAGCAAGAGTCATGAAAACTGGACGAGTCGGCTTGGCCGGATGAATAAAGGGGACGAGAGACACAGAGATCGGCCTAGACGGGAAGTAGACAACGTGGCTGGCGCATGCAGTGGTTTGGGATGGGTCCCCGAATGTCTGGATCCCTATTTTCTCAAACGTGCGTGGCAGTTGTCTTAGAGGTTGACGCACGACCTGTGCTTCCGGACCGCGCGTTGTACGTCGTTGCATCACCGGCTGGCCCTCTTGCACCCCCGACCCGGGGGCGCGTAGGAATGCAATGCAAGTGTGCAACAACAGCTGGTGGTTTTGTCCTGCCTGCGGTCTCTGCTGCGGTGTAATCTCCGTCGTCCAATGAGGACGTGTGTTACCGACAGACGTGCAGTTTCATCGACCGACTCAGCTTATTAGGAGAGGGGGCGACAGCTATATGTAGGCAGGATGAGAAAGTATTAGCGACCGCGAACAGACGGGAGATCTCCCTATCGCCGGCGATATAGATAGAGAGCGACATAGTGGTATCGCGACCACCTGCGTTGAATCGTGCTGATACGACTTCCAAGGATGCTTCCATGTTTGCCCCCGGCCCGTCGAGATTATGGTGGTATTGTACCAAAGCAGCATAGTGATGATCTCTCTCTCTCCCTCTTTCTCTTTCTGCTCGTCACGTTGCGTAAAGGTCAGCATATCCAGGTCGACTTCTGGTCGACAACCTAATTTCTTAAAAGGTGCTCGAAACCTGTCAGAAACTTGGCAGGCATGGAAATAGGTCCTGTCATAAAACGCTTTGACGGGACGAGGGGTCACGTTAGTACGCATGTATGTAGCACAGCTCGCTCGCACAGGTATGTCTAGACGGGCCATGAACCCTTGAAAAAGCGCGGCCGACAAGTAGACAGGCAGGTCGCACGCAGCTGGGGAGCTGGCTGTGCGAGTCTGCGACTAAAATGTTTTAGACCGTGAGTATGTTTCAGCTGCGACGTCGAGGGGAAACGACGCAACGAAAGGGAAGAATACACTTTGTGGTTAGTGTGGTTGGTTCGACCGGATGCGGGAACCTGCAGATAATCTCCTCGGAACACAACCCGACTGACGACTCGGCCTTTTTTGGCCTTTGGTCTACGTAGGTAAGGTACGGCTTCTTCCATTCGTTGGTTGGCCGGCTGGCAGGCCGCAGGCCGCCCATGCAACCGACGCTTCCGCGCGGCATGAATCCCAGAAATGAGAACATTTGCGACGACAATGGCAATTCATCGGACACTTATTTTTTCTCATACCGGGCAGAGCAGCCTTGCCAGCCCAGGTCCTCCAGCTGTAATGGCACTTCAGATGCACATTTCATCAGATGGTACGTACGCATCTCTGGAGACAAGGCGGGGGCGCCAGACGGTCAAGCGTCCTACGATCGTGATGGCAGTCTAGGCAATCTTTTCTACCTTGTATCTACCGACTACGGAGAGCAGCAGGCAAGGAAAAAACCACATGGCAAAGGGCGGGACTCACCACTCGTTCGCCTCACCGAGAGCAAAGCCCCAAAGTACCTACCTAATGCCGGGCGGGACTCCATTCTACATAGGGGTCTGGCTTGTTTGTTGTTTTCTCATTACCGCAGAGATCAGAGCGTCGTAGGGTTTGGTTTGTTCGTGGAAAGGGCAAAGGTTCTTTCTTCCCAAGCAAAACCCCCACCACCCACCGCGGACGGACCTCGAAGGCACATCTGATGCAACGGTTTTTGGTGGGCGGAGGGAAATAGCGTCGCAATCGTCAAAGTCGCCGGCAGCAGAGGCTAGGCTGGACTGGGGGAAACTCCGTAATCACGAGTATCATACCGTATGTGATAAGTGATGTGTATGGTGGAGGAGCAGGTGGCAGGTAAGAAGGAAAACAAAAAGAGATAGAAAAGAAAAGCACGTTCCTTACGGTCCCCGTCTGCGGCGTCGCATTGGATCGGTCCATCCTCATCGTTTATTCTTTCACTGTACTATTCTGAAATACTGGGCTCCAGTTGGTCTCTATTTGGTATGCAATTCCATTTGAATGCGCCCATTGCTGGTGCGACTCGAGGAAAGGGCGAGCGCTGTGCGAACTGATTTCCGCAAGGGACCAATGATGGCAAGCAGAACGAATGGGCACAGATTGCACTTCATCTGTGCAGGCGCTCTAGCAGCAACACCAAATCCATAGATACTATCCATGCCATTACTGCGGCTGGGGCGGGCTGGACGGAGACGCGCGGGTGTTGATCACGGATGAGGGAATAACAGAAGTCAACGTCGGTGAGCAGAGTGAAGAGCCACCAGCTGCCAGCTTTCTTCGTTTTAGGCAGGTGGTTACAGTAAGTCCAGTCCATATATGTATGTGTGTGTTATGCAGGTCGTGTGCGCGGGATATCCGTTTCTCTCCAAGACGCCGCGACTGACTGAATTTATGGCATCAACTACCACCAGCCTCCGGCACTTGTGCGCGTAGGTAGAAAACCAGGGCCGCGGCCTACTAATGCACCTAGGCCTTGGATCGTGGAAACTCTCGCGATAATGCCAACGGGTTTTCCTGCGTAGTAAATCTCTCGTTTCTCCTTCGGGCGGGACTTGGAAGGGCGTCTCTGGACTGCGATTGGACCCAGGCGAGGCCTATCGCCTGCATGCTGTGTAGATCACCAAAGAAACAAGAAGCACGAGAGTGGGTTCTCTCGAGTTCCTTCAGCGCTCGAGTACTACGAGCTACTCCGTATTGGGACTGTGAAGAAATTTGTGTGCTCGTATACGACCCAAATGATGCCCAATTGCAGCCTCTGCTTCGCATTCAGTAATATCGGGCTCTTGCGAATCGAAGGAGATAGCCGGGTTTGCTGTTGTTTCCTAGTGTCATCTGGTCGTCGATGCGGCTTTGCCTGCCTGGGTTGCTGCTTGCTGACAGCCTGTACCGATGTACTCCAGTGCTGACTAGTCGGGGCTTTTGCGCAGGGGTAAAGGAGGTGACCCCCAGTTTTAGTCAGGATCAGCTGCAGGGGTTTCCCTACGAGACGGTACGGTCTCTATCCTTGCTTCCCGGTAAGGATGCGGAAAAAGGGGGGGTTCGAGCCCTGCCCTCACGAACCCGCATACCTAAGGCCAATCAGCTTTCACTGTTCGCTCTGTCCAGGACCTTTTCAATCTCTCCCACAATCCCACATGGAACTCCAGCCTCTGGGTTTTGCTTGTACCGTGCCTAGCAGTACGTAGACAGTGGGTTGCAGTTTGCAAAAGAGGACATAATGAGGGCGTCATAGCGACCGACAAAGCAGTTACGTACGGTACGGTACGCTACGTGAGGCTACGGTTTGGAGTCGCGCAACCTGCAACGCACGCCTCCCTTTGGAATGCTGCTAACCTAATAAGCAAAGCCATCGTGAGCTAAATGGTTAGCCCATTAGGTATTCCCCGTAAGCACCTGGGCAGAAGCAGCCCGTAACATGGAGATTGCCGTCTTATGTAGATATGGCCATTGCTTGAAATTCGATCCGATAGGCTATTTCTGTCCTCTCTTCCAAGCAGGCGGGAGGGCTAATGAAGGGCGGCTGAAGCAATTCTACTGCTCCGTGTAGGTGTTATGCAACGCAACGATTGTTACGGAGTAAGATGTGACGAAGATGAAGTACGGTAGGTGGGCCGTCGCACCGTCTCGCTGGTGAGAAAGCACAGGCCCGGCCCTAAACAGCACAAGGGAGCGCCGATTTCGAACAAAAGCAGTCTGCGAACCGCAAGGCGAAGGAGATCGGCTCAACGTGGCTGGCTGGGTTGGCAAGGTACGGTACGGTACGCAAAGCAGATGGCAGATTGGGTCATCGGGGCCATGGGAGCCAAGTGTGTCCTTTTTTTTTCCCTCTTCCTTCTTGTGTGTACCTCACATATCTCTTTTGCCGTCTTGGGCCAATCTGCAGTACCTAAACCGGATATGCATGCCCATACCTGGCAACTGGCAGACAGGGACTACCCCGTCGCGCCTTTTCGATTCGAGTCTAAGCTCGATGCCGGTACTAAGGGAAGCATAATCCGCTTCGCTTAATGGCAGGGGGTCTAGGTACATACATACTGTGGTAGGTGGTTGTCACCTTAGGTAGGTGCTACCGTACAAGACTGGCAGGCCAGGTCCAGGACCGGGCCAAAAATGATACATCAATACACTACTCTGGGGGTCGACTATCCACCTATCTTTCTTGTGTTCGTTCGTTCCAGTCTTGATATGTGTGCTCTGAGCTGGGTGTTCCATCATTTCTTATTATTCTACAACCTGCATCTTGCATGTTCGAGTTGAGTTTTTTTTTTCTTCTACCCTCTCGTCTTCTTGCTCCGCCATATTTTGGGGACGCCCTAGTTTTCGACCTGGTTGCTTTTGTGTAAGATTTTTGTTACTTGGTTGCCTTGCTTGCTTCTTCACAGACTTTTTCCCGTCCAACCAGCCATCACCGTCAACCACCCAGACCTGCACCCGTCCGTTTCCCACTTTAAGGTTTAGACTGCTGTTACCGCATGTAGCCTGCGTGGAAGACAGGTCCCGACAACCTCTTTTTGAATCGAACCTTCTCTTCCTCTCCCCCTGGACTCGACTCCTGCGAACAGCTCAGCTCGGATCCTCCTAGTTTTTGCAAAAGAGTTGTGTTCTCATTCCACTAGAGCTCGACTACTCTTCCGGAATCTGTCGTGTGTTGGACAAAGTGGTTTGTCCTGTTCGTCCTTGATCAGGGAAATCTGCGGCTGGGCTACACGCAAACCAAATCTACAACACCGGATTGACCAGTCGCTTATTCTCACTTACACGGTACCCACCCACTCAATACACCACACACACCACTCCCGGATCTCCCAATCCCAGCAGCAACTGCACGCTTCCCAGGGATTGAATCGGGTCTATGCGAAACTACCTTGCCACCCTTCAGACGACGCAAGGAAACCGAACAAGTTTGCCTTTCTTGACACTTCTGGCCATCCTCTGTCGGGGGTCGGCTTGAGCCTTACCGGCCTGTGCTTCAGCGTCTGAAACCCCGTGGTTTCTGAACAGTCTGGGTTGCCCCGGCTTCAACTACGACATCATCCCCCATTCCAGCTCCTCCCTCGCCCTCGCGCACCAAGCGCATTGTGCCATTGTGTGCCTGACACACACACAGCCTCTGTCGAGTGTCAGCAACACACTCACGCCAGACTCCTCTTTTGATCTGAACTCACAAATTCTGTTCATCCTTTCTGGCATCTGACGCAGTCTGAACTTCTCTCAAGTCTATTTTCAGAACTCGCTACTGTACATGCTCTACTAATCAGAATTCTTATTGCGCCAAAGCAGCTGTACGCCCTAATACCGTTGCGTATAGACAGACATTGGATACGCTCTAGTCTCGCTACCGAGGCCTCATCCGGACAGACCTCCCCCAGCCTCTCTAACTCGGGCGGCGTCCCGTGAGCGGACCATCCTCAGGAACCGCTTTCTGAGAGTTCGTCCGTTGTGACTTGGGCATTTTACGGAGCCGGCCACCTCTCCAGCATCCCTCAAGATGGGTGGACTTATACCCCTCCTCCTGCCGTCTGTCGGCAGCTCTCGCATAGTTTCCGATAACTACGAGTCGAGGAGGCGAGCTTCAGTACAGGAACCCAAAAGTCCATTGGCCTCGACGCATCGTCGCCAGCAATCATTACCTGTCGTGGTGACAAGGAACCCCAGGCGCCCGTCGATATCGACGACTATTCAGCAAATCACTGTCTTGCCCTATACCGCCGACGAATGGAAGAAGACGCTCGGCGAAGTGAAACAGAAGTATCTCAACCGCAAATACCGAACTTGCTCAGCAAAGTGCTGTGAGATCCTCGATAATCTTAAGGACACGTCCAACGTTGAGCCTCTGCACCTGGTCTATCTGCACTTTTACGCTGCCTCGTCGTTCGAGATGTGTGCCCGGCCGTTGTCTCAGTCTTCCACTTACCGCACCAAGCTGCTGCGGGACGCACGGGAGCACTACGAAGATGCGGCACTGCTGATTAACAAAGCGGAGGAGGTGACCACCCAAAAGTCCCGATCCGGGTCCGTGTCCTCCATCGCGTCGCACTCGCCTTCGTTGTCTCTCAGCTCCTGCCTGAACGCATCCCCGAGGTCTTCGATGTCTTCGGGCGACGAAACGCCGGGCAGCAAGCGCCCCACCAAGAAGAAGAAGAAGGTCTCCTTTTCGGGCCTGCCCGATCTCGAGGAGGTCACCAAGCCCATGCCGCAGCCGGATCCCTACTATCGCCCGGACAGCCCCACCCTGGGATGGGAGGAGAGTTACTACGTGTTCGGCACGCCCGCGCCGCCCGCGCCGCAACAGGAGCAACCCGTGGAATCGCTACCGGCTCCGCTTGCTTCAGTTGCCGAGACGGAACCGGAACCGGAATCGCCTGCGTCGTTCTCGCGCAAGGAGTTTTCGTTCCCCTCTCCGCCATCGACGCCAACGCCACCCGCGGATGACGATGGCAGTACGTTTAACCTGGAGCTGTTCCTCCAGACCAAGTCCATGAACCGTCTTGTGTCACAGCTGTCCGCGCTGCGCTCGCAGATCGCATACCACCGCGACGCCATCGAGGGTCTCCTGGTGTCGTCCGAGGAAGCCGCCGAAATCCCGGTGGTACCCGAAGTGCCGCCCGTGCCGTCTATCCCCGGACTGACTCGCAACATCTCGCCCTTCTCCGCGTCGTCTTCCTCCGCCGAGGACTCGGACGGCCCGCCTACGCCCACGTCCACGACGGTCGCGGTTTTCGAGCAGCAAGGCGACTTCTCGCCCAAGACCCACGCGTCGCCCGGATTCTTCGACCTGGAAGCGCACATGCGCCGGATGGAGGAGCAGCAGATGCAACAGCAGAAGCAGCAGCAGCGGCAACACCCCGCCTACTTCACGATGCCGGACTGGAGCCGAGGCAGCGGCAATAACAACTATAGCCACCACGGCCGGTCGCAGTCCAGCGCGGGCCCTTACTACATCCCCTCCACGAGGCCCGCGGTGACCACTACTACTACGACTCCGGATATGCGCCCCCGCAGCAGCGACAGCAACTCGTCCGAGGTCACAATGACGCCGTCCATCAGCGCGCGACAGGAGGAGACGGCGAGCTACTATCACCACCACCCGCCGCCCCAGATCCAGCGGCCGGCGTCGGCCGCCGCGATCGCCCGGCCTGGGTCCGCGACGCCGCCTGCGATGACGGCCGCGGACGAGGGGATCCGGGACCGCATTGAGCGGCTCCGGGCGGGCGGCTGGCAGAGGAAGCGCTTCGACAACCGGCGGTACGAGGCGCTGCGGGAGCAGGTCCTGGGCGAGCTTGGCGTCTAAGAAGACCGCTCTCTCTGCACAGGGACTGGGACTGCCCTAACTTATAATCACCAATCGACCAACCTATTTACACTTGGCCTATAATGGTCAAACACCATTACTTTTATGACTTCACTTTTCTCCCCCAGACCCGGGGAGGGGGAAGAAAGCAATCTGTTTCCAAAAAGGGAAAAGGCGTTCGGCATAATACCATCATAGAAAGCTGTTTTGACTTTTTTTTCTTGTCATTTATCTCTCTCGAAAAAAGAAAAGGAGGGGGCGGCGAAAGTCGAAGGTTGAAGTTCGAACGGGGAAGGAGGTATTTGCGATTTCCAAAGTTGCGGATAATGTTTTCTTCACTCGTCATCTTTCGATCTCTTCCCCTGTTTTTTATTTTCTCTTTTTTCTTATTTTCTAATGTTTGTGTGCTATATTGTACAAAACAGCATGTACATGTATTTATTATCTATACGACTTGAGACGTTTTTCGGGATCTATCTGTACCACAAAGAGAGGGATGAGGAGGGAAGGGAAGGGAAGGGAGCATTTGCATGATACCTGAGTCGCTAGGGGCTTAATGATTCCAAGAGCAATACGAAGATCAACATATGATTTCAAACAAAACAACATTTTATAGCTTCTTCAAGTGACATCCATGGCAGCTGATGTTGCGCTTCGCGTCGGACGTAGCGGTTGACACCCGCACTACACAGCGTGTACAGTTGTTAACCACTTGAATGTTTATACTATATGCATCGGAGGTAACGCAGTTATTACCGGTTATGCCATAACCAACTATTCCACTCCCCAGAATACGCCTTTAAATGGAGAGCAGCGCACTGTTTGTCGTGTGCAAAGTCCTGACTGGAATAGCAATGGCACAGCAAACAAAATGGCAATACAAGCAACATCCAGACATGAGCCGTACGTAGTCTTGCTCTTCAAACGCTCACATTATCAACTCGATAGATGATGACCACACATGAAATAGCGATTCTGGATATTGAGAAAATGAATGGCCTTCATCCTCCTTCGGTGTACCTCGTAGACTCCGCGCGAAAAGATTTAGTTTTCCAAGCAGGCAATGCTTGATCAGTCCTAATATAGTAGTAGTAGAATTCCCTCACCAAACGCTTTCACTCAAAAGGGTATCTTTCCCAATCGACGACGACAACGACGACCCCGACCCCCATCCCATTTCTGCAGGTTGGTCACTTGGCCACTTTAATTGCCGAAGCTCTTTCGTCTAGCCTCCTTTTCTACCTCCTCCTTGACCTTGAGTGTCTGCTCCTGCTCCTTCATCTCGCGGACCTTGGCCATGACCACCTCGCGGAATATGGCTCCCTTGACTGCCTTGTTAAGCTTGTCCTTGCCACTAGCAGCGGCTGCCGACGCGGCGGCGGCCGGGTTCTGGGGCAGGTCCGGGTTCTCGGGATCGTCCTCCTGCATCTTGAGCGCCTCGATACGGTTGGCCAGCTTAACCATCTCAATACCTCTCTTGAGGCGCGCCTTGGCCATGTAGGCCTTGATCTCGGGCAGCAAGTTGTGGTCGGTAGCGTTCTCGCCACTAAGCCAGATGTGGTCAAGTGCTTGCTGTATGGAGTGTTAGTAAATTCGTCGTTTCTCTTATGTATGCGTGTCGCAACCTAATCTGGAAGCTTGGGGAAAAGGAGACTTTTGACACGTACCTGACTTGTCCAGCGGTTGTCGGCGTCGGGCTGCAACAGGTGCATAATGAAATCCTTGGCGTCCTGGCTGACGTCCTTCCAGTACCGCTCGTGGAAGACCACCTGGGCGTTGCTGCACTCGTCGATCAAATCTTGGAGGTTCTCGGAGCGGAACGGGGAGTAACCGCAGAGGAGGGTATAAGTGATGACACCCATGGACCACATGTCGACGGGCTTTCCGTGGCCCTTCTTCAGCATGACTTCGGGGGCGGCGTAGCCAAACGATCCGGCCATTGTGGTGAGCACTTCATCCTTAGTGTCGAGCATTTTCGCAATGCCGAAATCGGCCAGGACCAAATCGGAGTCGGGGGCCTTGCTGAGGTACAGCAAATTCTCCGGTTTGAGATCTGGACATGTGCGTTAGTAGACGCCCTTCGCGCAACAAACGAATTCTTCTGTATCGGGTGTTCACCTCGGTGGACAACGTTGTTGCGGTGAAGGTAGTCGACGGCTCCGAGCACCTGCTTGATGGTCTGGGAAGCATCCTTCTCCGTGAACTTGCCCTGCTCGCAGATGCGGTCGAACAGCTCTCCGCCCGTCGCAAGCTCGGTGACGATGTAGTACTTGTCCCTCGACTCGAACCAGTCGACGAAGCGCACGATGGAGGGGTGCTTGAGGCGCTGGAGCATGTCGAGCTCGTCGTAGACCATCTTCTCGTTGCCCTTGACGTTCTTCTTCAGGATGATCTTGATGGCGACCTTGCCGGTCGGGCCATCGGCTTCGCGGACGATTCCATAGGTGCCGGCTCCGAGGGTCTTGCCAAACCGATACTTGGACTTCTTATCGTAGCTTTCGGGTTGGCCTTGGAGGCGGCTGAGCATCCCCGAGACTGGCGGGCGGGCAAGCAAACAAACAAACGGTCAGCACACAACTTTTGCAGCACGGTGAAGCAATCACGTAAAATGCATGGTCAACTTACGACTCATTGTGCCTGCGGGTTCGGGTGTTTGCAGGTCGCAGTCGTCGCGGACTGGCGAAGTGGTGTGTGTACTTAAAGATAAGTCTGCTATTTAGGGGGGCGCGACGGAGGAGGGAAAGGTGATGAGAATAGAACTAGGAGGGTCGAGGTGGGGTAATGATGCTGGTTCGGTGGTTTCGAAGAAAGAGAAAAGCAGCCCGCCCGTTTGCCCGTGAAAACGAAGCGGCGTGCAACGTATTTGTTGGACTTGGAGGCCCTTTGGGGATCCGACAGAAAAATTGGGTAAAGTCTTTTTTCCTTCAAATGTAAGAAGCTTGGAGCCCAATGTTCCTGGAATCAACACGTACAACCCCAGAGGCAGTAGGCAATTGAACGTCTGCCAGGCCAGGAGTGGGCTTCAGCTGCTGTACGTAAATATAACTTGGCTTGGCGTCCGACGTTAGAGCGTAGGAGGGTCTTTTTGGGGAGGGGCTGAGCCGCGGGGGTCCCGATATAATAACTCCTTCAGTAGCAGGGGTCTATGGTTTTTGGAAGTAGTGGTAGGTACAGATAGGAATGGCGAAACAGCGTTTGATTGTAAGATTGCTCGGTCAAAGAGAGGATCAAGTAAGGAAATGACTCTTCTGAATCACAGGCTGGGCTTCTGTCCTTGAAAGTGTAGTTGGGTAGATAGGTAGGAAAGTCTCTCGAAGGTTGAGTTGTCGCAACCCTCCAGTCCTGACGTATAAGGATCGACGGAGGGAGCTGGTTACTTGTAGTTGGATGTTTTATGTTCGCTCACGCAACAAGGATGCGACTGGTCAGGTATGGCGGCTGGCAGGTTTTCTCCTAGGAACCTTACCTGCCTACTCAATGCGAGCCAGAGGCCAACACGTACGATGACACAAGAGTCGTGACTTTGCCTACCCCATCACATTTTGGCAAACAAGGCTGTGCCTGGCGTGCGCAAATGAAACGATGCGATACGATGCCAGTGCTACCCACAGCCTACCCTGAACTGTGACTGGGCTGGACGGAGCTTGGGCTTACGGGGAGAAAAAGCCTTGCTACGAGCCCAGCAGGGTGAATGGGCCATATACGGACTCCCATGTGGCTGCTCAGCCGCAGCGACCGAGACAGCCCAACAACATCCAGCCCTCCTAGGCGGAATACGTTGTGATGTGCGCTGCTGCCATTGAGCGACTCGTCCGTCGTGGAAATTGCCTGGCTGCAACCCTTCATCGGCTTTTGTTGACGAGAACAAACATCTCCAACGGACGGCAGGACGAAGCGACTAGGACAACAGCCAGCCAGCAGCAGGGGCCGGGCCCGCGGAGTAGGTAGTGGCCTGGAGAATGCCATTGTGGCTAAGCCCGGGAAGTCGGCAACAGATGGGTATGCCGCCAGCACCAGCATACCAACGTACCTAGTAATTGGCCGTAGCAGACGTATGTAGTTACACCAGGATCCGGCTATGTGGTTCGTCTTCGTAAGCGCGCTATCCACCAAACACGGTCAAGAAACAGCATGCGAAGGGGTATCGTTGCTTTTCACCCATGACTCATGCTCCGCCGGCCGTGCTCGTCGTCTATTACTTGGACAAAAAGCACGTACTATACTCAAAGATGCTTCCGTCGAAGCGAAAGAAGTGAAGATGGAGATATTTGCAAAGTTGCTTTCATCTTGTCTAAATAGTACGATCTTTTTGGCAAGGGCCCTGAATTCGCTAGCCTGGAGATGTGGATACATACAGTAACACTTCAGCTAGTGGCCGGCCGCATGTTCGTCTGGACTTCTGATTACAAAAAGTCCATTGATGGCTTTGACATACGGTCACTATTACTGGCCACCTGCATAGTTAGGTAGTATATCCAACTGGTAAACGACTATATCAACATTTGCCATTCTTACTCCCTGAGTAGTTGCTATTAATGGAGTGGGGGCCTGTTTACTTACAGGGTTAGAACTATCCGTGACCCCTCCCTCTCGCCAGTCTGTGATGCTGTGTAAGATATCGTAAAGTGATACGCTGCGAGCCCGTAACTTACATCTCAAGTGGTCGTCAATGGTCAGACGTATTGTTTGGCATACCCGCTGCAGTATTACTTATTGAATGCATCAGATGATACCCCGACTCAGGGTGTCATCTATAGCAGATTCCAGCTAACCATGTTTGTTTGATACCTCAAGCTGATGTATGTAGTAGATTCCAAACTCGTCTAGAGTTGTTACGTCCAGTTACAGCCGAAATGCATCCCGTCCATCTTGCACATCATCATGCATTGATCGATTCTGTTCTTGAGTTGGTGACCTAAACCGCTGCAACTCCAAGTGCGTTTCAGCTCGCTTTCCTTCTCTTTGCGAACGAGCAACCGGCAACCCCCTCATTCGCATCTGCTGTCAATACGACGAACCCGTTCATTCCATTCCACTGATTGAATACACTGGTTGACGCCACTTCGGCGCTAGGTACCCATAGCTGGCATTCCTCCCGTGTGCCGCATGACACTCACTTTAGGGCATACGCTTACCACACGAGTCTACTTCAAATACTGCAGATGATGATGGTAACGCAATGCTGGCTTTTCAGATTGCCTCTGTGCATGGGCGCCTAACGTGAAGACAATGCAACATACCCAGGACTAACCTATTCAATGAAGAGGGGTGACCGCACTCTGATGTTGGTTACCTTTGTACCGGCTGCCGGCCTTGAATTATCGATATTTCCCATATCGCTACCCCAACAGTAACAGCTGCTTCTGCAAGTATACTGCTGTAGATATGGCTCGGGGTAGATGTGAGCAGAATGGATGCGCCCGCTGTGTAGTTCGCCAAACTCCTGTACGGTGCCATACCGCAGCCTAACCTTAATGCTTGAATGCACCCACTTCCAGTGCTTCCTCCGCTACAGGCGTGATTGCATCTTGCCATGCCGCCAACCTGCTGCGGCGTCTCGAAATATACTCTATCGCTTCTGATCCAGCCAGCCCCCTGCTCACCCCCCTTTAACGTCGCCGGGGCCAAATAGATATGCGCCGCCTATACTTCGTTATCGTGATAGTAGAACTCGATGTCCTTCGGCCGTGCCTTGTTTGTGCTGACGAAGTCGGCGTCGCCTTCGGGCCGGTGGTTCTTTGTGTTGCCCGTGAGCATGCTCTGGATGCTCATACATACGCTCTCGACATTTTGTACGGGGCTCCAGCCCGAGGAGCCCAGGAGGTCGAGGCAGATAATGCCGTTGGAGTAGATGTGCGGGTGCATGGGTATCGGCCGGTTTTCTTGCTTTGTGAAGACAACCTCGGGGGGTTCTGTGGCGGAAACTAGGTTAGTTGATGCTTTCTACATATGGGGGTAGGAAAGGATAAACAATCCATGCCTGCATACCAATAGGATATTGCTTGCCGAACCGAAACTTCAGTCGATAGGTCTCGCCGGCGTAGATGGGGTTTTGGTCGAGCACTTGTATGTCCAGTAGCCATTCCTGCAGGTCGTCGGCTTTGACGAGCGTTATGCCGGGCGGCAAGGTTTTCTGGATCTGCTCGCACGAAAAACAAATCAATACCTGTACAAAACTAACAGGCGCATGGTGGTGAAAGCTTGCTTACCTTCGTGAGCTCCTTGCCCAGACGCTTCGTTCCTAAGGACATTGCGGCGGATGTTGTGTGGTCTGCGGCGCAACTTTTCGTTGGGGGTGACTCTGCTCTCTATCTCCGCGTGTGCGAGTTTCGATGGTGGGGGTGTGATGGTTGGCGGCTGAGGTGACGGAAGCGCTCAACCAGTATTCAACTACCTACTGAGTCGGTTGCAGACAAGTGGTGCTGCCGCTCTCAGCGCTTGGTGTATGCCGGGCAACCACCAAGCGGTCGTTGGAATGGACTGTCTTAATTATTCCACTTACTCCAGATTATTACAGTGGAATAAACGAGTACTACTGGAATAATATTCCGTAGAACTGCTTATTCTGGAGGAGACTTGACCGGTTATTCTCGCAGGGGCTTGCTGAATAGCCCGAGATATCCACAAGTCGTTGGTGTAGCGTGAAATCGACCTTTGCTCGGGTGGTATGGTATGGGGATGGCGGTGGATCAGATGTTCGCTTGCTGTAGGTTCAAATACAGAATAAATCGGCAGCAGATGAAGGACCCTTGAATGCAATTCTTTGAATGCCCATATGCCCTTGATTTGGGGTCGGGAGGGCAGCCAGGTATTGGTGGGGTTGTGATATGTATGGCGATTATGGTACAGAGGGATGATGATACTTAGCGTGGCGCTAGTCATAGGTGGTAGTTTTATGTACCACCTATATATAATGCACGCAGAACAGGCTGACAGGCCGTCAGAGATACAGCTTTTAGCGTGCTGCACCCTCTGACGTCGACACGGGCCCAGAGCAGCAGAGCTCGCCCACACCCCAGAATCCACCGGTCGCGGTGCATGCTGAAGAGCTCCGGAAGCTCAATCAATCAATTGATGCTCACTCGTTCGCGCCCTTGATGCACACTCGCCTGGTTACCTTATTCACAAGCTCGCGCTCCCATTCCCTCTCTCCCAACCTGCCACCCCCATGAAGAGAGCTCATACATAATGGCTCCTCATGTGGGGTTCGACCCCGAACAAGTGAAAGATAAGGCTCGCAAAGACCTTCTCTATCTGCTAGAAGCTGTAAGTAAGGCTACCTCCCTCCCTCTTTACCGCTCTGCCTCTCCCGATAGCTTTCGAAACGAACATCCGACGACCTGACTATTAACGAACCTTTCTTCCTCTCCCTCTCTCTAGGTTCGCGGTAAAAAGAACCTCGTCATCGAACGGAGTCTTGCCGGCCCCATTGGCACCGTAGTCAAGGTCTCGACGCTCCAGGATTACGGCGTGGACAAGTTCTTCTTCATCGAAAACAGCAATGCCGATACAAGCCAGCGCAATGTGGTGTTCATGGCGCGAGGCGAATGCGCCCGCCATGCGGGGGCTGTTGCCGGTGAGCCAGCGTCTATCCTTTATTTCTTGACTTCAAGCTGGGGGCACGCGCGTGGGGTGTATACCTTGTCGCTCTATCCTGCTTGAGTCCAGAATAAGCGCAGCCCATAGAATATACCGCGTGTCGGCGACGTGAGATGTCGTCGTGGTTGGCTGACAATATGTGATATAGAACACGTGAAGCGACTGCAGCGTGAGAGCCAGACGGGTCACGAATTTCACATCTTCTGGGTGCCCCGCCGAACACTGGTTGCCGACAAGCTGCTGGAGGAAAGCGGTGTTTTGGGCGACGTCAACATTCATGAGCTTCCGTTATACTTCTTCCCTCTCGAACGAGACGTGCTATCCCTTGAGCTCGAAGATTCATTCCGGGACCTATACCTCTGCAAAGACACAACGCCGGCCTTCCTCATGGCCAAAGCTCTCATGGAGATTCAGTCCAAACATGGTCTCTTCCCTCGGGTCATTGGCAAGGGCGACAACGCCAAGCGGGTCTCGACCCTTCTTGCGCGCATGCGACAGGAGATCTTGGCCGGAGACGACACATCCGAATCCAGTAGGACCGGGCTGACACCCAGCAACACGATGGAGAGCGTCATCATTATTGACCGTGAAGTCGATATGGTAACCCCATTGCTCAAGCAGCTGACGTACGAGGGCCTCATTGATGAAGTTTTCAAGATCCAGAACAACCAAACAGACGTTGATTCTACCATTGTGGGAGCGGTGGCCCAACAAGCGTCTTCCAGCACATCTACCGCACCGCCAGCGGCCAGTCCTGTGTCGAGGAAGCGGAAGATACAGCTTGACTCCTCCGACAAGTTGTACGATGGCCTACGCGATACCAATTTTGCCATTGTCGGCGTTCTCCTTCACAAAGTTGCCAGGCGTCTCCAGAGCGACTACGATAGCCGGCATACCTCCAGAACCACGGCTGAGCTCAAGGAGTTTGTGAAGAAGCTGCCTGGCTACCAAGCTGAACAACAAAGTCTCAAGATTCATACAGGTCTCGCGGAAGAAATCAAGAAGTATACAGAGACGGATGAGTTCAGTCGGATGCTCGAGGTCCAACAGAACCTAGCCGCCGGCGCTGATCCTAGTTCCCAGTTCGATGCTATCGAAGAGCTCATTGCCAGAGATATGCCTCTTCCCGAAATGCTGCGCCTGATCACGATTTATTCTTGTATATCGGGTGGCATCAAGTCGAAAGAATATGACCAGTTCCGAAGACTGGTTCTGGAAGGTTACGGCTACCAGCACCTTCTAACGCTCAATAACCTCGAGAAGTTACAACTGTTTCTTTCCCGAGCATCACCGATGGCAAATATGATACCGATACCGGGTTCTGGGACGGCGACGGGCACCAAAACCAATTATACATATCTCAGGAAACAACTGCGTCTCATTGTCGACGAAGTCAACGAACACGATCCGAACGACATCGCCTACGTTTACAGCGGGTACGCGCCGCTATCGATTCGACTCGTGCAGTGCATACTGCAGAAGCAATACATGCTATCCATTACCCGCGGTAATGGTGTAACCTCGACAGGCACGACCACGGGTGGGGGCGCACAGGGTTGGCGGGGGTTTGATGAAGCTGTGAAGCATGCAAGGGGCCAAACCTTTGACGACTTGCAAAAGGGCGAGGACAAGGCCGTCAAGGCACGGGCACTGTTGTCTGGCGGAGGTGAGAAGAAGACCGTCTTCGTCGTGTTCGTGGGAGGCATCACTTTTACAGAAATTGCCGCGCTACGATTTATAGCCAAGAAGGAAGAAGGTTGGTTTTTTCCCCTTTCCATGTTCGCAAACTACTACTCCCGATACTAATCTTTTTCACTCCTTCTCTATCAGCCCGACGAAATATTGTTATCTGCACTACGTCGATCATCAGCGGAAATAAGATGATGGAGGCGGCGATCGAGAAGGAATCGTTTACGAAAGAACGGCCGAAGGCTCCTGCGACAGGCACTGCGTAGTTGGGGAACGCAGTTGGCCAGCCAATGGTATTGGTGGTGGTGCATGCTACATATACCCAGAGATCTTGCAATGCGACGAGGTATGATGTTGAAGACTGTCAGATTAGCCAACTATACCAAGATTGCATCAATGCCGGTCGCTCCCAAAAACCAACAGGGGCTTGTCTCATGGACAGTCGCAAGTAATTCGATTAGGCCAATGAATTGTCCGACATCTTGAGTCGTATCCAGTAAGTGATATATGTATGGCTTGGTCGAGTTGCTGCGTAAATTGATAGGTGGTGTTCGTGCGGCTTTCCCTGCTTGCCCCTCTGGAGTTATGCGAGTATCCGAGCCGTACCAATCAATACTCGATTGACATGGGTCTCCTTCCAAGGTAGAAGATAGATAGACAGCATTGGAACTGTGCAATTACTTGTAGAACGTTGATGAAGAGTATAGGTGTGTCAGTGTAAATCCAGGTCAGGCTTGTGGGTTCCGAATGAGGCATGCCGATGCCATCATGCAAGCAGTAGGTTGGTTTAGTTGGGATTCACGTGACGAGCCGGGCGAAACAGAACTGCATCGGAAGTGGCTCCACTTGGACCTGTAGCCGTTCATTACAGCGAATTTACTTACCAGCTCGCCTTCTACACAATATATCTCCCTCTCCCTCGTAAAGACCTTTGTGTCAGTGCATATAAGCAAACGCACGCCCGAGTCGGCCAGATTCAATTGACTCTCGAGAGTAGGGACCTTTATGACCCTCGCCTCCACCGAATTGTCCTCGACCAGAAACCCGAACTTGATAAGCCAATTGCCCGCTGGAGTGGCCGTACACACTGTACTCGGGCAGTCTAGACAGAGAGGGAGAGAGGTACAGTGCCCACTTGCCAAGTCCTCTTACTGTGATCACCTTTTTACCTACCTAGTCGGTCCCTGAACACCTTCTTGCATGGGATAATCGGTGTAAAAGACATTTTGTTCAGACGAGGATGACATGTTGGTTCGGTGTGGGCTAATAAGACCGAGTAGATCGAATGATATGATTATACGGTAGCACCTTCCGTGGCATAGCTGGGGTCGACGAGCGAGGGGGTGTTGGGACTCGCATGGGCAATAACCGCATCCCATATCAAACACCCACAGTCATCCAGTTGCGGTTCTTCCAATTGGCCCAGTCCAACTGCCTCATAATCCGTATATACAATACCGAAGAAAAAACCAAAACCCGTCCACTGTGTCATTCCACCGGCATAACCGACGGATAATGAGTAGTAATCAAGGGACGACGTTGTTGGAGGGGGTGGACTTGACCGAACTGGACCTACATCTGTCGGTGTTGGCAGCATCCTCATCCTCATCGCCCAAGGGCCGCCGTCGTCAGCCTGCCGAGCCCGTGTCTACTGCCACTACGCCTCCCGGGCTTGACACCCACCATTCCGTCCATACCGGCCCGCCGACATCCAAAGGCACACCCAGGACCGAGTCTGAAATCATTGTACGAATAGACGATATGGACATGGATTCTGATATCAATAGCCTATCTGACTCCGCATTGCCGGACGAGACCGAGTAAGTGTTTGCCTACAGTGTCCCTTTAGGGAGCTTTTATTTGCAAATTGTCACAACCATCCGTGTCGACCCCAGTCTTGACCAGTCACATAGGTCCCCGCGTCAAGGCCCGGACCCGGATCTTACCGTCGACGCGAGCCTTCTCGGGTTCCAAGAGAGCTTGAGGAAGTCCACCACCTCAACAGCCTCGGCGCTGTCAGATAATTCTGAGCTCTCGTCGGTTCCTCCTTCGCCCCCCTCGAGCAAAGCCACCACCCCCGTAAACAACTCGGCGGAAGCGCCGGTGCCTAAGACCGAGGCGGTGGCCCCGGAAGTGATACCGAAGGAGGCGATACCCCCAGAAGTGGCGGCGCCAATGGAAGTGACGGCTTCGCCCACCAGCAAAGTCAAGCCACGGCAGGCGTTCGATGTGCGCCCCAAGGTGTCGATACCTACTGACATTGCACCATATGACTATGCACACCAGTGCATCGAAGCGGCCGAGCGGTCGAGACTGAATCCCTACGCCCTGCATCAGGAAGAATACCTGATGCTGCGGGATCACATCAGCCACGCACAAGTCACAACCTACCTCAACATACGCAATGGTATTCTTCGGCTGTGGCTCAACAACCCCCGAATGGGGGTCGCACGTGACGAGGCCATTGGTTGTGCCAAAGACGTCAGATGGTTCGACGTGGCCAATGTATGCTACGACTGGCTATTACGGCGCGGCTACATAAACTATGGCTGCTGTGAAGTCCCCTCATCAGCAAAGAAGCGGTCGAAGAAGGCTTCGCACAAACGCAAGGGCAAGACGATAGTGGTCATAGGCGCAGGCTTGTCCGGTCTGGGCTGTGCTCGCCATCTCGAGGCGATGTCGAAGCAGTATGCAAGACAGTTCCAGGAGATGGGAGAAGAGCCTCCGAAAGTTGTCGTGCTCGAAGGCAGGAGTCGCCTTGGTGGCCGCGTCTATTCGCGAGCCGTCGACGGGAGCCGGAGTCAGCGGCTGTTCGATTTTAAGGGCAAGCGTCACAGCGTCGAGGCTGGAGGGATGATCATCACGGGCTTCGACCGTGGCAACCCCCTCAATGTCCTGGTGAGAGGGCAGATGGCACTTCCGTACTACGCGTTGCGGCCAGACGCGACGCTGTACGATGCTAACGGCAAGCCGGTCGACTCTCACCGCGACTTGCTGGTCGAGAAATTGTACAACGACTGCCTCGAACGAGTCAGCGACTACAAGTTCAAGAACCAGCCTACCAAGTTGATTGAGGGTAACCGAGGTCTGATGGACGAAGGCAAGGACAGTAATTCAGAAGGCAACAAGACCATCGCACAAACAGAAGAAGCAACAGCAGCTTTACCCCAAGCCCCGCCTGTGTCGGAGCAGAGTCTGGGACCTCGTGTAGACCTTGTGCCGGTGTCCACCGATCGAGCGACGGGCAGGACGCACGTTGAGCCAGGCACACCGGCCGCCCACAAGGCTGCCTTTAAAGCCAAGGAGATGGGGTGGGCTCTGAAGGAAGGCGTCACCGTGGATCGGGACCTCGATCTCGAGGCTTTGGCAAAGAACCCCGCGACCACGCTCGGGTCCCTGATGGACGAGGCGATTTCCCAGTATCGAGACATCATCGACCTGACGCCGCAGGACTACAGGCTAATGAACTGGCACATTGCGAACCTGGAATACAGCAACGCTATCAACTACAACCAGCTGAGCCTAGGCGGTTGGGATATCGATGCGGGCAACGAGTGGGAAGGAAAACACACGATGGTTGTTGGTGGCTACCAAAGTGTTCCTTGGGGCCTAGCTCAGTCTCCATCGCCACTGAACATACGCAAAGAGTCTGCTGTCAGAAAGATCACCTATCATCCCGAGGGTAAGGGCGCGGCTAGAGTTGACTGTGACGACGGGTATTCCGTTGAGGCGGACTATGTCGTTTCGACAATTCCGTTGGGCGTGTTGAAGCACGGAAGCGTGGAATTCGATCCACCGCTTCCTCCGTGGAAAACCGACGTGATCGGGAGGCTCGGCTTTGGCATTCTGAACAAGGTCATTCTCGTATACCAAGAAGCTTTCTGGGACTCTAACCGCGACATCTTCGGCGTGCTTCGAAATCCCCTTTCCCGGCATAGTTTACGACAGAGCGAGTACACTTCTCAGCGAGGTCGCTTCTTCCAGTGGTTTAATGTGTCCAACATGAGTGGGATACCGGTGCTTCTCGCCCTGATGGCCGGCGATGCCGGGTTTGATACGGAGCATACTAAGAATGACGACCTGGTGGCCGAGGCTACGGAGGTTCTGCGCGGGGTATATGGATCGAAGGTGCCCCATCCCACCCATGCGATCGTCACGCGCTGGGGCTCGGACAAGTTTGCGCGTGGCTCCTACTCTTCGGCGGGACCTGGGATGAAGCCTGATGATTACGAGACCATGTCGCGCTCGGTTGGCAATCTCTATTTTGCGGGAGAGCATACCATTGGGACACATCCGGCAACAGTTCATGGTGCCTACCTGTCGGGTCTTCGTGCAGCGTCCGAGGTTACGGATGCTATGCTCGGCCCCATCAACATTCCAGTACCTCTCGTCATCCCCAAGGAGTCCGGGGCCGCTGCCGCTGTGCCATCCAACGGCGTCAAGCGCAAATCCTCCTCGGACGCCACGGCGCCGGTCTCGCTCCGAGCCGCCAAGCAGGCGAAGCTCGACGCGCACGAGGACGCGGCCTGGGCGCACATCTACGCGCAGCTCGGGGACCGACCGTGGCGGCCGCAGAAGGTGGCGGGCAACGCGTACCTGCTGTACAGCAAGACGCACTTCGAGGCGGCGCGGCAGCGGTGCGAGCAGGGGCGGCGGCCGGGCAAGGGGCGGCCGAGCCCGAACGAGGTGCGCGTCATGACGAGCAAGATGTGGAAGGAGGCGGCGGCGGAGGCGCGGCGGCCGTTCGAGGAGCAGGCGGCGGAGCAGAAGCGGGGGTACGCCGAGAGGCTCCGGGTGTGGGAGGCGGCGGCTAGGGAGTGGGATAGGCGGGCGGTTGAGGTGCGGCGGGTTTGGGAGGGAGAGGGGGCTGGGAAGAACAGGCCTGTCGTCGGGGCTGCGGCGGATTCGGGGGCTATGGGGGATGTTTCTGCGGCGGCGGCGGCGGCGACGGCTACTGGCTCTGGGGGGCTGGAGAGGAAGAGCAATCGGAGATCGGGTACGCATGGAGGAGAGGGTGGGGATGTGGGCGAGGCTGCGAACTGAGACAGCTACGTTTGTTGCACATATGGTCTGGTTTGCTGGTTCTGTAGGCGCTCACTCACTCCCCATGGATGGACAGCGTCTTTGGATGTGGGTTGTACAAATGGGGGATGGAATGGATGAACCACCTGTCTACATACAAGAGCTTACTTTCATTGTTGGCTCAGCGGCGTTCCACCACCCAGCGGCCGGGCTCCATTTTCCTTGTTCTTCGTCTTCGCCCGTATTGCATCGGTGGTTAGGTGTTCTAGCTGCCGCTTACATGGGACAATAGGCGTTAGCGGGAATGTCAATAGTAGTATAATTATACATGTTGCGGGTACTGTGTGTCGTGTTTGATTGTGTGGGTTTAGATATGCTGGGGGTTGTGATGGGATTTTTGTATTGAGGAGATCACACCTTAATGTGTTTGGGCATATGCTAGGGGTCGGTACGTTGACAATCGGTGCTGGCACTGCTGTGACACCCCATTCGTCGCCTGCGAGGGGTGATGGATTAGGCAATGGAGCCGTCTCCTTCAGCAGTAGCTCCTCCTTGCCCATTTTATGCTGTGCATCCTATTTTAGTACCATATCGGCCGCGTTGCCCATCGGCAGCTCTCTTGGGAAGGGTGGTGAGTGGCTTTCGGGGGGCTATCCTTCGTTTTCCAGGGCGTGCTCCGTGCTGGATATTCCGATGTATACTTCTTCTTGGGCCGATGCTCGACCAGGTGGGCCGCGAAGCTAGATTCAGCCTCAAAATTTCGGGGGTTCTTCGCGGTGCGACGAGTGGAAGTGCTGGCCTTCTTTTTATCCTTGGCCTTTCTCTTCGCGCTGGACGGCTTGTCGCTGCAATCGAATGTGATTTTCCATCCGTGGTGGTCGATGTTGGCAGGGGGGTTGGATGTACTGCTAATTATTGAAGTGCCCCTTATACTAGGCCATTGGCACTCTTCCTCAAGTCGTCCCGGCCTCTTGTCAACAGACATATCAGTCCCCTCTTGCACGGCCTCGCGGAAGAGATCGTCGACCGTCGTGCTGCTATACTTGCCAAGCAGCGAGGGCAGCAGTTACTCGAATACGCCACTCTGGCGGAAAGGGTGAAATGCCAGATAGGACGTATCTCCTGTCAACCACAGAGCAACAGGGTCACCCTCCTATTATCCCCCCCAAAGCTGGCTTTCTTCTTTGTATGATTTTGTCATGTGGATTTGGGTAATTTGACTTGGTGCCATACCTGGAATTATAGGAATATGTTTCATATATGTACTTGATTCTACACACACTTCTGTCCGCACAGGTCCTCCACCAAGTCATATAAGAGGGCATTAGGGCATGATTGGCTGTGGAATGATTTTAAGTTTAGAAATTCCGATGGAAGGTTCTCTTGGATGGATATCTCGAGTTATGCGATGGATGCGGTTTGGGTAATAAGATGCTGGGTGTCGAATCGCGTCAATACCATGCCCTGCGATACTGTATTTGCATATTGATGTTCAGTCATCGATGGCCATGAAAGACGTCAATGTGTCATGCATGCATGGACGTACGACGGAGCGATGCTGATGGCAGTGGTGGTTAGTCATGTGGAATAACAAATGGAAACTGATAAGGGAACATCGTGGGCATAACCACTTAGGTATCCTAATATGGAAACCACACGTCCAGGTCCGACCTACGCAAGTGTACCATGGTAAATCGACATGCTCGGAGCCCTCACCCATCAAACCTTTCCATCAAACAAACGCTTGTATCGATATCGAACAGGGCTTTATCAAGGTTCTGCCCGGGACGGTTGCAGGTTTTGCGGAACATAAAAGTCGGCATTTTTTGTTATCTTCTTACCTCCTCTCTTTTTTTCCCCACCGCCTCTTCTCCGTCGTCAGGGACATTGTGCTTGTGCGGCTCACCATGTCTGGGAAGGATTCGTCATCTGAGGGTGGCGGCGACGCTGCGAATTGCGGGATGGGGGATTTCAACATCCCGGGCTTCTCCGGTAAGCCGAATGCAGCGCAGCGACTGGAGCTGGAGCATCTTGGGGTCCAGCAAGAGAGAGAGCTAATCGAGCTAGAATCTCGACACCAACAGGAACGACGCGAATCTCAGGTAGATGAACCGGATCAACATCGACAAGTGGAGAGACAACAGAACGAGAGACGGCAACTGGAAGAGCAGCATCAAGGGGAACATCAGCGTCTGATTGAGGACCAGCAAAGCAGGAGGATTCTACCCCCCAGGCGGCCTCAAAACCCACCACATCATCCTACCGCCGGTCCCTCCGCCGACGCCGCTACCTCTTCCTTTGGCTCTACAGCCCGTGCCGCTAATGACAGGCCTGAAGACAACCCCCACCGGAAGAATCCGGAGAACTTCTTCGAAAATCTTCGAAGAGAGCGAGAGCAGGTGGACGAAACCGTGGGCTTTAGGGAACCACTCCGATGTGTAAGGGGCATTGCTGCAGACCGAGGACTTGGCGGTGGGGTGCCAACCACCAAACTCCCAGAACCACCCTTCAGGCCCCAGACGGCGGAGGAACGACGAGCCAATCCGTCCCAATGGGCGCCAAGCGTGCCGTATTATATTTCGGCGCCATCGAAGGAGGAGTGGAAACAGCGGTGGCCGAACGCTTGGAAGCCGGACAGCGCGCCGGGCAACGAAAGACCACGCCCCGGACCTGGAGAGATCCTGCCCTTGCCGCTCCCGGCTAGTAAAGGGAGACCGCCGCACCCAGGCGCTGGAAAGGCCTTGCCCTTCCCAGGGACGACGAGCAACGGAGGACCGCTCCCAGGGCCCAGAGATATGCTACCATTGCCGGCGGCGACGACGAAGACTGATGAGCAGAAAACCTTCCGCGCCGGCAAAGAGGTCCAGTGGAGAAGGACGAACAGAAATCGGTAGGTGATCCCTTTTTTCTCCCTCTCTTTTCTTCTTTGAATAAACTCCCCAGGCGTCGATAACTAGTGGTCCTGGACCCAGTTACGTACGTTATTGCATAGGGTCATAGGTGCTAACATGCAGTCTGATCAGACTGGCCGCCACTCAACCGGTTAACCCAAGCGATCATTCATTTCAGGCGCCGCCCAGCGATACCGGAAACAGACAAGGATATGGTCATGGCGCGAACAATGGCGGCCAATTCCCCTATCGCATGCCTCAGGGAGGAGTGCAGCAAGACCAGTCGTCTTTCCACCCCCCACCGGCGGCCTCCAGCTTCGACAGGCCCTTTGGCCAACCGCCTCTTGTACCACGGCAGCAGCAGCCGCCGCAGCATGGCTATCATGCCCATGAGGACTTCCCGCTCAACCCCGGCCTCTTCGTCTCTACCAGAGCAGGAAGGGAGGGGCCGTCCTACCGCGCAGTCTTCGAGGCTTACAGAGCTGCACTGGTGGCGGCGACGGTAACCGGTGGTGATGCTGCTGCTGTCGCCTCGAGTGCTACTGCCGTTCTGGTCACACAGCCGTCGTCCTTGCCCTGGCGGAGGGATCCAGCGGCGTTGTATCATCCGGGACAAGGGCCCCCAGGGGGCGGCGGCACGCTCTCGTCACCGCTGGCGGCGGAGGGGCAACGTAGCAGTAACAACAGGCCGGAGCTACCGCCTCTCCCTTACCTCGGCGAGGGACCTGCCCCCGCTCTGGCCACACCGCCGTCGTCCTCGCCCTGGCGGAGGGACCCAGCGGCGTTGTATCAACCGGGACGAGGCCCCCCAGGGGGCGGCGGCACGCCCTCGTCACCGCTGGCGGCGGAGGGGCAACGGAGCAGTAACAACAGGCCGGAGCTGCCGCCTCTCCCTTACCTCGGGTCGGGACCCGCCCCCGCTACCGCTTCCTCTTCCGCGTTTGCTTCTTCTTCGTCGTCGCCTCGCTGGGCTCGGACGGTGGATCGTGATGAGGATAGGGATACCATCATGCAAACGGTGGGGCGGGATCATCATGGTGGTAATACCACCGAGGAAGAAGAGGAGCAACGTGATCGTTATACTAGTAATACCACAGAGGAAGAAGAGCAGGAGCAACCGGACGACAAGAACAGGGATCAGGCATCGTCTCCGCCGCCCCTTCGTCGCTGGGCTCAGGGGGGTGATGATACGGATGATAGCGGGGACACCATTGTCTTGCCCGAGGAGGACGAATAGAGGGTTTGCTAGCAGACCGACGGCGACGAAGGACGGGATGGCGACACCCATGGGGTATGATCGCACGCTACCGGATAGCATGGAAACTTGGCTGAAACTTGGAGTATTGCTGCTCGGGGGGTCCTCCCGAAGGGTAGGGACGTTGGTTGGGTGGTCCGAAGTAGTAGCTGGCCGGCAGGCGCAAAGGTGAAGAAGAGGGTGTTGTTGGTTTATTCTGTATTGGTTAGGGGTATGCATTGTGCTTGTGCTGCATGGTTTGGGGAAGAAGGATAATGCCTCCTCCGTGTTGTCCAGCGAACTGGTGTATAGATGTTGCTTTCTGCATTTGCTGTGCCCATAGGGACGCCAGCGACGCGATAGGGGCTCACAACATAATTGATAGCACTCACGTAGATGGTATTCTATCAATATAAAAATGCGAAATATTGCACGTTATTTGAGCATATTCTCATAAGCAAAGTTTGAAATGCTTCGAGATATGAGTATCGAAGAAATGTACTCGCACATGGCAGTTAGGGCCTGCGATGCCCTTATCAAAGGATCTATATATATCGCAATTGCATAAGCATGCCATGCCGTACGCGTTCCAAAAAGGGGGCAACAGCAAGACGCAAGATTCGGAAGTTCAGAAATAGTTTATTGAGGCTTTAGTACACGGAGGGCCTAGGGTACTTGTTACAAAGGGAATTATGCGTGTGAACCGCTCCCCTCCCGTCTCTCTATCTTGTCGCTTCAAGCAGCAATTTACATGTCCGCGGAGGCCGTAGCACCAGTGATAATCTCGACCAGCTCTCCGGTAATGACGGCTTGACGGGTTCGGTTGTACAGAATCTGGTACTTTCCGATCATCTCACCGGCGTTCTTGGAGGCGTTCTGTAGAAAAGTGGTCAATACGGAATCTCGACAGTGCACAGTTCAGGGGGGGGGGGGGGAAGACTTACATCCATGGCGTTGCGACGGGCAGAGATCTCGCAAGCGTGACCCTCGGCCAGAGCCCAGTAGAGAGAGTTGGCAAGAGCGTACTCGCGCATGTTGGGGATGAGCTCCTCATCAACCTCGAAAGCGGAGAAGTTGGGAGAGGCGGCAATGGCCTCCTCAGAGAAAGCGTCGATGATGGTGGGCTCGTAGCTGGTGGCGTTGACGAACTTGTTGTAGAGGATCTTGATGCCGGAGTACTGGGTCTGGAGCTGGACAATCTGGTCGGCAATGGCCTGGGCGTCGGCGAAGGTAGGGACGTTCTTGCCAATGCCGGCGAAGTTCAGGACAATGTCGTTGCCGTTGGTGCGGCCCAGCTGGGAACGAGCCTTCTCGCCGATGATGACGAGGTCGGCCGAGCCCTGGGGGATGGTGCGGCGGACCCATCGCGACAGACCGGAGTGAACACCACCGCAAAGACCCTTGTCGGAACTGCAGATAACGTAGAGAGGCTTCTTGTCCTCGCTCTCGAGGGCCTTGGTCTCGGCAGCGTCGTAGACCTCGTTGGAAGCGGAACCGTACTTCTGGGCGTCGGTCATGGCCCGCTGGGCGCGGGTCAGCTTGGTGGAGGCGACAATCTTCATCGTCTTGGTGATCTTCTCGATGTTGCGAATCGACTTGAGACGACCCTCGATCTCACGCAGGGTAGCGTAGGTGGCCGCATTCTGGGCAGTGCTGCGCGGGCGAGCGAAAATAGTGTCAGCTTCCAATTATTTCAATATGTAACTCAACCCACGAGCTCCATAGCCAAGTTGAGTGAGTGTCTTTTGCGTCATCTTCACAAATCCGGACCCATTGGTCGACGAGCTCCCATCTCTCAAATACAGCCCTGGGCTAGCAAGCTGTCCTATTCCAAAACTTTTCCTCTCCGAATTGTCACCACCCCAACAGCAGAAAATGTCCGACGTACCGAGCAGGAATAGCCGCAGCTACGGCTCCAGCGCGCAAAGCCGGTCTTGCCGCCCTCGAAAGCATCGTGGAGGGTATTGGAAGGTAATTGGTGTCCCGGGTTCGATTCTCAGCGGTGACACGATTGACCACGGATACTCCTCGCGATCAATTGGTCTGGGGTCGATGGAGGGTGGTTGAATGGATTGATTAACTTGGAGTCGGTTCAATTCGGGCTCAACTGTCTGCTCGAACTCGCTGCTACCAAGCAAAGCTCCATTTTCCCTCTCGTCAATTTTCGGCACGGGCCTAACTCTTTCCGACCAAGCTTCCGTAAGTACCCCCAGCCAGGTAAGGTTTTCCAGCGTAAAGCCTTTCCGCCGGGTTCTCGCAGCACCAGCCACACACACCAGCCTCGTCCCCAATCAACTCAATGTTTATCCGATGGGATCGTTTTTCTCCACCGCGATCTTGCCACCTGTTCGCAGATTATGTGACGGCTGGTGGCTCCTTTTGGATTTTTCTGATACCGGCACACCTCCCTCCCTTCCCGTGTTCTCTCATTCTCTCCCCCATTGTTCTGCTTCTGTCGCAGGGTGGATGCTCTCGGCGTTTAACGTAAGCGGAAAGAGACCACTCATTCCTCCCATGCTGCCTGCATGCTTATGCTCCGAGGCTCCCTCACACGCCCAGTCTCGTACACACGCCTCGGAGTCGCGCTGCCTCGCTGCCTTTTCTCACTTGCATCCAAAGTAGCAATTACAGAGCCCACTTATTCAGCCCAGCCATTCCTCCTACAGACACTAACAATAATTTTTTCTTTTCCCAGGCGGCGGAGTGGATGCCGCGCTCCCTGCTCGCTCGCTCACTGCTGCTCTCCCCCTACGGAGTACTGCCTATGTCATGTCACACTGACAATTCTTTGTGGAAGAGTTACAGCCACATTCTTCCTTCCACCAGCCGAGCCTCCTCTCATTGGCTTGACGTTGCCGACTCGCGCTTCCAGAAGCCCAGAAGGTACTGTAGGTAGGCACTCCGTCAGTCAGTGATTGAATCTGGGTGTCTCGCCCGTTTGACAATAGAACGTTCCTTCAATGCTGGGGGCAGAAAACCCAATGGTGACGATAAGCAATAGTTACATCTTATCTACTCAATTTTATTCCTGACAATCATCATCGTTTCCATTCATCCATCTACCAAACAAATCCTTGACCTATAGTAGCGAGTAAGTATTGTGGCTAGAAGTGGATAATCTGGATGCTGGAAAGCGCGGAGCCGACAGAACAGCCTTTCTCTACTTTACTTTCTACTGGCCTTTTCTCTTTGCAGCAGTATTCCATCTGCATCAGCCATCCACTCTTTGTTAACGCCACCACTGGGGGCGAGCCTAGTGACAACTGCCTCTCGCAAGTCCAGACTTGGGTAAGGCTTCTCTTCTTCTTCTTTTCTCCCCCCGGTAATCGCAGTGAGCCGTACTTTCCCTCTTCCTTTCCTCTTCCTCTCGGGTTTTGCTGTCCATTCTCCTATAGACTCGGTTGGCTTCCGTAGCAAGAAAACCCGGTTTTAAATGGACAATCGATCAACAATTCACACAAATCTAGGCTAACCACCCATCGATTCACCTTTTCTCTATTCGACCTTTGGCAACTCTTGGTGGATGTTTACTCGACGAGCACTCTGGAATAACCGTTGGCTCCAGGGTCTCTGTTGAAAATCCTCGGCCTGGCCTCCTACGGTTACTACCTTTGACGCCAGCCTTTCAACAACACCCTCTACCAAGTCCACCTTCGGCCTTCGAGGACTAACACGCCAGCTCCCTAGAGAGAGCAGCTTGGTTACGCAGATCCTCCAAGCACATCGACGCCCTCACACGACGCGACAAAGCCGCCCAACCACCACCATCATGTCTTCCGATCTATCTGACGACGACATGCCTTTGGCACGCCCCAATGGCAAGCGTAAGTATTTTTTCCGAATTGCATTGGATCCAGCCCAGGTCGCGTAATGCGACTGCTCACGATGCGGTAGCCCGCGCGGTTCCAACCACTTTGACTTCGCATCCCTCGAACCCGACCCATCTATCTACGCGACTGCTACTTTGGCTGGCCTCCTTCGAACCACTTCATTCCGGTCCATCGCAAACCGAACTAATAATTTTTTCTTCTAGTCTCCAAAGATACCATCTCGAAGTCGGAAGACAAGGCTATGGACAAGGGCGACTCAGCAGGCACTCCGCTGCCTGCTCCGATTTCCATCCGCAATGGCCCCGTCCAGGATGCCGATGCGATGGATGTAGACAGTCCTGCGGTCAACGGTCACAAGCGGAAGGCACGAACATCACTCAGCAAACCCAGCTACAAGGATGAATCCGACAGTGATGACCAACCCATGGTATGTACCTACTCTATGTTCATCCAAACGGCTTCGCCCAAGCCTTGAATTGTGACTGACCCGTTTCAGCTCAAGCGCCAAAAAAAGAAGACGGCTGTTTCCGACGACTCTGACGATGATGTTCCCCTGACCAAGCGAAATTCGAGATTGCCGCCCAAGGCGAGCAAGAGCGACATGCTGGATGCGGACTCGGATGACGACGACAAGCCTCTACATGTTCAACTGGCGCAGAAGAAGAAGGACATCGAGAAAGCCGCAGCAAAGGATGCTAAGAAGCCTGCACCAAAGAAGAAGCCTATCAAGGACGAATCTGACTCAGACGCCCCTCTTGCCAGTGCCAAGGGTACGAAGCGACAGTCCAACGGCACTGTCAAGAAGACGAATGGTGTCAAGAAGGAAGAATCTGATTCGGATGCGCCCATTCGTAAGAAGGCGAAGCCTGCACCAGCTGCTGCCAAGGGCAAAGCTGCTGCTGCTCCCGCCAAGGGCAAGGCCGCCACCACGGCCAAGGGCAAGGCCGCTGCCACCGCTGCTGCTAAGAAGGGCGCAAAGGCCAAGAAGGAGGAAAGCGAGGAACCCGCGGAAGGCGACGAGGAAGAGTTCGAATGGTGGAATGCGCCCAAGAAGGAGGACGATTCTACCAAGTGGGAAACCCTCGAACACAATGGAGTTATGTTCCCTCCGCCTTATGAGCCTTTGCCCAAGCACGTCAAACTGCTATATGACGGTACACCGGTCACCCTTCAACCAGATGCTGAAGAGGTCGCGACTTTCTTTGGTGGCATGCTCCATCAGCCTCACCACGTGGAGAATCCTACGTTCCAAAGCAATTTCTTCGCCGACTTTAAGAAAGTCGTCGACGAGACGGGCGGTGCTAAGGATAAGCAGGGACACAAGGTTGACATCAAGAAGTTCGATAAGCTCGACTTCAAGCCCATCTTCGAATATATGCAAGCCCAGAGCGAAATGAAGAAGAACCGGAGCAAAGAGGAGAAGAAGGCTGAAAGCGAGGCCAAGAAAGAGCTCGAGAAGCCTTACAACTTCTGCAAGTGGGATGGAAGAACCCAAAAAGTTGGCAACTTCCGAGTCGAACCTCCTAGTCTCTTCCGCGGTCGTGGTGAGCATCCCAAGACCGGTAGACTCAAGCTGCGCGTGGCGCCCGAACAAATTACTATCAACATCGGCAAGGAAGCCAAGGTGCCTGCGCCTCCGCCCGGCCACAAGTGGAAAGCAGTCCAGCACGACAAGACGGCCACTTGGTTGGCTATGTGGCAGGAAAACATCAACGGTGCGTACAAGTATGTTATGCTTGCCGCGAACAGTGATGTCAAGGGTCAAGCCGATTTCAACAAGTTTGAGAAGGCGCGTGAGCTCAAGAAGTATATCGACAAGATCCGCCGGGATTACACCCGCGATCTCCGTGCAGAGGTCATGGCCGACCGCCAAAGAGCTACAGCCATCTACTTGATCGATAAGCTCGCCCTGAGAGCCGGTAACGAGAAGGACACTGAGAATGAAGCTGAGACCGTCGGATGCTGTTCTCTCAAGTTCGAGCACATCACGCTACGGGAACCCGACACCGTTATTTTCGACTTCTTGGGCAAGGACAGTATCCGTTACTACGATGAGGTTAAGGTCGAGCGCCAGGTCTTCAAGAACCTGAAAATGTTCAAGAAGCCGCCCAAGGGTGAAGGCGACGACATCTTCGACCGACTTACTACTTCATCGCTGAACAAGCATCTGTCCACGTACATGAAGGGTTTGACTGCCAAGGTGTTCCGTACCTACAACGCCTCATACACGATGAGCAAGCTGCTCGGAGAAATGGAGGCCAACACTAACCTGACCATGGCTGAGAAGATAGCCGTCTACAACAAAGCCAACCGCGAAGTGGCCATTCTGTGTAACCACAAGCGGACAGTTGGTGCCAACCACGAGGCGCAGATGCAGAAGATGAGTGACCGTATCAAGGGGCTCAAGTATCAGAAGTGGCGCACCAAGGCCATGATGTTAGCCGTGGACCCCAAGCAAAAGAAGAAAAAGGGTGCCGAATACTTTGCCCTCGACGAAGACCTTGATGAGCAATGGATCCAGGATCACATCAAGTTCCTAGTGGAGGAGGAGCGGACCAAGACGACCAAGAAGTTCGAGAAGGAGAACGAGAAGCGCAAGGCCGATGGCGAGAAGCCGCATCCCGAGAAGGAGCTCAAGACTCGACTTAAGGAGGTCGATGAGTACGAGAAGCAGCTTAAGAAGGAGGCCAAAACGAAGAAGGTTGAGCCCGAGGGCAAGTCCCCGTCAGTCGAGAAGTACGAGACGGCGGTTAAGAAGATCGACGAGCGTATTCACACCCAGGAGATCGCTGCCGCCGATCGCGAGGGTAACAAGGAGGTTGCCCTGGGTACCTCCAAGATCGTAAGTCTACAACCCACATCCTTTGCCAGTCTTCCATTTCTCGAGCAATTGTACTAACCTTACTCTTACAGAACTACATCGACCCCCGCCTGACCGTCGTCTTCTGCAAGAAGTTTGATGTGCCCATTGAGAAGTTCTTCTCCAAGACGCTGAGAGAGAAGTTCAACTGGGCCATCAAATCCATTCAAGACGACGAGTGGGAGTTCTGAGCGCACCTTGCTTCCTGTTTTTGCTTCATGCTCCCCGATCTCATCCGAACCTCGTCACCTACTCAACCATTACTTAAAGCAACCATGTTATAATTGTATATCTGTACTATCATGCATATCCAACGGTCCACAGAGATGGAGAGACCTAAAGATAGTTTAGCTGGACTCAGCAGATCCAGCAGATCTAGCAGATTCTAGGCTTATTACGGTCTTTTTTCTTGGCCTCGCCGCGTCAGCTCAGCCTCAGGGCTGCCATTCCCGCTGGCAGGTTACTTCTTGTGACCTTGCCGGTAGGTTTGGTGCCTCAACCAGCTGCAGCGTGCCTCCACTTGGCCTATTTGCCCTTTGATTCATCAAAGCGTTTGCGTTTGCGTTGCGTTTGCGTTGCATCAATCAGGGGAGTTTCGCCTGGACTGGACGTTGGCAGATTATCCGCCCATTACTCGTCATCTCAATAGGCCGTCTTCTTTTCCCGACTTGCATATAGACGCAATGAAAAAGACGTAAATTACCTTATACATTAGTGCACCATTACCGCTGTGAATCCTGCTCTCTTCGTGATCTCGAAGCCTTGTGAAGGTCTTGCCTTGTAATGGTATTGGGTGAATTGTACTCCGTCCTGATCAGTGTTCCAGATCCTCGTCTGTGGTTCAGACTGTGCTATCGAAGCAAGCACAGGTTCCAATTTTCGGTGACTTAGATTCCGACGTTAATGTGATCGATCTCGATGGACCTTAACCGCTGACGAAACGCAGGAAGACGCAGGGCCAGATAGCGTTGGGGATAGGCTAGGCCAGGCCGGGCTACGTATATAGGCATTCCGTACCTGAAAGTCCAAGCTTTTTACTTCTTGGTTCGCATATGCGTTGGCAAAAATGACACGACCTGCCCCTATCCCATATTTGTGGGGTTCGGATAGGGGTAGCTTCTGCATTTCTGGGGCCAGACCTCATCTACCGGATTACCGTCAGTGTTGTATGACATTAGCGGCCGTTGATGTCAAAAGATAAACGCACGATTCTGACGTGGTCTCATTCCAATCTCGTGAGTGTTGATTCTGGGGTCAAGAGGCTCTCTTGTATCCATTGATCCCAGCCAACGTACTGTGTGGGCTTGGGGAATCTTGGGGGAGGGGGAAAGGGGATGTCGAAATTCCCCTAGTCAGGACACCAGAAAGCCACGAATTGACAACGAGAGCAGATCCATTGCAAGTGCATGACGAGACGAGAGACAGAACCGCAGGTTTTTGCTGTTTATCACTTGCTAGAGACATAAATAACTCTTTTCGGTCAATGTCTGCGTGTACCAGTCGGTGCTGCGGCCTTCGACCCTACGTAGGGGCTTGTCGTGCCTAACACCGAAGGCAAGCGGCGAGGAATACGCGGCATAGATTCTAGTCGACAGTCATCCGCGACAATAATCTATTCTCCAGTCCATAACATGCGCCACTCATGGAGAGACGCAGGCAACACGGGGGCAGCAGCAAGTCAACAGAGGAGCATATTAATAAGAACACCCCTTCACTCCGTGAACATTACCCCCAACCCAGACAGAGAAACACCTGGCGAAATATGCTCCTATTCGTCTTACTCACTTGCTCATGAGATGATGGAAACAGTTGACACTAAAAGCCATTGCCCATTTATCCGGGCATCGAAGCGCTCGGTGGATGTCTTGACCTACCACCATCGATTCACCCAACATAGACTACATAATGGAAATAACAAGCTGACAATATCCAGCACCAATGATAAGGAATAAGAATTGCACACATACTTAGCCTAAGCAGTGCGTGAACCTCAAAGGCGAATACCGGCACAAGGCACCGCGAACCCTATCTTCTTTCCAGGGAATACCCGGCCGGGAAAACACCAGCTGGCTGGCCCTTCACCGCTGCGGGTTTTTCCTCCGATGTGTCTGCCGGCTTCCGTCGCACCGAGTCAAGTCCCCTCACCCGAGTTGTCCGGTTCCGAAGCTACGACTAGACCGTCCCCCGATTGCGGAACTTGCCCTGCTTCATCATTGTATGCAGGCGAACAGATAATTCTCCCTTGAGCTTGCATATAGTTTAGTGTACCTACCCCCCACACCCCTAAAATCGGATCAAGACCGACAAGTACGTAACACCCCGTCCCGGGGACTTGTGACACAGACGACTGCGCGTCATTTGGATAGTCTGATATGGCAATCTTTTGTAGTTGCAGTTGTAGCTGTTATTGATTATGGAACAATTTCTTGCTGTACTAGAAGTTACTACTAATCTGTATGTCTAAACCCCGATGCCGTGTTGTTTTAGCCAACCCCTTTGCCCCCGGCGGCCCAAGCCCGTAATGCATTTGTACGTACCATGTATGTATGCTGATACTATGCTAGAGAGGTCAAAACGAATAAATAGAAGTTGTGAAGTGAAGTAAAGCACCAAGTAAGGACCCGTGATTCCAATGTGTAACACCATTTACTTCGCAGTCTCGTTACAGGATGCCCTCCATTAACCAAGCCCAATAGAAGAAGGGATATATCACTAAGCAGAGATTTGAGGGAGTATGGAAGAGAATATTGACTTTCTTCTCTTTCTTTACACAATCTTGTAAACCCTCTTGGCAATGAAGAAGCACCCCATGCCGAACATGAGAAGCCCGCCCGTGATGCACCAGAACCAGGTGAGGTTGCCCTCGTACTCCTGGCCCGGCACCCACACGTTCATTCCCCACAGACCAGTGATGATGTTCATAGGCAGCACGATAGTACCGAGCACCGTGAGCTTGCCGAGCGTGTCGGCCGTCATCTCGGAGCGCTCATTCATACGAATGTTGATCTGCGCCAGGTAGTTGCCATGAGATCGCGCCAAAATCACCTCGTAGTGGCTCAGGTTGGACGTCATGGTCACAATATGGTCCTGGATGTCGCCAAGGTACAGACCGATCTCGCTGCGGGGTGCCACCTCCCAGTGCTCGTTGCAGCGCTTCGCAAAGCCCTTGATGACGTCGGCCTTGTTGCCCAGCAGGCGGTACAGCCCCATGACCTTCTTGCGGCAGCTACCAACCCGCTGAAGCATATCACCGTCCGATGGTATTTCGCCCGCCATCGTATCGCCTGCGACGCTCTTCTTCTCGCTCGAGTCTTTGTCCTTTCGTCCATCCCTTTGTCGACCGTCCTCTCCACCCGGATCACCGCCGCGATGTGCCATTAAGATCGCGTCGTCAATGTCGTCAACCTCTTCCTCGATCTTTTGAATCAGCGGCACAAAGACGTCGGTAATATCGTCAATGATAGCGTAGGAGATCCAGTCAGCACTCAGCACCATGTAGTCCTTCAGTTGACGGATACGTCGCCGCACATTAGCGGGGTGTGGCGTCTGCTGAAAGTGGAAGGATATGACGCCCTCACGGAAGACGACAAGGTAGAGATTCACAGGTTCCAAGTGAGTGGACGATTCGGAGTCCTGATCAAAAGAGCGGTAGTTCACAAAGTAGTAGTGGCGGAAGAGTTCGACCTTCTCACGCTGCTCCTGCAGCATGATATCCTCGGAAGTCAGGGGATGGATGCCGAAAGTCTTCTGGATCACTTTCATTTCGGCCTCCGTCGGAGACAAGACGTCGAGCCACCACACAGGCCGATCGCCATACCGAATTGGCTTCTCGGGTCTGGGGCTCGGTGTCTTGGTTGGCGATTTGAAGCCCGTTGGCGACTTGAAGCCCATCGGAAGGCCCATCGGCGTGGCCTCGCCAGACTGGTGGCGTGATGGCATAGACGACGATACATGCTCAGACTGACGAGTAGTATCGGTCGATTCGTGGCGGGTTTCGCGATTCGAAAAGGACATTGAAGGTACCTTCGACAAGGTCTCCCCGTTCCTGAGCGAGGAAGAGAGATGTGTGTTCATCATAGTGGGCAGCTCCTCCAATTCGTCTTCTTCGTCGTCTGACGAATCGGATAAGATTGGCCTTTCCGGGACGAAGAGCTCCTTGAAGCTGGCATCGGGCTGCACCAGCTCCGAAATGGTCTGGCTGTGGATGGTGCTTTGGAACTCCTCGTTGAAGTAGGTGAAGCGGTAGGGCGCATCTTCTTCGGCCCTGAACCACCCCTTGTGTATCGGCCGCAGTCTGCCGTTAATGAGCTGAGGCTCGGTGATCTTCTTGATGCGCCGCTCATCGCTACGGCCTTCCTTTTCTATCCTGCTCCACTCCTCCAAGATGGCCAGATCGGGCCATTTCTCGCGACGGCGTCGGCTGCGGCGCATGTTGTTCCGCTGATCCCGCGCCTGGTGCAACTCATCGTCGGCAATCTCGGACATGCCCTCCTGCGGGAAGCAAACGTCTTCCTGGGCCTCAAGCGCAATAGTATGGCGGCGCTGAAAGCTGGGAGATCCATGCAAGTGATCGCCCGTATCCTCGTCGCCGAGGCTATTCACATCGTCCTTGGAAGCTGACGCCAGCTGATCCAGCATGAGCTCATCTCCAAAGTTCACATCCATGCGGTCCATACCACCGCCCAGCCGCGGCGAACCGGGCATGGATGGCGGATAGTTCACATTGTAGCGTTCAGTTCCCGGGGTCGGCGGGCCCAGCAAGCCTGATTGGCCGCGCCAGCTTGATTTACTAGAATCGCGATGCTGCCGGCCGCCCCAGCTGTTCATGCCATCACTCGAGCCGTAGATCCTAAGATGACGATTCTGTTCTGGCAGGGCCGCCCGGAAGGAGGGGCGCACTCTCACTCATGCGCGCAACTTCTTCTTGTTCATCCTCATTATTGTCCTCAATCACCTGGCTATCATTCCTATAGGCAGTGCGCGGTCTGGGCGTCTGCTGTTCGCCATTTCGGGAGAGCTGGAACGAGGCAGCTAGGATCGTGGACGGCCTCCGAGGCCTCGAGCCCCAAGGGTGCTCGCGGTGGTCTAACAGGGCTTCGCTTTCGATGCTGGTATTGCTTAGATTGCGCCCGCGCATGTAGAAGTCGTTGGGGCGGCTGGACGTTGACTCATCGCCTCCTCGGCGTGGGGATGACGGGCCGCCATCTTCGTCGGTGGGTGCTGCAAAGGACTTGCGCCGAGGCCGACGGTGCTTTCGGCCGCCTCTGTGCTTCTTTTTCTTGGGGACTTGCGAACCCGGCGAGACATTGGAAGATTCGGCTGGGGTGGTCTGAGATGGACCGGGGAGATTCGGCCTCGACGACCGGTCCAGGGGGGAGAAGGGATTGCCTGAGGAAGCCATCGCGCTTCCCGCTCTGTCGGATCTATCTTATCAATTGCAGGTGGGCTGTGCCTAGAAGCGAGCTGGCATAGGCATTGGCAATGCGTAGGATTGAATTTGGGAATATCCGGACAAAGAATGCCGGGCAAAAAATGTCGAGCTAGAGAAAAAGCTGATGGGATTTTCGGGGGTGACAAGGTTGGAGCTGCAAGAATGCGCTGGATGGGTGTCGAGAAACGAGAAACCAATATTCAAGTACAGGGCCTGTAAGCCGCTGATAGGATTACCGGAGATGGCCAAGTACTGTACTGCTCATCGGTTCCAGGTACAACACCTTCAACTTTAGGGCGGTCTATCCCATTCTAGGTCTAGCGTTCGTTCCTGGCTGTCAAGAGCCGTTTCCTGCATCAATGATGGGCTCCGGGGAAACACAAGACATGTACGGGCGATCAATGATCTGGTTGGGATATGTAGAATACTGGCAAAGGGTGAGAAAGAGGGAAAAGGACGAGGTTTTGGACACCAAGCAAAAAAAAGGCGGTAGGTATGTAGTAGATCCAGGACGGCCTGATGATTCTTTTTTATTACCGCGTGTACATGATTAGGTTGAACTCTATTTTGGAATGTTTCGTTTGGGGACCTGCTTAGGACTGGCTGCTGAGGCCAGCGCCCTCTTAGCTGTTCGACTTTCATCCGATATTCACGTAGTTCCGGCTCAATAGGTATGTACTGCAGTACTGGGATCTGGGAGCGGTACTGTCTTTCCGGCTGAAGTACCTGGGTTCTCGTAATTGGCATCGATCCATGGGTAAGTGATGGCAGGAGGTGGGACTTTGGGTAATAGTACGTCATCGTTCGGTTTTCACGCTACCGACGCATGGTCAGCAAGGTAGGAAGGAGACTTGTGTGGTTTTTTCCAGTCATGTCCGCTAGTTACCTACGGCCCACTACTTTGTGCTGTGCTGTATATGCTATGCTATGCTGTGCTACCCCTTTCAATCGAATACCTAGCTGCCATCCAGCGTGCGAAGATTAATCGAAACGTACCGGGGGAGAGACCGTATCATACTTTCCGCAATTGGTCTACCTGGGGCAATAATTGGACGCACGCACGAACTATCGTAGCCTCGCTCGCGGCACCGGCACGGGTGTGCTCTGTGCTGGGCAAGACTGCATGCACATGAAAACTATCTTTGCATTACCACATTGAGAGATTAGTAGTACATCCCATCCAGGAACAGTAGTTTCGTGACTGGCAATCCTCAAAACTTCAGATGATTTTCGTGTCTTTCCGTTTTCGCGTAGCTGCAACTGCAACTGCACCTGCAACTGCAATCCGAGCCTTCGGCTCATGTGGTATCAAGTAGACCCTATTGACCCCTGCCAAGATCGCCACACGTCCAACTGAATACGCCTTAAACGCCTTTTTCCCTTTGGGTAGCCCTCTTGCTTGCTATATACTGATACAAGCCATACACGTAAACCCGATCATATGTCGCATGTCGCCGAGTAATCATCGGTGATTCTAACGCTGCTGAGGCATGAATTGGGCACGCAGACCCATGATCGTTTGTCGCTCGGCTTCGGGAAGTTGGTCAATCGTAGATTGAGGCAGTTCCAGGACCATCTTCATGAGCTGCTCGGGATCCTGTCCTGCCGCTGCTGGTGCCGGCGCATAGCTGGGCTGAGGCGCCGCCACAGGGGGTGCAAACCCAGCAGCGACCGGCGGGGTCGAAGTGGCAACGCCAGGGAAGCCAGGCATCACCGAAGGTGGGTAACCAGCAGGCGGTGCTTGAACTGGGGGCGGCGCATTCTGATCGACCACGGAATGAATCGTCTCAGGTGACACCAGTCCCATGAGCAGGAGGGCCTGAAAGATGGCGTACGACAGCTGCGGGGCCTGATTAAGGAGCTCGGTAGCGCGTGCAGGGTCGGTCGAGGCCAGAGATTTCATCTGCGTCAGGATATCGAGCAGCTGGGCCGGAGGCAAGGTGTGAAGAGTCCGTGAAATGGCGTCGTGGAAGCTCACCCCGGGGGGCAGCTCTTTTCCTGGGGGCAGAGGCGGCAGCGAGCCGGCAGGTGCAGATTGGGGTGCAGCGTTGGCGGTTCCATTCGAGTGTTGGCCGTAGGCACCGGTGTTGGCGGTATTGCTCGGTCCAGACTTGTCCTCGTCCTGGTCGACGCGACCCTCGGTGCTGTAGTCGACGCGCAGCTTGCGATTCATGACTTCGTAGTCGTTCAGGTTTCTGACGGCCGAAGCTGCCGAGTCTAGTACGCGATCAAGTTAGTATTCTGGGATGGTAAGAGCTTCTGCAAGGAGAACGTACCAGCGTCCGGATATTCGGCAAAGCCAAAGCCCTTAGGTCGACCGGTTTCTCTGTCGTACACGAGTCGGAAGTTGAGGACCTTGCCTGCGGTGCTGAAGATGTCGGTGATCTGCTCTTCGGAAAGTCCTGTTGGGAGAATGAGAGTTAACGGCTGTTGGCTTGCATGAGACAGCGGGGAGGAGTGCAGGCAAGTATTGGGCGGTGGACTCACCATAGGGGATGTTTCCCACAAAGACGACTCGCGAGGGTGGTTTTGAAGACATGTTGACTGGCACTATGGAGCTCGTTCGCGCGGGTCTAATGCAGCAAAGGGAAGGAAGCGGGAAGCGATGTGAATGCGCAGCGCGGCGACTTCACGCGCAGCTCACTGGTAGGCTAGGTCCGAGATCACGTCCAAAGTCAAATACAGCGAGCTACAGAGTAGAGGTCGTCACTGTATTATGATAAAGGTGCTCTCAGGTGTACAACTTAGGAATAATATGCCCCAACCCCCAAGCCTGAACTGGTCTTCTTCTGCTTTTTCCTGGACGACTGAGATCTGCAGTCGGCGGTCACAAATGATGCTTGCAAGATGGATTGAATGGAATCGCAAACATGCATTGAGCTTGCCAGCAATCGATTGCTGGCAGAATTGACCGTTATGGATGGGCTTGAGGTACTCTAAAATGCTCGGGGCCCCACTTACCCTACGCAAACACCCACCCCTGCTCCGGAAAAAGATTAGGCCCTTCGGCCTCTTGAGTTACCTGTTCCGGTTAGCAGGCGTGGTAGAGAAGCTCCTACCCTTGCAGATGGGACCAGGCCGCCCAAGAGCTCCAATCAAGTGCACAGATCATCGACTGAGGTGGGCACGACCATCTTCCCGAGATCATCACTTTTCGACTTAAAGCTCAGGTCAGGTCAGCTCAATCGCCTCAAGACGGCGAATTCGACTGAAGCAGCCCGACAAGACCAGCTCTCAGGCAGTGTCCAGACCTGAAATACCAGCTCGCCAACATGTCTCAAAACCCATTGCAGGACCAGCTCAACCGGCTGCAGGCCTTGGCCCGCCGTACCCGCATGCCCGGAGGTGGAGGTGCCCCCAACCCTCGTGGTGCTGCAGGCATTGTCGCCGTTGCGGCCGTGGGTATCGGCGGTGCCATGCTTTTGCAAAACTCCCTTTTCAACGTGGATGGTGGTCACAGAGCTATCAAGTACCGGAGGATAAGTGGTGTCAGCAAGGAGATCTACAGCGAAGGTTGGTCCAGTCCACGGCGTCTACTTCGTGGTTATTCAGCCTACTAATACTGTCTGCCACTACTACAGGAACACATATCAGAATCCCCTGGTTCGAGACGTCGATCGACTATGATGTGCGCGCCAAGCCGAGAAACGTCTCTTCGCTTACAGGCACCAAGGACTTGCAGATGGTGAACATCACCTGCCGTGTGCTGTCGAGGCCAGAGGTCAACGCTCTGCCGCAAATCTACCGGACTTTGGGTCAAGACTACGATGAGCGCGTGCTGCCCTCGATCGTCAATGAAGTCTTGAAGAGTGTGGTTGCGCAGTTCAACGCCAGCCAACTGATCACCCAGCGTGAGATGGTGGCCAGACTCGTGCGGGAGAACCTGTCGCGACGAGCAGCAAGATTCAACATTCTGCTGGATGATGTCTCGCTCACGGTATGTCCCTGGATATTTGGATGTATGATGTATTTGAAATACTGACTATGCTATAGCATCTTGCCTTCTCTCCTGAATTCACAGCAGCTGTGGAGGCCAAGCAAGTGGCGCAACAGGAGGCGCAACGGGCTGCCTTCATCGTCGACAAGGCGCGACAGGAGAAGCAGGCTATGGTTGTCCGAGCCCAGGGTGAGGCTCGCTCCGCACAGCTGATTGGTGATGCCGTCCAGAAGAGCAAGTCCTACCTCGAGCTGAAGAAGATCGAGAACGCCCGCCTCATCGCAACATCGCTCCAGGAGGCTGGTGGCCGCAACAGACTGATGCTTGACTCAGAAGGCCTTGGTCTGAACGTGTTTGGCGATGAGTTCAGCAAGAAATAAGGATTAGGCACGAGTTGGGATTGCATGCAAAACGGCGTCAGACATCTCCCCTGTATTCTAGGAATTTAATATTGTAAAGTAAGGTCTTCAATGGCCATGTCAACTCCAAAGTCTTGAGCTTGCTGCGCGAGGCTGTTTCATTACCCTGTGAATCTTTTTACTATTGCTGTACGTCACTCTGTGCTGGTTGGGCGCAACAACGTGATGTTCATTGGGGGGAGGGCTCTTCCTCACCATAGTCACAAGAAAGTCAAGACGGGAGACGAGACAACAGTGCCTGGTAAGTTGTAAAGGACTACCTGATATCGAAGTTTGCATGATCCATATGGAGCCTTCTCAGCTGGAGCATTCCCCGGTGTCCATGCGCAGTGAGTGAGTGCCTGTATAAACCGACCCCACACCGCAGTTAACGACCCCACCATTACTAGGCCGCCAGCCAGTGCTCTCTGCCTTCCGCCGTTTCGATCATCAAGCAAACCAAACGAACTCATCACTGATAACGTCTCTCTTTTTTCTCTCTCATACACTTCACTCGAGGCGGCACAACCATTTCCTTGAGCGCCAACGTCGTCTCTTCCACATAATCTCTGTCGACAGTCATTCGCAGCAGCACATCCGCCACCATGCTTATCAAGTAAGTCAGAGCTACCCCGCCAAGATCCATTACCTCAGTTGCCTCTGCTTGTCTGCGCATTCTCGGGTAGGAACAGAGCTCGCGTGGATATGTGCTGACATATGCCGGCCGCACAGGGTCCGCACCCTGACGGGCAAGGAGATCGAGCTCGATATCGAGGCCGACTACAAGGTCTCCCAGATCAAGGAGAAGGTCGAGGAGAAGGAAGGCATCCCGCCCGTGCAGCAGCGCCTCATCTATGGCGGCAAGCAGATGTAAGCCTCGCCCTTCTTCTTTGTCGTCGTCCTGCTCCCCCGACGCGGCCCGTTGCCCATACGATTCCGCCTACGAACCCCCTATCTCATCGGCGATGTGCATACGTGGCTGACCATATAACTCCTGCCCTTAGGACCGACGACAAGACGGCGGCCGACTACCAACTCGAGGGCGGCGCAACACTGCATTTGGTTCTGGCCCTCCGTGGAGGACAATAAATTCCCTCTGGCCCGACCAAGAAGCTATGGAATCACCCTCGGCGAACAACTCCAAAGAGAGAGCAGCCCTGGACACTTATGTTTTATGGACCTACGTCGCGACCCGGGCGTTCTGACGGGGCATGCAGCAGGAGAGTACCTATGCAGAAGCTGATTTTATGGGCTTTCTAGAAGTCAGAAAAGGAGAGGAGGAACCTCCTTACTTCATGCAGAAGCAAGGGCGGGATCCCGATTTCTCAGACAAAACGGAGGATTTAGCAGAATAAACCGTTTTCACTTCGGGCGTTCAAGGCGTCACTTTTGGGGTTTTCCTTTCGAATAGAAATGTATGCAGGTTACCAGCATTCAAAGCGGTATCACGCCATGTGGATTCTGGGAGCGAAAAGACTTGAGTGAAACTGTTTGCTTGGGCGTCTCACAAAGCAGGCCATGTGTGTCTGCGGAGTTATTGAATGGTTCCTAAGGTAGGTTAGACCTCTTCAATCATAGGAATATAGGTGATAAAGGCAACCGTCTACATGTGAGCACGCACGCCGCTTGCATCAAGCTGATAAGGTAAGGCAGACAGTAGGAGTCTCATGTCTGATAAACGCCTTGAAAGCTGGTGACGAGGAACTCATCTATATCTACCCATCGGGAAACAATCCTGTACACCGCAACACTGACTCTTCTTGGCTCTTCAACTTTGGAATTGGTCAAAAGTACTAACACCAAGATCGACCTTAGCTAAAGGCAAGTTGTAACATCCCATGTGCAGCCAGTTATGGGCGTTTAAAGACGTCGGATGGGTAGATCGCGAAAGCAGATGATTGAACTAAGTGCGAGTCTTCTATCTACAAGAAGTGTTCGAATTCCCTGTCTTCAGCACCTCCGTCATTTGTATTTGCGAGATACCGGAATGCATTCTGGGCTGTAGCAGGAGCAGACAATTGGCTGGAAGTATGGCATGAGGGAAAGCAGCAAGTGTGCCCCCTTTTATCGCAGGCTTACTGAATTCGAGCTGTGAAGAAGACATACATAGTGACAACAAACCTCACCAGATCTTTAAGCATGTAGATAAAACAAACGCCTTCCCTGATTTCTTTTCCATGAACGTCTGTCTCTACACAGGGTGGCTGGCTAACTCCTCCACTTACTGGACCAACTTAGATAGGAGCTGGAATACATATAGAGGTTGGCTATGCGACACCATTCCATATCTACGTCTGTCTTTCCAGAACTTGTGGATGACTCTTGGGTAAGCATGAATATTTAGCTCAGTATAACGTCCCCGGTCAAAGGGCTTGCTTGCGATTGCTGTTAGAAATTCATGCCCCAGTTACGGTAGATACTGTGAGTAAAACACCTGCCCAACCCAATGTTCCCCGATAGACTATCGCGGGTATCTTCGCTCAAGGCCTTCTATCAGAGCCGCCCGCTCCTGGATCACAAATTTCCTCTTCTTTCACACCACACACCACCACACCACCACCCCTTTCGATAGACCACCTGGATTTGGGGCATATGGTATGGCGTACGACTACGAACTAGCCGGGCGCTGACCTCCAACGGCCGAGTCAAGATAATGGCCAGATGGTTATCCTGGCAAGCTGTATATGCCTTAAGCAGACACAGAATGCCTTCGAACCCCCCTGAAGAGCAACATCTGTATTCACAAAATGGCAACCAAACCAATCTGGAAACACACGAACTTGTTAACTACAGGCCGCGAAAGGGGGCCACCACTGCAGAATTTGTTCCAAAGTCAAATCTACGAGTGGTAACGGCATCTCTCAGATGCGGATCATGTATCGTCCTACGTATTGGAGTTGCGGAAGAAGTCTTCACGTAGTACGACATCGAAATTCACCATATGAAAAACCAGAGCCGCAAATGTGAACCACTCCTAAAATTTCAATACCGCTTGATACCTGGCCCTATGCTATGCTGATGATGATTTATCTATTATACAACCCAAAATTCTCGCGGGTATTTCGAGATGCCGGACCCAAAACTTTCTTCTCTTCCGAAGGGGCCTGAACTGCGCACTTTCGTCCTGCTATCTTATGCATATGGACCCTCTCCTCTTAACACAAATCCCAAGAAAATTGCCATTGAACGCCTGCCAAACCCATCATCTCCTCGATGTGAGCCGGGGAAATGAAATTGCTGATAAACTCTACAAATGGAAGGCACCCCCTCTCCCAAAATCCAACACACTGCCTCTGAAAAGCGTCTCGTCTCCACGGGGGACATGTGATTAGATGTTCTCTCGTACAGCCTCCTAATGAGGCCGCGGAGCCTTAGCCTTCGGCTTCATGAAGACATCGACAGCCTTTCTCTTGCGAGGCATCGAGGGCTTGAGAGGCGGACTGGCAGCCTGAGCCTTCGTGGGGCTCGAGGGCGGAGACGACGTGACATTGTTAGCCGGCGTGGGGCGCTGTGTCTCAACGCGGCGCACGCTGGACACGGCACTGCTTCGCTGCTTTCCTGGTAGCAGGGGCCTCGACGATCTGCTGGGCTCCGGCTTGCTAGGCTGTTCGTCGAACATGGCTTCTAGGTCGTCCTCGTCCAGGAGACCGCCGCCGCCGCCACCGTCTCCGTCTCCAAACACGTCGTCGTCATCGTCGTCAAGATCAGAATCCGACACAACCGTGGGCTGCTTGCCCGATTTGATGCTGCGCAGCCGCGCCTCGGCCTCTTCCAGACTCTTGCCTCCGAAATCACGACCCGGAAAGTTCCGTCTTAATGTTGGGGGCTGGATTTTCATGGATGGCTGCGACTTGATCCGATGATCGTTCACCAGGGCCTTGGGCGCATTCTTGATCTGGCCTCCTTGGACTCTCAGAGCGTTGGTCGGGGTCGCAATTTTGTTGCGGTTATGGATCTCCGCCGCCTCACGCTTGACCTTGCGCATCAGACTTTGTGCCGTCGACACCTTGGTTCGCGTGCCACTGGTAAATCGCAGTTCTCCCGTGTCGTTGCTGCCTCCCCTTCGCCCGGTACTCCCCTTCTTGTGTTCGCCCGTGAATCTGGAATCCTTGGGTGGTTGCGGCAGCTTACGGCGGTCGAAAGTCACAATCTCGCTCGTGTTGGCCTGCTTCTTCGCCTTGATGGCGCCGAAGGCGTTTCGGAGTTTCTCTGCGGCCTCAGCCTTGTTCTTCGCATCCATCCGGCTGTATTTGGCGTAGACCCTGTGCCAGAGCTGTGGTCTCGAAGGTACGAGATTCTCCTTCTCATGGAGGGTGGGGAATTCCCTCTTGATCAAGCGCAGCCATACTTCTTCGTCGTATTCCTCGATGTGGGGGGATGCTTCCTCGATAGCGCGCAGTTGCGTGGCGGAGTCGATACGTAGAAGGATGGGGCGTAGGAGATCGTAGTGTGCTGACCCGATATCTCGGATATCTTGAAGTTTGTTAGCAGAGGTCAAGGTGTGTTGGACATAACTGTCGTCCTGCAGATCTGGTTTGTCTTTAGGCATGGCTGTCTGCTTGACGGGTAGAGTGAAGTGACTTGACTTCTTGTAGCAGGATTGCACCTGGTAGTGATGGAAGGAAGGAAGGAAGGGATCAGGAAGTAAGACCTGTGCATAGAATCATGGAGATAGAACAATGAATGGGGGTTGAAATAATGTAGGCAATTTGGTAGCAGCATGCGTACTGGGCAGCAGGAAGCAGCAATCAAGAACGATTGAATGGTACATACCTCGAACATTTTTGATGCACACAGCAGTGCATAAATCCACAAGAGATTTGACCATTTTGCTTTCAAAATGCCCCTAGATCGCAGGGACTCGTCGTCGCAATCGTTGCAATATCGGGACTTGGATATCGAGGTGCTCGGCGATGCAGATGGGGGATCGTTGGAATGTAGCTCTAGCATAAACAGCTAGTCGGCGACGGAGTGGCTTCGTATATATGCAAATTGGTAAATCATGGGTTGAAGACGGTAGCCAATGCAAAACAGCGGACTATAGAGCGAAAAGCGAAAACGGGTGGCATGGCTTTATAGTGTCTGACATGGCTTGTAAGAAGCCTTCCTTGTGTTGATGACAGAGTGAAGTTGAGTTGCTTGGGGCGGCGTCCTGAATTAGTATCGGAGTTGACTATTGCCCCATTCTTAGCCGCCCCTCCACTAAGTTACAGGAGGCTCCCCCTAAAGTGGCATTGTCTGACGCATACGGCTAGCCCAAAAGACTTCCCAAGCACCCTCTCAACCTACCTATCTCCATTCAATGCTTGATTGGTAGGTACCTTCAATTATAGCAGACACCCAAAAGATGTGTATGTAATGTCGGTTTGATTGTTCAAAGACTCGCATTCCATTATGGAGTATATCTGAAAGACACTAACCGCTGCAGTCAAGGTTCTGCTGCCGTATGGAAGAAGGCCTACACTATTCTACTTAACTAATCGTCCCAACATAGACGCTACACCAAAAGCCCACCCTTATGAACAATCCACGTAATGAATTCCTTCGCAAGATTGATTTTGATGACCAGAAGACCCCCAGCAGTTTGTTGGTATCTCCCCGTCTTCCCGAACTCCGCTAACGCCCCCCAGCCGTGGTGCGATGATATAACCAGAGGAATATCGCAATAAAGTGCCAATAAGTAATGTGTACATGAACCGTCCAGCTCGTCGAATCACCCGCTACAATGCCGTACGCCTCGCATAGTCGTAATGATAACCATCAGACGCCCTTTATGCTGCTGCCGCCACTGCTCGAGAAGATCCCGCTATCGCTGGCTCTGGTTGTGTCGCCTGTTCCTCTTCTTGGCTTGCAATCTCGCCGCCGGCCTCGCGTTCCGCCCAGGCACCCCACAGTCCACGCTTGCCGCGCACCCGGATCGGCCCACCCAACACGCCTTCCTTCTGTTCCACCTTGATCGCGTCCTTTGTTGCCAGAACCAAGCACTCGAAGAACATTTTGGTCGCATCTGCCTTTGTCGTCCGGCCCTCGGGCAAGAGGTCTTGGAACACGACCGTAGTTTTTGTCCGTTGCTCCTCGCTCTCGGCAGCATCGGCTCCGAACAGATCGCGGAGGACGTGAACAGCGTGCTTCGTCCCCATCGAGACCGGGCCGCTGTCGGCAGGGTGTACGATAGGCGCAACGGTCTCGTCGAATGCACGCATAGTGCTTTCGTCACGAGCCGCGTCGTCTTCGTGCATGGCCATCCCATCGTCGGCGGGAATTTCCAGAATAGTACCTTCTGGGCCAACACTTGGCTCGCCGAATTGTCCCTCAGGCATAGCCAAGCCATCGTCTTCTTCCAGCTCCAGACGAGGAGACTTTGATGCACCCTGCTCTTCCTCGCCCATGTCTGCAATGCCGCTATCGCGCTTTCGCTTCAGGTCGTTGGCGGGCCGAACGGCTTCGATAGACAGAAGTCCCCTCAGCTCCGGGGCCCAGGGTTTGCTACGGGCATCGCCCATGATGTTAGAAACGAAGCTTCCGCTGCTCTTCATCTCCAGGAGGGCCAGGAAATAGGGGTCTCGCGGGATAAAGCTTGGCGCCTTGAGGATGTTGGATCTGTCTTGCTGCTGCTCCTTGATGTGGGCACTGGTGAGCTGAGTTGCAGTGTCAAGACCAAAGACCTTGCGCTTCTTCGCAGACTTCCGCTGCTGTTGGGGTTCTTGAATCTCAGTCTCTTGTCCGGGTTCGTAGATGCTGGTGTTGTTGATTCGGGTCCATTCTTCGACATCTCTGGCAATGTTCTCATCGATATCCGACAGCGGGGATTCAGAGATACGTGCGCGGCTAGGAAGGCCGGCACCGCCAACTTCCGGCATGGCCGACTCGTCGCCAATGTTAAATTGGAAGTCGCCCTCCATCGGAATATCGCCATCGTCGTCAGCAATTCGGATGCCGCCTTCGCCAAGGTCCAATGCGGTGGATGCATCACCCTTCTGAACGCCGAAGTCAGCTTCACTGAAGACATCGTCTTCAATGGAACGAGCGGCGGGAGCGTCTCGGCCCATTTCGATGCTCATATCTTTGCGGGGCTGCTCGTCATCGTCTCCGAAATCCAGTACCAAGTCAAGATCATCGTTGTCGATAATTGCAGGGCCGTCGTCGATATTCATATCATCCACTTCAAGAAATTGGCTATTGGTGAAGTCTTCTTGCAGGTTAATGTTCTGGTTGCTTGGGCGCCCGCGACCTCGCCCCTGTCCCTGGGTGCTAGTTTGTGTCGCCTCGACGTCCATTTGCGCCAACAACCAGTCGGCATTCGGAGGAGGCAGGATACCCAAGTTGTCGGCAGGTGTGATGCGATCAGGGAGCATCAATGCTTCACGGTTAGGTAGAGGGAGGTTCTCGGGGATATCATTGTTGCCAGTAGAGCGGAAAGCCTGGAGGCGAAGTTAGTCAGGCAGCCAGCAAAGGGATCACGGATATTACACACCATCTTGATTTTCAAGAGAGCCTCGTTGCAATCGTCAAGGAGATAGCGCGCCTTGCGACTGTAGATTCGGACCACGCCCAGCAGCAGGTGGCCACTGAGTCGCAGGGCCATAGGGGCCTGGTTGGGGTCGATGATGTCCTCGACATTCTTTTGGAGGTTGGTTTGTAGAATACTGGACTTGTTGAGTCTACGTTCTAAGTTGGCTGACAGCCAGACACGGGCCAGAGGCCCGGTCTTCTGCAGCAACGTCTCGGAATAGAACATTGCGACCGCGACGGAGACGGCGATGGGATGTTCAAAGCAAGAGGTTGGTGGACAGATTAGATGAGTAATTCAACATGAAAGGCAACAAGCAATGACGACAGATGCGACAGCGCGTCAACGCGGGCAATAGAGGGGTGAGGTGCGTGGCGGTGATGAATATTGGAAGGTGGAGTGTAAACAAGTGCTCAAGCGCGTTGCAAGCTGTTGACTGGGGGAGTGGAAAAATCGCGTAGGGGCGGCGGATCAACGGTTGCTTCCTCGCTTTGGGGAGTCGGTCAGGCGCAAGCTTGCGGGAGGAGAAAACAGCGCAAAATTGGCGGCTTCAGCCGATGCGATAAATTCGGCACTGGATAATGCAATTGTAGAAGCGATCGCGACGAGAGTAAATTAGGCGATCGGCAGGTTCACGGGGTGGTAGAGCGATGAAATGGACAGGAGTTTGAGAATTGGGAGAGAGGACGGAGAGCAGGTAGATGGAGGGGGACGGGGGACCTGGGCTTGCGCGGTGGTAGTGTGGCTGCAGTACCCAGGAAGCTCTGCAGGCAAGAACGGCGAATAGCCCGAGTCCAGCCAAAAAATCCAGTGGCTGGACTCTGGGACCACCATCCCGATTCTCAGTCGCACGAGCCACATTACGGGGAGATTGAACGCCTTCAAGCGCTCTGGTTGGCCCGGCGGGCTCGACGGCGGAGCCTGAAATCGTCAAGGGTAGCTCTTATTCCCTGCATACGGCCTAGCTCGTCGCAAGTATCATGACGGGTGTGAATTAAATGGTGTGGCTGGTAAAAGTTCAAGAATTGCAGCAGAAACAGGCATTTGGAGGTATGCGCTCACGTCCTGTTCGCATCATACAGTCAGTACCCGGCCTACAGCTCCGCGTTCCAGTTACCAAAATGTTAACCAAGAACGAGCCAGGTCCCTAGGCCAACTGGTCTAAACCATCCATACTTTAGGTAGCTCACCGCAGATCGACCTAGCCGAATATTTGCACGTATTTGAGGGAATGGCCAATCTAGCTAAACCGCCTCCCGTGTGCATCAATAACCACGGACGGGCGCTACAGGCATATACATAACCCTACACCACGGGTAGTATGTTGAGGCTGTACTCAGACAGCTCATCGTTGAAGTACCCTGTGCACTCACCTTTCCGGTAATGTTCGAGCTTAATTCAACCACGCGTTGACTTACACCCTGATAAAACAGTCCGTCATGATGGGTGGGCGAGACACATACCCATCCATCGGATTCAATCAAGAGGTATGACTGCATGCACATGTATGCAGGCACATATCGTTCTCGGCTGACCAACGAGCCTGATTCACAGCTGTTATATGCTAGTAGCGTGCCCGGCCAAGACTTAGGTCTCCTGTTGTGTGGGCATACAGCTGAAATATAACATCGAATTTACTGCAAAACATATTACTCCAATGCACGTCTCCAGATATTTACGTGGCAGTCGAGATTACATGCAGACAGGATATATGCGCCTATGTTTTACGTCTGTAAACATCGTGTGGTAGGTGTTATGAACCGACATACATATGGCATTGCTACTACGCTGTGTGCATATTTGGGTAGCATATCGTGGGTTTGCCCTCGAACTTGTAGTAGGTAGTAGTATCGAAACGCGCCTCGTCAAGTGTTCTAGATTCCGGTGGTTTGGTCTCGATAGGTAACGCCTGGGACTTTTGCATCGGCGAATGGCACTTTGCAAGGTTCTCCTTTCAGCCTCATTGGTGTTCCTAGGTGCAAGGGCTAGGGGGGGTCAGAATGGGACATTTTTAGCGTCAATCTCCCAAGCCAAGGAGCCAAATTGAGACGTACCCAGGTGGCGTTAGAAAACCCCGGGACCTTAACCAAGTCCCAGGGAAACGTAAAGAGGGCAGCTCTGAGACTTCCCGCATAACGGAGGTAACACGTCCACGCTTCACAAAAAGTCATCCCCATTTGGGCCGGTACCAACCAACGCTTAGGTTAATCGATCGGCGTCCGTCTGTCTATCTGTCTTGTCTCGAGAGACCACAAAATACTTCACTATTGACGTAGCCATTATGATGTGAATTAACGAAGACACATTATTTCCTTCCTTTCAAATCCCCTGCTTTGACTTACTTGGCTTCTACATCCTCGGTCGGTGGAGCTGCATCGCAACTAATCAGCTTGGCTCTCTGATCGCCATCAATCTACGTCGGCTCCTACGTCTTTCGCCCCATGAAGCATTGTGCTGCGACAAGATCGCGGTCTTTCAACACCGGCCACTATGCCTCCCTGGCCATGGAATAAGACCGATGAAGGCGGCATCCCGCTTCTGCCCGTCTCGGTTCCCAGCATTACCGGCGGCGATCGAGGCCATGATGATAACGAAGATGACCATGCCGGAAGGTCCCTGACAAGAAGACCAAGGCATGAAAGAACGACATCCGCTCAGTCGAGGGTAAGTGGTTACACTGTCTTACTTCCTTCTCCAGGGGCTTCACGTTAACAAATTGTGTTTGCAGACAATGGCCGACCAGTTTTCTTCCATGACCGCGAGCGAGACTGCATCCCGATTACGAACGTCCCTCACCCATGGCTTAACCCCTGTCGAAGCTCTATCCAGATTACGTGACTTTGGACCGAACGAAATTCCTCAGGAGGACCCCGAGCCGCTATGGCTGCGATTCATCAAACAATTTCAAGAGCCGCTCATCATATTGCTTCTGGTATCCGCTCTGGCGTCGGTGGTCGTAGGAAATACGGACGATGCTGTCAGTATCACTGTGGCGGTCACCATTGTCGTCACCGTCGGGTTTGTCCAAGAATACCGCTCTGAAAAGTCTATCGAAGCTCTGAACCACCTCGTTCCAAATCACGCCCACCTGGTAAGATCGCACATCGCCAAATCTGGGTCTAATGGCAAAGCCTCTGTTTGGCCCGCGGTTGATAGTGAAGATGCTCCCCAGGAAGACGGTGATCTTGGCGCATCAACCCCTATGGAGGAGGTTTCCGAAGCTGCTTCGACAAAGGTCATGGCTGCAACACTGGTACCTGGAGATTTGGTCTTATTCACCACTGGCGATCGCATCCCTGCCGATATACGAGTCACCCATGCCTCGGACCTGACAATCGACGAATCGAATCTTACGGGCGAGAATGAGCCTGTAAAGGTCACGGCGCAGTCACGGCTCAAGAACATGCAATCACCACAATTCGGCGACTTCGGCAACCAGCGACTACCCAGCCCTGCGGCTCTGTCACCCTCGTTCCACAACGAAGCATCCAGGGCAGAGCCTGCCAAGGAAGGCGAGCACAACATCGCGCATATGGGAACGCTGGTCAAATCTGGACACGGGCAAGGTATCGTCTTTGCAACTGGAGGCGATACCCACTTTGGTACTATTGCCGCGAGCGTGTCAGGCACCGAAAGCCCAAGATCGCCGCTTCAGCTGTCCATGGACGAACTAGGCTCCCAACTTAGCAAGATCTCGTTCGTTATTATCGGCTTGATCTCTATTGTCGGTTGGCTGCAAGGAAAGGGGATACTCGATATCTTCACGATCTCGGTCTCTCTTGCTGTTGCTGCCATCCCAGAAGGATTGCCGATTATTGTGACCGTCACTCTTGCCCTCGGTGTCCACAGAATGGCCAAATACAACGCGATTGTGCGAAAGATGCCCAGTGTCGAGACTCTTGGATCAGTCAACGTTGTCTGTTCGGATAAGACGGGCACTTTGACGATGAATCACATGACGAGCGCCAGAATGTGGTACTTCGGAAAGAAAGAAGCGATTGACGTAGAATCTGATGATGAGTTATCTGAGAAAAACCCGGATGCGGCGGCACTCAAAATACTTCGAATCGGAAATATCGCCAACAATGCACGTCTATCTCATCATGGGGGCCCCAAGACGGCATTTGCCGACAGCCAGCACAAGGATCCGACCCATTCGCGGTGGGTGGGTCAACCTACTGATGTCGCGATGCTTGACCTTCTAGACAAGTTTAAGGAGCACGATGCCAGGGAGTCTACAGGTCCGCGCACTGCCGAGACACCATTCAGTTCGGAACGCAAGTGGATGGGTGTTGTCATTGGTGCAGAAAATGCGCATCACGATAAGGAGTATGCGTACATGAAGGGTTCCATCGACAGAATCCTCGAAGCGTGTGATTCATACATGGCGGCTGACGGGCGTGAATTCGTCTTGGACGCTTCCCGTCGTCGCGAAGCAACCGAGGCTGTGGAGCGCATGGCCGAGAAGGGTTTGCGTGTTTTGGCCTTTGCCAGTGGTCCGATCTCGTCTAAGTCACACAGAGCAAAGTCCTTCAGTGCGAATTCACGAAGCAATACGCCTGCAAGCCATGAAAGGAGCGAGAGTCCTGCTATTCCCAACAGTGAGGAGCTCTTCAAGGGTCTTACATTCGCCGGTCTTGTGGGCATGAGTGACCCTCCCAGGCCTGGTGTCTCGAGGTCGATCCGCAGATTGATGCGTGGTGGTGTCAAAGTTATCATGATCACCGGAGATTCTAGCACCACCGCCCTGGCCATTGGAAGACAACTAGGGATGCACATTGCTACTGAAAGAGATGCCTCCTCAGGCCAATCAGTTGTCAAGTCGGTACTCCAAGGAGACGAGGTTGACGCCATGTCCGAGCATGAGCTGGCATCGGCCATGCAGACGACCACCATCTTCGCCCGAACCAACCCTGAACATAAGCTCAAGATCATCCAAGCACTGCAATCGCGTGGCGACATTGTTGCCATGACGGGTGACGGTGTCAATGACGCGCCTGCGCTGAAGAAGGCAGATATCGGCATCTCGATGGGTATGCACGGCACAGATGTCGCCAAGGAAGCCTCGGATATGATTCTAACGGACGATGATTTCTCAACTATCCTGCACGCTATTGAGCAGGGTAAGGGTATCTTCAGCAACATCCAAAACTTCATCACATTCCAGCTCAGTACCTCTGTTGCCGGCCTGTCGCTCGTCTTCCTTTGTACTTGCCTAGGATTCAGGTCACCCCTGAATGCCATGCAAATTCTCTGGATCAGTAAGTCGACCCATGTAACTTTTCGGATGCAACTCCTCGATGCTAACTCGATGATAGATATTATTATGGACGGCCCACCGGCTCAGTCGCTCGGTGTTGAGAAGGTCGATAAGGACGTCATGTCCCGACCCCCTCGCTCCCGAAGCGAGCCGGTCCTGACCAGGAACCTGCTCGTCCGCGTCATGACCCAGGCGGCCATCATCATGGTGGGCACCATGATCATCTACACGCGCGAGATGCTGTCGGACGGCGAGGTGACGCGCCGCGACACCACCATGACCTTTACCTGCTTCGTGCTCTTCGACATGTTCAACGCGCTCAGCTGCCGGTCCGAGAGCAAGTCGCTGCTCCGGGGCGACGTCGGCCTGTTCTCCAACACCCTCTTCAACTGGGCCGTCGCGCTCAGCATCGCGGGCCAGCTGCTCGTCATCTACTTCCCCTGGCTCCAGGAGGTCTTCCAGACCGAGGCCCTCGGCTTCTGGGACCTGATGCGGCTGGTCGTGCTCTGCAGCACCGTGTTCTGGGCGGACGAGGCGCGGAAGTGGTTCAAGTACGGGAAGAAACGGCTCGGTGGGTATAGCCAGGCTGTGTGATGATGGTTTAGAACATCATCAGTCAGGAGCGGCAGGCGAACGGCTTCCGCCTGAGGGGGGAAGATGATGAGGTTCGCACCCCGTGAGGGTGTGGCCTGCATTGCCATGCATTAGTCATGTATAGCGCTGCGTTATTTATTCATTGTATACATCGATTGGAACACACTGGCCCAATCTCACTTGAAGTGTACATATATAGAGAGAGACGGAGGTAACCCTTTAGAGTTGGGATTATCGGTAGGTGTCCAGAGGCAGCAAGGCTCATCCGGGGCCTAGGATTAGACATAGCTTGCTCAGCTCCTAGCGATACGTCAAATTCCTCTCAGAGTCATGACATATCAATACTTGTAGTATAGCGAATTAATTAACTTATAATATCTTCATCTGATTCTGTAGCTACGATGCTTTTCTGATTCATTTCAGTTCGACATTCATACGCATCTTTGAATATCCTCCGACAGCCCTTGCCTTCGGGCCTAGCGAATCCAGTACAGTGCACAGCATATCTACTCCATCAGCTTCTCAATTCGCGCGCGCTGTCGTCTCTCTCCTGGTATGAGCGGGATGCCGTCTTCTTGGACTTGGTCGGCCATCGCGACCCCTTCCTCGCACTGCTGAATTCGCTCCTCGTAGATCGAGCTGATGGCGACCTGGAAGACTTCCGTGTCGTGCTGCACGGAGTTGACCACTTGCATCATGGCCTCCTCGCAGGCCATCTTCTTCTGGAGGGCTTGGTCGAGTCGCTCCAGCAGCTCGCGGACATGAGTCTCCCTGTCGTAATGTGGATGGTTAGCCATTGGCAACGGATGGTTGTGGAATATTGGGAGAGTTCAAGAGTGATACGTACTGTTTGTACTTGTCCTCCTCGGCGCGCTTGGCGTAGCGCTTCTCCACCTCGACCAGCTTCTCGGCATGCTCTTGCTGCTTTCGCTTCTGGATGTCTGCAAAGTCAGATCTCATCCCTGCCTGTTGCACGGCAATAGTTGTCATTAGTCATCGCCAATATAATAAGAGGAAGAAGGAAGAAGAACAGCGAAAGGGGTGGTGGTGGTGGCGCATGAGCGGTCTTGTACCGTCCCCCCTCCCCCAAAAATGTGGACTTACGATGTGCTGCATGACCTCCATCGCCGCGTCGTTCATTGCTGGGGGCGCCAGGCTGTCGATGTCGAATGCGGTCTCTTCCGCGTCTGCATCAGAAAGGGACTCTCTCGGGGCGCTCTTTCGTGGGGGCATGGTGAGGAGTTGGTTGTTGCTGTCTCGAGGAACGAGGAAAAATTAGTGAATTAGAGCCAGCGTGGATGATGTTCTAGGCGGTACTGAGAAATGTGTTCGTGGTGGCTCGCAGTATCTGTCAGTTTGAGACGATGTCGCTTGCTGGAATAAAGGTTGTGCTCTACTGACGAACACCAGCAGCCAAGACTTGGGAATGATATGTTTGCCAGATTTTGCATATGGGTCATTCATGCCGGTCAAATCTAAACAAATTTTCTTGCAAAAGACATTTAACGAGGGGTGTTTTCCAACCCTACAAGGAAAGAGCTATATGCCATTTGGGTGCTGCTCCACAAGTCGTGCCTTCCATCTATGATTTCCAAGTAATCTCTCATTGATAGATCGCTTTGCATTTTCAAATTCCAACTTGCCCGGATGGGACCCCAATCCTCTGAACATGTAGGTACATGTACCTAAGTAAGGCAATATTTGAAAGGAGTAGTTGTCACGAGGTGATTGCGGCACAACATAAACATCCATATATGTGTCTCCCATGCCAAGCATTAATGAATGTGCCACTGCTACGTAAATCAGTGTACACTCGCAAATGAATGTACCTGAGATATCATTCATTCTAAGAAGTACAAGACTGTCTATACTGTGTAGTTTCATGTTTGCATTCGTAAAACAAGGCATCTTATACCTACATCTCTAAAAGCAACATTTGAAACCTGACTTCAGTTGAAGCTATCACAGGCATGAAATAGTTGTCTGTGATTGGCTGAGGCGACTAACAAGGTGCATGCTGCATGGGGGGGGGTCTGCGCAGGGATGCTAGGGTACGGGCGGGGCCGCTAAGCCGACAAGCGCGCTTTGCCGCTATTCGATAAAAATCTTATCGGTCCCGGCTGGATTAGATTCCCAAAAATTTCCAAAAGTCCAACGGCAAAAAGCAGCCCCACCAAAAGCCATCGCTACCGCTTTCCAGGACTCGAGAGACGAAAGCAGTCGGCTGCTACTGATCGATTGCAATGGGTCTCGCCGGGCAAAAGACGTAAGATGATGCTGGTTATATGGCGAGATAGAAGACCGAAGAGGCTGACATTGCCCGCACAGGAAACGCAAGTTGGCTTTCGACCCCAACAACACGAAATGGAGCCGAGATGAGACGACCTTCGGCCAGAAGATCCTTCGATCTCAGGGTTGGGAACCAGGTCAATTCTTGGGTGCCCAAGACGCTGCCCACGCCGACCTGCACAGCGCCGCCAGCGCCGCCCCCATCAGAATCACCCTGAAGGACGACACCCTGGGACTCGGCGCCAAAGTCCGCCAGAAGCAGAGTGACGAGTGCACCGGTCTCGACGTCTTCAAGGACCTCCTGGGCCGCCTCAATGGCAAATCCGACGACACCATCAAGAAGGAACAGACCCTCCGCTCCGAGCTCAAGACCAGCACGTACGTGGAGCGCAAGTACGGCCTGATGCGCTTTGTCAAGGGCGGTCTGCTCGTGGGCGACCAGATGACCGACCTGCTGAAGAAGGAAGAGCCTGTGGCCGTAAAGGAGGACCCCGTGAAGGAAGAGTCCAAGGACGAATTATCCCTGAGACTGGTACCAGCGCAAGGGGACGACGAGACATCCAAATCGAAGGAGAAGAAGTCCAAGAAGCGGAAGGCCGAAGATTCCGAAGGCGCAGAAGAGCCGGAAGTAAAGAAAGAGAAGAAGTCCAAGAAATCCAAGAGGGACGAGACAGAGGAAGAGCGCAAGGCGAGAAAGGAGAAGAAGAAGGCCGCCAAGAAATCAAAGACGGAAGAGGCAGAGGACGAGGAGAAGAGCAAGAGCAAGAAGAGCAAGAAGCGGAAGAACGAGGCAGCTGACGAGGCCGACAGCGTGTCTGAAGAAGCTAGCGACTCCAAGAAGAAGCAAAAGAAGGAGAAGAAGCGGAAACAACGGGAAGCCTCTGATGCTTCGAGTGAGGAGGCTGCCGTCGCGTCCGTGACGGTGGCCTCAACGCCTACCGCGACTCCCGTCGAATCGGGTACTTCCACGCCCCAGGTTCTGTCAACCCGTCACTTTGTGCGCTCGCGGAACATCGCATCCAAGAATAGGGCGTTGGATGCGGCAGCATTGGCCCAGGTAAGAGCAGAACTACCCACAGTTACTCTATTGTTTCCGTCCCAAACTAACAGTGCTGCAGATTTTCATGGTGAAGCCGGTATAGAAGTGTTGATAGCAAGCCTAGACATTAGACACATGATACCCGAATGAGAACGGTGGTTTACAAATGCCTCATATCTCGTCCCGAGTGATTTGGATTACTCTTAGAAATAAACAATATGGATTACGAGTCAAAATAGTCAAACAGTCGGAAGTTCGATCTCCTCTAGGCCATTGCTATGCACGAGGCAACTGTGTTGGGCCCCCTTTACTTTATCATCACTCCACCGTTTCCGAGTGGCTTTCAGTAAACCCAGTAACGACAGCGTGCCTATTTTTTGTATGAATGCTTACCATGTTCATCAGGATAGAAGAGCCACAGGTCCCTCGTCCGGACCTACCGAACAAGCGCCACCCCATGGTTGAGAGGACGTAGTCTACCGAACGTTGCCTAAAACGCACATCAATCCCTGAGTGCAAACAAACCCGAGAGACCACGGTTGGGATACGAAAATCGGGTAAAAAGGGGGGGCACCACCCACAACGACCCTCACGCCGACATCACTACTACACCCAGCCGCAGTACTACACATCCGATTGAGGGAACGAGCGAAGGATGTCATTCCCACGAATCCAACAGTCCCAGCCCTGACGTTAGACAATCAATCGAGGAGGTTGACCTGAGCCACCTAGATTCGCCACAGCAAATGCATGTGGTTGTATTACGACTATTAAATCTATAGGGCCATGGAATCAGGAAAGGGTGTAAGATTGAAAAAGCAATGAGCAAAAAAGGGGAACAAAAAGAAAAAGACAAAACAGGAAGACATTCAATTGTAGGCTCGTCATTTCATCAGCCGTACACAACACGAGGTGGTCCGAAATATCCATCAGATTGCAGAACGTTTTTATCCCCTCTTACTCCTTTTCATTTCCCGCGTTTCCATGTCGGGCTCTTCAGGGTTGCGGCCACGTTTGTTCATCCCTGGCTGACTCAAACTGTGCTGCATAGAAGTCCTTTTCGCTAAAGCCTCCTCAATCATCCGGACACTCTTCTTGCTATGTCTCTCCCGTATCACGGGCATCAAATCATCCCAAGGAAGGATGTCCGGATCAGAAAGTTGTATGAGCTTCACCAGAGCTTGGGATTGCAGGCTAGGTTGCTGAAGAATGTCTTCGCGTATCAGGTCAATTAGCTTTTTCCACGGTGTAATGGTCGAGAAGGCCGAGCTTCCAAGGTGGGGCGTGGGGAGGGTCATCGACCTGAAGTCAGCACCTTTCTCCATTGTACGGGTCAAGGCCTCGAGATACATATGTTCCACGCTTTGTTGGCCATGTTCGAGTGTGAATACAGCGAAGAAAAGGTTCAGCCACGCCGGTATGAGGACAGATTTATGACCCAACGTCACGGCATGGGGTGCTTGGGTCATGGCATTGGGGGACGCACCAAAAGCCATCAGCAATGGTATTAGCGCCTCTAAAGATCCATCAACGTTGGTCGGTTTCCTTTTGATCACGCTATCGACTATGCGTGAAATGTACCCTGTCCAGGGCGTGGCCATCGTCTTAATGTCTCTGTCGAAGAAGACCTGATTTGGGTCCGCACCAGACTCCAGGAGTATCTTCACAGCAGCCACTTTCTTTGATGGTGACGGCCCTTCACAACCATAAGATGGGGAGTCGACATTATAACGAAGAAGAAACATTAGAGGCGGACTGTCCAAGTCTATGAAGTACTTTGGTGATGACGCAAGCTTGCGCGAGAGGCAATGGACCGGGCCGTGAATGAGTATAAACTCACGAAACAGAAGTCTTGGGGACCAAATTGGGGACCAAGGCTCCAAAGTCGGCAGCAGCCTAGCTTGACCTGCAGCGAAGATTGCAATCGTTGCCGACTCCGTTTCGTCAAGTAGAGACTCAATCTGATCCATTTGTGTATCTTCGTCTCCCAAATACAAAAAAGCCGCTTGAAGTTTTGACATGAAATCTCCTCGGAATATTCCGGGCGCTTTCTTGTCTACATTGTCGGTGAACATGGTCTGTTTCATACATGATAGGTATGCCTTAAATATCGACAGATGGGGTTCGAGACGGGTCCGATTCTTGTTGCGAAGAAAGCTGTCCATTTGTTTCGTGCGAAGAAAGTCCCGCACTGTTCGATGTAGGAAATTAACGTTTTTGTCTTGACCAACCTCCAGTAAGCCCTTGCATCGGCCGTTAAGTCTCCGAGAAAACGTTTGGATCTGCGATTCTCTCTCGTGAGGATCTATGACCTTCACACATTGCTTGGTGGCATACTCTGCGTCGTCAAACTCACCCTCGCCGAAGGCGTACAGCTCTGCATCGAGGGGTTTCGCCGCTGTGAGTGCCATTACGAGAGTTCCTGCCATCTTATCGTGGTAAAATGGCTCTACACTATCCAGTATATGTTGAAAGAAAGACTCCAAGTCGGCAGGAATCATTCTGAGCCTCTTGCGGAGATCGATTATACTGTCGTCATTTGTTAGGCCCTCTCGAAGAAGCTTTGTCACCAAGAAAACCCAGAGGAAAACCCCGTGGGCTTTCTTGCTGATTTCTGAAATGAGAACCTCCGCCTCGTGGCTCCTGGCGGTCAACGCTTTCCATCGATAGTGCTCTTTGAGGCGCGCGGTGGCATAGACCCGGATGTCTTTCAGGGTTAGATCGTGGACAGCCAACATTGCAGCCTTGTCTTGCCCGAAATGGTCTTGGAACACGTTCCAGGGGCGGCTTGAGATGCAAAGCTTGATCTTTCTGGACTTGGACAAGCGTAGCAGTGCCTGGCAAATGTCCACGTGGTCCCCGTCATATTCGTCAATCCCATCGATAAAAATCCCAAATATGGTGGAGATCTTGTCGCTGGTTGCTAAAGCGTCTAGGGCTGCGTGGAGCTGATCCAAATCCCATCTTCCTGTTTCCAACTCCGAGGGACTCTTCTCTTCCACACCAGGGAGTTCATGGGCCATCTCAGGGATGTTGGCAAGAATCTGCATGAGAATGGAGCGATACAGTCCTTCTTGAGATCTTTGCATCACAGTCCCTGCGCTCCAAAAGTAGTGGTCGACTATAAAAGTCTTGCAAGGAGCCGCGACCTTCTCCAGGAACCCCAAAGTATTGCTGTGGCCAGAGATGAATCTCATAAGAGTCGACTTTCCCGACCCTGGTCTGCCAGTTATCCAAAAAGGCTTGTTACCATGTTTCAGCCATTCCACGAAGCCTGTTCTTGTCTCATTTGCACTTTGCCGATCAAATATCCATTGAAACGTTTCCTCGTGAGCCTTTGGGATTGTTTCGCGTCGGGTAGTTCTCGCGCTATAGTTTAAACTTCGAAGCACAGCATTTTCCTTCTGGAGGTCTCGAGCTGCAAGAGAGAGATTCTGGATTGTTGAGGTCATCAGCGTGATGTTGCTTTCTTCCGTTATTGTTGTTCCGTTCAGAGCTTGCAATTTCAGCTCCTGAATGGATAACCGTACGGCTTGCACATCATCGGAGAGTTTCACCAGTTGCTCGCTTCTCTCCTTGTGAATTATCAGGTTCTCCTTTTTTAGAAGCGTTGTGTCTCGAGCGAGTTTCTCTATAGTTTCCCTGAATCAAAGTTGGTATGAGTTTTGCGCTTAGGTGCGGTTGACCTCACCTCGAAGTTGTACAGAGATATAGCACCATGGCTCCCTGCAGATCATCTATCCTTATCTTCAACTCCTTTACTTCGTCCAGTTCACGAGCTTCGCGCAGTGCCTTCCCTAAGCTCCTCCACCACTTGCCGGGCTTGACGTTCTTCAGTTTCAACTCATCAATCATGTCAAGGAGTTGCTGGCCGACTTCTTTACTCCGCCTTGCCATATCCACCAAAGGGGATAATGGGTCAACCTCTTCGAAGCGCCCATCCTCGCTGATATTGGTGTATTGGGTCTTTAACTGATTGTGAATATAGTCAAGGTGTTCCGCCCGATCTGAAGCACCACTGGCTGAAGCATAGATTCGGCGCGTACTGTGAATCAAGCCATACGTGAACTGGACGAATTGGACCACGTTGCCCGTAAGTGACAGAATCGCCAAAGCTTCCATCGAGAAGATGAGCGGAAGGGAATGTACTTTTTGGCGATAGATATTCGTAGTTACTTTGTGATGTAATTAGGCTTCAAAGTCATCTGGGAAGAATGAAGAAATAAAAGGTGAGGCTGGGTGGCAGTGCCAGCAGCAGGAGGCAACATCTTCCACCATCCAATCAACCTACAAGCACAGCAGGCACTGCATGCACAGCCGGCGGGCGTAAAAGACCGATCATGGTATGCGGCAAGGCACCACCCATACGAACCTGGTGCTACTCTACTGGCATAATGTTTATTCCATTGAATGGGATAACCCGCTTGACTAAACCGGCCTGTTGATCGTCCGCAGGAAGTATTATGCCAATAGCAGCGCTGTCACCATCAAGGGGATACATAACCGCCTCATGGCCCAACACGCTATGAGCGATGATGGAGCGCGGGAATTCGAAACGCATGCAAATACGGCATTTGAGAAGAAGAATTGTGTGTCCAACAGTATAGGGTTGATTAATCCACGAGTACATACATGATGGTCCACAGCGAAGCCGGGATCACACGGGAGCTGAGCTCTATCCATCCATTGCCAATCCTACTTAATACATACATGATCATTGGCTGAAGTCATTACCAAATCTGTCACCGACCACCTCGGTATTTTTGCTGAGACCGTCATAAAAAAGCCGAGGGAAGGGCAATTCGCCCGAGGTGTACAATTGAATGAAAATTTAACGAAAGACGTTCTGCGAGTACCTAACGAATGGCACTAAATGTAACATCGTTGTGGGCGAAGCCACTCCAACACGCCCGCGGGGACCTGTCGGCCTCAACGCTACTTCAAAGCGGAACCACCTCGATACATGATGCATCATGTTCATCCCTGTCGATCGAGTCAATTTCCTGCAGTATGCTCCTCAAGGTAGACATCACCCCGGCGCGCTGCTCCTTCGTCATCTTCGTGCGGTATGTCTCGATCATACTGTCTAGAGCCTTGGCCAGGTATGGTTCCCAGTGGCCTAAGGAGGGGCCGTCGTTCTGTGTCGCCTCGCCCACGGCGCAAGCTGCGCCGAAAGCTGCCTCGGCCGGGGATGGTTCTTGGACCAAGGAGGGGCCGTAGGTCTGTTTCGCCATGTCCACGGCCCCGACTGGTGCCCCGAAAGTTGACTCGTCCACGACGCAAGCTGCGCCGAACCGTCAGCGATGTGATTCTCGCGAACGTGGAAAGGGCGGGTACTCACGGAAGCATTTCTTCTCCTGGCCCCGGTAGAAACAGCAGGCGCAGGGCGCTTGGCCATTCCACCCGACGCACTCGGACCAAAGGCCTCGTTTCTGCGAGCAAAGCTCGCATGTTATAACGCTTTCGTTTCCGGCGGCTTGGAGGAGGGCGGCTCGTAGTCGTCGGCGGTTCGAGCTGCCGCTGCCTTAAGTATCGCGTCGCACATGGGCGCCGGTTAGAGAGGTACTTACTTGAGGTCTCGACACATCCTGAAACCACCGCGTCGGCTGCCTCCGTCCCGGTACGTCAAGTACCGCTGGGCCGGCAGATTCACGAGCGGCGCAAGCGTAGGGGCTGTGGGTGTGTCGGGGAACACGTCGGAGACGGCGTGGGCATAGGCGTCCTGCACTGCCTCCCAGGCCGTGAGGGACTGAGGCGGTATGCCTTGCCGTCGTTTGGGAGCCGGCTCCCCGCCGTCAGAGGAGAAGAAGACGTGATACATACGGGCTGTAGCAGTAAGAACGATATTTATGGTTGTGTTGCTGTGGTCGATGATGGAGACGCCGGCGAAACGTGGACGTGTGACCAGAAAACGCGAAGAGCTGCCCCTATCCGCCGTCATGTTTGTTACACGATCCCAACGCGAAAATGCCGTGCCGTTTCGGGCGGAAAAAATAGGGCTATACAATAGCATGCTCAAACATAATGTATGCTATAGCATGCATTGATCTCGACCGCAAGGAGGCGTTGCTGCATTCCAGTGCTTGCTGGGAAAGGAACCCGACTTCAAATTCATGACGCTCTTCATCTTTCCCTCTCCATTGTTGGACTTGAGGACTGCCACCCCATGGGACCGGCTCAGGGACACGGTTCGCGAAAGCAGTATGAACCGCACACTTTATCTGCGAGCTCTGGCATTCTTCGGGTTCCGATATCCTCCCCTGGGATGAGATGCTGCCCGTGATACGCACGGCTTACTGCGCTGATCGAATCTGTGTTAAGAAAACGAAATACGACTCTACCTTATGGCTCTGGTCAGATAGAAAGGGGGAAACGCGTCCATGCTGCAGACGGTTCCGACTTGGTTGCGCGGCAACTAAAAGGGTGGAAGAGAAATGAGTGACACTGCATTGCATCTGCAAATTATCGGAACCTGATCATGCTTAATTGAGGTTTCGCAATCCGTTGCTCTCCACAAACTTGGGATACCAGAAAAAAAGGCTCATCATTCAGTGCGACCTCCCCGACTCCTTTAATCACTAGATTTGGATGGTTGTCGGCGACTTCGTCGGTACATAATGATTGGTCTACACCCCGGTCAAACAGCCAGGGGTGAGAGAAATCTCTACGTGATGGCGGGCATCAAAACTTTCTTCGGAACAAGTTGATAGCCTTCTAATGATTTAAAACCGTCAGAAAAAGGGCAACAGCTTGAATGCTCTATTGATGAATAGGGCAGATGGGCGGCATTCGTATCAAGCGATGTTGGGACAAGTGGTTGGTGAGTTGCAGGGCTGACTGAGATATGTAAGTAGGTATATACTACTGGCCACACACCTACATATCGTGGTACACCAAGGATTTCTGAGGCACCTATGTTGAAGTGAGGTATCTTTTTTTTTTTTGTTTTTCTTTTTTTTTCCCCCATAGGTAACTTGACTACAAGTTCCATCTCTGCATTCTCATCCAATGGCCTTGTATCACGACCGTTACCGTCATTGGCATAATTGCTGCTACCACCGACGCGTTATAACCAACGGCAGTTCCATCCGCAACGCCATCTAAACCGCCATGACGACAAACATAATGATACTGAGTTCATGCATCCTCTTGGATGCCATCAAGAATTCCATATGTCACCTCAGGTCGCATTGACTTCAGTAAGCAGTCAGAGTGCAATCAATATGTGGTTGACGCATCACCAACGCTGGTATTGCCTCTTAAGCACTATGTATCTATATACTTAGCATTTGTGGTCGAAATTGATCACTGCTGCCACATAGACCAGTACCTGTCTGTCTCCCCGTAGTTGGAACTGGGACAGATATGTGGAGGCTGCCATCAATTTGGGGTTGTTCTTTACGATGTCAACCGATCGTAGACTCGTCTGGTCGACAATACCCACTAGCGCCCTGTGGTCGGTCAGTACCACGATAGGGGCCTTGCTCGATTGCAAGCTCATCCTCAGCTTCTTGGTGTCCAAACGAGACAAGACATCTCCAATTTATCCGGGGTTTACCTTCCATCCATTCATTGTTTCTACATAAACTGCATACATCCAAATCTTGCACCCAACAGCCCCTTCAGTATCCTATCCCGTTACACAGCCAGTTTCACTTGCTACATGTTATGGGTCGTCAAGCAACCAATTAGGAGAAATATTCGGAAGTTACAACCTACCAAGTCCATCCCTTTCCCGCGCAGTTTACGCCGTTTCATTGAGGCTCCTCGGCGATTCTCCCCTTCCACACACCATACGGCAACGTAAAGATCTAGGCAGGGGCTCCATTCACACCCTCTTCCCGCCGAGCCCTTTGATGATGGAATGCCTCGGCGAATGCATCGGCCACTTCTTGGCTCAGTTCATCTACATTTGGCTGGAATATTTCTTCAGGGGTCGCTACACCGAATCTGAACAGAGACATGGGAATTGGGTGTGGTTCACATCGTATGTTTGTCTCTTTCTCCTGTTTGGAGTGGCTGGAATCTGGGGTATCTTGTCTCCATCCAAACTGTACTGGTCGATGTTGATTGCTGTGCCCTTTTGTTCGTCATCGGTGCTTGCCATCGTCGACTTGGAAACATCCAGACGGCGTCGATTATGTCAAACCGAGGCGGATTATTTGGATATCAAGGGTCTAGTCTAGGCTCGCTCTGACTTGACACCGTACATTGAAAACTGAGAAAACAATTGAGGAAACTGGCGTTGTCTCTGAATTTGAGTTATTTGGCGCTGTGCCGATGGACGTCGGCAGTCTGCTTCAAACTTAGTACATTAGGCATTTTCAGAGAGACACATTTCTCCGATTCCTGAAATTCCTGTATTCCAATTGCCCAAGATTATGTACGTACGCTTACTTCTACATAGGCTCGCAAGTCTTTGTTTGGACCATCCTCTCCATCTAATGACTGCATGAACGAACGGCCTACGACATTGACTGCGGCACCCGAATACAACATTCGCACAAATCTTGCGGAAGCTATCGATCTAATCTAATCGCAATGGCTGCCAACTCTTGGTTCTTTTGTGTACCCATGGCAATCTCCGGACTCGTGGCCTGCGGCATCATGTGGTTGGGTTTATCTCATCCGGAAATGATTGTCAAACCCGACACAGAAAGGTCCGATGACATTATTTATTTACTCGGCCGTGACCCTTGGGCGTTTCCGATAGCAATGGCGATTCTCGGACGCTTTGCCGTACACATTTTATTCGAGGTAAAAGCGGCTCCCGATCCCCCCTCCTCCAGAGCGGATGCCAAGCCTCCAGCCCAGAAAGAAGCCTACATCCTTTCCGAGTCGCAAAGACTGTGGGCATATCGTTTGAAGTACCTGTCAGCAATCATCGCGGTTATGGTTATTCTGTGTTTCGGCAACTTAACAACCCGCTTCCCTCCGAAAACTCTGGAGCGGTACGTCTGGGTTTGGGCAATCTTCGGTCCCGCCCTCCCATTCTTGACGTTGTTTTTCTATATCCCATACATAGAGATGTCAGCATGGCGCCAGCAGCGAGCTCGACTGGGGATAGACAACGTTGATGTCGAGAATGGATTTACCGACAGCAGGGATGAGGATGAGGGTGATGATGGCGCAACAGCGGATACCGAGAAGCAACATGCCGCCAACAATGATGGAAAAGGCCAGGGCAAACGCCACGAACAGAACACCTCCCGCTATTCCAACGCGGAAAAGGAATGGATGGCGATAGTGATCGGTCTTTCTACGCTCATTTCGATTCTGGGGTCCACAGGCTTTATAATATTCTTCCGCGATTCTGCTGAGCAAGCGATGGAGTTGTCATACATGTGGATATGGTGTCTCTTCACTCCGCCTTTCCTCACATGCTGGTTATTATTCTTCATTATCATACGCTTGGAGTGGTCCAGATGGCGCCGCCAACGAGCTCGGCCGGAGGTAGATCATATGGATGCCGAGAACGCATATGCCGCCTACACTGATGATGAAGACAAGGTGGATGAGGAGGAATCAGATCTGTGATCTTGATGCTTGGCGGCCTCGACTGCCATAAAAGCCGAAAAAGGCCAATCTCCCATTCCCGCAAGCCTCAACTATTGATCGACCAAAACAAAATGCCCAGATGTTGATTACAAGCTCGAGACCTAGAACAGCTCCTCGTCATTCCTAAAACGAAAGCCAACAATATATGTCCAAATATGATATACTAGTACGACCTCTTGAGATGTATGTCATCGATTGACTAAGAATAGCTCGCGAATTGAAGTGTATGCCAATTGGTTTCCGGGGCTCTGGTAAATGGCGTTGTTGGCTTTCCCGCACAACTGCCAGGATCCCTGTCTGTCCCATCATCCAACAAACAAAGATGTGATGGGAGCGAGAGGAGAACATGATGGGCCGTCGAAAAAGCCTTTTTCTTCTGGTTTCCTGCTGGCTGGTAATTCGCTACGTCCATGATGATGTCGGCCTACGGCGACGCTCCACGGCAGCACCACGACCAAGTCCAATCCATCCGGGGACGCTTTCGGAAGCTGATCACCCACTACCAGTCTAGGAGAGCCGGACTATTGTGGGATAGCGCACCCAGCCCGCCGGATCTGCTCCACCCGCGAGGGCTCGACGACCAAGACCGCTACGATCTCAGCAACAGCGACAACGACCCCTACTCCTCCTACTATTACCCAGTAGCCGTCATGGCTCCGCACGGCGGCGGCAGCCCAAACCCAAGCAGTGCGGCTACGGGGACAGCGGCACCACGAGCACCTCCATCATCGCCGCCGCCGCCATCATCAGCATTCAAGCCGCCGGTCTACGAGCCAGAGGGGTTCGCCTCCTTCTTCTGGACGGCCGAGGAGGACCGCCAGCTGCTGGAGCTCCGCGAGCGGTGCAAGCTGGACTGGGAGGAGATCGCGGAGCGGCTGCTGGGCCGGCGCTCGGCTTCGGCTTGCTGCAGCCGGTATAACCGTACGCTCTTCAACAAGCACCTCGAGAAGATGGCGAGTAAGAGTAGCAGGAACGAAAGGGGGCGGCAGCGGCAGCTTCCGGTCGTGGTTGAGGAAGAGGAGGGTACAGAGGGAAATCGCCGGGGGGTTTCGACGGCGGTGCTTGAGACCTCGCCTTACTCAGCCTATCGTCCGACCCCCTTGGTTTCACCGTCGTCGTCGTCGCTGCCGGATTGGCATGGGGGCTCTCATGGGTATTATGGGCTGAGCAATCTGGCTTTGGATGACGGGGCTGATCGGGGCTTATACCGATTGCGATCTGCTCCGGAGCCCCTTGAGCCTAGGGTTGCGGATACCTGCTCCGACGTGTTGACGAAGGCGCGGTTTTGCCTCTCGGTAGGCCTTTGACACTTTCTCGCTGTTTTGTTTTGGCGACTCGGTACGTGTGATGGTTTGGCAACTGGTTAGTGCTGCTACGAAGGACTTGGGGGGGGGGGGGGGGGGTTATTGAAGTGGGGTCAATGGAAAGGGGGGTTTGATTCCACTTGATGCAAGGAGTCGCTATAGATAGGGATGGTGAGACCACTCTCAGTCGTTTTCTGGAGTTCATATATAATGTTTATCGCTGCACCCCCCGAGATTGGCACATTGGTGCTTTTCTTTGATTGCATCTAGAGGTTATCTTCAACGTGCTTCGTGTGATGATCCCCTATTGGTTCGCTAAACCAGTTCGTACTTCGTCCCACCAAAGATAGGAGCCATGTGCCCCGGCATCTCCTTCTCCACGCGGACCTTGAAGCGCCACCCGGTACAATGCCCCGGCATCAGTATCTCCGGCCCCAGTGCCCTGAGATCCCTCATCGACTTCTCCATCTTCTCCGCGCTCGCATCCGCCAGATGATACCCTCCCACGACGCTGTACAGCGGAACCCTGCCACCACCCATCCGCACCGCGTGACGCGAGACGTTCACGACGCCGGCGTGGCTGCACCCTGTGAAGACGACGAGCCCCTTGTCCTTGAGGTGACACATGACTAAGCGCTCGTCCATGATCAGCTCGTCCTTTTCCCACTCCCCGCTCGTCTCGTTGAAGGTGATGCCGCCGGGGATGCCGCCCTCGTAGTCCGTCTCGCGCGGGATCGCGCCCGAGACTAGGAACATGTCGTCGAGGACCGTGTGCGCCTCACCCTCGCTACGCACCACGGCGCCGGCGTCATTTAGTTCCTGGACTGTCGGATCCGCTTGCAGCGAGATGGGCTCTTGGGTGGAGGGGATCATGACGCCCCTGAACGCGGGCCGGTCGGGGTGCACGTCGACGACTACGGGAGTGGCAGCGGCGGCTTCGGAGATCATCCTGACCGCGCTGACCAGACCGCCCGAGTGGTCCCGGTGCCAGTGCGACAGCACCACGTGCTCGATCTCCCCCACATCGAGCCCCAGCCGCCGCGCGTTGCGCTCCCAAACCTCGCCCTCGGGCCCGGCGTCGAAGAGCAGGCTGTGCCGCGGGAGGCCGTCTTTGACGGCGGTGATGAGCAGGGAGAGGCCGTGGGCGCCGCAGCAGAGGGTGTCCATGCGCAGCTCCCTCGTCGCGCCGCCTCGGTCGGCGGCAGAAGCAGTAGGATAATCGTTCAGGGGGGTGAGGGGCGCGCCCATGAAGGATTGGGGGTGGCGGACGCCTGGGTGGGGCGAGGGGGAGATTTGGTCGATTTCGTCGTTGATGATGGTGCGGATGATGAGGGAGTCGACTTCGACAAGGGTGCTGTTGCTGGTTTTGGCTGGGAGGGTGGTGGTCGACATGATTACTACTGCAGACGGTTGGTTGAGATGAGAAAAGGGGGGTCAAAACTATGGAAGGGCTACGATTGTTATGAAGAAAATCTCGTCGATCTGCTACTTATAATAATGCGTGTGATATTTTGAAAACAAGATATCCCTTTTGGCTGTCATGCATTCATACCAAAGCGAGGATGCTCCTCTGGTGTAAGCATGGACACCAGAGCTGATGGCCATTGGTCATCTGTGTAAACCCGAGAGCCCGCGGCGGATAGCCATTACAAGGTTGCATTGGGAACCCGAATACACGAGTAACGACACCTCGGGAGATGTTTCCACTCCCTCGACATTTCTGTCTATCCGGTCATGCCAAACATCGCCGATTACGCACAACTGTACGTATGAGGGCAAGTTTCTTTACCTTGTTGCAGTGCGCCAAGTATGATTGGTGCCAAACCCTTGCTCGATGAGGGAATACGCTTGCCAAGAACGCGGCACTGAGATATTTTGTCTAATTCAAGGATCGCAGCAATCGCATAGTTTCCATGTTCTGCATCTGGATATGCAATGTGACAGATATGGAAAATGCAGTCTGGAAATCGGGTGTTTTTAGATAGCTTCAAGATGAAGATCTCTTCTCCCCAGTTGGCCTATTGTTCAATTTTGAGTACGAATATATCGTCGCCTTCAGGTAAGCCACTATGTAAAAGAAGGAGAACCTTCCATCTGTGATAGGTAGGAGCAAGATGGTTCGGGATCGAAGTATCTGGAGGACGTCAACTCCACGACGTGATGGGCTGGCAGCTGCTGGCGGGCCGGCAGGGAAGCTTTGTCTGCAGAGTAGCAAATGTACTGACGACATTGACCAAGCCCGCTAACATCCATTGATGTGTTAAGCAGCACCCAAATCTCTACATCAACGCAACCTGCAATAATCAAACACTGACATAGAAAAATTACGTTTGTGGAACTTTCAGTTGAAGATGCGGTTGTCGGGGTTGCAGAGGGATGTCCTCTCACTGTATCGGCAGTGTCTCCGCGCGGCTCGTGCAAAACCAGAGGTATTCATTCCTCTCATCAAAAGCGACTTCAATTACTAACACTAATATTCAACCACAAGGCAACCCGCTCTAACTTCAAGACTTTTGCCAGGTAAGGAATTCATTCCTGTCTAATGAGGCTGACATGGGTTGAGGCTGACCGATGAAAAGATCGGAAATGAACAAAAGCATTCAAATTGACAAGAGGGACTTCGCGGCCATAGAGTTCTTGCTGCGCAAAGGCCGTCGTCAATTGGAAGTATACTCTGCTCCCGGCATCACAGATATCCACAGATCGTCTTGATCTTTGATTAGTGTAAGGCGTGGGAGCGAACCATCATGTCATTCGCCGGCTCTCAGCGTGCAACCCGTGCGGTAAGGACGTTGGGAGGTTTCCCACGGAAGCTACGGTCTCACCACCAGCTGATACGGTTCGTTCCGCCGAGGGAATCTACCACCACCGCAGGAAGGCAAGCGATAGATGGGAAGGCACGAGCGTGGCAGAGTTGGACGCGTGCCAACAACCAGACACATCCGCTCATCTCTGTTGACCGAAATACACAACGATAATCCGAATACCACCCAGCTCGCTCTGAGTAGCTATCTTTCTGTCTTACTTGCAGCCAATACAACTTCAATCATCTATCTCAGTTTTGGTCTCCTGGTTCTCCTTCTACTCTTTGACTTACGATCGATGCCTCAACTTGACCTACCCTAGAAGGGAAGCCCTCATCGTCTACCGAGGGTGAATCTTCCCCGCTCCTCGGACTTCAGCGACAGCCACCCACACAATGCCGCTGTTGAAGTCACCCGCGCCCCGCTGTCTGGAGAGCTCACCAAAATACGCCGGCCGCATCGTCGCGTCAGCCGTCGAAAATGCGGCTTGCATATCTGCAGACGAAGCCCTAAACGCCAAGTGAGCAAGCCAATCAAGCGACCTCTAGAGAAGCGGGATCGTCGCTCTTTGAAGCAACTATCGGATTTCCTGGAAGACTATGAAGGGAATCCGTACTGGGGCACACTGCCTATTCCTGACAGCTCCCGGTCAAAAGACAAGTCGACAGGTGTGCTCGGCAATCGAACAAACAATGTGCCAGTAGAGCTGCTAGGGCGCGACGGCATCTATCCGGAGAACCATCGGGACAGAAACCGGGAAAAGCGGCTTGGCATCTCAGATCCAGCAACCTGGGACGCCATTCACCGCACGCTTGCTCAGCAAAGACGGCTTTCATCCCTGATACCATCTGCCCAGTTGGCCGAGGACATGCTTGATTCATCCAGTATACCGTCTCGTACATCTAGCCAGCGCAAGGCCCTCAGACACTTCACCAAGGAGTTGGAGAAGTACGCCAAAGCAGCTGGCGCGGCAGGCAAACTTCCGGTCATCACGCCTACCGAGTCCGACTCCAAACCATCAATCCACACCGTCAAACCTCTCCTCCCCTATCGAAGCGAGTTCGAGGCTGCCGGGCTCGCCGTAACCTCCGAGGAGCAAAGAGGAATGGTCACCGCCGAGGCTGCGGGCAAGCCTCCAGCCCCCCACTGGATGGATAGCAAGAAGCGCCGAAACTCGCTCCCCCTCGCGGCTGAACTAGATGGCCATCATGACCATAGAAGCACGTCATCTGTCTACAGCAACGACACGTACATCCGCTTCACACCAGAAGATGGCCTCTCGACGGCTATGTTGGAGGTAGCGCAAGGTAAGAAGAAGGAGCAGACGGGTCTGAGAAGACCGCTGCCATGGCTCAGGGAGAAAGGTGCGGATGGGAAAGAGCCAAACCCTGGACCAAACTCACCCAACAGAACCAAGATCATTTCCAATGGCAAAATCCAGATCAACCTAGGAGAAACAACTATACCCAACAAAAACCCTCTCAGCCGCCAGCGATACCCACCCACTACCGATCGCGATGTCGCGCAATTGCCCTTTCTCAAAAAGGAGCCACCAACCCCTCCTCAAGACTTCGACCGACGAGACTCGAAACCGGAAACTGTCAGGTCGGGCAGTCTTAGCCTGCAGAGCAAGCCAGTGAAGCCAGTGGGAAAACGTCCGCCCGGCATGACCATGAGGCGAGAAGATGCTTTGGCTTCGATCCCCCGAGTGCTGGCGGAAGATATTTCACCACGCAGGGACCGCCCCTATCAGACGGCCGTAGAAGTAGACCACAACACTCCCCGTCGCCAAGGTTTGAGAAAACGAGCGATCAGCCCACAGAAGTCGGCACCAGAGCTTCCACGCACATGGAAACACACTATCAGCACCACTTCGTCTCTAGAGCGCGCGTTGGATAATATCTCTCGCAACGCCGCGAAAAGGGAGAACGAGAGTCATCGTCTTTGGCCACGTCCTGAACAGCCTGGCTTCGATCGGCCTTTACCCAACATACCGAAGGATCGACAAGCTGAACGTGTCACTGCTAGCCCTCGTCGCCAGAAGGTTCGTCCGTTGCTAACTATACCAAGTAATGAGACTTGCCGAGAACCGCAAACCATGTTCTCTCAGCTATCTTCGAAGCGACCGCCCGTCGCATTAGCAGGGCAACGTTTGTCAAAGATTAAGACGACTTCAAGGAAGCCAGATGAACCCTCACCACAAAATAACCAAGCCAAACCCCATATCACTCCAGAGCCAAAGAGGAGTGCGGTCGAAGAAGCCCTGAGCGACTTGGATGTGTTCTTTGATTACGACGACAGCGACATCAAGGATCAAGATGTACTCCAAGGCCTTCAGATAGCTGTACACGCAGCGGCTGACGGTACGTTCGATGCACTGGTCCGTCAGAAGACTGGATTGCGGATCAGACGTTTCCTCGCAGACCTGACTTCTGTTGACGCATTGGATAAAAGCAAGATTACGGAGGAGCAGGCGGCAAGACAGAAACGCGCCGAGGAACGGCGCCTAGGTCGGGTGAATGACAGAGTAAAGGGAGGGAAGCGCAATGCCGAGACGCAGCGCTGATGAGAACAGCCAGCCAGCTAGTAAAGAGTCTATGCTGCATGAGTAGTGCCTTGGACATAGGGATTAGGAGTCGTGTACCTATCAACTAGTATTGTTTTCCTGGAATGCTACACTTGTTTTCATCATAATTTGGTGGCTATTCGCACATGCAAGGATGCTAGTTCGGCCATTGCGGGACAGTGCAACATGGATGCGACGCTTCACCGTGGCATTATAGTTGTAATCTCTCAAAATGCTGACATCGTCTAATACTCGACCATTGCATAGAAGGCTACGAGCATTTTCGCTGTTCAGCCAAGTTCAATTCTCAGCTGACGGGGCGTGCAGTGCAGGATTACGGGGGGTGCGTGTAATACCTCCAGTCACCCATGCTTACGAATCGACCAATCCCTCTCCCCACTACTCGTCTACTCACTATGATTATCTAGTTGCTGTGCCCTCCGGAATGGACAGCAAAGCTGCTGTATCCTCCTTTGCATTCTCACAATTCTTATAGAATGACCATTTTCGTTCAATAACGAATCCATTCCAACCCAATCCCCAGGAAATAGCGGCATATCGGTACATGTAAGGTTAAAATGTCATCCGCAACTGCTGGGATGGAGCAATTCAGTTCGGCTCCGAAGCATCGGGCCTGCGACGAATGCCGTAAGTTGCTTCCCTCTCCAGCCAGTGGGTCTCTCGGGAAGAACCAGCCTACTGACCAAATGGATGGTCTCGCATCTCGCAACAGGCTCCCGCAAACTGGCATGCTCGAAAGAGGCCGACGGGTGCGCCCGGTGCAAGCGCGAGGGCATCGTCTGCCATTACTCGCCCCAAAAACAGATGGGCCGACCCCGGAAACGACCCCGCGAGGAACAGGCCACTAACGAGCATGCTGCCTCCGCCGGTCCCACTACTACTATCACTGCTACGGAGGAAGAGTCCCCAAACAAGAACCCCATGCTCAGCGTGCCGCCCGACACCGAAGACCCGGGCCTGGCATTCCTGAGCTTCCTGAGCGGCGGGGATACCATGTTCGATGCATCGCTGCCCTCGGGCCTCCTCGAGGACATGACGCTGCTGCCACCCCACGAAGAATACAACATCGGCAGCAGCCACGATAATGACAATAATTACAATACCAAGGGAGGGCCGGAGCTGGGCCAGTTTGGATACATGGACATGAACTTTGGCCAGGTCAACTTTGGCGGCGACGCGGGCGTCGAGCAGGCCCCATCCCTGTCGTCGTCCAATCTCGACCCTGCGCTGATCAACATGGCCGACACCCCGCCGGGCAGCGTGCCGAACATGTCCTCGGGCTCGTCGGCCTCCGCCGAGAGCACCAGCGGCGATGACAACCACAACTCGCCTCCAACGACTAATCCGCACAGCAACTCGGTCGCGTGCGCCTGCACGGCGAACCTGTACCTGGCGCTCGACTCGATGCAGCGGCTGTCCAACAGCGTGACCGAGGGGATCCGGCAGGCGCGCGTGGCGGCCAAGACGGCGTACCAGGTGGTCAACTGCCCGGTGTGCAACGGGGCGCACGAGCACCTCCTGAAGTCGGAGGCGGCGCTGGCCGACTCCATGTCGCACAGCGCGCCGCGCGCGATGCAGAACTTCCAGAACCTGATGCTGCTGGGGACGCTGATCCCGAGCATCGCGCACGCGTACGAGCGGATCCTGGTGCTGGTGGATAAGGAGGCGGCGCGCGCGCAGACGGAGCGGCGCGAGATTCCTTTTAGGATGGAGGGCTACGGCGGGCTCTGGGGCCCCCTGGCCGAGGACGATTGCTGCGGGGCCCGGACCATGCTGGAGCATCGGTTGATGGAGCCGACTATCTGGCGGCTCACGGTGCGGGCGCTGCTGCGGGTCGACGTGTACGGCATCGCGGAGCCGAGCGATATCCCGACGACGCCGATACCGCGGGATTCCGTTCATGGCGGCGGCGTCGAGACAGGAGGGGCCGGAGGGGCAAGCGAGATGTGCCACCTCGGCCTCAAGGACCTCGTGATCCAGATGGAGGAGCGGTCCCGGGCGCGGCATGCGGTCGTGGATCCCCTGGTGCAGGCGGGCAAGTGCGGCAACTACAGCGCCGTGCTGCGGCTGCACAAGGAGGGGAGACGCCGACGTGTCAGCGGATTATTGCGTTGGCGCGGCAGGCTATTGATAATTTGGTCATTGCTTGAGGGCGTCTGATGATGAACGTTTTCATGTTTATGGTGGTATCTTCCAAAAAAGAGAAATGTGTAAACTAGGTATTATACATGGATGCTCTCCAGCGCCGCCACGACGCCCTCCATCAGCAGCCCGGCCTCGTCGCCGCCGATGTCGTCCGGGGCCGTGAGGCAGCGCTCGACGACCTCGCGGTAGACGCGCCCCGTCCGGTTGCCGAGCCCGGGCACGAGGACGGGCAGGACGACGCGGTCGCGCCAGCGCTCGGCCGAGTAGTGCGGCTTGTAGTAGGTCTGCAGCGGCTTCCAGAGCCCGATCTCGAGCAGGACCAGGCCCAAGCTGTAGATATCGTAGCTCTTGCAGTAGGGGCGGCGCGCCGCGGCCAGGCCACCGCTGAGGGAGCTCGGGTGCCGGTGCAGGTCGGCGAGGATGGAGGGGCCGGGGTGGTTCTTGGTGGTGGCGACGGACATGTCGATGTCGAGGTCGGGCCGCGCGGCGTCGAAGCCGACGAGGTAGGGCGCCGAGATGTCGGGGACCACGGCGGCGCTGGCGGTGGGCCGCGTCGCGGCCGCGGTGGCGGGCGAGGGGAAGAAGAGGATGTTGTGGGCGCAGAGCGACTTGTGCAGCCAGTCGAGCGCGTGCAGCGACCAGAGGGCCACGGCCAGGGTCCGGGCCAGGCGCACGCGCGCGTCCAGGTCGGGCGTCTTGAGGTCGGGGCTGGTGATGAGGGCGTGCAGGGTCGCGTGCGTGGGCTGCGGCGCCTTGTAGACGAGGCCGTACCGGTTTTTGGCAATGTCGTCGGTGTAGCCTAGGCAGTCGATGGTGTGCAGGTCCGGGTGCCGCAGGGTGGCCGTGTTCATCATGCGGGCGAGCTGGTCGAGGCGGCGGAGGTGGACGAATTTCTCGTCGAGGTCTTGGGGGTCGTAGTCGACCCACTCGATGAGCACGTTGTTAGCATTGGCAGAGGACTTCAAGTCTTTGTCGTCGTTGGGCTGGTGGAGGCCCTCGCTCCGCTTGGGGTCGCGGTCCGAGACGGTCAGGGCCGGGCGGGCGACGCGGAAGGCGAAGGTGGGCCGGAAGGCGGCCGGGCCGTGCGGCTCGTTGTCGAGGTTGATGCGCAGGCGCTTGAGGCCGGCCGAGGCGTGGAGGCGTGGGTAGACGGCGTCGCTGGCGTGCTCGAGCAGGCGGAGCTGGTCGACGTCGCGGCGGGCCGACTGCAGCAGCGAGGCGACCCAGGTGCGCTGGATGGCGGGGATGCGGGAGGCGGGGAAGAGCTGCTCGAGGCCGTCGTTGTAGTCTGGGCTCGTGTCAGTGATTGGGGTGGGATGGATGGGGGCTGAAAAGGGGAAAAGGGGTTACTAGGTAGTCACCTTTTAGATCTTTAAGCAGGGAGGTGAACTTGTCTTTATCTGTTGCACATTGAGAAAACGGTATCTCAGTAAAATGCTCTCTCTTATTCTTGCTGTTTTACATGCGTGAATGCGCAGTATATCGTAAAGCACCGGGTTTGGGAATTGCTCGTGGGACTTACCGCCTACCACCCATCTTGCGCGTATCGAGAATTCCTTTCGCCAACTCCATTCGCCGCCATTGCTTCCTTCCTTTTTGCCCGAATCGCTTGCCCGCTTGACCAGCGCCTCCTTGCCTGCCGCCGCTGACCCCTTTTTACTGCTGCCATTACTACTGCCTCCCTTCTCGTCCTCGTCCACGAGCCCGTACCGCTCCCGAAGCCTCTGCCCGTCCGTGATGGTGCGGTGCAGCTCGCTCAGGATCTGCACGGCGAGGGACCGCATCATGACGCCCGCCTGGCCCTCTCCCTTTCCCCCCCAAGGGACCTGTCGTCGTTACTTTCGGGGCAGTAGTGGCAGTGTTGTCACTTCCGCCGCCTCCGTAGGCGTCCAGGAGGTGGGCCTCGAGCTTGCCCTCGGCGACGCCCCAGGCCCGGCCCCAGACCACGAGCCGCATCTCCTCGATGCGCAGCTTGCAGGCGAGGCCGCGCGACTGCTCGGCGAACTCGGCGGCCGTCGTGAAGTGGCCGTAGGCCTTGACGCAGCCGTCGAAGATTTGGCCGAGGACGCCGACGACGGCTAGGGCTGTGCCTACTGCTTCGGCCATGGATGGCGTCCTTGTCTTTCCCGGTCTTGCGGTCTTGGCTTCTGGGTTTGGTTGGGGTGGGGGATCTCGTGTGAGGGTGCGGGTGAGGGTATGTCAGTGGTGAATGTGGGGGCGGGGCTGGGAAGGGAAAGGAGTAGAGTGGTTGGGTCAGTAAATAGGTAGGTTAATGAGTTCGTGTTCGTATCTGAGGCACAGGTAGGTAGAGCATGTGGAATTAATTGGTGGCGGAAACACGAAACACAGCGAGGCCGAATATACAGCCAGTAAGCGCCGAGAATTATGGTGGTGATCGCCGGAGGCACTGCATGCAGCATTACGGAGCCAGCAATTCATTTCACTGTGGATCGATCGGGGGGCGGTGCGGTGCGGGTGTGGGGAGAGGCAGAGGGCCAGTGGATTATGGCACCAATTATAGCCTATGCCTGCAGGGCCGGTGGCAGCTGGCGCTGGACAGGGGCTACGGGAAAAGGGGCTGACTAGTTTACTTAGTTCGACATCGTGATACTCAGCTATACTAAGCTTGGGGCTATTGAAGCTATTTACTATTTTGGCAAGAGCATAGTTCTATCTCAAATATATCAAGATGCAATTGGCACTGACGGACGGGTGACGGGTGGTGAGCGAAATAGGGGACTCGGAATCTCATCAAAGTGATAAGCAAGAAACATAGAACAATCGTATGCAGAACTTCTTTGAAACTTTGTAAGCGGATATGTGATCCTAAAAGCTCAATATTGACGTAGAAGCAGGCTCGATTGCCTCATATTTAGAAAAGTTGACATGTCAGCAGGCGTTGAAGTTCTCCCTGTCTTATCACAGTAGGCTGAAATTGCCACAAGACAATAATGCGTACAGTTCGTCGCTGGTCAGAAGAAGCCCATGAGTTTACCATAGATCTATAAAATAAACACCGACCTCATCTCGACTCTTATGATTGCTTGGTTGCAGCATTCTCGCCATCGCTGATTCTCGGCCTTGTAAGACGTGCTGCGTGCCAGACTTGGGCCCCTGATCCCTTTCGTCCTACAGCGTGAAAATTGAAGGAGATCCGGTTTACCTTGGCTACGTCTTAAAAACTTGTTGTGTGATCATTGGTGAATGGTTCAAACTCGTGCTGTCAATCAGATACAGGAGTTCCAGGGCTGAGTGTTGGTGATCACGGCGCAATCCTCTGCCATGATTGCTCATCTGTGGAAGTATGTTGGCTCTGATTTATTTCCCACAGACTCCATGCCTTCACTGAAGCTGTTTCCAACATCATGTTGGATAGGCTATACGGAGCCGTTGGTCACACGTCGGGCGATGGTCAGGGAAAGATGTCGAGTAGAATGGCAATTATAAATAGAAGTTGCTATGAAGCCGCCATCTGGGCTCCATTCTGCATTGCGTTCACATCTCCCATCCCCTTTCATCATCACCACCTACTAAACAAAGCATCTCCACCGCAACGAAAGAAAACATTCTGAACGGCCCAACATGGTGTCCTCGCAGTCGGCCAAGTCCGAGGCCTCCGAAAAGTTTGGATCTGATTTGACTGACGAGGAACTGCGAATGGAAAGATTCGACCTCGTGGATGACCTGAGGAACTGGATCATTGATCCAGAAGCCAATAAAACGCCGACCATAGACGACCTGGAGGGAATCATCAAGCTCAAGGCTAGGCTCCAGCAACCAGGCGGAGACGAGCGAACCACGGTATGTATACCCAGATTCCTCGTATACTAGTCGGTCTGAGACTAGATGCCTTATCAGTAATACTCACTGGATGGATCTGTGCCTATGAAAAAAAGGCTTTGAAGCTAGCAGCGTCCGCAATCCGATGGACCACCAGAGAGACGTTCGATCAGATACCGAGCTCGACCTCCGCCCTGGAAGTGAAGCGATACATCGACGTCCTCATTTACTTCAAGTCGAGGGGGTGGATCGACCAAAATCCCGTAAATCACGCCTTAGACATGTTCTGGAGTAAGTGCATACATCTCACATGCAGCCACTCTCCGATCACTCGCATCCTCCTATCTACACCCATAATCCTACCCGCTTTTTGCTGACTTCGGGTGTCTCATATCAGAGGGAGAGGACTTGCAGGACATCTCCCAAAAGGCCGCCCGAATAGAGCGCCGGAAATGGAAAGACCTGAAGGACACGGCCGGGGTGGAAGACGGCACCCAGACCGCGACCCCGGACACGACGGAGCTGAAGCACTTCGGCCACTACCTGCTCCTGCACGACTACCTAGCCCAAGCCATCGGTGCCGAAATCCTGACCGACGCCACCTACCCGGTCGACGTGTTCCGCGAAGCCTTCGAGCAGGGGCGGGAGAAGCGGGACCCCGTCCGCATCGCCGCCTCGGCCGCGGCGTTCGGGTACCTCTACCACGCCAAGGAGCCGCTGCACCGGCTCGCCTTCGGGGGGCAGCAGAGCGCGCGGCTGTACGGGGGCGTCGTGCTGGAGGACTTCGTCAAGGAGGACTTTCGGGGCGAGTTCGACTTCAACCTGCCGCGCTTCGAGATCTGGTTGGACGCGTTCTCGAAGATGGCGGACAAGAATGATTTGCCGAGGTTTCCTCTTGACGGGTAGGGGTTGGACGCGTACGCAGTGAGGGTGGTGTACTTCTGGAGGACTAATAGTAGCTTGCTGCTCTCTTTGGCTTTTATCTCTTTTCTTTCTTTTAGTCTCACTCGTCGATGTTTGGGTATGATATTCGCCACGAATATGTTTGGGATGCCAGTTTGCACTGTTTTCTGAAAAGGGACCTTGAGCCAACTGTTTCGCCCAGGACATGGGCTTGCTGACTTCAGCACTAGTCGCTCGCTATAGCTTTTCCAGTATCGAACAATCAGTCGAGGTCGCTATGAGACCTAGGATACGGATCATGAATACTTTTGGAGATGCGCTTCGTCCATATTTGCTGCAAGTCCTGTGGCTACTGCAACCCTTCCCGTCTTCGAACTGGTGACCGACCCATGTGGTACATGCCACTTTGCAGACCCAAGCTTCGAGTTTGTTGCTTGTAACAAGCAGCATGGGGGAGGAAGGAAATCTGATTCCGGCTTTATACCAACTACCCTGGCGTTTGATTGATTGGGTCTTTGCACAAACCCACTCCATGGGTAGTGAGATGGATGTCCGTTGCTACAAGTCCACTGGACGAAAAATTTAGCAAGAAACAATGAACGCTCTATCCAGCCAGTTAGTAACGATCGGGTCACGTTCTGGTATACCCATAGGCCAGCTTGTGCTTGTTTGGGCGGACTTGTTTCGTCTCGAAGGGAAGCAAACCGTAAGGGTTCATTGTCCGTTACTTCCAACAGGTTGTTGGTCGGTCGATCGAGAGCGCCGGATGGGCAAACTAGACCTGTACGCAAAAGGGGATCGGTGAAAACGACGGCTATAAAGTGAGCCAACATGCCGCCGTCTGGCGATTTGCGTCTGCCCCTTTTCCTAAGTCAGTAAGATTCCTATTCGAACGAACGAACGAACGAACGAACGAAAAAAAACCAACTGGACAAGATGGAGCTAGCATATGGTGGTGAACTTCAGCATGAAGCATGTCTCCTGTCATCGGCGCTAAGAAATTGGATTCTTCAACAGAAGACCACAGGCCCGGGCATAAGTGATCTTGACGAGATCCAAGGACTCAGGGAGGGCACCGCCCAGGCTGGAAAGACATAACAAGCCGCTCGGGAGTGAAGATGTATATCCGTCTCCACGACTACATCGCCCAACTCATAAGCCACGGAATAATCAGACAGACGAGGTACCCCAACGCCGTGGTCCGTGACGCTTTCGGGGAGGGACGGGCCAAGGAGGATCCCCTCCGCGACGCCGCCAACGTGGCCGCCGCTAATTACTGGCACCACGCCCAAGAGCAGCTGGGCGAGCTCAACCGTGACCTTGGACAGTTGGGCAGCCTCCTGCACGAAGACGCGGTGCACCGAGCCGCCGAGTGGCGCGTTGGACAGGAGCCGCATCGCAGCGCCGACCTTGTTGGTGAACAAGGAGCGCGAGTAGACCGTACCCAAGCTCACTCACCATGGCAATATGCGAGCCTTTACTTGCCCTTTCATCTCCTGCCTTTGTTGCTAGTCATTTACTTCTTCAAATTTCATATTCGAGAGGAAGTCATTGGGGTTTGCACCAAAAGTAACATAGACCGTTAGATAAGCACCCTTGTCACTCGTTATACTTGAAGCCAAATTCCTGTCTGTCAATACTTCGGCATGGTTTAGTCACTCACTATAGCATGTCAATGCCAATTAGTTTCAACTCCTGTGCCGTCAACAGATGCAATCTATGCGTCGTACAGGCGCAAAGCACAAGTAATCGGTAGTCGGTAGATGTATGAATTAGAAATCATGCTGTCATACGCCTTCGTTCATCCTTAAACTGTAACACTTTTTTACAAACAATACTGCAGACAGAGAGGGCCAGGCTGCGCCGTTTCAACCCTTCTTCTGTTCTTTCCGAGGTACTAGATCCGTTATCAAGAGCCAGTTTGGTGGTAATCATAAAAGCCTTTCCCGAGTCCACCCCAGTAAAAGCTCTTGTTGAGCCACACGCCACCCATATTGGCGCTATATAGCTCGCTCGCTCTCGCTCTAGTAAACCTTCTTCTTCTCGTCGATGCTGAACTGACCGGGGCCGCTGTTAACGAGCAGGAGGAGTCCACCGACGATAGACAGGATCTGGAAGAAGTCGTACTTGGCGAAATCCTTGTGGGGGTGGTGCTCGTGAAGCTGTTACGTAATTAGTATGTAGTTCAATTGGAGGAGGGCGCGCAAAAGGGGGGCAAAAAGTGACTTACAGTCCAGAAGTTGTTGACCAGGAGGTTGAAGATGCTGAGGATGACAACCAACATGATGGCGCTGAACTTGGCCTTGAAACCAACAACAACCATGACGCAAGCGACCAGGCCAACGAGCGAGACAACGACTCTCCAGAGGGACCACTCGCCGCTCCAGACGAAGCCGATGAAGAGGAAGATCAGGAGGACGCGACCAGCGAGCTGGAAGTACATCTTGCGGTCCTTCTCGTCGAGCGAAGGCAGGCCAGCGAATGCCTTGGATTTCCGGACCCACGAATCGGACAGCACCATCAAAAGACCGCCAATAACGGACAAGTTGCGGAGGAAGAAGTTGAGGTCGAAGATCAAGCCGTAGCCGAACGCCTGGACCACGACGACGCCCATCAGACCGGCAACGGCGTAGTCGGAGTGCTTGCGGATGATAACCATGGAGGCACACGCGACCATGGTGATGACGTTGACGAGGAGGAACATGTGGTTAAGACCGGACGGGACTGTTGCTTCAGGTTAGCATTTTGCAGTGTAGACGCGACTTAAGGAATCCACATACATTTCCTGTAGTCATGGAGGTATAGCAATTGGTCGTTCCATTGCGTCAGGATTCGGAGAGCGTCCTCGAGGAAAGTCACGACGATCAGGAAACGTCCAATGACGGGGAGGTACCTGCATAGGGACGCTGTCAGCATTACTGTTACCCCTAACTCGAGCTCCCGCGCAGCTCACTCAAAGTGCGTGGGAGGATGGAATGCAATTCTGGGGGGAGCTTACGGCTTGATGGGTTCACTAAACGTATCGAGCATGTCCTCGATCTTGGAGGTTTGTTCGCGAATGGCGTCGAGCGGACTCGGATCTGCAGGACCCTCTCTTTGTGCACCCCCGAAAGGGTTCTGGTTGCCCAGGTGGTACCCGGCAGTGCCTCTGATCTGTGCCATGGTTTCGAGAGATGATGGGGAGGATAAATCGGTATAGAACCTGCTTCTTTCGGCGAGCGCGTATAGTCAAGGACGATCAAGCTTCCGTGGAGACTAGCACGTCGAGGAGCAGCAGGTAATGGTGGTGGTGGTTGCCCGAATTGGTTGGGTTTCTGGCGGGCGGAGGACAGGAATCACACGTCGTTCTTTCTGCCAAGAATTCAATGCGAGAGGTTGGAACACGGAGCGCCGAACCTTTATAAAGAGGAAAAAAATAATGTGGGTAGCAGAGCAGACGCTGGCGGGAGGAAAAGCTGTCAAAGATGAGAGAAAGTAACGGCAGCCAGCGACGTGAGTGGGAATGACGGTAAGTAGGGTGGATGGGGTGGGATTTAAAAAGGAAATCCTTTTGAAGGCGAGGCGAACCGTCGGTGATGCGATGCCGAGACGAGAGTGGGAGAGCAATAGCGCACTGGTTGTCGGTCGTAGAGCGTGGTAAGGTAAGCTTCGGTATGGTGTTCGTTGCAGGCGACAACCGTGTCCTTTACTCTGCCAATTGGGCGAAAAGCAATTGTTGCAAGGGTGGCAGCTAAGACTTTCTTTATGTAGTGTTTGGGGCAGGCCACTGTAAGTATGTACTTTGAAACTACCGGAGATGCCCCCCTGAGCTTAGGTACTCCGAGTGCCCGCTAAAAGAGCTCAAAGCACGGGAGATACCACCTGGCCCGTCCGGCAGGTCCATTGAGGGCCCTTAATTGGTTTGGTCTAGTGGTTTTCGGTGGGGAACAGCTGAGTAAAGAGGGCTGATGCTGAGAGCTATCGAGCTCTCCCGTACTCCTCCCACTCAACGAACAGTAATGGTTGTTGACACTCAGCCCTTCGATACGAGTCAACAGAAGAAGCATGGGCTTCTGTTCTGTTGGTCTCACCGGCGACGGGCTGACATCGATTGACACGGAGCGACGTCTGGTCTAGCATCAGCAAGTGCCAGTGACAAGTCGGAGTAGGACTACATCCGTCATTACCTTAAAGAGCCCGGCTGCCGGGGGGCATGCTGTCCTTTTTTCCCATCACAAGCCACGTTAGGGGACGATGGTGCTACACTACAGCCACCTCCGCACCTACCGAGCAATTGGTGGTGGTGAGTTGATGCAAGGTGCCGTGCCGCCGCTCCCAAAATAGAACAAACTATTAGGTGTTCTTTTCTACATGCCTATACCAAGTAATTCTTTCAACAGTAATCAGTGTCGTTTGTTGATGATGTCCTCTAGCCTTTCCTTCTCTTTCTACGCTATGTAGTATAGCCCCGAGTCTTCGAGGGCTGCAAACCTCTATGTACGTCATTCCCTGGTGCAGCCATCATCAGTCGTGCTCCTGATGGATTCTTGACCCTGCAGCGCAGCCTGCGAGTGCCCCGCAATCCATTAATAGTTTGCTCTTCAATAGCCGCAAAGGGAGCAAGGGGTCAAAAGCTATGGCATATTTGCTGATCGTATTTCTGATCGTATTCAAAAACCAATTGGCTAACTGACCATTGGCTAAAAGCTGGCTCTTTTGGTGGTCACGATGGTTACATGTAGTCCATAGTCTTGTCAATATCTCCCCTACCACAAAACCCATCACTGACCTTCTCAACTCGGTTCAACCAGTCGCGACGCCATGCTTCCCAGATCATGTGCGAACCATCAGACCGCCAGCCCTATGATAAGATTACGTCGCATCAAAGTATGCCATATATTACACAATTCTGACTGAACTCAAATATCCCCCATCGAAGAAGTTTCCCATGTGCCGGCTGCTGCTGAACACTAAAAATCCGCTCTTCTTCCAGCCACTACCAGCGTTTTCCCAACCCATGAAATCTATGTATCCATCTACCTTAGGTAATGCGAAGTATGCTTGCGCTGCCAGACACGCAACCACCGTACGTACATACAGTTTTACGACTATGTTACTAATACAGAAAGCATATTGTACATCCAAAAAACCAGGTCGCTGTCCACCTGCCCAAACGCCTTTCAAGCGGCAATGACTAAGTACCCCATATAAGCACAAAAAAGATATATAATGACGTTGCGAGAGAGGGAGGGGGAAGAGGACGATCCCCGAGATGCGATCCCGTCGTTGTCGCGAGTATTATTGTTTTTGTAGTTTCTCCCATAAGATCAGGAACAGTCGTCAAATCATGTTGCCATTCACCACCTTGTCCGGCCGATAATCATAGTCGACCACCCTCCGCCAGCTAAACGGCCGGCTCCAGCTGCTGTTGTTGTTGTTGTTGTTGTTGTTGTTGTTGTAGTACCGCGGCAGCGGCGTCGTCGCGTTCCCCGGGTGATCATCCGCGCAGCCCGCCGGCAGCTCGACGGGCGGCGGCGTCTGCGGCGTCGAGGGCAGCATGATGGGCGCTCTCGGGTGGTACTGGTTAGTGCTCATGCTGTGGTTTGGGTCAGGGACCATTGCTTTGGCGATGTCGTCATCTTCCTCACGCGACAAGAGGATGGGATCGGGTAGGACAGGGGGACACTTACGGGTAAGCAGCAGCATCATGTGACGGCGACTGATGATGTTGTTGCGGCTGTTGGCGTGGAGAGTGGTCCGGTTTCGTCTCGCGCAGGGGGCTAATGATTCCGTAGTACGGCGCCTCGGGACTCGAGTACGCCACCACCTCGTCCTGTTCCTGCGCCGTCGGGCTCATGCGACGAGCGCCGCCGGCTGATGGTGAAGCTGCTGCCGCCAGCTTCGCACCTCCTCGCGGCGTCCCGGACCGAGAAGACGGCGCCCGCTCTCCCTGGCAAGCGAAAACCAGCCCCGAAGATGCCCTGCGCGGGCTTCGCGGCGGTCGGGAAGGTGTCACCGCGGCCGCGAGCCGCATCGGGATGGGCGACGGGGTGGATCGCAATGCGATGTGTCCCCGATGGTGACGGCCCTTGTGCGAGCCGTGCCGCCGCCGTTTCCGGTAGCACAGAAACAAAAGGCCCGCGATCAGCCCGAGCAAGGCGGCGCCGCCCACGACGATGCCGGCAACGACCGCGCCTGACATCGAATCATCGTGGTCGCCGACCCCATGTCGGGGCCCTGTCGTGTTTGCTGCTGTTGGCTGCACGTACCCGCCAGGTACCTTAGGGTCGGGCCGCGGCATCTCGGTCGGAAAGGGCTGTCGCGGAGCAAACTCGAACGTCGAGTTTGCTACATATTGTTTCTGGATGTCGAGCGTGAAAGTCCCGTTCTGTATTTCATTTGGCAGTTGATTAGCATATATCATAACCACAACAACTATCCAACTTCAACAACTAAAAGAGAGAGCAATGCATACTGGGTTGATGACCCCAACCATCGATTCATCCAGACACGATCCGGGAAGAGTGCTGGATAGAAAGCATGCGTTAAAAAGAATAAACGCAGAACAATGTGCGAACAGTGCCGTCACCATACCAGTAAAAGAAGATAGGCTCGGTATCGTTGATCCTGATATCGAAATGCGGAGGATCGTTCAGGATAGCCTGGACCGGCACGAGGTCGCTATAGAAGCCTCGCCGCCCGATCTCCACGGTCTCGTATGGTATGCATGGATACCTGAACTCGGCTCGGGCGACCGAGTGATTCGAAGGATAGAAGTTGAAACCTGTTGTCACCACCAGTTACATGAGGAAACGCCCTTTGACCATTTAGAGAAAGGGAGGGCGGAGGACTCACGAACGATATCTCCCACATTCGCCGTGACTGAGTCTGGTCGGAACGAGAATCCTGCCTATGAGTTGCACACAGTTTAGTCGGGACGCAACGCTTCAAGGAATGTGGCGTTGACGTACTGCTCCCACGCTGATCGTGTGAATCGTTGGTCCAGCCGTAGTCTGTGTCGCCGACGAGCCCGTCTTATCAGGCTTTGCATCGTGTGCCAAACCCACGGAAACTCTGGCCGCGAAGACCAATACTCCAAGAAGTAGTCTCATGTTGGCGAGCGGGTGATGATAAGCGTCAAAGACCCCAACTCACATACTGTACAAGGTAGAAAAGAGAGTGGGGAACTCCAGAAAGTCAGAGAAAGACAAAAGGAAGAAGTAAGACGAACAGGCATATCATTCTATGACTGATCGAGAGGCAGACCTCGAAGATAAAAGTAGATACACAACAACATCATCATCTCTCTGCATATTTCAGGAGGCTGACCGGGTCGATACGATTCTAGAGGTAGCATCATCCACCATCGCATGGGCGTCGGAGCAATAACCTTGACGATCTCAACACTGCTTACACCAACAGACACAGACGCACATCATCACCGTCCGCCGATACTGGGGAGGTTATTGACGGCTGCGCTATCAATAACGTCTTGGTAAGCTGGTGTTTGTCTTGGGGATGCCCGAATCGTAAGTACGTCGGGCCATCTACCCAGGAGAAAGAATCGATTTGTTTTCTGCATGACACAGCTGGCCAATGAGCAGCAAGGTAAAAATAGAGAGCGGAGGAGGGGTGCAGGTTACATCGGCAAAAATATCCGGTTCGTTGATTCTCGAACGGCGCGGAGCGTACCTAAGATTAGACGTTTAAGCGCCGGTTGTGGGTTGCCCGGAAATGGACTACGGCGTCCAAACCTGGTAACACACAGCTTATATAAGAGACCCAAGAATCAGTGAGATTGAGAGCCTGTTAACCGGAATCAAGTGTGTTACGTTTCGGTGCATTCGCTTATTTGAAAGGAGAAGGACGCAGTGTATGCTGCAGTTCAACGTTGTTGGTCTTTGTGGGTATATTTTCAGGTTGTTCTATAAATGCGAGGTTGGCATCGTGCGGCGTCTCTTTCCTGCCGCCAAGCGTCGTATGTGCGACCCCTTGCCGACACCTTCCTCATCTAGCAGTATATTTCGAGTCAATATCTCCAGCCAGGTGGATTTGTGAAGCATCCGTTTCATGAATGCCTTCACATCATTGAGAATCGGCTTCTGTTGAGGCCACAAGAGACAGATTAGGGCCCCAGATTCGCAACTCGTGGCGAGCGCGCCATTTATTGAGTCTTTGACTTGCTGCCTGGGCTTTGCCTAACGCTCCTTGTAAGTATTCCGCTTTCTTGGACCAATTTGCCAATACACCAGAGATAGCACAGAATGAAACCAGCGCAGCCGATTCCGACGTTCGCGACAACCCACAGGTCAGGCTTATCAGGCGGGGGCGTAACGAACTGCGCAAGACCATGCCACACAATCATGAGAATGTAGAAAGCCCCGTGGATAATAGCGGTGCTCCACTGCAGCCACGCGCTCTGGCCCTCCTGGAAATAGGCGCTCGTAGATGTCGGCGGGAGTCCAAGTAGATAGGCCCACAGAAGAGTGAGGACGGCGTAGGGGACTTTGAGATCCACCCGTGAGAGCAAGGGAAACATAGTCCATGCACCTAGAAGATTGGCGAATCCCACCCACGCCCGGATGTCCTTGCCGAGGCCCTGCTTTCCAGCCAGGAGTATGGTCATGGGGAGAAGGGGCAGCAGAGCGCTTTTCTCGTGGACTTGGTAGCTGAACATGAAGAAGCCCCAGGCCGTGGCAGCAAACGCATATGGGAGAAGTTCCTTGCGGGGCCGGATGAGCAGTATCAGATTGGCCGGCGCAATTGACGCCAGGGTAGCTCCAAGGGATATGCGCTGGAGAAGGACCGCAGGGTACTTCCGCATTTTGATAACCACGTTGATCGCACACCAGAAGTTGGCAACCTTGTCTTCAAAGAGGCCTCTCGAAAACGGGAAGATTCTGTGAACCATTTGCACGAGCTGCTCAACAACAGGGTAGTAGATCGCATTCGTATCGAGGTATTCCGCAAGCTGCGGGAAGATCGGCAGCGGCGGGCGCGGGCCGTCTAGGTCTGGCTGAGAATCGATACCGCGACTAGCATCATACAGTGTACCGAGAACGATGGGCAGAATCAGAACCGCGAACGAGATGACTGTAGCGATGGCGATGGTGGCGAACCTGCCGACGTTAATTCGCGGGCATATGCAGCTTCCAAGCAAGAAGGAGAACACAGCCGGTGCGTAGTAGAGAGCCATCTGCTTGAAGCCTAGAGCGGCAACGAAGAATACCGCAGCCCACATATGGCGGCCGGCCAGCATGCTGGACATGCTCGAAAGCACAAATCCAAGCATGACCGTGTTGTACTGGAAATGGACATGGTCAATGAGTATGGTTGCCGGCTGCATGAGAATCGCGACCAATGCGACCCAGGCTGTCCATGGCGCCACGCCAAAGAGCCTGCTGTATCTTCTGACGAAGATGACAGTCGCAGGTATGTAGATCAGATACTCCGAGACAATGACCGTCGCCCTCATGTAAATCTTCAACGTCGGGTCGTGGGAGCCACGCGAGGCGAACAGCTCGAACCAGGTCGGGTCAATGATGGCGCCAATCTTGCCCAGCAGCCAGCTATGGTAGGCCGTCAGGGGCGGGTAGTCGAGGCCCCACCACTGGAAGTCGTTGAAGTACCATTGCGAAATGGGAAGCTGTGTCGTGATCTCCATCCAATGCCTCTGGGCTTCGAAGTCGCCGAACATAGGGGGTGCCTGGAAGCCTGCGCCAGCTGTTAGCGATTACTGTGCAGAGTGCAAAGGAATCATCCGAGTGGGTGCTGTGCCTACCAGAGTAACCCCAAAGACCTGCCGCCCATCTAAACAGGCCAACGGCCATAAGAATCAGAGGCAGGACCTCCCATTGTGACACCGAGCCGCGGGCAGGCCAGAGGAAAGAAGCCAAGGGAAACGAGGGCGTTCGGACGAGGGATTCGGGCTTCGTGATCGCATCGTAAGCCGCGGTCTTCTTGGCCTTGTTGCGACGGGGTTTGTGGGTGGCGGACGACGGCGCGGCCATGGTTCACCGTTATGTAAGGAATGTCAAGAGAGTGTCGTCGGCGGCATCTGGCGCGAAGGTCGAGGAATTGGCCAAGTACGAGGCAGCTTCAAGTCTTGAACAGAAAAGCAATTCTGGACTTTTAATTACCTGGACTAGGGTTCTGGTACAGTCTGTCCCCTTAACCTCACTCAAGCTAGCTGGAGCTTCGGAAACATATTTCCAATTCAATCTCAGTGCTAAGGTGGGATCCGAGGTGGCCTGGAAGCTGCGGGTCATTCCGTGATGGACAAGTAAGCCTGTCCGCCTGTGCGCTCAAGCGCTGTACCTGCCGCCTAGACAATTCTATGTGGTACCTGCCTGAGATTTCAATGGCGCCGGACCAACCAGATAACGCCATGCTAATCAGATTTATTGAATCTCAGTTACAAATTAGACCCCCATTTGCACACGTGTAGTCCGACAAGAGTTATATATACCTCTCCCAGCATTATTAAATCGAGTTAATTTGATGTGAATGGCTACATGCAGAACCGCGCGTATTGAGCGTATTGACTCGCAGTCGTTTTTACAAGCTGGCGTGGGCCAAGCAGTGGCACGAGCTCGGGCTTATCAGCTTGAGAGCACCGAAAGGTAAATTTGAGTGTGCAGCAGCGATGCCAAGCGACCCAGGTAGGTTGGGCTGGCTATACAATGACGATGAGGTCTTTCAGCGATAGGGTATTATTTTCATCACAAGTCCAACTGCCACTCTTTACTACATCTTCCGTGATAAATTATGAGAGCAGTGTGAGACATATATAAGCTGTAAATTCTGCACATCAACGACAATGCCTTTTCCTTTTGTACTCCCGACCACATCCTCCTTCTCGTATTCCGCCAGCTTCAACTGCGAAACCCACCCCTCACTGCCCCTCAATGCCAGCACCCATCGCGGGGTGGTCAGGGACGCCCTGAAGAAGCACAAGCGCCTCCCGCCGGCCTCGCAAGCCCCCAACCTCCCGTCCATCGTCAACAGCCTCGACAACTACATCCCCTACCTGCTCGCCGTGGACGCCGGCCTCAGCAGCAGCAGCCAGCAGCACCATGAGGCCAACATCGGGGTGAGCCTAGCCTCCACCCCCAGCATCGAGTGGAGACCCACCATCTCCGAGAGCACCGTGCCGGGGCGGGAGACGGCCCGCGTCAAGATCCAGTCGCTCGAGTACGAGCTCTTCTTCGCCCTATCGACGCTGGGCTACGCGCACAGCCAGCTGGCACGCGCGGCCCTGCACCCGCTGTACGTGACGAGCGCGGCGCCCGCCGGCGCCGCGGCGCGCACGGCCGCGATCCAGACCGCGGCCAAGCACCTGCTGGACGCGGCCTCGGTGCACGACTACCTGGCGCGGCGGGCCGAGTCCCACGTCACGAGCCCGCCCTGCGCCGACATCGCGGCGAGCACGACGCGGGCGCTGACCTCGCTGGCGCTGGCGGAAGCCACCCTGCTGGCCGTGCTCAAGGACGACCCCTACCCGGCCGTCGTGGCCCAGGCCCGCAACAAGAACGACACGGAGTGGATGTACAAGTCGCCCGACATCCCGAAAGTGCGGGCGCACCTGTTCGCGCGGCTGTGCCTGGCGGCCGCCGACCACGCGGCCCAGGCGTCGGCGCTGGCCAAGGCGACGGCCACGAAGGGGACGTCCAAGCTCAGCGAGGGCCTGATACGCTACATCGAGGACCTGCGCATGGCGAGCCGGGCGCGGGCCTGCCGCTTCTTCGGCATCGACGCGGAGCTGTCGGGCCAGACGGGCACGGCGCTGGGGTGGCTGCAGTGCGGTCTTCAGGAGCTGGGCCACGAGCCCAAGGAGGTCAAGAAGGGGCTGAGTCTCAGCCGCATGAAGAAGGAGTGGACCGATAAGCGAGAGGACAAAAAGGTTGAAAAGGGTTCTGGGTGGGGGGCCGATGCCGGCAAACTCGAGGAGACACGGGTGATCGAGATGTTGGAGGAGAAATGGACCAAGATGAACGATACGGTAAGAGTTGATCAGTGGGTTTCCGCACGTGAATCTCCCAGATTTGCTAACAAACAATTTCAGATCATGACCCAAGCCATACCGTCTCCGGCGTCCCTGTTGTCAGGGCTACCGTCTGGCAGAGAGATCCACAGCATTAAGCCATACGAGGCACCCAAGCTAAGCGCACAGTCTCTAGAAGCGATGAGGGCTCCCCCTGATAGGGTCGACGATTACGGCGAAGAGCCTCTGAGCTCGGACGAAGATGAGAAGGCGGCCAAGATCCCTCCGCCAGGTGCGTTTCCGGGTACGCAGGATCAGTATAGGAGTGAGAGTACTAGGTCATACTACTAGATTCAAACCGTTACGGCCATAATTATCAAGTCTCCAATTAGAGTTGATATGTCATATTTTTGCTGTTTAAGTCTATCTGGCCATCTTAGGGTTTATGCGGCCATATTATACGGTCGGCTGGTTCGAGGCAATATCTCCGGAGCTACACTCCTTTGTCCACCCCTTCGTCCGCGGACCACCCTCCCCAGGACCGAGGGAGGAAATGAAGGTGGTATGGGATATGAGGGATCAAGGATTCCTGTTGGTCTGGTCTGTAGATCAGGAGTAGGGAGCGGCCAACTAGGTCCAGCAGAACCGGACACAGGAAGAGGCCAGCTAGGCCCAGCAGAACCAGAAGAGGAACCAGAGGGAGAAGGGGGCAAGTCCTCCAGCGCCGCAGCGGCAATCGCCTCCATCGCCTCCTGCTCGGCAATCCAAGCCGCGATATCCTCACCGCCGTTGTCCCTCTCCTCCGTCTCCATCTCCGCCAACATCTTCTGCCGCTCCTCGATCACGACGTCGACCCACCGCAGGTGCGCCCGCCGCTCTTTCTTAAAGGCCGCGTGCTCCCGCTCCGCCGACTCGTCCAGCCGGGTCTCGGTCACGTCCAACGTCTCGAGCATGATGTCGCGCTTTTCCGTCACGCGGAAATGGTACGACTCCCATTCGCCGTCCTTCCACTTGCGCCACATCGCGAACCCCTCATCATTGCGGCGCCGGAACGCCTTCATGAGTCTCTCGGTCTCGACGTCGGCCACCGCGGCCCTCTTTGGTGGTGGATTATCAGGACACTTATCGTCGGTCTCTTTATGTTTGCCCTTTTCGATCTTGTTCCTTTTGACATCGACCCAGTGGTAATGTGCCTGGAGCTGTGCGAGGTACTGCTCCTCGACACGGCGCTCCTCCTTGATGCGCGACGCGAGCTCATCGTCCAGTTCCTTCCTCCGCGCGGCCAATTTCGCTGCCGCGTCGGAGCGAAGCTTCTCGCGTTTAGCGTCATTCGTCTCGCCGAGGGCGGTCCGGGCTACCTGCGCCTCGTGCGCCAGCACCGCCGCGCGGCGATCGAGCTCCTGTACGACAGCGACGTGCTGCAGGGCGTGCAGCTCCTCAAGGGTCCCACGCAGCTCCGCGAACTTAGCCACGACCGCTGCGCGGCGGTTTTCCTCCAGCGTGATGCGCTCCTTAAGCTCGCGGCGTCGGGTTTCGGCCCGACGCCGCTCGCGCTCGCGCAACAGCAGCTGCCTCTTGCGCGCCTCCTCACGCTCGAACTCGGCCACTAAGCGGATCGCCTCGGCAGCCTCAGATTCTTCTCGGGCCTGCCGCAGAGCGCGCTGCTCCTGCCGTTTCCGGGCCGCAGACTTTACCGCGGCCAGCTGTTCCATGGTGCAGCCGCAGGTGCGCCAACGCGCGCCGCAGACGTAGCAGAACTGCGCGCCGCACCGGCACGTCATATGCTGGCAGGCGTCGCTGTGCTCGACATAGGCGTGGCAGCCGGTGCAGCGCTTCCAGCCTGCCTCCTCGGCCAGTTCCTCGGTTCTTTGGATATCACGGTCATGCGGGCAGGCGCCCTGGCCGTTGGTGAGTTCGTGCTGGGCGCCCCGGCACAGCGTGCAGGTTGAGTACCCCGCGTCGCATCTCGCAACGTTGAGGGCGCGGTCGATGCGGTCTGGTCGCAGCCAGGCGCTGCACTCGGGCTGATGGCAGTACACGCGCTCGGAAACGGGTATGTTCCACTCTTCAGCCCGGCTTCGGTACCGCTGTTTGAGGTCTTCGTCCGTCAAGGTCAGGATCGTTGGCTCAGGAATTGTATTGAGACAGCACTTCGGCGGCCAGTGCTGTTCGTGTTCGCAGGCCGAGGTGATGAGGCGCGTGAAACAGTCCTGGCAGTAACTATGACAGGGCGCTTTCACCATCTCGTTGAGATCGAAATCATCAAGGCAGGAAACACATTCCCTAAAAACGTACGAGGTCAATACGAAAGTTTGATACGAGTCTCACGCAGATAACTTACACTTGTTCTCTGTGGATAGAAGAGCCGCAATCTGTACTGTTTCCCAGGGCACTTTCTGTTCGGACAGCCTGACTATCTCGCCGCCCAGTCAGTAGTGCGTTTAAGCGTGCATCCAAATCGAGACTTGATTCCGATCTCATATCCCGAGTAGAAGAGGCAGCAGCACTGCTAGACTCAGCTTTCCCGCTCCCTTTAAGCCGGCGCAACAGTCCCAGGAGCCTGCGCCTGGTCGACTTGGGAGGGATAGGGGCTGGCCGCAATAGGCCGTGTTGGTCTATTGTCAGTTTTGTCCCCGCAAAGTCGACAGAGGAAGGGCCTGCTGGGCCATGGTCAGTCTCGGGCACCGGAGTCGGCGCCTCTCTTGTTGGCTGATCAGGTCTCGTTTGCGATTGAGCGGTCTCCGGAGCTGGGTCTTCCGTCTGTTCGGTTTCGACGGCTTCCCCTTTTGCCTCCCCTTCGTCAAAATTGAAGGCTTCTATCTCGATTTTTCGTACTGCTTCGTCGGCTATACGACGTTTGACAGTGGCGATAGAATCTTTCAGGAGATCCAGAATGAGATCAGTTTCAACATCGTACGCAGTCTTTAGCCCTTCTGGCGGCTCATATTGAGTCCAATCCACCGGGTCACCAGCTTCCTCTGCATCATCTTCAGCGACAGTCGTTTTCGGAACTGGTTTCCGGATTATCTCCTTCCCCTTTCCCTTCCATCGCGGCTTTACCCCATTGGGAGTGCTGGTCATTGCGATCGTGGAAACATCTCGGTCGTCTTGCTTGGGTGGGACAAGCAACATAGTAAACACCTTATAAGCGACTAGTGTAGTGGCAATCACAGCAAAATCGCCGGTAAGGTGTAAAGACTCGGAGCTCATGTGTGTGGGCTGGTCGTCCCAAGTATAGTGACTGGAATCGAGCAGACGTGGCACTGCATCCCCCGTGTCTGCGTTGGCGAATGTTCAACTTGCTTTTGGACTTTCCGGTGATTTATCTCGAATCTCGATCCCATCTGAACTTGACGATCGTCCTGAATACAAGGAGTACCATTTACCGAATGCGCAACAGTCAAATGTTGCAAGTAGGACAGTCTAGGGCGCTTTTAATATATTTAGAAAAATGCACCGAGACTGGAGGTTCGGTACCACCGCAACCCGATTCTTGACACTTGAGCTGGTTTGCACCGGATTTTGGCCTTTTCGCAGCCTGAGAAAGAAAGCCTAATGCAATCTCAGCCGCACCCGGTCGACCCTCAAGGCATGATGGTGAGGAGAAGCCCAAGGCCCTAGGCTCGACCTGCGATGCAGGCTGGCCACCGAATGCAGCAATCAGGAACAGAGTTACACCTGCCCCTGGTCCTATATCGATTCCTTCGAAGTTCTAGCGCGGCGTTGGGGAAGTGAGCCTTGCCTAGAGTGGTCACCGGGTATCACCTTCTTTGAGCCACGCCCCAGGCTGATTGGCAAGTCGGCGCCTTGGGGCTGGATGGTGGGGAAGGTACATCATGATATCTGCTCGATGGTGCCACGGTTCGATGGAAGTTTGAGACAAGCGCCTGATAAGAGGAGGAGGCAGTGAGGATTGTACAGAAGCTGCCTGCGGGTGGCCGTTTGCTTGTTGTGGTGGCGGGCAGTGCAAACACCACCACCACAGCAGCTGCGCCCACGTTTAGCCATGTGCTTGTCAAACTTAGCGTGTACCTGCCTCCCACCAACCTGTCAGCTGCTATCAATCGAGAAGTCCACAACGGAAAACAGCCGCAGTCATAACCAGCGATTGGGTGATTACCTCACCACGAAAAGGCTATAATTGCCGCTTTTGCCGCTGAAGCTTTAATCAAATTCACATAAAAAGCCTTGCCAAGATGCATCTTCCATACCTGCCTTTTCCTTTTCGCTGGTAGTGTATATACTCTGCTCCTCATATTGATACTTTAATCTTGCATTGTGCCCAGGTCGTTCAGGGTCATCTAAGATTTACTTAAGTTACCTAGGTAGTCCAATCACTGGCTACCCAGTTATAGCTAATATGAGCTCATATATTTAGAGTATGGTCTATATGGTCTCGTCTTTCCTAGAGCTTAGCGGCTTCCTTGGCGAACTCGACCGTGTTAGTGCAAGTCCCCACGGACTCGAGCTCAACCTCGACCACATCGCCGTCTTTGAGCCACAGCTTCGGTTCCCGGCCCATGCCAACACCAGACGGCGTGCCTGTAAAAATCAAGTCTCCGGGCAAGAGTGTGTGGCCCTGGCTGAGGAATGAGATAGTCTGCTTCACGTTGAAGATCATATCCGCCGTGTTTTCCTCCTGTAACGATTCGGTTAGTCGAGTTCGAACATGGACCTCCCCACGGAAACGGGGCAACACTTTACCTGGACGGTTTGACCATTGACACGGGTCGCTATTTTCAGGGTCTGCGGGTCCTTGATCAGGTCGCTCGAGACGATCCCCGGCCCGTACGGAGCCCAGCCGTCGAAGCCCTTGCCGAGGGACCACTGGCCGCCGCCCCGCTTGATTTGCCAGTCACGGTGCGAGACGTCATTGCCGATGGCGTAGCCTAGCACGTAGTTGAGTGCGTCGGCCTCGGACACGTCGGTGCAGCGCTTCCCGATCACGGCGACGAGCTCGCACTCGTAGTCCAGCCCGGCCTCCTGCTGAGCGATCTGGTGCACGGGGATGGGGTCTGTTGGTCCAGCCAGCGACGTCACCGGCTTGTAGAACAACACCGGGTATTTGGGGATGGCCATCTTCGACTGCAGTTCAGACGTTTCAGCAAATGCCGCACAAATAATGATCAAGTTACCTCGCTCGACTTGGACTGGGAAATGGTACCTCGTGGGCATGCTTCTCGTAGTTCAATCCTAGACACCGGACCGTCTTTACGTCTTCCAAGGCAAGAGGTGCCAACAGGAGACGCACGTCGGCGACCTGGTCCGTCACCTCGTGCTTGCCGAAGATATCGCCCGTGACGATGCGGGCCTGCCGGGTCTTGGCGATATCCGTGACACCATGGGGCAGCATGGCATCACCGTAGTAAACTCTGCCATCTCTGGCGAGAAACCGGACGAGACGCTGTAAGTTGGTTTATATTTGTTAGAATACGATCTGTACGAAGGCGGTGATGATATTACGGGAATCCCCCAATGTTGTCGGCAACATACGAGTCGAACGGGGCCCACTGTAAGCTGGGGAATTACTTACTGAGAAGGAAGGCATGACGACGTAGAGAAGAACAGCAAAAAGAGAAGACGGGAGCAATCAAGATACAATTTCTCGTATAGAAGCCAAATATCCAGCCTCGCTATTCAGGACTAAATAATCAATGTGATGTGCATTCAGGGTGATGGAAAGAAGAGCTATCTCGGACATTCGTCGCAATCTCTCCTCGAATGTCCAATTGTAGTTGTTTTAGTCGTAGCGGGTTAAAGTACGCGGGCTATTGCTACTGACTCCCACTTCGGATACCCCACCCCAAACCCCGGCAGTTTATCATTAACCGTCTTGCGTGCTCTGGGACTGGGCCTACCGTCCGTTACTCCTCACCAATTGAGATAGCAGACACGCCGGTTTCGCTATGTTCCCGGATGCCTGCTCTTCGGCGGACTTGGATCCAACTATTTCCACTTGTGGTGATTTTGATGACTGCAATTAAGTAGCCTTGATCTTGGGAGCTTGATGATGGCACATGATCTCTACATGCCCAGTTTGACTGTTGCCTTCATCATACATCCACCAAAGTGTTCCGTCGGTTTTATCAAGGCTCAACATCATCTCTCCTGGATGCAGCTCTCACCATGTCACGCCGCCACTGGGGTGGGAACTTGTTCATCACTCCTTACTTTTGATACCTGCCAATAATCAACAAGTTCTGTAGACCGACGAAAGTTTTGGTCTAGACCAGCCCTGCAGATCGTGGTTTTGGCGGACAACTTGTGTATTGTTACGATGCAGACACTAAAGCCAAGACAAGACCACCGGCTATATGGAACAGCTGCCGATGCACAGCCTTGGGTCTGAGGAGGATGCGCCTGCTTATGGGGATAAGGCACATCCCATAGAGCATGAGGCCTTCATCGAATGACTTCGGTGACCTCTTTTGATGATGGTGCATACTTGATGCTCCACCGCGCATCTTCGCCCAGGATCCGGCATGGAGAACAAAGACACTTGCTGTCTTGCCGGCCAACAGTGCTTAGCTCGTGCGGCATGTCCGGTTCATGGGAATGGGGCATCGAACCTGTAAGTAGGTATGTGTGAGTATTCTGAGAATAATGCCTTTCGAATCCATCTTCATTGTTGTAACATATGGTTAGGGGTTTCAGGCCTACATTGCCCCAAATCGTGACATTGCCTCGTCTGAGAAACCCCAGTGGCTTGGATATTATTTAGAGTGAAATGTGAAGTGATTCATTGTCTACTTGTCTTAAAGCTATGAGAAGCTTTGTCAGATCATAGTTGTACGTTCTGAGGATGGCATGGGGCTCTCGTGAGAACCTAGGACTGTGGCGGAGCATAAGGCATAGTCACGGGCAGAGGCGTTTTGCTGCAGCTTACCGACCCCTTTTTCCAATTTTATCCAGGATACAGCGGAATAGTAACTGCTATAAACGCGGTCGGGATGAACCCAATCCTGCCGGAGGTAAGTCCATACTACTAATCGCGGGGCCGATGAGCGCATCTACGAACTGATCCCACTTTTCCTAATGTGATGCCTCTTCAGGCATACCTCCTCTCTTATATGCGATATTTCTATAGGCGACACTACGCCGCTTCGCGGACCTTAATTATGTCTTAGCTCATATGGACCAACTCTAACTACATGTACACAGATGCATACTTCTATACAGCTCTCCCTTCCTCCCCATGACGACCATGCATAATACCAAACCTATGATCATGATCCGCGATTGAAATATCGGCACCCAGCATAGCTAAATGATATAGATACGTCTTGCATTAGTCTAGTTCTATCCGAGTACGCATCCGCTCTCCAGATCGCATCCTTCCTCTTTGGATCATGCTAGATTTATACCCCACAATGTGACGTGTAGACCCCGGAAAGATTACCAATCAACTTGCTACAGGACTACTCAGTAACATCAACCACACAATTTGACTTGCTTCCCAGCCAAGTGTCCAACTCTATGCTGCATATCTGGGCGCAATTCTCATTTCTTCTTTGATTACAAACGAATACGGACTTCTTGAAAGTTGCGAGTTCCGTGAGTTGACTAATTGTCACGAGCCGATGTTGGATGCCATCAGCAGGATTCTACTATGCTCTGCGGGCAACAACAATGCACCACTGAGGCCAACTCTCATTGTATCTAGTAAAATCATGCAATCACCTTTCTATAAAGACTCGACGCTCCGGCTGTAAGCCCTGTAGGTCAGAATCATCATCGAACTTGAACATCTCAACACAAGTGACACTCTGAAACGACATTTCCAAACACTCCCAAAGACCCTTTCATCAACATCGGCAGCAATGGAGACCGTACTGGTAATCGGAGCAACCGGGAACATTGGCACTTCTGCAATCACGGCGGCCTTGAATTCGAAGCGACAAGTCCTGGCCGTCGTGCGAAACCAGAAGTCGGGCGAGAAGCTCATCAAGAACCTCGGAACATCCGAAGGCGTCACCCTCGTCGAGGCCGACGTGGTCTCCGACACGGGGCTGAAGGGCGTTGTCGATCAGGTCCGGGCAGGCAAGTTGCCAGCTTTCCAACACGTATTCACCTGCGGTAAGCCATACACCTCCTGCCATGCTACCTCCAGATGAGTGGCGAGTCGAATTGCTCATACTGATACACAACGTGGTAAAGTCGGCGCCGACTATATCCCCGTGGCTCTGAAAGATATCACCCCGGCCCAGTTCCGCGACAACATGGCCAGGGGCTTCGAGTCCAACTTCTGTAGGCCACGTCCTCTTCTTCCATCACCGAGGTCCCCACCCCACTAACCACAGAAACGCCGCAGACGCCTACCGGGAAACCATCGGCTACCTGCTGGAGCAGAACCAGCCCGCCACCTTCACCATCTGCACCGGGGCTATGGGCGACCTGGCGTTCTTCCCGCTTCCGGCCATGACGCAAGGCCCCCTGTTCAGCATGGCCACGGCGGCGTGCCGCGAGAACGCCGAGACCAATGTGCGCTTCAACGAGATCTATCTCGCGATGCGCGTCGAGGTCGACGAGGACGCGAAGCAGCACGGCGTCACGAGCGCGACCGAGTTCGCACCGCTCTACGAGGCCATCCTGTCCCGTCCGGAGATCCGCAGCTCGCGGGTGCGGGTTATGAACAAGGACGACATCAAGAATATCAACTATGAGAAGAAGGTTTACCGGATTCAGGAAGATGGTGCTGATCTGATTGTGCCACGCCCTCACTTTACCTAGGATTTGCCTGGGCTCGCCAACTAAGGTTGCTGCCTACCACTCATCTAAACAATTCAGTCGGATGAATAGCTGAAGTAGAATGGGAAAATCGAGATATACTGTCATATTGATATACGCAAAAATGATATTAGGCAGTACTTCAACTCGAAGTACGAACGATCCCTACCAAATGTCCAAACGACTCAACTGATATGATCACCAATGAATGTAATCGACGCAAAAAGACTTGAGAAAAGCAAAAAGACAATTGTCGAGTGTGGAGCTACTGGTGATCGAAACCAGGGCCTTTCGCAGATTTGCAGATGCAAAGCGAACGCTCTACCACTGAGCTATAACCCCAATGTTTGATGACTAAATGACTTTTTAGCTGACACTATATCTGCTGTGCGGCGCGGAAAACTCGAAATTCAAGCTCGGGCGGTCAATTATTTGTAGGCGTCAAGGTCTGATCGGCAGGCGGTCAAAAAATAAGCAAAGTTCCTGGATGGCAGAAAACATTAGGGACCCCACCTAACTCGAAAAAAGTTCCTGGCAAAGCCCAGGCCCAATTAGACGGCGCTCAAGTGCAGTAAAAGTCGACCTGCGCAACCGACTTTTGCCCAAACATCGCAACCGAGGATCAACATGGCTCCGCGGACGCAATTGAAGCGCAAGGCTTCCACTGCTGCGGCAGAGGCCGAAGCTGCCACCTTTTCCGACGATGAGTTCGGCGACGGTGTTCTGGAAGGCGTGCTCTCCGACGACTCGGAGGACGAAGAGAACAGCGATGACGAGGCCGAAGATGTCGACGAACGAGATGAGGACCTCGATAGCGACGAGGTCCCCTCCGAGGAAGACCCCGATGAGAAGGAAGACGAGGAACACGACGGGCCCCGGTACCGTATCGAAAAAGACGCCAATGGCGGCGAGCGCTACGTTTACGACGAGATCGACCCTGTGTACGACTCTGACGATTCCGACGCGCAAGACCCGGAGAACACTATCGGAAATATCCCTTTGAAGTTTTATGGTAAGACTACACTATTCTTGCGGGTTTTGTCGCATCAGCGTCTCGAGGGAGTCCTGACGCCTCTACAACCCGTTCTTCGCATTGTTGTTCAGTGTCGCTAACTGCCGGTTTTAGATCAATACCCCCACATCGGTTACAACATTGACGGCAAGAAGATTATGAGGCCAGCCTCTGGCCAGGCTCTTGATGCTCTCCTGGACAGGTAAGTCACTCGAAGAAGGTACGACTTGGTTGTTGGCATGATCCTGACAGACTTTAGTATCGAGATTCCCAAGGGATGGACCGGACTTACCGACCCTGCCACTGGCAAGCCCCTGAACTTGAGCCGCGAAGAACTCGAGCTCCTGCGCAAGGTCCAGATGCAGGAAATACCCGAAGAGGGCTACGAACAGTACCCCGAGTATGTTGATTGGTTTACTCATGAGGAGGAGAAGATGCCTATATCGGCAGCCCCCGAACCAAAGCGCCGATTCTTGCCGAGTAAACATGAGCAGCAACGGATTATGAAGATTGTTCGCGCAATCCGTGAAGGCCGCATACAGCCGTACGTGCCTCCGGAGGAACGGGAGCAAGAAGAAGACGAGGAAGAAGAAATGTATGATTTATGGGCAAACGAACAAGCGCAACCAGCACATGTGATGCACATCCCGGCTCCGAAGCAGCCGCCGCCAGGATTTGACCTGTCATACAAGTATGCAATCCTCCCTCTGCTCTCTGCCTCCGTATGCGCAACTAACAGTCACCGACAGCCCTCCCCCTGAGTATCTTCCTAATAAAGAGGAGAAGAAGCAATGGGAAGAGACAGACCCAGAGGACAGGAAAAAGAACTACCTGCCAGCTAGCTATGATGCTTTGCGTAAAGTACCTGCTTACGACCAATTCGTGAAAGAAAGCTTCAGTCGGTATGTATCTCCACCCTTAGAGAACGGGACCCAATACTCATTGATATCTACAGCTGTCTCGATCTCTACCTCGCCCCTCGTGTGAGGAGAACACGTCTGAATATCGATCCGAACTCGCTACTTCCCAAACTCCCTCGTGCCGAGGAGTTGAGGCCATTCCCCACGGTTGGTGCCGTCGAGTACAACCATGGCTCCAGAGTGCGCTCCCTGGCGATCGACCCCTCTGGTGAATGGGTGGCTAGCGGAGGTGACGACGGTGCTGTGAAATTCTGGGAACTTCGCAGCGGCAAGCAGGTGGCCAGCATCCGTATCAGCGCCGACGAGCCTGTAAATGCGGTGCGATGGCGCCCTGGAAGTGCTATTCTTACCGCTGCTGCAGGTCAAGACGTCTACTTCATCGTCCCGCCTATGTTGGACCAAGAGGTGCAGCAAGCGAGCCGGGCCGTAATTGACACTGGTTTCGGATACGCGACAAACGGAAAGACCGCTACCCTGACCAGCAACGGAAACCGCAAAGACCCGCCCGGAACTTGGGCCCGCCCAGGAGCCCGACTTGAGGACCAAGGAGTGCTCCTGAAGATTACAGTACGTGCCGACGTGAAGGTCATCAACTGGCACAGACGTGGTGACTTCTTCTGTACCGTGTCACCTACCGGCCAGCGTTCTGCTGTGGCAATCCACACACTGTCGAAGCACCTCACACAGATTCCCTTCCGTAAGCTTCCTGGCTTGGCGCAAACAGCTCAGTTCCATCCTTCGAGACCCGTCCTATTCGTTGCCCTGCAACGCACCATTAGGGTGTACGATCTTCAGAAGCAGGAACTGGTGAAGGCCATACAGCCCGGTGCCCGCTGGATTTCGTCGTTCGATATCCACACCGCCTCTGGAGACCATTTGATTGTTGGTTCCTACGATCGTCGACTGCTCTGGCATGATCTCGAGCTGTCGGCTCGACCGTACAAGACCATGCGTTTCCACCCCAACGCCATCAGACAGGTCAAATATTCGCGTAGTTTCCCACTGTTCGCGGACGCCAGTGACGACGGTACGATCCAGTTGTTCCATGGACGCGTCCACAACGATTTGATGACGGATCCCACGCTGGTCCCTCTGAAGCAGCTGAAGGGCCACAAGGTGGTCAATAATCTGGGTGTTATGGATATCGACTGGCACCCGACCAACCCTTGGCTGGTCTCTGCCGGTGCTGACGGTATGTGCCGCTTATGGGCATAATCTGGTCAGGCCGTCGCACCTTCTGTGCTGCCTAGAGGGAATAGGGATGTAGCCAACAGAAAAGGGGTAAAACGGAGTCATAGCGCTTGGCGTTCATTGAGAAGAAAGCCTTCGAGCTTTATGTAATTCAGGATTCTTCCCATTAAAACAGTTACGATTTGATTTGATTTTTCCTCCTCTGGATTCAGTTTGCTTGGTATGCTTTGCTATTGTTTGCGATGATCATCTTGACCCGCGCCTCACTTTGATGCCCAACGTTGATGGGCTATCCTAGCAATCACGTTTGATTTGCCACTCGCTGATCATTTCGCGCCAGCCCCAAGTTAGTCTGTGTATATATTTCAGGGACACCCAGATAACCGAACGCCTTACAGGTTTTGTCATTTAGTTTCATCTAGTGTTGGGCTAGACGCTATATTTCTACTACTTTGTCAACAGGTCCCTCTCCTCCCCTAAACGCTCTTACCCTCAACATAGACCCCCCAAGTTCGAAACTTCGACTCAATTCTATCACACCATGCGGTCCACGCCGTCCGCGAACCTGTCGAACAGCGCCAGATCGACCGCCCCGCCCATGGCCTCGTACCCGGCCGGGTTCAGGTGCAGGTAGTCGCCGCTGTTGTACGCGTCGGCGAGCCGGTCGGGCCGCGACGCGTTGCGCACGAGCGCGTCGAAGTCGACGACGGCGTCGAAGCGGCCGCTGTCCCGGATCCACGCGTTAACGCGCTGCCGCGTCCGCTCCCGTGCGGGGTCCGAGTACGGCTGCAGCCCGGGGGCGCCGCCGCTGAAGGGCGTGATGGTGGCGCCGAAGACGGGGAGGCGGGCGGCGTGGCACCGGGTTACGATTTGGTCGTACGCGGCGAGGAGGCGGGTGCCGAGGTCCTGTTGCGTGGCGGGGTCGACGGGGGCGGCGCCGATGTCGTTGACGCCTTCGAAGAGGAGGACGTAGCGCACGCCCGGTTGGGCGAGGACGTCGCGGTCGAGGCGGGAGAGGGCGTTGGGGCCGAGGCCGTCTTGGAGCACGCGGTTGCCGCCGGCGGCTTGGTTGAGGATGGCGATTTGGTTGTTGTGAGCGGGGTGGGGGCGGGAGTTGAGGCGGGCTTGGAGTCGGTCCGGCCAGCGGTCGTTTTGGTTCGTGGTGCTGCCGCGGCCGTCGGTGATGCTGTCGCCGACGATGGCGAGGGCGCTGGTTTGCGAGCGCGGGAGCCAGGCTTCGAGGGCGGAGATGAAGTACCAGTGGTCCGCTCTGCTGCTGCTCGGGGCAGATTCGGCAGTGACAACGTCGGCGGCGCTCACGACGTTGCCGGGCGCGAAGTACGACGTCGTCCGGCTGCCCGGGTGCGACGTGATGAGGTTCGTCGTCTGGCCCGCCGCGAGGTACAGCGAGATGCTGACGACGGATCCCGGCTCCACGGGGAACTCGATCGGGTCCGTGACCGCGAGGGCGCCCATGGGGATCGTGTAGTTGGCGCTGCCGCCGGAGAAGGTCAGTGGCTGGACCGTGGCCGCGTCGATGGCCGACAGGCCCGTCGAGCCGTTGCGGTTGGCTGGCAACGCGATGGTCGCCGCCGTGATTGGCAGGTCGCTGCCGCCAAAGGCGTTGGAGAGGCGGAGCCGGATGGTTTCGGCGCTCAGGGCGACTTTGACGGTCTGGCGGATCGTGGCGTTTTGGAAGACTACGCCGCTTGCGTTCTGGGAAGGGCGGTGTCAGTTGTCGATGTTAAGTATCGGGAGAATCCCCTGCTTCTCTGTCTTCTATTTTTCAATCCCACTCACATATGGCGCTGGCGGCAAGTTGGCCGGCTCAGTGAGCTGTGGCATCGTGGCCCATATCCCCGTCCAATGCTTATTGTCATGATTGCCATTACCGTCGGGGGCGGCAAGTGCCACAACGCTGTTGAGAAGCAGCGCCAGGAGGAGCGTGGAGCATCTTGAGATATGCATTATGATCAACCGTTGGCGAGCGCCTACAGTTACAGTGTCGAGCAACAAACTTGCACGAACCAGATCAAGGCAATCGAGGCATTGAGCGCAATCACATCTTCATATATTAACAATTCCTATTTATCTCACCGCTGTTATATCTTTGGTCAATTTCCCCTCACGAGCCGGCCATCTGCAGGAACCGGCTCGGAGACAGGATGTTGGTATCCATCCTCACTTACGCCTGCTAAACATTGGACCATTGCGGGTGATGTTCCACCGAGTATTTGGCATAAGCTGGGGTATAGTGGCCCCCCTGCCCCTGCTCCCCCCAAGTTGGGGTAAAATTGGGGAAGTGCCCAGCGCCGTTCCAATGCTCATGCCAGGAATGCCCTGGTCAAACTTCCAAACTTTTGCTGGTGCTGGGCGATCGGTCTTGCCTATTAGCCTAAATGGCGGCAGGACTGTTTTCCATCAGTCTGCTTCGTGAACCGCATCCTGAGAATCGGAAGCGACGGGGAAATTAGCATCCATCCATGGTGCGCTAGAGTTGGGGATTGCAGTTGGAGAAAAGGGTACCACACGATGTGTTGTTGCTTTTCTTTTCAGCTCTGATCTCTCAGTCTTGGGTTCGTGTCCGTGGAAGGATCGTCTCCATGGTGTGCTTTCTTTTCCGGCTGCTGCCAGATCGGGGAGATATGCCTGGTCTGCAGCAGGTAGTCCACTGTGGAGAAATTGCGCACCCAGTCGATCACTATCGTCGCAGTCGTACAATCTACGTCAAAAAGGCCAAGATCTTGTGAAGGGGTTAAGACAAGTCAACATGGGCCAGGTCGTTATACTGGGTACGCCTTCTAGATGAAGTTTATTTTCTTTTGTCAAACGTCAAACGTTGTATTAGTTACACCTCCCGAATTAGAAGAAGCCACCCTTGCTGGTCATTCCCGACCCTGTAACGTCACCCAAGACCGTCCCGATTCTTGGGTAAGAAGCCAAGTTGGCTAAGATGGGAATGCCCAAAACAAGTAAAACAACAACACGAGGACCAACAAAGAAAACATCAATGAATTAACTCCGTACATGCCCCATCTTTCCAATTACAAAAGAGGCTGGTATCTCTATTCAAGCAACTCCTTCCCATGCGTTGCTTTTCTGTCGTTGGTTGGGGTATTCTTCATACACATTATCGTACATCATATTCGTTCCAGGCGGGTTCGGCCGGCATGTCATAGAACATGGCGCCGGCGCCGCAAATGCTTTCGTCGAAGCGGTCTTGTCTTTCGTCCGAGGGTGTGACCAGGACCCAGGATCCATCTGTTGCCTGGCTTCGCGCCGGCTTGGTTGCATACATGCTGTCGCTCAGGTCGGCAGCAGCGACGGCGGTCGCGGCAAAGGGATAACTGCCCGGGCTATATGGGCCGGTGCGCCAGTGGGGGACGTTGGGATACTGTTCGTGGCCGCCTTGCTCGTTGTCAAAGACCTTCAACGTCTCGCTCGTCAAGGAGAACTTGGTAGGGTCTTGCGGCTGCATAAGAGCATAGCGAGCAATGTCCGGGCGGGTACTACGGGGAGTGCGGTTGGAGTTGCTTGTGCGGCCAGAGCTGGAGCGGTCCCTCGGGTCACTGTGGGGTGGGCCGCCGTCTCTTTGACCGGACAAGACCATGCTCTCAAGCTCTTGGGTGAGGCCGTCTCTGGGCTCGTTGGACGAGCCGGCGGTTAGCCCGGATGGAATGTTTTCTGGGACGAATTGAGGAGGGCGGTGCTGTGTATATTGGTCCTCCTGGACGGTGTACCGAGAGCTTCGAGTCGAAGACTTCCTTTTGGAAAATGTGTTGCTACCGGGCATGTCGAGCTATCCGAAGATGGGGTGTGGGATGTGAGGGTATTGGTGGTTGGCAGTGTTGGGTGTTGAGAGTGAGTGAGGTTGTCTCAGAGGGAGTGAGCACGCTGTGTGTAAGTCGCAGGTGCAGAAAAGGCGTTGTGATTCGAGGAGTTCCGAGCTGTTACACGAAGAGCGGCTGGCGGCAGGGGATCTCTAAAACGGCTTGCGACAGACTTGATGGCGCCGAAGAAGGTAAGTATTCTGGATGCGGCGGGCAGCTAGGGCTTTTTATATCATGACGAGTGCATACATTGACCTCGACCTTCGTAGGACTTCCCATGCCAGTTAAGCTGTCAATCGAGGAACCAGCTCCCCTCTTGTTTTCTTTTTTGACCAAATACGAGGCGAGCCGGGTAGCTCGAAAAACGTCCTGGACGGCCTCTAGCTCGAGTTCAACAGTCGGTATACCGACTAGGAACATCAAGGTCGCACCAGCCTTCACAACCCAACCCTGACCAAAGTCCTACCTCCTTATTCCAGACCGGCGGCGATTCTGATTTGACGTTCGCCTCACTACCTACGCAGGCGACTTGCGTTATTTTTTCAGATCCTGCCTGGGTAGCTCTGGGCCTGCATCCGGAATCTCCCCGCACTGAACGGCTGACCATGTTTTTACTGGGAGGTATAAATCCTGGAAGCCATATGATAAAATAACATGCGTGGGGTACCTGAGCATGTAGCTGCGGGTATTTACTCTTCTGGGTCAAGTACACACACATAGGAGTCCTCGTACGTACGCCCCTTGAAGGAGAACGAAGATGGTTGGTTGACTTTACTTTACAGTACATAAGCTTGTCGTCATATTATTTTTTATCTCGACTAGACTGATACCCACGCAGGATTTGCCTGCGGCATCTGTAAATGTAATCTCCCCAAAGGTCATCTGTCTCAGATCACACCTACCCAACCTACATGTACATATACGACGCGCTAACTCCAGGTCGAGGACCTCAAACAGCTTTGCCAAAAATAACAATTTGGCCAATTCGGGCCTTGATCAGTCCTGGATGTCTAGCCTTCCAGGAATTCACTTGTCGGGAAAGGGCGTAATGTTTCAATGAGACATGGCAAGCCGCGTTTCCTGGAAAGAGCTGTCTAGCGCGCTTAGTCTCTCGGCTCTTCCAAGGAATTTTAGGTGTCCCGGCATTTCATGATACCAGAAGATAGTCAACGACAAAAGTTCTATGCAGAACCGGGCCCGGGTGCCTAACGTGACAATGTTACATTGATACTCAACATGAGGAGGACGATGCACAGCACTAGCAGTTGCAAAAATACCCTGTGCCATTGAAGAAACTTCATGGTTGACCCGGACAGAACCCGGATGTTGTCCTAGATCTAATCGATGACAAAATGATTGGATGGTGCCGCCCGCCAGGGGGGGGGGGTACCCAGATGCTCCAGGTCGAACGCAGCCATTTACATCAAATATACCTTGCGTGCAGCATAAGTCGATTAATGCTTGCTCGCCCAGCAGTCAGTCGGTCATGATTGACTTTCCCGGCATGCCGCGTATGTCGGCGCGCCTAGCAAGGGTTTGACTACGCCATTGCTGGTCACAAGAGGACTTGCAGATTTTTTGTCAGGTCATGTCGGCGCGCTCCACCAGCGCATGGCATTCAGGAGGCGTCGATCTTGTCGTTGTTGGTTGTTTTTGCTTGCGCTTACGGGGGAGACAAGCTGTTTGGGGCTTTCAACATCATGGCTGCTGCTGCAGTTGCTGCACGTAGGGATTGCAGCGATTAGATTGCCAGAGTGAGACCTCTTTCGGCCCCAGTCTGTGCCGTAAAATCGTCATCAATGGACCGACATATCTTGGATAATTTCGCCCGACAACTACTGGACAATCTGATCGGCAGTGAGATTGTGCCATCAATCTTCACATGTTACGTAAAACCACCAGTCTACGTTCTCCTAGGTTCGTGTTTGTCAAAATGTTTCAGACCTCGCTCGCTCGTAAAATCGAGAAAGATGTTTCAGGCACTAGAATTGATACCGATCATTGGGCCCGGCGGTTAGCAATCAAATCAATGCAGGTAAAACCGATAGCTGGATAGTTGATTGGATCGGCCCTGGGTCACTCCCTGTCGCTTTCTAGACGGCCCTTCCCTACAGCCCTACCGCTGACAGGGAGTACGCGGACTCCAGTCACTAACTAGGAGATTTCTGCTTCTTTCCCGGTCCTTTTTCCTTCTTTTTCCTTAGGTTTCCTTGGTGATTTCTGGTTTCGGCCTTTTTCCTTTCAATCGTCATCGGATGCACCCGATGCAGTAGCTCCCAAGCAAGTAGGTCCTTATGTACCTGTCAAGGCAGTAGTAACACAAGTCGTGTAATACCCAGTCTGCTAGGGTATTGCTTAGGTACTTACCTAAGGTGCTTACAGCTTACAGGAATCGCTTTGGAATCATTTCGGATTGGAAGAGCGAGCTGTTCTGTTTCACAGTTGACCGGCCTTTCTGCGGTTCTCCATTTCCAACCCACGCACCTGCATGATGTTCAAACAGTATTACGGACCTCGAAATTCAGTTTAATTCTGGAAGAACCCAGGTACTTCCCTTCGAGCTATCGCTATCGGGCAATGCGTGCAGCTCAGAGCATCTGCTGAGAAAGCCTTACATTGGATTTCCAGGCTGCCAGGTTCCAACTACCCTAGCTTGCATAGGCCCATGTACCGTCATGTGTGAGTGCCAAAGCCTGGTCTCGGCTTTTCCCCTGCCAGCCTGGGAAGGCATCGAATCGTCGAATTGGATAACCTCCGCCAGGTCAAGCGAGTTGTTGACATTAGCATGTTACAGGGTGGAGGGGGCTTGGGCAGATGACTGAACGATTTCCCTCCCCAAAGCATCACAGCAGCAAACATGTCCTGATTTTCCCACTGGTCTGCTTGGTAAGGAGTTGACCTGTCATTTTTATGTGCCCGAACTGCAGCGGGGATGCTACCACCATCATTGAAATTGAAGACAAAACACCGACATTACCATGGGGAGGCAGGCAATTTCCAACCAGCAGCCAATACACAAATGAATTGACTGCGTTCATACGCCCAATATGGCAGTGCTCCTGTCTCCTTTCTGCCCACCACACCACCAACTGGGTGCCGATGAAGCACACAGTACATCTCCCACGTGGGTAAATCGGGCAGTGCAAAGAAACAAGCGGTATGTCATAACCCTGTGCCTGACCTCGATGTTGCCACAGCTGCTAACATGTCTTGCGCTCCCCAGAAATTCCACAGCATAAGCGGCTTGGTCTGCAGCCATGACAAAGCATTGCCACTCTCGCAACTGGATATGTAGGTTGATGAAAACCTTTTTGGCTCCTTGAGTACATGTTGCGGCCAAACAGGCTGGCAAACCTACCTAGTTACAAGCGCCCGTCTTCACGCAGGTACTCTTCGCAGGTCTCATACAAGCTGCTGCGGTTGTGGCTGGCATCCATGGATGTTTGATGACTGCATACGCCATTTCCGAATCCACTTGCGACTACATTGCCTGCATCCTTGTTCCTTTCTCGTTCGGCCGTAATTCCAGACCTCTCACATGACGATATACAGGGTCGTCGTCCAGATCAACAGCTATGGGGGTGCCTTGGCCAGCTGTTTGTTCACCACCTATCTTCACCGCTACACAAGCAACCTGGAAGACAGAAACGACACAACTCCATCAATGAGGTACCATTCTCCTTGAAGATCCAGGTCTCCCCCTTCTGTGCTCATTATATCGGGCACAAAGATCGGCAAGGCTGCCACCCTCCACCATGGCTATGTTTCGAGCTTAATCAGTTCTTTGATGCTCGTGGATCTGGTTGAATGCAAGTCTTCGGGCTCATTATGTGACCGCCGGAAGAACCGGCTTTTTCTTTTCTGTTTTCTGCCAATCTCTAGCGAAAATCAAATGAGGTTTTTCCAGAAAAGGGGCAGGCTACACCAAAGAAATTCAAAATAGCTCTCTCTTTCTTGTGAGGCTCTGCGAGACAACAAGACGAGAAGGGAGGGGGACTACGCAAAGTACGCACATGAGTATGAGAGCGCACCGCTCTTGTCACCGCATTCTTTTACTTCCCCAACGGTGTTAGTCTTCTCACCCAACCCAAAATTTTTGAGATTCTGTTAAGCATTTCTTTTCTGCGGCTCCTTATTGTCGGAACCATTGAACGAAGCTAACCTAATAACAACACCCTGCAGCTGTCATTCGTAATTGGTAAACGACCTCATATTGCTATGAAGAGTCTCCTTGGCATATTGACTTGCACCACAATATGAAAGCTCACAGCCAACAATCTCAGTTCCGCGCTTGCTTTCCGTGAACTTGTTACGCACCCAGATTGTCTCGTCCCTTTATTCTAGCTACTCCATGAGAGTTTCCTCGAGTGGAAATGCCATAGCTAATATTATCGCCCACACGATCTACCTTCATTGGCCACCCGGGAGTCAGTACCTTAGCCATTCGCCTCCTTCGTCTATGTGGTAAGCTTCTTACCGGTCTGGATGGAGGCTGGCACATGGCTTGTTTTGGGGGTACTGGTGTGTGACTACCCACATGTTGTTTTCTTAACGGTCAGTGAAAGATCGACGAATCGAGCGATATGGAATAAATATCGATCAAATGCAGACACTACGCGACCCTGTTGATGTATTCTGCAGTTTGGTCTCCGCCTCGGGGAGCAGAAACAGTGGAAACATCTGCTGGTACCGCATTGGTACTCGAGTGAGTGTCTAATGTAGATGGCTACGAGATGTCTATGTCTTGCTGACCCAGTGGGGAACAGGCATAGGCTACGACCACATTATTCGAAGGCGCAATAAAACGAAGGTATAAGGCATTATTCCCAACCAACCGCCTCATTGGCCGCCTAGTAGGATGGCCAGGATACGTGCAGCACCCATCCTTGCAGGTGCCACGTCAGAACCAAACAAGGAAATGTTCTGGAAAAAGATGCCAAGGCTTAGTATGCATATACACGGCAGGGAATGTCTTATCCTTTCCCCAAGCAAACATCTGCTTCCTCAGCTATTCAAGGGTCGTAGTGCTGTCTCTACCGCGTCACCATATCGCTTCCGTGACCACTACTGTAGCCACAGTTTCAGGTCGACGTATGGTACATCACGGGCGACTGGATGAGGCAGCGGAGGTGCCGTGTGTGTGCCCTTTTAGTCCGACCCTTGGACAGCTCATATCATGACCTCGTTCTCATTCTGGCTCACCCCGACCGAACAATACCTCCAAAGCAGCTTACACCGGGTCGTGGCGTGGCGCGGCCGGCCGTCGATCACTCACCGATGCATACCCCATCCCATCCCAGCTGATTGCGCCCAGTTTCACGACGGGTTTCCACCCCCGCTCGGGACATGCATACATGGTTGGTAAAAGTCGGTGCAAAAGGGTTCGTCCGCTACGATCTTGAGCGGGCTTTGCATGCATTTGCCAAATCTACGTATGTTGCTTTTTTGTTCGTTTCAGCTGGGACAGACCACCACATCATCGGTACGTAGTCTCCGACGGATCGTTAACTCCGCGCCCAGTTCTGCATTGCTAGACTGTCGGTGTACCGTAAAGCTACACAAGGCGGTGGGGATATGTTACACAGGTAGAAGAAGGATGATCACCTCCAACCGCATGCAGGTACACTACACCACACCATACGACAACCAGAAAATCTGGCTCGCGCACACATACATGTCTTATGCGATCGACGACTCGGTTACATTCACCCACATGTTCTCCTCAACCCACACGGCGTAGCTCTTACTATCCCATGGCTTGGAGGGGTTGGCCAGCTGAAAGTCGAAGGCACGAAGTAACTGAAGGACACACCATTAGCGCGGGAACCCCCTGAACCGGTCAAGAAACCTGGGACGACCGAATACGCCAACAAACACACTCACCTCGAAATAGACTTTGTTGAGCTCCATGTAGGCGATGGGCTTTCCAGCACACATAGTTCGGCCGTAGCCGAAGACTAGCTCAGTCAAGTTCTCCAGCTTGGTACGCGTGGCCTCGTCGACCTCCTCAAAGCGTTCAGGCCGGAAGAGGTCTGCGTCCTCGCCAAAGAGGGCCTTGGAACGGGTCAAGGCCGCCGCGTTCATGCCGACGGCCGTGCCTGCGGGGATGAACTTGCCGTGGAGCCAGTCGCCGCCCGCGGGTACCACCTTGGGGTAGAGCCCCGGGGCGGGGGCGCGGATGCGGAGGCCCTCGTAGATGACGGCTTGGAGGTAGGAGATCTTCTTGGCCTCCTCGAACTTGATCGGGCTCGACGCCCGCCCTTCGTCGACCGCTTGCCGGATTATCTGCTTCAGCTTGTTGTAGATGCGCGGGCTTGACATGAGGTGGAGCATGGTGCTTCGGACGACGGAGGCGGTCGTGTCGCTGCCGGCGATGACCATGAAGAGGCCTTCGGTCTCGCACTCTTTCTGGGTTAGGCCGTGGGCCATGAAGGCGCCCTGTTCAGATCCTTGTCAGACACGTACACAGCATTGCGAAGTGGTGATCAGGGGGTGCGTACCAGCATATCTTTTTGGCGTTTTGAGTCGGGACGGAAACGCTCCCCTACGATTTTCTCTGCTACTCTTCAAGGGAGAAAACATACCGGTAAGTTGTTGCTCATCGATGTTAGGTAGGTTCCCTTGGGTCATTACTCACGCCATTACTTTTCCCATACCGGCTTTGTCTGTTGTCCTAGGTCCAAACCACCGGAGGAACCAGTTTGAATACAAAACGTTCCGTATCCAAGGCACGTCGAGTGTCACGGCCACTATGGACCAATTCTCCCTCACGCTGCGCAGGAAGTCGTGTAAGTCTTCGTCGGCCTTCAGGTAGCCAAACTCTTGGCCGAAGCCGGCACGGGTGATGACATCCATGGTGAAGAAGCTGATGATCTTGGAAAAGTCGAGCAGGCGGCTCGGCTCTTGCGCCCCAATCTCCTTGCTGAGGTACTTTGTCCGAATCAGTGCGACCAGCTCCCGGACGTGGTCGTCCACGCCGCCCTCCAGCGCCGTCGTGTCGCGGCCCGAGTAGGCCGAGGCCGTCTTGGCTTTTTGCTTGTCGTGCGCGGCGAGGTCCAGGGTCGTGAACATGGTGTCTTCGTAGGGATTAAATCGGGATCCCATATACCTAATCCCAACCAAGCATTAATGAATATGTCCTCTCCAATGTTCTTTTTCCTCGTTCTCTTTCCCTCCTTCTTTCATCTATCTTCACACAAACAGTTCTTGGCAAGGGTCACTCATACCAGGAGTCTTTGCCGTAGGGGCTCCGGACCCCGGACACCTTGCGGATGATTTCCGGGTCGTCGGTGCTGATCTCGTTGGGGCCGACGCGCACCAGGGGCCCGTACTGCCGGGGCAGGTCGCGGTAGATGTGCCACTGCCGCGTGCTGCGGGTCACCTTGGCGAGCCAGAGGTAGGAAAACGAGGCGAGGAACGGGCCGGGGATGTGACGCAGGCGGCGCCATGTCACGACGGCTTGTATGCCGTAGCACAGCACCAAGGCCGCGACGCCGACGAGAATCACGCCCGTTCGGCTGAGGTCGAGGTCAAGGAGGGCCATGTTTTCTGTGGTGTTCGGTCGGGATATAGAAAGAAAGCTGACTGCTCTCATAGGAAGGACGGCGATCGGCTTGAAAACCTGGATATGCCTTAGTTAAACGGAAAAAGTTGTTGGAGTGGTTGATTGACTCGACAGAAGCAGCAATCCGCGATCTAGCAATGTGCGCCCAGAGCACCGGCGGGAAACTCGGTTACACGATGCATGAAAGCCGTTGGAGAAAATGCAGATGCAGGTGTGATGGGCCAAAAAGCCCTCCAATCATCTTACATTTTCCACCTCACTCCTGCATCCTGCACGCTGGAAGGCAAAAAGCAGTAACGAATCAGCGAGATGATGTGTCGTCAATGCACAGAAATATCCCTGCTGGCATCGGTTAGTCGGTGCTCGACATAAGTAGTCGAGTCGTCCCAAGATCTCTCTCGTTGAGCTTCGTGCGGGGTTGCACACGATGGGTGCAGCTTTACCAGATAATGAATGGCTGGCACATCACAGATCTACGGTTTCTCATATGCAATTTTGATCACATTATCACAACCCCATGCAAGAGGAAAGTAGGATAAGGCACCTACGGGCATTCATCGATCACCAATATGAATGAGGTCACAGTCACTTTGGGGCAAGGGGTTTGTAGTATCTGATTTCATTCATCTCATGAAAGCAAGCAAGCATCATTCTAGCTTGTTCATTCCTTAAAGCTTCCAAGGCTCATTGCCTCTAAGCTTCCATGTCTTCATTGTCTGCATTTCACCGCCTCGTTGGTGCAAATAAAGCTTCGCAATGCTCTTGTCGTTCTCGTTCGCCTCGAAACCCGCCTCGGGATGTATGTACAGATTGTACCGCGGCGTCTGCGGTAGGCGGGTTGGCGCTAATAGTACAGGATTGACGCCACCAGAGTACCAGAACAGTGTTCCGGAAGAGTGTACCAGAAGAGTTCAACCGTGAGAGTGCGCCCGAAGAGTGTGCCCTGCGATGCTCGATCTTACTCGCATGGGTCTTGGCCGTAGCGGAATTGAATCTGGTTCCAGCCCTGTACTCCTTGCTAGGGAGCAAAGGATCCCGGTCCCTGAGTCCGAAGTCGATGAAGAGCCTGGTACGCGTTCTCGCTTTGGCACCGCGTGGACGAGAAGTGGAATTCAACCACACGCCAGTTACCCTGATCGTGCGTGGTGAAGGCGGTGTCTGCCTCGTAGAAGAAGTCGGCCTTAAAGAAGGCATCCATTTCATTGAGGGTGACAATCGAAGGAGGGCCGGCGACGACGACGACGCGAGAACGGATATCGTTGGGATCCATCGGTGCCGAACGGATATTGTTGTAGACAGCGTTCGGGCTGTACATGTTACCATCGTTATCGGTAACGGTGAAGCGGCCGGCGCGAATCTCCTCGAACAACCAGTTCACACCACAGCGCTGGAAAAAGACGAGCTTTGCGGCACAGTGGTAGGGGTTCTGCTGATCCGGAGCGTTGATGTACAAGGCCCAGATCTTGCTGCCACAGCGACGAATGTTCTTCAGGAGCATATGAGGCGTGCATGTGGGAGGGAGGCCTCTAATAAACACGCTGCAGTTGTCTTGATCCTGAACATTGGCCGATCTGTTCTGGTGCGAGCGCGAACCGCGGTAGTTGTCCGAAAAGTTGAAGTTCGGATCGTAAAGCATGACACCGCCTGCCTGCTGGCCCTCGCCATTCGCCTGCACAGCGGCTCTGGGAGGCGGATAGGCAGCTCGGTCAACGTTCCGATGCTGGCGGACATTGTTGTTGTGCTGCAGTTGTTGGTAGTATCCGCTGGCCGGCTGGGGTGTCTGGGTGAAGCCTTGCACCTGACGAGGGGTTTGACGGCCGAATCGCGTCTGGTGAGAATGGTGCTGGCCGAAGTTGTTCATGGGTTCGGGAGCTCCGCCCATGACGTTGTTGTAGCCCTGCTGAGAGGGCTGCCCAGCATAGCTGTTCGATCCATGACGCTGGCCAGTAAAGCCGACGGTGTTCTGGTTCTGGCCAGTGAAACCCTGCTGCTGGCCACTGAAGCCCTGGTACTGACCACTGAAGCCTTGCTTCTGGCTATTGAAGCCCTGCTGCTGGCCAGCGAAGCCTTGATGCTGCCCATTATAGCCCTGTTGATGACCAGTGTAGCCCTGGTGGTGCTGAACAGTGAAGCCTTGATTCTGACCAGTAAATCCAGGCGGGGGGCGAAGGCCAGGCGGGGGGCGGAGGCCAGGCGGGGGGCGGTGGGCGACAACATTGCTAGCAGGAGAAGGACGAGCCGGTAGCATGTTGTTGTTGTTGACGGGGGGTCGAGCCGGCAACATGTTGGTCGGGGCCTGAACGTGGTGGCCGGCATGGTTGTTGCGCTGGCCGACGTGCTGCTGGCCTGCGCTGCTGCTAGTGACGGAGGCGTCGTCCTGTTCAGGCTGGCTGCTCTGGCCACGCCAGATGCCTGGGTGGAAGGCCAGGTCCTCCTCCTGGCTTTGTTGGCTGGAGGGAGTTTGGTTACGCGAAGACATCTTGAATGATTGATGAATGTGAAAAGATGTTTTCGGGTAGTGAAAAGATAACTTCAAGGAGGGGAATGCTTAGGGTTATCTTGTAAAAAGTTGTTGGTTGTGAGAAGGTGATGCCTTTAGAGGATGCAAAGTTCGCCTAAAAAGGTGTCAAAGATGCATTGAATGGAAGGTTGAATGTTCCAGACAGAGGATGCAAAGTTCGCCTAGGAAGGTGTCAAAGATGCATTGAATGGAAGGTTGTATGTTCCAGGAAAAAATTCAGAAGTCAGATCCACGGTATCTCATATGCAGTTTTGATTATGGTACTATAATGCTATGCACGCGGAAAGTAAGATAAGGCAACTACGATCATTTGTCGATCACCAATATATGTTTGAGGTGTTGTTTATTTTTGGGGGGGGGTGAACTATCTGTATATCATGACTTTATATTTCATGATCCATTCCAACTTGTGAAGCAGGCGTATCGTTGCTTGATTACTGCCTTGCACACTCGTTTCTCATAATCCTGCCCTTGTACCCCAGTTGCCTCAACCTCCTCACTCGGTCGCAATTGCCTCAGAACTCGGGCTACTCGCATGGGTCGGGACCGTACTCAACCTGATCCTGGCGCCAGAGATCCGGGCTTCCCTAGAGTACGAATGGCTCTGGACCATGGGCGATCAGTTGGTCGAGAATCCTGTATCCATTCTCGCTCTGGCATCGTGCTGACGAGTCTTGAATGATTGAATGTGAAAGATGTCTTTAGGGAGTAGATTCAGAAGTCAGATCTACGGTATCTTATGCCATGTACACGGAAAGTAAGATTAGGCGCCTACAATCAATTATTGATCGCCAATATGAATGAGGTCACAGTTATTTTGGGGGAAGGATTTTATAGAATATGGTTTTATTTATCTCATAAAGCAAGTATTCTTCTAGCTCGCTCATTCCTTAAGCTTTCACATCTTCATAGCCATGCGTCACCGTTTGGTGACAAAAGAAAGCTTGGTAACCATTCCAGCGCCGGTGTCGCAAATCGCCGAGGGTGTATGTACAAAGGATACCACGGCGTCTGTGGTGGATGGAATTGGTGCTAATCATACAGAATCGTCTTCGTCTCAACGCAGGAGAATGTGCTCATCGTCTCTCTGCCTTACTCGCAAGGGTCAGGGCCGTACTGGACCTGGACCTGGCGCCAGAGTTCCGGAGTTCCCTAGACTCCGTAAGACGCTGGGCCATGCGAAATAAGGCGGTCGAGGAGCTGGTAGCCGTTCTCACTCTGACAACGGGCGGAAGAGAACTGGAACTGGATCTTGCGCCAGTTCGCATCTTCGTAGAGAGTGAAAGCGCAGTCAGCCTCGTAGAAGAAGTATCTCTTGAAGATCTCGTCGAGATTGTTGAGGGTGATGATCACAGCTGGACCAGAGACGATGAGGATCCGAGATCGAGGGTCGGTGGCAGCCAGCGGGCCGGACTTGATGTTGTTATAGACGGCATTGGGTGCATAGACATTGCTGCCAAAGGGCTCCTCTACGTGGAAGACGAATGCACCGTCCCGGATCTGACCAAAAAGCCACTCAACGCCGCAGCGCTGGAAAAACACGAGCTTCGCAGCGCAGTTGTTCGGGTTGTTTGCATCAGGTGCATTGATATGCAAAGCAAAAACCTTAGTGCCGCAACCTCGAATGTGGCCCAACAGCATGTTGGGGGTGGTGGCGGGAGGCAGTCCCCGGATGAAGACGCTGCAGTTGTCTTCGTCACGAACGTTGGCCGAGAAATTGGCTCGGCTATCACGAGATCCTCGGTAATTATCCGAGAAGGTGAAATTCGGATCATACGCTTGAGGCGCATTGTTGGGGCCGTGGCCAGCCTGCAGCTGAGCTCTGGCGGGTGGGTAGGCGCTGCGAGGGTTCGTGGCGCGCGAGAAGGCTACATTGCCAGCGGGACGTTGAGCGACCATGTTATTGCTGGCGGGCTGTTGACCAGTGAAGCCAACGGGCTCCCGATCACGACGGCGACCACCAAAGCCGGGGGGAGGAGCAATCTGCTGGCCGGTGGCATTGCTCGGACCAGGACCACCAAACCCGGGGGGAGGAGCAAGTTGCTGGCCGGTGGCATTGCTCGGACCAGAGTACTGCTGCCAACCGTTGTTGGCGGGAATGGGACCCTGCTGGTTCATGAAGCCACTCTGGGGACGTTGGCTGGCGATGTTGTTGCGACCCCAGTGCTGACTTGTGAGGTCGGGCGGAGGGCGGTTGGCGGCGACGTTGGTAGCCCCGAAATGGTGACCGGCGGCGCTGTTCATGTTGACCTGAGGGCGAGCGGGCAACATGTTGCTCATCTGAGGACGAGCCGGCAAGGTGTTGTTGTTATGCTGGGTCTGGTAGCCCATGCTGTTGGCGCGTTGGCTGCCCTGGTTCTGGTTGCCCTGGTCCTGACCTGAGCTACTGGCGACGGAGGCATCATCGGGGCCAGCAGGATTCATCTGGTTCTGCCAGATGTTGGGGTGGAAGGAAAGGTCCTCGTCGGAGCTCTGCTCGCGAGAGGGACCCTGGTTGTGTGTTGACATCTTGAATAATTGACTAGGAAGATGACTTATGAAACTGAAATGTTTCAGTTAGGTGTTGTAAAGAGTTGTCGAGGGTGGGAAGACGATGCTCTTAGACGATGCAAAGTTCGCAAAGGATGTTGCGAAAAATGCAGTGGAGGGTTGTGTGCTCAAGGAAAAAAATCCAGAAGTCTGAGCTGGAAAGGAAGGGTGCCCTTTATAGGTGTTTTTTCTGGTGGAGGGACGTACTGATTGCATTCAATGCTTTACTGAATAACAACAGCTCCACCGAATAACAGCACTGAATGCCTTTACTTCTAGTTGATACAGGCTTGCTCGACTACTGTAATGCCTAAGCTACAGCTGCTACCTCAGGGGAGAGCTGGGGGACAATAGGTAACTGTAGGAAACGAGTAGCATTACAAACACCTTAGGTAGAGTAGCTGTTTACCTTTCTTACACATTTCCTTCACATTGTGGAAAGAAAAAGACGTACTCAGATTCCTTTCACACACAGCTCAGAATATGAATAGGGGCTCGGCCCAACAATCCAGCTGCGGGACGGACCGTGTCTTAGGGCAACCACTCGGGAGAACAATGACTGCCCGGACAATGAAACTGAATATTCCAAACGGGAAGCTTCTTGGTTTGTCCACAAGTAGTAATTATATGCTGCCCGTAATTGGAACATGAGATACTACGAAGTGGTGACTGTGTATGGCGGTGTACTGTTCAGCTGAATGCTACATTATATGGCCTCCTGAGAAACATGGCCCGCTAACGGCCCTATTGCTACAATTGATGGATGGTTCATAAAAGATATTTGTATGTGGAACTAAATTCATTGCTATTGTGAACGTGTATTGATACAGTGTAGACGTGGTCGACTTGAGCGCGTCTGTCCGGCTGTACGGGCAGAAACATGCCCTTAGGGAGCGCTTCCGGGTATTGCCTCCACGCCGTACTGCCTGAGTATGACTTCGTGAGTACCGTGTGTTTGCTTCCATATCTGATGCATCGAAAATGTGATTTTGGGCTCAGTTTGCCTCAGCAAGATTAGCTACAGCAGCTCGAGCCTGAGGGAAAATTGAGGAGGTAATAGTTAATCGGCCCCAAGATGTCGAATAATGCCATTTAGAAGCAAGTGGTCTTCGAAATAATGCCTGGGGAGAAGACGAGGTTTCCGTCTGAGTCCACAGCTCGCAATCTTGGAATAAGCACTCACTGCTTTGACAGGACCTGTCTCGGTAGGAGTTCAGGCTCGTGGCCATCGCCTCATTTAGTGTAGATGTCCCTGAAGCGAAAGGCGATGATGCCAGAGACAGATCTACCCATCAGACTGGATTTCCAATGTCTTTTATATGTGTAAGGTGGAAATATGCCACAAAGCAAGTTCATTAGCAATGCCCAGCCGTGTCTAATTCACGATGTTGATCTACTGATTGCGCCATGTTTGGTGGTTGAGGGTGTCTAGGTAAATGACGCGTAGAACGAAGCAAACGTGAGACGTGAGTGACTGTAAGACACACCGGCCTATCAATATACAGTAAATTAAAGTAAGCGAGTAGCTGGAGGGAGCATAGGTGTCTACCGTATGACGGTTATAGATGATTCACCAGCTGGATGTTCATATTGTATGTCAGGATCACTACTGTCATCCTACGCCGTATGTCATGGGACTACTCCAACCTGACGTAGTTACTGGCCGCTTGGTCGTGATCCTTTCAGTCTGGGATGCCAACGTGATTGCGCATTGGAGGCATCTTAGGCAGTAATCGCAATGATCTTGCCGCGTGATGGGCCAGTAGACGCTCTGGTTCATTTGTCACAGTGTCATGGCCGAGGAAGTTGTCACTTCTGATCACACAGACTCATCCATTTTCGCGTCCGACTGTAGCGTGTAGAGCTGTCTGAGAACGTTCATTTCCGACTCTGGGGGGTCTTTGATGGAGTGATTCTGATGTTGGGCCTCCGGTCTTCCACAAAAGGTCTTCTGATGGAAGGTCCATTTCGTGAATGTCGGAAAACCTGGAAGAGGTGACCGTCGTGAAGTCGATATTGGTTGAAGCCACTCGCCTGAACAAGAAGCGAAATGATGGAAATAAGTCAATTACCACCGCCTCACTGATCGACAATAATGCTACCAAATTCTCATCGATGTCACTAACCATCGAGTTTGGCAGATGTCCCCAGACAACAACGGATCGTCAAGAGACAAGTGGGACGACGCAGTTTCGTCCGATTTGCTTTGACTGACTTCGTACCTTATAAAATATGTATGTGCTGGGAGATTCTCTAATCTTTTTCATCCAGTGTGTTCTATTAAACCTTCTTGGTCGTCTGAATGATGTCGCTTTGGATCTTACTCGGATATTCAGTATCTACATCAATCGTTTTCAAGTAATCTACCGCTAACATTGATATATCATATTATTTCAATCAGTATTCGACCAAGTCGTACGTGGCACAGCGGGAGAGTCTGCAAGATAAGAGAAGGCCCAGCCGCGGCAGGGTTTCGGATGACGGGCAAGAGTTGACTTCCGTCTTGACTCGCGTGGCAGTTATAGACATGTACTCCAACATCTCGCTTCGGCTAGCAGTCATTGTCCAAATACTGGCTCTCGAGTGCTTTGGATGTCCATAGACATGAAAGCTCATTTGCATTACATCATCAAACGCTGAGGCGAGACATCTGTGGCTTTTCGAACGGTCGCCCGGCAAATGTCTGGGGACGAGAATGGGGTGATCATGCCATGCATGATATGTACTACGGACGAACCAAAGATGAGCAACATCACTGCAACAGAGGGACCGCTAACAGCATTCTCCATCCTGTCAAGCTTCTAGACTCCCGAGGCCGCCTGTTGTCGTTCAAACCAGGAGATTTGGCATTGAGAAGCTGTAGTAGGTTGCTTGTCGCCAAGAGAATGTAAACATCTCATGTGCGATCTGAGATCTGCTGAAACGTCAAGCTGTATGCCACCGAGCTTCATATCGATATCCCATCCCTGCCCCATAAACGAACCATTGGGGACATTTGGAAAGGAGAGCAGTACTGCATATATATACACAGTGTCTTGGCCAACTCCTCAGACCAGAAAGATCCGCAGAAGATCGAAAGTAAAATAATACAGTGCTATTACCTATATAATCAGCTCCCTCCCCTTGCGATTGGTGTTACTTTTGAATATCATGTCGACCAATAATCACCACCGCTTTGGACTGTTCTGCGTACAACTACTCCTGGCGACTTCTCTTGTGATCTCCCCCATCAGCGCAACCCCCATCTCCCCACCACCAGCCGGACTGGAGGACAGATCCCCACCATCCCAACAAGATCCCACCACCACCAAACGCACCACGGTCAGCGGCCACGGCGTCCTCCTCGGCGACGGCACCATCAGCGGCGGGGTGGGCGAGGTCGTGACATCGTCCGGCGGCCTGCAGACGGCCGACGAGATCAGCAGCGAGTCCATCATCGTCAACGGCAAGCCGCTCGAGCTGACGGGCGGCGGCCTCACGACCGTCGTCGATGGCCAGAACGGCGGATCGAGCCTCGGTGGAGTTAAGACGAACCCGGATGGCAGCACCTCGGTCGACATATCCGGCAGCGACGTCACGCGGGGTGGAGTTACAATCGTTGAATGAGTGCCTGCTCCAGGAGTTCTGGCGGCGGTGGCGGGCCGTGGTGAACCGGTCCAGGAGGCCGGGCAACAAGAAGAAGAAGGCGAAGAAGCGGCAGGAACTGGATGTGGAGTTGGAGAAGTTACCGTTGCTATAAATACACATACCCATCCGCCCCTTGAAGCTCAAGCTCATGTCCTTGCTTGTACACGTGGATAGTCAATGCGATTTGTAGCATTTCAGTGGCATACTCCATTCGTCTCGTCGCCAACTGCTAGCGAACGGATACGTGTCCTAGAAAGAGGTGAACTGATACATCGTTATAAAATCAGCCAGAAAAACTTGGTTGGACATTCGTCTAGGAATACCATCATCGTCGGCGGTCTACCCCCTTTCATTTCGCCGTCGTTTGCCTCTACCCCTATTCAGGTCCCTATCATCATTCCTACATCCAGGACTGGCCAAGGACTAATGTAACTGGTCAATCTGCCTACCTTCGCGCGAAGTATACACTTGCGAATTCTTGCGCCCACTGTGATGAAAATTCTTCAATTGACTGCGCCTTGTAGAAGGCGCCAAGGTCATCGTATGGTGTGATAATGAGGAGACGGCACTCGGTCAGCTCAAATCACTGCTACACAACGTTTGCAATGTCAATTGTCGCCAACCGATTCCCAGTAGCACGTCATAAACCCTGTATCTCCGCGAAGAAAAAATGATCGATCACGGCGTCTAATATCATCCAGAACGATGTAACGTATTTTAAGTGGCCATGTTTCGACATACAAGTAGGCGCCGGCGTTTATTGAAAGCGTCAAGATCTTGATCTCGAATCTCGGTACACAAAGGCTAGCGGTTCGTTAGTGGCCGGCGGGGAGGCGATGCAAGCGTCTCGCTCTCGGGGGGCTGCGGCTCAGCCACAGTACTGCCCGAGTGCCCCTCAAATGAGGGCCCAGTTTGCCTTGGAATGACAGGCGGGGTATCAGGTCCATAGCGACTCCCCAGCGCATGGTCGAGCTGAAAATCAATAATGATCATCGTCGGGACAAGGCATAGACCCCGACAACAGGTTCGCGCCGTCTCCTGCTTTTTTAAAAGTAACTGTCATGCAATGCAAAGGCGCAGAGGGAGAGAGAAAAGGCAACCCAACAACTCGGCTCAATGCAGCCAGCGGCTTCGTCTAGTGTGTACTTTATTTCTTAATATAGTTCTTGCCTCATTCCCAGTCGTCCCACGGCATCTAATATATTTCGTTCCCGGCTCTCCCGTTCTCTCGCGCGCGCGACGAATTACTTACCCATAACTCATCATCAATTGGCTCTGGGGGATTAGGACAAGACTAAGAACACCCACGCCTTGCTTACGTCCTCTCCCTTTCGCTCTCTTGGTCTTTGTCTCTGAACTCGCTCTCTCTGTCTGTCCGTCTCGCTCGCTTTCTCGCTCGCTGTCGCTAGGAAAACTAAAAACATTGAAACGATTGATTTCGGCCGAACGAACAAACTTTCGGGCAACATGGGGATCCGTGACATGCTAAAGAAGAAAGATCGGCTGGCTGAAGGTTATTCGGCCGATGCCGCAACCACCGTCAACAAGCTCGCGGCGCCAGAGTTTACCTTCATCCGAACCGACACCCACACCGAGGAGCGCATCTTCCCGCCCTCGACCCCCCAAGACGAGTACCTGACGGCCAAGGACTCCTTCCCCGCCGCGCCCGCCGCGACCAAACCCCGGCGCAGCCTCGACGTCTTCAAGAGCCGGTCGCGCGGCAACAGCGCATCGAGCGCGAACAACAACGACACCAGCAAGAACCATAAGGAGGCGACAGCCGCCGCGGCCGTGCCTCCCACGAGCCCCCTGCTCCCACAGAACCAACAACAATCGCAGACGTCGTTACGGCCCAAGGAGACGGTCGGGAGGCGGCTGTCGCACCGACTGCACATCGGGACGTCGTCGACGCCGCGCCGGACCAGCACGTCCGAGTTCGTGCCCGAGAACCTGCCGACCATCAACCTGCCGCCCGACGCCGCCGAGCCCGAGTGGGAGGCCCGCGCCACCGCCCTGGCCCACCAGACGGAGCAGGCCCGCAGCCGCTCGGGGTCGGTGACGCCCAGCCCGCTCGCCGAGAAGGCGAACCCGTACGAGCTGCCGCCGCTCGACATGGGCATCGACCGGGGGATCATCGACGGAATCACCGGCACGACCACATCGACGACGACAGCGGCGGCCGGCAACGAGCCGAGGCCCACCACCACCCGGAAGGTGTCGTCCCAGCAGATCGACGCCGACATCCAGGAGGCGATCCGGCTGCACGAGGACGGGCAGCTGGAGCAGTCTACGGTCAAGTTTGGCATTCTGGCGGATCCCAATGGGGCTAACAACCCCCTGAGTCAGGTGCTGTACGGGCTTGCATTAAGGTCAGTCTCTCCGGGAGGACACAGAACGGCCCCGCATCCGGTCATGATGGCAGTCGTAGTAGACGTGTGACCTCATTGGGCAATTGCCGGTGCTGTTGCTGTTGTTGTTGCCTACAGTACAAAGGCGCCTTATCTATCTATAATCATCTATTGGGGGGTGGCCCTATTATGCGCCGCCGGGGCCTGACAAATTGCTAACATGCTGTTTTTGGAATCACATCAGGCACGGCTGGGGATGCACGCCGGACCCTGAACGCGCCATCACCTTCCTGTCGGCGGCGGCTTCCAACGCCGCGCTGGTGGAGAACCTGGCGCTGCAGGCCGGCATGAAGAAAGGGGGCGCTGCCAAGGGCGAGCTCGTACTGGCCATCTTCGAGCTGGCCAACTGCTTCCGTCATGGATGGGGTATACCTAAGGATTCGGTCGCAGCGAAACAGGTGAGTGGGCATCGCAACCTCCTTGTTTGTTGGGATCTTCCCTTCCCTGGCAGCAGCAGCCTGAGCCTTGCTCTCGTAGCCGATGGGGATGGGCAGGATCTGCCGAGAGATGGGCTTCAGCTCGCTAACGCACGTTGGGTCGAAACCATCAGTATTACGAGACGGCCGCGAATCTTGGAGACACTGGTAAGTCCTGCAGGAAACGGAGGGATCATCGATCGACCTCTGATTACGAGTTCCTGGGTCGGCTGACGATGAGATTTGTCCGGATCTAGACGCCATGAACGAGGTTGCCTGGTGCTATGTCGAGGGCTTCGGCTGCAAGAAGGACAAGGTACGTTTGTGTTTGCGTTGGGCATGAAGTTACAGATCATCCATCCTCACCCAATCTCACACCACGCAAACATCCGGCGGATTGTCGAGTCAGAGTGACCAAGGCGAGATGTCATTCCTCGTCATTCGGGAAGTGCCCGGGGAGGCGTTCCAGTGGACGATGAGCCTCGATCCCACGGGTTCTGTGGCTTGGGGGACCATGCTATTCTTCGTATGGCCCCGGGGACCCGGGGAGGGAGGCTGAGCCTGTAGGCATCCAAGGATCGCGGTCCTTTGTTTACCCACGGCGACGTTGGGCATCAATAAGCCTCATGGGGTCGTCTCTCCCCTACCCTTACCCTGGTCATGATCCAAGAAAAGAAAATGTTCCAGATCCGCCGGCGCAAGCCATGATCTCCGATGTCATCACATGAGGCTTACGAAAGGCGTTGCTTTTTAGTATTCTGCCGCGAAGTACTACCGGCTAGCCGAGCAAAACGGTAACAAGACGCTAGGGAATACATGGTAAGTCGCAAAACGTTCTATTATTGTTGTTTCCCCCTTTCCCTTCTTAGAGGCGTTTCGTCATTGTCATTGGCGCGGCCCGAGGCCTGCAGAACGGCCGTCGCAGATGACACCTGCCAGAGGGCGTTGATAGGCTGTCAATTGGCCCAGCCCTTTTCTTGGCCTGTTCGCCTTATTTTCCCACCCCATCGTCCCTTTTGGGCCTGCTTGGGGTCTCTTGGGGGGTCTTGATCCTGGGGTCGTGTGTACCTTTCCCTTGTGGTTGGCCCTGCGGGCGAGTGCCCTATCATCAACCTGCCTAGGGCTATGATTGGTGGCCCGGCTACGCAAACAGCCCGGGACTTAGAGGGAAAGCCACCACCGCATTGTCTCCTTCCTCCCCCGGGTTATCTTGTCATCTCAATAGCCGGTGCCTATCTGCCTTGGAAGCACCTGCACACGCGCGAGATCTCGCATCTGACCACCCTCTCTCTTTTCCTTGTTCATCCCTTGGTTTAATGCCTCATATACGGTTTTTTGAGGCTGTGTTCCCGCTCATGATGTTTGCTTTCGTGTTGTTGTTACTGTTCGTGCCTTACTTACGAAATCCCGCAGGATATGGAAAGATAAATATAATCCTCCCGATGCCAATGGTGGCGGTGGTAAGAGCAAGAAAAAGTAAATCGCAGTCAGTCGGTCAGTCAGCGAGCAGGTTGGCGGGCGCTAGGTGGGTGGGATCTTACTTACGGTTTTGGAGACGGGGACACACTTTTTACTGTTTTGAATTGTAATAAAGGAATAATTCACGTCATGGGATTTCCCTTTTGATGCTTCTACTATTACTACTATTACTGCTTCTGCTTCTCTCAATACCACCACCACTACCAACCAACCAACCATTACCTCTCTCGAACTCCTGCAGTAGCATTCTGCGATGCCGGCATTCCTCGATTGGCTATGATGTGCGTGCCCGATATCTACCTATGCTTCAGGAGAGAGCATTCATTCATCGTGATCCAAGGCTGGCTACCGTAGGCTGCTGCGTAAGGGGGTTCGTAAGGGCTCATATCCGTCCCCATTCATTGGACATAAATGAACGAAGGAATTGATTTTGTGTTGGTCAGACGGACTGGATGGAATGTCACCTCACCTTACTACTACCATAGCCTACAGACGGGGAAACGAAGGCTGTCTGCCGAGAGGAGGGCTGTTGTTGCAACTGTAAGGTAAGCAGCAGCTGTATGGCATGCGCATGTATGTATGTATGTGTAGGTGCATGCATGCATGCCTATTTGCGGGGGGAGGAACGTAACATTTCTGGTATGGACCGGCATTGCTTCCTTCACTTCTCTTCTCACTCGCGCTCGCGGTCTGGCTCTTTTCAGTAAGTGGTGTCATTAATGCACAGGGGCAACAGGGGCACGCACTCACTCATACACATGCTTGCACACACTTTCACACAGAGAGTCGATGGTGGACTCGGGGTGGGTAGGTGGGTATCTCGGGCGCATTTCTTGCTTGTAGGACTCGAGAGAGTAGGTACTCGTATGGGTGTGGGTGCGGGTTTGGGTGCGAGGTCAATATATTGCTCTATGCAAGCTTACACACACACACACACACACACACATATATATACGATGGATTCCCGCCCATACTTATCGGGTTGTCGGTCGGTCAGCTTGAGCCGTAGGTAGGGAGTATCTAGTCAGCACAACGAACGTATCAAGTAATTAATTAATCAATGATCCCGTGACAAAACGTAAAAAGTGAGGAGGAGGAGTTCCATCCCGCCCCGTCGGGATTCGTGGAGACTTGCAGCTTGTTTTCTTCTAGAACAGGCGTCATGTCTTTGCTGTTTCTTTTTCTGCTCTCCTTCTCATCTATTTCCGACAGAGCTGGCTGTCCCCGTCTTAGAAGAAGAAGTGATGCCGGTAGCCGCATAGGTTAGTGAGTATTACGGTACCTATTCGTAGCTGACGAATGGGTTCTCTACTTTGACCTACTCTTGCTTGCACCTCAGTAACTCAAGCACCTGCGAGCGCCGAGTTTCCAGCTACTACGTTAACCCTAGGCGGGGATCCGATAGTCTATCGATAGGGCCGGTCTATTGTGTAACGGAAAAAAAAAAATGCATGCGTGTAATATGGGATGGTGACTGCGCGTTTTCGTGTAAGACTCCGGCGGAGGGGGTGGAGGGAGGGAGGAAGAAGAGGGCGTCGTCGTCCTTCATCCGGGTGACACCCGATTCGAAGAATGAAGTACGTGATAGTAGTAATAATAACGGAGTACGTAGTAGTAGTAGTAACAGAATGCGAAGTGCGCGTATCACCAACACTCGCACACAAAGATGGGATAGGCACGTTTCGGGGGAAGAAGCTCTTGCGGTAAGAGTCGGCAAGAATGGAAGCAGAGAAGTGAGGGAAATATTTAGAGTGCTGACACTGTCTTACAAGTTTCCTTCTTTTCTTTTTTCCCTTCTCCAAATATGCACTGCTGAGTAAATCCCCCATGTCGGCACTTCTTCCCATGGGGGGACGTTTCATATCGTTACCTCTGGGGGCCGAAGATGGATTTGCGTGCAGAGTGGCTGCGACGGCGTCATCTTTCTCGTCTCGTCTCTCTTGATCTCCAAGAAAGGGCTTCTTCTTTCTTCTTCAAGTACGACGTCAAGCCGCCTATCTACCTTCGTCCTCCCTGCACAAGATCGCACGCGAGAGAGAGGGGGGGGGGGGCGAGGCCTTGGCCTTGGCCGGGCGATGGTTAAGGGTTCTACGACGGGAGAGAGATCGCGGCGCACGGCAGCGGGCGGGCAGCACGACTCGGATCAGAAAAACGAGATGGCAGGGAAAGGTAGGTAGGTAACTATCAGTCCTATATTACCTGATTCCGCGGGATGTGGGAGGAAGCAGAGGGAACATTGCCTTGGTTCTTGCGCAAAGTCCCCCTCTCTTCTCTTCCATTCATCATGATCTCTCTCTCTCTCTGCAAGTAACATGCTAGATGTGGTTGCGCAGCTTTCCGTTAGTGCTCGTAGCACCACACAAATACATACTTACACAGCACGCATCGCATACGGAAACACACCCACGAAGCAGGCGCAGTGCGACGAGCAAGCAGGCAGGCAGGTTCTTTTTGCGCAGGGCTCGTCCCTCCCTTTCTCTCTCTCTCTCTCTCTCTCGTAAGACGTTGCTTTGCGTTAGCTCTTTCCACCAACCACCATACACAGATATGGGACAGATAGGACGAGAGACGGGCCATTGCTTGAGATGGACGATAAGATCCCGGTTTCTTTTTCCTCGGGGAGTTACGCCGCGCCGGGAAGAAACCAGAAACGACACGAGTTCGCTGAGACAATCTGCAGGGGCAAGGTAGCGAGCGAGAGGAAAGAAAACGTGAAGGACATGGGGAAAACATGCCATCTTCGACCTGTATGTCTGACAAGACGGCATCGCCTCTCGTTCCTCGCCCATCCATATTTTGGGTGGACCTTGCTTTCCGGTAGGACAGGGAACGCAATCTGTAAATACCTTAGGTAGATACAGTAGTAATCAATTGGAGCAGTTCGTTAGGTCGTTTGGTAGGTACTTTTCTGAAACGCGGCACGGATTGACACATAGCAAGCGCCTAGCGACGGGAAGCCGAAAAGTAGATACTGTAGACGAAGCATACGCGCTTGGTGGTTCGTTGGTCCCCAGAAAGGGCCCCACGGATCAGAGAAGTGCGAGGACGCACGAGAGCCAGTAGAAGCGTTATGTGTGCTATTTTCGGTGTAAGTGACGCTCGCTGGGACTTTGTCGGCATGGGCATGGCGGGGTAAAGAGGAGCAAAAATTGGCAGCGCAGGAGATCCGCGGCTGACAACTCCGTCCACTCCGCTTTTTTACATATCTCCCTCTTCTTTTCTTGCACAGTAGGTAGTCCTTCGTTCGTCTCGGCCCAGCCCGGCATAACTCGGTGTCAGTTTTTGATATCCGCAGTAAGTGTGCGATAGTGAGCGCGCTAGATATGGTACGGTATGGCATGTGGAAAGGATCCGATTACTGCTTGGCCCTTTGCCGTCTAAGCACCGTGAGAAAGAGGAGAGAGATAAGCAGAAGTAAAGGCCATTGATTCGTTCGCTTTTACGGGCTGCGTCGTCACGGACTGGTCAGGCTTATTTTTTTCCTTCCGGAAAACCAAGGAAATACGGCCTTTTCGAGGAATGGGAATGGGGGGTTCCAGGTCCAATGACGAGACGGAGCTGTAGGCACTGTAAGTCGCCGGTATTGGTTCGGCTTACTATCACGCTGCTGCTGCTGCTGTTGCGGCCTGCCTGCTCTGCCGGAGGAGGGTGAGATGAGAATCGAAGGAAGGAATGCATGCGCATGTATTGGAAGCAAAGCAAGTATAGAAGCCAACATGAAACACACACGAGGGGAGGGCAGACAGGCCATTTAATTAAACTTCGGAATGATGTCGACTCGTGAACGATATCTCTTGCTATATTTCGAGGTGCCATCAGGTTCTTGTCTGCGATATGACTTCACCGAGGCCCGTCGCCTGCATGTCCAGTCCCGGTCAAGTGGTAAGGAGGCAGATCAAAAAGCACTCTAGCCGTCGATCCCTTCTTTTGGTCACTTTTGGGGGAGGGGTGTGTTTGTCCTCGTGAACCCGCATCACACACACTCACTCACATCAACACCGAATGCCTCTTTTAGGATACTGCATCGTGATGCGATGTACCGAATCGGATGGGACAATATCGAGTCCTTTTTCGTGTCTTTCCTGAACAAGAAGATGGGAAGAGAGGGAGGAGGGGGGAAGATAGATAGAGAAACCCACGGTTCCCATCCAGCCGGTTACCACACCACCAACTACATGTCTTCCTTTCGCTCATGAGGCAACCCCAGAACCAGATAGCTTGGCACTTGGACTTGGCTGCAGCGTGCGCAGTGTATGCGAGCCCAAGGAACTCGCAGCGATTATTGTCCTGCTGGTGCATTCATTCCTTCCTATCTGCCTCACCCCACACACATCCATTCCAGCCTAACCTGGGGGAGGCACCACCTACACATACAGACACACTCACACAACCCATCAAATATCACAGCGCATGCAGTACACACCCTCTCTTACTTACTTGTTTTCCCCCATTGCCCCATCTACACACACACACACACACACACACACACACCCCTACCTCACTCGGTTGATATACAATCGTCAGCTAGAAGCTAATTAGAGGTTGCATGCCAGTGTCGGCTGTGCGTTCATTCCTCCCTTTTTGGGGGTCCAGAGCCGGGGAGCGTGATCAGTAAGAGCAAGAATAGGCAAGGACTTGGGCTAGCTAGTTGCCGCCGTGATGCTTATAGAACCAAACTCCGACAATCCAATAGTCGGCCACGATGCGGGAGTCTCCCGAAATATGCTGACTTCTATCTATCTATCTACCAACCCGTACATGGTTCCCTTACTTAGACCCAACATACTTATGTTACTATATCCGGCAAGTCTAATGATGGCAGACGGCAATGTACCTGGCAGAGTTGTAAACGGCGCTGTTGGAAGGATCTACTAATACTTACTTACCTACCTATAGCACGAACCGCATATCTCCCAGGGGCAGCAATACGGTACCTACGTAGATACCTATTGGGCCAACTAGCCATCAATCAGTAAAGTAAAACGAGGTTTCAACCAACCCCTCCGGACACGAGATCTCGTCACGCACGCAACCAAACCTCGTACCTACCCAAGGTAGTCACGGCGATGACATGCCCATCTCTATTGCCTTCAGCATTCAAGTCACGCCTCTTTCTTTCGCCCCCCACCCATCCATCCCTCCATCTATCTAGGCTTTCTCTCGCTCTCTCGAACCGTTTGACCGGCTACTGTATGTGAAGCAAAACATGTTGTTATTCTTTGCTTTTAATTCATTTTTCTTATTCTCGCCTATTGGTCTCTATACATGCCAATCACCGTCATCCGTATCCACCCAACCAAAAGAACCGCCTGGACTAGAATGGCTGACTGGGACCGTTCCACCACCACCACCACCACCATTAGGTCGCCCCCTGTACATGTATGTCTCAAGGCAAAAAGAAAGAAAGAAAAAAGTGTGGCATCACCGCGAGCATGTCTCATCACACATGGCGAACTAGGTAGGCAGCGAAAAGAAAAGAAAAAGAACTAGAACATGCGTGCGTAGGTCACCTTGCAACTCGTTACTTCCTTGGTTTGTGTCCTTCACCGGTTACCGTTTTGTTCTGCCCTTTGCCATATCGCAGCTTATGACCAGGATACCTCATATATATAATACCCATAGTCATAATCCGAAAAAGAAACCTCCCTAGGGCTGGCTTATAACCATGACCATGTTCATATTCTAGAACTCGAGTTACGTTACCCATACGAAAGACCCAAGAGACGGGAACCCTTCAACCGGGCAAGTTTCAAATATACAAAGCGGCTGGTTTACTTGCTTGCCTGCTTGCTGGGTTTCTATCTTGAGAGCATACATATATACATACATGCACGTAGTTAAACGCAAGATCCACCCCACAGGGAGAGACACAGGTAGGTGGTAGAGAACCAGCTGATAGGCCAAGCCATAAAGTTTTAATTATAGAGTTCCTTCCTGTGGGGAGGGGCGGCGGCCGCATACAAGTAGTGTAGTGTAGTGTATACACATTGATCCTTTTCGAAGGATTCGAGAGCTGCGACACATTACGAATTTAGTCGCAGTACCCCGACTTTTGCTAGTAGTAGTAGCAGTAGTACTAGTATAACGGGTTCAGATCACGATGGGAAATGGCGCGAAGGATCGTGTCTCGACGTAACCTGGGGTCATCTTCAAGACGATATAGAGTTCAATTATACAGTCACATGTGTGCACAGCATAGTAGCAAAAAATCAGGAAAGCGTGAGAATAATAGTATGTAGTCTTGGTTTTGAGAATAGAAGCTTCGTAGTTCGTTATCATTTGACAGGGTACTCGTTCTTTCACTTTGTGCTAGCCACAAGAAGATGGTTGTATATGAGGGAGGGGGAAAAAGGAGGGTTTGTTCGATCATGCGAACTTGATTTGATACAGGGCCTTTCAAATGTTCGCCATACTGTTGCGCTGATTGCGGTTGCTGTCGATATTTTGCTGCTGGCTGCTGGCTGCTTGCTTCGCTGCTGCTGCTGCTGCTGTGGCTCATTCTCGAATAACCAAAAACCAAGAGAGAAAAGAAATAACAAAGGAGCCAATCGCCGGGGGCGTGAAGGTCAGAGAGAAGAAGTCGTCTGATTCGTGCCTCGTAGACTGTTCCATCGCGTCAGCCCGTCGCTCTCGCCCTTCTTTGTCCTCCGTCAAATCCATACCATCTGTCGTGAGACATTATCATAGAAATCGGTCGCCCTCTTCCATCCAAAGAAAAAAAATCGACCACCCTCGCTTTCCCCCGCCTGTGCGCATATGCTATTCATAGATCGCTTGTTGTTTCGATCCTGAACTTGCAGAGCGGCGCACCCGGCGCATTCCGATATCCCAATTTCCTTCCTTCCCCCTTCCCCTCCCAGAGGGGGCTGCAGTGAAACCAAGACCCGGTGCAGCCCCCCTCCTTGTCCCTATGCCCTGCTTGACCTCCAGGATCGTTATACAGAAGTAATAAGCTGGTGGCCAGGAAAACATCCTGGCCCCGCCCTTATGTGTTCCCTCAACCGCCCGTTTTCGCCATGCTAAGCCAAAGAGTAGGAGATGGTGTTTGCCAATATGCTTGGCTATTGGACACATCACAAGGAAAATTGGGAAAATTCCAAAATACAAAATCAAAATGCTGACTCGCTTGCTAATTCTCGACACATAAACATGAAAAGGAGACACGACCGCAGACAGAAAGTAGACAAGAGAGGCTGGTTTCGTTGCTGTGCGTGAGCACACATTTGGTCTGAGTGGTTCGTTGGGTTTGCGCGGTGAGCGTCGTGGACTGTATTACCAGATACCAAAAAAGGAACAAGGAAACTATCGAAGAAAAACAAAAAACTCGCTGCGTAGGTCGTCGAAAATAGAATAAAAAGGCATTTTCGAGTCTTAAAAGTCGTCGTTCATTTTGTCATAATATCGTCATGAGTGGGCGTCGTTACTTGCGTGTTGATCGCTGTGAGGATTCGCCTCGGCCACCATCCGGGCGAAGTTGCGCACAACGTCTCTAGGGATTTGGTCCCACAGGAGGGAGCGGGTGTAGACATCTGCAGCGGACTGCTTGTCGTTGTTGCGCATGGCGGCAAGGGACTCGGCAAGGTTGCGCCGGCCCTGGCTCGTCGAGCGCACGGGGGTGTTTTGCATAAAGTCTTGTGAGGTGGCACCGTTGTACTGGGCAGAGGTCATGGAGAAGATCTGCTCCGTCGTTTGTTCTTGGGTAGGCTGTGTAAGAGAGTCGCTGAGCTCGCCCAGCATGGACGGTGCAACACCCTCCATGCCGGCCTGGAGCTCCATGGGCGTGGCAGTGGCCCAGTTGGTACCCGAGGCCTGGGGCGCAACAGCAGCGGTGACGACATCAGGAGCGTGTGAGACACCCGCATCCTTGAGCACGGAATCCAGAATGGCCGACGAGGCCTCGCGCATGTCTTCCGACACGCGCGGGATGCTCGGGGCCGACCGGTTGGACATGACAAAGGCGCCAACAAGGAACAGCATGAAGAGAAGACCGTTCTGGCTGGAAGGCTTCTCGACCTCGGCAGGCAGGGTAACCTCGGGCTTCTTGGCCGGAACAATCTGGACGTCTTGCTTGACATCCTGTTCCATGGTGAAGTCGCCCATGAAGTTCATGTTGTCCCATGATCCATCCATCGTCATGCCGTCCATGCCGTTGAAGGAGTTGGGGAAGCCGTTGTTGCCGTTGTTGTTGGTCGCGGCACCCTCGAGTCTGTGGACGTGGTCGGTAAGGACACTGACCTTCTTGCGCAGCTCACCACTCTCGATGGTGTGGTTCTGGATGAGCTCCTCCTTCTCCATCTGGAGGTTCTCGATGTGGTTCTGGGTGAACTCGCGGTCACGCATGAGCTGATCGAGTCTCAGGTTGAGTTGGGCGACCTCGTCTTCCAGGTTGCTGATGACCACCGTGTACTGCTTCTTCTCGTCCTCGAGCCTCTCCGTGTGCATCTTTTTCCGTTGCCTCGAGTCAAGAGCGGCCTGTCGATTCCTCAAGAGACGCTTCTGCTGCTTCAGCTCCTTGATTTCCTGCTCATCTGTCGATTGAGAGATCAAGTAGTCGATGTTGCTCAGGTTGCGCTCAGCGGGGATGTCGAAGCGGGCGTTCTTCTTCCGGATGCCGTCGCCCCGTCGCAGGTCGTTGTGCGACCGGATCATGGGGCTCTCGGGGCGCATGCGCTGGATCATGGCCTGCTGGTTCTTGACGTCCTTACCCATCCACTCCTTCTGCGGGGAAGTTGGTATCGAGTGGTTGTTGGGGCCGACTGTCTGGAAGAGAGGGACCTGGTTGCCGGGGTTGCTGAAGGGCGTTTGCATGGACATGGGGCGTTGTGCGAAGAGGGATGCGCTGCCGTCGTAGTCGGCGGGCATGCCGTCAAAGGCCTGGAGAGGGGTGCAGGTGCCCGAGGCCTGGCCGAGCGACCACTGGTTCTGATTGCCGTATCCTTGGGACTGGTCCACGTTCATGAAGGGGTTGTTGGGCGGGAGGAAAGGGTTGTTTGACGGCACGGACTGCATGTCTACCGACTGCCAGTCTTCTGTCTTGGGGGAGAATAACGAGGATGAGACAGCGAAGGAATCTCTGCGGCTGCCCGCCATGGGAGGGGACATTTCCAGTCCCGAGTCTAACGCGCTGTGATCCATAATCGAGTCCTCAAAGATGTCGTTGTCCCCGTCGTCGTAGCACTTTTGCGCATGCGCTGTGTCGACTGAGAGCGGGTTGGGCTTGAAGTAAGCCGGGACCTGGTAATTGGAGACCATTGCAAGGTTGTGTGTGTGTGAGAGGGTGAGTGATGGTGGTTCGAGAGTTGCGGGTAACACTCGAACTTGATATTGACGAGCGTGGTGTTTACGCTTTGTACAATTGGGGCGAAAGAGTATAAGAAGCTGTTGGTCTTTCCGTATTAGTGCACTGTTGCTGTTGCGGTCTATTGCTCGGTCGTGCTTTGGGGGCGTTTTTCCCCATCGGGCAACCCAAATAGAGAGAAGAAAACGCGATTATAGTGTAAAAGGTGTAGGAAACAAGACAACTCGTCCCGTGGCTCTAGCAAATGACGCCCCAATAGTTCGTTCGTTCGTGAATCGTTTCTTGTGATGCAAACCAAACCAAAACCAAGCAAGCGCAGAAGGAATGGTGGTTCCTTAAGACTGCATGCAAGTCTTGCTCTCGCTCTCTCAAGTATACGAACGAACGGCAAGGGGGGATGGGAGTCTCAGAGCGTCGAGACAGGATAAGATGCAGTGATAAGAGGTTGGTGAAAGTAACTTTTGGTGGGGAGGGCGGAGGGCGGGAAGCCAGGAAGGGTTTTAAATGTATGTTGTAGGGAACGGACGGGATCGACTACTCACACACTCTTTCTTGGTTGGGATGAAATGGAGGAGGGGGGAGGAGGGTCTCCAAGTATTTCACCTATCTGAACTCTAACAAGGTGAAGAGAATAAAACAGGCGTATGAGAAAGAAAGAGGATCTCAGACACAGTCGTCCAGAACTGAGATGGAGGTGGTGGGAGAAGGGGGATGGATGGATAAAAAAGTGATGGGTAAGATATGTTGGAGAATAGAGAGATCAAGAGATAGATGGGATGGACTCTATGTAATGGACGGCAGGTATGTCGAGGATTGTTTGAGTAGCAACAATAAAAGTTGGCTACCCTTCTTTTTTTCAGATGGGGGCAGATTCTCTCGATGGGATGGAGCTGGCGAACTCTTGTACTTAAAAGAAGTGCTGCTGCTGGGAGTGAGTGACTGACTTGACCCAGGGCCGGGTTGCGAGTGCAAGTCAGGTCAGGTTTCTGGATACCAGGGTCACCCTTTCACACTAGCTACATTAACCTGCTTAATGTAGGGGAATGGATTAATGGGATGGGCTACTACGCTACTAAGCTACCGGGAGAGACGACTGGACTGGAACTGGGGGGTGGATTGGAGGGGACGAGGTACCCAATGCGGCGTACCCTTACTACTAGAGGCTGCTGCTGCGTACTTTACTTTGCAATGTCATGGCTACTGTACAGAGCGACTGACTGAAGTGGGGAGCAGAGAGCCCGCGAGACCTGTGGCCGACGAACAGGAGCTTTTCGTCTCTAGCATCGCGGGTGGGTAGCAGGAAGTAGGGGCCCTTCAAGGCCTGGCTTGGTAGGTTGAGATGGGATGGGTGTGGGTAGTCGACCGTATCTGCTTGCTGCGGTGCGGGAGAAATCGCACCAGGCCATCCGTCTACGTCTCTACGTCTACAATGCTCTGCCATAGACGGAAGGCTTTGCCCTGCCATTGATGGACGGACTGGCTGTCCGTCTTGGTCTGTCTTGTCTCTCGTCTCCGCGGTCGCATTTCCTGCTCCATGACTAACCTCATCGAGGCCCCAGAGTGGAAGAAAGGTGAGACCCCAGTTGTTTTCCAGATGACCCCCCCAATCCAGAACGAGTAAGAGGACAAGAAACAGTCCGCATCGGATCGATCCATCGCAGTGTTTCCCCCTCTGGCGGCCCTTCTGTCTGTAACGGTAGGGCGAGCCTTAGATTCAAGCTTACCTATTATTACCACCCATCAATCTACTTTTTTGATTGTTCCCGCCCGCCCGTCCGTCCGCACGCATGATGAGACGAAGGCAGAGCAGACAGTAAGGGCAAGACGAGGGCATGGTAAGACGGCGCATACGTAAATGGGACCCCCTCTCCCCCTCCTCTCTCCTCTCTCCCCTCCAAGGGACCGTGGACTTTACACACGCCCGCCCGCCCATCAATCAATCAATCATGCTATGCTCGACCAAGATTATAGGGAACCTGGGCCAGTCGAAAAATGAAACGGGCGCTAGACGAACGGTTCGGAGTCTACGCAAACAGGCTTTCCCAAAACGGCCAAAAGCTAGAAGGAAAAGATGGGGGGGTGGGGAGCTCGCTTTCCACTCAGCGAGCGCCTGAGGAGCGCCAGCCCTGCCGGGGGAGAAGAGGCGTAGGCGTGCGAGCTCGCGCCATGGCACGGGCACGTTGGGCATCAATCGCGCAAAGATACCGCGATACCTCGACGAGGGTGGTGCCAATTGCTACCTAAATAGTAACATGTACCGTGTGCGGCCATGCAGCCCTTTTCTCGCACTGGACCACCGACGGCTAACAGCCACTAGAAGCCATCTTGGGCTTTCTATTTGTTCCAGTCGCTCCGTGGGGTCATCATGACCGCTGACAAGCCTCATGGACTGGCTCTCAACCCTGGAGCGCCGCATTTGGTGCTTGCTCGAGAGGGAATCGAGAGATAGGTAGCTAGACCAAGCCTCCCAGCAATCCTTTGCCCGTCAGTGGTCAGTCGTTTAGGCCTTAAGGGGGATCGGGGATCAGTTGGAGAGAGTTTGAGAAATACGGCTTTTGGGTCGCGATGTGATGAGACTTGGCCGGCGATAGGCCATGGTTGCGACAAGAGTGTGTGATGCTTGATCTTGGGATGAAATAGAGAATGAATAATCATAATACTACCTACACGCAAGGCCCGCCGGCCTGCTCAACCGGGCCACTACCCGGGCCAGCCAGCTGTGTGACAGGACCTGACTGACACTGAACCGTATGTAGCATCAATCAAATCAACAAACCGATGCGCGCATTACAAACATCAGACCAATTCAACCCAAAGCCCAGCTGATGTCACATGATATCCGTTAGATGCCAAATGACTCTACCGGGTGTTTCAGAGCCTGACGACGGTCAACGGGCGCTCACCAACCGACAGTGAGGTCAGAGAGAGCCCTTCTCACAGCTTTTACGAGGATGATGCGCGTCATCCCACCTCGTCACACCTGACGGTTCCTGGGGGGATGGTATATCAGTCAGTTCTATTGGAATCGATGCACACACCCTGCGGCAGCAGATTGCCATTCCCTTCCAGAAACAGAAAGGCATTGGGCAGGTATACCTTCCTCTGACCTGACCTTTACCTTGGAACCTCCGGGGAGGACGGGCGGGAACATCACACACTGTTTTTTTCTCTTGTCACTCAGGTCAGATCAATGATGCGAGACCAGGAGCCTGGCAGGCGATCTTTGGACCCCTGCCATAGCTATGAGATCCCGATCTCCGACCACGACAGACTGTGCACACTGTAGCTATCAATTATCGCGTTGTAACCTTCTCCAGCTCCTCTTCTTTTTTTTCTCCCCGACCTTGCCAGTGTTCTGGCCAGTGGCCGACTGCTTCGGCCTAGGCCAAGGAAGGTCGGTCCAAGCAGATGGCTGAACGTCCAGCCAAGGAAAAAACCTTGCCGCCTCCGTCATAAACGGTCGGGATGCACCTTACAAATCTTGCTGCACCTACTGGCAGCGCTGGGAAAGCTGATCCCAGCACGAGCTTCCGGTTTCTGCTGGGCTCTTGGCCCTCTCTCCCTAGATGGGGAAGGCTGGAATCGAATCCGGAAACAAGCTGAGCACAGACTATGGAGCCCGTCTGGCCACTAGGCGTGTAGCTCTTGTTTGACATGAAGGATTATTAAGGCCCCGCCAGAGCTACAGGGCCGTGGCGCTATGTCGCCGGGAGCTACAGGGGTAGCTACAGTTTGTTTGACCGACTGTTCGATGGAAGAAAGAAGCGAAAGAAGGAAAATAAGAAGAAGAATTCCCGGGTTGCCCAGGCTATCCCAGCCTGGGCGACTCTATTTGCACTTTCGACAGGAGGAAAGCTACGCGTCCTCAGGAGTAGTAAGCAGACTCCGATCTTCTCCAGCCTCCGCGTCTCAAACTCAATGCTGTAAAACCACGGTGCAGCCTCAGAACACAACACTACGCGCATTGACTCCATGCGCATATGCCGCGCTGGGCTGAGGCTGGTGGAGAGGTCGTCGTCCCATATGAAGTCTAGACATCAGACCAAACATTTTTCGAGCTTGAACCAAACAGTGGCGGAGACACCGACCGGAACCCATAGACGTGATCTTACTTGAGCCAGGCATCGGATTGCTATGTGCCCTTGCGAGCAGTTGCGAAAATGATTTTCTTCTCCTCTCTGGAGCTCTTTCGCTTCATTCCGGGTCTCTAGTTCGTATTAGGCCTAGGAGTTAAGTTGATCAACAATGGCCGATATCCAGACCGCGTACCAGAAGCCATCAAGGTGGGGGCTGTTGCTCATGCCCGCGTTGCGATGCATCTGATCCTGAGCTCTCAAGGCATACTGTGACTGCAAACCTCAAAAGTATACTGTAGATGCGGCGTCGGGCAAATGGGCCGTAGGAGCAGCAGCAACATCAACCACAACGGCGCCAGCCTCTTTTCCTCGCCTTCCGAGGTTCCTGGCGGCACAAGACACGAGATCTGCTTATACGGTACGGTCGGACGACGTGGAACCGCTGCTCCAAAGCTCAGGCGATGATGTGATTGACATCCATCTTCAACCCAGAGAACCACGAAAGAAACGCGTCTCCTGCTCACATCTCCTACTCATGGGGAAAGGACCCCGATGGGATCAAGACTTGTGACCTTGGGAGTTCCGCCCGGAGGCTGACGATTGGGCCATCGTCGGGCGCAGATCCTTGGCAACAGGTCTTTCGCGCGATGGTGGCCGGCGGGCCAGTGCCTGGATGACGGTATTCAGATGCCGGTGGGCTGGGTTAGTTAGCAGTTAGCATTGATGAGCAGCAGCAAGCAGAGCGCTATGGCCAGACAACGGTCTCTGTGTCTGGGAAATCTCAAATCAAAACAAGGAGGTGAGCGAGCAGGTAAGGCTCGTGCGAAACGGAGCAGTACAGTGTGCGGTTTCGATGACGCACCCGCAGCAGAGAGATTCCCACTGACGGGGAAGTCGAGGAGCGGCTCCCGTTTGGACGGAAGCTGGGCGGCAGGTGGGTTTCGGCCGTCCAGTCTCGCGCGCTCACACTCACCGACAACTGCTGCAGCGAAGGGGTTGCTTGGGTGGTGGTCGTTTGTCGTCTGCAAGTGCCAAAACGAGAATAGGACAAGAGGACTGAATTGAATCCAGGAGACCGACTGGCTGAGCAGCGAAGCATTGGGCACGAACTACCAAGATGTGTGACAACGGGTCGCATAAAAGGCCGGCCCGTCACATTTTGGGAAACGACGCCCCGTTCGTACCAAGCTGCCTTTTTTGCGTCTTGACTGGCCGGCCGGCCGAACTCGACGCCCAGCTTTTGCCAGTTTCGTCAGTTTCGCCCAGGACAGGACAACGGAAGTGAGGAACCGCAATCGACGATTCCATTTTTTTCCCGTCTGTTTTCATCCCTAGCACACTGTAGCTTGCATGCCTTTTCTTTTTCTTCCGTCGCGCGCTTGACCCGAGCGAAATCTGAAATGGTAGTAGTAGATATGCACACTCGACATTGGTTGAGATGTTGGGCGCTGAACATGGGGCGGTGAGTGATCAGTGAGTCGTCTATTGGAACCCAAAGCGAGGGGATTCGCTCGTTCGTCCGGACAAGCAATCTATATTGGTCTAGGATGAGCTGCCCTCAGCTCATTTTCCTTGCACCAGCCCGTCCTTTGCTGCGGCGGTGTTGATTCCTATGCGTGCCAAGGATGGGCTGGTGCAGAATCTGACAGAGGCACAGACAGATAGGTGATAGATTGACAGAAGGATGAAAAAAATCTTTTGGTAGTCGTCGTCGTCGCCGTCGCCTTGGCAAGATGCACCCTGTGGCTGGAGCTCTCTCTCACTGTGCTAGCTAGCTGGACTAGCTGATAGTAGGCTGTTTACTATTACGAAGCCTTTCATCTTCAGCCCTCTGCTCATCAAAAGCTCTCCATGCACTGTGCACCCAACGGTGTGCCTTGCATGGTCGACTAACGCCTTAGGCGATTTGCTAAGCAGAGATGGTGCTTCCTCTCTCCCGGGTAGCCTGTGCTCTCGGAAGAGATCGTCTATCCCGGCATAGCCATATCAAACGAGCTTCAAGGCATGAGCCTATCGTTGCTATTTCCGTCCAGTTCCCTCAATGCCTCTTTCCTAGCCGTTACAAGTCATGAATGATCGTTCATTCGGAAACTCTAGAGGAGAAACACCGAATGCAATCAAGTGCCGGTGGGGAGGAGATAGTGTTTTTTTTTTTTTCGCCTAGCCAAAGAAACCAAAGATGCGTACGTAAGGTGCCCTCTTGCCGCTTAGACAGCATTGGATAGATGAAGGGAAGGATTAATGGATGCTTGGTTTGTTGGCCACTGCGTCTTTGCAACTTGGACCCTGTAGATTTTCCCCGTTTGCAGCGGGAAGTAGGTCGAGATCGCTTTGCCATCTGCTGGACCAACGACTGGCATCGCCGCCCGCCCACCCAGGTCATCGTGACTCGCTCCTAGCGGGCACGACATGCGAGGGAAACCGGCGGGGGTTCCATCGTGGGAAAAAACGCGGACGCGTGCCGGCGAGTCGGTAGCCCAGCCGTGCTCCGCCGCCCGCCCTGTCATTGGGCCTGCAGAGGTCCAGGTCCTCTTCACGAGCTTTGCGGTGAAGGACACGGACGGGCACGATGGCTTCCTACTGCGACACTACATGCCTCTCTTTCCCCAGTCATGGAAATCTACTTTGCTTCGGACCCGGGCCAGGTACTCGCTACTTACGGAAACTCGTGATGTTTGTGCGAGAGAGATTTGGCCGAGCGAAGAATGAGGGGTATGCAGCCGGATGGGCAATCTAGAATCTTCACCTGCCCTTTTTCCCCGGTGCGGCCCAATGAAATATACGAGAAATTTACTTTCACCGCCAACCAGATATCCCTCCGAGCTGAAACACCAACGACCGAATTTGGAGATGCTAGGCGCAAGTCAAGACGCGAACTTCTGACCGCGCGGGCACTCAGCCTCTTCCTACCCAAAGTGATTACGAAAATGGACGAGGTCGAACGAAAGAGAGAGAGCCGCCCTAGCTTTGGCTCGACGCTACGTTGGAACGCGGGACGGCCGTGACTTGAGAAGCGACGATGGCTTCGTTCGGTTATCTGGCCACACAGCTTACGCGTTTTTCTAGAATCCTGTGCTCCCCGGACACCCGCAGGCTTAGTGCGGCAGTTAAGCAAGGTACCCGGGGCAACGACAAAGGCCGTGCCGGGTGAGTGTGTGACATCACGTACTACTATAGCCCCCAGGCATCGGAAGCTATTCTTGTATGGCCGTCGATTTAGACGCATCGCCACTCGATAACAAGAGTCCATTATAAGGGCTGTCTACAGAGGGTTGTACTCGGAAGACGTCAAAGACAAGGAATCAGACACCCCAGCCTTGCCGAAATAACCGGGGTTGGGACGTCTGATTGCTTCCAAAGCTTCCAGTCCATGCGCAAACCCATATGGCGGTGTAGGGCGAAAAGTTACCAGTATCCCGATCGAGCATCGTTCCCAAACGAAACAGGTAATGACCATGAAAAGTTACTCATGGATCGTCATGATGGGAGAAGGTCTTTTTTTCGATCTGGTCCAGTCGTTGCGATTAAGAGAAGGGATTCTGAAACAGTAGAATGGTTGCCCAGCATGAACCCGAATTCGTGTCACAAGCTGGTATCTCGATGCTTCAATTAAAATGGTGGTGGCTATTGATAGATCTGGACTCCATGTGTGTCGTGCCTTGCATCCATCCCGTAACACGTTGCTACCACATTCCTTTTGTCAGCCGGGAATGTTGTTGGGCGCCACAACCAACTGCCCGTCGTGTCCGTAGTTTCTTCCAGAACCCAGCCTCCAGTGTTCAATGATACGAGAGACAGAGTCGAGTCATGAACGAGGCTGTACGTCACTCTGGGCTCATGATGCATCACCCAACTGCTTGCGATAAGGATCATGACCACAATCCATGTGTTCATGCCCGACATGCTTGAACAGGTTCCAGGTCGCTGGCTGCTCCCTAGCCATTGACTCACGGTCCCGATGCCTATGATCTACTCGACATTCGTTGGCTGTGCCTGCTGGTAGTGACGCTCTCTGGGGGGCTGTAAGGAAGGTTCTGGCCCACCGGATGATAGCAGCGGCACAAGAAGACTCCAATCCAGTCCACTCATGGACCATTGAGTCTTTCGTATCTGCCACACAAAATCACCTCAAGCAACTTACTTGGGACATTTCTTATTCGAATTCCCAAATTTTGGTGAGTAGGTTGTCCTCGACACCAGAAGCTGGATCTTGTGGCAGGAAGATTCTCTTGGGTATCATGAATTCAACAACAGGCGCCTTCCTGATTTGTTTTGCGAATTCGGCTTCGAGAAACTGAAGATCGAATGCTCATTAGCAAGGTAGCAAAGGGTGGGTATGTTTTCAGGGGTCGCTTACACTGCCGTAGGAATGGTCCAGGAAATCCTCGCCCTGTATATCGTTAATATTCAGTCCAAGTTAGACAACGTCGATAGGGTCATCTTACATTGTATGATTGCTTAGTGAACTGTTCCTGGATGATTCTGGCCAGAGTGGCTACGTTGGGCTGGTAGTGGTCTTGATGTTGGACCACTTCCCATATGCAGCTATCGATCGCGTTGGTCTTCATCGGATCGGGCTCCGAAGCGTCGAATACATCGAGGAACCCTTCATTTTCAATCAAGGCCTTGTCCTCCGCGGTTCGGGGCACACGATGCTAATGCGAGGGAGGCCGTTAGTAAACTGCAAGGTAGTGCCTGTGGCTTCATTGACTCGACTCGGAGGGGCTTACCATCATGAACGTGCACAGCGGGTGTTTCATGAAAAGATTATAGAAAAAAGGGATGATCGCAACTATGGCAGCAGGGGGGGCGTTGAGGGATAGCCGAGCCAGTCTCTTTATGAAGCTGGCGACAAGGGCTGCGGGTAAATGCGATGACCCCAGGAACGTGTCCAACAGTCTCAAGAAATGAGATCGATGCTTTGAATGAAGGATGTCACTGTCCAACAAACTATATAGCTTGCGGTAGAATGACGGGTAGTCCAAATTGCGTTTTTGGATCAGGTAGAAGATACCAGATATGGCAAGGAGCGAGATACTGCCGCCCGCATCGTATGAGTCGGTGAGGAAGTCGGCCAGGAACTCGGGCTGAGTGAACCAAGGAGCAATCATCCGTGTCATGTTCTTAAGCACCCGTTTCCTTTCATCTCTATTAGGGCCGAGTCTCAGCGCTGCTAGCCACGCCACCTGGCCCAGTCGCTTCTGCTGTGACAGTATCGTAACCGGGTGCTTCTTTGGCGCCTTCTCGAGGTAGAACTCGCCCATTTGCTCCATCGTCTCGGGGACCACCTCGAAGAACGACAATATCTCATAGGCGTTCTCGAAGAGGGTTTCCCGCCTGGACTGGGAGCTCTCGTCTGCGCCAAGGACTTCGCCCATGGCCTTGAAGGCGTAATAACGAACATCACAGTATTCACCGAGGTATTTTTCGCAGAACTCATTCCTCAGCTCCTTGGATCCGTCGAATATTATCGCGTGGACAATGTCCTTTAAGAATGGCTCGGGAAAGCTGTATTCGTCCTTGTTGTCTCGGTATTGCCCCTCGGCCTTCGACAGGCGCATGGCTAACGTAAGCGCACTCGAAGCGGCATCTTCGTCGGCCAGGGCTTCGATCAAGACGGTCTCGTAGTCTACCAGCCTGTCCTTTAACCACTGAATAACAATGGTTTCCTTCTCTGATTGATCGGCCTTCTTCGTCATGCTACCTTGGGCAAGGAGTCTTATGAAGACCCTTGTCAACGCCACCATGGCGACAGGAGACAGTTCGCCATCTTTCGTATTCCTCGCCAGATCTAATAACCTCGTGATGTTGTTGTAGTTCTTCTTGGACTCGAGGATTGCGCTCTCGAGGAGCAGGATCTCGGCCTGCGCATTGTCTTCCTCATCGCTGCCGCTTTCGGATTTCGCACGCTTCTTGGGCTTCTCTGCGCTCTTCGAGCGTTTCCTCTTCAGAGGTACGTCAGCCGTCTTGCTCGGCATTTTCAATTCGTCGACGAAGTATGGTCGCAAAGTCGTATAGTTGGGAGCGCGCAAGTACTAGTCGTCTGTAGATAGCGATAATAAATTATTTTTTGGCTGTTATCGCTTATCAGATGAGCATGGGACTGGGATTACAGCATGGGTGGCTCTCCAAAAGTTAGCGAGCAAGGCTGCACTCTGCTGAACCAACTAGCGGGTGGCCGTGGCTCAGAGGGTATCTGGCACCTGCAAAGATCTGGCAGGATCAATCAACGGACAGGCGGACGGACTCTGATCTCATCTGACGACTCGGAAAGTGCATGCAACTGTATCATCAATTGGCATTTATGCAATTGATTTGAGTGTTTTATACCCTTTTATTTCTGATTTATTCTCATCGCATCGTATTCTCTGGTATTCCAAGACGTTTAATCTTTGGTGCATTTGATCGCAATTCGCAGTGTCTCGTTCGGGCGGACAAGTAGGTTCGTTCTCAGCTTCCAAGGAAGGAAGGCCTCGGAAGAAAAGATTGCCGACCTGATCCGAATCGCAGAGCTTCCCAAGCGGACCCACAAGCAATCCTGAGAAAAGAACCTCACTTTCCAAGCAACACCAATCGCCTCGCCTCGCCAGTACACCTCCGCATCACCTCTCCATCACACAATGGCCTCCCGCTTGGCAAAGACCGCCTTCGGTAAGTCAATTCGTATCGAGGCTCCTCGCAAGAGCCTCAATTGCCCCGTCTCGGGTCCGCGCTGCTGCTCACACTTGTCGTCTTCTCCGTAGGGGCTGCCCGCCTCCGACCAGTTGTCTCCCCGCGAGCACTGCCGGCCCTCGCTTCCTCCGTCAGCGCCAACCGATATGCCTCCAACGTCCCGTCCACGGACCCCAAGACCAAGGCCCAGTCCATCCTGGACTCGCTGCCCGGCAACTCGCTGCTGTCCAAGTCGGCCATCATGTCCTCCGCGGCCGGCCTGTCCATCTACGCCATCAGCAGCGAGTACTACGTGGTCAACGAGGAGTCCGTCGTCGCCTTCTGCCTGCTGAGCGTCTGGGGCGCCCTCATCAAGTACGGAGGCCCCATGTACAAGGAGTGGGCCGAGGCGCAGAACGCCAAGATCAAGGGCATCCTGAACGCCGCCCGCGCCGACCACACCCAGGCCGTCCAGGACCGCATCGACAACGTCCAGCAGATGGGTGGCGTCATTGACACCACCAAGGCTCTCTTCGAGGTCTCCAAGGAGACCGCCCAGCTCGAGGCCAAGGCCTACGAGCTCGAGCAGACCACCGCTCTGGCCGCCGAGGCCAAGACCGTCCTCGACTCGTGGGTGCGTTACGAGGGTCAGGTCAAGCAGCGCCAGCAGCGCGAGCTGGCCGAGAACGTCATTGCCAAGGTCAAGAAGGAGCTTGAGAACCCCAAGGTCCTTCAGCAGATTCTTCAGCAGAGCGTTGCCGATGTCGAGCGTAAGTTCTTATATCTTTGATGAAAATAGCCTCTCTTTTCGTGTACTGACCAATTTCATAGGAATCGTCTCTGCCAAGACCCAATAGACGGTGGACTAGATAATACCAGAAGCAGAGCAAGGATTCCCTTTGTTACCACCACCCGTGTCCATATACACCCTGTGCATTAGTCAAAAGAAGAACCACCATAAAAACTGCTGATGCCAATTTGCGTGATATGACTGAATGAACGTATCGAATGCCAACCGTGTAGCCTCTATATCACCTAGCATGACAACCGTTCCAAGAGTCTACTAGTCGATTGTTGTATGGTCTTCATGTTTGAGTATATTTCTGAACTGCCTGATGCATGCCTAATTCTGGTCACCCTTCCATTTCTCCAGCAAGCCAATCTTCCACTGGTTGAAATTCCGGATCGGCTTAGGTAGATACCCATTGCTCCTTTCCAATTCCTCCCGTAGTTGCGTAGCAGCGGCCGCCGGCAGCGTAATGTCTTGCACGTCCGAGACCATGGACTCGACCAGCTTGTCGGCCTCGGCCTGGGTGACGAAGCGGTAGAACACTTTGACGGCGGACACGGGCCTCTGTTCCGGGCGCTGCTCGGTCGAGGTGAAGGTGATGTCCTGGTTGAAGAGCCAGATGTGAAGAAGCGTTTGCTCTTCTTCAGCTTCCGTCTGCAGAGGAGTGCCAGTGCCGGCAGTAGAGGGGATGATGATGGTTTTGGAGCAGGCGGAGCGTGAGAGGGTCGCCATGAGCATGGCGCTCACGCACTGGGGGAGGCTGGGTTGGGCAGCTGGAGTTGATGTTGTGCTGCTTGTGCTAGCTGGGCTTCGGATCGATATGGCCCATTTGAAGAGTGTGGCGGACGTCTGGTCCTGATGGGAAACGCCTATTTCGCGGTGGCATTTACTACAGAACAAAGGGTTCCCCAGGTTTGCTAGGCGAGTCGAGCCATTCCTGGGTCTGGACCCGACGTTCTCTAACTCAAGATTGTCACTCGAACTCGGTGTTGTTGATGGCTGTCCATAACGCAGTTAGCACATGCATAGTAAGACGTAGGACTAATAGGTGAACAGAGAAGATTATTGATGGTCATGTTATTTTGTATTATTTGGGGGCTCGAATCGTACTATAATACATAATGATAAGACTTATACAGGCATCTGTATGTAAATGTACCTCTGGTAAATCCCAAGCTTTCCACGTCCAAAGAAAGTCCTGGCGAAATACAAAGGCGACTCCCGGCATAGAGCAGAAACCGATCCCATAGTCCCGAAGGCCTAGGGTTCGGCAACCGCAAGCCAAAATGGAGCCAAATCACTTAATCTAGGGTATGAGTATCGGCGACCACGCCACTGAAATGCAGATGAAGCTGACTTGGCCACCTTCTATATACCCACGAAGCAGTAACACGATAGGAAAATCACAGCATGCATGGGTAATGTACTTACGGCAATATTGGAGCAGTCGCTCTGGGCAAACAAGAGGGATGTCAAGTCCACGAGGCCAACTCCGCTTTGACCCGAGAGCCTCGAGTTGGCGCCGTAGCCTCTTGACGCGAGACCCTGGTCGTCATGGTGCTCATGGTCGTGAGGCTTGTGGCAATGCCAGAACTCCATCATCTCGGCCCAGTTCTCGCTCGGCAAGTCCTTCCAGGTCTCGATCTTCCCCTCCGCAACGACGACGGTCTGGCAACCCCGGCAGTAAACTGAGGAGCCCGGGCTGAGGTCTTGGGCAGACCACGGTGTCGATGCCTGGGCATCTGGCGCTGCACGACGCTGGATATTACGCGTAGCGGACCCGTTTACGGGCGCAAGCGGAAGACTCCATTGCTGACACTGCGACTTCTTGGTTTGCGCCGCCAAGAGCTTCGTTGCGTCTTCCGCAGGTACCACCCTGTCAGGAAGCTTCAGCGTGTTTTCAATTTTATGATTCCGAACTGTCAGGCTCAGGCTATCTGCTGAGACGGACGCTGCAGTCGTGTTCACCCCGCTGAGTGGGCTATCACATGCTACAGATACCCGCCCGACGTTGGACAGTAGTTCGGCGTAGATGAGAATATCGTCCGACTGGGGCATGTTGGAAAAGGGAAAACTGTTGTTGTTGATGTTGTTGTTGTTGAGAGAGCCGGCCGACGGGGAATTATTTGTAGCGCAGGGCCAATGGAAACTCAATGCAAGGCAAGGTTTAGTCGGATTTAGGCGGCTTCCGGGTTTAGCCTAGCGCCTAAACTGAGCTTTTGGGGGGTCGCGTCTCGGACTCATCGGTGCTATTGATTGTAGACGTCAGGTGCTGGCCCAACAGTAAAGTGAATCGTCGACCCCTCTAAATAAAGAATATAAGTTTAGCTCTCCCCATCTGCCCACACTTGCATCATAGGGAAGTAACATCAACTACTGGCATCGTATATGTTCGTCTGATGACCCGGCCTCGAAGACAATTGAACATTCACTTGTCCACCCGTATATCTACGACATCAGGGGATGAGTTGCGAATGATACGAAAATAGCCCTGTCTTATAGAGAGCTGCCTCTATCAAAACGCCGTGTCACCAAGTACATACTGTCATTGGTCTAAACCGTACCCCTCAACTCAAAAATGGCTTCTCTGCTCTCTTACGTCCCCATTGTCAATCGGTTCGTTGGCAACGGCGGCGCTGTCAAATCCATCGACCTCCCACCCGTCAAGGTCCATGAGCTCGAGTCGTCGCCAGAGAAGAGGACCCGGACGCTCAAGCACCTGCTCAAGGCGAACCATGTAAACCACTCCGTCCTATTCGGCCCCAATAACTTCCACAACCACACCCCCCACATTCTCGGCTCTGCCTACATACTAGGCGCCAATGAGAACCAGCAGCACACCATCTACGAGGAGGAGATCAAGCAGCTGGACCCCTGGAAGCCGTCGCCAGCTGAGGTCACGGAGCACGACTGGCGCGACTTCCTGGGCGACAAGAAGTACCAGCGGGCCTACCTGGATTTCTACGAAGACAACCTGGCCAACAAGGACAGCTATGAGTGGAAGAAGGTAGTGCATCGGTTCATGTTCGAGGGCGAGGAGCCGCTGGTGAACTCTCTAATCGGTGGTCGTAAGTTCTTGAAGCAAGCCTCATACAATTATCGCGTTCTTGTGTACCTTGGTCGGGGCTAATCTGAATTCACAGTCGGCCACCCCTTGATCCACTTGGGCTACGCCTTCGAGCTGGATAGCAGGCAAGTCGGCATGGAGGCGCTGGTCATGACCTCCGTCTCGTATGACTTCCTGCACAAGTACCTGGACGACCCGTCCTACACCAAACCCTCGGCCAGCAGCTCCACCTCCCCCCGCGAGCTGCTCGAGAAGATGCGGAACGACAAGCGGCTGGACGACCTGTTCGAGAAGCCGGGCGAGCACAACTTCGACGACCTGTTCTCCAAGCACGAGGACCTCTTCCTCGAGTACTGGAACGCCTGGACGTTCGAGGACCCCATCAAGCAGTTCGAGGAGTCCCAGGAGGCCGCCGTGGCCTTCCTCGTCGGCTCCGTGCCGCCGGGCGCGCACTCGTACAACTTCTTCATCTGCCACATCCTCACCACGAGCCACGCCGTGCGCATCCTGCTACCCGTCGTCCCCAAGAAGTTCCACATGAGCCTGGTGCGGCAGTGGTGGCTCCTGACCGTCGCCCTCTACATGGTCCTGAACCGGCCCAAGATCGACTTCGAGAACTATGTCCGTCCCGGCGACCTGAAGGGGAAGCAGTGGAACTACGTCGTGGACAAGGCTCTTAACGGGCCCTATTGTACGGATGCCCACGTGGTGAAAGGTAAGCTCCCTCTATTTGCCATTTTTTGCAGTTTGGATAGTTTTGTGATAAGACTAACAACCAATGATTTAGTCGTGAGAGCGATGAAGGAAGCAGCAGAGACGTGGGGAGACGTCCACGAAAGGTACTTGGCCGCAGCCGTGCGGTTCGTGGACGATTTCAGGGGATGGGAGTTTGAGTAAAGCGGAAGCGACGTTTGAACGGTGGCTTGGGTTCTTCTCATCGCTTCTTGCACGAAATTGAGGTACTTTGGGTTTGCTAACGAAGCCGGGCTTTCTCTACCCAGTTCAAAACTGTACGTTGGTCTAACGAGTACGTGATATCATTGTTATCGTTGTAAGTATACCTACTTAACGGGGAACGGCATCGACAAGGCAGAATGTAAATACACATCGGCACAAAAGCCTTCGGAGTGGAATGCCATCGGGGTTCAATCAAGAATTATTATCTTGCCCTCTCAGCCATCTAGCCTCCTCGTCTTGGTTGCATTTCTATAATCGTCGACTGCTGTGGAGTTCAAACCCCTTTTACAAGATACTTTAGCAAACTGTGTTATCACACGCATATCCTAATTAGCTACTCAGTCTCATCGTAAAATGCCCAGTACTAAGGCATTGAAGAATCATATTCTCACTAGACTGCGGTGCATATCTCGTCGTCTAAACCTTCTGAATATCTTATCGATTCCTTTTCTATGTGTGATTCTAACCAATCCGCAGTCACCCCCTTTTCCAGATATTCCAGGTCTAGCTAACAGTCTGTCCCGGGTAAATGCATCGACAAACTCCCAAAACTCCCCTTTTATGGGCATTCGAGTCCCCCGTATGATCAACCTAAATCTGGTCTTTTTGTCTTGTTTGCCACATCATCTTCTTCTTGATTTCTCTGCCCATGCACCTAGCCCAATCCCATTCCCAATTACAATCCATATCATCAGTCATCAATACCCGCACGCCATCGTTCTTCTCCGCGCCGCTTCTACATCGCGAGCCCAGTATCCCACCAATATTTCCCCCAATGCCACGTCGGCAACATCCAGGCGCCCCACCGCCACCAGTCGCCGCCGGGGCTGCCGAGCCCGAGCATGCGCGCGAACGAGAAGGGGATGGGCTCGAAGAGCCAGAGGCCGCAGCGGCCAAAGTCGTCGAGGAGGTACGAGTTGATGAGGTGGCCCCACGCGAACGTGAAGACGAAGTTGCCGACGCGCCGCAGCCAGCGCGGGGCGTACGCCTGGATCGGGGCCCGGAACACGCGGCGGGCCAGCGTGCGCTGGATCTGCGCCCCCACGCCCGCCAGCAGGAAGAAGATGGGCGGCTCCCACCACTTGGACTCGGCCACCGTCGAGTAGCTCCCCATGGCGTGGAGGAAGCCCGACAGGCCGAAGGCGACGAGGCTGCCGACGAAGGCGTGCATCGGCGAGCCCCTTTTCAGGTAGCCCTGGCGCACGAGCCAGTTGGTCGGGGCCGCGAAGCCGAAGCGGAATGTCTGGTGCCACCACTGGCCCCAGTACCCCTCGAGGCCCCGGTCCAGCACGGCGCTGAAGTAGCCGTAGGCGGTGGGGAGGTGCCAGGGGTGGGCGCGGAAGCCGAGAATGGGCGGGGCGAAACAGGCCAGCGCGAGCGCGCCGGAGCTGAAGGCCAGATCGATGGCACAGATGACGCCGGGGAAGCAGATGGCGGTGCGCCGGAGGTTGAGTAGATAGGGGGGCAACGCGGCGAGGTTGGCAGGTAACGGCTCGTTGTGCTCGGGTCCCAAGACAAAGTATGGATCTTGGGTCATCAGCGTGGCGCAGAAGTCGACAATAAGATAGCACGGTAAGATGCGCTTGAAGATGGTTTGGTAGATGAACTCGCTCCGCGTCGGGTAGCGTACGTATCCCTCAGGGGTGATGTTGGGAATGACGTCGAGGGGCTCCTGGGTTTTGCCATCGGCCCCTATTGGAGGGGGGTAGTAGGGTGGTATAACCCGGATCGCCCAATTCCAGCCTGTTTCGCGGTCAGAAAAGCCTATCTTGTAGTGTTGGCCATACAGCCTGGCGTTTGCTTACCAGTCATGCGCATCGTGGAGGCCATATCAAATGCCCAATCGAAACGAGTAGAGAAGGGTGCGTTCTCCGGATATTCCTGCCACTCGTAGAAGTACTCTTGTTTATGAGAGACCCCATTGGCCCCAGGGGTTTCGGCCTCCGACTCAAGAGAGGTTGTTGGTTGAAGCTTCTCCGGGTGTCTTTCCCTCAGCCCATTAGGCGCATGCCCATTCGTAGCATGTCCGTTGGACGACACGTCAACGGCATCTGCTGTCATCTCCTCCGCAGTTGTCTGTGATGCATAGCCGTTGGCATGACCGTTCCCGTTCAAATGCTTCGCCCCGTTTCCATTGGTCTCCGAAGCCGGCTTTGCGTGGCCGTTGCTACGAGACTGTAGCTGCAGCGGGCTGGCCTTGTTGCCCAGCGTCGACCCGTTCATCTCAGACGTTGTCCTCGCGTACCTCTCCACCCGTTTGGCGTCCCATTGAGGCCTTGTCCATACCAGTATATTGAAAAGATGGATGGTGCCCCAGGCAGCAATGAGTCCGGCACAGTAGCCCACGGCCGGGTTCCCGCTGGTGGAATGCGTGACCATTCGAAAATTGCAGACGAGGCATAGTGCCAGAACCAGCCAACGGGCATGGTAAAGCCATGGGCGTTGCTTATGGGGGATGGCCAGGTATAGCGGGGGAATGACCAGGGTGGACAGAAAGTGGAAGGTGATGAGAAAGGGGATCTTGTTCCCCGCGGCGATGTCCTGCTGGGCCTTGTCGCGATAGAGTTGGCGGTAGGTGTCTGCTAAGTCAGCACCACCGAGGAGGGGAGTCATTTTTGGAGATGGTTTTGTACCATGCAAGGCACGGCCAGGGGGGTATAGCTTGGTCCTCCAAATGTAGAAAGGTCTTAACCCAAAGTCGTCTGAGATGGTTGCAACTTTAATTCGTCTATAGATTCATGCTCCTGAAATAGCAACGATGCAATTGGCAAGGGGGGCGAGGTAAGATAAATAGGAAAAGAACGACAGAGGCAATTGGCAATGCTAGATTACTTGACTAAGGAATAAGAAAATACTGCCTGAGCACATGCAAGGTGTGTGTAAGTAAGGATATGGAGCAACACGCGACTCTCGAAAGACGAGAGAAAGAGAGCTGTATGCTGGGCAGACAAGCAACCTGAAATCGGCACTCTTTTCGCAATCGATGATGCTGTCGGCTTCGTACCCGGAGCAGCAGCAGGTATGGAGCACGAATCGTTTGGTCCTCTGCAGCTGTGATCCCGTGTCTGTTCCACTGCGGTAAATTCCCACTAGTACCGGCTCCCTTCCAGCCCATAATTTCGTTATGTCACCAACCCGCCCTGCCAACCCTTGCAGCCTTGTCGTGATCGACTGATCTCATGTAGATATGAGGTACTTACTTATATAGATTTTGTCTTAGATCTGGAGCGTAAGGCGCTTGTCTACTCCTTATTAGTTCAACCTCCTCAATGCGCATGAATGAAGCTAGGCTTTTTGGCTAGGCCAGCTGGACTTGTACGTATGCGTGCTACGCAGTTTTAGATATCATCCAAAGTCCAAGTCCAACAGGCGAAAAAGTGGCCCACCAGAGCCAAGGGTCCTGACGTCAAACCAACTGCCAACCTGCCAACCCCCATATCAGTGCCGGCTGCAACAAATCACGACAAGTTGTGCGAGTACTGCCCTTCACGTCACAGCATAACAAGTGCCACCTGCAGTAACAGTGATTAAGCACGCCACATACGAGGCCCAAGGAACCCTTAGCAGTGCCCTTAGGAGCCTCAAGTAAGTGCAGCACGACGCAACCATCGCCCATGCAGGTTTCCAGTGGGCTGGTGCCACTATCATGCGCGGCAACCAACGATCGACCAGCAATTGACCTCGGGTTGCAACCCTCCTCGGCGACGATGGCATACCTAGGCCCAGGCAGGCTCCGAGTCAGTTACCGCATGCGATCACCGTGGGCTTCGAATCACGAGCTTACCGCACCACCACCAGGCTGAGAGGCTCTTACAGAACGACCGCTCAACTGTTGGTCTCGGATGCCGGAGCCGTGCAGGATCCTACCCGGTTTCATTAAAGTCAATCTCGGAATCGGGGGCGTGCCGAATGTGTATAGGCATCCTTATCACTCGATGCACAACGGTCTGGTAATACCACCCAGTCGGTATAGCACTTCCTATAGTCACCCTTGCACATATCTACCCGACGGCATTACCATCACATTTTGTAGTTGCTCAAATATGACATTGTGCTCAAAAAATCACCCCACGCTTGCAAGACCCCCCACGGTGATTACTATATACATGTAGAGATACCGCGGCTTTTGTTTTTGTTACAAGACTTCCCATCACGCCATACGATTGTAGTAGAAGAACCCCTACGGATACCACAATCTCCCAACGGGATAGCCGAACCCGTCCAACCCAACGACGGGAAAGTGAGACCGCGTCAGTGGTAGCCGTAGTCAGTAGGTGGTAGTAGCAGTAAGGGCCGCGCGCACTACGCCACCAGCCACGCCACCGCGCACCGAATCGACCACGACGTCGCCCAGAGCACAAACAAGGCCGCCAGCGCCAGCCCGACGATGACGCGGTTGCGCAGCCGAAACGCCTCGGACGCCTCCATGCGCATCAGCTTCTTCTGCTTGGAGTGGTAGTAGAACGGCTCCTCCCCCTCACCTCCTCCTCCTCCTCTGCGCGGCCGCCAGAGCCACGACGACCAGGCCGTCGAGGACGGCGGGTGCGGGTGGGCGCGCGCGCGCCGGAGCCGGTACCGCAGGTCGACGAGCCAGAGCCCGAGGACGAAGGAGATGAGGTTTACGGGCGTCATGACGATCTGTGCAAATTAGCATACAGAGTCAACCCCCCAAAAAATCATACGATATGGATACACGGGTAACAGTGCTCCTCGATTACGAAAGCGAGGTTGCATGGGGGCGGACAAACACGGTCGTTTTACCAGACTTCCATTGAACTGGCCAAACCCAATCATCACCCGGGAATGGAGGGATGAAAGAAAAGTGGTGACTCACGCGGTACAGCTTCGACTGCTGTTGGGCCTCTTCGGCATTCTCATTTCCACCCTCCTTTTCGGTTTCCGGGCGAGCCGGAGAAGCCGTCGCCTTCTTCTTTGGTTCTGCCGGCTGCATGGTTTCTGGTCCCGAGACAACGGCGATTCATTTAGGGCGGCCCTCGTGACACAGTTTGGAGGTCTCGACTCTCGAGTAACATAAGATGGGGAGGGGTTCAGACACAAACGAAAAATGCAAAAGGATGAAAGTAAGTAAGCGGTTACTTCAGAAGGAAGATTGCTTGCCTGGTCAGATATTATCAGACACTATTCGGAATTTTCCTACAAGCCCCTGCGGATTCGGATCGATTCTCTGTACGTAGATCCCCCGGGGACCCGTCACATTGTTGATAGATGTGACGTCGACTCAGCCTAAATCGACGATTAGTCTCGCCCAACCGGTTGGGTCTATTTTTACAAACCCCCCGAAGCCCCGTCATGCCGGCAGATCTGGTACCTGAACAGCTGAACTTTTTCCACAAGTTTACCTTACCCGTAACGGCATGTTCCAGCTTCATGTTTGGATTCGACGGTTCAGCTAGCAAAGCCATGCCAGGGGTCATCTCACCTTAAAAGTGCTAATTGACCAGCGGGCAGATTTTAGCGAGCCGACCCCTCCCTAAATCCCAGCCTCAAAAGCTTACATCACACGAGGCGAATGTCGATGAGCACCATCATGACTACACGTATACCTTGGTGGCTTGGACACCTCCTCATTCCTCCACGCGTGCATGTAACTGTAGGCGAAATGTCCTGTTTAACAGGTTGACAGGCTGCCTACCTGCGGGAATGTGTTACGATATGGCGTACATCATACTTTTTAACGGGTTTGCATATATTACTCTAGATTATGCTATATGGCGGTGGAACTTCCACTGCGCGTCTAGTCGCTTCGCGTGTTCGCGATCTGGAGGACCAGAATGTCATGCGCACCGACCTTGATCAGCTCATCCATGACGGTGGCAATCTTCTTCTTCTCGACCATGACGGAAACGGCCACCCATCCCTCCTCATCCAAGGTGGTGATTGTAGGGGCGCGCTTTCCAGGTGCAATCTGAGAGGCCGAGGCCAGTGATGATCGTTCGATGTTGTACTGGCACAGGACGAACTTCTGGGCGGTGATGACACCGCGGATACGGGATGCGATCAAGTCGACCATTTCCGTGCTGCGCGGCGACCGCGACTTGATCAGGATGGCGCTCGAGTCGACAACGGTATCGATAGGCATCAGGCCGGCAGCCTTCATGGTCTCACCCGACTCTGTAGCCCGAATGGTCAGTATGTTTTGTCCAGTGTTGTCGGAGAATGGTCATTGCCATGCGATTACTTACCGACAAGGTCGACAATACCGTCGGCGACACCAAGAGCACAGGCTGCTTCGACACTACCACTCAGCTCAATGATGTTGGTTCGCAGCTTGCCGTTCGGGGTGTCCTGAGGGTTGAAGCCGGCCTCGAGCTCCAGGTTGGCAAAGTACTTTTCCGAAAGCTTCACAAAGCTGGTACCGATGTTCTTTCCGATCAAGTCCTTGGGTGTTTGGTAAGGACCCTTCACGGGCACCTGCACCTGAAGCTTGCAAGCGCCGAAGCCAAGCTCCATGACGGTCTCGCAGCCGGAAGTCGCGGTCTTGGCACTCTCCTCCTCGGGCGTGATCTCACCGGAGAACCTCCTTTGGCGGTAGACGGCGTGTACACCAGCATCGTGTTCTTGGACCTGGTCGAAGCCAGTGATACCGAGATCGACCTGGCCCTCTCCGACGAATGTGGGAATATCGGCCGCGGGAAGGAAGATCAGGGCGATGGGAAGGTTCTTGACGAGAGCAATGTCGAGGCGGTTTTCTCTCCTGAATTGGATGTCGGCACCCTCGAGAAGGTTGAGCGCGGCGCCATTCAGCCGTCCCTCTGGAGCGGGTGTCAGTAAACAAAGACTGTCACGGCCGGCAAGTTCGGATAGACTACTCACTTTTGGGCACGGCGAATAGTAGGCGGCCTTCCAAGCTGTTTCCGAGGGAGATTAGTTCGGCCATGATTCCAGATCGATGTTGAGTTGGGTATAAGGAACGGCTTGTGGTATTGGGCGGTCAAAGGGTATATACTAACTGGTTGACCAAGTCCATCTTGCTGGTGGTTCTCTACTGGATCCCAAAGAAACTACTGCAAGAGGCGGAGGGGGATGCGGGCTTTGAAACGCTGGCCCTTATGCTCCGAAAAAATATGGCGACTTGGTGGTGATATACCTGGCTCAGGCCGGCAGTGGAGGTGGGGGTCAGAAATCGGATCGTCGTCGCAAACACACAGTAGGATGCAGGAGATGTGCAGCTGTAAAGGGTCAGCTTCCCTCTTTATTTAGAAGCGAGAGCAATGCTATACTCGGAGATCTTTTGCGACGCGATTGGGTATTGATTGGCAGCAATCGGGTTGACTCTTCGCGATGACTGTTTGGAGGGGTCACAAATTTTGTTCTAGCGACGATGGTGCAGTCTCTAGAGTGACTTAGGACCCCACGTTCCTACTTCGGAGCCAACCATTGCTGAATTCGCCCAGCTGTGTGTGTAAGGCGCGGCGGGGCAGGCACAGCGCACACCTGAGCAAAGCATACTTCCTAGGTCCCGCAAAAGAGGTTATGGGACCCGGGCCGTTAACTTCAATGCTCCATTAGCCTGTCCAATGCAATCTGAGGTATTTCGACAGGGAAGTAGATCGCCAATGGGAATCGAATCCCCATCCCATGCGCCTTCCTCTTTAGAATCAGAACCGCGAGATCGCTGTTGCGAGTCAAAATGCCATTTCCCCTTTCGATCAAACCGATGCTGGTGCGACCTTATTCCAAGAGCCCGGCTGCGCGGCAAGCCACAGCCAAGGCGCATAAGATCAGCTTTAGGGGCGCAAATACCTACCTACCTACAGCCATTGGTCCAGGTGGTATTGGTTTGTCTGAAATGCGATTGCGTGTACTCGGATCTCGTTACTCAAGACTTTCCCAAACGCATGGAGCTGAACTCGAGCGAGAATGTATCTCAGATCCGGCCCCTTAAATTAGAATACAGGATGGCAGGAAACAGATGTCATATTCAGGTAGGAAATGTATTAGCTGGTGGATGGTGTAAACGCACTACGTTATTTATCTACAAGTACGGAGGTTTCCTGTCAATGGACAATTACTACCTATCAGACTCCAGCGGTCATTTTCGACGTCATGATCGCCCGCCGAGCTAATCTGGGGTAGACATCTACGACGCTCTAGAAGGGCAAGAGGTACCTCGCCTAGACGGACCTTAAGGTTAGCAGATCTGGACTTTGGACGTTAGGAGCTCTCACTATGCGACACGATGAGATGTAACGAGAACCGTCAGCACAGAAGATGTCCTCCTGCCACCTATCAGCTATCCTCATCTCAGCTCACCACCTATTTAGAGTGAGCCTTTCTCGATGTCTCACTGACGCGAACTGTACCACCCATCTCCCACTCTGTGCAACCCCAGACCCCGGCTCCCCAAGACATCCCAAGAGGTGACGGTGGATCTCGCAATTACGTACCAATCCCTGTATTCAATGTCAGCAGCCAACCCATCTCACCATAACTTGCCGCATTCCGGGCCCTATTATGGCCTCGACATTGCCAGATGGCCTGAAAATCCCCCCCGTCGGCCCCAGACGCTCACCATCCGAGCGAAACCCCTTCTTCCCACCGATCGAAGCACGACGACGCAATCGACTCCGATAGCGAGGCCTGGGAGCCATTCGACGACCCCTACGCAGCAGGCCCCACCAACGCGCGAGCCGCCTCTCCGAACATAGGGGAACAACGAGAGGCCAGAGACGGCGGCGAAGACGACGGTTGGGTGCGCAACGCCAACAATCCCGCAGAGATGTCAAAATGGTCGGGGCAGCCCTCAATTAAGGGCAGCTCGGACACGGTGCGCATGCTGCTATTGAACTTCAGCACCCTCGGCATCGTGTAAGTCGGCTGGTCCCTTTTGGGGCTCTTGTCACGACTTAACGTAGACTGACCGCACCTACCATCGTCTGCAGGTTTACTTGGGGAGTAGAAATGACCTATGGAAATCCCTACCTATTATCTCTCGGTTTGTCCAAGTCGCACACCTCATTGGTCTGGATCGCCGGCCCGTTGTCCGGGCTCGTCGTGCAGCCTATTGTCGGCGCGATTGCGGACGAGTCGAAGTCGAAATGGGGCCGCCGGCGCCCCTTTATCGCGGTCGGTTCTATCATCGTGGCTCTCGGGCTGCTGGTGCTGGGATTTACCAAGGAAATCATCACGGCATTCTTCGGCGAAGGTGAAGGAGCGAAAAATATAACTATATTTGTCGCAGTCCTCTCGATCTACATTGTAGATTTCTCGATCAATGCTGGTGCGTCTCGATTATGAACATGGCCGTCAAGACAGGAGCTAATTCTTTGCAGTCATGTCCGCAGCACGAAGCCTGGTCGTCGACACGCTACCCATATCCAAGCAGCAAGATGGTGCTGCATGGGGTGGGCTAAACCCCACCTCTAGACTAATAACGGTACTGACTTGCGTCCAGGAGGCAGAATGTCTTCCATTGGCCACCTGATCGGCTACGTTGCTGGCGCCGTCGATCTGGAAAAAATCACTGGCAGCTTCCTCGGTGCTACGCAATTCAAGAAATTGACCGTCATCGCTGCCGTGGGCATTCTGGGTGCATCGGCTGTCACATGCTGGGCCGTTACGGAGCGAGTCTTGGTGGATGTGAGGCACGATCCGAACCAGCGCGGAGGGAAGTTCAAAGTGGTTTACCAGATCTGGTCGACAATCCTCAATCTCCCTCCACGAATAAGAGCAATCTGCATGGTCCAGCTATGGGCTTGGATTGGCTGGTTCCCTTTCCTGTTCTACGGCACTACGTGGGTGGGCGAGACCTACTACCGCTACGATGTCCCGGCAGATGCCAAAAGTGATGATGCGCTCGGTGACATAGGACGGATCGGGAGCACTGCTTTGGTCATCTACTCGTGCATTACAGCGGTTGGGTCCTGGGTGTTGCCACTGGTCATCCGAAGCCCCGAGGACGACCAGTTCACTCATAGACCCCCACAGAGCATCGCTTCGTACCTCGAGAAGCTCAACAAGTATAAACCGAGTCTATTGACGGCTTGGATGTTCGGCAATGGCTTATTCGCATTCGCTCTCTACTTGGCTCCCTTCGCCACCAGCTTCCGATTTGCGACGGTCATCATGTGCATCTGCGGTTTGCCTTGGACAATCACCATGTGGGCGCCCCCCACATTCCTTGGCGTCGAGGTCAACAAACTCAGCGGCGGGGCCGAGTCGAACGCCTCGTACCAGCGAGTCCCCAACGGCGCCGTGGAGATGACGACCCTGGATCACCCCGGCAGCCCGACGACGGACCGGCATCTCGAGAACGGCGGCACCCACGGCCCGGACGGCGGGGATAAGGCCAACGGCTCCGGCGAGCTCTCGGGCATCTATTTCGGCATCCTCAACATCTATACGACGATCCCCCAGTTCATCGGGACCTTCATCAGCACCATCGTCTTCGCCATCCTCGAGCCCGGCAAGAGCCCCGAGCTCGCGCACGACGCGCACCCGGAGGAGCAGCACCCCACGGACGGGCCCAACGCGATTGCGGTCTGTATGTTCATTGGGGCGGTCAGCGCGACCATGTCGGTCTATGCGACTCGGAAATTGAAGTACTTGTAGAATAGAATATTGGAGCCTTCCAGACAGCAAAAAGAAAAGGAGGGGACGGTTACAATATACATCGTGAGTGGATATCTCCAGCCGTGTTTCTAGAGTCGGTAATCGTCCGGTTTGTTTCCTTACTGTACCATGATTACGAATCAAGAGGGTCCGGCTTATGTTGATTTGGGGACTGATTCACTGGAAAACGGAATAGGGGCCACTGGTCTTTTCTTTCGGCGTGGCGTTAGGTGGGATTGATTTGAACCTGAGCAAGATACCTGCTGTGGTCTTGTCTTGTATTGAATAGATTTGTATGGGTTTAAATGCGTATCTATTACACTGTTCTACGGTTTTGGCTGGCGAACTCTACTCCTTTTATCGTATGCATCGTCACAAGAGCTCTTCGATGGGTTGAGCGTTACCCCTGAAGAGCGAGACGTATATCACACACGACGCGGTATACTTGTGTAAGGTAGAGCACCATGTAATGCCGTTCCTTTTTCTTTTTATCTTATCCCTTAAGTGCGTGGCAGGAACTGGCTGTTTATGGTGTGCACTCGTCTCTTTCAGCACCTGTGAGTGCTGGCCTGAAACGAGACCGGTGGTCATCGCCCTGCCTAGCGCAATGGTCGCATCATGAGATGCTCTCGGTGGCGACGATAGCCTGTCCTCTTCGGCTTACCGAGCGGCATCACATGATGCCGCCACGCTGTTTGGACTATAGTACTAGCGGCACCTCGTCACAGTTCATGTGTAGATGCAAGCCCACACTGGTCAGCACATTTAGGGCACGGTGAAGATCCAGGTAGGAATCACCTAGGTGAATGATAAGTAAGTACTTATAGAATCGCATGGATCATCTGATGAATCGGGTGCGGCGTGGGGGTTCGAGAAGAAGGGGAGAACAAACGGCTGTCACTTGACACCACCCCGGGTTGATGCAGTCAGCATGTACAGGTAGGAATACTCCAGGAGTCCCTTGCAGCATCCCCCGTAGATCAGCTCGAGAGAACACATGGACAGAAGACCCTTGTACTTGGCGACACCTGGTTGAAGATAAGGAGCCTTGATAGAGACGGGGACTTCAAGGCTGGCTTGCGGATCGAATCACAAAGCCTAGGATGAGCTGGGAGGGAAGCGGACAGAGCCGCAAGCTGTTGCTACTATACCCGTTGGATCTCGAAGTTGACGTCTTGCGTGACAGCCCGCCGTCCACTTATACAAGTAGAGAGGATGTTACCCCTGTGTATGCGATGCAGGTGGCAGGAGCAGCAGATAATCGCTGACAATAACACATGCGGGTTATCGACGAGGATGCGACATCACGTCGATCAAACCCCGAGCAGGGTGCCAGTCAGCTAGCCAGTCGGCAGAGTTCTCGCACAAGCGACGGGTCAGGTTGCCAATGAGGGAGATGCCATTATCACGAACCAAACAGCCGCAAGCGACCAAAGAAACCATGGACGCCTGAGGCTTACAGGCCTCTCCCGCCGCGCGATTGGAGGCGGACAAGCCTCCTCCGCACCTGCATGGATGGGGGCCGCCAGTCTCGGTGTCCAAAAGGGGGCATCGGCCATCCCACCCCATGTCAGCCCCAAACCTACTGCCACGCGGGTATCTGGTAAGAATCGAGGCACGCGCCGAGAGGGCAAAACTTAAATACCCTCTTCCCCAGCCCAAGCAAGAGAACTGGACGGGCGACCGCGGTTGTATGTAGTACCTACACATATGAATGTCCATCACCGACACGTTTTACCTAGCTTTCGCCATCGCGCCACAGATACTGCGACATGAGGTATCGAGCACGACGACGAGCTGCACAATCACAAAGGCGGACGCGGCTACCTCATCATCCCGCATCGAGCCAGGGCGGAGCTGATGGAAATTTCGTAAGAGGCATGGTAATAACAGTCGGATGGACCCCCACGCAGAAGCTGAAGGGGCCTGTTGACGGGCCAGAACCTGACTGCGGATCACGGCGCAATGCATTTGACTGCTTTGGGGGGGTCATAATCCAGGGATTAATTTTTTCCCACGACCCTTTCCGTCGTGCCGCTCAGAGTTTGCAAGTCGCCGCATCTCATCTCATGACATGGCCATGGATTTAGATCGACAGCAGGCCCTCCAGGAAGCGAGATCCCCAAGCGCCAAAGGCCATATTCGACCAGGTCCGAAGCGTGCGGCGCCCGTAGAGTCGGAGTCTCCGACTATCTGTCCCCTTCTTTCACCTCTCCTTCCCCCGCTCCGAGAAGCCCACCGCTACTAAGCTTCTGTCGGGATGCGACAGTATTGGCATCGGTCTTTCCTTTTGCTGCTCTCGTTATATGCAGGTGGGTAAATCGACAAGAACAGCATAGCAGATCGCATGAGAAGCGCAGGAGACCGAAGGAGAATGCGTGAGGTTCCATCAAGATGCAGGCAATCTCGCTCGGTTCCAGAGGTGGGAACCCGCACGCAAGGGCCTCATATGCGTCCGGATCCTGATTGGGCACCTGCTGATGGATTCGAATCAGGATGGATGATGGCGGTTCAACGGCCTGACTCTTTTTGCTCAGGCTAGCCGATCGCGAATACTGTAGAATATCCATTTTCCAATTCAGTATGTACGTTGTCTCCTCGGAAACCTTGCCCTGCTACGCCCAAACCAGACATCCCAGTCTTGGTAGATTTGGTTGACAAGTTGACAGGTAGGTATTAGTAAGGCTAGCAGGCTAGCCTATCTTGTCTATAGATAGCACCGAACGCTCACATTAGGCCGGCTGAATAACGACTCGCTCAAACTTTAAAAACTCTTTCTTTTACTTTCTCCAGACCGGTCCGGCACCGGTGGGAAAATAGTCGGGTCGAACGATTATGATCTTGTGCTATTTCTCTTTCTCTCACGCACAGGTCAAACTTATGTAGATGTTGCAAGAAATCTCGAGCACTTACTTGCTGTAAAGGGCCTCGGGGCAGGGGATTGGCCTAGAATTCCCGAGAGCTCTAACCAACTGGGGCATTTCGCGATTGATTGAGATCCAAGTCCAAGCTTTCTCTGCCAAACGGCCGGAGATAGCTCCATATATCGTGCTGTATGGCGAACAGGGGCCGCGGCCAAATCGTATTCATTTTCGGACCACATCCCATCTCCCTGGGTGGGCTCCAGCCGGGGGGACCCCCCAGTGCCCCCACCGGCTGTACTGTCGGATTCGTCCTCAAATCGTCTCGAGCATAGCACCGCCGCCAGCCGCGCCTAATGAGGATTTCCAGGGGGTTGGTTTTCGTTTCTGGTTTGCATGCTGTTCTTGAGCAAGAAAAAATATGCTGGTTAGGGAGCCCCTGGTTGAGCAGATAACAAGCATGATGGAAGTTCCCGTCGAGACGGCGTTTGCAGGGCGCGGATAATTCCATGACAAAGACCATTATCAGTAGGACCCTGAAGATCGACCTGCCCGTCGCCGACTTTACATCCATAGATGTGCGCTGGGCTTCTACTATGTTCATGATGTGTCTAGGGTATGCTGGAACAGAGAACCCGCGGTGACTTGGATGACCCTCGGTTCTATTGACCACATCAAGTATACGAGCACACGGCTATACCGTCCTGAGGTCCTCTCCAGATCCTAGTGGACGACGGCGATGGGACAATCGCCAATAGTGTAGTAGGACAGATATCAACCAAGAGCTGCTTGGATTTGCAGAGAGAGGAGTCCGTCGTCATAGTCAAACCCATCAGTGCTGTCGTGCCATGTAGGACTACGACGAGCGGAGGGAGGCCGGCTGTTAGTTTGGAAGTCGGAGTATGTAAGCTGCGGTGCTTCTGAGTAAGTGGGTTTGATGCTAGTGGTTCCCTGCAGCGGCCCAGTCGTCCAACCTGCCCAGTGGAAGAGGACTTCTTAGCTTCGGCGCGCCCAAGCCCCCTGTGCTGCAGGTGATGGGATGTGGTGGTGATGGTGGTGGGTGTGGTGTGGCCCATTCTGAAGACTCGGAGTATGCCTGGTGTTGGTGGCATTGTAGGAGGTAATCGGTGGTCGGAAAGTACCTACGACTACCTACTGGGTGTGCATACGTACATCTTTGCTTATTACCGTTCATCCATGGTGGGGGGCTTGCCTCGCGCGATGCCTACATGCATCAGGTGCACATACGCCTGCTCGAACATCGCCTACAGTACCAGACAGGCTGCAATTCGATTCACTCGGCTGTCAATACGTCTGCGCTGAGCAGGCCATGATACAACAAGCATTTTTCACGTCTTGTTAGACTCTGACACCGAGTCTGTCGTATGGCATGCCCTCTTGTCGCAACTTGCTCTCTGGCTAACCCACTTTCTCGAGGTGCTCCTCCAGTCACCGCTCCGGTTTCCCCTCAACCCCCCGCCCCATCGGCTACTTGTACCAAATGTATCGGTCGGGGTAGTTAGCTCGCTGTAAGCTCAGCTAGGCAGTCCCTCCTCTGCCCCCCGGTTCACACACTCTTGCCTAGTGCACATGAAGATGCGACGCGGGATCCATCCATACCACACCCACAATCTCTCGACCGGTATGGACCGTCGCTTTTTTTATTTCCAGCATGGCCATCGGCTGCTTTGAGGCGTCTCTTCCCCCCCCTCGCTCTTGCAGTCGCTTTCCTGACCAATAGTTGAATCCTCCAGTGATCTCCTCTAATAAACTATCCGTCAAACCAGAACCCGCCGCCTACTCGCGACCACTTCACATCTCTACCGCTCGGGCTCACATCTCTACCGAGAGCGAGCGCATTGCTCTCGCCCTAGGCAAGCCTGCTTCAGTCTACTCCTTCAGGCCGGTGACTGCTCCCTCACTGCTTGTCGCCCGAGACAGGTCATTCAAACCGGCTATTTCTCGACTTGCGAAAACAGCTACGACTCGAATCGAAAAAGTTGCTTACCGGGCTTTTTTTGTATTTGTTGATGATTGATTGCGTGGGGGCAGACTTTACGGCGAACTCTGTTCTCCATCCCGTGGAACAAGGTCAAGGCAGAAAAGGCTATTGCTTGAGTTGGTACGAGTGCGGGAAAACATAGCCTCTGTGTTGAGGCCTCTGCCGCGACGACTGACGAGCAACGCAACGGACGGATCTGGTCCGCGACGGCCATAACGATACCTCTTCCGACTTGTTTGTCGCAAAGCTCGCTGCGAGAGGGCGACACAGATGTCGATCCGGAACATGGCCATGATGGACCCGAACAACTGGAACGGGCAGGATCACACCATGACCCCAACGGGTGAAGATGACTTTCAACAGTTTCTCGAGCTGGGTGGGATGTCCAACATGGGCGACGGGCTGCAATTCGACTTTCAGGACTTTAACCCCGCGACGAACCCTTCGTCCATGATGCATCCCTCCCACCAGGGCCATCATGATCATATGGATACGGCAATGAGTGGTACCGAGGCTGCGGGCATCATCGCCAGTAGTAGCATGCCAATGCCGACCCAGATGATTCCTACCACCTCGGAATCTATGGTACCTACCGTTCCCTCCCAGATGCTGGGTTCTCAACACCCCAGCCCTGGCGATACTCTCTCCGACCTTGATGCGCAGATCCAGTTTCTACAGCATCAACGGATGCAGGAGCAGCACAGGCAAATTCAGGAACGTAACATACAGTTTGAGGAGCAGCAGATCAACTTCTTTGCCCAGCAGCAGCGGAATATGATCCCTCCCACTCCTCAAAGTCTGGAGATGCATCCTTCGAACCACTTTTACACACAACAACAGCGGTCGCAACAACAACAGCAGCAGCAGCAGCAGCGCCAGGGCGAGCAGACCCCCCAACACTCGCATGGGATGTTCGATCGTTACCCTAGGCTGAAGGACCAGACAGACGTATGTTAAACAACCTCCTCCAATATTTGGGAATTGCTACTGACCTGTGAACAGATGGCCTTCACGCCACTAGTTTCCCCTGCGGTCACGCCCCTGGACACTCAGTTCTCAGTCGAAACGCAATTTACAGTGCCTGGGGCCTACTTCAGCCCGCTCACTTCGCCTGCTTTGCATGCTCAGAACCACGAGTCGATACCGAACTTCGACACAACCCAACATGGTTCCACCACCACGAACTCCCCCGTGGAAATGGATCTGGAGTCTAGCACCCCTCCCCCGAATGCAGTTGACCTCTCGAAGAAGGTGCGCCAAAAGAACGTGAGTAAGGCAAGAAAGCCTAGTGTAAGACAGTCGCCTATAGTGAAACCACACCGAAAGAAGACGGCGTCGACCCCAGTCATGAACGCCCAGATTCTGAGCGAGTTGGCCGAAACGCTTACCGAGAGAAACACTGTCAAACCCGCTCCTCTGTCTACGGCTTCAACAGAGGACTCGGAGAACGCTTCTGTGTCGCCAGAGGCTTTGTCCGAGATGCCACCCCCGCCAGTCCCTCAACCAAGATCCGCTCGGCCATCGCCTTACCTTCAAGCTCAGAACAGCAACAATGCCACACCTCATACCGTACCTGCTGCGACATTGAATGGCGGCGCCTCGCCTGCAACGCCCGCCTCGCTCTTCAGGATATCACCCAGAAACAAGTCCGCCGACTCCAGCAATCCTGGGCAGATAGCTTCGGAACATATCGAGAATTTTGAACTGCCCGAGTCCGCCAATTTCCCGAAACCGCAACTTCCGCAAATCAACACACAATCCGACGTGATATCACCTGACTTGGAGGCTACCAGGAGCGCCAATCTGCAGCCATTGCCATCGCCTGTATTCGCTCGTCCTTCGCAGCCATCTTCGGCAGCTGCGAGTCCACAGTTAACCCCGAAACTGTCAGCCAACAACTCTCGTAAAACACCACTTCTGGCCGCTAGAACGAGCCGGAAGCGATCGAGCGTCAGCTCGGTGCAAGTCTCACCCGCACTTCTGCCCCGGATATCACCCAACATCAAGCCACTGCTACCCGGCACACCGGGGATGTCAGCTGAAGATACCGCGTCGCGCCTATTGACTTCCAAGTCAAATTACCAGAACATTCTCGAAGGGAACACAGTACCGGGAGTGTCATATCCCACCGAGCTTTCTACGAACCTCACATCGAAACGAACGTCGCACAAAATTGCCGAGCAGGGCCGACGTAACCGCATCAACATGGCGCTGCAGGAGATTGCAACGCTTCTCCCGAAGAGCGTCATTGCGGAAAAGCGGGAGGAGGAAGGGGAGAGCCCCGGCAGCGACAAGGGAGACAACAAGAAGGAATCCAAGTCTTCGTCGGCCAGCGCGCCCAACAGCAAGGCCAGCACGGTGGAGATGGCCATAGTGTACATCAAGCAGCTACAACAGGAAGTAGCGGATGCCAACAAGAGGGCCGAGGAGGCGGAGAGCAGGTTGGCGGCGGCAGCATGATTTGATACATAATACGTCGGACCCCGGGAATAACACGGCTTATGTTCAGCCATATATACAAAAACACAGGGATCGGGATAAAGGGGTAAAAATAATGAAATGGGTGGTTACGATGAGTGTGCGCGTGGTATATACCACGTTGGGGCTGGGCGTTTAGGAGCATACGGATAAGAGTTTCTCAGAGACGCATCATTGTCGGGCGGTATGCATACATCGATAACAACGCCCATTCGCGGCGGCGAAACGAGTGGGAAGGCGGGAACTGACTTGCATTTTCGGATTGGTAGCGCATGTGTAGATAAAAGCAAACCGCGTATATTTCGTGGGTTTGATATGGAGGAAGGCTATCATCGATCCATTGCTATACAGACAGACGGGAAGCCTATTGTATAAAACGTAACCATACGCCTTTTGTCTTGAGACCATGTTAAGAGTGTAGGAACACGTAAAATGCGCAAGAGGAATATATTTACTGAAATAAATGCGAAGTATACCAAAGGACACTGATCGTGCTATCAGACGTTTGGTGAATGACTTTGCTGTTGAACCCCCTTTCATCTTTTTATTGCCTTGGCACTCAACCACACCCATCACACATAAGTCAGAACTGTGTTCTATACGTCTGTACCTGATTTCTACGCTGCCCTAGCCTTTCTCCCGACAGCGTCTACGCGAACACAGCAGACTATAATCGTTGGTCCTCATCATATCAAAACTCAATTTACCCTCAGAGATGACCTGTTCATCCAGAACCATCTCTCAAATTATACTATGCAATCAATTAACCATCATCACACTACACCGCAACGACATGCCGCACCCGCCCCGCCCGAATCTCCTTCAGCGCGCCGAGCCTCCCGATCTCGGCCCGCAGCCACGCCAGCACCTCGCCGTAGCCGGCCTGCTTGCGGCCGAGCACCCGCAGGAAGGCGTGGTACGCGAGCCAGGCCACCTCGCTGCGGCGCACGTCGCAGACGTAGCCCGGGTGGCGGGCGCGGCGGGCCTTGCTCTTGGCGAGGAGGAAGGCGACGTCGACGAGCTTGGCAACGGCGCGGATCATGAGTTTGGTGACGGGGTCGCCCTGCGGCTGTCGTTTATTGTTCATTTTCTTGTTCTTGCTTTTGTTGTTGGCAGACGTGGACGAAGACGAGGATGAGGAAAGACAACGCGCGTAGGCCCAGGCCTTGGAGGCGGTCTCGACAAAGGCCGAAAACAAATTCGACAGCACCGTGGCCGCGGCGTTGTGGGACGTGTCGAGGAACATGAGGTGGCTCTGGATCTTGAAGGCGTTGAGGAGCTTGCGCTCAAAGGTCTGGCCGGGGACGCGGGTGAACTCGACCGTGAGCGAGTTGTAGACGGCGCTGCCGTTGCTGGCCTTGCTGCGCTTTCGGGGAGCAAGGTCTTCCTCGTCGTCGTCTTCAGCAGGTGCGAAGCGCTTCACGGCGGTGCTGGTGGTGTGAGTGCCTTTGCCCCTATCTCGGTCTTTGGTGATATCCAATGTCTTGCTGTTTATGAGTGTGCCGCAATATGGGAAGGCGTCGCCGCCGCCGCCCCCGCCCCCATCGAGTTTCGAGACCAGGGCCTGGTTGACCTTGAGGTCGAAGTTCACCAGCGTCTTCGCAGGGTTGACCTGGACTCCGTACTCGGGCACGCCGCGGTGCATCGTCTCGACGAAGCGAGCCGCCTTGTCCCGGTCTGTCGTGATGAGGAGGAAATCGTCGATGAGGCGGAGCAGCAAGCAGTCGTCGGCGTCGAGGAACTTGAGGACTTGCAGCTCGAGGTCGGCGTAGAAGTAGTTGCACAGGATGGACGAGAGGACGGAACCTTGCGGGATGCCCTGCTTCTGCCGGTAGAACTTCTTGCCGATCTTGACGAGGTTTTGCTGGATGTGGGAGGCGACGAGCCGCAGCAGCTGGCTCGTGTCGTACTGCTTCTTGACGACGCTGTCTATAAATACGGTATCTTTCTTCTGCGCCGTCTGCGGTTGGTTCTCTAGTAGTTGGAGGAATGTGCTCGTGTCGCGATCTTTGAGGGCGGTCGATAGCCACTTTCGCGCGGGTTTCGACTTGGCCGTCTTGCCACTATCCGCCGAGCCATCCAGACTCTTGCTAGAGATTTCGGCATGCTTTGCGATACGATAGCTGCGTTGCTGTGGGATCGAGTCCAGTAGACCGACAATCGCCGACTGAGGGATGGTATCGAAAGCAGCTTGTACATCCACCTTGGCAAAGTAAAGAGGTTTGGCCGACCCAAGTATGTTCGACTTGAAATCCTTCACCCTCTTGTAAATATCGCCCACCGAGAACATGGTGGACCCTAGCTTCGTAGGATTCATAGACTGAGGAACGACTCATTAGTTGCACTGTTCCGTAGATCAACGGCCCGGGATTGAACAAACCTTCTCCAATTGCAGCATGGTATGGACTGGCCCGAGGATAGTGTTGATACTCGGACCTAGTATCTTGCTGCTGCCTTTTGTGACCGCCCTTCTCCGCAGGTTCATGATGGGGCGGATGCTATTTCCTTTGGGCAGCAGCCGCACCTGGCTGAAGCCGAGGGCGCGGGAACCCAATATCTTCAGCGCCGCATCGACGCTCACCTCCTCAAATATCTTCGACTTTACCGTTGCCATGGCGGGCTCTGCGACGTATTTCCAGACGTCGTGGCGAAAGAAAAACAGCTTATATTTGTCCGTGTTGGACTCGGTGACATAGAAGTTGCTGCGAATCAGGGGTATCAGGAGCGAATCAAAAACATAGTACAGAAAATCGTGAAAGAGTTCAAGTCGCTTCTGAATATCAGTTTGCGACGTCTTGTGAGCCATCAGTCGCTCAGGGGCCAACCAACTGATGTCGGTAACCTGTAGGCTGTCAGCTGCTTTGGTTCTTCTGTAGCTGATGGCGCTGTACTGTACCTTCATTCCTTGCATCACTTCATGGAGATACATGCTCTCAAACCGTCTCAGGTGGATAAATTGGTCGACCTTCTTCATCACTACCTTCTTATTGTGTTCCTGGACTGATCCAGTACCCCAAAACTCGTCAGGCACGAGCTTCGACAAAACAGATTGACAGAACGCGGAAACCTGCGACGTAGAACTGGACAGCTCGATAATCATCTGGGCAGAGGATAAAGGGGCCTGCGGCTGTGTGGCTCTCTTCAGAGATTTGCCCTCTGTTCCTTTTGACGGTTTAGGGGTTTTGTCCTGACGAATGTGACTGACCTCCTTAGGATCGAGACCATCATTCACCGGGCAGTAATGCTGAAGCAGTTTGCTATACGAGCAGCGGGAATGCAAGATTTGCAGTTTCCGCACGAGCTCCCTCACCTTGCCCCTTAAACGCTTTGGGTTTGCCTTCTTGCGCCGGATGTCGTCACCGGCCAGCTCGCCAAATTTGACCTGGATTTCCTCTTCACGAAGAGTGTAGTCTTTCAGCCTTTGGGAAGTTTCCGAGAAGTCCACCTTGGAGGTGAATGCATTGTGTAGCCCGAACTGCCGAGGGAAAATATACATCATGATCCTCAAAACATTGGCATCATTCTTACTCGCCAGCGCGTTCGCATCACTTGGGGATTCCGAATTTGGTCTTACATACGGCGAGCGATTCAAAACATCTGTGGTCGGTTAGAGCATGCTCACTCGAACGGCACATAGACCACTCACGAATGTGTCTGAGCCCGAAATGTACGAGGCCACGAGCATTCAAAGCAGGTCTGGCATACAGCATCCGGTTACGGACGAAGTTGATTTCCGCAGTCGAGCGCTGAAATCCTGTCGAGGCATTCTTTCCATCTTCATGACTTGCCGCCAACAACTCGGTGTCAAACAGCGGTTGGCCTATCCATACTTAGCATTGTCGAAGGACATGGGGTTCTACAAGAGCTGACCGCTAATCTGGTAATAGTTCCCCTGACAGGACCCAACAGGCAGGAACAGCGCGGCATCAAGCAGCAAGTCCATCATTATACGATCGCCCGAGTTGCCCAGGAGCTTGAGGACTTCAGGCCAGGGGCTCTGCTTCAACAATTCAACCCGCTGGTTTGGGTAGATAGAGATCATGTCAGGGATGTTAGTTGTACGATTCCTGGACGGCGCCTGTAGGCGAGAGCTGTGATCTCTCCGGAAACCGTCACAGAGCAAGTGTTTTGGCCACGTGCCCGTTTTCTTGGATTTTGCAAACATCATCCATATGACAAACTCCACAATCTATCGTCTTTATCAGCTCGTTGCCCCTAAAGTATGGTGCGTTTTCGATGCGGTGGACTCACCTCAGACTGCGAGAATCGTGCCCCGGTAAGCCCATCAGACAGAGTTACGTGTGATTCGTCCCCTTTTTGAGAGGCATAAGTTTCCCATTGCTCCCATCTTTTATCTGGGATGCATTTTGTGTCCTGGGCTACACCAACCAAGGTGGTGTCGAGCACTTGCCCTACAGCCCGCTCTATGTCAGTAACTTCGCCATTGGAAACAGCTGAACTAGATCCGGTCGACGCAATTTTTCTCCGCCTGATACGCGATGTGGCAGGGAGCTTCAGGAGAACACAATCGCGGAGCGTGAGCAGCTGGGGATAGTATTGATCCAGTACGGCATGCTGGACCGGCGTCAGGGGTACTGGCTCATCCGAACTTTTCCCCAGCGGGAATTTCCTTTTCTTGGCCGGAGGCTCTTGAGGAGCATGTTGCTGGGTGACTCGACCCTGCTTGCGCTTTCTGTTCGTAGGCATGCTGGTTGTTCTACTGTAACTGCACCTGCGCTTGCATCACAACCATCACCATTGGTAGCCACCCAGACGTGCAAAACAGCCCTGTTTACATGGCAACCGATTTCTCCGGCGAATTGTCTCGGTTGCGGCAACACTGGAAGCCGCTGGTGGGAATCTGGCAGCTCGGCCTTTCTTTTCAGTCAAAATAAAGACGCAGCCGTGAATCAATGATTGTTTGAAGAGTTGCAGTCTGCAAGTCGCAGTCAATAGCGTCAATTCGCATGGAAGGTTTGAAACGCGGGTTGAGATCTTGGACGCGTTTCTCCCGCTAGTGGGATGGGGGCCCCACTGAAGTGATGAGCAGCTATTTAGGCTAGCGGCTCCCGAGGCATCTTGGGAAATCAGGGATCGTACGGGCTACTGATCCGGGATCCAAGATTCGCCAGCGATTCAATTGATTTGCTACCGGGACAGCCGTCTCGTCTGGACCAGCGCCTAATCGCTGATTGCTTGCAGCGCCAGAGCTCGGTATGGAACTGTCACAAAATGGCTTGTGGGCGCAAGCTTGTCTTCCCATGGCATCCTTCCTGTGGTATGTTCGTGAGCTGAGCCCGCCCTGACCAAACTTTGTTTACCCAAATCTGTACTCGCCAAGGGGCTGGGGGGAAAGACATTTGACCCTTTCGGGCTTGTTGAGCATGGGAATCCGGAACAAAACGAAACCTTTGGGGGGTTGTTTACCACCATCTAACATTAGAAAACCACCTCATGTGTGCATTGGGCCCAAATTGCTCAAGCAAGGAAGAATGAGCTGATTCTCCCCGATGCTTCCGCCCGCCACGCCGATATTCACACAATTACTACTACAGCAACCGTCAGTGGGCGGATAAGAAGGTCCAAGTGCCCTGTAGACAGCTGTCACAAATGACCTGGGTCTAATAAGTAGGGGAATACAGTCGCTGCTTCAGGTAAAACGGCGGAGGGCAAAAAATGGCATTTTGCTCCGCGCCCTAAAGATCTTGGCTCAGAGGGAACGCCATACTGGAGCATCCTTGTTCTGCAATGCCTAGCGCTCCTCGACTGACTCCTCTCACCTCTGTGCGTACAGCTGTACAGAGGTGAGTAATAGCACAGGTGATATACATATCTAGGCCGGCGCTGATCAGCCGCACTATTGATACGAAAACATCATCCTGCACCACATTGGCAATTGACTATCTGTGGGTATACAAGTCGATAGATACTGCTCGAAAGTGGAATGCATAGGGCCCGGTGAAGCCCAGACGCCCAACTATTCTCGTCAGGGTTGATTGTATGGACCACTCGCGCTACCCTTCTCATGTATGTAGATACATGTGGACGCTGTTGATAGGCAGTTTGCAGATCCGGCCGCCAGCATATGGGCCTGCCCGCCTTTTAAGGTTGGGCGCTCTTCTCAGTCTCCAGCCAGGCCACGAGATAATGTAAGTAGGTACTTACATACGGATACGGAGACGGTACTCGCAGGAAACGCTCCGTTCAGTCCAGGCTTACGCGCTAGGAAAACGGCCGTCGCAGACGGACACAACCACACACGGACGGACGGATGTCTCTGCCCCTAACCTGAAAATCTCAGTCGGACCAGAGACATGTTCAGTCGCTCACACACAAACTGCATGTTGATTGGGTTATCTAAGCATCCCAAGTGGCTGAAATCATGACGTTTGGGGCGCTCGAGCGAAGTTCCCCAGGCTCGACAACACCTATTTGATTCGTCTGAAGACATCCAGACAGATACGGGTGGGCGTGCGCAAGTGCATGCGAAATGGACGAGCGCAAAAAGGGGACGGGCGAATAGAAGACTCGAGGAGAGACAAACAGCTTGGCTCGGAATTCTAACGTGATCCTACCACCCCTGGGAAGAGACTCAAGCGACACAGGAAAAAGATGAAGATTTGAAAAATTAGGAACCCCCCAAAAACTAAAAACTAAAGGGCAGCGAATTAGGATTGCCCAGCAACACTTGCGAATCCTCCCACAGCGTATTAATTGTATTGCTTGGCGGAGGCAGGAGGTAGGATCAGGATGCTTGGCACAACCATCAACCCTACATACGGTACAGGACCACTGCACCGAGGAGCCGGTAGGCTAGTCCGTCCGACTTGCTGAACAAATGAAGGAACTCTGGGAAAGCTTTCCGGTGGTGGATTCCAGGTCGTCATTGCGCCCATGTGCGGCACAGTTGTCGAAAACTCTCGGTACGCAGGGCCACCCCCATTCACCCCGTACCTGGTTCGATGTGGTCGAGTCGCAGATCTGGATTTGGGAAGACGATACACATTACCACCTGTGATTGTGATACACCAAGCCCCTGCGAGGATAAACCGGTCATGCGTCACTTCGAGGATAAGGAGTTCCAATATCATTACAATTCATTGATTCCCCTTATGTAAATTAGGAGTGAGTGGAATAGTCAAGATGCCATCGATGGACAAAAAGTACGTTGGACGGAAATTTCGAGGCAATAGATGTTCGGATTACTACTACTCATGTAATTAAGGAAAAACGGCCCAGGCACGCCAAGCCACCAGCTCCAGGACGGCGTGCCCTCAAGGAGTTCGGCCCAGCCAGCGAGCTTCACTAACAGACAGGCACCTTCTGATCGTGGCCTGCCTATCCTTGACTCAGAATTTCGACGCAAGCCTTCTTCTGTACACATAACACACGCTTATGTGCGCTGCCGGGCATTTGCCAGCATTTGTGGTTCTGCTGTGCGACTAGAAGCACTTGGCTGGCTACATTTTAGGACTTTTGCCTATACACGCCAATCCCCCTCATGCGTGCGCATATGCATGCATGCATACATGGCTTGAACGAAGGGGGTTGTGGTGATGTGCTGCTGCTGCTGCTGTTCCCGCCAGTTTCCCGGTGCTTTGCGTGGAGAAGAAATACGGACGATTGTCCCGCAGTCAAACTTGCCTGGGGCTCCATAATCGAACCTGGTCCAATATGAAAAGAAAGAAGCAAGGGAGGATAGGACGATATCTATTACATCAATATCTATACCTACCAAAAGAACAAAATAAGGTACTGCTCTCCTCCATCCAGGTGGGCAAGGTCCCGAGAGAGAGGGAGGGCTCCTCTTACATAATAACGAGCCGTCTGCGTTTTATCGTATGAGTTTTGAGCATGAGCAACTTAGGTATCCATGCCAGTTCTCAACGGTTGGTTCCGGTGAACGGTCCATGAACCGTCAAAAGTACCTCTTGGGAAACATTTCCATGCTCTGCCACGGTATTGATGTTGTACATACCTCAGATTACCCCCGGCCTTTTTTTTTCTCTCTGCTCAATCTCACTCCCACTCTCACACATACGTTGTTGTACCCTACTGCTGTACCTACCCTTACCCTGGACACGCTCCTCTCCTGCGTGCCAGCAAATCATTGCTTTTGCGAACTGGGACTGGGATATCTCCTGCCCAATTACCATTTCCTCGCACCACCCTTTTCGCAAGTCTTGCAATTCTTGGTTACATACGCAGTGCATACCGCAGAGAGTGCTTTCTCCATAGCCAAGGATACCTGCCTGCTGCTGCTGCTGCTTCACGCATACATAGGGAGGGAGGAGCCAAGGGGCCAACCAAACACATCGTTCCAATCCCACGTTGACGGCCAAACGAAACGAGATTGGAGATTGTAGAGAAGAAAAGAGGCCGATGACTGACTGTTCATCGGTTCCGTTTTCCCTCTCCCACACCTGCGACTACGCCCCCCACTGCCGACGAAAAAGCCTCCACCAGTCGCAGTAGCTCGCCGCTTCTTCTCAACCTAACCAACTAGCCTCGAAACGAGAAGGACGCCGTCCCCCAGTTTGTGCGTCTTGACACACATGCAGCACAGCAAGCTTGGTCGCTCTTGTATGGATGCGAGCATAGCAGAGGCCGTGAATGCCTAAACCTGAATTATCTTCCTGAAACACCATTCCAGAGGTTAGCGAGCCACCAGCCTTATACCAGAGGAGCCTGCTACGGAGGCAGCTACAGTACGCTGTTGTTCCCTGCCTTCCGTGCCCAATCCAACGTGCGAACCCTGCCTGCCGCTTGCTCGCCAGACAGACGCCTGTCCCTGCAGCCATTTTGGGTTGGCCACCACCAGAGCACGGAAAGAGACTTTATGTTTCCCTTGGACCTTAAAGCCCAGGGTGATGCCACCACTAGAGAATGGAGGCCGGCAACCGTGACGAGGAGGACCGATTCTTTGGACTGAACTCGGCAGACCGTCCCTTCGAACCCCAATCGCCAAATCGAAGGCACGATCCCTACTCCCATCACTACCCCCAGCACCATCTCGACGACCACACCCAGTACGATTACGGCTACGACCAGGACTACCGGCATCGCTTGGACCAACACCACTATCCTGACCTGGATTCCCCAGGCGAATCCTCTAATATAGACATTGATGCCGCCCTTGCATCATATGCTGCAAACAATCGCCAGGCCGCGCTTGCCAATGCGAATCTCACGAACGACCCCCTGAATTCTCATGGCGCCGCCGAGCCTGATGATTTCTACAAGAACTTCCATGCAGACCAAGACAACCTGATGGCGTCGACGATGCCGCCATCCCAGAGGCACCACCCCGGTGCTGCCTCGACTTCCTCATCACCGCGATCTCCCCCGACGAAACGCACCACGCCGGGCAATACCACTTCAATCCCCTCGCCTGCTGCACGAGCTGGGGCCGGCAGTAGAAATGGAGGCAGGTCTTCGTTGCGCTCTGTCTCGGCGCCCATAGACGAGCCGCACGTCAATACAAAAACCGGCTCGAAGCCTTCGGCATCTTTTGGTGGCAAGCAACCGAGCGTCAAGGACCTGAAGAAGCGCTTTGATCAAAACGCCACCTCACATACGAGTAATAACAGCACCAGCAGCAGCACCGGTCGAAAAACCAACATTCCACGTGTTCCCGCTCGTGAAAAGTCGCAGTCATCGACCACGTCGAATTACCGTGGCGTGGTCGGCCCGTCACACACAAATGGCGCATCGCCTTCTTCGACCTCACGTCCCGGTACATCGCGTGAGGCAACCCACGGGAGTTCGAAATCGACTTCTTCAGCGCGCACGACGCAGAGGAGCAAATATGTTGCCGAGGACCACACGTCGAGCAGTTCACAGTCGTTCGCAAGTCGGATTGCAAAGCCTCGGAGCACAAATACCTCCCACCACATGACGACCAAGTCGATGAACAACTTATCACCAACTTCGCCTACATCTCCCATCGCTAGTCCTCCTGTGCCTACACGCAACCAAAGCACCAGCGGCTCAGGCAGGCCTTTGTTATTTGGTGAGCTGCCCCCCGGTGAAAATGATGCAGCGGCCGCCGGGTTTGGTATTGAAGGTGTACGGCCGAGACGAACATCAGAGTCCAACATTCGAAGTCTGTCGCAGTCTAGGGTCGAGTCAGGTTCTCCGACAGATTGGTACAGAAACGCCAAGGGGACAAATGAAAGGACTAGATCGCCTAACAAGCTTACAAAACCTCACCATACTCGAGCTCACAGTGACCTTGTAGGTACAAAATCGAGCCAGTCATCTTCACGAACAACTCAAACCTCTAAGTCTCAAAAACAACCGACTCCTGCTTCAAACTTGCCGCAACCTGCCTCGGCAAGTTCGAAACTGGCAACGTCAATGCGGAAACAAAACAGCTCTGCCTCTTCCACAAGTGCGAGCCCTCCGTTCTCCAGATCCAACTCTCCCAGCACGAACAAGAGGCCGCCAACAAGGACTCAAGGCAATCTTGCCAAAACGGCAACAACCGGAGCGGCTGCGTCAACTGCCAGGGCAAAGACACCCACAACTCAGACGAGATCGAAGACACCCACAACTCAAACAGCGAGCAAAAGGGCACCAGCTGCGCCTACTTCCAACGGTAGCGCGAGGTTGAACGCTTACATTTCGGCGCCACCGCCAAAGCTATCTCCGCCCTTACGAAGTTCGCGACCCCGGCAGCCAGTATCTGCTGCAACTACGACGAGCTCACGTATGAGAGCTGCCGAAAGGGGACGGTCACCAAGTAAAGTAGACCCCAGGGCTACTTCTAGGCAAGCCAACGAGCCTCCACGGAGAAGGAAGCTGTCAATAGGGCCTATCGACTTTGCATCTCGCCGGGAGCAGATCAAGCTCTCTTATACGAAGAGCATACGGGAAACCGAGGCAAAGGCTGCGGCCAGAAGAGAGGCAGCAGCGGAGAGAGAGCGAAAGAAGAAGGAAGCAGAGGCCAAAGCACGTGCTGAAGCGGAAGCGGAAGCAGAAGCTCGAGCAGCGGCGGAGGCGGAGGCAGAAGCTCGGGAAGAAGCTGAAGCGGAAGCGAAAGCTCATGCTCAAGCGCAGGCCCAAGCACAGGCGGAGGCAGAAGCTGCTGCCGAAGCAGAACATGCGGCTCAAGTAGAAGCTGCCAGAGCAGCCGAGGAGGCAGAGGTAGCTGCTGCGATCGCCGCCGTGAAAAAGCAACAGGACCGAGAACGAGAACAGCAGCAAGAGCAAGTTGCGCTGGCCTTGGCCTTGAGGGAGGTCGTCCAAAGGCATCAAGAGGAGCTGGATGAAGAACCAGAAGACGATGGTCCTTCGACTGTAGCAGATACTGCGGCTGGACAGCCAGCCCTCGTCATTACTACATCATTTGAAGATGCCAAGAGGGCGCAAGCAGTTAAGCAGGTCGGACTTACGAGAGACTCGCCAACTTTGGGAATACCTGGCAGTTTCCCCATGGGGTCGCCCCAGTTCCAGGACGAGACACCCCAATCCGCAGTGTCCAACACGACCGAGTTCGACGGAGAGCAGCAGACAGAACCACCGCTTCGACAAACGCCACTATCCCCGGAACCGCCGGCCGTAGACAATTTGGGTATTTCAGCGCCTCAAATTGCGTCTCGCGAATCGCTGAGCTACAGGTCTCCCTTCGAAGATCTTCCGTTCGACGATGACTCTGCGTCTTTCCATATCTCGTTGGATCCGGCATCGCCTGAGAAGGCAGCCGAGCCTACGCCAACCCGCAGCGATTTCAGTACAGAGCCGGATATCCCAGGCTCGTGGGGGGATGATGATGAGTATGTCCCGCAGCCTTTTACTGCCCCATCATACGAAACGAGGGTCACTATTATTGGCAGAGACTCCGAGTTCCAGACGAGGCCGAAAGAGACTACTCCTGCCCCCGTTGCACCCGAAAAACCCAACCACACCAACCAGCAAGCAAAGGCAGGTCCGTCAGACTATGCTAGCCCCGTACAGCAATCGCCCCCTATTGGCGAGTATGACACGACAGCCACCCCGTTGAGTGCAGGCTCTGGCAATCAGGAGAGCGGGCTTACCAAGCTCGAGGAATTCTACGTCGGTCCCAATGTTGCCGACTCCGCAGCCCAGCTGCGTGGCTCTACATCAGGCGCATCTGTTCGAAGTCACAACCGGACTTGGTCGATGGAGGAACCTGTTGCCGAGCCACGATCCTCGCTCGAGACACGAAGGACTTTGGAGACAAGGCCAAGTCTCACGGTACCCCGAAATACGGCATCTGCCAACCGCGCTAGCCAGAACACGGTTTGGACGGATTATTCCATCGAGAGCAGGGGCGACTATCCTTCGCCATCCTACCAATTCCCCAACCGTGATTCGGTTTCCGAAACCGAATCCCAGTCCCACGGGGCCCAGTTCGACCGAGACTCAAGGACATTCCCCCTCGAGCCGGGGAACTTCACCACATGGAAGCTATCGCGGTCCGATTTACGATGACCAGCCGCAACTCCCTGAACTCGATACTGGAGATGGTTTCCTGGTGGACTACATCACTCGCAAGGAAAGTGTCGCTAGTCCAGTGCCTGTCCTGCCCGATCACTCTCCTCCCCCACCGCCAGAGGATGTGACCTTCCCGGACATCATGAGCTCTGCACCGCAAAGCGACTATTTCAACAACGACACCAGGCCGAGCAGCTATGTGCAGGTCGCCCGGGATGACCAAAGTTCATTCTCCATGTCCAGGCCGCAAAGCGAGAACTTTGACCAACCCGCCTCCACGCCTCGCTCAGTAGACCAGGGCTCTTTTGAGACGACTGAGGGGAGACTCCGCCTAGATAGCCAGACAACTCTCGCAGAAAGCATCGAGCAGAGCGAAGGTACCGCTGGCCTCTCACCTAAGGAGAAGAAGAGGCTCTTCACACGCCTCGAGACTATCAAGGAGCTGGTGGACACTGAAGCCTTCTTCATTCGTGACATGAACATCGTCGAGGAAATTTACAAGGGGACCGCCGAGGCGTGCCCGAGGCTGGACGACCAGACGATCAAGTTGATCTTCCGGAACACCGATCAGATCATTGCCTTCCATTCGACTTTTCTGGCAGAACTCAAGGAGGGCGTATCTAGCGTGTACGTCCCGAAGAGCCACAGAGCGAAAGACATCTCGTTACTCTCGGACGGCTCAACGCCCACCGGCGCAGGATCTACCAAAGCATCCAGCCATTTAAGCGACGCCAAAGATCGAGAGACATCCCTTGGCCCCATCTTCTCGCGCAACATGGAGAAGATGAAGCTTGCCCATGAATCCTTCCTCAAGAACAGTGACCACGCAGCGAAACGTCTGATCCAGATACAGGAAGACCCCACCGTAAAGGTGTGGCTGAACGAGTGCAACGAGGTCGCACGGGACCTGACGAAAGCCTGGAACCTGGACTCTTTGTTGATAAAGCCGATGCAGAGAATCACGAAGTACCCGAACCTTCTGATACAGCTACTTCATGAAACGCCGCCGGACCACCCCGACCGGCCTGCTCTAGAAGCTGCCAAGGCTTCACTCGAAGATGCGATAGAGGAGATCAACAAGACAAAGAAGAACTTTGAGCTGGTCGGCCAGATCGTCGGACGAAAACGTAAGGAGTCTGATGTCCGTGCTGGGTTTGCCAAGGCATTCGGCAAACGTGTCGACAAGCTTCAGGCAACAAACCGACCGCCGGAGGACCCCGACTACCTCAAGCTTCACGAAAAGTTTGGCGATGACTATCTCCGACTGCAAGTCGTGCTTCGAGATGTCGAGTTTTACACGCGTCAGACAGCTACGTATGTCCACGAGTTCCTCCAGTATCTCTCTTCCATGGAGCTCGTTATGCGCCTCCAGCCCTCACCGCATCCCGAGATAGAGAGCAAATGGGTTCGCTTCAATGTGTCCATGAGAGATATCGAGAAGGTTGCACTGGAGCAACATCTCTCGCAGGTTCGCAAGCAAGTCATTGAACCTTTCGAGCTTGTCATCAAGGCCTATGGTAATCCTTCGCTGGCCATGAAGAAGCGAGCAAAGCGACGTCTCGACTACGAGAAGTCTGAGACGCTCAAAAAGGCCGGCAAAAAACTCGACAAGCAGCTGTCTGAAAGCGTCGAACAATACGAGGCCCTCAACGAAGCCTTGAAGAAGGAGCTCCCCAAGCTTTCGGCATTGACAGAAAAGGTCGGGAACATTTGCCTGGGCAACTTCGTCAACATTCAGACCCACTGGTACTCGATTTGGAAAGAGAAGGTCAAGGTCGTGCTCGATGGACAGCAGACACCGGAGCTTTCCGAGGTCGTCACGACGTTCCAGCGAGACTTCAAGTTCCAGGAAGACCAAATGGGCCAGCTTGCCATTGCTAATCCGACCTCGCGAGGCCGTACGTCCAATGTCGACAGCACAGATGGTTCAGCACCTAAGCTGCGATCGAGGCCCTCTGAGCTGTCATCTGCTTCCACCCGTGGCCGGGGTCTATCGATCAATAGTGATATTGCCCCTAGCATACCTACCCCAGACTTTGCCAGGCGGAACAGCGGCCAGCTTACAATGTCGCCCACCCAAACCTCTGTTCCCAGTCCTCACTCTTTCTACTATAAAGATTATTACGCTGGCATCAACGGTCACAGTCGTGGTAATTCAGGGTCGCCACACACGGCTGATGTGGTCACAAGTCACCCTCGGCCACCTGCTCCTGGCTCGACCAGGCCCGGCACTGGCCAAAGCTACGAATCAAGTGTGGCACCACGGCAAAGCTCAGAATCCAATTTCCACTCTCGGCCTTATGCACACACATCCCAAGCCCCATCTGGCTCAGAGACTCAACGATATTCGGGTCTGTTCCACTCGGCGCTTCCCTTGCCAGACGGACCAGAGAGAGCTGTGCGTGCATCCCGAGCGTCTTCTCGTGCTTCTTCTCGGGAGAGGGCGCCCATCAACGGCTACAATGTACTCTGGCTAGCCGCATCCCTTTTTGAGTTCAACATTGAAACCACCAAGCACGAAGCAGGGTATCCTTACCTCACCTACCAAGCTGGCGAAGTAAGTCTCTCATCTCAAACCCATCCACATAAGATACAACCTCGCTAACACAACGCAGATATTTGATGTTATCGCCGAGAAGGGTGAGCTATGGCTTGCCAAGAACCAGGACGACCCGAACAATCTGGTCGGCTGGCTCTGGTCCAAACACTTTGCCAAACTGGCGGATGACTAAACCCCTTCACATCCACCGCTCGAACAACGTTCGACAAACCATTCCTTGAACGCCTTGATAGCACTATACCCACCTTGTCACTGGATAACTTGTAGTTTCCTGAGAGATGGGAGTTCGCATCATTCTACTTTCGATACCACAACCTTTGGGTGGCAGGTCCTTTCTTTCTTCTTTCCGACCTGCCACCTGTGTACAAGACAATCGCGAGACGGCCAACAGCATCGGCGCCCATACAATTCTTTTTTATTTTATCGTAATTCCCTTTTTGGTTTTGCAAGGCGTGGGGAGAACATAGGCGTTTTTCAGGTCTGCTTCTTCCTGACCAAAACGGCATATGACTGTACGAACAACGTCTGATGGGTTTTTATGAATATCTACAAATTCATTCTGGCGGATGTAAAGCAGACTCGGAGGAGGCGACAGAACGATCAAAAGAGAGCAAAACAACGATTCTCGGCGAACAAAAAAATGGTTGATCGATCAATGGATGGTTCTTATTTGGGCACGGGTTTCTACACTTTGCTTTCGTTTCAATACCCCCTACCCACACCAAGGCGTGGCGGGTAGGGTCTCTTGTCTTGCAAGAAATCGCCTTTCGACTTGATGAAGCGCACCGGAGTGGTCAAGTTTTGCAGCCAGCCTGGTCTTCTTGTATTCACCCTGCTTCGCTCTGATGGGTCTTTCTTTCTTGTTGGCACGATATCGACCTGCTCAATCAAGGAAGAACCACCTGGGGCTTTTATACGAGGTTCTCCAACAACTGTGGGATAGGATTGGCGGGGGGTTCTGGAACGGGATGACAAGAAGAGATGGGAGATGCGGTACGAAAGCTGTCGGTATTGACAGCCTGGCAGAGAGATTCCCTAAACAGCTGGGATGTGTGTGCTTGCGTGTACGTGTGCGAGTGTGTGTGTATGAAACAGAATCCTCAGGCAGCCTCGCAGCAGAGTCTCGCGGGAAAGAGAGTTAGTTATAGTACATAATTATAGCCCAATGTTACTTTTAGTTACGCCTCTCTGATGCTGCTACATGATCTGATGTATATCATACATTTGCACCTGGCTATGCAGCTTGAAGCCGGATCGTGGTTTTCAGTAACTTCCATTGCCGTAGGGGGGGCAGGTTCTATTTATGCCTCTCTAATGCATCTATATGACCTAAAGTATCTTGAGGTCGACTATCTCTTTTTGCACCGGCATCATGGCGTCCTGGTTACCTCTTACATCATCATAGTCCCTTTCAACCTTGCGCGTGCCACTGATTTCCCGTACAGAATTCCTGGAGCATAGGACTGTCACGGTCCACTTGATGGAAAGGAAAGGTATGGGATGGATGGATGGAGGTTGCCAAGGCTGCCTTGTCGCTGTCAACTGGGCAGGGATACTACCCGATATCATGCAACAGCAGCCTATTCTGGTTCCGATGCAGGGACCTCGAGGGACAAACCATTATTTAGGATCACTTGCTCGTGTCGAATGCACGTGGGCAAATGGCGGGTCGGGAGTATTCTAGGCAGCAGGGCGGTTTGTTTTGCATCCGGTTTCCTGGGGGAAGGGAGCGTGAAGATATTTATATCACTGGGCGCGTAAGGGGGAGGATAGAATCGCGTGGTTGTTGATTGCTAACTAACTGCCTCGCTGGCTAGCGAGCCCCCGTGCCCCCGTGCCCCCGTGCCCGCCCCCCTTACAGATTGTTCTATTTTTCTCTTCTCCTTCTAGGGGTTCTCGAAATGGATAACCAACCCATGCTGCTAAATCGGTAAGGCCCGTAACGGTACTTACGTGGTTTCCTTTTTAGGTTGCATTCTACGTTTCCCACCTGGGTTGCAATCTTGCTAACATCGATCTGAAGGGAACGTGGGTCGGCAGTCCCTCTCCGTTACACTGCAGCAACTTGAGGCGCTGAGACGCGCCCTTCTTTTTTCTCGCCAGTGGCGCGTCCTTGGAGATAGACGGTGTCCGGCTGAGTGTACAATACACCACCCCCATGACGCAACGGGCAAGATCGAGGGGATCCGTTGTCGTATGGGAATCGCTGAGTCGCGCAGAGATCGCACACTACATCCTTGAATCACACACACGAGAGGGAGGGTAGGCGAGAAGGATGACCCCCCAAGCCGAGCGATCACGGAAAGCTGGGGGTCCTTGTCTCCGTGCGTCTTTGACGTGCCGCCTCGGCAGCCATAGCTGAATGAAGGCTCACACATGGCGTTCTCGTCCCTGCTTCCCTACCCGGCCCGAGGGCTTCCGGATATAATTCCAGTACATGGGAACCCTTCGAATTTGAAAGGACGATGCACGTGGCTGGCTAGCTACTGGCGTACCTCCTTGCGCGCACACAAGGAGTTGGCGATACGAGCAACTCTAGATCACGCCATTCATTATTAGACTCTGCTAGACTCTCAGCGCTGTCGATAATGGCGTCGTCATACGGGATGGGCGTTGGCTTCCCTCTTGATCTTGGAGGCTGCCGAATAAGACCGAGATTAGGCAGGCTTGCGCAGCACCTGTGAGGTCGATGGCAAATTTACCAAATCCATCCAGACTCTGCCAGATGAGGCAAACGTCGAGTGCTACATTAGGTAGGTAGGTCGCCCGGCTCGGTGGGGGCAGAGAGGCGATGTTGGCCGCGCATCTCAATCTGCATACCATCCAGACCTCTGGCAATGAGGCAAGCGTTGCCAATGATAGAAGAAAAAAGTAGACACCGTTACCTATGCTCTGGTATACGCGATGGACAGTAGCAGTGATTCGCGCCTAATGCAAATCTCTGCCCACATTCCGGCCAGGGGGGCTAGCTACGATAGCTGTGGGATATGTGGGATAGCCAGCTTGGGAGTTGGGACAGTTACCTCGGGACCAGGGGCTAGCCTGGCTTTGGCATGAATCCCGCGCATGGCAAAGCTGCTAAGTGCCAATCTCGGAAGCTGTCACCTCTTTCCCCCCGCAATTGCGTTTCTGCCCATCAAACGTACCCTATGAGCCTATCTGAGGTTGCAACTTGCATGTAGAGAAACATTGATCTCATCTGCACACTTGACATGTAGGACTATTTCCGTCGCGTCGCAAAGGGAAAAGTACCTACCTACACACGCACCAACAACAAAGATAGGACGGGCACCGCCTTCTGGTACCCCCCTCCCTTCCCTTCCTGGGACAGGCCCAGTGGAGAAGAGCGCCCTCGAGCTTTTCATTCGATTCCACTGGCCCTTGTGCATCGCATCCATGGTCTGCAAGTTGCAGATGTGGGTTACAGTTTGACACCGGTATTGGGTCCCGTACCAAACTTGGGGCGTCAACGTCGCGGTCTGTGATAGGACTTCACCCAGGGACCCGCACGTTCGCAGCATGCGCATTTTGGGAAAATCAATCTCTTTTCTCTTTCTTTCTGATCGGATAGCTGATGAGCAAAGCACGTCGGGAAATGACAGCGTCGCGACCGAATTGGGACGGCGACGGACGCTGGTGAAAACTTGATTCAGCGGCCCTGGCTCTTTCGCTTCGCTTCGATTCGCTTCCCGTACAATACAGCATTAGGTGCTGTAGTTAAGAGGTAGGTGAGTAGTAGTACTCTAGTCAGTATACCCACCTGCACCTGTTCTTGCTATAGGCATATGAAGCGTTGATATACCTATACTGGCTTCCCTCGATCCGGCAAAACGAACAGCCGCGATACTGCAGGCGAATGATTCGCGTAGCCGAGGACGAGGATGACAGCACGCAAAGGCCACTCATTGTGAGACGGTTATCCTACTTGTACGGAGTAAGCACGGGCGGCTATCCCACTGCGAGACGGACATCCCACTATACACTATACGAGTTGGGTCTGATAGGGCGATTTTATTTGATGATACGGACACAACAACAACGACGACGACGACGACGAGAGGATTCGTGGTATTTAGCTCCGGTCAAGTAGACAGACCAGACCAGACTTGCAGACCAGCTTGTCGTAACGGCCTTTTTAAAGTGGGAGCAACCGAACGATTTGGACGCTGTCAAAGTCCCCTGTTCCCTGTCGGCTGCCCCTCGTCCCCGTCTACCGCATCTCCATTCTAACGGTAACGACGAGGCCTGTTATGTAATGTACTGCCGGGGCCCTGCCCATGTGCCATAGGCATGGTACTGGGTATGGACGGTGCTACTTAATGAAACTGCCCGTACCTACGAGCCAACCTTTCCCTAGTCCTCCCACTCCCGAAATACATACCAATACCAACTAATGAAATCCCCATTTTGATTCGGCGCTTCTGGTTCGCCTACCACTCATCCACACCAACCCAGCAGTGCGTTACGTTGCGTCGCGTTGTGTTGCGTGCTGAACCGCGCAGAAGAAGCAACAGAAGAAATAAAGTTGCGCCTCCCCCAGCCTCACATCATTTTGTGCCGTATGCATCCAGGCAAATCTTCAGTTTTGTCTTACCTCTAAAAAAACAAAAATCACAAAAGAGCGAGAGAGAGAGAGAGCAAGAGAGCAGCCGATCTACCTACTTCCCTCAGGTGCTTAGCTGCTATCCGGCATACTTACCTACTTTTCGCCTTCAGAGTACCTCCTACTGGTCTCGACGTCGATTGTTCTTGTCCTTTTTGTCACTGTCGACAAGGTTCTCAATTCCCTCGCGATCTTCTGGTCTTTCCGTCTTGTTCAGGAGCCGGTCCCATATAATACGCTTTGCGGAACCCTGAAATCAGCTACTGTCAAGTGCCTTCCCCGATAGCGAAGTAAAGAGCTCTTATCAGTTAAACCTTCCCGCCGCATCGCTCAACCTTGAGGTCGTCTCAGCACCAATTATTTGAGCCAAGTAAGCAGCACACTCCATCTCATTTTTGCTTCTATTCGCGTAATTTTACACTTTGCTTTATTATATACTCGTCGGCATTCCCCCGCTCGTCAGCCCCCTCGCAGCATTTCATCCGCATCACGCTTACCATCTCACCCTGTGCCAGCAAGCCTGGTACAAACAAGTTGTTCGCAATAACGTCCCAACAACCCAACAGTCCCCGACCGGCTGCAGAGAGGGAGATAAAAAGTGATCCACTAGACGACAAGCAGCTTCCGAGAACCCCCCGTCCAGAACCCGAATCCTCCTCAGCCCCTGGACGAACTCGGCGTGGTTCCGTTGCAAGAGGAAGAGCGAGCCGGCAAAGGAGAGGAAGTCTCCGAGAACCGCTCTCCCAGGACACGAATCCCCCCCAGGAAGCCCTACATCAGGGTTGCGGACGCCCACGAAGGGGTAGCTCACGAAGAGGTCGTATAGGAAGAGGATCCAACGAAGAGGACGCTCGCGAGACCAACCCTCCCTCCGATCAACACAGACCTTGGACAACCCAGTTCTCTTCCATCAGGGAAGGAGACGCCAGAGGAGCTCCCCAAAACGCCTAGAACGCCTGGAACGCCTGGACACCCATCCCAAATTCCACGATGAGCAGTCAACCTTATCCTTCGCCCAACCACGGGCATCACCCTCCTCCCCACCACATGGCAGGCCAGGCGCCGCCGCCAGGCCCCGGCCAGTACTCGCACCATCCCCCATCCTCACATGAGCCTTTGCAGCACAGCCTGCCAGGCCCCCATCACGCCTATCCACAGTACTACTCCAATGCTCCGCGTCCGCACCCGCATCTGCCTCCTACCCGTACCGAGTATGTGCAGGGGCCGATGCCGAGCGTCCTCGATCGCCCCCAGAACGGCAATGGCCCTATACCGGAAGGACCCAGGATCTCCACGCGTGCCCTGTCCGAAAACACGAAGACTGTCAACGAGGATATCCAAAACTTGGCCGAACACGCGCGCCCCTTATCGACAGAGAAGGAGGACTCGAAGTGGAAGTACAAGCTGGTCTGTGTCCAGCAACCTCAGCGTGCCCGCATGTGCGGCTTCGGCGATAAGGATAGGCGGCCGATTACGCCGCCACCTTGCATTCGTCTTCAGGTTATTGACAAGGCGACGGGCAGGGAAGTCAGCAGCAAGTGAGTAATACCAACATACCTCTCTATGGCCCGAGGTGCCCCGCTTTGGAAGTCGTGACGGACGTACTAATACTATCACAGCGACGTCGAACACCAAATGTTCATTCTTTCGGTGGACTTGTGGTCGTGGAATGGCCTCAAGGAAGTCAACGTAGTCAAGCATTCACAGAACTCGCCCTCTATCTCTTCAACAACGCAACAGTCGTTCAGAGAATTGCAGGAAGGTGGCCCGTCATATGATACCTACCCAGGAATGGTCCGCCAAGGATTCGCAGCACCATCGCAGCCTCCTTCTAATTACGCTAGCGAGCAGTACGGCCACGGGTATGGCCAAGCACCCAGTGAGTTTGCTCCTTTTGGTAGATATGCGGGAATGCTTGCTAACGACGGCAATCTGTCAGACGGCTACGCGTATCAAGGACACGTGGGGCAGTATCCCGTCCCGTCTAACGTGCAATCAGTTCCGTCGCAGAACGGTTATGCAGGCCGTTACCCCCAGGACTTGACCCCTCAACGGGCCAACTCTCTCGCCACACCGCCCAACGGGATGTACACAAGAAACCTCATTGGAAGCCTGGTGACCAGTGCGAATAGGTTGCTGGATCCCGAGGACAAGTTTGGAATCTGGTTCATCCTCCAAGATCTCAGTGTGAGGACAGAGGGCTATTTCCGGTAAGCTTGAGCAAGTCTAGCCCGCACTTCTGCACAGTCACTAACAACCACCCACAGCCTGCGATTCTCATTTACTAGCGTGGGAATTCCCGGCACGGTAGGCGATGCTTCGACTAGTGATCCCCAGCGCGTCAACCAAGGAAAAGCGCCCGTCCTCGCTCAGTGTTTCAGCGACCCTTTCCAGGTCTACAGCGCTAAGAAGTTCCCTGGAGTTTGCGAAAGTACTTATCTAAGTAAATGTTTTGCGACCCAGGGCATTAAGATCCCCATCAGGAAGGAAGGTGCCGATGGCAAGGCCAAACGCGGGAAGGGGTCTGATGAGGAGGATGACGAATAAGAGATTTGAGCCTTGCTTGGCTCGGGATCCGAACGGACCTTGGGCCGTGTCGAATGCATGACTTGTATAAATTATGTCACGCCGACCCCGTTGTTGCTCTGAAGCCGGCTGTTATCACTCAGGGGGGTTACTAGACCAAACCTGACCAATGTACATACTCATGGAGAAGCCGTAAATACATCGATCCCTTCTAAAGAAAAATTCATAGTCTGTATCAGCATGTGGTTGGATGTGGCGACTAGTGTTAATCTCAGCCAATCAGGATGGAAGGAGCAGCATGGTATAGTGCTGCGGATGTCGTTCTTGAACTACTCTGTATACTTGGTATATTCTTTTACCCAAATCACGGTATTAACTCAGCTTGGACTTCAACGCGGTTGCGACCATGTGAGTATCCAAAGAAGCCCTGGTATTGAAGCCGTTGGAAGCGGGGATTAGATGACACCATCGCTGGGCCTAAGTACGAGATTTTGATTCCTTTTCCTGGGAGGGGTGGTGCTTGTCGATGGCGTGTCTTGGTGGTGTCCTGAACTGCTGGCACAGGGCGTTTTCATTACGTCTTGGGAACTCGGATCTCGCTTACCGATCCCGTCGCCCTACGCTGGCTGGCGGGGTTATTGTCCGACCACACTTCCCTCTTCAGGAGGCAGCAAACAGACAGAGAGAGATGGTCCCATCAATAAGTTTACCTAGGTACAGTAGTAGTTGGGCGGACAGTGGACGATGGGCGATGGGGCTACTGCTGTCGGACGGGTAGTTCTGTTACTAGTTCGCGATGATTGTGACTCCCAGCTTCTAGCGCCGGGTAGTCAGGATAAGGAACGTGCAAGCTGGGCGGCGGCAACAGGATGAGAAGAACCGTGTGACACCAACGCCATGTTTACCCAGGTTTGCAGAAAACCAATGGTCGGGCAAACAGCATCCGGCATATAGTATAGATGTAGAAGGTATGCGGTGGAAGGGAGAGAGGGAGCTGGCCGCCGGGCTTGTCGCGAGAGCCAGGCGCTCGGGGTATTTATTCAGGCCTGCCTGCTTTTGCTTCCTCTCCGCCAGGTCAAACCTTAAAACCAGGAGTACATCCAAGCAAGACCCTTATTTTTCGAAGATCTGCCTCTGTACTAGATAACTGGTTTTTCTCATCTGCATCTAGAAACTACATCATACCTACTTATCCGTCTGTCTCCCCGCTATTTCCAACCGGGTTGCCCTGCTGCTAGAACAAAAACCCCCAAACCGGTCCGGGTCACACAAGCTATCCAAATCGACTTGTGACGTGATTGGCATTATCCACCCGAACATAGCTAAACCTCCAGCTAGATATATCTACACCTGACTAGTAAGATCTAGACTGACTAACTTGCCTTTGCCCATCTTTAATTATTTTGCTTGCGTAGAAGAAGACCCTCTCCCGCGCTGCTGCCAGAAACAAGAAACGTCGAGCAAGCTTGATTCCAGTTGACGGCGACAACGACAACGACATTCGTTTCTTCTTCATACGCAAGCGCGCGCACTCTTAGTCTCACTCACACGCAGAGGGAAACACCAACCCACCAACCAACAACCGGGGTTATCCAAGTCACACACACAAACAAACAAGCAGCAGCAAAGACCATCATGTCGCAGCAGCAGCAGCAACAGCAGAAATTCGCCTCCACCGGCCGCGGGGGCGCGGGCAACATCAGCGACGCCGCCAACTCGCCCAAGATCCAGCCCAAGGACCTCGAGACGCCGACGCTCAAGCACACGGTCGTCACGACGGGCCGCGGCGGCTCGGGCAACATGCGCACCAACAAGGACCCGGCCGAGACGCGGGCGCTGCAGGACGTCGAGCCGTAAGTTGCCCCTCCCCCCCGCCTTCCTGTTTTGAATTTCTTTCCTTTCCCTTCGCCTTTGCGCGGGCGCGCGCCGCGTCGCCAACTAGTGAAGAATACTTATATATGTGATATGGCTAACGCGCAACCCCGTCTGCAGCGTGGTGGAGCGACAGAAGAACGACGGCGTCGCGCACGTCGGCCGCGGCGGCGCCGCCAACGTCGTCAAGCTGGGCAGCCCCGAGGTGCCCGAGGTCAAGGAGGCCAAGAAGGCCGAGGGCGGCGAGGAGGCGGTGAAGCGCACCAAGAGCCCCGATGCCAGCCTGGCCGCCAAGGGCAAGGAGTGGCTGGAGAAGTTTGGCAAGAAGGCCTGAGCAATGCAGGGGAGTGTCTTCTTCCTCTTGCTTGCCGGAGTTGGGGAAGAGCGCAGGTGACGGTTGGGTTGCGATCAAGTAGAAGAGGGGGCGAAGATATTAGGAGATGCTGTGCGACACGATGTGATACGGATACCCTACCATTTCCCCTACCATTTTCTCGGTCAAATCAAGGAGTGCGTTCAGTTTTCTGGTGGTCGGGTTTATTTTCTTTCTTTTGCTTCTTTCTACGTTACGACATATACCACAATTTCGATTGAGAAATGATAAAAGGGGGCGGGGTTTGGATGCAGGTTTCTTCTGGCTTTCCGGGGTGTGGTTGGAAGTGCTCCTCCGGGCACTGGAGTTGGAGTTTCTATTTAATTGATAAGAGAGCTTTGTCGAAATCAAAAGTCTTTTCGGCACGGCGGTTTCTCATTGGACGGATAATACCATTTGACGACGGCCCCCAAAACGACTTGTCATGTTTTCACATGAGATCCGGGTGTTATCATGTTTTTGAAGTTTATATCAACGTCAGGTCGGGCACGTATTACTGTGCTTGACTCTGAAAGAAGGCTTGGCCGACCGATTTGTAGCAGGAACCGAGAGATAGCGAGTGCCGATTGGGCGACTGACTGTTGAACCGACTTACATGTCCGTATACCTATGAATAAACAATGCATCGCACAGTGCTACCCCAGCCCGCCGTCCCGTCTGTCTGTTCCCCCAACAAACGGCGCCCTATGCACCAAACATGCCGAGCAAACTGACAAATAGAAAACAAACCCGCCTCACTTTTACCGCTGCCTCTCGCCCCTTTCTTGGTTCGTAGTATTCATAAGAGGTGCAAAAGTAAGGAGTCCCCTCAAATTCAATTTACGAGAAAGGAAGCCCAGCACGGATCTACGATAGAAGATAGATTAAAGATTACAATGACCATGCCCAGTCCCTATGGCGACGACAAAGTGGAGGTATATACACAAAAGCCCCCAGAGGCCCTCCTCCAGCTCCTGTCCGCCCACCTCCCGCGCTCCCTGTCCCTGCTGCGCCGGCTGCAGTTCACAAAGTTCCCCGGCGGCGTCACCGAGCATGCCCGCATCCTCTACGCCTCGGACACAGCCCTTCCTTCCGCCCCTCTCAATGTGTCAGGGGTGACAACGTCCGCAATGGAGCATCATCACCCATTCACGGCGGCCTACCTGGACATCTCCCGCGGGCCCGAGACCCAGCTGTGGATGTACTCGACCCTGGAACGCTGCAGCAACAACAAAGACAGCGAGGACGGAGGTGATGAGAAGGAGGAGGAGAATCACAGACAAAAGGCCCTCCGCCACACCGTCTCCATCCTCCGCACCGTCCGCCGCCTCCGCGACGAATACGCCGCCGTACCCTCCCAGTCCTCGCCGCTGGGTCCCTTCGTCCTAGCCGGGACGCTGAGCGAGGCGCTGCGGATCGCGCTGCGGGACGAGGTCGGGGTCGCGTCGTCGAATGTGAGTCCGTACGACAAGTGGCTGCTGGATGCGCGGGCCCTGCCTTCGCCCGTGGGACACGAGAAGACGTCGTTGCTGGATCCCGGGATGCGGTGGGGGACGGTGGGGAGGGAGGATATAGCGTTGGTGCTGAGTCGGTCGGATGTGCCGCGGAAGGAGTAAGTACACGAATGAACGAACGATTGCTATTTGGGGGTTGGATATTAGGGTTCTCTGTCCCGTCCAGTAGAAGTTTTGATACCATATGATAAGGGGGGTCGAACGGCAGTACTAGCAACTGCGTCCAAGCAGGAGAAGAAAAAGAAAAGCAGGAGAGAGGGGGTGTGCAATACATGGATATGGAAACCTGGGCTGACATCCTCGCCCCTGAATCCTATAGGAAAACAGTCAAGTTACTGCCCAGCACTGCGATCACGCTGGAGGACGGCACCCCTATTGCCTGGTGCTTCCTAGGTAAGGCTATCCCTCCCACGTCCCTTTCTAACCTTGTCCGCTCCCCCCCCCCCCTTTTTTTTTTTCTTTGCCTCTATTGCCTGTCACTTCAGCTGATAACACCCAATAAACAACAGGTCCCGACGGTTCACTGAGCAGTCTCCACTGCGAGGAGCCCTACCGCGGCCGCGGTTTTGCCAAAGCAGTCGCGATCAAACTCCTGAAGGATCGCCTTCGGGACTACGGCGGCGACGATAGCACGCTGTTCTGCGCCGAAGTTGCTCAAGACAACGCCAGTAGTCAAGGGGTCTGCAAAAGCCTAGGCGGCAAGATTGGCTGGGCCGTCTCTTGGTAAGCAGAAGGCTTTTTTGTCTTCTTTTAGTGGTTTCGATTATTTACAAAGTTTCCCGCCCGGCCCATCTACTACGTTTTTACAAGTAGAGACATCCTCTAATAAGTCTAATAACATACAGGTGCACAATCGACCTAGACACTGTCCCAATGAAGTGAGATCTCCCAGCTACAATAGCCTTGCGCCTCGGTCACATCGCCGACAGGGGGTTCCGCTAACCGTCACCGCTTAGAAACTCGTTGCACCTCTGATAGGTAGAACTTGAGATCGTCAGGCTTGACGAACGGTGTAACACCTTGAATTGAAAATTTGTTAGCCCAGTCCGTTACACTATGATTGGGATGTGAAGAGCTCTGCTTACCGTGACCAAGATTCGCTATCCAACCCCCCTTTCCGCCTCCAAAGCCCTTCACCATGTGCTCAACCGTCTCCGTGATGTTTTCGTGGGATCCGTAGAGAATACCGGGATCGGCGTTGCCCTGGAAGACAATCTTTCGGTCTCCCCGGATCTTCACGGCCTCGGCAGGGTCGATAACCCAGTCCAGACCAATAACGTTGTAACCAATGTTGCAAACCGAGTCAATGGCGTGGTTCGCGCCCTTGGGGAAGACGATCATGGGGACCCTCTCCAAGCCCATCTCCTGGAGGCGCTTGGGGAGGTGCTCCGCAATGTAAGCCAGGTAGGGCTCGCTGAAGGTCTTGAAGGTGTAGGGGGACAGCTCGCCGGCGTTGGAGTCGAAGACCTGGATCAGCTGGGCGCCAGCCTTGACCTGCAGGGCGAGGTAGTCGACGCAGACCTCGGAGATCTTGTGCAGCAGGGCCTTGGCGGCCTCGGGGAACTTGTAGATCCAGGTCTTGCTCTCCCTGTGGGTCTTGGAGCCGCCGCCCTCGGTCATGTAGCAGAGCAGGGTCCAGGGGGCGCCGCAGAAGCCGATGAGGGGGACGCGGCCCTGGAGCTTGGTGCGGGTCATGGTGATGGCCTTGTAGACGTAGTCGAGCTCGCTGGCGACGTCGACCTTCTTCTGCATGACGCGCTCGTACTGGCCGTCGTCGGGACTGCGCAGGGGCTCCGGGAAGTGCGGGCCCACCTTGTCCAGCATCTCGACCGTCATGCCCATCGCCTGCGGGATCACCAGGATGTCGGAGAAGATGATGGCCGCGTCGAGCAGGCCGGCGAAGCGCTCAATCGGCTGCAGCGTCAGGGTCGAGGCCACCTCGGGGTCCCGGCAGCACTCGAAGAAGTCGCGGCCGTCTTTGGCTTCGTGGTATTCGGGCAGGTAGCGGCCGGCTATATCATAGAGACGATCAGTCAGTCTATGAACTCAATTGGAATACCTGAGATACGGAGAGGACTGACCTTGGCGCATGATCCAGATCGGTGCTCGTTCGACATCCTGACCTGCGAGTTGACGCTGTATCAGCCATGAGTCGAGACGCCATTCATTACTTCTTATTTTCACCGGGGAGCTGTACCCCAGGCGGTTCTCAGAATGAGGTCATTCTTCAAAGGTGCGAATTCGTGCGCCATATTGGGTGTTGTGTGGCGTGACTATAGCAAAAGCCAGAAAATTAAACTCAAGTTGATGGCAGTATATGAGAGGATCATCATTCAGAAGGACCCCTCCGAATTTCAAATGTTCTGCCGCCTAAGCTTCAGCAGGTACCTGAGTGGGCTGGAACTGAAGGTTGATGGAGGGGTAACGGTACGTAGGTACTTTTGCAGCTGCAGCAGGGTAGCTCCGCCCCCGCACCCAAGACAGCTTTCCGCTTTCTGACTGCCACTGGGCTACAAACAATCCAATGTTCAAGCTCTAGGCTACCACTGCTGTAGCCAACCCAACCCATTAAATCCAATCCGCGATTTGGATGTCATGAACACCTATCATTCCAGTTATTCCCTGGACTAAGTGGAATAATCAAGACGGTTGATTCCTGCGGCTGCTTGTATTTGTGGCAGAATCTCCCTCGCTGCGCAAATATCTTAATCTTCCTCACCGTCACCGGCGTCGTTGACGTCTGCATCCTTCGCATCGCCCATCCTCACGCGCATCTTCAAGATGGACCAGGCCCTTGCCACCTGTCTGGCCTTCCCTTCAGAGGGAGCTCTGAACGACGATGCTGCCTACGACCAAGCCATTCAGACGCATCTCCTCAAGCTGACGAAGTTGCTTAAGGAGCCGCCGGTTCCATTGGGCCAGTACGGAGGGCAGCTGCTAGAGGTGAGTCCTCCCCTAAGATAGCGCTTCCTTGCTATTACTAGGCTGACCTGTTGTCTGTAGCTCACTGACCCCGAATACAACTCGTTATCTTACCTCGCCGTCCTTCACAGCCTACTCCTCCCGAACCTCCTAGGACCGCGCGAGTTTATCCTCGACAAACTGGTCAAATTCCTCCTGGGTTTCGATCCTCGGCAAATCAGATATGCGGGTTCTCATCTCTTGGAGATCCTGTCTGCCGTCTGCAATGGCTCGCTGCTGCCCGTATGTTTTTCCTGTCTGGGAGATTTGCTAAGAAAATATATGCTGACTGGTACTGCTGTTGCAGCCTTCCGTAGCCGTCGAGGTCGTCTCCGCCGCCATCCTGAAGATCGATCCGTCCGGAAGCATGTTCACATCAACACATCTGCAGCTTGTAAAGCTTGCCTACACCACGAACGTCATTGAGCCAGCTATGAAGGTTGTGGAAAAGAACATTGTCTTTTACCCCGGCATGGCCAACTGGAAGCGACCGACGACGCTCTGCGATATGACACTTTCGCCTTCCGTCTACATACACAAGGAGACAGGCTTCACCGGCCAAGTCAGGACAGCAACTGTACTAGAATACGATCTGCTGAGCGGCATGATGTTCTGCTCCAAGCGAGAGTGGAACAAGGCACACGCTGCTTTCGAGCGCATCGTCACTTTCCCCACTCGCGAGGGCGGCTGTAGTAAGATTATGGCCGAGGCGTACAAGAAATGGGTGCTAGTCAGCCTCTTGTCCAAGGGCAGGGCCATTCCTCCGCCGGCTTACACCGGTCCTGCAGCAGCTAAGGCCTATCAGACCCTCGGCAAGCCTTACAGAGAGGTCGCGTCACTCTTTGAAACGACCAACGCAGAGGAATTGAGAAGCGAGGTTGAGAAGTCAAGCCAGATTTGGCAAGACGACCAGAATGTGGGCCTTGTGAAAGAGGTCCTCTCTGCCTACCAGGAGTGGCAGATCAAGAATCTGCAAAACGTCTTCTCCAAAATTTCAATAACTGAAATCCGCCAGCAAACGAAAAGCGCACAGACGGGCACTAACCTGAATAGCGACGATGACATCGAGGCGCTTGTCCAGAATATGATCATCTCGAACAGCTTGAAGGGCGTCCTGGAGAAGAACGACGACGGAACGGTCTTTTTGACCTTCCTTCCAGCATCCGCCGTTCTAACAGAAGCAGAGTATGCCCAGGAACTCACAAAGACGGCCATACAGCTCAAAACCCTCGAGCCTGTATTTAAGGCCACGAATGAGCGCCTCGGGACCAGCAGAGAGTACATCAAGCACCTGATCAAAGAACAGAAGCGGGCTGCCGACAAGAACGAATTGGATCCGACTATGGGCTTTGAGAGCCACGTGGACGACGAGGACTTGATGGGAGGAGTTACATCTACAGCATAGAAAGCTGGCCCCAATTCGGCGTCCATGTATGTATGGCAGCCAGCTCAAAACTTTCCGGGTTACCATGGATTTCCATAGGGAAGCGGCATGAAGCAAAAGTGCAGCTTTGTGCCACCGAGAACGATAATTTGGAACCAACCTTGCTCTCAGTGGACCGTTTCTTCGGCGACGGCATTGGTATCGGGGTTCGGTTCGAGCCAGCAGAACGAATAGAAGTTAGAGGATCCCGACCATAGGTTGCGCAGGTGTTGGGGAGTTTGGATTCCGCATCTGCATTGCTTTGCCGCGATGCACTCTTGTCTTCGTCGAGCCACCAGGCGGCCTCAGGACTTACTCTTGATACGGCGCAAGTTTGATGACGAGAAACGTGCTATGAATGAATAGAGAGACAGCGATATCTCCTGTCTCAACAGATATGAGGCAAATAAATGAAAAATTCGTGGAATTGCTAATTCTGAACGTGAGAACTGCACTATGCTGCCTGTTTTAGTGGAAGTGACTTGCTTCATCGCTGCCAGTTCTTCGTCGATACGTGCGTTAGATACAGATAAATGCCGCTTGCCTATGTACAAAATGGTTCCAAATGTCCAACTTATCCAAACACTCCATCCTGTTTACTTCTTACCCCAGCCCCTTTCCCTCACTTAGGCCTGCAGCGCCAACTCCTCCCTAGCGGCATGACTGCCTTTCCGCCAAGCCTCGGTATGATCCCGCTTCGAAGAAGCCGTCTTCTCCTCGCCCACCTTGCCCCAGCCGCCGCCGCCGGGGGTGTTGATAATGATGCGGTCGCCCGGTTTCATCGGCGCGCTATTCTTGGCGCCGAGATTGATATAGCGCTCCTCGAACTCGGCGACTTCTTCTTCGGCCACGTGGCCCTGCTGCTTCGCGAGATCCTTCTCGGGATCCGCCTTGGCCACGCGCCGGACCCAGAGATTGAGACCGCACTGCGCGTCCTCGCCGCCCGCGAGGCCGTAGGGGTGGTAGACGCGGCGCTCCGAGAGGATAGAGACCTGGACGGGGATGAGGAACTCGATATCGCGGACGACGCCGTCGCCGCCGCGGTGCCGGCCCTCGCCGCCGGACCCGGCGCGGAGCGAGAACTCGCGGAGCAGGACCGGGTAGCGGCGCTCAAAGACCTCGGAGTCGGTGATGCGCGTATTGGTCATGTGCGTATGGACGCCGCTCGTGCCCTCCCAGTCGGGGCCCGCGCCGGAGCCGCCCGCAATGGTCTCGTAGTAGCCGAACCCTTTGACTTCCTCCTTGCCTGACAGGTTGCCGCCGAAGCCGAAGGTGAGGTTGTTGCAGTCGCCCTGCGACGCCGCGCAGGCCTGGAAGGCGCGGAAGATGACGTCGGTGACGCGCTGCGAGGTCAGCACGTTGCCGCCCACGACGGCGGCGCCCGTCGAGGGCGAGAGGAGCGAGCGCGGCGGGATCCGGACGTGGATCGGCTTGAGGCAGCCCTGGTTGAGCGGGATGTCCTCCGATATGAGGCAGCGCAGACAGTAGATGATGGCGCTAAAGGTGACGGCCTCGGGCGCGTTGATGTTGCCGTACACCTCGGGCCCCGTCCCCTCGAAGTCGAAAACCGCCTCCCCCTTTTCGGGGTCGATGGTGACGCGGAGCCGGATGGGCGTGCCGTCGTCCATGTAATCCACTGCCGAAAGGTCCTGGCCTTCGAATCGCTTGTAGACCTTCTTGAGGAGGTCGCGGACGCAGTTCTCCGCGTTCTGCTGGATGTTGACCATGTAGAACTGGACGGTGTCCTCGCCGTACTCGTCGATGAGGGCCTCGATGAGAGAGATGCCCTTCTGGTTGGCCGAGACCTGCGCCCGCAAGTCGTTGAGGTTGTCCGCCAGGCAGCGAGTTCCGCTGCAGCCGGGATACTGGGCCGGCTCGCTGTACAGCAGCTCCGTGATACGCTCTTCGTTAAACTTGCCTTCGCTGACAATCTTTTCGCTCTTAATCGCCGCGCCCTCCTGATACAGCTCCCTGGAGTGAGGGGGCATGCTGCCTGCCGTGATGCCTCCAATATCCGCGTGGTGAGCACGCGATGCGGCATAGAAGAGGATCTTGTCCCCTTTCTCGTTGAAAGCCGGCATCAGAAGAGTAATGTCAGGCAAATGAGTGCCTCCATACGACGGGTGGTTGGAGATAATGACATCCCCTTTTTTCAGCTTGCCCTCCCAGATCTTAGCCTGTGTTCGTACGCACGTAGACATGGAGCCCAGGTGGACAGGCAAATGGGGCGCGTTGGCCACGAGACCTCCCGTCGCGTCGAAAATGGCACAGGAAAAGTCCAATCGCTCCTTAACGTTGGTGCTGACGCTGGTCTTTTGCAAAGCTCTGCCCATCTGCTCCGCAATCGCCATGAAGCGGTGTCCGAAAATGCTGAGCAGAATCGGATCGACTTCCCTTTCGGAAGCCCCCTTTTGCGATCTGAGAAATGTTAGCGATTTTTGTTTTTCGACGAAAGCAACAGTCCATGTAACTTACTCTTCCTTGGCGTCCCTCTCGAGATCGATGATGACATGCGTCTCCAGGATCAGCGCCTTGGCCTTCGGGGTCACGACAATGGTCTGTGTGCCATCCGCCAACATCGCCGGTCCTTGGATTTCGTCGCCGACTGCAAGGTCCTTCAGCTTGTAAATCGGCGTATCCCTTCGGCCCCCCTCGAAGTAGACTTGCGACTTTCCATAAGGCTGCTTTCCGCTGGCGTCTTGCCGCTTTACCTCCTTGAGCTGTTGGTCCACCGTCTTCTCTTGGTAGCTGAAGCTCTTTCCGATACCGCGAACGCGCACATCATCGATGATGATGTCTCGGTCATCCAGGGTGAAGCCGAACTCATATCGATGGTGCTTCACAAACGCCTCGCCAAAGTCCCAGTCCTTGTCGGTTGGCTTGACGATCATGAGTGCGGACTCGGTGCCTCGGTACCGCATGTTGAGGTATTCTTCAAAGACAACCTCGCTGTCGTTGAAACCTTGGTCCACCAGAGCTTGTCGCGACTTATCCTTGAGCTTCTCCATCTTTGTCTTCAGCTCCTCGATCACAGACTTTTCTTCTTTCCAGATCTTTGACTCGGGTTCCTGGCGCTCATCGACGACATCAGCCAAGGCCATACCGTACGCCGACAGGACGGACGAGTATCGGTGGACAAGAATCTGGCGGATACCCAAAGCTTCGGCGATAGCAACAGCATGCTGGCCACCTGCACCACCAAAGGTCGCCAATCTGTGTTTAGAAGAGTCATGGCCCTTGGCTTCGGTGATTGAACGAATCGGCCTTGTCATAGCCTCGTTCGCAATGGTCAAGAACCCATAAGCAACCTCGTCAAGGCTCATCTCCTTGCCCGTCTCGTTCTTGATCTGATCAGCAAGCGCCTGGATAGCTTGCTTGCTAGCCTCGGGATCCAATGCCTCATCTTCGTTCTTGCCGAAGATTTTGGGGAAGAAATCGGGTAAGAGGCGTCCGAGGAATAGGTTGGCGTCTGTGACCGCGGCCGGGCCCCCTTTTCGGTAACATGCTGGCCCGGGGTGGGCGCCAGCGGACTCGGGACCAACCACGAAAAGACCGTTCTTGAAGAATAGTCTGCTACCGCCACCGGCAGCCACTGTGTTGATATCCAATTGTGGTGACTGTATCGTCACACCCGCGGTTGTCGTCTCAAATACGTGCTCGTATCTGCCATCTCCATACCTCGAAACATCCGTGCTGGTACCTTGCATATGGTTAGCGCAAACTGACAGTAGCCAAATTATTGGTGCAAAGCTTACCTCCCATATCGAAACCAATAACAGGTATCTTTGTTTCGTCATCGTAACTCGTAATGGCATAGCCCACGACTCCACCCGCCGGGCCAGACAGGATAGCCTTCAAGCCGGTAAACTTGTCGACGTCCACCAAGCCGCCATCGCTTTGCATAAATTCGCACCTGGCGCCCCGGCTACCTGCTTCGTTCTGGACGCTCTGGGTGCCAAGCCCGCCCGCGAAGCCTTTCTGGAAGCCTGCGATATACTTCTTGATAGCAGGGGTGAGGTACGCGTCGGCACAGACGCTGGTCGCTCTCGAGACGAGCTTGATCATGGGCATCAGCTCGTGGCTGAGAGATATGTGTTGAAAGCCAATTTCCTTGGCGACCTTGCCAACCATGGCTTCGTGGTTGGGAAATGTATAGCCGTGCATCAGACACACGGCTATACTCCGGATACCTTTGTCGAATATCTTCTGAAGCTTCTCTCGAATCCCCTGCTCCTCTGGCCGGCGCAAGATGCGCACAGCCTCTCCTGACAGGCCCATAACCAAATCCGCCGTGCTTGCGCCCTCGTCGCTGGCCTTTACGTCGGCTTTTGTAACGTTTCGGGTGGGGTTTTCTGCGTAGTCCTCGAGAGTGACTCTCTCGTCGATCTCGACAACTTCCTCGTAAAGAACATCCGGTTTCCGTATCGCCAGGTCGAAAATCTTGGGCCGGCTCTGGTTGCCGATTTCTAAGCAGTCCTTGAAGCCCTTGGTGACGACCATGGCGATCGTCTCGCCCTTCCTCTCCAGCAGGGCGTTGGTGGCGACGGTGGTGCCCATGCGGATCGAGTCGATCTGGGAGGTGTCGAGGGGCTCGCCGCGCGGGATGTCGCGCTGGGTGAAGTGGCTCACGATGCGGCGGATGCCTTCCAGCGGCGCATCGTCGTAGTTGGCCGGGTCCTCGGACAGCAGCTTGATGACAATGTCTTCGCCGTTCAGGGTGCCGACGCAGTCCGTAAAGGTACCGCCGCGGTCTATAGCGATGCGGATACCGCGGACTTTCTGCGCCTCGGCCATTGTGGTGGTGGTGGGTGTCTGGAAGAGAAAATCGCTGCTCGTGTCGCGTAATTCAGGGTAGCAAGAAGTCTCAACGTTCAAATGGTATCGGATATGTAAAGCAGATTGCAAGTCCTAAAGAGAGATATTTGTTTGGTTGGGCTTTTGCTTAGCAAGCAACGGCGATAAAGCAATGGCTTGCGCAAGTCTATGGGAAGAAGGAAGCTAGATCAAGACAACATCCATTGACTTTGAGGTATAGGATAGGTAATATGTAGTTGTTGTACCAAACATGGCCGCATGCCGCCCAAGCCGCGGGAATCGAAAGCCGATGAGCAGTTTCCCAGCAAATGACAAATGACGAGCGCTTCAGACAGGTCCCCGATGCAGCTCCGATGTCGTAGTTCGGCAACAGCCAAACTAATCCCGCCATGTGGTAATAGTAATCGCGAGAAGGGGAAGGTTGAGTTGATAAGAGCTCGCGGAATGATAAGGTAGGTCGATCTTGGGAGGCGAGCCCCCCTTATGGAACCCCACCATCCCACCTCCCATTGTGCGACAGCAACGGTGCAGTTAAGCTATTAGTGAGCCCAATACCCCGCACTATTATCACGCCTTAGTTAGTCCTTATCCTTACCAGAACCTTACCTAATGGGAAGCGCGACAGAAACAGTTTTGGGCCATTGGAGGCTCAACAAGCTCCAACTTTTTTCACTTTACCCTTGTAGTCCGGTTTCCCATGGGCATCCACAGTGAGGGTCAATTATTAATCTTGCGAATTGCGCTTGTCCCAGCGGCGGTGGAAGTCCGCCTCCGGGGGGTAAGTTCCTGGCCAGCGTGCCCCCAACTTTCATATGCCACTGGCGATTATCGTATTTCGCTCAAATCTTTGGTCTCTGTACCGTCCCAAATGTCAATGTGCGGCCGGTCTTATTCTGTGCTGGCAGTCAAAAGTACGTTGCTGCTTTTCCTCTAGTATCGGTCATACTAGCAGGGAATGTGGTCGGACAAGGACGGGAGTTTAGAGACATGCCAGGATGGGAGTTCCCGTCGCGGTGTCCTCGAAGCGGCTGAGGATATACGGCGTACTACGCTCAAGAGCCTCGGGAAAACAACACATAAGAGATTCATATCATCAGTAATAACCATGAGGCGCATGTGACATTCCATCTCCTTTATTTCTGCTTGTCCTAGGCTCATGAAGGATCCTGGGCTTGCTGTCCTCCGTTCTTTGGCTGCTGTTCAGGAGATGGGATATGAACACATCCGCCCGGTGCGGACTACGGGGACCAATTGTCTTACGTGAGCGCAAAGCATGACGTCCAAGGGACGTCAATTTTTTTCAAATATCAAAATCCAGCACTGACAGTTCCCGTTCGAGCCCACGCTCACCCGTCCTTCCACCCCTTGCTCTCGAGTTGTAACCTTCCGCATCTAGTAACTACTTCCCATTGGAGATCCCGGGAGCCGGCAAGCAGGCCTGGAAACCCCGGTAGGCACAGTAACATGGTAGCTCTCAGCTCACCTGCCACACCCCTTGACGGGAGTCTTGACATGGTCTCCGCCCCAGCGGCCGGTATGATAGGGCCGCGCTGTGTAACCAAGATTGAAGACCTCCAGCCACGATTGAGATGAGGCTCGTTAGTGGCTGTTCAGTTTGGGGGCGGTTTGAAGATGGATGGTCAGATACGCGGCCGCGCGATGGGGTTTCATGGTTTCATCTTTCGCTCTGCCCGAAGTCCCCCATCCCCCATCACCAACAGCAGATCTCCCCCGTAACTCACTCGGGCTTGATTCATAATACGCGCCCTACCACCCCCAGTTTTGCTACACCTGAAATGGGCACGCACACAGTCGTCACAGCGATTGGCCCTCGACGTCGAACTGGTAGTTACACCCAACTGGTCATCTCCGTGTAACAACCCAGACCGGACGGGATTGACTAGGGCATTGTGGACTGCAGACACTGTCGATGTTGTATTGACCAGTTCTTCGGCCGAGTGCCAATCTAACGTTGGACAGTGAGATTTGACGTAAGCTTTGCGGCTTCGTGTCGAGTTGAGAGGAGGCGAACCAAACTCGCAATGCCTACTACTGCTGAAGCATGTCATGTGGTTGTCTATAGGTGAGTGACTCAGTATGGGCACTATACAAAAGTTTTAGATTTCTTTGGGTCTCACACATTTTAGCAGGAAGTAACTTAAGAGCAATGCCTCTCCTCTTATGCGGTTTTGGTCGAATAGGAGAACGCTTGATGCTATGTTATGCACGATAGCAGTCACCTGTCTTGGGCACCCCGCAGTGACCGCATATCAATGGGGTTTCCACGATGGCACAGCCCTTTGGGCCTACTCAGTTAATCATATAATTGTGACAAATGTACATCATCTAAGTGATGAAGTATATCAGAGATCCAGGTACACATGGCCCTGTCAGACATACATCGACAGCCTATACACTCCATCGTGGCAAGAGTCGAGTCTGGGCAGGGCAAGTGGTCTAGTCTGTGGGGAATAGACGGGGTCACCTGTGGTGTCCAGTACATCGCACTTTCCCCCTTCACTGTCTTTCCTCCAACCCGCGCGTTTTGCTGTCAGGTCACTACCTACATACATACATATCTGCCTACCTGCATGTAGGCATGCTCACTCCAACAAATTTCGCCCCCACCTGGCTTGATAGCATCTTCAACATAACTCCAAACGTTGCCCGGACAAAGGAAATCCTAATCTTTTTGTCACCCCCATCTGCTACTGGCTGAAAATCCAGAATGCAGCCTATTTCCGTCATGCACGACGAGCCCGTTTTCTCGCCAATAGGAAGTCGGTACCAATTCTCTCTCCTGGCCCGTCCGGGAATGCTCTGCAACTCCAGCCTAGTCTTCCCACAAGACCGTTGCACTCTATTTCCTGTCGACCCTTGCCGGCCTAATTATCCCAAATATGTACCACGGGACTATTACTGGCTGGCTCCCAACGGTGCTATGCTCGTTTCGGAGCCTGGTTCTATTCGGTGAGAGATTACGGTGGCACTGAGAAGGGACTGTGAGCCTACCTAAATGTACATCTGGAACGTGCTGACGCACCTTCATGCGAGGGTTGACGCCAACGGGCGGACACCGAAATGGCCAAAGCTAGGCACTTCTACGGTGGTCCATCTGGACGGCCTTTGATCGTTCCGTCGTCTTTGGTCTGGCTTGTATTCGACAAGTATCTCGGTATGTCCCTGAGGTGCCATTGCCTTCACATGCAAGTCGGGCATTAGCTTGCACCGTCGCCATGGACCTGGATCTTGACGATAATGTGATATTTCTTGGCCCATCATGCCGCTTGGTAATCTCAGCCAGCGTATCAGACTGGCTTGCGTCTGCGGCCGGGGTGTCAACCGTGATCAAGTATTCACCCACACCATATCTGAGACAAACGGCTGTGCCTGGGACTCAAACATGGGTGAGGTGTATGTATACCGGTGGGTACTGTGACTATCAATCCACATGGGGGGTTGCTTAATTCATTACTTATTACTCATTGCTCGTTCGGGCTCGGCCGACCTATGTCACTGTACCACATGCTTGATGCAGACTCGACAGAGCTTCCAGGCAGAACAGGTCACGAACTCAATACCGACTGACTTCAGTATCGGGTTCAAGATACGATAGCCACTCAGGGCCAGGAGGGATGGTTCTCGAAAGGGAAACAGAAAGTCCCTGCGAAGGTGATGTTTGCTTACGGGTATAGATACGTGGTGAAGTGCCGAAGGGGTCTCGGGTGGCTTCAAGGGAAGAGTGATGGCAAGCTCGTGCCAGCCTTGACTCAGAGTGGCCCAGAGAATAGTCCCGTTAAGGATTACCTACCCGTCGAGTCGATTTCCGAAGCCACAACTTTATACCAAGTACCTTACATGCACCAGGGGTGTCACCCACATCCACGCTTGCGGCGTTACTTCCCAGTATTTTATCTTGGAGAATCTCGCTTCCATCTCCTTTTGAGGCATCTGTGCATTTGCCTATACTAGTGCGTAAGCATCTCCTACGTACCGGTGCGTGATCGTTTCAATAGCTTCACCATCGCGCGCGGCCGATTCCGACAACCACTCAGAGTAATAACAGAAGTTGACTCGTCAAGGCGGTACGCTCACCGGCTTCATTGGTGTATCAGATCGGCGAGACTCGGTGGCTTGTGGGCTAGATTGCTCGTCATTGCAACTACCTGTGGTAACGTTGAATCTGATTCCCAGAGAATTCGCAAAGCTATAAAGCCTCTGGATCGCTGAGCTTCCTCTCAACATGACGGGAAGAGCAGCAACAGCCATGATGCGGATCGCTATTGCCGGAGGCGGCGGCTTTGCCAACATCCTCGTCCGCGAGCTGTCCGAAAGTGCCCATGCCCTTATCGTGCTCTCTACTCAAGTAAGCCCCTGACACCACGTTTGACTCCTTTCTACCTAACAGATCATCCATACAGGAGCATCCCGAATTTGACGAATTCGACTGCCAAGTTGCCGTTGTCGACTATGACAACATGGACAACCTCCGATTCATCCTTCAAGGCGTCGACCTCGTGATCTCGACAATCAGCGGCACACCACAAGTCAACCTTATAGATGCCGCCAGACGAGCCCGAGTACGCTGCTTTGTCCCCTCTGAATTCGAAGGTGCCCTGAGCCACCGGCCTGGTGACGTTGATCCCTTGGACCGGGGCTGCACGGCAGCCCTGGATTTTCTTCGCCGTTGGTCGACATCAAGATCGCACCCGATGAAGTTCACCGTGTTCTCCTGCGGTCTCTTCTACGAAAGGCTAGCACCCGGAGGCCTTGCCGCCTACAACATGGGCTTTAGCTCCAATGTACAGAACGAAGGTGACTATTTGGTCAACCTCCGCAATGGGACCGCCGAGATACCCGAAGTCAATGCCCAAGGGCGTTCGGTCCACATTACCATGACCTCGGTCTATGATGTAGCCAGATTCGTCGCTGCGGCCGTTGAGCTTGGCCTCGACAGCTGGCCCCGAGAGTTCAAGATGCGCGGTGCCTCTCTGTCAACAAAGCATCTCGTTGAGGTCTGCGAGGAGGTTCGAGGAGGTACGCTATATTTGCATTTCCGGTCACTACCGTGTTTCTTTTACTGACCAGAGAAAAGTCACGTTCAATAAAATCACCAGGCCTTACAACGAAATCCTATCATGGCTCCAGCACTACGAGGACCACCAAGACTGGACACACTGGTACCACATGCAGCAGCTCGTCCAGACCGCCAACGGCCGATTCCACTTCAGCGACCCGAACCTCAACGAGTTGGTTCCGATCCAGCCTGTTGGTCTTCGCACTTGGCTTCAGGAAATTTGGGGGCCTGGATTTTGAGTCTGGTTGCAGTTCTACCTCCCTCCTAGCTTGGACATTCACTTTTCTCTACAGACGTGTCTATTTCCCTCCCTATCTCCCAGAATTCTCCTTGACCAAACGTCCTTGACGTCCAGGCGACTTCATGTGCACATTCACGAGATCAGATATAGCGGTGGACAATGCGGGAACTGCCGTTTTCCTGGGGATTCAAGCCGGACTGTTTCAAAACGGAAACTGCGATATCAATCACCACGGTTTCCTTTCCAGAACACCTTGAGAGGGCGAGCAATCGCAGTCGCGGGCAATCGTTGCCATCTTCTCCTGTACTTTACCTTTCATGTGTCACAGACCCAGTACTAGATAGTTACTTTCTCGCATATACGAACTGAGCAAGTATTCACCAACCAAGGTCAATTCACATTCAGTTGTAGGCTATGATTGCTTTGCATATATGAGGTACTTGGTATTGAGCAGGCTACCATGTCTACCTAGCCAGACCTGGAGCAGAGGCCTTCTCGAATGGCAGATGGGCTTGCCTCGTACGAGCCCGAATCCACCAATGGCTCCTGAGTGGTATTGGATTTCCCGTTTCCCCCCACGCTGTAACCCGCATTGCTGCATTTCGCTACTGCAGGTGATGTAGCCCTATGACCCTGACCCACTCTCTCTTCTCATCTCGACCGTCGCTTGCCTGGCTTTGGATCTCTTGGCTCTCTCGCCACACCGAAAACAGCGAAGGGTATTGGATGTAAATCCCCAAGTATTGCTGTAAGTAATTCCACTTTGCATTATCGGGTCTCCTGTTGGCGCATTTATGTATGCACGTAGGGTCACTCGCTGGGCCTGGCGTCGTCGCGACCCCCGAATTGAAATTCCCTTGCTTTCTCCATACTACCTATGCCGGATCCGGATCTGACCCTTGTCAGCGTATCGATCCCTACCCTACCCTACATCCAGTCCCTATGTCTGATGAAACGGTAAGTCCAGAAAGAGAGAGCCTCACCAATGGACGGGAATACGAAGCTGCTCGTCGCACGCGCTCTCTCCAGCTAGATGCCTACTTACCCTCCAATACGCCCTACCGTCACACATCGAAACACAGCCAGCCCTACCTACTGCTGCAGCTGAAATGACTCTGTGGCTACAATCTTGCATTATACTGCGTCTACTCTCTGCTTCTGTTCCCCTCTTTCCGAAGTTTCACGACCTTTTCGATGGCCTTTCTGCCTATTCACATGGACATGAATAGCGAGGAGCATGAGGGAGCACAGGTCGCAGATACTAATACTACCACTACTGCAGAAGGAGGTTGCTGCCTGGCAGGCCAAGGGGAAGACCTCTCTTTCTACCCGCATCGATGCAATGGTTTTTGGAATATCGCTCGCAGTTATTCTTCTTCTACTCTACTATTACTACTACTATCTAGTCTAATAGTGTGTTGAATATTGAAGATTTGACATGAAATGCAACCAATGCAATGGGGGTGAAAATGTTCAACAAAAATCTCAAAACAAAAACAACAAAAATGATAATAACGCCACCCCCTCCCCTCCCTCCCAACCGCTCCTTACTCCTTCTGTGCTATGTTTCCCGTTTCTTGCTCTTGATCTTTCTCTTGCTCTTGTTCTTTGCGTGCATTTAACATTCTTTTTTTCTCGCTCTATATGCCTTCCATGTACAAAAATGTGTCCCCCCCCCCCCCCTTGCCCCGAAAAACCCGGAGCAGTTCCTGTTGTTGAAATGCTGCTGCTGTTCGACCTGATGCATATGCGCCCACCACAACCTGTGAAAATAACAGATAAAAAATAAAAAGACCCCTTATTACGGTGGATGATTCGGATTATATGCCCGGCTGACCTCCTCCCAAAAAGAAGAAAGCAACCGTGTTCTCCACCCTTCTTTCTCCCCTCCGAGCGAGACGAGAGGAAGAAAAGAAAGACGGACCCATACGATCTCTTGAATCTGTAGACCGAAGAAATTTCGTCCCTGGCGTGTCTGACCACCGTAATTCCTCCCGCAAACCGTCCTGCACATATCTTTCCCCTTTCCCTTTGATCTTTTTTCCTATGCAGCAGCAGGCGCCGTCTTATCTCCGTTCTCAGCGACTCCGTCCTCGTCGGTGCCGAACTCGTCCACGACCCAGAGGCAGAACTTCTCCCAGTCGACGGCCCACTCGCGCAGCCGCCGGGCCTTGAGCCCGGACCCGACCGAGGCCTCGCGGACGTCGCGGGTCCACTCGTCGGCCGTCTGGTCCTCGAAGGCGGACCAGCGGATGCTGTTCTCGGCCAGGGACCCCAGCCCGGCCAGGCCGAGGTTCTCCCACCCCTGCAGCGCCTGCCAGAAATCGTGGGTGCAGCCCGCCGTGTCCTGGCCCAGCATGGCCGGGTCGTCGTTGCACAGGCAGCAGGGCACGCCGCGCGCGAGCAGGGCCGGCAGCGGGTGGCTCATGACGGAGCCGCAGAGGCGGAGGACCTCGTTGCTGATGGGGCAGCTCTCGATGAGGATGCGCTTCTCCTTGACGAGGTCGATGAGGAGCGGGTGCTTGTACAGACTAAAACCGTGGCCGATGCGCCGCGTCCCCAGCAGCACCGCGTCGTACAGGTTGTGGTCCGTCTCGCTGCCGGACCCGAGGCACTCGCCCGCGTGGAAGAAGAAGGGGATGTTGACGCCCTCCTCGGCGCACTGCTTGCGGAACCAGAAGAGCTCGGGCAGCAGGTCGCGCAGCGGGCGGCCGCCGTCCTCCTGCCCGACCAGGTCGTAGCCGGCGATGAGGTGCGGGTGCGTGATCTTGGTCGTGATGCACTGGTCCATGTTGTGCACAATGTCGCGCGTCGGCAGCCAGCGGACGCAGCACCAGATGATGCGGAACCCCCAGAACCCTTTCCCCTCGGGCGTCTCCTGGAACTTCTTGACCTCCTCGTCCAGCACGTCCATCATGTGCACGTAGTCGGTGTCGGGCGCCTCCTTGCCCTGCTGGTAGTAGTCGAGCCCCCAGGCGAAGCGCAGCTCGGCGTACATGATGCCGTCGTCCTTGAGCAGGCGCATGAGCCGCCGCAGGAACTGGCGGTAGATGTTCTCGTGGTGCAGGAAGGAGTTGACGACGCGGAAGCACTTGTAGAACTTGGTCCAGATCTCGTCGACGCCGTGGTGCTGCGCCACGGCGTCGGTCCGCGACAGGGTGCAGCGGCTGTGCATCCAGGCGAGGAAGCCGTCGCGGCCGCCGTCGGGGTAGGCGTCGGCGGCCTGGGTGATGCGGACGAAGGTGCCGGGGGCGTAGTCCGGGCTCCAGAGGCTGTCCTGGGTGCGCTCCTGCTTGAAGAAGCGGAAGAGCAGGGTGGCGTTCTCGAGGGCCTTGGGCGAGGTCAGGGGCGCGTCGGCCGAGATGTGCATCCCCGGCTCGCGCATGAGGGCGTCGAGCAGGAACTTGAAGTCGACCATGGCGTCGATGTGGGCGTGCAGCAGCGAGCCCTTGGGCATGCGCCGCACAATCTGCCACAGCTTGGTCTGCTCCATGCGGTCCTTGGAGAGGGAGAACATCATGCCCGGGTGCACCGTGATGTTCTCGCTCTCCTTGGTCCGGGCCAGCTCGTCCTCGAGCTGCGGCGTCCAGATGGTCCTGGCCTCCTGCTGGCGGATGCGCTCGACGACGGCGCAGGCGCGCCGGGCCAGCGGGCTCAGCGACTGCCGGAACGAGGCGTCGCTGCGCGAGGTCGCCTCCTGCGCGACCAGCTTCTCGCGACCCCCGAGGTATTGCTGGATGAAGTCATCGCCCGGGCTGGGGACTTCCTGGGATATCTCTTCCCACTCCTGGTCTGTGAATGGCATCTTGCTGCGTGTGTGTGTGTTTGTTGTGTGTGTGACCGCTTGTATGCGGAGTCCTGGGCGTGAAAAGTGGTAAGTGAGAGTGTGAAGGAGAGAGAGAGCGCGACAGAGAGAGGAAGGGCGCCGCCGCGATGATGATGATGATCGTTGGGTGTGACTGTGACAATTTTGCCGATGCGCCCGTTCTGGTGTCTGTGTCTGTCGTTCTCCTGACACTAACCAGTTGCAGCTATTTATAATCTCTTGGCAATCTCCCTTTATCTTAATTGGCAGAAAAAACAGACTGGTCAGGGTGGCTGGCACTGGCTTATAAGCTGTCGGCTCTAGATAGGGAATCGCATATAGACGCCCTCAGCTTCTCTTTATTTTCATCCCTATAGGCAATATAAAACTAATGCGTTGTCCGTCTCAAGTTACTTAGCGGGACGATTCCAGGCAAAGTGTAACAATATCGGATTGATGACGGAGCCCCGCTTTCGTCCCAAGCCCACTAAAATCCCTTGTCGGGACCCCTCGAAACAGTGCATGATGCTTGCTGATGCTTGCTGGTGCTTGCCGCCGCTAGCGGACGGAGGTTGCCTACAGGCTACAGCATGCAGAAGCAGCCCTCTTCCTTGGGTCGCAGTCACATCAATTGCTACTCTACCGTATCCATCAGGCACTTTTTCTCTCTCTATTTTTTCTTGCCTTTGCCTTCACATCCAAGACCCTGGAACTCGGTCAATCCCGATCGTGTTGAGAAACCCGCGACGTTGACTACTTATCTTGTCGCTGATTGTAGGCAATTGCTGTCACCTGCTGACACTTAGTTTCATGCCGTGACTCATTTCTGTCATTGTCAGCCGGCACTTACAGAAACCGGCGGACAACGGCGGCTACGCTGCTGTGCTATCGTTCAGCTTCTTGTTTCGTTGTTGCCTGACCAATGGGAGCCTGCCTTCTTCTACAGGTAGCTCATGGCTAAGCCCGTAAGACTTAGACATGGCGCCCACGAGCCTCATTCATTGAAGTACGACCTGCCTGGCCTACGGCACGTTTACCTCCAAGATCTTCAACATTCTATATACTCAAACTTTAAGGGCACGAAATCCAAGGAAGCCGCAGGACGAAGTCGATTTGCACCCTGCCTTGAAAATCAAACTTTGATAACCCAACACAGGGTGCTGCGTCATCAGCATCAGTATCAGGTGCTGTAGAAAGATACGGCCTGATATGCGCATGTCTTTATATTACCTTCAGGGAAGGATGCGTGATCACCAGTTGAGTACCTCACGTTTTGCGACACCTGCGACACCGAAACAAAGAAGACAGTAAACGGCAGACCCGGCAGAGTGGAAAGTAGCCAACGCTGCCTTACTCTGAAGCATGTTTCGCCCATTCGGATCACGCCGGTCGTGGCAATCTCTTGCCATGCCATGTTGGATCCTGCCGTGTAACCAAGAACGAACCCCCGTTTTTCCTGTCATGTAATTTCCTATCAGACTAACTGACAGGTGTGCGGGGAAGCGCGGCAGTCTCAAGATTCCTTATATATGTAAGTCGATCAAATATGTCAATGAGAGACAGAGAGAGCAAATGATGTGACCTGACCAATGTCAACGTCAGTCATTAAGTCAGGGAGGGGGACCCCTTAAGCGTGGCTCTCGCTGTTTCGTTTTGTTTCGTTAAACATGAAAAGGGCCAGGGTGGTGGCGGAATACCTAATCTTAAATCCAGTATCACCGCAACACCCACCCAACCCAACACCCACTACACCATGTCCAACGACCACAACCACAACCACAGAACGGCCTCGTGCTTTTTGCGGGGCCATCCAGCTCGAACATCACCGGCACGTCCGTCTCGGCATACGTGTGCCACTGCAGCCAGCGCCTGCCCTGCCAGAAGACGACCGGCGTCATCTTGGCCAGCAATGTGGCTTACAAAGCTGTATAATACATAATGCAATGTACATTTTAGCCGCGCGCAAGGACCCCAAGGACCCCTATCCGATTTGACTAATCTACCGCAACCCATCCATCCATCTCGAAACAACAGCAAAGTCCAGATCCCATTTCCGAAAGGAGACGAAACGACCCATCGTCCGTCCTCAGGACGTTTGAGGACGACGACCCAGTCGTCCGCCTCGGGCGCCGTGATGCTGCGCTCTCTCTCTCCTTTTGCGCCATCTGTGGAAGTCGCATGACGGGGCTGCGCCAGGGCAGCCCGGATCACGTGGTGGTCGGGATGGGCCTGCTCGACAGGGGTGGTGCTGATAATGGCAATGGCGATAGCCGCGACCTGAAGCCGGATCTTCAGCCGAGGTCGGAGTATTTTTGCGTCAATCGCGCTGCTTGGCTGGGCGAGGTCATCATCGAGGGAGGTGCGACTACCTACGACGCGGCTGGAGAAGATGTCGTAAGCTCTTTCGCCTCGGCATGCTTCGGACTGTTGCTGTCTGCGGACTTGGGCAAAGGGGGGCAAAGAGAGGAATGCAAAAGGGTAATGAGTTCGGACGGTCACTTAACTTGGTGGTTGTTTGGTTTCTCAGTCTAATAATAACAGATTTCTTACTCTGGCTGCTCCCAAGGGCAACTCCAGGCGAGGGCAGCACGCATGTTGGATGGGTCGATGGGTTGATGATGGTTGAGTAAAGAAGATATGATCAAGATGGTGGGAGGTAGATAGCCGGTTACTTGCGAGGAGGCCGCCTTTGGAGTAGGTAAGATGCAGATGGGACTGGTCGGAGATTGCTCAAATAGACGTCTGTACCTCACAAGTATCCCGGTCCCTGTTCAAATGTATACTGGTCGTGGTGTCTTTCTTCACGCGTCGCATTCTAGCTGATGCGGGTGACTCCTGCAGACACTGCTTACCCGTGGGGTGGTTCAAATCGCCCATAAGATAGATATGTATTTTTGGGTCGCACAGCGTCGTGGTAGGGCTGAGAAATGACTCCGCGGCGCATTATGGGGGCTATCGGCTTTCCTGTTGGATGGTGAAAGTTGGAGGATGGGGATAAACCCCCTTCTTGCTGCCGCTGCCGCTGCCGCTGCCGCTGCCGCCGCTGCTGCTGCTGCACGAAACCATGCAACCAAGCAGCGACTCCATCCGACGTCACACAAGAAGGCATATGTGCAACCAGTAAGGAAACGACTTAGCCCTAAGCGCGCATGCATGGGAGCTGAACTGCCAGGCAAGGCCCCCATCCAGTGGCCGCCTTATTCGGTTGGGTCGCCTATTTGAACAAGCTCATGCGGCCATTCAGCCGGCCGGCCGACCAACTCGAGGAGTAATATCAATCACTCTTATATCGACTGCAGTTCGGAAATAAGCCCAAATGCCCATCGCTAGCACCGCAGAGGGAGAGGTGAGGTCAACTCTCTCTTCCCCCCAAATTGAAAGTCGGAATGGACTCCGCTGGTCCGTCGAGTTGACCATCACGTCAGCATGCTTTGGAAATTATAGGAGGCTGCCATTGACTCACTTACCACTTGTGAATGTAAGCTATGTGATACATCTACGGGGTAAGGCAGATGAAACCCTTCGGCTGACAACAGATGGGGCATTATGGGAGGCGCACCGCTGTGCAGGAGGGAGATACGCTGATGAGCAGTCTGCATACTGGGAGATACGAAGGGCAATCAAGCGCCACAAGTTTAGTATACGAATAGCATATCGGTACATGAGACTGTCTGTACTGGAACACTGGGCATGACGAACTACATTACTGGTGGGGAGTTGATGCTCCAACTGGAATAACGAAATCGTCAATACAATTCGTACAGAGTACCCATTCCAGATCATGGGCTCAGGCATCATACGTAACGAAGCACGCTTTGGTTGAAACGAATCGTCAGTCTCAAGAGAAGGATGTATCCTGAAAGATACTGGGTGATAGAGGTATATCGACTGGGCATGTGGCTCATTTTATACACGATAGTGGGTGGTGCCAGTAGAGCAACCAATGCCTCATCCTCCTCAGTGGAACTTCACGTACTTCTATCGTGGGGCCGATGATCGGTGGCGAGGAAATTTTTCATAGCCAGAGACGGAGTTTGTTTCTTTGACTCTTGCCTTCTTGACAAGTGAGGCCAGTAGGTAGTGGGAAGAGAGCAGCAAGCTTTGGAGCTCAATATCTGCCAGCTCGTGACCCCTGGTCTGGCGATTCGTCACATCGAGACTTGCCAGGGATATATAGACTTCGTGAAGGACGGTTCGGATTATATACCATGTTTGAATAGCTGGAAGGAGCTTAATTGAAGTGTCTTCCAAGCTGATATGTATACATGGAAATAATTGGGAATTAGGTCCCTCTAGAGATGGACACCAGGCTTTTGATTAGTCCGTACAATCTGTAGTATAACAAGTAGCAATCATGATCTTGGGTAAGGTATACATGGTCTATTGAATGGAATCTACACTCCTTGCCATTTCAAGGCAGAGGGCCTGGGGGACACAGTTAGTTCCTACGGTTACAAGGCATCGTGGGAAGTCTTCAGGGGTTGCAATCGAAATAACCTGATGACTGAGAGAAATATACCGAAAGAAGCGATCTCTAGTTAGTTGTCTGTGAGTACTTCACGTACCCCGATCATAAGCAAGTAGATCGTAGGCAAATGAGTCTACGTGGAGAGAGGTCTGATCTGACCTTTGTCGACCTCTAATCCTCTCTACGGACATTTCTCAACCTCAAGTCCGCCTCATCTCCGAGCATTGCCCGTTACTTCAGAGCACTAATGGCTGTAGCCTCAGACTGCTCGTGTTTATTCTTTAATGCGAAGATCCAGTCCATTGTGTTCCACTGAACATCAGAGTCACCCGCCGTACAAGATGCATCACGCCAACTCCTTTTCTTTTCCTCGACACTCAAATTTTCGTCGAGGCTGGTCGTGGAGAGCCCAAACTCATATGAAAGATACGTTCCGTTCAGTTTGTTTATCTTTGGTTGAGTCATGAACATATAAACACCTATGTAAGCATGAGTAGCTGAACATCCCTTCTCAATGACGTTATCCGGCAACTCTGCTTTAACACATTAGCAGGCTTGATGAACCGCCCGCGCATTATCTCGAGCAAGCATAGAAGATCACACAAGGCTCTATTTGCACGATAAAGCTAGAAGGGATAGATCATCGATTAACGCGGCGGTCCAAGCATAGCACGCAGAGTCGCCGCCCGTGTGCCGCCGAGCAATAGCTATGGTGATGACGTCCCAGGCTGCCCACGGCGAAATATACTACTGCTAGAAACGACTATGTGGCTGACGCGTCGCTTCCGCTTTCACGAAGGTCGCCATACTGGCAGAGGTCGTCATGGCTACTCCAACGACGTCCTTTCACCTGGTGTATGCCAGACAGCAACGACTGGAACAACTGGCTCGTGAAGCCGGAAAAGCTCCATGTATTTGCTAAGAGGTTAATATGAGAGATGGCGCAAATGATTGGCATGCTTGCCTTCTTCGCTTGTCCAGTTATCGTGTTGGAGCATCCTGGACAAGGCAGTCAATCCAAGATAGGCTCAATGGGAATAGAGCCTCTCGAAACGTCGCGAAATGCAAGGAGTTACGCTACAGTTAATATCCGCCGTGAACAAGTTCCGGAAGGCTTGAAAGTAGGAGACCAATAATGGCTAATCATTCTCAAGTATCCCTGGATTTCCTCGACCCTGCCAGCCATGCTTACCTCCGCTCAAGTTCTACACCTTGAGGTCTCCAAATCTTACCAGAACACCTCTCACGCATCCCAAAGGGGGAGTTATCCTGTATGCGGTAGGGTTGGATAGCGGGCAATCCTCTGGGAGCTTTACTCCAACTGTCGTTTCGTGCAATTGCCCAATGGCTGACCTTCTTGGTGCCAGGAAAGAACGAATGGAGTTTGCTAGCAAAGACCGGCACGATCCCCCCCTGGCGGCTATCTATCGGGGTCTAAGAACTCACGATGGATATTCCATGAGTGTAACACGGTATCATGTGGCTATCATTCTGAGATGATTTCGACTTCAACGCAGCGAGAAACCGCACCACTCCGTGACATGACCCAACGCTACACGAGGAGTCGCAAGGCAGCCTAAGTGAATATCATGGGCAGACGATGGCCTGTCAATGTTAGGCTATGTATATATCTGTGGTGATGCCATAAACCAGCCAGCGAGTCGACTAACATACAGCGAGACCCCCTTTCCCTTAACCAGTAGAGGGCATGAGTTCGTAGGCAACATCACGAAAGGTAGCCACTGTGTCTTGTTCTCGAGCGCTCATGATAGGCATAGTCCGGAAGCACACCATAGGCCTCTTTGTAGCCTCCATCACGATTTACAGCTAGGTTATGATCATGTATCTCGTCCTTCCTTAATGTCCCTCGCCAACTGACATTCGCTAGGGGATGTCTCTGTCGGACATCTTACTTCTTCAGCTGGCTATTCGACAAACCTGCCCCGGAGGTCCCGTATGATCAAAAGAAGTTCCTGAGAGTACCAATGCACACACAAAGTCCTGTTTAATCGCGATACCAGAAACCGAGAGCCTCTTCACCTATTCTATGCCTCATTCTATCCACAGCTCAACCCCTTCATGCACATAGGCAGTCATCCGCGCCAGCGAGCAATCCACGCCGGTCAACTTAGGCAGTGGCAACTCACTCTACCGTCTCGCCGCTGGTTGGGCTGGCTGGCTGGTCAGCTGCTGCCGCTGGCTGATTCTGCCTTGGCGCAAGCATTTCGCAAACTATTACCCTGTAGCGCTACCCCCCCGAGCCGTCTGGCCTGGCCGTGCTTTTGCCCCTCTTCCATCCTTCCTTCTGACTGACTGACTATCCACCTCTGCCTGTATGCATACATACATACCATACAATAAATCCATTCCATCCAAGGGCCGCCTGCTTCTGCCAAAAAGGAAGGAAAAAAGGAACCCAGAACAAGCAAAAAAAGAAGATGCAATCACATGCACCCCCCTCTCTGCCCAGCCACCCCCTTCAAGACACATTTCGCCGACGCTTACACCCTACCACCGGACGCGATTCTCCAGCAATTACTCCACTCCAGCGACAGGAATCGCAGGTATGACGAATGATGACCACATGTACTTATGTGCTGTACATACATACATGCGCACATACACCACCATACTCGCAAGACTATCCCCAATCAATAGCTAGAGTCAAGCTTGAACCACTATGGATGCTCAACGCCGGAAAAGTTGGCAGGCTGTATGGTAGCCCGCCCAGTCAAGTGATTTGATTACTTGAAACGAAAGAGGGCCCCAGGGTGATAACCAGCTGTGTACATCAAGTAGCTACATCTGGGGGTGATATGCATATGAATAAGAAAAAAGAAAAGAAAAAGAGGACTGCTTAACATACGATATCTGCATAGTCGAGGTCGGTCTTTTACGCCCAGCACCACCATTGACCGCCACTATAGAAACATTGGCACCATAACCTTAACGAGACGGGAGGGAAAGGTGCCAATGTGTGATCGTGTTTGGTGGGTTAGGGCACAACACCCTTTGGCAGGGGCGAACGGAACAGACGGACGAAGCGGGCGAGCCAAGACGGGGCCGATTACCATATCAGGGAGCCGCAGGAGCGGGAGGAGGGGTGTTTCTGAGCGGGCTGCCAGCAAAAACATCTTACTTGGTGCCCGAAGCTGACGCTGTCACCGAGATGGCAGACCTTGCTGGCGCCGCTATTGGGGTTACACAGCGGCATCTATGTAGATCCCGAACCTATCCGTGGTTGTAAGGCATTGTTGCCGCATATACCTAGGAGAGGGGGAGTGGGAGTGGGACATGGTGGCATGCGGAGTTACCCTGAAGATGGGAACGAGGGGAAGTCAGCCGTCGTCGTAAGAACGAGCAACTAAGGTGCCGATGCGGCGCGGGTGGTAGTGTTGGTTCATCTCGGGACAGCAGGGGAGCCTGAATTAGCTGCAGATCTAGCTTGCAAGGCCGAACTGGACAAGGGGCGTCCATAGGATTCCAACTATCGGTCCAGCCAGTTTGCCGGGTTTTTCAAGGATCTTATAGGTCAAGCCCAGTTTCTCCGGGCGTTTGGGAGCCATCTCATTGGTCAGTCTGGCACGGCAGTCCGCCCGAACTAACGCCAACGCAGAGAGCTGACCCGGGTTTCCCAGCTGGGGGCGTCTATAATTGGACGACTTGGCCGTTTGGAGCATTCTGCGGCAAATTTGTCTTACCCAAGTCGTACCGGGATGTGGGAACAGCGGTGGTTGCTTTTCCTTGCATAGAATCGTCAGCGGAGAAATGTTTTGGTTAGCGGCCGTTTAATCGTCATTTGAACCTCATCAGCGGTACTCAGCGCGGCAAAAGCAATTACTGTCATCTGCTACGGGGCTCTCCAGGTTCCAGACTGCCACTCAGACAGCACGTGCGTTCGAAAAAGCAATCAGATGGATAGCACGATATATGTACACACCAAGATTGGTAAGCCAAGTCATGCAATTGGCCTTGGTCCTTGTCTCCTTCTGGAAGAGCAGCCTTGGACACACACCTGATATGTAAGTAAATATGCACGGTAGATCTGTGTACGTAGCCTTCAAATCTCGAAAGGTGCCAGATCTGACGCAGAGGGATAACCGCAAGGATGTGTATTTCCCACTGAGACGATTTCCCGCTCCTGTCAAAAACTGAGTAGTTATCAGTCATTGATGAGGTGTCGTCCTCTCGGCTTGCCTTTTTCTAGACGAGACTGCAGTCACTCGATAACAGGTAACGACCAATCCGTGTACAGTGACCACGCACACCTTCGATCATGGCTGGGTAATGGCACGGCCTGGGTCTATCCCGACGGATTGTATTCCCGAAAAATGGATCTACCGTCGCTCTAGTTCTGATGGAAGCTCGTCGTTGTGGTCGCAAAACCTTTCTTTGTCCGCATGGAGGTATCGTGATGCTGGCAGGCTGAAGGGGCGTAAGTCCAGGACGCAATCTTCTCCTGCCGTATTGCATTGTCATGCATTCAGTTTTAGCCCCCATATAGATACACCTCGATGATCGATATATGGAGATATCTTTTGCTTTTTCCCCGGCAGCGATTGTGGAGAGGTGGTGTAACGCGATCAGGCCTTGGACAAGCAAAAGACGTCTTTGGGGCTTCGTTTTGCAGATTGAGCGAGTTCGAGAACCTAGGGCGTGGGGAGATTGGAATTGCTGGCCCATCAGCCAGTCGGTCACCATCAAACTTGTGAAAAGTCCTCTGCCAGCGTAGCCAATCCACGTGAGGCAGTTATATTAAACACGGAGGTAACTTCACGGTGGGTTTTGTGGATCATGAAATAGCTGTGTCGTATGCGTAGAATCTTGAGACGGTATCTGACTGGCTGATGGAGTTACTGCCGCCCCCAGTCCCGCTTCTCAGAAGATGTGCTGCAGGGAATGAGCACTTGGCAGCTAGGTAAACTAGCTTGTGAGAGGAACGCTTTGGTGTTCGCTTTGGGCACCTCTCCCAACAGCAGAGACATGCCTTATGACCCCGTGTCGTATAGGTACAGGTTTCTGAGCCTCATGGCCACCACCATGTGGTGAAGGTGTCGTTCTTCTGCGAACTGGTTAGTCGCAGATCGAGATTCTTTCTCTCCACAAGGCACGACTTGGCATACGATAGCAGTCAGATGTCAAGAGGAGATGGAGGGCTGGGGAACGATACGTACTACTCATGTATGAATACACGGCAAGCCCGGCAATATGGTCTGTCACATACTTGCTGTGGTTTCCCTCTGTTGTCGACGTTGGCAGACAGAGTCAAGCATCGTGACGTTCAGGACGCATGTATAACAAAACTACTCGAGATCCTCTTGCATGTGTAAGTACTTGCCGCTGAGACCTCGACAGAGAGTTTGACACATCGACTAGCGTCGGAAAATATTTGTGCAAGAGGTTGTGTGTCTCAGCTGCATGATGTTGCTTATTTCCCCTGAACCCCAAACCTAATGGCCACCAAAGTGAGACATGTCAAGACAACTGCACTCGTTCGTGGCGCTGTGCCGTCTCGAACTATTGTGCAGACGTGCGACGTTGAAGTAACTTGCAGCAACGAGGTGTCATGTGACCTCAAGTTGAGGGTCGAGTGTTGCGCAGCCTCGTTTCTTTTGGCGTCGTATAGCTATAGCCAAGCCCCCTACCAACTGTGCTTACACGGTATATACCGCATCCACCAAGCGCTAGGAAAAGGTGATCTTCTTCCCCATTAAACTCTGGAAAACATCATTTAGCGCCTTTCGCTTTTTGGACCGCTCTTCAGAAGTTTTGGCCGTTTCGTCGGCCTCGGCCTCCTCATCGAGGCCTTCCAGTTGCGGAACCCAAGCTCTGATATGCCCGTCCAAATGGGCACTAAATATAGCCCCAGCCATGTTATTGCCGCCCATGACCACTCCGCTTGACTCACCACCGCCGCCTGCTCCACGCCAGGCCAGAGCTGTGACCCTGTTCTTGACGGTTCTCTCTGCGCCGCTGCCTGAGCGGACACCTGCCATCGCTGGGCCTGTATTCCGTAGCCTGGTGACAACCCCACCGTCGTGGAGGTCTAGGACAAGGATCTCCGTCTCGTTGGGCCAAAACAGTAGCTCTTTGGTCGGGTGTGTCAGGCCAACCGGCGAGGTAAACATGGTCACCGAGGCAAGTTGGCTGTTCTTGATACTTGGGCCGAAGCTTGCTAGAGTGTTCGCGCCCGTGGCGGCATCCCATACCCTGATACGGCGATCTTGTGCGGCCGAGATGATATAGTTTCCATCATCCGTCCATGTCAGGCCGTTTACGGGGCCAGAATGTGCTTTTGCAGAAACGCGGGCGCGAAGCTTGCCGTCTGAGCCAAGCAACCCGTTGCGGTAAAGTCCCAGACTATCCTCTTGGTCAAGCAAGCCTATCGAGGTACCGGACCTGCGTACATCCCAAATCCTGACGGTGCCATCGACACTCCCTGTAGCCAATGCATGTTCGTGCCGCGGAGACCAAGCAGTTGCGAGAACAGCCCCGTTGTGGCCTACAAGTGACTGCACACTAGAACCTGAACGCAGATCCACTAGTCGTACCGTGGGGTATTGGGTCCCGCAGGCGACAAGCAGATGTTCGGCAATGGGCGATATAGCATGTGTATAGATCTTCGATCCCAAGTTGAAGGAGCCCGAGATAGCCGCCGTCTCTGTGGACCAGAGTTTCAGAGTGTGGTCGAAAGATGCCGAAAGAAAAGCATCCGAGTCAAACGGATAGAATGACAAATGCGTTATACCGAACTTATGCCCTTGTTCTCCACGAGGTATTCGGGTAATGGGAGTGTAAGTGTGTCCATTGGTGGCCGGATTCGCGCATGTATCTAGATCCCAAATCTTCAAGGAGGCATCCGAGCCGCCCGAAATCATCAGCCGACCATCAAATCTCTCGACGGCTAAAGCGTTGACTCCAGACTGGTGTGCCCATATCGCCCTCTTCTCGCCATCGATGGCGGAAGGACCTGCCTGGTCATCTTGAATCACAGTGCCACGCTCACCCCCATCAAATCGGATCGCTGGGGCGGCTTGGAATGAATTCAGTAACTGTGTAGTCTGCAGCCGGGCAAATACATTGGGGCCGATGTTCCCAGTGGAACGTTCAAACAGAAGATGATTCATGCATCTGAATGTGAGATGTACGCAATCAAGGATTTCCAATCTCGTGAAATGCAGCTGCTCCCGAAAGCTAGAGAATAACCAGAATCGAATGTGAGAGACTGAAGAGACATGTGAAGTCGGGAAAGACTACGACGGCGCATCGTTCTTCAAATATCCGAGAGGCTTATTTAAGATCCAGGCGCATCCCTCATTGGCTGAAAGTCAAAGTCATGTTGGAAAGAGCGACCCCACATTCTTTTTGAATGCGCATCAAATTCCAGGAGCAGCATGGGGAGCAACGTCTGCGAACTTTAATAATAATCAACATTTCAGCAGCAGACCAAGTTGAGGTTTGGAATGAAGACGGGATCATTTCACAAATGAAGCCGTATACTTGATATGGTACTCCCGTGAAATTGCGCAATACCGTCGCATCGTATTATGCTCTGTGGCGTGCACTGCAAAAAGAATCATAATATTCTGCCTGAACCTGGCTGAGACACCAGCCACATCTTCGCAGTAATCAACCAGTTCAATCGTGATGGCCTCGTCCAATCCCAAGAGAAGCCATTCCAGGGCACAGTCGACATCTCTCTCCGAGACGGAGAACTCCTCAGGCCCGAAAATTACCGAGAAGAAGCACAAGCGTCGTAAGCGAGACGCAAATGTCTATGATGCGGTAGCGGGTAAGTTATCATTGGGCGGGGACGAAGTGCCAAGCTATCACGCGTACACTATTTATTGGAAATTTGCTGACGATTGCAACGAATGGATCGACAGGCCGAGTCACGACGACTCTGCCGCTAGAAGATGCGTCGGACTCTGAAGCCGCAGCGTCTTATCGGCGTGACCAGGCCGGCAGGTTTCGCGATCCAACCCTCGCCCCTGAGGAGGTCCTTTTCCGACGGATCAAGGCGCCCATCCGCTTCGCTGAAAAGGACGTCTATCACGCACATGAGGCTCTGTCCGGCGGAGGCAGAGACGTGCTTCCGGACAGTGATATGCTTAAGGCGATCCACGGCTACGCTAGTCACTTCTACGCAGCACTGGGGGTGGCGGCACGGGCCCCCGGCACTGCTGCTGAGAGCCGCAGCGCCAGTAGCAGTAGCATTGACGAGCAGAGCATGGACGAGACGGCCCTGCTCGCGTTCGGCATCCTGCTTGAGGAAGCTGCGCGGGATGCCCTGGGGAAGAGGGGCGATCTGGTCTTCACTGAAGGGCAGGAGACGGTTGGCCAGGACTTCTCCCGGGATGTGACTGTCGGATTGCTGGATGCTGATTCGCTGCCGCGGTCGAGACCGACAACGAACACGGCGGCCAACAGCAGTGGCAAGGGGCGAATAGAGTAGCGGTTCTTTTCTTCACAGAGATAACGAAACGACACTGTTGTTTCGGCAACAGATACCACCTACGTCCTCCTGCCTACACGCCTGCCTAGCGAGACTGCCGCAAATGCAGTGTCTTGGAGGGTGTGCATTGTGCCTACCGCTTCGTCCAGCCCCCCAACCAAATCTTTTTTGTTGATTGTTACTTTCGCATAACATTCGCCTAGCAATCGCATGCTACCAACGAAGCCGCTTCACTTTGCATGGCCATATAACCAAACCCAGCAGGTCGCCGTATGTCAGCCTTCCGAATTGTATATGTACATGCCCAAGAGGTGTTTTCCTTATTGGGATAGTCTGGATGACATTTTGGCTCAGTGTCTCTTGTCGCGTCCAATCACTGAGCCGATCTTCTCGGCTATTGCACCCCACCGGCGTCCCTCCCCCTTGTCCAACCCTCCATGCTGCAGTTTCGCTGCAGCAACTGTTTGTTGGTGACACAAGCATCTCATCCAGTCAGCAGCCAGTCGCCTTCTGCAGCCTTAGTTGGGGTGGTAGTGCTGGTAGTGCTGGTGGTAGTAGTCTCCCCTTCTCGGATGTGCGTGTGTGACACATTTCCCCATGCTACATTACGATAATTATATGATCTGTCAGGTAGAAAAATAAAAAGGGGGCCCGGGCCTACACATGGACAATTCTCTAGTTTCTGATCTCCAGCGCACCCTGATGCGACCGCGATCGCGAGCGAGGCACTGGCTGGTTGGATGGCATTTTCATGGTGGGTGACCACCACCCCCCAGGGGTCCTCATGCTATCCGGACTCTCGGGCGAGCCAGTCATCGTTCGACGGAAGCGTGGCTGCTCGCAGTGAGGCTGCCACTGCCCGCTGTGCCGCAGTGCCGCAGCAACGAGGATTTGCTGAACGATGATCATGTATTTATTGTGTTCGACCCATGGTTCAATGGCAAGTGCGTCGTGCCCGGCCATCCAATAGGCCGGAGAACCTGTAGAGTACGTCAACGATGCGCTGCGACCGTGTCTGTCATTGGGCACTTTTCATGCGTGTTTCGTGCTCCTAGGTAGGTTCGTCTTCCCTCTCGTTGCTTTTCGCCGGCTGCTACTTTCGACGATGACGGGTTGGCGTCCAGAAATACTGTACACTTGAAAGATCGTTTCATCGCAATGACATGTATAGACCACATTTTATAACCGCATTGCTGGGATTGCCCATGGCCAAAACCGAATATGACTTGTCATATAAAATGGCCTGCAGTGGTAGGTGGCATGCTGCCCTCTTTTGGGGGGAGGGCAGCCCAGAACCGGGTAGCGCTGTCGATTGACGCTCGGAGTTTTCCTTGCATATGCTGTGAAGTTGTGGTGTCGATGATCAATCTTGGTCGGGGTTTGAATAGTTGCTGTCGCAGTTTCGCCAGATGACTTCCAATGGGCAATATATAATACCTATATATGGACGTATATAACGGACGGAATTCCCCACAAACTCTCTACTGCTACGAATGGTCCTTGCCGGCCATTACCAACTTTGGCGCGGCCTGCATTTTGTCTACTTTCGGTTCGCTCTGGAGACGACAGAGGGGGAAAGTGGGAAAACGAAGAGAGATAATCGTGTATGGCATGCACCTGGTCAACGCCTCGGCACCATAATAGTAGTAAGTCGTAATGGTTGACGAGGCTTCAAACGCACATCCACTCCTCGTAGTACCTGGCCGCTTTTGCATATCCTTCCCAAAACAAATCCAATCCAAGTGTATAAAACGCAGCTGAAGAATAATTGTGTACATCACAATACATACGAGAAGAGCTTGATGTAGGTAGGTGGCTCGTGGCATTGTACGCCAGACTCACAGGTCGCTTCGCTTGGACGGCCGAGAGATAATGGTGTTTCGAAAGAGAGGCTCGAATGGTCTCTTTCTGCAATCCTAGCGAAGTCGAAAACCGCGAATGCCTTGTACATAAGTTCTACAAACCCCGTCCCGTAGGCGAACGTACGTGGGTGGCTTTGACGTTGAGCCAAACCCCCGGCCAACATTACACCCGGCGCAGCATGAAGCGAGACCGCGCCTCAAATTTCCGTTTTCGAAAAGGGCGTGGCCGATATCGTCCTTCTCGTTCTGGAGATGATGCGAAAGCTACGTCCTTCCTGTGATGTATGCGGACACGTGTGATGGTAAACGCCGCGCAGAAGAAGCGGAACGGGCCTCGCAGGGCTCTCTGGTGTAATGGAGGTACAAGGAGCATCTCCCCATGCCCCATGGAGATGATGCCCTCATTGACCGTGTGTCAGGGTCCGCATTGGGAAAGATATGCAAGGATTCAAGTCTGAATATGGATTGCAACGACTGTATCTCACAACGGCGGCGATGGCACAATTTCCCGCCTCACTTGACAGGTAACCTAGGCTTGCACATACATAGATAGTCATGAAGTTGTGGTAGGTAGCCCATGAGCTGAACACCCAGTACGCGTGCCCTGTAAAGAACTCGATTACGGAGTTTTGCGGAGGTAAGTGGCGTTGAAAAATGTCTTGAGTGCAATTTCCGACTATACTCTCGTCATGGGTGACTTCGTACCTGTGATTTGAAACATAAAACCGCCATAGACTATCGACGAAAAATGAGGCTGGCTTACCTTCATATTTGCATATATCTCAGGTGTCTAATTTCGTGTATGTGTATAGGCAGTAGGTAGGTTATAGGTTAGCCCATTGCGGTCGGTCCAATCCACTCGCGGGTCAATGCTGGTACACCCATCCAATTCGTTCGCGCCTCCTCGTCTCACGGACGGTGAAAAGAACCAAACTTGACCAAAGTTTGGGTTCGAATCGGTCATATGGATCCATCAACTGATAGAATCGGCATTTCTTTTTTCTCTCTCTACCACTGGGTAATGTTGCTAGTGGCAGAAACCCCCTCGGTGATCTTGGCATTGGGTGATGAACTGGGAGAGTTCGATCATCTTGGGATTTAAAAGCCGAACGTGTATATTGCAGCAATGGGTAGTAGTTGGGAGACGATGATGTCGCCGCTACGGGGAATACACACTTGCTAAGCAAGCAAGCAAACAAACATCAATGTCCGGTAGGTGGTATCACTCTGGAATTGGGGTGAAGTTACTGTCTTGATGGAGAGAGGGGCAGACACAGCCCAGTTGGGCAAACCGAGCGTTGAAGATGCCCTCTCGGACCAGTCAAGGCGCACTTGACAGTCTGTCAGTCAGTCATCGTCATTGGAGTGTCTGTCTAAGCCAGCCTGCTTCGGAAGATGATTCGTGAGGTCTATTTGATTGGATTGCAACTAAAACGGCTTTGCAGAGGAGGATCGACGTCGGCACTGCCGGCTCTAAAGGTTTTGAACGGCCCACTTGTTCAGGTTGATCAATTTGGCTCACTGGTATCACAATGATGGATGCCTTCCCTCTTCCCACACACAAAGACCCTGCCACCCTCGAGGTAAACGACCCCGAAATCTTTGAGAGCGCCGTGAAGAGAGCGAGCGAGGGAGTGAGAGGAGAAGGTAGCATTCTGCGGAGACGTACTGAAGTAACTTTTACCTACAAAATGGACATGGGCGAGCCCCACGGTTTAAACTCTGACAAGGCCTGCTGCAATGTCAAATCATCTTATTAGCAGCGCCAGAACGGGCGGCTGGAAGGAAATCCCCTAGCCTGCGGCCTAGCCTAGCCTTCTGCTAGAAACACACTAGAAGCTTTTGCTCATCCGATAACGACGTCAAAAGGACTGGGCTAGCAGGCTAGGAGGGGGTTCCAGGCACTAACTTGGCGCCCAGTCGGCCCAATCCCTCAACTTGATACGAGAGTCCAATATCAGATCAGTCGACGGCGTTGTAGGATACAGTAAGTCAAGAGGACGCCGTCATTCTCCTTCGGGAATCCTTCTGGAGAATAGAAGGCCCAGCTGCCAAAGTTGCATCTTGACGCGCATCACCGTGCTGGGATAAATTCTGCCGGCATCGCTCTGTCTTTGGGCAAGATTAAGTTCCTGGATGAAACTTTGGCTGGTACGAATCAGGCAACCTGGCGCGTCTGGCCTCTGGCTTTTTAACAGGGGGGACGAGGCTTCACCAGGAAGCAGGAGGAATGAATCTTCAAAAGGTTCCAACCTGCTGGAACTCGCCGTGGCATGTCATTGGCTCCTCACCCCAGCCCAGCATCGAAACTCATATTTGACCCCTTGCTGTTCGGTTGCGATCGGCCAACGGTGATGATGGCAAACAAAGGTGACCAGAGTCCGGGACGTTTGAATCTTTCATACAATTTATCAGATCAGGGTGGGATCGCCCACCAGAGCGGCCACACACTTTGTGCCGCAGCTGGTTTGATACCTGATAATGTGACCGGGGCCTGCCCAATTTCGCAAACTCTTGTCGGGTTTTGATAGAGTCGACTTTAATTGATGAATAGCGAGAGTCATTATTGCAGCTTTCTCCATGGCGCAGACGCCCAGCACCCAGGATGTTCAAGATCAGGGGTCTCAGTTTGCCATTTTCCACGTGGCTCCGTTGCCAGATCCGGTATGATGCCGGTCTTCTTCGTATGCTTTCCTGTTGGAGATACACCTAACGGTTCGCTAAGACGGCATCCATCGGCCTTTTCTCGCCTACGCTCGACATTGCCTCTCCCGAGACTGCAGCGAGATACCATACGCTCCTTCTCACCGCCATCTTCCCATATTGTGCCATTGTTGTATCTCAATAGCGACTACGTATCCGCAGGTGCGTTCGTGGTGTGGGTGTGTGTGGCTCAATGCGCGACCCGCTTAGCTGCTCGACATCACTTATGGGGGGCCTTTTTGGGCTTGAGACGAAGATCGGCGCAATGTTCCAACTAAGGTTATTAGCTACTCGCGAAGCAGGTTGTCGCAATCCCCAGTTATGTCATTGGCCTTTCCTTGTAATTCGTTCCTGTTCTCGTGTCCTGGTCCATGACTGCCCCTCTTTGGCACGGTTTCACCGCTATGGTGCATTGATTCGCTCCAACCGCTTGCATTCGGGCAGTGGCCGACGACTGAAGAAGGGATATGGAACTACATATCCGTACATACAGCTGCAATGTGGTTGTGTATTGCCTTATCCAGAGTAGCGGCCGGCGCATATTATATCGCAGACGGCCCAAGGACCCCGAGGGCAGGTGGTCCAATTTTGAAGTACATCTAAATAAAGCCCGCAAACAAGTGTGAACCCATCTTGCCATCAAGGGATTGTCGGCGACTGGCCAAGTTCACGGACATAGCACGGCCTGATATAGTTGTCGCTGGAGCTTCTGGAACACAAACCAAGTAACTCGGGCCGCGACTGCGTCCTGGTCGTTCATTATTGTCCAACGAACACGGCCTCTTTCGCGCACCCTGTCCATCGAACAGCCATCTCACGTTATGCAAGTCAATGAAGGAACCCATGCTGCTGCAGCTTCCCTCGCGTCGCAAAGAAGATCATGTGTCCCACTCTCTACCACTTTAAGAACCTGCATGAAGCCATGCCGTTAAGCCTTGCAGCAACAGAAAGCAGCCGAGCACCAGGTGCCGCCCTCGCAAATCGCCAGCCAGGGCATCTACCGTGCCCATCTACCCATCTTGCATTGCCCATGATCGCACCATCGCCAGCGTATAGTGTAATGATGCAACTACACGTCAAAGGACCCGGGTGATCAATCATCGCATCACACCTTACCTACTTGCCTCTAAGCCATACATAGCTCACAGAGGCCAAGTTTGGCGGTGTCTGTGTGTCTGGTACACTGGAGCAAAGGATCTTCACCGCCAGGATGGCGCTAGGTTAATCTCGGGCCTCTGAAAGATTCTAGAACCGAAGCTTGCAACCCATTTGAACTGCCCTAGGACATCAGCTCGGGTTCAGCTTTAGCGAACACGCCGGCGAAGATGCGCCGAAGCATCGAGGAAGAATTCATAGTCGATAGCTGGCAGGGAGGAACACTTGAGCCTCGCAACTCATCGCTCGAGCTTGCCAATCTCGAATGACTACATGCACATAAGCATTGACACCAATGGCATCCAGCTAGCCAAGGAGGCGATGCACGGTATCCATTGGAATGGTAGTGAGGTACATGTAGGTAGGATGCTGACTGGTGGTGGTGGTAGGTCATCTTCGCCCGACACAATATGTGTGAATGAGGGGTCAGTAGGTGTGGTGTCTTTGGGCCCCTACAGCTTATTTGAATTGAGTTTGGCACTCGAAGCTCTCCATGGCTGAATGGCTGAAGGGTTAGACATTCCAATACATGAAGGCTGAACCTACCCCAAGGTTCCAGAAGGAAATGTCTCATGATGATACGACCGACGCTGATCAATCAAGGACGACTACATAATGGCTGGTCTGACCTCGCCAGTCACCAGTCTAGAAGATAACCTTAGCCCTCGGCTTTTATTAGGTCGCCAGCCACAGAAATTGCCTTGTTGCCAACGACTTGCGACCTGACGGATAGTGTAACCGAAGCATGCAAACTGGGGGCCCTGTCTCCAACATTGATCCTACGCTGCTTGGTACCTACATACCACTTCTCAGATTGACGGATTGATTGCCAAAAGCAAGGCTACTGGCGGCTCTCTGGGAGGAAGTTTCTACCCAGACAGGCGGTGCTTTTTCTTTTCCCAGCCAGGTCAATCAATCATGATCAAGCAAGCTCGGGCTTAATGAGCACTTGACCGATAGGATGGAGAAGATCCCGACGACCCAGACACGTCTGACAGGTCTGACAAGGCGCAGCAGCATTCGGTGCATTGCAAGCGAGCTATGAGGAGCGAAGAATCACATACACAGATCCCCTCATCCTTCGCGGTTTCAACGTCAGAGCGTCACCCGTCCGCATCACTGGAGGGCCGAGGAGCTGGAGCTTCTTCAAGATTGTGATACAACTCCAGAGTGGTTGTGCGATGTAGTGGTGGTAGCAGGGGAGGGGCCATACAAACCTCTCACTCTTAACTTGTACTTGTATGTAGGAACGAACGGTCAACAACGGCTGCCGGTCAGTCGGTCGCCTCATGTGTGTGCGCGTGTGGCCTAGGCATTTTTTTTTCTTGCTTTCTTTTTCCTGTTCTTGGATCTGCCCTTCAAATCAGCATTACCCCACTTTCTGCATTACCAGGTTGGGATAGCTGGTAGCTGCTGACGGGTTCGACGTGATTTCGTTGCAATTGATGTACAGCACGTACCGCCAGGTAGAGTACCTGTCGTTCGCGCTCGAACTCGGTGAAAGGAGCGTTCAAGTAATACCGCATGCACCTATACTGTACGTATAGCAGATCCGGCTGCATATGTACCATACATACCTTCCCCACTGACTTACATATGGAGTTGTAGATGGAGGTTGAGTTCTTCTGCTGCGACAGCATCTCCATTTTCCATGACTCTCGCGCGCATTGGCGATTGCCATGTCTTTTTTCCATCTCTGTCTTTCCTTTTGCCCCGAACAACGAACGAAGCATTGTGCCTCGGACAGTAGGAAAGTAGTAATTATAATACCACACCCACCCACTTGCTACCTCCGTACTTGTATTACCACTGCTGTGAAGCGGCCGCCGTCGCCTCATGAGATGCAGTGCCAGTTGAGAGGGAGAAAAAGAAAAAAGAGAAGAAGAGATGGCACCAGAATGAATGCGGGGACTCTGCTTGTTTGGGCTTGGGCTAGCACCGTACCTGTGCAGTAGATCCCATCTACCCAGCCAGACCCATGTCAGCAGCTCGAACTTGTGCTCGTTCGAGGCAAACAGTGGTAGGAGGAGGTTAAGCAAACGGCGACCAGGAGCCAGGCCAGGCAGGCCAGGCCAGATACCGCAACCTCTCATCTCTCCCTCCCCTCATCTCTCTCACTTTCATTATCTCAAGGAAATCCACAATTTGTTTCACCACAAGTCACCGTCACTCTGCTCTCCGTTTGGGTTACCTCTCACGAGTCGTGAACTGTTCATCCCGCCCACCGACCTACTTCTATATACCTCCCCTTCGTCGTCATCACACAGCGTCGTCGGTTTGTATCCTGGAAGAACGCGGGAGTGACCGCGAGCTATTTGCTTTCCTACCCTGAGCTACCGGCTTCATCCTTCGATTGCTGCCAACTTGTACCTGAGTGTACTGGGGAAGCCAAAACAGAAGAGGGAAGGGGGGAGGAGGAAAAAAAAAAAAAAAAAAGAGGCAGAGGGTGCCCGGGCCTTACACACACCACCACTATCGTCACCACCACCACCAGCCATTACCTACCCTCCTGCGACGGCGACGACAATTCTTGTAGTATATCAATTGCAGCGAGAAGAGTGGAGTGGTTTGCCAAGCGTGTATCGACGTACTGGCTGTCGTCTATCGCGACGGGACAGGTACATTCGGTACCTCTCTTGGCCTACCCACTCGGTGGCCCCCTGGTCAGCCGATCCCTGCTCGCTCATTACTACTAGCTCTTTTGGTTTTTTTTTTTATTTTTTTTATTATTTCTTTGTCGAGACACTCGGCAGACCTGCAGGGTCGTCGGTACGGTACCCTGTTCACCGGCCTTTTTGTCCGATAGTTCAAGTCTGCTTGTCCTCCAGGCAAAACAACACCTCGAGCTACCTACCAGCTACATACTAGTTGTAAAGTGTTATTGACCTTGACCCTCTCTCCCTTTGCTGGAATTTCCGACCATCCTGTTGCATTTCGAGGGATACTCGGCATCTCCTTGAGAGCTTCACATCGTACCCGAACGCCAGTTCCCTCTCCACCCACCCCCAAGCACGTTCCCTTCGAGGGATCGCAGCCCCGTCGTCTCTGCCCAACTGCAGATCCTCTTTGCCTTGGGCTTTTTCCCTGTGGCTTTGAAGCTTGCACCCGAGAACCTGGCACGTCTATTTTCGCCGCGCGCGCCTCACATCAAGGGGTGACAAGCTTCTCGAACACTCCTCCCACGAAAGACAAAGTCCAAGTCCTCCTATGTCATCGTAACCAATTAGAGCCGCCGGACGCACCACTATAGGGTCCCTACGCCCTTTTTGCATTTGCCTGGCTTCCCGGCGAGGTACCTTGCCGGCAACATCCTATGCCAGCCGGCTCTGCAGTGTCTCACTGATGGCCTTTCCTCTCCTTTAACTGGTTTTTAATTCAAAGCGGCCTATGTGACTACATATATCAACCTAAACATGGAATCTGGACCGCCCGAGGCCAAGCGACCTCGTCTCACAGCTGTCGGTCCGTCGCACTGGCAGCATCTTCCTCAACCTCAGCCAACCAATCCTCCTCCACAGCACTCTGCTGGCCCTCATCATCCCCAATTACCTCCACCGCAGTACCAGCCGCCGCCTCCTCACCATCATCCGTTCTCGCGCCCCGGCGAGCTGCCTCCCAACCCGGTGCAAGCCCAGCTTGACGAGCGCCGTCATCATGAGCCAGACCGATTTGCGCCACCTCCAATACAGGAACACCATCGACATCCTCCCTCGCCAGCGCATATCCCGCCACCGTATCACCAGTACTCCAGAGAGCCTCTTGTGAAACCTGACCCTGCCCAAGAAGACATGACCCTCCCCCAGCTGCGTCGCCCGAACTCGACTGGCAATGCGCCAGACGGTCTACCACCTACACCTCACCAGATGCCTCACCCAAATCACCAACAAGACGACCACCGAAGGCCCCCGAGTTTCGATAACGGCCCACAATACCCTCAGTCGCCTGCCATGTACCGGCCGCCTGGAGCTTACACGCCTGCCCCTCCAACGCCGGTCCAGCTTCCTGGCCACTATGAACCTCAGAACCACGGCTATGGACATCACGCGCCGAGCCCAGAGGTGCCATACCCGGCTCCGGTTGCCATTGCGACAGCCAAAAGAAAGGCGCAACGTGCCTCGCAGGTACGCATCCAAGCCACAATGCCTATGCATCCCACTAACAACTCATGCTGTAGGCTTGTGATAGCTGCCGACAACTAAAAGCTAAGTGCGACGAGCTGAAGCCGTGCAAGAATTGCAAGGAGAAAGGTATCCAATGCAATTACCGAGAGCCTCCTGCAAAGCAGTAAGTTTCTAATGCGTAGCCCGGTCAGTGTTGTTACTGTTGTTGACATGATGACAGGCCCGACAAAGTGAGCGCAGACATCTTGGAGATAATGCAAAGCCTCAAGACGCAAATGACTGCGATTGATGAACGCATGTCGAGGATGGACTCCCGAGTGAACAGCAACTTTAAGCGGATGGACAACAAGATCGACAGGGCATTAGCGAACGGAGGTTCACTCGAGAACGTCAAGATGGAATCGGTCGAGGACAATCATGACTTGGCACAGTCGCCTGGAGATCTCGACTCTCAAGACGGGCTGGAGGGTGGCGATGACGAGATTCAATCCGACAGAGAAACGAACGGAGAGCCGGCAATGACCAAGGAAGCCGCCGACCAGGTCTTCCAGCAGGCCAACGAGATCGAGATAGAGCAGGAACCAGAACCGCCTGTTGATCCCGGAAAGCCGTCAATGCCCGCCAACCACACGACTCTGGCCGGATTGCTCCTAAAATGGCCCTCAATCGCAAGATTGGTGGATTCCACTCTGCAAAACGAAAAGATCCAGCACGTCAACGAGTTTCCCATCCGGCAAGAGCAACAACGAGGCTTACTTCGTGTTCATGGCAAGGGCGAAGGAACTGATATGGAAGTCAAAAACGTCCTTAAGGAGCCTCACTACAACGACCTCATGACTGACGTGAACGACATGGATGGACAAGGCTCTGATGCCCCAACGCCACCACCCGGCGAGAACTGGGGACAGTGTGCACCTTTGAACGATCCCAACCTGAGCTTGTATAAGGGTGGCCCCTTGAACGTTGACGGCACTCCAGACTTCGACCATTCCAAGGTTAGGAAGTACGTTCAGAGCTTCAAGGATAACATCCTCTGCATGCACCCGATCATTGTCCCCAAAGAGCTGGATGCCCTCGTCGCAAGGTTTCTGTACAGTCTGCCCAGGGATAAGGAGAAGCAGGCTACCAGTGCACCACCGTCTGCAAAGTTTGTAGGATCCGGCAGTGGACCCAGCGCCGCCATGCCAGAGGCGGGCACAAAACGGAAACGGTCTCCCGCAATGGACGATCCAAATCAGCCAGTGTCGCTTCAGAAAGCAAACCTCCCGTTCCGGAGCATCCACAGTGCTCTTGTGCTCTCTGTGCTTGCCCCTTGGCAAGATCTGTCTGCACAAGGGTAAGCTTCCGGATGTTGTCAATGAGCATGACAACGCCCACACCCAGTCCCCATCTGTACGAAATGGCGTCCCCGTCTCGCCCATCCAGGGATCACAGGGGTCACCACCAGGAGCACCGCCTCATCCTCCTCAGTTGTCTGGTCTCCCATCTCCAAAAGAAAACGAGCGGATGCTGGGCAGCCGCCGCTCTTCGCTTCAGGGGGGTACTTCTATGCCCAAGGGTGCACCCACCCTGAAGCGCAACCTCGACGTGATACCGGGACTGGAGTACTTCGCATTGGCCACTGACATTGTGGGCAGCCATATCGGAGGGGCAAATCTAAAACATGTGTATACCTGGATATTCCTCGGTCTGTACCACGGACAGCTGGGCAGGGTTATGGAGAGTTGGGCCTACATCGCGCTTGCAGGCCGAACGCTCCTAGTTTGTCTGCGCCCGTACGTTTTCCATATCTTCCTGGAGAGAAATGCATACTAACTTCACGTAGGAGCATGTCACGGCTTAGCCGATATGCCACACGCGGCGAGAAGATCGGAAAGATGAGGGATAACCAGCTTGCATTTGCATTCTGGACTTGCCTTCAACTCGAAAGCGACATTCTGGCTGAGCTGCGGGTTCCGCAAACAGGAATTTTGCACTACGAAGAGCAAATGCCTTACCCGAATATTAACCTGGCCCTCCAAGGATACAGCAACGCGATCATGTCGAGCTACTCCGCCCAGCTATATCTTCGAAAACAACTGAACCTGATACATGAACTCTTTTACAACCCGACCGCGAGAAACGACAGAACGACGGAGGAAAAGATAGAATACCTACAAACGTCTTTGGAAAATAGCAGGCACCAGTGGGTGCCCGCAGAATTTACGTTCAGTGATACCGACCCCCCTGCCGGAGATATTCTCTCGGCGCGCCTACGGGCAAAATACTGGGGCTCCCAGAACATCCTCTATCGGCCATTTATCGACGCTATTCTACACCCAGAAAGGTCTTCGGAAGGCCTATTCGCCCCTCACCCGCGCCATTTACCTGATGCTCCCGATACCTCACCCTATCCTCTGCCACCTAACATGACAGTCGAGACATTCCCAAGAGCATTGGCATATGCTGCGCGCGGCATCAATGCTCTCATCGAGAGCACCCGCGCCTTCCACGGGCTAGATTCCAAACATCGCCTCCTGGTGACAAACGTGTTCACCACAGCTCATGCGTAAGTCTTTAGGTTTCTACTCTACGCTAGCAACAATATTAACGAGTTTTCTGTTTTAGGCAATGGGGCAACCTTCTCTGCTTAGCTGCCTGCTACCAGCATGATGTTCTCTCAAGTTTCATCCCGCGCGAATTACTCGCGGAGCTACTATCACGAACCGTCGAGTTTTTCCGGTTGACATCATCGCCATCCAGTCCCCTCCAAGCCGACCTCAACATGTTGGTGGCAATATCCGAGAAACTAGGGCTCACGAGAGAGGAGCTGGATCCAGGCACGAGTTCGAGCTTCTCGAGCATGACAAGCACTGGGCCTCAGCAGATGGCGCCACCCTATGGCGATTACTATTCTCCAGGGACCGGACCGCAGTCAATGCCGCCGCCTCATCCGGTTCAATGAGCCCGGTCCTGTTCCGATGGCATTACGTGTTACGACTCACCGGTACAGGAAGGGGCAGGCACTCGCCCAGATGAGGCGACTGTTCTGCCGCTTTCTGGACCTTGTACAAAACAAAACAAAATGTAGGGTTCGCCCACAAGACGCTTGGTATATATTCTCAGCAGGACATGACAGACCATTGAAGTTGGTATAACACGGAATTGTTTTTCTCAAATTTACTCTTCGCATTTGGAGACCATTATTCATTGGCGGCGTTGGTCGAGGAAGTGTTTTTTCATTTACAACAGGCTTTCTGATTAGAGATGGGCAGCGTGCATGCATCCCGCTTACTAGAGCGTGGACAAGTACTTACACATGGCATTGGTGCATTTTACTGGCAATACCCCGCGAGGAGGATTTGACGCCATTCATTTGATTCGGGTTGTTGGTTGCAAGCGAGTTGGTATGGCCTTGAATCGAACTTGACCCATATAGGGGTGTCGAAGACTCTGGAATTCATGGCGCAAGCCAGTCAAGGAGGGAGGGAAATTTTATATCTGGGCTCAGCCGCGAGGGGGTTCACGGATGCATGCGGCTCGATGCATTGGAGATGGGAAGGGAATTGGGTGGGAGCAGTGTCCACTCTACGGATGGGCACTATGGAATTTTGGATACGGTGGTAGGCACACACAGCCGAGTGGCAGGCAGCTTTGATGCTGTTGCAAACAGGGGAAGAGGTGTGTGTATGTGTGTGTGTGTGTGTTGACTGGTTGCTAAGGAGTCATAATGTGTGGACATGGACTTTCCCAGGCTCTGGGAGAAAGTGAGCACGAGTCAGCCAGTGGTTACTGTTAGTGAGTCTGAAAGACATTCAACACACGAGTGTACATAGTAAAACATATGTCTTCCTCCATGCGAGAGGTCCTAGTGCGGTGGTAATCAGAGAAAGAGGGGCCAGTCAGTTATCAGTGTCTCAGCATCCGGACCGAGACATGGTGAAGTGTGCGTTGTCAACGGTGCGTGCGTGCATGTGTCTTTGTCCACTACATAAGTAGTATAGTATAGTGTAGTATAGTCTAGTCTAGTATAGTATACCTAATGCCAGGGTCGTATAGGTCTTAAGCCCCTAGTGAGACGGAGATAGAGAGCTAGCTATACCTCGTCGCCAAGAAAAGGCGGAAGATGATGGCTGCGGAGAGACGAGATGAATCTTGCTGTTTCAGATGGTGTATGTCGTCTTGACAATGGCAGAATCAAGGGGTCCTGCCAGCCTGCCCTTTTTGCCCATTGACTCAAGCCATGGCCGGATTTCCTTTTTGGGCGGAAGCAAGCTTGGTTGCCTGCAGTGGAAGCAGGAAGCTCTCTGTTCCAGCCCCGCAACCCCCCATCCACCATCCCAGCCTCAGCTTGACTTTGCCCCGCAGTCGAATGCGTGGTGTGCATGTGGCATGTGTTGCGTGAGCTTGGGAGAATGTTCCGTTCAATTTCGATTTAAATGTTCTCTCCGGTTCAGGCAAGCAGTTCATCCAAAGTACCGGTACCTCCAACCCAGCTCTGGTACATTTAATACATCGGAGTTTAGACATCCAGTCCATCATTGATGCACCAAATAGCTGGATTGATCATTGCATGTGGCAGCTGCCGCTGATCTGGAGAAACGCCCTCAGCCAAGTTTAAATTACCTTACCTAAGATCAATGTACACGGCATCCATTTGCGGATGCACGCCCAGGCACTCATTTGTTCGATTCATCCACCACTGAAACAAACGTCACAGAGTTTTTCTTCCTTGTATGAGCAAGAAATAGAGAGAGAAGGAGCCAAGGAAAGATGCTTGCCTAGCGGCCGAGGTTGCGTCTGTCTTCTCCAGAAATAATCTGTTGTTGAGACAGGGCCAGGGCCAGACACAGTCCAGACCGACCGACCGCATCAGCAAGGGTTGCGCCTAACCTCCGCGTCTGTGTGTCCGCCGCGCCGCCCACCCACACCCCCTTGTATCATTGAAGATAGCCGCCGCCGCCGCCCACGCGCAACCGCCCGCTCGCCCGCGCGCGCCCGCCTGGCAGCCATGTCGACCACCACGCCGTCTTCTGCTTCTTCGTCCGCACTGATACCGCAGGCCCTCTGGGACCTGCAGATCCCCGTCTACATCACGCACGCCACGGCCCCCAACGCCCCCTTCGTGGCGGCCGTGCCGCGCTTCGGCTACCTGGCGCTGCTGCTGCCGCGCCTCGCCGCCTACTTCGGCCTGCCCTGCTCCAGCTTCCACTACGAGGACGTGCTGCTGCGCAACCTCGCCGCCGGGCTGCTCGTCGACCTCTACCAGCCCACCCTGCCCTGGCGCCTCACCGTCGGGGCGGGCGAGAGCTGGGATATCGGGGATACTTTTCTCAACAGCGCCAAAGAGGTTCGTTATGTCTTGTCTTGTATTGTCTAGCAGTCCATGCACGTGTGAACATAAGTGAAATCGAAGGAGACGAGAGAGAAGTTGCTAAAATGGGATGTGTATGTTACGTATCTATCTAGGCCGACTTTGTGCGGAATGGCAATGCGCAACAGATCATGTCCCTCTCCAAGGAGAACACGACGGCGCTCTGGAATTCCGTCAAGGACAGTACGTTGAAATTGCCCCCATCTCATGTCCTATAGCGATGACTTCTCTCCCCCGCTGCTTATGATCGATCATGTTGCCGATATGCTACTGACTTGGCTTCCCTGTTCAGACGATTACACCGCATTCAACAAAGTGAACACGCGCCTCCTGGACGCGTCACGGGGTCTGAAGAACGTGCCAATTCGCCTGTACATTCCGCAGTCTCCCGATAGCAGCACGATCCCCGAGAACAACACCATGGGAGCGGGCTCGTTCAAGGTCGTGCAGTCGCTCGTCTCGCCACGTGCCAACGAACGTAAGTTTGATGCCCCCCTTCCCCTGAGTGCAAACCCGCCCTTTAAAGATGTGCATTGTATTGACTAGACTCGAATAGGGGCACCTCAAATGCTGGGAGTCGCCCTCCGAACGCTCCTGCCGAAGCTGTTCCCCAGCAGTCGGGACCCCGTGCTGGCCAACGTGATCCTCCATGGCGCGCACGTGCCGTTCACGGCGCCGCTCGAGGAGTTGATGCGGGAGGCGGCCTACCCGGATGGTTGGCTCTGCTTCGTCGTTGTGCCGCTTGATGCGTAGAAGGGGATTGCGATCAGTTCTTCTTCTCACCATCTATAGTCCTGCAGTCTCGCCTTTCTCACCATACGGAAACTCGCAAGACTGGCGGCGCCATGATACATGTTAGGGACTTGGAGTCTTTCAGGGGCTGGATAGGGGCGATACGAAATTGGGGGCCATTGAGGAAACCCTTACGGATCATCGCAACACACGAAAGGGCCGTTTAGATGCCCATAGGAGCATCGTCACATTGCCTCAGGCGATGACAGTTCAAGACAACAAGAGTTGTATACACCATTGTGGCAAGGGGTGGCCACAGGATAGGGGGACTGAGCGTATCCGGCCTTGGTCCCAAGGAAGTCCGTTTTCTGGTTCGATCTGCGCAGTGAAGTGGACATTGGCTGGGCATGCCTGCGGAGATCATACGAGGATTGCAGAATCTAGTTCCTTCTTCATGCCTGCTTGGCGGAAACAATGCCGATGCTGCTGCTGCTGCTTCCCGATACCCGTCTACGCATCGGCAATATCGATATCTATCCCACTCAACCCCCCCTTCACGGTTTCATATTGATAGATCGGCGGCGGACTTCAATAGAGTTCACATGTGATGTGATTACTGACAAAGTTCTTTTGGTCTTTCGGCTAAATGGTTATGAATTATTGTATGTTACACGGTGCACCAGGACGGCTATGTTCCGGGGTCATTCTGGTGGCGGCATTGATGCTGTTACTATTGTCCCCGAACAGAGGATCCATCAGTGTCTGTCTGCCCACGTAGAATGTTTCTCTCCCACATCCGAACAGCAGATGGAGGGATGGATGTCAGTTTCCGGGACTACTGGAACTACATACAGGACCACACACCCTTACCACGAAAACCGCCAACGCGGTTCAACGATACACACACATGTCGTTGGGTATCAGCCAAGAAGATATATCGAAAAGAAAGCCAGAATTCAGATGCTTCAAAAGGTTCTTGCTAACCGGTCATCTCATTCGTGGGCGCGGGCGTGATGTCCACTTAGGTTCCAACGCGAACTTCCTGCCAGGAAGAAACGGCCCACAATGACAAGTGTTCCTGTCCTATGAGAGGCATATCGCTGAAGAAAGAGCCCGTTTAGATCCCGGGCGCAGGAGGCCATGGATGCCTTGGACGTCGCCTGCGCATTCGGACCTCTTCTCCTGGATTCGTGGTGGGGTGGTTGGTTCGACTTGCTGCGCATGTGTGTATGTGTTCTGGTCGCATACTAGCACCTCGACGCCTGTTCATCAAGAGAAAAATCAGGCAAGGCATGCTGATGCGGTGATAATAACCCGTGTGTTGTGATACCAGTGCGTCTCCGCCGGAACCGACTGGTGGGGAGAAATGACTCAACGCCAACACCAACGACAACGATGGTGTATAAACAATCATCTGGTTGGATGTGACATGAAACCCCGAGGTTTCTCGGGAGTTTCCATTTGACCACGACACTCCGGGTGTGGTGTGGCGTGTAAGCTGAACAGGCCGCGGTTACATCTTAAGCAGTGCGATATTGATAGTACATGTATATGACACTGCTGCTGACTGTACTCGTTCGGGAGATGCAGACCGCCGGCCCAGCCATCCGACGAAATTCACCTTACCCACGAACTACTTACTGCACTTGCTTTTTTTTTCTGTCTTCAAGCATTCATGCGACGGGACGAGCCGCAACGTCGCAAATTAATTAGGTGTTGTTGTCTGTCGTGAGGGAGCACAAGCCGTCACAAAGTGACATAGATCGTGCAATTCCGAGATAAAGTGTCACCGCACCTTCGCCCAGATTGGTGGTGGCGGGTTCTCATAAAGCGAGAGGACGAAAATAAAGATCCTTTTTTGCCCAATAGAACGCACCCAAAACGCTCAAAGGGGCGGTATGGTGATAATGAAGCTGGAGGGGAGTTTCCTGCTTGTAGGGAGTGAAGGGGGAGCTGGGCTGCCATTCGTCTTGGTTAAAACGGGGCGGCGTAAGTGAGGCGGACAAGGCAGATAGATACTGCAGTACCCGTACATACGCTTACCAGACCAGGGGGGCTTGTAGTATTCCCGGGGTACATCCTTAATAAACAAACTGACAGATGCAGCTGACCCATGCCCCGGTTGTCTTGGGTAGCAGACGCCCTCTGCAGAGGGAGGTATCTGTAGAAGAGTGGGCTGCATATATATGGTCCAGGCTGCGAGAAGAGGAAGTGTGTGTGTCTCTGTTGGCTCGCTTGTCCGAAAACAACGATATATATATGATAGATGGCCAAGCTGCTCTTCGAAACCACTGAATCAGTCTCCGCTGGTTCTCTTGCTGGATCTATCCACGGGCGATTCTGACGGGAGTGAACATGTCAAGTCCTGTGGTTAACAAGTACTGGATTCCCCGACACGACATCCACAAGAAGGTGATCACCCAGGAGTTGCAGTATTATCTGGGGCCAGATGCGACCGTCAGGACATACACCCGAGATGTACGCTGATCACTTGTCGATCTTCACGGCCCGTTTCCGCTTGCTAACACAAATCCAGGGAGAAGATGGGTTCCTCATCACGACAGCAGGCAACTGTTTGACAGATGTAAGCCTTTCTCCCCAATCATTGTCTCTTGCGTGCGCATCTTCATTGACGTCTTGCACACAAAGGAACAAATCGACGACATTTGTATCAAGTCGCGAGAGATCTGGGAGAAACAGGCTGCCGCCAAGTTGGACCCGGACAAACCGCTGAAGCGACCGTTGCACCAGCCCGTCCTGATATCGCAGACTCCCGCCGAAGGGTCCAAATGGAGAACCGGCGACCGAAAGACTCACGATTCGCAGAAGCCCTACACCGACAGACGGAGGGGTGAGGGACCTCGCAGATAAAGGCGCATATGGAGACGGAAACACCGCCCTATCATGAGGGCGGACAGAGACAGCGCCTCAAGCCACTCGATAGGTTGCGAGACATGGCGCCCTGCCCGAGCAGAAGAAGTGTCGGGGATTTGTCGAGGCCGGTGACACCTCCTCGAGTGTGCAAATTGCGAACGGAATTTGACCGTCCAGCGACGAGCTGCCATCTGGCAGTGCTGATACCCTGGTGGATACCTCGAAAGATGCGACGAGGTTAATGGCTGGATTGCACAAGCGCTGGACTCTCTGCAAAGGACTGGCAACTAAGCGGTTTTGGGGTGACACCTATTCCTCATTGGGCTTGCAGGGCATAGTTATCGATATTTTCCCTTGTCTGGCAAATTCGTAAATCCTCAATTGGACTCGATGCTCCGAAAACGGACATATTTGATTAGGGAAACGCAGATTAAGCCAAGATTCTGACCTGATTGTCCTTGCATGTCCAGCAAGGCAGCCCAAATACTGACCTGATCCGCGCGGAAGAGGTACCATTGATGCGCCCGTAGAGAAGTAAACTCCCACTGGCTCCTGGTCACCATGCATCGGTAACAATCACAGGCCAAGGATAAGCTTGCGGGTCCGTGAACTGCGATCGACATTGGGGAATGAACTCCATGGTAACTGTGTCCGCCTAGAATCATGCGTCTGTGACCGTGGCAGCCAGAGCCCCGGATATGTTCCCGAGTTCTTGCTTGGCGGATGAGGACCAGCAGTCGTGCCAGCGACAGTGCATAATCAAGATAATTCCCACCCCCAAAACCGTCACATCATCCGAGTGATCAAATAGATACGGTTCTTTTGTTACCATGGTGAAATGGAACCCAGTGGACGTTGAGATATGCGCAGGGTTGGTGAACTTCTGCGATGAGATGTATGGGCTGCTTCTCAGCCTAAGGATAGGCATGCTTCGGGCAGCGATGCCACCAATACATCCATAACAGTGGTGTGAAGCAAGGCTCACCGATAGCATGAGGCATGTAAGCCCCTGTGCCTGCATATAACATCTCAGAAGGATGCCTCATACGCTGCGAGATCCAATTCCTCGGCTTTCCATAAGACAAGAGCTTGGACGCCGACACTCCAACAACTAGGGCCTGGAGCTTTTCTGGATGGCTTTTGGACTGACGTGACATAGCCAATCACGTGGAGCCACTGGCCGACATCTGTCTGTTCGCAGTTGAGGCTTTGAAGAAGGAGCTTGACGTCCAGGTGCACTTTCACGTGACTGTCCTGGGGATACGAATGCTCTAGAGTGAGGGTCCCAGTAGTGGTTGAGTATGAGGTGATGCTTCTGATACGTCAGTAAAGGTGGTCGGACCAGTCAACCGCGTGGGTTGTTGTAATGGGAGGCTGCTGTGTAAACCAAAGCGAAACCGAGATCTACTTACCAGCCTAGGAATCTGACCTTGTCTCGAAGTTCATGTCGTGGCAGCTGTGAGAGGAGGCATCTTCGTGAAGGTACAGGGCCATACGACATGATTGAGGTGATTGCTTATCACAATCTGGAATCGGCGACTCTCCCTGATGAATCGTGGGTGGCTCCGGATAGGGGTGTCGGCGAGCCTACACACAAGAAGTGCAACTAGTTCTCAATCCACACATAAGCTATGGCATCCATTCCAAGCCAAAGATATAAGGATGCCTGTGTTAGATAAGCATCACGACCATGCTTAAGTAGGTAGGTTCCTTTGAACGTTCTCATGACTTGGTCACTGGCCTGGTAAGTTGGTTCGGGAAAACGCCGGATGGATTGGAAAGAGGTACATAGTCTGCTGATACCTTTTGGTTGGAGTCTAAAAACAGCGCCGATGCACTTTCCCCAGAGGTATCCTTCACCCATGGCTAATTCAGACAGCTCTTAAACCAGAAAAAAAAAATCCCTTTTTGCTACATTCCCCCAGAATAATATACTTCAACATTTATGGAAAGAAAGTAATTTGTGAATTGTTCTAAATAGCCTCTACCCTTTCGTTTTCTCAAAGGCAACTGCGTGCACATACGGGTATCAGTGCTTAAGTCTGGCATATGCCTACTACGTACAGGAGCAATTGATCGATAAGGCTGATAAGAAAACGCTCTTAGTCAGCTGGCCCCTCTGGTCACGCAGCTGTCCGATAAGGCCGCGACTAAGCTTGGCACCTGCTGTTGCATCATACCGAAACCACTGCGAATCTGGAGCGCCAGGCTTCTATTCTTTGACCCTCGATCGCAAAGATTGACTAGCTAATTTGCGCGCGCCCATTACGAACCCTCGATCCCATCCTCCGGAATCCTGTAGCCTAATTTTCCTATCTCAACACAGCGACCTTCATTTGCACTTTGATTCAGGCGCGATATTGCCTCGTCGATTGTACCCCGCCATCGTCATCGTGTCACTCAACCCTCAGTTGCGCCTCAAGTCGAAGCAAACGATAGCCGGGCCACCGAATCGGTCATTCTGCCGATAGCCCGATATACATCCCTCGTCATCTCTCCCGTGTTCGCCTCATCAAAACCATCACAATGTCGGGCGTATGGGGCTGGTTTGGTGGTGGAGCGGCCCAGAAGAAGAAGGACAGTCCCAAGAATGCCATCCTCGGCCTACGACAGCAGCTCGACATGCTGCAGAAGCGCGAGAAGCACCTGATGACACAGATGGACGACCAAGATGCCATTGCCCGGAAAAATGTGAACACAAATAAGAACGGTGGGTGGTCTAGTTGCTTATCTGTTCCGGGCAAGCAGGTACTGATACTACTGTCAAAACAGCGGCAAAGGCTGCCTTGAAGCGGAAGAAGGCGCACGAGAACAGCCTCGACCAAACGATAGCGCAGATCGGCACGTTAGAGCAACAAATCAACGCCATCGAGTCGGCCAATATCAACAGAGAGACCCTTGCAGCGATGCAGAAGGCTGGCGAGGCCATGAAACAAATCCATGGCAAGCTCACGCCAGAGAAGGTGGACGAGACTATGTGCGTCATGACTACTTCCATTCACTTGCCTCTTGGTCGTCTTATTAACTGTGCTATTCAGGGAGGAGATCCGAGTACAGAACGACCTCAGCAAAGAAATCGTCGACGCTATCACCGGAAACCAGATCGGAGATCCTATCGACGACGAGGAGCTGGAGGCTGAGCTGGAGAACATGCAACAAGAGCAACTGGATGAGCAGATGCTCAAGTCTGGAACAGTGCCCGTTGCAGATGAAATTCACAGGATGCCCAATGCACCAAAGAGTAAGATACCAGAATACCCGGTTCTGGAGAACATGGCTAATCCAATCTCTGCAGCCGAGAAGAAGGCACCAGTCGAGGACGACGAGGAAGAGGAGCTCAGGAAGTTGCAGGCCGAGATGGCGATGTAGGCGCTTCCTCACTGTGCACTCTCGCTCTTTAAGTGTGGACCAAGACATAGAATGGTCGGTTAAGGAAGTCAGACGTCGATACATGAGGATGGCATGTGAATACCATGGCGGTTATCTGACCCAAGCACGTTTCTTGGCGGCTGTCAGGGCTTGTACATGGGCTGCTAGGTGTCTTGGGAACCGAGCCCGCCGCTTAGCCCTATCTTTTCGTTGCTTTGGTCTTATTTGGTTTTCACCGGGGCGTAGGAGTTCGTGCATACGCCTGTTTGCAGAAGCAGTTCTGAGACTTCTTGTGATCTACGGAGGGTTATTGTCTAGGTTAGACGTTAGGTTAGGCCACCTGGGCTCACCGACAAATCATTGCTTAGTAAACTAGTCACCCGAGGAGGTGGTTGGGGGCGCCATAGTCCGATACTCTCCCCTCCATCTGCTAGATGATCTTGATTTGAGAGATCCGGCTCCAAAATGAACAGTGAAGAAGGCGTTACACCGCTTCCTCTGCCTCGAGAGTGGAGTCTTGGCTTGTATCATTCTCGAGACAAACCTTCGTAAGTCAAGGAATGCCAAGATGGTCCATGTATGCTCAAGACAAATGCAACGGCCATAACACATCAAATAAGAAAAAAAGATCACGTGGGAAGCAAAAACAAATTGTAGTTGCCGGGAGTGAACCTGAAATAGATTATAGATTTTCTGACAACGGTAGATTCTTTATTTCTAAATGCCATTGAGGACTATGCAAGTTACTATCGACGTCATCCCGTAATGTCTGCCTAGTATGTTTTATTTTATATTTGAAGGAGAGAAACAGCATAGCGTTCAGGCAAATTATCGAAGGTGACTATACCATTCTCATGAGGAAATGAGGTCTGTGTTAGCGTTTATGCGGGATAGCCGGGCCCTCAAAGTCCCTTATATCTCCTAAAAACCCAAACACTCTTGGCCAGGGCGCTAGTAAGAAAGGATGAGTTTGCTATAAATCAATAGACAGGCCATTAGCAAGTGTGCATATGGAACACAGTAAGTGCTAAGAAGAGCCGGTGACTTCGTCCATGTCTTTCGGTGAAAGACGACTTTTCGGGGCGTAAGGTAAGACAAGACAGGCAGCTCAAGACGGCAGCGGCGCTTCTGAGTTACCACAGCAGAATGACTCGTCTTCAAGAGGTATCCTGGAGGGTCGAGGGGTATTTGTAAGGCAAGCCATAGTTGTGTTACATTGCCAACGTAAACAACTCTCACAAAATTCCAGGGATGGGATGGGTTTGAAAAGCAATGTTCCCTGTTGTGGCATCAATATGTGATCGCCCCAATGGACCTGGAGCGAGGCACTTAGAATCCTCGAGGCCCTATGGGCGGAGTGCCTACAGACGACCCCTCTGGTAATCTTGGTCGATCGTTACCACCGGACACGTGCCGGACTCCACGATCCGGGCGGCTTATTACTGTGAGAATGGCCCGAGTGCTGGACCTTTGTGTGTTGTGCTTTGTGGCGAGTGCCCATAATACCATAAGCTATGTGTGTTGGCAGTTTCGACCGTATTAATCCATTAACAGTTCAAAGCCGTACATTTATTATTAGGGCGTTTTGAATTTCTGTACATGTCCCAATTAACCTGGTATTAATGCATCCGACATATGATAATTTCAGTATGAACAGCTTGATACTGGTATATGACATGGAAAGGTTTTGCAATACAACCTGGCGTCGACCATCTCGAGAATGGCTAGCGTCAAGCGTCTGGGCCAAATAGCTGCCCTACTACGAGATTGTTAGGCAGTTCAATTTGAGCTTCCAGGGCCCGGTCTTTCCCGCCGCTGCCCGGCCCACATGGGCATTCGCAGCAAGCAGTCAGGCATTGGGTGGCTGGCAATTCAAGGTTGCAAGGATAAGGATTGTTTCCGTCAAGCGAAGGAAACAAACTCGACCACGTAGCAGTCGTCAATCACAAGCAAAACAACCTCTCTTGTTGCGTCTTTTTCCTCGACATCTAATGTACTCTGTCGATCTCCAAGGGTCGGCTAGCGGTACGTTTCCGGCACAGTCCGGGCCAATCCACTGTGCGCGCATGACTGTAGTTCCTGCCATGTTCTTCTTCGGCTTGCCTTTATGCGCATTGGCGGTTGCGGCCTCACCCGGAAGCGCCCAATTCAGGAACCAATTGGCCTGGATTACTACTCCTGGCGAAAGCTCGTCGCTATGCGCATACAGTATACTAGGTCACTATCTCTCTTGAAACAAGACGGAGGGCAGATTGAGGCCCAATTATCCCCCCAACTTTTGGTTGCGTGGTTCGTCTCTTTACTCGTCCAAGTGAGTCTGTCCCTCCCTCTCGGAGGGGCAGGTAGAGGCAAGAGGGGTCGCTATCCAAACGAACTGCATGATTAGCCAGCATAACCCTCAATCAACGACCATTTCGTCCAACCGATCACTGTCAGCCCTCCATTCGCAACGCTTCGATGCGCGTGGGGCCCAGGCAGGGACCCATATTGTTTGGATCGGATGGCAGGGCTTACACACAGTCTACGTCTACCTACCGCAGAAAGAATTGGGCCGCTATTCCCAAGCTGCATTGCTTGTCTCTCGTCAGTGCCGTCTGGGAAAGCATGTATGTACCATACGGCGCTTGCCCCCCGTTGCGTTTCGTTTGCGACGTGGCGCCAGTCCTGCCCATCCCGGCCAATAATTCCCGCGCACGATAGTGATCACAAGAACTCCCACCTCGCGGAAACTTGACTTGGCCCAAGCCATGGGGCATCAGCGACGCTGCAAGGGTAGCTGATCTTGTTTACGTAGAAGAGATCGGACTGGGTGGAGCAAGCACGCAAGTATAGTCTCGACCAAAGCCGGCAACCAGATCCCAACCGCCGCTCACTCATGCTTTGTGTCATACCTTACAGATGGGAACCCTACCTTAACTGGAGAGGTACTGTGATACTTATTTTCTCCATATTGCCCAGTGATTTTCCAGTCAATCGGAATCTTTTCTTTATACAACTTTCCACGAGTCTCCAAGCGATCCATTGGCTGGAGTGACGTGCCCATATCTTTTCGTGTACGTCTGATTGTCAGGCAAACATACTTTTTTTTCTCCCTACTGCAACCGTCCCACGCGGCCACAACCTTGATACCCATATCGTGAGACCATCCCACACTCGGGGGGACCAATAGCCGTGCCAGACTACTGCACCCGTCCGCACGCCTAATCAGTCATCTTGCATATGGCGAAGAAGAATAAGAACAACGGCCGGAGCGCTTCTCAAGATCTGTCTTGGGAGGAAGAGCCAGCAGCGGTCCAGGACCAACAGGTCGAAGATCAGACAGTATGAACAGCCCAGAAGGCATCACCTATTGTCCCGCGCGGGTCGACCCCTACTCACACGTACAGGTCGCCGACTTCACCAAAGTCCAGTTCCTGGAGATCAACAACTCAGATGACGAGGCCGAGGATGGTAAGTCGCCGCCTAATAAATAAGAAAAGAAAAGCGGCTCTTCTGCAAGAGAAACGTGGCCGTACATGCTAACTCCCGTTATAGCCAAGGAGGCAGAGGCCACAGAGGGGCCTGTAGAGCCTCAGGCGGAGCCCGAGTCAGAAATACCACAGACGCCTTCGAAAAAGAGCAAAAAGAGTAAGAAGGGGAAGAAGGACAAGGCGCCTTCCGAACCCACTTCCCCGGCGCCTGTGGAAACCCCCATGTCCCCCCATGTCTCCTCTTTCGCCGAAATCTGGGGTAGAGGCCGATCCCGAAGAGGATTGGCCAGAAGACCCCAAGAAGAAGCGGAAAGCGAAGCAAAAGTCCAAGAAAAAGGCCGAAAAGGAAAAGGCCGAGAAGGACAAGGGTAAGGGAACCAAAGAGGCGCCTCAAGAAGCGACGTCCAGTAGATCAGTAAAGGAGGAGACACCAAGTGCCGCCCCGCCAGTTGTTGCGGCAGCGGCAGCGGCACCAGCAGCAGACGTGGCAGCTCCTCCACCGTCAACAGAAGAGGGGACTCCCCAAACGGAAACCCCGGAGACGAAAGAAGCGGAGTCAGAAGCTTCCCCGGAACAACCAGCCGCGCCAGCTGAGGCTGAAGCGGCGGCTGCGGCTGAGCCGGAAACGAAAGTCGAGCCCGCGGCTGAGGCAGAAAGTGCGGATGCGCCAGCTCCCGCTGAAGCAGCACCAGAAGCTCAGGAGGAAACAAAACCGGCAGAAGAGTCTGCTGCGCCTGCTCCGGAAACGAAGGAGGAGGAAACGGCGGCTAAAGCTGAAGATTCACCAGCTGAAGCCCCAACAGAAGCCTCAGCGCCCGAACCCCAACCTGATGCTGCAGACAACGCGGCAGAGGCTCAAGATCCACCTGCCGCTGAGGTTACGAGCGAGAGCGCGCCAGCAGAAGCTGCAGCGGAGGCGCCAGCTGAGCCAGCCGCTGAGCCCACCGAGACGCCAGAGTCAACAGCCGCCGGTGCCGCGGCAGTCCCCGCTGAAGATATCCCCGCAGAAGCAACCACAGAATCACCATCTTCGGTAGAAGATGCCCCCACAGAAACAGCCCCAGCAAAGGAAGCCCCTCAGGAAGCAGCACCTGCAGAGGAAACCGCTCCTGAAACATCAGCAGCGACTGAGCCTGTAGAACAAGATGCTAGTACCACTCCGGAAGCTGATGAGTCATCAGAAAAGCCGGCTGCGGAGGATGCACCTGCGAAAGAGGCTGAGGTTGTAGAGGAGGCTGCCAAGGACCCCGCCGAGGAGCCGGCAGCTGAGGCTAAGGAGGAGCTCAAGGAGGAGACCAAGGATGATGTCAAAGACTCCACCGCGGATGAAGCAGCTCCTTCCGAACCCCCGGTTGACTCGGGCAAAGCAGTAGAGGAAGTCGCCAAAGAACCTGAGACCTCATCCCAAGAACCCGAACCCGCTCAGGACGACGTCAAGGCGGAAGAAACTGCACCCGAGCAAGTAGCACCGGAAACCACGGAAGCCGTGGAACCGGCCAAAGAACCCGAAGAGGCCGCTCCCGCACCGACTGTCGAAGAACCGAAGGTCGAAGAATCAACGCCAGCCGAGGAAGCAACAAAGGAGGTCGCTTCTGAGGACACGACAGCACCTTCTGATGCTCAACCTGCTGATGCTAAACCTTCTGATGATGCCGCCGACGCCCCTGCTTCGACTGATGAGCCCGTCGAGGCTGCTGCAGCCCCGGCCGAGGCCAAGGAAGAGGCAATGTCGGACGTAGCTGCGAAGCCGGACGAGGAAGAACCAGCCGCAGCAGTCGACCCGAGCCCAGCTCCCGAGATCAAGGAAAGCGAGCCTGCAACAGCTGTTGAGGAGAGCAGTAGCAGCAAGGATGGTCCCGCCGGCGATGACAAGGTTGAAAAGGCGGCTCCGGTCGACCCAACGCCTGCTCCTGAGCCAGTCAAAGAGGACAAGGCTGCCGAAGAGAGTGCACCAGCTGCTGCTGACGAATCGACGCCAGAGGCCCCGGCTGAAGAAAAGGCTCCTGAAGCTCAGCAGGAAGAGACGCCAGCTGAAAGTGCTCCCGAGCCCGAGAAGGCTGTCGCAGACTCCACAAGTCCGGTCGAGGAACCCGCTCCCCAGCCTGCTAGTGAGAGCGTTGCTGCTGAACAGCCATCAGCTGATGAGGCGCCCACAGTCGACGAAAAGCCTGCTGTTGAGGATGCCCCTGCTGTCCAAGAGCCTGCTGCTGAACCTGCTGCTGAGCCTGCGGCTGAGCCCGTCGCCGAGAAGCCTGCTGCTAAGCCCGTCGTCGAACCCGTCGCCGAAGAGCCTGTGGCGCCTGTTGCTCCTGTGACCGAGGAGTCTGCAAAAGAGCCTGCTAAAGAGCCTGTTGCTAAGACTTCTGAGGAACCTGCCACTGAGCCTGTCGCAGAATCTACTCCTGAGCCTGCCGCTGAACCTACTCCTGAGCCCGCCGCTGAGCCTGCTGCTGAGCCCGCCGCTGAGCCTGCTGCCGAACCTGTCGCCGAGGAGTCTGTTGCCCCTGTTGCCGAGGAGTCTGCCAAAGAGCCTGCCGCTAAGACTTCTGAAGAGCCAGCTGCTGCTGAGCCGGTTACTGAGCCTACTACCGAGCCTGTTCCCGAGCCTGTTGCTGAGCCAGTGACCGAAGAGCCCGCTGCCTCCGTTGCCGAAGAGCCTGCCGCCACTGTTGTCGAAGAACCTGCTGCTTCTGTTGCTGCTGCTACCGAGGAGCCCGCTTCCGTCGAAGAGCCAGCAGCCGATGTAGCCAAAGCTGAAGAAGCCGCGCCTGCGGAAACTAAAGCCGAGGAACCTGTGGCCGAAGAGAAGCCTTCTGCGGAGGACTCGCCCGCTAAGGAAGAGGCACTGGCGGCCGAGGATAAGCCAGTTGCCGAAGATACCCCGGCTGATAAGGATTCCGCCGCTGCTGACGAACCTGCCGCCAGTGAGGCTCCTGTGGAAGAGCCTTCCTCTGACAAAGATGCCGCCGTTGTCGAGGAACCCACTGTAGAAAAGCCTGCCGTCGAGGAGCCTGCCGTTAAGGAAGCTGTTGCAGAGGACGCGGTTCCTGAAGACTCATCTGCCCCAGATGTTACTCCTGCAGAGCCGCCTGCTCCAGAAGCACCTGCTGAGGAGGTGCCCGCTGCCAAGGAGGCCGAGATTGCTCCCGCTGCCGAAGAGACTCCCATTGCCGAGGAGGTTCCTGCTGTCAAGGAGCCAGCTGTCGAGGAGGCTCCCGCCGCTCCTCCTGCTGCAGATGAGGTTGCTGCAGAAAAGGCCCCCGCCGTTGCTGAGGAACCCATTGTTGAGGAGCCCGCTATCAAGGAAGCAGTTGCGGAGGCACCAGCTTCGGAGACACCTGGTCCAGATACTACTGCTACGGATGTACCCCCAGCGGCGGAACCTGCCGAAGAGACACCCGCTGCCGAAGCTGCCGCTACAGAAGCGCCTGCTGCTGAGGCCACCCCCGCGGTCGAAGAAAAGCCTGCCAAAACCACAGAAAGCCCCGAGACCAAGGAGGTTCCTTCAGTGCCTGTCGAGGCTTCAGGAGACGCTGCAGACCCCACTGAGCAGAAACCTGCGGAGACTGAAGATTCCTCAGCACCTGCGGAAACCGTCGTGGATACTCCAGCTGAGACCAGCGACGTGAAGCCGAGCCAAGAACCTGAGGCAGCCCCTGAGACTACTGCCGAGTCGAAAGACGCCGAGACAAAGGAGGCTCCAGAAGCAACAGAGACGGCGCTTGCTGCTGAGGCCGCACCCGCAGAGTCAAGCGAGAGCGGTGAAACCAAGCCGACAGAGGAAGAGGCTGCACCTGCTGAAGCCGAAGCCCCTGTCGCCGAAGCTACCCCCGAGGAGCCCCAGGTTGCTACTGAAGAAGCCAAAGAGGAAGCTCCCAAGGAAGCTGCAACTGAAGCAGCTAAACCTGAGGTGGTTACTGAAGCCCCTGAAGAGGTAAGCAATATTTCCATGACGATTCCCGGACTTTCCTTCCGTATCACGTTTTACTGATCCGCTTCTTAGGCCAAGGGTGTAGCCGCAGCTGATAGTCAACCGGCCGAAGAGAATGCCCCGGCCACGGAAGCTGTACCAGCACCAATAGAAGAGGCCGACGTAGCTAAGGAGGCTTTTCCTGCTGCCGAAGAGCCGGCTGCTCCAGAGGAACCTGCCGCTTCTGAAGAGCCTGCTAACGCTGCCGCTGAGGAGCCTGTTCCGGCCCCTGCCGAAGAGCCTGTTTCGGTCCCTGCGGAGGAAACTGTTCCGGCTCCTGTTGAAGAACCTGCTCCTGTCGAAAAGCCGTCAGCAGCCCCTGCAGAGGAGCCAGCAGCTGTGACCGAGGAGGCTGCCGCTCCAGTTACCGAAGAGCCTACTCCCGCCGAGGAACCCGCCGCATCTGAAGCGCCTGCTGCGGTCGAAGAGCCCAGTGCTCCTGCTCCCGAAGAGGCTGCTCCTACTGAGGAGCCTGCCGCTTCTACCGAAGACGTTGCTGCTCCTGTTACGGAGGAGCCTGCTGCCGTTGTTACCGAAGAGCCGGTAGCTCCCGCCCCGGAGGAGCCGGCTGCTGCTGAAGAACCTGTCGCAGAGAAGGAGCCGCTTACTGCCGAAGAGCCTGCTGCTGCTGTTGTTGTCGAAGAAGCTGCTCCTGCTGAGGCTGCTCCTGCTGAGGCTACTCCTGTTGAGGAACCTGCCCCAGCTGCTACCGAGGAGCCCGCTCCCGCTGCTACCGAAGAAGCAGCTGTTCCTGCTGCTGAAGAAACTGCCGCCGAGGAACCTCCCGCACCAGAGGAAGCACCAGCGCCTAAGGAGGCTGAAGTAGTGGAGGAGCCTGCTGCCGAGTCTGTCGAGCCTAAGGAAGCTATTGTGACAGGGGAGGCTGTTGCCCCAGCCGAGGAGCCTGCCGCGCCCGAGGAGTCCGTTGCCACAGAAGAGCCTGCTGCACCTGAGGAACCTCCTGCGCCCAAGGAAGCCGATCCAGTAGAAGAGACTGCCGCCGCTGCCGTCGAGGAACCTGCTGCTCCTGTTGTTGAGGAAACTGCCGCTGAGGAGCCTCCAGCACCAAAAGAGGCTGCTGTCGAGGAGCCTGCCGCAGCAGAAGACGCTCCGGCACCTAAGGAAGCTGAAGTGGTAGAGGCGCCTGCTGCCGCTGAAGAACCTGCTGCCGCTGAAGAACCTGCTGCCGCTGAAGAACCTGCCGCAGTAGAGGAAGTTCCAGCGCCCAAGGAGACCGAGGTGGTAGAAGAGGCTGTTGCCGCTGTCGTCGAGGAACCTGCTGCTCCTGCTGCTCCTGCTGCCGATGAACCACCCGCTGAAGAGGTTCCCGCACCAAAGGAGGTTGTCGAAGAACCTGCTGTGGTAGAGGAGCCTGCAGCCGAGCATGCAGCCGAGCCTGAGCCAGCCCAGGAAGCAGAGGCTCCCGCAGTTGCCGAGGCGGAGACTACCAGAGAAGCCATAGTTGTTGGTGCAACCGAGGCATCACCTGCCGAGGAGCCCGCGAAGACAGCTGAGCCTGTAGTCGAGAAGGTAAAAGAGGAGGAAGAGAGCAAAGACACAGTCGGTCCCATCCCTGAGTCGAAGACTAGGGATCTGAAAGGTGAGTCCCCTCCCCCGAGTAGCCCTTTAGCCACCCCTGGTGCACTGGCTCTTGATATTGGTGGGAGCAGCCCTGAGATTGGTTTAGAGGAGGAAATCACCCCGGAAGATAGAGTAGTTCAGGAGGAAGGTATTGGAAATGCTGTTGAAGCCCAGGAGGATACAAAGCCGGAGGAGATTGCCGTGGCTGCCGAGCCCCCGACCAGCGTGGTCGCTGAAGAGACTGTTCCCGCCGCCGCCGCCGCCGCCGCCGATCCATCTGCACCCTCGTCCGATGACGTCAAGGAAGCTCAGCCGGAGGAGCCTCTTTCTGGCGCCCAGAAAGGTGGTTTGGCCGCCCTTGGGGTCGGATCCGTGGCTGCGGCTATCGCCAGGTATAACCGAGCCAGCCGCCCTAAGTCAAAGTCCAAGGCGGAACCAACCGCTGCTAAGCGGTCGCTGCCTCCTATCGTTGAGTCTGAGGCCGAACCTGTGAAAGACAAGCTTGCGCCGCCCGCCGAACAGGAACAAGCCTCCAAGCCTGAGCAAGCTGCCGCTGCACCCGAGGTTGAGCGCCAGAATGTCGTCGAAAAGGAACCTGTCACGGCATCCGCAGCCGAAGTGGCAGAGGTCCAAAATCGAGCAGCTCAGGAGGCCGAGGCTGAACCGATCGCAAAGGGGCCTGCTGTCATCGAGCGACCTGTCGCCGCTGATGAGTCCGTCGCCGTTCAAGAACCTGTTGCAGCAGCAGAGCCTCCTGTGTCCAGCGAGCCTGCTGTTGTCGAAAAGCCTGCCACGATCGAAGAGCCTGCCCCGGTAGAAGAACCTGTTTCAACTCAAGAGCCTGACGCCGATGAACCCGCTGCCACCAAAGAGCTTGCTACGGTCGAGGAGCCTGTCACGGTGGAGGCTGTCCCAGCTGAGGTATCTGCTCCGGCGGATGTGCCTGCTACCGCCGAGGCTACCGAAGAGCCTGTTGCCGAAGAGAAGCCAGCTGTTGCCGAAGAGCCTATTGTCGTTGAAGAGCCTGCCCCAGTTGAAGAGCCTGCCCCAGTTGAAGAGCCTACTCCGGTTGTCGAGCCTACTGTCACTGCAGTCGAAAAACCCATTCCTATCGAAGAACCCGTTGCATCAGATGAGCGTGTTGCAGTCAAAGAGCATATCTCGGTCGCACAGCCTACCGTCGTCGACGTCGAAAAGCCTGCTGCCGCTGAAGAGGCCGAAGCACCACAGGTCAAGGAAGAGCAGCAAGCTACACGCGATATCCCAGATGAGGTTGACAACTCAGACCTCATTGCTGGAGGTGCAGCTGGCTTAGCCGGGGTCGCTGCCGCCGGTGGTGCTGCGCTTTCTCACAAGCCTTCGATAACCAGTATCAAGTCGCTTCGACACCAATCTTCGCGGAGCTCTCTCCGGCATCAGTCATCCAAGAGCACACTTCGCCAACAGTCTTCAAGGAATCTTCTTCGCACCGTTGCGCATCAAAACTCACGACAAGCTTTGCGCGATTCTGTATATAGCACAGAGGGCGATCGTGGACCTTCGGGTGAAAGCTCAGCAGGGCCATCGGACTATGACTATGGCAGACCTTCATGGCCTTCCAAGGACCATCTGCGGCGGAGCTTACGAAGAGACAAGCTCTCCACCGAGAGTGCTTTCGAGAAAGCCCGACGTGACTTCATTAGTGAGTTGACCCAGGAATCGCAGCCTCATCGGGTGTGTCCATGCGAATTGCCATTATTAGAGCGGTTTACTAACTTTGAACAGAATCACGCAGCCAGGACAAACGTAGAGTCTACCAGTCCAACTTCGGATCCTTTTGGCACTCCAACAGAGGTCGACTTGTCAACAGCACATCCGCAGATGAATAAGTCCGATCCGTCTTCTTTACTGGACGCGCGAGCAGAAACCCCGGTAGTGGTCCTTCCAGATCTATCGGACCCCAAAGCAAAGGCATTGGGTCGTGCACGAAGTTTAAGAAGGCAACACAGGAAGAGGACCAAAAGGGCAGAGGAGGAAGTGGCTGCCGCAGTAGTTATATATGCCGCGGCGCGGGAACTGAGCCCGCGTCGGGACACCGACGAGCCGGGTAGTTCCCGTATCGCGACAGCACTGCACCACCACCAGTCTATAGCGTCTGACGAGAGTGTCACGGCACCCGGGGTGGCAGGGAATCACACCGTTGATTTTTCAAACGTTTCGGTGCCTGTTACTGACCTCCTCTCCACAGACGATGAAGGCAAGTCCCCTCACAGCAGTGACCGTCGCAGCTCCCGCCGCCACAGCCACCGCTCTTCCCGTTCGTCGGAGAGCAAGAGCGGCGAGAGCGGCGGCACTCAGCATCGCCACAGGCATAGCCGGTCTGGTAGCGATGGCGCTCCTCCGGAGTCTGAGCTGGTCGCCCAGCGCAGCACTCGGAAGAGACAGGACAGCGGTGTTTCGTTTGAGAACACCCGGGATCACCACTCTAGCAGAGATCATGCCAGCAGGGATCACACTACCAGAGATCGCACTAGCAAAGACTACTCCAGCAGAGACCACTCAAGCAAAGACCACTCCAGGAGAAAGGAGCGAACCCCTGAGGAGCAGGAGGCGCATGAGAAGCGTAAAGAGGAGCATGAGAAGCGAAAGGAGGAGCGGCGAGCTAGGGAAGCCGCCGCTCAGCGGGCTGCTGAAGAACAAACCGACCATGAAAGAAGCCGGGACGAACGGCGGAGCAGAAAGGAGCGAACCCCCGAAGAGCAAGAAGCCCACGAGCGACGCAAAAACGAGCGCCGCGCCAAGGAGAGGAGCAACAGGGAGCGAGATGCGAAGACCAACGACCCGGAAGCTCCCACGAGCGACCGGACCCATTCTCATCGCAGCTCGAGGAGACACAGTCACTCACACAGCCACTCCTCGAAGTCTGACCGCCCGCCAACCAGGGAAGATGCCGGCGCTGTTCCGGCCACTCCCCCCAGAAGAGTTTCTTCAGCAGATTAACAGGGGAGAGCAACGTGACGCCGCCCGCGGTCTCGCGTTCTGTCGACCCGGCGCCTCTTTCGCGCTCTTCGAAGGACTCGCCCCGCTCGGAACATTCAAAGCGGTCGAGCATGCCACCACGCGACAGCGCTCCGCCCAAGACGGACGGGGTTTCCCGTTCGAGATCCCATCGGCACCGTGAGCCTTCCTCGGGTTCGCCCCGGAGGCACCACCACCGCCGGTCCTCGCCGCCTGAAGAAGCTGCGGCAGCGCCGCCGCCACCACCCCCCGAGGACTCGCGGCCGACGCATGAAGAGCGACATCGGAGACGCGAGGCACCGCCACCGCAAGAGGACTCGCGGCCACCGCCGCCGCAAGAGGAGCGGCATCGGCGGCGCGAGGAACGCCTGAGGCACAGAGAGTCCGAGGCGAAGAAGAAGCAGGCCCCTGCGGGCGGCATCCGGGGTGTTTTCAAGAAGATTTTCGCTTGAGGGAGGACTAGTGGGCAGATTGGACTTGTGTCGGAATGACGAGGGGGGATACAAGGTTGAGGTGGATGGATACTGTTTATGATACTGGATGAAGCTTATGGAGGAACGGAAAGGACATGGAGGACGGCGATGTCTTGTACGAATTTTATGTCAGATTATTATGAGATCATGTAAACAATTTGCGGCTCTGATGGAATTGAAGAGTGTTCTGATTTGACTGGAATGGCTAAAGCGGTGGTGCTTCACTTGCGATATGCGTGCTCTTCGCCTTCTCTGCTGCCCCGGGCACAACCATGTCCATTTTTGGGTGTCTACAAATTCGTGTAAAATGAAGTCTCATTGTTAAAGTGTGCTTAGGTGTTGCCTTCACGTTGCGTGTGAGTGAGTGCCAGGCCTTTGTTGTGTATGATAATTCATTCGCAGTTTTACGTCATAGTCCAGTGTATGGCCTTGTCACGGTTTCCCTGTGATTAAGCCCCCCTTTGTAGAGTCAGCATCGATCCTTGATAACAATAATGAACCGTCGGACACAAATCATAACAATGAGACTATGCGAACAAGACGTTGTTCGGATCTATAAATTAGGAACGCCTGTTTGCTGTCACCCCTGTCTGAAACCCAAAAACCAAAAGCACATCGACTCTGCTTCACTCGGACACCTCCAAAGACTCTCGAAGACGCTGTACCGTGAATATGGCGTCTACCATCTCCGCCTTCAAAGCCGCCGGCTGCGACGTGCTCGTGGGCCACGTGGCCTACCCCTGCGACCACGAGTTCGGCTACGTCCGCGACTACACCCTCGACCGGACGGACGACGGGCGATGGGATTGCCCCAAATGTCCTGTTCAGGGCGAGGGAAAGGCAGAGACAGGAGGTAAGTGTCTGGTGTGTCTGCAGCCGTGGGATGCCAACGCCACGGCGAGCTGCCCTCATTGCGATTCCTTCTTTTGCAGCGGGCTGCTGGAGGAGCGGGTGGCGGCGATCGAGGCCAAGGGGCTCAAGTGGGCGAGGGACTCGGTGGGACACGTCGTCTCGCGGAGTATGCAGTTGAAGTGGAAGGAGACTCGGAAGGAGCGGCTGTTGGCCTTGTCGGCGGCTGCCAAATCGGAGACTGAGAAATAGGTAGGTTGATGGTTGTTTGGAGAGTGAGAATAGGTGCACATAAGGTGTTGGAGATGGTTTTGGTAAGTACTAGGTTATAGAGAGGTAGGTTCTCATAAAATAAAAGCCCCGGTGGCTTCTTAAATACGTACATTGTACGTGCTATCCCAAGTCATCCGTTACATAGTTATAGATATGATAATCGAATGAGGGAGGAAATATGAGATCTGTATCGGTAATGTTAAGGACCTAATATATATACTACCTTATCCATATACAGCATTATTCGTACATCATGTTTCCGAAGCAAGAGAACCACTAATCCTCTGTCGCCGGACGCTTCGCTTCCAGCGCCTCAGTCAGGTGAGTCCGTCGCATCTGGTAGTGCTTGAGCTTCGCCCTCAAGATGGCGCTTTCCGCCGTCTCTAGCTCCGGCTTCTCTTCCGGGGAGGGAGGCCGGAGGTCATGCGCTTCGAATTCGGCACAGAGCGCATCCCACTCGAGATCATGCTGAGCACGTTTAGCCGCGACAGTCTGTTGCAGTATCGGGATCTGGGTCTTACTCTTGTTAATCCGGGCGGGCAACACCTTCCCCCAGCTCTGGGCCGCGCTTTCGGCCCAGTCTCCCACATTTCTCTCCCCTGGGGGTTAGCTTCTTACGTCGTTCCTCGCGCTGTTTCCGCAGCTGCTCTCCGCTTGGCGGAGCAGCGGACGCTGGGTCTCCTTTCGTGGGCGTGACAGGCTCAGTCTCCTCCTCCGCTTCCGCCTTCTCCTCGAGCTTGTCGAACCGGGCAAACCGGTCGGCCTTGGGATGCGCCGGAAGGGCCCAGCCATGGACGTCCCTGGCCCGGATCGGAGTACCGCCGAACGTGGACTTCTGAGGGCCTTGCCACAAGTCGTCGATCATGGCGAGGACCTCCTCCCGGTCGTAGTCGCCGTCGCCGATCCGGGGGTCGATGTACATGGTGCGTCCTTCGCCGCACCCGGGCCGCGGGAGCCGCTGCTTGATGCAGAACTTGGCTCCGGCCCGCACGCAGCGCGAGCACATGGGGTCCAGGTCCTGCCCGACCGCGAACTTGGTGAAGCCGCACCTCATGCCCTTGGCCTCGCAGCGGAGGCAGGAGAACTCGGGGTTCGAGATCTGACGTCCACGTGCGGCTACGTCTGCGGCTGGCTGCTGGTCCTCACTGAACTCTTGCTCGAATTCCGCTCGAGTAGGTTCGGGCGAACCGGGGGTGGAGGAGGAGGCAATCGACATCCTGTTTTCGAACAACGACTTCTACGATGAAAATGATGCCTTTTTCGAACCCCAATCTCGACGAGGTTGGTTCTAGCTGCTTCGCCTACATCTTCTCGGGACAAGGGCTCACCGGGCGACGCAATATATGCGCAGTACGCAAGCAGTCCCGATGAATGGCGTCAAAGGGGGTACTGCTCACAAAGGACGCCATGACGGGCTAAGACAACAGCCGTTTTCGCGCATTTCGTGATGTGGCTGCATCGACAAAGACGGCAGTACCCTATGCACAATGGGTTCAAAGGCGGGCAAAGCTCTCAACAATTGCTCGGCCACCAACTTGAGGCCAGTACTAAGTACGTTTCCATTGGCAGCTCGGGAACCAAACGACCGGGAATCCCAGACTGGTCACTTATGGAATCCTACTCGGCCATGAAGATGCCGTGAAAGCTGGCAGACAATTGATGGTGTCCACTGGGAGACCACTCTGGCGTACACGGCTGTTAGCCGCCTAATCCATGTATCAAGCATACTAGGTATAAATTCAGAGGGCACCTGGGCTACCATGGAATTTGCAACATTGAACTTTGCGATGAATGTGTAACCCCTATTCGCAATATCATGAAAATGAATGTTGATTTCAGCGACTTGCTGGCAAGAGCGAGCTAGAGCTCCTAACCTACCTACCTAAAGCGCATGTAAGGCAGGAACGAGCGATGACGTTGATCAACAACGACCATTGCTGCCGCGACACTAATATGAAGCTTCTACACCACTTCCAATTGACCTGCCTGCCTCCTAAAAATTGGTAGTCGACGTAACTTACGTATGAAATGCGAAATACAGGTCACGAGCGCCTCGGGCCATTGGACTGGCCAATTATCCGACGATATGCCGTTTTGCATGAAACGTTGTGCTTGCCTAGGAGCTGCTTGACGTTTCGGCAGGTTGGCATGTACGTAATGCGCAGTACCTGTGCTACCTCAAGTTGCCTAAGATTGAGGTCATTGGGGTTGGTTTACAGGGAAGGAGCTCCCAGCATGCACAAAAGCCCCGCACGAAGTCCAGATTCGCAACCCTACCTGTGCCCGGCCAAAACTTTTGCCGGACCCCACCACCCACGAAAGCCCGGCGCATTTGGATTTTGGACCTACATAGGTAATTCTTGCCCGCTCTCGAAGCACGAAATTTGGTCTTTCCTCCTCATCACCAACCTTCATCGTAAACTACAGTAAGTACGATCCCTTCACCGGCCATTGGCCTATGGTCAATCCAATGCCCTCAATGCCTTTGCTGCATTGCATCCTCATCGCTACGGGAATTGGCCTCGCACAATTCCCTGGGTGATTGCAGCTTGCGCCCCTCCACAAACGCCAATTCCGCACTACACCAAAAACCCGACGTCATCTGTCCCGCCCAGAGCTCGAGCTAACCATCATCACCTTCTGCAGTCAAGTCGTTCACGATGAGAGCCAAGTGGAGAAAGAAGCGCGTTAGACGCCTCAAGCGTAAGAGAAGAAAGATGAGAGCCAGATCGTAAGTCACCAAAACAACCACGCCATCGCTTGCCTGTATCAGGCCGCTAACAACCTCCGCAGCAAGTAAACGCCTCGTCACTACTCGATCACAGTCGTCTCTCCCACCACAAATGAACGGCATCCATGATTGATCCATTTCCACAACATTCTCTCGCCAATTAGGTCTTGTCGACCAAACCACCAGTCAACGAATATGACGTCATCTTCACGCACCACAAGATCGATGCATCACCTGGAATGGGAAGCTGTCAGGACTTGGAATTGAGGGAAGGAATTGAAGCGATTATGGATAGAGCTTGTATGGAAGGGCAACTGGTCAAGCATCATCGGGCAGTCACCAGAGTGTTACGACACGATTCTCGGAAGCAATATCTGCTGAGATTTCACGACCATGACGGAACCGGAAAATGGAATGGGTTCTATTAAGCAGTCAATTGACAATGCTTGCTTCTGATGACAAACACAAAACCACTAGTCTTTTCTTCCTGCTCCCGTGATAATTATTGTTCGTGATTCGAAAATGTTGGTTTGGTGGTCGCGTGCCACAGAAGGCACGAGGCTCCCACCTAAAGCTTGTCTGGACGACATAACAGAACGAAAGTGCCACCGTTCTGGCCCCGGATTAACGCCATAAACGCCAAATAACGCTCGTACAACTCTAGAATAATCACTGAAATAATCATGAAGAGTGACATGATTTTATGGATGGCCGTCTCTGGACGTTGACGACTGTTGGGTAGAGGCTTGGCAATTGGCCTGTCCCGTGTGATGTCGATGTCTCTACATTGTATACCAAATCGCCAGTACTGACTGGCGACTGAATCATGCCCGGCCGACTTGCCTCACTCCGAATCAATTACTCTGGCCTTTGCCCTGTGATATTGGACTATTTTGCACACCCTCCACCTGCCAGTCCGGCAAAATGTCCCATTTGTGCATCATTATCAATCACCACCTACTCTCCACCTGCCCCTCCCCCTCCGTGGAGCATGGCGGATATACGTGCATGTAAATATGCAAACGGGGATGGGGAACGGACTGGGTTTATCTCAATTTGTGCAGATTACGGCAACCCATCAAATAGTCAAGCTTTTCCACATCTTGACTTGCTATGGAAGCTGTTCGCAATCCGTCCAGATTGGTTGGTTCTACCTGGAAATGGGGTTTGTTTCCCGTTAGCTATTATGGGATAATTCACGAGTACGAGCACTGTATGACTGCCATCAACATACCATTGCTAGGTTAATGATCTGAGGCTACGGAGAGGGATAGAACTTGTTGACATCTTTCCCTCGCCTAACAGTAGGCTCGCTTATTACAGTCGCAGTACGAGGAACATTAGATTTGGCATCTGATATTCTGGAAGGCAACAAATAGGATGAACATGAGCCCAGGCCAAGAACCACACGCTGTGGCTAGTAGTCCTGTCTGTCTTGTCGAGACGGTACCTATTGTTGACCGTCATAAGCCGAAGATTGCTCTCGAGTCGCATGGCCTGCGCAACGAAGCGCTCTCGGGCCGTTCTTGCAACTACCACCAGACAATGCATGTACTCGAGTTGCATGTGAACAGCAAAATCCCGGGCTGCTATCTATATCATCGGGTCCTGGTTCTTGGGCAGTCTGCCTGTACTTGGAACTTGTTTCATTTGATTGTATTAAAGCTAGGTAGGTAGCATGCCTAGAGAAAGGTAGCCCAAAATCCTCCATCACAACTTTGAAATTGCAACCCGTAACCGCCAATACCAAGAAAGACGCCGAGAAATGCTGAGATGCTCTAAGTGAGCCCAGAAGAAAATATGTATAATGAAGTAAATGGACGAAAAAAGCGTCCTTCAGAAGGGAAATGGCATGGGGTAGCCTGCGTGGGTGGAATATAGGGACGCTTCCATGCGTGCTGTGTTACGGAAAGTGGGAATGAGTGGCACTTGGAAGTAGGTGTGTTTCCTGGTGGTAGGCTTTTCTGGCCTCAGAAAGGGTCGGGACGATGGGAGCTTAAGCTCCTTATACGCCCGAAGAAGAATAGAAAGTGAGAGAGTGTGTGATACGTTGCATTTGGTTTCCCAACACCAGTCAAGTCGAAAAGACTTGAGTAACGAATGTGTTGACGATCCCCGATGGCCAGGATTTCCATGCTGGTTCGAAGATGAGCGAGCGTGGTTATTGTCCTGAAGAATAGGAGGCAGAAAAGAATGGATGGGACTGAGGTGCCAGTCCCGTAGCCGTGGGGGAAAAAAGGTAAATGAAGAATTGAAAGAATAAAGTAAGCTGCCATTGGTATGGCAGCGTGGAGAAGTGAAAGAGAGTGTTAGAACTGCGGTATGCTACAGTTCTAGGGCAGCGTGTGCTGGCTTTGTGTGGTGTCGAGCGAGAGAAACGTCCCCTAAGGAACTGGGAAAAGAAAGTAATGCCTGGGGACCAGACGGTTGAACGAAGGGCGTCTGGGCCTTTTGATATCCCGAAACGAGTCGAAGGATAGCGAATGTGGGTGTGTCCCTGTGAGGGAACAACAGTAAAGAACGTGGTGATCTCAGTCAGGCGAGATCGAAGTGGGGAGCGGATTGGCTTAATAGCAGGTAGCGAAAGTGGTGGCGATGCATAGGAACACCGTTTGGGGTAGTGAATGTGATGGTACTGGTCCCAAAGATCAGGTGACGTTTGGTAGAGAGCGTGATCTTTTCGAAAACGAGTGTAGTAGAGCGCCCCTCGTGATAGGGGCGAAAAAAGGAGTGGGCGACTGTACTGCCCGAAACGAGAGAGGCAGGCCATGTCGATGTGCAATAGCGACAGAAGGCCCAGATCGGGGCTGGAAGTTGGTGTTGTCTAGCGAGAGTGTGTGACCAGAGAGGTGGTCCGTTGGCATGAAAACGAATGTCGTTTGAAATGAGTGTTTTGAAAGCGAGTGTGTTGTTGAAACGAGTGTTGTTGAAGCGGGGTTGTGGAAGCGAAGGTGGTAGCACGAATGGCTGGGCTGTATAAGCGAATGTGATACTGAAGCGAATGACGTCGAGGTGAATGTTGTAGAAGTAAACTTCGTGGGAGCGAATGTAGCGTTAAAGGAGTGTCGAATAAGCGAGCGTATCAGTGAAGGCAATGTTGAAGAAACCAATATTCAAGAAGTGAGCGTTGCGAACTGGTTTGTACTTCGTGTAAGTGGGTGCCTTGTTGAAGCGAGTGTCATGATAGCAAGCGCTATAGGAGTAAGCTGGTGCATAAACGAGTGTATTGCGTAAGCGAGCGTGAGATTGAAGTGAGTGTGTGCTTGTAGCAAGTGCTTGGTTAAAGACGTGTAGTGAGTGTGTTGAAATGGCAAATGCGTTGAAGTAGCAAATGTCTGGTTGGTATGAATGAGCGTCGTCGTAGCAGGTCTGTTGATGTAGCGAATGTCTGTTGATGTAGCGAGTGTCTATTTCACAGCGAACGCATGTTGTGTAGCGAATGTGAGTCGGTAACGAATGTGAGTTGATGTAGCGAATGTGTATTGCATAGCGAATGCCTATCGTTGTAGCAAATGTGTGATGTAGCGAGTGTGTAGTAGCGAATGTGTGTCGTTGTAGCGAGTGTTATAGCGAGTGTCTGTTGATGTAACGAATGACTACTGATGTAGCGAGTGTGTGTTATAGCGAGCGTCTTTTATTGTAGCGAGTGTCGTAAGTGATTGTTGTAATGCCAGTGAGCATGGTGGAAGAGTGATTCCAGCATTGGATCTCACTGTAAACGAGCGTGGTTGAGCTTGACCCAGGGTCGGGAAGCTTCGAGGACGATAAAAAACGAGTGTCGGGTTGCTTCTGGCATATGGAGAACTCTGTAATGCATAGCCATGTTCAGAGGCCACGAATGAGAGTATGATAAACGGGTGGTGTATGCAAAATTGCATTAGAGAATGTGGTGCGCCTATGGTAGATCTGGCGGAGGAGAAAGTGGACATCCATGATGGAGTCGATGAGTGAGCGTAGGACAATAAATGATATCAGCCAGGCATAACATTGTAGCTATGCGACGATGTGACGAAATAGAAAGACCCCATCGCGAACAATACGATAGAAATCGGAGCTGTTGTGCTCCAGCAGGTGGCAGCAGTGGTATCTCTGGATAATCCGGAGACTCGAGCTATGTCCAAGTCCGATCCGAACCCCTAGGCGGCGGATGAGCTCGACGGGCAGAGATATTGCAGGTCCGTGAATGATTTGGGATTGATCCACCTCGGCTTTCTCATGGTGGTATTGCGGAAGGCCCAGGGTCTTCTTGATGATATGCCGGTCGACGGACAAGGTGGCCACCAGCCGCCCCCGGATAGACTAACGAGACCAGATTCAGCAAGACTAGGCTTGTATATGACGGTGGATGCCGGCATACACCGTCAGATAGAGCCTTTTGTTGGGGAGAGCACATAGTGTATGGTTGGCCTCAAGATCGACTGAGACGGTGTCAAAAGCAGAGAAGAAGTTGAGAGAGCACTGAGCTGTGAGCCTGATAGAATGGATGGAGTGAGATGTGATGCCGAGTAGAGATAATGTTTATTGGAGAGGCTGACTGCCCTGCATCTATATACCAGAAGAAAAGTGTCATGTAGAGCCGCGGCTGAACGTCAGAAGAGCGTTGCGATGATGCCTTCGGCCGCGTTAGATGCGTTCATCGGATGCCCAGTCGCCGTGAAGCAGCAGTGAACCACGGCTCTGAGTAGCAACACAAACCAAAAGCCGCTCCGTTTCCCTTTTGGTAGGCCCGCCGTGCCAAATGAAATACTTTCAAAACAGACTTGACGTTGCCGATGACTAGTATCCTTTGCCAAGCATGGCTCGGCGGACTTAAATCGTGCTGGCATAACAGTGTACCGGACGCAAAATTCCCCAGTCGCCGTTGACGTAGCCCACTATGCGTCTTCGGATGATTCAGTCTCCTTCCCATGTCATGTAAACAAGACGAACCTGGGCGCACGGCGCATACTCCCCGGCATATGCAGCCAGGCCGAGGAAACTCCAGCCAACCACAGCGGCAGAAGAGTGTTTGATTCGTGTCGAGGGACGACAAATACCGTTGGATGGTGTGACTCGAGCGAGACGAACTTGGTCTGAGAGCCACGAGGAGCCGTGTTCTTTGTTCTCTCGGGGGAAGAAACCCATCCAAACCATGCATAACGTCATCTGAGCGTGCTGGGCAGTGGCTATGACTATTGCTCGACTATTCGCCTTGGGAGAGCGCAGGTCTGCGTAGGGTGAGGCGGAAGCATGGGATGAATTTGGCATTGTTTAGTGCTGATACTCCCCTATCTCCTCAGCCGCCGAGGAACACTGCCGTAGCGTATCGGTGTGAGCGACGCGGTGCGGGCGCATTTTGCAACAGCTCGCGGGTGCTTCATACCCGCGTGGGCAAAAAGGACGTTCAAAGCCATGAGCATGTATCTATCTGCTCGACAGTTGCGAGAAAGGGGGCTGACCCGAGTAAGGACCGGGCGCCAACGGGCCATGGTTTGGCTTCTCTGTCGGGGGCTAGTCAACGTGATTGTCGCTGTACTACACCACGTGAAGGCATCTAACACCAGCCTAGACATGTATGGCGTTCAGCCCTACAATACAGTAGTTTTTTCTTGGTGGTGGTGAGGCGAATGACCGGCCAGTGACTATGGTGAGATTGGTCCGGCGTCGCAAAGGGCCCAAAGGGGGCAGAACCAGAACGAAGCAAGAAACCCGAAACTCCAAGCAGGTGCATAACGGTTCGAACCATATACCAACTAGCTTCGGAAAGTCAATATATCGTGTCTCCCCAGCGACGTACGTACAACTTTTTAGAGAAACTGTCACAGAAGTAACTTTAAGCCGGCCCATACTAACAACCTCAACAGCACGTACCCGAGTTGCCCAGACTCCCCCGTTGCGAGGTCAAGAAGATAGTTCAGACAAGTTCAACGGTCAGAAGCAATGACAATGATAATGACTTGTTGTTTTGGTGAACCGATCCCGTCCAAAATGATTACATGTGTTTAGAACAATCACGACGGTGATGTTCTGCTCCTTTCTGTAGGCGCCAAGTATCCATACTACGTACGGCCGAGTTATGGACCGGAATATGGGTTTGTCATCCGAAAACCCCCGAGGAAGTTCGCTTCATAGTTCAACGCCGTTCCATTCCAACACCTTGGGAAACCATTTACCGACAACGGAGACGCACTGGTGGGAACGGGCGGCCGTCGACCTCAGAACCGTACGTAATACTAGCACCACCACAACGCGATTCTACAGTAGTCACGCCAGCTCGGCTCTGGCAACCACCCCGACCCCTCGTTAGCATCTAGACTACAAGAACCTTGGCTGTTGGAGTGGCTGTCGGCCAACAGCTGACCGTAAGCGGACGGGGAAATGCTCGGTTGCTGATTCGCCCGGGCAGATAGGGCAATTGGGGGTCCAATAGGAGTGACGCCATCGTGCATGACTGTGACCCCGAACCCCCGTAAACCTTCCCCGCGACCTTACGTAGTACGGTAGTACGAACCCCATACACACTGGAAGTATGCTTGAAGAGAGCGCACACGTCTGGCAGATGTCAATCCCTCTGTTGCTGCTGCTGGGGAGGGAGTAAAACTTAACTTCTTCACTCTCCCCCCGTTTCGCTTTTAACAATCAATGTCTTCGACCTACACTCGCCTGCCGAGGCGTGCAACGGCTCGCAAACAAACATCACCAGACTGAACGTCGTTCTGTGAATCGAACATATCGAACCAAATTCGGCCTCGGTTTCGAACCAAAACCTTCCTCCATTACTCGTTGCTTTCGTCTCATCCTTTAACCAGCTACTTCTCTGCATATCTTCCCTATCATGGCCAAGAGCAAATGGTGGAGCCATGGACGGAAACCGTCCACGAGTTCCGGCGAGAATGAAACGTCAGCAGGCACAGGCACCGTCACCCCCGACAGCGAGGGCCAAGAGCCAGGCTCCAAGTCGCCGTCGCGCTTCATACGAACTCTAACGGGATTTCGGTCCTCCAAGAAGGACAAGACATCCTCCTCCAGGGGCGGTGGCGGCAACTACGCCCACCTGGACCGGCCCTTTACGCAGCAAAACCTGGAGCACCAGAAGATCCTCAACGCCTTCGCCTTCAGCTTTGGCAGCAGCAGGCGGCCGCGCCGGACGAGCCACGGCGCTCATAGCCATTTGAGCGGGATTAGCCCTTGCGCGTCGCGCAATACTAGCGTCGACGGCGCCTCCTTGTCTGCCACCCGCTCGCACGGCAGCGACCGCCGCGAGACGCATCCGCGCTTCAGCAGTTCGCTGACCCGTGATGCGCCGCGGGAGGTGCCTGGGAGGAGTCGGATCAGGAGGGAGGTCCTGTGCAGGCGCTCCCGAACGCCCCCAAGGTTGCTCGAGTGGTGTCAAACCATTTTTGAGAACATCTATCTCGCTTTAACCCTGGCCTTAGAAAAAAGGCGGGCTGACAAAAGCATACTACCTATCATATTGACTTGGAAATCGCATGGCGTTAGAGGGAAACGGGTTTGTTGTTGCGCAAGAGTTCTCACTGGCTGCTGATAAGCGCCGGAGTTTGGGGACTAGAGTGCTTGTCCCCTTCGTATCTGATATTGAGTGCAGAATTGTACGATCTTAGGAGCTCTGGATCCATTTACATGGCCTGAATGCTATATGGCATATTGCCGTCGAAACTGTATTTATAAGCGAGAAGAAATACTAGGCAGTGTAAGAGCGACAGAAACGGGCTATCTTCTTGACAGCAATGAATATGTATCATTACCAAGCTGTTTTCTCATGACCACTTAAACTTGTATACCGAATTGACGGCTGGAGCACTTATGAACTGACCATTGCGGCTTCGCCGTGACCGAGTTCACCGGCCTGAAGTCGAATATCAGTCCCAAGTCACCATTCTCCTTGGTCGGGAACCTCGAGTATGCCGCCCACTCGGATATCCCGGTCTTCATCAGTTCTGTTTTCTCCATCTGCGGGAGAATGCAATTCGCGAACTCACTCTCCTTCGGCGTAGACCATGGTTGCCTTAGGCGGTAGGATATTATATACAACTTCAACTGTACGATTAACGAGAAACCAAGCAGGCGTTTTGTTATTTTCAACGTTCGCTCGGGTATTCGATTCCTGGTGCACCGTCTGCTAGTACTGCTCCGCATGCTTCACTACTGGATATGGTTTTTGCAGGCCGTTCAGTTAACTCGTTGCCAACCATTGCATTGCCAGCTATTCCGCCGCAGCTAGAATGTCAACGCTGCGGGTGCCAGTAGCTACATACATGCAGTTATTCCAGCTGCCCTTGAGCCAGTTACTCTAGACTAAGCGAGATTACTCCAGGTTACACGGCGAAAAAATGTTTAAACGAATAATAACGCGTTCTCCCTAGGTGCCCATGAGGTACAGTGAGCAATACTGACATGACTGACCTAGAAGTTTTACAGCTCAAAGTAAAGAAAGCAATTGGCACATACATACTGCCCCACACATCCCACCATCTGCAGCCACCCCACAGAAGAACTCACCGCCGACAGGGGTGCATTGCCAATTGAAGGCGGCAGGCGGCAGAATTTGTTGCTCCAAAAATTATTTTTTGAAGTACAGTTACTGATTGACCTGACAATTCCGCATCCTAATACGACGACGTCAGTCAAACCGCCGACATGGGAAGCAAGCGCAAGATAGACGAGGGCGCTCCCTCCAGCAAAGAGAAGAAGGTGAAGAAGTCTCGTCAAGCACCAGCAGCAGCGCCGCAGATCGTCAAGGTCAACTCTGTACGAACTGCCCGCGAGTGCGCACCCGTTGTCGCATCGATCCCCGGCCTCACGAAATTGCCCAACCTCAGCTTCCAGGCATACACCAAACCCGCGCCGAGCCAGAAGAAGTCGAAGAAGGCATCGCCGCCGGAGTTAATGCTGCATGCAAGCACCGACCGGGTCGACTACACTGCGAAAGAAGATGGAGATGGTGGGGTTGACTCGCATCTTGCCCATTACATCGGCGTCTTCGATCCTGCTACAGGAAAGCTCGATGTGATTCAGGCGAAGAAAATGACGATGCGCGTAACGCCCAAGGCACAGAAGGCTCCAGAGGAGAGTGCGGAAGACGCTGCATTCAGGGTATGCTTCCCCCACGCCGGCCCCCTTCTCTCTTGCTGCTGACTAACCGCCTTGTAGACTATGACAGAGCAGCGAAACACCCTCGGCATGGAGTTCGGTACCAAGAAAGCGAAGAAAGCGATCGCCTCTATTACAGAAAATGCTATTGGACCGGGCAGATCGAATGTGGAAGGCGTCACTACGCTTGATTCTTCTTCCATGGCCCTTATGGATTCGATATCGGATGCCGCACGAGGTATTGCGTCAAGAGAGCAGCTCCAGGCAACCGCCGACCAGTCCAAACCGGTACCTCCCGGAAACTTCGACGCCACTGAGATTCAGGACGTCTACAAGCCCGAAGAGCTCATCGGTGCCGATCTTCTCTCCTCGATCCCTGTCAAAGATTGGCAAGATATTGCCAAGAAGCAGAGCCCCCTTACGAACCCGAACAAATATGTTTCCGAGAGCTTCTGGAATGTTGCCAGAAGTCTTCACCCAGTCCGGAATCTGCGTATACTGCGCTACCTGAGCTGTCTCCTTACCATTTCCAAGAACATGCGGAAAGGAAAAGACCGAGGCTCTTTCAAGCTCCCAGACCGAAAGAAGCTGCAGGAGCTCCTGGACCCGGCCCCGGTGCAGCTCATCGACAGTATCCGACGGAAATTCTCGGAGGGCGGCGAAGTACGCAAGTTTCACACGGATCTGTTGAAGACTTACTGCTGCGCTCTCGTCTCCATTCTGGAAAACTACGAATTCGATACTGAGGCTATCCGTTTCGATCTTAGTATGACCGAGAAGGAATTCACCCAGTACTTCAAGCAAATAGGCGGCAAAATGATGATTCGGAAGGATCCAGCTGGAGGCAAAGGAAAGGTGCAAGTGGCCAAATTGGCACTTCCCCTGGAATTTCCTACAATTCGCTTTGCCAGGGCCCGCCGATAGAAGTACTACCGAGGGGCGAGGGCATGAGACGACTGGCGCATGGATTGGGCATCCACGTGATTGATGATATTCCAACTGGCTTAAAAAATCATTGCTTAGGCGTTTAAGAGGATATCGCCATCAACGAGAGAACCGTTAGGTCAATAGTGATGGCAGGAGTAATGAATTTTAGCACTTGCATTTGATAACAGAGCCGCTGACTTTGTTACTATTGGTCATCCTATTGCCAGCTACTCCGTGTACGTTCCCACATGTGCTTTGTATCATGTTGCCATATATCCAATTGTCCATTCGCCATCTGATTGTACCAATTTATCCCGTTGCCAGTCATCCCACTGCCTGTCTCATTGCTGACTATTTCGTTGTGGACAGTCACCTAATACAGGGGGTGTACGGAAAGATGCCATGGTACTACGCTGGCAGTTCTGCAGACGGACTTACCTGTCGCTCTAGTAATGTGCGATCATCAAATGTAGCGATACTTTGCACTGCTACGGAAGACACTGATGGCTAGGTCCGACTCTGGCACCAATGACCAAATTCGCCATTCCATTAAGCCAGCTGTACGTTTGTAATTTCGAGTCTTCGTGACAACTGTACGTTGAATACTTGTTGAGGAGTGACACTGTACAATGTCTTCAACCTAGAGGCCGACTTGAACAACCTCAGTTTATATGGATGTATTCACCTACAGTACTCCAAATCATATCTACAGACACATATAATATAGGAGACTGGACACGGCCAGGAGTTCTTATTACAATATTCGTATTACTTCAAGAGCTAGCTTTCTATCAAGGTTCAGCGTGTTAAACACGATTTGAACAAACCCCCAGGTAGTCCAACAGGCCTCAGAATTTTCAGTGTATGAATCTCACATAGAATATAATCTAATCAAGAGTTTTGATTTCTTTCATCATAGGCCGCCCAGTGTTCGTCCGGGCTTGTCAAGAACTTTCTTGGAAGGGGTAAGGATACAAGGAAAGAAGAGCAAAGAAGAGCCAGCCCTCAGGTAGTTGGAGATCCATATCCGCCGATACAGGACCAAGAAACCCGGCTGGCTAGAAGCCTGGTATACCTACATGTACCACCTGCCTGGATGAAGCATCTGCTTTACAGGCAAGCGCATACTGCGCGGCATCATGATGCTTTCCACCGATCTCGTAGTAAGCAAGAAGCTTGTAGCAGATCCGGAGTGTGTTTTTCTTCAGCTTCTGGCGGGCGATGGCCCGACAATTGTAGCAACCATAGTACCGAAAATAGTGTTGATAGGGAGTAGAAGGCTCTGCACCTGCTAACAGAGAGAAGTTTGCAGGTGGTCGCAGCAAGGACCGGTTTAGTAGTCGACCCTAGGCAGGTTTTCGGTGGGTCTGGCTGCGGGCGGCCCCACCCAACTTTGGGCGCACAAAAATTGCGAAGGGTTTTTCCGGGGCCGGGGCAGCGCACCACACTTTCTGGCAATTGCGAAAATTAGACCCAGTCCGGATTTTAACACACCTTTTCTGTGACTTGTGATTCTCTCGACAGTCAAGAATCAAAGGCAACTCACCACCAACAGTTGCCCATCATGTCGCTCGTCTCGGGAGAGAAGACGAACTTCCAGTTCGTAAGTCTAGCCTCCATTCCATTGCCCGCAATCAGTTTCCCATCAGCGCCGCCTCGTGCGCGCTGGCGGCACTCGATGGAACTTTTTCTCGACACCCAATCCCAAGCACTTTACGCGGCCGAGCAATGCGAGATATCATGGAAGAAGTGGATTGGCTAACACGAACACCCACAGATCTTGCGTCTCCTCAACACCAATGTCAAGGGTGAAGAGAAGGTAATGTACGCCCTCACCCGCATCAAGGGTGTCGGTCGTCGTTACTCCAACTTGGTCTGCAAGAAGGCCGATGTCGACCTGAACAAGCGGTACGAATGAATCCAATCAACCGAGCAGCAGCAGCGGATTAGGAAATGCAGGGACTAATACAATTTCACAGCGCCGGTGAGCTCACCTCCGAAGAGCTCGAGCGTATCGTCACCATCATCCAGAACCCTACCCAGTACAAGATCCCCACCTGGTTCCTCAACAGACAGCGCGATATCGTCGATGGCAAGGACTACCAGGTCCTGGCCAACGGTGTCGACTCCAAGCTCCGTGAAGATCTCGAGCGCCTCAAGAAGATCCGCGCTCACCGTGGTCTCCGTCACTACTGGGGTCTCCGTGTCCGTGGTCAGCACACCAAGACGACTGGTCGTCGCGGCCGGACTGTCGGTGTCTCCAAGAAGAAGGGTGGTTAAACGGTTACGAATGCTATGGCAAAAAGGGTGGTTTCATGGTCTCTGGTCATTCATTGCGCAGAGAATATTGGCGTGAAGGCTGGACTGGAATTACACGTGCATCATTGGTGTCGTATGGTCATGAATTCATGCGACTTTGCTTTACGGAAAGGGTTCGGTCAGTGATGGATGTACTCTACAAAAATAAGAGACATCGTCTTCCCAAAAGCCATGATATAACGATGCACGTTTGTGATGTTGATAATCGATGAAACTGGATGGTGGTATCTAAGCCCTATGCCAAATAAATTCGTTAAGATCAAATAGTGTCTGCCATGAAGTCATTAAACGCCGAGCCATGCTATATCTACCGCAAAAGGATCCAGCTCTATTCGTCTTCGTGAGTTACTGCCATATCCAGCACCTCGACTCGCCCTTGGCCTCTTGTTTCGTTGCCCAAGAAGTCCGAGAGGGCCTTGAAGGCACCGGGCTCAACGAAACCAACTACTTCCCACTCTGACCCCATCACGTCTTGTGACTCGACCTGCTCGACGTAGCCCAATATCTTGTCCTTGACTGTCCCTGGTGCCACCTTTTGCTCTCCTTCTGCTGCCTCGGTCGCCTTGGGTGCTTTGACAGCCTGCTTTAATACGTTTGTGGAGCATGTGATTCTGAGTCGCATGCGCGCTCTCGAAACGGGGATGGGCTGGTTCGCAATTAGGGCCTTCATGGCTTCGAGAGCCTGACTCTTTGCGCTCTTGGTAGTGACAACGCCGGTCCACACATGTTCCTTGGCTCTCGGTTTCGCCTCGGCATCGTCGCCGGTGGCCGGTGTGCCCGTCCCGCTGGCCGTGGCGCTCTTGTCGCCGGTACCCTGATGCGCCTGCGAGCTGAGCATGTCGAGCGCCTTGTCGATCATGCCCGTGGTGTAGACCCGTTTGGTGCGCGGGTCGACGAGCTTGCTGGCGACGATGCTGATGACTTCGGTGTGGGTGCGCTCGAGCTGGGCGGCGCGCTCCTTCTCGCCGACCTGCAGCTCGCCCTTGTTGAGGATGTCGAGGATGATGTCGTCGACGGGCTTGTCCTTGCCGAAGGCCTTGGCCAGGTCCTCCTTGGGGGCCGTCTGGCCCTTGGACACGTTGAGGAAGACGTTGGGGATCTGCAGCACCTCGTCCAGGTCCGTCTCGATGCCCTGGCGCCACTCCATGACCTTGTTCTTGTAGCAGGCGATCTCGAAGCGCTTCTTGCCCTTCTTCAGGCGCACCAGGCTCACGTTGGTGAGCTTGATCTGGTTGCTGGGCTGGTTTATTTGGCGCGACATGGTGGCGGTTAGGAGTTGTTCTGCTCGCTAGGGTGCTGCTGGGTTGGCAGAGTGTCGCTCGTTGTCTCTGTCTGTCGCTTTTGTCTTCCTCTTTTTTTTTCCCTCCCTTGGGTCGCAGATAATGGATAGAATATCTGGGTTTTGAATGGAGGGGCAGGTTGGTATGGAGGGGTCTATCGGGCACGCACTGCACTAGACGCCGGGTTTCACTTCACATATTTTTATTCGAGGCAGCATACCTCATTGCGGGTCGAGACTGCACAGCCACATGTGGCTTGACCTACTTACGGGCTTTAGCTGCATCATCACGGACTCCCGGATTGCCTGGCCATCAAGGTAGTGCTGATCCTGCATGTCCCAGGCCAGTTCTGCCAGGCCATGGAGACCTGTAGGCATCGATGCGTGAGGTTTAAATGATGGAATTACTTTGCTAAAAAGGGGCAATTCGATTAGTGTTGGCTGCAGGGAAGGACGGATGCAACCGTTTATTATTGTTGTTGGTATCTGCTTTCCTCATTACGACCGACTGGGGGTTGCTATCGAAACGAACGATGATGACATGGCCCTGAAGCCAGGTCCAGCCCGTACCAGCCGTGAAACGTAAGAGGGCAAGGCTCTGAACTATTGGTGGGACTTTACCGCTAGCCACGTTGGTCGGGTGACAAGGCACCACGCAGGAGATAGGGAGGCGGGAGGCAGGCAGAAGCTGAGGTGGGTGTTTGTGGCACAGGCGTTGGTGCAGATCAATGATGTTGGGGTACCTGACTTATGTACCTCCTTAAGCTTGCATGCGACCTGCCTTGTAGAGAGCTTCCTCTCCTACGAGCTGGGCTTTCGTTTTTGAAGGGCTGTCTTTTGAATACATGTAGGCATCCATGCTTGCATATAGATGTGATATAGGTTGCGATACATATACTGCATAATTGCAAAGCGGATTCTTCAATGCGACTTGTGAGCATGTTTTGACACTGATTCGTCAAACAGCTGCTGCCTTCAAATGGATGATCGGTGGTCGGTAGATGGGAAGCAGCTAGGCGAGTCTCCGGATTTGTGATCCGCCCCCGTAGTGTATGGGCCTTGGCTGTTGTCACAAGATCCATCTCCTGGGCTTATCTCCAGGAACCTAGACGCTAGAGCTAAGGCAGGAGCTCCAGCACCCTCCCTCCGAAACGCGCAACCCACGTACTTAGTCAAGCATTCATTGATAAAACCCGCATTCCCATTCCCATTCCATCTCATCCAGTACTTCCGACTTTACATCTATCTATCTACCCATCCATCGTCTGTATTGGGTAGTCATCAAATCATCGTTTGCTTCTCCATTTCCCAATACGTCACGCGGCCAACATGGGGATCTCCAAGACCTTAGCCGCCGTGCTCGCCTCGTCGGCAGCACTTTCATCGGTGGCTGCCCAGGAGCAGCAAGTCCTCGGAGGCATCCAGGACACCATCCACCAGGTCGTCGACGATGTCCTTCAGATTCCCACCGAGGCCAAGGGCCTCTGGGATGAGCTGAGCCTGCTGGTTCCGGGCTTCATGGACAAGGCCCAGGACATGATCGCCCAGACGAAGCCCAAGCCTCACAAGCGCAAGCCCGACAGCGAGTGGGATCACGTCGTCAAGGGCGCTGATGTCCAGGGCATGTGGGTCGAGAAGAACGGCGTCAACCAACGCAAGGTTGATGGCAGTCTCGAGGCCTACAACCTCCGAGCCAAGAAGGTTGACCCCAAGGCTCTGGGCGTCGACAAGGTCAAGCAGTACAGTGGATACCTCGATGACGAGGCCAACGACAAGCACCTGTTCTACTGTAAGCCTCTCTTTCCGATGATGCCGCACGCTCTGATCGTATACTGACCATAAACTCGCAAACAGGGTTCTTCGAGTCCCGAAACGATCCCAAGAACGACCCCGTCGTCCTCTGGCTGAACGGCGGCCCCGGCTGCTCCTCCATGATGGGTCTTTTCATGGAGCTCGGCCCCTCCAGCGTCGACTCCAAGCTCAAGTTGGTGTACAACGACTACTCGTGGAACAGCAACGCCTCGGTCATCTTCATTGACCAGCCCGTCAACACTGGCTACTCATACAGCGGCGGTTCCGTCTCCAGCACCGTCGCTGCCAGCAAGGACATCTACGCCCTGCTGACCCTCTTCTTCCACAACTTCCCCGAATACGCTGAGCAGCCATTCCACATCACTGGTGAATCGTACGCTGGCCACTACATTCCCGTCTTTGCCTCCGAGATCCTGTCCCACAAGAACCGTAACATCAACCTCCAGAGCGTTGCCATCGGCAACGGTCTGACCGACCCCAAGACTCAATACGCGGAGTACCGACCCATGGCATGTGGTGACGACGGTAGCCATTACGGTCCTATCCTGGATGAGGGCGAATGCCAGTCCATGGACAACGCCCTGCCTCGATGCCAGTCTCTTATCCAGGGCTGCTACGATTCCCAGAGCGTCTGGAACTGCGTTCCCAGTGCCATCTACTGTAACAACGCCCTGATCGGACCCTTCCAGCGATCTGGATACAACGTTTACGATATCCGTGAGAAGTGCAAGGACCCCGAGAACCTCTGCTACAGCCAGTCTGCCTGGATCGCCTCGTACCTTAACCAGCCTGAGGTCATGAAGGCTCTTGGCGCCGAGGTTACTGGTTACGAGAGCTGCAACAGCGAGCTCAACCGCAACTTCCTCTTCAACGGTGACTGGTCCAAGCCATTCCACCTCCTCGTCCCCGATCTGCTCAAGCAAATTCCCGTCCTCATCTACGCCGGTGATGCTGATTACATCTGCAACTGGCTCGGCAACCAGGCTTGGACCGAGGCTCTTGTCTGGAACGGCAAGAAGGATTTCAACTCCGCCGAGATGTCCGACCTGACTGTTGATGACAAGGCCTACGGCCAGGTCAAGACCAGCGGCAACTTCACCTTTATGCGCATCTATGAAGCTGGGCACATGGTTCCTTTCAACCAGCCCAAGGGATCTCTGGATTTCTTCAACCGATGGATCGGTGGCGAGTGGAAGGCCTAAATCACATCTTCCCTAAGTGTTGGACACCCTGTATGAAGACGTAGAATTATTAAATTCACAACACACAATGATGATGGAAGAACCTCGAAGAGGTATAAGGGAACTCGAATTGCTGTTTTGATAGAACCCTACATAACCAATGTTGGAGGTAATTGATATTGATATTCTATATGTTTCAAGACTTTTGGATATATATTGTGAAATGTGACAACAGAATAATTGCGAATTCCTCGACGCTGGTGCCAGGAGGTTCCGCACTCAAAGAACGTTGCACGGGTTTGCTCTTGTCTTGTACACTCGAGATGAGGTATCCAGCTCAAGATCAGAAGTGGAAAACTAACACTGACCGAGCATGGCAGAAGACGGGTTGATTCATCGTATCACAGGCAATGTTTTGTCTTTACTAGGAGGGACCATAGTCAACGCCTCTCCTGGGCTGTGTTCTGTGCCTACCTTCGCGAAAGTCCATTGGCTTTACTGACTCGAGGATGGGATTAACAACAATCCTTTCCATCGCCAGCTAGGACTGTGTTCCTGAAGAGATATGTCCTCTGCAATAAGAGATGCACTCGGGGTCTGCGGGTTGCGCCATCGTAGCTTGTGAAAACATAGAGAATCCAATTGAGTAGGATGTTGGTCGGGATAAAAGAAATCGATTTGCGCGAGAAGGAAAACTCGGTGCAAGAAATGGAGTTGTGGCTTAGTGGGACCACCAGCCAGCCACTTTTCTTCCCAAGGCGAGAGAGGTCCACTCTACTGGGCTCGAGTCTGGATCAGTTGGCCTGTTGGGTTAGGTAATTGCCCATCTTCCAATATATTATGTACATCCCACATGTACGGTGGAACTTTCCCGGCCAAATGCAATGGCACGAAGCACAAGTCATTCACGAAAAGCATGTTTACCATGTGTTGCTGCTTGGTGTTGGTAACGCAGAGCCTGGCAACGCGGAGGTTTGGTAACACCTGCTTGGGTAGCTAGGTACTGTTAGATTCCTGTCCAGGTGATGCGTCAACCTGGAGGGAGCTTGAGCAAGAGCCTTACACCATCGTATTCGTATAGTCAATGACATACTTGATTCAGGCATTACAAACGGTTTGGTGAGTTGCATATTTGGATCGGTATTGTGCAGCTCACAAGAAATACTAAGCAGGTATGGAGGAAAAGGCCGCTCCCCCGTTTACATTTGTAAGTCTTACATAAATGACACCTCGGTACATCTTATAATGGTGTTGAGGAAGTGGCCCCGGCCTTACACCGACCGAATTGAAGCACATTGTAGCATGTTCATCGATGTATTTGGAAGATCACCCATGGGTGGTTGGTTATGGCGTGATATACCGTGAAAATGAGTTGGAGTAGGATTTGCGGTTGCTTGGAAGTCGGTCAGAGGGACGGCCCTTCTGCGAGGTAATACAGGTAGTTCGTGTTGGTGGTGTGTCTAAGTGTCGTTGTCAGGGTCTTCAGCGGAGTATGTGTTGGTCTTTAGCGCCCGATTTCACAAACACGTTTCTACCGAAGGCAAATAGGTGGGCTGCAATTATGCACGTGTATGAAGCCCGACCTCAGATTCCTGGCGATGATGGCTCTGTCGCCGGTTGAAAGGGTGAGGTATGTATGTCTTTGTTCGTTGGTAGACTTTGCCCGGCTTCTACGACTTTACAGCGGACGTCGGCTTTCATATCGGATTCGATCGGTTCCTGTGCAACGCTGACGGCCCAGCAGACTGGCCAGGAAGCATACGGGCTGAATTGGACAGGGATGACCCACCAAGTGGCATGTGTATACCCTTCTAGACCCTGGGTGATCACCTCCTCGCATAAAGTCGGCTTTGGCGGGGCGAAAAACAAAAAGTCGACTGATTCTCGATTCCTTTCTTCTTTGCTCCCCAGCTGTGCTCACCTCAGAGAATACCACCAACTGTCTGTCTGCCTTTTTACCACCTGCTCAACCACTTTGTCCTCTCTTTACTCGCCCGGAGAAAATAAGTAAAACAACCAACCAACTGTCCACGACTGTCCTCTCTCTTCTCACCATGGCCACCACCAACGGCGCCAACGGCGCAACCTCGCTCCCCCATCGCCCCCCTCCTCCCGCCACCGCTCTCTCGGCCACCGAACTCATTGGCAACACGCCGCTCGTCCGACTCAACAAGATCCCCCAGTCGCTGGGCCTCGAGTGCGAGGTCTACGCCAAGGTCGAGCTCTTCAATGCCGGCGGCTCCGTCAAGGACCGCATCGCCCTACGCATGATTGAGGAGGCCGAGCGCTCCGGCCGCATCAAGCCCGGCGACACCCTCATCGAGCCCACCAGCGGCAACACGGGCATCGGCCTGGCCCTCGTCGGCGCCATCAAGGGCTACAAGACCATCATCACCCTGCCCGAGAAGATGAGCGCCGAGAAGGTCAGCGTCCTGCGCGCCCTCGGCGCCACCATCATCCGCACCCCGACCCAGGCCGCCTGGGACGCCCCCGAGAGCCACATCGGCGTCGCCCGCCGCCTCGTCAAGGAGCTGCCCAACGCCCACATCCTCGACCAGTACTCGAACCAGGACAACCCGCTCGCCCACGAGCACGGCACCGCCGAGGAGATCTGGAAGCAGACGGGCGGCCGCGTCACCTGCTTGGTCGCCGGCGCCGGCACGGGAGGCACCATCACCGGTCTCTCCAAGGGCCTGAAGAAGCACAACAAGGACGTCAAGATCGTGGCGGCCGACCCTCAGGGCAGTATCCTGGCCCTGCCCGAGAGCCTGAACGAGGAGCACCGGGATCAGCCCTACAAGGTCGAGGGTATCGGCTACGACTTCCTTCCCGACGTCCTGGTGCGCGAGGCCGTCGACAAGTGGTACAAGACCGAGGACGTGGAGAGTTTCAAGTTGGCCCGCCGGCTCATTGCCGAGGAGGGTCTCCTGGTTGGAGGCAGCTCCGGCAGTGCCATGGCCGCCATGATCCAGGCCGCCAAGGACATGAAGCTCACCAAGGACGACGTCGTGGTCGTGGTCCTGCCCGATAGCATCCGGAGCTACCTCAGCAAGTTCGCCGACGACGACTGGCTGTCCGCCAACGACCTGCTCCCCGAGACCGACAAGGCCGCCAAGGAGACCGTGGCCAAGGAGAGCGTCGCCGACCAGAAGGACCCCTACGCCGGCGCCACCGTCAGCGCCCTGCGCCTCAAGCCCGTGACCTCGGTCATCTCGACCAGCCTCTGCTCCGAGGCCATCGAGACGATGCGCGAGAAGGGCTTCGATCAGCTGCCCGTGCTGGCGGGCCCCGGCGGCAAGCTGGTCGGCCTCGTCACCCTGGGCAACCTGCTGAGCTACATCTCGCGCGGCCGCGCCACCGGCCAGACCCCCGTCAAGGACGTCATGTTCGACTTTGGCCGCATGGACGAGGTCGTGACGGACCTCCGCGAGGGCAAGGGCGGCAAGCGCCGGAAGTTTGTCGAGATCACCATGAACACGCCCCTCACCGAGCTCAGCAAGTTCTTCGAGTGGAACAGCGCCGCCGTCGTGACGGAGCCCGCCAGCGCCAACGGCGCCGAGAAGGTCCTGAGCAAGCCCCTGGCCGTCGTCACCAAGGTGGATCTGCTTACCTGGATGGTGAAGCAGAAGGCATAGGTTATGAAAGTGAAACTAAAGACGAGAAGAGAGAATTCATGAGGATATCCATATACATATATACACGCATATGATTCACGGGCGTTTTTGGGGGGTGGTGGTGCGGTATCATGCCAGCTTTTGACGTAGATTAGATCAACTCGCGTATTCTAGACGAGAGGGCTTCTGAAAGCAGAGCGGATGGACTCAACGTCATCAGGGGTTAATGATGGTACGGGACCGGCTGAGCGCTGTAATGCATTTTATTGGATACTGACATGTATCAAACCCCTAGCTTGAGTCTTCTTTCTTGTGAAATGAGTGTCCAACCAGGAAGGATTGCCAGAATGACAAACCTGGGCGATTAGCATTTTGGCAACTCTTCATCCTTACATCTATTTGCTTCTTATTCCCTGACGATGCGTGTCACAGCCGAGCAAAGTTTGGACGTCACGTCTCCACCTCCAGCGCAATTTGCGTGTGCAAATGCCGGTATATGGGGAAGCGTACGTCGAGTGACCCAGCTTCGACGCCGCGGCGTCCGTGGAAGCCCTAGAGGTATGCATGCACCAGCTCGTGCAGAAGGGCCAAGAACAGAATGTCCAACGTGACGCCGCCGCCGGGCACAAGCTTCATATTCGAGAAGGGCTCGTCGTACTTGGTAGGGCGCCGCGGCGGCGGCTGCACCAACGTCGTGCCAGGACAGGCAGGGTGGCCGTTGGTTCGTGTTGTGCCTTCGGCTTATACGTGTGGGTTACGAGTGTTGACACTACGTCTCATGATTACATGGTGTTGGCTGCGGATGGAAGTGCGCCACAAGCCTGATTGAGTCTACGATGCTATACAGGTAGGCAGAGGACTACATTCAAAGCTGGTTTCCAACCGTGTGAGGTTGGGAAAGGTCGTGAGCTTGTGTATGTGCCTTTCCGGTCACACCATGACCATGATCTCTCAGCAGGCGCTTCGTTACGCATGAGGCTGATTTTATATATCAGTCTCTATTCCCTATATATACCGAGTTGGGTGCTTCATCATGACGTCGACGCCAAATCACCAATACGAATAGAAGTCATGACAAACAGTTGCTTATTTCCGCTAAGCACCGAGCGAGGCATATAAACAGAGAAGCTTATTCTGTAATGTCTCGTAAAGTATACTCAGTGCATGTATCCTGAGAACTGCGTCTACAGTTGATCAGGAGAAGTTTACACTAGGAGATCACATGAGCCTTCCAAAGGGTTGAGGATTCTTGATGGCGGGTAATCTCCTTCATATGTGTGTTGCAAGGAGCAAATAAATTGTGTGGTATATACTGGGGGCCATACGTAGAGATACGGAGGAACTGGTCTGGATAGTGAAGGGAGGAAAGGGGGAAGGGTGCAACACAGACAGACCCACAACAACCCCGTCTTGAGGTGGGCTGATTGGCCTAGAACTGACAGCTGCTACAGCCACAAAAATTGATTCCTTGGATGGGAAAACTCCAGGGCAAGATCTCACGATTTTGGAGTTGAATAAAGAACCAAAAAGAGCAAAATTAAACGGACATTGGTTCGAATTGCACTAGCCGCGAATCGAACGCGGGGCCCATCGATGGCAACGATGGATTTTACCACTAAACCACTAGTGCTTATGAGACCTTAATGCTTGGCGATATGAAGTTGTCGAATATTACAAACTATACGGATAAAACCTCATAAGCCAAAAACTGCATTGAGGAAAGCGGTGGTCACCGAGGTGGTGACATTATCGTGCTGTCCTTTGACTATACAACGTCTCCGGGACCGAGTGAGAGCGGCTGGAAGCATGGTCAAGGTTAAGGTCAAGGTACGAGAGGAACGACATTGCCGAGCATCTTATTTCACCTCAACACTTTTATTTAGACCAATACAAGACGATTGCCGGGGATGGTGCCCAAAGTATCTTCGATCAGGGTGGTCCCTTTCCTCTTCTGGGGAGTCGGGGTTGGTGTTTTTGTCAGACTACCTGCAGGAGTAACCTTAGCCTGATAGCAATACTTATAATGTTCCGTGCCAGTTCAGTTGACGAGATATCACAGAGATAGATAGCAGCACATGTTTAACGAAGTCCACGAGTAGTATCAGGGGCAGGTTGGTAACCAAATTGAGATGTACTGATCCTCCTTTCGTATGAATCAGATTTATTTCATCGCATTTCGCATCTGTCTAAATGCATGCGGTAGCACTGTATTGTTGCCGTCTCAACCACTTACTCCTCCGTAACCAGGCGGAAACTTGCGGTGTCTCGCTCAGCTGGCTTCATGCAGATAAAATCGCGAAAAAGAGTAACCAGCGATATAATCTCTTCCACGCACACGAGCCACAGCGGGAATAGCTTCTGAGGATCATTGATTGGGTCGCCCAGCGCGTCTGCTTTCGCAAGGAACTCGTGCAAAGCAGTAGGACAGGGTTCGAGCGCTCCCGCACAAGTCCGGCCATGTATGCCGACGAATTCGACCTTCGAGCGGTAGATAGTGGAAAGTTGAAACAGCGGCTAGCGGCTATTCTCCGAAGAGAATATGTATCCGTTTCGATCATACCATGCTCGCGTGCCAGGCGTTGGATCTCTGTCTTGTTTCCAGCCGAAACGAGGCCGTGTGTGCGAAGGTCCTCATCGACCGTGGCATCCATCATACCTTGCTCGCGCGCCAGACGTCTGATTGAGCGCTCGTCCGTTTCGGCAATCAAGCCCTTGGAAGTGAGATCTTCCTCGCATGAGCCATCGATCATGTTCTGCTCACGCGCCAAACGAACATTTCCAGCATGGTTCGTCTTCCACGTAGCCCTCCATTACCTCGGGGTAGAGGAAATAGTCTCCTTTGAGCGATGGCATAATCACTTGCGAGACGTCCTGGTAGTCTTGGACGGTATAGAAGACATCCGAAGCCTTGATTAGACCTTGTGTACGTGCGATCAGGTCGTCGAAGATCCCCTGTGCTCGACGTGCCACCTCCTCAGCCACTAGCTTGTGGATAAGATCAGACGAGATTCCAAAAGAGTCTGTCGAATGGCTGCGTGCGCTAGAGGCCGTACTGGACCCAGAGGGTGCGCGACGTTCCTTCGGTATGAGAGAAGGCAAGGCTGCGTGCTCGGGCACGAGGAGCTTGCGGCCGCCCCCGGATTCGAATTGCCGCTTGAGTGCGTGGATCTCAAGAGGATCATTGTATGTTTCCTCCACAATATCGAAAGGCCGCTTCACGGACACGGGCACGAGCTCAAAGATGATGTCTTTCCGTGGGGCATGGTCAAACCGTGCGCGCGTGGGGTAGATGTCGTCCAGTGTGCCCAGGATGGCCACAGTTTCGGAAACATTATTCGAATTGCATGGCCTTGCGCCGGCGAGGGTTCGTTCAAATTCCTGCCCTATCAACTTTCGATGGCAGGGTCTTGGCCTGCCATGGTGACAACGGGTAACGGAGGGTTAGGGCTTGATCCTGGAGGAGGAGCCTGAGAAACGGCTACTACATCCAAAGGAGCGCCTGCACGTTGTTCATGTGCGTTTTTTCCTTGGGCTATGAACCGGGGGTGCGTGTTCAATTTTGCAGCTTCGAAGGAAGGAGCGTCCCAACCTGGCAGATCCTGTGGCAGAAGCTCGCTTGTGGGCGTGGCCCAGGCCTGCATGATGGCAGCATGGGAAATGGGAGGAGAAGGTGTGGCTTCTTTATAGTCGGGATGGTTCATTTCGCCCGAAAGGTATGCACGGGCGTACACGGCTCGAAAAAGGTTGGGGAAGAACGCCAGATGATCTTCGGCAGCGCTGCGCAAGACCAGTGGGACGTATGCCAGGAACGTGATGACGTCTGGTTTCGGGACTTCCACTGGTTCATCCTCGAAGGTCTCGCGATATCTGGTTGGGTGCGCGTAGTACATGCAGTACTAGTGCACGTACAAGCGGCACTGCGCCCTCGTGAAGAAATCACATGGCATGTGTGTATATAAACGTGTGACGATGCGATCAAATTCAGGAGGGTATTTTCCCAGATTCTTGAGGGCTGGTACGCGGGCGTATGGCAGTTCTTGATCGAGGCGGAACTTGGGCAATTTGAGGCTGGGACCTTTACCCTCTTCAGCATGTCTCAGTAGCTGTTCGCGAATACCCCATGGACCACCGTTTTTGGCCCGTTGTATGCGCGACTCCTTGGTTTCGTCAGCAACATCTTCCTTGATGATGCCTTTTGTCTGGTCGCTCACGTGCATTTTGAACGCCTGAAGGACTCCGGGGATGCAGGTGTGGATGTAGGGAATCAGCATCCACTGGTTGCGATCGTGGGAGGTGCAAGAGAGGCCCTGTTTTGTGCCCAAACGCGGCCCTTCCAGCTGCTTGTTGTTGTCTCCGACGTTTAGGTAGATTTCGGAGCCAAGCTACTGATGGACCGCAAGCAGATCATTAAGTCAGCTCCCCAGTATGACTTGCAGTACAGAGCGAAGTACCGCGAAGATAAGATGCAATAACATACCATGGACATCTCTGGGAGTAGATGCCACATGCAGGACAGAGGGCCGTGTTGCTTCATTGGGCGCTGCCATGAAGGATAGGCCCAAGAGGGAGATCGAGAACCTAGACGAGCTTTGGTTGTTTCAAGAAAAAATGGATTAGGCAGGATGTTGAGAATAAAATACTGATGGACAGAGAGCGGTGCAGCCGTATCGAGCTTTTTGATGGAGAACAAGTACTCGGCGAGGTCTGAAATCGATTGTTCGGAAAAACAAACCCCACCAAATAAACGGCAACGCAACCTTGGGTCTGGGCCGTGGGAGCTGCTGGGTTATATCTCACGTTTTAGACACGGTGTAGTCACCTCTCCTTCACCTCTCCTACACCCCCCGAGATAGGACAGGCGGAAGCAGATGGATCTTGTAGATGGGCAGCACGGCTTCTTGCTGGGCAGGGGAGACTGTCTTCGGTGTACCAGGGACGAAGATCAAGACGCTTGTTCTTGCCGTTGGGTTCGGCGCCAGTCATCCCAGGGTAGTCCTGGGCGGCGTCATCTTGGTGAGAGGAGATCCGTCAGAGTCGTCGCCCATGCTATCATGAAAAAAGATGCTTTCAATGACACCACGATAACCGTCTCTGCCCGGAACATGGATAGGCAATACCATCCCTCTTGCAGCCAGACCTTGGCTAGGCTCTTAACCTTATCTTCCCTGCATGCTTTTAGACAGATGCGAAATGCGATGAAATAGATCTGATTCATACGAAACAATGCCATTTTACATGCCAGTGATGCGGTGTTTACCGAGGGCTCTAAGTCCTTCTTCTAGTAAACAGACAGAAATCTCGAGCGACCAAATGCAACAAGAGCAAGCAGTGCGAGCCCCTGGCTCAACGGAGTGGAGGATATTGTCCAGCGCTGGAGCAAGTTTTGCTATTACTTCCAATTACCTTTGAAACATTTATATAGGACGTGTTGGTTCATTGCACCGGGAGGTTGAGGCTAAGCGAAAGAGAGACTTGGAAAGGAGGATCAGGACATCTAGAATTGGTTTCTGACTTGCTCATGGTATTAGTTGTGGTCTTTGCGAAACATGTGCCATATATCTCTGTGATATCTCATCAGCCGAACTAGCACGCAACACTGTAACTATGCTGTTAGGTGAGCGTTACTCCAAGTAGTCCTAATAAATCTGAATATACAAGCTTGGTGAAATGGTGCCGCAGATAATACAACTCAAGTTCAGCATGACAACGAACCCTTCAACATATCTGTTCAGCTAACGACAAGCCATCGCGCATGAACCGCTGAAGAAACCGATGAGCTACGATCAAAACCATACGAGAGGTAAAGGATACACATACTCATAAATGACCACCCTTTCCCCCCCGCCGCCGCCTACGCCCCGCTGACGCCAGCCCGATACCTATCCCCAACCATCCAAAGCCCGCCCGCCTTCTCAAACGCCGCCGCGAACCCCGGCAGTATCTCCTCAACGTCCCGGGCAGGCTGGTTCTCAAAGTCGACGCAGTAGACCGGCATCTCCGTCCGGTTCGCACCCAGGGGCTCCGGGTCCGGGCCCGGCAGGACCTCGTACATGTACGAAGCGTTGAGCCAGGCGACGCGCACCGCGTGCTCGACCCGGCCCCAGTCCTCGTCGACGCCGGACCGTTTGTAGTACTTGTACACCAAGTTCTCGACCTTGCCCTTGTCCGTGATCCGCAGTCGCTGCAGCAGCGGCCCCCCGTAGCTCTTGAGCGCGCCGCCGTGCACAAAGGCCACCGCGCCCGTGTCCGGGTGGTGCTGGGCGAAGCTGTGCCCGCAGAACCGCTCGACGGGCGTGCGGTCCGTCTCCGAGCGCGGGCGGGGCAGCATGGTGCCGACCAGCGCGACCCATTTCCGGGGCCGGCCGTACTGCGTCCGGAGGGCGCCCCAGGCGAAGCGGAACGTGTCCTTGTCGCCGAGGAGGTACCGTCCGAACAGGGAAGGCTGCGCGAGGAACCAGTCGGCCAGCTGCAGGTGGTACCAGAAGCGGCGCTTGTCGACGAGGAGCTGGCCGCTCTCGAGCTCGTACTCATCGCGGCGGCAGGGCGTGTTAAGTCGCCGCGTAGACAGGGTTCTCGCGGTGGGCCCGCTGGATGTCGGGCCAGACGACGGTGCCGTACTCCCGGTAGGTCGCCGAGTCCCAGAGCGCAGCCGGGTCGGCGGCGGGGGCGGGCACGTTGTCCGAGTCCAGGAGCAGCGGCTCGGCGAACCGCGAGTTCAGGAGGGCCGCGATCTTGAGCTGGTAGTTGATCCGCGACATCTCGTTGTACTGCACTCGACTGTAGTAGAGGTTGTGGGGTCCGGACAGGTCGTTGATGGTGAAGTTCGCGCCGAGCTCTTCGATCAGACCCAGCTTGGTTGTCGCATTCATCTCGCCGGCCCAATGGTGCAGCTCGACAGGCAATGTACTGCCGAGGTTGCGCAGAGCGCGGACGAGGACCCTCACACGCTTCAGGCTCTGGGGATGGCCCCCAACAACCACGATACCACGTCCCCAGAAAGGGGCGTTGTTGGTGATACGGTAGGGCAAGAGGCTTTCTTTGACGAACGCCTGCCACCTCGAACGCATCAACTCGACCTCGTGGCCAGTCGGCGGGCTGACTATGCAGTCCTCAAGGCGGCCGTACGGATACTGGAGGAGCTCCTCGTCCGTCCAGCTGCAGTTCACTGCCGCTGAATGGAGGGTGAGGTTTTGGACGCCAGACACACCTCGAATCAGCGGCAGGAATGCGTCGGCCGACCTGTAACGATGTGGCGGCTCACTCACATTGGTCAAACTCGACAGGTCGCCGCCAGGTCTCCATGGTGTCGGAAACTGTACGACCGTATTCTGCTGGGTATCGGCGGACAGACGGCCGACGCTAAAGAAAATGAAGGTAGACAAGAGCGCTGCCACGCCTAATGCCGACCTCGGGGAATCTCTTATAGGGCCGATGATACTCATGGTACGGATTGTATGGAAACAGCACTCAAGCGTTAATAATTGCCATTGCAGTAGAGGCGATTTGTTGGATCAGAAGCAAATCAAGGGTCAACATGGAGACGTGAAGCGAGGGGAGTTACGGTATTGGCGTTTACATCGTCAGTCTCAGACTGGCATTTCCGCCAAATTAGAGATAAGAGCTGTGTTCTCCATTGGCATCGTTCGTTGACTTTGTGTTTAGATTTGGGCGGGGTTTCGCCTTCGACAAATAGTACGGGGTCATTGTGAATAGTGAAGACAAAATGGATGGTGTATCTGACGAGGCAGGATCTGATCACATCCACTAAGCTGTAAGTCAACAGGGGAGGTTACAAGCTTCGGAGATCTCCTCTCGGTAGAGATACGGGTTCGTAACCTGGGCCTGGCAAAGGAAAGTTGGTGTTTTGTTTCGTATGAGCGTCACGATAGGGGGTTAAATGCATCTACCGACAAGTTCGAGGTCCGTGTTCGCAACTCAAAAATCGTCTGAAAGCTTGAGGGGGGCAAGGCCCGATTGCATCCAGGGCCGAGACCGTTCGACGCATATTGCAATTTTTGAGCGAAGACTAGAAACTAGAAAGGGGTTGCGCATCGAGAGCACCATCGTTGAAGCTACTCGCACTTCCCTTGGATTCCTGTTGTATCTTAAGAAATTGATGCTTGCCGCACCTCAGACCGTCTCAGCGAAGCAGCTGAGATTCTCACGAGCCGTATAAACGGGAACTGGGTGAGATCACACGATATCTGGTCAGTTGCGTGACAGGAAAAGTGCGAGGCGAAAAAATAAAAAAGAATTGACCGCAGAGGGAATTGAACCCTCTTGCCTTTAAGTATAATATGATAAGAATACTACCGCTAGGCTACACCAGCCCGGTCAAGGGAGATCTGTGTCATTGCGGTATATGAGCCCAATGGTAAGGCGCTTTTGCGTGGGTTTCTTGTTGACTCCTTTCGGAGAGTTCTGGTTGAGGATAAACTCAAATACAGGGGGCCAAGATGGGCGCTGCAAGACGGTCCTGATTGCACCACATCGAATCTGCCATCTCGTGCAGGGCAAAATCACTATGACAACTATGTCCACCAGTGGTGCTCTCTTGTTGTCGAGAATTTCTCGACTTTTTTTGGTTCAAGTAAGGGGGATCCGGAGAAGCTTGCGCGCTGTCATGGCTAACTCCCCTGCGTGGTGTGAGACATCGTGTGAATTTCTTGGTGTATAAGAGGGCAAATAATTGTCGAAATCATCGTAACGCAAGCTCCCTCGAGTCAACCCGCTGCTTTTCAGCAAAACGCACTTCTCAACTATCTCGGCACTGCTAGCTGGCTTCCTAATTGGCCAGGCCACCGTTTGCACGCCTGAAAAGTGTCAATATGCTCCCTATGGCTAGCAAGACGATGATGCCTGATATTGATAACTAGTAAGCCCCTGGTTTTCTAATTTGATGAATCCCGCCGGATACCGGCATCTGAACACGAGACACTGGAAGTTCGTAATAATGGTGGGAACTGGCACAAGATGCACAACTGCCCCAGTCAGGAGTTCAGTATATGGTGCCATCAGTCGGGTGGCAGCTTCTGGTGCGGCTGAGATTCGATACTCGGCTTGTTACGTAGTTGAACCGGGCTGGCTGTAGCAATCGAGATAACTAGGCGGTTTCCACCGCTCTCCATATTTGATATTCTGTGATTGTCGAGTATAGTGTGTCACGAAGTCACGGTTGAAGTCAAATAACATTCCATCACAGGGTGGTCCAAGGCCGATAGCTAAACGGGACCGAAAAGCGTCGAAGAACACGTGCGAAGAGGGCATCGTTGGCGACACTAACACCTGGTCGGCAGTCCATTGCATTATGTATTAGGTAAGTTGATCGAGGCCGAGTCGACTGCGGTCCAGCGGCGAGAGCCCTGGTAGTTTGATGCATACGTATGCCCGAAAACTATAGGCGCTCGGAGACCCAGTGCCACCACTTGTCGACCTTGGCTTCCGCGACACTGCCGCCGACGATATCCACCTCGAGGTTGAACTCCTGCATCTGGCCGAACGTGAACTTCTCGGACCCATACTCGCCCAGCCAGTCGTCGTTCTCCTCGTTGTCCACATCGTCGATGCCGACGCCGGAGGCGAGCAGGCCCTTGCTCCGGCTCTTGCGTATCCGGCCCAGCTCGGCCTCCAAGTTGCTCTTGACCAGGGTGGAGGGCAGCGCCGTGAAGAGGTCCGACTTGTTGGCCGCGATCAGGACGTTGATGACGCTGGGCGTCTTGGACGTCTTCCCCTTCATCACGCGCTTCTGCAGGGCCAGCAGCACCTCGTACAGGTAGTTCGCCGTGGCGGCCAGGTTCTCGTCCAGCGTGGCGGCGTCGAGCATGAAGACGATTCCCTTGAGACCTTCTCGCGCGACCAGGCTGTCCATGGCGAAGTTGCGCAGCTTGCCGTGACCGGGGGTGTCGACGAGCAGGAATTTCTTGTGCTCACCGGGGGCGTCGTCTTTCACGGCCTCGCGGAAGGACAGGTGCTGGTCGACCGAGACGGTCAACTCGATCGACTGGGGAACCTGCGAGGTGTGGGTGGAGGTGGCGGCATCTCCGCGCTCGAGCAGGGTCAACAAGGACGTCTTGCCAGCACCGGGGGGTCCTACGAGGACGACAGAGGGGAGATTCGTGTAGGGTGTCGCTCGGGTCACAAGGATGTGAACAATAATGGGGACGAGAAAGACGATGAGGGTGCCAACGACGAAGACGGCGGTCGAAGGTGTCAAGATGTACTCGATGTACTCGACTAATTGGTCCATGGGGGACGACATGTCGGCGTGGCAAAGTGATCAATGCCTTTGAGGGAGAAGCAACAGTAACGGTTTTGCTTCTGTCGGTGCAGGTATTAAATAGGGCGACAAGGCCAAAGGCTAGAGAAGTACAGGTGGTGTTTCTCGAAAGATTGTGGCCTTATAGTCGGAGCCTTGCACTATGGCGATCCTTGCTACCAATGACGGTAATAGTTTGGCTTGGGCTGGCTCTTGCTCGCTGGCAGGTCGAGGCTCCCAATCCGACGATGTACACCATTCAAAGACCCTGGTCTGCCGGGGGGTTTTTTTGGGCCAATGGCGGGTCGCGATTCGGATGCCAGCGGCAAGCACTAGCCGTGGCTCAGACGCCCTGGATTCGTGGATTAAGTTAAGGGACTGGGCAACTTGTTGAAGAGCTGACCAACTCTCTCGCCTGCCTGTGGGAAAGCAGAAGAAGAAAAGTAGTAATTGAATACCCCTTCATGTATTGTACTGTCTGTTTCTTCATACGTGATACTCTTTGAGTCCTTTATTTTAGCCCGGCGCAGAACGACCCCCGATCTTCTTTATTCTGCAGCACGGATTCAGAGCTCCAGTGGGTGCGTGTGCTGTGTGTCATCCGATCTTGCTTGCTGCAGTAGCCACGCGACAGAGAGACTCCGTTTCAACGCCTTGCTGCTGGAACGGCTATCCCTAACACCGCCTCCCTCACTCTCGCCAACCACTTCTTTGCTGCCCGATCGGAAAGCCTGCGACCAATCCTGCCCATACAACACATCGAGGCACCAACAGACAGACGGCGCTCATGTCGCAATCCAAAGCCAATACGGCCGGTGGCATGCCGATACAGCCGGCGGCCAAGGCCACGGCCGCGACTCCCAAGGTCAACGCAGAAGGCGTCGAAATGGGGAGCATGCAGCAGGGCAATGCGAACACGCCCCCGTCAGAGCCCCAGATCATGCAATTAGCAAGAGTGGGAGACATACCTGCCATGGAGAAGCTGTTTGAGCAGAAGGATTTCGATGCTACCTTTACCGACGACGAAGGTATTACGCCGTTACACGTGAGCGCACCCAGAGCCGAGGAATTGAGGTAACAACGACATGCTGACTTCTACACAGTGGGCTGCCATCAACAACCAGTATGGAATGGTCAAGTTCCTCATCGACAAGGGAGCCGACATCAACAAGAAGGGCGGCGAATCCGTCGCAACACCCCTGCAATGGGCCGCCCAGCGCTCCAACTACTACACCGTGAACCTTCTCCTGCAGCATGGCGCCGACCCTCTCATCACCGATTCGCAAGGCTACAACACCCTCCATATCTCGACTTTTGGTGGAAACATATTATTGATCACGCTTCTGCTCCACCAGGGCATCCCCGTCGATGTCGTCGACAGCTATGGTCACACAGCGCTCATGTGGGCTGCATATAAGGGATTCCCCCTTTGCGTGGACCTGTTCCTCCGATGGGGCGCGAGCGTGCACGCGAAAGACGAGCAGGGATTCACGGCGCTACACTGGGCGCTGGTTAAGGGGTCGCCGCCCTGCATCCTCAAGATTATCGAGTACGGCGCCGATCGCTTTGCCAAGACCGACACGGGCAAGACGCCCGCGATTACGGCTCAGGACCTTAACACCGTCAACGCCTGGCATCGCGCCCTCAAGGAGTGCGGCTACACCGAAGACGGCCATGCCGCGATACCCTGGTGGCCCGGCGCATCCTACTTCCTCCAGGACAAGCGCAGCTTTATGAACCGGTTCCTCTTCGTACTACCCACTGCCATGCTCTGGTCCGAGTTGCTGGTGTTGTCCTACTTGCCCGTCATCTTGTCTATACCAATCGCAATTGCTGCGGGCTTTGGGTACCAATGGGTTACTAACCAGGTCATCGAATTTGGACCGCCAGATATGAGACATCTTCATAAGACAGTATGTGGTTCCCCCAGTCCTATATCAACGTTACTAACATGTCGCAGCCTTGGCTGGCGGGCATCTTTGCTGCGTCGCTCTTCTTGGTCGGCACCAGCTGGCTGTGGTCTGTACTGCCAAGTGAGTATCGCAGACCCGAATCCGTGGCGCTGCTGCTAACATCCCACCAGGCACATTCTCCGATAGCTTCTTCCTCAACGTCACGTTTGCCGCTTTCTTCGGCATGACTGTGTACTTCTACGCCCTGTGCATGGTATTCGATCCTGGCTATGTGCCGAAACTGAATGGGATCGCTGAGCAAAAGGCCGTAATCGACGAGCTTTTGAGCTTGTGGAAGTTTGACGAAGCCAACTTCTGCGTGTCTTGCATGATCCGGACACCTCTGCGTAGCAAGCATTGCAAGAAGTGCCAACGCTGTGTTGCTAAGCATGACCACCACTGCCCTTGGGTCAACAACTGCGTCGGCGTCAACAACCATCGACACTTCTTCCTCTACCTCGTGTGCTTGACCTTCGGCATCCTGTCGTTTGATTGGTTGCTGTACAGCTATTTCTCGACGTTGACCTCGTCCTCTTCGGACAAATGCACGTTCTTCTCGGAGAGCGTGTGCAAGGTCCTCAACGCTGATCCTTATCTGGTTTTGCTGGGGATCTGGGCCACTCTGCAGCTGACATGGGTCGGCATGCTCCTCTTTGTGCAGTTCGTGCAGGTCGCCCGCGCCATGACGACGTACGAGAACATGTACGGCATCAGCGACGGCGCCGCGGTCAACCAGGCCCAGGGCTTCACGTCGACGGGCGCGCCGCTGGACCCCAGCCACCCGGACGCCGCGGCGCCGCCCAGCGCGGCCGACGACCCGCTCGGCGCCCGCCCGCACGGCGCGCCGGGCCACCGCCACAAGCAGGGCTTCCTGAAGCAGTGGGGCCGCATCCTGGGCGTCGACACCTTCATCGAGACGGCGACGGGCCGGGGCGCCGCGACGGGCGCCGGCAAGAACAAGCGCAAGAACAAGAAGAACCCCTACTCCAAGGGCTACGTGCAGAACTGCAAGGACTTCTGGTGCGACCCGGCCCCCATGTTCGGCCGCCGCGAGACGGGCGAGGCCATGATTGGCGGCCGCCGCATCAACTGGACCGACGTCTACGAGAGCCCGGCCCTGATGGACTCGGGGATTGCCTCCTCCGGCAGGAGGCGCGGCGGGTACGAGTCCGTTGCTGGGGACGACCAGGTTTAGGTTTAGTTCGCATGAAATGATGATTACGGTGTGTGCCTTAGAAGGAACAGAATGGGGTACTCGGATTTTCTTTTAACATTTAGATAGAAAGATGGGGAAGCAGATCATGACTTCAACTAGCAGCGGCATCGGGGTTTTCCATCATGGACGACGACGGCGGGTTGGGAGAAACCAACGACAACAAGCGCTTCTTTAATGCTTTTCGGAGCCAGCGGGTATGATGTGTGTGTGTGTATCGAATTGCTGAACTGATTATCATCAAGTGGCAAGTGGTGTTATCTGGAGAGGCGGAACTGAGTTACGCCTGTATGAGTACTTTTATGTCTGACATTAGCCTGTACGTATTCGTTCATGTGGAAGGATGGAGACTAGACAGCCTGGCGTATAATGAGAACACAAATTTCTATATTCCTCTGGGTCCTCATGGTGTCTGCGTGTTTGGGCCATTCACATTGTTGATCAGGAGTTGACGCGTTCGTACAGCTTCTTGATTTAGCAATATCCGTCGGAAGTCAGCGACCTGACAGGGTAAAGAGAGCCCTCGGCAGACCTGGACAACACCAGTTATTCATCGTGAGATGTACAAGGCGGCAACATCTCACCTGCCCCGGCCCCGACCTCGACCTCCGCCTCTACCGCCCCGGCCACCACCGCCACCTTGACGGTCCTTGCCGTGCGGGGTCCGGATCGTGAGGCCCTCGGGCAGATCGGCGGCCTTTTCGCCGTCCTTCCACAGCAGTCCCACCCCCTGCCGCCGGCCGCGCACCTCCTTGAAGTACTTGAGCGGCACGCAGCCGTTCTCGTCGCCCTCGGTCAGCACGACGCCGTTGGAGCTCAGCCACCACTTCATGTCCCCGGCGCGCAGGCTGGCCTCGATATCGACGAACATGAGGATCTCGGCGTCGGCGCGCATGCCGCTGATCACCTTGGGCTTGCCGCCACCGCTTGCTGCTTTCTCCTCCTTTGCCGCTGCTTCGTCGCCGGCCTCGTGGACCTGCGGTTGCGGCTCTTTGCTGCTGCTGCTATTGTCGTTGGTGGTCGGGTTACCGTCCTCAGGCAGTCCGGTGCCAAAGTGGACGTGGGTGCGCCCCATCTTCCTGAGCCCGCCGCTCTCGACGATGACGGGCCAGAAGGCGAAGTAGGTGCCGTGGACGACGACGTCGGGCACGTTGCCGGCCTCGAGCGTGACGGGTGCGTGCAGGGCCTCGCTGGCCAGCTCGATGCTGTGGCCCTGGTTGGCGCGGATGAGCCAGTTGCGGGGCTCCGTCGAGTCGGCGTCCGCCTCCGTGGCCGGCTTTAAGGTGAAGCGCTTCTTGGCGTTGTCCCGCTCGACCTTTTGGATCTCGGCCAGGGTCGGCTTGAGGGAGCGGAGGCGCGGCCATTGGAACTGGGAAGTATCATGTCTCAGGTCAACAGCCCACAAACAAAATATGATATATGGATGAGCTTTCGGGCGTGAGGAAGAAAGGAACTTACCACTTGATCTAACCGGGCGTAGCCCTCCCCGTTCAGCTCAATGCCGGCCTCGCCAGCCTTGTGTCTCAGCAAAGTCGAGAGCGCCTTGCTGAGCAAGAACTCGCGATCCGCTTCCTGGCCACCTCCGCCTCCACCACCTCCTCGTTTGCCTCGCTTGCCTCCTTTGCCACCACCACCGCCGCCGCCACGTCGACCTCCTCCCACGGCGAGGTTTTCAAACCTCTCGGCAGCGGCATCGTCAATGTAACCGTCGTCAGCCATGGTCACCACGTGACTCCTCAAGCTGCTGCTGCTGCTGCTCCACTGACGGCTAAATAGTGATGATGAGCTTGAAAAGGACGAGACCCGCGCAATATCGCTGTTATAGCAGAGACCGGGGGCTGTGGGGGAGTTATTGCACAGTTGCTGTCGTGGTGGTGTTGAGTTGTTGCCGTAGTGGCTGCTGCTGCTGCCTCGGAGGTGGATGCTGCGTCCGGTGTTGTTGGTGATGATGCCCTTGCTAGACTGATGTGGACCGGGCAGAAATGCAACAGTCCTGGCACGATTGATGAGCGCCACTTTATTGGTTCTTATTTGGCCTGTCCTGACAACTGGTTTGGGAAAGAGAGGTGCTTTGGAAATCAACAAGCAGATGCACTTATGGAGGCTCACTTCGTGTGGTGTTGCTCAGAACTGGTGGGGCACTGGCAAGACTTCTGGAAGGTTAACTGACGTTCGGCCTGAGTCACTGGCGAAGGCCCGCTCACCATACTAGCTAATAGTAAGTAGGTACGTCCTAGGTGTTAGATATCAGCCACAAGACTCACAAGCAACAGACAGCAGTACTATTCTACCTGGACGATAACCATACAACACAAGCATTTAAAATAGCATCACATGGCATCAACAACCCCCGAAAAATTGTTGAGTCGGCTCACGAAAATCCAAATATTGATACATTATTGTCGGTCCTTAAGACACATATCTACATGGTACATTCGTGAATGTCCTTCCTCGGCTTCTGGCCGAGGTTATCCAGAGACGGATGAGTTGCTTCTTCCCCCTTCCCCCCTTTTTTTAGAAACGCCTTTTTTTGGTTTGCATGACTTGGTAGACAATCCATGGCCAACTTTTTTTTCCATGCCGAACCCCTTCCTTCCCCCCTAATGAATCAAAATCTTTCCTATGCCCTCGCTAAAATGATGTACAAGAGAAAATCGTGTGGTGCAGGCCAAAAATCCGCTTTGGCAAGTTCCTGTAAGGACAGGGTAATAACGCTCCGGTGACAATGTATGGGGGTATTATGAAGTGAAAAACGGGTTTCCAGCAAACCACTTCCCATGCCATGTCCTCGCGTAGAGCAAACGCCTTCGTCAGAATAATTCAAATGGCAGGTCTATAGGTACAAAGATCATGAGCGTAACATATCGTAGCAATCGTCTCACCGAGCCCCTCCATATTGCGCCGTCGTCGGGCTGTTCGCCGCCATGCTGTCCCGGCTGCGGCCCTTGGTGTGCAGGCTTCCAGCTCGGCCAATCCGCGAGATGGTGGATCCCAAAGAGAAGGGCCTCTGTCCGCGGTCTTCCGCCAGCTTGTCGGATAGGCTGTTCGTCGTCTCACGGTCAGGTGTCACCCGATCGTAATTATAGTATCGTCGGGTTGTCAACCCGCTCGCGCTCGACGGCTGCGAGAGCCGCGAACTGAGTGTTGCAGGTGTCGTTCGCTTCCTAGGCAAGGGTGTGGTGCCCAAGGGGCTTATCTCAGTTGAGGCCAACGGAATATTGGAGTTGTGATTTGTCTCGATCGAAGGTAGCGGAACGCTGGACCTATATTCTCGGCCCTCTCGGCCTTCCCGGCCCTCTCGACTGTCTCGGGCACCTCTCGAGACAGCGACTTCGGTAATAGCGCGAGACGGTGCTCTCATTCGAGGTGATTCATCCTCGTACTCCACATTACGCCGCGTCCGAAGTAACGAGGTGGACCGCATTGGTGTCTCCTCGGGCTCTTCTGTCCCTGCGCGACGCGTTCGGAGCAATGTCGACTTGCGTCCATTCTGCTCCTCGGGTTCCTCTGTCACAGCTCTACGAGTACGAGGAATCAGAAGCGATGTCCTGCGGCCGCTTGCCTCGTTGGCATTGGGCGTCGGCGGTATGTTTGTCGAAGAGTACCTGCTAGGGCTTGAAACATTGCTCGCTTGTAACATGGTGCTGCGTCTCTCTTCAAGGCGAGACATGGCTCTCGGGCTCGTGACCAGGGAATGAGGACTCCGGTCGGCAATGGGCCCACTCGGTCGACGCTGGGCGGAAACACCCGTAAATTTGGGGATGGAGGGGCTCGACATGCCGGTGAATCTAATGGTGGGACTCGAAGGGGGCTCGGGCTCCGCAGGTGGCGTGGTTGTGGGTGGTTGTGGTATTTGCAATTGCAATTGCTGTTTGGACGGTGCTTGCCCTTCGCTAAGAGCCAGGCACAGTTCTGTAAGGCTCCGGCAGATGCTGTCCGCTTTCCGCCTCAGCTGGCGATTGGTGACAGCCGTGCCAGCGCCCGTGTTGGACGCGCCGCTCGATATGGGGCCCGGTTGGCCAGCAGCGCCGATCATGGTCGACAGTAATAGCGCATCACTTGCGGCAGTCTCTAGGGCGCTGTAGACATCGAAATTCAGAAACGCCTTCGATTTGCCCAAGGCCGACTGAAGCAATGGGTGGCCTTCTCTTTGCGACGTGGAAATAGTGCTGGAAGCATCATTTTGCTGCACTCCGCTGGCCGAGCCGCGCTTGGGCGATGCGGACATGGTAGTTGCGTTTGTAGTGGCAGTCGGTGGCCTGTCGTCCGAGGTACGCGACATAGCTGCCCCGGATGTTGGAGGGATCTTGCCAGTCAGCTCGAGGCGGTGGATGCGGGACTTGAGCTCGTCAAGTTCGTCCCATACAGTTGACGGTGCTGCGGTTGATGTTGATGATTCGGTTTGGATATCGCCCGGTTGGGGTTCTTGCTTCTGAGGCACGAGCGGTGATGAGTTGTACGTACGGCCAGCACCGTAAGAGGACAAGCCAGGTTGTTTAAGAGAAGACGCGAGAGAAGACGAAGACGTGCGTGCAGGGTTGCCACCAGCAGCGGGCTCTGCTACGGACTGCCTCCTACGACCGTACGCAGAGCCGGCCTCCGAGACGAGGTCTTGGGTTGGTATTGTTCGTGGCGTTAGAGGCGGCCGCGACGTGGCGCCGTTCATTCTTGGCTTGGGGCTGTCTGAACTCTGATCCTGACGATATGTCAAAATCCGCTTTGGTGAAGCCCTCTCCACCATTTGGTCCATGCCATAAGCCCTATTCTTCGAACTCTCCTGCTCTGACATTCGCCTAGTGAACTGAGGGGGGGGAGAGAGGTAAATAGGAGGGAACAGCCGCGGATAGCGGCCGACGATGTGATCGTATGACTCGCGACTAAGAACAAGTTAGTAATGCGTGCTACACCCGGGGTTTCCAAAATCCATATATCACGCATAGTTATGAAAAGACTAGTGAAGGCATGCGTGCACTCACCACCGTGTTCGACTCTGGTTCCTCCCGTGCCATTTTAAGAAAGACGTCACCACTGTCGTCGTCGGTTTCTGCTGCGGAATCCCGCGGCGCCCAGCGAACCGTATCGTCGTCCTGCCGTCCCTCCAAAGCCCTGAGTGTTCTGTCGCGGTGATTAGAATCGGCCCCTTTGGCGTCTTCGTAGCGAGGTGATGTGAAATTCATGTCGATTCCGAAACTCCGCCTTGACCCTGATGACCGAAATGAACGAATGGGCGGGATGGATGTCGAGCCTCCCGGGGATGATTTGCTGGCTGAGCCCGGCGGCTTGTAGGATACAGGCGGTCGTCTGGAGTTAGACGTCCTCTTGTCGTCCGTCGATTTTCTCTTGACGGATTTGGGGAGTACGAGCTCCCTCTGGCCTTGCGCGCTGTCTTGCGCAAGGTCGCCCGCAGCACTCCGGCTGCCCTCTGCTGAATTAAATCGTTGGTGAGCGCCCAGCGCCTGGCGCGGTCCAGATGCGAAATCAAAGACGCTGGTGCTGCTGGACGTTGGCGCGCGACGTTTTGGCGGTTGGGAAGCCACGACAGTTTCGGTGGAGTCAGTAGTAGTAGTCAATGGTGATTTGATATCGTCGGTATTCGACGGCTGCAGTGTTGTGGTGGTGGTCAATTGGGCAGCATGTGCAGGTTCAGGCTCAGTTGGAGACACCGGATCCGGCAACTCAGTGTGTCGCGCGTCAGTGTTGGTTGTCGCGCCCTGTTCAGTGGAGTTGGTCCCAGGCGCCTGGAATGCTGAAGTCCGTGAATCTTCGGGATCCGCGTCTGGGGAAGCGGGCGATTGTTCGGGTGAGACAGGAGCGGTCACAGAAGGGTTGTCTCGTCCGCTATCAAACGCGTTGGAAGACGATTGAATCTGAGTCTCTGTCTCGGTATCGCCCGGAGTGACAGGTGACGGGATGCCGTGCAACAGGGATGGGTGACCCAGGTTTTCCTTTTTTAGGTCGGTGAAACGAAAAGCTGGCAACTTGGAAGAGCTGTGGCTTTGCCGATGATCATGATAGTTGTTGCGATTATTTGGCGCGTCCGACGAGGTCGTTGGTGATATGGCCAAGGTGGATTTGGTGGTGGTGGGCAATGATGAAAACGGGGGTTCTTCTTCGCTGTCCGCCGACGGATTGGCAGGAGTGGTATTGCTGCTGGGCGAGGGCGACGGAGCTGATGCTCTAGCGGTTACAGGTGTCTCTGCCATGATTCTGCGTGCACTGTTCCCCCAATTCGCCTTCTCAATGCAATGCACCCCTGGTCCTCTTTTTTTGCTGGCCTGTTGCCCTTTTGCCCTTCTCTTTTTCTGCTCATCCGAACCCTCTAATGAGCTCGAATTTACTGCGCGTGGATTCCTAATAACGTCCCCTAGGATTTTGATTATTATTCGGGGGATTAGTGGAGTTTGCGGTTCTCTGGCATTGCTCGAGCTTTGGGGATTTGGGTGGTTGCGGCCAGGCCATCCATGGAAAATGGGGGGGCTCAGGCCAGCCTCTGTGGTAAGTGCTTCCAGCAGATGGGTAATATAGGCGTTCTCGGTGTGGGTATTTGCACGGAGAAGCGGGCGACGAGATTTCAAGAGAGCAGAATAAGAAAGTTTGTCGACACTGTCACCACCCAATAACCATACACGGGAAGAGGGGAAGTGAGAAAAAAGAACAAATGACAAGACGGTTTACACACGTCTGGAAAGTAGTGGTTTTTTCTTCTTCTTCTGTTCGTCTTGTCGACGCGAGTAAAGATAGGTAGGAGATATTTGATCACACAAGCGAGCGTGCCTGATCAAATTATCCCATTCGACAGGAAAGCCCCGATATGCAGCAGTGTCGTAACGACTAGGTAGGATTGGGGGTCTGTTCGTTGACAAGGGCAGTCAAAATGTCACGGTCATGACATGGGGACGACGACGTGAAAGTGACAGGCTTTCTCTCTCCTTTGCTGCGCTGCGCTCAGGTCGTTCGATCAAAAAGAGGTTTTTTGAGGAATGATCTCGCCCTCTCTCCTCTCTGTCGGCGATCTACGATGTAGGTTGGACTGGCAAGAGAGAGAGGGAGGGGTTCTCTACAACCGTCGCATTTTCCCTTTCGGCTTCTCTTCTCGACTAAACTCTTTTTAACCTTTAGGCAAGGGCTATCTTGGCTACGAAGCTGGTGTGGGAGTGGTACGTTGAAAGTATGATGTATCTCTCTCGCGTCAAATGTACATTCATGCCTCTGTTTGATTGTGAGCATGCAAGGTTGGGTTTCCGACTCATGACGAGAGTTGACTGGACATCCCGTTAATCTCCCCCGGTCGACGGCTGCCACTCAGCATCTGCCAGTCTGGGTGCTATGGGGATGGCACCACTTAACTTGTAAGTAGGCGGGCAGCTACTCGTACCCAATTGAGCCTAAGAGGTGACTAAAAGAGCCTGGCCTCGATGAAGATGTCGCTTCACACTCCACTTGGCATCGGGACTGGGGAGCATGGCGTGGCCCGGATGGAGACTTTTTTGCGCACACGATCAATGCCTTTTGCGATGCAGTTGTGGTGTTATTATAGGCCGGCAATGCTGCATTGGTGACTTGTCGCCCAACCCTCTGTTTGTTGATCTCGGATTCTTATTAGGATATCGAGATAAACATCCCACCCCCCGTCCAGTGAGAGGCCTGTATGCCCCCCTGCTGGGCGGCTGCTTGCGTAATATCGGGCCTCTCGGGCAGTGCGCCGGACACACTCGTGCAGAGGCCGGTCCAAGTCAAACGCCTCGTTCAAGGTGCATCGTGCGAGTTGCACCGCTTCTAAGGGCAAGAGGGTCGGAAAAGCAAGTCGGAGGGCGCGCTGGCGTGGGGTTGAGCTCGGATATCGCCCTGCACATAGACATATGCACAGCATTGGCCAACCAGACAGCTGCTCACACACACCAAGCACAGTATGTAGGGCAAAAGGGTGCCACTACTCCGTACAAATCCTCATCTGCTCTCAGGAGGAGGCGGAGGGCGGGCAAGATTGGGTTTCCTCATGGGGATCTTGGGAAGGACGATCAGGTTTCAAACCCACTTCTTCCCACTAGCCACAATGCCATGTAAATAAGGATGCAAAAGATCTGCCACAGTAATAACTTAACCGACAATAAAGATGCAGCCCCGACAACCGAGAATATATATAGCCTTGTACGTGATAGAATACCAAGCACCCAACGTCAAAGGTTCCGGGGTATAGATGGGTTCCACTAATAAGAGATGAAGCGCATCCTCAGCCGAGACGCCACTGAGCCCGCGGCAGCAGAACCCAGGATTCAGCTGATAAGTCTATCTCTACGTCCACAACACCACGCTGAGCTCTGATTCGAGTTGCAAGCGTTTCTCGATACTGCTTGTACTCGTGGTACTTCTCGCGGGCCAAGGAAAATGCGTGCAGTCAACAGTGGACCGGCAGGTAGGCCGGTTTATCGGCATAAATCCCCGATCACCAACATCACACTGGACTCTGTCTGAACATCGCCTTTCGAGTTCGATGTACCCCTTGCAACCAAGTCAAGAGAATAGCAGAACCGCCGTACCGGTATTGGCTCCCCATGCAGCCATCATCCAGACAGTGCTAGCGCACGCGGCTTTAACTCCCCAGGGCCCTGAAGCAGCTCCGCAATCTTGGGTATACTCGACGTCTCCCTTCATTTAGATCAGCGCAAACGCATCAAGCGGCTACAGGAATAAACCGTTCTTCCTCCATTGATACACCTGTCTGAATTATTCCGCTTACTGCAGGCTTCAGCAGTGGAATAAACGGGTATACTACTGTAATAATATATAAGAGACTTGACCAGTTCGTTCTCGCAGGGGCTTGCCATCATCAGCCTGCCAGCCGCGCCGACTGCAGGGAGTCGTCTTCCTCGCTTTGAGTGGCTGCGCGCTACGGATCTGACCCCTACTGCCAGCAAGGAGTGACAGTTTCTGTCCAATTGCACGGCCTCGGGACTAGGCCTGGCCTGGCGAAGATCAAACGCCATCGCCATGCCGTTGGGAGCCTGGCAACCTGGATATCCCTTTTAATATAAAATATGTAGGACCCCTGAGGCGAGCAAGTTGTAATACCACCAGTTGGATGTGATAGGATCGAAACAGGCTAGTTCACCTGCACAATATCTGAATGTTTCGAAGGGAAGATGATGAGTATTTTTAGCTGTCAGTGTGACCTTGGAGTAACCAGTACATATGGGCGGCGAATATCGGACCTGTCATATTCAGTCCGCATAGGCAAGCACCAAGCGACGCGAACCCGTTTCCATCATTCCCGAGTTTCCTCGCCCGTCTACGTTCGAGTTGTCACCAATATGTAGATATTCATTCAGTTTCAGCGATCAGGGCTTCCGAAAAGTGACATTGGGTGTTGGAGAGGGAAGGAGTCGGCGGATTCTGCAACAGAAACAACTGGAAGAAACATGACTCGGGTGTCGTCGTCTATTTGTACCGCGTTACTCCGTACTGGTCAAGAGAAACCTGCTAGCTAGCGTGACCAAATCTCACGCGAATAGAATCCTCGGGTTTACATCGAATCTCTGTGATAGCAACGACGATGGGAAACCTGGCAGGAGTTGGTAAATGGTACCAAGTACTCGGAAGGGGCAGAGGAGCCGTGGGGTATTTACTACAAGAGCATCCAAGAACAGCATCGCCGAGAATCCAGATTAGTGGTCGGTTTGTCCCGAAAGCCGGCCATCACCGTCCGTGTCCAGGTTGGAGGCAGCTCGCAACCAAGATTTGATCCTAGACCACGGAGGAAAGACCGATACAGTTACAATCTTGCAACCAACGTAGCATTTCGCAGCAATTAAGTGAGGTTTATGCCTTGAACGTACGCCGGAACCGGCCATGGTCGCGAACACGATGTGACTTGGTTGCGATGTTACCCCGGAAGAGGCGGACTACCTGTTGCTAGTCAAGGCAAAAAAGCATGGAGGCCTTGGCCACCAACGGCGGCTCAGGTGGACCGGACTATGGCAAGTGGGAACCCAACCCGCCGTGCACGGAGCTCCGGTGCGTGAGACTTGTGGGTGTTCCGATTCTCGATCCACGAGCTAATGAAGCCGTTTCCTACTTCGGCCAAGTTTACAGTCAGTTCGTCGATGGCTACGACCTTTTCTCTCCAAGATCCGTTGCCCAAGCTGCCGGGTTGCGGTACGAATATTAGACCACGCGGAAGGCGGGACTGGCCACGCAGACGCAGTGGATGCCGAGCTGGAGGCAATAAAGCACACCAGCTTGAAAGACACGCGCCCCTAATGATACCTATTATGATCGGGTTGAGGGTTTCGACACCCTGTCACGAATTGCCCGTAAATATTTGCTGGCTGATCAGAACAATAATGTTGACTGGGTCACCAAAAGTTCGTAAGCTTAGGTCTGGCCAGCCCTAGGACACGTACGCCGCTGGATACGCTGAAAAGTCAACTCGACCCGATCAATGAAGCGCCCCTAGGCCTTGATTTGCTGCAGTGGTTGTTCGCGGTGAATGCTAAAAAGAGCTGTGATCGGTGATCGGCTCGCATAATCGAGGCAGATCCATCCTTTGATCAGCAGAATACGCGAAGATGAGTGCCCCTCAGCGTTATCATGCAAAAATGGGCAAGCTACAAATGTGCGGATGGTGGGCAGATCATCTGGGCCGGTGGCCGCATGAGCATTTCGTTTTTGGAGCATCGCCCACACCTGTTGTGATGCGCGAGTATTTCCATCACACGCATATGTGCGCTGTGGGTGTTTAGCTTATTCTCCTTTCCCGAGCATGGATGGACGTTGGAGCCATATTGCGGTCAGGGCCGCTCGAGAGTCGAGAGGAGGGAGGGGTTGCTGGGAGGGAGGGTGAAAAGTGAGTGTGCTGCAACTGCTGCTGGCTGCAGCTGCAAAGCCAACTCGCCAAGGGGGAGGGGATGAGCAACCAACTCCCTCGTCCGTGTTTCAGAATCCGCCAAGCACCGGCGCCAGAATAGCCTACGGCCCACTTCCAAACGACCATGTCATTTTGAATGCGACCGTACAGCACGAGTACAGACTTTCATCTCCACCTCGGAGGAATCGTCGAGTGGGTATTGTGTGGTAGGCCCCGAGTAGCAAGCCAACGAGGCTTAGCACCGCGCAAATTCGAGGAAGGCTCAATGCTCAAAGCCGTTGTTTTTCCCCATCAGTGGCATAGTTTACAGAGGCAGGCGGCTGACGTACTCAGTGCTGGTTGACAGTGCATCGCAAAAGGCTGTGTACGCTTGTGTCAAAACTTCAAAAGAGGAGAAGTGATTGTCAGGAGAAGGTTGACGTGGATTTGATGACAGGACCTGACGGGAAGCTGAAACATCCCGCACGCTGGTATTGCCCTGATAGGCAACAACAGACGGGCAGCGACGAAATGCTGGCGAGAAGCGTTTTTTCTTTCCTGCAGTGGCTTGCGGATACTGTTGACTGAACTGCATTTCGCAGATGGTTTGTTGTTGCTCAACAGGATATCAACGTAGTTTTGGTGCAGGGGGTTAAGTTGGAAATGCGGCTCCTACAATCTGAATTTGAGACACGACTGCCATGGAGGTAAAACAACCCAGTTGCCAGCCTACCTGACGATGTCACTTGAGCGACCAAGCGGATCTCCACGTGAACATTGTCCACGGGGCAACATCACCACTTTCGAAGCTGACGATATCGAGTAGCCACAATTAGACGCGGACAACAGGTTTAAGAGATCGTGCACCTAGCTGCCGGGAGGGTGGTTGGCGTCTATCGAGCCCGTAGAGTTGTTGCCGTTGCGCTCAATCAAGCATGCCCTCGCGGCTCATTGGAGAAACTGACTAGCGGCCGTTTCAAACAACCCACGCCGATGGCAATGGAACAATGAGGCTGAAAAGAAACGGAAGAGGATACGAGCCCGCCCTGATTGACCAAGAGGATCGATTCCTTGAACGGCTCCTGTTTGGTTTCACCCCATAGGCAGAGAGTGTGCCCAGAACGCCCTGAGTCGTGCCATTAGAGAAGCGCGTGTGCATATGTTGGTCGCTTGCGACCGTCCTGGGGTCCCTGGCCCGGCGCAAACGAGAGTTGGGCGGCCAGGAAGCAATAGGCTTGAGCTGACGTGAACATGCTTCGAGAATAAGGTAATAGCAGGATGCATATAGACAGCCAAACAAACAAATACCAATTGGCCGGGTGAACTGGGAACTGGGAAGACCAATCTGCGATGCGATGGGGAATCTGTAGCCAAACACGACAGCAACAGTTGCTCTTGCTACGTGTATATGTATGTAGTACGGAGTAGCGCACGACTACATCAGCGCACAGGACGAATAGCGACACCCAGCTGGTGCTGTTGACAAGTGTCGAGCCGGCTGCACGTTAAACAGTCCCCAAAGCCGACTTATTTGGCGGCGAGCAAGGAAGCTAGACGCACTGGCACTGCCTCCAACGGCGGCGATGGGCTGGGAGGCTGGCTGTACAATCATCTAGATGCGAGTGCGTGCTGGATTCGTACGCAGAAGTGTTCCATCTGGACAGCCGTACTTCCATACCACTTTAAGTTACCAACTGCTGGACTTTTCTGGATCATGAGGCTCAGCGAAGAGAATATTGCCACCAGCTTCGAGCCGAGGAGTTCAGGAGTCCATATCCGCATCCCAATACATCCAATTCGCCGCCCGCCGTACGAATACCAAGCCGGCGCATCCACGGCGGCGGCGAAGATGATTGGCATTTGCGAAATTATCAGCTGCAGAGTCCAAATTTGGGTGACGGGCTGTGATTCGTCAGCGGTAGCGCCGTCCTTTTTAAAAATAGAAACTTGCAGGTTTCGCAAAACGCAACCTGGGCTAGCGGACAGGGGGGAAGGGTTTATTCTTGCTTGCTGGGTGGCATCTGCCTGTACTTCCCATCCGCTAATTTAGTCTGGGTTGCAGCGGTACAGTTCATGTATCTCCATGAACAGCGGCAGCCCAAATTAGGCCTCCTCCAGTCTAGAGTCCTTGGTTGATTTCCTCCCAGGCCTTGGTGCCTGCTTACTTGTAGGGGAGAGGAGGATTTCCCCGGAGAGGCAAGACTTGCGTAATTGCCAGTAGCCCTTGTACCTCGAGGGTATGTCTCGTCCTAACGGCACTGGCCGTCGTCGTCTCTCTGGGAAGTAGGTAGGTATTCTGTCATTCGGCTCTGGCAGGTAACCAGGGCTGGCATTGCCGAGAGTGTTGAGATGAAGACAATCATAATCTGTAGAATCTTGGGAGAAAACCACTACCGGCTACCGCCTAATCAGATCCGCAAGAGCCAAGAAGCCCATTTGATCTTGTGGGCGTGCATACCCTGAAACCAGCGAAGTCATAGGTTGTGTACCGTTCGCACGTCCAGCCTGGCCAAACGGTGTCGAAGGCGACGGGTTACCTAAAGAACCAGCTAATACCTAACCTTGAAATCTGACCGAACTCTCTCTGTCTTTCTCTCTTCCCCCTTTGTAGAGTCTCGAATCTTGGGCGGATAGAGTTGGCAGGAGGAATCGTGTTGATCAGGAATGGGTAGGCGGTCGAGAATCTAATAATAATCGCCTTGAGCAGAAGGAATCCTTGGGTTGTCTTGCCAAAATGATTCAATACCGAACAGCAGTCATCAAACGGTGGGTGGCTGTACTCGAGGGGTACCTGAGACCCGCCATTGTCGCTAAGACGATCCTTGTACTTCTCCTTCTTACAAAGTGGTAGCAATGGGCCTAAATTCAATCCCATTCTTCTAGTTCCCTCGGTCTTTCATTGGAATACTACTAAAAGTGACTTGAAGCGCAGGACAATTGGTTGGACTGGATTGGATATCGTTGATTCGGTACCGCGACACCAAACTGGAAAAGCCGCCCGCCCGCTTTCCCTTCCTTGTTCCTCCCGCGCTGTTGTCTTCTTTTCCCAGACTTTACTTTCCTTACCCAGACACAGACACACACGCAGATACACTTCGCACAGAGATTGCCCTGTGTCAGGCCTGTACTGCACGTACTGTCACCGTCTGCCGGTTTTCTGTTTCTCTACCGCCTCCCCTACAAACCTCTCTTTCTTCCTGTCAAACCTGTCAGAACCCAAACGATCTTCCTTTCAATCCACCCGCATTTTACTTGTAAGCGACAAGACTCTCGGACGCTTCGTCTCGTCCATAACCGCCCGCACCCCCCTTCCTGAGTCTTCTTCATTACTTGTGCTGTATCTATTATGGTACTTGCGGTTTCTGGTTCAAGGTGCTGACAGCCAATTGCTGCCATGCGATAGTGGTTGCGTGGAAACGACAACAATCAACCCCCCGTCACGTCCGCCCCCCAACTTTGCAACCATCCATTCTCACTTCTATTTACGCCAACTTCTCGCCCTCTTCTCTTTCCTCCGCTTTTAGTAATTTTCATCAACGCCCGAGTCGAACGAGAGCGGGGCCACTCGAGAGGAAGAAGACGGACGAAAGAAGAACAACAAACACAGGATTCAGCAGCGCTGTCCACAGTCAGGCTATCGCCCTTGTCTAACCACCACTACATTCATTGGATAGCATTTCTTTTACAACACATTTAATCCAGGTTGCGAGGGCCTGCGCGCTTCGTCTGGCAGACAACGCCAGTTCAACAACAAGGTTCTAGCAAAAGAAACGATTTAGCGACCACCCGAGCGTGCAATCGCGGTGACCAACTGAGACCACTAATAGAGAGACCAAACATGCCGTCGGCTGCGGCTCGCAGAGTATACGAGGACCAAATCCCCTCATTCATGTCCATTCTGGACCCCGAAGCCGAAGCGTACGACGGAAGTGGAAGTGGAATGGTCACTATGGTGGACTCGAAGATGATGGACATGGAGCCGGCTTGTGCACCCCAGGTTCCAGCTCAGCTCCAACAACAACAACAGCAGCAGCAGCAGCATTTGCGACCGCTGGCAGATCACTTACAGCGTCAACATGACAGCACCTCCGCACAAAACTCAGAATCGGCCGACTCTTCGCCCACCACAACGCTGACGACGGATACGTCTTCTCTTTCTGACCCATCACCGTCTTCCTCACCTGATTCGCCTGTCAACTTAATACCCCTCAACTCTTTCCCGGCGACCACGTTTGGCGGGCTTTCTGGTATGTCATCGGGCCTATCATCTAACATGAACACCCTCACGGTTACCGACCGCGTCTCCGACCTGCCGCGGCCAATGACATCTCCGTCCCCAAGAAGAGCACGCAACATGAAGGGCCTGTCCATCCAGCCACCATTCCAGGCGCTATCCTCGAATCTGGTTTCCGAACCCTCTTCCCCTTCATTCATAAAGCCGGCCATCCCCGCTATGAAGCGTAAGCCAAGCCAGCTCAGCCTCAAGACGGATTCCCAAGGTTTAAATGCCGGGCTAAGCATCCGCCCTACCCTGCTCGAGGTGCCGGCCTCTCCTGCACTGCCCATGTTGCAGCGACGGGCACTCAAGCATTCGACGTCTTCGCCTCACATGCTCTCTGGCATGAAATCTGCTACCTTTGGTCCCGCTGGCGGTATGACTTTCCCTACAGTTTTAGAGAGAGGAGAGTCGGGCCTATCAGAATTGCTGCGCCCCTCGACCAAGCATTCCATCCCCAAAGCCACCTTTGACGAACCGATCCCAGAGGAAGAGTCTTCTTCGCCCATCAGATCTCAAGTTGCCAACCGTATGGACATGGAGCCATTCCGCGATGAGAGCGAAGGGAACGAGGACCAGAAATCCCCCGGCTACCCCGATGGTCCAATCGCCATCTATGATGATAACATTTATCTTTATCTGGAGCCGACTGCAACTGAGGCCGCCAAGTTCGACGTTGTGATCAACGTTGCACGTGAAGTAACCAACCCCTTCGCGGGATCGAAGTCAGCGAAGGAAGAGCCGAGGGCGGAGTCGCCAATTCCTGATACTGCTGTCTCGACCGCCAGTTTCGCAACCGCCTTTGAATACCCGATGGAGGATCGTATGGATACGCCCACTACCCCCAAAGCAACGGATGCGCCCAACGAGCCCGAATACATTCACATGCCATGGGACCACAACACCGATATCGCCACCGACCTAATGACGCTTTGCGAAATGATTGAGAAGCGGACAAAGGAGGGCAAGAAAGTGCTCATCCACTGCCAGCAAGGTGCCAGCCGCTCTGCCAGTCTCATTATTGCCTACGGTCTCTACCAGAACCCCGGCATGAGCGTCAATGATGCCTACTATGCTGCGCAGTCTAAAAGCCGATGGATCAGCCCCAACATGCGTCTCATGTACTGCTTGCAGGACTTCCAGAAGGAAGTTGCCAAGAAGAGGCTCCCGCCTCGGTCTGCAGCTGGGGTCAAGAATGGCCGGAGTCCGACCAAACACAGACTCACACTTTCGGCTGATGCTATCGAGATTACCCCCAAAGAGCCTCTCAGCGCACCTCTTCCAGATGAAAGCCCGGAGTCGGGGCGTCCCAAAAGCCCGGAGAAGAGCCCGGTTCATGGTCGGGTGAAGTCTACACCGACCTCCTTGGAAGCCATATCACCTGGCCCATCTTCGGCTCCATCCAGCTTCTCCTGGTCCGAGAAAGAAGACGAGAACGACCGCGGGAAGTTTGGGCGGTTCCCGGTGGACAACGAAAGGGTACTCAAGCCACCGAAGCTATTGGAGCCAGAGAGCGATTCCTCTTTCCCGCCACGAAATTCATCCTTCTTTCAGCCACCACCATCGCCAGGCTTTCCGCCCTCGAACGATGCCTTCAGACCGCCACCTTCTCCTGGCTTTCCACCTTCTGATGCATCGAAGCCTCCACCCTCTCCAGGTTTCGCAACGCACCGCTTTCCGCAAGGGATTCAAAGTTTCGGGTTCTCTCGTCTACATTTCGGTGAAAGTGAGGAACCCATGTCGCTGAACCGACATGGCGAAGCATCGACCGATGAAGACACGTACATGTCACAAGGTCTGCCTGACGATGATGCTCTGTTGTCGCCTAGAGCTGAGACAATGACGAACAATCCATTGCACGACTCGTTCGGTGAGATAGGAGGGATGAAGTTTGTGGAAGTACCGCCAACTCCCAAGGAGCCCAGCGACGGCCTCTTCTCCCCGAGGGCACAAACGTTTCCACGGGATCCATTCGACCCGTACTTGCGGCCTGCTGAAGCTGTCGACCCCAGAAGCCCTCCCACGAAGGGAGAAACGCCGATCGTGCGATCTATTGATGAGGTGTTATAGAGCAGGCCAATAGTGAACTCGACATCCAAAATCTAAGATCTGTATTCTATGTGGCACACATAATGATCGACGACTTACGACTCATACGTCCCGACATAACCGCGAGACGTGTAACTACCCAATACATTCAACCCAATTTGCCAAATCGATTTAGTTCGTTTTGCAAAGCGTCTGTTGTACGGCATACACTGGCGTTCTTACCACATCCTTAGCCTCGGCATATGAATAGGCAGCACCTAGTTCATGGATTCTTGGACATGGCTTGACCTAGCACCCAACGAATTTTTATAAACAGCATTGCCACGGAAATCCTACCGGGCAAACTGCAATCTTCTTTGTCATACACTTGCAACCCCAGTCATACCATACCATACGTTCGTTCGTTCCACAGCAGAATCAGGAGTTCTCTTATTTTCTTCATCATGCAAAAGGACGGCATAGCGCAGCAACTGGCGGTCATGGGCGAATCCCGGATATACCCGGAAACGCGTTATCATTTCATTTTTCTTGTTCACTACCAAAACCAGCCGGGCGGTGTCCTTGGGCCGTTTTGCGGTGACAGAGGCGTCTATGTGGTTGGGCCATGCGACCTGCTTTTTTTAGTCGCCAAGAGGGACTACTCCTCAACCAAATGCCCGTTCACTTTTGAGCGGCAAGGTCTAATCCAGGAGTTTGATGGGGGAGGTGTTGGTATGGACCGGATGGAAAGGCAAGGGGAAATCAAGGCGAAATACGCTGCGGCGGCTGATGGAAAAACGCGCGTGTGCCGAGGAGGGATTGTCGGGAAATACACACTCACACCCATTATACCTGCACACGCCGGCAAGGAGGGCAAGGGGTAGTAGCTCGCGAGGGAAAACGCACGCACGCAGGGAGGAGGGGGAGGAGAAGGGGAGAGGTTGTTGAGAGGGGGCGGTGGTGTTTGGGGAAACGGGAGGATTTTTTTCTTTCTCGCTTTCTCGGAATCCAGGCGATGACCGACGAGGACAAACCTGTTTGTGTCCGTTTATCGCCAAGGAGGCCGTTCTACCTACTTCTCTCCACAATCTGCTCTTCTTTTTTCTTCCTTTCTTTTCCTGTGGGCTTAGTCGCGTCTCGAGTGCTTCCTTTCCTTCAGCAGAATAAAGCCAAATCAATAATTGTATATAGTCTCCTCGTAGGACGAAACCAAATCTACGAAAAAAATTCAAACACATACCAAAACACTCTATTCTCTTCTGCAATATGTGACCAGCGGCCCTTGGGAAAGCGGTAGAAGTTTTGCTTTAAGTGACATGGATATCTTGTCCGTACTCAAATTTGAAGCTACGAGTTTGTCCCTAAAAGGACCAGGTCGGGTAAATATGTACTGTGTGAGTGGAAATATAAATCACGGGCTTCCCGTTACCAATTGTGTAAATAGTTATCACTGGCTCTATTTCTATGTACTGACCGGTGATCGACCGACCTTTGCAAGTTCGGTAGTATCGTCTGTATGAGGGTATCCATCTTAACTGAAAATCAAAAGCCCACCTACCCATCCGTCACGGCTTCTGATGTCGTCTCTCGTCTCTCCCCGTCTCTAAGAACTAATAACGCGTATGTCTTCATCGCGTCCTCGTTATACGTATACATGAGTATGCCTTCTCTCTATATGAAGCTTCGAGAAAAGGAAAGAAAGAAAAGATTATTGCGCCTTGGCCGCCTTGGCCTTGCGCTTGGCCTCCTCCTTAGCCATCTTCTCCTGGCGCGCAATGGCGGCCTCGACGCCGATGCCGCCAAAGACGAGGCCGACGCCCAGGACCTGCATCTGGGTCAGGCGGTGGCCGAAGGCGACGACGGACAGGATCATGGTGAACATTTTGCGCGTGACGGTGACGGTGACGAGCAGGACCGAGGAGAAGGTGGAAAGCGTATAGACTGTTTGGTTTGACCATTAGTAAGGGGGAGCCCAATGAAAAAAAGAAAAAGAGAAGAAAAGATACTCACAGATAAACACCTGTCCCACCGCGCCACAAGCCGCGAACCCCAGCACGTCGGCCCAGACGGACGGGTTGCGCGCCATGAACTGGAGGGCCTCGCCCAGCTCGCCGGCGCTGCCGGCCACGTCCATGCCGAGCCACTCGCCAACGCCGGTCTGGACGAGCCAGGGGCTGAGGACGAGGTACGAGGCGGTGACGGCGGTGCTCATGAGGTTGTTGGCGCACATCATCTGGGGCCCCGTGTAGGGCTGGAAGGCGCCGAAGATGTAGTCCTGGGTGCTGTTGGTGAGGCCGTCGAACAGCAGGTTGATGGACAGCAGCAGCAGGCCCCAGGGCATGTTGCGCTCCTCGTCCGACGTCGACGACGACGCGTGCTTCTTGCCGCCGCCCTTCTTGCCCGAGTGCAGCGTGAAGACGGCGACGCCCGCCGTCACGGCCGCCACCACCAGGTACTTGTACAGCGGGTAGCGCTTGCGGAAGACGGTGATGTGCAGGAACATGACGGGCAGCAGCTTGCACGACTTGGCGAGCAGGAAGGTGATGTAGTCGATGTGGGCGAGGCTGGCGTAGCCGAAGGGCGAGGCGAGGGAGCTGGTGATGGCGACGAGCAGCAGCGGCCACACGATGCGCTGCGACGGGAAGATGGCCGGCAGGGGCGCGCCCCGCGGGGTGCTGAAGTACAGGTAGATGGCGCCCGTGGTCGCGGCGAACAGGGACTGGATCGTGTTCAGGAAGACGGGGTATTTGAAGACCTCGGTCGCGCCCGGGGGCCCGTGGGGTGTCGTCGTGAGCTTCTCCTGCAGGTATGCCCATGTCAAGCTGCCGGGCGCAAAAAGGGGTAATGGTCAGTCACAGCAACTCTTCTCGATAAAACAGGGACAGGTGTTCGTACAAGGAACCGTAGATACCTGCAACGGCAATCACCAATTGCAGCACGCCAGCATCGGCTTGCTCAGCGGCGGCGGCGGCGACGGGGACGGCCCTGGTGGATGTGCTCAATGCGCCGTTGGACTTGCCGGAATGCGACATGGCCGGATCAACATGCTGCTTGCCCGAAGTCGAATTCTGTCCACCCACGTATTCGGAAGAGGGCTGGCGCTCAATGGGCTTGACTTGCTTGGTACGCGCCATTGTCGGTGGGTTGCGCGGCTCGTCCCCAAGCGGCCGACAATCTGGTGGATAAAAAAGATGTAAATAGAGAACGAGTGGAAGGGGCAACGACAAGGGTGAAGACGAGTCAGGCGCCCGGTTGCTTTGCACTCGCGGGAATAGTTGAAAGGGAAGGAATGGAGGAAACAATAAGACACAGTTCAGAAGATCAAATCATAAGACAGGCAGTTAACGAGAGAGAGAGAAAAAACCGAGCCTGGACCCTGAAATGGATCTGGGCTTGTGATAAAATTATCGGGCTCATCGTCCGTGAGTTGATGACAGATTGGCAGAATTAAGGGACAAGTGAGTGGAATACCCGTGGGTACATATTTTTAGCACCTGGTGCCTGCCCAAACGTGGGGTGCATAAGTACTGCTGGAGACAATCTAGGTACAGCCAGCGCCTAGCGGAGGGGTCCGTCCAGTGGAGGGGAGGCTCGGTCCGTCTTATTGTTGGCGGCATGGCAGTAAGCTTGGCATCAGAGCTCGAGACAAACATTCGACCTCACCTCACGGTTTCTTTTTGGCCCTCCAGAAATCGAATGGACCGGTCTTAGTTTGGTCACCTCGTGAACATTGTGACGTCTGTTGACACTTGTTGGCGATTCCATTGACTACAGCATAAGTCACAATATGCCTATCTACATGTAGTCACGTCTCACAACTGATTGATGCTTGATTTTTGGGCCGCCCCAGGGGCTATTTGTATTTTTTGGCGTACTTGACATCCCAATTTCCCACCTCATCGAAGGCTTAATCCTAGAGTGCTATTGCCCATGCCTCCAAAAGTGAACATAATATGCAACCCAGTGCGTCGAGGGGACCGCCACGAGGTCCGCTCTTGATTCTCTGATGCTGGAAACGGGGCAAGAGTTCCTAACCCAAGCCTCCGAAGGTGCGCATGGATGGGAAGTAGAAATGGTGATAGCGAGGGAGGGGGTCGCGGTGAAGGGATGTACGCGATATGACGAGATTGGGGCGATTCTCGTCCAGGACAAAACGGGAATCTTGGTACATGAGAGTGAGGTCGATTACGTAGGCGCATGCTCACCATCGTCGATTCATCTCCGCTGGCGTCAAAGCCTGTCCTCCAATCGAGATAGGGGACTGGCTGCTGGTTCCATGCCAAAGGCGCCTCGTAGATGATGGCCTAGAACTGCGCAAAGGAAAGTCGGGGGAAGTGGTGTTTATGTGAGACTCTCTCTGTTGGGTGTGAGGTGTGGGATATCAGAAATAAGAAGAAAGGAAAATAGACATGGAGAGTACAGCCGATCACATCGGCCGATTCGTCGAGGAGGAAATAGATGGGGGAAGTAGTTGTCGTTACGTCGTATCGTTATGACCCCCAGCATTGGTAGAGGTCAGCCTCGCGGCAAGTCAGATCTGGAATCGCCCCGCCTTACAACCAGGGTTCCTTCGCCAAATCCAACCAACATTAGAAATACTCCAGACAAATATATCAATCCGTGTCCTTGGCAAGGGCGGGCGTGCAAGGCACCCGCCAGTAAGCCTAAACCAGCGCCAGTGCTAGGCTTGATGTACAAGAACATGAGAAATCGCAACAATAAGCTCGAGGATCAGTCCTCGCAGAGGTCTCCATCCTTCTCATTTTGGTGGGTTGAAGAGAACTCTACCATCCATAGAGTCTCAGACTTATTCCTGGCCCTGCGTCTGACTCCGACGCATCTTCTCGGCCTCCAGGTTCTCATAGAGCAAGAACAGCGCCGTCTCGTTGGCCTTGGCGGTACCCATGATAGTGAACATCCTCTCACCAGTCTCGTCATGAGGTGCCTACCAGATACTGTTAGCACGTTACCCTCATACCGTGGAGAGGGTTGTAAATGGTGGACATTATCATACCTTGGCAATAGAAATGCGGGCACCGGACGTCTTCCGGATCTCACTGATCTTGGTTCCAGCCCGGCCAATGATGCAGCCCACCATGTCAGCAGGGATGCTGATGTTCTGGGTCTGGATCTCCTCGCCGTTCTCGTCGTGCGTAGGAGGGCCTTGGCGATCCCGGGTGCCTGCATCGGAATCGGAGCGGCGGTATGGGCGACCTCCACCGTTGCTGAAATCGGCACCATTGCCTGTTCTCGTCACACGGGGACCACCATAGTCTCTGGTGGGAGCAGCACCATAGCTGCCCACCCCGCTAACAGGTGCGCCAGCAGCATTGGGCAGAGACCCCGCACCGCCCGGTTGGGTACGGACCACAGGGTTATACAGCACGGTGCCAGTGCCACGCTGCCAATCATCAACCAGACATTTGCAGATTTCCCAGATGGCTTGCTGGATCCCCTCGGGAGTTCCCTGGACCTCCACAATTCGCTCGGTCGACTGAGGTAACATCTCCTTCTGTGCCACCATGCGAACGCCTGACACATCCTGAATATGTTTGATCTTCAAGCCCTGTCTACCGATGATGGTGCCCATCTGGTTGTGCGAGATGAGAAGCTTGATGGCTAGATTATGTCAGCAAATTCGACCGAAGCAGCGTAAGGTTTGGGGGTTCGGGGATAAGTCGCATACGATGTGTTCCATTGTTCTGGACAACGCCGCCCATGCCCATTGCTGGTGCACCCTCGAGCAGCGCGCGCGCAACTATCGAGTAGGCTCTAGAAATGGCATCGCAGCCTCCGGTAATCGTCAAAACGCGATCATGCACGCCTTGTACCACCTTGCTGACACCGGCCTTCACGCCAGTCTCGTCACGGAGATCGGCAACATTCTTGCCGCCTTTTCCAATGATGACGCCGGCCTCCTTGGAGGAGACAATGGCGCGCAGCGTGATGCTAGTAGCGGCATACTCCTCGTCGGTCTTGGGGGCAGGTTGGCCATCTGGGCCGAGATCTCCCTCAAGCTTCAGGCTGTCCATGCCTTGTTCCAGCATGTCGCCATTGGGCGGGATGACGTCTTGGGAGACAGACATGATGAAGAACGGCAAGCAACAAAAAGTAAATGAACTGCCGAGCTTGGAACCAGAAGAAAAAGCCTCAGGCTTCCCGTGTAGCGCGCGATGCAGGTATACAGAAGCAACGCACTATGCGAAACGGTGATGCTGGTTGCTGATGCTGATTTGCGCAAATGAGCTGCCCTTTTTACTGTTGGCGAATGGTGGGCAAAAGCAGAGCTCTGGGCCTAGCTAGTTGAGTCGCGGCGTTAGCTAGCTCTGATAAGCTCGCACTTTGCAGTAGACAAGATGTAGATCAGGTCGGGTGGTGGAGATGATGGTATGGGAAACGGGTTATTTCATGTGACATTCACAAATAAGGGTGAGCGGGTGTAGGGACAGGCTATGACCAAGGCGACTATATTTGACCAGCGGTGGGCTTTCTGTGCATCTGCGCTGCACGATCCAGCATGTGGTAGTAGAAAATAGAAACAGTGACAACGGCGGGCAGCAGTGGAGAGGGAGAGGGGAAGGGAAAGGCAGGGTGATTGAGTAGTGAGTGAGTGAGCGAGTGCGTGGGTGAGCGAGGGATCAAGACCAAAGCGGGGCATCGCCGGCCATTCCACCAACTTACCTTGTCCGTTGCTTGACGCAGAGTAAATCGCGGGAGTTTTTTTCGTGTCTTGCTTCTTTTCTTTCCCTTGGGGAAGAGAGTGGGATGGATTGGCAGTGGGGTTGACGATTGTTGCGTCTGGTTGGTCGCAGGAGTAAACGAACCGAGCTCAAGCTGTCTGCTGCTTGTTGTTGCTTTACGTACGTCCAGTAGTGTGCAAGGTAGTACGTGGGTGTGTGGTACCTTGGAGGTAGGTATTATGATGGAGACTAACCCGGAGGAGGACCTGGCAGGTATGGTATGTAGGTCGATGCAGACCACTAACTAGCCGCGTGGGCAAGCTTGAACAAGGGGGACTGACTGGCTGCGCCGCCGTTGGGGGACAGTGTGGGAAGATCGATCTCTGGATGTCGAGCAGATAGACAGATAGCTTCGCACGCCTTGCACCAGGTGGGTTATGCGGCCGTATGTGCGATCAAGCGGGCAGTGATGGCATCCAGCGTTGTAAGACGGTAGGAATGAAACCGATATGCCAGCAACAAGAAAGGCCGGATGCGGGAGAGAAGTGCGGGTCAACCTTAGGTGACAGGGGAGGTCTGAGTCTTGGTGGCGGGCGGCTGGGGGAGGGGTAGAGAGGGCGAGAGTGGTGAGTGAGGGAGAGATAGCGAGGAGGGGGGGAGAGTTAAAAGGGGGGAAGGGGCGCGGTTATTGGCGAAGAGCAGAGAAGAAAAAAAGGACGGTAGCGGTGGTGATGGAGGTGGTGAGGAGGAGGAAGAGGAAATAGAGGAGGTTGATGTGGCTCCCGTTCGTTTCTTTGTATTGTGTGCGCGCGCGTGTGTGTGTTGTGTTCTTGTGTTTCTTGTGTTCAAGTTCCCAAGCTCAATTGTGAGAGTCGAAGAATTGTGGGGGCGGAAAGCGTGGGAAAGCGTCTTGGTGGGAAAAGTCGATCGCCCGTTCGTTTCAATCAATCTGCGATTTGATTGTTTGTTCGCTCGTTCCAGCCCTCTGAATTTTGGGAGAAACAAGAACACCTGCTTGCATATGGACGCATGTGCTTGCAGAGTTCCAATTGGAGAAGGAGGTTGAGAGTTGGGAATGGCATGTACCTCCCGTGGACAATTGATATTTGTAGTCCTTCCTCGATGCCAGTTCTTCAGGGCCCGGGAGTAAGAGTAAGTAAGGTACGATCAAGCTGTCCTGGGATAGCTCAAGAGGTGCATCAACTACTCAACCGAGCACCTACGCTTTTCGACGACAAATCTAACCAGTCAATATGACTTGCCCTTGCGTGTTCGACGTGGAAACTGACTTCCATTTGGGCAGGAGGACTCTTGCATCGATGACAATCATGTACCTGCTCACTTGCAGTCAAACAACATCAATGGGAGTCGTGATAGATTCACAGTGACTAAATTGCCAAGAAGCATGGCGAAGAAACCGTAACAAACGGTAGCGAGTTCACGTGTAATACCTATATAAAATGAATGAACGTATTTACCAACATCGAATCAAACACATCCGTATGTATTTCCATACCTTGGAATGAAGTGCAGTATAATTAAATGGATGGGTACAGGCCTTCTTATATTTTGTCTGTGCTGTGTTGATTGCGGGTTGCTAGCAACCTCTTACATCATACTTCTGGGAGTACTGTGTGCCATATATCGGGACGTTTATTTGGCAATCAAGTGACGCCCATGCGTTATTACGCTCATTCGAATGCAGATATATTGTTCAATATTCAAAGTTCTTATTGCACCTAATATTTGGCACCGGACAGCTGGTCTGTTAAACGGGTACTCTCCAGGTTATTACCCGTCGTGTAGGGCCGTCTGCATTCTACCCATTCCGTTTTTCTATTCTTCCCTGCCTTATATCTAGAATACACCTGACCAGCCGGGAGTATGGTTGTGTCATGGGCGACGAGATAGATGGAGATCATATGAATCCGTTCCGAGACCATGTGTGTATACGCCAGGTTTTTGGCATGCTCGAAGAAGTGCTAGGTCGTCATCCCCGCCATGTGGTCCCGACGCAAAGTCTTCGAGGGCTGCTTTTTCTTCGACCGCGAAAGGACGCATATCATCATCGTCATCAGCGGCGGCTCGTCTCTGGTGCTCTGCCAAGGCCTTGTTGCGGACGCCGGGGTCGACCTGCCGCGGATCCGCGCCTTGCCTGATGAGATGGAAGGCGATATGTAGGGAGGCCATATACTGCTGCTGCTGTTCGTGGCTCTTCCCGCCGAGATCGACCGAAACGAAATGGTCAATGGCGTCGGGAGGCTCTTGGTGTTGTTCCAGTGGAAGGCGCGTAAGTTATTGCGTGTCTTAGGCTGGTCTTCTCGATTCATTAACAATGCGATATTGTCCATGTAGGTCTGCATCGGGCTGTTGTTTATCTGGCTAGAGAGGTCCTTGTAGCCCGATTCCATCAAACGAGCTTCCCCAAACACGCCGCTCTCCCGGCGTTGTCGTTGTGGGCCCGGGTTGCCCCCATACTACTCCCACCCTCTCCAGGAGCCACCCGAATAGAGCCGTGAAAAGATGAGCATCTCCGACAGCTTTGCATCATCGGGGATAGTTCGGTTGGCCGAGGAGTTGCTCCAAGATCCCGATGTTATCTCGTTCGTGGGCCAATGTCGCATACAGCATGTAGGCTCTTATCGTTTCGGGATGGCTGTCACCCATGAGGAACTTGCAACCTTCCTGGGTTCTGTATTCGCTCAGATCGTCGTTGGAGCTCTCGAGTCTGACTAACGCGTTGAAATAGTACTGGAAGATCGGTAGGCCTAGATCCGGGCTTTCTTCATCAAGGTCGAGTATCGCCGTGATGTATATGTCGTATCTGGCAAGGAATCTTCCAAAGATGCGATGGCTTGTGCTAGCCTCCTTGTCTATTACCAGGATATCCAGTTCGCACATTTTACTTTTAACAGTTTTATAGAGGAAGCCTCTCTCCAACTGACCGGTTGAGAGGTTTTCAATATTGTCCTCGCGAATCAAACGACAAAGTATGTCTTCCTGCCACTGATGAAGGTCATAGCAATTACTGTATTTCTTCGCACGGTTATATATTCCCCAGATTCTCGCTAATTTATCACCGGCAGGCGCAAGTACGATATACGCGGGTATCGGAGCCGCAACACTCCGGCAGTGGCCAGGAACGGGGATGGTGAACCTCGCCAGGCACCTTGTCATGGGTTGGCCCGTGGCATTGACTGGGATGTCCAGAGATTCCAGCTAACGGCGGGAGATCTGGGCCAAGCTCGTCGACGCCTCATGGGAAAAAGGTAGCGGCAACCACCCTTTCGACGAAGGGGGGTGTTCCACCCATCACCCGCCGGTTACGGAACCAGCAATTTCGAAGCCGAAAGGCCTTGTCCACAAAGAAAGAGGAATCAAGGGAGCGGAATACGTATATCCGCCTGCGTAATTCCGGCATAGCTGACATACGCGTCTTCAGCAAGAGTAATATACATATATTCGCATATTGGGAGACACTCCACGTACATGTGCTATATATTGGCGTCCAGGAAATTGACCCGTCCCCAAACCGGGGTTTGCCACCACCGGCCTGCTCTCCGATTGTCCGGATACCGAAATGATAGGTGCCCGGACAGCCAATTGTGGTCCCGGTAGTTGCTGTCCGCCGCCCCGTAAACCACTAGGCTACCAAAGTCGGTATGTGTGGCTCGTGTTGAGCCTGTCTGTGGGTTCTTCCCCCTTAAGCGGGAGATCCTATTACTGTACATATCGATGTTCTTCTCCAGGCCAGAACTTATGTAATTACGCCCTTCTTTGGGGATTACCCAACACTGCCCCATCTGCGTTTGTATGTACTGGTGGTTGAAGAAAGGTGATTTGGACTATGCACCTACCAACCACCCACCCCTCTTTAGGGATCCAAATGACGCCCACGGAGAAAGAAGGTCCAGCATATCTGCAAGGTCCGCGTCCGGGGAGCCCATTGGAGCGTTCCCGACCAATAAACACCTATACACCCTCTGATGTGCGGCATTTCTGGCAGTGCGGAGAGAGCTGTGCCCGTGAGGTAGTGACGGCGAGTATGTACAGCCATAGACCAAAGAGGTAGGAATACAGGCGGGCGTTCCGTGCCCATTGGCCACCACCAAAGACGAGGGCAAAATACAACAATCACACCACATGTTGGAACACCACGAGCTGCAGAGCTGATTGGCGACAGAGAGGCGGGTTTTCGCGGGACGATTGGGGAATACCCCTGTCCTCCCAGTGACACTTGGTCCCGACGGCACGAAACCTCGACGTGCCCAATCGGGAAAAACAAGAGCCCATATATGCAAGCCCAGTGTCATCCCTGACACTTATGTGCTCGAGACAATGGTAAGGGTAAATGTCTTGATTGGTTAAATTTTCTAGCAACTGGGCTGTATGAGAGAACGAATCACAGCGGGTATATCATGTGGGATGATGAATGATCCTTTACAAGTACGAGGACAATATGCACAAGAGAGGAGCCCACCCCATGCAGTAGTCTAGTTTTCGACACTTCGAATGCGGCCATTGGGCCAACGAGGCATCCATCTTTCGTTAGTAAGAGCTGTAAATTCACAGGCATGCAAGCTATCCATGTGACCGGAATGGAACGGGCGAATTGGCGACAATGGCGTCGGAAGCTACAACGGCTGCATCTTCACCGGAAAGGCTGATCCAGCCAATGGCCTGGCCCCTGCTTCGTGCCAAACTCTTCCGTCCTAAATCGGGGAGGCTGGCTGACTACGATCTATCTGTCCCGAAGGAGGAGTACGAAAAAGAATTCGGTGCTACACTTGAAATGGTAGCCCTCGAGATCGCTCTCACCGTTGGCGCAACGCGTTCTCATGCTTCAACCAAAACCGCTTGCAGGCCACATGACCCCAATGCTCTGCCCACCATTCGCCGAAGCTGTCCTCAACTTCAATATCAACTCTTGCCACTCGCTCGTCTCGCCGGAGTCCACAGATTATGCAGGCCTTGCTAGATGTAGGAACACCTTTGGCCGTCTGGACTTGCATATTGTCTCTTAACTCCGGTATCTTGAGATGCTGGTCCTTTAGTGCTGAATTCGCAGTAGCGATTGCCGAACGGAGGCGGCCAACATGCTCCTTCCACACATCCAAGATATCGCCTGCTTCGCGATCTTCGCGAGCGGCTTGGGTTTTGTCGATACCCGCAAGCTTCATCCCCTTGCTACCAGCCGCCGAAATAGACATGGATTGTGCTAAGAATTTGTCTCGGTGCCAACGCTGTTTCCGACCGGCTATGATACGGGCGCCAACCGTCGCAAGTGATAGATATCCCTTAAGAAACTCCAGCGTCCTTGGATCGGACATTACACGGTTCTTGATAGAAAATGGCTGCCCGCCGACGGGTTTGTAGAGTGATGTGTTGGCCATTCCGAGAAGCTGGGGAAATATCGATAATAAAACAGACGGAGGAGGGATATTGCTAGGAGGGATCTGAAAGCCGTCGTCCTTAGCGTCATCAATTATTGGGTCGGCATCACCCCAACCCCAGTCCGCAGCGGTATCTTGCGAAACCGTGTTGACTTTCTCAGGCTTCTTCGAGGTAGGCTTTGAGACAGGTTTCGATGCGGGCTTCCTCGAGGCAGGCTTTGGGGTAGGCTTCGTGACAGGCTTACTCCTGTCGAAAGAGTCCCAATCTCCCCAACCATCATCCATCGTATTGCTGCCCGCCGAATTCATCTTATCCAGCGTTGGCCAAGCGGTGATGGGCGACGTTATGGGGTCGTCCTTGGAAGCAGCGGGGGCTGGTGTAGGCTTCTTGAGAGCGAGCCCAGGAAAGGGGTTCCGTTCCTGGAAGGATGGAGATTTGGGGGCCTGCGGGTAGTTTGAGGCAGGTTCCTGCAAACTCAGAGTGGCCAACAGTTGTGAAGCGGATTCCTTGGGCTGCACATTCCGTGTCGCCGCTGGCGCCGGCGGCGGTGTGGAAAAGCTCTCAAAGTCTCCAAAGTCGTCATCGTCCTCATTGTCGCCGCCAAAATCATCCGCATCAAACAGAACATTAGGATCTGGTTTGGGTGGATTGCGCGTGCTCTTCTTCTGACTGATTGTTTCGAGCTTCGGCTTTGGCTTCGGTTGCTGGGCCGTTGGGGCTTTTCGCGACTGGTTGTTGTTGTTGCGACCTGGGATATCGATGAGGCTGTTCGACAGTAGATCTATCGTCGGCGCCCGCACTATCCTTGTCCTTGCAACAGTGTCTGGCGACGGCGATGGTTTTGGCGCGTTGGCCGCAGGAACAGGGGGCGGCGCGTTGGAGATTGACGTTGACCTTGTATTCTCCGCCACCTCAAAGTCACCCCAGCCTTCGTCGTCGTCATCGTCATCGATATTATTGCCTGCGGTATTCGTGCCAAGTGGCACTGGTGCCGTCGTTGTGCTGGTCGCGAATGTCGCCCACGGATCCGGGGTGGACTGGAATGCCGGCCATGGTTGGTTCTGCTGCGGTGGCGGCGCCGAGGCCGTCTGCCTGTTGGTTGTGAAACTGGAGAAGTCGAACGGGTCTGAGGAGGGTTTGGCAGGTTGGGGTGTTTGCGACGCCGGCGGCGGCGTCTCGACGAATTCGGCGAAGAGGTCGGCAGACATTATTACTACTTTGCCCGGCGAACCAGCCAGTCATGCCACCTTCGAACCAAAACTCTGTCCTGTCAACTGCGCTTTTCGCTTTGGGCACAAAGGCTATTGGGACCGGGCAGGACTCGTCAAAGAAAAGTATCAACGACGACCAAGCTTGTGTCAATCACGAACGAAGGGCGAAGCTATCGTTATCGCCGCGACGATCATCCGTCCCAAACCCCCTAATCCCGGAAGGTATGTCGTGGACGTTGGGTGTGGTGGATTGAGTGGCGGCTGAAAAGGATGGGCTTAAGGGCTTGGCGTGCCATACCGTCGCCCGTGCAAGCAGGCAAGCGGAAAGCCCCCTAACCCAGCGCATGGAGGGGCTAGCACGCACTAGCTCCTTGCTAAGCCCCCCTACAATTGGCCGTACCCCCCGCAAAACTGCTTCTAGCGTCATCGAGTCCATCCATCCTGCCGGACGTAAATCCTTCAAAGGCACGTGGGACTGCAGTGGTCCCGGCTGAGTTACGCGATGAAAACTGTGGATGAAATCCCAGTCAGAAAATTCCATTGATGCTCAATGACGACGGGCTTCTCATATTCTTCTTCGGTACTTGCCTTCGCTCATTATCAAGAACTGGGCCTCAATCTATTGGGTTTTCTATCAATCGCTCATTCAGCAGAGTTCTGTTGTATATTTCACCAATAGACATTTGACACTCGCTTGCGAATTACAAGCTAGCATTCGTATTGGCTGTCACTCTCGGGCAGTGTCTGACAGCATAGCCTATCTCTGGTGGCCGTTTTGTGCTACATCTGACACCACCCACCCACCACCATGGCCCCTCCGACTGGCCCATTGAATTTGGACATTGAAGCGATATCTGGGATCTGTGGGTAAGTTATTCTACCAAGCCCAGGCTTCAATCGCTTTGGGACTGTATTTCACAGATCCAAGATGAAGTCGTCACGGCTTTACTCATGAAGCACAGCCAAGAACACACCAGCTAACACTCTTACCCCAAAGGTCTATATCCATTGCAGCATGGATTGTCGTCTTCAGCCCGCAGATTGCGGAAAACTTCAGGCGCAGCTCCGCCGAAGGTCTTTCATTGCAGTTCATCATCATATGGCTAGTTGGTGATGTCTTCAACATCCTCGGCGCCATCCTGCAAGGCGTGCTGCCCACTATGCTCATTCTTGCTATTTACTACACCATAGCTGACATGGTCTTGCTGGGCCAATGTTTCTACTACAAGGGCTTCACCTGGAAGGACGAGGTCCCTCCGCCCAAGCCAAAGACCCCTCGCGTCAGAGCAACCGGCGAGGCCGACGAAAGGACAGGTCTGCTCGACGCACGCGTGGTCAACAGCAGGGAGCGCAGAGGCAGCACCCACAGCTGGCACAGCTGGGAGCATCTCTCCCCCGCCGTGCCCATGATCCCCGGAGCCCCCACCACGCCCCCACCGCCGCCTACGAAGCTGCGCACCCTCTTCACCCATACGACGGCCATCCTCATGGTATGCGTCGCTGGTGTGGCTGGTTGGTACTTGAGCCGCCACGCCGCAGGCGAGCATGGGCCTGAGCCCTCGGACGGAGGCCCCCAGTTCAACCTCTGGGGCCAGATCTTCGGCTGGATGTGCGCGCTGTTGTACCTCGGATCGCGCCTGCCGCAGCTGCTGCTCAACTGGCGGCGCAAGTCGGTCGAAGGCATCTCGATGCTCTTCTTCCTCTTCTCGTGCCTGGGCAACCTGACCTACGTCCTCTCCATCTTCGCCTACGAGCCGACCTGCGCTCACCCTGGACACTGCCAGCCCGGTGAGGCCGGCGATATTTACGGACGCTATATTCTGGTCAATGCCTCGTGGATCGCCGGTAGTCTCGGCACACTGTTCCTCGACCTGGGAATCTTCGTTCAGTTCTTCATCTACAGCGATGTCGATTCCGACGAGGATGACGACACGTACGTCGAGGATGCCGAGTTCAGCAGCGTCGACGAAGAACGCTGGGACCAGAGACCGGTTCTGGAGCGGGCCGGATCCGGAGCAGCTTAACTAGAACAAACTTGTATTTCTATACTGGATATATACTAAGTAGCGAAAAAAGAAGGGACACAGCGATAACAGAAAAGAGGGTCACTCTGGGTACAACCCGCGAGGGTAACGAGACCAGGAGCGCGTATAGTTGGAATGTTTTGCTTTTCAGTCGGGTCGGAGTTCTGGGAAAATGGAAAATTAAAACATCAGGCGGGCGTTTGATCAAACATGATAGTTTGCACCAAGAGTTCTGCAGTTTCTATGGATACATGCTTGTTGCTTCTTCGAAGTTTCCCTCCCCTGAATCTATTTCCCATACCTGCTCGTTCGCTACTTGCCATTGTCCAGAGGCGACGTCGTGGGATCCCAAGCGCACGGGCTGTACTCCTTGGTCTCCAGCCGCGCCATGTCCTCCGCGCTGATCTCGAAGTCGTACACGTCGGCGTTCTCGCGGATGCGCGACGGCGTCACGCTCTTGGGCAGCGGCACGTGGCCCTTCTGCAGGCTCCAGCGGATCAGCACCTGCGCCCACGTCTTGTGATACTTGGCCGCCAGCTCCTGTAGGATCGCCTCGCCCGCCCGCTCCCCGCGCACGACGGGGCAGTACGCCTCGACGGCGACGCCGCGCGCGCGGCACCAGTCGACGATGTCGAGGCGCGGCAGCCAGGGGTGCACCTCCCACTGGCCCACGGAAATCATACCGCCGTTGCCGCCGCGCTCGGCGGCGAGCTCGTGCGTGTACGCTTCCAGCTCGTCCAGGTGGTGCACGCCGTAGTTGCTGATGCCGATGGAGCGCACTTTGCCGGCGTCGACGGCTTCGACCAGCGCCTTCCAGGCGCCCTTGCGCGCGGCGGGGCCGCCGTAGGGGGCGTGGATCAGCATTAGGTCGATGTAGCCCAGGCCCGTCTCCGACAGGGTGGCGTCGACTTGGGTTTTGGCGCTTTCGTAGGAGAGGTTCAGGGGGCGGACCTTGGAGGTGAAGAAGATCTGCTCCCGCGGGGTGACATTACCACCTGCGGACGATGAGGCGAACTCCCGGATCGCCTTGCCGCAGGGGGCCTCGTTTCTGTATCCCACGGCCGAGTCGACGTGCCGGTAGCCCGTGGTGAGGGCCTCGCGGACGCAGGACTCGGCTTGGTCGATGGGGCTGGTGAAGGGGGGTGTTAGCGGACTGCTTCTTTTGATCGCGGTCTGTAGAAAATTTCCCCCAGTGTGGCGGTTGGTTAGCCTTATTGAAGAAATAAGAAAAAAGTCACTTACACCTGGTAGACCTGGTGTTTTTGATCCCGGGGTTAGCGGGTGGGCTCTCGAACCATTGACCCTTATATATGAAGTTGCAACGCGGAGGGTGTGGGACTACTTACGCCGAAGCCAAGGCGGGGGATTTCGTAGCCGCTGTTCAGCTTGACGGTCGACTGGATTGTCAAGTTTGACGTCATCTTGGTGGCCGCTCTGAGAATTCTCTGCATCAGGGTTCTTTGGTCTTGGTAATATGCAGATTGATACACCCAGAAAGAACGGGAGGTGCAACGTACCTATTTTATCTGCTGGCGGGCTGTTGAGGGAATCACGTCACAGCTGCTGCGCATATCTTAAAACCGAGCGGAGGCCGAAGACTCTGGGACCCACCTAGGAGGCCCGGTACGCAAGCCGTCGGCCACCCATGGTAGCAATATTCGACGAATGCGACGGACACTATTTAGGAGAAAGCCTAACAGTCAGAAAAGCCATATTGATGGGCCATGCTCGGCGATATGCCTACAGTGCGTCCGACTCTCGCGAATATGTTTCTGGGTAGCCAAGAGATGAAACTAGGCCACTTGGTGTTTACTTCTATCAGGGAGTTACCACCACAAATACAGCCTCAGACCGGCGCTGGGCGTCAACCTTCATTTCACATAGTTGATTACATTACCGACATGCTGACCTTCTTGTGGACGTTAAAATGAGCCTACCTTGGAAAAGAAAACGAAAAAGAAAACACACAGCAGGTTCAGCCTGCACAGGCGAGCCCTCAGAATAACGAGACTATCAAAGTATCCCCAAGCGCTTCCACACGAAGCTCGTCCCGCTCAAAAGCCCGGTCACGCCAGTGTAGACGATCAAGCTGCCATACCCACTGCCATAGCCCGCGCCCGCCAGACCCTGCCAAGGCATCCCCTTGAGCAAGGACTCGCTAAGCGGACCCGAGATGACGTTGCCGACGCCGCGGCCGACGCAGAGCCAGCCAAAGACCATGATGGGATCGACATTCCCCTGGCCCTGGCCCTCGCTGCTGGCGGCGCTCTCGGTCGCCCTCTGCGCCGCCACCTCGCGCATGATGCCCGGCCACATGGACGTCCACCCCCCGCGAACAGCCCGTACGCGACGCAGAACAGGTACAGCACCCCCAGCGACGACGAGAGCCCCCAGATCAGCAGCACCGCCGTCGTGCCGCCGAGCGCCGAGAAGACGACGCACGTCGTCACGTGCAGCCGGTCGGACAGCGAGCCCATCAGGACGGACCCGACGGTGGCCGCGATGTTGACGAGGAGGACCGTCAGGGCCGCGAGGAAGCCCGAGGCCCCGAACTGCGCGCGCGCGTACGCGGGCAGGTAGATGCCCGGGAGGAAGTAGCCGGTGGCCTGGATCACATTGGCGAGCTGGTGCAGCGCGAACAGCCTGGTCTTGACGTAGGCCAAGTCGAAAGTCCGGACGCGCGAGCTGGCGCTGGGCGAGTGCGGCAGCCGCGGCTTGATGAAGAGGGCCAGCGGCGCCGCGGCCGCGAACAGGATGCCCGACCAGATGCGCATGGCGGTCGCGAAGCCGAACCGGCCCAGCAGGCTTTCCAGCAACAAAGGGAGGACGACGCCGCCGAAGCCGCCGGCGCTCCACATGATGCCGTAGGCCATGCCCTTGCGGCGCACGAACCACTCGTCGATGTACAGGACGCAGGGCGAGTAGGCGAAGCAGCCGGCGGCGCCGAAGAGGACGCCCTGGACCCCGATCAGCTGCGGGACGGTGCGGCAGAGGGAGCTCAGGGCCATGGCGAGCGAGGCGACGGAGAGGCCCGCCAGGGTGAACCAGCGGGCCCGGCGCGGGAAGAGCCGGCAGAGCGCGATGACGACGGAAGTGCCGATATACATGACGCCCTGTGTTATTATGTCAACAGGGAGCCGCTCAGAGATTGATCATCGGTGGGGGGAAGCAGGGTTGGCGAAGTTTCCGACATACCATGGTACTCGTCCCAATGGAGGCGATGTTTCCAGAGCCACTGAACGGCTCATGGGAGCTGTAATAGTCCTGGAAGACTCCAAAGGAGAAGCTGAATCCTTTGTATTTGTATATGTGTAAGCCGACTGCAGGAGCATAGATGTCGCGCGAACTTACCCCAAACGAGTGCTTCAACGGCCCAGCAAGCTGCGAGGAAGCACCACGCATCTTTACCCGTATCCACTGGAGGCAGCGAGAACTCCTGCCTAGCATTCCCAGATTGTGTCCGACCAGATTGGATCTGCTGCATGGGTATGTCCAGCGTCGATCCTCTGTTAGTGTTGGGATCCTGTGAGTTTTCGTCCATGGCGCCACGAATTGCTCGGTTTATGCAACCCAGATGTTGCTAAATAAGACAAGCAGATTTAACCTGACAATACTCTACCATATTTACATGCACTTATACATCTAGATGACAACTCGCGCCCTGCGACTCCATTCCCCACTCAAGTCGCCGATGAAAGCCGAGCTCGGAGCTGTTGGTACCGGCGTATCAAATGATACATAGAGCCGACGGCTTAGCCCTAGTACTGGCTTGAGCCTAAATGATTGCGTATGTGTAGTAGGTAGTCATATCTTGGGATTTCCAAGGCAAAACCAGCATATAGCTGATTTCAGCTATCGAGTCGACAAGTACCCTCCCAGTAACTCGGAACCGGAAGAGTCCCGAGTGGTTTTGTTACGGACAGAGTCTAGGTCCTTGGCATACGGGGCCCCGTCAAGTGGCCCCCATCTCCAGGTATTCGGGATTGGACAAGCATCAGGAGACTGAGGGGTGTCCCGTACAATGCGAAGTGCCACGTTGCGATTCGATAATTGATGAGGCCCAGCTGTTCTAGTCGCGGATCACATTCACAGGCCGGACGGCTCATCATCGGGCTACCCGGGTCATCACCGGATCTCGAGGACTTGGCGGATGCATGGCCTTGGTCCTTTACGTCTTTCGGCAGCATCTGATTGGCCAGGGGCGAGGCGGGGTGGTTTATATAGCAGCGAGCAATACGACGCAATTCAGCCAGAAGCATCGCTGATCTTTGGACACCGTGACTAATACCAAAGATGCCAGATGAGCTTCTCGCTATCAGCTTGTTGCATAAAAGCCAGCTGATGCCTCGATCTAGAGTCACTGTCTGTCCGGTGTGATATCTACTCCTCGCGGCAGCTCCAAAGTCAAAACGTACCTCATCTTTTCCCTACCTTTCGTATATCGGATGAACAACATGGACACCACCAAAGACTCCTTCATCCTCGAAGCCGGCCCAGATACTGATATCTGGAGAAAGCCCCCGACCAAGGATGTCTGGAACGGTATGCATAAACCACCACCCGCTGACTTAGGCGAAGTCAACAACTAACAGGGTCGGACACCAGCCCCCATCTCGCGCACCTCGTCAGGCCAGCTCAAGAAGTTCCAGTCCGCCCGCGTGACCTTCTGGGCCGACTGGACGGAGCGCTACGACCAGGGCGGCCTGCTGCTGGCCCTGAAGCGCGTGTCGGCGCCGCCGGCCGCGCCGGGCCAGTCGTCCGAGAAGTGGATCAAGACGGGCGTCGAGTTCTACCAGGGCGCGCCGATGCTGAGCACCGTGGCCACGGACCGGTGGGCGGACTGGAGCGTCGGGCCCCTGGGCGCGCCCGCCGTCGACCCGGCCCGGGGCGTCACGCTGGAAATAATCCGCGAGGGCGACGAGAACGGCAAGAGCGCCTGGGTCTACCGGCTCGTGCTGGACGCGGCGGGCAACGTCCAGGAGAAGGTCCCGCTGAGGGAGATCTGCTGGATCTTTGCCGACGAGAATGACAAGGACGGCGAGGAGTGGCTTTTGGACGTTAGCCCGCTGGTGGCGAGACCGGCCAAGACGTCCCCGGATCCGTTGAAGGTCAACTTCTTTGAGTTTGAGGTCAAGTGGTCATCGTAGTTTTGTAAAAGTCGGGCTTGTTTTGCTCCATGTTGTCGATCAAGATGTTTTTAGCTGTATCAGAAAAGCCAGTCGTGCCGCCTCATCTTGAGCAATGGAAACAAATGGGCAAGTTTGTTGCACTGTATGACCTAGCTCTCTGCCCGAGCTTTAAAAAATAAATAAACAAATAAAGTCCATATCCAATTGCTTCTACAGTGGAAATGAATGAGTTGATATCGAGGGTGCTCTTCGTATAAGTGTGTTGGAAAGGAATCAAATATGCTTACTTGCATGTATCCCATTAGTGAATAATATCGTACCCGCTAGCCGTCAGTGCTGCCACATGTTATTTCCCAAGCAGCAACAATCCCGCCAATGCTCATCCAACCAAACTGCCATAATTGCATAAGCAATTGTGCATCGCAACGACTTGCCTACCTACCTAAGGTAGAGATGCGTGTGTTTCGTTATTAAAGCGCCTACATTCGTTTAGTCGTTGTTGTTGCTGTCGTCTTTTCCTGCATCTTTCGAAAACCAACCCGTTCGTCGGGCAAGACTCTCCCACCCGCTACCACCCACCATGGCGACCCCCGACACCTCGACCCTGACCTCGTCGACCCAGGTCTTCACCACCTACACGCTCCCGCAAATCCGCCAGATCCACAAGAGCCTCCATGCCCAGATCGACGACAAGGCCGCCCGCCTGCGCACCCAGGTCGGCAACAGCTACCGCGAGCTGCTCGGCACCGCCGACACCATCGTGCAGATGCGGCAGGACATGACCCGCACCCAGGCCATCCTGGGCGAGATGGGCGGCCGCTGCGGCCGCACCGTCGTCGGCGGCAAGATCACGGGACTCGCGCGGTTCCAGGGCCTCGACGACGCCGAGGCCGACATGGGCCGCGTCGCGCGCGTCAAGCTGCTCGAGGCCTGCGGGCTCGCCGTCGGCAAGCTCCTGCGCGGAGGGGCAGGAGGGGAGAAACGAGGTGAGCGGCTGGTCCTCGCGGCCAAGGTGCTGGTGCTGAGCCGCCTGCTCATCTCCAGCTTCGGCGACCTGTCGGGCGAGCAACTGAACGAGGAGCTCCGCGCCGCCGTCGAGGCGGCCAAGAAGAACCTGGGCAGCCTGCGGCGACGGCTCCTGCGCGGTGTCGAGAAGGTGCTGGGCCGGGTCCGCGGCGACGGACCCAACGAACAGGCGGACCTGCTCCAGGCGCTGTGCGCGTACAGCCTCGCGTCCAGCTCGGGCTCCCGCGACGCCCTGCGCCACTTCCTCAACGTCCGCGGCGAGGCCATGGCCTTCGAGTTCGACGTCGAGGAGTACGAGAAGACGCGCGGGACCGAGAACGTCCTCCAGGGCCTGGACCTGTACACCCGGACGCTGTTGGATGTGCAGGCCATCGTGCCGGCCAAGCTGGCGGACGCGCTGGCAGCCCTGAAGAAGAAGCCGCTTCTCGCGGACGAATCGCTGCGAACGCTGGAGGGCCTGAAGCTCGACATCTACGAGAGGTGGTGTGGCGACGAGGTCCAGTACTTCACACCGTTTATTCGACACGACGATCTGGACGGTAAACAGGCCAAGGAGATGTTGACCAACTGGGCCAGGAAAGGGGGCGAGGCTTTGTTGGAAGGCATGAAGAAGATCCTGGAGCACATGAACGAGTTCAAGGCCATTGTCGATCTACGGACCAACGTGCTGCAGCACTGGATCAAGGACGGCGGCAAAGCGCGAGGCTTCGACCCTTCTATCATGCTCGACGGGCTCCGCGACACCATCAACAACCGGCTCCTGGGCGTCCTCGACGTCAAGGTCTCCAAGCTCCGCCTCGTGGGCTCCGAAGTGGGCGCCACGCTGGACGGATGGCAGGCGGGCACGTCGGACCAGTACCACAGCCTCTGGTCCGACGAGATGCTGGAGCTGGACATGAGCGCCGGGTCGACGGCGCAGGTGACGCACGAGCTGCTTTCGCGCCTGCACGGCCAGAACAACACGGTCGCCAAGGCGGTCACGGGCTACGAGACGTGGTACCGCCTCATCGACGACGTCAACGAGGTGGTCGGCCAGCTGCAGCGCCAGCGCTGGGACAACGACGTCGACGAGATCGAGGACGAGGAGACGATCGAGGCCCGCCAGCAGCGGCTGAGCCGCGACGACCCGGCCAAGATCAACGCGCGCCTGCACACGGCGCTCGAGCAGTCGTTCCGCCACCTCGACGAGGAGCTCGGCGCGCTGTGGCGGAAGCACAGGGGCGGCGCCGACAGCGGCCCCATCGCCATGTACCTGCTCCGCGTGCTGCGCGCCATCCGCAGCCGGCTGCCGAAGCTGGACAGCACCAAGTCCTTTGGCCTGGCGAGCGTCCCGTCGCTGCAGGAGAAGCTCGCCGTCGAGGTCGGGCTTGCGCCGCTCGAGGAGTTTTCTTCGGGCGCGTTGGCGAGGACCCGGGTTACCGGCCGGAGCCTCTGGGAGGGTGAGCCTGCGTTGCCCACCCTGCCGTCGCCTGGCGTTTTCAAGCTGCTGCGGGACTTGGTCAAGTCTATGGGGGATGCCGGGTTGGACCTTTGGAGCCCCTCGGCTGTGAGCTTGTTGAAGAAGACGTTTGGCAAGCAGCTTGGCGATGCTTGGCGTGCCGCGTTGGAATCGGAAAGCGTCACACCGAGTGTCAAGGATGAGAAGGTGGAGAAGGATGAAGAGAAGAGTGAGGATGCTGAACAGAGTGATGGCGACAAACCTGCCGAAAAGGAGAATGAAGAAGGATCTGACGAATCGTCTTCTGGTGCTGCGACTAAGGAAACCTCTAGCGCGGACCAACGACGAGATCTGCTTATCCAGTGGTTGTATGACATATACATCCTCAAGATCTACCTGGGCACCAGCGAAAATCCAAATGAGGAGTTGAAGAAGCTCGCGGACGAGGTGTTCCAGAAAACCGGTCTGGACTCCGGAGCCAGGGAGAGACTCAGCAAGGGGACACAAGAGTACTGGAAGAGGACGAGCCTGCTATTTGGGCTTCTCGTATAAGATATATATTATTATACCCCAAGAGTCAATTGATTGAATTTCATACATGCGCTTGCTTGCAATTTTGCTGCTGCTGCTGCTATATTATCTGTACAAGATGAACCCATGGTGAACGACGCTTTCTCAATCATCCGTCCATCCACTCATAGCTTGTGACGCTTCTCGCCGGAAGCAAGCTTGGCGAATTCCGCCTGCGGGATCCCCGTCATGAACCGGTCCAGCCCGGCAAACACCTCGGCCACGTTCTGCCGGTCCAGGATCTCCGTCTCGGGCTTCCGGATGAGCGCCTTGATGCCGGTCAGGCTGTCGCCGACGAGGTGGGCGCCGAGGCGGTCGTCGATCTCCCGGAGCGCGGCGGCGCGGAACTTGGCGTCGGCGCCCTCACCGACACCGACATCGGTAAAGATCTTGTTGACGAAGCCCGTCTGCAGCAGCTCGTCGCTGGGGATGCGCCGGCTCATGAGCAGGGCCTCGTTGGCCTTGCTCTGGCCGAGGCGGGCGACGAGGGCGCGCGAGGCGCCGCCCTCGGCCACGAGGCCCAGCGACGAGAAGGGCGTCAGCAGGAAGGTCGAGGGCACGCAGTAGACGAAGTCGGCGAAGGCCACCAGGGCCGCCGAGAGGCCCACCACGGGCCCGTTGAGGCCCACGACTAGGACCTTGGGGTGCGTGTAGAAGGCCTGCGTCGTGTTGAGGTTGTTGGCGACGAAGCTGCGCAGCCAGAGCTGGTAGGCGTCCGAGGAGTCGTCTTCGGGCTTGGCGCGCGAGATGGACACGTCGGCGCCGCTTTTGGGGGTGGGTTAGTTGGGTGGTTATGTTTGGGGATGTGGGGGGTGATATTGCAAGCTAGCAGTAGTAGATAATGATTTTGATGAAGGTACAAGACACAGAGACTGGAAGAGTAAAAACTTACGCGGAGAAGAAGCGCCCCTTGGCTGTGAGAAAGGTAATGTAGACCTCGTCGTGCGTGGCAATCTCGCGCAGGATCTGGGAGAGCTCGTAGTACTGGCTCTGGTTCATGGCGTTGAGCTTCTTCTCGTTGCAGATGGTGACAATGGCGACACGGCCGGTGTATTCGACCGTGAAGAAGCCTGAACGTTCCGTCATGATGGCGGGTGGTGAGAGCCTGCGTATAAACGAATGCAATGGAGGTCTTCTTCGTCTTCAATGACTCTCGATAATAAATGGGGGGGGGGGGTTTTTTCTGAAGACTCAGATGGATTTCTATATGATTGATGAACTGAAGGGACGCCTCCAGTAAACGAGATGTACAGCAACGGCAGGTTACACGCCTAGGATCCATCTTCAATTGTGCCTCGGTTTCTCCATAGTGGGGTGCTACTAGTATTCCCTGCACCCCGCGATTGATCTGCCGAGAACTCCAGTCCTAACCAAGCATCATCCAGCGTATGTATGATTGTATTCCATGACCCGCGGCGGGGATAATATGGTTCCGATGAAAGTATTTGATGAAGGAGCAAGTCAAAGACTCGCGTATTCCTATGTCTCGACCACCGATTCATCAGTCTCGTCTGCCACTAGATATTTGAAGAGCCACCAGTTCAGGACTATTGCTGGATACACAAGAATACCCGTTGGTATCTCGGTACGTTCTTTTAGTAAGCCTGTATAACACGCGATGCCTCTGTACGTAGTCGGACAGCTTGACGACGGAGCTTTGCCCCCATTGGAATACCCATGATATTTTTGGCAATAGCTAGATTACTGTCCACGTCTCTGATCAGCCGGTCCTTGGGTATCTAAAAGGCCGCCATTTTTTCTCAGTCGGGCTAACGAACACCGCCCGTGTCCATCTATCTCTCCCCGTGGCAGATCTACAGATGCGCAGTCCTCTTTCCGGCATTCGGCCAATAGATTAGTATTGTGCTTCCGCAGCAGCTCAACCGTGCTGCAAGAACTAACGGCATGTACTACTGCAGAATTCATGACGTCAAGAGAAGAGGAGGGAGGCCATTGGTTCTTTTCACGGCTCAGGTAACAACTAGCCATGTAAGCCATGTAGATGTGAATCAGATAAGCTCCAATCAACAATGACACCCTTGGGACTTCTTCATCGCCAAGATTCGACCCGACTGGTGGAAGGGGAAAGATACCGAGGCGCAGCAGCCTACCTACCTTGTTATTTATAGACCTTCACTGCCCGCCTCCTCTCACGTGTAGATAGCAGCCAACGAGGAGGGTGTCCGAGTCCGGAGATCCGCTAGTTTTATTGCTTTTTGCAGCTGATTTAGTGGTGTTTGCTAGAGCTTGCAGATGTCAACTGCCAACAAGCAATTGCCAACAAGGGTATTATTGATGGATGCGAGGGATCGAGGTGGGAGCTTCTGGTGGGAGGTTCATCAGGGTGAAGGATCCGGGCCCAGCGAGTCGGTAAGTGTGCAAGCCCTAGAAACCTTCTAGACAGAGATTAGCTTTCATCCTACCACGCCAGCCACGGTCCCTGAGGAACCAAACCAGCGCACTTGGCAGAACTCAATCCCGCCGTTGATCAATCTGAAGGGCAATCAATGTTTGATTATCCACTCTGGCCCCGAAGTATACAGGCAAGAGGAGAAAACAGAGACCCTCACTTGCCGCCCCAAGCGATGCTGCCACCGTTCAATGATACGGAGGGGAGCAATATTCTGGATCGGCATACCGACATGCGGTTGGTTCTTGCAGAAAGAAGGCTGAAGCCCACCACCGACGCACCATCCGGGCCTTCTGTCTCCAAATCTCACCGCATGCAGCAGCGTCGAAAAATTTCCTGTTCTAGAAAAAGGTCCGACCAACCACAGAGCCTCAACGTATCGTTGGTGCGCCATGGCTGTTCAGCAGGCTAGCACCATCAACGGCAGGAAGGGGTCCAGGCCCCGGTCAGGATGATAGACTAGAGACTAGGTAGGTATGGACTATACACTTACATGTGTGTAAGTACATGTATATGAGCCTTACGGGTGCCAGCATGCTCGTGGAAAGTGCTCGTGGGACAAGCGTCTGTCTTTTCTTAGATATCTCTCCATTATGTCTTACGCGCCTATCCAAAACTTCAGCTACGAGAGCCAACTCTCGCCCAGAAATAGCGCCCCTGAGTATCAGGAGGAGCACCACTCCGCGGATGTGGGTGACGCATCCATCATACACCACCACCATTCAGAGGAGGGGACCCGCGCCAGTGATGACCGGGATACCACAGTAAGCATCGAGCTCGAGGAAGTGGAGCGCTCATGGAACGATGCGGCCTTACTGACTGCCAAGTCGTCCCCCAAGCCCCGCGTACACAGCGGCAGCACCCTGGGCAAGGGGGATAATACCACCAATCCCTTCATCGGGGTCTCGGCCCTCAACCTGACGCCGTCCCACGAAGAGAAACAGACGCCGCGGCCGTGGAACAAGGACGGCACGTGGACGGTCGAGATCGTCACCATGTTCGTCTCGCTGGCGGCGCTGGCGGCCATCATCGGGCTCATCGCGCACTACGACCGGCGGGCCCTGCACGAGTGGCCGTACCGCATCACGCTCAACGCCGTCATCGCGGTGCTGGCCACCATGTCGGTGACGACGCTGGGCATCTCGCTGCAGAACGGCCTGTCGCAGATGAAGTGGATCCGCTTCAAGGAGTCCAAGGTGCCGCTGGCCGACATGGAGACGTTCGACGAGGCGAGCCGCGGCGTCCTGGGCGCCATCAAGCTGCTCGCCTCTCGGCGGGGAGGGTGCGTCTCCTATGTTACCTACTTGCTGTTCCTGTCGAGATCCAGAAGTCTAGCTAACACGTGTGGGTGGTGTCTTTCAGATTACTCGGCTCCGTCGGCGCTGTCATCGCCATCCTGACTCTGGCGTTTAGCCCCTTTTCGCAGCAGATCGTGACCTATGAGACGAGGGCGGTCAACCACCCCCAAAACGCCACAATCCCCCGAGCCCTGAATTTCACCGGCGCCTTGCCCGGAACGACCTCACCGAGTGAGTTTTCTTTTGTCATTGCCTCCCTGTTCAAAGAGGATCCAGCTAGTAGACCACATATGACTAACCAAAACCCCCTTCTTTCTACCAACCAGCCGGCTACGTCCCCGTCCTCCCACTCAAGTCCGCCGTCTACAACGGCCTCTTCGCCGAGAACGGCCGGCCCGCCGCCTCGCTGAAGTTCGACTGCCCGACGGGCAACTGCACCTGGCCTGCCTTCGAGACGCTGGGCGTGTGCTACGAGTGCACCTCGCTGACCTCGGTGATGACCAAGTACTGCGGCGGCAACCCGTCCAACGCGAGCGACTGCGGCTGGCAGGTGCCCCAGGGCGCCAAGCTCAACACGAGCCACCAGGTCTTCAGCATGACCCCTTACATCCCCACGGCGGCGGGCGACATGCCCTACTCGACCATCCTGCGGCTCATCTTCCTGGGCAACGAGGCCGCCGACGGCCCCGCCGGCAACAACAACCCCTGGGCCAAGCAGTGCTCCCTCTCGGCCTGCCTGCAGACCATCAACGCCACCGTCGCCGTCGGCGCCCTGACCGAGAACGTGACGCACACCGTCGTGAACCAGACCGTCGTCGACACCACCACGCAGCCCAACAACACCGACCTGGGCGTCTACGTGACCGACACGAACAAAACTTCTTTACCCTCCTACTACCTGCTCGGCCAGGACTCCATGCTCAGCCTGCGCGGCTGGTTCGCCTCCCTCTTCGCCGCCGGCGGCGCCGTCCGCACGGCCAACAACTCGACCCTGACCATCAACGACCGGACCGTGGCCGTGAACCTGACGGTCGGCATCTCCAGCGGCAGCACCTTCTTCGACTCGGACATCGTGACGGCCTTCTACTGGAATTACTACGAGTACGCCGCGCCCAGCCAAGACGGCCTGGCCATGCTCATGGCCGACGTGGCGACCTCGGTCACGACGGCGTTCCGGTCGCTCTGGGGCGCCGAGCCCGTGGCCGGCCCCGCCGTCTCGACCGAGTCCTACATCCACGTGCGCTGGGGCTTCCTGGTGCTGCCCGTGCTCGTCGTGCTGGGCGCCGACCTGTTCCTCGTCGGCGCCATCTACCGCACCCACACGACGCGCACCCGGCCCCTCAAGAGCAGCGCCCTCGCCATGCTCTTCCACGGGCTCGAGGACGACACCCGCGCCCGCTTCGGCAGCACCGACAGCCTCCAGGAGAAGAAGCGGCAGGCTAAGACGGTTCGGGTGCAGCTCGATGAGAGCAACGATCGGGGGAGTCTACTCAGGGGTTGATAAGGGTAGAGTATATTCACGTCGTAAAGGGGCGCTGGAAGGGGAGGGAGCTCCTCTATTCTTTTTTAATTCGGCATTTAATATGTAAAACTGAATTTTGTATTGGCACAACCCTTAGGGGTTGGAATCTCGTTCCTGTACCTAGTTCTAGTATAATATTTTTCTTCTTCCAACCTCTCAGCGGGCACCTTGTACACCAGCCGATAGTGATAACAATCATTTCTTCGGTTCCTTACTGCCGTCATTGTCATCATCGTCATCCACTTTGATCGGTAAACCGTCATGACCCCCCGCCTGTACCCCCTTAGCGCTCTCGACCGCCTCCGGGCCGCCGCCTACTTCTTCGACCCTGTACAGCCAGTCAGCGTCCGGCTCCGGCTGTCCGATCCACATCGTGTGGACCTCCCGGATCAGGCAGTCGGGGTGCGTACACGCAAACCAGAACTCCTCCTTGAACGGCGCCAGCGCCGCGTGGTCCGGGTACTTGCGTCGCAGTCTCTGCAGCCACAGCATCTGGTCGAACCCTGGTGGGGGCGAAGAAGCGAGTGAGTGAGTGATTTAGTACAACAGGAAAGGAAAGGAAAAAGAGCTCGCTGGTTGGTTGATTGTTAATGATAGATATCTTGGGCTTACCAAAGGTCTCGGGCTGTGGGTGGGGGACCATCACGTCGAGGTCCTGCACGTTGACTGTAATGGTCTTGACCGCACACAGAGGGTCGTCCCGCTCGTCCATGGCGCGGATCCAGATCTTCCAGCTCGAGCCTGGGCGGGAGATGGCCAAGTCGGTCCAGACGGCGTAGCCGAACCCGTTGCCCTCCTCGTCGGCGTCGTAGTAGCGCTCGGACGGCGTGTCGTACCCATCCGGGATTGGGGTGGAGCGGACACCGACCTGCAACTGCTGAGGGTGCACCACGGGCCGGTTCTCGTTGTCGGTATTGGTCTGGAACAGCTCGGCCGTCTCGCCGGTTCGGGTGTCCACGGCATCCACGAGGTAGTAGGAAGCGTCGAGGGGGCCGAGAACGACGAGCGGCCGGTTGAACCACTCGCCGCAGATAATGTGCGTTGGGGGCTGGACCACGACGCGCATCTGGCGCACTGGCTCCGGAGTGTGAGCCCTGCTGCCTGTGCCGTTGGACAATCCGTTGGTGGCCATCTTGTCCTTGTTATCAGTGGCGGCAGGTGAAATAAGAGGTTCGTGACTGTCAGGTGCTGCAGTAACAGGAACGTCGTTCGGCGAAGATGAGGAAGCTGGATCGGTATCGACTGACGGAGAGTCAGCCGACGGGGCAGGTTCCAATCCATGTTCCATCTTCTGTCATCCATCCATGATCCCAGCATGCAAATGGAAGCAGCATAGGAGCTGAGGGGACAGAGATAGAGAGAGCACCTGCCACTTCCCATCGTGCGAATGGAATAACCTCGAGTCCATTGTGTCCGCCAGATTTTTTCCCTTCTTTGTTACCTGAAATGTGCAAGGCGTTGCTTCCTGGGTGCACAGATTGCAGCCAGGAATGGTCGGCTTTGTTTTATCGTGACTAGCTGGGCCAGCATACAGCATGGCTCTTACTTCAAAAGGGTCGACAGGTCTGCTTCCGGTCAGCAAGTCGCTCATGCCCAAAGCTGGCATCAACAACTAAACAGGCACATCCCGCATCATGTCTCCATAGCAGTCGCGTCTGGTGAAAGATCAAGATAAAAGACAGAAGGGGCCTGGAGCCCGGAGCCTTCGAGTGAACAAAACAAGGTAGAATAAGCTTCGTAATTTAGGCATAATTGTAGTTGCAATTCCCTATTGACCAGGGCGCTCGCTTGGTGTCGCGAATACCATCCGTCTTAATCCTACAAACCTTGGTTCTCTCATTGTTGCTGGGCTTACCACACTAGCTGGTATCTCGTTCCGATGCTGTCAAATGGAACCGCATTGCCACAATCACAGACCTCAGTTCTCCAGCTACCTGACCTCCCAAGTTCCAAAGTTGCTTTGCTCTCTTGCCATCGTAGTAAAATACATCCACTCGGGGAGTGGTCCCGATATGTTTAAGAAACCCTCATGTGATCGCTCTGAATCTCGTTTGTTGATACCTACCTACGCCTCCATCACAGCTTCACGCCTCTGGAAGTAACCTCGCCACGTCCGCCAATGTTCAGTGCTACCCGGCATTCGGGACAGTACCATTTCGTCGTGCGGGCCGGGATGGCGCTAAGTCCGACGCATTCAAGATGGAACCACTCTTGCTTGCAGTTCTGTGTACGGGGGCCTGTCAGTTTGTGACTCTTCTCATGCATGACTTTGCGACGCTTGTTGCTGCGAGTGCTGTGACTGTGACTTGCTGGGGCTGCAGTCGGGTTTGGAGATGTAGAATAAGAAGGATCACTCGAAGTGCTTTCGGTGCGGCTCACATCTACGTTATCGCACTGTATCATAGTGCCAAAGCTGACCCTGTTGCACAGGCAATACCTCGGCTCCTCGGGGTCGATGACATTACCATCTTCGTCCAACTCCACTTCGGCTTCCGCTTCGACTTGTTTATTCGAGGTTGTCTTGTTCGGTCCGCGAGGGCGCTTTTTCGGCGGCACCTTTCTGCTGCCAACAGCGCTCTTACCCCCTGAAGCCGAGGTAACAACGCCTGGTGCTGGTCGTTTCGTCCGCTTGCTTGGCTGCCGAGGTTCCGGGGGCACCGGCGTGTTGCGAGCCGTGCTTGCGCGTCGAGGTCGTTCTACTGTAAGAGTAACAGGCGGCTCTTGACTGCCCGCTTTTCCACGGGAGACCGGCCGGCGGCTGGACGCTGACTGCGGCTCAGGGACAGGCGTGGTGACTGGGGTGTTGCCACGAGATGACGGCTGCTTCGGTGTCGATGTAGTTGCGATGGGCTGCAGGCTCTTGTGGTCCTTTCTCGTCTCCCGCTTGCCCAGATCCCGAGCCGGCGGTAGGATAGGTGTAGTTGATGTTTTAGCGGGCGGCAGAATAGGCGTCTCTGCCGGCGGTTTCGTAGGCACTGTAGTGGTAGTGCTGGCAGGGGTGTTGCTGTTTGATGGGGTAGGGACATTCGTCGGGGCAGGGACAGGTGTAGCTGAGCGCATAGGCATAGACACAGGGGCCGGGCTGGTTCCCATGGTAGGCGAGATGGCGGGTTTGGCAACCGAGGCGGTCGGTGATGGCTGTACTGATGGCTGTACCGGGAGAGGCACAGGCGTTGTAGATACGACCGGGGTAGACTGCACGACCTGCGGTGGCGGCACGGGGGTTTCAACTGGAGGTGGTAGTGAAGTAGGCCTGGGAATCTGAGGCGGCGGGACTGGCGTTTCGGTCTTGGTGCGCTTCACCTGCGGCTTGATAGACTGCTGGACACCAGTGCCATTCTCAATGGCCTCGGCTTTGACCTTGGTAGGAAGTTCAGATTCGGAATCTCGCTTCCGTTTCTTTTCCCGCGGCTTCTTGGGTGCTTTGCCTTGTGATTGAGAGGATGACTGCGATGGACCGGCTTCGGAGCCTCTCTCTTGCATGCTTCCAGCAACAGAGGGGCTGGCCTCGTTGTTGAGGAGCTGGCGTGCGGCTTCAACCATCTTCCGGGTAGACTCTTCTGCGTCGTCGCCAGCTAACTTGGACATTGCCTCCCTCTTAAGCTTCTTTGCCTCGTTAAGCTTCATACCACGGTTGCTTAGTTGAACTTCCTCCGCGCCCAGAGCCTCTGCACTGATGGCACCTTCAGGGGGGTGCTGAACACCCGAGTCCGAATCTACAACAGGCGCGGGAAGGGAAGGCTCGAATGGCTTGCCCTCATCCTTGGCCTTCCTCTCAGCCGCTCTGTATGCCTCGATGCCACGACCCAGGTTCTTCAACTCCCGTGCTATCATGGTGTCGCTCGGGCTCCAGACGGCATTCTTCTTCATGCGCTTCCTGAGCCTGGCAAGCTCGTACGCAGTAAGCTGAAGCCATGGGGCATCGTGGGACCCTGGCACTGCGTTCTCTGGTGGGGGTTGCAGCTTTGCCAGTGCCGTGCTCGTAGAGAGCATTGGCATGCCTGATGCGCCATGTTGTCGGGGTTGACGCGGTGCTTTGGGGACTTTATCCTTGGGCACCTTGGGAGTCTTGACCAGCTTGATGCGAGGTGCGGGGCTTGCTCTGGCTGGCGACACCGAAATCTCGTCCTCATCAGAGCTTTCGTCACTAAACGACGAATAGTCGTTGAAGTCGACATCATACGGAGCCAGAACTTCGCCGGGGACCGTTATCCTAGGAGGTCCGCGCACCCTCTGGCCGTCTTTGTCTAAGCGGAGAGTGACCTTGGGCGTCCGGCTCATCTGAGGGGATCTTGTCTGCACAGGGCTTCTCTGTTCGTCCGTAGGATAGTTCTCTCGCATTGTCTGGAGCTTGGCGAGAATGGTTTTCGCACGGTTGACGTGTCGGTTAACATAGTCAGACATGCGACAAGCCTCCGCATAGGACGATGTGCGTGAGCTGACAGCGCGGTTCAGGTTCTCGGATATGTCAGCGCGAAGCTGAGCAGGCAGGGGCCGCTGGTCTGCAGGGAGCGTGGGGAGCTTGCTCCAGGTCGAGGTGAGCTTATTGACATTAACCGAGCTGTCGGCGTAGGTCTGATCGAGTTTTCCGATCAGCGTCAAAGAGCGACGGATGTCGGAAGGCAGGTGGTCGACAAAATCGATGTAGTCGGACACCGTGGCTTGCGCATCAGGATCGGCGCGCATGTTGAACGAGTCGAGTGCGTTGCTTGTGGCGCGGGTCTCGATGGGCTGGGCTGGCATTGCCGCCTCTGTCTTGTTTGTTGGCGACATCGGTTCTTCTTCGACAATGTCCATGTCGTCGCTATTGCGCTCGGCAGCAGCGGCAGGCACTGGGTCGGCCATGGAAGGACTGCTTGCTTCGACCACAGACGCCATGTTGCGGTGCAGCAGAAAAGTCAAGTTCTTGCGACAACTTTTATCAATTGTGAAATACCATCATTAAGAGAAAGGGCATGCGATCGAATGCGCGCGAAAAGAATGAAGTGAGCGCTTGGTGATGGCTCACAGGATGTGCGACAGCATGTAAACGATTGAAGTCAGCGTCGCAGTTGGTCAACTTAGGGAAGCTGTAACGCGAAGAAGCCCCCCGTCATTCAATCGCGTAAGTCGTGCCTGCAGCTAATAATCCTAGCTCAGCACCCATCGGTCGGCAAAATTTCGGGTCTTTGTAGGCGTGGGGCCCAAGCTTCCTGGGGGTGGGGGCCTAGGCAAGGTTCCAGCTTCTGCTTGAATGATCAAACCTGTGACACAAAGGTGAGTGAGGCATCAGCAACAATTGAACCACTGCGGCGAATCGTCAATCTTGCTGGCGCGAGATGGCTTGTGCTTTGCTAGAAGGTGCATATCTTGTTAATAGTGGGGCTGGATGATCTGAATTCTGTTAAAAGCGTCGGCAATTCTTCTAGAAACCTTCCATCTCATGTGCATTCGGAGATTCATTGGACAACCAAAAGAGGCATTCTGTTCACCATGGTTAATATGAACGGTAATGGCACCTTATTCTGTTAGTATAAAGGTAGCGGTAGGTGACTCGGTTATAACTTATATTGTCGCCTGTCATATGCTCTGGCTCCCATCAGAAAAACACTCTCTTCAAGAGGATCGTAAGATCTGCAAGATCCGATAGTGCGAAACGAGTGATAAAAAAAGAAGAAGAGGCTCGGAAAGTGGCTGATTGGAAGTTGGTCCGTAGCCCAGGCACTGTCTGCTAAATTGGACCTGCAATGCTTGGAATGATGTTAAATCTGATATTACCCCAGATTATGATCATGTAGCTATCCTCCCGCCGAGGTCCACCAGCTGCTACTATATTAAGACGTAGCTTGGGGGTGGAGCTCCTATATGCAATTGATGAGCTCACACCGTAGGGCTGAAAGGTGGGCTGGCCAGATGGGAACATGGAATGTAGAATATGTTGCAGGGAGTCTGGGTCACTTGTTCAATAGGCATTTCACATTTCTCTCCTAATCGCTCAACTGCTCGATCCATATTAAATATTCGGTTTTTGTCTTCCTCTTCTGAACCGGTGTCAGGTAAACCATAGACAGCCAACCAAATAGGCTCCCATACCGTAGGCACCCTATCATCAAGACCATCCTGGCATTCATCGAGCTACTCAGAGCCCTTCCAAGGAATTGCATATCGTATTTCCAATCATCCAGAATGTGGAAACCCAGTCAACCCATGGGCGAGAATCATACGAGTCAAACTTACCAATCTTGCCCATCCTTCTGTTAACTCCTTGACCAACGGTCACCAGGGAAGAACACACGATGTCCGAAAGCATCTCTACTCGCTTCCGACAGCACCCAGAGCCACACCAGTGACAGCAGAAGCGACAACCCAGACCGACGACCAAGCGAGCGCGCCAGGCACCTCAGCGCCTTCAACGGTGAGTGCAGTCTGGAGGGTAGTGTTGATGCCAGTCATCGCCATGAGCAAAGCAGTCCTCTTCATCACCATCTTGGTTCGGTTGCTCCATCCCCAGAAGTTGTATCGCACCGTCTCCTTCAATGATGCCTCCACGGGATCGAAGTTTCCACTCTCGGGTACCTTGGGCTCCTCCTCAGCCTCGGCGGGTGCGAAGATGAACGAGGTGGCGGCGAATCCGAGCGGCAGAGTGACGGGCAGCAGGTGGAGGTAATAGACCTCGTGCGCGGCAGTGATAGAAGGCAGGTTGTTCAAGTACACGACCATGAATCGGGGCAGGTAGGTCGCATACGCCGAAAACAAGCTGATGGTGAAAATGGCACCAGATAGCAGGCTAGTCAGCACCGCGATGGGCTTGTCGGTAAGAAGCTCAGCGTTGTGCACTTTCGAGGGGTCGGCATGCACAGGCGACAGCGCGCGGAGAAGACGGAATGGGAGATACGTCGAAAGCGTTTCGACGCCGAGTGCAATGAGCAGCGCCTGGGCCGGTGTGTTGTAGAACGCCGACAGCAGGTAGAGCTAGAGAAGCTTGGGTCAGCGAGAAATACCATCAGGGGCTTGCGATTTCGGATTCTTACCGGAGGACCATGGGACAGCAAAGTCAACGATACCAGGTCGTTGCTATCGTACTCGCCATACCAGCCTAAAGCGAGTTCGAAACTGAGCCGCGCGGTGGTTAGCAATGCTGAGCTCCTAACACGAGATGTATGCCGAACGCGCGCGCTCGGCGCGCGATTGGCGTAGACTTACATTCTCCAGCCGGTAAGAAGCGCGACCTCGCTCCAGGAGTCTAGAACACGCGCATGCTGGGCCAATACGCCCTTGGTCCAAGGGTAGACGAGCGAATAGCCCACGGACGAGAAGGCGAGACTCAGGATGACCACCAGGGGAAACTGGAGAGCCTTGGGCAGCTTGGACTCGCGGCGCGTCGTCATCTCGGCCATCGGAGCCTGGACGGGGCTGTCAATTTTGGCGATGGTGTCAACAGTGGGCGAAGCCGGTGCCGATGATGAGGTTTCTGGCTCTGAAGCTGAAGGGTACTCCGCAGCGGCGGCGGCCATCTTGTTCTGTGCTTGTCGTCGCGTGCGCATGGTGGTGGGCTGGGGCTTGGATTCCTTGCTAAGGTACGGGCGGGATGCTGTTTTCCGATGGGGGGAAGTAGGAAAAGATGGGCGCTGTGATCAATCAAGCGAGATTGGCTGACTGGTTGGAGAAGTGAAGAAGACAAGGAAGGGTTAATTCTGGTGATCGTCAGATTTGCAAGCTCAGCATCGAGATGGAGATGCGGAAATTGTGGGGAGAAGAAGAGCAGTTCGCCAGTGTCGTTGGATGACGTCGAGCCAGAGATAGCTTAGCTTGGCTATTTTTTTTCTCTTCCTCCTCCCGCTTCCAGTGACAAGAGTCCCTCGTTCGTCAGTCGCCCGGTCGGTCGCTACGCCAACTAACCTAGCGGTTCTGATTGACCCAACCACTGCTAAAAATTGATTGCAAGGAAAAGGAAAGTCTTCAACCTCAGGCCCGCTGCCTCTCGATCTGCGATCGCCAACACTTACTACCAACACTAGAAGGTCGTCTATTGATGTGCACTCAGCCCTTCCATCCAGGGTGCCAGCTGCTTCCTTCATATATATTTCCATGGCCCCCCATCAATACCAACCCTTTGATTCTTTGATGTTGTTTGTTGCAAGGTCCAGCAAATTTTCTCCCTTTACCTGGTGTCCAAGACTATACCAAACCAACAACAAATACATCCATCCACCAATGCCTGGCACCTCTTTTTGGCGCCCTTCATCCAACCTTGTCTGTTTCTGCCTGCTGACTGACATCTGACAGTGCTGGATGCTCCAATCCAAGCCTGCTTTGAGTCCAGGAAAGTTCGGCTGCAGCCTTGAGTGGCGTAGATGAGCAAGTATGATGGCTCATCCAAACAACCCTATATCAACAGCCTCCAAGAGGTGCTGTACATACATACATAACCAGTGCCCTCAAGGTCCATTCGCATCTATGCCATGTCCCAACCTCTCTCCTACAATAAAGCTGGTGAACTGCGAACGACGATTTGCATAAAGTCCCCTATCCTCTTCCCAGTGGAACAAAGCATTAGAACATGGCATCCCGCCGTTGACTTCCATCGCAGGGCTTCTGGGCCTCACGTTTGTAGATACCGCAAGTATCCCATCCCTTTCTCCAACTATACACTGCCTGCATCTCTTTTTTCTGTTTTGCGACACCCGTTTCGCAACCTCAGCCCCTAGAAATCACTTCCGTTGCATTTCACGTGGTGCATGGAAGTCGGATGCTTTCATTTGACTTTATTGTTTGATACAGAGAACATTCGAGTTTGTCTTGGTCCTGGTATTAGACATTCTACTCTCTGCCTCGAGAGATCCTCCAAGGATCTGTTTAGGTCGAATATGTTATTCGGTGTTCACTCGACGCACCTCCCGATCCTCACTTTAACCTCGTGGAGTGTACCGCGAAGGGCCCTCCTCTCTTCGGTGCTGAGGTTCGGTGGCGGAGCGAACCACCACTTTTACAACATGTGGTGAATATACGTTTATGTGGTACACAAAGGAAACAACAAAAGCCATAATGGTGTCATGTCATCCCCACAGGAGTCAGCGTACTGCGCCGGTTTCTCCAGGGTGCTGCATGTGCAGGCTTTCCTTCTCTTATTCCTCCATGCGCCCGAAGACTCCCTCGTCGTCTTCCTCGCTGTTGCGAGCCCTGGAGCGACGGTCGTCTTCGTCATCCATGCTGCCGCCATCGCTGTCTTCCATCTTCACATCTTCGTCATGACGAGTGAAGCGGGATTCGCCACGCGTGAAGCTCTCGGGCATCTGCCGGGCCGAATAGCTGTTGGCGAATGGGGAAAAGCTGTCCAGGAAACTTGAGCTCGTGGTCGCCCGGTCGAGGTATTGGGCCGGCAACGGTGGCACGGGGGGAGCATCGCTGGGCAACCTGCTGTCCCGACCTCCATTGCTGTTGAAGCTGCAACTCAGCAGCTCCACGGCGGCAGCAAGGTCGCGGTCCTCTTGACCAGTGTTGTTCATACCCGAAGACGGAGGGCGACGGTCCGTGCTGCCCTGGCGGTTGTGTCCGAACCCGGATCCACTTGGGATACTTCCAGAGAGGAATCCATTCGAGGTGGTCGACTGGTAGGACCGCGCATACCCGCTGCCGCTGCTGTACCTCTTGGACAAGCTTCGGAACGGGTCGGCTTGGGGCGGGGGTGTGGTGTCGGCTGAGCTATGGCCGTCGTGTTGCTCGGAATAGCCAGAGGCGGTAGGGGATGCAGACCCGGCCTCGCTGCCAAAGTCCCTAGCCGAGTCGGGTGGGGTGGTCGCGTCCATGTCGTTGCCCATGACGGTGTTCATCTGCACGAGCACCGAGGCGGCCTCGAGAAGCTGGACTTGTTGGTGTTTGGAAATGAGAAGCTTCGATGTGTATGACCACTCGGGAGTGTGCTCCCACCTAGCCAGGGAAATTGTCAACACATTTGTCCATCAATCATAGTCCGGGACTCAGGGGAGGAGGGCATATCCGGTAGCGGGTCCTTGACCTCAACTTTCTGACACGACTCTAGCCGGCAACCGTAACAGGGGACTGCGGGGAGGAGAATACGGGCAAGAAAATGGGCACGAACAAATGCTTGGTCAGGCAACTGCTATGCTTGTATCCTTTGCCGCACTTTTCGCAGCGGAGGTCAGGGCGGCTGCTCTTCTTGCCATCTTTGGACAGTGGCTGGCCGTCACTAGCACGCCGAACCTTGCCCGCCTGCGATCCGTTTTCTCCGAGGTCCTCGCCCGACATATCGTTGGAGTCATCGTCGATGGCACTCTCTTGACCCTCGGGCTTTCCAGACATCATGAATTTGTGGGTGGGGAGGCTGCCGGGCGGAGACGGAAGGCTGCTGGGCATGGTCGACCGGACGAGGGCGGGCTTCGAGACGGTACCGCGGCGGGAGGAGTTGGAGTTAATGGGAAGAGCAGTCATCATGTCACCGGCCTCGCTGAGAGCGGCTGCTACTGCCGCCACGTTGGCTCCTGAGCTGGTCATGCTCTTGCGGCGTGTCACACGATGGGCAGCGTTGAAGGCACCGGAGAGGGCCGAGTGGGCGTGGGTGTGGGAGCCGTTGCGTGAGTGGGAGGGTAATCGGGTGTTGGCTAGAGGGTTCGTAGAGCCCGACGTCAGCGACTGACGGTGTTGGTTCAATGGCCTCGTTACTGTTGCTGTCGACATATCCTGTTGTGGCACACAAAGGTGATCAGCATCGGGTCACCTGTTCCGGGCAGGCCAGCTCCCCTTTGGATAAGTGGGATTGTGTATATATACCTTAGAGGAGGCCATTGCCGCGTAATAGGAGTAGTTATCACTTCAGATCGACAAGAGAAGTAGCATAGATACAGGACTTATGCGGTCGTTGTAGAGTGCGAGTGAGCAAAAGCAAAGAAGTAAGGTGAGCAAGCAAGAAGATCAACTTGTGGTGGTGAGATTCAAGGGCGAGGGTTGGGTGGATGCATTGGTTGGAGAGGGTGGTAGCAGCAAGTGGTCTGGTGCGAGTGCGGTTTGGATGATTGGACGTAGGTAAGTAAGGTATTGTTGTGTGTGTGTGTGGGTGGGAATGAAGGCAAGCCAGTAAGTCGAAGCCAAGAAGAAGTGGTGGAATAAAGCCAGGCCTAATTTGTCCTTTGCTGGATAGAAATAATTGTCGTAGTAATAATTTAATTATTTTTTTTTGTCGGAGAGGGAGAGAGGGAGACAAAGGTCAGGCTCGAGTGGTAAGTTAGTGGTGGTGGTAGTGGTGGTGGTGGTTGAAGGGCATGGACAAGTTCCAGGACCGGACTACGCCTTGGTAATAATGGTATGCCTTGGAAGCGTGGAATGGGAATGAGGGAGAGGGAGGTACTGAATGTGTACAAAGCGGCAGCTGCCATGCGCCGGGCTTTGGGCGCGCTTCTCAGAGTAGCGATAGTGCCCGTCTGTCCCTCCAACACACACACACGTATCGATGGGTGGTTGATTGATGTACATCCCTCCCGGTACATACGTACCTAACGTACATAATCAACCCATCGCTACCTGGATTACTTATTGTTATTACCCCAAAGCCCAATGCTGGCCCAGGCAGAGGGGAGAAGGGGGGAGGGGGGTGGGCAGGACGAGAGAGGGGGGGAAATCCACCCGACAGACGGACGTATCAGTCCATCACTGATCGGTACGCAACAAGCGCCGCCGTTGTCTGCAGTAATCAACTGTGAGCGAAAGAGAGCCCGTGTCTAGCCTGAGCTAACTACTACCTACCTGGACTAGGCAGGTAGGCTGCAAGTACCTTCCCCCCAGCACACATCTACCTACCTACACTGAAGTAGGCATGGCATGATTACTGTGTCTGTAGTAGGTCGGGGAAGAGGGGGGACTCAGAGGGAGGTAGGTTACTGAACACCTGAGCATGCGCAGCCCAGCAGACGCAGCAGCAGCAGCACAGTGTATGGAGCTAACTTCACCACTTCTATTTCCGTTTCTGAAGGGGGAAGGGAGAAGGGGGTGTGCGGTAAATGATTTGGTTGCGTGTCCTTAGCTATCCCATCCATACCTAGCCCAAACTTTCGGTCCGGGTTCAGTTGTTCAGTTCAGGTCCTCTGGCTGCCCCACCCTTTTCCACAGCCCTCTTTCAGACTCCACCGGACACTTGGAAGCTCGCTGGGCAGGTACTTTAATCTTGTCAGGATTATCTCAGCGCGAGCCCATACCGTAACTGTGCCTTGGAATTTGGAACTCATGTAAGATAGCTCTACGGTACGTGCTCAAAAAGGAGAAGGAGCGACAAAAGGGGAGTGAGTGCGGGAATGGTTCTGGAAGGAAATCGGGCCAGGTTGTATCTCGTGTCTTGGCTTGTGTGCATGTGCGTACTATATTTATATACTCGTATATATGCCTACATAAACGCATATGTAGTATAGTGCTGTGCTTACCTATGTCAAGCTGTTGGCATTGTGCGATAGGTAGGTAGGTACTACTATGCATCATTGCAGCGCGCGCTGGGACTCTTGGACCGGCGAAACCCCTCCAAGATTGAAACGGTTCGTTCACTGGACTCCAGGTAGCGGCACTGCTACCTCAGCATAGAATTACCGCTCGAGACGCCGAATGTTTTGCACCGGATAGGCAAGGAATGGCTCCCGGAAACAAAACATCGAGATAAGATAGGGTTTAACACGATATTTCAAATTTTATTTTTCCCAGGCTCATCCGTTTCGAATGATTTCAAGTTCCAAGGAGGTAAATAAATGTGGGCTCGAATGAGATCGTGATTCGATTCGACTTTCTCAGTGCTATGCATGGATAAGGTACAGCAGTGATCGAGACCATTCGATTCGATTGGCAGCCATGCTGTGCCTGGCTCACAATTACCAATTACATACTCGTAGACCTACCCACTGGATTCGGAACATTATTCCCAAGTGTTACACGTATGGCCGGCGTTATGATTGGAGGGTGCCCGGCGCTGTACAACAAGGGCAGGGCATTATCAAAGTCTCGCCCTTTTGACCTAATTAGTTGTTATTAATGCTCGCACACTCTGTCTGGGTTGGAGACAAGACCTCGAACTTGACCAGGAATGAACACTAAGCAATGCGTCGGCTGGCCGGGAAAGGACAAGCTTCCTTCGTCCACTTGACTACCTACCTACATACTTACGCATACACGTCGGCGATTCATATTACCGAGGCTGGCTTTCGTACGAGGCGGGACACGGGGAGAAGCTACATGCTAGACTGGTGAGTATATCTCTCCCTGTGCAGCAACTAGCTAGTCCTCCTGATGCATCATGTAAGTATTCCACTCCATGTCGTGATAGGCGAGAGAAAGTGCTCTTCCGCTTTTCGGGATGCCAGCTCACCTTTCTGCTCGCGGGCTTATGGATTCTGATTCACCTGTCTGTATCTCCCTTGAATCCTTGCTTTTAGCACTTTCTACATCAGCTCAGTGTCTCGCCTAATCGCGGTTAGCCCAGGTACGTGAGCAACCACGTAATGTCGGGCGCCATAAGCCAGAGACAATCCGTAGCGATGGCGATGCGATGCGAGCAATTGCTTAGCGATGCCACGCCTTCGCCTGGTGGCTATGATTGGTGGGCGCTTGAAATAGATAGAAGGTAGGGGGTCGGCTTAGGGGGCGGGCGGGGGTGAAGCGAATAAAGTAACTGGCCATGGAAGGATGGCCCCGCCCTCGAGAGATTCCGGGCACTGTTATTTGATAAGGGCAAGCAAGCAAGCTCAAGCTGCCCGGAACATCAGCCCTTTGTTTTAGCCATCTTCCCTGATCGGATATGTAGATAGCGCTTCCATTATATATTGGCTCTGCTCTTTCCATGTTTGATCTGCAGCGATAGTGTAAAGACGATTCCCTACTACTCCGGGGAACAACGCCTTATGATATGTAGATATGATATGGCCGTGGTGACGAGAGCTCCAAAAAGTTGTCCGCACGAGATTCCTCCTGTAACCGGCCCAAGTCAGAAACTCCGATCAAAAGTATCGATCGTGCTGCCATTCCAAGATTACACACGGCTACCAGTACAGTACATACAGGATTGGACTCAGAAACCGACCATGGAAACCCTGTCCATGCCACGGGTGACGCTGATCCTTACCATGCCAGTCAGCGACCTGGGACAACAACAACAAAAAAAAAGTTTCCAAGAATCAACTGCGCAAGATTCAACAACGCAAAATCAAAACGCTTGCGACTGGGACTTTCCTTCCATCGTCAACCAATTCCTACATACGCAACTTGTCGAGTTTCGCAACGCGCATATATATCTAGCCCCGTATCACAGCCTCCTCTCCGTGCTCGCAGATAGGTGGTTGCGCGCAATCTAGGACGGTACATCCGATTCGGGTCAAAAGATCACGACTAGGATAATGCGCACTAGGACTAGGATACTTGAATCTCAAGGAGGGGTAGTGCGGCTTTCAGATGCAACTTGAGGACTTGGGTGCAACGATATCTCTCCACATTTCGGAGGTCGAGTCGTTACGAGCTGTGGAGCGTCCCTCAGCAATCAGCTGGCAATTCCGGGGCCGAGCGAGCCATGGGACCTGAATGATCGCCGCTATCGTGACTGAGCTTCTTCCGAGCCCTGGTAATTTGGAAACATGGAACGGGACGAACGACTAATGAGCCCTCCCACGAGGGAGGGGCTTTTCATGTCATGGCTCAGGAAGATGTTTTGACGAGGTCAGAATAATGAATAAAGCTGACGCAGAACTGCCAGACCGGCGTCGATCGTCGCGAATATGCCTCGACAGCCAGCTCTCAACTCTGCAGGTGCAACAACGCGACCAGGGGGTGGGAAGTGATCAGCAAGCGGATTTGACTCTTTGGGACGCAGGTACTATTTAAACGTGGCCTCCCTCTCTCAAAGTGTCCGAACCTTTTTATCATGCATGGGGAACTAGACCCATGATCCATCCATACATACAGCCATCCCCTCCGATGCTATCAACACGGACAGACACTCTTTCCACTCATTGGCTGCTGGCCATCCCGGAAGCCATCAAACTGCTGCTGGTAATGCTCCAGTTTCCATATGTGCGAGCCATTGCTTCTGTCAGGAACCGCATACGAGCCCGTCTTCTTGAGACAAAAAGCAGCATACTCACGGTGCTCAAAAGTTCTTGGCTACGTCGGCACAATTCGCATCTGACGTTTGAGGAAAAGAAAGGAAGCAGAAAGAACGAAAAATGCCCAGAAACCAGGGCTGGTGAATCCAAAAGCAAAACTTCTTTCCTACTGGGCGACTACATAATCGATACATGATCTAAGAGGATGACAGCTAGTGTGGTAAGTAAACTGAATACGGACAAGGTGATGTACGGCTTTCACACCACCCAGAAGTTCCAACATTGGCACCCATCTCTCTACCCAGTAGTCGGTCATGGGGCTTTTCCATAATTTTCGCGATTGGCTTGCTGTCCAGGAGGGGGATGGATTCTAGGCCTCGGGTAGTAGTAGGGTTGGAAAGCTGCCCACGGGGTTGGCGGCGGCGCTCAACTTCTATCGAGTAATAATTACCCTCATCGGCCTTGCGCTAAGCATCCGTTTTTCTGGCCCGTTGGGGAGGAGACTTGAAAACTTTATTGTATCCTGCGCTGAGAGGTCATGACTTGCCTCTCTTTTCTGTCCCGTACTGGCCCCAGTAATAGCAGTGTTCAATATGGGAGTTGTCACAGTAGAAAGAGACAATGCAGCAGGTTGGCAATTTTACAGCGCTGCATCAGAAATGGAACATGCCCTAAAACTAAGACCGCCGTTCGCTGCCACATTGTTGACAGTCGGGTGATCCCGCAGCCTAGGTGCTGATCAGATACCTGTGTGAGTATAGCATGCACATGTAGCTCAACACTACAGATTCTATAGACACCACAGGACTATTCAATCGTGAAAATGGATTACATTGACAATATTCGGACTCAAGTTACATACAAATTGCCATGAAACAGACACGCAATACAATACGTAAAACGTTGGGCAATAGCAGGCCGCCGTGGCTATACTGACGAAGTTGCGCCGTTTCAGTTGTATACTTGTTGGAAATTTTTCCCAATGGCGCTTGCAGCCCAAATTCCAAGATCGCGATCGTAGATCAGGTTTATTGTGGGCTGTGTGGTGAATGGGACCACAAGAATTACCGTTAGTGACGGTAGGGAGGCTAATAAGCAGAAGGTGAAGTCCGTCAGTAGTCATAAGATCAGTTCAGGTCATCAGTCGAGGCTGGCCAGACTTGGATCAAGTGACACACACTCTCGCAACTCTCTCCACCGAGCCTGGAACCTGCACAGTACGTATGTACGTGCGGGAAACACCAAACACTCCCACCTCCTACCGTAATTATTCTTGGCAACAAGCAAGTGCTGCATCTCTGGCTTGCCTGCCCAGAAATCAGCCAGACAGGTACATCATACATCCATCCATCAGTAAAATGTACATCTCATCACTCGTTGAGCCGGCTGCTTGCTGCTTTCCAATGCTGCTCTTTGCTGCTCCGCTGCTTGATTCACACCCCAAATTGACCGACACAGCCGGATTGTCACTAAAACCTTCCCGTCCTGATAGTTGACAGCCTGTCACATCTCCACCACGGTCTGTCTCATTGGCATCTCGGACAATATATTTTTCTGGACTTGGTAGTCTCGCAGTTCCCCCAGCTTGCCAGCCAGCCATATTACCAGCCTATCTGTACAAGTACCCCTTCCGTCCGTCGCGCAGAACGGTCGCATGTGTACAGTACTGTGTGTGCGGGTTAATATAACACTTTACCCAAGTGAGCTTTGTTCGGGTTCCTGGCAGCGAGCGAACGAACACTTGACGCCCCGAAATAGTCAAAGGATCAGCGTTGGCCCTATGTTGCTACCCGCTCGATCCAATCCGTTCTATCGTTCGTCAATATCCGGGCGCAAGCAACCATTAGCCTAACCAAAGGGTCGGGAAAAGCAAGCCTACTGTACCTATGAAACGCACACCTCGGTATGTTATTTAGTTCTGTACCTGCTTTTTTGCCCACCACCTTTTCCGATATGTAGTGCAAGGTGTAGTATGTAGAGTGAAGGTAAGATCTATTGAAGTAGATGACTGCGTGGCATGCTGATGGAAGTGGCGGTGGTGGTGGTGGTGATGATGACGATGATGATGTTGTTGTTAGCGGTGATACGCTGACTGCTTCACGCAGGTCAAAGATCTGACTGACTGACTGGTGGTCTTGGCCCGCCACCATCGCGAGTCGTCTCTTTTGGCTGCTTTTCCAGTGCGACAATAGATCTTCCCAACATACATTCCTACCACAGATCTCTATCTTTCTGTGTGTGTCGGGGCCTTTGTTGGGAATGGCTGACCTGGCCATCGGGCCCTTCGGAGAGTTCACGTCGTTCGAGATGCTGCAGGTACACACCAAAAGTCGGACGACGGACCCCTACTCGCTCTCCCACCATCGCGAGATTACCATGCGCTGTACGCTATTGAATGGGAAAGTTGCGCGACTCCCATGTGAGAAATCCCACACACACAGACACACGCACACACGACATTTCTTTTCTCAAGGAGCCCACTACGCTATATGCTTTGCTCGATCCGAACTCGATCATCTTTACCGTCTATCCCGAGATCTGCTTGACCCCTAACCTAGTGGCTAGGCCAGCAGTCTACTACTACTAAGATCTTACAAGTGCTGATGAATACATAGTGAAGTGAGTGAACAACGCTGCAATGCTGCAGCCAACACTACGAACTACGCATAAGAGCGTTCATGCATTAGTGAATAGCTTCTTATGCTCTCTGCTCCATTTACTCCGCTCCCGTCAATTCCAATACGGAATTTCGAATTTGTCTAAATACGATGGCTGGTATTGAGAGCTTCAATCGAAAGTGTGACTCACGACCATCTTCACCGTTATTTGCGAGGTGGATCTTGGCCAAAGTAGGCCCCAAAACCAATTTCCCCTCAATGACGTCGCTCTTCCAACAGATAACGGCCAAAAAAAAAAAAAAAAAAAAAAGTTAAGCAACCAGTCATTATTTCGGTCTTCTTGGTCGCACGCTGAGCGGCGCTGTCCGAAGAATTACTTGCTTGCTGGAATAGCGCGGGAGACTATTTTCCCCCTCCTGTTAGCAAGGTCAACCTTGCCTCTTCCGTCGGGATCAACAGGTACAAACATTTCAGTTACGTTTCCCGCATCCAAAAATTATTATTATGACTATCGTCGTCGTCGTCCTTCTTTCGTGGCTCCTTAGGCCCCCCGGTGTCATCATCACGCCTGACGAATTATTGAAATGTGTTGCAGATAGCCCCATCCGCCCATCCGCACCCACAGTCGAAAGAGGGTCCCTTACCAAAATATCCCCCTTGGACGCGGCCGCGTATAGTGACAACCCGTACCCGATGCCTGCCACGCGTGCGAAGCCAATTCCCATCCGGACCCATACATCCACGGCATGAACGCTGTTTCGAATTGGACGATGGCTTCCATGAGTTCCATTCAGGGGGGCAGCTCCAGCACTAAGAATAAAATGTACCTGACCCGAACCAAACGAAGGGGGCTGGATGGTGGAAATCAAGCAGTCAATAGTTCATGAATGCTTGGAACCATTAACCATCCATTATTAGCAGCCCATGGCCACGATGTTTTGTGCAGCTGCAGCAGCAACATTGGCTGCCCCGCACACCGCCCACGCCTGTAACGCAAGTCAGGAACCGAGCTGACTGCTCAAGCCTTTGATTGAAACAACCTAATAAATCCAGAAGTGCAACCTTGGTGCTTGGAAAAATGCCACCTCATACATGATACTTTTATTACAGTCCCGTGGGCTGCTTGCGTTGATGTTTCGTAGTGTTATGTAATGCACAAACTCGCTCAACCACACAACCCACCCCTGCACACTGCCTACTGTACATTAGGAAACGAAACCACGGGCGAGCAGATTATATGTACATACATACATTATTTCCCCAACTGCCGAAGAAATCCCTACCCACCCATGAGCACACCACCTACCCACAAACATCCCACAATCTTCCGCCTCGGGACAGGTCCGCGCCCAACCGTTTGCGATACGTTCGTTTCCACATCCCCTTCTTTTCCGGGTGCAGTAGTCTGTCTGGTTACATACCGCTGAATAGGAGGCGGCCGAGGCCCTACGCCCAGAACCCAATCCAATCCAATCGTCCATCCGAAGCGGAGCGTGTACCTCCATAGTACGGATTGAAGAAATACGATACAGTACAAAATACGAGGGTAGAGGCAGACGGAGGGAAATAAAGGGGAAGAAGAAGAAGGAAGGAAGGAAAGGAAAGGAGAGTGTGAGAGGGGCGCCCCCCAAAAAGAAGAACAAAAAGAACAAAAGAAAGGGGCCACCTACCCTTACTGTAAGGCTACTCCGCCAAGCCAAGCGCAACCAGGAAAGAAAATGGACGCCTACAAACGTGCCGGCCGAGGCGGCGCCGGCAACTACTACAGCCCCCAGCAGATCGAGGAGGCGACCAGCAAGGGGAACAAGGGGGGACCAGAGCAGCAGGAGGACCTCGAAGCCCAAAACCCCGCTGTCGACGTCGACCCGCCTCCCTCCGATCCCGCCGCCGCCGCGGTTTCTGCTCCTCCCCCCTCCTCCGCCGGTGGATATGCGCGATCGGGCCGAGGCGGCGCCGGGAACTTCGTCACCAACGCCGAGGCCGCCGACGCCGAGCACCACCAAGCCCAAGCCGCGATGGCCTCTTCGCGAGCGGCCTCCTACGCCAACGCCCACGCGCCCTCGCCGTCCCATCAGCATCAGCAGCAGCAGCAGCAGCAGTTAAGGTACTCGGGCCGCGGCGGGGCGGGCAACTGGACCTCGGACCCGGCCCAGGTAGAGTACGACGAGGAGAACCGGCGGAAGCGCCAGGCCGCGCTCGACGCCAAGGTGTTCGACGAGGTGAACACGGTCCTCGCGGAGCCCAAGAAGGCCTACCAGCTCCATCCGGCGGGCCACATCGGGCGGGGCCGGGTCGGGGTGGCAGGCCAAGGGGGCGGGGGTGATGTGGATGGCACAGATATATGAGCATATATATATAAAAGAAACCTTTAACTTTACCTTACCTAACCCAGGTAGTCAGAGAAATAGACAGACAGACAGACCTTCATGGCATGACTTTGAACGGCGTTTAGGGGGGGCAGAGGGAATGGGGATGGGGGACCAAAGGGAAAGGGGTTGACTATGCCGCGCAGCCATGGTCCTCTGCAAACACATACGCATACAGATATATACAAGCACTGCTCAGAGCAATACATGGGATTGGGGAAATCATATATACGGGGCGTTTTTGACCAATAAGGCTACCTAGCAGGCATAGATTTAGTCCGATCAGGTTGATTTGGAAGGAAGACTTGAGAAACTTAGAGTACGAGGCAGGTCCTTTTTACCATATAAGTAGAGCATTCATTCATTGTGTTTATAGACCAAAGATACCCCTTTTCCATTGTACTTTTCTGGTGGTTCATTTCTGGGCAAAACGTGGGAGTCATATACTTGCATTTAGGTTATATAACCCATATCACTGGCGTTGCTCCTGTGCTATAAGATCTTCACGTCCGCCGGATGAGTTTCGCATCTGCAAGGAGTGCCACGGGTATCGCTAATACGATCTGGGAGAGGCGAGCACTCAGCGACCCTAACACCACAAGCATTTGCCCCGATGCGTGGTTACTGGATTGAGCTCGCCATCTCACACCAAATATTCCCAAGTATGATTTCACCATGAAGGACACTAACGGAATTGAGCATGTTTTTCGCTCAACATGGAGTATCATCGCAGGGAAATCAATCGTCCATGAATTTTGGTTCCAGCAGGGAAGCCCACCAACGCCTTGACACATGCCCGGGAAGATACGAAAGCAGCAATCGCAGTAAACGCCATGGTGAATAATACCGTTATTCTTGGCAGCCAGTCCTCCACATTTCTGTGCAAAGTCATAAGCACCCCCGGTTTCTTTGGCCAATAACACCCGGTCCAGCACAAACGCTCTATTCGGAATCGATGTCCATGTCGTTGTCCGGAGCCTCCTCCTCCACTCCACCGTCGATGCGAACCTTCTGGCGAATCTTCTCCTTGCCGAAGGGCTTGTTGGTCTTGACGGGCAACACGTTCTCCTCTTCGAGTCGGTTGATCTCTTCTTGGGCCAGACCCTGTTCGATAGCGAGGCGACGCTTCTCGCTGCCGCGCATGCGGGGCAGCAGGTGGGAGTGCGTCTGAACGAGCTTGCGGTCCCGTGCCAACTCTCTCTCGCGCTTGCCGGCCATACGCTTCTTGTAGAATACCCTCTCGCGCTTGCTGCGAATCTCGTTGATGCGGGACATGGCCTGCATCGTCTTCTGCCACAGGTCGCGGTTGTAGCGGACAGGTACGTTGCGGCGTGCGGCGAATCTGTAACAAAGAGGAGCCTGTCAGCAACGCGTCTTGATACAGAATGAGTCCACGGGGTTGGTGTTTTCTGAAACTTACTGAAGTGTAGAATCGACCGTCATCTCCTTGCCAGCAGCCTTGCGATACGCTTTAGTCCACTGAAGCTTGCGCGGGTTACGCTTCATCTTGAACTATTTTTGGTGTTTTTGTCAGCGATTTATACGAAAATCGTGAACCTCGTCGTCGCGGGTGGAATCAAGATGCATGTGCATTCCTTTCACTCAAGCACGCCAAGCCCAGCCATTCGAGGTGCCTTGCGGCCGCTGGTCTTATCGCGAACCGACTCTCCAGGTATATGCATCTTAATTCGACTCGCGCGAGCTGCGCCGGGGGATGTTCCTAACTTACGTTCTTATGGCACTGTAAGAAACGACTCAATTGTTAGCAAATGGACGCCTCTCTTAGGGAAGGGGCCAGTCAAGTTCGTAGCCATCTAGGGGGGGCTGACCTTGGATCGACAAAATCGGAACTGTTTCGCGTCATTCCGAACAAAGGCTGCGAAATTGAGTGTCAGTCAGCCAGTGTTATGGAGGCAAAATGTTGTGATTTAACGTTCGCCGTCATCGCAGGCGACGTTCACCTCTGTCGGGATAAACGAAGTGTCGAGCCCTGCCCCCGCATGCCAACCTTCGTCGAATGCCTTGAGAAAGGCAGCCTCGTTGTATACACCGCCAAGCGCAAGATTCAAGACTCGAGCAGTCTTCTTCATCTTCATCAACTCTTCCTCGACCAACAGATCCAGCGTGCTGGCGAGCAGTGGCGTGTGGATGGTCAAGACCACCTTGCCCTCGGGCAGGATCATCGCGGGGCAAGCTACCTTCCTTCACCGAGTCTTCTTCCTGCTCATGTGGGATGCTGCCTTCCAAGCAAGCACCGTCGCCTGCACGCTGGTCTGCTCCATCGCCATTGTGTCGTACAACGAGGGCGGCCTGACCGAGTTCGCGGTGCCATAGTCTGCTACCGAGTCCACTGGAGCACGTTGGCCTAGTGTACGCTCGACCGGGGCAATATCGTTTCTTCTTCTTCTTCTTCGAAAGGGCTCGACTCCTTCCATCCACCCTTCTTGGTGATATGAAGGCAAAGTGACCGAAAAGAACAACTTACTGATTCCCTTGCTGGGATAAGCCTATCGCGATAAACAAGTCAGTCATCGTATCCTATGCGATGCAGCACGCATAACAGCTGGAGGATCACTTACAGGTCTGCTGCAAAAATGGCATGTCTCCACCCTGGTTACTAGTTAGTGAGAGATCTCAAGACGGCGAAACTGAGACGAAATCGAAGCAGGTGATCCGGTGTCATGGTGTTTCTCCAGGACGGTAGCGTGGGGTGCCGTGTGCCGTGTGCCGTGTGCCGTAGGCGAGGACAGCGGGAACGCTCATGAGCACCGGGCTGGGCTTGGCGCTAATGGACATACCTCATGTTTGCGATTGACCACGCGTCGTGGTACTGTCGTGGAAGGGTGTTATGGTATGGTAATTGCGATTCGGATCTGGAGTTGTAGATGTTCACGATGGGAGCCGCCGAACTTTTTTACTGCCAAAAGCATTTGATAAGGAATAAGCGGGTCATGTTAGTTTTTATCGAGGGGTCCAATTGGCTGGGCGGGAAAAAAGCGTGCTGGGAGAGGCTAATTTTTGACAGGGGTCGTCCCCGTCGGAGCGGGGCGGGCGCCAAGCAAAACCATCAAAACCTGAGCGTCTAAACTCCGGCGGCGACAGCTTTGCGACGACGGCACATAATCTACCACCACCACTCCTCCCGTCCAGCAGGAAAACGAAGACCATCTTCTCTTCTCTCCCAGCTCCCATCGAGAGTCCGCACGAATTGTTTTTCATCCGAATCAAACACACCGACAGACACCATGGCTTCTATGCTTGCCCTCGGAGGCGGCGTCGCCGTCGCGGCTTTTCTGGTACGTGCTGAACACCGTCATCGCCCCGGAGCCGACTGAGCAAACGACGATCCCGAGCTAACATACTTCTTTTTCTTTACAGGGACGCGCAGGACTTGTCGCATGGAGGCGATCGCGAGGCGGTGTCGGGGCTATGGGCAAGGCTTTCTACAAGGGCGGCTTCGAGTCGCGGATGACGAAGCGGGAGGCATCCTTGATCCTCTCTCTCAAGTAAGACTGATCTCTGCGGACGGAAAGGAAGACTCCAATGATCATGAACTAACACTATATAGCGAGCGTGCCGTGACAAAAGACAAGGTCCGAAAAGCACACCGAACTCTTATGCTGCTCAACCACCCCGACAGAGGTGGCAGTCCCTACCTTGCCACCAAGGTCAACGAGGCCAAGGAGTTCCTCGAGAAGAACCCCTAATGTGGATTGGAACGACACATGTATAGAAATAATGTACAAAATCACCACGGCATGTACAAAGCGACGGCGTTTGGGAATAGGTTTTGGCATTTTCGGTAGGCCATGGCATTCGGTTGGTTCGGGGCCTGTGTTCTATGAAATACAGCCACGAACGGCCCCTAGAGGGCTCATCTCTCCTCTGATCCGAGTTGACGTAGAAGAAGAAAAAAGCAATATGTTACAGAGAGGAACATCTCCTCAATCGACCGTATGTTGGTGAACATGCACACACCCACGGCCGGCATCACCACAGTGGCTGCCGCTTCGCTGCCGGTACCGGAGGGGCTCGTCGTTCTGGTCTTGATTAGAAGAGTCATTGTCATACAAGATTCGAGTCGATTCACTTACCGTCTTCGGGCTCCACTGTTCTGCACCAGGAACCACCATCTGCGCCTTCCCCGTCGGTCCATTCGGATTCGCTATATGGCATCAGTATTGGGAGACCCGCCGTTCACATTGTGTGGAACCGTACCTTGGGATTTCTCGTGGATTGTCCGTGGTCGAGACGACCTCAGGATATCCCGTCTTTCTCAGCACAGCCATGGTTATCATTGCTCTGAGGGTGTATACCGCATCGTTCCCGGCATTGTGGAAATTGCGGCCCGGGATCCCCAACTCATTGCATATGACTGTTAACTTGCGGCCGCTGGTGTCTCTCCGAACTCGCTGGAACATTTCCTTGGTGTCTGCTTCGTCGAGGAACAGAGGGGAATTCCAGAGGTTGAAACCAAGGTCCCTAAGGTATTTCAGGTCGGCAAAAAGTTCATGACCAACCATGACAACGGAACTTTCGTTGTTTCTACCAGTGCCGATGATGCTCTCGATTCTGCTGACAATGTGCTTGCGAGGAATGATCTCACTCTTACTACAATGATGTTAGCTGGTATAGATTTGGCTTCCCGGAGACCTTACCCAAAGTTGAAGTCGCCAGGACAGCCCTGCACGAACCGAGTGTTCACCACATGAGCCACCTCTGCTACACGGAGGTGATGCGCTTGGATCTCGTCGAACCAGTTTCTTCCGCTTTCACCGGGAGCCAGGTCGACTGTATCCTGCGTATCCAGTATGGCAATGCCGACCTCTGTGACCGTTTTGTTGTCTGCTTCGTGAGCTTCCGCATCGATGCATACGAACCGCACATCAAACTCGGTCCGGAATGGGGGCGGCATTGATGTGTTCCAGTCCTTATCTGTTTGAAACCACAATCAGTTCAGGAAACTATTCTGAGAAGAGGGTATCCTCACCTTGGCCAACCGAATACGCAGTACGGGTACGCAGACCAAGATAACGCTGCACGCGCTTCGTAGTTTGACCAAATCTCTTCTGCTTTGCCATGATCTTGGCTCGCTGGACTGCGGGATCCTTCTTTTTTGGCTTCTTGACGGATTCATAGATCTTGTCTATCTCGTCCTTGAAGGAACCCAGAGCTGCAGGGTGGAGGTTGGAGTAGTTGGGGCTGGACTGGGCGAGCTTGCTCTTCAGAGCATCGTATGCATCTTTGCTTCCTACTTTGCCCGCAAACTGCGGGCGCGTGCAACCCGGAAACCGAAGGCTGAAGTTCTCGGAATCTTTCCCAGTAGGTACCGTGAGCAGAACACGAAGTTCTCGATTCACGTACTGGAGGAACTCCTCGAACTCAGCGGTAGGCACCAGCAACAGAGGTGCCCGACTGGAGGAGGGATCGTGAAGGTAAAACCTTGGAACACATGTGTAAGTGACTATAGCTCAACAACGGCAAGCAAATGAGTTAACCCACATGTTCCACTCTTCACTCTCGAAGACGCACTCCATGAAGAAGTCTTGCACCTAGTAGCCGGGTCAGAGAATTAGCATCAATGTTGATCAACATACATACCTTCTGTCGGTTTATAGATCCAACATGTTTGTATGGGAACTGCCTGACGAGCTTGAAGGGGCATAGGAGCAGGCCCTCTGGAGCAATGTCATCTGTCTTCAGAGTTGAGGTCGCCGAAAATGCTTGAACCAAGGCAGTTGCAGCTTGGGCGGAAGCTACTACAGTTAGCAGTTGATAGGGTGCAGTGAGTTCGGGACCATTTTGTACCTGGTTCTTGGCGACGACGCTTCGGTCTCTTCTTCTTTGGCTTCTGCTGCTGCTGAGGCTTGCAAATGAAGATCCTGTCATCCTCGTCGTCGCTGTTCATGTATGCAAGCTGACCAGAAAATTGCGCTGCGTCTGAGCTAGTAGGCCAGGTGATACTGGCACCACCTGCATGGACGACGGGAGGCTCAGGGGAGTCCATGATGTTGACCTCATGAGACTCGGAAGTTGAACTCAAGTTGGTACCGCCTTTTGGAATTATCGCCGATGGAAACGAAATTTAACGTTGGCTGCAGCACTGGCTGATTCGATGTGCATTCAATGTGTAACGAATTGAATTGTGGCACAACGTCGTGACTGCCATTAGTCGAGAAAATCCATTCAATGTTCGGCGAAATGCAAACGGGAAGTTGTGTATGGAAATTTTCAGACTTCATTTTGCAGGAGCCAGAGTGCCACATTTCTTGCCGAAAATCCACCCGGACCAGTTCAATCTTCACTTCCGGCCTTGATCTGGACTTGCCATTCAGAAAACTGGTCTAAATATTATTGTGCAGTTGTTTATAACACCATTCAGCAAGCCGTGGAAGTGTTAGTAAATCCAACTATTCACCTCAGTAACTACTCGTTAAACCCTTTTTGCTGTATATTTGATCACCATCACGGGTGTTCTGGGACAAGGAACATAACTCAGGGTGACTATGCAAGCGGTAAAAGAATATACTTGCATCATTTGGTGCGCTGCTACACTTGGCCATATATTATGGCCTGTCGTATTACACCGGCCCTGCTTACATTGCATGGGCTCTAGCCGACAGTGACTTCGATGTGGCACCTATTCCTAAACTACTCATACACCGAGTACCCGGGGAGCAGGTATAATGAACAATGATCCAGTGATGGGGTTTGGTTGCTAAACCGCTTCATGACGAGGTCTATCCAGCACTCCAGGTGCTACCAGTTCTATTGCCTTCGAATGGAGTGCAGGCAGTGGTTTCTACTCGAAACGCTACTTCTTGTAGAACTGTAAAGGGGGTCAGCTAGAGCCAGCATATCAGGCAGGGTTAAAATAGGGTATTGCTCACCTCAGCAGCCTCTTCAGGCGTCACGTTGGACGATTCGACAGCAACGTTATCGATCAAACCAAGACCCTTTCCTTTCAACATCCACCACAACTCGCGCCGGTCACCGCCCAGTTCACCAGAGAGGATTTTCTTCTTCAGGTCGAGCAGGAAGGTGTTAAACAAGGCTGCAAACTCGAAGTCTACCATGCCTTCGCGGAGCACGCCAAGGTCCTCTATGGCACGTTCATAGTTGAGATCACCCATACTGTCGCTAATGAGATCTCGTATGATCTGGCCCATCTGCTTCGCAGCGTCCTTAACAACATCTTCATCGTCACTCATGTTGAAGATCTGGCGGAATTCTGGGATGGCGTTATTGGGGTCGATCTTAGCGCGTTTGTGCTCCGGTTGCTTGAGCAGCGCGTCGATATCAAGTCCAGAACGTGGCATGACTTTGTCCCTCTGTCGTTTACCAGTCGCTTTGGGTGGCACTAGCATAATCAAGTTAGTATAACGCAGGTTAGGATAGGTGAAGACAACCCACCTTTCTTGACCTCTGCAGTTTCAATCAGGTCGTCGAGTCTTGTCTTGGCCGCCTCCTCTAACTTCTCATCCGGCTTTGCATATTTGACGAGGATGGGGGGAATGGGCGGCACTGGCTGATCGGGATAGATAGCACGATGACGAACAGCTTGGTTTATGCGATGCAATGTCGGGCAGTATAAGTCGTCCACGGAGGCATATTCTTGTGTGCGCTCCCTACACCATTGTTAGCATTTCGATTGCAGAGATGTAGCATAGTCAGACAAATCTCATACCCGTTGTCATCCACTTCGTACGTCGATATGTCCATTGCATCCACATACTCGCTCATGGTCTCCAAGAGATCATGCGATGGTAGCTGCCGATGCTCGTTCAAGACCTTGCCTGTCAACGTGACAACTTTGTCCAAAGGAGGGAATCTATAGCTGCGAACATCTTCCGCAAATGGCAAGGGGACATCGTACAGACATTCGAACTCCAAGTCGATATGAGGTGCCAAAATGACAAGGAGAGGCTCTTTGCCGTCTTTCATGACCAGCCGCGCAATGGCGTAGGACTCAAGTTCATGAAGGGAGTGAATAAAGGAGGATAGTTTTATCGCAGCCTCGTCGTTGAACTTCTGAGGTACGATCATGCAGCTATCCCCCATGTTGACGAATGGTTCAAAATTTTCTTGGGGAATAAAACCAACGATTGCAAAGCCCTTTGTAGTTTCGATTTTGGTGATGTTGTGCTCGGAGTCGCTGATGTGGACAGCAGTTCGCCCATATTCGTAGCCTTTGGCTAGTTCTTCGTAGAGAACTTCCCGTTTGCCTTTTGGTTTCGTGGGATCATTGACTGTGTATGTTCGCTCATTACTCACTGCAGCGAAGTTCCCACCGCTCGATTGAATTTCTTCCAACCCATTGCCATCCCCAGATCGTTTAGCGTGGTTCTGTTGCAGGACCACATTGCTTGCTGGTGGGATGGTGGCTTTGTGCGTCTTGAAGTATCTTTCGACATCAATACTCATGGCACCCTGCTGAGGGTCTCCGAGGGTCAATGGGCCCTCGTATGTCTTGTAGGGCTTGACTGGTTTCAGGCGTGGGAAGCTGAGCTCTGCGATAGCCTCAGCAATGGTCCCAAATTGGCCGTCGCATGCATCGGTGAGCTGCTTGAGCAAACCCTCGTTGGTAGCCTTCTGCTCCGTCTTGTCCTCTTCCTTAAAGCCGAACTCAGAATCGTCGAAGTCTACACCCCTGTAATTTCATTAGCTTTGCTTTTTCCAGGAAGGGGCGTGTACCATGTCACCCACAGCACTGTCAGTTCGATGCCTAGCTCTTTAATCCGTGTGGCAATCTCAGAAACGGCCTCTTCATCATCGTCAATGTGAGATTCTCCATTTGTGATGAGAAAGATCCTGCGATTGTACTTGAGCTTCTTGGTGAACGTCTGGATCATCTCCATCGCAATGACAATAGCAGACAAGCAATCCCCCACATCTGTCGAACTTGGTTGGATCTTCTCTTGCAGGGTTCGAAGTCCGGCCATGCCCATGGGGCCAAGTTCTCGCAGGACAGATATGTTGCTATAGCCATCCTCCTCGGCCATGGGGTTATCTGTCCCATCCGTTTTTAGGCCAACGACACCTATATTCCATGTTTTCCTGTTGGCAGCAACGGTGGTAGATATCCGGTCCCACACATATTGCATGCTCCAGTTCATGTCGGGCTCAATCCGGCCATTGTGGCAGTCGGCCATGGATGACCCAAGGTCAACAATGTAGACGGTAGCCTCCTTGTCCGCCATGTTGTGTCCAGTGCCGTGCAGTTGCAGGATCTAAGGGGTGGCTGATGTCAAGAGGTCTCTGTGATGATTACTGGAGAGGATTAAACTGGGCAGGCATTGGGCGAGCTCCCAAAGTCCAGTCAGTGTCTTTGCCTTTTATTTTGTAAGTGATGTGCCTTAGAAACAGGCAAGGAATGATTAGGCAGTCGCGGCACGGTTCACGTCCATAGGCGCGACTAGACGTCAAGGGAGGCAGCTAGAGTGGGTCCACTCTACGCGAACTACGATCGGAATCACGGGCTATGAGCCTGGCACCTGGAGCTCTGCAGAGGAGCCAGGGCTGTCAGTAGACGCCAAGTCATGCACCTACATACTTCAAATAGGACATAGGTATCAAGAGACATATCGCCACTTATAACTAATGGACCTATTATACGCAGTAGTTACATCTTTTACACTGGCTGAAGCCCTTAAATATCCGACCATTGCAGGATTGGCACTCGCCCTACCCCACCAAAATCAGACCACAGCACTATCGAGCTGCATGAAGCTAGTAACGCCTGCGAATGAATGGGGAAGCTTCAAAGATGGGGGGCCCAAGCTCCCACGGCCCATCGTAGCGTCATGGAGATCAAGAATTGATGCGACTTACAAGTGCATACCTAGGTATCCTAGGGGTCCAGTATTGATGTTCAAAGAGGCATATATCAACAGCCAAGGACCCGCTCAATCCTGCGTCTAATCCAACTTCCTCTCTTCCTTCCAACCCGATAACAACACCTACGTAGCGAATACAGTCACTGCACAACCAAACATGGCGTCTCCTCTGTGGCAGCCAGGCCCGTATCATATCATATCGTACGTTTCACGCTTCTCCAAGTTCTTGGAGCCTACTTCCACTCAGGAAAAGGAGATCTTGGATATTGTATATACTGACTACTCTGTCTTACTTATTAGCTATGGAACCCTCCTAGGAACAACCGTATTTCACGTAAGCCATCCTCACTCTATACCTACCTATCCGCTAAACAATGGCCTACGATAAACCCCTCGTTGCCACTACTCACTGGACCCGACATATGTACTGACTAACATGCGCTGTTTTCAACCATGCGCAGTCCTTTATCAACGCCACAGCCTCGTTCAAGGTCCTCGAGCGCCCGCAGTTCGCCATCCTGCAGCGCGCCTTGTTCCCCGCCTACTTCGGCATCCAGACCATCTTCCCCGCCGTGCTGGCCCTGACGTACCCGGGCAGCCGGGTCTGCGCGAGCGGCCTGCGCGGCGTGCTGGACGAGTACAACCGCTGGGGCGTGCTGGCGCCGCTGGCTACTGCGTGTGCGACAGGGTTGGTGAACTGGGCCTACTACCTGCCGGCGACAAATGCGGTGACCGCGAAGCGTCGGGACCAGGGTAAGTTCCAGGAGAACCACCCATTTAGCCACAAGCTACTTGGTGATTGGCTCGCTAATCCAGAGACCAAAACACAGAGACAAAGGACGGCAAGAGAAGCTGGGACGCCCCGCCGCACTCCCAGGAGATGGCCGCCTTGAACAAGCAGTTCGGCCAGCTGCACGGCATCTCCTCCCTTCTCAACATGATCACATTCGGCGCGATCCTCGCATACGGTTTCAACCTGGGCTCGAGGATCCAGTAAGGATCGGATAAGACATGGAAACGGCAAATGCGACTGGAGGCTGCAAGAACGAAGCAAGGTGGACATGGTGTATCAATTTTCGATGAACGAAGAGAACAGCTGCAGCCAGAGCCGTATGGTGAGGAATTATACAAAGATACTACCCCAAACCCCGATAATCAAACAAGTCAAAACGCCGTTCTACCGTCTATGTGTCAAAAGAGCACCGAATCGCTCCTCTTTTGTATTGTCAGTGACGAAACTCCAATGCGCCCGCCAATTTTTGCCCAGTTCGCCCGCTTCCCATGGGTATAGTGCCGGGGCCCTCAAGTTGAACCCCTAGGGTGCTGTTCTTCCAGATATGGGTTATGTGTTTTTTGTTTTGTCCTAGTGGTGTCCGGCCAAAGCCAGCATGTCCCGCTTGGCCGCCGCGAGCTTCCGGGCCTTGGTCGCGGCGCTGTCGGCTCTGGGCCGGCGCGGCTCCACGGTCGCGGCGCGGCGCAGGGAGTCGTGGAGCGAGCGCTTGGGGGGCGCGCGCGCCAGCTGCGACGCGATGTCGAGGTCCTCCTTGGGCGCGGGGAAGTCCTGCAGCGAGGGCGGGAGCGGGTTGGTGCCCGTGTAGGAGCGCGCCAGGGCCGGCGGCTGCGGCGGCGCTGGGGACGAGTCGGCGCTCGTCTGGGTCGAGGTCGACGAGATGGACGAGCGCCGCGAGGAAAGGGCGGACTTGGGGAAGTAGCTCGTGCCCTCCTCCGTGGGCTGCTTGGGCGCGGCGCCAGTAGAGGGAGAAGCGACGAAGGGGGAGGCCAGGAGGCCGGTTATGTAGGTGAGGGCGTCGCCGATGTAAGACATTGTGCTTTATTTGTGGGTGCAATAGTATAAGGGAATGAGAAATCGGCTCCGACGCTGTCGTGATCCAGGAGGAATTCTTCGTGATATGGGGTACTTTTAATGGGTATATTGAGATGAATGAAGTGAAAGTATGTACGTGTGAGTTAACGACAAAACGGCCGGCAGCCACTTAAGAGAATGGTAGACTTAAAAGAAAAAGGTCAGGTGTATGTTCCCGTGTTTCGGAGAAAGGATGAGGACTTCTTCTCCGACTTTGGTCCAGTATTATCAGAAAGTCAGAAAGGCAAAGTTGAGTGGAAGTGAATAAATGGAACTGATGAGTGGAGACGGGTATCGGACAAGCATGAAATGAGAAAAGGTCTAGAAGGTCTTGTAGCCCCAGGGGGAAATGGAGAGAGAGACGGGAAAGGGTGGTCGAGAGGGTATTTATTAATTTCTCACGATAGCCTCAACGCATTGGGACAGGTGGGACTGGCAAACTAGGGACGGAGCGCTTTGCGTTACGAACTGCGGCTATTTACAGGCCCAGGACCCCACTCAACTGATTGATTACCCGTCTGGCAATTCAAGAGGATCAACAGATGCAACTCAGAAGCATCCATCCTGCATAAGCTTCCGTCGTCCAGACGTAATAAGTGTAATAGTGTAAGCAAGTCTTGTTCCGAGTCGCACAGGACCGGCTGGTTTGTCTGTTGTTGAGTGAAGCGGTTGTTGAGACGGACGCAGGACGGGCAAGTTCGCATGGTAGGGAGACAGGCAGAGAGGTAGAGGTAGGGTTTGGGATCTGCACATGCTAGCTAGCAATGCGGCTGCAGGTAGGGTCCTGGGTCCTCGAGTCCTGCTTGTCCCCTTGTCTTGTCCTGTTTGGTGAACGGACCACCGACATCGCAACTTGGTACAGGCGGCACATCTGTGAGATGGTTGCTCTCTCACCAATCGGATATCTGTACCCCATGTCCCGTTCGCCCAAGTCCAGGGGCCGCGACATCAAATTAAAGCGAGCTTTAATATGACAGTCCACAAAGGGCAATAGTCCAACCTCGCGTGCTCACGGCTTCCAGCATCAATCAAGGCGACAGACAGCCCCAGGTGGTGTTGAAACGAAAATATGTCTATGTGGTATTCGTAAACGACCATTGATCGGCGAGGGGTCATGCAAAACGCCTAGTGAATGACAGACGCATACATTTGACGTCTTCGTTAGCATAGGAAGCCACAGCAAGCCATAGGCCTCACCCAAATATGCTCTCTAATCTAATGCTATGCCGGCCAAACCCATAACGTTGTACAAAGGCTTGTCAAAGGTCGGTTAACGTTGTTCGACTCGGATAACACACCCTCTGTTACATCCTATAAGCCCAGCATCACGAAACACAACACACGCCTCTTCCGTCTTTCGTTCGTCACCGGTTTCTGTTCCGCAACCAATCGAGTCATTGAGTTCGTTCGTTTGTATATCCATCCGAGATAAGGCGAATCTGTTTTCACTTCAAGCGGCTCAAAAGTCATTTAAACCAGTTTTCCTTGGAATCAGATCTCGTTTGGATCGGGCAACTAGAGCATCTTTGTGATCGCCCGCCAGGTCGGTCAACTAGGCTCACTCCGCATCAGGGTATGCGTGAAATGCACAACTGCGTCATTGCGCATTGCGATCACGAATACCTTCCCAAGATGAGCGCTGACATTCTGGCCACTTCGTGGGCATCATTGCTACTTCTCTTTCGCCGTCTGCTTCTTGGCCAGCTCGCTAGTCCGGATAACCTTGGGCGGGGGTGACTTGTACCCAGTCAAGCTGGGAATATGTGCGCCGACTTGTCGCTGATAATGTTTGTACTCGGGGTACTTGCCCGCCGAGATGAGCTCGGTGAGCCACGTCGATCCTTGGAAAAGCATGACCAAGAACAGGGCACCTAGCCCAGTCCAGTTGTAAAGCGTCTTGCTTGCGTAGCAGCTCCACTGGTAAAGCATGAACCAAATAGTCTGCTCTGCCGCGAAATTTGGGTGACGTGAGTACGCCCAAAGGCCAGATGTGATGAAGCCTCTTTCGAGCTCTTGTTGTGTGTATCCCTGAGACACCACACCCGACTCCTTATACTCCTGCTTCGCTGATTGGAAGTCTGGAATTGTTAGCCCAATTTCTGAACCAAGGTGGGCGGGTAGGCTTACCCCATTGCTGTTGATCACTAAACCACTCAGATATCACGAGAAGTAGCTGCACAGACGTGAAGAACTTGTCCGCGGTGGTCAGGTCGGGCTCATGCTGAGTCGCCAACAGGATGACATAGGTTGGAGCCGCCAGCATGAATAGTAAGACACTCTGTATGAAGGAAATGAACGTCACGTTGAAGATGAAGAACAATGCAGGGTGAACCTGCTTTCGAATGATCTCCCTATTCCGAGCGTCAGCCAAGTTTCGGTGAGGTGCTGCTGTGACAAGGGCAACCTTACCATCTATAATCCTCGGAACCAACAGTATAGCCGCCTTTTCTCCAGTAATTGAAGGTCAAACGTGCCTAGATACCAACTTTTAGTACGCAAGTCTCGACTATTGATGGGGCCCGGCTTACACTCCATATGGCGCTCCAAAGCAGGATAATGTCGACGCGTTGAGTGGGCAACTTGTTCAGATGAGCCCACGCGGCAAAGTGGGCGTTGTAGATGGTCGGCAGCAAACTCCATAGGCGATCTACTTGGGAGTAGTTCCTGTTGAATTCTGACACGGCAAGGAAGATACAGCCCAAGAAGATGGAGAACGCAAAGCCCGAGACAAGAGGATTCGTGTTCTTGTAGATTGCAAGCAGAGCATCTGGATTAGTTGCGCTCTGGGCCACTTTGGCTGGCAACTCATACAGCTGAGAAAGATATGGCTCGACTGTTTTTGAGTAGTCGGCGCACTCTTCAAGTGTCCGGAGAAGAGGAACACCCATTGTCAAGCCAGTAGCTCTGTAGGAAACCAAATGAAAGATCGTTGTTCTATCTTGAAAGGGGTAGCCAGACCGTCTTCATGCGCAATATGATGTTGTCGTGAGAGTTATGTATGGTTGCGACTGATTGTAGGACGTCATTGATACGTCGGGACACGGGTTCCCGTCTAGACCCTGGGCTAATTCATTTCAAGTAAGAGGTGCACAGGCCCCATTGCCTAGCCGCGTCGCAATTCAATATTGACTTTACAACGGGCAGGAGCCACTAAAAATCACCATTTTAGGTGCCTGCCACCTGCCTGGCTACTAAATCCATTTGATATCACCGCCGAGCTTCATCTGCGCGTAGTGGAAACGTTGAAGGTGGCCTTATAGCAAATGCTGCCTTGTAGGAAACAGGACGTTTTTCAGAATAACCAGGAAAATCGCGGGGTAGAGACCACTGGAAACACTCTTGCACACGGTCGTCAAGCTTTAAAGCAGATTTTGGCCATCATCATCTCAATTCGGATCAATGCCCGGCTTGCCTTGACAGACATGGGCTGCAAGACCTCTTTTCACTTTCGCCGCTCTATACGACCCTTCAAGCTACCTTTCCTTCAATGACCAGATTTGTCTTTTTTCTGTCTCCCACGCGACAGCACGTTGCGATAGCCCGACAGGGATTGTACACGGCCCAGCGGCGTTTCATTTCCAAGATGAAGATTCTTTGTGTGGCTGAGAAGCCGTCCATTGCCAAAGCTGTTGCTGAACATCTTTCTGGCGGTCGTTCAGAAACGGTAAGTTTGTATCCCAGGTCTGCATGGTCTATCTGAAACCCCTTGCTGAGAGCTGGCTAGCGCAACACGCGGAACAAGTATATAAAAAACTATGTCTTCGACTACGATTTCGGCGGGCAGCCCTGGGGCAACTGCCAAGTCACCATGACCTCGGTCCTTGGGCATATCACCGCGGTCGAGTTCCCTTCCGAGTACAAAGACTGGAGGCACCCACCCCGGAACGCCTATTTGACGCCCCTGTCAATACTGTCATCGCCGATGTAAGCTACCAGTGCCACTGTCTTGTTGCAATCATTGTGGCTTACCTGACCCCCCTTAGGACAAGAAAGACATCGCGCAAAATATCGAGACGCAAGCTCGGTACTCTCAGGGCTTGTGTATCTGGACCGATTGTGATAGAGAAGGCGAGCATATTGGGCATGAGATCCGCGAGGCTGCCCGGAAGGGGAATGCTGCTCTTACCGTGAAGAGGGCCAGATTTAGCAACATTGAGCGGGCGTAAGTGAAAGATAGATATTCTCTATGGAACGGCCTGCTAACCCCTTATAGGCACATATTACAGGCAGCTCGACACCTGATCATGCTTGACGACAAGCAGGTCAATGCCGTTGCTGCAAGAATCGAATTGGACCTGAGGATAGGCTATGCCTTGACACGCTTCTTATCTAACAACCTCAAAAGCCTGGGTGGCCCCTTGGCAAATCTGGTCATCAGCTATGGTAGGTACAAATCTGACCCTAGATCTATAAGGCATGAGTCTGACGAAACAGGATCTTGCCAATTTCCCACCTTGGGATTCGTTGTTGACCGATACTTCCGAGTCAAAAACTTCAAACCAGAAACCTTTTGGAGTATCAAGGTGAAACACAAAAAGGACGGTATTGACGTTAACTTTTCATGGGCGCGCAACCGACTTTTTGACCGGGCCTCGGTCATCGTCTTGTACGAGCGGTGCCTGGCGGCGAAGACGGCTGTGGTTACCAAAGTGCAGGAGAAGCCTACCAAAAAGTGGAAGCCCCTGCCATTGACTACGGTAGAGTTGCAGAAGATGTCAACACGCTTTCTTCGCATGACTGGTCAGCAGGCTATGACTGCCGCCGAGAGTCTCTACAACAAGGGTTTCATAAGCTATCCTAGAACAGAAACGGACAGATTCGACAAAGGGATGAACTTGCGGGCTTTGGTTCAAAAACAGGGCCAAGACAACCGATGGGGAGCATTTGCCCAGAACTTGATAAACGGCGGGTTTCAGCAGCCAAGGGACGGCCGACACGACGATAAGGCCCATCCTCCCATCCATCCCATCACATACGCTGCGCCTTCGGCAGCGCTGAACGAGAATGAGAGGAAGATCTACGAATTTGTGGTCCGACGGTTCCTGGCGTGCTGCTCCGAGGATGCAAAAGGAGTGGCTACGGATGTAGACATACAATACGGCGAAGAGAGCTTCCATGCTCATGGCGTCATTGTCCTTGAACGCAACTACTTGGATGTTTATGTCTATGAGAAGTGGACAGGGACTGCGGAACTGCCAAAGTTCACATTGGGTGAGCGCTTCGAGCCTCATGAGGCCATGATGACAGAAGGAAAGACAGCTGCCCCAAGTTATCTAACTGAAGCTGACCTGATCGCCTTAATGGACGCGAACGGTATCGGTACGGACGCTACTATGGCGGAGCATATTCAAAAGATACAAGACCGTGACTATGTGCGCACAGTACCGCGGTCTGGCCGGCAGGGGGGCGGAGATGACGATGCAGAGGATGCCGATGAGGTGCCAGCGGCTCGAGGGGGCCGTGGCGGTCGCGGCAGCCGCGGTGGTGCCCGTGGGCGCGGAGGTCGTGGAGGGGGTGCAGCACCGCAAGCGAGGGGAGGGGTAATGGAGTTCATCCCAACTCGCCTGGGGGTGGCCCTAATCGAAGGCTTCGACCGGATGAACTTCGAGACCAGTCTGGGCAAGCCTTTCCTGAGGAAAGAAATGGAACTCAAGATGAAGGCCATATGTGACGGGCAGACCACCAAGCAGGTTGTATTGCAGGAGAGCATCGGCCAGTACCGACGTGTCTACCACCAATCACAAGAGAACCTCCATGTTCTCAAAGCAGTAAGAGCGCATTCCCATCACAACCTCACCCTGTTGTATGACCTACGAGAGACTAACTGTTTGCTTAAGGCCTGTAGACAATACATATTCGATAACGCTGCTGGTTGATCCTGAGCCTCGTACGGATCATCCTTTCCGTTTCGAAAAGGTCGTGCAGCAGGAAAGCTACGAGAAATCACGCGATTGGTGCTTCGCGAAGGGGGCGTTGCTTCAGGTCCTGTTGGGCTAGATCCCACCACTGATAACAGGTGTGTATGAACAGAAGCCGCGGTCTCGGCCTCGTCTTTAGCAGCCACATGGCAGCAGCTAACTTGGGGGAGTCCAACAACATCCGCCGGGGCGTGTACCAGTATGAGAAGCATTCGACACATTGTCTCCTTGGCATCCGCTGTACGGTGTAGTTGCAGGATGATTGATGTCTTAGGACTCGCCGTAACATTAGGGCAAGCCCTACTGGGATGCAGTATACGGCACTATTCTGGTTTACTCGGCAGGCACATTCTTCTTACGGTAAAACTCGGGCTGACTGAAATTCACATCATGACGACGCATCCTTTCAAATGAGGGATTAAGCACATCTTGAGGCAGCTGGTTGGGCGTGCTATGCTAGAGGCCGACCAGGCTCCCGAACGGAAAGAAACGGGAGCCGTTGAGCCGCCATCGGGGTTAGTTATCTACGCTATCTTGGCAGAGGGCACATGCGGAGCTGCCATGCCGTGAACATGGCTGGGGATTTCGGACCAATCGCGAGAAATACGACGCAACCGGGTGTTATCACATCGCATGGTTGGGCAACGTGGGGGATCCGGTAGGCGATAGGGTGTCGCCCAGCAGCAGCGGGGTAGATAGTCGAGCCGCGCCTTGAGTTTCGGGCTTATGTACGGGAAAGCTGGGGATGGAGACGCGAAACCCCTCAATGTGGCACCCCAGCCTAGCAGCTTTATACTACATGCTACGGCTAGTACCACTCGGTACAACGGGATGATGTTTCTTTCTCTGGTAATTCGTGATGGGGCACACATTTCAGGTCCACCAAGCACAAGGTCGCATACACAGCCCGGCTGCGGCTTCTCAGCAACACAGTATCACATACTGGGACTGATCATGTCCTCTCGGCCTTCCGTATTGGGCTGCAAGTGTCGGGCGACAACATGGGCATTGGTTCCCTAGTGTATCCGAGGGCATGTTTGTCGGCGTGGTCGCAAAATGCCTATATATAAAACCCCACATCTCTATAGTACTCGGTTGCTACGTCATACGATACTTGGCAGGTAGCCTGCTTGCTTATTAAAGCAGAGAGCACTTCATCTCGGCGAAATGTATTGGCAATAAGGCTAAGCGAGGCTGTTTCAAGTGCTCGAGTATACTGGACACATGGTGTGTGTACAAGCTGTGGGACGATGCTCGTTGTTCTAGGCACCTCGAGGATCGGCACACATCGAGGAGAACCCGGTATAACTGCGGGCTGGAGTTTGTTGCCCAGACAGATATCACGAACATGCGCCTGGAGCTCTACGTGTCGCACAGCCATGGCAAAGGTGTTGGCCATTCCATATGCCAACTTAGGGCAATGCCCTCCATGTTGGAAAGGTGCAAGTCAAGGATGGGATGCCTTCAATATTCTGCCAAGTGGGAATCTCGAGATGTGTGAATACCGATATCCCAGTAACCACCGGCCCCCGGTGGAGCTAGTGAGTTTGGCAGCCAAACGGTCATCCGCAGATCCGGGTGATCTAGGTAGTTGAGTAAGTAACCTACATATGTACAGGCACACGCGTGCGTATACGCCAAACATGAGTGGATAGGCGTCTCCCCAGGACCCGACCCTGTATTATTTCCTTGTCCGAGCCAAAGGGATAGACCACTAAACACTCTAACGAAGCTGCGTATAAGTCGCACCCGAAGCTGTCTGTGCCTGTCTCCTTACTACCTGTTGCTACTTTTACCCACTGGTTCAAACAAGGTTGTCGTGTGCCCCCAGACCGGCCGCTGATTGGCTCGCTCGCTCGACTATCTGAGTTTCGAGGAGACCTGAGACGAGACCGTCTCAATCCACTTGGACGGAAACTCAAGCAAGCTGAACTCTATTCTCCCTCCTCAGCGATTGCCTTGCCCATCATCCCACGCACTACGCTCCACGCTCCACGCTCCACGCAACCACGCGCCAACTCTAGCAGGAGAGGCGAGAAAAGGTTAGGTAATTATAGCAGGTCGCGGGATCAACTCCCAGCGTATGGTCGAGGCCACATGTTCACCCTTCCGCTGTTTTTGCCTTTCAGTATGTAATTACTCTACAACGCGGGGGTCTTTGGCTTCCAAGCTCTTGCATGATCCAGTATGTCGCATGTGCATACGTTATGCACTTAGATTTCTGCAATTAGTCTTTTCTTGGATCTGCAGTGGATGATGGCTGGCAGCAACAGCGACCAACGACGCGCGACCAATCAGACCGGCGCGTTCCCCAAACGTGCAAGTTGCTTCTTCAATCCGACCGAACACGCAGACACCACGCGCGCATCGGCCGAGAAAGCATATCGCGCTGACAGGTACCCAGCTACGTCGTACTTACACGCCTAGCTCGACTAGCACCTCGACCTGTGCATGCGACGAGCGATCGGCATGAAGCAAGGTACGAGTAAGTCCCAATGCAGCGAAACAAGATAATAATCTGTAAGAGGCGCAATTAAATATATCGCAATTCAATTAGGGTAGCGAAGTTGTGCGACGCAGCCCAGGGATAGATAACGTGTCCCCTTCTGGCTACCTGACTGTGAGTCGATGAGGCTGCCCGGTTGCGACATCGGCATCCTCTATACGATATCGTATCGTGGAGTCTGACCACACGTCTGGCCCCTGAATCAATATGCCGCGCTATCTAGAGTTCAGGTGGTTTGAGGGTGATGTGAGATCACCTAGCTTGCCTCGCCATGCCTAATGCTGCTGATGCCACGCCTGACTCTTTCACTACCCACGCACTATCAGACACAGGCCGTCATGGTAAAAATAATAATAAGGTACGAGCAAAACCGTTTTTTTTTGTTTTGGTTTGGTGCGGCCCATGGTAAACCCTAGATATCAACGACGGTGTCGCGTCGTGGGGGCATACTTTCGCCTGGCCATAGCACTCGCTCCCTAACCTAGTAAGGAGAAGGCTTAATACTAACCACTTCCTGGACGCTGATATACCCTCTAATACACTTACACGCACCAAAGGGGCAAGACCGAAATTGGCTGGGTGGATATTCGCACTTATTTTCATTTCACACAACGGCGCAAACAGCAAAAAAAAAGAAAAACAAAAAGAATTTCGCGAAATTCACCCCTCCTCCCACGGCCCTGATGGCGGGCAATGGGTATGTTGTCTCGTGGTGCAACGACGATGAGTCTTTGTTGTTCGTTCCGATGCGCTGTTGTACAGTAATCCAAGTCAGTCGGATCCTCCAAAATGGAGAATGACTACCCTGCAAGTACATGAACTGAGGGTCATGGGATTCCAGTCGGAAGACAGTTCCAAACACACTGTACGGTACGGTGAGTCGCTTAGTAGACTCGCGCCCCTTGGCGCATTAGATGCACGCCAGCCAGCCCTTCGGGTTGGTTCATGTTGGTAGGCAGCGTGTGAGAGTACATTGTAGCTTCAAGTTGGGATTTAGGATTGGGGATTGTAGTGCTGCTGCCGCTTGCGGGAATGTGTGGGAAAGTGTGCGGCCGAAACAAGTCCAACACCTTACATGCCTGCACGTGTAGGATCTCTAGCTCTCAAACAAACCGGCAGCAAGCTGTCTGTCTGGTGTTTGGACGTCTTTGACGCAGTAGACTACAATGCGAATGGAGACGCGCGTACGTCATAAAAGTCCACTTGCCGCAGTTACCATTAGTAGCTACATGTACATACATACTTGCACATACACACACAATCGAGAGCTGCCAGCCATGGACCAACCAGCTATACACAGAGAGCCACAGTCTGGGGAAACGTACGATTCCTATTGACTGGAGGGAAGGGAGAGAGAGCGCCGCAGCGAGACAGAAAGAGGAGTCATTTCCTAGCAAGCCAATTGTTGGTTGTAACAGCCTACATGCTTATCTCGCAACCATGACGCAATCCAATGCTGCCAGTGCAAGTGTCATCCCGTAGAGAAGGGACAGGCAATGAAAGGGTTGCTTGACGATGGATGAGGCTTGCTTGCTGAAGAAGAGGGGTTGCGGCGACGGAAACAGATTACATATCAACAAAAAGGTTGGCAGCGACACACACAAGCGCGGGCGCGCACACACACATACGCATACAAGTGGCTCAGGCAATTGTAATTGTCATACATATGAGGGACGGTATTGGCGAAAGGTTGTGTGTGGCCCTCCCTGTGGCCTTAGCTGGCAGCGGACGCACTCCCGGTTTCTCCCTAACCAAACTCCGGCCGTCTCGCTCTGTAGGATTGGATTGCGACAGAGGCTGAGAAGATCAATCCCAGGTCCGCCATCCGCCGTCCCGACTGATTAAAGGGATACCAAACGCACAGTGTGCACTGTACAGACCGCCTACGGCTGCTATTCCCAGCGCATCAATCCATTACCCATCTCAGCTCCATCCATCTCGCCGGCCCCCCATTCCTCTGGCCCGTCGCGCAGAATCGAGGGAATCTGCCAGGGCCAGTCGAGCCCGTGGGATTGGTCCATGTGCGCCCGCTGCCACTCCAACCCATTATTCGTCCATTCATGGCGCACCACACGGCCTTTGCTAGGCCAACGCCCCGGTTTTCCTCTAATTGGGAATCTGGCCAGGCTCCGTGTAAGTGCTTCAGAAGCTCCTGCGCACAGCGACCTCAGCGACCTCTGCGCCCGAAGAGGAGCAGCAAAGAAGGAAAGAAGGAAAAGAAGCCACCGCCCTTTACAACGCACACACACAAGGGCTCCTCCTTTTTCGTTGTTACCCAATACCGGTACCTACACTGTGAAAATTCTGACCGATAGTCTTTTTGCGCGTCTTTGTTGAGTTTCGACGGGATAATATGCTGGAAATGGTTCGTACTGTGCTCGCCATGGACAGAAATGGTGTGTGTGTTGGGTGTTGATTGGGTGTGGTGTGGTGTGAGGTGCATCAGCGCAGTCACAAACCACTTCCGAGCCAGAAACATAAGTCCAGTAGCGGGACTCGCATACTGTACGGTATGCAGATTGATCAAATGCAGGTGTGTGTGTGTGTGTACATGGCAATTATGTACAGGCATCCATTATACCAGCACAATGTGTGTTGCAGGCATGGAGCATGGAAGGCATCTAAGTAGCAGCAGCCAGGCCGCTTAGTTCCCAGGTAGGTACCTCCCACTGGGTTCTGGGATCGCCTTCTTCCACAGTGACAATAGCACCACCCCGGGCTATTATTACCTACTCTACTACGACGCACTACCTACCCCAAGTACCTCCCTGGATGTACCTCGCTCTCCCTCCTACCAGACTTATCTCACACCTGGGCTTGGGTTCGGGCTTGGGCTTGCACAGTCAGGCAGGCAGTCCGTCATTCAGTCCATCCCGTCCATCCAGTCAGTCAGTCCAGTCACACATGCAATACATTAGACCCGACTGTCGCTCACTTCCACCTTCGGGCTGATCCCTCCTTCCCCCTTCCTCAAGCACAACCACCAACTACTAACAACACCACGCATTTCTTTGCAAATCAAGAGTCATCTTCTTGTCACGGCCAAGATAATCGCGCCAGCGCTGAACATCTCGCCATAATCTCGTTCTTTTGTTTTCCTTCACCAGAAAGCAAAGACAGCCCACGTCGCTCATCTGCCTGTATACTTCCGGACCTGTCGCTTTGTAAGTCGTATCGCTCCTTCGCCTCTCTCTGACTCAACCCAACCCAACCCTCCCTCCACGCGTCGCACACAACAGCAAACCTCCCCTCTGCATCGCCCAAACATGCTAATTTCGTGTCGCGACACCATCTAGACTCGTCTCGAAGCACGTATACATTCCCAACATGGCGTCCCCGGCATCAGCTGCTGCTCGCGATATCCCCAAGACCTCCGCCCCCCGAGACAACTTAACTGCTGTAGCGGCTGGACGGAGTGTCCCTGTGACACGAAACCATCCTCTCCCGACTCCCCCCAACTCCATATCCCCTGCGCTGCCCCCCCATGGGCTCAAGGCTCAGCTGCAGACGGCCCACAAACATCACCAGCCCCTCGAGCCCATCGACTCAGATCTGGATCTGCACGATGGAACCGAGACCGACTCTGTAGGCTCTTCCCCAACCTTCGAGTCGGCCGGCGCCATCACTCCGGCTCTGCTCTCCAAGTACCATCTCCCCGAGATTGTGCTGAACCACGGCCCGCTGGCCATCCGTCACATCATGGGCTACCTGACAACATCAGTACCTGGCTTTGCTGGCATCCCGCCACCCAAGGCCCGGAGGCTGGTGGTCGCGGCGCTGGAGGGACGAGGACATGGACATGGGCACGGAGCCCCAGGAGGAGGAGGTGTGAACGGTGACGTGATATTTGAGAAGGTCGGTTGGGGGCGATGGAACGCGAGACGACGAGGTCAGCCTTGCCGGTCTCGCATGTCCCCCGAAGTTAGCGGCCCGACCTCTTACCCTGCTGCGGGGATTCCCATCCACAAGGCACCTCGACGCAACGACCGGGCTAGATTGAACGCTCGTGCCACTAGTGTTGGCAACTCGGCAATCTTCTCGCACGATGATCATGACGCCAACATGATGGAGAACGAGGCGGACAAGATGTCCCTCGACTCCATGGGTAGTCCCGCCTCGGCCTCTTGCTCCGAAGCTGGCGACGACGACATGACCATGAACGACGACCCGGAAGATGCCACTGATGACGAAGACTGGGCCGCGGTGGGAGCCGCTGCGTTGCGCGCAAACTCCTACAAGAGCCCAGCCGACGCTCATCGCGACTTTGCATCCCGTATGAACACCACTGGAGCCTACCGCAGCTTCTCTGGGACTGGCATGCTCCGCGAGCCACGACTGGATAACATCGACTTGGCTGCATTGGCCGCCTCGCCCAACACGCAGGAGCGGGAGGCCATTCAAGCACTTTTGCAACTTGGTTCTGTATAATTCTGCATTGCATCGGCGGCGTTTTATTTTGAGGCGGGGATAACCTCCGGCTTGGACGGTTGGTTTGGTTTTTCGGTTTCGGTTGGCTGGCTGGCTGGAATGGTTTTGCGCGGCAAGGGGCATGATCGAGGCGGCGTTCCTCTTGATCGGCATTCTATTTGGTGTTCTCATTCGACACATGGCGTCTTGTGGTTCTTCTAGCGGAAGCCCTTCTCCGATTTTCTTCGTTGCGGCAATCTCCCCTTTTTGCGACAACAACACGGCATTGCATATGCCCACGGCCCTGGAGGTTTCTGGTCAACCAAAGCCGCTTCCCCGGGCAGCGGGCCTCTTTGGACTTTTAGCGACATTTTTCTTTTTCTTTTTCTCATCATCACCACACGACATTACGAGGTTGCACGTTGAACGGATCCATACGGGACTCCTGCTATGGACAGAGAGGGTTTTTGGCGACTTTGAGCCGGTAGTCCTAATGCTACTGCATGCGCTCGGTCTCTGGACAGTCTCGGCCAGCAGTTTTTCTTTCAACTTTATACCCCTTTGCAACATACCCCCACCCATACTTTGCAGCAAACCACGTTCTGCTGTAGGTAGGGTTGATCTCCACTTCAACATCCTGGAGGAACACTATACTTTTTTTTGGTTTTAAACATGCTACATACAACCTGCTCAGATCGGAGAGATCTCGATGGGCTTAGCAACCGTTTGGCAGCCACCACCCAATATACAACAAACCTAATAGGCACGTCTTGGACGAAAGAGCTAGGACCTGACAAAGAAACAAACAAATCAAACAAACAAAGAGAAATGGCAATCAAGATTGGCATTCTGAAATACTACCGACCTACCTACACTGTGCTGGATATGATAGGCAGACACCCACGATATACACATGGTATACCTAGGTTCTAAAGACCAGTAGCGGAATGGATCGGCAAGGCACGCGTTGATGTCACTGTACATGCATGGGCATCAATGGGGGAACTAACAGCTAGGTTATCTGGCTGTATCGTCCACAACCAAGATCCACCCTCGGCACTGGGAATAAAGAAATAAGGGAAAAAAAGACCAAATACTTCTTTTTTTTGTTCGGACTTTAGATAGTTTTGTTCTTAGTTGTGTGCGGCTCGAGAGCAGTCTCATTCACCCCCCACGCTGGAGAATAATATATATCACTTGGTTGTTCGACAAGCATGTTTCGTTTCTTCTTCGCACGTTGTGCCTGCATGCGTATTGCATGAACGGCTAGCTGGAGGTGCTCTCCGGTAGTTCATGATAGATGATAAGAGACTATACCTTATTACTGATACTGTACTGTAGGTCCCACCCAACTAACAAGCTCATCGGGCTGTTTTTCCTGCTTTGGACTATCCACATGAGCTTAATGCCTGAGCTGTCGTCCAGAAGTCGTCGTCCCCAGCCGGGCTCATCCTAGTCGATGCCCCATCTTCTTTGTTCCCTCTATTCTCCCCGGCAGCTGCCGTGATTTGTAAACATTTCCACCCCTCTCCTCTGCCCCCTCCACCCCTCGTGTTGTTGTGCTGTGTGTGGGTAAAAAGTAAATAAATATACAAAATGGGAAAAGTTCTGGTTTGCCAAAGTGGGTGCGTGTGGATGTAGGGTTTCGCGTCACGGAAACCCTATATTTACGATCGTCCTCGTTGTTTCCGATGCAGACTACCTACTATTGAGGTATCGTGAGGAGGGGCAAGGGGGGCATGGCATTTGCTTCGTGTTCCGGAATATGGAAATAGATGAGGCTTGCGTGGGTGTGCGTGCGTGGCCCTCCTGGCTGGGTTTGGTCAGGGATACGATGGATGGAAGCCCTAACTCTCAAGGAGAGGGAGAGGGATAGATAGAGGGAAGGGGAAAACACATGGGGACTTCACTTTGCGTTTCGATGGTAGTATGTGAATGTGTATGATATGGCTCCAATCCGCACACAGGTCATATGTGAGCGCCGACGTGGGCAGACGACATCTACTATTAGCAGCAGGATGGATGATCGACAGGTACATACGGGGAGACCAGGTGACCGATAGTAACGTAAGTATGTAGTAGTCGCTCGCGCGTTAACGACTACCTACCTCCAAGCTCCTGTCGTGGCCAACAAACAACATCTACCTAATGAAACACCTACCTCATTAGGTAGGTGGGCTACCAAAAGAACTTCTTGGAATGTTCTCTGGAATACCCATCTTCGTGATCACGATCCTGTCGGCCTGCTCTCTTGCCTGTTGTTCGTCGTCGTTCGTCGTCGTCGTTGCCGCCAAGAAAAGCAAGGAAGAAAGTGGCATGCATATATGCACGAGTTGTTCGTGGGTTCGTTCCATAACCCACCACCAACTAAGTATGCAGATGCAGATGCAGGGGAACCTGCCCAGCCAGCCAGCCAGCTTCCGTGAGGTGGGTGGGTGGCACCGTTCGTGCCAAACCGTCAAACCTGCATGTGCCACATGTGCCACAGACTTACACACAAGGGACCACCACGCTGCTCAACGACCCTCTCTCCTGTCAAGCCAGGAGAGGCGGTCAGCAGGCCAGGAGGGGGTTTTCTTGGTGATATGGAAACACGACCGCTTGCTTGGCCCTCCGCCTGTGTTGGCCAAGCTCATGTCCAAGTCTACCACAACCACTAACGGCTTCCCATGGACTCGGCGGTTATATACCCTTATTCAAAGCCAACAAGAACGTAGTCACTAAACGGAAAGACAGATAAATGGTAGTACCGTAAGTATATTGTCACTATATCCAAGCAAATCCGTATTACAAATATTTCGTCGCGACCAAGTGTCTTTCCTCTCTCTCTATGTCGATAATATGTTCGATGTCGATGATTCTTTCTTGGTTTCGTACCAGTCGTTCGTGAGGGTCGTAAGTGTCGTTAAGATCTTACCCAGATTTAACGGAGATCTGGTTTTCGTCTCTCTCCTTTCCCCTCCTCTTTTAGAGTTCCCCGTGCTGGCAAGTAGGTCTCTTGCGGGGTTATGCCTTTTTTTCTTCTTCTCCTTTTCTTGACTGGTTTTATCTTCTCGTAGCATTCCGTAGCGTTCTCATCCCAATCATTGAGGCGCAAAAAGCATAGCATCCCTTCTTCCGGGCCAGCAGTCCTCCCCTATGCCTATCACCAGCAAACGGGGTCTTAAACCAGCCCGGCTTCCCCCCTCTCCCTGATGTATGAGAGAGAGAGAAAGATAGATGGAAGTCAAGTCATCACGACTCAGCCTTCTTGATCAGCTGAATCGCCGGCGACGTCCCCGAGTTCCACGTCGTCGCCTTGCTCATCGTCTTCTTGCGCATGACGGCCATGATCTCCGTCTCCATGCGGCCGATCCCTTCCTCGATGTCGATGTCCTCGAGGGCGTACATCTTCTGCCGCCGGTGGTCGAGGTACCACCAGGCGCCGACAATGGCCAGCGTGAGCGGGATCGTCACGACAAAGTACAGCCACAGGTACTCGGACACCTGCGCGCCCTTGCCCGAGTAGTCGTCCGGGTCCATGCCGGGGAACTCGGGGCCGACGTTGAAGTCGAAGAAGCTCATGCTGAAGAGCGACGCCAGGAAGGTCCCCGGCAGGAACAGGGCACCGAGCAGGGAGAGCGTCTTCATGGCCGTGCTGTCGCGCTTGCTGGCGTGGGCCAGGCGTCGCTGCTGGGCGGCCATCTCCAAGTTCAACTTGGACTCTTTCTGTGCAATAATATTGTACAGCTACAATGAGTCGGTCAGGTCAGCATGGTTTTCTACAGCGCATCGGTACAGTGACCAAGCTGCACGTGTACATCGCAGAGAGGCGATGGTGGGGAAAGGGGCACAACTCACAGCTTGCCGCTGAATGTTCAACCTCTCGAGGGTCGTGTGCACGTAGTGCTCGATGCCCGTCAGCTTGATGCGGTAAAAGTCGAGCCGGCTGATGAGGCTGTCGTGGAGGGCCGAGATGTCGGGCCGGTTGTGGTCCGTCATCTGCCAGTACTTGTCCATGCCGGCGTGGACCTCCTTGATGATCTCCTGGTAGGCCTGCGGCCGCCGCCACAGCACCTGCGAGTGGCACTCGACCAGGTCCCGGTTGATGGCGTCGAGGTCGAAGTCCATGTAGCCCTCCTTCTCGTCGATCTCGTTGCGCATCGTCACGGCGTTCTCGAGCCGCCGCAGCCAGGCCCGCGCCTCGCGCTGCTTCTGGTCTGAGCGCGACGACAGGTCGTGCGACAGGATGATGATGGGCAGGAGCATTGGGTGCGCCACCTGGGCGGCGCACGACTTGAGGTGGTCGATGGCATCGTTGATGTCCGACGAGGGCGTTCCCTTGACATATCCAGTGGTGATGTTGGTGTGGAAGGAATGGGAGAGCATGAGCTCCCAGCCACGGGTCTTGCCCTTCTTACGCACATCCGACTTTCGATGGATGATTTCTAGACGCTAAGGTTAGCCGACTGTGTTCAACGCTGTTTGATAGGGACGCATAGAAGAACGCAAAGGGGCAAAATCTTACGTAGATGAGGGTCGTTCGCATCATGGTCATACGAAGCCCAGAAGAAGGGTCCAACCACACTGGTGCCCTCTATGGCACGGAAGGGCAGACGCAAGGTCCTCGCCATGGAGGCATATTCGTGTTGCTCCAGGGAGATGTGATGAGGAGAGAATGTCTCGGGATGCTTGGCATTCTTCTGGAGTCTGTTGGCGCACGTCTCGGTCAGTCTTTGGTGACGTCTTTTATATGCATTCTACACAGAGAGGCGGTGGCATGGTATACGTATATATATGTATATATAGTATGACAGCTGATCTCACTTACATTAAACGGATTCCGCTGAGAAGTTTAGAGTCGTGTTTCTTGGGTGGCGCAAAGGCGCCCTATACATGGAGGAAAGCATGTGTCAATTTCAGTCAGGCCTTCTTTGGGTGTATGTCATCGAACTCATGGTGTCTTAGCCGTAGACAGAAGGCCTCTGGAATACTGGATCTAGATCTCAGACATGGCTGGGCTGGGGGCTAGGCTAGGCTAGGGCGAGATGAAATGAGAGATGAGATGAGATGCGATGGGATGAGATGAGATGTGGTGTGAATAAGGGTGTGGAAGGGGAAGCTCCACTGCCGGCAATCCGGCACCGGTTCGATTTGCGCAGAGCCAACGAACGTCCAAACAAGATTTGGACCGGTCCCGTAGCGATCGAGAGCCAAGACCAAGAGACCGGGTCGATGGGACGGACGGACGGACGGGGGAAGACGGAGAAGCACACACTACTTACATTGCGATTTAGGAAGTTCTCAAACTCGGTTGTCTCCAGCGGGTGTTCCTCTATCGTGTTCTTGGTCGGATCCTGTACATGGCGAATCTCGTGGTCAGTACGTAATAAGCCCAGTCCAGTCCAGTCTGTCAGTTGTCGTCGTCATGGCTTTTGTTCCCAAACAAATACTCACTCCCCTGGCCATTGCCAAAACGAGAAGCGGTGTGAGAACGAAAAGCACAACGATGGCCCCGAAGCTTGCTGCAGAAGAACGAGGCAAGGAACGCTGCGCCACCACCACCAGATTATAGTCGAAGGCAAGACAGGGCAAAAAAGGAGAGAGGGGAACGAATGGGCGTACAGTATAGTTGTAGATTTCCAGGTAGCTCGTCGCCTCGCTGACAACCTTGGTCTGGTTGACATGGGCGGTGAACATATAATCATCCATCTTGGGCGGCTTGGCTTTGACTTTTTCCTTTCTTCTTGCTCCGTGCCAAACAAAAAGGAGGCGTCGTTGATACAAAAAATATCAAAAAGCAGGCGGATTATATGTATACCCAAACAGTGACAAATAAGTCCCAGTAGGAAAACGCGGATCAATTGGAACCAATTGAGGGCCAAGAAAGCTTGGGGAGTCCAGCAAGCAGATCAAGCAATCATTCGCTCTAGTACGACCACCAAACGCTCCGCTTCTTCGAGATCCAAGTGTATATGCAAATGTATGTATACCGCCGATGGACTGGGGAATGGATCAATGGATGCTATGCAGATTTTGGACGAATGGGCAAAAGCAACGAAGAAAATCAGTATAGTATAAAAAAGCTTGAACAACTTTCCAGCGGACCAAAAAAGAAAAGGACTCAGTTATTCGCTTTGCCAAGAGCAGCAGTTGTGAGGATCAAAGGTTTGATGGGAAAGGTTGAAACGAGGATTTCTTCTGCTTTCGCTTCCCTCCTTTCGCCCTTCCCAGTTCCCAGTCCAGTCCAGTCCAGTCCCCCGTCCCAAGAAAGCAGAATAAGCGGGAAGCCAATAATGCACGAGGCGGGTCGACGAGTTGGAAGCGAAAAGAGCCACCCCCAGTGGCATGGGTAAGAGTGGGGACCGAGGGAGACGAGCGAGAGAGAGCCGCCGTTTGGCCCCTTCGGTATATTCCTTTTGTCATGTACGGTAACGGTATGTACAAACTACTGTATGAATGTATGTATGCACGTACTTTAGTAGCCCGTTTCTGCAAGCAAGCCAGCAAGCCAGCAAGTGAGAGGTGAGCGAGTGACAAGTGACAAGTGACAAGCGAGGGGGTGGCCCTGGGCGGTCGGTAAGCAAGTCGGTCAGTCGGTGACGGACATGATACAGGACTGGAACGAACCGGCCGCCGCGCTGCAAGCAATACCTACCTAATAACTCGATCGAGGCCAGCCCCCCAAGCCCCCAGTGGCCGGCCCTAGTTGACGTGTTTACACCACCCCAATCTCGTTATACTTCGATTCGATCCAGTAAGCAAACGATCGCAACGCACCTCCTAATATAAAACCGCACGATGCAGAGATGGCTCGCATCCTCGGCCCCCGACCCGTCCATCGGAATTGGCTGCTGCGGAAAACGTTGGTCCACTGCCCATGTGGGGGGCAAACCGACCCTGATTAACATAACAAGCCTATGCAACGTAACCTCGCTTGCTTTTACCTGAAGCTTCTTTCGACCGTTCCAATTTAAACACGTCCCTTAACTCCCTTCCGTCCGTCCAATTCAATCACATTAGGGGCTTCGTTTCGTTTCATTAAACAAGACAATGAACGGATGGCCTGGTCCAATCCACAACGTGAGTAACGAAACCAGCAGAGGCATAGACATGTATTGAACAATTGCCTTCATTATTTGCTATTCGAAAGCAAACACTTGCAAGGTAAAGCGCTATCCATAGTCGTAGCAGCCAAATACCCCCCTCGTACGGATACCTAGCGTATGTTTGAACTCCGTCCCATAATAGAGCATAAGAGTATAATGCAGCCTCCGATGAAAACTCACCCTTTGGTCCTTTTTGTACCTGCCGGGCCAAACTGACCTTCCAGAATCTCTATTCCTAGTCCACGTCGCTTTTGCTCTCGTATACTCCGTCGCCATCCATCCTACACTACACCATACCACACCACACCACACCGCCTCCCCTTCACCACCCAGGATACCGACTTAGAAGTCGGGGAACAAGTGACCGAATCTACAATGGATTGGTTAGCGCACGCCACTCTGCTGGTCGAGCCATCATGAGTCTCCAAACTTACTCGTCGTTGCCATCCTGGCCATACTTCTCCTGCTCTTCGGGATACCGATCGAACTGGCTTGCGTCTCCTGCCCCGGCCTTGACCGGCGGCGTGTAAGGAGCATCTATATCCTTCCTGAGCAGCCGGTCCCACGTGACTTCAGCAAACCATGGGTGGTTCTTGACGTCCTGCGGCCCACCGTACAGGTTGCCGAGGCGCTTCGTCAAGTCGGGCGTGATGAGACTCTGAAGCAGGTTGTGCGCATCCGGGTTGATGTATTGTGGGTATTTGACCTTGCCCCTCAAAATGTTCTCGTAAATCTTCATGGGTGACCCACTGTCCCAGAAAGGGGTGTAACCACAGAGCATTTCGTAGATGAGAATGCCCAAAGACCACCTGCCAACCCGGTCATTAGCTGCGCGCCATCCACGGAACCACCGATCTCTCGACTTACCAATCGACCGATTTGTTGTAACCCTTGTTGCTAACCACTTCAGGAGCCAGGTAGTCAGGCGTACCACACAACGTCCACGTCTTGTCTGGAACCCGCTTGGCAAATCCGAAATCCGTTATTTTCAGATGCCCGTGTCGGTCCAGCAGCAAGTTCTCAGGCTTCAGATCACGGTAGATAATGTTCTTCGCGTGCAGGTACTCGAGCGCCAGAGTCACCTCGGCCGCATAGAACTTGGCCACCGGGTTGGGGAATCGCTTTGGACGGATTTAGTCAGCCATACAGCCTAGCCAGCGCTTGACCAGAGCCAATCAACGAGGATGAGGAGGAGGGGGGCAACTCACGCCAGACTTCCTCAATAATGAGAATAGCTCGCCGCCTTCGACAAAGTCCATGACCATGTAGATGTTCTTGCAGTCAAAAAACGTGCCCCACAACGTGATTAGGAAAGGATGTTTAACCTCGCTCAGCATTCTCCGCTCATCGTTGGTGTGTTCGACTTGCTTCATCTTGACAACCTGGGCCTTCTTCAAGACCTTGATGGCGTAATACCGCTGGTTATGCTTCGACTGCACCAAGTGGACGCGCCCAAAGCTACCAGTGCCCAATGTCCGTAGCATGTCGAAGTCGCCCAAGGAGTATTTACCCTTTGTTACTCTCGCTTCCGACAGCGTAGACTGGTGATGCGGTACGCGTGGGGCCGGACCATGAGGCGCGCCATTGTTATTACCTGGGCCTTTTTGGCTCATTTGTTAGCACGATTGATGCCCTCGGGAATTGGGGAGCCTGGTATACTCAGTTCGTACCATCAGTCTGGTGATTAGGATGTATCAGGTTGTTGATGCTAGGCAGGCTCTGTGGTGTCCCGGCATGGCCAGGGCTTGGGGTGTGCTGAATCCCAAAGGGAGTTTGCTGTTGCTGACCTGATATGGAGGAATTCATCGGCGACCCTACCCCAGCCGAAGCTGGAGATTGTGTTTCGTTGAGCCCTGAATAGCTCCCGGACGTGGATTTGGTGTGCGAGTGGGAGAGGGAGCTGCTCGTAGTCGTGCGGGTAGAGGTGTGCGAGAGCGAATTATCGAACGGCCTCGCAGATGTTGGCGTGATGGGAGTGACCGGACTTGTGGGTTGGCTGGTGGAGGGTTCTGACTTGTCCTCCCTCGTCCGTTTCTTCTTAAGAAATCCTAGACTCGGCATGTGTTTTGCTGGCAAAGGTAACAGAGGGTCAGAACCTCGGTGTATATGGTCGGTGGAGACGACTGCCAAGCTAAGCAGCTATGTACGCAAAGGCAACCGTGTCGGGTCAATGTCAATTGGGAAGCTGGGCGGGCAGCGTCGTGGGAGTGGCTGGCAGGAAGCAGGAATTGGCGCCCAGGTTGTGGTTGGAAGGTGACGTTCGCAAGCGACAGTGTGGGTAAGAGCGGTGGGTTCGACTCGGGTAAGAGGCACTACATATGTCGCCAATGTGCCAATGTGACAGATCGTAGCTCCGATCAAGAACCAGCCGGGCGGATGCGCTGGGAGCCGAGGGCAGGCGCGGGAGTCAAGTAAGCAGTCTAGATCTGGCGGGCGACCGCTGCGACCGAGATGTCACAGTCTAGAGTTTTTGTAATGGCTATGGGCACGCCCCGATATACTTGGCGAAGATGTTCGACGGCAGGTATGTTTTTTTTTTTTTCGATGCTGAGTGAGTAGGCAGGTAGAGTCGAGCTATGGTACAGCTGCTGCTTTAGCCTTTGGGTGCAGCGGTAAGAAGCTTCAACGGCCCGGAAGGCGAGAATGTGGCGCAGGTTGGTTGTTTTCAGCAGCAAGAGCGGATGGTCCAAGAAAGAAGTTGGAATACAGAGACAAAGAGGTGTCGCAGATTCGGTATATAGGGAAGGTAGGTAGGTGGTAGGTGGTTGTGTGGGCTGCTAATGAGGTAGGTCCAAAGGTTGTGCTCCTTGTTCGTACAAAGCCTTTCCCCGCAGAGTACCTAAGTGGGCGGGCGGTTGCCAGTGCAATTGGAATCCAGAGTTATATTTGGAGAACTAAAAAGGAGTCCGTCCAGGAGGGGAGATTGGGAGTAGGTAAGTATATAGCGGCTCCTGTTGTTTACTTGGTCGACTGAGGACGAACACGCTCCAGGGTATAGAGGCAGTATAATGCTCGATATGTGTTTGCAATTGGATCTGATGGAGGCAGTCAAGCAGAAGCGGCCGGGACTGGTGGAAAGAAGAAAGAAGCGAGCAATTGGCAAGGTGTCTTGAAACGACGCAACTCCCGGATTCTGACAGGCTTTTCCCTTGTCTGCCGATCGGTATAGGCAGACAGACCAATAGGCTCTGACGACAGAGACTCTTAAGGTTAAGAAAGGCAGTAATCAACTAGTCAGCTCAACCCAATTAAGGTTTCATGGTTGAAGAGAAGCCTCAAAGACGGCGAGCATGGGCTACGAGAGTGACGAGATGGTTAGAGAATTGGCTGAGTGGACAGGCAAGGTCAAGGTGGGGTTTTTCGGGGGGCGGGGGGGGGGGTGAGCAGCTGCTAGCTAGAGTCTCAGCTCTCGGCCAAGTGATTGAGCTAGCATACATCAATACAGTAACACGGATAATACTGATCGAAAACAACTCTCATATTTCAGCTTATCCATCGGCCATTGGCCATTGAGGATAGAGAGAGGGGGCGGAGGAGAAGAAAGAGGAGAGAAGGGAGGCTGAAAGAAAATTGAATTGGCGTAAATGGAAGGAAGGGAAAGAAAGAAACCGCAAGAAGAGGTAGAGAAAGGCCGCCCAATGACCTAACCTGTACGAGCCTCTTCTGACCAGTAGTTCTGACCAAATGCCTGCCTACACAACAACAACAACCAGATCCTGCCAATATCCTATCGTAGATTGGCATGCAGTCAAGATAGGATACGGAAGCGAATGCTCGCTTGATAGGCGCGGAAATATAGCGCTGATAGGAACCAACGGACATGCAGACGGATGAGCAGCGATCTTGCCTCCAAATCGACCTCGTGGGCTTGCTAATCCCGCATCGGCTTGCTTGCTCTACTTATCCCCGGGCTGCTGCTGCTGCCACTGCAACCTCACCTCGCCGTAACCTCGGGTCAGTGCCCCGTCTACCTGGGCAATTGCCCATCCACGTTAAGTATGCACAGCAGCAGGGATGCAATCCGCTGCACCCTCCATAATAAACTGAACCATCGACATGGTCCATCATCATGGCAATGCTTGGACCGGAATGGTACGCATGACTGACTGAAGAAGATGTGGGTGAATGTGGGGTACAGAAGATGTAGGTACCATATAGCCGTTTTGCCTTGTAACCCTCAACCCTGCGTCATTGGGAAGTTGGAGGTTGGGGTTAGCCGAATGTGTTCTATATTAAGGATTCGACATCTGCAGCATAGCGATCCAGGCGGGCCTATAGCCAAAACACCCATGCGAATAATTACGCATGGCAGCAATACCGCAAGGCTTTCTTGCAAACCGTCTAACATCGCAGAAGAAGTCACGTACATATTCAATGCGTTTCCATAGTGTTGAACGAGACTCGGGTGAATATACCTGATGTTTGGGGTTGGCCATTTTGTTTCATGGTCATCTGAAATCTAGAGCGCAATACGACGCTCTCACGTTGAAACTTGAGCCAGCGAAAGGAGGTACCAAATTCAATCAGCTACGATATTCAAAACTTTACATCAGCCGAGTTCTGAAGTAACCCTGTTTCGTTTCATTCACCATTTCGATGGCCAATTTCTGGCAATGGTCTCCAGTGTGTGTGTGTGTGCACTAGCAAGCTTTCGATTTTGATTCATCCCGGTGGCCTGGTCCAGGTTACATACGGTTGAGTCTGTACCCAATGCCCTACAACACATAGGATACACAGACTGCATCTTCACTACATCTCGAGACCCATAACTTGAATGATGTGGAATGGTATATACGATACGTCTCGTGTAGTAACAACTGAAGAAAAGCCTCCCCTTTTTCGTCGTAACTCGTTTTCGCCTTGTCCCGTCATATCCAGAATCTAGAAACGATGAGACCGGCTCTTGGTTCGGTAAACAGTGTAGCCAACGTAGCCGCCTCCGAGCACCACACCGACCATGACAATCTTGAACAGGAACCAGCCCCAGCCGCCGCCCTCCTTCTCGGCCTTGTTGGTGTGCTTGCCCTTGCGGCCTCCAGCTCCGGGAGACGACTTGCTGCCGGTTTGCCCGCCGGACGTGTACAGGTTCCTGGCGTTGACCGCGATGATGTCATGGTTGTCGCTGAGTTCGCCAGTCTCGGCACTGAAGCCAAGGTAGGTGACCGAGGGGATGGCCGGGGGCTCGGCCGTCTCGAAGCACAGGGTCCACTCATCCTCCGACTTGTACTGCAGCTCGAGTTTCAGCTGTTTGTCCTGGAAGTAGGTCAACTTGAGCTTGGTCGGGACGCTGGCATGTCGAATGCCACGGGCCGAGCAGCCGGCGAATTCCTGGTCCTTTCCGTCGTTATCCTTGTTGTAGCTTGTCTTGCCGTCGCCGTACATGGCCATCACGTAGGGGAAGACGACACCGGGGCGGTTGTTCTTGTAGGTATCGACGAAGAGGCCGAGACCCTCGAAGTTGTCGGAATGTCCAAACACGGAGCCCATCTTTCCGCGCTCCTTGGTAAGCCACATGGCGAATCCATCGCCGTAGAGCTGGTGCTGTCCATGAATCTTGAACTCGACTTCGATTTCCCAGTTCGTGGCCGTCAGGGGTACGCGGGAGAACAGCCAGCCGTTTTGCGAGGGACGGTCTGACACCAAGCGAACGTATCTAGCCTTGGGTTAGCCTTGCGTCGGAATATTCGGTGTGCAATCGGAACCGGGTTGCATACGAATCTGTCCTGATGATGGTGTCACCTCCGAACTCATACCACCGACTGGCCATATCCGAGTCGAGGTACGGTTGTACTAGTGTGTGCGTTCGCAGCTGTGCGGGGAGCAAGCCATGTTAGCTCGATGCTACTAAAGGTGTCAGAGGTTGCAGATGGGCAACAGAACTGACCGAAATGCTGCGAATGTTTCCATCTTCATCGTGGCTCACTGCACCGCGAGCAGTTGCAGCCAGCCCCAAGGCCGACGACAACCAAGTGAGCCACCTCATTGTGGACTGAGCCGAGGGAGAGAGCTGGTAAGGAGGAGCCGTAAGCAAGGAGGAACAAGAGGACGGGAAAGAATGGTGAGCAGAGGTGAGAATGCTGTTACGCGTCTGCCGCACAAGAAGGCCCCAAGGAGAAATGTGCTATGCGACGATGGGCAGCTTGGTGTCGTGGTCGTGTGCGGACTGGAAACAAAACCAATTCGACCAATTCTATCAATCGTTAGCTGGCCTCTTTCTTGCCCATCCTCCATCAAAGCAGCAGTAGCTGCAAATAAAATTGGGTCTTTGGAAAGAACGTGCGACTGTCAATGGTCAGAAGTCCAAGCTTGTCTCAAACTCTCCCGTATTCCGTACCCCGTCCCCTAATGCCTAACCGTGCTGGGTACAGCTGTACTTGCTTGAGCGCCGAGGCACCTGAAGTCGGCTGCTAACTGAAGCTCAAACTGGAGCCCAACAGGGTCCAACTGAGCTCTTTGGTCTACCTTAGTGTGGCTTAAGTGGCGTCTAGCCCCTGCACCTTATACTATCCAGGTAGGCCAGCTATTTATATATTCAATGTTGATAGAGGGGGTCAATTGAGCACACTTATTATATACTGGTAGCGGAAAGAGGTAATCGTTTACATATATTATGAAGCTGTATAATGCCTAACCTGGCTCTGCTATTATATAGTCTCCCTGTCCAGTAATACTTCCCACAAATTCGGCACCTCTCCCCGTTCCCAGCCGACATACCCACAACTATTGATAACCAGCTGCACCAACTCCCTATCCACCTCATCCATCTCGCCTTCCGATCCGTCAAGCATGCGCTCGGCAACAATCTGGTACGCCAGCTTCTGAGCGCGGTGCTTAATGGTGTTCCGGACCTCAAAGTACATCCAGCCACGAGACGCCGCCAGGTACCGGATCCTGTCCGCGGCGCCGCCCATCGCCTCGAGCACATCCCTCTCGTCGTCCGCCGGCCCGCCGCGCGTCATCACCCGCTGCTCGATCTCCGACGCCGTCAGCTCGTAGGCCTTGTTCTGGACGAGCACCGCGAGCTGCTCGGGCGTGATGGGGTCTTCCATCATGAGCAGGGCGCCGGTGGTGCCGTGCCGCAGCGCGCGCCGCTGCAGTAGGTAGTCCGCCAGCGACTCGGCGAGGCGGTTGGTCAGCGAGGCGTAGGTATGCTGCGTTTCTTGCTGTCGTCCCCCGGCGATGATGACGGCGCCCCCCACCTCGTCCTCGAACAAGGGTGTTAGCAATTCGCTGAAGATCACGCCGTCGGAGCAGAGGGGTTTCGGCTTGGCCGTATTCATGGCACGGCTTCGTATGAGGGCCGTGAGTCGGGGAGGAAGGTCGATCAGGTGGGAGAAGTACTTGCTGCCGTACAGGACCGGCGACAGGGCGGCGGCGACATGATGTGCAAAGTCGTGGAGGTCCCAGAGCGCCTCGCTCGCGCCGAGCAAGCTCACGCTGTCGCCTTCCACGTCCTGGGATCTGACAGCAATATGATGGAGGTCAATGGAAGAAATGGCGTAAGCCGGCACCAGCATGCCCGGACGTTCCACCTTCGAGTTCTTCGTTGTAATCCAGCGGTGGACGCCATAGTTGATGACGCGAATCGCGTTTCGTTCTGAGCATAAGAATGAGTCAACTGCGGCAAAAAGTTCCTCGTTCGATTCTAGCACGGGCAAAAAGTCGTATCGGCAGTCTGTTCTACTTCCTAAGTAGACGACGCCAAACTTGTGCATCGATACGGCTGCACGCCAGACCTGGGTGTCATGTTCAAACGTCTGAAGCAGATTTTGGGCGTCGTGGCGCTGAAGTAGGATCCGGCATCCTTCAAAGATGCAATCTAATAGATCCCCTTTGATGGCCCCTACAAGGTCCTGGATTCTCTCTGCCTCGTTGAAGTGTGGGTGCTGCGGTGAGTCTCCATCGAGCCATTGTGTCGATGGGTCGAAATCCAAGGGCAGGTCTTGAAAGACCATCAAGGAATTTCCCTCGTAAGCCTCGCACGATACAGTTTCTGGCGCCATTTCGCTAATGGATCAATGCGTGATCACAAACAGAGACTGAGCTAACTCGATATCCCATAAAGTAGCCAAGGTATACATATATAAGCAATATTCATGCTGGAGCGAGCAAATGTGGCTTACATACAAGAAAACAATCCCCTTTATATTGCAAGATACCTTTATATTGCGAGAAGAATGCATTGTCAATGTAGCTTTCAGGTCATCAAAGCGAACGGGCGATTGCACAAAGATGACCGTATATGACAGACGTTGTAAGGACGTGAATAGTCAACACCTGCATCAGCAACCGTCCAGCCTGTCACGACAGACGATTGACGATCCCCTCTATCTCCCCCAGAGAATTCACCGTGAACCCCGGCCCCAGCTTCTCACACGCAGCCTTGTCACCGTATCCATACCGACACCAGACCGACACGGCGGCTGCGCCGATATTGGCCGCAAACCGGATATCCGCCTCCGTATCGCCAACGACCAGCACACTCGACCCATCATCGCTAGCCTCGGCCCACCCAAGCGCCGGGAGCAGCACGTCAGTATAGCTGCCCGGGTCCGGCTTCCTCGTAGCGCCGGGCGTCTTGTCCCCCACAATCAACTCCTCCCTCACGCACTCGCCCAGTCCGTTATTCCGGAGCGCCGTCACGACGGCCGCCACGCCCTTGTTGCTGACGATAGCCGCCGGGATACCGCGAGCCCGCAGCGCGGCCAGAAGCTCCGCGGCCCCGGGGAACGGGGTGATGAGGGGTTGGCCGTGCTCCGCGTACAGCGAGCGGTAGGTGGCCGTCCATCTCTCTTCGTCGAAGGAGTCATCATGGCTTGCGTCAGTGGTGGCGGACGGATGCAGTGCCTTGAACGTGTCCTGTAGTCCGGCGCCGCTGGAGATCAGCCGGTGCACCTCGGCCTCGGACGGTGCCTGGGCCGGAAGCAGCGCGTCGAAGGTCAGCTTGATGCAGTGGGAGATGGAACGATGTGTGTCGAACAACGTTCCGTCAAAATCAAAGATAACGAGTTTGATCGGCATGTCGGCTTTGGGATTGGTATTGCTGTATGGCAAAGCCTCCTCAGCGGCTTTACTATGGTTATGTGGTGTGTGGGACGAAGTTTTTCTGTCTAGCTGCAGGTTGCGGCAATACTTCAAGTGTCTGTCTATGAGTGAGAAGGTTTCACGAGAGAGTTTCTCGTCGTTTAACGCCGCCCATCCAGCCTGCCAGAAAACACCAGTCAATTGACTTACACAAACGGGCAGTCAACCATGAACAGGCCAGCCAGGTCATCCACATCATGATGGCTGAAACGACAGATTTCAATCAATTATACCACACCATGAATGGAATAATCATGTCTTACTACGCTGCACCAGCTGCCTCGCAGAGGCTCGCGTCGCATCCAGTCGTCGAATACATAGTTGTGGCAAAGGAGGCCGAGCGGTGCGATGACAGTGGTTACCTGATCCCTTCCACCAACGGAGACATCAGAGACAACATCTACGGAAGCCGCCAAAGGTGAGAAGAAGTGACATACGAAAGAACCAACGTCCACAACTTGTCGGACGTGTGCAATATTTACCTGCGGATGGTTGCGGCATACCCCAGCTCCCTACAAGACAAGAGAAAGCTTCAGCCACCTCCCCCACTATAGCTGGAACGCAAAGCCACATTTTAGCTTGCTTCTGGGTTACAGTGGGACGGTTAGGTACATCAGCTCGACGGCTCATTCACTCGGGACCTGCCTGCCTGGCTTGGCCGCTTGGCCCTGCGGATGCCGCTAAGAGGAATAAATATCTTAGCCCCGAAGATGCATCATTGATAGCCGCAACTACTCTAAAATACCGTCACATTTTGAGCCCTCCAATTGCATCAATTGCTTCTAGGCTTCGTTCCCGTCGACCCCAATCCCTCCTTTTAGACTTGCTTGGAGAAAGTACAAAAAGAACCCGAAGAATTCGGCCGTTATAGAATATCACCACAACAAACCCCCAACGTCCGCCACCATGGATTCCGAGAGCGTCAAGCAAGAAGTCATCAAGCAGGTTCAGACGCAATATGCCATGAACAATGCGCGCGAGCTGATTGAGGTATGTGGCTGTCATGCCGGCCGGTTCCCAGGTGTACCAGAGACTAATTGGGCCACCTTGCGTAGAAAATCAACGAGCACTGCTTCCAGAAGTGCGTCCCGAAGCCCGGTTCTTCCCTATCGAGCGGCGAGCAGGCCTGCTTCACCCAGTGCATGGAAAAGTACATGTCGGCATGGAACCAGGTCAGCACCACATACATCACCCGATTAAGGCGGGAGGGAGGACAATAGAGGCCGAAATCGAGAACAACAATACCATTGGGTGCGCCGCGCTATACTGTATATTATGGCTGCAGTTCTTGCAGTGCAAGGGGAGGTTATCGGCTGGGTATCAGGACTTGCCATTGAGCATTTCCGGGCATCGGACTCCCCACACATAGATCGCCATGTACTATCACATTCGTCTCGGGCGGCAACATGAATAATATGGCATTGCCTGGGTAACGGCTTCTGAGTATCTTGATTTGGTGCACGTTTACGTCTCCTTCGCAGCCGCGGCGGCGGCAGCTTTTCGAGCAAGGTATCTCTCCTTTGCGCTCGAGATCTCGCCTTCCGTTTTCCTGCTCTTGGCAGCACGCTCGACCTTCTCCCTCTCTTCGGCCTCGTGCTCCCTGGACCGTTTGAGCGACTCCTCGAGCTGCGCCTCCATCATGCGTGATTGTCGCTCGCGCATGCTCTGTTTGCCCCCCGCGCCGACGAAACCACTAGATGCGCGGTCTTGTCTGCGTTCGGGTTCACGCTGGTCTCTGCGAACTTCGGGTTTCTTCACTGTGCCCAGGTTGAGCCCGCCCTTGAGCAATTCGCGCTTGTCGACGACCTGGCCATCATCGTTGATAGCCACGGAGCCTCCCTTCGAATTGAGTTCCCTTGCCATATCGGCCTCGGTCTTTGCTTTTTCTTGGTCTTTGGATTGGTCCTCGGCAGCTTGCGGGCCCAACTTCGCCTTGTCTTCCGCCGCCTTCATGACTTCGGCATGTCGTTGGTCGCCTCGATTTAAGAGGTCCTTGTAAAACGCCGTCATGCCGCCGCCCTTGTTCTTTTTGGCCTCCTCTTCCTCTTTCACGCGCTCCTCAGCTTCTATGCGCCGATTCTCCTCTTGCTGCTTCTTATAGGCTTCCGTGACGAACTTCTCCTTGTCCGCGTACTCCTCGCCCTCCTCCTCCCTCTCCCGGGCGACCTTCTTCTCCTCGGCAATCAGCGCATCCCTCTTGCGCACCGCAGCCGATTGCAGAAGGCTCTTCATGTACTTGGGCCGCCGGTCGACATCCTCGGGCGCGACCACCTTCTCCGGCTTGAGCGAATCGTAGACGCCATCGTAGTCGTAGATTGAGGGATCCAACTCTTCGGCAGCCTCTTGGTGTTTGCGCGACTCCAGTGAGCTCGACAAATCGCCAAACATGGAGTTCGGCTGCGGCTTCTTCTTGAGCGTTGGTTTGCTCAAAATTTTGGAACCCTTTTTGTTCGACGCCGATGGCTTGGACGAAAAGTCGTCATCGTCCAGTTCGGTGATTTTGGTGGCCTGGGGGCCATTGCTGTTGGCACCATCGTCGTCTGAATCGTCATCGCCTCCAAAGATGGGTTTCCTCTTGGGTGGCGCAGGTTTGCCGTTTGTTGCTTTTTTGAGATTTAAACCGTATGATAAACCCGGTTTACTCATTTTGGCGAGAGGGAAACAAGACGGTGGGAATAAAACGTGCGACAGTGGCTGCGATGTGATGCAGATGATGTAGAGGAGGGTAGGGTCAAGTTACTTGCTGCTTGCCGTGGTATTGTTTAACCTGGGTGCTGGGAGCGCCAAAAAAAGAGACCCACAGCCATGACAGGCAGTGACAGGGGTGGTTTGGCCTGATAAAGCTTATCGGAGTTACTGCTAGCAGGGGTCCCGCCATCCGTTTAACAACATTTCGATACTTGTTTTACGTACCTACGTACGCCTCCGGTCGTCGCATTGCCAAATAATATCCGGCAAAAGACCCAGAATGAACGAACCGCGATGACCACCGAACCGTCGTCTCCCAGGAGGCGACACATCCTGTCGTCCATCAATCCGGATCTACCTCGTTTGTCGCCCGAACAGGAGGATCGCGCCGATAGCCACACTGCCCCGCCAAAAAGCGACTTGCATCACGTTCCAGTTGATGCCAGCGACGAAAGAGCGCACTCCAAAGACCCCGAGAGCGGCAACAACGACAGCAAGAGACATGGCGATCGCAAAACCACCAAATTCCGCTTCAAGTCAAAACACTCTAGTTCACATCGCTCGTCGCGCCGCCGCGAACGAGACTACGATAACGACGATGATCGCCGCCACCGGGACCGGGGACGCTCTGAGCGAAGCAAAGACCATGTAGAGGGAGGTGAAGTGAAAGACGACGACGACGCAGACCGCGAGTCAAGACGAAGTCACCGCAGGAGCCACCACAGCGAACACCACAAACACCGGCGGCGGCGACACCGCCACCGCACCCGCACCCGCACCCGCTCGCCCACCCCGCCGAACCCGCACGAGCCGCCGCCCCTGGACCCCGAAGCCGCGTTCCGCGAGTCGCTTTTCGACGCCATGGCGGACGACGAGGGCGCGGCGTACTGGGAGGGGGTGTACGGGCAGCCGATCCACGTGTACGCCAACGCGCGGAACACCGGCGGCGGCGGCGAGGGCGGCGAGCTGGAGCAGATGACGGACGACGAGTACGCCGCGTACGTGCGGCAGAAGATGTGGGAGAAGACGCACCAGGGCCTGCTGGAGGAGCGCGCGCGGCGCGAGGAGGCCAAGCGGGCCAAGGACGACAAGGAGGCCGAGGCACGCCGGCTCACCCGCCAGATGGAGGAGAGCCTGCGGCGCGGCGAGGAGAGGCGGCGCCGGCGGACCTGGCGGGACAAGTATGAAGAGTACGCTGCGGCCTGGGCCGACTGGGACGGCACTCTCGAGGGCATGAGCTGGCCGGTTGCCAGAAGCAGCGGCGACAACAGTGGAGACCGAGCCGAGATCAGTTCCGAGACCGTACGAGACTTCTTCGTTAACGGCCTAGACCCGATCGAGATTGGCGAGTCGGTCTTCCTCGCAAAGCTGAAGGAGGAGCGGGTCCGATGGCATCCGGACAAGATCCAGCAAAGGCTCGGGCCCGGGTTCGACGAGGCCGTGCGACGAGATGTCACGGCCGTCTTCCAAATCATCGACAAGTTGTGGTCAGATATCCGCGCGAAGGCAAAAGCAAAGGCATAATCATGATACCCCTCAGAATAGACAATCATAGATCAAATTCCATGTAATGTGGCACCAGCAGGCAACAATAGCTCGTCTTGATCTCTCTAGTGATGACCCTGCATGCGATGCATGCACAATATAAGTGTTGACGCCCAGTAGGGTGCAAACACCAACAAAAAGGTCTGTAACTGGTAATCAAAAGCCTACCTTACCGAGAACATCATCCTCCATTTCTTCACAGGCATAGGATGGAATAGCTTACGAATTGCCAAGATTGATACCGATCTCTTATCACAAGATCAAATCCCGCGATCGGAACGACATCTAGTGATATTGCGTGATGTTTGTTGTTGTTACTATCTTTGTTGCTAATGCATTTCTTTCGGCGAGATGGTGTTAATATCTGCCGCGTTTCCTGGGTCTCGTCTCGTATATGCCTCTGCTTTACAGCGTCACCCGCATATCAAAAAGCCTATGTAAAGATTGGGTATCGTGTACGGAAGGAAATTTGGCTTGGTGAATAAATCGGAGCGCTGTCCTCCAAACGCTTCCTCATTGCGTCCTTCTCCTGCATGGGCCTACTGCGGATACAGTCCTTGCATGCGTATGGGCTCTGCAACCTTGCCGATGCCACAAGGGGGGGTGGGCAGTGGTATAGTTTATTGTGAGACGAGACCGTTAGAAATGGTTTCGGCCGCCTCTCTTCTACACCGTTCACACATGCACCAGCCCCCTAGACTACCAGAGGCCCACTCCCTACGGTCGCGAACGGGGAGTGTGACATCACAGTAGTGGTTCAGAATCTCCTCGCCGCGCTTGATTCCGCCTGGGCGATCACCGACTACGCGCTCTTCTCTGGCAGAGAGCACCATGCGCCCGCCCCACTCCCAAGTAACATTCGGGTCGCAATCATGGTTGGCTAAACACCAGAATGGGTGCACGGCTGCAACATCCGGTCGGCCGTCGCGGGGGTTCTTGCGGGCTGAAGCGGTTCCACGAGTCTTACTGTAGAGCGTATTTAAAACCCACAGATCGTGTTCTGCCAGGGTGGAGTAGATGTCAATATCCATCTTCTCGAGGATGTGTAGAGGTGTCTCGATGTTGAAGCTAAATGAAAATGGCAGAGTCCAGTCTGGCGGTGGACCAGCATTCGGCGACAGATCGATCTCATTCCATTTAGTGGGAACAAAGTCGCCCCAGATGTACTTTATTTGGCTGACTTCCAGAGGGTGGATTTCTTGATGGGCAGCCATGGCGAGCACTCTGGCAAGAAGCAACAAATGGAGAGACTCGTCGGCGTCTTTGGCATCGGTGTCCTTTGCAATGGCATCCACATCCTTTTCGCATACCGCGGGGTGGTACAGCTCTTGTGCTTGATCGAAACAGTATTGACTGCAAAAAACCGTGTCATAGCATTCGGGGCAGTTTACGGCCTCCGAGTCGCAGCCAAGTGGAGGAAGTTCTCCACTGCATGCATCACAGACAGTGTCTTTCAGACGGTTGTTTGCAGTGATAAGAGAATATTCCTCAAGCACCGTCTCCCCCGGAGCAATGTCCTCTGTAGCGAAAACGCCGAGCTGCTTACAAGTTGGAATTACTTCGTAGCCGTCCGTGTTGCTGGCGTTCTCGAGCAACACGGGAAGAGTTGCAACCCGCACCGCACATTTAGGGGCCATGGCCGATAGTCTTTCATTTAGAAAGCTCAAGGAGTCCTGGGAGTGGCGGTCGGGCTCGTAGTTGTTCCAGGGATATACTTCTCTTCGGACCATGCCCCAGTCGGGCAGGTCGTGCACGCTGTTGATGTCGCGGCGTATCCTCCGCTTGGCAACAGTTTCTATGTAGCCGTGGATGTGGCGGAGCTCCGAATTTGTGGGCGCAGCTTCGAGGCCGCGCTCGCAGAACTTGTAGGCGCTCTGCAGACTACCACAGAGCAGCAGACCCATCGCCAGGATTTGATAACTCCGAACCGCACCTAGGTTGGCCAGCAGCGTCGGGCCGTGCGCAACATCCTGGGCCAGATCCAACAGCAGGCCGTGGTCGAAGACTTCGGGCAGCTTTTCTGTGCCATATTTTTGCAGAGCCTCGAGGACTTGCTCATGGTACTCAAAACTCTCATCGCGCGCCTCGTCCGTCAGCATCAATGCCCTATAAGCATCGCCAGCTGCCAGATCTGGGTAAGCCAGGTTCGTGTAGCAAACCGCGCGTTTAAGATAGAGGATGAAATCATAGGGTTCGCGCACAAGTTCGTCAGTCAACTGCTGGCGTTCCTCAAGCAGCAACTCAATTCGGGAGTCGCTTTCCTGAATGCTTTCGCTATCCATCATGCAGGGGTCTGATTCGGGTGGGCTGGTGCTATGACTGGGGACATCGACCGTATTGAATGGAGCCTCTGCCGTATGGACTGGTCGGTTCCTTTGGTGGGGGTCGGAAACACGCGAGCACGAAATCTTCCTCCCCAAGGGAATATTATAATGTTAGTTTTGCTGAGTTGTTGTAGAAGCTCGGGAAACCCCGATTGGGACAAGTTTTTCTTCGTACCGGAGTGGTTTGAGTGCCCGCAGACATGGAAACCAAACAAGTGAAAATCCCAAGGCGCCTAGAAGCGGACGAAGTCTTGATGTAGCATTCAAGGGGTCCTGTTGTCCTCCCCGCAAAAGGAGGGGCTAAGTATCGCCGTGTGTGTCGAGGAGCGTTTCGTGGAACAGGCGAGCCTGGAACAGAGCGAATGAACTCGCCCTGCGCGCCGGGAATGGTCTGATGTTGATCACAGAGGTGGTAGGGTGCTATAAGAAAGCGTAGGATAAGACACCATGGCAAAAATAGGGCATCGAAATTGGAGGGAGAGAGAGCGGCTCTCCGAGGGTTGATAAACTAGAGCAGGAGCTAAAAATGTCTAGAGCCTATGACGTGCGCCAGAAAAAGGGTATTCATCCAACTAGCAGGTAGTGCAGGCATGTAAGTACATGTAGTATTGGGGAGTTGGTAGTGTGCAGAGGGATCAGGAGAGTGACTGGGTAGTTGTTAGGCGGCGTTCGGACGCCCAGGATGGGATTTCAAGGAAGGGGGGGCGTGCAAGATATGGGGGGCGGCCACAAGAAGGGGGGTGATGGGATGGGATGGGATATGCGGGTTTGAAAATCGCAGTGTCGTGTTGCCCGCACCTGCCCATCCCAGCATCGGATTTTTCTTTAGGGGTCTTCTGGGAAAAAAAGACCCTTGTGCGGGCGACCCTGAAATCCGACTCCCCACGTGACGAGCAGGAGGGGCCCAAAAGAGGCTACCAGCTACTTTTTACCAGGTCCCAGTCGTCCCGGGGGGGTCTTTTCTGGTCCTGACAGGTATTGTCGGCGCGCCTTTACTGGGTAAATGCCATGAAACTCATGATGATGACGTTGTTGTCGTCGCGGATAGCTCTGCGCATTCCACTCCATTGCAGCAGCCCAGAGAGACAAACTTTGCACCCGACCTGTTTTTTGTGGCTATCGTATCTCTCGTAGCATAGCAACTACCTCATTTGTGTCATTGCTTTTCTTTTGGTTTCTTCTTCCAGCGGCAACGTGGCTCTTGTAGACACAGCTATCGCTGATCGCTGCTGCTTGTGTTTGGAGCGAGCAAGGGCACACTAGATCTGCCTAGCGCCATCTGCCACTAAGAAAGGCGAGGTGGTGATCCGATATAATCAAGCACGCTCCTACCGTAACAGACGGGAGAGAGACATGCACCGGCCACATGGATCCGAGTAGTAGCACTCCGCATATGGGAAGGAAAAGCCGATCCCTCTTGACTATCTGACTTGCTGACCTGTCAGCTAGCCTTTACACCAGCCGAATGGCTGAAGTCTGAAGAGCCAGCCGCGGTCTGCACTGGTCCTACAGTACTGTAGGACTGCGCTCCTTTGTCCATAGTAATTACACCAGCAAGTGAGCTATCTAACGGGTACTGCATTGACTTGATGACTCGGCTAGGTTCAAGTTGTTGTTTTCAGCCAGCCCGCGGATTTGTCGTAGTCTATGCCAGAGATTCCATCGAGAATTGAGTTCAGCTAACGGAAAGCTTGGCGGTACCGTCTGCGGGTCATCACAGCCATTGCCTACTAGGAGGTCAATGGTTGTGTCCACTGGGCCATGAAAACTACGTGGTACTGGGATCTTCTTTTTTTCTGGGACTTTTCCGACTTCTCGATTCGGTATCTGCTTCCCATCACGAATCAGGGTTCTGATTATTAACGAGTGCCAGAATCATAGTCCACCCAGTCACGATACCTTCTTCGGCCTTCTCAAACCCGCATCGAGGTTGGGAAATGTTCCGCGTTGCCGTGACCTGTGACCATGGCGTTGCATGTGGTGGGCTAAAATGCGAACTTTGCAGTGCATGTAGGTCAGTGACTGGCAAGCCGGCATCGTGTATTTGGGTAAACCCTTTGTGCCTCTTGGCAGTGGGTAACACCCCCATACCAGTACGTAAGTCGTCCCTGTTGTGTGTATTGGCCAGCACGGGTCCGAATCTCCAGTGGCACCTGACAGTACAGGCCATCCATGCCATGCGACAGGGCAGCCTGGATGTTTGATATTGAGACTTGGCCGCAATAAGTTTGTATCGGAATGCGTCCGATTTCAATGATACCCACTGGGCGTGCTTGTGGTTGTATTGAAGAGGAAAAAAAAAATTAAAATTTCCTATCTCGTGGCTCATTAAAATATCCGCCCGTAGTAAATACATACACTGTCTTGAACTCTTGGACACGCTGACGAGTCAGTCAGTCTCTCCGGGACCGCAACCGCAGTCACAAGGACAAGGTGCGGCATAGCATTTCCGATGTCGTCGAGGTCCATTCCGAGGGCCATTGAGGAGGCACTTATTCCGGTTTCTTGCTCGCCGCGCCCTCCTGTTGCATGCCCTCGCATCCTGTGACCTTGCCCGCTGTTTCCTCGACTTTGCCGTAGCCCTGCGTCGGATCGCGACCCTCGCTCGCTGCTTTCATGACGCCGACCGCGTGGGCCTTGGCCTGTTCACCTGAGCTCTGCCAGGCGGTGGAGCCGGTCGCGCTCCCAATGGTGGACTGTTCGTCAGGGCCCGTCAGCAAACTGAGTTTGGATGTATATCACCCCAGGTTTTTTTCTGGATGTTGCCGAAGAGTGGCGGACTTACTTCGGCGGCGCCCTTGACGTACTCGGCATGGCCAGCGACAAGGCCGGGTTGCGCGTTGTTGGTGTTCTCGTTGGAAGACATGACGTTCAGGTTACCTGATTGATGTGAAGTTGTTTTGGTTTAGATGTTGGGCAATTCAAGCCAATGCTACTGGGAATCTGGGTCTGTACGAGTCGTTTGATGGTCGGACGGTTGGGGTAATGCAATACGACTCCGGGGCAAGCGACTCGTTGTCGAGTTGCTTTGCGACTCCCAAGGGGTCATGACGTAGGTATATACGCTGACGTCATATACTGGCCGCATATGCTGACGGTAACTCAGCGGGGTCGATTTCAGAAACAGATGAGCGGGAGTCGCTCGGCATCCTACTCGCCTAGTGACAGGCTGCAGTCCAAGATCCTTATTTCTATCTTTAGCACTGCAGTGATACCATCAAATCGCTTGAGTCAATCGTAATACTGCTCTTTTGGTGTCATTCATTGGATGTTGCTGCTGCTACGTGCTACATCGACAGGCAATGTTATTCGCTACAAGTCGCTCTCCGAACGGAGTAAATATATATATATATATATATATATATACTGCGGATATTGACTGTGTAAAGCTGTCACATGCGCGACCAGTGGCATCCGTCAATGAATGTATGCATGTAGTATTCGGAATGACTACAAGGACGATCTCATTCGGAAGCTTCCATTAGTTCCAGCAATTGGTCGATCTCGAAGTTGGTCGATCTCGGAGGAGGCTCTACCAGCCTCTCTGACTTGATCTACTACCTAATATCGGGTCTCAATGTCATAGCTTCCCAAATGTCATAGCTTAAGCCACGACACGCTGCAGGGGGACTGTAGGTCTTCAGAATGATGTCAGGTTGGATGTTCGTTAGGCATCGTTTTCCGAATTCGTGAGGGAAGCAAGCTCATGTGGATTCCTCGACGTTCTAGTGTCATCATCGCGGCTCTCGACCGTATGATGAAATTCATGGCGGCCCAAAAGGCGGGAACAATATTGTGCCGACAGAGGACCACATTTGGAAGCATGGACGTTTCCAGGACTTGCTCACCGCGTAATCTAAGGTCTACCACAATAAACAAAGATCAATTGACAGTCTCAGCACAGCTACCAATCAATCGTACCATACTCCAGACATACTCCAGAGAAATCATTACATCATGTCTTTCAAGTTCGGCCTCAACAACCCGGTCCTCGTGCCGCTGCTGCCGATCACCGGCAGCTTCGCCGTGCCCTTCACGGCCTACTTCACCTTCCTGAGCGCCCGCGTGGTCAAGCACCGCCTCGACGGCAAGCAGCCGCTGGGCGACGGCTCCCAGAAGAGCAAGAGCTCCTCTTCCTCGAGCAGCTCCAGAAGCTCCACCTCCTCGAGGGGCTCCTCGCGGGGCGAGCAGCTGTCCGACAGCAAGCTCTTCGTGGCCTCGCGGGCCCACCAGAACTTCGCCGAGAACGTCCCGCTGGCCTTTGCCCTCGCCGCCGTCGTCGAGCTCAACGGCGGCAACCGCAAGATCCTCACCGGCGCCATGGGCGCCCTCTTCGCCTTCCGCGTCCTCCACGCCGAGCTCGGCATGCAGCGCGAGGACGCCCTCGGTGTCGGCCGCCCCGTCGGCTACTACGGCACCCTGGCCTCCATGCTCGGCCTCGCCGGCTACGCCGCCTTCCTCGTCAAGGGCTTCTGGGGATTCTAAACAAAAAGTCGCGCACAACAACAACAACGCCAGCAGAAGGCCTGCGCCGCTTGAGGCTGCATTTAAAAGCCTCACGAAGTCTACGAAGAAAATGAGAATTGAGCAATAGACAGCCCCCGAGCGACCGGAGTTACTCGGGGTGCTATCCCCGAGAAGCAATGTCAATCAATTGGAAGCTATATAAAGATACTCGGCACCGTGGTCCTCTCGAACTGTAATTTATGTCACCACTATGTATATGTTGCAGAAATATCCAGCCTGAGCTCCGACCGATGGGGGATATTGCAATTGGGAAATAACGAAAGGCCATAAAACCGTTAGAAATGAAATTACGTCGTCTAAGAGAAAGATTTTCCCTATCAGCTGTTATCGCCAGCCTCACTTGACTTGTCTTCGTAATGTCTCCCCGCCGTACCACCATTGGGCGAGCGGGAGTAAGCAGTAAGCAGTAAGCTCGGAGGTTTTTTGAAGCCCCCGACCTTGATTGGATGGGTCTCATCCAAGCTTGCTGCCCGTCGTCTTAAGGTGCTGGGCCTGTTCTTGGGCCTGCCCATCAGTGTTCCCCAAGGAGCCGCTAAGCACTAAAAGCACCTGTAGATTGATCCCTGCATCAATTTGATTGTCGCATTCCAACGTCCCGAATGCTAGCGAAAGCTCATATTTTATTTTGCTAGCCCATCCATTCTTCAATAAATACAAAGTCATGTCTGCAGAGCCATTTTTAGACGAGGACTACGCCTCCGAGGAGGATTCGGACTTCTCCCCCGATGCTGTGGCGGCAGACGAGAAGGAAGAAGGCGAGGAAGCCTCAGAGTCCGAAGACGACAGCACGGAACCCGCTGCGACAACGAAGCGGAAGCGCGACGCGACTGAGCCCGACAATGGAGAGGGCGACTACGAAAACTCCGGCGACGAACTCATCATATCGAAGGGGAAGAAACGGCATAAGAAGCACAAGGCAAAAGATGGAGCTGCGAACGATGACGAAGGTGGTGAGGGCGGCCTCATCAAGACCCGGAGCATGCGAGCCACCGAGAAGGCGGAGCGCAAATCCCACGCCGTGACAGGCCCCGTTACTGTGGACGTCAATGATCTATGGGCGCAGATGATGGCCGGCCCGGTCGTGCCTTCGAAGACTGCCGCCGAGGAGGCCACCAACGACAAACAACTGGGCGACAGCGCCAAAGAGACCGCCGAGCCCACCGAGGCCTCGAAGAGCGCGGCTGAGTCGGAGGCTCCAACAATGATCAAAATCAAGAGAACCTACAACTTCGCCGGCAAGGTGCACACGGAAGAGAAGATGGTGCCGCGAGATTCGGCGGAAGCCAAGGTCTACCTCGACTCGCTAGGGCCCGGTGCCGACGAGGCTCTCGCTCTCAATGAGGACGAGGACGAGCCGTCGAAGCGGCAGCCACGGAAAGCGTTCCGATCCGTCTTCGAGCCGGTCATTGAAGGCCTAACGGCGCGGGGCGACTTGAACCTCGGCGTGGCAGCTCGCTTGCAGCTGCGCGAGCAGGCCAAGGCCAAGAAGCTCAACGTGGTCGAGAAGAGCCGCATGGACTGGGCCGGCTTCGTCGACAAGGCCGGTATCAAGGACGAGCTCCAGCTGGCGGGGAAGTCGAAACAGTCGTATACTTCGCGGCAAGACTTCTTGGCCAGAGTCGATGCCAAGAGAGACGACGACGCGCGCAAGGCGCGCATGGCCCAACGTGTGTGAGAGTGTTAAGGATATCCAATCACCATCACATCCGTTCATTTTGGGGATTTGGTCGGAGTCCACCAAATTTGCATGGCCGGTCATCTGGGGATGTCACATTGCCTAGCAGCCGAAAGCAAGTCTTTCTATGGCATCCTTCGGCATGCCTACCCGACAAACGCAGCGTGAGATGCTCATCCGCTGGAACTCGCAACTTTGCCGTTCAGCAAAGCATGCTACAAGTTGCACTATCTCTGACTGCTTGCCGAAAGTACCAAGCAGCAAGTCGCTGCAAAACATGGAAAGGGGACGCGATCAATCCAATCGTTACCTGCCTGTACCAACTGAATCAAGGTATACCCTAACCGATTAGTTTAAGATTCGGCGATATGATGTTTTTAGGGATGCAAGACATTACGCCTGGTTTGCCAACGCCAACGCTCGATAGATTATCATGCCCATTGGGACTCGGTCTTAGGTTGCGTATGACTGGATGGCGTCTACATGAAGCACCGAGCCAACCACGTGGTCGAGGATCTTGTAATAGATCGAAGTCTTGATCGCCAGTATTGCTATGCCACTCAACAAACCGGCTCCTGCCCCTTGGTCCTCGAGGAATTTTCCTCGGACTAACACTGGGAGCTTCAGGTATACCAACGCAACAATACGCTCGCCAACACAGCATTACAAGCGTCAAGTTATGCATAGCTATTTGGCGTCTATGGCAATATATGTTGTTACCATGAAAGTTACAGCGTGCCGTGGACCTGGATGTGGGCATTGTAGAGTCTATTCTCCATGCTTTTTGAATTATCTGCACAAGACCTTTGGCAGCTGTGACCAGGCATACTTGCTTCCTACTTAATCCACCGAGCAACTTCCTATATTTTTATTTTCCGTATGGGAAGGAACCTCCGATACCATTTCGCCGTGATACCATTTCCCGCATCCAGGTCGAGACGGCCACGCATCTCCGAAACCATGGCCTCCTCTAATCAGTAGAACTCACCGGAGACGAGACCCAACTTCACAGCTATATATTCTACCAGAACGACGCCGACACAGTACCTAAATAATTACAATACACATCGCTCCTGTCAATACCGAGCTTCACCCACCTTCATTAATCACTTCCTTGGAATACACCCTTTTTGTTTTTCAATAGACGTAAATCGAGCGTCACTCGGTTACCAATACAATGGCATTATTTGGAGCGGGTTGCCTAGCAGGCGCAAGCACCACAAACCCCGTATCGAGTTTCCAGCTACAACTTCACAGCACAGAGGCATCAACGAGCTCTTCTAATCGCCCAACACTATATGGTAGGGAACGGCAGTGGAGAGACTTGACTGCTCCTTGGAGATATGTACCTGAGACCCAGCAAGACAAACCAGAGAGCGCAGGCAACTCCCCACCACAGAGCTCAGGGGTCGGGGTCCGGTCGACGCCGAAGATCGAAGACAAGTTGCCGGAGACGCTGAAGATCGCCACTCGGCTTGGCCGTCTGGATGCAGGGCGACGGTTCGCGCCATTACGCAACGCGAGAGGCGCACGATGGGATATCGTACGACACCACCTCGAGACGACCTTCGACGTGCGGCTCCCGCCCAACCGCAAAGTCGCCTGGGTCGCTGTGCAAGCTGCCATGGGCCTCAAAGGGTTGCGATTCTTACACAACAACATCAACGTCCAATACCAACACCTAACCACCCAAGAAGCCCTCGGCCTCGGGAGACTGGACTGCGGCATGGAACGGTCCTTTGAGTCTGCCAAGAAAGCGCGATTCTCGATCAATTTTCTGTACCAGCCCGATGACAACTACCCGCAAGACATTACATCGCTGTTCCGCTTTCTCATCCAACGATGCGCCACACCCGGCCCTCCGGACTTGAATCCGAGGTTACTGGTGAATTGGCGTCAGTGGCAGCCGATATTCTGGCCCACCGGCGTCGTCAATTTCGTCGATAGGGGGAGACTGGTGCAAATGCTCGAAGCCTATCGAGTCATGTCGGAAAGGGAGAACAAGGGGGTTGCTTTGATGCTGCCCATCCTACAATTCGTATCGGAGATACTGTGGCGCTGCTGCTACATCTTCGAGAGCTTCCGAGCCATGGCGCCCAGTGGAGGACTGGGACTGAACCTGCTGGGCGAGCCCGTGGAAGGTCTGATCGACTTTGCCCGGAAGGGTCGTTGCTACTGGCCCTGGCTGGGCCCCAACATCGCGCTGGACGCTTTTATATTCGAACAAGGCATACTGCGCGAGAACGAACCGTTCGACCCGCAGGCTAGCTATCTGGTGCGCATGTATGGTATGGGAATTCGCGACCTGCGATTTCTTCAGAGGAACCCGAACGAGCTGGAGCGGAGGGAACAGCTCGACACCCTCCACCGCTGCCACTTGCTCAGGTCCTGGCTCGGCCAGGAGAGCTCAGCAGACTTGACGGAGCAACTCGAGTTCTGCTACTTCTCCATGGCCGCCTCGATGAAGTACCATATCGATGGACCGCAACGGTTGTTCCCGCCGGGGATGGAGGACCACACGCAGAGGGTCAAGGCGCGCCAGCGCGAGTTCAAAATCCTCAAGATCATGGTCGACCGGATCTGGCAGGAAACCGAGCGCAACGAGGGCCGCCGCCGTACCCCCATCTTGCTGCGGCGGAAATGCTACGCCGGCACCGGCGAGGTGATCCGCGAGGGCGACTGGCACCTGCTCGAGACGGAGGAGAAGCGCCTCCTCCTGGGAGGGCGATCCCAATACCATGCCCAGCACCCGGAGCACACCCGGCTTCTGCGCCAATGGCTCCCAACATCAGTCGGCTCGAACCCCAACTGCCTCCTCAAATCCGATAAAAACCTCTACTATGACCTTCCGCTGGCGCCGGCTACCCCACCACCACCATGCTGTGGCTCCTGCACTTGCCGCGGGAGCGGGAAAAACACTGCGCCAGACTCGGCTCTGACCACATGGATGCGCGTGGAGCCGTTCATCAACAGCAAGTGCAGTGGCGCGATCTACCATGCCCCGAATGGCCTGGAGGAATTCATGGAGGTTTGCAATCCTTCGGTGCTGGAGAAGAAGGACCCTTCCCCGGCCGAGGTGCAGCAGGCCGAGCTTTTTTCACCGAGGCCAAAAACGGCTTTCGACAAATTGGTGGAGCAGGAAAAACAACAGATGGGCCTGTGAATCGCTTTGGAAAGACCTTGTGGGAGCAGGAGTGCAGTGATGGATCAGGGGGGATACCCGGTGGACGGAGGGGGAAAGCGGACTGACTAGGGGGCTTTTCAGCGCGATACATATTTTCTTCAGTACCAACTATTCACAAAACTAGAGGAAATATTAATTGAAGCGATTCAGACTTTAACCAATCTCCCGCAAGCGACCGCAGGAACGAACAAAGCAACTGCAGGAATAAACCTCCACCGACACTCTTGATTATTCCGTTTATTCCATATTGCGACAGTGGAATAAACGAGCACTGCAGTAATGATCTTCTGTTGGAATTATAATTATAGAAAAGACTTAGCCAGTTTATTCTTATAAGGACTGGCCCAGTGACTTAATGTGCAGGCAGGCATTCACAGATTGTGACAAGAAAGTGAGACCGTAAAAGAAAGAATATTAATCAAAATACGGAGCTACTGTCCCAGATCAGTAGTCCCCCAATATCCGGTGCTTGACACGCAAATAGATCAACAGATGGGCCAGTGGGCCGAACTTTTCGGTGGGCCCGGCCTAAAAACGGAGCCCAGCTACCCCTCCGCCCTCCACATCAGCTTTCTTGGAGCTCCGGTTGCCGGTTTCCAACTTCATCCCACTTTCAACTCTTTGCGGCCTTCCTCCGGATCACAACAAACAAACCTCCGATCCTTCTTTTCCATCCCATCCCATACCGCCGCATCACTCTAACAACGGCATCTCCTTCCATCTCGTCACGGCCCAAAGTCCATAGACCCTCACCCTCACCCGTACCCTAACGCACACCAAACACCATGTCCGAGAACCCAGCCTCCACCACCGTTCCCGCCTCCGGCATGGGTCCGCCCGGCCACGTCACGTCGGCCCAGGAGCCGTACCCGTCCGCCGCGCACCTGGACGCCGCGACGAGCAGCCACACCCAGGGCAACTTCACCATCACGACCCGCAAGCTGCCCATCTCCAAGGCCGGCCCCATCTCTGCCATGGAGCTCCGGCTCGGCATCCCCGTCCCCGAGATGATCTTTGGCGACAACGTCGTGGCCGTCGCGCACCGGCCCACGGGCTGGCGCATCGAGTTCAACGCCTACGACGCCCTCGACGCCGTCGATAAGACCGACAAGAACATGCTCCAGGTCGCCTACGCCCAGTCGTGGAGCGCCAGCCGCGAGCAGACGAGCGCCGGCATCAAGGAGGTCGTCAAGCCCTACGACTGGTCCTACAGCACTATGTACAAGGGCAGCACCCAGGACGACCCGGCTCCCGCCCCCCACTCGTCCTCGCCCGAGGCCAACGCCGCGGCCCAGCTGGTCCCGAAGCTGGCCATGGTAGGTCCCCACCCCGACGACGAGACCCGCCCCGCCGCTTCGATTCCGATCGAGCTGCTTAAGCGCCGCGATCCGATCCTGTTCTTTGACGACGTGGTCCTCTACGAGTCGGAGCTGGATGACAATGGCATTAGCATGCTCAGCGTTAAGACCCGCGTTCATGAAAAGCGCATGCTGCTTCTCTGCCGTCTCTTCATGCGCCTCGACCACGTCATTGCCCGCGTTCGTGACACACGCATCTACGTGGACTTTGAGACGGACGAGGTCATTCGCGAGTACACCATGAAGGAGGACAGCTACGAGGAGCTGAAGAAGGTGATTTTTGTTCTTCTTCGTCCTCTTTATCACTGCGCTGCTGGCCGCTAACCATGATCTCCAATAGGCCTTCCTCATGTCCGGCGAGACTCCCGATGGCGTCACCGTAGCCCTGCGCGACGGTAACAAGGTCGCCGAGGTCCTGCCCATCATCGACCAGACCATCGAGAGCGTCAACCTGAAGCAGCCATGAACGAGTGGTGACTGACTGCGAAACCGAAACCGAAAACAAGCCCTTACCCAGAAACCAAAGGCCGCCCTGGATTTAGTGGCTATGGTCCCTCTATGGTATAGAACGGCGAACTTGCATGTATGATACAGAGGACGGCACCTGATGTTGCCATTTACAGTGGGCGATCATGACGCATAAGTGGATGCGTGATATCAAGAAGACTTGCTATGGGGATCAACAGGAAGGATAAGAGGGGAAAAGGATATCAGAGGCCCAGGGGAGGGGGGGCCTCAATTTGTCAAGACGCCGTATTGTAGCTTTTGCATTGAACATGGCACAGGCATGCAAATGCATGACCAGGTTAAACCATAAGAAGGTATGTTGAACTCCCCCAACTCCGCGACACCCCCCTCCGTGCATACCGTATCATAATGCTAACCAGAGAACAGAACTGAACAGGAGACTGGTTGATTTGACCGAAGGGACTACTAGATAGACCCAGGAATCATACATGAGGAAATTTTGGCACTCCCAGGAAACAAAGGATAACAAGAAGGACATGAATCATCAAAAACTGTGCCCAACCTTCCGACCAACTGTGTATGCCGCTGTGGTTTGTTTTGCTCGTGAACACCTTTTTCGCCACCAGAGAAGAGTATAGAGACACCGTCGGACGTAGATCACCGACCACCGCCCGGAGAGCTACTCATTGTCATCTCCTCGTAAGCCAGCTCCCACTTGTCCACCTCCTTGAACTTGCGGGACGCGTCCTTCAGCTCTGGTCCCACGCGCGCCAACAACTCGTCGCTATTCTCCGTAGTCTGCTCCTCCCGGAACGGGTCTTCGCTCTCGTTTTCGTTCTCGTTTTCCTCTTGATCTTCTCCCTCGTTCTCCTTGTCCGAATTCCTTCCGTACGTCCGCCGCCTCGTCTGCCTCTTGTTGGTGGGCTCAGCCGGCTGCTTGCCCTTGCGCTGAGCCGCCGCCGCCGTCTTGGCTTTGCTAGCGGCTGCCGCCTTCTCGTTCTGGCTCTTGCTGGCGGCACGAGCTAAGGGCTGTGCAGGGCGCCGCCGCGAGGACCGAACCGCCAGGTGAAGCTCGTCATTATCGACGCCCAGTCCTGTGGTATCGATCTCCTCTTCAGTGTCGCCGACCGCAAAGGGGTCGGCTCTGTTGCTCCTGTGACGACGACGTGGCAGAAGTCCGGTGAGGTCCGCAGTCGTGAGCTTGGCTTCCGCCTTCGCAGCCTTGCGCGTCTTGACAGTAGGCTGCGGTGGCGGCGGTGACGGCTCGTCGTAGTTGGGAGAATAGGTGAGAGAGGGGGGCGATGACATGTCAGACAGATTGTCGCCGCCAATGTCCCGTACGGGAGTCCTCCGCTGGGCAGAGGGGGCTCGTCTCGTGCGTCCTTTAGCCAGAGATTTCAATGGCGGCCATATTTCAGCCTCTTCCTCTGAAGAACTGCTTAGTGGCGGAGCAACCTCTTCTTCGTCCATAATAGGGGTTGATGGTCGGACATCCAGTGGCGGCAGGCTGCGAGGCTGTGATTCGGTCTCATCCTCAGACTCTTCCGCAGCCAGAGGATTGTCCGCGTAGGGAGAAGATCGAGGCCTGTGCTCGTGCAACTCAGTAGACTTGCGCTTACGCGGATTCACGCTCGACGAGACCTCAGGGGAGGATTCTTGGGCCTGTGCAAGTGCCGCAGAGCGCCTCGAGGAGCGCCTCCGGGGAGGCGTTGCGTCCAGCTCGGGCATTTGCAGGCCCTCGTCATCCTCACTCTGCAAGTCGTCGTCCTCATCATCAGGCTTCTCACCACTGTCGCTCTCAGGCTCCGGTCTCTGCGGACGTTCCTTTTGGGCCGTGCCCAGAATACTGGGCTCCCGCACGCGTCTCTTGAAGTTGGTGATGTCGAAAGTTGAGTTGAAAGCCGGCGTGTTGGGACCAGCGCGACTGCTGGGCCGGATAGGCCCGTCGTTTCTGCTCAAGAAGCTGTTGCCGCGCGGGCGTCGCTTGTAGTGACTGGCCGTCAGCGTCGACATGTCCAGCGATCGCTGCGCACTAGCAGGACCCGCCGTGTTGATCGTCGTGTTCAGGTCGTCGAACATGCTATCGTCCAGATCCAAGCCCGAGAAGTCGGCGGTCCGCCGTCCGCCACCGACAGCGCGAGGAGGCGTCGCATCGGCACGCCGGCCCACCTCGACCTCGATATCGGCCGAGATCTCCAAGTCTACCGCTTCCACCTCATCTTCTGTGCTGCTCGTCGTCCCCGTGGCGGTCGAGGTGATGTTTTCCAGGCGGTGCATGGCGGAGTCGCGGTTCTTTCTCGAAGCGTTGAGAGCGGCCGTCTGTCGCGGGTTAGACGGTGCAACAACACTGGTCCTGGTCGCCGCCGCTGCGCTGGAACGCGTTGATCGCCTCCCCTGCTTCTCGCGGTCGCTTACGTCGTAGATGTCGGTGCTGGAGCTGGAAGGCGGCTGCGCGACGGGAAGCGGTGCAGGGCTTGGTTCTTTCTGGGCGACGGGCGCGGCGCTGCGCGTCGACGCGACCCGAGTGCGTTTCGGACGCGGCATTGTGTTTGGTGTATGTGATAGATGGTCGTGGTAGGTCTCTCTTTCGCCCTCTCTCAATTGACAAAAACAACAAGATTGCAAAATTTATTTGACCAGAATATACTGCGATGGCGCAAGGCTACGCATGCATCTAGATAGGACCCGAGCTGTATGTACTGTAAGTCGCAGGATTATTATTGTTGCTCGGTCGGGGTTTAGGGCGGGTGGGCTGTCGAGACACAAAAAGGTGGGAGAAACACGCAAAGGAAGTGCAAGCAAGTCGCGTCACGCGTGCCAGGAACCTCCAAGCTACTGAGGAGTTGAGACCGCTACCACCCCCAAGCTAAGCTACTGGCTGGCTACCCTGGCCCTGGCTAGGCCCCCCACATTTAAGCTATGATCCCCAACGATCGACGATACCTTCATGTTTGATGAAGTCACCACCATGTCAACGCCATCAAAAACCCTAAATAGATTGCGCCGTGACAAAACAAATCTGCTGATTGGTCTTATTTCACGATTACTTCTGGCGGTTGGAGGAGTGAAAGTGGTGTGGTTTGTGGTAGTACAATCATCATAAGGTACATATCTACATAGCTGGAGGGTGGTATCGCATTTCTCGTACACTTTTCGTACAAACATACAGTACAGGAGAGGCATCAAACACCTCAATCTCTCTCACTTCTGTCTCTCTCTCTTTTGTTCTAAATCAGCGCTTGTCCCATGTACATGCTCTCACGGACTTCGGCAACAATGTCCCGTCTATCGTCCTTTCCAACAAGCACAACGCCTCGTCCACGGCGGCCCATACGGCCAGCACGCCCGAGACGGTGGATGAAATCAATAGTGGTGTGAGGCACATCGTACAAGATGACGTGTCGGACGGCCAAGGTGTCGATACCTCGCGACGCCAAGTCCGTTGCGACCATGACTTTGGTGTTGGGCAGAGAGCGTTTTCCTAGACCAGCCGATGTCGACAGCGGCTTGGCGTCCGTCTTGAGCGGGTCCTTGGTGGTGAAAGAGTCCATCATCTCGGATTGACGTTGCTCGGAAGTGTCGCGATGCATAGCTACCGCGTCAATGCCCTTGGTGACCAGGTAGTCGGCGACTTCCTGTGTCTTTTCTCGCTCGTTCACGAAGACCATGATGCGCTTGACGTCCATCTCCCCTGCGACAGCACCCTCGTGGCGTGCGGCGTCCTTGCCGATAGACCAGATCGCATCGGCACAGGCGAGGTTCTTGTTGTTTCTGTAGGGGTCCTTAGACACATCCACAACACCGAGCTGAACACGACGTGGGATGGCATGCAAGTTGGGTGTCGTAATGCGGACCATGTCGGGGAACTGGGTCGCCATGTAGTTGTCTAGTCGCTTCGGGATCGTGGCGGAGCAAAGGATCAGCTGCTTGATAGATGGCAAAGCACGATCTAAGATAGACGTAGTCACTGGCGAAAAGCTGCGGTCCAGAAGAGAATCCGCCTCGTCGATGACCAAGTGCGTAACTCGAGACAAGATATTGGGGTCCTGGTCGGCCATCGATGACAGTAAATGCGGTGTCGAGACGATCAAATCGATGCCTCCGGGCGAATACATGTTCCTCTGGATGATCCTGGCCGCCACGTTGGCTGAGAAGAGATCCGTCTTGAACTTGACTGTGTGCGACAGCTTCTTGGCCACCACGCCGACCTGATCGACCAGCTCCGCCGTAGGAACCAACACAATAACTCGGGGACGGGCAGCGGTCGGGTGAGGGTCAAACTCTCGCGGCCCTGTGTAGTCCGGCTCCTGCATAGCTGCTTTTTGCTTGTCAAAGTACGCACGATACTTCTGGATCGCTGGGTCGGCAGCTTCTGCCTCCTTCATAGCGTTCACGATGGGAACGAGGTAGGCCAGAGTCTTGCCGGAACCTGTTTCAGCCGCCAGCAGGAACTCCTCCCGCCCACCCGTCGTGTTCTTCTTCTTGGTCCGCCCGATCTCCTGCCCTATCAAGGCAGGGATGGCAAGCCGCTGCACCGGCGTGGGCTTGATGTCCACCATACCCTGGAGCACCTCGTCGGTAATGGCCGTCTTGACGGACGGGAGAAGGTCCAGTTGGTCAAACGACTCGATCCCGCTGATGTTCTCCTTCATTCGCGTCCGGTGGCCGTACGAGACCGGGGTCAACGAGCTCTGCATCTTCATGGCTTTCGTCCTGCGATCCTGCTTCTTGCCGCTACCACTGCTACTATTCCCCCACGACGGTCTGCTCGAGTTCGGCAATGCGCCCTCCCTGCTGCCGCGGAAGCTGGTCTGGTTCATGGCGGCAAAGGGCCCGTCGATCTTGCGCCGGGGCTTTTCGCTGTCGCGCCCGCGCCCGAAGCGCGAGCTCGGGGATCTCGATACGTCGTCGGAAAGGACCATGCGGGACGGGCTCGAGGACCGCCGGCTATTACTTCGTCCTCCTCCGCCGCTCATGGCTTTGTAGGACCTCGCCGGCGCCAGCCAGGGTCGGCCCAGAGCTTGCGCGGACCTCGCGGCCGTGCTGAACATGCATAGCGGGCATATCCGCGCTGTGGCGATAGACTGCATCCTGTATAAAAAATGAATGGACTGTGAAGTTGTCACAAAATATATAAAAATCGATTCCTTTCCCGTCGCCCGCAGCCCGCAGAACGGCTAAGAAAAAAAAGTTGGGGGAGCCATATGACGTTACGGGGGCGCTTGTGGGTCTGTGCAAGGATTATTTGCGCCGCCGTTCTCTTCAAGTACATAGATTTCTACCTATATGTATCTACCCGCCAGTGGCGTACTCAGTTCTTCAATGTTGACTTTTCTAGATCGCTTCTGTTTCTTCGTGTAATCTTTATTCGATTTAACGTAAGTCATGTACTCGTTACTATGATGCTTGTTGCTGGTAAGCGTGGTGACACAGCAAGATGTGACGTATGGTGGCGTCTGAAGAGACGGTGAGGAGAGTCTGGCCGTCCACAAGCTCAACTTGGATGAGCAGTAGTCGCAGCTGCAGTTGCCGTTGCAATAGGGGCAGTGGGAGGAATTCCGTGGGCTTCCCAGACTCGTACATCTTCAACTGCCCCGTTCATTGGATATGACGCAGGCAATATGATCCAGCAGCCCGTCGTCGGCTTCCGCAAACGAAGTCGGCAGCAGGCTCAAGAGCGTGACCTCGAGCCCGTACTCCGTGATGCCCTTCTCCATCAGCGCGTCCCGGACCGCCTCAAAGATCTCCGTCAGCGACTGGTGGTTGGCCAGGTAGGCGCTGTACTTGCTGCCGGACGGCACGCTGTCGAATCCCACCCCGATGACCACCGTGGGTATCATGACCTCCGTCCTGCTGCTGCCGAACCGCGCGCCTCCTCCTCCCCGGCTGCGGCGCCAGACCACCCGCGCCACCGCCTTGCAGCCCAAGATCAAGACGTTCCCGCGTCGGGGCTGCGGCGGGCGCTTTTGCCGGCGTTGCTGGAAGACCGGCCTCAGCCGTTTCAAGTGCACCGCACCCTCGACAGGCCGCAAGGTCTCGGAGCTCTTCACGGGCCTGATGTCCGGCCAGTATACGCGGCAGCGCGAGGTGTACACGTTGCAGCGGTCAGCGAACACCAGGCCGCCGAGGCCTGTCTGGTTTGTCGGGCACCGGGAGGGGTCATTCGCAGGAACCCGTCTTAAGAACATTCTGGAATTGGGGGTTCAGGTGATAAGTATAAAATATGGACACTCGCATTAAGTAGAGTAACCCGAAAGCTATTACACACTGACCTGGAAGTGGAAATACTGAGGTAGGCGCCGTGATACTCGCGGGGCAAACAGATATATTACCACGAAAGGCTCATGGATCAGATTTCATATGATTTTTGTCTAGTCATATCTCTCACAAAGAGGAGCGGCGAAGGACCAAATGACGAGCAGTCGTTCGTCGGCTGTGGCGTCAAGAGAACAAAGAAATCACGATACACCAGGTGAACGAACCCCTATGCATCCAGAGTTAGACATATGCCAAAACATACCGACACAGGTGCTTAGTGCTATGAAAACTCCTCCAGAGATGCACGGCACCTTCCTAAGAGCGACGAACGCGAGAAGAATTCGACGGTCAAGCGGTGGGCTCAGAAGCATGGACTATATGTCGTGCATATCCCCTCAAAAAAGGGCAAAACCTCAAGACATACCGCTTCAATCACAATTTGGCTCGATACTCAAAACCTCAAAATCGTGGAAAATGCATAAAATGTTACTCATACTAGGTAGGTCGTATGCTTTTGTACTAATACAGTGTAGGTGGCTTTATACAGTCAAGCAACACTACGCCGCCGGCGCGACGGTGACCATCCATTCCGCGCGCGTTCCCGTAGCAACATGATCAGGAAAACAAGAAGAGAAGCGATCGAGTGTAGGTATGGAAAGTTACATTGAGCTCTTCAACCGATGCCACCACGAACCAGCCAATTTCAGTATGCGCTCCTTCGATAGCGTCCCTACAAGTAACCCAGCCGTGCCAACAGCCAGCACGCTGCGATATCAAAGTTAACCACCAACCCGGACTTATTTTCTGCATGTGACTAAGGGACACAGGGCAGGACGCAGGGCAGGATGCAGTTGTTCGCACTGGGCTTTTCCTTACGTCTGTCCTGTCTTTCCGCGCAAGAATCGGTTCCAGAAATGGATAAAGAAACCTCCCACCCAATCCACGAAAACCACGTGGAGGAATGTTTGTAGCCTGGGTAAAGATCGTAGCAATCAGTCACGGCCCTGTACATCGTTTGTGAAACTCTTCACGTACCAGTTACCGTTGTTGTTGTTGTTGTTTTTGCTGCTGGCTCCGTGCATAGAGTGTACACTAGAAGGCGCCTTAGACCGACTGTTGGTGGGAGTCTCCGCTTTGTTCCGGTGTCGCAGACCAGTCGTGTCGTTCTCCTTGGTCTCCTTGCGGGTCGGTGCCATTGAAATACCCTCATCCTCACTGCTGGCAGAATCACGAGACTCAAGTGGGGCTGGGGCCACTACTGGGCCTTTGATCGTCTGGGTGCCTCCCAAGCTTGGCGACACATTGTCGCTTTGACGCCTGTCCTGCAGCACGGATTCCTCGGGGCCGTTTCCAGCTATCCTGCCCTCGATAGTGTCGCTTGGCTCTTCTTCGAGGGTCTCCTCTATCGACTGAAGAGAAGCCATCGAACGTGGTGAGCGCGGAATATCCAGTGTGTGGTCACTTGGCGGGTCCAACCTATAGCTCCGCCGTTGGCTCTTAGGCGATGAGGACGGGTCTGGGGTCATTGGGGAGATCTGCGGCGAAAGTGGATGGCCGTGGGAAGCCAAGTCATCCGTGATAGAAGTGCCATCCTCTGACACGCTGCCCTCTATCTTTCTTAGAGCGGCGATGATCGAGTGGCGGTTCTCAGAGGGGAAATGCTCAAAGCGTGGGTCATTTTGGTCGATCTCCTCTTCGCCTTTCCGCGAACTGCCGAACACTTCCTGATCAGTAGTCGGAAAGTTGATGGGCCATTCCTCGATGTCGTCAGGCTTGTAGCTCTCATGAGACAGCATGGGGGGATCTGCTGTGTCCTCATCGGCGAGATCATCTAACTCATCGTCAACGTTTCCACCGCCGTTTGAAGCAGGGGCCGTCATGACGTTGTTCAAATTCCCAAGATTATCCGATACTGCGAGTTTATATATCAGATGTTGCCGACATTGAGTAGGGTGCATTGTTTGCTCAACTGACCTGTGTTTGCTGTCTCGTCCAGAACCCACCAGTCACCGGGGCCGAGTCTGAACTTATACTCAACCTTGGACCCTGCAGGAACAGATGTCTTCAGTTGGAATATGTGGTTGCTGTCGTTATCAACCACACATGACATCTCTTGAGGCTGCCATGGGGGGTCGCTGAAAGTGCCTGATATAAAGACAGGCGGGTTGGTGCCGGGCTTGCGGTACGTGATGGTGACTGGGACTTGCGTTGAAGCCATGGCGGACATCTTGATCAAATCGCGATTACTACGCACTCATGACAGATGGAACAGGTGCTTCGACAAGGTTTCCGCCCTGCCAACTCGAAGGTAGGCTTTCAAGGTTTTGAGCACTTGACTGAGTTGGAGAAAGTGGCAGTAGTCGTACGTTGGCGGTTGCTCGAGGACTGCATGTGAACCTTCTTCAAAAGGTCCCCCAAAGCAGGTGGATATGGGATGACGAAAGGATACAGACGTGTTGTTGAAAGAAGTAGACTTTCAGCGGACGAGGCGGGTTCGCCGGGAAAACTAGTCCGTCGTCTGGAATTCGGAAGATGCGACTAACGGTTGACTTCGGGTAGCCTGGTTTCCAGGGCAAATGACGAGATCGAATGAAATGAGCCAAAGATACCAGGTGTGTTTCAGGAGAGTGTATTAAATAAGTGCGGGCAATCTACTCCTTCCGCCCAAAAAAGTATTGGCGATCTGGTTCCTACTTGGTATGTGCTTCGGACTGCGTACCGAAGATGTAAGCTACGAGGAAGAGCGTGTTGGGAAATGTCGGCGGGAGCTTCCCTTTTATTACAGTACGACTGGGCATGGAAGGCCTGCGGCTAGAGACAAATCGAGATTGAGTGAATAAAATCTACACCCGGGTATCTACGAGCAAGACAGGGTTATGAATGTAGATATATGTCACGTCTGCAGCAGTTCCCCAACTAGCTTACGTTTAGAGCTCCAGTACATAACGCCACTATGAAACGACGGCGGGGCCCGAGGATGACGGCATGGGACCATTTCTAGCCTGTATGATTCCGGAGCTTTTTGAGCCTCTTCAGTGGTACTGAGTCCAGGTTATTGGAATCCGTGAATCAGTCGAGCGACGTCTGGAAGCTATATAGTCTTGTCCCATCAGATACTACTTGTCACGACACGTCCTCCCCCTGAAGATTGTACGAAAAGATCGGCCACGAAATGGACAGTTCCTGGGGATCCTGATGGACAGCCAGCGTGCAATCCTTCCCCACATACCTATGAACTTCCGGCCAGCCGGGGGTTGTTGAGTTGCAAAAAAAGAAGTGGCCCAGAGTCCACACACCCCGCGTCCTGGCTCCCTGGCAAACCTGGGCACTGAAGCCTGTCCACCAGTACCCGCCTTTTCCCAGCCAGTATCTCGCGCTGTTCGACTGTTCAAGATGCATGCTGCATGCTCTAGCCAAAGTTAGATATGAACATTGACGTTTAGTGGAAACGCCCACTCCGACCACCACGCAATTGCAGCTATCGGCCGCTGCAGTAGAGAGCTGGCAACTGTTCAGGCATCTGTGAAAAATCCATCAAGACTATGGCGACCTTTGCGCAACTATCGCGGTTGAAACCCGATATACTGTTGCTTGCTCTGTTCCATTGCCTGTCGAACTTGCAGTTACACTGCTTCGGCTCAAATCGGATCTCTGCAGGGAGGATCATCAGCTCCAACGTTCCCCCGCACGACGCTTCCTCTACCCCACAGTTAGCCTTAGGTAGGTACCCGGGGTGCACAACGGCCCAAACACGTTGGGAGATGCATAAGCCGATGATAGACGATCAACGTCGGTTATTAATAGCACAAGGACTCGCCTGATTCAATCTGCACAGAATATATAGTCTCGAGATGATGCTACGTATTACAACTTCCTAGATACGTCCCTATCTACTTCTTTATCTACTGAAAACTGAGCAAGGTCTCATGAGATGCTGGCAGCCAACGACTGGCGTACACATTAAGTTCCAACCCCACCAAACTGGATGCTGGGGTCTAGGCGGTGCTCAACGGCAAAATTCATTATTATCCAGGGAGGGACAGGAACTGCAAGGGCTTCGATAAGCGCAAAGGCGCTATCAAGCGAACTGTTGATTCAACTCCGTCCCTATGGCACCAGTCAAACTTTGGAATAACCAGGTTAACAGTTAGGAATATAAGTTATTATCTCCAGTGGTATCACGGAGTAATCAAATGTTTATTCTACACAAGTCCATAATAGAAATAAAATGCTGGCTCGCGCCAGGGTGGTTATTCGACTGAACAACCGTTGGCTCGTGCGTGGATAATTAATTGATCTACCTAGCCTATTGGCATAGTGCCTACCATTGAACGATTGCATCACTCTAATAAACCTCCATTCAGGCCAGTCAGTCACATTGTTTCCAGTTAACCTGATAACCTCAATCATTCACTGTGCAGCCGCATACAACCACCATGTCGGTCCCTCCACAGACGATTCGCGTGAAGCGAAAGGCTACTGAAAATGAGCCAGTCTCGTACCTACGTAAGTTCACCTGTCGTATGGACTAATAGACAATCCAAATTACTGACAAATATCCATTGATCAGGCCTTCAAGATACCAAGCGACACAGGAGCGAGAGTTACGTCTACCAGCGCCAACGCCAGGAGCCAGTGTTCGCCGAGATCCCCGCGGCCTTGCAGAAACCCGTCATCCACAGCTCGAAGCCAGCAAACGATGCCGCATTCCAGCGAGGAGCGTCAAACAACAAGCGCAAGAATGGACAAGATGAGGACCTGCCTGCCCCCGATACGGCACCCAACGACGCTGTTGGTGCCTCGCCCAGCTCCGAACCTCGACGCTTTCATATGTCAAAGCGAGAGATGATGCTGGCTGCTTCGCAATACCCTTCTTCCCGCAACAATGGCGGGAGCTCAAGAAAGCGCCCTGCGCCGCCCGCCCTCTTCGTCGAGCGTAGAATCAAGCGGTTGCCGTCTAAGAGTCTTGCTTCCACGATCCAACAACCGATCAACCAAGCCCCGGCGGACGTGGACATGGACATGGACACGGATGAGGCAGAACCCCGGAAGTTCAAGAAGCCCGGGGTGAACAAGCTCGCACAGAAGACGGGGAATCAGAAGGTTGGGAGCGTGACCACCAAGCCTGAACTGCCGCCCTCGATGCTGGACAGGCGGAATGTCGAATTCGACAAGTTCACCGACGACATGAATGCCTGGACAATGCAACAAATCGGCCTAAATCTCCAGCAAGCCGAGCAAGAAAAGGCAGCGACGGCGAAACGGTCTCAACAACTCAAATATAAGCCCAAGGTGCCCGCGAAGCGCTACACGGAACGGCATCCAGAAACAGCAGTGAAGGACGAGGCCATGCCGGACGCCAAGACCGAATACAGCGATACGGACGACGACGACTACATTATTGAGACGTATATCCGCGTCCCGCTCAGCTCTATGGAGAAACAGAACGTGGCCCCAGGAAGCATTGGCCTTCTAGTGTTCGACGATGAGCCCGACTCCGAGCTGTTCTACGGCGAGGGCTCCGATAGCGAGAACGAGTGGGCGGAGGACGACGAGGACGAGAATGGTGAGTTAAACCCCCATCTCCGAGGATACCAGCACTCGGGGAACTACTGCTGACTGATGATTAGCGGAAAACTACTATACGGCAGACTACCCTGATGATGAGGTAGCTTCGGACGACGAGTTCGGCCTGAATCCGTATTCGTTCAGAAACAACGCCTCGGACGTTGAGGAGTATGACCTGGATGATGATGAGTCCGAAGCCGACAAGGATGGCTTCAAGGCGTTCAGGGGTCCAGATGGTCTGTTGTCAAAGCATTTGTAAGTTGAAGGGCAGGAGCCACGTTGATGGTCTTACAGCGTACATGATACTCTAACGTGCTACTCTACATGAGGTCACTACCTAAATATTAATAATACATGATGCCAGTTGCTGCATCATTAAGTAAGCAACAGCTATCCCACCATTGCCATCCTGTATGCCATGACTGTTTATCCCGTTGCCGAAATACATGTTATCAGTTATGCCGCCAGCTATTACAATGGACCCGTCACCAGCTGCCTACTCTGTCAAGTCTATCCTCTCGTTGTTTCTCGTCTAGGCGATGCCCGAGGGCCAAACGCCGGACAGACGCCCGCCTGTTGCAGAACCGGATTTGCAGCCGCCGACCCTCGCCGCCTCGCCGCAACAGCCCAACTCTACCGACTGCGGCGTGTATGCCATCCGGACCGCCTTCTACTTAGTCGCCGAGGTCGAGGTCATGCTGTACCATCAGGCCGGAGAGTCACCTGCCTCTTCCTCGTCGTCATCGTCGCACTAGCAGATTGACGGCATGCTCTGGCGAAGAATACCGCCTCGCTTTGCATCGCTTACTCTTGACGCGATGCGGTCCGAGCGGACAGCAATGCCAAAGGTGCTGCTCAAAGTAAAGGAGGGGCAAGACCATGGCGGCGGAGCTTCGACCCGTGACGGGGAAACGAATACAAAGGCCCGCGGCGCATCCTTTACCGAGAATCAGAACACCGAGATGGCATTATGCGTACGGCTTAGTTATGGCATCTCAGACTAGTACCATACCAGCCCAGTGAGGCTCTGGTCTATACTTGGGCATTCCCAGACTGTCCCGAGGTTCTTTAGAGCGTTGTTGTGTGGCTCCTTGTCCCAGTCTTGGCTCACGACGGTCATGACTACAATAAGGCATCACTTGACATTTCTCTTCTACGATGGCGACGTTGGAACTAGAACATTTTGTTCAAGTCATGGGCACGGGCACAGGCGACGGACGAGCGCCAAGGAGTCTAAACCATGTCCCCCAGTTCCCCCGCCGGAGGGTCTCGTTAGCAGCCCCCCTGGCTGGCGACGATGATTCTGTACGTGGCCTCCTTCCTTCGGGCTCAGGGGTCAACCAACCCATCGGTAAAGGGCACGCACGGTCTGGGGGCACATGAAGAGGCAAGTTGGTTCTTCAAAAGAGACGAGGGGGGCTCGGTAGAGGTAGGCCTGGGGTTTTTTTGTTCCCGGCCCGACCACAAATTTCGATCGAGGTCACGGGGACGAAAACGCATGCGGTTGGTTTGGGGTTTGAGACGATACCCCCATCTATTTCTTGCATGGAAATCTATCTGCCATTCACTTGTGATCCTTGGTGGGCGAAGCTGCTGATGTCGCATTTTAGGTGTGTGTATGGGTGTTGATGCATTGGAAAAGCTTGAGGTCAGGGGTGAGTTGGTTGGCGGAGTTCATAGATGGTAAAGCAGATGTGTATTTTCCCATCTGTCCCTTGCGGGATCTTTCAAATGCAATGACGATCCTAATGGTAACAGCAAGGTCACGGATTCCTTTAGTTTGATCTGAAGATGGTATGGGCCAATAGATAGGTAGGTATGTTGGTCTTTCGTCGAAGGACAAAATAGATGTAATGTGCCTCGTCAGTGTTGGAAGTATGCCCCCGGGGGGCTTTGCTCATTCGATATTAGAGTACGCGAGATTGGGACAACGGCGGTAGCACCGCGTCTCTCGTCGTGCCATCCTTCCCAGTCGGTTAGCCTTACGGGAGTATTATTGATTGGCGAGAGTGCCGCGGTTGTTCATGTGTGTCTTCAACAAGGCTCATCGACTTCTCCCCATTGGAGGTTGCCTCTTCTTTCCACCCTCCTCTCCTATCCCTTGCTTGCTTCGACCACTATTGGAGCGCCTGTGTCCATGCGCCAGATTGCCCGTATCCCTGGCTGGGCTGCCTGCTCTATGGTGCCCCCCCCCCCCCCCTATGGTATCTGTCACCCCTTTCTCTCTTTCTGTGTGTGTATGTCCTCCTCACCGATGTCTGCTTTTACGAACTCCTTATGACTACATACACTTTCAGCCTAAAGATGCATTTGGTGGCACCTACCTGTAGAAGAACAGCGTAGGTGAAAGATGACATCTAGACAGCTGGACGCAGTGTCAGCGATGCGGTTGTCCTGCCTCGGTTGGCGGCGTCACGGGCCGACTTCTCGCTGTCTTAGTTGCCACTGTGCCCGGATAGTCTCAGCACCTGATACACATCACCCAGGGTCCCGGATGGCGATGAGGGGATCGTCGCCACATGATTGCCTGTGCCCCAAAACAACGCGACATGGTGTATGCGTGCGTGATGAAGGAGGCAGAAACAACAAAATGAGCTTTTGCTTTTCTTTTCCAGCTTCTCGGATAGGGATTGGCAAGTCACTTTCATGTTTTGGATGCAAGAACAACACTCTCGGCAGGCAAACACATACACACATACCTTGTAAGCCGAAGGACTTGGGTACTTATGTATGTATGCCCACCGATATTTCGGGAGAGGAGAGTAAGGAGAACAGGTGAGCGGGCTAATTAACAGCGCGCTGCCACCGTATTGTGCCAATTTCTATTTGCCCGAGTATTTAGTCTACTACTCTCCATCCCGAAGGACCCCCTTGTCTAGCGTAAAGCTCGAACAGAGGATGGAAGATGCCACCGAGGCGACGAAGGGTCCCTTGAAGAAGCACAAGTACCGGGTAAAACGACGTGCCATCTTCGGGAGCTAATGTCCATATCGAACCATTTTTCGGCTGGGCCTGAATGACATGACGAGGCATAGGTAGTTGGAGGAGAAAGCTTTATAGCAGCGACATCGTCACCGCACTTGTTGCATACATATATGCATGACCTGTCTAGATATAAATGGCTTATGCTAGAGCATTAAGTCGAAGAACAAGCAATATGTCGGGAAAAGGCCGTTCTACATCTCGCATGGCGCTATGCAGTTCCGGGACGGCAGTGCAGGATCGCGGGCTAATCGATACGTGGAAGCAGCCAAAAGCAATCATATGTCGTAAGTCCTCTCTTTTCTTCTTTTCCGCCAGCCAGGGAGCGGACCGGAAACTAGGTAATTGGCAAACCACACTACATGACAATCCCCGGATTCCAAGACCCCCCAATGCCCCCGCCCCCCAACCTTGGACATCGAGGAGGATTGGTCGAGAGACCCTTGACTCTGCCTTGCCCATCATTGACACACTGGTTTCTTCTTCCCACTCAATACTGACCTGTCTATTTGTTGCGTGATCCTCCCGGGATGCCTGGCAGATCGGACCAATGAGCAGGCGTTTCTCATAGAAGCCATCCTATACGCCTGAGCGAATGGAATTGCAAAGAGTGTCGGTGCTACGCAAACATGCTTCACTCCCTCTGACTCTCCTCCGCCAAGCCGAAATTCAAAGAGGCACAGGCGGTAGTTTTTTTTTTTTTTTTTTTTTTTTTCACTTTGCTGCTTTTTTCCTTTCTTCTTCGTCTTCCAACTCTTGTTACTCGCTCGTATGGACGGTAGGGGTTTCCGTGTTATTTATTACTGATCATGCTTACTTACCTCTTAACCCCCATCCAACAACAATAAACCAGAAGCGGTGAAGCCTGTATTTGCTGTATTGGGGAGGCACGACAGGCTGAGTGAGCGAGAGAAGAGAGAGATAGAGAGAGGCTGCTTCGCCCCCTCCACCACCTCGGCCACCAAAAATAACTCGATATGTTTTATGTTTTGTAGAGACGCCGCCGTACCTGCGTTGGTCCTGTCGCTTGTTATGGCGGCTGTAAGACTGTGCAAGTACGTAGTTTGCTCCTTAGGCTTGCTTACCCTCTCGCGCACAACACAGCCCAGCCTGCCTACCGGCTAGCCAGCCAGCCAGCCACAGCCTTGGTGGTGATGGACGTTGTTGTTGTTGTTGTCATTTTGGCATGATCTGCAAAAGCCTGCCGCGAACGTGGAAAACAAGGTACGCGCATGCATAAGCATTACGTACTATAGGTGTGTAGGACGAAAAGAAATATTACATCCAGCCTGCATCTTTCTGTATGACCAATACTGAGGATAGCCGATATTGTCGTTGGTTCTGTTGCGAAACTCCTATTTCGTTACTGTGTTTGGTGAAGGAGGAGGAAGGCAAATTTGGCTAACAAAGTCAGTCATGAGAAGAAGTCTTGGGGTGGTGGCCCCCCTCCCCTCCCCGACGGGCCGCATGGGGCAGCACACGAGAGAAAGAAGGATCAGAAACGGATGGCGAAACAAGCGAGCGGGTGGGAGAAGGAGACAGCGCTTGCGCAAGCAAATGGGAAGCCGTCTGTGGTCATATCATACCAGACGCCTTTGGAGAAAATGGATCTCGTTCCATAGGGCCTCGCCAGGCCACGACCGCCTGCATTGTGTACATATGCATTCTTACGGGTTGAAGTCAAGTCATGTCATATCATGTCATGCGGCCCCGTTGGCGGCCGAAAAGACGACGGCAGCGACGACCGTTCGCTGTATTCCGTAGCAGTGCAGCAGAAACAGAAGCAGAAGACACAAATTTGTATGCGCGCGTGAGTGTGGATGAATGTATGCGCGTGCTCTACTCTGAGAGTGCCAGAGAGCCGGCCTCTTGGGGTTGCATTGAGAGGGGGTGTCGCATGGTACATAGCCCCAGCATTGCATTTCCGAACCACGACGGTGGAACAACTCTGTTGTCTTCTTCTTCTGTGATGAACCTGTGACGAAAAATGCCATCTAACTTCGCTTCCATGCATTGACTCGGGTCGATGGGTTGGATGGGGAGCCTTGGATGGCGGTGCGTGAGCCCGGGCCGAAGGCGAGCCCAGACGGACGGGCCAACTCCCTCTTTCACAATGCACAATGCGCAGCAGTTTGCGAATGGGCAATTTGCCCCGAAGAAGGGTTGCTCCGGGCGCGGCCCTATGGGAGCGTCGTGTTGGTTCTGGTTCGAAGCCTGTGCTTGCAGAAGGATGGGTGGATGGGCTGCTTCGCTCGCTTCTGACTTACCTACTTTTCATAGTTCCCAGGGGGGTGTTTCTCCATCGGGTCAAATCAAATTCAAAGGAATTGGATCTTTTTTTCTTTCGTGCTTGGTTGGGCGTGTGTGGTCAGTCGGTCGGTCACGTCCTGGCATCAATGCCATGGGATCGTTGAAAAAGTCCAGAGGTAGTCACTGGGAGACTGGTAGGCAGGCAGGCATAGGGCAGGACAGGGGTACGTGATAGGTAGCGATAGGCAGGTGAAGAAAGGGAGCTGCAACCTCACATCCTTGCTCATCCTTTTGTCTGCTGTCTGTCTATGGGTAGGGCAGTACAGGCAGAGTTGAGCATAGTTTGCTATAATCATCCTTCGACCCAGCTGCAAGGATGAAGGATGCGCATGTGTCGCAAATGTCAAGTTGGTTTTCCCGTTTGGCAGTGGAAGGGGGGCGCGGACAGACGATTGTATCTGCATTTCTTCTACCTATTTGCCCTCCTTCACTCCGCTCGGGGTCTATGCCTATCTGGGCGTGGGACCCTCAGGCCCAGAGGACTTGGCGGTGCTCTATTCGCCTATTATTTGCTTTGAGGAATAACTCCCCCAGCGGTGGAGAAAACTGGAGGAAACTCCTTGCTTCAGGAAAACGGTCCAACAGCTTGCTCCCGTTCACCCATATATCGGCACTCCTTTATGGGGTCCTCCAGGTTTCCCTGGATCGTCTCAAGGCTCGACACGAACCAGGGGGGGCGGGGCGTAGGGCAGAACATACCCCCCGGGAAGGGTCAGGACTGGCGATTTGCCGCCTGCTCACTTACTCATGAGTGACTGCTTTGTTTGCTGACTCTCTGCCATGCCATGCCCTGCCCGTGCGTTCTGGGACCAGCTAAGGTAGGTAGGCATGGTCGACTGGATTGCTAACCGCTGCAGAGGCGCTCGTGCGGGCAGTAATGCGGGTAAGATTTTGGTTCTCTTGGTACACACGTTCACAGTGCGTGCCCTCTACTGGCTGGGATGTGTTGAAGGTTTTGTTTGCCAGTCTTCTCGCTAGCTAGCCTAGCTCGTGGAGGAGACGATCCATGTACGTTGGCTGTTGTTTTCTTGTGATGGTAATATTTCCACGTATTTTGATTGAATATGACAAGTCAACTATATGTTCCTTTCACACACACAATCACCATTTTTCCCCGTGTCAACTAGTTCGTAAATTTGAAGGGGGCCGGCCGTGATTTCCCTGTTCCCCTGGACCAACGACGCCATGCTAGAAACCACACGAGAAATACCCGTTTGCTCTTTGACGTTTTCTTCCTCACGCATTCGAGTCAATATCTTGCTGTAAAGACTCCAGACTGAAAACCGGACAAAAAATCAAATGAAGAAGACATGTACCCGTAAAACCAATAAATAGCCAACCCCAATAATACCCAAGCGCTTGCCATAATCCAGCCCCCGAGTCTCTACCTAGTAGTACAAGAAGTTCATCATTATCCATGAGAAATAAATTCCAAGTTCCGTTCATAAGCTCGGGTTCGTCGTTGTGATAAAATGTAATAGTGTGTGAGAGAAAGCAGCCATCTCTGTCCTGGACAGGGCGGACGGATGTCTGCGGTGGTGTAATTATATATAGACTCGAGTGTGCTTAGCAACAGCCATATATGGTAGTAGAATCGAATAAGAATAAGTAGTGAAGAAGAGTAATATTGGAACGGGTGTGATTCCGATGGTGTGATGATGGACTCCTAGAGACTTTGTCGACGAGTAGGAGTGACAGATTGCGTTCGATGGTGCGACTCGTCCTTGGACAGCCACTTCATTGGAGCGCAGCAGGAGCATTCGTCCTTGCCCAGGTTCTCGACGTATAGGCCAGCGTCCACGGCCTTCTGCTTGATCGTTTCGCGGTCGCGCGTCCTCTGGTCCACTGGAGAAATAACCCAGGTTAGTTCAGCTGGCCCGGATGTCATAACCCGACAATGACGCTAAAAAGGGGAGTGAAAATACTTACGAAGCCGCAATGCATCTTGCCGGTGCTCCTCAGATACCCAAGGATAGACCACAGCCCACTCGGGATACAAGTTGACAAAGTTGAAGAACCCTTCCCTCCGGTGCTTCTGCTCCCGCTTCTTGACGACCTCGAGCGCGACGTGCCCATTTGGCATGCCGATGTACCGCTCCGTCTCTTGGTCGAGGTGCGGCAACATCTTGTTCTGGCGGTAAAAGGAGCCCTGCAGCCCTTGTCTAGTGCGGTCAAAGTCCGGGTCGGGAAAGGTGATGTCGAAGAGTTCCTCGATCACGTTCCAAGGCTTCCTCAGGTCTTCGAACTGGTAGCGTATCCAGCACGTCTGTTCCCATGGGTACGGCTTGTTGCAGTGGCCCTGGTTCTTCGACTTTCGTCCGCCGCAGCTGCCGCCCCCTCGTTGAGGCGATAATGGCGCGAGTCTCTCCTTTTTGATGTGCCCGCCAACTACGTGTCGTAGCACATGGTAGCGGCCATACTCAGAGGGATAGCTGCTGTAGCTCTCCCTCTTGATAAAGCGGGATGGATGATGTTCTATCGAGCTCAAGGCCAAACTGCGGCGGCCGAAGAGCCCACGGTTGTATACACGATGCCTGGGCTTCTGATGAAGAGTGCCGCTTAGTGAAAGCCTCGACAAGGCCTCAGCTGCGATGGGGTCCGCAGACTGGTCCGGGGTGGAAGTTCCAGTGGCATTCTCGGCTACCGACACATCTGTTGAGCTCCTGCGCCGGTCAAGCTGGGCTTCCAACCCGGGCGACGAACAGGGCGTCGGTCTCGCAGATGAACTGAGGAGCTGGGCCGGGCCAGGCAGGGAGGTCCTCCGTTGCTCCGAGGAAACCGGCTGTAGTAGCCCTAACGGCCCGGGACTGGAATACATCTGGCCGGACGGCGGTGATGACTTGTGGTGGGCAGGCTCTAATGGCAGGGCGTAGAAGTTCAACTCCGGGAGTTCTGACCTTCGGCGTGGTGTGCGAGGCGACGAGGGCGCTGTCGATGCGGCGTCCGATTCTGTGTAGCACGACTGTGCCGAGCCTGGGGTGGTGGACGAGCTATCCGAGAAGTCGTGGGAGAGCGTGGAGTCACGCCTGTACTTCCATTCCTGCACGGCGCTGGATTCGTCGACCTTCTGCATAGCCTGGAGAGCCAGCGGGCGAAGAGAGGAAGCTGAGTGCATTGGCAAGCTCTGTATATGCGGCTCCGTGCTCATCTTTGCTGAGCTGCTGTGGCGCACAATCCCCATGTCGCAGGGATATGGGTAGGAAAACTGGCAAAGGGGACAATGCAATATGAGAAAAGGCTTGGATAGCAAAACGACATCAACACCGATGGTTGAGGTGATGGATGACGAGGAATCGGGGGATCTTATAAACGAACTAGTGTGGTATGGCACGGAAGAGGGACAGAAGCGGAACAAATGGGGTTGGCAGACCCCAGTGTCTAATATAGACTGCCAACAGTGTTACCGACAGGAAGGTTCGCCTATAGAGGGTGTGTGTGTGTGTGAGTGACTCGATTTGGAGGGCAATGTCTGTCGAATCCGACCAGGCCCCAGGGAAATAAAAGATGGACGCCCCGGGGGGTGCTGACAGCGCAAATGACAGCGGCATTGTCTCTCCGCACTCTCAGGTCCAAGTTCGAACCAGGAAGAAAAGAAAAAGAAAAGGCACATAGGCCTCACCTGTTTTTCCTAATACTTGGAAACATATAGCTAGCCATGATCCAGAAATGTCGCAGCCTCTTTTCTGGATAGGTTGAGCCACTTTCTGCACCAGCACCCAAAGATGGGAGGATGGCGCTGGAGAGCGAAGTTGCTGCGCGGAGGAATTGCAAGTAAAAGCAGCCCGCTGTCGTGGATACACCCCAGTATAGAGGAAGCGAGTAAGCATGTGCCAGATCCATGTATCTTTACGCAAGGGGGGAAGACTTGGGCCGAAGGAGACCCTTGTCTCTGAATGGTACCGGTAGACATGATACATCCCACCCCATGCAAGATATCGATAGCAGCGCACATTTGGGGCATGCTTATCAACGACGCCTCCCCATGTACGTGACAGCCATGAGCATGGGCAAGTACGGTTATTGTTGTTTGCATGATCCTTACCTTACCGTTGTCCGTAGCGTGTGCCACTGCGGCCACGATACCTACCTGGCACGGCTCCCCCCTCGTTTTTGTTTTCTTTCTTTCTTTCGCAGCCAAATGCGTGCGAGAGAAGACGAGGTCGTTGCAGCATTGTTATGCCATGGCCGATCATGCCATGTCCGCATTTTGACTGTCAGACAGGAACAGCTTACACTGTGCAGATGTGTCCTGGCACCTGCGATGTGATGGGCGAGGATGGGCCTGTAGAAATCCTGCCCGTGTTGGCGGTAACCAATGAGGTTGCGCGTGAGCACGGCGCAGCCCTGGAAACATGTCCCAAAGGGGGAGCAGTCGTATGCGGGTTATATGTGTGCGCGTCTTTAATGAGTAAAAAAAAAAGACGGGCCGGAGTTTCTCTGCGACCTTGCAACTTGCACTTGGGGTTGCAAGAAAATATGCAGTTGGTTCGAAGCCCGAGCACGAGATAGGGCAGCCAGCTCACGGGTCCCTGACGAGCCTTGCTGCCAGCCCCCGCGACGAAGCGACCCGGGCGGCAAGTCATTCCAAACCGGACCGTGGCTCATTTGGCAAATCTCTTGCTGGCCGAACAGGCGTCTAAGTCTAAGCCCTGAAGGATGAATGCGCAAAACCAACAGCAACAACAACAAACTGAACCCCCAACGTCGTTCGACCACGTAGGTCAGGTTCAAAGGCGCGCGGCAAAGGCGCCCGTAAGCGCAGCCGACGGCAGCCCATTGGCCAGCCGAAGTGAGGAGGTCTGGACTGGGTCGAGACTCGGCCCGGGCTGGCGGGAGGTGACGGGAGGTTGGACAATTTCGGTTCATCCCCCCGTCCCTCGACCTCGACCCCCATGTCGCCCTTTTTTTCTTTTCTGTTGTCGCGCTCATGCACTCCCCCCTCCTCTGGCACACCCTACCCCATTCCAATGAAGATTACCTAGGTATCTGCAGCCAAGCAGGATCTGGTTAGGCATGATTTGCCCGGGCTGTGACGCCCACTGACCAATTTCTGACAAGTCGTAGAATTTTAATCACCCATCATCGCCTTCTCCCCCCGCCAAGTACAAGAGGGAATGTACCTGACCAAGGCACTTACTTACATTGTGCTCGTGACGATGCGTCGATCGTCCAAATCCCGCCAGAGCCCAGCGGGGAAAAGCAATGATCAATGTTCCCAAGATCGTGACGGACCAGCGACCGGTGAATGCATCCCCACGCCTTTGTAGTCTAGATGCGGAGACTTGGACCCAAGCCATGTGTGCATCAATATTGGGGTAAGCATAATACTTCGTGCATCTATCGTGGACGGACTTTTAGCAAAGCGCGAGGCCAACAGCAACGTGGCGCGGATCGTGGATCTTGAATTGTGTAACTTAACCAGTGTAAGCACTTCCCACTGATCGGGTAGTCGGCAAAGGCCAAAGAAGCCGTTTGTTGCTCACTCTGAGAAAAGGTGGGCAAAATAGAAGACCGAGAAAAGGAAGGAACGGGTGGACAAAAAGCCCCCAATTTCCCAGATCTCCCGTTTGACAAGCTATCAATAGACATAATGGGGTAGCACTAGGACACAAAGTTTAACTGACGAAACGCTGCTGCACGTTATACAAAACGTTGCCGCCACCGAGAGCCCAGAGGTCCACCCCGAGCCTCATCCATCTCCCATCATCATCTCCACAAAGATCTCGATGTGTATCTCTGGTGTTCAACGTCTCCAGATAGCTGGATACTTTTTCAGCTAGTCAAGTGTAGCTTCTTCCATGGCATTCACCCATACGACCTTAGATCCCCAACCCGTTAAATCTTGTCACCACAAGACTATTGCCCGGTGGCAACCAAGTTGCAGAGGGGAACAAATAGAAGAAAAGAAAAACGCCGTCGATGGATCAGTATTAGTAGTTAGTAATCGCTATTCAAGTCCTCAGTATGCCTATCGGACCAGAAACCAGGTAGTCAATGACAGCCTTGGCTTGCGGCCCATGGTTGCTTTTTCCCACCAGATCTCATTAGATCGACAAATCGACGCCCTCTTCTCACCTTAGCACACCGAAAAAGGCCCCTGCTCTGGGCCTTTGCCTGCCCCTCGACAAGAGAGCTGAAACAAAGCCGTCAAGGATGGGGGATTGGTGCCTCAGCAAGAAAAGCCGAGACAGCCTGCGTGTACTACGCAAGGCAGCTTCTTGGTAATGGTGAAATGACCTGCAGCTGGGAGTGCCGGATCGACAGCCACACACGCGCTGTTTCCCACGCAATCGGTCAAGCCAGTCACTTACCCCCCGACTAGCGTCATGCCACGAGAGAAGAAAAAAAGGAGACCGACCGACCGCCTCCTGTACATGTGGGGGGAAACCAGGCTGAGGTCGTCAACTGTGTCGTCGCCGGCGACGGCACATCGATGGTATCATATGATTTCATCCACCGATGTGTGAGAGGAAACAAAAACAAAAGCGAGAAACCAGACAGATGATCTGATGAAGCCCATCACTGACAACGGCTATTGCAGTATCGGACTTAAGGAAAACTACCTGCTGCTTTATGACCTTACCATTTAGTCCCCCTGGGTTCTAGTGCTTTGTCTGTCTCATCCTTAGCTTCGAAAAGCAGGCCGGGATGCTGCTGTATGCATAAGGATTGAAGAAGATATCCTTCAGCTGAGACTAGCCTCTGCTGGCTGCCCCATCTGCGACATGTCATATACACATAACATGATCGAATATTGTGGCAAGCTATCGATCGACGACTAGATTCGCGAGATCTTGGATCTTGGGGATCTGACAATGAAACCAGCAAGAAGAGGGGCGCATGTATTACGCACTTCTACTCCTACAGATCCCAGAAAATCGGCCATACGTCCGCCGCCCAAGCTACGGATGGATTGGGAAGGCCGCTCGGAGACTTCTCTTGATCTCCATCTTCCTCTCCTCTCTGTGGTGGCGCCACCTAGAAGCCGGGGGCAGGCAGGAACCAGGTGACATGACAGGCCTCTCTCCCCATGCCATCATTTTAGCAGCACTCTAAAGCTTGTATTTGCCCGTATTCCCTGCAGCACCACCGCTCTGCGGCTGGCTGTGACTATCCCCTTTCTCGACAACAACGCCGAGTCCTGCACGGGCGTCCTCAAGCGTCCCGCTGCCCAGCGACGATACAAAGTCCTCGTCGCCGGAGAAGCGCCTGGGGGGTGGAATCAGTGGATGGACGGTATGAGTGGCAGAATAAGCAAGGAAAAAGAAAACCGAAAGATGAGTAAACAATAAATCACACTTACCATCCCCTCTCCTCGCCGCCTCGCAGAAAGGAGCAGTCCGAATTTGCCTCACAGTCCCAGCCACCGCACACGCCGGATCCATCTGCCCAAGTGCTCTGGGCTGTTTCGGGTAAAGCTACATCGCGAACGTGAGATGCTTGCGAATCTGCTGCTGCTGCTTCGGTCATTGCTGTCTACACAAGCATGTTAGCCAAGACGTTCCCCAGATCCCCCCATGTAGTAGTAAGCATTAGAGCAGCGTGTGTATATTTGTTTTTGCTGTGTGTTTTGTTTCTTTTGGCTCGTTAAACATACCTCTCCCCGTCCACTACGACGACGACGACGGTAAACGCTCAACCCGCAAGTAAAAGCCCCAAAGTCCTCCTCGTCGACGCGGGCCGGCATGCGCCCCGTCAGGACCCGCCCCAGCGCGATCACGACGGCGGCGTGGGTGTTGAGCACGACGGCCCTGTGGCCCTCGGTGTCGCTCTGCGCGACGATGGCCGCGACGGCCGCCGCGACCCGCTCGTGCAGCTGCGCGATGGACTCGCCGCGCCGCGCGGGCGTCACGCGCGAGACGTAGGTCGGGTCCAGGGGCGACTGGGGGAACAGCGCGGCCAGCTCCGCCAGGGGCGCGGACGTAGGGTGCTCCCACGGCGCGAGGCCGTACCATTCGCTGATGCCTGCCTCGACGCGGATTGTTCCCCTTCCCCCCTCCTTCTCCCCCTCCTCCACCTGTCTTTTCCCCCTGAGCCTGGTCCTGATTCCAAGCCTAAGCCTGGGGAGGAGGAGGCGGGGGCCGACGGTTGGGGGCGGCGCCCGTCACCTGCAGCTGCTGCACCACCCCCCTCCTTTAGCTTTGCCACAAAGGGGGAAATCGTCTGCAGGCAGCGATAGTAGGGGCTAGAGTAAACCTGATCTATTGGCGGATCGACCTGGAGTAGGTGTCGCGCCAGGTCATTGGCCTGATCGACGCCATGCGCCGTTAGGGGAGGATCGGTGGGTAGGCCAGTAGGCGACCGTATCGCCAACGAGTACGTCCCAGTGGCCGGGTCAACATTGAAGGCCGGACGAAACTAGGGGAATGAATCGTCAGCTTCTTCTTCTTCTTTTCTTTCTTTCTTCTCCATTCCCAAAATGACAGACGATCGGCCAAATATTTTCTTGGTAATGGTGATGGTGGCTCCGTGTGTCAGCATGTAGGGTGAGGCTCGCATTAGTCTCAGCCCGGGGCATCTTCTACAGGCAATATCTAGCAGCAGTGAAGCAACGGATTGAGACATTGGGGAGATTATAGGGTGGTGAAAGGGGGCATGCTGCAGCATCTCTTCTGCGGCTGAACGAACGGGTTCATCCAAACTGAAGTCGAAATAACTGCAAACATCGTCGTACCTACCCCATGCCGGGTCACGTAGATAACCTCTAGAGACATTCGAGAAGCGAACTAGTCAAGTTGCTCCGCAAATAGAAGAAGACGCCGGAGAACCCCTCAATCAAGGCCGCTGGAACTTGATTGCCAATGTCAGTTTCGAGAAGCCAAGGTGGAATACGCGTGGTGGGAGTAGACGGCTTGCGGCAAGTCTGGAAGTCGTTGTGGTGGTTGCGCTATGGACTCGACTAACATCGTCAGGGATAAGTTACTAGGTAAATAGTGGCACCTCGCTATTCTAAGCAGGCAAGAGAGCCCCGGTTCTTTATGTGGTAGTAGTCAGCTGGTAGAAAACGGCGACTGCCTCTGACGATTACAGTGACAAGTGATGAAAATCGAGATCAAGCAAAAAGACAACGCCCTGTTCATCGGGCACCGACATGAGCGGAGCGGCCTCCATCACGGGAATGATCAAGGTACTGGAGAAGTGCATTTAGAAGTGGATCACGTGGCCGAATACAGGGAATCGGACCTCGGCTCCGCTCAACCAATCAACTTGCCTCTCAAAGTCCGCATGTAGTAAGTCGTATAGAATCCTCTCTTCCCCGTTTTAGCAGGACACACCAGTAAATTGTGACAAGTTGATCGATACCCAAGTGTTGCGAACGATGATGGTAACGGTCATATAAGAACAATCTAATTCTTCATAGCTAGTACCTAGAACATGCAACCCTGAGAAGACCATCAGATAGCCTCGAGAGAGAATGAGTAATGCCTAAATCAGCCCCCTATACATGATAACTCCTTGCGTAACGCTCATCAAAGAAACCCCACGACTCCGAGGACCTTCCCTTCCCATGTATCATGTTCTCCCTGTTGCGCCATGGATAAAACCTAGAAAAACAAACCAAAAACTGCCACCCAGCTTATCCAGTTTACATGATAGCACAAGACGATGCCATTGTCCTGGCGCGCCGCCGACCAGCACCGACGCCTTCTTCGTCCGCATGCAACTGCTGAGCCTCCCGAGCTCTGCGCCTCCTGCGTCGGATGCCGGCACCGCCTGCACCGGCCTCCTCAATGGCCTGCATGTAGTCGGCCCATTTCCGCTCCAGCCTGCCCGCAGCGAGGAAATCGCCTTTCAGGACTCTCTTCGTATGCTGGTCCACAGTTTGTTGCCAGCTGTACAGGCACTTTAATCCGACAATCTCCGTTGGGTAGGTTGGCGTCGCACCCGGCTGACGGATCTCGGCATTCCAGGAGAGCACCTCACGAATGCCAGTCCAAGACACCATGGAACAGTCGTACACAACCAAGCGCAAGCCAACAGACGGTCGCGCCCCGCAGGTTGACGAGCGGGCGGCGCGAGATCGAACCATGGCGGAAGCTTCTGCCAGTACAAGATCGCCGATGCGAGTATTGTCCATCTCGATGTTCTTGAGGCTGGTACAATTCTTGATGACCGGTATCATGCCCGTGTCACTGATGTTCTCGCAATAGCCAACAGACAAGTGCTCGAGTTTCGGCGCGCATGGAGCTTTAGCAAGATGTCTGGAGAGAAAGCCGTTCGTGAGATCGGTCAGGTCCTCCAACTCAAGGTGGGTAAGATGCGGAGTGCTGGCCACAATAGGCTCCAGTGCGGAGTCTGTTATGGCACTACAGCCGCTGAGCCGCAGCCCTTCGAGTTCTGGCAGCAGATGGGCCAGAGCCTCGACACCATGATTGGTCAAGCTCTTGCAGCGACTCAGGTCCAAGTGACGCAACTTTCTCGCAGGCACAATTGGCCTGTCTGTGAGTATATCTACAGAGGGTCTGATGCCATGGAGCATGGTTCGAAGCGCCTCGTCATTCAACTCTGTGCAGCCGCTCAAGACTAGGCGCTCGAGGTTGTTTGTTTCAAAGATGGCCTTGGCGACTTCCAGGTTGTCGAAACCCCTAATCTCTCCAGCCCGCAGATCCCGAAGTTTGGGGCAGCCAAGAACCACCATCCTGATGCCCTTGGCATCCATTGATTTGCACCAGGAGACGTTGAAGGTCTCCAACTGCGGGCAGTGCTGAGAGACGATCTTGCAGGTGCTGTTGCTCACTGCAGGCAGACCAGTAAGATTGAGGTTTGTGAGTCGTTGGTTGGTCTTGATCAGAGAATGCAAAGTGGCTCCTGGGAGGTTGCGGCAGCCTTCCAGAGTTGCGTTGATTAGGTTCTGGCATGCCTTGACGACGACCTCGGTCTTTCTCTCGTGCTCGACTTGGACACAGCCCCTCAAGTTGAGGTCTTTGATAAACGGTCCGGCGGCAGTGATGATTTTAGCCAGGGATTCAGCAGGGATGTCTTGGTAGAACTCCGAGGCGTCGAAGTTGGTCCACAACTGGCCATCAAAGCAATAACTGTGGAACTCCTTGTTGAGTATTGATATGCGAACAAGCTCTTTGGGTTCCAAGTATGACAATATCTGCACCCGTATCTCGTCGGGCATATTGGCCCAGAAGTCGTAGAGAGGCTTTCGCGTGGTGCCGGAGCGGGAGCGGGTCACAACGTATTCGGGAGGCAATGCGATTGAGCTCGGTGCCAGGCATGGCGAAGACCCATTGGCAAGTTTTCGCACGGCAAGCCGTGTCTCGTATTCCCCAAAGTTGGGGAATTCGGTCGTCGGTGTGCCGGGAGAGGTATGGGCAAGGTATCCAGGAGATGACGTGCCCGATGGATACTGAGCAAACGGCGAGTTGCCCGAGAGACTAACGCAGGACAAGCTGCCCCGAGTAGCATAGGGCGATCGAGACGAGCCGGAGCGTTTCAGCTGGCGTAGCGAAGACGAAGAAGAGATACGCTGAATCTCTTGCAGAAGCCGTTGGCGACGCTTTCCTCTGATGGGACCCTCTGGTTGGGTTATACCTGGTGCTTCCTCAATCACCATCTCTTCAACCAGGCTCGGAGGGGCCTGTGTATCCGCCGTGATGTCTGCCATGGCTGTAGTGATGAGCAGGTATGTGTGTGTACGGTAACTCGGCAAAAGCAAGGCGCGCAGCACAAATGCTAAAGACAGAATCGATCAGGTAAGCAAGCCCCTTCACAGCAGCATTCCCTCCTAATATCAGCAGTAGATGCTGCTGTTGGTAGGACAGAACCGGAAGAGATGGGTTGGAAGCGGGGCGAGCAAGTGATTTGGAGAGCGAACGAGTCTAAAAGTGAATGATTGACGTTTACAAAAGAGTTAAAAGCGGACAGTGTCTCCCAGCGCTGTCCCAGTTAGGTTTCTAGATGCAGGAACAATTCCCTGGAATATCTAGACGGAGGGAGAATGAACGAGGGGGGCCTTCTTTAAGAGAAGATAGGATGGAGCAAGTCGGGGTGCCTGAGACTTGTATAAACTAGAGGCTGAGAATTCCGACGAGGCGAGGTGCAGGTGGAGCGTGGAGCGTGGAGCGTCGGAAGAGACAGCTCCTGCTAGTAGCAGCAGATGGATATATAGGTAGCCTGTAGCCAAAAACCGTTTGAAAAGACCTCAAAACAGATCCACCGATGGAGAGGTGTGAATGGTCGAGTTTCTTGGCTAGGCCCGGGGAAACGACGTGCCTGTCTCCTGTTCTTGGCTCGTGTTGAGTCTGGCGTGGCAGCTACTGGGCTCTAGCAGTTGACTCGGTCGGATCGAACACGAAGGACGGCACTTTTTCAGCTGACTCGCCCGGTTATATAAACGAGTGGGTGAGCATATTAGGTGCGCGCATATGAGGGATGGATTTGAGATAAGCCTCCCCCGTCTACCCCGTAGATGCACCTTGTTGAAGCTCTGGAGAAGCAAAGCAAAGTTAGGCAAGGGTTGTGTATCAGTGATTGACCCTCGAGATGCAATGGGCTTATCACGAGAAGCCTACAATCAACATGGCAATATTTGGTGGAACACACCAGGTAACGGCTCCATTACTGCCCATCTGACCATTCCCAGTGCAATTCGGACGGGAAACATCCAACCATCCAGAACCTCGGGCGTTATCGTGGAGAAAACAAACACAAGGGATCCAATAGAGGGGCAGCAGAAAGGAGGGACGCCAATGGTGGGGGAGGGGGATGCAGGCCGACAGGGGCAAGCCTACTGGAGGGCCTGGAGGGCCCGGAGGGGCAGGAATGCTCTTGTTCCATGCATGGCGTGTCTTGGCGCTCCTCCTCCTCCACACCTCCATCGTTCCAATGTGATGCCCGACTGTGCGCTTGACTTTGTCCAGCGCCCCGGCTGCTTTATTCTAACCCCCATCCAGCTACTGTGCTTGTCCAGCTGAGAAACGGGTGGTAGTGGTTCAGATGGTCAGAGGTATGCAGTATGTATGTCCAGGAGAGGCCGGGTTGGATCATGCGTGTTGCCCCGGATGGCCATCGGCTGTCCTTATCTTGCTCTCTTATCAAATCACTTGCACGAGACCTTGTCATCAGGACATCTGCCAAAGTAACGTCGATTTGAAATTGTCTCGCCATTCGAAACAGGCTCATTCCTTTTTGACTTCCCCATGGGCATAAATAAATCGGCTGGTTGGAATTTGTTGCGACGGAAGAAAGTGTACGGCAAGAAGCATGGCCCGCCATACTGATCTGAGGTGATATGCTTGCTGATCTTGCAGGCTCGCATCCGGAACCCCGACTTTTCTTACGTTCAGTAATACATATGTAGGTAAATAGACCTAGAGCCACAACCCATATGGACTGGAAGTCTGGCCGTCGTGCCGGTCCAGCGACGGCCTGGCCTGGCTGGGCCCCCGGATCACGACGCTCAACAAGACCGTCCGTCACCTTCCCATAATGGCCTGGGTGCCGCAGCCATCTTTTTCCGATAGCACCTGAGCTCCAAGCACTAGAGTTGATTTGTGGGACTCTCATGCAGGAGTTGGCTGCAGAAAGGCCTTCAACGGGGTCCCTTCGTACAGATGCGCTACCGTAGGTTAAGGGGTTCAAGCCTATGAGACCTACTTCTCGAGCAAGCCACATCTGCTTCGCTCTGCCCAAGACAGCCTCCCGCATTTGGTTCTGCCACGGAATATCATGCCTGCAAACCACTATACCAACTCCGTAAAGCCAAACGTTGCTGGAGATATCGTGGAAGCCAACCACATACATTTTCTGTTAGTATTCAATCTCGAGGAACGCTGAGCCGCTAGACTGAAGCATCTTCGAAGACGGCGCGCAATCGGTGAGGACCCGAAAGCTGGGGCAGCAAAAAGCCCCACCTGCCTCTCCAATTTCTTTCTGCTAGCTCCATCCCAGCCGGCTGGCAGGGTCCCTCTGCCTGCTCACATGAAGAGCATTTTGAGGGGGTTAGAAAAGGCCGGCTCAAGTCCAATATTTGATCTTTGGCGATGAAGGAAACAGTGTAGCTTATATGGTTTCCAGTAATTATGAATAAATGACACTGGCTGAAGTAGTGACAGTGCTGCATTGTTCGGTACGAGTGTTCAAGGTGCGAAACCACTGGTGGCTATATCGTAGAGCCGCCTATCTCAATGCTATCTATGACTGCTTCCCGCAATTACTGGCACATACCAAACGGCAGAGTTCATTCACTCTAAAGGAGATTGTATATGTACCCCAACTTCCATGTTGAGGCAATGCATTGTTCACGAACACTTGTGCACCAAGCCCCAGACTAAGCAGTGTACCGGCAGGCATTCCGCTAACAGACGCTTGGGGGCCAGAAACAGTATACCTACTTACATAACTAATCGCCCAGCGCATGATGATTGTCTTTTCGGTGCTTGTAGCACTTTGTGAACGTACATGACTCGTGACAATTGCTTGACCGCTCGGGTGGCTCTCAGTATACAGCTTTTCATCAAGAGAACCCCGACCTATAGGGTTGTAAGACGAGGCTGGCTCAAGCGACCTTGACTCGCGACGAGCAGAAGCTTGAAACGGGTGCTGCGAAGACGCGGGTGTCCTTGTATACGGCAGCTTCTGCCAGAGGATGAACAGAAGTTCGAATATCTGACGTCGGATAGTCACGAGCGTCCACCCACGCCCGTCTTCAGGGTACAAGGTTGTCAAGACTTTATCTCCGTAGTGACATGACATAGGACACAGTTGGGGTATTGGGCAAGCTCATTCTCTGATTGACCATATGTGATTCGATCGAGACAAGCATATAGTACTGGCTACTAATTCACTGAGTCAAACAATACCGATATACATTAAGCACTCGACCCGAAGTCCATATGTGTGACCTTGGACGGCATCGAAATGCCGATTGTCTCCTAGTATTATAACCCGCTCACGGATGCAGTGCGCGACTAGGTTCCCGAAATCGGTCTTTCCTATATAATATTCATAGTCACTTGCTTCTACATATTCCTTTCGATGCCACTTACAACCAGAAGTGCTCAAGGCAGTGATGCTAGCTACCTAGATATGCGTATCCCGGAATCATTTCTCCCAAGCTTGTTCCTATTTGTCTATGATGTCTGTTCAACGAGTCTATAGTCTATAAGTTTCCCTCCATTTCCCAGTGGGTGTGTATCGACCTGGTTCAATCAGGAGACTTGCGAAAATCCATTACTCGAAGTAAGTAGGTCGACTTCATACTGATACACACCGGGACAACCCCACATCAAGACCTGCTCGGGTAAAAGCGCATATTGCAGATGCCATTTGGTACGAAGAAAAGAACACTACTAAGTTATGGATCTCGATTGTTTCTATGTTGAGGTCTTCGCGCGCATCAAAGATTACTCGAGTTTTAGTTGCGTCATCTCTTAACGAAAGTGAAGTTGTTTCTTACGGCTGGAGAACACTTGATAAGCGTACCATCTGAGGTCTAGCAGTATAGGAAACATTTGGATTGAGCTTGGCATTGTATTTCCCTCGAGGAGGGCGAGCCGTGCCCCCACACTCCCCGACTATGATGCTCACTTGCACAACCAACTTGACGGAAACTGGAGGGTTGTATCTGATCTGTGTCTGAAAGTGTTTGCCGCCTATCAGATTGGATTGAACAACATACTGCAGCTGCAAAGGCAAACTTCCGCGGTCAAATCAGAGCGGCTCTGTACCACGACGATGATGTACTGCTGCATTCTCCTAGCACCAAAATAGCTTGACCTGCCCTATCGACTCCATATTCTCCCCCCGAAAGCCGCCTGTGGCGCGCTTCTTGGCACGTTTTCGAGAAGGGTTCTCAGTGGGGAATCGACCCCTACTCACTTAGCATCAACTCGCGAAGCGGGTCCAGCAGAAGACGATACGGAAGAGTAGAAAGACCTCTAGCCCTTTGCAGTTGTACCATCCCGCGAAAGGCGTGCAGGGTGACATCATAACACACGATGACGGCTTTCGGTTCTCGGTTGGATGCTGCTGTCGGTGAACCAGCAAGAGGGATCTATGGTGAGAATGGATTGGTATATCTACCAAGGCATCTGTCTGTTTTGCTTGCTGTCTCAAAACAACTGCAAGCATACACGACCCGTTTGACCTAAATATAAGTATTTTGGGGCATATAGCAGATCCATCCTATCAGAAAAATCGGGTTGTTGTGCCTGGTTGCTGGCTCCTCTACCTATTCCACTCTGGACTGCAAAGCCATTCACCATTGATTCCACAGCTTATCATTTCGGTTCTTTTTTTTCTCTTTTTCTCTTCTACCAGCCTCACTTTTTCCCCACCGAGGCGGGAGACTACCAAATATTACGACAGGCAAGACCTTGACCCAAGGGTCTAGCAAAGAAGGAAGGAAGCAAGCAAGCAGCATCTCGCTCTGATTCGCGGGCCAGTTACCGGATCAGCTGTCGCGCCAGGTCCACGTTGCGCTGGATGCCTCCTGTATGTAGGCCGCCTCATGTTGGCCTCCTCTTGTTGCAAGAGACCGAGACCACATAAAACTCACCGACCAGCAGATTTTCTGGTTCAGTGACCGGGGATTTTAAAGACGGAATCACTCTCGGTTCTCATTGGGCTTATGGTTTCCGTGATACAAGGTGCGGCTCTAGCCGTGTTGTTCAACCCGAGAGTTTTGACAAGTGGACTAATACCCATTGCTACACGTGCAGCAGCGTACCCAACCAACGGCTTGCTTGTTGTGTGTGTTAGACGGAAAACCCGGCACCTGCAATCTTCTTACTTTGCGAAGTAAAGCGAATAGCCCTACTGCTACGTTGTACGTGCAAGCAAGCGGACGCAAAAAAAAAAAAAAAAAAAAAGAAGAAGAAGAAGAAGAAGAAGCCAAGCCCACCATTGAAGAACAGGATCCCCTACCTTAGTGCATCTGCTTGGTTAGCCATTGGGACCGGAAAACCCTGACCTAGTGACAAGCGAGTGAGTTTGAGGAATCGGTTCCGCACGTTACCCTGCTGTTGGTAAAGCAACAGGCATCGTGAAGCAGTTTTAAGCACCTGACTAACATGACGAGGGCCCAATCATAGATCCGACAGGATTTCTTAACTCCCCGAGACTGCTCATGAGACGAAGAAACGAAGCCCAGTCAACAACCTCGGAACGCATCGTTCAATATCGCTTCATCGCATTCGTGGAAATCCAGTACAAGTATATATAAAGTATACATACATACCGATTGAAGGTACATGCTTGAGCGCCTACAAGACTTTTCTACTTCATATACCCTCAACAAGTGATCATCGTCGGGGATCCATTTGCCTTTACGAGGGTCCCCGCTGTTATTGCCCTTCCCTTTTCTCTCGCTCGCCTCTCTCTCTCTCTCTCTCTCTCATGAGTATGAAAAGAGAGCAAGCACCTTTTTTCTTTCTTTTCAATCACCTGGCTGGACCTCGGACTGACTCCATTCTTGGCCTACTTTCTTTTAGCTCCAGTCCCAGCTCATTTAAACTTGTACGACAACCAGCCCATTCCTCAAGGCTTCCGTCGCTGGCACCCGACCACTAAAAGAAAGGCTACCTGCCTAGCCTGCGAACCTAAGCACCTAACCTACTGGACTTTATTACCCCGCGCATTGCAATTTGACGCCCATCACCTGGTAGCCGCCATTCTCGTCAGTGCTGCATCCGCCTGACTGACTGTCTTTGCAGTGCACTGACTGGGCCCAACCCGCCTGCCTGCCACGCCCGCCACGCCTGCCCGCTCATTGTCGTTTTCGTGAGGCTTGGTTGGATTGGTTCGATTCCTACCCTAATCCTCATCGACCATTCCTCCTCCTCGGAACAGACGACTTGGCCCCCCCGCTTGCTCTTCCTCTGAGCTTCCACGCGGCCTCCTTGTATAATACCTCGACTTGCGATCAACTATGAAACATTTTCATGGGGGGAACCAGGGACACGGTGAGTTTTAGAATCGTTGCGACTCTAGACCTACAAACTCCCTACACCACTTTCGACCTTCCCCTCGGCGACTGCAAAATTTCCACACTGGTCCCAGCACCCCTCCTAAGAAACATTGCCTTGGAACCTCGCAGCTTTTAGGAATGGGCACTGATGGACATGGTTCGATAAAAGGCGCCGACTTCGACGACAAGCCTCATGATGGAGAGCCACAACGCGGCCGCGGCCGGAACAAGCTCTCGCCCACGCTGCAGATTCCCAAAAACCGAAGCACCGGCAACCTCGCCGTCGTTACCGAAGATACAGAGTCCCTCGACAGGCAGCAGCAGGAGTCGACATCGAGAGTGCGCTTTTCGTTTGACGCGGGATCAGGGCTTGGTGCAGACTATGACTCGGTCACAAGGTGCGAATACGTCCCCATTCCCCCTCCAACTCCTTCACTACTGCCGCCCATCCGAACGGTTATGCCCCGAGCTCGACTCTCCCCGAAGCACACCGTACATTGTACTCTGGAGCAGCAGACATGTGCCTGCTGGCTCAGCTGTGTTAGCCGTCTGTCCACCGTCCTTCCACCACCTGGGCTACATCACATGCACCAGGTGCCTTGCCTGCACTTGCTTACGCTGGTCACACTCGGCGTCTTGCACAGCCATTGCCTTACGCACCTGGCCATGCCAATGCCACATAGACAGAAATAAATATATCTTTTCACGAATATTGTATTGATGATTTGCGAGTACAGGTCTTCCCTCATAACAGACCACGATCATGGCCTCGGTCTATCTGGCCTGCGACGCATCCGCCAGCACCAGCCCATGCGTACTCCCACCTTACCATCCTCTGCTGCATCTTCACGAAGCCCCTCTGCCGGCATTCCGAGGTCGTCGTCCATGATCTCCATGATGCCTTCAGGCCTATCATCCGGCCCGGCCTCTCCTAGCTTCACCGAGGATCTTACGCGCTTCCCATCCGAATCGCTGCACTCTTTTTCGTTTGCACACCAGTCCGAAGACTTCATTCATAATCGCCAGAATGTCCTGAAGCGGTCGATAGAGTTTATGAGGGACAAAATGGGATGGGCCGCAGCCTCGAATGCGGCTATGGCGAGCGCACAGGCTAGATTAACCGGTGATTTAGAAACGCAGAGCATGCTCGATCTGCTGGCCAGGGCACAGCTGGTAGGTGCCGGTAACCCATCGAGTTCGGAGTCGGCGTTCGTATCCGGGGCGTTGACCGGCCCTGCTGAAGTGTCCGGGGACAACGTGTTTGACAAGGACTTCATTCCCAGAACGAGTAGTCCAGACTCATTCTTGACTCCCATGGTGTCCCCTGCCGAATCAAGAGCTCGCGTGGAGGAACCGGCAGCGGAAACACTTGCCAAGGCCAACAGGGAACAGGATTCGAAACCACAGGACACGGCAAAGGATCAGACAGATTCCGAAGCTTCATCTCGCACTCCTACAAACGAAAGTGCCGCCACCGCGACCACCGCCAAGACTTCGCCGCCATGCTCCAGAAAGCCTAGCCTGAAACGAACCTACACAGACGTGTCTCCTGTCTCCATGCAACAGAAGCTGATGGACGCCATGGCCCAGCCTTTCGTACATGGTCAAGCTGGGTCGACAATATCAGCCTATCCCGAGGCGCTACTATCTCCGGCGCTGTCGTCACAGCCTGCTTTCAATGGCCCTCCAGGCCTTGGCTCTGCGGTGCATGGGCACTCTACGAGATGGGTTCCTGCTGCGCAGGCCATTTTCACCACAGAATCGAAGCCCCCATGGACGATTGTAGCTGCCAATGATCTAGCTTGTCTTGTCTTCGGTGTCACCAAAGCCGAGGTTCGGAAGATGGGCATCTTGGAAGTCGTGCAAGAGGAGAGGCGTGCCTGGCTGGAGAGCAAACTATCGCATGCCGAACCTGAGTTGACTAAAGTCTCGACTCAAGAAACTCCCACATCACCACCGCCTACAAGTGGATCCAGTCTGTTAGGGGGTCGTGGAGGCATAACTGCACAATTACTAAGCAAGCCCAATTCGAGAGCGCAACCGCCAAAAGCCCCGCCTCGCCGAGCACAAACCGTCCACAGCGGAGATACGACGCCATCCAAGCCGCGCGTTGACAATAGTCATGGCTCGTCAAAATCGAGAGGTGTTCTGTTGTGTGGCGATGTGGTGCCAATCCAAAAACGAAATGGTGCAACCGGATCAGCAAGTCTCTGGGTGAAAGAGAAAAGGATAGGTCTGATATGGGTTCTCGAAGAGATCCACGAAGATGTCGCCTTTCTGACTCTGGATGAAGAGGGCACTGTTGTCAAGATTAAGGGCGAAACAGGGCCTCTGTTTGGCGATGAGATGCTGCAACCCGGCATGGATGTGGGTAGGCTTATACCTCGGATACCCCGCCAAGGGATCGATCCTCGCTACGGTGCTATCGACTATGCGCAAATCGAAAGACGTAGATATTTCACTTGCCGCAATAGCGGTATGGCCAACATTCCGGCCACCATTCACCAGACTCAAGGCGAGCCGGAGCTGCGTGTGTCAAGCTTTCCGCACATTGCGGGTATCGTGGTTGTGGACCCAGATGAGATGAAGATCAAGAGCTCCAATTCGGTCTTTTGTGGTGCTCTCTTCGGGTACGAAAAATCGGAGGGCCTCCCCATCAACACATTGATTCCCGATTTCGACAGAATCGTCAGAATTCTTATTGAGCAGGAAGGTGTCGACTTACACGACGGCATCGTCATACCAGAGCATAGTTTTCGAAAAGCCGCCGCATTCCACGCTGTCAGAGATGGGCGGCCTGATGCCGCAACCAATTTCCTCAACCCGGAAGGGCTGCCAGCCAAGCACAGGGATGGGACATCACTCAAGATCGACGTCCAGATGCGAGTCGTCAAAAGCGAAAGGCAATCTGGCAATGACAGTGGCGCGAGTGACGACGAGTCTTCTCCGGTAGAGGAAGCCATAACCACACACGGTCCGGAGATAGTGTATGCATTATGGATCACTTATTCCAGACACCTCCACGCGCCGAGAACGACCGCCACCGCAACTGGCTCACCGTATGTATCTGGCTCAGCAACACCACTGCACCAGCCCTCTCCCGGACAGACGACGGCACCAACACCACAGGACGTAGGGTCTGATTCCGACGAACCTCGCAAATCCTCTGCAGCTACAGTCTTGGCTCAACAACTCAAGGACGTTGCGAAGAGCGCTGCAGCTAAAATCACGGGCACGACGAAGCCCGAGCCGCCGGCGATGCCTGTTTCCGTGCCACAAGTCGTTGAGCCACACACAGGCAAGAAATCAATCGACGACTTTGTCATACTGGAGGAAATGGGCCAGGGCGCTTATGGCCAAGTCAAATTGGCCCGCTACAAGTATGGGGACGGTCGAAAAGTTGTTCTCAAATATGTCACCAAGCGGCGCATTTTGGTCGACACCTGGACTAGGGACCGACGCTTGGGTACAGTACCTTTGGAAATTCACGTCTTGGATTATCTTGGGAGGGACGGACTTAAACATCCCAACATCCAGGAAATGGAAGACTTCTTTGAGGACGACATCAACTACTACATCGAAATGGTACCTCACGGGCTGCCGGGAATGGATCTCTTCGACTACATCGAGCTGCGCGCCAACATGGAAGAAGACGAATGTCGCAGCATCTTCACCCAGGTGGCCAAGGCTATACACCACCTCCACATCAAGGCCAAGGTTGTGCATCGGGATATTAAAGACGAGAATGTGATTTTGGACGGTGAGGGCCATATCAAGCTCATCGATTTCGGCAGCGCAGCATACATTAAGAGTGGACCATTCGATGTTTTCGTAGGCACCATAGGTACGTCAACCCCATGCTATACACATTGTTACCGCGACGTGTGCTAACCGGCTCGCAGATTATGCGGCACCCGAAGTCTTGGCAGGCAAACCCTATGGTGGCAAGGAGCAAGACGTGTGGGCTCTGGGTATTCTTCTTTACACAATCGTCTACAAGGAGAACCCCTTTTACAGCATTGACGAGATTATGGACCGTGATCTGCGGGTCCCCTACACCATCAGCGATGAGAGTATTGATCTCATACGATGCATGCTCAACCGAGACGTATCACAACGTTACGATATTACGCAGGTACTTGACCACCCTTGGTGTCAAATGAACAAATAGGCAACGAGCACTAGAGCAGGGCGAAGCCTGGTATGACGACGCAGAGGGGGTTTGGAGGCTGGAGGAAACTTGGTAGGAAAGGACAACAAAGGTGCGCAAGGGCCCAGGGCGCGCGAGGTGCTTGATTTGACGATGATACCCCTGAAAGACCGCATTTAGGTTTTCAGTGCTTTGGCGCGATGGACGGTTCTCCAGATTTTATGAGTTACAGCATATTACGCAGCGCCAGTGAGTTGGAAGATCGGCATGGGAAAGAAGAAGAAGCAGGCAAACTGAGCATTTTGACGACGGCACAGATGCTTATGCGAGAAGGAACAAGTCATATACGTTCGAAACAACCTCCAGAGCGTCAAACGAATTTGCAGGAATCCCCGGTAGAATAGACTGTTTTGGTTCCCTGTTTCTTTGTTTGGTTATTTTTGCATAAGATACTGGAAAGCTTGCCGGCAGACAATACATAGGTGAGGAGTCGGCGGTAAAACTTCTTCTTCGTTGGCAACTGCATGAGATCAGGATTACACGGTCATGGCCAGATTCACATCAGATCAGAACCAAATAGCTTTAATGCTACATCATCAATACCATCGTCAGCTGTGCTCGCAACGTCGCGTGTGATCATTAATTGGTTACCTAGCTAAACCACCCACCTGGTACGAGACCAAAGTCGTAGCTAGCCAGCCACCCCTGAGTAGACCTTAAAACGCCTCTGGAATTCATCATATTCATATTCATCGTAGCTTCGTGAAAGACCCGATATAACTGCAAAGGAAACTAACCTCTTATCAGTTTAGATATAAGAGACCGTATTAATATCGCATGTTCTTTTCCCAGGCTACCTCGCTTTTTCCGTCTTTGTTTGTTCTTCTCCTTTTTCTTCTCCTAGCCAACTGTCGGGCCCAAGTCGGCCAGCAACTCCCTTTTGACGTCGTCGCGCCGCTGCTTGATCTTGCGCAGCTCCGCCAGCACGCGCTTCGCGACCTCCTCCTTGGCGTTGGTCTTGCCGAAGACGTTGGCGACGTGGCCGGTGCCGTGGGGGAAGTGGCCTTGCTCCAGGATCGAGTGAAAGACGGGGCGGCCCGAGAAGTAACTCGGGTTCTCGGGGTCCGGCGTCACCTCGTAGCGGGGGGCGCCGATGCCCAGCGCGGCGGAGAGCTCGGCTACTTGCGCGGTGGCCTTCTTCTCGCCGACGTTGTTGTTTTCTTCGGGGGCGTGGGCGTTGATGTTGATGTTGGCTATGGTGGAGGCCGGGGGCGAGGTGCGCGGCTCTGAGGGGGGGACGATGGGGGTCCCGCCGCTGCTGTTGCTGGCGCTGGTGTCGGTGGAGGAGGTGGTCAAGAGGTTTATCAACGGGGGCTGGGGCTGTGAATGGTGGTTCTGGGGGTGCTTGGCCACGGCGTCGGTTTCTATGAGGGAGGACCGGGGCGGCATGGTGCCGATGGACGATCCTCCCGACATGTTGGTGTCATCGTCCTCGTTCGATGCAGTAGGTCTGCCACTTTCCTCCTCCGTTTTGATCATCGAAGTCGACGACGTTGACGATGACGACGACTCAGCCGGATCCGATGCCGTCATCTTCTGTCTCTTGGCCTCGGGCGAAGACGGAGATGACGACACCGGCAACGGCCGCGTCGTCGCCGTCGGTGACGACGAGGCCCCCATTCTCAGAGCGGCGGCGTCTGGGACTTCCACCGCCAGCTTGTGCGGCATGAGACCCTGCTGCACGAGCCACTCGACGGCGCACCGGGCGGCGTAGTGCTTCGCGGTCTGCTTCTTGGCAAAGGACGGCGGCAGGCCCGTGTCCGGATCGACGCCCCGCGCGGCGCTCGGGAAGGGCTCCCGGTGCTCAGCGATCTGGCAGAAGCAGTGCCAGCGCAGGGGCGCCGGGGGGTCCTCGACGGGCTCGTCGGTGAACTGGACCCTGTGCGAGTCGGGGTTGGCTTGGCGGTAGCCTGGGGGGAGCTTGTAAGTATATGGGCATGATATAAGCATGTACAGATACAAATGCAGTCAGATAGGCCCAAGAAGTAGGAATAAAAGCAAAAGAAATTGATTTGGCTCACGCATAAGTAATCCGATCCAGTCCTGTCTTCCCAGCTCGGGCTCCGCGATGAGGCCTCGTGGCTTGATGAGCTGGTGCAGGTCCTTGACGGCCTTGCGCTGGGCGGCCGTCATGGTGGAGGCCTGGCCCGAGATCTCGAGCTGCTGCTGCATGTTGACCCATTGCAGGATGTCGTTGTAGACAGTGGCGCCGAGCGAAGAAGACATCTTGGCGCGCGCTCTCTGTTTGCGTCTCTACCTCTCTTCGCACGATGAAGATGGAGATGGCAAGAGACCCATCCGGGTTCTTATACTATGTATGTATCTTCAGTGAATGAGGCACTGCTAAGATCGAAGTTTGATCAACAGAGCGCGGGAGGTGTGATATAAGCGCGGGTTGATGGTGGGGTTGGTCAAGTTAAAGTACCTTGAGAAACTGAGATGCGGCAGCTTCTTATTGCAACGAGGCGATCAGGCTGCATATGTCGCCGCGAAGTAAAAAAATTTGTCTATAGAGAATTTGAGAAGGTTTTGTAAAGGAATAAAGAAGACGAAATCATGGACGAAGGGGAAACGAGTTTAGTTGCAAATAGTTGCTATGGGAGCAGGTTGCATTTTATATATCAATTGGATTTGAGTGCAAATAACAGGCACTCGATGTATATAATTACATGTACATACATGCTGCAGGAGGCCCACCACTTCTCACCCTCGACTCCTTCTTTGAGCGGCCACCAACTCGAAGCAATGCGAATGAAGATAATAGGCAGCTAGGCATATTTTCTCAACTTCTGCCGGGCCAGCCCAAATCTGGCCATCTAAGGACTGACATAAGGTCGCTTTTCATCGACTGGGCCGTGCTTGGCTACATGCATGGATATTCTAACAGCTTCTTACATTTTCTTTCGTCCACCATCCGAGAGACGGCTGGGAAGAACATACTGGTACTCTCAATGAAGACCATTATCACCAATGTTGTCGTATTCGCAGGACTCACTCTTTCCCTTTAGTGCTGAATATTGGAGTTGTCACCCCGCGTCTGCTCAATCATACTCAGAGACTACTGCAACTGCAGGCTGCCTCTTTTGGGCGCTTGGGGTATCAATTGATCTTCATGCATACACATATCGTCTTGGGGGATTTTTCCTTCTCCGCGCTTTTTTACGCCCCCTCGAAGAACCCACCGTCGCTCTCATCGCCGCTGTCGTTGTCGGCCTGTGTTGTGGAATTTGAGTCCTTCATCTTCACGTCCTTTTTCTTGCTGTCTGTCGAGGAAGATGTAGCGTCCTGGGCCTTAACCTTCTTCCCAGCACGGCTATGTATGTCGCGTTCTCGGATCGCAATTAGTGCGTGTGTGCCCTCTGCTACTGCTTGCTCTATCGTGTGCCACATCGGTGGTCTTTCGTTTCTCAGAGCTTGCGCTGCCGCGCTCGGGGTTTCTGGTTTTTCGCCGTCCTGTGTCGTGGCGCTTGAAGATTTGACCGGATAAAGACTGACGTAGGCCTCGAGAAAGGGGAAGTTCCTGGCATATTGGCCGTCGATTTCGGCGACGTGAAGATCCCTTTCCAGTTGTTTTCGCTCCTCTGCATCCTCGCATGCGCGTAGTTGCTTCGTAAGTTGCTTGGCGAGTTTGTCGGCCTTCTTGCGCTCTATGGATAGAATTAGCCCCATGTTTTCGGACAGACAACTGAAGGGCGTGGCTTACCGAAGAACCGCACCATGTGGTACTTCTTGATCATCTGACCCCTGTACTTTCCGCCGCTCGCCTCCTGGATCTTTTGCTTGTAATGACCGAGTTCGCGCTCGAGGTCATTCCTCTTGTCCGCAGGCAAATTCTGGCCGATCCTGAAGCGACGTTCGATGGTTCTGGCGCGCTTCTTCATCCAGTTGAGGTTGTCTGGCCGGGCCTTGGTTATTCTGCCGTTCGTGTTCTTGCGTCGCTTCGGTGCCTGCGAGCCGGCATCGCCATCGGAATGCTTTCTCTTGAAGTCGCCCATGGCTACTTGTCTGATATGGGGTCGTTTCTTGGCTTGATCTGGCAGCACGTTTTTTTTCTCCAGAAGCAAAAGTCGTCGTTGTTTGTTTGCGACCTCTGCTGCAACTTTTATGGCGATAATACTTAAGTTTGGAGGGGTCTCTTTCAGCAGCATGTAAATCGCACTTGCCCATGGCCATTGAACTTTTGGGAAGTTTTTGGCGGGCCCGGAGAAAAGTAGCGTTTACTTCCGCTGATGACCCACATAACCCCAGCTCTACTTGGCCAATGAGAGAGAGCTTGTATCGCCATCCGTAAACTTATCCATCATGTACATGCACCCAGCAGCCCAGCTTGCCAGGTACCCGCTGCACGGTGGGTGATTGATCAATGGTAAGGTTCCCCTACCAGGCATATCTCCAGCTCAATTGACGTGCTCAATATATTCGCACTGCTTGGTGCTCCATGAGGTTCGCTTCTCACTTGTAGCCAGAGAAACATGCTAGTCAAATCGATATATCAGTTCCGGGGCCATATGAATTTCATCGTATAGGCAATCGAGACGCTGTTGAACGTGTTGGGAATCACAGCAGCTGCATGACCCTATAGACAGGGTTCGGAAGACCAGAACCATGGATCGCCCTGAGCCAGGACTGATCAAATGGTCGCCCAACTCGGCATACGACAGCTTCCTTCACGTCAATCTGCAACATCGTATTGTTCAGTTCTATGAAGCTACCGGCCATGCTCAGCGCGGCCATTTCGACTTCAAGAAACGCACCAAGCATGATGACTTCCCTCCCTTGACCACATATGACTGGTCGCCGTCCATACCAGGCCTCGTGGCGGTCGGCACTTCGTCTGGCGTCGTCAACTTGCTTCGGGTGGATGATGACTCGAACGCTTACATGGAACTAAACCTTCGTGTATCTCGGTTGTGCCATGCGGTAGCCTTCAATACGGGCAGTTTGTTGGCCGTCGGCCTTGAGCGTGTCCGAAATGACCAATGTCTTCATATATGGGACGTCAGCCGCGTGTCTCCTATCGATGCGAACATCCCCGGCTTCGCCCTGGACAACTCCAGCATCCTTGATCCTGTCCATCGGCTAGAGCCAAGTGTGGCCGTCTCCAGTGTGAAGTTCTTCGAGGATTCGCCTCAGACACTTGCCGCGGGAATAAAGAATCAAGGCATTCGTATTTACGATCTTCGTGGTGCGTTTCTTTTCTTGAGCGCCCAAAGGCTATACTGAATACTAAAGCTCTTCTAGATCCCACCGGCGCCGTCATCACTTATCCAACCAAGATGAACAACAACTTGTCTATTGACTATAAGGATCCCAACTACTTTGCTTCAACGGCTTTGGATCAGCCGAGTGTCGTTGTCTGGGATCGACGGGCGACTTCTCGACCATCTTCATCTCCGGCGTATCTGGAAGCCGTGGATAACGATGATCTGCCTTGGGGTGCTGCTTTGAAGTTAGAACAGGCTATCGACGTTCAGCCAGAACAGTTTGCAGATAAGCACTCGTTGATTCGTTCTTTGCGCTTTTGTCGAGATCAAAGGGGCTTGCTCGGCGTGCTATCTCGCACTGGTCAGCTCAAGGTTTTGGACTTGCACAGGGAATTCACGACGCCTGATATGGAATATGAAGGTAGCCCTGAACTGCTGCAGGTGCGAAGGTCCTTCGAGCTTGATCTAGGATACTCGAGCCACGACAAGAGGAATGATCGTATAGTGTCTTTCGACTGGGTAACCGTCGATTCTCCGGCTCTAACGCCAAGGGCTATCGTCCTACGTGCCAACGGTGCTTTTGACATCCTTGAAAAACCACCGCACACCACTGATCATGTGTATGATATGGTCCCTTGGCAGCCGCCGTACAGAGGCGTTGAAGGTCAGTGTCATTATGTCCAACTGTGTGAACAAGCACCGCTGACGTAAAACAGAGCCTGGGTCGTATCATGATCTCATGCAGTTCGATGCATCACAGTTCCCGGAGATGGTTGGCCCACTCCTCGTGAATGAGGCACTATCCGACGTACCCATTTTCGGAGACACGCCTGCCGATATTGACGCGATAGTAAACCATACTCTATCGTCGCAACCTTCGGAGTACCACAAAACACATGATGTAGAAGCAGATGACAAGAGCTTGCCTGAAACGTACACGAATGGCTCGTCTACAGCAGAGAAACTACGCGCTTTGAGGCAGTTCTCCAAAGAGATTTCGAGAGAAAACAAGCCTAACGGCAAGAGCGGTAAACGGCATTCTACTGTGGAAGATATAACCCAGGATATGGACGATTTGTCGACAGATCGCCCTGGGCCGCCCTCTAATCGACAATTGCACGAGCGACTGCTTAGTCTAACACAAGAGACCGCAGGCTTCCCCAAAGATGCACAGGCTCTCTTGGATCACGTAGCTTTGCTACGAGCAAGCGACAAGTACTTGTTCAACTTCGCAGCGAATAGAGATCTAGTGTCGGACGATCCTTGGATCCGAGATGTGTGGGACTGGATTACTGGTGCTGAGCAAGATGCAGAGGATGACGGTATGACGGCTCTGGGGATAGATCTAAGTTACATGGGAACCCGCACTATCTGGGCTAATGATCTCGGGCAACGAAACGAGAGGAGACTAGCCGAAGGAATGGCCATCCCCGATAGGGCGGCCTGGGAACGATGCCTCCAGTCTATCATCAAGCCATTCAGACTTCCGAAATACGAGGGTGCTGAGACGAAGTGGCCAGCCCATCGACAAGTCTGCATGCGCGTCTGCGGCTGGGGCAGATCCAACCAGACCGATTTTACTGATTTTGCCAAGACGCCCGTATCTGAGCGTACGTCCTCCTGGCACACCATGGCGACTGCCCATGCCTTGTTCAGGGGTGATACGAAGGAGGCCATTCAGATTCTGAAGCGTGCCAGCACGGAGTTCCCAGAGCTGTTGTTTGTGTCACTTGCACTACAGCTCATTGGGCGTGGAGACGTGGATTTGGCCAAGGAACAGCTCGATTTTGACGATGCCGTTGCCTCGAAAACGGACCCGTATCTTCGGGCTATATCATCTCTCATTGCTACGAATGACTGGGAGATGATTGCCAACCAGGATTCACTGCCGCTGAGAGAGCGCACCTTCGTGGCCTTCCGATACTTCGATGACGACACCCTCTCCAGATGGCTCGACAAACAAGTTGCCAGAGCAGTGCACACAGGCGATGTCGAGGGTATTGTGTTGACGGGAATCACGGAGAGACTAGTGGATATTCTGGCCAAGTACGTGGAGAAGTTCAACGATGTTCAGACCGCAACCTTGATTACGTCGATCTGCGCGCCTCGGTACATTGATGACTATCGCTGCCACGCATGGCGCAATGCCTATAGAGCGTACCTGCAGCGTCACAAGGCCTTCTACCACCGTACCAAATTCGAGGTCGAGAGCACCAAGAAGAGCAAGCGTGACGGTGTTCCCACCGTAAAGCCGCCCTCGCGGCAGATCGCGCTTCGCTGCGTCTACTGTGACGCCGAGTACGAGCTCTCCGAGACAGGAGCTAGCCAGCCTCCAGTCACCGGACTCAGGAACCCTCTGATGACGACTAGCATGAAATCCGGCGTGGCGTGTCCAAACTGCGGCCGTCACCTACCCCGTTGCGTCGTCTGTCTCGAGGTCGTGGGTGTTTCCCGTAGCGACAAGCCCGAGGCTGCGACAGATCCTGAAAAGAAGGTGGCGGCTAGGTTCCCTACCTTCTGCCTCAAATGCGAGCACGTATTGCATCTGGATCACGCACGGCAGTGGTTTGCACGTCACGTTGAATGCCCGGTACCGGAGTGCCGATGCCGATGCAATCTCAGGGCTAATCCGGAGTTGAACTACCACTAAAAGGGAAACGAACGGGCGAATACCATACTATTATAAGTTCATCTAGAATATTTCGAATGGAGTTTTATTCTTGGGTTTCGACCCAGATCTCATTACATGATAACTATATAATCTTACGCCGAGGTCCCGGATCCCTCTGGTGTAGTTCCAGCGGGAGGACTTGTGTCTGATTCCGTTTTTTTGTGCTCGCGGCCAAGCCAGAAGAACACGACGACAGCGCCCGATGCAGCCCAGATAGCAATGGCCCAGGTCATGGTGCCCCAGCCGGGCCCCGCGTGCACGTAGCCCGCGAACAAGGGGCCGATAGTACCGCCGAGGGCAAAGGCCATGGTGAAGAGCCCGTAGCCGATGCCGTAGACGCCCTTTTCGCCGAAGATGCCGGGGAACTCGGCCTCCTTCTCGTCGATGACGTAGGTGATCTCGGCCATGAGGGGCGTGTTGGAGAAGACGAGGGCGGAGCCGAGGAGCGCCAGCAGGACGCAGAGGAGGACCTTGTGGCCCGTAGTGTCGTCGGTCACGAAGCGCAGGCAGGCGAGCAAGGGGACGCAGGCGACGAAGCCGCCGAAGGAGGGCCACTTGGCCCCGTATCGGTCCGCGAGCCAGCCGACGCCCGGGGCGATGAAGCCCGGCAGGAAGATGGCGAGGAACATGAGTCCGGCGGCGGTGGAGTTCCAGTTGAAGGTCTCTTTGACGAAGAGGGCTAGGACGGCGTCGAAGCCCATCCTATGTGGCGGAGAGGTTGGTAAGTAGCTATTTTGAGGAGGGAGAGGGAGAGAGGGAGCTGTCTCGGTCTGTAATGTGGGAACTTACATGATGCCGGCTTGGGCGAATAAACCGTACAGGGCTGCGAGTAGCCGTGGGGATTTGACCAGGACCAGGACTGGACGCAGCTTGGACCGCTTGGAGGATGGGGGTGCTGCGACGGTTTGGTCTTGGGCTTCTGGGGTTTGTTCCCCCTTTCGTGGCCCCTTTTGCTGAGTACCGTCGTCGTTTACTGGAGGTTCCGTTGTCTTCGCACCCGTGCTGACTGCCCCCGCCTCTGTTTTCGGGGGCTCGGTGCCAACATTGTCGGCTGATTCTGGTTGCTTCTCAACATCCCCGTTACTCCTAGCGGCAGATGCCGGCTTCTCATCTTTTATCCACTGCCGCGCCACCTTCTTCTCGATCATGAACAGCCGCATCACGATATCAAGGGCCACAACACCGAAAGCAATATAGTATACGGCATAGTAGCCGGCAGCGTGATATACAGCGCCTCCCACCACTGGCGCCACGATCAAGCCCACAGACATAGCGATGCCGACGTAACCCATGGCAACACCGACGGCAGTATCCAAGGTATCTACTAGGAGGGCACAGCCCACGCTCCAGACGATGGCAGCGGCGACACCCTGCAACAGACGTCCGAGCACGAGGAGGCCGATGACATGGCCAAAGCAAAGCAGCAGCGTCGAGGCGGCCAGGGCTATGAGGCCGAGGAGCAGCGGCCACCGCCGCGACGAGGTGTGGTCGGCATACAGACCGGCCAGAGGGCTGGCGACGAAGAGGGCGCCGCTGTAGCAGGCGAGCAGGATCGCCGTCCACTCCTGGACCTGGTCCTCGCCCAGGCCGACCTGGACGGTCAGGGAGAAGGGCACGACGGGCACGATCAGGGCGTAGAAGAAGATGTCGGTGAAGATGGCCAGGCACACGGTCAGGATGATGGTGAAGGACGAGGAGCGCTGCTTGAGCAGGAAGGGCGGCTTGGAGGCGGCGCCCGCCTGGGGCGCGCCGGACAGGAAGTGCCAGATGGTGGCGAGAACGGCACGCATCGTGTTAGTAGTATCCTGAAAACCCGTGACTTATTGTTTTCATAGAGCAGCCATCAGAAGAACTTGAATCAGCTGTTCTCTCTTCCTCAAATTATGGTCACATACGCCCGCAAGCATACACTCTCATCTGTTTGAGCAGTGCAACTTTTTAGTTATGAAATGTATGATGTAAAGATAATGTTAATATATAAATCAAAACTGAACCAAGTTACCAACTCCAACCGTTTTCAACTTAGTGACCTGCTTGGTTGATATAAGCATACATCGGCCCCGCGGGGCCCGCCCGATTGTGGGCAACCATCAGCGGTAAGTATGTTCCCCCAAGGAACTCGGTGCTCGGAGTGCTCATCAAGCTCTTCAACATGGTAGTGCCGGTGGAGTTTTAGCTCTAACAGCTAAAGTGCTAGGTATAGCCTTGGCAAGTAGCTGGAAGCGGGATTCTTTCACCAGGGGTCCTAGTGCACAGATTTTCGTCGCGTTTGAGATGGAATACATGACCTACGCGTCCACGGTCACATCGCGAGGCCCTTGAAGAAGGTTGGTGATTTTTGAATGGGCGACATGGGATGAATATATAGTTGCGACCAAGACGGCCCAGACGTCGGGGCGGGAGGTTAATCGGCTCCAGATCGCTTCCATTTACTGAATGTAGCACAAGCGGAAGCTTGACTGAACTGATGCACAAGCTTAGCCTTTCCACTGTACATACAACTGCACTGCGTACGCCAGAACTCCACTGACGTACTTGAGAAGACCGGCCCAATCTACCTATCTTATCGGGCGCCCCACTCGGAGCTTCAAAAAACCTTTGGCCCATGTCCGAACTTTTTTTTTTGCTCTTCTAACCTTTTCCTATTGCAACGTCCCGTTCCAATCGTCTCACAAACACAACATGCTCGCGTTGTCGTAATCTTCAACTCCCCTAATCAACCATGGCTGAGCAGCCAGTTTCTTCACAGGATGAGTTCCTGACTCTTCCCATTTCGATCCCTCCATTGCCTTCTTTCCCCGTCCCTACGACACATCACATCTACCTGCGCCGAAATGCAAAGGTTCTCACCAGGGACGACAAGCGGAGTCTGTACATCGTAAATGCCCCCGTGGACAGCACCGAGCCACACTTCCGCTCCCTCTTCAATTCTCTGGTTGGCGCTGGAAAGTTCGAGGCCATCACCTTCGAGTGCGATGCAAAGGCTGCAAAGACATCCATCGAGCCCGCCCAGGCTCTGCGATTAGCTTCGCTCCAGAAGAAGAGGAAGCGTGAAGAGGAAGAAGAAGCCCAGCGGGTAAGAGATGAGGTGGCCGCAGAGATGCCCTCCACCTGGAGTCGGCCACTTCACCGAAGCGGCGGCTCAGCGGTCGTCCTGCTCGCCGACGAACGCAGCGTCGATATCGTCCTGAAGGCCGTCAAGAAGCTTCAGAAGACGAAGAAGTACCCTGCCTGGGGCGAAGGCGTCGGCGAAAAGGCACCGGCTCTTGGCTCCAACTGGCTCAAGGCCCACAACAAGCTCGTGTATCCAGGCAACGCCGCTATGCAAGACGTCGTGGATGCCTTCTTCACTGTCTACAACAGGAAGGAGGCCGACGCCGAGCGACTGGCCAGGGAGATGCGCAACGAGCCCGACGAGGATGGCTTCGTCACAGTCACTCGTGGTGGTCGTGTGGCACCGGCACGCCAGGATGAGGCTGAAGAGGCCAAGCGGAAGATGCTTGAGAGACAGGAGAAGAGGAAGGATGAGACCCAGAACTTCTACCGCTGGCAGCTGCGGGAGAAGAAGAAGGCCCAGCAGGCTGCCTTCTTGCAAGAGTTTGAGGAAGACAAGAACAAGCTGAGAGCCATGCGCGAAAAGAGGCGCAAGGTTGAGCCTGATACTTGAGGTGTCATGGACCTTCCACCCAACACCCAAGCACAACATACCACCGCGTCGGACGTATCGTCCACCAACGCAAGACCATGCCACTCCAGAAGGTTGAGACTGTCTGAAAGGTATGTCAACTCGTATGCCTTGCTCCGACTTGCATGATGAGATACGCGGGGGCCAGCTTAGTGCGCCAAACCTAGCTTGCTAGTGTCTTGAGTGCCGATGCCGATAACACCCGCATATCAAATAATCTTCTCACTTCTCTCTGAAAGTCTGTCCTCCTTTACCAAATTCAGAGATACCAATCAAAAGAGCCATCGCTGACCTGGTAACAGATGACATTATTGGATCATTCGTTGCTTTAGGCAACTGTGAAAACTCGGGGCATTGCTGAGAGCGTTCCCCAAAGGGCATATCCAAACCCTATGGTGCTTGGTCGAGTCGACCCTGTATGCACTACCTATTGGTTGTCATCATCCAGACCGAGATGGCCGGCTCTGGAGCCAGTTGCGACAGACGTGTATCGCTGTTGCAGGCAGCTCGGTCCATCCAAGATGGCCGAGATCAGTAGAACTCCAGGTAGTATCAAAGGGAATTAGAGTTCCCTAATACTGACAAGAAGCAGTTTCTGCTGCCCCCTTTTGGGCTCCCACTGTCTAGGATGCTTCGTGATTTTGATGATGACTTGTGTCTTTTGTGTTCTTTGAACATGCCAAACCACGCTTCGGCGTAACATGGCACTCGCAACCTTTTCTCCATGGTGCGAGTGTCCCGGTTATTGGCAGAGATTGATTATATTGACCCGTTTTACTGGGCGCCTGCACTCGAGAGATCGTTTTGTATTTCAACGAGAGTACAGGAATCAGTAGTGGTTACATCTTATTATTATAAAAAATCTTTAGATAGCGACTATCATCTCGTTTACAATACAATACAATACATCCATGACAAAACCACAAGAAATCTTTTTGCCTTACACTTGATTCCCATTTTTGACGTACCTCTACTCATTTTTGCCGGGCCCCACCGCCACTAAACTTATGTCGAGGTTGTCAGTGAAATTCCAGCATCATCCTAAACTCTTTCAATTTGTAAAGAACTGATTTGAAAAACTCGTACATAATCTTGCGGGTCTATTCTCTTCTCTTCGCTTCTTGATATCTCATCAAATCAAATATGGCGAGAGAACACAACAAATTGCCAGACAGGGCGCCGGCGGCCAAAAAGAACGCCCCGCCCAAAGCCTCCAAAGCACAGAAAAATAAGACCAAGAAAGCGAGTGCTAAGAAGGAGGAGGATGAATTGTCGGCCTCGGAAGCTCCCGGGCCAGCCCCCAAAGCCCCGAAGATCTCGCCCGCAGAACTGAAGCAGCAGCAGTCCCTGCTCAACATCTTCAGCGACACCTTCGCCGACGTGCTGGGCCTGGACAACTTCACGTCGGTCCTCCAGGAGGTCAAGTCGGCGCTCTACAACCGGGACTTCGAGAAGGCGTTTGGCAACGAGCAGTACCTCGAGGTCTACGCCGCGCGCTGGAGCCCCACGCGCGCGCTGTGCTACGCCAAGGTCCTCGAGGGCATCCGGGAGCAGCTCGAGGACCTCGTCGTCGATGGGGATCGGATCCGTCGCCTTCGCGCCAAGGGCGAGGATGTGGATGTGGCTTCTACTAAGGAGGCCAGCCGCCGGCCCCTCCGCATGCTGTCCATTGGCGGTGGTGCGGCTGAGATCGTGGCCTTTGCGTCGTTGTTGCGAGATGCTGTCGGAAACGAGAGCAATAAAGACGGCGCTGAGGGCAACAGTGAGGAACCTCTGCAAGCCAATGTCCACCTCGTAGACACGGGCCCCTGGGGATCGGTAGTATCGAAACTGCAAGAAAGCCTGACCACGCCGCCGCGCCTGTCCATCCACGCCAGCGACGCCGCCCGAAAGGCGAACCGGGCCCTGGTTGCGCCGGCCACACGGCTCTCGTGCAACTTTAAGCAACAGGACGCGCTGACCATGACGGCGGAGCAGCTCAGCGAGGCGGTCCGAGGCAAGGAGGAGAACAACAAGCCCGGGCCCGTCCTCGTGACGCTCCTGTTCACGCTCAACGAGCTGTACACGGGCGGCGGCATCGCCCGCACCACGGCGTTCCTGCGCAACCTGACGGCCTGCGTGCCCGAGGGCTCGCTGCTGCTCGTGGTCGACAGCCCGGGCAGCTACTCCGAGGCCGCCGTGGGCAAGGGTGACGACGCCCAGAAGAAGAAGTACCCGATGCAGTGGCTGATGGACCACACGCTGCTCACGGTCGACAAGAAGCAGCAGCCAGGCAGCACTTCCGCTCCTGCTCGTCGCTGCCGCTGGGAGAAGCTGGAGTCACACGATTCGATCTGGTTCCGCATGGTGCCGGAGCTGCGGTACCCGTTCCAGTTGGAGAACATGCGGTATCAAATGCATCTATACAAGGCTATTGCTATTACTACTACTGCTACTGCTACTGCTACTCCCCAGGAGGGTAATAGCACCACCGCAACCGGCTGAAACCTCCAGGTATCCATGCGTATTGATGCTCCTAGCCTCTAGTATATGTACGCCGCCTTCTGCATGCCATGCTTGCTATTAATGCCCCTTCTATTTTCAAAATCGGCCCCGTCTGTAAAGAGATGGCCGATCACGCCCAAACCAGCTTCTTGATCGAATGGCCCAGCTGCTCTAACAACCCCGTGTTCCGCTTCGCCTCCGCCAGCGAAATGATGTCCTTCCTCTCGACAATGCTCTTGCGCTCCGCCTCGCCCCCCTCGACTCGGCCGAGCGGCTGGTTGACAAAGGCCAGCCTCTCGATTTCGGCCGCGATCATGTCGACCTGCTGCGACTCCGTCAACACCTTGGAATCTCTATTGTTGTTGGCCATTGCCTTGGTTCTTGCCGCGTCCTGGAAGGACGACTGTGCGTACAAGGCCTTCAGCGCGATCCTCTTGGGCGGTTGCCTCGGCTCCTGCTGCTGCTGCTGCTTGCGCCCTCCGCCGAAGATCGGGCCGAGGATCCCTCCTCCAGGGGAGAAGAATGGGAAGTAGTGACCGGCGCACCACCGGCATCGTCATTGCCTTCGTGTGGCCGCGGCCCGGAGACACTGGACAGCGATCGCGTGTTGACGCGGCGGATGTCCTTCTCCCCCGGCTCGTATGTAACCACCAACCCCATGTTTTTCGCCTCGTCCGCCTGCGCAGGCGAGATGGTCGTGGTGATGTAGGTGCCGACCTGGATGCCCAGGACGTGGGACATGTCGACCCTCTCGAAGGAGGAGACCTTGTCGAGCTTCCAGTCGAAACGACACAGGTAGAGCGCGGTGCCCGTCAAAAGTAGCACGACCTCCTCGAACGGCAGGCTCTTGATGGTATCCGATTGGTGAGGGCTCAGGATGGTCCAGCCCCCGATGAAGTCTTCCTTGTCCTCTTCGACCACGATTTTCCGGGACGTCTCGATCGCCTGGTCGCGCATCTTGGACATGGAGACCGCGGGGTCCTTGGTCATCATCGTGGCTTCAAACTCCTCGAAGACCAGCGCAGTGACATTCCCAAGGAAGAAGTCGATGGCGGCCTGGCTGAAGTAGTCATTCACCATACTATGACAACAAATATTAGCATCCCACACTCATGTATCTCAGTGACTTCCCCAACCAGAAAAGATGATGCCTTACCCATTGTAGAACCGAGTGAGCGACAGGCCCAGATCGTTGACCATGCCCCTGTAATCGCGCTTCCGCGTCCTCGTGTAGTCGCCCTTCATGGCGGCCGTCGAGGCGTACTGCTTCGAGATGGCGTCGCCGTTGTCGGCCCAGAGCGTGTTGAACCACGTCGTCTGCTGGTCCAGCTGGGCGCCCATGTCGAAGCCTTCCGCCTTGAACTGCTGCTCGAGCATGTACTTGCCGAACGAGCTCTGGCAGACGTTGGTGCGGTCCAGGCAGTCCATGCAGTTGGTCCGCAGCACGCCCTTTTGCGTCTGGACGACACCGCCGTCGTCGCCGTCGCCCTTGTCGGCCGCCAACACGGTGCTGCCCCATTCCTCGAGGCGCGGGCCGAGGATGTCAAGCAGCAAGCTCACGTTCTCGAACTTCATGCCGCGGCAGGCCGAGTGGAAATCGAACCACTCAAACGCCAGCTCTTCTCCCTTCTTCTCCTGGTTATACATCTCCACGTTCTTCTCGTAGGCGTTCCCGATAAGGGACTCGACCCCGTGCTTCTCGACCAGGTTCACGAGCTGCAACTTGCCGTACCGCGCGCCGAGCTGCTCGAAATGCCGGCTGAAGGCGCGGAAGTTGGTCGCCTCCGAGTGCTGCAGCTCGGGCACGGGCTTGAGGCTGTAAGGCGACTGCGTGAAGAAGAGCGGGATGCTGCCGCGGGTCTGGACGAAGCTGTGCACCCGGCCGCTGCCGTCGGCGGCCCAGTCGGCGGCGGACAGGATCTGCTCCGTCTCGACGCCGTTGGCCGTGTTGCCCTCGTCGTCGATGCCGCGGCGCAGGTAGCGCAGGCCGGCGCGCTCGGTGCTGCGGCGCGAGACGACAGTGAGCAGGAACTTTTCCTCGCTCGGCCGCAGGTCCCCGTCCGCGGGCGGGTCGTCCGGGTCCAGCGACGAGTCCTGGCGGGGTTTCCACGCGCTCAGCTCGACCGAGTGGGGCGCGGCGTCGCTGTCGTCGATCTGGGGCGGGTCGCGGTCCATGACGAACAGGCGCTGGCCCACGAACCCTTGCATCAGCGGCAAGAGCAGGGCGCTCTCGTTGGCCTCCTCGAACGGTTGCAGGAGGTTGCGGTTCCAGAAGAATAGGGGGTCGGCCGTATGGTGCAGCGGCGCATCGGCCACGCGGGCCCCCTTTTTCTCGACGCTCCGCGTGATGTCGACGTCGTAGGAGAAGTAGAAGCTTTTGCTCTCTCCGAACCAGATATGCGCCATGCGCAAGAGCTTGGGCAGCAAGCTCTCTGCTGTAGACACGGCCGTCGCCACGCCCTTGTCGGCTGTCTCGGCCACGACGGCCTGGCCGAGCTCCTTGTCCGACTTGACTTCCTTGCCCTCTTTCTGGCCGTCCGCCTCGCCGGCACGACTTGTGACATCCTGCTGCTGCGGCGGTTGTTGTCCATCCGAAGCAGTAGGAGGGGTGACAGATGCATTGTCGCTAACGCCCAAGCTGCGCTGCTGCTCTTGCATCCAGCCGGCCTGGCTGAACCACCGCTGCGCGAAGCGGCCGTACGTACCGCGCCGCTTGATCACGTCCTGGGCGATCGAGCTCTTGCGCCCGGAGGCCCCGTCGGATGACGAATTGCCAGCGCCACTGCCGCTGGCGATGTCTTTGTCCTCCTTGTCGCTCTGCACGTCGTCCGTCTCCCCCGCGTCCAGCATGGAGGCCGCATCGGTGTCCGAGTCGTCCGTCGTGCCGTCGCCCTCCTGGCGGCCCTCGCGCGCGCGGTTCGCCCGCCGGATCTGGACGCTGGTGTGGCGGATGGCGGACTCGGCCTCCGTCTGCGTGGTGCAGGGCGTCAGCGCGACGTCGGTGACGACGTAGACCGGGTATCCGCGGATTTGCGCGACCTGCTGGCGGCCGGTGATGGTGATGAGGTACGAGAGTCGCGAGACCGTGAAGAGCCCTGCGACAAGTTCTAGTCAGTTACCAGCCAACATAGCCATGAATAATAAGCCTCCTATAGGAAGAAGCGCATTCCCTCCCACACCCTATGCGCCAGAAGCCAGAAATAGCTGGGTATTATTCTTGGTGGCTTGAACGACTATACAACATCCACTCTTTCCCCGCAACGACGGGGGACGGGGTCTCGTACCGATAACGCCAAAAGCCTCAAACGAGGAGTTGGGCCGCGTGATGTCGGGCAGCTGGTCTCGCGGCAGCGACGACAGCGTCGCCGCCTCGCCGTAGCGGATTTTCACGGCCGGCGAGGGCGCTCGCTGGCCCTTTTGCTGCGCGAGCGGCTGTATGACTAGGCCGTCGACGGCGGCGCATATCAAGAGTTTTCGCGCCAAGGGGGCGGGCATTTTTACGGTGTATGCGACTGGCTGGTTTCTTGAACCACCAGGAGGTTGCGTCTTCTAGAATTTCTAATCTCGGTTGGGGGAGGGTTGGTGTTTCATCGGCCTGGTCATGGTATGATGTTTTCGTAATAGAGGTGGGTAGGTAGCAAGTTGGGCCAGTTGGTTATACTAAGGTATGCGGACTGCACAAAATGACATACGGCCTCGAAGGGTAAATCGAGGGGGGCACGAGGAGGTCGCAGCGTTATATATGTTAAAGAAACCCAATTGGAGGTCAGAAGACAAGTTGGGGAGAGGGAGTGGTGGTGTCGAGTAGGAGGTAATTATGTCTTGGACGGTGTGCTACTACAGAGCGCCAGATGACATAACGATCGATCTTTAGCGATGGTGGGGCAGATGCTCAGCTCGTCAACGTACTTGGTACTCTGCGTGGCGTGCATGGTGGGGGGTTTGGGGTTTTCAATAGATCGCTGGACAGCATCAGGCATCCGGCTTGCAGACCACCACCCAATCACATGTAACACATGGACCTTGTGCCGCTATAAATGGCATCCTCAGCACTATCCATATACCTCCCTTACCTTTCATACACAGCAAAGCAAAGATCGTCACAAAAATACGGTTTCAGGTTCAGGGCAATTTCCTAGTCCATTGCAGCTATCAACTGATGTCTAAAGATGCAGATATAACCCACAAGTCCTGTATAGACTGTCCATACATGTATTGTAATGTAACCAGCTCCTCCTCCTAAGTCGACACAAAGTATATGCCTATTACCAGTCATAAATTGGCGACTTAGATCATGAGGCGCTCGATCTTGTCCTTCATGGAGCGGATCTGGTTGTTGAGATCGGACGCTTCGTTGGAGGTGATCGAGGCGGCAATGACAGCTCGGGAGACACCGCAGGCGCGGCCAAGGGCGATCTTGCTGGGAACGTAGACGTAGACGACGTTCTTATCCTCAGCGAGCAGAGGAAGGTGCAGCAGGATGGCCAGGGGGCTGGTGTCAGCGGCTGCATTGCAAGTTAGCTTGTTGTTCGAAAGAGAGGATATTGTATTGTCTCCGTCATGAGCCAAGATGGAAGGAAGAGGCTACTGCTTAAATCTTCTATCGTGGCCCAGGACATCGAGACGCAAGGAATATGCGCAAGGAATATGGACTTACCAAGCAAGACGATCTCGGCAATACCACGGTTCAGGGTCTTGGTGACCTCGTTGGCACCCTTCTTGAGCTGGCGGTAGTGGCTGGCCTGCTGGGTGAGGTCGAGCAGCTCCTGGGCGAGCTGGGGCGAGGCCAAGGGCCAGGCGGCAGAGGTGTTCTGGTCGGCCGACATGTTGATGAAAGTTGAATTCGGATGAGACGAATAGACCGAAGCGCTGGACAAGTATATCGTCAGGGTTCCTTGCGATTGCTCGCCCTGTAGGAATTGCACGGGAAAAAAAGAAGGGGTTGAGAGACGTGGAAATGTTCGTTGGAGACGAGGAATCGCAACTTTTTCTTCGCGACAGGGAAAAAAAAAATTATTTACGCCAAATGATAAAGCTTCCAGCAATCGGAGGTGGAGCCTGCCGTATCTTTGTGGCTGTGCGCTGTGCTGTCGCGAGGCTGACTAGTACTGGGGCTGGTGACAGGTGCGTGGAGAATGCCACTAGTGCTGCATCAAGTTGCTGGCTTGGCTCTTGGGCCTTGCAGAGGACTCCCGCTAAGAGCGCTGCTTGAGTCGGTCTAGTATTTCTCCGGGCCACCGAAAAGCTCCACGGGCTCCACGGGCTGACATAATGACTCGAGCGAAAGCCCCCTTCGGCCCAATCAAAGCTGCAGACTGACCCTGCCCGGGGGCCTTGGAACAGAGCAAAGCAGTGCCAGTGCCAGTGGCTAGCCAGAGCAACAGCATTTGGAACACTTGACCTCTGCTCTCCAGCACAAGCCGCAACTCGCCTTCAGTCGAAGCTACCTACAACAACAAAAACTCCCCATCAACCAACCAAACCACTCATCTCTTCCACCTCCCCGGTTTACTTGTTGTCGCGAAGCCAGTCCTTCTCTTTTCCATTCCTCTTCTTCCATTTCTTCATCCAATTCACACAACCGCCGCACTCCTCAAGATGTCGTCGGGAGCCGTAACCTTCTCTGAGGCATGGTACGTAATCGATCTATTCGCGCCTTTTTTCGCCCATGGCTGGCCCTGCTGCCGAGCTTCGAGCTCCATTCCCTCGAGCTCCCAGTATCGCCATGCGGCCTGCAAACGCCCTTTCCATCTCCCTATTCATCACCTCTGAGCTTATTTGCTAACTATGGCCGCCCTTTAGCCCTGTCTACGCGGTTAGTATTCGCTCGCTCTTCACGACACGTCCCGAGTCATCGAAGCTCCTTCTCCCAACGACGCCTCATCGATCAGGAAAAAGCCTCGGGGCTCACAGGGGCTCGCAGCATCAACACGAAACTTGACTGGCTAACATGTTGTTTCATATAGCCGTTCTTCGGTGCGATGGGTTGCACGGCCGCTATCGTCTTCACCTGCCTGGGTGCCGCCTACGGTACCGCCAAGTCTGGTGTCGGAATCGCCGCCATGGGTGTTCTCCGACCTGACCTGATCGTCAAGAGTACGAAATCCCTCGTCCCGGAATCCATTTAGCTTCGTGCTTCGTTTCATCGCTGACTTTCAACCTCCAGACATTGTTCCCGTCATTATGGCTGGTATCATTGGTATCTACGGTCTGGTCGTCTCCGTCCTGATCTCGGACGGTCTTAAGCAGGAGCTTTCCCTCTACACTGGTTTCGTCCAACTCGGCGCCGGTCTCGCCGTCGGTCTCTCCGGTATGGCTGCGGGTTTCGCCATTGGTATTGTTGGTGATGCTGGTGTCCGCGGAACCGCTCAGCAGCCCCGTCTCTTCGTCGGCATGATCTTGATTCTCATTTTCGCCGAAGTCCTGGGTCTTTACGGTCTCATTGTTGCCCTTCTCATGAACTCCAAGGCCACCCTCGACGCCAGCTGCTAAGCGCGACGAGGACTTGCCTCAACAATGTCGGGAGTGTAATCTAAGTTGCACCGCGGCAAGCACGATGTCTCGAGAGGAAAGAAGCGCTTGATCCCGACAAGTTGTGCCTACGATGACAAAGAGCTTTCAACGCCCTCGAGGAAATCGATGCGAACAGCAAAAAAGGAAATCTGGGACTGAATCATCCCGGAAACGGATTTCCAGAATATATTACGATAAAGGGGGTGGAAGGTTAGGAGCGGCTGTCAAGCCGTCTCTTAAGTGTGCGATGCTGCGGGAAAGATGGAAGGGTGTTTAGGTGTGCCGTGGTGATGAGTAAAAGCTCATATGTATTACTGTTGTTGCTGCATATTGTGTTACCACTTCGGATCGGTTTCTCATCATAGAACGCTTGGATGGGGAAAGGTTTGTACGTTAGGCTGGTAATTGAACTGTTTCCCTTGAAGTTTACGCTGTCTCAGGTCCGCCTCAATCTTTGTGATACCCTAGATGTACAGCTGAAGGTTCTCAAAGACCAACTTGATGCAGTGATCCAATATGCTTCGTTACTTTAAGAGCTCATTGAAAGTATGAGCTCCGCCAATCATGTCTTTGTACGACATAGACGTATACAGGAAATACGTCAGGTAGGCAGCCGTGGACATACTTCTAACGTTCCTACAAATACCTACTCTTCTCGGCAAAGACCATGATGGCTCTACATGGATCTTTGAAATGCAGACACATTGCAGACGAGATTGTTTGTTTGAATTTCTTTTGTATTAATTACGTTCATCGTATGCCGCATCAACTGACTGCCTAACTGATTAGGTCGGCCAGCACGTTCTCCCAGGACCACAGATAACAATAAGATGTCATCCGTTCCATGTGTACCCAACGCGGGCCTCCCGGTCATTATTACTACCCCTTTTATTTTGTCTTTTTCCTCTCACGCCCGTCCGGTCGTCTTGGGACTATTAAAGGGGTTTGTAAATTGCGGACAAATTATGTTCTGTTCCAAGTATAGACAATGAAGCGAAGTGATGAATTTTGTTGTTTTGCTTTTGGAGGGAAAGAGAATTTTCGTTCCTCTTTCCCCCTCTCCCGCGGGCAAGTAATAATAGCTGGGGTCCTCATTGACTCGCTACTTACTACCTGCCGATGGGTGTTGCTCCTAGAGAAAGAAGCCAGTATACATACGTATCCTAAAACATGACATGTTTGAAGTCGTCATAGCAACTGCTCAGGTGCTTGTCGTCTCCCTTTTTCTCTTTCGAGCTTAGAAGACGTACTGTGAAATTATGGTTAGTTCTAGTTGTTCTTCCTTTATGCGAGAAACCGTAAGTGAAGAGGGGGCTGGTTTGTAAACTTACGGGAATGAACAGGTACGGGACCTGTCGCTCGTACTCCTCCCAAGCGGCGCCGTACTTGGTGCGGCAGCGCTGGATGTCGCGCATGGCGCGGTGGGCGATCATGCCGCAGAAGAAGACGGGGTAGAACCAGGGGAAGGGGCTGCTGAAGCCGGTGACGAGGCCCCAGGTGATGGCGAAGTAGGCGTCGCAGGTGTAGTGGACCTTGCGGGCGAGGCCGTACCAGCCGTCGCACAGGAGGCGGTCGCCGCAGTCCGTCTCGATGACGCGGGGGTTCTTGATCTCCTGCCAGGGCAGCTGGGGGAAGGTGCTGCGCTTGACGAAGGTGCCGCGCTCCATCATGCGGAACGAGTTCTTCTGGCCGTTGCACGTGTCCCAGACGTAGTAGACGGCCAGGTACGAGACGAAGAGGAAGGCGAGGGCGTACTTGTTCCAGGCGTACTCGGCCGGCGGGTGGTTGGCCAGGTAGAGGGTGCAGTGGCAGTACGACAGGGGCACGCCGGCCATGTTCCAGAAGATGAGCATGAAGCCCCACTTCTCGTAGTACATGTCCCAGGTCGTCACGATCAGGTGCTCGCCCTTGCCGCACGCGTTGGCGTAGAGGTAGTGCGCCATGACCAGGAACAGCACCTCGCCCGACACGTAGCCGTACTGCTCGTACTGGCGGCCGGCGGCGGCGACGCTGAGGCCGAACAGGATGAACCAGGGGATGCGGACCTCGTAGAACATCTTGAAGTCGAGGATGCCGAACATGCGCGGGTTCAGCTCGGCGCCCATGAAGAAGTCGTAGATGGGGGAGCCCGTCATGCGGTGCTGGGCGCCGCGCCAGAGGGCGGAGAAGTAGGCGACGAAGGAGCAGAGGAAGCCGGACAGAATGGCCACCGACATGATGGGGCCGAACTCGTCAAGGAACGTGTAGATGCGGAAGTAGCCAGAGAAGTGCAGAGCGCCCATGACCAGGATGGTGAAGTAGAAGCTGGTGTAGGCCGAGCAGTAGTAGGGGAGCTGCTTGCCGCCCTCGTGGGGGAGGGGCTTGCCGTAGGCCCAGAAGCCGGGCATCCACAGGTAGCAGGCCGCCTCGAAAACGTAGTATGTCCAGTAGATCTGCCAGGCCCGGAAGTGAGGGAAGGCACCGGTGTAGATGAGGTCGCCCATGTGCTTGAAGAAGTCGACCACGGACTCGCCCTCGGCAGGCAAAGGCAGCTTGCCGTCGTAGTATGTAGAACCGATCCACATGTAGTACATGAGCGCAGGGAAACCGATCATGAGGCACAGGGTACCCAGGCTGCCGCCAAACTCCTTCTCGCCCGAGTAGTCGACCTTGGGGTCCTGGCCCTCGGCCCATCCGTCGACAACCTTAGCGCCGGCGTGGCCATTGCCGTTTTGGGGTTTCTCGCTGCTGGCCTTGCCGTTGCCGTTGCCGTTCAGCATGCTGGACAGCTTGTCGTCCGGCACGGGGCTGAACTCCTCCATCAACCTCGACGGCTCGTCGTCCTCGCTCAGGTTCTCGGCGAACTTGCTGGTACCGCGGCGTCGTACCGGCCTCTTGCTGGCGGTGGCGGCGGCCGTGGACTTGGTGGTTTCGGCGGCGGAGCTGGAGTCGCCATCGTCGGATTCGACCGAGGGGAACTTGTTGGACTTGCGCCCCGAGACCCGGCGGCCGGGGGTTTGGACCATGCCTTCGAACAACTCCTTCTTGCTATTCATTGTATTTCCCGTCAGCCGCTGCACGTCTTGAATCCTCTGTGCGACAAGAACCCGGTGTTTGGTTTATGGCCCGGTGCCGTGGGTTTTGCCCCATAGCTTGGCTGCTTCAAGGCCATAATGGAGCCACATCACCGCAACTTCGGGAAAAGTTAGGTTTGCACGAAACGAGAGCCCGCTGCACTACAGCTGCAACGGTTCGAAAGCTATCGTCTCAATTGATATTTTCCGTGCACAATTAAGCGTTTTTCGTATTCGTGCCAACCCAGAAGTCAAATCCAAAAGGTTGTGTTACATACCGAGGGGTCTCGCGCAGGGAGTATCTGCCCGACATTTTTTTGACTGTTTTTTCTCCCGTGTAAAAAGCCAAGTGGCGCAATGCTCCGAAAAGATGCAAGGAGAAGGAATGGACGACGGGCAACCCAATGCGCGTCTGACGAAAAAAGGGATTCCGCACCGAGGTCTATAGTATTATGTACAATTGGAGCCTTGGTGAAATGGGGAAGCAGAGGAAGGGGAGAGCAAGAGCTGGAGTATTAGCGGAAAGCCGCAATGAAAAAAGGACAATAATAAACAACAAATATACAACAATTTCCAATCCGCCCCCCGGCTGATAGGCTATCGAGGCCCCAAATTTCCCTAATTGGATGGGCCGGGCCAGGGGCTGATAAAGATTACTTGCAGAGAAGAGAAAGCCAATTGACCTCGGCGTGCAGCGGGGACAGGGATCAACCAGAGGTGTTATATTATTATTAGTGAAGTAGCGGCGGTTCGCTACGCTATTCGAGATTTGCCAGGTGCCGCTAAGGCTTCATTGGATGGTCGCCGGCATGAATTGGGGACCTGACAGCACAAGCACTACACTTGCTGTGCTGTCAGTTCCATAATGATTCATACCGCCACATTAAAACAGAGCTTACTGCTTAGAGGCATTTTGAATATCTAATGGCAAAGCTCCCTACATTTTGGATACGTGCGTACCCTTAAGGCATTGAAGGGTAGGGTTGGGATTCCAGTGGCTATTTTATAGACCGGTACAAATTAATGCCGGCCATGATCTGGTAATCGATCAGTTGCTCGTTGGTACCCCCTTAAATCCGTGAATCCGTCGGCAATTGAAATGAAGCCAATGAGCCAGCCCATGCTCGTTCAATCATTTTCGGATTGTCCCCCAAGCAAGGGAGCTCAATCACTACTATCCGACGCATAGAAGTCGAATGAGCTATGAGACTTGTTTACTTTTTGAGACTGTCTTTGACGGAAGGGCCAATTGGTGCGCAGACGCGAGGGCCGCTGTCTCGAATCCCGATTTACAGCCGATGTAACTGATGTTGTCCTCGCGGCGCTGCTGAGAGACGCGTCGGAGTCCAAGGAGCTCGTGGATTCCGATGGTGACCTCGTCACCCGAGGCTTGCGCCGGCTCTGGCTGCCGTGAATTGCATTTCTCAGTCGGCTAGCCAGACTCGACTGGCCTTCTGGTGGGCTTTGCCGAGGGCCATCTTCGTCGGCTGAAGACTCGAGGGAGCTCGACGCGCTAGTGCTGAGGGCGGACGAACTGGGTGGAGGAATTGAACAGTCAGCCTCGATAAAAGGGGTAGCAGCCTTATGTGGACGACATACCTGTCCCTATACCGGCCGTGACTTCGATTCCATACACTGTCATCATTGGACTCTTCATCTTCCCCTTTTTTGTCGTCTTGCTGCTGCATCCCCAGCCAACCCAGTATATGCTTCCGTGTAGATCTTTTGACTGCTTCGGATTTCTCTATTTTCGCTGTAGAATCATGACGATCATCGTCGGTTGCCGAATCCGTTTCCGACACATGTCCAGTATCTGCAGGTAACAGATGCACCGCCGAGGGACTGATTTGTGGCCGTGGTCGATTCTCTGACAGGACTCTTTGCCTGTTTCTACAGACACACAGGTTAGCAGATAGTGGTTTTGGTACTGGACTGCCCTTTCACTTACAGACTCCGCGGGAGCTGGTTTGGTCTCATTATTGTTTGCAAAGCCGGACTATTCCTCTGGCTCAAGTCGTAATTGAACATGCTTACCAGCAGCTGAGCAGTCCCTTTGGCTTCTGCTAGGCATCGTCTTAGATGTGCGACTTCTGACTTCTTCGAATACAATTTCAACCGCGTCATAAAGTTGGTCGAAGACAAGTTCTTATCGCTGTGCACAGCTTCGAATATCGGGATGATAACTTCGACCCCCTTCATCACGACTGTGGCCTGATCAACAACATGCTCAACCAGCTCCTGTCGTTCAGCGTCTTCGTCGGGTTGGAGACTAGGGCCTGATTCATGCATCGTGTTGTGAAATCTTTCAAGGAATTTCGAATAGAATATCATTTCGTTCATGAACTGATGAACATCGTCAGGGGCATTGCGGAGTTCTCGAAGAAACCCCTTTAGCTTATGACTTGCATTAAACAGCATAAGGGCAATGGGTACGAGGGCAGTCACGCCGGAGAAGGGATCCATTATGCCAAAGAACTTGTTGACTCTATTAGGAAAACCAGAGGACCGGACATGCGGTTCGCCCCAACCCGCAAACAATTGTAATCACCTCACGCAGGTTTTGTATCTTCCTCAACTAGCGACCTAAACAGCAAACGTACCCCGTTACGGCCTAAGAAGAACGCCTTGCAAAACGCCATGGCGATGTGGGCAACATTGGCATCTACCTTCGACAGCCGGAATGCAACGTTCTTGCGAGGCGGCAACCAACTGCTGTCACCATGCAGTCGAATACGTGCTCATTGGCTACACCAATGTAGTATTGTGGCAGAGCATCTCTCACGATTTGCTCGTTGCGGCACGCTGCATTCATTATGAAGTGCTGGGAATGCGGGGGGCCTTCTTGCTTGTTACCAAAAGAGAGAAGCTTCGAGTGCTATCCTGCATGGTTCGATTGGGGAAGTCCAATGGGGACGTGGACTGTGACCGAGCTGCATTTACATGCTTCTGTGACCAGAAATACATTGCATTTGACTTAGCAATCGGGGAGCATATTGAAATCAGAAATACTGGGTGTTGTATTGTATGATGAAAAGGGGTTATTTCATGAAATTCACCGTGTCCTATATCTGCTTTGACTGAATCAGCACTATTTACTGTCTGACAACTTGAGCTGGCATTATGATCTATTCATCTTGGTGACGATGACCTTGATCAAAGCCTACATGCCATTTGACCGTTGCTCTTGTAGAACATGCCACTTAGTTGAAAGCCGACGTTGGCACCGGCCCCAAATAGCAACGTTGGTATATGTCTTGTCATCACCACCAACTGCTCCCAGTATTGCCATCGCGACGAGGTTTCCGCTCCTCATCTCCATTCGTTTGGCCATCCCGACCAGTCCTCCCGTTCTTGGGAGGCGATGACGAAGACGCCCCCTTTCGCCCCCTGCGACCTCTTGAGCTCCGTGGCCGGTCCTCCTTCAAAGCTGGCCCCCAACTCGTTTCTTCCTGCGGCGGACTCGGGGGCGCATCCTCCACATGGGCCTGCCACATCCCCTTCTTCCCACGTGTCTGGGATGCCCACAGTCTCTGATCTCTGGCTAGTCTCATTGACCTCCCCTGTGATTGCTGCTGTTGCTCCTCCTCTCTTTTGGTTGGGTCCTCGGTGGTGAGACGTTGCGTGCCGTGGTGTTCGTAGTGTAGTTCTTGGCATCCGTGGGCCGGTGACCCCTTTCTTCCGAGATCAAGGCTCGGCGGGGTCTCCTGCGGCCTGAGGTTGCTGGTGGGGGAGGTGGAGGTGGAGGTGACGGTACAGGCGATTTACGTCGTTTCACTTCGAGCGCATCAATCGAGGAGGGTTCCGGCGGCCGCGCCTCTTCCACTCGCTGATCCCGAATTAGGTCATTGGCCAGTTGGATGGCAATAGATGGTGGCGCAGGCGAGCGCTGCCGTACTTCAGGTGGAGGGGTTGGGGGTCCTCGAGGTTGCGACTCTTCAACTAAATCGGCCTGAAACCCATCGTTGCCCGGCGGGCCTGTAGGAGGAGACGGCGGTGGTAGAGGCGAACGGGTTTGCACTTCCTGTGATATGCGTGAAGCATTTCGAGGTTCTGCCTCTTCAACCGACTCATGTGGAAGTACATCATCGGCTGCTGGTGGAACGTATAGAGGGTTATGGCCGACTATGTAAGCACCCTCTCCATATTCCCATAGAGGAGGCCCTGGGCTAGGATTCTCAGGCCCCGGAGATCTGATGCCAAGTTCGCTTGGGGCATCTGGCGGAGGAGATGGCGGTTGCCAGCCAGGCGCTCCCAGGCCTTGCCCGATCACTATCCGCTGCGGCGACGTCCTTTCCTCTTCTCGGCGTGCGCGTTTCTGGCGCCGATCCTCTGTCCTCAAGGCATGGGAAATGTGCTTTTCAATCGCCTTGGTGCTGACTATGAGGTCGTCAAGTTTCTGTTGCGTTGCATTGTTGAAATTGATGTGCTTTTCGCAATACTCTCGCAGTTCCCTCCGGGCTTGCTTGCAGGACTCGTTGGCCTCCCGAATCAGCATCTCGAGCTCTCGACTGGAATGGTAATGATCGGAGTAGTTAGTTATCATAGAGATAATACTGAAAGATGAAGGCATACATTTTATCATCGTTGTTTGGTTGCCGCCTTGCCTCCTCCAACATGAGAAAGCCGGTGAGCAGGGATAAGTTCTGCTTGGTCTGATTCATCTTGAGTTGCAGTTCCTCCATGTCGGGTCTCCTGATGACCCAGAGCACGCGCGTCCATATTGTCACGATCCTTATGTCGCTGCGACCTCTGCCGTACGTCTCCACAAACTTATAGATCAGCTCACCCACGCCGTCTTGGACAGCAGTGCAATTCTTCATGGTATAAGCCAGTAATCGCTTGCGTTCCTTTCGCTCGCTCTCCTCTTCCAATTCAGGCGCTTTTTCTGCGAGTCGATAAAATGTGCTGATCATAATGGTCAGGCACATCGTCTCGTTACAAAGAGACCTTAGCTCTCTAGGAGCCGCTTTGGCCTGCTTGATGCTTCGACGCAGCTGTTGGGTGGAAGAGACCAGACTGTTGGCGATCTGGAGTATAGCCGATAAAGCACCCACAACCCCCAGCGCAGCTTCTGCCATCAGCCCGATATGGATTTTCCGACTGGCGCGCCTTTGGATACAGTAGAGAGCGAGGAATATGGAGGGGAGTCAAGTTTGTATGCCACCCTCGGGGCCGAGAGATGGGCTTCCACGGCCATCTTCTTTCGAAGGGAGATAGAGAACCTGGTGGTGGTGGTGTGCCGACCCCTCCGATTTGACTCTTTCGCCTTGTACATGAAAGCGAGTCTGTGGTTGCTTCCGGACAACGGTCACTGCAGACGCCATGCATTCTCTAGCTTCTGATTTGTCCAAGCTGCACGTCTCATGCATGATTGTATGTATAGGTGCCATCCCATTTCCCCGCACGGGATTACTTACATCTATCAATTATAATGAGGAAATAACGCCTAACATAAAGGCAGCCGGGCTTCCTGTCAAAACCAAACTGCCAATTCACAAGTCGGCAAGTTGATTTGGTTCCTGCAGCCACCATGGTGGAAATAGGGGGCTTCCTCCACCACATCTAAGACACTACTGCAGTAGACGCAACGTTATTTGCCTGCTTACTTCCCACTCCTGCTAGTTACATGTAACTAACATGCATTTACTACTGATAGTTTTGACGGCCCTGCTCATCCCTAGTCACAGCCTCATCGGCGTGAATAGCTCGAACGTCAAAAGTCAATACCAACGTAGTCCCTTCGCTCAACCAGACCGCACCATCTTCCCGATGCTCACCCCTTGTCCCCTCTCCTTTTCTCGGCAAGCTTGCCGCTGCGCCTGAGTACTTACTTCTCAAGAGTCAGTATCCTATGACATGATGGAGGCCGTCGCTGGGATCACATCGGCCTAGGCCAGGATGATTTGTATTCACCCAAAGAATGGCATCTCGAGCCGGTGTCCCAAATCAGGTTACTTATTCGTAGCGGGGAAAGTCTTCATCACATACCTACATCACCGACAAGGGATATAAACACACCACCCAAGAGCTGACGCAGATGATATCATCATATCACAAGGTCTTGTCGTGGCAAGAGAAACGGAAGGGACCAAGAAAGAAGACCAGATGACCGCACAGCCCGACGACGAGGTTCGGGATCTGCCGTGCGCATCCCAGCTTTCCCCCGCGCCGGTTGGACCAGACCTTCTTCGTCTCATCCTTGGCAAGACGAACTTACTGTGCTGTACCTGCCAAGAGATGAAACCCCCTCCCTCCAGGGTCCATTAAGCATAACCCCCCATATTTCTTCTTTTGAATCAACGTCATGCCATTACTGTGACCACCACCCGCGACAAAGGAATTGGAGAAAAAAACAAAACAACCAAAGCATGTCTCAACGCTTGACAATTATCATACGCGACATATATCTCGACTTGTCAGGATGCAGGATCTTGAAGATTGGTGAGATTTGACCGCGTAGTGAAACAGCCTAGCCCACCGCTAGAGCCCAATGGCCCAAGTTTCACCCACGCGCTTATAGGGTCGCGTGGTCCGCATGAACTGGGCAGCACAGCCCCCGAGCCTTCATATGAACTGATCCACGGCAAAGCGGCTGATCAATGCCCAGACGAACTGGCCTGTTGGCAAACTGGCAAACCAAGCACTTCCCAAGAATGAGGCTTGGTGAAATCTGCACAAAGCACTCACGGACTATGCAGGGAGTATCTAGAACTTCAAGACGTCATGTTTACAGGTGTTACCTTTGCAAAGGGCGTCACAAGTCACGACAAACACTGAATGGAAAGAAGTATTTTTGCATGGGTATCGATAATTTGAATTCATGAAGAAACAAGACGAGTGGTCGACACCCGATGATGCCTCCCGTTCCCGCATTCCTGGCCCGCCCCTGGCGAAGCCCAATGACTGGACCAGTTTCCTGAATCCTCCTCCCCCATATGACTCGTGTGTTCTGGATTGCTCCCAGTATAATGTACAATGAATCGCGCAACTTGCACATCGTATTTTTCACAATGTCAAGCAAAGACCGTGTATATCAAACGCCAAAAATTTCCCGTGAAAAAGGTTTTCATCAAAGAGAGTCGTGAAAGTGAGAATGTCGTAACGAACGTGTTTTGACCTTGTCAATTCTCCAACCCTAGCGTATACCGTAGTACCCCCAGTGAATGTAGAAATGAAAGAATGTGACAGCAAAGAGATAAAAAGATACAGAGAGCTAGAACCCTTTAGATATTTGCTATGTGACTAGCTTAAGCGGCGTACGCCATGCGGTGGTGGGCGAACGAGCGGCGGACCATAGGTCGGGGAGGCTGCTTGCCAGGGGCAGGAGGACCGGCAGGAGGGCCTGCAAGCTTCTCCAGCGCGGCGGAACCAGGAGTTTCAGGAATGCAAGTGCACACGGCGGCGCCACCTGCTTGTTGGCTTACAGTGACTGTGCTTACTTGTGTGACTGTTTGAGCGGGGGCGGTGACAGTTACGACGGCTCCCGATCCAGCAGCACCGGAGGCAGTGACCGTCACGACCTTTCCAGCTCCTGCGGCACCCGAGGCAGTGACGGTGACAGTCGCGCCAGGGCCGCCAGGAGCAGTAACAGTGACAGCCGGGATAGGAGCACCGCCGGGGGCGGTCATGTAGACAGTGCTAGCAACGGCGGCAGGAGGGGCCGGCGCTGTGATGTAGACAGTAGAAGGTGCCGCGGGAGGCTGGGCCTGACCAGCTCCTCCGTTAGAGCCGCCGTTGGAGCCGCCGTTGGAACCGCCGTTGGAACCGCCAGTAGATCCTCCGTTACCTCCAGCAGGAGCAGTAGGAGCAGGGTTCTGGCCAATAGCGTCGTTTGCCGACGTGCTTGCGACGTGACTGGCGGTAACAGTAAGAGTGACCTTCTGGCCCTTGCCGTCGGTAGCGGTGGCAGTCACAACGCCCGTCTTGGTCATGGCTTCAGTGACAGTGACGATGACCTGGGCTCCGCCGGCAACGGTGGTCGTAACGACAGCAGGCGCGCCAGGGGCAACAACACCACCGTTTGAGCCGTTTCCAACGCCAGGAGCACCAGGAGCACCAGGAGCACCAGGAGCACCAGGAGCACCAGGAGCACCAGGAGCACCAGGAGCACCAGGAGCACCTGGGCCCTTGGGAGTACCGGCGCCAGGAACACCAGGGGTACCGGCACCAGGAGCACCGGGAGCACCGGGAGCACCAGGGGCACCAGGGGCAGGAGTAGCAGCAGGTCCACCGGGCAGACCGCCCATACCGGGAGTAACAGTGACAGTTACCTGAGAACCATCCTTGGCAGTAGTGGTAACAACAGGGTGGTTGCTGGCAATGCTGGAGATAACAGCCGAAGAGATAGACGCGGCGTTGGAGACGGGGCAGACGGTGGTGGTCAGGTCAATAACGTTGGTGATGACGACGCTGGAAATGGCACCCTTGGGCAGGCTGGCGAAAGCGCTAGACACGGCCGCGGATTGGGTAGCAGCAGGGCAGTTGGTGACAGTGGGCGCGCAAGAGATCACAGTGTGGACTTGAGTGACACCAACAACCATGGTGGTAGTTCCAGCAGGAGCGACAGCAGTAGCGTTGGGGAACAAAGGTGCGGTGCCGTTGGCGAAGGGAGCACCGGCAGCAGGGGGAGGCGTCGGAACTCCAGCAGAGGGCTTAGCAGACAACAACCCAGAGCTGGTGGCAGCCGGAGCAACCGCCGAGGTCTTGTTGGCAGCACCGTTAACAGCCGCCGGGGGAGGAGGCAGAGGAGCAGTGCCGTTCTTCGCAGCGGCAGGAGGAGGAGGGGGCGTAGCAGTGCCATTTTTCACAGCACCCTCGGCGGCAGGAGGGGGGACGACAGCAGCTGGCGGCGGGGTCGCTGTGCCGTTCTTCGCAGCGGCAGGGGGAGGGACAGCAGCAGCTGGCGGCGGGGGAGCGGTTCCGTTCTTGGCGGCACCCTCAGCAGCAGCAGGAGGAGGCACGGGTGCGCTAGCGCTAGCCTTGGGGGCCGCGACGACCGGGTAAGAGGCGCTCGCCGGGGCAGTCGCGTTCTTTGCGGCGGCCGATGAGGAGAGCACAGCTGCCGACGAGGAAGCCACGGCGGCCTTGGACTGAGTGGTGGCGGCTACGGAGGCGGATGAGGACTTCGAGACCGAGACGGAGAGAGATGCCGCAGCAGAGGTCAGGGCCGCCTTGGAGGACGAGGCAGAGACGGCAGCGGCAGAAGACAGGGCTGCCTTCGAGGATGACAGCGAAGCGGCGGCGGCAGAAGTCAGAGCGACTGACGACGACAGAGAGGCGGCGGCGGCAGATGTGAGCGCTACTGACGATGAGAGCGAAGTAGGAGCCGCGGCGGCGGGCGGGGGAGCTGCCACAGGGTATCCGCCGGCGGGGGCGGCAGCCTGGGTCTGGTTTCCTCCGGCGACGGCAGCATGAGCCTCGTGGGAAAGAACGAAAAGGGCAGCGTAAACGCTGCGAGTGTTGAACAACATTGTGAAGGTGAGGGTGGAAAAGGTCCGAAAAGATCAAGCTAGTTGATGAAGAAGAGAAAGAGAGAAATGGGTGACTGAGCACACCAGATATAGAAACAGAAAACCCGAATCAAGAAAGAGTGGTATAGAAACAAGAGGCGATGATGAGAGGAAAGAAGTGAATGTGATGAGGTCAAGCTGCATCTTTTAATACTTCTGACCTCATTGCCTACCATCAACCTGTCTCGCCTTGATAGTCGGAGTTGCAGAGAACCTCCATTACCCCTGTAATCATCTCCAGCCCGTACTAGGCGGCTTAGTCGTGCCAAAGCCCTATAGTGGAGCCTGGTATATAGTGCTCCGGCTAGCCTCTCGGCCAGGGTGTTTCCCAAAAGGCTCTTGCCAGGGGTTACGATCAGGAGAAGGTGTGTAAGAGATCGCCTATATCCTGGCCACCGATCCAGGTACCAGATAGTGTGGAGCCATGGCTGCGCCTTCGTCCGACCAGGTTCCTGAGCAAGCGCAGCCGTCGATAGAGTGAGAACGGCGTGGTGTGATTACCCAGGCCGGGCAGAGATATCCAAGGACCAAGCACTAACGGACATGCAGCAACGATCAGCAGTTGTGCGGCGTCATTAATAAGCTTCCGTTTATGACATGATGGGCTCAGGACGTGCTGAGAGGCTTTGGTTGACACCAAGCTGTCGTTTGCACCGGCACGCCTTACTGTATTGCCTGTCCCAAGACGCCAGACTCGGACAGATTAAGGTCAGTCAGTAAGCTTTTTCCAAACCAGATGTGGTTTGAATCAAGAAACACTGCGGGCGGATTCCACTCGAAGTCGACGATAGCGATGCTACATCGAGACGGCTGTCCAATTGGCCGCCGGCGGCCAGGACGATGATCATACCCATTTGCAAACGCGCAAGGGCAATATCGAGGTTCGGAAACCTGGTGCTGAGCGCCCTTCTAGAACGCCAGCATGGTCCTTGTTGCTTGTTTACCCCTGCCAAGGATTGATTGGAAGTGGATAGGACACTTCTCAGGTTACATTGCAGTTGGGCGCTGGCAGAGTCAGTCACAGAGCAGAGTCTCTCGCGACCTAGCCAGGACTGGACAGAGGTCCGGAAAAGCTGCCGTGAGTAGATAGATGGACCAGGGTTGGTTTGGGCGGATTCATGCGAGCGTGCGCGGAAACTACGATCTGATCATGGGTTCCTGAGTCCAAGCTGGTTTAGGTTGCGGCACTTGACGCTGGGCCCAAGCGGGTGGGGCTGTCGATACAGAGGAAGCAGCCAATGAGCGACTAGCTGGCGCCTCGGAAAGTAAACCCTGAACAGGCCCTGTAGAGGCCCTGAAGCGGCCCTGAGAGATCCACACTATCTCCCCTTAGCCTCAGTTCTCGCATTGTAAAACATCCGCCGCCCAAAGGAGCCCACAGCCGTCGCGTCTAGCTGGATGGACTATCGCTACTCGCTGTCAGACTGCAAGAGCGGGGGAAATTAGACTCAATGCTACAACATGTCAAATCCTTAACTGCCCAGCCGGACGCGGCGGCGCCTACCTGGAGCTGATCACTCAATGGTGCCAGTGGCTATGTGTAGGTTCATCCTCATGATACCGTTCTACATCGGTTAGGTGGAACATCTATTGTGTGTAGCTGTGACTGCCCTATCACGCCAGTATCCTCATCAATATCGCCGACGGCAATCTGTCCCGAAGGTGACCATCGCGGCTAGTACTAGTACTTGAACCATGGTGTTGCTCATCATCGGGTGGACACACTGGACGGCGATACGCTAATGATATGACTCGGGAACTAGCTACAGAGAAGGATCGCATGCTGACTACTTACTCCTCAACTGGCCGTGTGTAGGAGCACGCACTCTGCTGGCTTTCCACCCTGATATCTAATAATAAAGTCGGCCAGCCCAAGTCGGTGGTTGGGATTGGACACCTGCTGCACTGACGACGCCGATGAGGGCGTTCCCATTTACTGTACAACAGTAACTCATAAGAGTGGGTCTCTATACCACCAATATGGACGAGAATCAAGATACAGAGTCAGCTGCTGACGATTCCTCGGGCACGCACGCATCAGTCCCCGAACAATGTTCTGCCTTCCTTTTTCTTCCGTCTCCGTCGTCCCATGCCAGCCCACGGAGAATTTCTTGTCGGTGCGTAGCAATATCTGTATATCTGAGGTCGGATCCCTGCACCCGCTGAGCCTCGTTTCAACCCCTGTCCCCAGCTAGGAGGCGGCTGAGCAACATCCATACCCACAAAACCACCAGCTCTGGACAGTCTGGATTCCTTGAGAGCGGACCTCCTGCCCGCTTCCTCAGCGCAGAACCTGGCAAGTTCTGGCAAGTTCTGGCAAGCCGAACCTGGAGAGAGGCATAAGTTGCAGCATGAACAAAAGGAAAAATCCTTTAAAGCGTTGGGACGAACAGTCCGAAGTTTAATAGCCGCAAAAGGGGCCGATCCCATCGACAACGGGATGTTGCCTGCAAATCATCGACTGATCTATCTGACGACAGCGTATGGCGGGATAGGCTGCGCTCTGTTGACAAATGCATCACGCTGGGTGCTTCCAGATGGTCAACGCTCACTTCATCGTCGTCGCCAACACACGTCCTTCAAGGAGGGGGGTTTGTCCTGACTCGATTCCCCCCATATTTCAATTTCGGCCGATGAGGCCCAGGATGCCGACCAGACCAAGATCTGGGACGGGGCGCATCGCCGCCAAGGCCCCACCGAGAGGAGTCCCGTCAATCAGGAAGTCGTAAGCTCGATCCCGGGAGCGCGGTCGGCGCAACTGCTCAAAAGGGCTACAGACTTGGCGAGTCATCACACCATATCACTCACGTCAAGTTTGGGATAGATATCAACCCTCACCGTCGCGGTCCCGCCGTGCCCGGTAGTTGTCGAATCCAGGTCGTTCACGATCATGGATGGCGGACATCACCAAAAGGGTGCTCGGATGGACACAGAATGTTTATCTGCTTATCTGAAACGCAGACGTATGCGCTACCTACTCGATGGGGCCTTTTTCCTTTGGGAGCCCATCCTCTACCAATCTGGTCTACTACTAGGAATCGCAATCACCGGCACTCGACTCGGCTGGGCGCTTAGAATTGATTGATTCATTTCACTTGCCGGGTTGCCCGTTCCTGCGCCAAGCCAAAGAACGAGGCCACACTCTACCTGCGAAATAGTAGTTTCGTCTCATGACATCTCATACAGGTATGTTCTCGCTCACTCGCAATGCGCTACGCGCGTGATGTGGTTTCATGTAGAACCATACCGACGCGATGGTTCTGCGATGCCAAATGGTAATGTCCGACTTCCCCGTCAGGGGCTGCCATCGTTCGCCAGCACAGAGCAAGCCCTACGCTCTACAAGCCGGGCTGTCTCACCAAGAACTCATTCACGTCATCTGGTTGATTGGTCTCCTCCTGTCAGAAAGCTAATTTAGCATTTTGACGTTCGGTTGTGGAGAGAGATTTGCTGTCAGGGATATGACTTATATCTGACTTTACATCGCATCTTGCGGCTGTTCGAAGTTTGATTACGGCCGCATTGGCGTCGTCTTCGGTAAATTGGCAGGCCATATTCTCAAATACGTCAGTCACAGCCCTGAGGGCTGAGAAAAGCGGTATGATGAGTACTACCTGTGGCTGGGTGTAAAACGTCTTCTTCACTCTTCACAGATTCAACAAACGCCAACCGGTGCTTCTTGAGGCCGAAACGGGGCTCGAAATGCCAATAATCATTGATCTTTAATGATCTTCCCATGGTATGTCGAGGAAGTGAGGTCGGCATAAAGTGCATCACAACGTGTGTGCAGATCTGCAGATCCGGATATCTGAGACAAACACCCCCAAATGTCAAGATGTCAACCCCAAGGTAGCACAGTATTTGGAACTACATGATCTTCATCTTCCGGATAAACACTGTTCTCGGCTCATACTACCCAACGTGCAGCAGACGTTTCTTCAACATTTCCGCAGCTGCAATAGTTGTGGTGCGCTTGGCACCGGAGCTGCCCGCATATCATACAACTTTTCGGCCGAGTTGTGGTCACGATGAATACCATATCAACAGAACAACGCCTTGACCTCGATTTTCAAATGAACACTCGGACAGATGGCAGTGGAAAGAGGCGGTATCTGACACCAAACCAATCTTCCAGGATAATGGGGCCATGAGGTCTAAGGAAACCTCGCAATTTCGGTCATCTCGAAGATACCGAGACGAGTAGCTGAAGTGCCGAGGCTATGCTCACCATTAAGCAGCCTTTCTCTCTCTGGGTGCAGTCCTGTGAGAGACTATGGGTGTGGTTACAACATGCGATGGCAAGCTAGCAATGCCTGACTCCTGCAGCATTGGTATAAGCTCGATAGGGCTACAGGCGAATGCAACTTGATCATTAGTTGCCAAAGTTGGGTGTGTTCATCTATAGTCGCCGGTCGCGCGACTCGCTGGGAAATATGCATGCGGTCAGCTGAGTAAAGTATGCAGCATCCTTCATTCGAAGTCGGGCGTTCGGCCGGAGACCCGAGACCTCCTGCCGGGTACTTGCTTCTCCTCCCAGCATGTCCCAAAAATAGACCCGAGCAGACGGTGAGAGTTGCGGCGAGGCTGTGGAGAAAGAGGAAGAGAGAGGACGATCCTCTATAGCGGAAAATTGCACGTCGAAATCTTTCTTGTCACGCTGGCACAATTGTGCAGTCGAGTATGCCTCTCGTTGGCCCCATTAAGCGAACCCGGCATATCGGAGCCGGCCAACCACACTCGAAAGATGAGCATTTTGTTTGCTAACGTATGGAACTGGAACCGAAGAGTCCCGGCGCTTTGGGATCTAAGTAGGGCTGTCTGGATGATCGTCATTCCCCGCAGCAGGCTGCCGACCCAGTGACCTGCCTGGACATACCGCTTGACAGCTCTCGGGCGTGTTCGCCTTCCTAATCCGGAACCCGTCGACAAATGAGAATTTGAGTAGCTCGGAGATGCACTCCTCACATGTTGTTAAGAATGGACTTGCCCAAACTTGATCGATGGTCACGTAACACCATATTCCTTGGGATAGCGAACTTCGAGCAATGAAATGCGACTCTAACTTGGAAGCTACATACTCGAAATGGAACCCCGAGTTGCCCAGAAGAAACATGCCAGGAAATAGGTCAATCAGACTGGGTTTCCGGGGGCTTGGCGGTTTGGTGGCTGCTTTCACACGCCCAGCCGGCAATCATTTTGGGAAGCTGCTTGGCTCACCGTCTTGACTGAGCTTGTCAAATTGCTCCCGTCACTTTTGGCCATTGCTTAGTGGTGGTGAGTGCCGCGGCGACCGGCGGTGCGGCTTTCAACGTCTTGTCACGGAATTGAGCCCGCGAAAATGGAGCTACGCAACGTGCCCGTGATCCCACTAGTTCCCGGCAGGTGACCGAGTAGAAGATGCTTGATAGGTAAGAAGGCAGGGGAGGGCAGGGGGAACTAGCTGTATCATATCATTTGTCATTTGAAAGAGAACGTTCGTGCGGAGAAGTCCATTTGAATCTAGCCCATCTGCTTCGGCCTTGGCTTACGGAGAAACTGTCCCATGCGTTTCGATCGTTGGTTGAGCGGCTAGCTGGCGATCTGGTTGCCGATCACAAATGGCCAAGCAAAGATGCCAGCCACCTGGTATTGCACCGGGTAAGGTGAACAGGAAAGCCAGCGGCAGGCTGGATGGATACCGGGTACCAGGGCCTTGACGAGAAACATGTTGCGATCGGCGAGAGGTAGACGCACGTTGCCCGCAACATCAGAAATACAAATATATCAGGACACAATTGCAACGAGGCGACTTCGTGTCTGCGTAATAAGGAGGGGGCCATTTGGACATTGCATTTTGGGCTGTGCTGTGTGTGGCATGCGCACACGGGCTGTATGTAGCCAATTGCCGAAGCCTGGACGGGCGCTATTTCTTCAACGCCTCCACCGAGATCGTGGTGAAAGTGCCCCCACCTAGATGGACCCCACAAGCTTAAACTAGGGTTCCCCAGGATCTTCAGGCCGGCCCTGATGAGCATCTTCCACTTTCCAACAGGCCTACCTACCTAAAAGCTCGCCCAAGGGCATGTGGTAAGCAGTAGTGTACGCCTAACCAATATCGATAGCCGGCCGGGGTATAGGTTAGGTAGGTATAGCATCCCCCGATGTCATTCGCTAACCGCCTGCATACTGTATATGCACGCCGCCACAGCCGTAGCGCAGGCAGGGTCACAACTGGCGGCGGCAGCTTCAGACATGGACAAAACCGCCGCTTGAGCCGTCTCGTGGGCTCCCTGGTCGATTCTTGGCGAGGCGTGTTGGTGGTGTGTCAGTCCCGATGTACCCCCGGCCGAAAAAATCAAGGAAGAAAAGAGGGAATTACCTCATCCCCACAAGAGACGGCCCGGCATGGCATGATTAGGTGCAACTCGTTTTAGCTGAACGTCTAGTCCCTGGGTGAGGTAGTAGTCGAGAAGAGGGGTGCTCGGTTCAAACGACGGGGAGTCATGGATGGGCATGAAAACAAGGACGCCATATCATTACAACTTCCATTGCGATGACGATATACCTAAGGCTGGCGGGGGAGGGTGTGGTTTTTTTTCTCCTCGTTCATGCAATCTCTTACAATGCGCCAGCCGCGAACGTCTCGATGCGAGTAAGCCACGCTGCATTGCGGATGCTGAAACGGGAAACGCTGACAATGACGCCCCTCGAATTACAGGGTCATCGCGTTAAGGCAATGCTGCTTGCTGGTGGTGGTGGTCCTGGTGGCGGCGGGCTGACCTTGGATTTTGGACAAATCACAGAGCTGCGGGACCTTGTTGCTTTTGCCTACTTGCCTACGGACTTACGGAGGTCGCCAGTCGTGTTGACCACATCCCAGGGTGATCTAGATATGCACCTAATCATGCGCTCTCATGAATCAGGTAGTACATGAAATACAAAACAGGCGGTCAGGTCATATCCATCAGGTATCCCGCTAGTCGCGAACTCGTCCAGGAAGAAACTGCGGGTGCGAAACGTCCTGTACGTGAATTCTTTGATCGGACGAACAGCACCTGGAGGAGATGTGCCTTACTTGCCAAGTAACTAACTATATTGCTTAGTTGGTTATGAGCTATTGAGCTTAGAGATCACCTAGGCACCGGTCAATGACGCCGTTGCAATTGGGTGTACCTACCCACCAAGGCTTATTTTCTTGTGTTCGTCCGGAAAGCGGCCGACACCCGTGCCCGTTTTCGCCGGCTCGTACCATGGAAATACTGGACAATAAGTAGGCGAGCAGGCTAGTAGCATCGGGGCCTTTTACACTTCCTGGCTGAACAAAATACAGTATTCGTTTCCGTTCACTTTGTTTCACTGCGACCTCGATTCAGTTAGTTGCCATGGTCGGGTGGTGGCTGACACCCTTCGGAACGCATTTTGTCGTGTCGAGTGACCGACGCTGGGGTTGTCTTTGATTGTAATGATGCTACCTCTCTTCCTTTTCCTCCCCGTGACTTGGCAGATCACTTTCCTAACCCGGCCACGTATCGAACTCTACCACCCTACGGTTGCACGCATTAGACAGACAGATGCGCGTAGTCTAATTTTCGTTACACCACTTACAGGGCCCCGTTCGGGATGTTTCTCAGACCTGCAATGTCCACCATTCGACCCAATAGCGAGGCCGGTGGAGGAGGGTCTTATTACCGCGTGTCCAGATATCCAAACTCAACCCACATACCTGGGTCCCGTCTGGCTCTCCCGGCCGACCATACCTCAAGGTACTCGTTAGTGGATGAGTTGTTGACTCTCGTGTCATCCATCATGGTCTTGGCGGCCCCCCGCTAGGCTGCCTTCCCACATACCATGAGGGAGCGCATGGGCAGATCTCGCAGACGAGGCGAACCCGCCTAGTTACCATGTACTCTACACCGCGAGTAATCCTCCTGTCCTCGCATTCTAGATGTCCCTTCTGACATGCGAGATGAGTCCATTCCTAATGCAACGGCTTCTGCGGTCAGGCCGACGAATGGGACCGTGTTGTACATCCAAAATAGCAAGTCTCATGATTTCTTTTCTCACCCCCTAAGTGGCCGAGTATGGCCCCCGACTCGATATGCAATGGCACCCGACAACCCACTTGGCAGCCTCTCCCGATCTTCTACATACTCTCTGCCCTCTCTAAAATTGCTGGCTTAAGCTGCAGCGTCTGATCTTACCGAAAAGATCCTTTTTTCCCCTAGTCGGTTGATTATACCACGGAAACCGGCATGGATTCACTTCTCCCGTCATGAACCAGATTCATATAATTGCCCTTACTCCCTCCCGCCCTTGTTAAGATCGCCCTAAACTTTCTTCTTCTGCCCGTCTTGGTTGTTCTCCTTGCCCTTCCTTATATCCTTATAAGACAGACAGCATCTTTACCTAGCTACGTTGCTCTCTTCCTTTTCCCGCCAGTTGTCTTTTTGAATCGGTACCATCCATCATGAGGCTCAGTATTGCCGCAGTTGCCCAAGTGGCGCTGACCGGCGGGCTAGTATATGCTGCCTCAACCTTCTCCCCGGCACGCCCACCAGCTATACCACTGGCAGTCCGGTCACCATATATCAACACCTGGCTTCCTGTAGGAAAGGACGGCGGCAATGGTGGCTATCTCGCCGGGGAATGGCCTCAGTTCTGGAGGTACGATCTTTTACTCACGCTGCTGTTTACTGATGGTGTTGGTGTTGATGATATGGATTCCGGAGCTAACGAAGTATAACAGTCAGCACACCAACGGCTGGGTTGGAATGATTCGCGTGGATGGCACTGCTTACACGTGGATGGGTGCCGCTGCCAATGGCCCTGCAGCTGTAGATCAGACGGAGTTCTCCTACACTTCTACAAGAAGCACCTTCATCATGAGCGCTGGAGGTAAAGTCGGCATGAACATTACCTTCATGTCCCCGGTGACACCCAACGACCTGAAGAGGCAATCCTTGACTTTCTCGTACCTCGACGTCGCCGTGCACTCTTTGGACGGCTCAACGCATGATGTTGAGATTTACACCGACATCAGTGGTGGTAAGTTCTTGACTATATAGAGTTATGAACGAGACAAGCTTCTTGGTTTACTAACCACGTTCTAGAATGGGCTTCGGGCGACGACAGCGCAATCGTCCAGTGGGACTACAACACTGCCAGCGGCGTCGCTTACCACACCATCACTCGACAGCAACAGAAAGAGTTCGGCGAGGATCGAGAGCAAGCAGCTTGGGGCACATGGTACTGGTCCACGGCAGATGGCGACGGTGTAAGTCTCTTGGAAAACACGCTAAACTCGTCCGTTTGCTAACATGCTGTACAGCTCACGTACCAGAGCGGGCCAGATGTGGATGTAAGAGCCAGCTTTGCCAAGAATGGAGTCCTTGCCAACAGCAAGGACACCAACTTCCGCGCAGTCAACGACCAATGGTAAGTAGTGGTCACATCTGGTAACTATCTAGCAACATTGAATTATATACTGACCTCTCAACCAGGCCAGTGTTCGGATTCACCAAGGGGCTCGGAGCCGTTGGTAGCGAAAGCGTCTCAACTCTCTTCTCCATTGGATTGACGCAGGACAATGCCATCTCATTCCTAGGTGAGGGTGATGGACTGACCTCGGTCCCGGCTCTATGGAAGAGCTACTTTTCCAGCAGTCTTGATGCCGTATGTCTAGAACACCAAAACTCGATGTGGGAGCCCTGTACTGACCTTGGCTAGATGACATTTTTCTACAACGATTACGCAACTGCTTCGAGTGTTTCCACAGATCTCGATAACCGAGTTGCCAGTGACTCTCTGGCTGCTGCTGGACAGGACTACCTCACCATTACCAGTCTAAGTGTTAGGCAGACGTTTGGTGCCTTGCAATTCTGCGGCACGGAATCGGCTCCTTTGGTGTTCCTCAAGGAGATCAGCTCCAACAGTGACATCCAGACCGTCGACGTCATGTTCCCATCGATGCCCCTTCTTGTCTACACGAACCCCAAGCTGCTCGCCTACTTGATGGACCCCTTATACATCAACCAGGAGAACGGCCACTACCCCAACACCAACGCGATCCACGACTTGGGCACTTTCCCCAACGCCAAGGGCTACCCGGCCGGAAATGATGAGCTGATGCCCCTTGAGGAGTGTGGCAACATGCTCATCATGACTTTGGTTTATGCCCAGCGGACTGGTGACACTGATTACCTGAACAAACACTATAAGTTGCTCAACCAGTGGGCCGGCTACCTCGTCAACGACTCCCTCGTACCCGCCAACCAGATCTCCACCGACGACTTCGCCGGCTCCTTGGCCAACCAGACCAACCTCGCCATCAAGGGCATCATCGGCCTCCGAGCCATGTCGGAGATCGCCAAGCTGACGGGCAACTCGGACGACGAGAAGCGCTACGGCGACACGGCCTCGTCGTACCTGTCGCAGTGGCAGACGCTGGGGACCAACTCGGCCGCCTCACCTCCGCACACGACGCTCTCGTACGGCGACGCCGACTCGCACGGCATCCTGTACAACCTGTACGCCAACAGCCTGCTGGGGTTCGGCACGGCCTTCGTGCCGCAGTCCGTCTACGACATGCAGTCGGCCTTCTACCCGACCGTGGCGCTCGAGTACGGCGTCCCGCTCGACACGCGCCACTCGTGGGTCAAGTCGGACTGGATGATGTTCGCAGCCGCCATCGCCGGCGCCGACACCCGCGACATGTTCATCCGGAAGCTGGCCAACTGGATCTCGGCGACGCCCACCAACCGGCCCATGTCCGACTTGTACGATGGCAACACGGGCGACTTCCCCGGCATCACTTTCAATGCGAGACCGGTTGTGGGTGGGCATTTTGCGCTGCTGGCGTTGCCCAGCAGCAACTAGTGTAGTGACTGAGTGACTTTCGCTGTCACTGATACATGCATGGGTGCCCTTATGATTTTGGGCAGTTGTGTGCTTTTTATATAGTCTTTTCTTGAAACTCATTGGCAGGCATGCGATGCGGTCAGACCAGATGATACCCATTTTTGGAGCTTAAGGAAACAATCGTTAACTAATGTATACTCTTATCGTTGTTCTTTATGTTCCTTTCTTTCGAAGTTTGACTCGGCATTATATTCCTTCTACCAGCATGCCCTCAACTGCCTAACTTCAAGTCCGTATAGATATAGAGCTTGGTGGTCTTGGAGCAGGATCTATCGGATGCTCTTGTGTCCCGGGGCACTACTGGTATAGGCAGTGTATATGAGTATCTGATAAAAGGCAGGACGGGGCAATCAGAACGGAGAGATACTAAGTCTATTGAAGCAAGCCAATAATTGCATAACCATTCATACTCTGGTCCGTGTCGCGCCTTCGAATACCACACGTACGTACATGGGTAAGTGTATGCGGGTAGGAAGTCATTCCCATACCCTCCGGGGTCTGAGTTGAGTCCCGGTTTGATATAAAAATATGGCTTGTTCGAATCACCTTGAGTCATCGCCATAGGAGGGGTCGGGTGGCTTTCCAAACCACATTTGTGTCTGTATCGGCGCTGTAGTATTCGCAACCTTGGAAGCGCCGCGTCTCCTATCCAACCAGCCCCTTGCCCCTCAAACCATCATACTTCAGCACGCTGTGCATGAGCACCTCAGCCCCAACCGCACAATCCTCCGGAGCGGTATACTCAGCCGGATTGTGACTAACGCCGTCCCGACAGGGCACGAAGATCATCGTCGTCGGGCAGACGCGGCTGGCGTAGACGCTATCGTGCCCGGCCCCGGAAACCACGTCCCTCACGAGCCGCCCGTCTGCGCCGAGCACGTCCTCCGCCGCCTCCCGCACGCACCGGATGCAGTCCTCGTGGAAGACGGTCGCCGTGGTCGCGCTGTCGGTGCGCCACGATACCGAGAACTCGCTCTTGCCCACCGTGCCGCCCTCGTGCAGGCCGCCGATGTCCTCCGTCCCGGACGCCAGGGCGGCGAAATCCTGCCGCAGCCGGGCCTCGACCTCCTCCACCGTCTCGTTGCGAGGCGCTCGTATATCCAGGCTGAACCGGACGTTGCCTGGAATCGTGTTGGTGGACCCGGGCGAGAGCGTCAGAATGCCCGTCGACACCAGCGCCGAGTGCTTGGTGGCCACCCGGGAGCCGTGCACAATGAGCTTGCTGGCAAGGAGCAGAGCATCACTTCTGTTGACTAGAGGAGTCGTACCAGTATGTGCATCTTTTTAGTGCGAGGTGTGTGCACTCTCTGTCAGCCAGGTACTCTAGATAGTTTTGGCCAATGGACATCATCTTAGCACCTACCTCGACCCTCAACCTCAATCGTAAACCACTTGTAAGCCTGGACGCCCTGGACAACGCCTATCTTCCTCTTTTCCGCCTCCAAGATAGGACCCTGCTCGATGTGCAGCTCGAAATGAGCCCCCATAGGCATACTGCGGTAACTGGCAGGCACTTGGCCCCGATAGCCGATCCGTTCGAGCTCCGACTTCAACGTGGCATTGTCGCCCGTGACAGACCGGAGGTCGTAGGCCTTCTCAAGGGACAAGGCTTCGGCCCAGACCCCCGAGCCCATCATACTATACGGGAACCGCGCACCCTCCTCACTACACGCGGTGGGTTAGCATAACGACGGCCGTTCGATTCCTTCGTCAGAATGCACCTTGGGCATGATTTAGCGGTGTCGAGCTACGCACTTGGTCCAATTCACAACCCCAACGGGGAACTCGGTCTCTACGTTGTTCTCATGCAAAACCCGGAGCATCTCCACTCCGGCCATGATACCGAGAATCCCGTCGTACCGGCCGCCCGTAGGCTGCGTATCCAGATGCGAACCCGCGAACGTCGCAGGCCCGTCCGAACGCCCAGGCCGTACCGCGAAGACGTTGCCGATGGCGTCGACGGTGACCCGACAGCCCAGCCCCCCGACCGTTTCTACGAACCAGTCGCGGGCCTCCTTATCCGCGTCGGACAGCGTGAGACGCGACATGCCGGTTTCGGTGTCGGCCTTGCCCCATCGCTTGCCGGTTCCCCAAGCACACGTCTCGTGGAGGGTCTCCATCAGTCGTTCCGGTTTCACCTTCAAGGGCAGCTTGTCTTGTCGGACGCCGCCACCGTGCCCTGCGCCGGACGATATGGCCCGTCGGGATGCGGCAAGGTGCCGCGGCGCACTGGCCGCTGCCGCAGACGCCGGGACCGACAGCGAGATAGGGCGAGTGGCCCGGACGCCAGTCCAGCAACGGCTGGATTGCAGAAAGGGGCGCCAAGCCCTCGAGCACTTTAGTAGGGGCGTCATGACGTGTACGGGATGGCTTGATAAGAAAGAGTTCCCGAGGCCGCCAAGATAGCCGCGGCACAATAGACAACGCTTCCCTTGCTTCCTCGGAGCCGAACCTGGGTCAAACGAAATAAGGAGTTCTCGCTAGATGTCTCGTCAAATGAGCCCACGCGACCAATGGGGGTTTGGTTCATACAAGAAGAAAGAAAGAATCCCCTCATCGATGTACGTAACCCGTAATCTCGTGATAGGCTCCCTCCGACTCCAAGCAGTAATCACCTCGTAACGTGGTGCGCCTCGGTTGGGGGGAAATATCGAACATCGGTAAGGCGGGTGGGGATTTGGAGGCGTCTTGCATTTACCCCTCAGCCATGCTCCTTCTGCACATAGGTTAACGTATTCGGGAGCATGCAAGCGTTCGCTGCAAGGATTAAAAAAAAGCGAGCATATGCACCAGATATGCATCGTGCATCATGCTAATACATTCTGTACGACGAGCTGCTCCAAGCTGCTCCAAGGCTTGGGCCGCCTCAAACCAAACGATGGTTACACAGCCTAAAGCCACCAGCCCACTCACCGGGCGGGTATTTGAAAAGCAAGTTCAGGTGGCTTTCCTTTGTTGGTGAGAGTAACGCGTTATAATTAACCTTTGCCAGGCGACTGCGACGTCGCAAGACAGTGCTTCCCTAGCCGTATTGCCAACTTATACTGGTTTTGTTCGTGGAGCCCGGACACGAACCGGTGGTAAGCAACGGCGTATCCTGATGTTACCCTATGACGAGTTATGCTTGAGATCCGGGGTCTTTTGTCGTTCTTCTGTGACATACCGCAAAAATTCCTCACATAGATGGTATATGGATATCTCCCGGTCGTTCATATCCACTACTTCGGTGATGGCAACAACTGAGCCGTTTGGAAGCGTTGGGTCAGAGGCGGCAGGGTGACGGAATTGGTTCCGCGGACGGCCTAGTTCATGTTGAGGTGAGACTGCACGCCGCTCGGTCAAATACCATGCAGGCCGCTGTGTTCGTTCCATCGTCGGGCAGGCTGTGGTCGGCTATCATGTTCTTCGGAACCAATGTTTAGCATGGCGTATACGATTTCCTGCCATCGGTTGGCTCCAGCCAGACAGGCATGCACTGTACCGTTTGCCGAAAGGGGGAGATGATGCAAAAGTCGCTGCATTTTCGCCAGATATCTGTACCCGTCTAAGGAACAAACTCTGTATCGCAAACGGAGCTGGTTGTCTTTGCAAAAGCGCCTACCTACTTGCTTGTACTTGGGCGCAAGTTCAAGCTCTCATGCTGATAAGTGATCATCTGAAGGGTTTCCTCATTGATAAGTTCCTGGGAAGGGCAAGTTCCGCTGATGTTCGAGTTCTCCAGAACCGATTTTCCGCAAATGAAGGAAATGTCGATCCGGACTATTGAGTAGGATGACAGAGTTCTAGCGTGGTGGAATCGCCTTTTCGGGATGAATGATGGCAGCCCTGAGGTAAATCGCTATCAGATGGACACTGCAGCAGCATGTCTTCTTGCTTGCAGCTCTGGCGTGATCCCAGCTCGATTACAGTCCCATTCTATGAGGAGTCTAGGAGGAGTGCCTCCGGTTCATCCTATACCGACTGCGACTCCACCTTTAACTAGTTACCCTGTCATTGTGACAAGATTGAAGAGGTCGATCGACCGGAGCTAGCTCCGCGCCCAATTCACCATGGGAAGGAGCCCTAGAAGTCCATGGAAAGCGAGAGACGTTGGAGTTTCCAATTTCCAATGCCTGTCCACCCAGCTTGCGAGGTATCACACCGGTCGATTCACTGGGCATCTACGCAAAGATGAGGTAGCAATCTTTGGTCTTTTCTGAGATACGTATTCGGGTGAGGTTCTGCAATGGTATGAGACAAGCATCCACCCGGAAAAGTTGAATCTCCGAGGAGGCCACCGGGGAAGCTAAGATCTATGCGCTTGGCGATAGTCCAGTCTAGTCAAGCTAGAAAGACCTAGCCGTGACCCATTAGCAAGCGAAAGGCGAAGACAGCAGCCAGCAGCATAGCCAGCAGCGGGTAAGATGGAGCGCGTGCTTACCAAGAGACGAGGCAGCGTCACAACCCGCACGTACGAATTCCATGTGCGGGTTGTCTCATAAAAAGCGCAATCTGGGTGTGTTCATTGGGCATTTCGGTGGTCCCCAAGGCCCAGGCGTATCTCGAAACGCTTATGTACCTGCCTTGGATCGATATCTAGATGTGCCAGCTCACACAAGTGAGCAGTTTGAGAATGCGGCTGATTTCAGGTTCCACTGCCTCTAGAAGGCCCAGTCTCATCAGGGCCCGTGACACGATCCCGTCTTTGGACGTCGACATTTTAGGCAGGGAAACTTAGCAAGGATGAGTCTAGACTTTCTTACTCTCCGTCGCCCCCCTTGACCGCCTGCATGACTCCACTGTCGTCGACGACATTGATTCGAACCGCTTATTCATATTCAGCCCTGATTCATATGTATAGCATGACAGGCCTGAGCATGACTAGCACATACTCCTCGCGGTGATGAGCTGTCCAAGCCTGGCTGTCCAGGTCTCTGGTGTCCTTGTCAACAACGGAAGCTACATGGACTGGCGATCAGATTGCATCTGGGAAACATTAGGCGCCTGAGGGACACTGGTCACTTTTGTTCAATGCAAAAATGGTCTGATGCGTCCTGCAGGCAGCGACGCACATGATCTATGTTCCACTTCCACTCCCTCCGAAGTCTGCGATGACAGGCTTCTGAGGAGAGATGCCTTGGAATCGAAGCCATCCTCCACACCGCATGCATATCATATAGTATCAGATTGGAATCCACAGTAGTCTAATCCGGGTTTCCCCCAAGATTGGGCAGGATTGCTACTTGTCGTATTATCGTGGCGTTGGCAAATACTTGACTGCAAGTAACGGTAGAGCGAGTTGCACGAAGGATGCCAGAGCTCTGTCGCTGGAGCAGGGCCATGCATACATACCCTAGTAAAACAATTCACGCCCAATATATTTTCCATGAATCGCCAAAACTCACATCGAGGTTGAAGAGATGATCCACCGCGACAATGTCTCGCTTTGGTAAAGGGTTTCCAGGAGGCCCACCAGACGCTTATGGAGAGGACTCCGAATATCTTCATACGATCATCGGCGAAAATTGAGAAGGTGAAGAAGGGCAAGAAACAAAACGCTAGGGCTGGCAATCACGACCCAGTCTGACGTGGTACCAGCGTTTCTCCAGCATATGCTAAACCTGCACTCCAGCTGGAAGGATCTAGCCTCGGCAACCCGCAACATCTAATCGAGTCTAGTCCTAGTGCTTGTCTTCTTGGAGCGAATTTTCTTTTTCTCCCGCTTTCTTGCCAAACGCACGTAAGCTGCGTCGGAGATGATGTCTTGGGTCGGTGGCTTGCGTTTTGTGGTCGACGTGGTGATTCGACGCTGGGAATGATTCGGGCCCAACCAGGGACGTATGGCCACTTGGTTCCTGGAGGGAGGCCGGACTTCGATCTCGATGAAGAATTGGAACGTCAAGTAAGTGCGATAGTGATCTAGGCTGCTCGATATATCTGGTTTCGTTTTGCGGGGACGAAGGCCTTCGATGTGTCCGGTAGGCGGCTGCGCGGGCTGTCCGGGCGCATATTCCGGCCAAGTTGTCTTTGTCGTGTCTGGGAAAACAAGCAATTATTGGCTCACGGTCTGTTTCTATGACGCTCTCAGCATTCCGCCAGCTGCGTGTTAGGTCTGCGTCGGGCATCGAGCAGTGGAAAGCGGGCTACACCATTCAGGCCAGGAAGCGTCTCCCGAGCGGACTCTTTTGTCTCTGAGAAGAGATCTCCCTCCGCCTGCGCGCTGTCTAGCGGAGGCAGTATCGGGAAAGACCGGATAGCATGGTTGGGCCAATGGAACAAATATGCTACTGTGGGAGGTGTCTCGAAGCTGGTTCTGGGCTCAGGAAGCAGGAGTCGGTGTACTGGAACGGGGAGGAGGGACGTGTTCCAGGAATCTATGCCAAGGCGATACCCTCTATCTGATGGCCTGGCATGTATGGAAGTACCCACACGACAAGACATCAAGATAGGAAAGATTAGGTAGGTGTATCAGAAGCCCCGCACGCTCTCGACGGCACAGGCGCCGTACGGCATGCCTGTCTTGCTTTTGGATGAAGAAAGCTAGCCCGTCAGCCTCCGCTTGTGTCATCAATGGTCGGCCAGGTTTGATCGTTTGGGTGACTGTACAAGTACAGTGCACTTGGAAGTTGACGGGTGAAGCTGGGCAATCTCAGATATTGCGATGGTCGACGGTGATGTAGTAGCGGATCTATGTATGTATGCCCCATCCCACCCCAAGCGGAGGCCCTGCTGGGGCCCTGCTGGACCCTGGGAAACATGTGCAGCCCAGGCGAACGATACGTGGTTGGGCGGCAAAATACCGAGACAGGTACAAGTTCACAGATACCGCCGAGGACCCGAGGCTTCGGCAAGCAAAGTACTTTACGTACGTCTCTTCTGTGCGTGGTGTCTACAGTAGGCAAAGCATGCAATGCGGACCTATTTCGAGCTGAAAAGATAGGTAAAGTAGCACTTCACGTTGTTCATCCGCGCATACGGATATCTCCGGGCCCTCTGAGGATCCATTGTTTTCATCCAGCCCAACACAGATGTGCGCTCGAGGACCAAGATCGATACCATGCAGCAAGGCCCATAGGAAGGTCGTTGATCCCTGCAGATCCTCGAAAGTTCTGACACACCCTGGACGGAACGCTGCGGCGGTCTACCATTGGGTATGTTGGCAGGAAAAGGGGAGCGACACACACACACACACACACAACACCTGGGCTGCAATGCAACCGGTAAGCCTCTGACTCTCGTCCAGGCCCCGGGTAGGTCCTCTGCAGGGTTGGGCGAATCGGAGGTAGTCCATATATTTGGTAGCAAGAGGCAGTCCACCAAGTACCAAGAGTTGCTCGTCGAAGCTGCCTCGAAATTAGTCTAGGTTGCCAACTTATATGTAAGATCAGCCCGCCTGGCAAGAAACAGTTCTGTTACCCCGTATGCTATATCTTTCGTCCGACCCAGGAAGAGAAGGACGAGTGGGAAGCCCATGCCCGAACGGCCTGGCGCAGACTATAACAACCTTTACCTCTTCGCCAGCTCAAGCACCCACCTTCGACGACGTACGCAGCATAATCCGAGCACCAGTTGCTCCCCCAGGCAAGTAAGTGTTTACTACATAAAGTACATTATGTAGCCATGTACATGGCGTCATCGGCTACTTCCCACATAAAAGTCCGTCCGGGGTATCAAATGGTGCCTGTCGGGGTCCACTCCTACCTTGATTGATTAAACGTTTAAACGGCGATGCCGTTGCCTCCTTGCGCTTGGGGCTCGGTATAGCTTGGGGACTTAGAGAAGCTAGGAAGAACATTGGCTAACTAGGATCGTGTGGCACAGTCAGCCGAGCCAATCATCCACACTTCAGCCCGGCGTGCGCTCCGGACGGGGGCCGGCAGTGAGAGGCGAGCTGGGCGAGACAGACTACCGATACGGCGATACTTACGTGCTAGGACCCATGCAAGAAGAGCCGCACGACCGACATTCGAAGGCACGACCCAAGCAGTCCCTACTTAGCATTACGTGCTACTCCTGTCTTGGTCTCGGATATTAGCAGGGGTCTGTCTCGTTGGAGCAAGGCCACTGCCCTATCGGCTACAACGGTACTATTTTAAGTGCTACCTACTACCTCCCTCCCTACTGTAGGCATACATACAATAAACTTGTTCTACTGGTAGGTGCTCCTTCCTATTTATTGATTGATCATTTCGCGTCACTGTCTTCTTCATGTCGTTTCCTGTCGTTTCCTGTGCCTCCCTGTACCTTCCTGCACTGCCGATGCTGGGCAGTCTGTAGGCGAAAGTTTTAACTTATGGGACTTCCCATTGTGCATCTGCCCCCTACCCACCTGCCTACTTGATATACCTTACCTTACTTCCTACATGGAAATCCACCAAACACCGCCATGCGCTTTCCAATGGCCGAAATGGCATTTGCATCATTGCAATACTCGATGCATGGCAGGCTTGTTGATGGAAAGCCTCCCCTGTGCTAGCCGGCATCATGCATTGGCCTGGTAGTACAGATGAAACCTTAGATAAGGTTGTGGTATATATGGAGCTCTGACGTCGCCCGGCATATGCCTATAGAATATAGCGCCCCCCCGAACGCCCATCATTAGATGGAGCGCCGCTACGTACCTATCAGACCAGCAGCCGTCGCGTCCCCTACTGAACGGCAGGGCCAAAACCCCGATGGCGAGCAGACTTCGGCCCCCAAACGGCGCCGAATCGGTGCCGCCTGCGAAGAATGTCGCTCGAGAAAAGTCGCGTGTGATGGCGGCCGACCTTCGTGTACGCCGTGTGTGGATCGCAAAGCCGAATGCATCTACAGACTGCGAAAAGACGGCCCTCGAGGCCCTTGGCTAGACCACATTGAGCTCATCGAGCGCCTGTCGAGCGCCCCCGAAGCTGATGCTCTGGATCTGCTGCGTCGATTGAGGGAATCAACTGACCTGTCTGCCGTGCTCTTGTCCACCGGTGTCGGCAACCAAGACAGGGCGCGCTCTAGTGCTGCGAACCGGTCTCAGCCACCGCCGTCATTTACCAAGCTCGAGTCCGAGCTATCTTCATTACACCCCATTGCCTACCCGCGGCTAAGCCCAATTGATATCAGTGCCATATGCCGAGAATCTCGGGGCAGTTTTGAAGCACGAAACGGGCCCACGACTGCCAAAGGTGACATGGACAGTCCGGACAGTGCATCGCGCCTGTCAAGCCTGAAAGCCTCGGAGGCATCAAATGCAGCTTTGGCAGGTTCGCCTTACCCCCTGCGTGGACCGTCAGGCTCGCCGTCTCTGTCGCCGGCAATGGATCTTGTGCGGAACCCTTCACTATGTGATAGTCGTCTTCATCAGCTGCGCATGGATTATTGGACCAGAGTGCCCATCAGTGATGAGCTTGCAGCACGTGTTATATCTTCGTATTTAGTTAGGGAACATCCCATGCTGGGTCTTTTTGATGCTGACCTCTTCGTTACTGACCTAGTGGAGAGGCGCCTTCGCTTCTGCACCCCCTTTCTGCTGTCTGCGTTGATGTTTTATGCCTGTGTAAGTTGGTCGACTATGTTGTGGTGTTCCCGACTGACTGAACAAACAGCATCTATATGCTGCCAATGATCCAGGAACAGTGGCAATTGCCAACGCTTTCTATGCAGAAGCAGAAATGCTATGGACTTCGGAACGGGCCTCTGACAGCCTGGCAACTGTTGCCGGTACTCAACTACTGCGCATCATGGGCCTCCTTCAAAGTAGAGATCGGCAGTCCTTCGAGTTTGGCCATGAGGGAAAGCTCATGGCCAGAAGGTTGAAGTTGTTTGGTGTTGCTCATAGTGCCGAAAATGCGTCTTACTTTGCTAGACCACCCGCGGAATGGAAGAAGGCAACAGCGCATACTGCTTGGGGTGTCTACAACTGGCTGGCGTAGGTGCTCCCGCTCTTCTGTTTTTGTTTTTAGAATGCTGATCATCCCTACAAATACAGATTCTACGGCATCTTTGAATCTGAATACGACGCCATACCGAATACCCCCATACCCCCGATACCTGGTGAAAATGCCACTGATGAGGTCGAAAGATTCGGCATTGTCTGGCCAGCGCATCCACTACCCAGTTATGCAGGCTATACGTTTGGTCCCTTATGCAAACTGTGGACAATCGTACAGGAGGTTGCTGTGATCTACATCGCCAAGTCGAACACCCCTATAGCAGACAGAGTACCCATGTCCTTTGCCGAGTCGAAATACCAGAAGCTACTGGCGTGGTCCGACACGTTGGCGAGTACTTATGCCTACGGGCACCAAAGTCCAGCAAACAATTTGCTGTTCCAGTGCGTTCTGGAAACCCAGCTTTGCTACACCGTGACCCCGCTGACCACGATATGTATAGCATGTTTTTTCATGGGGCTGTGATGAACGTCTTCCGCCCCTTCCAACGCCGTCCACATGGCTACAAAATGGGCTCCTTCACCTCGCCCGACAGTTTCCCCTCGACGGCCTTTGTGGCATCACTTAATCAAATGAAACGCCTAGTGGTTCTGACTCACCTACACCATCCGCCGATCGAGCGGTCTCCTTTTCTGGCGAGCGCCCTCGTTCAGGTTTTCTGCGGTCTTTTGAAGAACGTTGATGACGCTGAGTGGAAACACTATTTCGAACTGTGTATGATGCTAGGCTCTCAGCTCTTCACGTGGTATAAAGTTCTCGGCCCCGTCCTTCAAGGAACGCTGGCTATGGGCCTGCGAGATGGTGTACTGACGGGTAAGGAGGCGCAGGATCTGTTACAGAGGTATGTCTCGGTTGAGACGCACGACGAGACAATGGAGGCTATCATGAACGGAGCTGCATTTACGCTCGATCTCGACTTGGTCATGACGGACCCTACGGACGCGATGACGCACTCGTTGGCACGGCGGTTTGACGATCTGGTGCTGTTCTCCGAGTTCGCCCACGTGGACGGCGGCCACCCAGATGCGCGGCCGCATAGTAATACTTCATGAAAGAATGCCTGCAACAGATACCTACATATATTTCTCGATTATGTAATCGATACCAGGCCAACGAGCCGGTATCTCACGCAGTATATGGGGTTCACAGGCAAACATGTGAATCACGAGACCGGGGCACTCTCCATGGCCGAACATTGGATTGAGGGAAATCGTCTTCTACCAGCATTATCGAACGACACCCTGTACTCTAACCTGAATATTATCATAAAATACTTACTCATATAACCAATTTTCTCACCTGAACACAACTCGAGGACTGGAGGGTTCCTCCTGGCGGGCCCCGAGCACCACAACACGATCTAGCCGGATGCCAGCCTCCTCATAGAGCTCTCTCTCGGCGGCGGCATCAGCTACCACCACGCCGCCGCTACCACCAGTATCAATTACCCGTGAGAGGAGGCCGGGCGCCACTAGTAGCTTGAGGGCCTTGTAATACATGAGTACTGGCCAGTCTGTATTCAACTTGGAGTCGCAGTTGTGGCAGACCAGGCCCGAGGATAGTACACCCAGGCGGTTTATTCAGATGCAGCTCTGCTTGAAACAACGAGGGGCTCTCAACCACCTCCGAGGCGGAGTAGCCGGAGCATTGATTCGGGTTACCGGCGTATACCGCGATGAAGGAAAGAGGGAAAATTACCAACTGTCTAGGAGATGACATGACTGCTACACACAACGCCATTACACATAATACCACGAGTCGGCCAGGCCTCTAGTATAGAACATCTTGGAAATCACGAACAAGGAATATTTCGAAATGAGTTTCTCATATACCAAGTCCCGACGGTTCACTCGCGGGGCGTAGGATCGACAACACAGGTGGATTATATTGGGAGTGTACCTGTAAATCGGATGTAAACCAAAGCACCCACATGCCAAGGGAACCATAAACCCGACCCGGGATGCAACCTTGTTAGATAGGGGGTTCTGGCGTGCTGGGTAGGTCAGTCTTGACTATCGTCTCATCAGTCAACTCAAGCAACATTGAGCCGGTCTGAATCATGTATATTGGACATAACCGCGATAGTAGAAAGACTGCAAGGGGGTTGATACAAGGGCTTGACCCATAGACTTGATTATTTTCTAAATTGCCCCTGGTTCCCCACGTACATCTACAACACATACCAGAGAAGAGCTCAGCTTAGGCCCCCCCTCGAGGTTGAACTACATATTTCTTTCTGGTTCTTTCTCATATACGACCTCTTCCCTCTACCAGTCTGGTATAGCGTTAATAAAGAGTTTTAATAAATTGGAATAATTTCGTCCATCCCCGCCTCTAGGTTCCCGTCGCCACGCTATCATATCAAATCCCGTCTCCGACAGCAGTGCCGTCTTTGAGCTCCACATCCTCCTCCTCGGCACCGCCATCAGCAGCAGGCTGTTCGTAGGCCATTTCCTGCTCCTCGCTGACCGGCTCGAGAACCTCGGCGGTCTGGGCCGCAGGAAGGCCCCTCTCCGCGCGCAACTGCTCGACCTTGGCCTTGGTCATCTCGAACACGTACTGGCCCAAGTGCTCGAGGCTCTCCATAACGGCCTCGCCAGGGATGGGGTCCGATTCCTCGGTTCCGTCCGCCAGCAGCGGGCGCTTCGAGGGCCACAGCTCGCCCGTCGCCAGCGTCAGCTTGTCCGGCCGCGACAGCAGGAGCTCAAACGCCGGCTTCAGCTCGTAGCACGACTCGAACACCTCGCGTCGGCCTAGGATGTACAGACCCAGTCGAGCACGCGACAGGGCGACTGTCAGACGGCGGATGTCGCGTAGATAGCCGACACGGCTTGTGCGGGTTAGTGAAAGAATGATATCTGTTATTCTGGTCAGTGTTTTGGAACTCTCAAGTGGGTGAGGGGATCTTCATCAACTTACAATCGTTTTGTTCGCCTTGGTATTTGTCGACCGTGGTCACGATCTTTGGCAAACCGAAAATGGCGTTCTTTCCACAGCGGTGTCCCAGCACATCCTTGATGAGAGCTCGCTGCCCGGCATACGTGGTGAGAATGCTGATCTTGGAAGCAGGGTATCCAAGCAGCCGCATGTACTGGTAGATGGCCACAGCGTACTCGGCCTCGCCGAGATTTTGGATGAAATGAGGCGTCGGCTCCATCTCGCCGCGGCCCTTGTAATCGGGCACATTGATGAACTGGTAGTCAAACTTGAACCCGGCATTGGCCGCCTGGAACTCGGGAAGCGACTCGACGTGAGGCAAGTTGCCCATGTTCGGGTATCTCCACGAGTAAAGGGAGGCAATAGACGAACGCGCACGCCCTTGCTTGTCGAGGGTAATGACCGGGCTGCCGAGACGAACAAGACGGGAGAAGAGGGACTGCTCGAGGTTGGCGTATTGCCGGAAGGCAAGATTCTGGATTACGGGGGAGTTTTGGTAGTGGTCGCCGCACAGTACCACCCTTTGCAGTGCCGTTTGGCCCTTCTTGAGCTTCTGCATTGCCAGGGGGATAAAGTTTTCAATCTCGGTGATTTGAGCCGCTTCTTCCATGACGACATTGTCATAATGGAAGCCGAGACTCGCAATCTCACTGCGTCGCATGGCCGCGTGGGTTGACGTCATGGCGACGATGCGGGCTTCATTGGTCAACAGGTAGTTGGCCTTGTCCCGGTCCCGTCGAAGGATCTCAAACGGTAAAGCGTCTGCCAACTCGATGAAGATCTTGGATATGTGATGATAGCAGCCGTTGGCCACCTTCAAGACCCCGTCCCGGGTCGCATCTGGCGAGAAGAGTGGCTGTGGTGCATCAGCAAAGTAGGAGTGGAATGGGAATGCCGCAACAATATCCTCTGATGAACATTCCTCCGACTTGGTTGCATCGGTGAACTTCGCCCACGCCGGCAGGATGTAGACAGAGTTGAAGTAACCAGCTGTTTCGGCCGAGTTGCCGTGGGCACCAGGCGCGCCGATGCTTGCTGCCAGGCGGTTGACCTCATGCAGATACCGATCTCTGTTTTCGAGGAACGACTCCACACGTCCATGCTTACTGAAGTTGCTTTCTGTGTCCAACTCCTCCTCGCCATGACCCAAGCGGAGGAGATGACGCTCGTCGATGTCCAGAGCCACAATCTTGGCAAACAGTTGGTTCAGAGCTTGGTTGGAGTGTGCAATGAGGAGTGTCCGCTGCTCGGGGAAATTGTGGTAGATGTTGTTGATGATCTGGGTAGCCACGTCCGTCTTGCCGGTTCCTGGAGGTCCGACGATAACCGTCAAGCCCGGCTGGGTTCCCGACATTATAGCTTCAACCTGAGCAGCGGTGAATCGTACCGTGTTGAGTTTGGGGGCATCGATTGGATAAGGTCCGGTATTAGGCGGTTCGTAAGTGGAAACCTTGTATGTCTCAACCTCGTCCTTCAGTGCCGGCTCTGCGTCCCTTCTTCTCTTCTTAGATGGCTTTGACTTCGGCTTCTCGGCCGCCTTGCCAACGTAGTCGAGCACATAAGGTGGCCCGAAGCTACCGGTCACGTCAAACCCTGGCTCAACAGCCTTTCCTGGCATACTCTCGACGAGATGCTGCCAGTTCAGGAAGGTATCGCGGTAGTCAACCTTGTTCAATCGATTGGGCAAATTCTTGTACGTGGCACTGGCTGGGTCTCCGTAGCCAAGGAAGACCTCATGTAACCATGAGGCCAGTGGCACTTCTGAAAGGGCCAGACTGCGAATGGACTCCAAGACCGGCTTGAAGTTGTTCTCCCTGCCACTTCTCCGTATGACCAGGTTGATGCTCTCGTAGACATCTGGCTTACCGGCCGATGTTCTATCCATGTCCTTCTTGTAGGTAGCGGGGTCCAGCTTCAACTGGACTCTTCGTGTAGGGGACCTGCCGCCTTCCTGGAAATAAGCCGAAGGGTCCCGGATATGCCGGCCCTTGTCGTCCATGATGTGGACCACCTCAGCAGTTCTGACCGCCACCAAGCCTAACTTCTGGGCTTCTGATAGCTGTGAAGCACCTCCGTTCAAGGATGCTTCAGATGTAGAAGCATCCACAGACACAAGGAACACGACGTCATCGGGCCTTAGTGAATCCCACTCACGACGAACACGGTCCCCGAGGCGCCTCACATCGACTGAAATCTCTACTTTGACAGCTGATGGCTTGTCATCCCCAACAAGTGCCGGAACAACTTCCAAGAGCGAGGGCCTCGAGATCGGCAATGCCATCTTGGAGAAGCCTGCGAAGTTGGTTTCCCCGGCTCTCTTGACCTCGGGCCGCAACCGCTTCAAGGCATCTTCAATATCTCTTCTGATACCGTAGAAAGCCTCATATCGATAAAGCGTCAAAGACCTCCATAAGAAATCACCGACAGAGAGATATTGTAGATTGAGTTTCGGAAGGGCAAGAGGCCGAGAACCATCGTAGCTTTCGGTGCCCTGCAAGTTGAACTCGTAAAGATCATGTTCCGTAGGCACAATATTAGGGAGAGAATCCTGGAAGATACCGCGCTTCTCGAATGTAGTGAGAAGGACTTCCATCATATATACTCTACTAACAGTGATTCCGGCTGACGCAGGATACTCCGTTCGCAACTCGAGAAGGCTCGCGAGCTGGAATAACTCCTCATCACTCAGGGGTTCAAGTAGACTCTTGAGTTCAGGCCTCTTATCGATCGACCCATAGTTTGAGAGGGCCAGCACTGCCAGTTTCTGTTTGAAATGTCTGAGGGCTACACGCTGTAGCTGTGCGAGAGAGGCGCAATGGCGTTCGTAGGTCTCCGAGCGGCTCATTTGCACACCAGTCTGGTCTTCGATGTTGAAATACGTATAATGACGTAGCAGTCGCGATTGCTCACGCAACAACCGGTTATCCTCATCCTGGTACATGGGTGAGAAGGCCAGCGCAACCAGCAGGTGGAGGTCCTGGAGTAGGTAGTTGACATAACGCCTCGTGGGCAGTTGACTTTGCAGATCGGTAATGAGCTCGAGGAAATGCTCAGCATATACGATATGCTCCGATTTCCTCTTAGGCTCATGAAGCAAAGCTAGGAACTCCAGAGTAAGGGTGTAAAGCCATGCCCTTTCGAAGCGTAGGCGAGCCCTTGTCTCGTCGTCGGCCGACTCGTATCTTTTAGCTGCGGCCCTCCAAGCTTTCCTCAGGTGTGGTGTTTTCTCCAGGGCGTTATCTCTCTTGGTCTCGGTCGACAGGTTGTGCCAGATGGAGATGGAGACAAGTGGCGCGCATTCTTTCCTGACGATACCGCAATCCAAACTCTGGAAGGCGTTGATGATGAAGGACAGTAGATGTGTCCGGAGAGGGAACGACAGGGTGCGGTCGAGGGTCATGGACAGTATACGCCGGAAGAGGGTGGAGAAGTCGAGAGGGCGGTCCTCGAAGATGGACCAGGTCTCGAGGTGCTCGCGTGCCTTGACATTGGTGATCAAGGCGATCAGAAGAACGTGGAAGTTGGAGGCGTCGTCCGAGTAGCCAGGCCAGAGATAGCTCTCGAGGATCTGCAGCCCTTCCAAGACTAAAAGCGACTTATACTGGAAAGCCTCCTTCTCCAGGGCATCCCAGATTTCACGCTTCAACACATCGTCCTTGACCTTGACCTTGGTGGGCTTCTTGGTGGTCTTGAGCCAGTGCTGTTTCGCCAATTGGGCAAACTCGCTGCCACCCTCGATGTCGGCGGCGGTTGGGCGAGCAGTGTCGGCTTTCTTCTGGGCCGCCTTGGAGTCGCCGGCCTTAAGCCGCTTCGCAGTCGGCATGGTTGCTGATATGATCGATCATGTATGCGAGGCCAGTAGTATCGCACGTTCCAAGGAGAGTATGCGACGCGTGGACCCTTTTACTCCTTCTGAGGTTGGAGAGAAACAAACAAAATTATCAGCAACAGCAGCAGGCTAGATGCACGTTGCGTCGCGATGGGCCTGTAAATTCGACCTAGGCTTTTAGGCTATGCAAGCTCTCGAAGGCTTTCCGTCAATCGATTATTTTTTGTGGCGCTGCGTGAGCTGAGCTGCCGTTCTGAGTGGACGGAGTGGGAGTGTTGGTTTGTCTGATGTGTGGCGCAAAGCTAAAGTTGAGACTTCTTGTTTGTTATCTGACCTGGCAGGCCTGGCAAGACCCCGTAAGTCTGGTCGTTTCCAGGCCCACTCTGCAGGTACCTCACTATAGCTACACCTGAAATGGGCGGTCAATAGCGGCAAAGCCTACACCCCAGCTCTCTCTTTGGCGATAATTGGGCCTATCTTGTCCAGCCAGTAACCTTAAGTAGTGCATTGATTGGAATTGTAGCTCGAGTCTCTTACATAGGCGTAGAGAGAGCGTCGCCCGAAAACACGCGAACAAAGAGCGACTCAACTGCATTGCACCTTGCATTGCAACCACATCGCCCACTCCGGTGATCCTGGCCTTCTTCATGCCCACTGTACCTTCCTGCGGCCTATGAACATCGCTCAGTAACATGGTACAACACAATCGACAGTCTACGATTTAGGTGATCGATCCATCGCAAAATCACCGTCGCCTTGTCAACGGCTGGTCAGAATGTCTTCCCTTGACATTGGCGTGCCACAGGCGGCTGCCTTCTCCCAGGCTCTGCAGGCGGCTCTCGAACACGCGCGCGAAATCAAGACATCCAACACTATCGAGCCCGCCCTCAGCAGAGCCGATTTCAACGATCTGTTCGCCCAGCTGCCTACCATTTTCCCTCTCGACGATGCCGAAGATGGCTCTGCGCCTGAAAACAAGGCGCCCGATGGCAAGACGGTCGACCCAAAAAAGAAGCGCCAAACCGACGTGGTCGAGGTCGTCGCGCGCAACCAGTTCAACACCCTGGTTGCCTCGATTTCAGCCGACCAGCCCGAATTCGTGGACATGTGGAACTTGCTCGACATCGTGACGGCCCTGGCTGACAACGAGAACTGCGAACCCACGCTTCCGCTTTCCCTGGTCGAATCGCTGCTAGATAGCCAGACTATCAAGGACTGCCGTATAACATTCGACTACCTCGAGTCGCGGCGCGAACGCTTGAACGCTGTCCCCAAGCATTCGAGCTCCAAGAAACTGGTCATGTTGCGGTTTTGTAATGAGTTGCTGCGCAGACTCTCGCGCGCGGAGGACATTGCGTTCTGCGGACGCGTCTTCATCTTTTTGTTCCAGGGCTCACCTTTGGGCGACAAGAGTGGCGTCAATCTCCGCGGAGAGTATCATACCGAGAATGTCACGACGTACGAGAAAATCCCTCCCAAGGCAGAGGGGGCAACAGACAAGATGGACGTCGACTCCACGGCAGAACCGACCAAGGACGACAGAGATGGAAAAGGAAATGGGCCCAAGGCTGTTTCTTTTGACTCGAGAAACAGGCCCAGCTCGGAAAAGGAGAAGCCACTCGACATGGACGCCCTGTATCCCATATTCTGGTCGTTACAGGAGTATTTCAGTCAGCCCACAAAGCTGTTCGATGCACAAAACTTCACCAAGTTCAAGTCGGCGCTGGAAGCAACAATCATTGCTTTCGAGTCGGTTACGCAGGGCCAGAAGGGCTTGAAAGCTACGGACGACACTAAGGATGCGTCTAAGAAGCGCAAGCGAATTGAGGCCACTTCCATTGACAACAGCAACTTCAATCCGAAATATCTAACTAGTAGGGACTTATTTGAGTTGGAGGTACGTTTATTACCCAGTGTCGATCACGAGCATACCTCTTACTGTGACCCAGATCAGCGATTTGTTTTTCAGGCGCCACATTCTTATCCAAGCAGTCATCGTATTGGACTTTCTCCGGTCTTTGACTGCCAGTGCGAGGACGAAATATGCCAACATCTCCAATCCGAATCGATCGGTGATGTACAGCGACAAGATTGTTAGCGAAGACGATGTAAGTAGCCCGTATCATGGCATTCATTACTTTACCTAACATGACTTTAGGACAAATGGGCAGAGTCTATCAAAAAAAGGATCAACGAGTACATATTCAACGGACCCGACGGCCAATATGTACATCGAATCATCCAATCTGTCACGTCGCGTGATAAGGGATGGACGCGATGGAAAATGGAGGGTTGTCCACCGATATCGAGGAAACCCGTCACCCCCGAGAAATTTAATGAAGCTCGTGCCGCCGCCAAGCGTATGGCAACGAGTAAGCGCCTAAGGCCGCATCCAATGGGATCTCTGAACCTCGACTTCCTCAAAGAAGAGGATGGCGAAACGGCCATGGCCAAGTTCAAGGATCCGGCGCGTTATCAGCTACCCGACCTTGCCGATTACAAAGCCAAGATAGCCGATGATGACTTGAATCTCGAATTCGCTAAATCCGAAAAGGAAAAGGCGGATATTCTGGAGTCTAAAGCTAGCAAGACCTGGAGAGCTCTGCGGCTTGCCAGACGGAGCAGACTTGCCGCCTTGGACAAGATTGATGATTGGCAGAACGTTGACGCCATATTCGAAGATCCAAAAGCGGCAGCGGAAGAGCCCGAGGAGGAGGAAGAGGGCGAAGTCGGGCGCAAGCCTGACGACAAGCGCCTGATCATCATCTCGGGACCTAGCGGAGCCGGGAAATCGGCGTTGGTCTCGAAGCTCATGGAGCGGCAGCCTCGCGTGTTCAAGAAGCTGGCTGTGCACACCACGAGGAAACCGGCGGAAGGGGAAGTCAACGGCGACGACTTCCAATTCGTAGAGTCTGGGCCGTTCAACGCCCTGTTGGACGGTGACAAGTTCTTCTCCTTCGTCACCCACGACGGAGCAGATTACGGCACGAGCCGGGGCAGCGTCGACGCCATTGGCGAATCGGGGAAGACGCCCATTGTCCAGCTAGACCAAGAGGGCGTCTACAGCGTCAAGGAAAACCTATACGACGCGCGCGTTGTTTTCATTGCGCCGCCGAGTAGCACCGAGGTCTTTGAGGCGCGGCTGAAGGCCTCGGGCAGCTATGCGGAGGACAAGATCCCTGGTCTGCTCAAGGCCGCTGAGGAGGAAGTCGCGCAAACCAAGGCCGGTGATTCCTACGAGGTTGCGGTGGTCAATGACGACCTGGAGGAAGCTTGCAAGGCCCTTGAGGCGTTCATCTACGGCGATAGTAATGATCCGGCACCGGAAGTGGTGATGACCAACGGCGTCAACGGAGAGGAAGAAGCTGCCCCGGAGGAGCCTGCGGCCACGGAGAATCACGAACAGGGCCAGGAACAGGAACAGGGTCAGGGCGAGGAGGACGTAGCCATGAAGGACAACGATGACGACACCGCTGCCGCCCCTCCTCCTACTGCTACTACGGATGGCGGAGAGGAGGCGCAGACCAACGGTGCTGCCCCGGTCGAGGCGTAGAAGGCTAAGATTTCGGAAAACCAACATCGATATAGCGAGGCTGAGCTAATCGCGGCTGAGGCTCTTATACTCTTATCCAGAGACCCGCGAGTATTCCATCCTGCCGAATGAAAGGAGAAAAGAAAAAGAAAGAGGTCATGTTTGTTCTTTTCTCTTCTCACTCCTCGCACAGGACAGTAGTAACTAGTACCTAGCGGAAATATAGAAGCGGCCCTGACTGTGTGTGTGTGTGGGCAAATCAATTGTAAGATCTGAGTTCTGTATGTTAAGAAAGGGATGGGGGGACAGACAGCTAGACTAGTCAAAAAGATACCCAATACGAAGAATGGAGCAAACTGTACATCTCATCCTCCCTTTCAAGGTGCTTTAGCGCTTTGAGGCCGTAGGCATGAACTGGCAAACTTCTGCACAGTCCGTCCGGACAGCTCCGGCTGTGTATGACACCCTACTGGATTGCTTGCTGTACAACATGTACGTTACCCAAGTACTACATGCTGTCAAGACTGTCAAAAGCACATCCTACGGCTAGACGCAGAGGCAGCCAGCAGCGACGGAGCAAAGTAACATGCCAAGTTGTGTCGTGGCACACCAACATGATTCACATCAACTCATCGGGGCCCATGTATTCCTGATCCCGAACTCAATAGACGATAATATATGTCAGTGCTTGATCTTGAGAGAGAGATGGATATAAAGTACGTAAGTATCTAAATTCCCCATGGTTCCAAGAAAAGTTCCCAAATAACCAACAGCCTGAAGCTGCTGCCAATCATTTAATACATCAAACGCCAACCTCACCCCCCAAATGCTCATTCAGAAACAGGCCTTGTCCTACTCACACAAGTAACCCAGAAGAACCCTATTCACATACCAATCACGACAAGTCATCAAATCATAAGAAGAACCAGTCGCCCACAGAAAGCCAGAGAAGTTGCAAATGTCAAAAAGGGGGTATCCGATGTTGTACCTCGTGAGCATATAAAGACATGCTACACAAGTCATCGCCGCTTGCTTTCAATTTCCAAATGATATGAACCGCCGCCGATCAGGATGGGGGATGTAAGATAATCCTCTCCTTTCCTTCCTTTATCCAAAAGAGATCCCAACCGGCCCAATGCAACAACAACAACAAACACCAATAGCTGGCAAAGCTAGCAGCTATTCAGCCCCCAAAAACCCGTACCCGTTGAGAAAATGCTGAAGTTGGCCAATCCGCCTAGCCGGAATACTCCCCAAACGATGAAAATCCGAAAATACCCCTCCAAACTTGAGATCATATGGCCGATATTCGCACCAAAAAGGTCATCCCTACCCGTTAAAGAAACGGATTTCTTCCCTGACTCCGGAAATGTAAACACGGCGGGCCCGTAGGAGCCTGACCTGACGGTGATAATGACGATGATGTTGAAAACGCGTACCATAACCTGCAAGAGAAGATGCCAAAACCGAAAGATGAATATCCAATATATGACAATGAAGATCGGGGTCATGGGCTGGGGGGTTAGTCTCTCCTTCCTTCACCGGAGGGTCCCCTCAGCCCATCTCCCCTTCCCGCCCCGGCTCTTCCAGAGCGTCAAGCGGCGCCCAATGTTTCCAAAGCACACGCCGCAGCAGAAGAGCACACTCAGCATCCAAATCGTCATCTCGACGCTCTCCTTGGTCGCCAGGCCGCCGAGAACGAGCGTACTGCCAGAAGACTGCTGCGACGGCTGGCTCGCATGGGCGGAGCTCGACACGTTGAGAAGGCCGTACTCGGCGGCGCCGAAGCTATTCCAGATCGACGAGGCGCTGGCGGGCGCGGGCACCATGTCCGCCTTCAGGCCCGTCAGCACGAGGGAGCCCGTGAGGCCAATCGCCGCCGAAAACAGGAATCCCGCCGGGGTGCCGTCGATCAGGTACCACAAAAACGGATTGACGAGGGCCAGTGTCAGGGACACCTGGAGCGTCGAGGTCCATGTCGATTTGCGCTAGAGAGAGTGGGAGTTAGCAATTACATATATTGGCAATGCGCGCACGCGCACAGGACACAAGCAGGGTATCTTGGTCAACCGTTAAACGGCCCTTTTGACCAACCAAGCGAGGCGAAAATTGGGGGCTTTTTGATGGGGTCAACGTACGATGGCATATACGATTCCAATGAAAGCACCGATGCCCCTGGCCACCAGCGCCCAGTCCGTGGAGGATGTCGTGCCCTTCAAGACAATCTCGCCATCCCTGGTCTGATCTAGCAGGTCGTCATCTTCCACGGCGGAGTCCTGCCCGCACATATCCTCCCACAGGCCGTCGAACAAGGGCAACAGCCCACCGAGTACGACGCCCGAAACGCCCCAGAAAGCCATGTACCGCACGTCGTACGTGGTCGCCATGGCGTCCTCCATCTGGAATGTCGCGTACTTCCGTCTATCCTGGAATCGAGCCACCAGCGCGCCGTAGAGGATGCCCAGACCGAAGAGGAGCGTTGCCCTCAGCGCCAGGTGGAATGCCATAACCGGTCTTGACAGCGGTTCCCTCAGGGGCGGCGGCGGGTGCTGTGAAGACCTCCGCCTCTCCATGTGGATATGTGCCGGGTTCTTTTGCAATGCGTAGGCCAGGTCCTCCGCACTGAGCGGTGGTGCCGTGGGCGATTCCAGCCCCCATGGCGTGCTCGGCTCGTCCTGTGTAGCGATGCCCGTTGTCGAGGGCGAGTAGATGCCAAACAGCGTCGAGCTCGTCAGGTTCTTAACCGACTGGGCGCGGCTGATGGTACCGGAGCCAGAGCCGGTTGCATACGAGTCGTCCCCACGCACAACGTTGTGGAGGCGGGCATTGAGCAGCTTGGAGTTGAGGAAATCGAGGTTCAGCATGGCCGGGGTATTGCGCGGATGGGGGCTCGGCGGCGGCGAGAGTTCTTCGTTCTGTGGCACGGTGAAGTTGACATTGTTGAAGGGGCGGCGGGGGATCGGCCGGAGTATGGGAGGACCGTCATGGTCTTGTGAGTTTGACATGGCGGTATAGCTGCTGTCTATCGTTCTTTCTTTGCTCGGGGTTCTTTGCTGTAGCACCGGGTTTTCGTCTGTTCGTCAACAATATCTTTGGAGGGTCGCAGCTAGCTAGGTAAACGAGGGCGTCGTTCGTAGTTATATGGTCGGTTGAGCAAAGGCGCTGGATAGGTAGCGGGAGGTATAAGTAGGTATGTCACTTCCACCCCAGTTTTATTTTTCAATGGAGGCCTGGCGGCGGCGGCTGGATACAGGCAGAGAAATAAGGGTTTGGCAGGGTGGGTGCCGGGTGCGGATCGCAAGACTAAGTCGCGTGGTTTTCTTGGCGTGCAAGACGATTATCGTTTCGGGGGGAAGAGGTTCGACCGCATTGATACAATACTGGCCGAGTAGCAACAGTAGCAGTAGCAGTCTGTCGAGGGGTTATTAATGTTTCGTGCAAGACCCAGGCTCGAGGGGGCTGAATAAACTGGATCTGGTCCCTTGGATTTTGCCCATTTGACGTGATGGGGAAGTAACCTATTACCTAAGGTTTAATTATACAAAATCGTGGGAACTCTGTCGGCGGATACAGCAAGGGCCAATGTGTGTAGAGAGCGAATACGCCAGGCACTTTGATCAGGCCGGTAGGTAAGGGTATCAATGGTTCAATAACAGCAAAAGTACTGGCGGGAAAAGAGAGTGAAAAGAAAAGGAAAGAAGGAGCGAGAGCCGCTGTAATGTATGTTGCAGGCCTGGGAGTTATTAGGTATGTAATGCCACGAACGAGCTGCGTCGTGTGTGTGTGTGGTCTCGACGTTTGACCGTTGAGGAGATCAAGACAAGACAAGACATTCAGCCGGCGAATAGAATCACGCCAATTGATTGGGTGCGTTAGTGCTGGTATACCTCTGCTATATGAGGTGTATGTACCACGCAAGCAACATGTGCCCAGACCTGGCCCATCATGTTATGTCTCTCGTGTCTCGATCCGTTCGCAGCTGACCTGTCTCTGTATCACTTCTACGTAGTGTGCAATTGAATCTTCTTGGTTTCCCATGTGGGCTACCTTGGCAATACGGAAGTTATCAATTGCCGACTTCATACACCACCACAACCCGCCCGCTCCTGAGCTGAAGACGCTAGGTTTGGTGATTTTCTAACCACAGACGAGGCCGAACACAACCGGCAATTTGTTGAGAAGAGAGAGCGAGAGAGGAGAGAGAGAGACAGCTTCGTCTTTCTTCTCGGGAGGCAAGTACCGTCCGTACAAATGCAGTGGTACCCACCCACCAACTACCTACCCACGACTAGCTGTGCAGAACGGAGGACGGTGACGAGGGGGGTGGAGTCGTTGTTTATTCATGGTGCTCGCGGTATGGGCAGAAAAATGGAACGACAAGAGGGGATGCAAGGAGAAGGGAATGGCGTCCGAGACAGGCTGCTCCAATTGGAAAATACGGAATGGTAACAAAGAGTCAGGCGCTAGATTGCTAACCATTCCTGGTCCCTGCCCGGGGGTAGCGGTACCCACCAGCATGAGCGAGAATCACATGCTCGACCCTCAGCTTTCTGTCTCGACCTCTCCAAATACTCGCTTCCTTGGCAGCTCGGGTGGTTGGCGGATCCAGCGCTTCCCCTTATGACTGGCCAGCCGATTCGAAACCACTCTGCAGGCCGGCCAAGTTGATCTGCGTCTCTTCTCGTTAGTCGTTACCCCACGATCTACTCTAGTCTTTGCTTGGAAGTATGGGGAGGGGCAAATGGCAACGAGAGGGGCGGCAGCATGATGAGCAGCGTTTTTCATTTGCCCTCTTAACCTTAAAAAAACCATGATGTTTTCTTTTCGGAAGGTCAGGCAGCTTGCAGTTTGCTTTCCATGCCTGCCTGCCTTGTTTGCTACAAGTACTACAAGTCCCGTCTCCCCGATCCCGATGCGATGCGATGCAATGCGATGTGATGCGCAGGATTACAATGCAGCCAGCATGCACAGAATCAATTGTATGTCGTAGAGTGCGCGTACAAGACATATCCTCGTCAGTCGCGTGCATCCTTGTCCCTCACGCAATTGCACAAACCTCCGGTGGATCTCGGTCAGGCAGATTGATGGATGCCATCCGGCAAGCCCCCTGTGAGGATACACCGGCCGAGTCTTCAACAGATCGAAAGCTACTATTCTTATTCAACCGCCACACCATATCTTATTAGGGGGGTTTAATCGAGAGTCAGTAGAATGGTTATCCACGGTAGCTGCTGCTCATAGACAAAGTACCTACGGTCTGTTCCTGCGGTATTCCTGCGGTCGCTTGCCGGCGAGGATTCTGTCAAATCTCGCTAATTGCCGGCTTACTTTTCTTTTGCGCCGTACGTCCTTCCTCGTCCATTCCTCGCACCATTCTCGAACGTTTGGCACATCCCCAAAACTTCCAATCATCATTCCGTTCGTTCGTTTTCCTGGTTCGGCAGTACCCGCCAAGATGGAATAGACTCCTATCGGCACAACAAGCAAGAAAACATGTGTTTTTGTTGGATGTACCATGGCACATTGCCAATTCGCAATTCCGAGGCTGAGCTGACCCCCTAAGATTAAGCTTAACCTGTACATAACATACGATAGACCACTTTGCTTGACTTTCAATTACCAGGCGAGATCCTCTGCACCTTCGAGGGCGTCGTCTACCTCGCGGGACAAGGCTTCAAGGTCGGCGGTTTCATCGACAACCTTCTGCACGAAAACGCGCAGCTCCTGCTTCGTTTGCGATAGCAGGACCAGGAGCGCTTCCTATTCGTCATCCTCATTCTCCTCGTCGTCGCTGTCTCCGGAAAGATCGCTGTCTTCCTCGTCCTCGTCATCGCTCTCCTCCACACCTTCCGGCCTAGGTATCATAACAAACGCCTCCATACATGTAATCCGATTGTCGGTGTTGTAGGTTCCAATTAGTTTCCCGACCTGCGCTGGCTTGTCGCTCTTTTGCGATTTCACAAGCTCCTTCAGGGTCACCTGGAAGAGCCGGAGCTTACCGTCGCTGCTGCCGCAAGCGAAAAATACCTCGTCCTTCCTCTGGTCGGGTCGTAGAAGACTGAAAGCCTTGATTCTGCCAGAAACACCACCCTCCTTGCCGCCCAACTGGCCAAGCATCTTTGCGGTAGGTAGCTGAGTAGCCTTTTTGCTGTCTGTGGCCTCCTCTGGCTGCACAAGATCTTCCTCGTCGGTGGAGAGGAATACTATGCGTCCATCCTCAGTAGATACGGCCAGAATGCTCTTGTCTGCATCGTCTGTAGATAAGTAGCAGAAGTCGTGGATCTTGGTCCTCGACTCTGCCATGACTTTACACCGGGGCTGTCCATCGACGCCGAAGATGAGCAGATTCCGGTCAAATCCTACGCAGAACTCTTCGCTGTTGCTGTGCCAGATAATCTTCCTGCCCTCTCCTGTTGAATGCCGGGGCTCACCGATCTCTTGGAGGAGATCACGGCCAAAGTTCAACACACCCGCCTTTTTTCCCGTCAGAAGGTTCCATAAGCGCATGCAGCGCTCGCCCTTGCTAAGACTGATCATGACCTTCATGCTCGAGTGGACCGCGAAGTCGTTGACGCCCGAAGGGGCGCCGCCCAACGCCGCCGTGTCGCCGCTCGGCCGGCCCTGAGGTTTCGGTATGGGGACCTTGATGCTGGACAGCATGGACATGTCCCTGATTCTGGTGATGGCAATAGTCGAGTCCTCGGACGCGGAGATGAGCTTCGACTTGGTGGGGAAGGCGAGCTTCGTGATGGTGGAGGAGTGGTGCAGCAGGGTGCCGAGCTCGCGGTTCTTGGAGTTCTCCAGGATCTTGCGCGGCGCGACCGCAGACAGGACATCTTTGTCCTTGCGCACGGGCGGATGCGCCGAGATGTTGTAGACGTTGATGCGCTCGTCGGTGCCGCCGGTCGCTAGCATGATCTTCTGGGCCTTGCCGGCCTCGGGCGCCGACGGGGGCGAGAGGGCGAGACAGCGGATGGCGGAAGTGTGGGCATTGAAGAGAAAGGTGTCGGCGAATTCGACCTGGTCATCGGCCGAGATGGTCGCGGTGACGCCATGTAGTACTCTATCGTATGAACCGGTGACGATTTGCAGAGTGACGGGCGCCGAGCTCTTGGAGGGCTTGGGGGGCTTGGAGCTCTTTGCTTTCTTGGTGACGACCGGTTCCTCCGCAGCAGCAGCCGGAGCACTGGCAGGCGCATTCGTTCTCTTTCTTTTAGCCATAATTGAGGTTGGTGGATGTTTTGCTTGTGTATGGGAAGAAAAGGCTTGCCTGCCTATGCTAATCAACTTCCGCCAAGGTGACCCAAGAACAAAAAAAGTACCAAAAAGTTACAGTGGGTCCTTATTCGTTTTTTATCGATAACAACCTGAGCTGGTCGGTACAAGTTGAGAGCGTCGGACTGGTGGGGCAGCCTACCTCTCGGGGTTTTCAAGATATATGTACCTAATGCATACCTGGGACTTTATTTAAATACAATACTATCTTTATTCAGTATTCAAAAGCCCAATGCCATCTTATCCTGCTTTGCAAGAACTAGAAACCGTGTCTTTCAGCTTAGAGACGGGGATTTACTGTAGAGAAGGGTCTTCTGGGGTATATGCATTATGTACTATCTAAAGCCACGCTAACACGCCAGTGTAGAGACGCAACAGTCACATGGGTCTGAATGAGGAAGAGGAATAGATTTGGTATCGTTTTCAATCATCATTAAAGTGTTATATTCATGAGTCGCGGAAGGTGTTCCCGTAGAACATCGTTTCTTTTGTGTCTGTCAGGTCAAAGCCCAAGTCCCACCACCAAGGTCGATTCCTGCAGACCCCCCGAAAAGACCGCCACAAACCGGGCCCTTTTGGAGTACATACACAATCATCCATGCCAAGTATGGCCTCTTTTTGTTCTACGACTTCGCCACAGCGGGCACTGGCGGCGTTGAACTACCGGCACTGGCATTGCGCTGCTGCTGCTGCTGCTGCGCCTGCTGTTGTTGCTGCGCCTGCTGCTGTTGCTGCGCCTGCTGTTGTTGTTGTTGCTGCTGCTGCTGCTGCTGCTGAAGCTGAGGGCTAAGCTGAGACTTCTGTCCATTCTGCCCATTCTGCCCCGAATGTTGCGGATGCTGCTGCTGCTGCTGCTGAGCATTATGTGGGTGCTGGGTATGCTGAGCGTTCTGTTGCTGCTGCGACTGCTGCTGTTGAAGTTGGGGGCTGTGCTGTGACTGTTGTGACTGAGGGGAGTTGTGCTGGGGATGTTGAGGGTGCTGTTGCTGAGCCTGAGCTGCTGCCGCCGCCTGAGCTTGCTGCTGAGCTCGGAGGAGCTGGGCGTACTGGTGAGGGCCATTGGCAACAGGTGTCTGTCCCGACCCTCCTGCTGCTGCATTCATAGCTTCTCTGGCCGACTGCGCAAGGTTATTGTGCCGATTCTGTAGCAATTGTCGTGCCATCTCCCGGACCATCTCCTGAGGCGTGTTTGGATGCGACTGCCGGATCTGATTCTCAATGTGCTGGAGTTGGGTGAGGTACGTCTGATGGATCTGCGGAGGCATCTGTGGTCTTGGTGAACCAGAGTGGCCGGCTGGCAGAGTGAGCCCCGATGCTGGAGGAGTCGACAACCCTGGCGAGTTCGATGCGTTGAATAGCATTGCTTGAGCGTTGTTGTTCAAGTAACTCTTCTGGTTCACACCGTTGGCTATCGTAGCACGGTTGGCAGGCGGAGACGTCTGCGGCATGTTATTTGTCTGCTGCATCGGGTGTGGCTGCTGCTGCTGCTGCTGTGCTTGTCGCAACTGCACTGCCTGCCGCTGCTGTTCAGATATTCGCTGTGCTTGCATCACCGTAGCAAGATCTGGTGTCGCCGGTATCGACATCCTCGCCTGGCCATTGACAACAGGCACCTGCATCTGGCCATTCCCGTTCATCTGCATCGGTGCAACGAGATTACCACTGCCAACGTGGCCCTGAGCCCCGTTGCCATTAGGTGTTCCCGGCATCGGCATGCGTGGTCGAGCTTGGCCATTGACCGCCATATGGCTGGCAGAATTTGGTCGGGCTACAGCAGCATGGGGGTGTGTAGCGCCCAGTTGCGCCGTCGGGTTCGGGGACATTTGGGCATTTTGTTGTGCAGCTGCTGCCAACTGTGCCGCCTGCCCCTGTTGCGCCCTCGCTTGCAATTGCTGAGCCTGTGTTTGCCGGTTAGTGTTATTGTTTGATGCTGTACCGGCAACGGCGGCGTTTCGTACTCTGCGCTGCGCCTCGGCGGCGCGTTGTTGCTGGTGCTGTGCCATTCGCTCTGCCAGTCTTTCTGCCATTGCCTGATCCCGTTCCCAGCGCATGATGCTGTACTCCCTAGGTGTCTTGATAGGACCAACCCTCGCTTGAGGCTGCTCTTGCGCTTTCCGCATGGCTGCAATGCCGGCAGCATGCTGCTGCTTTTGGACCGTCGTTTCCCGCTTCTTGGCGAGCTTCCGCATCGCGTCAATCATGGTAAGATGCTTCTGGTTGCGTCTGCGTTCTACCTTGACCGGCAGCGAAAGGCGCCTCCGAACAATCGGTGTGGCTGGACCGCCGGCCCCGTTCGGCGTTTGGGATTGCTGGGCCGGCTGCTGCTGCTGCTGCTGTGCCTGCTGCGCTAGTGCGTTCTGGTTCTGCTGTCGGATAGTCTGCTGGGCTGAATCTATGCGGCCTTGCCACAGCTTGAAATACTGTGTCTTTTGCATGTCATGAGGTAGCCCCTCGAGCATTACCCAGCGTTCAAAACACTCCCAAGGCGTCCGTCTTTCGGCGCCCGAAGCAAACACCGACTTCGTAGACAGCATATTGGAGATAAGCGACCAGTTGTACGAGTACTCCCGAACCAAAGATCGAAGTTCGTCGTCTTCATTAATGGTCCACTGAGAACAGCTACGAGACTCATAGAAGCTCTGGAAGGGCATCGTGTGCTCATTAGGTGGTCGGAACTGGTGGCCCGCATGCAAACGATCCCTAATTGGCTTGTTCGCAGGCTGGAACAACGCAACATGAGGATTTTCGGGAGACAGAGGAGACGAATCGCTCGCTTGGTGACAGAAAACGACCTCGTCGTCGTCTTCATCTTCTTGCACATAATGATAACGGCTTCGCTTGCGAGGAGGCTCGCTCGCTTCAAGCTCTATACGCCCCTCGACGTACTTGCTCAAAGGCAACGCTTCTCGTTTCCATTGCGCATCGGGGTCTGCTTTGAGAGCAACGAGATCCGGTTCTGGAACCTTCAGAGGCGACCCATACATAGGGAGCTCGTCTAAGAGCCGGTCCGTATTAGGAGAATGGCTAAGACCGAACACCACATCATTGTCCTCGAGGGCAAAAATGGCTGAAGGTGCCACGGTGTCTAAGAACATTTCGGTGGGGTCGTCCACGTGGTCAAGTGGTGAATCGGCATCGCCAGAGGCGACGAGTTCTGGGGTTGGATGGTGGTCGGAACTCGGGTCTTCGACACCATCGGCCATCTTTGCGTCCTCTCCTTCCGGTACCGGTTCACCATTTTCCCATTTACGCTTCAGGGGCTCCGTAGGTGTCTTGATGTTGACCTGTAGCAACTTTTGCTCGTCAGGCTTGGCTTTGAGCGAGACCCATTCGGCACAAGCATCGGCCAAGTTGCGTGCAACGGCATGTTTCCACTTCCTTTCCTCTCGAAAGTCTGTCCGCATCCATTTCATCTCCTTGAGCATCACATCCCAGTGAGAGGTAGGGCGCGTGGGCTCTGGACATCGTTTAGGCTGCCTCAATGACCATTTGTCCTGTTGCTGGAGCTGGTAAACCCTCCTAAGTACCTTGCAGGCTTGATTATCAAGTATCTGCGTATACGAGTCCGGTGTGGAAACGGTCTTGTGGGCATGGTGCAGTATTTGCTCTAGCGGCTTCATCCACTTGTTCCCGTTCGAAAATCCCTGAACAAAGAGAGGAGTAAAGTAGTCGTCGCTAGGAATGTGACCAACTGACTTAGACCGGGTATGGACCAGTGATTTCGAGGAATCAGAAGCCTTGCGCGACTGCTTACCAAAAACGACCGTCGAGAGTTTACTCTTTTCTTTGGCTCGGAGTCTATCAACCAGACTACGCCCACGAGGCCTTGGGGATTGGGAAGTTGGCGTGATCGGTACCTGAGATTGAGCTCCTGAACTTGACGGGCGTGATGTGGTTGTCGACTTCGAGGGATCCCCGGCCAGAATTTCCAGTACGGACCTCTGCTTCGCGGCCCCTGAAGCAATGCGAGTAACGGCTTTTTCGGGCTGCGGAGTAGACGAAGTCGAATCTTGAGATTCCTGGGTCTTGGGCGGCTCTGCAGCAACCTGGTCAGACCTGGGCATTTCACTTGAGGGTTTAGATTCCTTCGCTGCCTGGCTGTCAACGTTTGGCTCCGAGAGCGGTACATCCGTCATGACAACATCCCCGTCATTTCTCTGAGGAGGCTGGCTTGTTGCTCCTGCCGCTGTCATCTGTACAGGCTTTCCGCTTTCAGGCCCTCGTGTACCTGCAACGTCCGCAGGCACTTGTGGTGGGGGTACTGCCGCTCCGGACTCCTTCGGCTGGTTGGATCGCGCCTCTGCAGCTTCGGCTGAATCACGCAGTAGTTGCGCTTCCACTTCCCGCGACGTTGCTATCACAGACCCTGGGGTCTCGGCTGGCAAATGTTTCTCAGCAGTTGGCGTAACAAGTCCGTTTGACTTTATGGGCTCCGCTTCTATCTTCTCTATACCCTGCATCCCATCGTGATCCGGACTAGTGTTGGTCGACGTGTCGGCGACTGCTGGTGTCGTGGCGGTTTGCGCAGTAGATCCTGGAGATGAGAATGTGTCCATAGATCGAACATCTTGCGGCGGCGGCACGTTGAGCGACAACGGTGCTTTCTCCACAGTAGGCGGCGTGCCAGGTGCCGCCGAACCCTCTTGTTTCAATTGTCTTCCATTTTGACCGTGGGTTTGGGTGTTCTGTGGTTTTTCCGGGAGGTTATCTTTTTGGTTTGCACTGGGAGCTTCCTGCGGCGCAGCGACAGTTGTTTGTACGGTAGATGGATGCGCTGGCGGTAATTGTTGCGCGGCAAGGCTGCTAGGATCAGCCAAAGGGCTCTTAACGGGCTTTCCTTGCAGCGCCGGCTGGTTGTCGATGGGTTTGAAGACTGGTCGCACTCCAGACCGTGCATTCTGATCCGGGATGCTCGGAGCTGGTTGGCTTTGTCGCATGGGAGGCGCGGGAGTCGTTTTCGGTTGGCCGAGAGAAGGTGTCGTTTGGTTTCCAGAATGGGCATTTCCCTGGGGTCTTGGAACATCGGAAGTTCCAGGGCTGGGTCTTGCAGCGACGGCAGGCCCATGGTGTTGATGTGCAGGGCGCTGACCTCCGCTTACTGGCGGTTTCTGTCCATGTATTGCTGGCTGCTGGACTGTGTTGGGAGGGCCATTGGTGACTGGTGGGCGAGTAGCATCTGGGCGAGGTGTAGGTCTAGCTGGGATACTCGACTCTTTAAATCGGCGTCCTCTGTAGCTATTGGGTCAGCAGGAATGTGCGGAACAAGTGAAGACGCGGTCGCAATGTGATGCAAATTGGTATAGGTATAGTCTAGACGTACCGTAGAATGTCTGATGCTTCAAGGAACCGAGATTCGCCGAGGTTGGTGGATGGCGCGTCCGGGTTTAGGAGACTGATATTGGGGAGGCCATCATCAACGGTCGCGACCGCATAGACTTCCCTCAACTTCCTCTTCCGCGATCGTACAGCCGCACTGCAAATGGTAAATATCACAAAACTGGTATGGAAATGATCGGCTAATTGAGCTCTGTCATCTGATGCACGACTTACTTGAGATGACCTCGCTTTTCGTGCAAGAGCGGCGTGTGGTCGGCTGGTACGACCTCAGTCATAGCATCAGCGGCGACGACATCCGCTTTGAAGGAAAAGCGGACGATTTCCCAAACTTAATGGAGCTGTGGGAGACGAACGCCGTGATTTTCGAGGATAAAAGTGATGGCGTTGAGGTAGAACAATTGAAAATGTGTTTGGTCAATGAGGCCGATTGATTTTTTCATCCACCGGGGTGTTCGTGATGGTGTTGCGTGGTGCCAATTGCCCGAAATGCTGATTTCCAGAGAGGAGCAGGCATCAGTCAGTTTAGCAGTATCAATGTGTCGTAGGCGGGCAGGCAAAGTCCTGTTAGCACCTTATTAGCTTCCGGCGGGCTTTCCAATAGGCCCAGTACAAGGCTGGGCTGCCCAGTAAAGTAACTTGCACACCTACCAGCAGGAGGGGATGAAATTGATTCATTGGAACCGTGCAGGCCCGACAGGGAGGGGAGAGGGAACAACAGTACATCTGCTGGGGGGGAGATGGATCATGGATGGATGCTACGGCACGTAGACGATTCAATTGCATATGGACGGCATCAATTTGTTATCTGTCACTTCCAATACATGGCATGCAATCTTCTTCATTCTTCTGTAAAAGCAACCGAGACCATTTCCACACTTGAACTTCTGAGTTAAGGTTTATTCGCAGGCTTTTTAAACAGTAATTGCATGTATCCATTGGATGGTGAATATGTGGTTTGCCGAATGTTCATTCTGCACTCTGCGTCGGTTGCTTGGGAGAATGACATGATTGGAGGCTGGGCTGTTTTTTTCATTTAGTCTTTCCAGCAAACATGGTTTGGATTGGACACTTCTATCCACAATGACACCTTCTCCGTCAGTTGCATTATCGCAGCACCTCTTTCGTAAACCATAGAGGTATCACCTTGTATCCCAATGCGGAAATAAGTCACATCGATCCTGAAAATATTGCTAATTGCAGGCAGGTATTCAGTCGAAGATAGAATGCATCGGTTTATCATTACACATATGTCTGCTCCAGACACAACAAAGCTTCGTAGGCTCCATACCTGTATCCATACCGATGTATGGACTAAGGTTATCAATCAGCAGGTTACGTAGAATAATATGGGCATACTGGGGATTCCTCGAATTCGTATACTTTTCTGATTTGGCAACAACGTGGGTGACGGGTCTACATAATAAGTGAATTGATTCTGCTGCAAACCAACCACCAACCTATGTCTGTCTAGCGCTTCTCGAGATAGAATGTACATAAGTATACACCTTGAATTATTACATAAGGAGCATGAGCCGTCTGCCGTCTTGTTGACATCATCTCCAAAGTGTGCATCCCACAGTCGGCGAGAATATATACATATGCAGGAAATAGATGCATTCCTGGATGTTTCGAAACGTCTCATCTTGCTTTTCCCTGAGTCCACTGCTGTTGTTGTTGAAAACCGCCCGCCTATCCTTGAGATATCCATGGCTGTAACGTCTCAAAGGGGGCCGAAGAAAGCAGACCCGGGTCAGTCATGTAAGCCAATGGGATGTAAGCCCATGACTCGGACAATATATCTCGAGATGATCATCCAATACATGCCTGTAGTAGGGTTGGTGAGCCTTTCCCAAGGTAGTTCTCAAGTGCCAAGTGGAATTTAACGAGTCGTGGGTTTTCTGGGGATGGAAGGGGCACAGCTGAATGGATTACTTGTACGAATGAATATCTTGGATCGATCGCTTGCGCCTCATCGATGTTTCGATGACCAGCTGTGGCAGGTGGTTGTGAGAATGATCAACGGGCACATGTACTACTTGTCTCCGTACGTCTTTGGCAAGGTCCACATATGGTTCAACAACGAGCCTCCATGAATCCAGCGTCTTCATTAACCCGTACGGGCGTTCCCGAACGATGGGTCTAGTCAACGACTCACTTATTAAGTTTGCTGAGGACCGAAGGTGTCTTCCGATGAGCTAGATTCAATCAATAGGCATGACTAAACTGCTTGAAAACTTAGCACACCATCAGTCTCTGAAGAGAATTGGAAGCATTGGAACAGAATCCGAGAAAGAATATTCTGCCCCAGCATGAATTGAACGTGCTTGTGGCGGTTATCAGATTAAGCTTCAGCCACAATCTGTTTATGGGGTACAGAAGCCACACCCCTGCAGGGATTACATATTCAATCCATCTCCGAAAGCATGGGACCAAGGCAGTCGTGATCTCCACATCAAATGCACTATTTGACAAGGGTCCCGAGGTTCGTACCTACAAGTGAATGTTTTCGCTACAGCATCATCAGTCATACATAGCTGGTTTGACCACCTTTGTCGCTCACCACATTCCCTCTGTCGACCGAACTCACTCACAACACGAACATACGGGTGCGGATTCGCCATGTCGGGCTCCGAGAACCATACACAAGCGCCGCGGATAGCGATAAAGTTTGGCGCCCCGTCCGCTTCATCAAAACCGACCAACAGTAGGAAACCTCAGCCTTCCTCGTCACTAGGCAAGCGGCCTCGACCCCATGCTCTGGGCGGTGAGTCGGAGTCGGAGGACGACACATTTTCAGGAAAGCACGAGGCAGTAACCTCCTTCGGCGCCAGAGGAGCACAGAACGACAGGCAACCTCGAGATGGGAAGTCTGGGCGCAAACCATCCGGTCCACTCGTTATAGCGTGTCAGGACAATCGGGACTGGAAAGCGAATGCACAATCGAGAAATAAAAAACCTCGGAGGGAAGCGTTACCACACGAGAGAGAGGCTCAATTCAGTGGCCAGTCAAAAGAAACAGAGCCGGCGGATCAGGACAAGGAGATCAAATGGGGCCTGACAGTCACGAAAAAGTCCGTCGATGCGGATAAATCACCAACCGAGGGTGATGTATCGGAGCCTGTTCGAAGAACGTCTGACAACATCACGCCCGAGGAAGATGGTCCAAAGAACACTGAAGGACGCCCTGATGCGGATCAGGATGCATTAAACGCCTTGATGGGAAAGGACGATGGGCGAAAAAAGAAACTTGTCATTCCCGGCGCATCCAATACGACAGAGGACGACGCCCTTAAAAGAGACTACCAAACTGCGGCAGATGTATCCACCCTGGAGGAGTACGACCAGATCCCAGATGGCGAGTTTGGTCTCGCGATGCTTCGCGGTATGGGTTTCGATGGGAAGAGCCAAGGTTCCCGGCCCAAAGAAGTCAAGCGCAGGCCAGCTCTGTTAGGTCTCGGGGCGAAGGAGGATGAGGAGATCAAGAAGGCTGAGTTGGCGCAAAAGCGCGGTCATCGAGAACGACGCCCACGCCTCGACGAATATAGACGAGATAAGGAGAAGGAGAAGGAGCGACGGCATCGAGATAGCTCACACAGCTACAAAAGCGAGCGTGAGCGTGACAGAGGAAGTCATGGTGACTATAATCGGAGATACGACGATCGAAATCGAGATCGAGATCGAGACAGTCGTCGACATCGAAATGGGGATTCGCGCCGGTAAAGCACACACCGTTGTGTGTATGCCTCGGCCCCGTCTGGCACAAGACAAGTTGCCCTTCTAGTTAAGCATACAAACCCCAGCAATTAGATGATATGGGAATTGCCTCCTACAAATACACTTATATTTTGGAGAATCTGAAAGTATGCCTTCGTTCATGTGATTATAGGCTACTTTTTGTGCTGGTTGCGCATAATAAATCGAGAAACATAGCCTACATTACCCATCCACGACGAGCATTGACGCCATAACCCACGTTGATATAATGTACGTCTGAATGAATTTGATTTCTGGTTTTCAGTAACAAAGAACTAATCGTACAGTAATCTATCTCGGATACGCCAGGATGCATTACAACATTGTACAATATTATACAGAAGAGGTCTCACAATAGACGCCCGTGGCTCCTCGCACCTCCACAAGACTTTTCAAGCTTTGTGCTGGGCGGTCACTTTTTTTCATGACTGTCCGGGGTGGAAACGCGTTCATCTAGTGCTCCGCCATCCACCACACCAGCGTTGAATGGGTTAACAATTGTCTTGTGGAACTTGCGCGCATTTGTCTTCTGACGGAACAGGAGGTCCAGCTCAGCAAAGCTCCGGTCCTTGGTCTCTGGCAGTCGAAAGTAAGTCCAGACAAGGCAGCAGGCGCAAAGTATTGTCCAGAAGAGGGATGTCTTGGTGCCCCAGCCCCAGCTGGTAGGATTCAGCATCAGTGGGTTCATCACAAAACTGATGATGCCTGTTATGAAGTAAGTATTGAACAGTCTGAGTGCGTTTCCCAACGGTTTTTGGGATAATGTCTACTTACCACAGATATTGTAACATATCCTAGCCAGGGCAACTGTCGCCGCCCTGCGTTGCACAGAAGGCACCTCCGTTACGATGCTGTAGCAACATGGTCCAACAGTTGAATCGTATACGGAAATGTACACGACGAGCTGGTCTTGGTGTTAGCAGGATTCGAAATAAGTGACGGTGATTGACTTACAAGGATCGCCACGATCCATGGGACACCCGCTCTATCCATGGCTGCGTAGCTCAGTATCGTCATGAGCAACAACAAGGAACAGAGAGCGCCAAGGCCCACAGTATATATCTTCCTTCGCCCGATATAGGTCATGAGAAACCAGGCCATTGCGGTACCCAACACGCCCAACCCCAGACCGCCTAGCTGCAAGGTGAAGGCTGACTCAGGCGACAGGCCTGCGGACTGGAAGAAATAAGGGGCAAAGCCCATCAAGCTGGAGCCGCAGAGTGATTGGCTTATCCACGTGCCGCACGCAATCTCGGTGCGGCGTCTGTCGATTCCTTTGAAGCAACGGGGGAATTCGAATAAAGTATGTTTGATGGCCCCCTGGGGGCTGCTCGTTTCGCTGTCGTCTTGACATTGCCGGTCGATCAGCACCGTGTGCCTGACGTTTGCGTAGGCGTCCTGGATCTGCTGTTCGTCGTAGTTGGTGATGCGCCGCAGCGATTGCTTGGCGCGCTCGCCTTGCCCTTTCTTCTCCAGAAACCAAGGCGACTCGGGGGCGAAGACCATGAACATGAGGATGGTCGGCGGCCAAATCCACTGCAGTCCGAACGGGAGCCGGTAGGCCCATTCGTTATCCCTGCCCATGCTCAAGCAGCCTCGGAGGACGCCGGTCGCCAACAGCTGGCCGATCACCCAGCACAAGTTGGAGTACGTGGTGATGTAGGGACGGAGAACCAGGGGAACGACCTCGGCGGCATAAGATGCCGGCATGGCCTCGAAGACGCCCCATGGGATACCCTGCAGGATCTCACCCGCCAGCAGCACCTCTTTGGAAGGGGCAAAGAAGGGGATGAAGATGAAGACGATCATGAACAGGAGCCCCGTTATCACCGTGCGCTTGTACCCGAACCTCTGGGCCGCCATGCCGGAAATGAGGAGGCCTAGGATCTGGCCGATCTGGGCACCGGCCGACAACGCTGTTTGCCATTTCGCAGGCACTTCATAGTGTCTAGTGCCATCGTCGTCGATCCTGTGTAGGTCGCCGAATTTTTTCTGTGTATGTTAGGATCAGCCTCTTGTTCTTGCGTCGTCTCGCATGGCCTTCTGGTCTTTGTTTGAAAGAGGGGCCGGGTGAGTGGGTACTGACCTGGAAAGCTGGAAACGCATAAAAGCCACCTAGCAGTGCCAGATCAAATCCTTCCATGATGGTGCTAGAGGCGCAGACAATGGCCCATAGGATGCCCTTCTTGCCGACCCGCAAGGCATCCCTCAGGGTCATGTTCTTTTCGCCCTCGGCGGCGCGGGTGGCATCGCCTGGGAGGACCGGCGAATCGTCCATTATGTTGTTGCTTGATGTCCTTTGCATTTGGACGTTGGATATGTGTAACGACCTGGAGCGGCTCATGCTGTATTCTTGATGCCTAGAGGAGGTGGTGATTGGTTGTTCCTCTTGGTGATGTCTAGCGTTTGGCTAATGAGGCTTAGATGGGATCCAGGTCGAACGAACACACGTATATATAGAGAAGGGAGCAAGTATAGCTCTGCTGACACCTCTGCTAGTCCAGGGTTGGGGACGTCACGAGACCGAGGCACTTTCGGAAAAGCAAACCAAAAAGAAAATCAAAGTACATATGCAATCCAGTCCAAAATTCTTTTTTCCAGGCTGATACTGCTTAGCGTTCACGTTCAATTTGTATACCATGCTCTACCATAGCTCTACATCGATGTTCATCTCTATATGGTGCCCCAGTTTCTGAGCCATGTATGTTCATGCACTCAGTCAGCCGATCCACTCTTGCTATACACGCCCTTGAGCCTCACGCTCTATCTGGTTAGATCAGGTGAACATACAGGTGCCAATTTGGGTTATGTAGTCCCGTATCATCCAGGTTCAAGGTAAGATTCGGAGCCGCCTCGAGCTCAACTCGAGGTCTTGGCATTGGATATAGACGGCGACCGCCAGCTCGCGGCCAGCTCTGGATTACCTGTTGCCCAATCACAACCCTCCCTTTGCCAAGACCCTGTCGGAACTCATGACAACGATTCGCACCAGAACGGCAGAATCGTCCGGCTCACGTGGCTTGGTATACTAAATTTGAGGGACAATGAGGCTGCGCTGCCGACCTAGACCAACCGAAAGAAAGTATGGACGTGCCCCTAGCAGAGCCTATAGGCGACTTTCTCATCTTGAGGGTCTTTGTACTTGATAGCTTCACATCGTGGTATCTTGACATGGTATTTCATGACGGATACGTTTTCTGTTGTATACGATGCCAATTTGGTCTGGTGTAAGCGCTCTGAAAGTTAGAAATGGGTATATTAAGACAAGTTCACAATGTTGTAATGGCATAAAGATTTTACAGCCACAAACAACTGACTATCCCCAACTCAGTCAGTATCTGGCGGGAACCAAGCCACCAAGTGTGTGCTCAATCTAGCTCGGGTGGCCGCATAAGGCCAAAATTCTAAAACAGCCCAGGATCAAGATACTTGGACCAATCTGTCAATGACTCCCCCTAGGGTCCATCCTTACCCCACGATGGTGGCGTCTGGGGAAAGAATTCGGTACAGAGAGCGTGACCTGAAGAGTCATACGATCCGCCGCGGGTCTCGCATTTGGCTCCTACGGGTTGAGGGGGTGCCGTGTATGCATCTGCCCGCTCTGAAAGACTGCAGTCGTGTGGAGCTAAAGTGTCATTCTAGTCCGTTTGCAAATTTACAGCGTCTGACGATAATCGGCCGCGAGGGGCTTGAGCAAACCACGCTCGTTTCGAACGACAACGAGCATATTGGCATCCGTATGTCAAGCTGAACCTACAGTGGCCTTGCTGCGAGAAAGGTGGCAGAGGTACGAGTCGCCATAGTGACGGCATGAAAAAGCATAGGCTTACATTCGTCAGTGAGTGTACTACAGATCGCGCATTACTCGAAACTCCCAGGCCTATACATATTACCCTAGCATTCAGAAGAATGACTCCAGCCTCGAGGAACTTTGCACGAAGCCGCTTGGCTCCTGGTGAACGAGATGCTCTTGGGGATCGAAGAGCCAATAAATAACGCCTCTTACAGAACTACGTGATAAGAGATATATTGTCCCTACTTGCTCACTTCCTGTCAACGTATGGTTCACTGACTACGAATAGTGCAACCAAAAGCCTCTTGAAGTTCAGGGCGTAGTCGCAATGGCATTAGTCTGCCACGGCATTTTCGAGTATGATGAAATCGCAGAACATTGCCATCCATCTTGACTGGTACTACTTACTGTGAGAGCATCAAGCGATACGCTATGGGGTTACCTATCAAGCACAAGTGAGCTACTTCGAGTAAATTGCTGCTGTGTATCTACCCAGGCACCTGACATCAGGGATCTACCGAACATGTAGGGGGTTCTAAGCCACTGTTAGCTCCCAAGGACGATACAGAAGCTACCCAGCGAACAGGCCAATAGCAGAAAGGGTGATCTTAAGCCTGTCTATCATGACCTGCTTGATATACTCATCTACCCTCCTACCAGAACAGGCATGGGGTGAAGAAGATGGAGTGAAGGAGACGGACATAACTCTCCAGGCATGAACATCCCAATCCTTAGAGAAGGAACACTGATCGAGGTGCACTTTTGAATTTCACGGACCATATCGAGCCCCGTACATCATCATAGAGAAAAGGCACATGTCACAAGATGTCGCGACAAGAGGTATGCGTAATATTCTTGCGCTACCCAGTGAAGATGCTGTATGGTCCCAGGCAACCTTGATGGCCAGAGACTCGGGGCCAGGGCGAGACTCGGATGGCCGCCAATGTTGGTGGACTTAACGAGTGAAAAGAAAGACGGAGGCGGTGATGTATGAGTATGTATCGGGGAAGTGCAGGTGGTATGCTGGTGTCGTTACTTTGGATTAGGAATATCTTCAAGCTTTTGCAGAGCTAGCGCTCCTTCCTTATATTGTATCTCTGGGCAATTTTTTTCATCACAAAAAGATCATTGGTTTCTCAGCAAGCTGTGTTAGTTCAGTGGTAGAATTCTAGCCTTCCAAGCTAGAGGCGGGGGTTCGATTCCCTCACACAGCATAATCTCACGATGTTATTTTTGCAGTTTGGCCTTTTTGGGGGCTGGGGCTCTGCGTGTTCTTATCGTGCAGGCCTACGGAGTCGCGGCGATACTGGAGGCGGGAAGCCCCTTCCCCCCTGGATGATCCATTTTTACTACCCCTGCACGGGCTCCGGAGCGGACCTATCGTATTACATTATTGAGAATACCCCCACACTAAGGAACGTGGATGGTATTTCCAAGGGAGATGTCATCTTTGCTGCGACAATCCGCATCGCGAGACCAATACATGCACCAGATCAAGGTCTTTAGTCTACTGCTTGATGAATATCATGCTGATTCCTTTCCAATGTGGGCAGTTGGTGGTTTGCTAGCTGGCTAGGAAAGGGGTTAAATAGTATGTAGCAAAACATACACCATCAAGAAAGACACCCATGTTAAAGACGTGAACGACGGACTTTCGATACATTTGGAGCAAACAGATTATGCCCGAGAGGCTGGGAATTCTCCTGATAGCAATACCTCATTGGCTCGCAGGGCACGCACAGGGACCTCCCCCATCAGTTATCACAATTGGGCAATCCATGCTTGGAGGGGAGAGACAGGAGGGGCATTGGGCTCTTTGAAATAAGACGCATACCATGTACATGCACCTACCTACTTGCCTTGCTGTGTAGATACATCAATGAGCATTCACTCTAGCCTTTATGGATTATCTAGAGATATGTGTAGATAGGTATAACTTGTAACACTCTCTCGCTCTTATTTAACACCCTGTTAAGCAACCTGAAGCTACATTTTATCATATTCTTCTTATGAACTGGAAGTCGATTTTTCCCTTCGAGAGCGACGAATCAATTTCGATGGAGAGTTCTGGGTATGTGCTTTCCAAACTGAGGAACGCGAGGGGCATTTTGATTTGTTTGCATCCGGCGGTCAATATCTTTTCCATGCAGGTAGGTACATGTAGTTTATACTTCTTAGTTGCATGTGCACGGAACTTTGCCCAGTAAAATACGAATAAGGACTGGGGACGAAGGTATCTCCGGACAAGAGAAGGGACGAGCCTGGTTCTGGGTTGAATAACTCAAGAGCAGGCGCATGGAAAGTGAGGTACTGGTTGATGCAAGCCGATTTGATAAGACGACACCTCAGTCTGCATGTCTGGTGCTTGCATGACTTTTGGGTCGTAGCGAACCGCTCATCTTCGTGCCCAAGCACCTAGACACAGACATTGGGGGGTTTCCTCTGTTTTCCTCTCTGGATGCATCTAGAGACCTAAGTCTTCTGAAGGTGTTCAAACCAGATCTTTTGCGGTCCTCGCAAGAGATGAAGAAGTCCACTTCTAGTCCTGACAATGTCCAAACCATTGAGCACCACCGGGAGCGAGTCTGAGTTTGAGTTCATCGAAACTCCCCGGGCTCCCACTCCCACTTTTGAAAAGCACGCGGATTGTGGTGTACGAACTACTTCGGTGAGTATTAGCCAGCCGTTTCTGCCACTGCATCGGCCCCTATACGTAGCGCCAACGGCAAGCTAATCATTGCGCCTTCTGCTCGACAGTATCCTGCTATCAAGAATGCTCCTTTGCCCGCCGATGCTGCTGGCAGCAATACCTTCTCGACCCGCTTCCTGCTGTTCCTGATTGCCGGCGTGCCGCTATGGATGTCATGGCAGGTCGGCGGGGGCACTAAGACGGCCATCTTCTTCGGCTTTTTCACGAGCATCCCGATCTTTGTGGGCTTTTGGATCCTCGCCTCTGCCATGTCCCCGCGCAAGAATGACAAAGCCAGATACCCGGGTCGCCCCATCGAACACTACCTCAACTTCAAGAAGCAGTCGGACCAGGTCAAGTACCATGGCCGGAAGAAGATACCGATGGAGACTTTCCACGAAATGTACTTTGAGGGCGATGTCGATTTCAACGGTGACTGCCTCGAGGTGATGGAGTACAGACACGACTGGGCCAGCTTTCGCCTAACCCTGGGCCTCTGCAAGTTCTTCCTGTTTGGCATGCTCCCTGAAGTTATCCTGCACTCCCGCTCTCAAGGTAAGCATGCGTCGCCGAAAGCGCAACGAGGCCAGCCGTATATCTAACTACCAAAACAGACGAGGAGCAGGTGCGTGACCACTACGACCGGGGTGACGACTTCTATGGCTGGTTCTTGGGCCCGCGCATGATTTACACTTCAGGCGTAATCAGCGATATTCACTCTGAAGAGAGCTTAGAGGAGCTCCAGGACAACAAAATGGCTGTTGTGTGCGAGAAGATTGGCCTTCAAGAAGGGGAGACGATACTAGATATCGGATGCGGATGGGGCACCTTGGCCCGCTTCGCCAGTGTCAACTTTGGCGCTCATGCTACCGGTATCACGCTGGGCCACAATCAGACAGCCTGGGGCAACCGGGCTCTCCGCAATGCTGGTATCCCCGAGGAGCAGAGCAAGATTCTCTGCATGGACTACCGCGATATTCAAGTCCCCAAGGGCGGTTACAAGAAGGTCACGTGTCTTGAGATGGCTGAGCACGTCGGTGTCCGCAAGTTCCAGAGTTTCCTTAAGCAGGTCTACGACATGACGGACGATGATGGCGTGTTCTTCCTGCAGATTGCGGGCCTACGCAAGCCTTGGCAGTACGAGGATCTTATCTGGGGCCTGTTCATGAACAAGTATATCTTCCCTGGCGCAGACGCTTCCACCCCTCTTGGCTTCTTTGTCGACAAGCTCGAGGCTTCTGGTTGGGAAATCAAGGGTATCGACACCATCGGTGTTCACTACTCGGCCACACTTTGGCGATGGTATAGAAACTGGATGGCCAACCGCGAAAAGGTCGAAGCCAAGTACGGAAGGCGATGGTTCCGCGTAAGTCGCCCAAGTCGAAATTGATGGCACGACTATAATTAACCACGCGCATAGATCTGGGAGTACTTTCTCGCCTACTCTACCATCGTGTCCCGCCAGGGCTCTGCTACTTGTTACCAGATCATTCTGGTCAAGAACCTCAACTCAACACACCGTGTCGAGGGCGTCGAAACCCAATACGGCCTGTCAGGAGCACTCAATGCGAGCAAAGTAGACATCAAGGCATGGGCTAAAAAGAATGCCGACCAGTTCCCGACCAGCAGCACCTCTTAGTTTGGGTGTATGGACGCTGCTGCGTTTGAGAATGAGCCGGGCTGCACGGCCGACCTGTATGGATAGGATTTGATGTAAGGTTTTGCCATTGGGCATTCATTCAAAGCTGTCAAGAGCACATGCGTTATGCGCGTACTTAACCTGTCTTGCATACATACCCAACTTAGCTAGGGGCCCTAGGGAGTTTATACTTCAGTATGCAGCAGAACCGGTGGAAGTGTTTCAGGTGGGGGTCTGAGACGAGAAGTATCGATAGGCAACAACATCATTTGAATACTAATAAGTAATCCCCGGGGCCGATTGCCTAGATTCCTGCGTTTACAGCCCGTCCATGGAAGAGAAGATGCATGCGAGGGAATAGATCAGGTATAAAGCCACCTGCACTTACGCGCCATGCGTGCTACGTAGGCAATTGCTGGTGTGCCCATGCAGTGAAACCTTTCTTGCGATCAAGCCAATGGCGCTTATACGGTATACGACACAGCCCGTTCGACCCAACCGGACCAGGAACTCGAGACAGAACGTGTTCGCTGTTGGGTATAGAGTCCTACTGAAGCGAGGAATAATGATAATGATAATAATAAGATATCCAATATCAATTAATATATCTCGCAGTCTGCCTTTCTGTACTTCAATGATGTATCCTCAAATTGCCCTTTCTCGATTAGGCATCAGGGGCCAAACGCGACAGCGGATGGTCTGTGCTGCTCCTCCCCCAGAAGCTAAGCTGCCCCCTGTCTCTGCCTGTAGCGCAACGTAACCGTACAGAATTCTGTCTTAAATTATTGCTCAATTTGGACTGGAGCAGCCTGCTAGTTAGCGACTCCTTGGCAGGCGCTTCCCCCCCAACCCAGCTTTCTGTTTCGCGCAACGCTGCCAACCGAGCCCGAAAGGAGCTTCGTCATCCTCCTTCTTCTTCTTTTGCTACAACACAAACAACCCGGGCGAATATTGTTCTCACCAACCACCGAGGAGCCTCGTTGCTCTTCCTTGTATTCATTTTGAGCTTTTTCTTTTTTGTAATCCTCACCTGGTCTCGGCCGCTTTGCAGCCATCCCGCGGCGCCATGTATTCTACTTCCAACTCCTTCATGGGCGGCGGCAACAGCCTGCGCCCTGGGCAGCAGCAGCAGTATGGCAACAACCAGTTCGGCATGGGCCAGCAGCAACAGCAGCAGCAGCCCGGCCAACAGCCCAGCCCCTTCGCGCCCCAACCGACGGGCTTCGGTCAGGCGCCCATGACCCAGCAGTACACGGGCTTCCCGGGCCAGCAAGGTATGATGCAGCCGCAAGCGACCGGCATGCCGCAGCAGGGCATGATGCAACCGCAGGCGACCGGTATGCCGCAACAAGGCATGATGCAACCGCAGGCGACTGGTATGCCGCAGCAACAACAGCAGCCGCAGCAGGGGCTGCAACCGCAGTACACTGGCTTCCCTGGACAGCCTCAACCCCAGCAGAGCTTCCAGACGGGTGCACCGCCTATGCCGCAGATGCCTCAGCAGTTTCAGCAACAGTATCAGCAGCAACAGCAGCAGCAGCAACCCCCGAATGCCGGCTCCTCCTTCTCGACACCCACCCCGAGCATTCCCGCGCCGCCGCCCAAGCCTATGACGGCCCAGCCCACCGGTTTCCAGGCCATGGCGAACTCGTTCAAGACGGGCGGGAACCAGAACCAGGGGCCGCCGGTCCCAGAGAAGAAACAGGCCAACAAGATCCCCAATATCCGCCTGTCCTTCATCACGGCGGCGGACCAGGCCAAATTCGAAACTCTGTTCAAGTCGGCCGTGACCGAGGGAACGACCATGTCCGGCGACAAGGCAAGGGATCTTCTGCTGCGATCGCGGCTTGATGGTGACGCGCTGTCCCATATCTGGTATGCCCCCTTGGCTTGTAATGAGATAGACACAGTATGACTTCTAACACAGTTTCTAAACAGGACCTTGTCCGACACGACACGTTCCGGCGAGCTCTTCTTCCCCGAATTTGCGCTATCTATGTATCTTTGCAACTTGAAGCTGGTTGGCAAGACGCTGCCGCCGAGTCTCCCAGAGAATATCAGGAACGAAGTATCGAGCATGGTTGATATCATTAGTTTCAGCATCCCCGAAGACACTCCCTCGAACAACACTTCGGACTTCACGAGACAGAACACTGCGACGCCCCCGACTATCCATCATCCCCAGCCGCAGGCCTCGAACTCGCAGATCCTGCAAGCTCAGATGACTGGATTCCCCGGTCAGCAAATGCAACCCCAGCCAACCGGTTTTCTCGGACAGAACCAGGGCATGCAGAACCAGGGCATGCAGCCTCAGCAGACTGGCTTCGCTGGCATGAACAACCCCCAGCCCACTGGCTACAATGGACCGATGCCTCCTATGCCCCCGATGCCCACTGGCTTTGGCGGCGGCGGTCTAGGGGTTCCCAGCGCCGCTCCCCTGAACGCACAACCTACTGGCAGACCCGGACAATGGGGATTGGTTAATGGCCCTGCTGGTGGACTCCCGAACATTGATGCGCTAACGGCCCGAATGATGCCCCAACAAGGCCGCGAGCAACAAGACTACACCACGACCGGCCTCGCGGGCAATGCGGTTATTCCTTGGGCCATCACAAAGGACGAGAAGAAACGCTACGATGAGATTTTCCGGGCGTGGGATGGTCTACACAAGGGCTACGTTACCGGTGATCAGGCAATCGAAATCATGGGCCAGAGTGGTCTGGACAAGCCAGATCTCGAACGCATCTGGACTTTGTCCGACAACGGCAACAAGGGACGGCTTGACCTGGACGAGTTTGCGGTCGCCATGCATTTGATCTACAGAAAGTTGAACGGGTACCCTGTCCCTGCTCAGCTGCCTCCTGAGCTTGTACCGCCGTCTACCCGCAACCTCAAAGAGTCACTGGGTGCCGTTAAGTCCATGTTGAACCAGGAAGCCGACTTCCGCAAGAACTCGGGCGCTTCTCTGCTGCCGCAGAAGACTGGTGTCAGCTATCTCAAGAACCACTCATTCAGGGGTGGCTCTTCTCCTGGCGCGGGCGGCCGCAAGGATGCTACAGTCTTCAAGAATAATGACGAAGCTGTTGGTTATCGGTCAAGCGCGCGTCGCCGAGTCGGCGGTGGATCCCCCAGGCCTGAATCCCCTGGTTCGGTGGCTTCGAATGATGATCTTTCAGTCGAGCAACTCAAGAAGAAGATTCGGGAAAAGAAGGTTCTGCTTGACGCCATGGACTTCAAGGATGAGTCTGCAATTGAGGAAGACGATATTCTGGACAGGCGGGACCGCCGTGAAGCTGATGAGCTCTACCGAAGGATCCGACGTGTCCAAGAGGACATCGATAACCACCCTGATGCCGCGCTTATGAGCGGCGACTCGGAGGCCGAGAGGAGATCACTCAAGCGTCAACTGCAGAACCTTACGGATAAGATCCCGGAACTGGCCTCTCAAGTTCGCAAGACGGAGAAGGCTATTGCTGAAGCGAAGCTTGAGCTGTTCCGTATGAAGGACGCCAAGGCTCACCCTGGCAGTGCATCCACCATTATTGGAACTGGTCCGGGTGGTGCCATCACCGAGTCTGACCGACTGAAGGCCAGAGCCAAGGCGATGATGCAGCAGCGAACCGCAGCTCTTACCGGCAAGAAGATCGACACAGCAGGCGACGATCTCGACGCCCCTAAGCGATTGGAGGAAGAGAGTCTGAAGGCCCGAACAGAGAAAGAGAACAACGAGCGTATGGTGCGGGATGTGGAAGACAGCGTCCGGGATTTCGCCAAGGGTATCGAAGATACTCTCAAGGAGGGCGGCAAGACGTCCGCAAATGAGCACGAGACTCGCCGCTGGAACGATGCTTTGGGAGTTGAGGACGAGGTCCGCGACTTCATCTTCGACCTCCAACGCGATAGCCGTGCGGCGCGTATCCGTGCCCAAGACCGCAGTGGTGGCCGTAAGGCGACTGCCGAGCCTGTCAAGGCCGAGGCCCCACCACGGGTGGAAAGCCCGTCAGCGGCTCGTACTGCTACTCCGCCTGCCAGTGGCGGCTCCTACTCCTCGTACAAGACACCCGAGGAGCGTGCTGCCTTCATCAAGCAGCAGGCTGAGCAACGCATGGCGGAGCGCCTTGCGGCTCTGGGTATTAAGGCGCCCAGCAAGCCTGGCGAGACGGCAGCGCAGCGCATGGAGCGCGAGCGTGCCGAACGCGCCGCCAAGTTGCGTCAAGCGGAAGAAGAGGACGCACGTCGTGAGACCGAACGGCAAGCTAGGATCGCCGAGGAACAGGGCGTGCCTCCTCCCGCCGCTAGCGAAGCACCCAAGGCGGCAGGCAAGAAGCCTCCACCGCCGCCTACAAGGAAGGCCGCCAAGACCGACGACTCGGCCAAGAACGCCGAAGAAGAGCGTCTCAACCGAGAGTCTCGGGAACAGCAGCAGGAGACGCAAGAGCTTGAGTATGCATTTCCTAATATGTTAATGAGTACAACGCTAACAACCAGCAGGGCACAAGCCGCAGAGCAGGAGAGTGAACTGGAGAAGGAACGCGCAGCCGCTGATGCCCGTCTGAAGGCCCTGGAGGAGCAGGTCAAGGCAGGAAAGATGAAGAAGGAAGAGGAGAAGAAAAAGAAGAAGGCCGCCATGGCCGAAGCCAAGGAGAAGGAAGCCAAGCTTGCGGCTCAGCGGGCCGAGATTGAGGCTGCCCGTCAACGCGAACTGGAGCTTCAGCGTCAACTCGAGGCCATGGACGGCGATGATGACTCTTCCGATGACGACGAAGGTCCTCAGCAGGTCACTCCTCAGGCGTCTACTCCCACTATCGCTGGTAGCCAGGAAATCGAGCGCCAGGCCACACCACCCCCGGCGCCTGCATCCCCGGCTCCGCCAACAGTCGTTACTAGCCCCCCTTCAGAGAGCGAAAGCCGCAACCCTTACCGCCGCATGATGTCGACGGATTCGACTAATGCACCCGCGGCCCCTGCTGCCCCCGCTGCTCCTGCCGCGCCTGTAGCACCACCGCCGGCCCAGCCCGAGGTCTCGACAAACCCCTTCCACCGGATGACACAGGCCGCCCCTATTGCGCCTCAACCGACTGGTAATATCTCTCGGAAGAGGCCCGATACTGACGACGAGTGGGGCTCTGGCAACGAGGAAGAATCGGACGACGACTCGGACGATGATCGCCCTCAAGCCGGTGCGGCTCAGCTGGCATCTCTGCTCTTTGGCTCCATGGGCCCGCCGCGACCTCTGTCGGCAGCCGGCAACCGATCGCAGAATGCCTCGCCCGCTGTTGCATCCCCAGCTATCGCACCGCCTCCGCCTGCACCTCCCGCCGCAGAGGAAGATGCGCCATCAAGTGCTTCCCCGCCTCCCCCGGCTCCTCCTGCCATGGATGACGGTGCCCCGACCGGTGCTCCCCCACCGCCTCCGCCACCACCTCCGATGCCCGAGTCATCGCCTGATGGCCCGCCACCACCGCCTCCCATGCCCCCTGCCGGAGGAGCTCCCGCTGCACCGCCGCCGCCACCTCCCGGTATGGGCGCACCCCCACCTCCCCCACCGCCGCCTGCCGCGGGCGGTCCGCCAGCGCCGCCGTCCGGTGGACGCCCTGCCGGCTTCTTGGGCGAGATCCAAGCCGGCAAGATGCTCAAGAAGGCACAGACCCGCGATGCCAGCGCGTCGAGTGTCGCTGGTCGTGTCCTTGATTAATTGATTAAGTCGATCAACTGGGGAGAGAGTGTATGGGTGGTTTCAAGTTAGTAGATAGTAGTAGTAACAAAGAACTTTTTTCTTCTTCAACAACATTATTATGAATGGAATTGCCTGTCGAAGCGAGATTCATGTACGTGTGTGTTTGTGTGGTGTGGTGTGGTGGGTGCAGTGAAAGGGTACGTATGGATTCGGCTTGTGTGGATGCTGGTTATGTCGATATGGGTGTGACGATGATGGGATGAAACCGTAGGACAGACTGACAGTGTGTATGGATGGAAGAGGGTTGGCTGTAGCGTTTTGTCGTTGTTGCTGTCGTGTACGTCGATATAGTATCCCTTGGCTTCAGCCTTGCGAATGGTTTAATTCACTATTTTACTCATACCAAATGCATCTTCTTTACGCCAGATAACCAAGTCACACCGGAAGTAAACCAGTTAGCCCTATGGCTTTGTGAAGAGAGGTACATTGGTATCATGTATACATATATCTACAGGGGCGCCCCGGCTGCAGCGGCTTCCGCCAGCGCTTGGGCTAATTCTCTATATAGCCTCGCCCCCCTTTTTCTTTTTCCCCCACAACTGGCTACCCAACCCAAGCCTCTCTACACCCAGCCAACTAATTCCCCTCAGTAACGGTCAGCCCCCATACCATCCGTGACCACCGGCAGCTCCCCCAAGACGCCCGCCTGCACCGCAAAGTGCCAGAACGCGTGCCCCCAGAAGCGCGAGTGCTGCGGCGACTGCCAGTCGTCGCTGTGGAGCTCCTTGAAGCGCGCGACGGTGCCCTCGACGAGCTGGCGGGCCTCGTGCTCGCCGGCGGCCGTGCCCGTGTGGACGAGGGCGCGGAGCAGGTCGAGCTGGGTATCGAGCTCGACCATGAAGCCGGCGGCGTGCAGCTTGCGGTAGATGCCGAGGGCGGTGCCGAGCTCGCCGACGTGGGCGAAGCCCTTGATGACGCGGTTGTAGAAGACGCGGTCCATGTCGTCGTAGTCCAGGAGGCGACGGCGCAGCAGCAGCTTGTTGACGGCGTCCAGGTCCGGCGGCTGGCGCGCAAAGTAGTGCTCGACCAGCATGGTGTAGATGTGGGGGCTCAGCTCGTAGCCCTGGGCCCAGAGCTCCGAGAGGACGAGCTTGACCGACTCCTGGGCGTGGTCGCCGGAGCGGAGCAGCAGGTAGATCATCTTGCCGTAGGTGTGCAGATTCGACTTGAGGCCGGCGTCTGCCATCTTTTGGAAGACGGACTTGACGATCCTGGCCTGGTTCTTGACGTCGTCGAGCGGGACATTGGCTAACGTCCCGTCGAGTATTACAGTGAAGGTAGCTTCATCGGCATTGATTCCCAGTTTTATCATGGTGTCGAGAAGGCCCCTGACCTCCTTCTCGCGGCCTTCGCGAACGAGCGGCCGCAGGAGGATGTTGAACGTAACAACATCCGGACGTATACCCTGCCTGCTGGACCACGATAGTAGGCTTTGGGCCGCTTTGAACTTGTTGAGACGCACGAGACCGGCCATGGCGGCGTTGACGGGCTCCATGGTAGGGATCAAGACATCCGTCTGCTGCTCCTTTTGGCCCATACGCCAACGCTTTACCAACTCTTCCAACGCCTCGATCGCGGCCTTGGGGTCACCGCAATCAATCAGGCCAGCAACACGCGTCGTCCATATCGGGATATCCAGGGGCACCCTCAAAGCCTCAAGCCTCGACCATATTGTATTCAAAGCGTGCAGGTTTCGGGCCTTCTTGCAGCCATCCAGCATAACATTCCAAGTCTTGAGAGTCGGCTTCAGCCCGACCGCAGGCAGAGTGTTCCAGACAATGATGGCCTTGTCTGGGTCATTCAAGGCCATGTACGTATTGATAAAAGAATCAAAGAGATCCTGCTGTCGCTGGAGCGCAGCGACTCGGTCCGGCGTGAAGTCGGCTGGCCTACCAATAAAATCGTGCCAAACGCGATCCACCTCTGCCAGATGGCCCGTACCGTAGGCACGACTCAAACGCTTCTCGATGTCCATTTGATGGGGGCTAGATGGTTGCGCGAGGCCGGCTGCCCCGCCACGGGAACCCATATTCCGCGGGTCTACATGCATGTTGCCGTTCGTGGTGCCGTGGTCCAAAGACTCATCAATGCTTGCCCATTGTTTCATGATATATCCAGACGTCGCTGAGGATATATGTGTTGACTTGGCCAGGTATTCCTCCAGCTTACTGCTGAGCAGGCGTACGGTACGTATCATGAAGGCGACCATGGCCATAAACTTGGCCGCTTCTTGTCTCACGTTGTCGTTGCTCCTTTGGCGATCCAAGAGGAGCGCATATGTAGCAATCGCCAGGACACTCACCCGGGGGGCTAGCTGCTTGTTGAATTTATACTGGGGAAACAAGCTACTGAAAGCGGAAACAAAATTGCCGGATTGGGCAAGTCTGTACGCGCTGGACTTTTCCAGCCTCGGAAACCAGAATCCGTCGATGATATCGTTTTCCTTGCCAGCATGCTTGCTGATGGCGAGCTTTGGGAGCGAGAGCACCTTCCACGATTCGACCAGATCGGTCAGCATCTCGTCTCTTGTGGCCAGATGGTTTTCGTAGGCCTCGATGGAAGGGTAGTCGGCAGGCGATACGCTCATCCCACAGAGGCCCTTGACTAACCTTTCCACCAGCACGGTCCAATGGGCGGGATCGATCTTGCCTACATCCATGCAGACGCGGAAGATCTCGGCCACCGGAGGCAAGTTGGTGGCAGACATGGCCTCCATGTTCCGCATGTCGTACTTCTTGGCCGCGATAACCTTGTTCATCAACTTATTGGCCACAGCAAAGAATATCTGGGGTATATTGACGCCCTCCTGGCGGATGACTGGGTAAATCTTGGTCTTCAGCAAATGATAGGCTTCCGAGACGGGTACGTCGCTGTCCACCATGGCCTCGAGATGGGCAATGTCCGAGACCAACTCCAGGTCGAGACTGCGAGCATGGCGGGCCTCGGAAGAAGCTGCCGTCTTATCATGCGACTCGTGGACTATCTGCTGGAACAAGGCGTTCATATCGGAGTCGGTTTTGGGTTGCATCTTTCGCAAATACCGGGCCTCTTGGACCACCGTAGCCGAAGGCTTGCCCGGTCGTTCGCTGCTGAGGACCGGTCGGAAACCCCTTTCGTCGTCTGGCGGGCCATTTTCAGCATTCCCAGCACCCGGCGCCGGCGTGGTCGTCGAGGGTACCTTTCCGTCGCCAACTGGTGGAGGTGCAGCGGAGCCTGCAGCGGCGGTCGAGTAGGAGGCGGCTTGGGAGGTCCATGGCGCTACGGATCGCCTCGAGGCTCTGGCGGCGAGTGCATGCCTACATAGCATGCAGATGGGATTGGAAGGCGCCTTCATACGGACAGGAGGTGCGCGTGGTAGCGACTGGAAAGGCGTTAGACCCGGTATCGACTGTCAATCAATTCAATTGATTCTTGGGGTCGCGGGGGACGCGCCTTGACTTTTTCCTGGTCGCACGCACACAAGGCCACACCGGCGGTAGTCGGAGTTTACTTTTAAGCTGGGCTTGCCATCCCATCCACTGCAAGGGAAGCGGCCCCGGACTTTGTTTTAGTGGGATGGCCAGGCGGTTAGTGGAAACTACAGCTCATCAATGGCTTCTGGGTATGTACCTGGTTAATCCCCAAGTGCCAAGAGACCGCAACCAGCCAAATAAAACTATTCTGAATGGCATCTACATCTAGAACAAGCCAGTTGGTTGTCTCTGTGCTATTGATTTGTGTATACCAATGAGTACATATATATAAAAATTAGTATCATATAAATATGTCCTACCGTTGAATAGGTGACTTTTCACCGGCGGTGCTTGGGCCATGACGCACGATATCGGTGTTTGTCCTTCCTTGGCAGCTCGGCTCAGTGTCCCGGGATTGCGTAACAGGTGAGTCTAAGCTAGGTTCGATATCCATTAGAGCTTCGTTTGAGCATCGCATGAAGCGGAGAGTCCAGGTTAGGAAATCCCGGAGGCCAAGGTTAATGATTCCCATGTTTTGAAGATAGCTATCACTACAATACTTCTCCATCTCATAAAGCGATAGGTTGTATAAGAAGTGCTGAGCTGCCCCTCTAAGTAGCAGCTACATATGCCTAGCACCTAAGATTCGTCTCACATCAGTTGTTTGCTTGCTTATCCCTCTCCTCCAACCATGACGACCCTCAGCCCGCGCCCGCCCTACACCCAAGATGAGCTGAAGGCGCTCTTCCCGCCGGGCCTGGACCTCCAGCTGGTGCAGATCCTGCTGCGCCACGGCGAGCGCTCCCCCGTCTCGGCCCGGTTCCAGAACGCCGGCCTGCCGGCCTTCTGGCCCTACTGCAGCGCCGTGACGCAGCTCAAGGCCGCCGTGCTCGACCGCTCCGCCAACACGACGACCCCGCACCAGTTCACGACGTTGGAGTGGAAGCGGCGGCTCGAGGCCTTCGGCCCGCACGACGAGCCCGTCATCGCCCGCGGGCCGGGCGGCGAGCTCGACGCCATCTGCGACATGGGCATGCTGACGGACACGGGCCGCATCACCACCTACGACCTGGGCGCGCGCCTGCGCTACCTGTACGTCGACCAGCTGCGCTACCTGCCCCCGGCCCTCGCCGACGCCGACTCGTTCTACTTGCGCGCGACGCCCATCCCGCGCGCCCTCGAGAGCCTGAAGCAGACCTTCACGGGCCTCTACCCGCCGCACACCCGGTCCCCCGACTTCCCGGCCCCGAGCATCCTGACGCGCGCCCCGGCCGACGAGACCCTGTTCCCCAACGACAGCAACTGCCGGCGGTTCGCGGCGTTGTCGCGGGCCTTTGCGCAGCGCGCGGCGGACCGCTGGAACGAGACGCCCGACATGGCCTACCTGAACAAGCTGTACGGCGCCTGGATGCCCGAGGACAGCCCGCGCGTCGCCGTCGACGGCAAGCCGCGCCTGAGCGGCATCATGGACACCGTCAACTCGACCCTGGCGCACGGCCCGGAGACGCGGCTGCCCAGTAAGTTTTACGACAAGAAGGGCCTCGCCATCGTCGAGAAGATCGGCGTCGAGGAGTGGTTCGCGGGGTACAAGGAGAGCCGCGAGTACCGCGCTCTGGGAATCGGGGGGCTGATGGGCGACGTCGTGAGCCGCATGGTCGGGTCGGCCGAGCGCAGCACCGCCGACGGCGAGTACGAGAGCGCGCACGACCTGAGCGCTGCGTCCATAAAAAGAGGAACCGCCGCGACGCCCATCCGCTTCGGCCTCAGCGGCTGCCACGACACCACGCTCGCAGCCGTGCTTGCCAGTCTCGGCGCCTTTGAGGGCGACAAGTGGCCGCCCTACACCAGCCACATCGCCATCGAGATGTTCCACAAAGCCGACCAGAAGCGGGCGCCGCCGTCCAACCTGTCAAGTACCACGCCGACGATACCGCCAGCTGAGGCCAACCCCACCAACTCCGGTGCCAGAAACAGCTGGTTCGGCAGCCTGACCTCTTGGTTCGGTGGCTCCTCCTCCTCCGTAAAACCCGGCGCCCCGCCCCCGGGTATCGGCCGCAAGCCCACGACGGACCTGACCGCCGACGAGAAGCGCAAGCTCGAGGGCTACTACGTGCGCCTCCGGTACAACGACGCCGTCGTCAAGGTGCCCGGCTGCGCCAAGCCCGGAAACCACCTGGAAGGCGACGACAGTTTCTGTACTCTTGTAAGTCTGCCTCCAACCCCCCCCCCCCCTAGTTTGGCGTTTACTCTTTACTGCTTCCTTCCATCATGATGCTTAACTTTTGAAAAACAGGAGGCCTTTAAATCCATCGTAGACAAATACGTCCCTAAGGACTGGAAGGCCGAGTGCAAAGCCAACGTGGGCGCGCCCGCCTTCCCCACCAAGCCGGAACCTGCGGGATACTAAACAGCATTTTCAAGTCGTTCGTAATGAGGTTTCATTTATGACAACCAACATCGTCGTGGTCCTTATGTGCGCAGACATACCCAACATTTCACACCTAAAAAGCCTCTGCTAGCGGTCAGGTGAGGAGGGAACGATAGAAGGCCTTTTTCATCAACTTCCCCCTTCCCCTATTATGCTCGCTTGCGATGATACTTGCCGCATCACTATTAATCCTAGACTGGTTACATGCCTTGCACATATTTGTTTTTTGTTACGTAGCATGACGGCGTTTGAACACTGGGGTGGTCTGCATTCTAGGCTCATTAAAGACAGGTCATTGGAGTCAAGATTGGGTACGGAAGACTGAATAAACATAAAAGTTACTAAGTTACAAAACCTCCTCCGGCATGGCCCCTGAATATTCAATAGCAACAAGATAAAGCATACAAAGGACATATGTTCTTCACAGCAACAAGTCGAGTCAGTTTTGTTTAGATGTTGATTATATTTCCCTTGACCCTGCCGCCCATACACACCCAAATAGATATGCCTATAGGATGATAATAGCTAGCAGGCACTCCAGAACCCATGAAAACGTGGGCTACCGGAGGTGTCCTATCTGTGTACTTTGTCCCTTCCTTCCTTCATGACTCCACATTCTCGTCAGAAAACTATGCACATGGGATAGCTTAGATGGGATCTCATTTCCAGAGACCCGAGGGTGTTACAGTATCCATCTTCCATCACTGTATTCATACGACGTCTCCGTTTAAACGTCCAATAATATCGTCCTTTCTTCCTCTTCGTAAAGCATGGCTGTGTGACCAGGAAAGATTGATGCAAGGGCTCGTTACAAAGATCATACAGAAAATGAAAACGTGATCAGTGAAATCGAAAAGAGAAACCCGGCAGAAAAAACCCAGCGCAACAATTACAATGTATTAGTCTTTCCTGGGCACAGCACACCATTTCGAAAAATCGTTCATTCTGGCGTCATAGCCTAGTTGGCAACCTCTTCCTCGACCCATCCGTTGAGACCTCCCTGGATAGCGAGACCGAAACCGGAGCCCATGCCGCCGTAGCTGGCTTGGTACTGGTGACCGCGGCGCTGGCCATCATCGTTGCCCATAGCGTTGACGGGGCTGTTGTTGCCATTCTCAAAGCCAGGGGCAAATGCGGGCAGGCTGACGGCCCTGCTGTGCTGGCCACGAGAGTTGGGGGCCAGGAGACCACCGATGGTGGTGGCGCCGGACGAAGCTCCGTTAGGGCCCATTCCGTTGGAGATGCTGGCAGACTGGCCGTGGCCCATATGACCCTGCTGAGGAACCTCGAGAGACAGCTCGTTAGGCGACGACGAGGCGGTACCGAAGAGAGCCTGCTGCTGCGAGACCAGCATACTTTGCTGGTGGTGCTGCTGCTGTTGGGCCTGCTGCGAAACTTGGCTGAGGTACAGGGTCAAAGGGTTGTTACCGTTCGAGAACATAGCGGGGTTTCCGTTGGCAGACTGGGGCGACTGAGGTCCACCAGTAGGCGAGTTGCCGTTTTGGCTGCCCTGAGGAGGCGGGGACGGAACACCATTCTCGCGGGGAGACTGGGACTGGTTCTGGTTTTGCTGCATCTGGCGGGGCTGGTTGCCACAGCGATCCTTACCGAAGTTGACCTTAAACTTCTTGTACTCGTCCTTGCTGCGAATGGCCTCGATGGCCTTGATGGCATTCGCAATGTTGGTGAAGTTGACGAAAGCGCAGCTCTTCTCGCGGAGGGCGTTGACCAACTCGATCTCGCCGAATTCGGAGAAGTCCTGTCGCAGGCGCTCCTCGGTCCAGGTCTCGTCCAGGTTTCCGATGTACACGTTTCGCGAAGCACCTCCGCTGACAGCCAGGGCAATAGCCGGCGGCAGAGCTCCGGAGTGCTTGCCCCAACCGATCTTGAGGCGACGGTTGTGAATCATGAGTCCTTGGATGTTGCTCATCGCATAGAAGGAAGCAGCAGCGGTGGGATCAATGAAGGTCACGAAGCAGATGTGCTTGTCGGGAATGTATCGGATGTGGTGAAGCAGACCACCGCGGACAACATTGCAGATCTCCTCGATAGTGGTCTCAGGGTGGATGTTGCCCAGGTAGATCGTACGGTTGCCGAGGTTGTTGATGCCACCAGCAGTTGTCGCAACAGCAGCGGCCGCCACAGACTGCTGGGCGAGGGCGTTAGAAATGACCTCACGATCAGCACCGGTAAGCATGTGAGCGTAACCAGGGGCAATGCCAAGGTACTGAGCAGCGTTCTGCTGCTGGGTCTTGGAAACATAAGCGCAGCGATCCTTGCCGTAGTAGACGCGACGGGGGGTCTGCCACTTGGGCTCCTGGGGCAGCTGCTGCACGGCCTTCATAGCATTGGCAATGGACAAGAAGTGGATGAAGGCAATGTTCTTCTCCCGGACAATCTTGATAGTGTCAACGGCACCGAACTTGCCAAGATCTTCACGCAGCTCCTCGTCGCTAATATCCTCAGGTAGGTTGCCGAGGTAGACGTTGCGGGAAGCTCCGGACTGCTGAACCGCAAGGGCAACCGAGGTAGGAACCTGCGAAGGCTTGCCCCAGCCAATCTTGACATCCTGGCCCTTGATGCACAGCTTCTTCAAGATGGCATCAGAGTGGAAGTGGGTGGCGGCGTTCGCGTCCAGGAAAGAGATGAAAGCGCAGTTCTTGTCAGGCAGAAGACGAACCGACTCGATCTGACCGCTGCGGACGTGGCCAAGGATCTCCTCGGCAGTCGTGTCAGGGGGGATGTTACCCAGGTAGACAGTCCTGCTAGTGCCGGTGACCATACCAGTAGGGCTCATGGGGACAGGAGACCCAGGGGACATCGGGATCTGCCCACCCATCTGGCTGTACGCTCCGGTGGGAGACTGGGGCTGGAAGAACTGGGGCGCGCCGTAGGTCGAGGGCGACACCATAGCCTGGTAGTTCTGGGGAGAGATGTTCTGCTGAACAGGGCTGCCCATACCGTTCTGGTGGTGCTGCTGCTGATGGCCGTTTTGCTGCTGGAACTGAGGCATGCTCTGGAACTGAGGGCTCTGGAAGGTACCAGGGCTGCCCGGCTGGAAGGGACTGCCGAGCAGCAACTGGGAGGGGAGCAGAGGAGTGAAGTTCATATCGTAGCCAGTACCAGGGGTAGCCAAATCGTTCTGGGTGGTCGGGGGAGCCAACTGTTGGTGGTGGGCGGGCTGGGTGTTGATCGAAGGAATGTTGCCACGTCGTCGGTCCGCAAACCCGGAGATGTTGGAGGTGAAAGCCCCGTGGGAGAAACCCGTGTCGCTGGTCGACGGCTTGGACGTGTGGCCGAAGCGGTTAGGGCCGCCCTGGGCGGGCCCGGTGGGAATACCCGATCCTTGAAGGTCCTGCATCCCGAGTAGATGAGGGGGGACAAGGCTGTCCCGCTGGACGTGAGATAGAACCGCCGTTTTGGCTGATTAGCGAGTGCCCGAGAGATCAGGCACCGAGTTGAGGGTTTGGGAAGAGAATTGAGCGGCTCGTCTGAAATGCGCTGCTGGCTCACACAACGTAGCAAGCAAAGGGGTTTGGAACGAGATTAATAAAGCTGGTAGGCAAAATGGCGAAGTTGAACCACTCCGAGTCTGTTCAAGCAGAGACCAGATCCGAAGATGACGGGGTATCTCAAAGTATCGTGTTTGTAAAAGGGTGACGAAAAGCTGGGCGTTCAGCAACAAGCACGGAGGGACTATGTGCAACAGGTCGGCGTCCGTATTTTTTGGTATGGGGTTGGCGATAGAGTTCAGTATAGGCACGAGAAAGCCACTGTTAAAAAAGAGCTGAACACAAGGTTGGATAATTATGTCGAACAGATAGGGGTGCAACGGTAATCTTGTCGTAGAATGCACTGCTATACCCAGAGCTGGCCAGGGTAGAATCAGAGGGAAAATTGTCGTGAATGCTGACGGCAGGATATGGACGGGTTCGAGTCTCTTTGACGTGGCGGTTAAGGACAAGTCAAGTGGATCTGGGCTGTCGACACGGCTCCGTCGAACAAAGATTTGGGGCGACGATAAGATCCTCCAAAGAAAGCGAACGAATGGAAGAGATTGCCTGAAACGAGCGTCGAGAGGTCGACCAGACGGCAGAATTCCTTTGTCCCGTTGTCTCGAGCTGGGCACGCACACACACACAAAATAGTTTCGTCGGTTTCTTAAGTTATTGCCTTGGGCTGGGGGTGGGAGAAAATATAGCAGCAAGCTGTGGGACTCTTTTCTCGAAAGGATCCTATGAGAATAGAGTGGGCTTGGGTTGGATTTGGCGGTCTAGCTAGCCGGCTATTGCAAAGCAGCGGTATGGTTGTGGGCAAAGGTATAAGAAATATTAAGAGAAACTATACGCGAATGAACGAGTGTAGGTAAATAGAAAGCGGCAGAGAGAAGATCCAAAGCTGGATACGAGGCTGACGAAGGTCGTCGTCGGGGTGAAAAGGACTGGAGGACCAAAGCAGGAGGGAGGGAGAGGAGGAGGAGGGAAGAGAGTGTGGAAGTAGAAAAGGGAAATGAGGAAAAAAAGAGTAGGATCGCCAAAAGATAATGTACCGACTACATACGGTCTAGGATTAGAGATGGATCAAAACGGGGGGGCGCCTTCTCAATTGCAAGTGCAAGTGCTATGCTATGCTATGCGCTGAGAATGAAGGAGAGGACTGGACTGGCTGGACGGGCTTGGGCGGCTTTGGTGGTCGAACGAACGAACAACAAACGAACCACCGATTTTCTCGCTCGGTAAGGAGGCAGTGAGAGGAAGGGGCACGCAGGGCAGGAAGGGGACGGGTCCTTGTCACCCAATTACCCAAACGGGCCTGAATTGGCTGCTAGTTTAATGAGAGCAGTCAGGGATCATTTGGTCCCTCTCTTTAGCAGGAAGGTCTAGCGCGACAAAACAGGGGACATTTCGGGGGGGCATGTAGGGGAGGGTAGGGGGTGTGAGAGTTTGGAGGAGGCATGTATCTTGTCCCACTCCGTCCGCTGCCAGGGTACCTGCATCGCCAACTTGCATCGATATTCATTTTCGGTTGGTACCTACATCCCATCAATCACGCGACTGTGTGGTGTGGCCGGGCCTGGCTTTTTTGAGGGGGGGAGTATATGCAGGTGCATACAGCAGCAGCAGCAGCATGGCTACTACCGCTACCTAGGTAGGTTGCGTTGCGAATGTGCACTGTAGGCCGGTGGAAAAGGAAAGAAGAAGAAAAAACCGCACATATCTCACTGGATATATTTCCCCGGGTCTATCTACTCAATTGTTGTCACCTGCAAGTATAAGACACATACCTATGTATGTACGTATATAGTTGATCAAGATCGATTTTGAACGATGGGGATAGATAGGTACAGATGTCGCAGACGTGCGTGTGGCAGAAAGAAAGAAAAAACGTCCAATGTATTGGTTACTAGTCCGAGCAACTGGGTTTGATTTGATCGATACACGACAGAGCTGACATAAGAACTAAAAAAACGTCAATTGAACTGTCAACCCAATTCCGTGTGAATATTACCCGTACAGGCATGACAGGACAGATCCCATTGCACACAGTACCAGTCAGGGTAAGCCGTAACGGAAGCCAGGCCAGGCCAGGCCAGTTCAACTGACAAGTTTAGCTTGTGAGGGATACAGTATGAGGCAAGTGCCGTTAAGCCGTTTTTTCTCCATAAGCACGAAGAGACGGCTCCTGACCTGGTCCAGACCCAGTAATCGGGACTGTTGGCGCAACCAGGGCCTCAAGGGGGGGCCCGTTGCATCGGCGTAGGGGTAATTGGCCTAGTGGGATGTTTTCCCGCTCACTTGACTTTTGGGATCAATCAAAAAAGTTCACCATTCAGTCCCGGAAACCATGCCAAGCCTCGGGTCGGTTGACCTTTCAATAGCTCCTCTGCATCTGACGACGACAGATAGATGAGTAGATAGAGTGTGTAGAGATCAGAAAGGGAGTATATGTAAGGCCCCGACCGACACATCGGAACCAGCAATGGCTCTGCTAGGGACGCTGCTCGAGGGATATACGTGTCGTTGTTGGTCCTGTCGAGACTTACATGATCGTATAAATTGCCATATCCCATCAGCCACTTCCTTAGGACCCTCCCTATATATGCTTACCTACGTCGATATAGGCGCCTCGCATACCAATGGCCAATTACCTGGTCGTTGATCGTTTTTGACACGGAGGTAAGGGGACCACCAACAAGATTGGTCCGATTCCTACTGTGCAATCTGGCGGTTCAGCCGCCCCCGATGTCTGTCCCAGGCGGAAGGCCAGCTTGACAGCGGCTGCTTTCTCTCCAATGCCCGGGCCTATATACTTTACCCAAGACCAAACTACATTACCGAGCGGTAACGCCAACTCAATTCAGACAGGTTGGGCCGGGCGCAATCTACGTCCCGGCTTTCAAAAGAAACAACAAAAGAAGCCAACAACCAGCATACCTGCATCTGCATGTGTGGTTGCTGCCACATACCAGACGATAGGTAGATAGTTCAGGTGTTATTACCGTCTGGCGGCACATTCTCCAACATGAAAGCTCGATCCGAAAGCAGGCACCATGCCGCCTCGTCCTACGTGCTCATCTCCATCGCAAGGGTCTTCGCTGTAGTAAGCGCATCCCGGCGGTAGGTACGGTTGCTAGAGTGGTACGGTGCGGTGTTAGTCTTGTACGACTTGATTGTGTGGGTTTGGTTTGGTGATTCGCGAATATTTCTTGTCTTGCCTGCCAGCCTGCCAGCAAGCAAGCGGAAGCGCTGGCGCTGGCGTCAAATAAACTGCACGATCTACTTGTATGTGTATGCGGCTTATCTGCAGTTGACTACGACCTACTTACTCGTTTGGCCCCTCGTCTTCCCATTCGCGTTTTCCGGCCCCGGGCGACGAGTCATGTTCGCCCAGCAAGCCTCATTATATGACGGTGGCTTGTTTTTTCCTTTTGGCAACCTGCAGTCAGACCCCTCCTGCATCTGGAATTCGCGTATGCGTATGCGCCGCCCCGAAAGGAAGATGCCACCAATGAAAAAGTGCCGACGTGCTACGATTCTTGCCATACAAAAGGGGGATCTGATCAATGGGCTTTCGTGGGGTCAAAGTCGGTCCCTATTTCGTTCCTGCATATCGGAATCTGCATCGCGCAAGCCCAATTACGAATTAACGCAGCCACGCGGTCCAGATTGAGTGCTCTCGTAATATCATGTACGTAGCCACGAATCGGCCGGCAAATCAATCCATTAATTGGTTTGATGGCGGACAGACGGGCAGGCAGACAGTGCTGGATCTCTGTTCCCAATCGTGGCTCAGGGTTCCATCGGATAGCATAGCATCGATGTCCTTGCATTTTCCCAACGCCGCCGCAGATCGCCACGCGCGGACAGCGGGCTCCAAAATGAAGGCGAGCCTTATTCATCCAGAAGGTTTTATCCATCTCCCCCAACATCTGCCACTTCGCATCTGCCATCATAGGGGGGAAGCTCCGAGAGCGAGGGATACAAGAGAGAGTCCACTACCGCCCCCAAGGTTGTGTCTAGCAATCGGGGTACACGGGGCATGCGCCGGGGCAGTTGATCAATGCAGTGGGTTCCTTTCTTTCTCTTCTCCCACGTTATAGGCGAGAGTTGAAACCCCCCCGTACCTGAGGGAGCCAACAATGCACAAGGCATTGTTACCGGACGTTTCAGTCGCATACCTTATGTACTATGATTTTTCGCCTCCCTCGCCTCTCGCGCAACTAGAATGCCTAGACTCGATCACCAGTTCTATTTCTATCCGTCTCTGCGCTTCATCGACTACCAACCTGTCACAAAAGCCCGACGGCTTCGCAGGTTAGTTACAGTAGTCTTAGAAGCTAAGGGAAGATAGTCTTGGTACCACAACCTTTCCTTCCCCAGAACGTTCCGTGATACTCTGTAGCGTAACCCCCAAAAGATCGTCTTTGGGGTTGTCTATACCACTATTACTTTTATCGAGGGTCCAAAAAGGGGGGCGACATGGACAAAGGGCCTCTCGGACCACATCACCCTCTTTTTTGCATGTCCCTATCATCGTATATGCGTAACCCACTGTGACCATACCCCTCGAGCCCCTCCCAAAAAGCCAGCTTCTGGCCAGTGGCCGCCCCCATCGGAGAGAGACACTTTTTTTTATCCAGAAATCCAACCACCTCCCTTCGGAACAATACGATGGTGGTAAGGCCAGCAGAGCCCAACTAGCAACACAACTGATGACCACGAAACCTCCTACTGCTCCTACCTCCGACTGCTACTCCCTTTCACCTTTCACCGTCTGTGTAGGTTACAACCCCTATTCCTGTCCCCCAACCCAAACCAATGGATAGACGTGCTCGGGTTACGCACGCACCATCTCCACATTAAAAGACCCCTGCGCCAAGGAAGCCCAAAGGCCCAAAGGGAAAAAGTGCGAGACTGGACTACGGCAAGGTACCCGTCCATTCTTGCGCGCTGCTAGCCCATGCATGAAAATGCATACCACCCTCCATCGCGCGCATCTCATCAGGTCAGGGGGGATGCAAAGCGAGGTAATCATGTGTGTGTGGTCGGCGGCTGTTAGGCAATGTACGTCGGACGTTTTTCTCTTGTAGGGAACATGCATCTGGAGTCTGGCTGGCATTTAGCATTTGGTACACACGTCGCAACAGCCAACCGCATCTTCTCCTTTTGGTAAATAGAGCTCTACAATCGAGAGAGGTTTAGCCGAGAGCAAGAGGATGATCCATCCTGGCCCCCCCTGCAGCACCGTCCATTTGCCGCCTCCATCATCCATGGCTCGCCATGGATATTCCCACGTGCCATGTCGTATCATCGTCTCATCTGGTAGAATATACGAAAGTGGGAAAGAAGACGGCTAAACCTTCTCAACTGCGCACTTCATTATTCTCGTCGGTTTCCCTTCTGGGCTGGGGCCGCCACTGCTTTTATGCCCCTCCTGAACTATTTCAGTACCCGGTTTCGTCATGGAGTGTCGATCGTGTCCCGCCCTTTGACAGTTCGTCTCAGGGCTATATTTGCATATACATACGATATCATTCGGCAACACCGGAGCAACCAAGTTATAAGGTATTTCCTCTCAAGCGAAAAGCAGGAGATTGACACACAGGGAAACACCCGGCTCGCGCTTTTCGGAATAAAATACACACTCAAAACTCGGGTTTTTGAGAAAAAGAAGAAAAATATTCATCGTTCTTAAGCTAATAAACCCCCTTCTAACAGAAATAAAAGCAGAATAAAATTGAAATCCGATAATCTAAAGAAGAAAGATCGAGAATAATACTGAAAGATTCGCAGGTAATGGGAAGTATACGCATTTGATTATGAGGAGCGCGAACCAAATGATTCTTCGAGAACCGCATTTTGTTGCGAATGCCTAGCTGTGACATGAGTAATGGCACATGGTGCAACACCCAGCTTGGCTTGCCACTGCGATAGAGAACTGGCGCCTTGGCTATAGCCACGTTATCCCGTGTCCATCTCCAAGCTTGACACCGGCAATTGCCTTGGATTGTCGGGAGACAATGGAGATAAGGATGACAAAGTGTTCAATAGATGATGGCAAACAATCGTCAAGGGCTCCGTTCTTTTATCACGGCATATCCCTTTGATGGCGAAATCGCTGCTCCAACTAGTTTATGCCGTACAGTCACTTGGTGCTGTTGGCATAATGTTTATTCCGTTGAATAATAGGACACCTGATTGGACAAACTGGCCTATGGGTCATCCACGGGAGTAGTATACCACGAGCAGCGCTATCGCCATCAATGGGATAGTCACATTATACACTGTTCACTTCAATCTTGATTACGACGGATGCCTTCATTTCAAGCGTTCAATTTTATTTGTCCTACTAGCCCACAAAGTGAGCCGTGAATCCTATTTCACCTTCCCAAACCACGCTTATTCCAGCTCAATGGTGCCAGGGGGCTTGGAGGTCCTGGAAACAGGTCAGCTTGAGAATCGAGGACCAACGGAGAATTCTTTTTACTTACAGGTCATATGTCACACGGGACACGCCTTCTACCTCGTTGCAAATTCTGCGCGAGACATTCTAGAGTAGACAGATGTAGTTAGTACAAAAGATGGCACTATGGGTTGCGCATGGTAGTTTGGGGCCCCCAAGCAACCCAGGCGTCAAGACTCACCTCCAGGAATTCAAGGTCGAACTTGAAGATCTCTGCGCTCATGAAATCCTTCGTGCGAACAGCGCGGAGGATGACGATGTAACCCCAAACCCGCTGATCACCGAAAACACCAACGCTACGGTTGGTATCAAGGCCAGCAAAGGCTTGAGAGATCTGATCGTAAAGGCCAGCCTCCTTGATCATGGAGATGAAGATGTGATCAGCCTTGCGGGCGATATCGACTCGCTCCTTAGTAACGTCACCCAGGATTCGAATGGCAATACCGGGGCCAGGGAACGGATGACGGCCAACTAAAGATTCGTGGATGCCTAGTTGGCGGCCGATTGCGCGACTATTAAATCCCGGTGTCAGTAATCAAATAAATAGTAGCCTCTTTCCACTCCCCCTAGAGTATAGGAGATAGGAGTATAAGAGTATTAAGGAGGGAGGAAACTCAAAATTTGCTTACACTTCATCCTTGAACAAAAGTCGAAGAGGCTCGAGAAGACGCAGGCCCTGGCCATCGATCATTCGCTGAGGGAGACCTCCAACGTTGTGATGAGATTTAATCTGTTTATTCCAACTGTTAGTGATGTTTGTTCCGAAGATAGACAGCATATATTGGTATAGAAGTGAAGGCGGAGAGAGTTTCTAAAAAGATCAAACTTGAAAGGATCAGGCAATGGGCATATGATAGGGATACAGGGTAGCCATAGTACTAGACAGTGCGTCCAACTCCATCAAGCCAAGGCTAGTGAAGGGCAAGCACTACTTCCAGGGAAAAGTTGCCATTGCCAGAGGAAGATATAAAGGATATAAAAGGAAATACAAAAGATCATGGTATATCCAACCTCTGAGCCATTGGGCTGGTAAAGTCAAGCACTGGGCTTGGGGGGAAAGGCTGGGAGAAGGAAGGGATAGAGGAAAATAAAAGGGACTTCTGAGAAATGAATGGAACACCCAAAACCATGAAGCCGCTGGACTGACGAAGGAGTTCTCAAGAGAGTAGGTAAGAAGGCATAAACACACAAAAGACAAGAAAAAGAAAAAGGATAAAATACCACATGACTGGGGCCGTGATATGACAAGGACTCGATGACATCAGGGTATAGTGTGCCCTGTAAGAACCACTCCTATCGACTCTCGGCGTTAGTATTTACTCATTTCGGAAGGAACAGGATGTCTCAAGAGGGAATAATGGTTTTTTTTTTTTTTTTTTTTTTTTTTTTTTTTTTTTTTTTGAATAAACGGTTCCTCTTCCATCGTAAGACACTGGGATAACGTGGAATAAACACTAAATCAGGAAGGAATAAACGCCGAAAGTCGCTTACCACTTTGCCCGCATTGGCGCTAGATTCTGCTTCCTTCTCGATTCGAATAGCCTCCTTCTCGAAGAGGTCGATGAAAGTTGATCCGATGATCTTTCGCTTGGTCTCGGGCTCAGTCACGCCAGCAAGGCGGCTCAGGAATAGCTCTTCGCCATCAACAACGGTGAGGTCAATGCCAAGGTGATCAGAGAGGGTCTTCTTGACCTCCTCGCACTCGTTGAGACGCATGCATCCATTGTCAATAAGGATGGCCTTGAAACGATCGCCAATGGCTTCCTTCATCAGGGCTGCACCAACGGTGCTGTCGACGCCACCGCTGCAGGCTCCAAGAACAAGAGCTCGGTCGCCGACGGTTTCCCGGATACGAGCGATCTCGAGCTGGACAAAGTCGCCCATTTGCCAGTTCGGCTGAGCTCCGCAGATATCGACGCTGAAGTTGCGGAGGAGCGCTTCTCCGCAGGGTGTCTGCATCTGGATGTTAGTAAAACTTGCACTTTTTAAAAGGCCTCGGGGTGACCAACGTGTTCAAGCTCAGGATGGAACTGGACGCCTAGTGATTGTGTTGGTTAGTATCTCCATTGTTACAGGACTATATGAATATAGCTTGGCGAAAACATACCAAAAATGGGCTTCTCCTTGTGGGCAATGCCAGCGAACTCGGAGTTCTCCGTGTTAGCAATGACCACATAATCCTGTCACAGTTAGTAAGTTGTTTCGGAAACATAGATTGCATTGTACTTACAGTAGGCAGCTTGACTAGCTTGTCGAAATGAGACATGAAAGCTGCGACCTTATCCCCCATACCAGCGAAGAGGCGGTCGGCGTGGCTGTTAACCTTGGTGACGGTGACGTCGGCGTGACCATACTCTACAGGGAAATAGGTCAGCGATGGCTTCGAACAGCTTATCACAGGTCACGAACCTCGCTTCTCTCCGCGGGCAACGTTCTTTGAGTCAGCTCGCCATGCGATCTCCTGGCAACCGTAGCTGGGGCACTAATGTCAGTGTTTTGCAGTGTGTCAATGTCGAAGCAAGTCATACCAAATACCCCTGTACTTCTGTGTTAGTTCATATTCAAGTATTCTGAGGAATGGGTGGAAGCTGCTCACAGAATGGGCACCGCAAGGTCGAAGACAGCAGGGTCAACATCTACAGACATGAGTACAGGCCACAAGGATTTCGGAGGGCGGAAGCCTTACGAGGCGAGCCCTCGTCGTAGACAGAAGAAGGACCTGGTAATCCAGTCAGATATCGGCGCAAACCATGCATCAAGAGACTTCATACCTCCGGAGAACACAATTCCCTTGGGCTTCCATGTCAACTCAGCGATCTTGGTGTTGCAAGGAAGCAGCTCGGTAAAGACGCCAAGAGCACGGAGTCGACGCAGGATAAGATGGCTTGTTTGAGACTTCAAAAACGGAAGTCAGCATTTGCCATTCAGAGGGGTCTCATCTCAGGAGCCAGTCAAGCACAATGAGGCTTCCATTATTGAGACAGGCCGAGATAAGCGGGCAAAGAAAGCCAAGAATTACATACGCCAAAGTCGAGAACGAGTATGGTCTAGAAGTTAAAGTGTCAGTGAAGGCATTCTTCGCACATTTATTAACCGAAAGTACGTACGTCAAAGTTGTTGTGAGGCGAGTCGGACGCAGTGTTAGGTGCCATTGCGACGGTAGTAGTAACGGTGCTCGCAAAGTTGGTCTTATTGAATGTTCTTCTTTCTGTTGGAGGGGTGGAAGATTGTACCCCGCGAAATACGTTTGTTGCGCGTTGCGGGGGGCGTTGCTGCTTCTAAAATACTTCAATGCACTGAGAAAAAAAAAATCAATGTATTGATACCACCAGTCGGTGCAGTAAAACTCTGGTACCCATCTGACTCACTACCATTACTGGTAGTAGTCACAAAGCTTAGCTTAGGTTTTACATGCTTATTCTGACAGCCCCACCCGAATATTCAACGCCATTAGTCGGTAGTCGGCGTGCAGCTAGACTTTTCACGGCGACTTCCACTGTTATTCCACAGGACACACCCTGATTATTACAGGGACTTCTTAGAATTCCACGGGATGACACCCTGATTATTACAGTGCCTTCTTTATTATTCCACGGGATAGCACCATGGTTATTACAGTGAACTCCCAGCATTGAATTTCACCCAAGCCATAATAGACTGACTGGTTTGGAATCATGTGCGACGTTGAATTCGCAAACAGGATTACCTGCTACGGAACGCATCATGGGCATCATATCACAACCAACCCTATAAGTGTGCACAACGGTCGTCGGAAAGCAACGACGTCTAGTCGTCCCGCGGGATTACACTCCAAGGCACGGCAGGTCCCGAACGAAATGGTCCCCGTATTACCCCTTTCGATTTATTTTTTTGATGGCGGACCGTCCCGAAGACTGGTCCATCTTCCTATATGCGCCTTGATCTAATTCTGATTTTAACCCACAATTACAGACCGTCTAAGGCTTGCAGCGACCCATGAAGCGAGGGTAGAGGCAAGTGGTTCGGACGGTGTGCTGGTTGGCGATCCAGGCGAGGAACCGCTCAAGACCCAAACCATAACCACCGTGAGGAGAGGTACCGTACCTGGCAAAGGTTAGATAAGAACGGGGAACTCCGTCATATAGGGGGTCGGCGTCACTTACTTGCGCTGGTCAGTGTACCAGTAGTAGTCCTTGGCATCAATGCCCTGCTTCTTGTACGCCTCCATCAGCTCCTCGTAGCCCTCCATTCTCATACTGCCACCCACGATCTCGCCCACACCGGGCATCAGCACATCGACACTCTCGGTAACCCGCAGATCAGCGGGGTCCTTCTTCATGTAGAAAGCCTTGATCTCGACAGGGAAGTGTGTCAGGAAGATGGGACGGTTGATGGCGTCAGTCATCTTGCGCTCAGCGGCTTCGGCGATGTCGTCACCGAATACGTGGGGGTTGCCCTCCTCGTTCAGGATAGGAGGATCTTGCTTGTTGAGCCAGTCAATGGCATCGGTGTACTTCATGCGCATGAAGGGGCGTGTGGGCTTCTGGAAGGTAGGGTTGAGCTCCTTGAGGTAACCAGCAATCTGCGGGTTCTCGAACACAATGTCGATAACGCGGCAGATGATCTCCTCGAGGTGCTCGAGCAGATCGGGGAACTGGATGAAGTCCAACTCGGCCTCAACATGAGTGTACTCGGAAAGGTGGCGACGCGTTAAGCTCTTCTCGGCACGGAAAGACTTCTCGATACAGTACACGTCTCCCAGGCTAGGAATGACGGTCTCCAGATACAGCTGGGACGATTGGGTGAGGTAGGACTGTTCATCGTAATAGGGGAAGCCGAAAAGGGTAGCGCCACCTTCGACCTGGGTCTGGACCAGGGCAGGCGGGGAGACCTTGGTAACCTCCATATCGTCGTAAACCTTTTGGAAAGCGCGCTCGACAGCGGCACGGATCTTCATCAGCGACGAGGCGTTGTCACCACGGAGAACCAGATGCCTCTGGTCCAACATCTGACCATCCCATTGGTTCTGTTGGGCCGACACGCGGTTGGTGATGGCATCCTCGTCCGAGGGCGATGCGCCGAGCACCTCGTAGTAGTCCACATGCAACTCGCGGTTGTCGGGGGCCGATTGTCCCTCGGGAACCTTGCGCATCTCACCATACAAAGCCAGCGACGTTCCCTGCGCGAAGGTCAACGCGTCGTAGGTCTTGGTCAGGTCGCCCGAAACCAAGACGCACTGCAGATGACCGTATCCGTCGACCAGGGTGATGAAAGTAGCCTGCTTCTGGGCTCGCAGGCGGTGAATGCGGCCCATGACCACGACGCGGGTGCCCTTCTTGTCGCCCTCGCCAAGCTCAATGTCCTTGCGGTTGATCTTGATCTTCAGGGCCTTGGGCAGCGAGGCATCCTCCTTGAGGACAATCTTCTTGGCATCCTCCAGGTTCTGCATGCGCTGCTTCTTCTGCTTCTCCTCCTCGACGGCAATCTGGGCCTGCTTCTGCACCTTCTTCTTGTGGTTATCAAGGGCACCCTGGGCCTTCTTGACGGCGCTCTTGGCCGGGTCCTTCCATTGCTGTCGCACGGAGGGGTCCTCCTCAGGGCCAAGCGGGCCTGTTACCGAGGCGCGGATCTGGTATTGGGGAGTAGGCTTCTCATAGTTCTGGATGTAGGCAAAGGGAAGCGACTTGTAGGGCTTAGATTCCGATCCGTCGGCGGTCTCGTCGTCTACGCCAGCATCGGTATCAATGTAGCACTTCTCGTCGTTCTTGATGCGCTCGGCGAGCTCCTGAACAGCTGCCATGATGTGTGGTGGGGTCGGTCGCTTTGACAGGTTCGCGTAATGCGCAGGTAGATATCAACAAGAGAATGTTCTGTTCGAACTTGAGATTGGGGGTTTATCAACGCACTGCCTGGTCACCAGCAAGCAGATATGTAGATAAACTGTGGCGGGGTTTGGTGGGATGAATTCGATGTCTAGCGGGACAATTGACCTTGGGATGGTGGGGTTCGAAACGGCCATTCTGATTACAGCCCAGGCCCTTTTGATAGCGACTTGATTGGCTAGCATGAGTCATCGCCAGCTTATTAGTCCCCTGGAAAGATACTGGAAACTGGCCGGCAACGGACAGCTCCAACAGCTCGGGCCCTCACTATCGTCAATCAATAGATAAAGTATGTCTCATCCAACGCCCAGAAACGTCAGCCTGAAGCGGTCAACAGTTTCAAGGAGTATTACCTTATCTTGTTGCCTATTCGCCAATGCATTAATACACTATTATATGTGGAAATGTGCTCCGTGGGGTGTCACTACTGCGTGTCTTGAGCTCGTCCTATACTTGCCTGTGGATGCATGTAGTGACATGTACGCGTATTGGCACCGTGGTATAAGAATTTAGAATAGACCAGAGTGGTAATCATGGGAGAACATGTTCACAATCATACCTTCCGAATCGATTGTCTTCTTCCGGCCCTTAAGGGCAATATATGCGTCGCTCATTTCAGAAGTTGCATATACCTTCCGGGACATACAATCATTATAGTAAGAGTGATCTTGCCACCGAGAGTCGACAAACATCTGTGGAAAGCATCATGGTGTCACAGTGAACATCCTATTCTCCAGCATAAGTGTAGTCAACTCATGTATTCATACGCTGTGCTGATGTAGCTCCTATGAAACACTCGCTATGATAGATATCGACAGTGATCCTGTAAGTTATATACACTCGTGAACTCGCTCTCCCCGGAACCTTTGCCGTATAACTAAGCACGATGCCGTTTCGCCGGCCGATACATCTCTCAACGTCGTCATTGTTGGGCCTTGATGTGATCCAGCCACCGCCCTTTCAGCTCTCGTGGCACTTCAATGTCCTCGGACTGGTACGCAGGCTCGTAACAGTTGCCCAACTCCTGTTGTTGCCACCCAGTTGCACTGCTTTTGCCGTGCCCAACTGGTCCTTCTGGTGAGTGCATCTCCCCGATCGCCGCGGAAAACGTTCGCATCCACTCGATTAATCCCCAATGTTGGAGGATGCTCTTGGACAGTACCTCGAGCACATGATTGCAGATTTCCCCAACTGGACAGGTGCAGGTGGACAGGGAGCAGAGACATCGGCTACCCATCGGGACAGCCTGTACCTTTTCACGGCAGCGGCAGTGTAAGCTCAGAGCCTCTGCAGCGGAGCACAACCTCTCGCTGGCCTCGACGACGAGCTCGTCAACAGCGAAGCGATACGCCACATTGAGCATATCCAAAGCAGTCTCCAGGACCTTTTCGAGTACTGGAATGCATACTAGCGCACAAGCTGGCCGCCCGAAAGGGCCATCCCTCGGTCGGCCCCATTGATGATGGCAACCCGGCACCCAGCGTCTGAGTAATCCGTAACTTGTACTGGGGGGCAACGTGCTATCTGCCTAGATAGATGTGCTGGGTATCCTGGCAAGCCGATCACATGATCTCATGGGCTCGGACGCTGAGGGAGGGAGTGACGGATGACATTCCAGTTTAGAGCCATCATCGTACTCGCCAGTATAAAGGTAGCGGAAGAATGTCTCCAGAATGCCGGGATTGAAATAGTCAAGGCATACTGTGTGGTAGAGTGATCCCTGCCATACGACGTATGTTGTTAGCACCGAAAACGTAATGTGTGGTCGGCAAATAGGCTCCGGTTCTTTACTTACGTCCTGGGAGGAAAGGCAGAAAGTCTTGAACCATCTGGACTGTGAACAGAGGATGTTCTTGTGAAGAGGGTATGTCCAACCCTGGCATGTAACAGTGAAGTCGGGCTCCGAGGGGCAGTCGAAAGCCATACGTATCGGAGAAGGTTCCGCAACAGGATTTGGCATGCGGTTTGGTATACGATTGGCCTGGTAGTGCTGCAAGTCACGATCGGCCATTCCACCCGGCATTACGTTCAACGTACGGCGAGTTTGCGAGTTGGACAAAAGGACTCCACAGATGTGTATAAGAAATTGCTATGACGGAAAAGGGTACGATACTGGAGGTAATGAACAGTAATCACTGAGTAGAGGGAGAATGACGATGTCAGAACGAGAGTCGGTGGCAGAGTTGAGAAACGGTTAGGTGGTATATGGTCCATGACTTTGTAGGCCAAGCAAGGCCAGACCCAAGTCTCCCATATTGAACGTGGTAGGTCAACTGCTCCTTCCCGCCAAGGGCTATTCAACAATGGACATGGCAAAAAGTGAAAGTGCGACAGACGTTCGAAAGCCACCTACAGAAACGAAGCTGGAAATAGCTTGGCTACCAAGCAAGTACCTCTGTTCCACGTACCAGGAAAAATGTAGATACCTACTTTAGTGGTGATAAAATCCATCAAATCTGATAAACGCACCTAAAAGACGTGGGATGTGCACCATAGTAGTTGCTCTACCGATATACGTCCAATCTACAACGTGTAAGGTAAAAAGGTTAAGTAATACAGTGTACCCTCTCCTATATTTCCCCCTCACAGCTCATCCCGTCCCGCCTCCTCCACCTTCGCCCCCTCCTTCCCCTTAACCTGCGCCGCCCCCTTCTTCACCATAGAACTCAGCACCTCAAACACAACCTGCGCCGCCGCGAGCGCCGTCTCCTCCCCGGCGCCCTGGTACGCCGGCGACACCTCCACCACGTCGGCACCCACAAGGTTCAGCCCCTCGATCCCGCGCAACACCCGAATCAGCTCGCGCGTAGTCCAGCCGCCGGGCTCGGGGGTGCCGGTACCCGGCGCGAAAGCGGGGTCCAGCACATCGATATCCAGCGACAGGTAGACCGGGTCCTCGGTGCCCAGGGTCTCCATGATCCGGTCGATGACGCCGCGGGTGCCGAGGTCGTCCATGTCGTCGCTGACGATGCGGTGCCAGTTCTGGGCGTCGTCGTCGACGTAGTCGTCCAGGCCCGAGAGGCGCGTGCGCAGGCCCGCGTGCACGTTGGGCTGGGACGACGAGTTGGACACCAGCCCCTCCTGGCCCGCCAGCCAGAACATGGAGCCGTGGTTGAAGCGGGCCTGGGTGCTGGGCCACGCCGAGGGGTACTTGTCCGGGTGCCAGGTGTCGAGGTGGGCGTCGAAGTGCAGCACGCGCAGGCCCGGGCCGTAGTACTCGCGCAGGGCCCGGAGCGCCGGCAGCGCCAGCGAGTGGTCGCCGCCCAGCGTGATGAGCTTGGGCCGTCTGAGATGCCGGGTCGAGACGGGCGCTCGGCTGCCCAGCTCGGCGAAGGCCTCAGTCATCTGGGTGAGGGCCAGCGCGTTGTCGAACGGGCTGACGGGGATGTCGCCGCAGTCCAGGATGGTCGCCCAGTTGGCGTACGGGTTGATGTTGGCCCGCTGGTTGTAGCCCCGGAACGACGTCTGGCGTGACGAGGCTTGCCGGATGGCTCGGGGGCCAAAGCGAGCTCCTATTTTGGTCGTTGTTAGTTCGTTCAAATTACCAACAATGCCACAATCGAGGGACGAGGGAGTTGCTTACCTGGCCGGTAGCTCACGGCAGTATCGAAAGGAGCTCCAATAATGGCAATATCGTAATGCTCACTAGGGGTAGTCAGGCACTTCGCGTGCTTCAAGTGAGCAAACGATCCGATGCCCGTATAACCAAACTATGGCCAAGTCAGTGTTGCAATCCTCAATGGCATGATGCCACCATAGCAGAAAGGGGAGAATGTGTCCATCGTGAGATCCAACTCCTGGCTCATGCAAGACGTCGGCCGTGGATCTCACACTTGCCTCCTCCATGGGCGGCGGCGTGGAGGACACCGTTGGGCGATGATCACTTACCTCAGTGCCCCATTTTCGCTCCAACTCATCGAGCTCCGCCTGCGTCCATTCACGATCGCCATGCTTACGACCGCCGCAAGCGAGAACGGTGGCGGAGTGGCAGCAGGCCAGTGCCAAACTGACTATCGACGTATACCTCATGATGACAATATCAATGCGTGTTATGACACATTCATACGTAGTGCAGCGAGACAATACCGAAAGGGGTGAAGTTCCAGAAGACTCGCCAACCCAAGGGGAAAGCAAAAAAAGGGAAGCAAGCAGTAGGATAGATATAGTTATTTATTGGAAACCCCATTCGTATGGCTATAGATATATAGATAGCGATAGAGATAGGTATGTAGTAACGTGTAGTCAACAGCTATACTAGTCATGCCCGACGTTAGTCTTGGCAAGAAGAGGTCGATACCGAACCCGGCAGGTCCAACCTGGGATACATATCCCAAGCAGACCTTCCGCCAACGGCTCTCTCCAATCTCCCTCCGATTCCTGACCACAATGAATAATAGGTAATGCAAACGGTAGGTCATATGACCAAAGTGCCGCTCTGGCTAAGTAAGGTGCTTGGCTAGTGTGGTGTAGGCGCATGGGGTAGGTAGATAGTCAGATAGTAAGTAGACAGATGGATACACGTACATATATGTAGATGGGTGGAGGGCGGCCGGCGAGTAAAGCAAGTGTTGGTGTTAGCTCATGGTATTATTCGTTACTTAAGGACCGACAGCCGTCGTCATCCTGCTGCCCTTTGGTGTGGGTGCGTTACTCCGCGCGCATTGAGAGGAGGTTGTCAAGGGAGGAGTTGACATTATGGAATAGCCAGCATAGATAAGCTGGCCCTCGGTTTGGCATGCCATTGGCTGGGTCCTGTTTCCATGTGGGCTCTCTGCCTCCGTTCCGGAGCTTACACCCTGGCACTGGAGTGTGGATTTCGTTCTCTTTTCCCTTGTGCAACTAACGGGTTTCGGGGCGTGGCCGACAGAGAGTAAGGAAGAGTGAATCGGGAAACACCAGTCAGTTGTGAGCAGTCTCTTCTAATAAGCGGCTGCTGGCCAAGCTCGAGGTTGTTGAACTTGTCGGGAAACGATAGGTCATATCACATTTTGGGTGACGTCGCATCACGTGCCGTCTGAGAAAAAGGGAGGCATGAGGTAAGAGGAGTCAATGCCAATCAATGGCATTGTCGCTGTTGTTGAACAATTGTACGGCGAGTCCCGATTTTCCTTGCAATAAATCCGCCGTTTTCCCCATGCTGCCAATGCATTTTTGGGGTGGTCGGGTGTCAATGGTTCATGCCGGCTGCACTAGCGCTTGGATCAGACCCAACCGGCATCGGATTCTCGTCGAGGGAATGTTACAGAAGCCTGTCAAAATTAAAGCTTCGAAAAGGGAGGGTGGATGACAGGCCTGAAACCCAGGCAAGCTGACGAGTCCAGTCCCGTATTGTTTGTTGGCAGGATAGCAAGTAACCAGAGTCATCGTGAATCCGTATTGATATATATGAATGGTTGCCTCTGTTAAAGCGCTGCGGTTAGCTGGGTATGTATATCTGGGCATGAATGATAGGTATGTCTGCCATGTGTTTTTCGCTGAAATGTAACATCAGAGCAGTGGTCAAATCCACCTAATAAACAATTGCCAGTCTCTAGCTCCCATAGACTTGTGCTGTGAGACGTCATACTCGGTTTTCATTGCAATAGATCGCGTGAGCGAGTTTTGGCATGGTTTTTGAAAAACACTCAATTTCAGATGCACTCCAAATCGCCAAACTGTCCTATCGAAATTGCGCTTTGCATCTGTGGAATCTCCTGCTGCTCTCTACTCCCTAGGTACATGTTGTTGTGCCGCTCAAAAAATGGGGGGGCCTGGTGAATCTGACTTCACTCTGCCTGGTGATGGGGAAGGGAGGAAGGGTAGACAGAGCATGGTATCTACCCGGCCACAAAAAAGAGTGCCCTCATTGACCACTCTTTCTTTCGAATTCTCTCCATCCTCGAGGGGCCGGCTCTTTTTTCCTTCTTTAGGCGAGGAACCCATCGCTGCCCCTACCTGTAGAGGCCACCCGAAAAGGTATGCAACGGCTGCGCCTCAAGAAGCACCTATCTTCCTTCGTAATGGTATCTCTGTTTTCTCCGGCAGGTTTACTCCTGAAAACCCTCCACAAAAAAACCCGCAGGTCTCCCTCCCAAGTCTAGATCGCTGTGATGGTGAAAAATCAAAAGTGGCTTGGAAGACGCCAAGGTAAACAAGCCCGCGAACTCGGTCCCGGCACCGTTGTTTATTATCTCCTCGGTGCGAGAACGAAATCGCATGCTCAAGAAACCCATGCCATCCCTTACAGGATCAAGCACTTGTGTGATTTCTTCTTGGGTGCGGGCGGCTCTAAAGCTGCAACAATGGCCTGCGTGTTGTGTTAGCACAGACAAAGACGGCAGTGCTGTCAGCGGGCGCCTTCTTCTTACCTCATCAAATACGTCCTTAAGCTTGTATTGAGTCAATGCCGAGCATTCGACGTACTTGACCGCACCCAACTCCTTCGCCATGCGTTCGCCGTCCTCCTTCCGGACAGGCTGCATTTTTTGTTTCGACAGCTTCTCCCGCACGCTAGGGTCATCTCGCAAATCGGTCTGGGTACCGACGATGAGGCAGGGCACGCCGGGGCAGTGGTGGTGGACCTCGGGAAACCACTTCTCGCGGACGTTTTCGAACGAGGCTGGTGATGTGACGCTGAAGCAGACGAGGAAGACGTCGGTTTGGGGATACGATAAGGGTCGCAGGCGGTCATAATCTTCCTGACCAGCGGTATCGAACAGTCCTAAAGTGTACGGCTCATCTCCGATCCTGGAAGCGCATGCCGCATTAGTCTCTCGTCCCTATGATGCAGCGGTGCATTCACGAGGAGCGAGGCCGTGCTGTCTGCCCAAGGCCGGACAGAGCGTGCCTGAGTTAAACGCGCGTGAGACTCACATAACTGTGACGGCATAGTTGTCAAAGACTGTCGGGACATATTCCGAAGGGAACTTGTTTGTCGTGTAGCTGATGAGAAGGCATGTTTTGCCGACAGCACCGTCACCGACAACGACGCACCTAGGTAGGAAGAAGAAACCGAGTTAGTGGGAGTGTAATTTGGGTAATGCGGCTTGGCTAAACGCATGGCGACAATGACGGCGGGAGCAGCGGCAACGCGTCATGCGTTCTCCGTGCACGCCTCGGGAGCGGCAAATGACCGTCGCATGGCTCTGAAGAGCAGATGCGCATAGTCGCAAAGTGCGGTGTCGTCTTGCGGTTCTTGAGGATTGGCAGAGGATGCCCGCCCCTAAGGGGTAGGGATTCGAGGCGGACGGAGCAAGAAAGAAGGGGGCCAAGCCGTCGAGGTCGTGTAACTCACTTGATCGTAGCAACCACCATCTTGTCCAGCCGATGTGCTCCTGTAAAGGAGCAGAAAAGGTATGCAGGAAGACCCTACTGGAAAATAGTATGGATGATCGAACTCCTTATCGCGAGAGTTAACGGGGTGTCTCTGGGGAAGCGATAGTGGGAGCCGAGGAGCTTTTGGCTTGAAGAACGGGATGCAGTTGTTCCTGCGATGGCTGCTTTGAGGCTGACGTTCTGGGCGCAGTTAAATGGGTCCTGTCCTTGCCAATGGCTGCGTTGTGCTTTTGGTTTGGTTGGTGCTTGGTGGTGCTCGTGCTGGAGTGCTGTGCTGGGTTGGCCCAAGTCGCTGTGCGGAGCAAGAGAAACAATTCCTTCAGGAGGGGGGGTCTTCTCGCGCCCGTTGTCTCAGACAGTAAGAAGGCTGGGAGTACGTAGTGGTCTTGTCACGGAGACTGGTCGAGGGCGGCAATACTCGACAAATAAAACGGTCAGAAATGATTGTATGGGAAGGGGAGGAGGATGGTGGTATTGGCAGAGGCAGAAGAAAAAGTCCCTCGCTCGACGAAGCAGCACTGTGTCCAAGACGGGAAATCAGAGGGTGCACGAGAGGGAAGGGGGGGGTGGGAGGAAATTGGCCGTGGTAGGTAGTAGGCAATGTCACAATTAGGCCGGGGAGTAAGCCAGTGCACACTTGTCAATCAGGCGTTGCGGTTGGTGTTGTAATGCAAACCAAGAGTGAAGGCAAGAGAGAGGGAAAGGGAGACGGGCAGCGAGAGCGTAGGTACCGCCAGTTAGGTATCCCCAATCAATTCAGAGAAGTCCCGAGAGTACCTATGTAGGCCTAGGCAGGACGGGACTGGATGTGCGAGTGGGTTAGTGGTGTTAGGTAGTGGGTTAGGTGGAAGAGTAAGAGGAGGAGGACCTTGGACCACAGGAGCAGGAAGCAGGAGGTGTGCGTGCACTATGGGTTGGATTGAGCTAAAGCTAGGAGTTGAGGGTAGGTAGCTTGGGTACATGTAGTAGCAGCGAGCGAGGCAGGCAGGCTGGGAATAACAATAATAATACTAAGGGTGTAATCGGCTCGAATTTACTACCATGGCAGTAAATTCCTCTTAATACATCCTATAGTGTATAAATTAGTGTCTGTACGCGATATACTATAAGATATATATTTTTTTAACGCTAAGTTTATTTTAATACGTTTTAAGGCCTTTTTAAAGAATTATTAAAGTTAAATATATTATATTTATTATTTATTATAAATTTATTATTATTATACCTTTTTTATTGACTTTATTAATATAGAAATATTCTTTTTAATCGTAAACTAATATAATTAGATAAACGATAAGTTTAATAGTTTTAAATTGTTTAATTTAGTTATTTTAATTAATTAATATAGTTTTAATTAATAATTTATTAATAAAAAAGCTAGATTTAGTATAGATAGTAATAAAATTAATAATAACTTTTAGTTTATTAATTTTTTTATTTAATAGGTTTAATTAACGCTTTTTAAAATATATACGTCGAGGCGATTATTTAAAATATTTATCGAGAAGGTTTAACGATTTATAATAACGGTGAAGAGGTTAAATTAATTAAAGAAGTAGTTTATAATTAATATTAAAAAGAGGAATTATTTTATAAAATAGTTCTTAAAATATCGGAGAGATAATATATTTATAATCGATCGAGTTAAAGAGATAACGCTGGCTTTTAAACGTATATATAAACGGGCGTAGGTTAAGTACCCTATATATAATTAGGATATAAAGAAGGTTAAAAAGGCGTATATTATATGTAAAGATCGATGGCGTTTGTGAATAATTATAAAGAGGTTTAGCTAGGGTTTTAACGAGTATAGTATTATAAGGGTATCGTTATTAGCTTGGGTTTAATTTTTAAAAAAGTTTAAGGATAAGGGGATATGGATAAAAATTAAGCTATTCGATAATATTAATGTATATTAAGAAGTATTTAATAAAGAGATTACTTTTAATATATATATTATAGAGGTTAAAAAGGATAATAAAGTATCGAAACGTATATTTTTAAATAAGGAATAAGATTTTTTTTTATAGGTTAATTAGTTTTAATGTAAACGGTTTCGTAATATTAATTTTAATAATAATTTATTAAATAAGTTTAATTTTAATAAAAAAATTAAGTAATTGATAAGGTTTCGATTATAAATAATTTTATTTAAAAAATTAATAAAAATACCGCGAAAAGGAGGTAGTAGTTATATAATTATATTTATTACAATTAGTAATAGTATAAACTGTTTAGTAAAATTAATATTTAAAGTACCTAAATTTAATAATATAAAGATAGCGATATATATTATTAATTATTAATTAAAAAAATATTTAACCCTTTTAAAAAAGGTTAAAATTATTAAAAAAATTATCAACGTATTAATATATACTATTATATTATAATAGATAAATAATAATAATAAAAAAGTAATATTTTTAAAAAAGTTATTATTAAATTAATAAGTTAATAAATAAATTAATAAATAATTAAATTTATATTATAATATACTTAATAATAAAATTAGGTTTTAAAATTAGTTTTAACAAATCCAGTTTATTTAAATAATACTTTTTTACTTAAACCGTTAATATTTAACCTATTTTATTAATAACATTATTATATTATATATATTATTTATTTTTATTATGTTTTTCGCCTTAAATTAATTAATATTATTAAATTTATAAATAATACCCTTTTCCGCGTTAAAATAAGTAATATATAATTAATTAATAACTTTATAATTAACCGTTTATTATTAATTTAAAACTTTAAAAAATAATGGTTTAATTAATATTAATACCTTACTTATTTTATTATTAAAATTAAACTTTTATTAAATAAATTAATAACTTATTAACTTTATATTAATAAAACCGATTAAACTATTATTAAATACTAATTTAATTCCTTTTTATATATCAATTATAATATTTACGTAATCTAATTATATATTTTTATTAAAATTTTTTTTTAAACCTTTTTTTTATATTAATTGCGAATATTTATAAACCTTTTTAATTCCGCCTATAAAAAAACCGCCTTTTTATTAATATTTTTAACCCCCCTCTTTTAAATAAAATTATAAAAGCTATAAATAATATACATTAGCTAGATTTATATATAAAAGTTATATTCTAATATAAAATATTTAATTATTTTTTATTTACATTTAAATATATTAAATATTTATTTAACGATAACTTTTAAACGGAAATACCGAAAATTATATAACTTTATCGCGTTTTACAGTCGGCGCTCTTTAATATACTATTCCTATAAATAATAACGTATATTATAATATAATATAATAATACCCTTTTATTTATTAAACTTTATATTTATTAAATAAAATTAGCTAACTAATATAAAAAAACTTTAATTTAAAGTATAATTTAATAATAAAAAATTATATATATTACTTTTAATTCTAATTAATATATAACTAAACGTTTTCTTTATTTATATTATAATAAATATATTTTATAATATTTAACCTTTCCTATTATATTAACGTTTCTACCTTTTTTTTAATATATAAATATATAAATATATTCTATTAATAACCTTAATATAGCCGTAGAAAAGCTATATTTTAAAGTTTAATACTACTTTTAAAGCTATATACTAATTATTTAATTATTTAATATATACTTTATATAATTATATTATTATCGGTAATATTACTTAAAAAGCTTTAAAAATAGTATTTTAAACGTAATAAAATATTATAATAATAATTTATTACAATTAATTATAAGCTAATATATATAAGAATATTATTAACTTTTAATCGATAAATTAATATTAGATATTCTTTAAACCGGCTCTCTTTAATCAATTTAATAATAATTTAAATATAAATTTATTTATACGAAATGATTTATAAAAACGCCGGTTAAAACCATTTAATATTTTATTAATAACTTAATAAGTTATTATAAGGCTTCTTAGATTAATAATATTACGCTATTTAATAAGTAAAAATTAATAATCTAATTTAATTAAACGTAATAATTAAAAAACGCCGATAATAGTATTAACGAAGGCGGTTCTCTTAATTTTTTTATTAATTATTATTAATATTATTATAACTTACCGATTTATATAATAATATTACTTAAAATATAAAAGATAGTAATAAATTTAATAATAGTAATTTACTTTAAAAAATAATTTATTAGCATTGAATTTACTATTAACTTAATAAACTTAATTAAATAAAGTACTAAGCGCTTTTCCTTTTTTAAAAATCTTATTAATACAGTATATTAATTTAAATATATAACTTTTATTAAATCTATTTAACCGGTTTTTAGTATTAAATAAAGTCTAGTTTCTTTAATTCAACGAAAACGCCTAAGGGATGTGCCGAGCCGTATATGGCAGTAAAATCGGTTAGTTTTACTGCTATGGTAGTAAATGCGAGCCGATCACACCCTAATTCAGTGAACGTACAGAGTGCATTAGGATTGATGCATGTACCGACCGTCCAGAGTCCAGACAGACAGATAGAAGCCCACCTTTACTTGTAAGTAGGCAGAGGCTGGGGTCTTTATTATTGCAGGCGTGCAGTTGCCGTAATCTTCCCTTGCGAGACAAGCCGATGGATGGATCAGTCAAATCAAATCTTGGATGGGTGTTGTTTAGTGGGACAGCAAACACATGAGAAGGTCAGTCAGAGCTCTCGGCTTGGTTGATGTAGATTCAAGTGGCACCCAGCAGTCGTGTCCAAGAGGGGGTGGTGGGAAGCAAAAAATATCAGGGGACCAAGGGGACCAACTTGGGATGAGAGGATGACGACAATTCCCAGTCTCAAGACACAAGATTTTGCATAGTCCTGCAAGATGTTGGCTCAGCCTCGCTAGATTGACTTCTTTCCCGCCCACTCGGATCGGGAAACTGCTGTTTGAGTTGGTCCTGTACTGTAGTACTGTAGCTTCCAGCCAAAGTACATACACGACCTATCTATCTACAGCATCTATCGTGTCTGGTGCACGCACGTACGTAGCTTCGAATCGCAGCGCATAACGAACGATAACCGTAGTATCCGTATACCTACCTATTCTGCAATGTGTCGGTGAAGAGACCCAGCAACGCCTCGTATCTGGCTCCCGCTTGACGCCAAAGTCAGCCTATCCACTGTGACCTCGGCTTTATGTGCAAATGTGTATTTATATATCCTGCGTTGTGCTGCGTCGTATATAGGTATCCCGTGTACAAATAGGGTCCCGATCCGGGTGGTGGTTCCAAGATCGCGTTACCGGCACATGCCGCCCGAGAAAACGCGTCAAACCACTTACACACAATTACCCTACAGCACATTCCAAGTATTGTTATCACTGCAGCCTTTTCTTCATCTTCAATCATCAGAGAACATGCATGTAAGCTCGGGATATATTGTTGACCTGTAAGAATAGCAGCAGCCATCATCAGATCATACTCGTCTCTGCCTGCATGCATGACATATGCTCTTCATTACGCGCCTATCCTATGCCATGGCAGGCGGGGGAGGGTACTTGGTGAGGGTGGTTTGCAGCCACCTTGATAAAATCTGCTACCAGTGGCCTACTCTGTACCCCTGTGGCAGCAGCTTGGGTTGTGTCAATCTGATATGAGCAGGACAACCACATGCCCCAATGTTGGAAAAGGAAATTTCGGGATGGTTGGAGGCGTTCCCAACCTGCTCGAAAGGGCCAAGGTCTGGAAAGGAGTCGAGGCCGAGACGAGGGGAGGGAAAAAAAAAAAAAAATATAAAATAACGAGGGGAAAGAACGAAGCCCGGACGTCTCTGAAGTGCATGTGGCCCCGGAATCTGACCTTGCTTGTTCAGAACATGCTGCCACCTGCCAATTTTCTCGCTCGAACTTCTTTCTCAATCCCTCTCAAGCCCGACAAGGTATCTCCCTCACCACTGCCTGCCTGCCTGCTGCTGCTGCCACCACTGCACGCCTAGGCCTATGTAGGCAGATAGAGGGCCATCGCAGGGTTCTTTCTCCCGCGGATGATAGCCGTTCACCTAACCAACATGGTCGCTAACAATTCCCCTAACCTCTTCCTGATCTCCATTCGGAAATATACCATCGATAGAAAGATACTAGCGGCAGGGACTCGAAATGAAACGCAAAGACTACATTGTCGGGGAGCGCAGGCCTTCTGGCGAGCCCTGCTCGGCCTCAATCCTTCCTTTATTTCAAAGACACATGGGCATTGACATGGGTCATGGATGCACATCCTGGAGGTTTCTCCGTCTCTGAGTCTCGCCGTTCCCTCGTTAGTACTGTACGGGGCCGAGTCAAGCGATTGGTTGGCGGGTGATCAGCACGTCGCTTTTTTTTTATTTAGCCTTTGCCCAAGCTCAAGAAAACAATAGCAGCTGGCCAACAACACAACCCCCAGAAAGGCTGGCCAGCCAAACACCAGCGCCGTAAATTGTTCATATCTTTAGAATTTGTCGGGGGGCATAGCCTCGTCACATATCCGGACGTATTGATTGCGTCGTGGGATTGGATGAGCCGCTCTGGTCTTCTGCTGCAATCCGTCCCCCAACCCCGGCCCCGTTACTGTTGGTGTTAGGTTGGCAAGCAAAAAGTTGGCTTACGCATGTTCGGAGCTCAGTCCTTGCAGGTCGTGTTGCAATAATCAGACGACGGATGTCGTTACCGACAAGAAGGGACCCTTTCATCACCACTGCACTGCACTGCAGGAGCTGACTACATGTTTGCAGCGCAGCCATTTGGCGTCAACATCAGACGGCTTAGTGACTACAGGCGTTTCTCCATCCCATGTTGGACTTTTAGGACAATGCCCGGGGCCGCCACTGGCAGCACTACCGTACATGATTCATGGCCTCCCTCTTGCATCATCGCTATTGCTCATACTTAGCTGGAGATCAACCCAAAGGTTTGGTGAGTTGAGTAGCACTAGACGTTGGCCTAGGGGTCCTCTGCCAGGGGTATCCTCCAGCACACGGTTGAGGTTTGCCGGTGTGGAAGGTGGTGCAAGTTCCCGCTAGACGACTAGAAGAAGCCTTCGAATATTGCCTGACACATGCCGGACAACTCAGACTATCTGCAAGGCAACCTCAAGGCGTTGGTCCAACTGGGTGAGGGGGAAGATGGCGATGTCATTTGTGCTACGACAGCAGCATTCCGTTGCACTCTCTTGAACGAATTACGTAGCACGCAAGGCCCTGCCCTGCTGCAGCTCTCAGGAGTCAAGTCAAGCCCGGGCACAAGAGACTCATTCGGTAGAGCCCAACCAGCCAGCCGACTAGGTAGTTTGTAGTTGTGTTGCAACTCTGCGTGATCGGGAATGTAAGGGAACGCTGAAGAAAAACGGACGAGAGTGACGTTGACAACCCTCGCGATCCCTGCCTCCCACGCCCTGAAAGATGATCTTCGGGATCTCGTCACTCAATCCAGCGTGGTTTTTCTACAGGCTCCTGAAACGAAGAACCCCCTCCCCATCCCCAAAAACAAGCAAGGCCCAATCAAGGTACCTGCGTATCTCGGCTCGGTGGCTGATCTGTGTTCCCTATCAATTCGTGACCCTGACTTCGTTCCTGAATGGCGTCAAATGAGATTTGTCACACGCAAATGTTTGCGCGCGCCGGGCATGATTGGATTCGTCTGATTAAAATAGAAGCGAGACTAATGTACTCACCACCCAACTTCTTTTTCAACGATTGATTGATTGGAAGGTGACTGCGCGGGAGGAATGACAGGATGTTGTGGCTGTGGATCTTGCCGATTTACACGAGCCACACATGTCTTGTGGCTGCAAGGTGGGGTGGACTTCAAGTCCAACGTGCTTCATGGGGGTAGCCAGTCATCACATCACCGTTGCAAACACTCACGTGACAACTTGCGTATCAGCCAACTACTTCCGGGCGATTCTGTTGTTAGGAGGACTCGTGTAACCCAAATCTGCACCCAACATCATGGAAGAGAGGACCATAGACCACCTCCTGGAGCAGTACCTCCACCTGCTCCATGAGTACACCAGCCTGCGCGCCGAGCTGAACAAGCTGCAGGCGGGCCTCTACCAGAACCTCGCCCGGGCAAACTTCGCGGCCGAGCGAGGGATGCGCTACGGCCAGGATCAGTACGATGACCGCATGCAAGCGTCTCGAAGGGTCGTCGTGCTCCCCTCCTCCGTCTGCCCCACCTTCGAGGTGGTCAAAGTCGACGACGACGACGACGGCGCAGCAGTTACCACCACGGAGAAGACAGCGCAGGCGTCCGTTTCGAAGAGCGAGGCCGTCGCCAGTGAGGAGGGGAAGGTGGCGCAGGGTGGCCCCAACAGCAGGGAAGGGGAGGCGGCGGAAGGGCCGGAAGGAGGAGAAGGAATGAAGGAGGAGGAAGCAGCAGCCGAACCAATCGCTTCCTCGGTAAAGGGAACGGAACCGAAGACGTCGGAACCGAAGGCGAAGAAGAATAGCAACGACCCCTTGCGTTGGTTCGGCCTTATCACGCCGATGCCGCTGCGACAAGCGCAAGCCCAGAGCGTCCAGGCCGTCGGGGACATCGTCCCCAGACTGGTCAGCATCAACGCCGAGATGGCCCAGGTGGAAATTGAGGTCCGGAGGGCACGCAAGAAGCGAGCCAAGGCCGAGGCCGCGGCCAGGAAATCGGAGGATGTGGCAAGCAAGGAGGACGTTGCGGTTTGACATGAGACAAACAGTTGAATTTCCATGCAGAGATGCTGATTTTCTCGATTAATTATCAACAATACCCAATAACACCAAACACCGTTACCTCAAAACCACATCACCGCATAGACCTATCTTCACCTCCCCCATAAAAGCGATAAAAGCCAAGATAGTGAGGGCTTCCATGTAAGTAGTATAGCTGCGAGGACCTGGTGCAGAGTGAGAAAATTCGTATTTCTGATTACCTATACGTTTTGCGAACCTGTGTCCTGTGCCATCCCTATATAGCACGATTCCGGGGTAGAAGCCAGTGGTGGTTGACATAAATTAAGTACGGGAGATGCACATCATAATCCTCCAACAATTGAAACCCTTCTATCAACATATAAACACCATTTACAAGTACAGGGGGTATCGAGCTATAAAGATGTTAAGTTTTACGCATATGCAGCCCAGCCTATGTCAAAGGTTAGCACGTACGCCTAGGTAAAGAGGTGCCCTCGAGTCAAGGGGGGAAGGAAGGGAACTTACCAGAATACAGGACTGCCAGGTTCCTTTCATCAGTTGCCTGGTTAATCAGGTCGTTGACGGTAGCCGTGACACTCAAGGTCTTGCTCAGCTTCTTTCTGACCACCTCGAGGGCACGGTCTGCTTCGCTGGGCTCGTTCACGACGCCCCTCTTCTTTCGAGAGTCGATCTCGGCATCGGTCGGCCTTTCCTCTCCCTCGTCGGTCCGAGGCGTTTGGAGTTTGGCCATCCGGACCGGGCTGATCGACCACGAGTACAACGGATCATAACGCAACACATCCAGGATGGTCATGATTGTGTACGTTTCTTCCCGCAGGGCGTCCAAAGTGAACTCACAGCAGCGACGGAAAGCACCTTCGGTCTTGGTTATGCCCATGCCATCGACGATGTCACGTGTCAGTCGGAAGGGAACAAGTTCTGGGACCGGGAGGATCCGACCCATCTCAAAGGCGACACCAAGATCGATATGGACGACCTCGCCAGACACCGAGTCTAGCAGGATATTGTGCCCGTGACGATCGCCTAGACCCAGTACATGCCCGAGAATCGATATAGCTGCTGTGGTACGCGTGTATGCCGTACGTTTGGCGTACCATTCGTCTGGGTCAGAGAAGTTCTCCATAAAGAAGTATCGCATGACAGGCTGGAAGCGATCAGTGACCTTCTTGTAGGTAGCCACTCTCGTCTCAACCGATTTGTTTTGAACCTGCGAGATCTCCTTCCGGCACTGTGAGCCTTTGTAGTCCTTCGGATGATAACGCTCGTGCGCTGGCATCAGGTATTCATGGAACGGAATGGTGTTCGGGACGAATTCGATCAGACCAGATGATGCTGTTAGCGGCAGCACCTTGTAGGTCCTGATGCCCAGGTTCCGTTGCTGTGTGGACCTATGCAGCTTGAGGACCGAGGAAGCAGCCGCAAACACCTGCTCCATGATGGCGTCTTGACGAAGATCATCCGAACCACCCTTCACCAACTGCTTGAACCGTTCCCCATTACTGCCAACGAGGGTAATGATCTTCGGGGCGCTTACGCCCGAGGCAATGCTCATAGAATCCTCCAATTTGATAACATAGGGGACTCGCGAATAGTCTTTGTTGGCAGAAAGTTCTATCTGCATCGTGGGCGGTGGAATCTGGTACTTGGTAAGATCCTGGAGAAGCCGCAACCCTGCGCTGGAGTCTTTGATCGCGATTTTCTGCCCTGCTTTATAGCGCGAAGAATCACGTTCGGTAGCCAGCATATGGTACGACTTGCTCGTCTTGTCGATCGAGGTCCAGATAGTCGCCACATTCTGTGTTTGACCGAGCTTCTTTCCTACTTTCTCGGTGGCTCTTTGGCGCAGGACGGCCACGTCATCCTTGTTGTTGGTACGAGATCTCATACCAGACCAAATCTGATACATCCCATGGTATGGGTGGTCAACGCAGATGCGATATACAAGCTCAATCAGTAACCTCTGGAACTGGTGGCTCTGGTCAACCAGCCGGGAACTGAGCTGGTTCATGAGAGCGGCAAACTTGCGCGTCGGTACCTTGTCGATATAGCGTCTGACGGCTTCGTTCGTCATATCCTCGCCGGAACGCTCAAGCCACAAGGCAGTAAATCGTAGAGCATCGTTGTTGTGCTCATCCGAGGCAGCCAATGAAAGAAGGTAGTTTTCCAAACTTAAGCGGACGAACTCACTTCTGCTCTGCTCAACGCGACGAAGCTCTTGATCATCAAGGTCAAACCATTGCTTCGCCTTTGCCAAGTGGACCTGATAGCGGCCTTTCACCTGTGAGTCCTTTGCACTGGCGACAAGACCTTTCAGTTGCACCACCTCGTCGTTTTTGCCCTTTCGAAGATGTTGCAAGCGAGCAAGGTCCTCGAGACTGTCCGGGTTCTGGAGCTGCTCGTCACAGAACATGGCAAACTGGTGATAGACTTTGCCAGCCTCTTGCCCATCGATGCGACCTCGAAGTTCCTTCAGAGCAGGTTGGAGATAGTTTCTCTGGATATTGTCCGGCTTCTCTAGTTTGGCGACCGATACTTGATGGCCGATCTTTGCAAGAAGGTCGCTCCTCTGCACAAAGACGGTCTGCTTTTTCAGATCCGAGGTTGCCTCGATGCTCTGAAGCATACGAATCGAGGACACCATTTCTTGATGGTCCCACAACGCATTTGCGGCTTCTAATTTTGCAGCCGCATCAATGACAAGGCCAAGTTCTGAACTCGGCGATATAAGACCGTTGAGCATGGTCGCAATCTTGAGCGACTCCTGGGTTGCTTGATGGAAACGATAGATATTTGATGATAGCAGCATGGACTTAACCTCTGCCAACCTCGTCTCAGGTTTGCTAAATGTACCCGCAGACCGGATTGGCAGAGTATGGCCCAGCATGCTCAATGTAGTCTCTCTGCAGGATAATATCTGCATAATATCCGCGTATCTATCAAAATTAGCACAGCAATTCGTATCGGTTATGGTGGTGAACCAACCTTCCACTTTTCATCCAGCGTGATCGAGCCTCGAACGAAGACAGAATGTCATCAAGTTCTGCTACATCAGCCACGTGGAGTATATCATCCATCTCAGTCAAAGCAGCCAGTACAGCTACATTGTGACGAACGTTGGCTTTGCTGATATCACGACTGACAACATTACGCATGATCGATTTAAGTCCGCTGTAAATGGATTGTCGGGCAATACTCATATCGACAGCCTGATAACAGCCTTGGTATGCTTTGTATAATATGGCCGCTGGGTTGTTTGTGATGGGTGGTGCCGGGAGATTCCATATTTCAAGTCTTCTCGCATTGTTGAACGTGTTATCAACGGACGCGGAATCTGGATGCAGACTCTGTTGGCTCTGTAGAAGGGAGTGGGACAGTCCCGCGAGGCCGAGATTGCTTAGAGTGCTAACGAGGTACCTTCCATCTGAGCTAGCCTGAGGGTCCTTTTCACGAATACGACTGTCAAGCTGTGCTCCACGGAAAGCAAGACTCTTGCTGCCGTTATTTTCGTAATCTAGCCGAGCTAACACGTTGTCCAGGCTTGCGCTGGTAGGCAGTCCATAGTATGCGTCGGGGTCGTCTATGTTCTCGAATATGTCCAAAAGTACGTCCGTAGACTCCTGGGCCCGGACGGAAGAAGAGCGTCGAGACTGTCGAGACCCCTCGGTCGCAGATGACTCGACGAAAAGAAGAGCTGTCTTGTGCATACCACAACGTGCGGCAGCCGAAGCCACATCCGAGAGATCAATATCTAACCACTGCGAGCGGTCGGCTATCGAGCTTTCGCCAGGATACTTCTGGGTTCTTAGGAAGAGGAGCATGTTGATGATGAGACTCAGATTGTCCTTGACTTTGGACGAGGTCAGCTTAAGCCATTCCCTCAAGGCTGCAGAGAAGGACTTCTTTGCAGATTGTCGCTGGCCGTGCTCTGCAAGGAGTACCAAATGAATGATAAAGGGGAATGCTGCTTCCGCAAAGTTTTGAACATGCTCTAGAACCTGGGGCATGGCATCCAAGATGATGCTGCCAGGAACTGCCTGGATAAGATGGATTGTCACATGCTGTGCCCACGCAGTGTCTTCCAGCGCATCTGGAGAAAACACAACACTGTCTGGGCGAGCTTCTGCGGGACTATTGTCCGAAGGGGGCGTTCGGTAGGGCAGCCAATCTGAAGCTGACAGAAGTTCCTGTGATAGCACTCTCCCACACGCCTCCAGCAACTCATTGTCTTCCTGTGCCGCAGCCTCTGACACGATAGTCCGCAGAGAAGACTCTACAATGCCAGCAGTGAAGCAGTGAATATCCCCAGTAAGAGACTGCATCAAATTCAACAGACCTTGTTCGGAACTATCCCCATTAGATGACCTCTGAAGGTAATCTGTCAAATGCGACTCTCGTAGGAGGGTCAAATCGATATTCCCTGAAGCAGAGAAGCTTCTGCCAACAACGCGCGCGGCCCATGACAGATAGTCATCGCCTATCGATTGTGCCTTGGAAGAGCTCCTCCAGACGGCAGTCGAGATGGCAATTGCGTCGTCATCTGAATTCACGGCATCACTCCTAAATGAGTCGGGGATACGGAAGTCCTTGCACAATATGTCCAGAGCAATCTTTCGAGACGTTTCGCTAAGCAGTTGGGCTTTGTTTCCCTCGTCGCGCAAGATCTCGAGCAGCAGATTGCTCTCATGAGTTCCCCGTTCGGCGTTACCCGACGATCTGACATGAGAGGCTGCATACGTTATGGCCTTGAAAGCCTCGGTTTGTTGCCCATGTTCAAGCAGCGGCGATTGGTATTGCTCCAGGTACTTTGTGAACCATGAGTGAAACTTCTGGGCCTTGTTCATTGTCGCTTTGAATTGACTTTCCTGGGTGGTACTCGCTTGACTGGACTCCAGGAAGACCCGGAGAGAAGCCAAGGTTGACAGAGCGTAGCCAGCAAGAAATGACGGTGACTCAGTCAGTGCCTGTAGTCCATGTACGAGTAGATATTGTGTCATCCCAAGGGAATCATCAGCACACTCTGGATCAACTAGGAATGGCCGTAGCGTCTGTAGTAGCATCTGTAAAGGATATGGATCCCATGCATGCGAACCAGCAAGGCAGACCAGCACGCGTACTCTCCTGATTACGGAACAGGTATGTAAGGGACCAAGTGCTGAGTGTACCAAGTTGAACAGAGTTCTTGCGACAGAAACAACAAGCGCAGGTGTCCACAGCGATTGCAACTCGTACTCGGTTCGGCTGCAAAGAAGTGCCAGCTCTCTGCTCAAGTGCTTGGCTTTGAATGTGGGCTGCTGGTTGGGAGCGAGTTCAACCTCTGAATGACCGAACCCTTTGATCGCAGCCATTGCTTCAGCGGCATAGACAAGACTTTCATCTTTGGACCAGGAGACTTCCACTGGGCCTTCCTGATCGATGAGAAGGAAGAACTGGGCGATGATTTCGGCAAAGTTGATGTAGACATTTTCAAGATACGACTCTCTTCCCATGAGTTTGCGAATCCGGCTTTCTGCCTTCTGCACACCTTCGGGTTGGCGCGTGCTTAGATCGTTGGAGATGCCGCATGCCAAAACTTTGGAAAATGACCTCTGCACCAACTGCACAGGGTCTACGCCAAGATGCCTGGCGAGAGCCGCCAACTCTTGGTCATGGCCGCGCATCATCATTATGGCCGCTGCTTCCGACTGTGAATGCTTGAGAAGTTCCTCGAGGCTCATATAACCAAATATCTCAAAGGGAATGTTCTCAATCGAATCTTCGCTGAGCCAGGTATAGAGCAGCTGTGGCGCAAACAACTTGAAAAGGTTTCGAGAACTCTCAAGCTGAAGTGAGGTGGCAATCTTCCTCAGACAGTAGCTGGCATGTTTTGCGGATTCGTGAATTTGACCGGCGGTTTCGAAAATGTGATAGACACAACGACGCAGTAGAGTAGGCCAGTTTTGAGCCAGCTCTGCCAACAAAAAAAGTCGGAAAGAAATACCTTCTGGAAACTCGGGCTCCGTGGGTAGATTATGCAGTATAGACTCAGCGAAAACATCGTCGTGTGCTTTGAGTACGAAGCGGCCGAATATCACTGGGAGCCTTTTGGCGATGTAAAATTTGACAGGTACTGAGCCCTGCTCCAGTATACCCAGCACGGATTGGATCGTATTGGGACTCCCTAGCGCCTCCGGATACTTCTCGTCGACCATAGTCAAGCTTAACAGAAGACGTGCAAGAATTGTTTGAATCCTGTCCGACAAGAGGTTGTTGGGTAGAGCGCTCTTGACAAAGAACTGATAGAAGTCGCCGACCTCCTCGCAAATACCACTTCGTTTGTCAGTCCAGCTCGGCATGAGTCCTTCAATGACATCCAGTACCAGCGCAAGTGCTGTCTCACAGCTGGAGTACGTGCTGCTTGCCAAGATAGTCCCAAATCGCTCGATAATCAGTTTTTGGTCATCCGGACTGATTACAGCATCCCCTGTCAGTAACTCGCGGCCAAGTTGCTTACTCAATAGGAGTTCTTCGTCCGACAACGCGAGAAAACTATCGAGGAATAATTGAGGAACGAGCCCGGCCTGACCAGGATCATCTCGAATGATTTTCAGGAGGTGTAGCCTTTGTCTCGTGTCCGTATGAAATGAGTTCGCATCGAGCATAACGGTCTCCCGTCGCGATATTTCATGTCCCTTGGACATGGTTGTTGAACGGCTTTCTTGGGAACCAAACTCATCATCCAAGTCCATCCCATCCTCGTCATGCCCGTTCATCAGCTTCTCCAATCGCCGATATTCGTCTGAGAGCTTGGAAAAGAAGTTAAGGGCTTGAGGTGATTCTTTCGCAAAACTGCTAATGTCGCCCTCTCGACAACTGGGAATATAAGGCCGTACGATCCGCAATACCCTTTCGTATAAGAACCGACTATCGGCAGATAGGGAAGCTGCAATCAAGGTATTCTTTAACAATTCGAATAGTGATGCCTCCAGATTTTGTGTTTGTTGGGCGTGGGATTCTGTCAGGAGCGGAAGACAGAAAAAGCTGGCAGTCACGAAACCTAGCACGCTCTCCAACTTTTCCGGGGAAATGTGAGATGAGCCATCACCACGCGTATTCCAGGTAGCACATAATGATACTAGCTCCTGGAATCTAGGGTAGAGCAGTTCCGCAATAAGCTTCCTGACAGCATATGTGTCGGACGTCTCGACGGCTCGGGAAGTCGGGGCTGCTTCGAAATACTGCAGCTTCTGCGCCTCAAAGGTAGCTTTGTTATCATCTGAAAACAGGAGGAGGTACCGAATCATGTCTCTTCGCTCTTGTAAAAGGCCCCAAGCCTCGCCAAGCGGTCCAACTATAGCTTGAGGCAAGCAAGTAAGAACCATAGGAGGAACCCCGCAAGTGGCTCGGAGTAGATTGATGATGTCGATTGGCTCCACGAGGGTAGAATAGAACGATGTGAAGATCGGATCGGCTGCGAAGGTTAGCACTTTTGTTTCCGCAATATCATCTCGCAGAAAACCTCACCTGGATCCCATCTGAAGAAAAGCCAACGCACTACATGGCTGCATGTTGCGAAGCTGGCACTTGGCAAATGGTGGTTTCTAAGTTGAAGAAGCTTAGTCATCAGTACAATGGAGGAGTCTACCAAGATAGCAGGACCGCTGACGTCCGCTGCTGTCACAATATTGTGAACATCATCCGAGATGTCGTGGAACTGTACCAGGTCCCGAGACAGTGTCATGTTGAGTAGAAGGCAAGCAGCACGGCACGTCCCTTGGATACTTAAGTTGCGAGACGCGATGAACCACAATTGCTTCCATGATGCGGCCAAGGACTCCCATTGGGCGTGTTCAGTTCGAGCAAGACTATTCCACGTTAGATGGTTCGTCCATACTTATGCAAGTATATGCGAACTTACCTCGCAGTAGCAATCATGGCCCACGCCGAAACGTTTGCGTTTTTATGAGCTGTCAGATTAGTTAAGGATGACAGGGACTCTACCATGAAAGCCTCAGTGACCCGAACGTTTGCAACAAAAAAGGGAATGACCTGCAAAGCAGCGAGCTGCACGTTGGCATCAGGAGAAAGTAGTCTCTGCCTAAGTCGACTATAACCTGATGCCATACGGCGCTTTTTTCGTGGCTGCTCTTGTTCATCCTCATCTCCTCGGGAGTGCGTCAAAGACGAAGCCCTCCACAGTGTGGCTTCCATGAGTGATAGGGTATGTACGACAGCCCATCTTCTTTCCGCCTCGACATTATGGAGACGAAGACCGAACACATGAGTGGCCAAAGAATGTTGATGCCGGGCAACCGCTGAATAGGACAAATCGTCCTGCTGCAGCTGACTGCGACTATCTCTGCGGGTGTATGCCGACCAAAGCAAGTCACACAACTCTTCGACCTTGGCAACAATCCCCGGAGTGTTTTTCTGCACCAAACTCTCCAGCTGCATATGCATGCTATATAGCGCCTTGAGCATCTCGACTTGCAGATTATTGAGCAGAGCATCATCTTTAGAAGCAATTTTAGCTTGCCACCAGTGGCCGATAAGGGGGACCAACTCAATTGTCATCAGGCCTGCGTATTCAATGTCATCCGTTTGAGCATAACTCAGAGCTACATTGATAACGGAGAAGGCAACCTGAAGGCTCGCAGCCACGCCAGACGAGGGCAGCTTGAGTACTTGGATACCGATGGACGATATGTCTTTTACCCGCTTTTGCAGCGGTGCATTGGCTGCTGATATCAACGACAACAGGCAGTTTAAAAGGTCATGGAGTCGACTCTTTTCCAAGTGGTTACTGCCGCGTTGCTGTGACGATATCGCACTGGACCGCGGAGTCGAGAAAGTCATGGAGAAGGTCTGCCCGGTGGGGGCTGGTGATGACCGGAATGTGTCGGAATCGGTGTCCCCAACGTCTATATAGCGTGTGATGGTCTGCAAGCTGAAGTCGACGCAGTCATACCAGCCTTCGGCGTCGTATGTCGCCAGAAGTTCCACGTTGGTCGGATGGCTTAGCAGAGCCATTAGGGCCTTGATGTACCCATGTAGGAGAGGCTCTACCAGGCCTTCATCGGGGCCAGGGAGTGTCTGAGTAATGTGGTCGATGATTGCTACTAGGGTCTTCCTCTTAAGTCTGGAAGCCCCAGACTCGATGACGACTCGTAGGGCTTCTGCACATTTCGCCAGCTTTGCCGGAGCATTCCCTCGAGCGGACTTTTTAGCCCCTAGAAAAGACTGCTTCTCAGAGAGGGAACATCGAAAAAGGGTGTCCAGGATCTGGTGATAGTGCTTGTCGTTGAGAGCAGATCTACTTTGGTCAGTGGTCGAATGTCTTGTGGGCTCATGGGACCTACAAGTCTGCTGCCTTGGTCTTCTTACTGAAGAAGAAGATGAGATCTACATGTTCGTTAATGAGTGCGTCCCCTTTAGACAGTTTCCACCTTTCAGAACCAACTCACCATCTAGAGCTGCTTGGCGATCTTTGAGGTTTCCATTGTCAATGGTTTCTAGTTCGCATGGTGTTAGCATATATGCAGCCAATCTCACAATAAAAAAAAAGCGGATGTGTAACTCACGCCTCACGTCTTCTATGCTTTCTCCCCTGACCCTAGTGGACGGGGCCATAATGACCTGCTTCAGAACAATTGGAAAAGAACGAGACCAATTGTTTCGGGATGCTGCATTGCATCATTGGCAATCAATACTTAAAGCCTCCTTCCGGCGCAGATAAGAGGAGTAGTGCAGATGTAGGTATCAAAGAAGGCTGTGCACATTTTCTTCACTTGGGCCTCCAGTAAGTAAGTTGATGTTTGTTGGTTGGCAGCAGCCACTGACCGAAGACGTAAGTGAGAAGATCCTATACTTGGCAAAAGAGACTCGTCAGGTTGTCAATAAGGCTCCAGCTGGTGTTTGACAAGTAAGCTTTCTAGGCTTTGGGCTGCCCTTGCTGATACATGGACCTGGTATATATTGGATTGGAAAACGAATGGTATAAGCTGAAGCATCAATTACCGCGTCCTGTAACATTTAACTGCCAGGCGAACCTTCTATCTGCTGATTACTTTATTAAGCCCAAGTACCGACTTAAGTAACCTCAAGGCCCAGTTTCAGCCCTCTAGGACTGCAATTGCCCGTTACAATGCTGGGCAGTCGCGGCAGAACCCTCACCACCTTCCCAATGAAGTAGCGGCTTTGTTGACTTTCGGGCGGAAAGAGCTGCGCTAGACAGCTTGACCCCTGCCAAAAATTTATTGAGCCAATCATCACCTGGCGCAACGAAGAACTGACCATAGCTTCAACACGTCTATTTCCTTCCCTTGTGAAACCTGCGTCACTGCTCGGCCTACTACGCAACCAACGAAAAACAAAACGGCAAACACATCATCAGCACCCTTCTGCACGATCATCCGACCGCTGCTCGAGACCCGACCCTGCGGACTCCGAACTTGTCCACGGTTCGCTGCGAGATCGCGACGAACACCCGGCGCCACTGACTCCAGAGGGGCAGCTCTCTTCCGACCTGGGCGACTGCGCCATGTTACAATAAGAAGCCGCACCCGACAATGGCTGATACCGGCCGCGGGCTGTTGGAAGCCCTAGATGCTTTCCAGAGAAATTTGTTGTCCTTGCAAGGACGTCCGAAGGAGGAGCGGCTCGACCTGCCACAGTTAATTGGTCCGTCGCTTGAAGAGTTGGGGGGCATATTCAAAGGGCTGTTGGACAAGCCAGGCAGAAGCAAAGCCAGCCGCGATGGAATTCTATCAGGTAGGTTGTTTAATTCTTCAAAGGAGCATATTGAAGCTTTGGCTGATGCATGGTGAAATCTAGGCCAGGTCGAGATCCACGGGACGGAGTACGCCTTCAACCAACTTTTCCAGGAGATGGTACTTCAGGTTGCCGACGAGCTCGACCTAGACGAATTGGAGGCCGCCCAACTTCTATTGGATTCGGAGAAGGACGAAGCGACAAACGGACGATCCCGACGATTATGCGCCATCATCCGATTTCACCGCCAACGAATGTTTGTCCTTAATATTATCCGACTTCTACTAGATCTGTCTAGGCTCGGAGAGGTTCCCGAGGAAATCGAGGACTGGTTAGGCTCTAATGTTGACGACCTGATTGTCGGGGTTGGGCCCTCGACGAAGACACAGAAACTCCTACCGCGTTGTATGGCGGCAATGCGCGACATCCGAGCCTGGCTTCAAAAGATATATGATACGGTTGTTGGAGCTCAGGTTCTCGGAAGCGCTGGCCAGGATGAATTCCGTGAGATGATTGAATACTCACGATACAGCCTTGTCCAGCAGCACGAGCTACTGGCGGTGATCGCCTGCCACTGCATTGATCGACGAGTGGGCACTACACAAGATTTTACCGAATTCATAGGGGCCTTGAGAAAGATCGATCGGTACGACTATTCAACAGGTACGCCCCCTAAGACTCTTACTCCAAGCTGCAGAGAACACCCCTGACACGTAATAACAGTTCACCTTTTCCCCGTTCTGGGCGCATACATTAGCGTTTTTGGTTCTACAGAAGGCAATGGCGACTTGACTACTGCTAGACAGCTTAATGACATTGTGTGTCAAACGTCAGAAGATGATTCCCGATCATTCGTGTGTCTCCAAGCTGCTGTCAAGGCCTGGTGGCTCGCTGAGTACAGTGGGTGGTATGTTGATGCCACCCACAGCGCCGGCTTACCAGTTGATGTTATCGACAGAGAAGAAACGCAAAGATCAAAGCTTTTCATGGAGTCCCTGAAAGACGGGGCCCTTGACATGATCCTTGCAGTGACGGCTGACGTGAAGTCTTCCGACTGGCAAGATCCTGCTCGGGTCGGCATCCGACAGTGGCTGCAGAGGAAATCACCTTCCCTTCCAGCTGACACAGTTCCTTTCTCTGAGGTATTCCAAACGTGCCTCGCGACGCAGATTGAGGTATTCGTGGATGCTTCGATATCGAACCTGCCCGACATTCTCCGGAAGCTTCGCACGGAAGAGGACGAGCAGCGTCAAATGAAGCTTGGGCAAGAACAGGACTTGGATTTGGAAAGGTTCCTTCTGATCATTGCCTACGCTTACGAAGGTCGCCCCGATGCAGCAGGCGAATTCTGGGCGGATCCTGATAGTAACCTCGCAGGATTCTTGCAATGGGCTTCTCGAAGAGCATCTACCCCGTTAGTAAGCGCCTTCTGCGAGATGCTTTTATCTTTGTCCGAAGATGCCGAATGTGCAACATCAGCTCATGAATTCCTCCTGGATGACGCGCATCATGCTACTGGCAAGATGAGGAAAAGTTCTTCGCTCAGCTGGTCTCAGATTCTCAAGGAGCTGGAATTTTACACGCACAAGATCCGTGAGAAGCCGACGACTACGACGCAAAACCAGGCGTTCAAGGCCGGGAAATATCATGATGAGCAGGCGGAGACAGAGCCTGAATTCTACATGATGCTCGAATGCTACTTGCGACTGATGACGACACTTGCTCGCCAGAGTGAACCAGCGCGGATGTTTCTGCTGGAGTCAGAGAAGCCCAAGCTACTGGAGTTACTGTTCCAACTTATCAGCAGCCCCGTTTCGTTCCGACTCAGGGCCTGCGCCTTCCAGGTCGTGAATGCCCTCATGAGCCGGAAAACGCTGTTAGAAAGCAGGCAGATGTGGGAGTATCTCGATTCGTGTTTGAGCGGATATTTCATGTCGCCCTCGATGCTCAAGGCACAATCTCCGTCATCAAATGCTTCGGTACCATCGTATTTCATGGAAGCCATGTTTGAAGATATGAGCCCTCGCTTTGAGGAGGTTCTGTCGTTCATGCAGCTTCTTGGTGGTCTACTGCGTCTACCAGATGGTTACGAGTACCTAAATGACACCTTGCCATTCCCGGAAGACCTTGGTGCAACATTCCGGACGCGTGCCGGGGTCGAGCCATACATCGATTACTCTCTCGGTCATGTGTTTGGTGTCAAGTCGCAAGAAAATTCGGATGTGATTCAACAGAGGATATTGCGATATGAATGCCTCGAACTCGCACTGACGTGTCTCTCGACTTTCAATGAAGATCTAATCGTGTTTGGCAACGAGACCAATATTCCGGTTGATACCGCTATATCGACTTCAGATCTTCGAACGTATGTCACATTGCACCCGTTTGCGCGGGTCATGGAATGGATGTATGACAGTCACTTCATCAAGGCTCTGATGAGTACCATTCACCAGGACTCTGATGACATTGGCAAGGCTGCGCCTGACTCTCCTCTTATGTTGAGCATCTTACGTGGCATAGAAGTTATCCTCAAGGTCCTGGACCTCCAAGCGACTTATCTTGACGTAGTCCGGTCTGTCGTCAAGCCACAGGATAAGCATTCGAGCCGATCATTGGCGATCCCATCGTCCAACGCAGCCTTCGCTACCATTGAGGATGGTATCATGACGAATCTAAACATCGTCTCTGATCTCGGACATTATTGTGGTCTTGGCAATTCTGATCTTACCAATGCAAGCTTGAAGTTGCTAGAGAAGATTTCGACTTCGCAAAGAATCATTTCAGCGTGGCAAATGGGCCCCGGTCGCCAGATCCGCCGCAACATAGCCATTGTAGCCCTGGAAGAGAATGGCGACGCCGATACCATCGCAGGTTCATTCATGGCAGAGTTGGATGTACCGTTCGACCATTTCCAGAAAAGCGAGGCGTCAAACTACCAAAGCAAGATGTTCATACTCGATTTCCTCTCCTCAACTATACGCGCCAATCCAGGCCGACCAACCGTGGCTCATCTTCTTCTTGGGTTTAGTTGTGGGGTTGAATCGTTAAGTATCAGGCCTGACAGCGCATTCGACCAGGGGGCCTCTTTGTTCCATCATTTGGTGGGCATTGTTACCGAAGTGCCTATTAATGATGAGGATGGTATGCAAGGCTGGCTTATCAGCTTGAAACACAAAGCTTTGAAGGTTCTCCAGGCTCTCTGGAGCTCCCGCTTGTCCGCCAGTTTTGCTCTTGAGCAGCTTAGAGCCAACGAGCTTCTTTTCCATCTGCTAATAGCAGGGTTCGTGGTCCAACCAGACGCTATCTGGGATGGCACAGAAATATCCCTTGGTGCAGATTTTCTAGTGCTGCCAGGAGCACCGGGCTATGTGGACTATCTCTCAATGCGAGCAATGGCTTTGGAGTACATCGCGTACGAGCTTTGCAGCGTGGCCCAAAGCCATCTCCCTGCTTTGAAACGTCGAATTTTCGACGCTTTGGGCGGGCAAATCCCGATGGATAATGGCGAGACCTTCCAAGTTCCTTCAGTTTTCGACTTCAATGACGTTCTTTCGAAAGAAGACGACTTTTATGCCCCCGCCCCGGTGCTATCAGCTTATGCGGACCTTGACTTGCGTCCTTGCATCGAAGATGACGAAGATGGAAACCAGTCATACAGCCTCGGCAAGGTAAAAGAGATCTTACTTTTGAAGCGAAACCAGACGCGTCTTTCGGGCCAGGTGGTACCTCAGCAAGAACTCGCCCCGATCGAAGCAGAAGAAGCCGTGGTGCAAACATATGTAGCCTGGCTCAACCGCTTCAAGCAGGTCAAGTTGTATAATCACAAAGTCCTCCAAGCTTGGACCAAACTGCTAATGGTCATGGCGGAATCGAATGACCTGAAGGGCACGAATCGAGTGTCATTTATCCTGCAGACTCTGCAAGCCATTCTACCCAGTCTCGAGCTCTACGGTTCTGAACTCCCGGAAGCTGCTTACGAGTTGGCAAGCCTGGCAAAGGTTTTGCTCTTCACGTTAGATTTCATATCGATTGCACACAACGACAAGCAAAGTCGGGCCATTGGAAGCCTGGTCAGCGACAAACTGTTCCAGCTTCTACAGATATGCCTCGATGCCATAGCAAAATGGACAGGGACTCCAGAGCTACGGACAGTCTACTACAGCATATGTTTCCGATATATCACGACACTTGTGGACCACGGAAAGGATATACTTTCCGGCAATCAGGATGCAGCAAAATCCATACAGGCCTACGGTGAGAGACTCATCAATGTGATCTGCGATGATGCCTATAGCGGCAACTCGGGCTGCCAAACAGCGGCATTAGTGTTGCTAGGCGCCCTGGTCAACCTTGGCAAGCACGAATGCGACAACTACATTGTGGAGATGTTGAACCGTCTCAACTTCATTGGTGTCCTCGTCGACTCGTTACGCAATGTCATGGACGATTGGGTAGAAATCCATCGTTCCGGTACGCAATCTTTTAAGCCACCTATAGTCCGGAACCGCGAGCTAACACGTAATATAGGAAACCAAGAGCTGAAAATGTACGAGAACGCGAAGTTGGCGCTCTTACTCCAACTTTGCCAGACACGTGACGGCGCCAAGCATGTCCTGCACAGCAACCTGTTCCGGGCTATTGATCAGTCGGGGCTGTTTTCTGCAGACCCTGAACTGCAAGTCAACTCGTCGGATGCACGGGTGCTGGAGAACCACTATACCCTCCTGGTCCAGGTCATGCGCATTATTGGGGCTGTCATTGTCAGCCGGGGTTCCCACAATGTGCTGCAGGGCAGACGCTTCCTGACCGAGCATAGAATGCTTGTAACTCACGTACTGAAGAGGTCTCAGGGCATTGGCGCTAGCGGCAGTAAGACTGACGCCCAATTGGAGGAGAAGATTGAGGAACTGGCCGAAGCATTCATGGTCTTGATGTTAAGGACAGGGTTTATTGATGTAAGTTGCGCCCGCATTCCCCCGGAGAGCCGCATTCGCGTGGCGCCCGTCTGGCACGCGACCTTACCTATTGGCAAAGAAGCTAACACAATCCTACCATTATAGTACGAAGAGGGTGCAACTCAGACACAGCAGAAGCCTAGTACGATTATTTTCCACTAGCTTGCCTTGATGAGAAGTTGCCAAAGCACTTAGACACCAGCGTGCATAGAAGAAGAAGGATCATTTGAGGCTTGTACACGCATAGTCAAGCGAGGAAAATGGGTGAACATGGTTTTGTTACTTAATGATGCGCATTGGCGTTGCTTCTTCGGGCTTCTCCGGACAAATAATGATGTTGACGGGGATTTACTTGAGTGCAAAGCAAGATTTCGTTGTCGAAGAGACCAAAAACCAAAATAAGCTTACATGGGACTACTACCATTCCATTGTGAAATGTGCGGAAGAAAATCAGCCAGCCTGAAAGCCCATTAGGCCTAACGAGGAATGTAGAGCAGAGAGTCAAGCGATTACAACATGGTGACAAGCTGGGGTTTGGTAATGGGAGGGTAATTGTCGTACGGAGTACTGACTGTACTACTTACTATCTCTACTGCGATATCCGCGCCGACGGCGATTGGCCAGCGGCATGCACTGCGGAGCTGTAGCTGGCTTGGCAGGCCTTGGCGGACCTTGGCATACTTCATGCTCGACGATAGGGTCACGCAAGGGAAGAAAACGCCTTGCTCGATGTAGAAGCTCACGCCGGGTGGAATCTGGGCATTGACAGGCGTCCTTGTCAACCTATCCTGGAAGGGGCATGGTCCGCCCGACAAAGGTCTGGGGCAATCTGTTGTTAGGCGGAGTCGAGAGACATGCTGCAAGTACGGGTGCCCGTTTACCTGCACCTACCTTGCAATACCATGCCACTGGGTAGATTTCGCACCCGCGGCAACTTCCTCGGTGACTGATAACGGGTGGGCTAGGCACTGGCTAGGCACTCCAGTCTCCAGCTGAGCCCAGTACGACTATCAGCCGAGACTTGGCGCCGTGTCTGGACAGAAGATTATTGATTATGCCGAGCTGATTTGAGGTAGCTAGCCGGCCGTGTGTGCGCGCGCTCGGCGTGCGTGTGCCGTGTCTTATATTGTACCTTCTCTCAGCCTCCTTCCTGCTGTCTTTCCCGCTTCTCTCCCCCTCCTATTCACTTCCTCTGCCGCCGCTTCCGTCCTTTTTGCTTGCAGAGGACTGGTTAGCCAAGTGAACGACAAGAGATAAGAAGCAGACCAAGCCGCTGCTAAGCACGATTTGGCAAAGGCTTGACTTTGGGAGAGGGACAGAAACCAAACAAACTCAAGTCGAGCGAAACAAGCAAGCCGGCAGGCCACAGAAGGCATGGCTGTCATCCACCGTTCCTCGTCCTCTAACGACGACAAGTCGGCCTCCCACAACAACGCCGCCTATGATACGGAAAAGAGCGGCGCACCCTACGGCGTCGACAACCACCATGACCATGGCTACGGCGAAGAGCAACCCGCTGGCCACATCCGCGGCATCGAGACGTCAGCCGAGACGTCGCTGCACCGAGGGCTCAAGGCCCGTCACATCACCATGATCGCCATCGGCGGCGCTATCGGCACAGGACTCATCATCGGCACGGGCAAGGCTCTCGCGCAGGCCGGCCCCGGCTCCGTCTTCATCTCGTACACCATCGTGGGCTTCATCGTCTTCCTGGTCATGGCCGCGTTGGGCGAGATGGCGGCGTGGCTGCCCATGTCGGCCGGTTTCACCGGCTATGCTTCCCGATTCTGCGACCCTTCGCTTGGCTTCGCTCTTGGCTGGAGGTACGTTTTGTTGGGTGGCGCAGACCCCCAGAACCCCAGACTCCAGACCTCCTTCCCTGAAAAGTTTTCCCACTTCCCCGCGATTACGTTTCTCTCGTTTTCTCCCCTTCTCCTCCTTCCCCAGCTGGGAATTTCCCCGGGTTTTCCTCGTGGTGCGCGCATGGAAACCGATGGTGTGCGTGCAAGTGCCAGTCCCAGCGCCTTGGCCCTTGCCTATGCGCTACCCCAGACTGTCATCTTACCCCACCGTGGGGAAACACTATGGGCGTTAGGCCCCCAAAACGCCCCCAAAATGGCCTGCTATTTGCACACAGTTATGTAACGGATTCAATCTCCAAGCAAAACCAAGCCTTTGCTTGTAATGAGCTCCGCAACTTTGCGAAAAGGGGAGAGCCGGAGAACGAAGAGAGGAAGGGGGAGAGAGAGAGAGAACACGAGAGACACACCGAGAAAGAAAGGCGGGTTAAACAGAAAGACCCTTTGGCTAATTGAACTCCTTCCAACAGTTATTGGTTCAAGTACATTATTGTTACGCCCAACCAGCTTACCGCCGCCGCTTTGGTCATTCAGTACTGGCTCCCTCGCGACAAGGTCAATCCAGGAGTATGGATCGCCATATTCCTCGTCATCATTGTCTCCATCAACTACTTTGGCATCCGTTTCTTCGGCGAATTTGAATTCTGGCTGTCCAGTTTCAAGGTCATTGTCGTTATTGGTGTTATGATCCTGACGCTGGTCATTGCTCTTGGCGGTGCTCCTGATCATGACCGAAGAGGCTTCCGATACTGGCAAGACCCTGGGTGAGTACCACAGAACAGATTCTTCCTTGTTATACTGCAATATCAACTAACCTATGAATCGAATAGTGCTTTCAAGCCTTATATCAAGGATGGCTCTGCTGGCCGCTTCCTCGGTTTCTGGAGCACCATGGTCACGGCCACGTTTGCCTACCTCGGTACGGAATTGGTTGGTGTGACGGTTGGAGAGGCCCAGAACCCTCGCAAGACGGTGCCCCGTGCCATCAAGTTGACCTTCTACCGAATCCTCTTTTTCTACGTCATCTCCGTCGTCCTGATTGGCATGTGTGTCCCCTACAACTCCGAGGACCTCGTCTTCGCCAACTCCCAAGCCAACAGCGCTGCTGCCTCGCCTTTTGTCGTGGCCATCCAGAATGCCAAGATCAATGCCCTGGACCACATTCTGAATGCGTGCATTCTCGTCTTCGTCTTTTCCGCCGCCAATTCGGATCTGTACATTGCCAGCCGAACGCTGTACGGCCTGGCCTCGGACGGTTCAGCCCCGGCCATCTTCCGCAAGACCAACAAGAACGGTGTGCCCGTTCCCGCTCTGGCTCTGTCGGCCTGCTTCGGCTGCCTGGGCTTCATGAACGTGTCCAGCAACTCGGCCACAGTGTTTGGCTACTTCGTCAACCTGACCACCATTTTCGGCCTGATGACCTGGATCTCCATCCTCGTTACCCACATCTGGTGGTGCCGCGCGCGCCAGGCCCAGGGCCTGACCAACGCGCAGCTGCCCTACGTGGCGCCCCTGGGCATCTACGGCTCGTACGGCGCGCTCTTCATGTGCATCCTGATCGCCCTGACCAAGAACTACGACGTGTTCGTGGGCGACTTCAAGACCAAGTACGCCACCTTCATCACGGGCTACCTGGGCATCCCTGTCTACCTGATTGCCATCTTCGGCCACAAGACGTACCTCTACCTCAAGAACGGCAAGGTCTGGCCCAAGGGCGTCTCCCCCCACGCGGCCGACTTCTACACGGGCAAGGATGTTATTGATCGCGAGGAGGAGGCCTTCCTGGCCGACAAGGCGGCTCGCGAGGCGGCGCGGGGCCCGGATGCTGGGAGCCAGTTCTACAGGAGATTCGTGTCTTGGCTCTTCTAGAGCTATCGGTGTGCATATCGACGGAGCGCTGTCTCTATATCATTTACCGCGCTAGGGTACGATGACCTTGGTTGTTTCTATTTGTATAGCGAACCAGCTTGGCATATTCATCCCTACCAAGATAGATAGATGACTTGACAATGAAAGAAGAGAATTTGAATATTTTTGTACTTTACTGCGTTTGCAGTTGCCCAAATTCGCCTATCCCAGCTGTGTCTTGGTACGATAGATGTTGTGCTGTAGGCAGTTCCTATCAAACGACGGAAGTGCTTTCGCCAGGTTGATGGGGTAATGCTGGACTTAGGGAGCACGCTACGTGTGATACAGGAGACGCCGTCCCAGTAAAAGGGGCGGGCCGTTGTCTTTGACTTCGCGTCAAACGAACGCCGCTCGCTTCAATCAACTTCCAAGAAGGAAATGATGCATGATAAATGGAGATGGATTCAATTCCTATCAGCTCTAGTGGTTTGAAATCTTGAGTCTCTTCTCCAAGTCTTGATAGCTTCGCTTGTGGCTCGACTAGTACACTGGAAGGCTCATAGACGCAGTGTGTTATGTGTAACTACAGCATGACACGTTTTTGGGACTTGTGGCGATGAATTTAATGTTCTTAAGGAATGAAATGCACATTCCTCATAGGGAGACTGGAAAGGCATTCCGTCCCTTTCCCTTCTGTTGTATTTCATGTAAGAATTGAGCATCAAAGCCCCCGGGATCGGTTTATATGCATGGGAGTAGGGGGTAGAAAGGAAAAGAAAGGGGGTAGTGACGTTTCAACCAGAATTGGGGCTCACAATCGAAAGGCGAATTAGGCCATTTAACTTGGCATTCTACTATGACGAGCTACAATACCATAAATCCCCAACTACATAGCCAAAATCGCAATCGCCTCTTCCAATTGCTTCTGGGCCTCCGTAGATGAAATTTTCCCCTTCACCGTCGCGGCTATACCGCGAACCGACCCGGCAGTGTGCTCGTATCTCCGCCTCACCCCCAGCGTCGTGTTGGCCAAGAGATCGGCCGCGAGCTGCAGCACGTCGGCCCAGAAGCGCTGCAGGGGCTCGGGGGCGTCCGCGATATTCGGTACATCGTAAGCGGCGATGCCCGTGACCAGGTCCAGCCACTCCTCCGAGGTGGCGCTCTGGTTCTCCGTCAGGGTCATCAGCAACAAGGCGACCTGCGACCCGAGCTCGCACTCGTGGAGATCGACTGCCGCCGAGGTGCGGTTCAGGGCCGCCAGCATGTCCTTGCTGAGAGTCGACCAGCCGTTGTGTTCCAGTAAGACGCGGATACCATCGTCCGTCTGCGTCGCGCCTTGAAGCACGCCGAGGACGAGGGCGCGGTACCCGATGCTACCGCTCGGGCCTGAGCTCGATTGGTAGAGCTCTACGAGCAGGTCCATAAGGGTGATGGCTTCGTTGCGCAGGACCTCCCCGTCATCCTCTCGGATCCACTCCCCGAGCACGCGGAGCGCGGCGAGGAGAAGGGGGTCCTCGGCCGGAGACACATCTTGCTGATCCCAAGCAAGGGTAAGGTGAGACCCGGCAGCGGTGTGGGACTCTCCATACCGGGTATCCGGGTGGAGACCATATGCTCCAGCAACCGCGGCGTCCCATCGATCCCTCAGGTACTCCATGATGATCGAAAGAGTTTCGGAGATCGCTTTGTTGAGCTTCAGTAAGAGGTCTGGCGGCATCTGGAACGCATCTGCAAAACTGGAGGCGTCGCTGCCAGCATTGATCTGCGCGTCCATTTGCTGTAGCAGGAAGCTGATGAAGTACGACAGGACCAGAAGCCCGGATGTCAGCCTGGTCGATATCGACGGGTATTCAGGAGTATTTAGTTTGGACAGCAGAGAAGGGAGGGTTGCCTTGAGGTCTACGATAATAAGGCTGATGAAAAGATACGAAAAGGGGTTGGAGGCATCAGACGACGCATTTCTGAACAAAAGTTTCGGGACGGAGTCTGAGTAGGTAATCAGGAGGCGTGCGGTGCAGTTGGTGTAAGCCTCGCGACTGGCGGCCGTAGGCCTGGCAGTTGCGAGGTTCCTTATGAGTTCGATCAGCGGCCCGAGCCATTGCGGGTTCACGGGGATCAACTAATAAGAGATGGTTTAGCTGTGAGGATAAGCCCGAGAAGCATAAAAGACAACTACTTACGTCATCATCCAATCGGCCGAGGGCTTTATCGATGAAGTCGAGAAGGGTAACTGCATCTGTTCCCTTGTATGATGCGATGAGAGCGGATATCGTTTTATCGATCCGGTCTCTGAGACTGGCGCGGTCTTTCGTGGCCGAGGCTGCATGAAGCCACGACCAGGACAGGATAGCCAATGCATGTGGTTGCTTGGGTGTAATCTCAATCAGGGGCGTCCAGTCCTCCACTTCTAAGAATGCCCTGCCGCCTTCAGGGTTACTCACGAGCGTGAGTAGTGTCCTGAGTATATTATCCGTAGTCTCCCCGGAGCTATAAAATGTCAGCTGTTAATATCACCTTTTTCCACGGACATGGAACTGCGACGAACCTGCTCAGTACAGCCTCGATCAGCCTGGGTATCCGCCCGACCAGTTTGGTATCTGTGTGCGCCTCCGCAGGAAGCAACACTGTGAATGTGTAAATGACATTAGTGGCGAGATCCAGCATTTCCCGCGCATCAGCTTGCTTGGACCCCGGCTTCGCGCCGGTTTTCAGCAGACGGTCGAGGAACTTGGCGGATATAGAACTCCATAGCGCCACGATAACCTCTTTGTCCTCTCGAATCTCCTCCGAGTTGTCCAATGTCGACTTCAGCAATGCCAAACCCACGAATCTGGAAGTGTCGTCCTTTGTGCTCAGGAGCTGCTGGATCTTCATGACCTGCTCAGACTGAGGAGGAGGATTTGGTGTGGAGCCGTCCTCCTGGCTCCCCGAAGGTTTCTGAGCTGAATCCATGGCTTAGACTTTCGGCAACGTGCATGTGGCAGATTGGTTGCCGAAATTCAAAGGTGAACTTATTAAAGGAAAGAAAGGCTAACAAACATGATGGCGATATGCCCTTTCGAGGTTGTCGTCGCTCTTGTGGAGCAGCTATCTATCATCAATTCTAGAAGTTTTAGGTACTGGATGCTCGCTGTGACGGTCACACGCTAGCCAGGCCGCAGGGATGGGGGTAACAATCCTTACCCCAGTCCCAATGTAACTGTCTGTGTGGGCCCTGTCTATCACCACCCGACATGAGAGCGAGACCCTTGTAATTGTTCCATAGCCTTGTCGCAACCTGGAGCTTTCAGCTTGCCCGCCCACGGAGCTGAGTCCATCCCAGAAACAAACACAAATTCCCCCTTTCAATCGCGACATGGCCGGATACTCTGCCAGCTTGCGACCATGGCTAGCAGGAACCTCATAAGCGGAGACGCAGCGGCCCCGTCCACCTCCACCTCCACCTCCTTCAACAACCTCCCCCGGTCGCCCCTGCACCAGCAGCACAACTTCGACGACACCGACGACGAGAACGACGACATCGACTTCCTCGACGCCGACGAGGACACGGGCGTCTTCGAGAACGACCCGCTCGACGGGGACCCGCCCCTCAGCTTCAAGCGGAAGCAGAAGCAGAGCATACTGGCCAGGCCCGCGCGCCTGCTATCGGCGATAACAGGCAACTCCCCGGCTCGATCGCCGGCGCGGTCGCCGCCGACGCGCCTGCAGGGGCTCGACGCCGCAAGGAGCGAAAATGGCCACGGCAATACCCCGAAAGACGGGATACCGGTCGATTGGTACGTCGAGGGGCCCGGGCGGCGCGTCGGCTACGAGGACATGACGGCCATCGACTGGATCTTCGAGTACACCAAGGAGCGACAACGGCTACGGGTCCTATACTCGAGCGCATCGGGCGTCGTCGGATACGTACAGCAGCTGCTCGACGCGAGCCAGGTCTGGGTCGTGCTGGTCTTGACTGGGCTTGCGGTCGGGGCTCTTGCGGCAGGCATAGGCGTCACCACCGACTGGCTAGGGGATCTGAAGGTCGGATATTGCTCTTCTGGAAAGGATGGCGGCGCCTTCTATCTCAACAAAGACTTCTGCTGCTTGGGATACGACCAGGGCGAAAAGTGTCTCGGATGGAAGCCATGGGCTACTGCCCTCGGTGTTGGCAATGCTGGCGGCAGGTGGTTTATTGGCTATTTCTTCTACCTGCTATATGCGGTGACTTTTGCTCTCTTCTCCAGTATCCTCGTTCAGGAGTATGGTATCTACGCGAAACATAGTGGTATACCGGAAATCAAGACGGTTTTGGGCGGATTCATCATCAAACGATTTCTAGGGGTTTGGACATTGGTCACCAAGTCCCTGGGCCTTGTAAGTCTGAGAAGTTCGTATCATATACCCTGGTCATGGTTCGCTAACGGTCAAGTAGATCCTCGCAGTCGGATCTGGCATGTGGCTAGGAAAGGAGGGTCCTCTTGTCCACGTCGCTTGTTGCTGCGCGAACCTCTTCATCAAGCTGTTTCCTAGTATCAACAATAACGAAGCTCGTAAGCGCGAGGTGCTCTCGGCGGCGGCGGCATCAGGCATTTCCGTGGCCTTTGGATCGCCCATTGGCGGTGTGCTCTTCTCTCTCGAACAATTATCATACTACTTCCCCGACAAAACCATGTGGCAATCTTTCGTCTGCGCCATGACTGCCGCCGTCATGGTGCAGGCCATTGACCCCTTTCGATCAGGAAAGCTGGTTCTGTACCAGGTCAAATACACGTCGCATTGGCACGGCTTTGAGATTCTCCCCTTTGCCATGCTCGGAGTCACTGGAGGCATCTACGGAGGCCTGTTCATCAAGGCCAACATGCGCGTACAGCAGTGGAAGAAGTCTACAAATCTGCCTTTGCCTGGTCCTCTCGTCCAGGTTGGCATTGTGGCGCTCCTCACGGCCCTGATCAACTATCCCAACCTGTACATGCGGGCCCAGAACTCGGACCTGGTGTCTCAACTCTTCTCTCAATGTTCGCAAATGCTCGATGACCAGTTTGGGCTTTGCAAGACGGGTGCTGCAACCGCTGGCACCATCATCCTTCTCCTTTTCGCCGCTGTTCTGGGCTTCTTCTTGGCCGCAATCACTTTCGGCCTACAGATCCCTGCTGGTATTATTCTACCCTCTATGGCCATTGGTGCTCTCACAGGACGCGCTGTTGGTATCATTATGGAGATCTGGCAGCACAACCACCCGGGCTTCATCGCCTTCGCCTCCTGCGAGCCCGACATCCCCTGTATTACACCCGGGACGTACGCCATTATCGGTGCTGCTGCGACGCTCGCGGGTGTCACCCGACTTACCGTCTCGATCGTCGTCATCACCTTCGAGCTCACGGGCGCCCTGACCTACGTGCTCCCCATCATGGTGGCCGTGATGCTGGCCAAGTGGGTCGGCGACGCCTTCTCGCGCCGCGGCATCTACGAGTCCTGGATCCACTTCAACGGGTACCCCTTCCTCGACAACGGCGACGACGGCGCCGGCCGCCTGCACGTCCCCGACATCCCCGCGGGCCAGATCATGACGCGCATCGAGGACCTGGTGGTGCTGACGGCCACGGGCCACACGGTCAGCTCGCTGCGCCGCATCCTCGACTCGTGCGACTACCGCGGCTTCCCCGTCGTCCGCGACCCCCGCGACGCCCTGCTTCTGGGCTACATCTCGCGCGCCGAGCTGGCCTACAACCTCGCCAGCGCCGTGCAGCCGCCCCGCTCCCTCCCGCCCGAGGCCGAGGCCTTCTTCAGCCACCAGCCCCTCGCCGACCCCGTCGCCACCCTCGACCTCCGCCCCTGGATGGACCAGACCCCGCTCACCCTCCCCGCCCGCTCCTCCCTCCACCTCGCCGTCAGCTACTTCCAGAAGCTCGGCGTCCGCTACGTCCTCTTCGTCGAGCGCGGCTCCCTCGTCGGCCTGCTCACCAAGAAGGACTGCTGGTACGTCCTCAACGGCGCCGACGAGACGCGTCGCACGGCCGGCGGCGATGGCACCGTCGGTGGCCGCGACGGCGACGGCTTGGCGCCCGGAGACCGTACGCGCGAGATGGGCGATGGGGTCGAGGAGCGCGGGTTGTTGGGCCGGGATAGCGCGGATGATGATGAGCTTGAGGGGGATGAGGATGACGATGGGAATAGGTCACCTCGGGACCTTGGACCGGGTCCGAGGGTGGTGGTACTATAGACAGACAGTAGCGTATTGATTTATGTAGAATGTGATCATTATTCTCGGCCTTTTCCTTTCGATTTGGCTGTGCCTGTTCTTGTATATGGTCATGAAGCCTTGTCATCCTGCAATCAGGATGGTAATGGGATAGTCGAGTCCTCTGCCTTCAAGTACTTACTTCCCTAGAGCATTCTTGAAATGGAGGGGATAACGTGCGGCGCCGGATACCAAAGACCAAAGAAAACGCTCACATCCTGGTGTTTAGGGGTTCACGAGGGGCTATACCATGTCAGAGAAACCTAGCTAGCCCCTTAACCTACCCCTACTGTCAGTCCCAACACTAATACCCAAGATGAGCGTGACATGCACATATCAAGCAATGAACGAGAGGTGTTCTCATCAAAGATAGCGGGCAAATACAGACAAAAAGCACAGAGTCGGACCGTCGTCAATATATCATAAAGCGCTCCAAAATTGTTCAATCGAATTTTTCATTACATTACTCTTTGGTCAAAACCAAAGGCTCGAGCAATGGCAGAGCTGTCGTCGTTGTTTCCCTCGTCAAGGGCATCGTCATCTCAAGAGCCACAAGCTAATGCTTGCACCATCAAGTCCTTGACCAACTCGTCGACTTCATGCATCCTATAAACGGTGCCTATCCGAGCTAAAAACCACGGCGTGAACGTAATGCAACGACCCGCCCGTCGAAATGCTTTAATATCGGGGTATCATGTTGTCTTCTCTTCCTTCTGTGCAAACCAAAAACTCCCCATGCGATGCAATGAGATCCCTTTCCTTTCCATAAAATCATGTCTTTCGTGTGACCAGCATTTGCAGACTCTTGCTGATGAGGCGGTAGATGATCTGGTGCTGGCAGTGCTGGTTTGTCTGCCCGAGTAGCTGCAATCCATAGTCCACGTCTCCTAGTATACAATCACCATCACTCCCCCACGATGTCCTCACCACATTCGTGTTGGGAGATGGTGATATATGGATATGCCTTGTTGTGGGGTCGAAAATGTACCCTATCGTCCAATGGGCTGTTTCCCCTTCCGCGTCGCCGTCATCACCTTCAGCTCAAGGTGGTAGTACGATTTGAGGTTCTTGCCGGTAGACCTGATGTCAACCTTGGAGCGGCACACGGGGCAGCACTTCTTACTGCTGTCGATGTGCAGAGCCGAGTGCAGACATTCAGAGCAGAAGAGATGACCTAGAAATAGCATGTTAGCACTTTGGAACAATAATGCGCGAGGTGGAAGGAGCTCTTTATCCAAAGAGCAGAGAAGGAAGCTGCACTTACCACAATGCGTGACGGTCAAATTCGACACGTCGTCCATGCAGATGACGCACTGGAACTTGGACAGTTTGACCCTGCTGTCTATCACGGGCTTCTGCAGCTCCTTGGGTACCTCGTCCGCCTTCGATAAATCCAGCACCTCGAGGTCTTCTTCCTTGGCGTGCGGAGCGGGTGAGGACTCCCCGAATACGGACTCGTCGGGTGATGCATGTCGTGCGGATCCGCGGGAGCGTCGTACAGGCCGTTGTGAATTGGACGCCGAGGTCCGGCGGTTACTGGCGGACGCATTGGCAGCAGACGATCGACGGCGTTTTCTCGTGGCGGTGGGCGCGGGGGGCCCCATGGGAACGGGCGAGGATGACAGTGCGATATCGCGATTTTCTTCCTTGGTCAAGTCCACCACATGACTTAACCGGCGAGACCGCCTAGGCCCGAGCCCGGTCGACGAGGCCGAAGCGCCAGGCATTTCGCTTCCAAAGTCGGGTTGTGGAAATGAAGAGGGATCTGTGAGTTGGGTTTGCGTGCGGGCGGCAGTAAACGGACTGCTGTTCAGTGGCGGGAGCGATGGTGACGAGAAGTTGGCCGATACGAGAGCGGAGACGTAATAATCGTCGCTCCCTGGCTCCTGGCCAGATGCGGTATTGACGGCAGAAGGAATGTTGGCGGGAGAAATTGAATCGAAGTTGGTGTTTTGGGTAATGAGCGAAAGTCGTGGTGGTGGATGTGGCGGTTGTTGTTGGGTTGGAGGTAGGAAGGTTCCGGAGATAGTGGGGGGTTGCTGGTTGTGACTGCGTTGGTGGTGGAGATGATAGATGTCGTTACTGCTGCTGCCAATGTCGATGCTGGTGTCGAACGAGCGTGAGGGCGAGTTGGAGGGCGGATCAACTGAGTCCTGAGGCCGATGTGGGGCGCCTGCACATTGCTGGACTACTGGACTTTGGTCTTGGACTGGACCTGTGCCTGTGCTTGGGTTTTCGAATTCCTGGGCGGCAAAAAAGGCTGATGAGGAAGAAAGAGGATGAGAATGATGGTAGCCTTGGTTGGGAACCGGGTGCGGCGGCGCAATTTGGTTTTGATTTGAGCTGATTAACCCCGAATGCGACTCAGACTGATCAAAGCCGCCACCACAGAATGGATGGGTGTTGCCGCCGCCGAAATTGGGACTGGGCAGAGGCAGGTGAGGCAGAGCAGGCAATGACGGCTGCTGAAATTGCGCAGGATGGCCGAGCGTCTGTGTTTCCGCGTACTCACGGTATTGGTATTGCGGATCAAAGCCCGGGCAATATCCGGCGTAGGGGATTTGCAGTGGGAAATCCGGGTGGCTAATATTGGAGGTGGTAGCAGTAGTGGTGGTAGTTGGGCCAAATGTGTCGGGGAATGATGGTAGATTATCGCTGTTGTTGTTGCTGTTGTGTCTGCTGGAGTAGTAAAAGTTGTTGTGGTTGTGATTGTTATCCGTGTCTGTCGTCGCAGGGAAGGTGAAGTCCACTGTCGTGTTCGGGAAAGGGATCGAGGCAGAGTGGAAATAGCCGTCAGGCCCCAGGTAGCTTCCCATTGCTGAAGTAAAGAGGCCCGCGTCGTCGTCGCCGCCGGGGCTGATGATGTCTCCGCCTGCTAGGAAGCTGTCTATAGCAATAGCACACAAAAGAATTGTTAGGCTCTCAGGGAGTTCCTTGCATAGTAATCAATGGAATCGGTAAAGGGCTAGGATAGGCAAGTATGTGGTTCTCTTTATTTTATAAGTGACGAAGAAGAAGATTGAATAACGCTCGGCTCATGAGGGAGAAGATAATGCCATGGCGCCATTGAATGCGTCGGCTAGGTAATAATAGTAACACTTTCTGGACTGGACTTACTCGGGGTTGGAAAGCCATTCACAAGATTGAGAAAGTTCGCCATTGATCGTAACTGCCTTTCTTCGCTCATCGCTCATTGAGCTGGTTCCCTGAGGACCGGCCTACCTACCTACTTAAACCTAGGCTACTTGCCTCCTTGCGCGGTGGGTGTGGATGATCAATGGATAGGTAATGGGTGGACTGTAGGCTGGCTGTTGGGCCGCTGTCCGGTCCCTTTCTCCCGCAAGGTTCCAAAGGTTCCGATCCTCCCAAGTTCTTTGAGATATCGTTTGCTCGCAATCAACAAAGTCAGTGTATGTATATTGCTCCTGGATGGCTCGATTTCCGGAAGAGCGGCGACAATGGCAATGGTGTATCCGATAATACTATCAACAACTGCCGGCCTGGGAGCGCTGTCGATTGATGAAGGCTCGAATTCCTCGATCATGGCGGGGAAAGAAAAGGCCCTGGCTTTTGAAGGCTGGCTGAGCTCGGCTGGGATTGGAGCCTTTGGGGAAGTGAATAGCGAGAGGGAGGCGGATGTATTATTATTATTATTGCTTTATCCCAAGGAGCTTCCCGACGAGTGAGTGGAAAACTCGGCTGGGCGAACCGCTAAAAGATGAACGAAGTACAAAACCGCAGATGCGCACACACTCACAGATGCACAGGATACACTAGGTAAGGCAAAGAAGTACGGGAATGCAGGTAAGGAGCTATTGGCCTCAACGATGATGGCCTCTGCGTATGCGTGACGGTGGTATCACCTGTGGGCATATATTGGATGTGGGTGGTGTGCATGCGTACCGTCAAGCAAAGCAAGTAATGAATGAGCGAGCTTCTTCTGATACTGAGGGGGTTTGTACGTGTATTTGAATCGGGCATTTATTACCGTATATACCCTCGCCGCTATTGTTCTCTAACGACGGAGTCAACCGCGGGGGGACCAGTCATGGATGGATGGCGTCTGGGATAAAATCAGGCTCGCAAGCTATGTACGCCTTTTTCCAAGATGTAAGCCGATCAAGTTGAGTGCCAGTGCCATGTAAATGCAACGGACAGCAGCCGGGTAGGTACTTTTGCGACTCCCTTCCATCAATCGTCCACGTCGAAAAGTTAGGTAGGCAGTAGGTACCCTTGTGACGGCCCACCGCGCTTGCCGGCCTGTCTCTCAGTCAGCAGCAACGCCGGACGGCTGGCCTAGTAGGACGACTGAGGCCCAAAAGGAAAGAACGGGAAAGAAAGAGGCAGTGGCAGAGGCGAGGAAAGGTACATTTTTTTGGTTGCCGAATACGGTGCTAACGTTTGTACTACACCAAGGGGGGGCGGCTTCTGTGTCGTCTGTCGCATCATGATGCTGGAGTTTTCTCTCACTTATGTGCCTCCCGTGCAAGGTTGGGTGACCGGTTGGATGAGTGCCGCATTTGGGGCTTTCTACTAATTGCCTGATGCGGACAGAGTTGCTGCATGGAGCAGTGGATGGGCCAATCAGCGGCCTAGCTTCTGCGATATTTAAGGGCCAATGCATCTTCGGCTCAGCAGGCGATCACGGCTTTGCCAGAAACCAATATCCTGTCCCGGAAGAACGCCACGAAACTGAATCCTCCCACTTCCCGGCTGCACGGTGATCAGACAAACAAAGAACGCTTTGGGGGGCGCTGGACACTTCCCTGTGAGTGGCCTTCGTATACGACGGAACCGGCTGAGTAGGTATACAATATAGCCTCCTGTCTTATTGCATTCTGTTGTCAGCCGGCCACATGATAGGTGGGACCCATCCCGAGCCAAAAAGGGCGGCCGGTCTGGTCGCGATACGTCGTATATCGTAAATCGCAAGGCGGGCTGGCTGGCTACATGCTCAAGGCTAACACCGGCCCTAGCAATTTTCACTTGCCATGAAACTCGGAAGTCATCTCGCAGTTTGAGCCTCGCAATCTTGCTCTCTCTTATATCGGAGCTATATCTGAGCTGTATGGCCAGCCTAGCCAGCCAAATGCTTGCTGACTGACGGTGGACCCATCGCATCAATCATCCAACCGGTTTTTTCAAAATACCATGCATTACCAGCATGTACCTCTCTCTCTCTCTCTCTCTCTGGATGCCGCTTGAATCGTGGCCGTTCCGCTAGCGAGTGCCATGATTTATTAGGAGAGCATCGCTTGCGTTTGCACCGAAACATTCCAATTCTCGAAACTGCATCGTGCATGTACGGTACAGGTGTGGTATCACGGTTCCTCTGCAACCACCCTCGTCCATCGGAGATGATCACTCCCCCCAAATTCTTACCAGTCACACAATCATTGATCCACCAGCATCCCTGATTGTCTACATGCACCTTTTTGCAGTAGTGCAATTCAGAATCTCGTGGGCATGGGCGGGGACGCTGCCCGCATCGGTCGCCGGATTGGCTCCGGCATGTTGGAGGTATCGCCGTACCCTTTCTATTGCCCGAACAGTGAAATCGCCGGCTTTTACATTGTCCTCATACATATGTATGAATGCAGCCCAACAGGAGAAAGGGGAGTTCGTAGTATCGAATTTGGCCTGAATTACTGTTGGTTACGGAAGTTCCTCCGGCTTGCCATTGTCTGGGCGTATAAAATGTGTGAGTATTGGCACCGCTGCTAGGCAGCTCTCACAGTTCGGGAGAACTCCGACTCTCATAGTCTCCCCCTACCACCGTCTGATCCCCAAGCACCGCCATGAACAAAGCCAATCTGAATAGGAGAAGAAAATTGGTCCGCGATTGGATTCATTCAACAACAAAGGTAACGCGCAAGGAAACCTCTCTCGTTATTCGCAACATTACAAGGGCTTGGCATCATCGGAGTTCTAACTCCGCCAAATAACGGCAGAGCTTCAGTCAGGGCCAGCACCCTGTTGGCGAATAATGCTCAATCATGCCACATACCTCGTTGCCTACTCATATCTTTGCCCGGCGCTTCCTCCGCCTCGTACTCCGCTCCTCATGATGAAATGCCCACTACCTACCTCCGTCAGCCACAAATCACGAGTAAATAGACACCGCAAGTCTTCGGTATCAGTAACAGTCCGGCTGCTTTAGAAATGGATGTATTCTATCACTATGTATTCTTATGCAACTGAAATGTGTCCATTACGGACTAAGGACGTATAGCAAATGCAATAATAAATCACTTTAGGGATACTGTTCTCGGACTGGTTCTCCACATGACCGCCGTGCTATGCGGCACACATCCACCTTGTCAGCGGCTCTAGCCGGTTCTTGCCTGACTGAATCCTATTCCTGGCTTAGTGGCGGCAGACCGGAGTATGAATATAAGAAGCGAAGAATAAGCCCATCATGGTTCTCGGGGCCTGATCCGTTCATGATGGGTAGCAATAAGTAATGACCGTCGATGGTGGCTTACACATTTTCGCGCGGACGGTCCCAGCCACAGCAGCATTCCCCAATGTGCGATAAGGGCAGCAATCTAAGTGGTGGCTGCGTCACCTGGCTCGCGGCTTGGTTCCTCCTTGGACGCGACCTAAGGCTACATGACGTGTCTCGAGGGATGCCACTGGTCTTAGAGGCCTAATACCCGCCCACCCGCTTGCTGCTATCGGCATGATGGCAGGCACAGTTTAACACGACTGAAACATGCGAAGTGGTGGTTCAACTGCGGAACTAAGCGAAATGGCATTTCAAACCCACCTCAAGCCTTGCGGTGATTACGTGATGGCCTGGAGTATGCTTTTAGTGTGGTCACGAAAGGGGGTGCACGTGACCTGAGCAGTATTCGTAGTGTTCAATTCACGACCAACTGAAGGATGGCTGACGGCCTATACGCACAGAAACCTGGCTCGTTGGGGTCAAGCTGGACTTCCGCTACGTGTATACAATATGTATGAATGCCCTCTTACAAGGACACCTCTCGCATCCAACACGGGAGACCAGGAGCGGGAAGTCCGCATGCTTTGGCCGCCTGCTCGGCAGTGGCACTCGCTGCCTATATCCAAGAACACCACCCGGTAGGCTAGGGTGCGTTACCTATGTGTATCAATGGACTTCACAGCCCTGTCTGTATGGGCTACATCTCGAAAGAAACCCCCCGAGAATCAAGACTTTCGGAAGACTCATTGTTATATACGCTCTCTTTATATAAAAGATGCCTCAATGAATGTCTGAACGCTTAGCGCCCGTTTAGTTGGTACTTTTTGTTCATCAACATGTATTTACGGGGCAGTTGTTCACTGCTTGGGGCATCGTGCCGGTAGGTAGGCGGCCTAAGCTTCAGCAGGAAGCCGGGGGGTTGAGCAGTAACAGAGCACCGCTGCCTAAGCAATCCCACGATGTGTTATGTGTGTACACCTAGTGATTCTCGTGTGTAGCATGTATGTGAGTGATCAGTGCCCCACCGAACTCAATTGTTGTTGTCGTTGGTTCCTCCCAGTCAAAAGCACTGCTGCGGACTCACGATCACTTCAAAGTGTGAACTGTACGACAGCACACACACAACACCTGTCTCGAGCATTGCATCAAGGTAAGCAACTTCCGGTACTGTTCCTTCCTGTTCCCACGTTTATTCCCCGTTACTCATTGCCCCATAAACGGAGAAGTCACCGTTTATTCGAGGGAACTTCACTGTTCACTGTTGAGACACCCCGTTTATTCCCCGTTGCCTGTATTTCTTCGGCGTTCTTTGAAGAAACAGGCTGTTTTGCCATGAAAACTAGTTGTTTTTTTCGGCGATCTTTGTATAAACAGGCTTTCTTACTATACGAGGCCGCTCTAGTAGGACAATATCAACTTACCAAGTCATCGTTTATTTAAGGAATTATTGTTTATTCGAGGAAGTCACCGTTTATTCGAGAAAGTTTCACTATTCACTGTTAAGCCATCCCGTTTATCCCCCAAGAAGCAAACGCTATCGCCGGAAAGCAAACGCTAACGCCGGAAGTATAGGTGAAGACCATGTCTACAACCATGGACTCCCACGGTACTGTACACCCGCAGGGAGCGGAGGGCCAGTCGCTCTTCATGAAGATGCCGAACGAGATGCTGCTCCGGTGCGTGGAGCTGGTCTCGGAGGACGAGGAGGCAAGCAGCCGTAAAGCTCTGCTGGCTCTCTCTCGCACGAACAAGAGACTCAGTGTCATGGCCCAGGAATATCTCTATAAGCACATGACGGTCAACGTCCTCGATGAGACCTCTACAAGCCGAATCATGCCCCGGGGTGCCCGGCTGAAGGCGGACCTTGAACGTCTACAAACGAAACCGTCCTCCCACGAGCGCCGTGCCATGCGGCTTTGGTGGACCTTCTACTGGAACCCGGCCCTCACCGGGCTCGTCAGGGAGCTCGCCATCGAGTTCAAGACTGGTCCGCACCGCCCCCCTTTCACCAACGCTGTTTCTCTAGTCAAGCAATTCCCCAAGATCAGGCGCCTGGAGTTTCGGGACGTGTATAGTGTGGGCTCATGGAGAATGAATCACGGCATCCAGTACATCGCTCCTCTTTTGAACTGGGAGATTCGCCAAGAAGGTACTCTCCTAACAACGGTAAGAATCTCACTTGGTCCTTTTGTTCTTTGGTCACCCGTTTTGTTTTTCCCGGACTCGCGACCCTCTACACTTAGCCTGTCCCTGGCAACTCATCCTGCCGCAGTCCATACTGACACAGCGAGACTCACAGGAGGAACAAGGAACCGCGTCATTCACGGAGCTACACATCCGAAACTTCAAACACGGAAGCCCGGATGCCTTGCGGAACTTCCTCGCCTGGCCCGCTCGCTTGGTCAAGTTCAGCATCGACAAGTTTGACCCGGTACTCTGGGTATGGGACCCGACGACCGGCCGGCCCACGAAACTAGGCATCCGTGACCACCTATCGCTGTCCGACGTTCTCCGGCACAACAAGAACACGCTGAGGCACTTGGAGGTCGGCCTGGTGGGACGCCAGGAGTCGATCAACAGATTCGACATCCACGACTTCCTGAAGTTGGAGACGCTGACCATTGTCTTCCCCGCCATTCCTGAGCCGGCCGACACATGCCGGCTCTGGCTGACGCCGACCCTGGAAGTTCTGACCATCAAGCTGTACAAAGAGGACCATGATCTTGGCTGGAAGTTGGAGCGCACCGAAGATGTCAAAGACTGGATCATCGAGTTCGCCGCCTTGGCCGCCGCTTACAAGAATGGAGATAATCTGGAGGCATGGGAATATCCTCATCGGGTGGCCCTGCGCAAAGTCGATCTTGTCTTGCCTGATGGAGAGTTGGATTCGCAGCCTATTGAAGGCCAACGGCTGTTGCAATTCGAGGCCCTGAAAGCGGCTAATCAAGCCCTGCTGGATGCCGGGTTCGAGATCAGAGAGCCAGAGTGTCTCATTGTAGCTGATCCTAGTCTGGAGCAGCAGGACCCAGAGCAGCAGAACACAGAGCAGCAGGAGCTGTAGATACACATGCCTCAATTAGGAACCTGCGATGAACGATCGATGGCATAAACAATCGATGGAATAAAGGATACTATGCCCACTAACAGCACATATGCCTTTGTGATCATTCCAGCTACTCCCGGTTACGCTAGGGAAGTGATGCGTGATAATTCGATATACTTTTGCTGTAGTACTCGTTCAGATGGAACAGTGACTTAAGATGCCAGGCATGTTGGTCGGTCTAATACTACATGGGCTTGATATGCATATGCGGAAATGTTGCATGGGATAGTATGGACCTGGACGTTCCCGCTGATCCGGGGATTGCGAATATAACTCATACAATGTCACCATCAAGCCCTTGCGAACGAACCGGTCGAGCCTTCAGCTTATATGCATGCGTATAATTCTCTTCCCTGTCGTCATTTGGAGTAAAGTGGAATAAATCATCAAGCTATATAGATATTGTCAGTGGGCAAAGTACAGTCAACGGTCGTCTGCCAGCCGGCTACTATCCCCCATCATGCAGCTGCCGGCCGATATGCCCCAATACGGTCCCCGGCTCCGAAAATGGAACCTGGTCAGTCTACCCCTCGGGGACTGGGGCAAATTGCATTTCTTGGCATACTGCCGAGTATGGAGAAAGTCGGACTGGCAGTGGAGACCATGTCGCTGCGATGCCGCTCAGCTAGTGACGAGCAAGGTACAAGCATTGCAGAAAGCACGCTGCAGGCACATGTAGGCCAAGGAAATCGGCCGCTATACTAGAAAACATCCTCCACTATCATTGTTGCACATTAATCGAATGCCGACCAGTGCCGCCAATCACCCGCTTTGTCCCCTGAACTGGCCGGACTTATGGCCGAATCCCGATGGCATACCGCGAGATCTCCAATGTTTGGCTTGACGTGAAGTATCCATATCATGGGTCGCGCAGCTACATTGGAGGTCCAAAGCGGGATGGCAGTCCGTCATGGGAACTCCTATAAGAGCTGGACACCATGCTCGGCCAAAAATTCCCTGCGCTTTTTCTTCACTACCAGCTATTTGCCGCGCCTCCTTGTAGTGTGACTAGTCCCCGATCATCTTCATCGCCAACCCACCCAAGATGCGTTCCTTCGCTTTCGCCTGCTCCATGGCTGCCGTGGCCTTCGCGGCCGAGCCTTGGATCAACGAGGTGGACACGGGCCTGACTGACTACCTCTTCAGCACCAACTACACCGAGGGAAGCCTGCCGCTGCTCAAGGACATGCGTGCCGTGGTGGACTTCGACTATGCGGCCCATCAGTTCCTGGACAACCAGAAGTACTCCTTCTACCGCACGGCGGCCGGCGGCGAGTGGAGTGAGTTGGGACCAAGGGTGCTTTGCCGGATGCGTGATGCTAACATGTTTATTGCAGGCTACCGGAACAACCTGGACGTGTGGAAGAAGGTCATGCTTCGTCCCCGTCACTTGCATGATGTCTCCAAACTGAACGAGACCCTGCCGTAAGTATCCGCTCCTTCAGGGAGGCTGCTTCTAGGCCGTGAGCCAGTCTGACCATCAGCAGGGTTACGTTTCTGGGCTACAACTTCAGCGCTCCGATCTTCATTGCTCCGGCTGCCCGCGGTGGCTACGCCAACCCCGAGAGAGCCGAGTTGAACTTTGTCGATGCTGCCGCCAAGGAGAACATCCTGTACACAGTCCGTGATCCCCGCTTTCTCACTTTACCATACCACCGAGGACGCTAGATTTGACTGACATATTCTGTATCGATAGGCTGCCTTGTATGCCAGCAAGACCATCGAGGAGCTGGCAGCCCAGAAACACGATGACACCATGAACGGGCCACAAGTAATGTTCCAACAGGTCTGCCTTGTCCTTGAATCTCTACGCGAAGTTCCACACCGACTGACAACTACCTAGATCTACACCAACGCCAATTTCTCCGTGACGTGGGATGCCATGGAGCGCGCCGAGAAAGCCGGTGCCAAGGCCTTTGTCTGGACCATCGACGCACCCGGTGACTCGACGCGGCACCGTGCTGCCCGCTACGACACCACAAATGCGTAAGCTTTCGCTCTGTTGGAGAAAATGACGGGTTGACTGACTCCATGCACAGTAACGGCGCCACCTCGGCCCTGACTGTAAGACACCCTAACCCTCCGAGCCCCTGGCACTCCTTTTGTGATACCAACAGATCGACTAACACCCACCACAGTGGGATCTTTACGACGAGATCAAGTCCCGAACCTCGCTGCCTGTGATCCCCAAGGGCATCGCGACGGTCGAGGACGCCCTGACGGCCATCGAGAAGGGTGCGCCCGCCATCTACCTGTCCAACCACGGCGGCCGCCAGCTCGAGTACTCGCCCTCGCCGCTCGAGATCGCCTACGAGATCCACCGCAACGCGCCGCAGGTGTTCCAGCAGGTCGAGGTCATGGCCGACAGCGGCGTGCGGTACGGGACCGACGTGCTCAAGTTGTTGGCGCTGGGTGTGAAGATGGTGGGCTTGGGAAGACCGTAAGTGAACTGACACGAACTGACACTTCTTGATGGAGGATGGACAGGGAAGCTGACTGGCTGAGTTGGATAAACAGGTTCATGTACGCCAACTGCTACGGTACCGAGGGGGTGGAGAAGCTCATCCAGATCCTCAAGACGGAGATTGTGCACGACGGGGCCCAGGCTGGTGTTACGGACCTGAAGAAGGTCCCTCGAAGCTTGGTAAGTTCTACCGAGACCATGAGGTGGTTATGATTGGAGGGATATGGCTGACCATCCTACAGATCAATGCTCGCCCGCTGGAAGCGAATGTATTCCTCATGGAAGGGGACAACAATCAGCAATAGTGCATAGATCGGGGGGAAGGGGTAAGAGGGGTAGGGTAATAAATCCCAATAGCTGCCTGTTTCTTCCAACGGTGGTCGAGTGGTAGTGATTACGCTGGACTGTGCTGGTGGTAAGCCTCCTCCGACCACCTCGTACTCGGGGACACCCTGCCATAGCATCCTCGTTCGATCCTGCCACCCAGCAGATGTTTGTCGCAATCACCTCGAGCCACTTCGGGACGGATGCAACAACATACTGGGAGCTCGACCACCCATATCTCTTTTTCGTCTTTTTTTTATTCAGGCCGTTTTTGGCATTTAATTCAACTTACGGATCACTCTGCCCTGTCAAGTCTCATGATGATGATTTGATCGTGTTTAGTCAGTACTGCCGGAAAATTTCAAGACACTTGGTCTCATTTTGCGCTCGATACATCCCAGTCGGGTTTCGCTTTTACCAAGCACCTGCACGATGCCAACTTGGTGGCTTACAATTGCTTGAATCCTAAATCCAGCGAGTACGTTGCTTGTCCGGGAACCTGGAAAGCCGAGCGAGTGCAGAAAATACGTGATCTCATGACGTGGGGGGAAACTCATTGCCATGACCAGTATCATGGGACAGTAGCTGGTAGCAGTCCTGATGGATGGTCTTCATCTACATATAAATGGCCAAGTCTTGGCACTTGAAATACCTTTATTCTTCAACCCTGTTTGAATTGCCTATGTGTAATTGTGCGAGCTGTCATACTCCCTCTTGTTTCTATGGTTGCCTTACGGCCCTTCATTACAACCTCTCATTACTATCCAGTTAACAACACTATCTCCAAAGCGCCTGGACTCGGATATCACTATCGCCATTGACAATGACCTGAAAGGTACTGCTGGAGGAGCGCCCTTGTCACTTGTCAGATACCCATCCAATAACCTGTATGAATAAAGAAGCTGGCAGTAGATTGGCAGACTCCGGTGTGTTGTACTAGAAGTCCAACCTTTGAAAGACGCCAAATGTGCTTGCAAAGCCCTGGGAGAGGAGCTTGAGACGGCAAGCAAACAGCCCAACCTTAACTACAAGAAGTTCATCAACGCAACCGAACGGGTGTCCAAGCACTGGATTACTTCGAAGGGCCTGTAGCCCACGCTATCAGTGCAGTCTGTACTGGACTCATTCGCCTCGTTTGGGCGGACCTAGGACCCTAATTCGAGGTTGGCCTTCCTCCACACGTGCGATTATGATAACTGGATTAGGCACACCGAGATGGCGGGACTGTGGGTGCCGGCCAAGACAGACATAATGAAAATGAGGACACTGCAGTCGTACGGCTTCCAGGGTTCGCTAGTCGAGGCTTCGCAGTGTGAGGATTTGGGTCTAGGATTGGACTACTGCACGCAGTGAGGACAAGAGCGACGACGACATGTATCATCACCTTACGTAGCTACCTATGTTCGATTCTACTCACTCTACGCGCAGATTTCAAAAATCAACTGTAAGGAAGCTGTTACAATTTATTTTTCTTCTCGTTTGTTTTTGCGTGGGGTTTGGGTGCTGCGAAAGAGCTGTAGGCTGGGTAACGAGCTTGTGGTCCCCCTCCCCCCTATTCCACCTGAAGCTCCAATTCTGGCCAACTCTAGGGACTTCAACAACTGCAGCACGCTGCCGCTGGTACCAATTCCTTCTGATTCATTTTTTGATGCCAGAGCTAATCCCTAATCAAGAGAGTCTGGGTTTTCTTCGCGGAGTCATTTTGTTTACTTTTGCGCGCCCTTCATTTTCCTGGCATCCGTCCTTCCTCCTCTTCGCCCACATTCTTTTGCAATCACTCGCTTGATCTTTTGTTTCGATCACTGCCTTGAGAGGTTGGAATTCCTTCCATTCATTTTTGCAGAAAGCATATTTCGCGATCGCGTCTTTTTGAGGCGTTGGTATTTTGACTGGTACGTTTGTTTACATCATTCGAGGATATTTACAACCACCCCGTGGTCCACCCCTCCTCCTCTGCGATGATTTCTCACCTCATACTATGGAGACGTGAGTGACTAATAACGGCAAAGGATCAGAAAACAACAACCTGTGAATACTTGACAGACTATTGCTTGTCGTTACTTGAGGCTTGCTGGCACTCACTGTAAGTAAACGCTCACCCATTTCTTTAAATATTCAAGTCCCGGTACATACACGCTTCTACCGCCATGTTTTCCGCCTGGACATCGATCGCGAGGAAGAAGAAGCCAAGAAAACTGCACGATGCCTTTCAATGCATATGTATATCCTCAGGCCCGGGTGGCGCGTGGAGGCCGCGCTGACATGAGTACTCAAAGGACCTTCGCGTCTTCACCTACAGATTCCCTTGTAGCATCTCCTACAGTCTCTCCCGCCACTCCTCTCTCACGCTTAGTTGTAAAGGTTCCTCAAGGAACCAGCTTTTGGAAGCCTTCTCGACCGCCGCCAACCTCTCTCACAGTATCCTACACCACTGAACCTCTGTCATCCTCACCTACAATGTCCGACGACAGTGCGGCGGCGGGTCCCGCCCCCAACACCGATGGCATCGAAACTTGGAAGCTGGTTCTTGCCGTGCTGCTACCTCTGCTCTGTATTGCTATAGGTGCATGCATCTTCCTCTATTGCCGGCAACGCAAGCAGCGCGCCCAGAAGAACGACGTGGAGCAGGTGGGAACCATGCTCCAGGACTTGAGGACCAGTAGAGCTCAGGTGGATGCAATGAAGGACGACCTTCAGGATGGACTGGAGCGTGTGAAGGCTCTGGAGACGGGAGCAAACAAGAGGGAGCCAGTGTGGGGTAAGTCAAAGGCCCCTTCAAAACAGTACCATCAACTTAGTATATGAGGTCTCCAAATCGATGGCGATCACATGTTGAATACAATGAATTGTGATATTCACTGCAAGGCCTTGATGACTCCTTGTCTTCTACACCCCCACTCTTTCAACTACATGACTTTACTGACGCGCAATACAGCAAGAGACGACCACAATGCAGTGCCCAACCCATCCCAGGCAAACCTGCACTATCCTCCCGCCCTGAGTATGTTGAGAAGCGGCAGCCCTCACGACCCCACGACGCCCACTCCCGTTGGTTTCCGCAGTTTTTCTCCCGTTGAACCACGGCCTCTCTCGGGTACTACCTTGCATGGCACGCTGCCTCGTGCTGCCCTTGGATTGCAACATACGCAATACCACCCACGCGTGCAATCGGCATCTCACCAGTCTGCCGAGTCGGGCGAAACCGTGGTATCTTACAAGCCGCCCAGTACGATCCCCGAGGAGTCGACGGGCAATGCCTCCTCTCCTTTCGACACGCCGGGCAAGAAATCCACGGACCGGATCGCACACGCGGATCAAGACGAGACCCCGATCCAGCGAGGCGAGAGAAGCTTGACGAAGCGGGTCTCGATGACGGCTCAGTCCCTCAGGCGTCACGCCTCGATGTTGTCTGCTCGCACCGGCCTTTCGCCTATGCGCCCAAACCCCTCCCACCCTGACTTGGTTCCCCAGCCACTGGCTGTCAGCAAGCACAATTCGGTCCGCGAATCGTACGTTGATGCCGATAGCTTAAGTTTTCGCTACGGTATTGACAAGACGAGATTGCGCCGTTCGGTCAGCAGCCCGCCCGCAAACCGCAGCTTTGTTGACGAAAGCGATATGGCCACCCCCATTATCCTGGTAGACACAACAAATGCCACCACCCTTATGGAGGAGAGTACAGGTAAGCCATCAGATGATGATTCCATTCTATCACACCTTGAGCTGTAGAAGTATACCAACACGTCTACCCACGCAGTCCAGCCATTACTCGGTACCACCGCCGATCCCTGCCCCATCCCTAGCCCCAGTGTCCTAGTCTTGCCGCCTCCTGTCATCTTGATCCCTCCTGCCACACAGTCGGAGAATGGTACAGCGGCGACGGACAGTCCGTCACGCAGGGGTTCCCCATCCCGGTGCTCCCATTCACGCTCCCCTACCGTCAGCAATGACTCGAGGCCATTCTGGCTATCCGAAATGGAGTGGCGATCATTTCACTAACTTTGTCCCTTCTTCTCTTTCCCTCGCACATAGGTATCCCATCACCGCCCCCCACAGTCGAGACTATGTCAGTTCTTCATGAACGTCGTGATGGAGGAAACGGCAACAACGGCCGCCCAGCCAAGCGCAACAAAAACAAGAAAACCAAAAAGCAATCGCATCCCAGCAATCCCAGCAGCATTTCCCTGTCTTCTTCTTCGGGTATTGATAGCAAGAAGGAAAAGAAGAAAGGAAATTCTGTAAAGATGGCTCGCAACACCCCAACCCCACCTCCCTCTGGCCCGCCGCCCCCTGGCTCACCCCCAAAGCGACCACTCCCTATACTGCCCTCACGTATCCCCATCTCCTCTTCACACCGGAGATCTCTTGGAGCTAGCCACAAGATCGGGAGCAAGCCTCAAAACCCCGTCTTGACAGCCAACATGGGTGCGAGGAAGCGGTCTTCTCTTTCCAGCATGCGCTTTTCCCCATCGCCTTCGAAGCGGCGCTCCCAATTCTTACTCGGAGTCTCTTCCTTTTCCTCGCCTATCCGTGGTGGCGGTGGCCGAGCTAGCGTATTATCATCTGATGTGACCCCTTCTCCTGGCCAGCCGCGTCTGCCGCCCAGTTACGCCAGCTCGCAGTGTCTGCCCAGCGTGGACACCATGGGGTCTCTGGCCTCTGCAACTACAACTGATTCCTCTTCCGCCGATGACACTACGTGCCCTGACAACAAGGCCAGTACTATTACAACGGTATCGCAGAACCACCAGGATCAGCCGGCAAAAGAGAAGAGACCACACACCAAGACACATCAACAGCAGGTGTTCACAACGCCGGATAACACAACCAACAACAACCATGGAGGGCCAAACGGCCACCGCGGACATGCGCGCCTGCTGAGCGAGCTCAGTACTACCCTGCGTCTCGTGCACGAGGAGGAAGATGCGGCGGCCGAGCAGGCTGCGTCTAGTGTCGTCTCTACTCGCACTGCTGGCGGTGGTGTTGTCTCATCTTAACAGTGAGGCTGACTTCTGCAAATCATTGTTTCGTTTCACTGTACTATTACTTTCCTTTTTCCTTTCCCTTTCCTTTTTCTTTTTCTCATGTTCGGTTCGGAGTTCAGGTCACAAAAGGGGGTTTCGGTTCTCGGTTTTTCATTGGTGGCGTGTGTTGTTTCCTCCCCTATTTCCCCAACTGGTTCTCCTTTCTCTTGTCAGACGTGCACTCCTCTATCTGGATTGCTTTCACTGGCTGGCTGGGGGCAAATCCAATTCCTGGATCACATTTTGTTGATATACAGCCAGCAACTGGTGATGGTTTGAAGGAGATTTGGTTCACCCCTTTGCCCAGTTGGTGCGTCAGGAGTCGGGGTTGTTGTATACGGCGGATTTTGCACCTTGGTCCACATTTGGAGGATCATTCAGCATATTGAAGACGAAAAGGGGGATTTTCGGGAGTTTTGTTGGTCGTAAGGTTTTGGTGTCATGGTCTAGGTTCAAGATGTCGGAGTACAAGGACAAGACAAAAATATGGTGTGTTGATAGAGGATTACGATTCACGAAAGATCATGAGGATAGATAGACGCGACGAGTCGTACGAATAATCATGAGTTTGATAGGCAACTCATCATTGCAAGATAGCCTCAAGTACATACATACACAGAACAGTAGTTCATTGTACATGACCAATATTCCTTCTCATCCCCTTGATTTTGACCATATACGTAATTTGCATCATACGTACAACCATGAAGACATCCGATATCCAAACATGTACAGAAATGAAGCCATGCCACCTGACGCCAGCATACGATAGCCATCTTCCGTCCTCCCAGTTCCTTCCCCTACTGGTATCCTAGTCATGCCCACGCTAACTATGCAGAATCATTTGAAGTTACAAATACAGACATAAGAAAAAGAAGTTGAGAAGCGGCAATACCATCGGGTAATATACCGAGGGTATCATGCGGTCATAAAAAAAGGTGTCATGCTTACCCCTGCGACCAGTAAGTCCTGTAGGACGCAGTCTTGGGCGGCATTCGTTCCGGCATCGGTTCCCAATCTCCCCAGTCGGGGCTGGTTCTGGGCTGGAACTTCTGCTTGCTGAACTTGGGCGTCTCGAAGGGTTGGTAGAAATGGGGCATCAGCTTGGCCTGGCTGCTGTACGGGACCAGCTTTCGGGGACGCCCCGGGCGCGCCTGGCCAGTACCACCCACGCCGCCTCCGGTGCTGCTGCTGCTGCCGCCGCCACTGAAATCACCCGCGCCCGACACGGCCTCTGCGTACTCTTTCCTCTGCTCGCGCAGGATGTCGCGCAGCTCGGTGTCATCGCTGGTGACCTGGGCCCGAAGGAAGTACCGCAGATCGATGGACGCCTTGTTCAGTGTCTCCATGACGGGGACGCGGGGCGTGTATTCAATGTTGTCGAGATTGGGCGCGTGTCGGGCCGGCACGATGGCAGGGTCCAGGAACGCCTCGGAGCCCTTGGCCAAAAGCTGTGCGATGTCGATGCTCTCGCCGTGGGAGATTGGGGTGGAGTGGCTCGGGGTGATGCAGTCCATGTCGACCTCCTTCCGCAGGACGTGGTCGATGTCCACAGCAGAGAAGTACGCGCAGGACTGTGGCAAGTCGTTGATGCCCACTTGTTGCGAGAACATGGCCCGAGTCCAGAGGTTGGCGACTTGCAGGGCCATTGCAGCGCGGTACTTGTCCTCGTTCTTGACGAGGTATCGGATCTCGTCGTGAACAGTGATGGAAAGACGCGCGTCAATATTGAAGCGCCGCGTCAGGTAATCCATGCTAACGACAAGTAGATGCAAATAGTCGACTCCACTGGACTGGATGGCCCAGTTGATACGGCTGGTCAGATATCCTCCCTTGCTGACATAGCGTCCCATCAAAGCCTCTGTGATCCCAGCTCCCAGGACGGGGGTGCGTGGCCGCTCTTGCTCCGCAAATTCCTCCAGCTTGTTGAACACGAACGACTCGGTCCCGCCACGCCAGAAGGGACGTTTGCTAAGCGTTTTGCGGGTTGTTTTGGTGCCCTTGGTGTTCTTGTAGAGTTTGCCGACGATGTCCATGGTCTCCTGCTCTGACAAACTTGGATTAAACTGTCGGAGGAGAGTCCCAGCAAACTTGAGCCCAGCGCCATAAATACGTCCGTAGTTGAAGACCTTCGCGTCGTTTCTCGTTATACCCAGGATGCCCGCTGTCCGTGAATGCATATCAGTGCCAGCTGCCTTGGTGCCTTCAAGTGTCATGAAACCAATTGCGTTGCCGCCGTGGAGCTTGAAGATGGCATCCCCAATAACACTGGCAATCCATAGCTCCTCCGAGTCGACATCTGCTCCGACAAAGCAGTACCCTTCCGGAGCTCTCACCATCGCTTTTAGCTCAGAACCAACCCGGTTCTTCTTCGCATTGCTGGCAGTAAGCCACGTGTTTTCTACCGCTCTCCGCGTAATGGTGCCCATTGGGATCACTTGTGGAAGGATAAATCCTGGTCTCTTGTCTTTCACTTCGCTGCTTCCTTCCGCCTGACTGCTTCCTTCCACTTGACTGATTTCCTTCTCAAGGACTGGTGTCTTCTCGTCCTCAAGAGCTGATGTCTTTTCATCCTCTGGGGCTGATGCCTTCTCATCCTCAAGGGCTGGTATCTTCTCATCCTCATACACTACCATTTGCGACATGATTCGGTCTCTAGCACTGATCCAATAGGAACATGATGCGTTCATCTCCAGAGCTTCTTTCGCATACGTGTATTCCGAAGAAAGCGTTCCTTTTTCGAAGTATGACATGTAGCTTTTTGCCAAGGGATTCGTACAGCGCGACATAGGGCCATCTTTGTGAGGTAGCTTGATGTATATGCCCCCCGTATCCTCCCCGCAAAGCCTCAAGCGCCTCATCCGACATATCGCAGCGAACCAGCTGTGTCGTGCTATACTTTGGAGCATCTGACATTGGGACTCGGAATGTCCATCCGTATTTATCAGACCAGACAAGGGGATACCCATCCCAAGCTAGTCGTAATAGCAGTGGTGCTATCCGTGTTCGCACCGATAAACCGATAGGAGCGTCGGCTTTTGGGAAGAGAGCCTTGTACCACTTGGGCTTGCCCGGCAACTTCTGTCGAGCATCCGGTCTTGGCGGGTCACCCTTTTTCTTGCCCTTGCACATCCTTATCTCTTGCCCAGACCAATCTAGCTGCTTCAGCCAAGGGTCATTACCCCATTTCTCGGCGTCATCCTTGACCTCGAGCGCCTTCTCCGTCAAACCAATCAATCGTTCTTGAATCCCATCCGAGAGCTTGTGATATGTGGCTTCGGCATTGTTGATGTAGGCGTCCCAGGACTGGTCAATAGGCAGGATGACTGCAGCCAAATGTCTCAGGGCTGCAAAGCTGACAGGGTGTGGGCATGTTTCCAAGAAGTTGGGGAACACGATTTTGTAGACGCGATGTGTGATAGCAACATCGGCCGCACAGTAATCGAGCAGGTGATCCAGCTTTTCCACAACACCTGCCCGGTCGAGTACACCGAATTCGTTGCGAGCTGCCTTGTCCATTGTGACGTCCAAGTGAAATTGGGCAACATCCCTTAGGGAGTTGACCGAGCTTCTCTCGACCCATAACTCCTCCTCTTCATCTCGATAGTGCCCGTTGGCCACGAGCCCGGCCAGCTCAACGTTATCCCCGTCCTTCGACATTTTTTCACGCATTTCTCTGTTCTTTTTGTGCCTCATCCAAGTCGGCCGTTGCTGTGAGCACATGCCATTGACCGCAACATGCAAAGACATAGTATCCAGGAACGAGTTCCTGCTTTGCTTCAAGTCGTACTCTTCCAATATCCGCGCGCGGTCGTATCCTATATTGTGCCCAACGATGATGCGATCCTTGGTCGGATCTCCTAGTGGAATCAAATGCTTATCTGATTCTGACTCGCCCAGCAGCCAGGGAGACAGCCAGGCATACCAAGCCGTGGGACTTACGGCACAGGCCATGACCGCAAAAGAGCTTTCCTTCCACAGCACTTCCGTATCAAAGCACAATGCCGTCTCGTCGGGGAATTCAACCTTTGTGGGTTCGCCGGTACGATCGTATCTCGTCCAGCCACTCTGCCGCACCCATTCTTTCGGCCGCGGCGGCGCATTGGCTTTAGTAAATTCCTTCGCATGTGTCAGGAAAGGCTCAGCGCTGTCCACCCCCAGCTTGTAGAAATGTTCATCGAGAGTCTTCCCCTGGATAGGAGGCACATCGAAGGCGATTGGTGCGTTATTGTCGGTATTCTTTCCTAGTAGATCGTGCCGGCGCAGATGTTCCTGCGAGAGCTCCACCAGCTCCTTCGGCGGCGCCTGGGAGCCATCGGGAAACACCTGGTTGAAGACATGTTCGCTCACATGCTGCACACCAATTTCGTTGAAGCGGGCTTTGGATGAGATCGCAAGCGTCGAAGGTTTTATTTGGTCGTGCGCATCAGTAGAGGGTTGTTGCGCTGTGGCGGCGGCCGTTGACTGCCACCTTTGATAACAAGGCCATGACACTAATGGCGATTGTCGCGGATGGTGGCGCTGGGCTCGGCGCCTGGCAAGGCGCACGAAGTTCGCAGTCGTAGATGCGCCGCCTACATGGCTCCTAGCAGGATTCAACATTGCTACCGTGGAGCAGAAAACATGGCGGCCGATGCCGTTTCAACTGATGCTTTAGAGTCCAGAGTGTTGGTGCAGAGAAGCAGTCTTCGGGGATGTGGACTAGAGTTTGGGCAAAAAAGCATGTATGACGAGGTTGATTACACCAGTCTAATTGATGGCAAGCACAACGGGCTACTGCTACTGCTACCTACTACTACTGCACGCGCACAGCATCGCCGTCGCATTTTCCCTGTCAATTTTTTCTAAATAAGGGACCGCCGCTGCTTTTACCCCACTCCATTAAAATGGGGCGATTGAAGCTGAAGAAAGCTAGTCTGTTTTGGGATAAGCGTCGATACTGCAAAAGTGTCTGTTTGAGATACAATAACTACACGCTGACTTTTAGCTACATGTATATTTGCTGGGTGGCAGGATAGGTATGCGTCTAGAGTGTCTGTACAGATAGATGGGCCTTCATAAAGCTGGACGTAACGGGGGCATAAGTCATGTAAGGTGGTATGAATTATCCAACTATTCCCCATCGTGGGCTCCTGTAACCCTGCTCATCCCCGTTGACGTTTGACGGCGATGAAAGCAACCCTTTAATCCTGTATTTCCATTCACTTTCTCCTCTCAGATTTAACTCGCGGTGGCAGCGCATACAAACCACACCTTGCGACGTTTTGGCGTACCGTAAGTCTTGGATTCGCCACTCACAGTTGCAGCAGCGGAAGCAGCTGGCATGGAAGGCCTGATCGCCAGTCAAAACTACCTGCTCTTCGATCTTTCCTCCACAGGAAGCACAGCTGGTTGAGCAATCTTTGCAGATCAAGGTACCATCGCCGAGCAGTAGCAGGTTCGAATCGTGGTCTAACTGCTTACTGCAAGCTCGGCAATGGAAGCAGTCTTTGTGCCAGTGTTTTCCAGCTAGCCATTCGTTCAGTACTACAGTGATCTTTTCAGGATGTATTCGAAACTCACCAAGTTCGAAGACCTCGCCTTCCATTATGGCCTGGATTAAATCAGTATAGTGAGTTTACTCTGGCGGGGCCTGTTCCTGCTACGTACCTCATCGCAAGCATTGCACGGAGAGAGCCAGTAGTCCTCCACAAAGATACCCTCTTGGCTACTATCGTCCAAGATACCAGACCTGTCGTCGGATTGTTGCGTATCTCTGCTTTCAGGCAGGTCATGATCAGCAGCGGCCACCGACAGAGGAATACTGCTTTGTCTCGCCTGAGATAGATCATTTTGGACTGGCACAGCATTCTCCTTTCCCGCGGTGTAGTGTATGCCGTTACTAATGTCAAGGGCAGTGACGGGCATAGCAACGGCCGAAAGGATCGAGATATCAGCCAAGCTCCATTCCGAGAAGTACGACCATGCGTGTGAACGCTGAACAGAGCTCACGAAGGAGCGATCACATTCGTTGTTGACACTACGTCTGTAGACCCATGACTGTTCGAGAACCCTATCAAAGGCGAACCCAAAAATGCTTTGCCCCGGGCTTCGTAATATGCTATGTTGGGTTGTTTGCTGGCTCGCCCCTCGTATAGTTACAGCACCGGCGGAATCGTCTGACTCGCTGTGGCTTGTATTTCGCGAATTGGTATCGAACCGGGATGGCAATGTGATTCGGGCATGAAATGAGTCCTCCAGCTGCTCTAGTTTCCCCTTCAGCACCTTGTTCTCGGACATTATCTCCCCAACGAGAATCTGCAGCTGCTGTTGGCTTCGAAGCGCTTCTTGGTCGGATTCACTTTGAGGGGAGTTAGTTAATACCCACTTCTCGAGCTTGGGTAGGAGGTATCACCATTGTAATATATTCAATATCATAACCAAGGACGTTTTCAGGCGCGTTATGCGCGTCAAGTGCTCCGCCATGGTCTTTGAGTAGTTGAACCATGCTACGAAGATACGGATTTTGGTCAGATTGGATAGCTTGTTTAAGAGCTTCTCGAAATCCGATAGTTCCAACATGGCGTCAGCTAAAGGGACGATGACCTCGTCAAGGCAAATCAGCCCCCTACGCCGCGGGTCAGTCAGTCCGAGTTGCCATATGTAGCGACGCAACGCCTGGAGGGCGAGCTCAAAGTGCCGGACCTCGGTCTGCGCACTTCGAATCGTCTTTGGAGCATTCTTGGCCGATGCGATGCTGTCTAGCAAACTATAAATCTTCGCCGCCGCCGATAGTAGGCCTGCGACTGATGCCGCAACACTCAATGGGCCCATTGATGGTTGAAATGGAAAGCAAATTGCCCGTCGTGAGTATACTCTGCTGGCGGCAGTCTTATATTTGATGACTGTGGCATGCCAAGCAGCTCAGCCCGGCAAGGCAGAATACTCTGCACTGTCATCCAATCGTCTGCACTGTCATCCAATCGTCTGCACTGTCATCCAATCGTCTGCACTGTCATCCAATCGTCTGCACTTACCCCTCAGCCCTCGTCTGCGAGGGCCTTTTGAGCTGACTGTGCAGAGTCCACGACGATCGGGCTGCTCTCTTACCAGCAGCAGGTAAGGCATATGATTCCTGAATGCATGTGGATCAATCTTATGGTACCCTATTGCTCTCAACATACTGACGAAACCTAGATCACTGTGAGTTCGAAATGTTTGCACATAAAACCAGCGGAATTTCAACCAGGAGAAGTGGCTTTGATATATATCCCTTCTAGTGCGGAACCGTTAGTCCCACCAGTCTACTATACTGTAACCTTGGTGGTTGTATGTTGAGCAATTTCAATTATGAGCTCAGAGGACCTCCATGTAGTTAAGCATGCCTAAGCAAATACGCATAGCCAGGCACAAGTAATTTACTGTAGTTGGGAGTCTGTTACAGTAGTTGGCTTGGAGCTGTCAGGCTATGGCCCTTACAGGCTCGTGCGAGAAAGAAGCGGGGCATGTTACTTGCCGACAGACAGGGGTCTCAACCTGGCTAATAGCGACGCGACTCCAACGTGCTTGTTTCGGCTGCCAGATACGCGGATCTGGAACCTATCGGCAGACTCGAGAAGCAGCACTAACGCATGGATGCCATCGCGGGGTGGCACACATGTAACTCGCATATAATTTGGTCTTGATTGCCATGTCTTCCAGCCAAAGCATTCCCGACTTAGTAGATGATGATGAAGTTATTATCTTGGATCCACCAGTGTCGTCGCCGCACAATCGCGTCTCATCGCCGCATCACTTAGCACCAGACCAAGGGCCGGCTCAACACCACACAGTCCCATCCGGTCGTGACCCTTCGTTGGGTAATGCTCCCTTTCCCACAAATCACCATGGCTCTCCGCCCTTCATACGGCCGCCTCGTGGGGCAACCGGGTCTCCTTCAGGCCCGCGGCATGTTGGGGGCCGTATGATGGCAAACAAGCATGCGCGGGGTGAATCACAGCAAGAGGAGGCACGGCGAGGCCGATACTCTGGAGCTTCCAGCGAATCCGGAGAAGACGCACCATCGCCGCATACGTCCAAGAAAAGACGGCTAGATATCACTCCAAATCCCCACTCGCCTGGCCGCGTGTATGGAACAGGAAGGCCAAGTCCCTTCATACGTGAACCGGGAACCCGGCCTCGGCCTCCTAAAGGAAGTGCATTCCATGATGGTCACGTCAAGCAAGAAAACTTCAACACAAGTTTCGGTAACCATTATCCATCATCTTCCCCCGAAGACCAATTTGGCTTTCGCCGTCACGCGAAGCAAGAAAGCTTCACAGCAAAGTCGAATGGAAACTCTCCCCCGTTTTCTCCGGAGTATGGGCGTGATGCTCCCACAGCGAGAAAGCCCGTATTCATATCAGAATCAGCGCTCTTGCTCAAGGCGAAGCTCGCCGGGTCCGAGGTCCAGAGCCCGGCTAGGTCTCAGTCTCCACCAGCTGACCCGTTGCCGCCGCCAGTCGCCACCAAGCCGGACCTTAATGCCAAGCCGCTTCCGCCTCCGGGAGTCGCCGAGCCGAAACTTTGTGCTGAGCAGGCCGAGCTGGTCGACCTCATCTGCTCTGGGCGCAATGTCTTCTACACGGGATCTGCAGGGTGCGGGAAATCCACAGTCCTGAAGGCATTCACCAAACGCTTAGAGGCTATGAAAAAAAAAGTACATATTCTCGCCCCGACAGGTCGTGCCGCGCTGCAGGTCCACGGAGCTACTACATGGACGTACGCAGGATGGACCCCAGACTCCCACAAGAAACCTCTAGAAAAACTCCAGGAAAACGCCCATGGCAAGTTCGCGTGGAAAAGATTCAAGAAAACCGACGTAATCGTCATTGACGAGATCAGCATGGTCGAAAACCTGCATTTCGAAAGGCTGAATCGGATACTGCAGCATGCACTCTTCGACCCCAAATTGCCCGTCCAGAAAGCGTTCGGGGGCATCCAAATAGTTGTCACTGGAGACTTTTGCCAACTACCACCGGTCCGACCCTTTCAACACTGTATGCAATGCGGTAAAGAACTCAAAGAGAGCTATTTCGAGGGTGAGCCGTCCTACAAGTGCCCAACTTCCCACCATCCCGTATGGCGCGACGAGGACAAGTGGGCGTTTGCAAGCGACGCGTGGAATCAGTGTAACTTTGTTCACGTCAATCTCAAGACCATCCACCGTCAAAACGATCCCACCTTCATTCGGATCCTTAACAAATGTCGTATTGGCGAAGCACTATCCGAGACTGATAAGCGGCTTCTAATGGACCACCCTTGTCAAGTACACAACGCAACCAAACTCTTCGCCACCCGTGAGGAAGTTGCAAGGGTAAACCACCAGCAGTTCGAGAGGCTCACGGCCCCCAAGTTCACCTACTGGACCCACGACTCATTTAGGCTGCAGGAGCATCATCCGCACCTGAGATGGAAGGGCAACCGGAAAGGTATCGGGCCAGCTCACTACGAGCCCCTGGCGGGGCTAGACGAACACCGGTTCGACCAATGCGTCGAGCTGAAGAAGGGGATGCTGGTCGTGCTGCTCGTGAACCTCAACCTGTCCCAGGGTCTCTGCAACGGCAGCCAGGGCATCGTCTGCGGCTTCAAGCCGTACGAGAAGGACAAGCTGCCCAAGGCGGCGCGGCGCGACAAGAGCGGCGAGCTCATCCCCCACGACGGACCCGACATCTTCGGCGAGCTCGCCCACATCAAGGAGCGCGAGATCAAGTCCTTCATCGAGCGCCCCTGCGTCGAGTGGAAGCAGTGGCCCGTCGTCCGCTTCCACAACGGCATCACGCGCGTCATCCACGCCGACTGCTCCGTCAACGAGCTGGGCGACGAGCGGCCCTACTCGCTCATGTCGCGCACGCAGATCCCCCTCGCGCCCGCGTGGGCCATGACCATCCACAAGAGCCAGAGCCTGACCCTCGACCGCGTCATCGTCAACCTGTCCAAGGCGTTCGAGGTCGGCCAGGTCTACGTCGCGCTTTCCCGCGCGACGGGGCTCGAGGGCCTCAAGATCGAGGGCGATGTCGCGGGGCTGGAGGCGGGACTGGGCGGGAATGCGAAGGTTCAGCGGTTCCTGCGGCATCATTTTGGCGCCTTGAATGGATAAGGGAGCTGGTGGCTTCTGGTGGCTTCTGGCTGCTAAGTTATGATACCCCCTTGACTGATTTGTGTAATGCGTGAAAAGGGGCGTTTTGGGTTACTTTGTTTTGAGGTAGTTGTACAAAATACTTTTGGGAATAGAACAGTCCGCATCTTCTTTGATGGGCTGTTGCGCACCACGTCCGTTTACCCTCGTATCAAGTGTTTTGTCCCAAGGTTTTCCCCCTTGAATTAACCAAGTGATGGACGGCGCGGTCTTCAAATCGCAGATGTTGATGATGTGTCTTCGCTCACAAACTCGTGCCAGGTCATAGTTGGCGTCTGATCTCCCCGCCCCCCAATACATACCAGAAACCACAGGAGCAAAGTGGTCATGGCAGTAACCAAGAAGCCAAAGGCAAAAGGGGAAAAGGGGGTCAGTCTCGATATTTGAGTTCACCCTCAACCAAACCCCCCAAACACTCAAACCACCAAAATCTCGCACCACACACCCACTCCCCCTCCAACGAGAGGTTCATAAACCGTAATGATCCCTACCTCCCTTGACCGGGCCGGTGTAGCCTAGCGGTAGTATTCTTATTCATATTATACTTAAAGGCAAGAGGGTTCAACTCCCTCTGCGGTCACTTTTTTCGAACCCCCTTCTGTGAACACTTTTTTTTTTTCCATCTTAATCTCTGCCCTTCACATAGCATTATACAGTTGTATATACATTAGGTATCCAGATTTCTCACGCATATTTCTCTAGTTCTTTCTATATTCGAAGATAAGGCCGATAGTCTCTGGCTAAGCGTGCGCTTCTAGCGACGACTATATTGTCGCCAATTGTAGAGAATCAATTTTCGCTTCTAATATAGTTCACGACCAAAACTCCAAGCTGTAGCTGTATTATAGAAATGTGCAGATGCCTAGACTGAATATTGGCTGGGGATCTTTAACTCGCCTGTACGTCATACACCGAGGTGCCACCCCTCGCGCTTACAAGAGCATGACCAGGTCATAAGAGTATTATAGATATACTTAGTACAATACCTCGTTGGACCCTAGCCAATTAGAGGACAGACGTCCTTAGTTGCAGTATCATAACAACGTCAAGGAATGTTTCACGTCAAAAAAAGAACATCACAAGTCATCGACATACGCAAGCCAGTGTGTGCAGATGAACGTGCAGAAGCCAATCCCCAGAAGAGGGGGCGCCGCTGATTCTATTGCATGATATCTCTCAGGTAATGGTAGCTTCATGGCCCCATCCTAAGCTTTAAATTTACTTTCTAAACCTCGAGTCTACATGTGCGACTCTTCGAGGGGCTTTGTATGTGTCGAAACGAAGATCAATCATCAGTCCCACTGACTCGAACGTGGTTGCAGTTTACACAAGGCCCATCGCTCTAATGAACGTGGTTTCGGGTCCGCTGAGCTCCCCATCCTCCCCCTTACTCTTCTTCAGGCCAAGGTTGCGAAATGGTTGGAATGGAAGAATTTCAGGCGGCGGCAGCAGCGCTCACGGCCGCTTGCTGGGTCTCGCGCTCAAGCAGAGTGTTGATGAAGCCTTGGCCAGCGGGCTTGGACTCATTGATTTCCTTTGCGACTTGGTGGCTGATGCCGAGTTGCTCATCAGTCCACAGAGGCTCCTCGGCAGCACCGGTGCTTTCACCAACACCGATGAATCCACCCTCGGCTGCCCACTCCGAGGTGCGCTTGATGCCGAGCTTGGTCCAGATCTCGTCAATGGCATTGACCAGCTCGTCGCGGTATTCCTTCTTGTGTCCAGGAGTCGGCGTGATGCGGAGACGCTCCTGGCCAACGGGGACAGTGGGGTAGTTGATAGACTGCACGTAAATCTGGTAGTCCTCAAGGAGCATGTCAGAGGCCTGCTTGGCAAGCTCAGCATTGCCTACAAGGACAGGGATAATGTGCGAAGGGTTGGGGATGACGGGGATGTCGCGAGCATCCAAAGCCTCCTTCACGGCACGCGTGTGCAGCTGCTGGAGCCTTCGGTCACCAGTGTACTCCACCTGGTACTCAATAGCAGCCTTTGCGCCAGCCATTGTCGCAGGAGGGAGAGAGGTAGTGAAGATGAAGCCAGGGGCCAGAGACCGGATCACATCGATGAACTTGGCGCTTCCGGCAATGTACCCACCTACACAGCCGTACGCCTTGCCCAGTGTTCCGGTGATGATGTCAATGCGGTCCATGATGGTTCCTTTGGGCTTGCCCTGTTGGTGCGCTTCGAAGTCCAAGTGCTCGGCAACACCGGCACCGGTTGGCCCGTACATGCCGACGGCATGGACTTCATCGAGGAAGGTGATGGCGCCGTACTTGTCAGCAAGGTCGCAGATGGCCTCAATAGGGCCAATGGAGCCACACATGCTGTATACGGATTCGAAAGCAATGATCTTGGGCACATGCAGGGGTAAGGAGGCCAGCTTGGCCTCCAGGTCCTCCAGATCATTGTGCTTGAAGACGATCTTCTTGGTACCCGAGTGGCGGATACCCTGGATCATCGAGGCGTGGTTGAGGCTGTCCGACAGAATCACACAGTCGGGCAGTTTGCTACCGAGGGTTGCAAGGGTCGCATCGTTGGCGACGTAGCACGAGCTGAAGACCAAGGCGGCTTCCTTGGCGTGCAGTTTGGCAATGGTGCCCTCCAGTTCTACAGCATGCTTGTTGTGGCCGGAGATGTTGCGCGTACCTCCAGCGCCAGCGCCGTACTCGTCCAGGGTCTCGTGCATGGCCTTGATGACCTGGGAGTTCCGTCCCATGCCGAGGTAGTCGTTGGCGCACCAGACAGTAACGCGCTCCTCCTTGTTCGCCATGTGGGCGCGGGGAAACTCCCTGGCCAAGCGATTGATATTATTGAAGTAGCGGTAGGATCTGTCCTTGTGCTTCTTGTCGAGTTCGGCCTGGTAGAAGCCATCGTAGTTGAACTTGGCATCGTCGCTGGCTGGTTGGCCGGGCAGGTTCGAGTTGCCCTGCTTCTTGGGCGCAGCTGGTGGAAGTTGATCTGTGAGAGGAAACCATCGTTAGTCAGGCCATTGAAAAGGGGTAGGTATTGCATTGGATATACTTACCAGCCAAGAGAGGAGCCTCGACGGCTCTGGCCTCGTTGGGGCGACTGGTGTGAATCTTGGCCTTGCCTGACTTGGTGTGGCCGGAAAAGCTGCGCATTCCAGCGACAGCAGTGGGGGCGTTAACACCGACGCGCGAGGATTGGATGGCAAGAGCCTTGCCCATGACGGGGCAGCGCTGGCCAAGCAGCTGCAGCTTGGAGATGGTACCGCCGCATGGCGAGGCCTGTTGGGGACGAGCCGAGGTGGACAGAGCCCGAAGAGTGGTGGTCGACGTCTTCTTCAGGAAGGGGCACATGGCCTTGGACTGTCGAAGAACAGTATCCATGGTGGGTCAATGGGCTTGCTGAGTTCAACTTCAGTACGGGTGGCTTTTTTGGTATAAACACTTTTTGGGGAGAAAGTGTGTGTATGTAGCAAAAGAGGGAAAAAAGAGAGAGGATGACGGTTTGATGCTATTACTTATTATTAGCCGGCGACGTGGTAAAGGCCGGTCGGTGGGGGGAAGCGAGAAAGCGAGCAGCCAAAACCACCAAAGAACTAAAGCGACCGGGGTGCTGGGTTGAGGGGCTTTTCGCTGACTTGAGGCTGGGCCGCGGGAAGATGGGGATGCTGTTTCTGAAAGTACATGCAGACAAGATCGGCCGAAGCAGCGAATGAAGACTCTCTCTGCCGTCCAACAACTACTCGCGGTCGCATTCTCTACGAGTAGTAGTGAAATTTTCCAAAATACCTACTTCTGGGATGACTACATGCATATTCAATCAATGCTGGGCTGGATGAACTCAGGCCAGCTGAATGGAAGGGGAAAAAATATTATACTTCGTTGGTCCTCGGAAGGTTTATTATTAATGTTCTACCAAAATCCCAATGCCGTCGCATGACTGGAAGACATTGTACATGATCCATCTGTAGGTACAAGTAGATGAAATCTAGATCGGGGCCGTAGGAGGTAGCACAACAAGCTAGCCGGAACATGCCTGACATTCGCATTCGCGGGTGGATGTCCTCGGGCTCTCGGCGTCTGCTACTGTAGGAACATTGCCTGTCCGTCCCACTAATTGCGCTCGTCTACCGTCGCAGCGTGGCAGAAAAAGATTCCTAGGGGTCGTCAATGACTTTTTCTGCTCCCCTAAAAGCCGAACCACAGCACCATGATCATGCCACGCTCTGGTAATTGCGCCGTGTCCCATTGGCCGGCCTGCCTCCGTCTTACCTAAAGAAGAACCCCTTGCTACACTAAGTCCGCCTATATCGGTAGCTGCGAGCTAGCCCCCGATAATTTGTCACCGCCGTGCGCTGACAGACTGCAATTGTTGCGCCACCCAACCAACCCGGAGTCCCTTCTTGCGTTGACCTGCATACGCTCACATCCAATTGCCAACGTCCATTTCAAATCCCGATCCCCTTAGACCCTGAAAAAGCATCTCAACCACGTGACATATTACATGATACTGTTGGTCCTGGAAAGAGATTCAACAGCGCTATTGACTTGCGGCCGCAGCGTACATGCCTGGTTCGAATTTAAGATGAGAGACAGTCTAAAAATTGAGATAGACTTTGGGGCCACGTTCTCTAGCCTGCGCGACGAGAGCCAGCAGGGTGGTTCCGTTGATTAGCTGTCATATGACATGCAGCAAATGCATTGGACAGAGTCTAATGCCCAGCCCTGAAAGCAGGTTCGGAATGGCAACTCTATACGTCCCAGCTGGCCGGCATACCATCGGCAAACTTTGCTTGTATATGGAAGATTCCTGGGGGTTTCCCCTGACAACACAACAAAGGCGAAATTTGAGTCACAACGTCACTCGGAATAGCCCCTATTATCCGACGTTAGGATATCAGATTTGGCAAACACCACTTTCCAACACTTTACTCCAGATAGCATAACTTGAATTTATTAACAGTTATGGTTCTATTAACAGTTGTCTTACCAGTCCGGATGCTACTTAAGGCCAACAACCATTGCACCGCTAGCTGTCCCGATACCAATTGTTTGGATGTGACAATCAGCGATGACGATCGGCCGGGTGCTGATCCAGACTGGCTTGGATCGAACCTGAGCCTCTGACAGATGGTTATATGCAGGTTCATGCAATCCAGCGGGATCAACTGAACTCTCATCACGTCGTCGCAGGGTTGAGTATTGGCAACTCCATGGTTGACAAACCCCAGAAGACGGCTGTGAGTCAGGCGTAAGTCAACTTGAAAGCATCTACGACGATACTAGGGACACTACGCATAACGGAAGTGCCACGATCAAGGTGGCGTTTTCTCTACATACGTTGTCCATGTGAACACAAGTAGTCCCATCGGATGAGGAGTGTCTATATAAGGTGAGGTGTACTGAAATCAAAAAGTCCACTACGGCGAAAGGCAAGAAGGGCTCACGGATCAAAGAAGCAATATGTTATAAAGCTATTGCATATGAAATACTGTCACCGATGGGAATGGGGGCCATGCTTCGCTTTATACCGATTGTTTGTGTGAATACAAGCACTATAATCAACAAAGGTGAATAACACTGAAATCATGATGGCAGCGACAACTGCGACCGTAATAGCTGAGAATACAAAACCAATAGCCATATAAATTCACAACTCTAATCCCGCTTTCCTATTTTTATCTCGAGCAATTCAATGTGAAAGCAGGGTGAATGCAGGGTGGCTGATGAGCAAGTTCTGGGCGATTCTCCTCCACCGAAATTCAACGCCTCGAAGCGCATTTAAGAGCGCGTCGCACCTTCTCAAACACCCAAAAGCACTTCTGCATTGTACAAAACTGACTCTTCTCGGCTCTTCGGGATCGGAATCTGTCAATCATAACAACACCAAGATTGCGCTTGGTTGAAATCAAGTCGTTACGACCTTTGCGCGGCTGGATTCTCTTGGTCGAAGTTGGTACTAGACCACGACAACTTCTATTCACCACGCAACATCGACACATTTCGACTCTTCGACGTCGCTAGCAGTCGACAACACTTACATCAAGATCGATTTCGGCTAAACACAGGTTGTCACGACTTCTGTGTGGCTGGATTCTCTTGGTCGAAATTGGTACTCGATCCCAGCAACTTCTGTTCACCACACAACACCGACTCATTTCGACTCTTCGGTGTCGCTCACGGTCGATAACACTTATACCAAGATCGATTTCGGCTAAAGACAGGTTTTTGCGACCGCTCTGTGGCCGGATTTTCTCTCTTCAAGTTGGGTAGTCCCTGGTGAACTGCAATAATCATTTGGTGGACTTGGCGCAACTGGGCATTTTTACCACCCCCAGCACCAGAAACAGGTACCTTAAGAAATATCAGATTGGCCGAGATGGAAGTCAACAGCATGGCAGAGGAGCAGCAGAAGCTGGTCTACCGCTTGTCTGACATGGACCAATCTGGTACGTATTCTTGTTCACCCACCCACCGATCGCATGTATCTACAAGTCGCAGTCGCACCAAACTAACACACATGATTAACAGTGCCCAGAGACTACGCCCGAAGAATGTTCATCTTCGACTTCCCAGACAGAACCAGACGCGCCGAAGCCACTTCCGCGCTGCGCCGGGGACTCAAGACGGCCTTCAAGGCATACCCGCACCTGACGGGCCGCGTGGGGCCGGACGAAGGGCCGGACGAAAACCAGGTCAAGGAGCGCGACCCCATTACGGTCCGCTACGGAGAGACGGCCGCTGCCCGCGAGATCACCGAAGATGTGTTCCAGGCCAGCTACCACAAGAAGGCTGCCGAGTTCTACAGCTACGGCGAGTTATGCCATATGAACATGCCCGTGTCCCACTGGAAGAGCAAGGACTTCTGCATCGCCCCTATTTCCTGGACGGACGAAGACTGGGTCCCCGCCGTCACCCTGAAGGTAACTTTCCTCGGCTCGGGCGGCTTGGTGCTCTGTTTCGCATTCCACAACGCAGTGGCAGATGACCGCTCAATCTCCATGTTCATCGAGACGTTCGCCAATGGCACCCGGAACCCCAGCGCTATCAATGGTAGGTACATTTTTCCCTTTTACAGCGAAGGCCCTAGCGGCTACACCGCGAACTTCCCGAGTTATTAGCCCTCTGCTTTTCATTCATAGACTGGTCTGTACTAACCCCTGAGACAGGGATTCGACCCTACGTGCAACCCATGGACCTGGCCGAGTCCTGCGACTTTGACTACGAGGCCATGCACTACCTGTGGGACGACGGCCGTTTCCCCGAACTGGACTTCGACGATAGCAAGCCGGTCTTCCCCTATCCCCAGAGCAGCCACAGCCGCCTCATCAAGTTCCCCGCCAAGGCCATCGCCGCGCTGAAAGACGACTGCCTCGCCTACATCATGGGCTATCTAAACCTCGACTCCCTGTACCTCAGCACCACCGACGTGCTCTCGGCCCTGGTGTGGGTCTCGCTCCTCCGCGCCCGGCACGCCCGCTTCAACGCCGACGACTACGACCAGACGGCGCCCTTTGCCACGACCATCGACTGGCGCCTGCGGGACTCGGACGGCGTGGTGCCCCCGGACTACTTCGGCAACGCCTCCACCAACGCAGCGGTTGTCACCCTCAAGCTCCGCGACATCGTACATCCCGAAACGACAAGATGCCCGGGATCTGGCGCCGCTCGGCTTGCCCCCACCCAACTCGGCACCATCGCCATCTGTGCGGACCAGATCCGCCAAACCCTCCTCCAGGTCCAGCCCGACAGCATTGAGGACCGCCTCGCCATCTACACGACCTTCGAGCGGCCCCTGGAAGCCTCCGTCGCCAGCCGGCGCGCCCTCCAGAGCCACAAGCAGGGCGTGCGGGTGGGCTCCCTGGCGGATTCCGGCGGCGCCGATTTTGACTTCGGCATCCCCGGAACCAACGGTAACGACGGTCGGCCCCGGTTCGTCCGGAAGCCCTGGATGACGGAGAACGGTCTCGTCAATATCCTGCCGCGTCGCCGCGATTCGGACGACGACTGGGTCGTGCTTGTGGGTGCGGACGGCCCCGTGCTGGACCAGCTCTGCTGGCGGCGCGAGCTGGGCCGCTGGGCGAGCGGGTGGGTGGACGATTGGGATCCTTCTCTTTGGTGCGAGCGGCGCTTCGGGGCTTGCAGAATTCCGGATGAGGAACATGATGACGAGGATGGCGACGTGGAGATGAAGTAAACTCATTAGGGTAAGATGAATATAGGAGCATGAACGCTCTTGAGAAAGCCTTACAATATCTTCGATTTGATTCCCAATCACTATATTTGTCCCTAACAAAACCTGACATTGGTTTGCATTATTATTAGAAGAACTACATCCATCACTTACGAGATGGTTAAAGAAACCCCCGCCAGTGACGAATTGCTGGCGATCGCCAATTACCCAAATATGTCAAGGGATTAGCACAAGGACGGCGAGAATGGCGTCGGTCCGACTCTTACCTCACCCCGTGCGGCGAAATAGCAGCTTATCGCCTTAATGGACCAGGCCGACCGGGAAAATGATTATGTCGCCACCGGCTCGATTTCGAGGCGCATGGCAACCATCGGCGAGTTCTTCGACTACGACCTACTTTCTCCGTGGACAGGTTTCAAATGGTCGGCGAATCCGGCCAAACTTACCTATTACACGCTGCCAACTTACCTGGCTGCCTTGAAAAAGATCAAAAGAGCGCAGTGCTGAAGAAGAGGGCCGAGGGAAAGCACACCGTGGAGAAAATACCGGAGGAAGTTCCGGAAGCTGGTGAACAAAACCCAGGCTCCCAAAACCAAGAAGCACATCCCAGCACCACCTTATCCTTCCATCTATTTCATTCTATTGAATAATTACATATGCATATCGCTCGCACACAGTGGCACCATAATGGTAGCATCTCAACCACTTTGTTTGTCAGCTTAAGTATTCAACAGATCCGAAAGGGGCAATATCGAGCCCATTACATGGGAGGGATCTGCGTGCATGGACTGCTTCAGAAGGAACCAACCACGACGAGGTTAAGGCTGGGTGAACGGACCAGGACGTCCCGGATGATGGTAATCCAAGACCATAAGCCGTTCAAGATGAAGAATCCCCTTCTTCGCCTTATCAACCCCGAGGGCGATACCCTATTCCTCGGCGGTATTCCGACCAGCAACGTTACCGTAAGCATCGTCATTAATTCAAGTGGCACTGGTAATTATCATATTATAAGGACTACTACAAACTGCCGTGAATACAAGCTTACTCTACCAAGACGATTGATGCATAGAACGAGCAACAAATCGAGTTCAAGTTCGCAAACGGAATCCTTCGCGATACCCACGTCTGCAATAGATCTCAGCCATATGAGAAGCCAGCATACGAGTTCTTGGTTTCTTTGACCTGGCACGCGACCAACTTAAGAGTTGGAAATAGTGAAGTTGAATGAAAAGACGATAGTCGAAATGTCAAAGACTCAGAAATATATGGTGTGAGTTTAATGATACTTACTGGATTGAAAGTAATAGCCAAAACAGGGGTTAGGGGGTTTCAACAATCCATGATCTATCGAATTATGAATAGTACCTTCGGGTACGTTGAAGCCCGCAAAACAGACAGCTACCAACTGGAGAGAATTGGGCTGAGTATGTAGTATTTATTACCAAAGGCCTGTAAAGCCAAATTTCCAAGTGAATTAATATATGAACAAAGACCGTTACCTTGACCACATGCCACTAAGTATGCATTCTGGCGAATAAACAAATAGCATGATGGGTGACATGGAATCCATACTATCCATCTATCCTTCTCTACTTCTCTCTGGCGTGAAGACCCTGACCCGGCATACAGAACTCACATCCGGCTCAACAACCCACCCAGCGCCGTCTTGGTATCCGCCCCAGTCTCCTTGACCACCTTAGCAATATCGCGGAACTCGGGGATCGCCGCATCCCCCATACACTCATACAACCAACTCTCGCTCGTCGTGACGACCGCCCCGGCCGCGCGCAGGCGGTCGAGCGCGACGGGCACCTCCTGAGGGTTGCAGCTGCTGACGGCGTCGGCGAGGACGTAGACGGTGTGGCCCTCGGCGAGCAGGTCGAGCGTGGTCTGCGTGATGCAGATGTGGCTCTCGATGCCCACGAGCACGACCTCGGACTTGCCCGTGTCCTGCTGCTGCTGCAGCGAAAAGTGCCGCTGCACCTCGGGCGTCCACATGCTGAAGCGCGTCTTGTCCTCGATGCAGACCGCCGACTTGAGCAGGGGCTCCAGCTCCGCCACCGTCCCGCCCAGCTTGGCGACGCTCTGCGTCGTCGCGTAGACGGGGATCTGGAGGATCTCGGCCGCGCGGAGGACTTTCTGCGTGGTCAGGAGGCTGTGTTATTCGTATGTTGTTAGTCGGAGTCCATTAGATAGGCTTTATCATGCCTGCATGACCCAGGCAAGGTTATATTCTACCCCGCTCTCGAGTCCTGAAGGGTTTCTTACATTTTGTCAAACTGCCAGATGGCGTTGCGGAATTTGTCCTGCAAGTCGCATACACTGCTATGCGTCAGCACTTTGTTGCCAGATCTCCCACGAAACTCTCCGTGGTGGGAGTAACGGTGACTGACAAGATAGCGGGCCGCTCTACGGATGAACTTATTAGTGTATTAAATACTACGATGAGATTTCAACAGATCAAAGACTTACTCATGCGCCGACTAGGAGTAACAGTGTCCGACATGGCGACAGTGGACGAGTATCTGCTGATGCTGCTTCTGCACTGGAAACGGCTTATGGGGATGCGATAATGAACAGCCGTGGAAGAAAGTTGTTTGCTAGGAGAAAGGATGAAAGGTCGTATGCGCCGCGAGAATATCATATCATGCAGCCTTCACTAACGCCCAAGTGTCTTTCACCGATACTATCGTTTTGATTACCGTCGCCCAGACCAAAATGCGAAGCTGTTGACTCGTCGGAGAGACGCCGAACGGAGTGGATGGAGGGGTCGTCGCGGGTTAGCGGGTTAGCGGATGGTGGGGTTGCAGGTTACAGATTATACGCCACTGTTGGGATCAAGTGGGGGGAGGGGGGTTTCTACAGTCAATGTCAGGTCCCTTAGTAGCTGCCGAATACGATCTACCTATCGTATGTACGTGGTTCACGACTTTTTGATATCATTGCGCCCGTCCATTACCATAGCTACACAGTATTTCTGGAAGCCGGTTGGTTCCGGCCGAATTGTTTCTCTGTGCATCGGGATCAAGTGACCACCCACAGATTCGCCCGCTTCAGCCAAGCCAGATCGCCCTGCACCGTCGCCAGGCGGATGCGGTACAGCTCGTCCAGGAATGCCGGGACGAACGTGCCCGGGCCCCGAACGTCGTCGCGCTCGGCCGCCAGCTCGGCGGCAATCTCGTAGTGGAGGAGGCCCGCAATGGTCGCCGCAAGCTTGTCCTGCGGATAGGCGGCGATCATGGCCGAGATGGTCGTGCCCAGGCAGCAGCCCGTGCCCGTCACCATGCCCATATACTCGTGGCCATTGCTGACGGCGTAGACCGTCTTGCCGTTGGTCACGTAGTCCGTCGTCCCCGTCATGACCACCACGTTCTTGCGCAGCGTCGCCAGGTCCCGCACCTATTCGAATCGGCGTCAGCACATATTCCAGAAATGGTGTAAAAACTCCAAGGTGACATACTACGCTGCTCAGCTTCGCTACGTCGTAGTCGGTCCCCGTTGGCCCGCTGTCAACGCCGCGCTGTTGCAGCTGCGCGCCGTCGGGCGTGCACGACACTATCTCGGACTGGTTGCCCTTGATGACATCGATGTAGCCCGCGCCCAGGATGCGCTTGGTCGCGGAGCGGCGAACCTCGGTTGCGCCGGCTCTAAATATTTAACGTCTTGATTAGCACACATGTCCAACCGTTTTATAGACTGATAAGATGCAGTAGTAAGTGATGAAGGGCTTACCCGACTGGATCGTAGACAATAGGCTGCCCGGCCTCATTGTACGCCTTAATGGCCTTGAGGTAGTTCTCCAGCCCCTCGGGCGTGACCGTGCCCATGTTGACGACGAGCGCCCCGCCAAGGCCCGCGAGATCTTTGGCCTCCTCGCCGTAGTTGGCCATGATGGGGCTGGCGCCGACGTTGAGCGCGACGTTGGCGGCCACGTTCTGGACGACCAGGTTGGTCATGTTGTGGGACAGGGGCTTCTTCTCGTGCACCGCCCGGACGATCTCGGGCACCCGCTCCAGGATCTCGGCCGAGCGGTACTGCTCCTCGGCCCGGACGTGCGTCGCAAAGGCCGGCGGCGTCTTGACGAGCCGCGCCAGGTCCCGGGCCGCCACCTCCGGGTCCTCGGCCGCCACGATGGCGCTCACAACCGCGACGCCGTCCAGCGTCTTCTCCTTCGCCATGCTCTGCCACATGACCTGCGAGGCGTTCGCGGCGTTGATGCCGCCGATGCACACGGACTTAACCTTGGACCTGGACGAGGAGAGGTAGAAGAGCATTTGCTGCACGCCCTCTATGCCAATAATGTGCTTGGTGTCATCCTTCCTGTGTACATACGTGGTTAGTTAGTTAGTCACAGGGTAGGACTGTAAGCCCAAGATAAGGGGTGGAAGGTCTTACGTAGGCGTAGCAAATACGGTTCCAATTCCCACGTAGTCGGCACCGCCACGGCATGCTGTGTCCAGCTCCTCGAGAGTGCTCACCGTAACGCCGATGATGGCATCCTGGCCCAGACTCTTCCGTGCAGTAGCCAACGCTGTTCCACATGAAACGTTAGTATTCGTTTCACATACGAGCCATTACTTACCTATAATTACTATCGTTATAGTTTGGACCTCTTGACGGCCATCATGAACCACCTGTGTTTTGAAGAAGGGAAGGGAGAGGGAGATGGACAGGGGCAGGAAAGACACCCACGAAAGAAAAAGAGGACTTACTCATATCATCCTGGCCGATATGTACGCCCTCGCACTCGACGGCCAAGGCGACGTCCACACGGTCGTTGATCAGAAGAGGCACATGGTATTTCTTCGTGACGGCATGCAGTCTGCGTGCCGTTTCGATCAAGGCTCCGGTCTCGCTCTTCTTGTCACGGTACTGCACGCACGTCACGCCGCCCTTCAAAGCGGCCTCGACGACCTGGCAGATGTCCTTGGTGCCGAGGATGGCCGGGGTGGAATCCGTCACCAGATAGAGGGAGTAGTCCACGTCCTGCTTGCGCATCGTCCTTGTCCTTTGGCTGTCCTGCTGTGGAGAGCAACTATGAGGTAAGTATATGAGTGACGATGGAGCGTGCAGGGTAGTGTGAGTGGGTTGACTAGTCGTAGGCTCAGTCACAGCTGGTACGAGTAACGCTTTACTACGGGGTTAATGGCCAAGGAAAGCCCCACCCCGCGATTGGACCTCTCTCATAGGCCTCTCATAACACGCCTTGATTGCTTAACTATTTCAGCTTTGAATACGTCATTTCGAGCAACCAATACATGTCCATATTATAGATGTCCAATAGACGACCTCGGTCTTCATATCAATTCATTTTATTATTGATGCTCAGCCTCGAAGCCGAGTTTTTCTTTTAATTTTCTTGTGCTATTATAGGGTAGCGTCCATGGCCTATTATGAGACCCCCACAGAAGCATCGGGATCCCACCATAACACCCAGGTTAATCAGTTGCCGTGGCAGGTGTCTTGGGTCTGCTCATCCAAGCAAACGCCGAAGCACCCCCGACCGGATTGGCTGCAGTTCGTGGTGCACCAGGCGCATTTCGACTCTCTCGCGGCGTGGCTACACCCATCTGTTTGGAATCGAGCCCACTGATGCTAACAGCCCGGTCCGGCTTCCATCGAACCGTGCCCGCCGAGGCGCCCTCTCCTAACGGCTGACTCTTGCGGCGATCGCTGCTCGTTCTAGGCGGCTCGTAGGAAGCACCCGTTCTTGCTGATGTGGATGTGCTCGCCTTGCTCGGCTTGAGGACTTTCATGTTCCTGGCCCGACCAGGTGGCTGGTACCCGCTCAGTGGCATGTTCTCCTTCGAATCGTTTCCGTTGGCTGAAGTGCCCTGTCTCCAAGAAGACCAAATGCCGCCAGCAGTAGACTCCCGCCGCTGACTCTCACTCTGAGATTCCGACTGGCTATCATTGGCCCCCTCTGATTGCCTACCTTGGTTCGAACCGATCTCCTTGGCCTGGCGATCACTTTCAGTACCACTCTCCGAGGCCGTGCTGACGCCCTGAATACCGCCAGATATCTTGGGCACTTCCGAATCTGGAGACGCCAGTCCCTGTGAATCGGGGCCCGTCGAGGCATCCTTGTCGGCATCATTCGAAGTTCCAATCTCCGAGGCGCCTTGCTTGGACTCGGCAAAGACGAAAGGTCGTGCAGTAGCATTGAGCTTGGGTTTCTCTGGAATGACCGCCAGGGTACGGATATGCTTGAAAACGCCATTATCCTCAGGCCGGACAAAGGGCACGGACAACTTCTCACGTTCAGTGCCATACAGTACCATGCGGTTCTGTGAAAGGAGGATATCGGCCGAGTGCTCTCGCAAGTTCTCGCTGCCAATAAAGATCTGTATGCCCTTCTTCGTCTCCGCGCTTTCTGCTTGATCTGAACCGATGACCTCGAAATTCGCCATCAGGCTGGGTACTTCTGGCATCTGAGGTCCTGGGCTTGCAGCTCTCGAGTTAGGCTGCGTAACTGTGGCCTCAGCCAGATAGACAGGTAGTCGAAGACGCTGTACACCATCTAGATCACGATGTATCTCATCAAGGAGATCCAACTCCTTGACAAGGGAGTACTCCACCGAGGAGTGCTGAGAGCCAGAGCACACGACAGCATACAGAAGTGTGTCATGAGCGAAATTAGGTGTCAGCCAGCAACGCACAATGGAGGGCACCGAGCCCAGGAACATGAAGCCAGGAGGAAGTTCGGGCACGCCAACTGGAGAATCCTCATCGGTTCCCGTTGTGGCAAATGTGGTGTCGAGTCCAAGGCTGCTGGCATGCCCTGAAGCCATAGAATGGTGGGAATGTACGGAATGAACGGAATGGCCAGCCGAGCTGTGTCGTCCATCTGACTTGTGCGAAAGAGATCGCTCCATCATATTGCCCATGCCGCTTCCAGGGCGGATGGGGCCGAAGTCGCCAGAATGCCGTCCATTCTGTGCCCAGCTGGAGCTTTGCAGGGCGCTCTCGTCGAAGCGGACGCTATTGGCCCGGGAAGCCGCGCCCCGTCTCGCAGGCTCGTCCTCTGCATCCAAATGCAAGCTGCCCAACAAGTTTTGACCCTGCTCCTCGAAGTCGTCAAACAAGTCATTTGTTGGCATTTGCATGGGGCCTACAGCTTTCAGGTCAGATGTGGCATCTCTGTGCGTGAAAAGATACGCACCGTGTTGCGGGGTTCCTCCGAGGGCGCTGGGAAAGGGCGAGTTCCAGACGGATTTCAGAGCAGCATCGTCCGCCTGGCGTTTCTCAAGACGCTGGAGTCTCTCAGCATGGCTGTTCTGCACCAGATGTAGTTGTTTCACGTCCATCTGCACACTATATAATTCTTCACGAGAGACAGGGAACCGAGAATCCATGCCCGACCCCAGAGTGAGCCTAAGATCGTGAATGTTGGCCTCTTAACTTAATTAGGCAGGATACGGTGGTCGACGTTGGCTGGATTGGTTCGCCCGTTCAAGGAGTTTCACAATGGCAATTCAGGATGCTGAGCTGGCGTGAATGCAAGTCGTCCAAGGCCCATCCGACAGCGCAGGGTGCTATGGGAGCTGGTGATGTCGCAAGCAGTCCTTTAATTCTTGATCACTGGTACAACCTCAAACTCTGAAGCCGTGAATGAGGACCACCGCCTCCGCCTCATCGCAGAAGACCCTACGGTCTTGAGCGACGATGTCTGCTAAGTGTCTGGAATGTACTCGTATGGTGATACCGGGTAGTACGTAATGTTAACCACCGTAGGTCTAACCAGAACGCTGGCCTCGAGGCAGTGTAGATTGTGCGTGTGTTTTATGATATCGTCAACGTAGGCGTCAGTAAAGCAGTCTTCTTCGCTGGTACCAGTGTTATTTTCCGACGGCAGCCAACGGGCTATGTAATGGCGTCGATATGTTCGTGGTCGGATTACTGTGTGGCACACAGCACAAGAATATTGAAAGTCGTGGTCAAGTGAGGTAGTCTACGGTGCAACGATAGATAGCGCTCTCTTTCTCTTTCGGAGGCGAGGGGCTGCTACGGGCGTATTTGCGAAGGAAGATGTCGCTGTGATTTGTTGCGAGTTGAACAATGGGCGCGGATGGATTCGAGGGGCGTGCTGGGGTTGTTTGGCAGGCAGATGGAATGAGGGATCGGACAAGAAGTGGGATGGAGTTAGTTAGTTGACGTTGGACAGACGCTTCGTAGACAGACGAAGTGAAAGAAAAGGCCAAGTCGAGAGTCGGGTGTTGGGTGCTGAGCAGAATATTAATACAAACACACACTTGGGCTTGGGGGGAGCAGGAACAAGAAGATTATTGATGATGGATGTAGTTCGGAGGACCAAATCCCAAGTTCACGGAGTCGCTTTGGGTGCTTTGGCTGGGAAGGCTGTTGTCATTTCGAGAGAGTACAGTCAGGTCCAGGGTACATGCCAAGGGAGCTGGGCAGTGCTGAACCGCAGAACTAAGTATTGTCGCTAGCGAGAGAGGTACCTGCAATAGAACCTTACGGCTCCCGAGCGAATAGACAGGTAACGCTCCGTGAGCCAGCTAAACAAAAATGGAGAATGTGTACTCGGAGGGTGGGAGGCATTGACTTACCTCATTGATATCCATTAATCTAGTTGAGGTGCAGGTTGGCCTGGGAATTCCCCAGTGTGCAGGGATCTATTAAAGGCACATGTTTTCGCTATCTAGGTACATAAATAGTCTCTGCCTCCTGTCTTCTGATATTGGTCGAATCCCGCCTCTCCTTGTTTATCGGCAAATAACTCCCTAGCGGTTCTCTGCTTGGTGACAAGATGGGCAGCCCTTGAGCCGGAAAAACAGTGATGCTTCAGCCATGAAGCCAGTTCGCTACCGCCGCCCATATCCGACCTGCTAGAGTCTTGAAAGCACCTGACTTGCCAGCCAAGTTTTGGCAGCAATTGGCTACCAGTGTTAACTTGCTAGTTTGTTTGAACCCAAACTATAGGCTCGATCTAAATAAAATTACCGCTGTATTTGGTTAATCGCGTCCAGTGAGACACAATGGTGCAGCCCATTAGCAAAGAAATTACCTGGAGACGTTATTCACATTGACACCAAACACGCGCAGAGTGAGCTGTCCTGCAGGATGCTTGTAGCTGCTCTTACACAGCCAGCACTAAGGTAGCACGACAAGTCATTCGACTGGAGAGTTTAGTAGTGAATTGGTCTTTTTGGGCAGTGCTATCCCTTTGTCCAGTAAATAAGATGTGATAACCTACATGTAATCTCCCACTCGCGCTCCTTGAAAAGTACGTATAAACACTTTCTATGTTGAATACTAGAATTTGACCATCGTTCTACTTCAGTTCTCATTGAATTATAGAAATCAAAAGGGGTCTCCCAGCTTATGAACGGCTATTTTAATATGAAGTACGGAGGAGTTTTTCCCGAGGAGCACGAGTCTATCGAATGAACTCAACATTCACGATCACAAGCTCTTGCATACACCATTGAAAAGACGTACCCTGATCGGAGCATAAATGACGGTCTCCAGTATTTCCAAGTTTGACAGAGCCTCCTCCATCGCCCCGTAGCTCCTGGGGCCAATTGCTGATAGAACTCACTTCAATGCCATTAAGTTCTGGCGACATGCGGTTCATGGCTACTTCTTTATTAGTACCAGAGAATGGGTTCCTGGAGCAGTAGGAGGGGCAGAACGTGGGGCAGCCAGTGCAGGGGTGCTCTATCAAAAGAGCATGATAGGACAATCGGTTCTCGGAGTGGATCAAAGTCGGTGAAACTTGATTGCCGACCGAATCGCGATAACAAAAAAAAAGTTCCTGGATAGCAGAAGTCTGTAAGTGCAGATAGTGGAAGCCAGCGCAAACTATCTGATCTTTTCTAAGTTTCGTCGCATCGTCGCATCGTCGCCCTACCGCCTGCCTCCTATTACTGCCTCGATGAACACGACGAATTATTAAGTGACTTTGCTGCTAGACGAAGGCCAGCATTATGGCGACTTCTCTTGCAGCCCAGCTGCAGCAGATAGCTGCCAGCTCCAAGGCGACACTAGACGTGAAGGCGCAAAAGGCAGCCCACGCGAAGTCTCTGATCTCCGGTGCACGAGAGGCGGCATCCCAGAACTTCCAGGAGCTCTACACCAAGTGTCGCCAAGAATACGATGAGCTGTGCCGGATCGATGGCCGATTCCTCGCTTACAGCACCACCCTTTTCAGCGAGCAAAGCCGGGATGAAGATCGTACGCAAATGACCACAGAGGAAAACGCAGAGTTGGATAGCAAGATCGACTCATTCCTGCGCCTTGTTGGCGGACGACTTCGCATCAGTCCTGCGATCTATGCCGTTGAATGGCTCGTCCGGAGATTCAAGTACGGGATACCTCACACATGTCGTTCCACGTTGTTTGCCTCGATTATACTAACTTTTTCAGGATCCACGAATTCAACACAGTTGCCCTGATCACCACCTTTCTCCCGTACCACACCGAACTATTCTTTGTCAAGCTTCTGACCATACTGCCCGCGACCCTGCCGCAGCAGTTCCGCTTCTTGGACCCTTACATACGCACGAGAGCACAGCTTCCGAAAACCGTCTTAGTCCTGCAAGCGACGAACCATTCCGATTTTCTCGCCTCCATTTCCGAATACACTTTGGAGGCATGCAGACATCAACAGCACCATGCTGCTTTGATCAACCTGTGGCGGGATCTTATGACCCAGGCTGTCAATGGAAAGCTGGACAAAATGCGCTCTGGCCGTCGCAGCATCCAGCTGACCAACGACCAGGACTTGATGCACCAGATTGGTCCCATACTGAGTGAAGCCTTGGTGATGAAGCCGGTCCCAGAAATACAGGTTGCATGTTACACCGTGGTGTACGTTCTTGCAGCCAAGGGCAACCTCCAAGACCAAGCAATCACTGCCCTGATGGAGCAGTTGGTGATTGGATGGACCAACAAGACTGTCCGGCCTGGTCTCGCGACGCTCTCCGTTCTGGCGCAATACAGATCCTCAAAGCAGCTGTCACGGAAGGTGACGAAGGCTTTGCTCGACATCGACGACCTCCCAAAGATGCTTGACGAGCTCCCCAGCGAATGCAATACAGAGAGGCTATGCAATGGGTTCTGCGTGGCTGCAGTCGAGCGGGTGTGGAAGAAGGCAGAGATCCGTGGGCTTCCCCTTGTCGAATCCATCATTTTGAAGGATCTCCTGAGTGATTTGCAACGTGGTGTTATCTTCAAGTCGCTTCTGCTGGCCGCGCATAGAATCGATGGTGAAACCGATGAGCAAGGCCAAGCCAGGCACGCTCTCGCCTCGACCATTGTAAGACTGTCCCACACTGGCGGCAGCAGTGGTGAAGTCTTCACCAAGGCTATCGCAGACCTTGAGGTCGACATCGAGGAGCTTGAGATGAAGCTTGATGTGGAGATCAGGCCCAAAACCATTGCTGCGCAGCCTGAAGAGGATGTTCAAATGGCTGGTGATGGGGATAAGCAGGTCTCTGTACCTTCCGAGGATTTCGAGACCGGCTTCAACCGCCTAAACCAAGCAGGAGCAGGATCAACAGCTTCATGCTTGATGTCTTCGCCCCCTGACGTTTTTGCCGATATTTGCTCTGTATACATGACCGCGGTCACCAACCCAGAACATCTGACAAAGTTCGAGGAAGTGGCGCCCCTACAGGGCAGCGAGGCGCACTCGAACCCCTTCTTTTTCACGTTCTTCATGCGAATGTGGTGCGGTCCCTATCCAGCCCTGGCACGAGTGAATGCCCTGGAAATGGTCAAAAACCGTCTGAAGTCCCCAGAGTGTGAAAAGTATGACCCACAGGCGCTTATACCGTACTCTCTTGTTGCTCTCAATGATCCAGCTAGGAAGGTTCGACGTGCAGCTGCAGATCTCCTGGCGGTCATCGATGAGCACTACGGCCAGAATGATGCCAAAACGTTGACTCGATGGGGAGGCAACAAACTGTACGAATCTACAAGTGCAGTAGAGTGGATGTCGTCAGAAACAAGCCGCAAGTTCTTGCAGGGTGTCTTGATTCCAACACTGGAAGAATGTGTTCTCAACGCGGATCACATAAACGCCGTAATTCAAACCAGCCTCAACAGTAACAAATCGAGGACATCCGATGCAGCTTCTAAGGACAAGAAAGCACACCTATCCCAGAACACCAGACTATCCGTCATGACCTGTCTGGCTGGCCATATCATCCAAACCCCTATGTTGCTTGTCAAGTCGCGTCTTCTGCGGTCTTTGAACCAAGTGAAGGGTGTTTCCGGTACCAGCCGAACAGAGATACTGCTTCCTCTTCTGCAGTGGTGGGTTTCGCTGCCTGCAGCTACTGCCAACGGCCTTTGCCAAGTTGAGCACATTGATGTTCAGACATTTGATAAAGCTGTCGCCGAGATTGTCGTGGCCAACGACAATACTGGCTTAGACTTCTTGCTCGAAGCCATCAACAAACCGGAATTGTGTGCGCGCGAGGGTCTCGTCCAAACCTTGTTTGAACGGATACAGAAGATGTGGTCTGCGATGAAGGCCGATGCCAAGCACGCTGCCGCCGAGAGGCTCTTGGCTCTAGCTCAAGAAGCTCCCTTAGATGAGCGAAGTCTCATCACCACCGAGGCTGCAAACCTGTTGAGAACTGTAGAACTGCCGACCGAGGTCCTGCATCACTTCTTGGACACGTTGCAAAGCACCGACAAGCTGGCAACGGAACCACCTGTTGGCAAGCGACGACGCACAAGTTCTACATCCGAGGCAAGGGGGAACACTCAAGTGCCGGACTTGAGCCTGGCACTGAAGCAAGTCACTTTTGTTCTTCAACTTGTGGATGGCTCGGAAGCTGGAAAACACCCGTCTCTGCTCGGCCCTCTCTTCAATACCTTGTCGCAGCTGCAGCAATACCGGGCCATCTTGGGCTCCGAGTTGGGTTACCTGCAGAGCCTTGTTCTCCAAAGCCTGCTCTCTATCCTCGAAACACACAAAGATAGCAAGGAGCTCAGGATCGACGGCTCTGGGGGCTATGGGGACCTTCTAGTCAACTGCATCCAGAGATCGTCCAGCCCTGCTGTCCAAAACAAGGCACTTCTTCTGGTCGCAAGCCTCGCCAAGATTGCCCCTTCATTGGTTCTCCACAGCGTGATGCCCATCTTCACGTTCATGGGAAGCTCCACCCTCCGAAACAACGACAACTATTCCGCACATGTCATTAATGAGATTGTCAAGGAGGTTGTGCCTCCTCTGATCCAGTCTCTCCGAAAGGGAAAGAAGAGCCCCATCGCAGGTGCTTCGGAGCTCCTTTTGAGTTTCGTTACTGCTTACGAGCATATCCCTACTCACAGGAGGCTCGGATTGTTCATATCGCTCCTTGAGACGCTCGGAGCGGAGGACTTCCTGTTTGCGCTGCTTGCGATGCTTTCGGACAAGTATGGGTCGACTGCCGATGTACTGTCCTTCTCCACAGGCATCTTCAACAACTTCTCTGTTGAAGTTGGGCTTCATTCGCTCATCAAGCTTCTCCATCTCATTGGCGATCTGTTCAAACCGAAGCCCGGTCTGTCAGCTTCTCTTCTTGGCACCACTGAGGAGAACAACCGGGACCCCCAGAAGATCGCAGCCTCGCTACTTGATCTGCCTCCCCAACTCTTGTCCAGCAAGAAATTGATTGCTCAAATCCGACAGGTCACTGTAGCAGACGATATGGATGCCGCCAGGGTTCGTGAACTGTATTCTACCCTTTTGGAAGATTTGCTGTCGTTGGCGGAGAACTTGAAGCCTCACCAAGCTCTCCACGTGCGTTGCGGCGACACACTTCCTAAGCTCCTCAACCTTCTTCCGATTGGAGAGTTCATCAAGGCGGTTGAGAACTTGCTGGATAGGCCAGATATTGTCGTTCGGCGCAAGGTGCTCCGAGCTGTCGAGGTACGGATCGACCAAGAGAGCCAGGCGAATGCCAACTACAGAACCGCGATACTGGCATTCCTGCCGCAGCTCACTGCCATCATCCGTACCACTGATGATATACTGTACAAGTATGTTGCCGTGGAGTGCGTTGACAAGATCTCGGAGAAGTACGGCAAGAAGGACCCCGAGGCTGTCACTGCGGCTGCCGCGATCATCGCCGGCGACCAATGCCTCGGCCAGGCCGACAACAAGCTCCGCGAAATGGCCCTTCTGTGTCTGGCATCCATTGTGGATGTTTTGCAAGATGGCATGCTGGAGGTTCTGCCCACGGCCTTCTCCAAGTGCCTGGCTTACATGAAGGAAAGCATTTCGGAGTCGGAGAGCAACACCAAGCTCCACAGCGCCGCCTTCAGGTTCATCACCGCGCTTGCTGAGCACCTCCCTTACGTGATCTCTAAGCAGTACCTCCGACAAATTCTTGCCATTTCCAGTGCTTCTGCTGAAGCTAAGCTTGATTCCGAAACCAACGACACGCGGCAAGAGTGCCTTCAGTTTGTCGCTAAGCGCGTTGATAGCAAGTCCATGTTCTCGGCATTGGAGACTAACTGGAGTGTGGCGTCGAAGACCGGCTTTGTTGTAAGTGCATATGTGATCGATGGTCATGACAGACGAATACTAACATATTAAATAGGCAATCAGGGAGTACCTCGACATCCTCGGGATGGCCATTGAGAAGCATACTAAGGCCGAGATTTCCAAGAGTGTTGGCTCGCTTTCCAGCATATTCATGGCTGCTCTCGATCTTCGCCGGGTGATGCATGCTGAGGATGACGCAAACTCGAGCAACTCTGGGCTGGCTCGGGTGGAAGAAATGGTCAATGCCGTCGCCATTCGCATGATCATGAAGCTGAACGATGCTGCCTTCCGACCCATCTTCTCCGATCTTATGGTCTGGGCCTCATCGGACCTTCCCAAGTCGGATATTGTCGGCCGTAACCTCCGTCTCCAGAGCGTCTTCAACTTCTTGTATGCCTTCTTCGACCGCTTCGGCTCCATCGTCACGAGCTACGCCTCGTACACCATCGAGCCCTCGGTCGATGTGCTCAAGGCCACCAACGCCCAGAACCTGGAGCAGCAGCGCGATCTCTGGCGCAAGGTCCTGCAGACCCTGGCCAAATCCTTCGAGCATGACCAGGACGACTTCTGGCAGGCGCCCGCCCACTTCAACGAGGCCTGCCCCGTCCTGGCCGCCCAGTTCGTCGTGCCCTACTCGGGCCACGATATCCAGACGTACCTGGTCCCGGCCGTGGTCGAGCTGGCGGCCGCCGCCGACTCGCAAGAGCACCAGAAGGAGCTCAACGGCGCTCTGCTCAAGCACCTGCGCTCCGAGACCGCCGCCGTGCGCCTCGCCGCCGTCAAGGCCGAGCAGAGCCTCACCCAGCGCCTGGGCGAGGACTGGCTCGCCATGCTGCCCGAAATGCTGCCCTATATCAGCGAGCTGCAGGAGGACGACGACGAGGAGGTCGAGCGGGAGACGCAGCGGTGGATCGTGGGGATCGAGGAGATCCTGGGCGAGTCTCTCGACGCCATGTTGCAGTAGATAGAGATAGAGAGTCAGAGAGAAGATTACATTTGCAATTGAGTTTTGGTTATAAGTCTATAGTTTTAGGTACATGGACTCGGGTCATATAAAAATGGGAAAGCGATGCTACTAATATTTTACACGCTGTATATTATACAATTGCCAGCACATTGTCTCTCGAACGTGATGTAAACTTTGTTTTTTTTTATTGAGGTCCTGTCTATTAGTTATCCGGTAGCTACCCTTTTAACAAAGCATTGAATATGTTCACGCCGCTATGGAACCACGGAGATGCTGATACTACAATGCACTACATCAGCTTGGCAGGAAGCCAAAGGGCAGGGGAGGATCGTGCGCAAATGATGTTGACTGGCCCCAGTCGTCCACGCTGAACACCATGTCGCTCCAGGCCTCTTCCCACGTCTGCATAACGTCGCCGTTGCCCGCGTCATCTCCTGTTTCTGGACCTGCTGCTGCCGCCGCCACGCTGGAGGGCTCGTTGAAATTGGTCTGCCGTACAGTGTCCTGAGACGAGGGTATTGGTATCTGCACGGTATCCCCCATCTCTTGGTCTTCTCCTTGTGGGGACCTCTGGTGCTGCTGTTGCTTCTGTTGGTCACGTTCTTGCTGTGGCAGCTGCGGGCGAGGTGTCTTCGTCGAGTCCACGCTGGCCAACAACCTTCTTAAACCATGAAGCAAGTCAATGAGCCGGCGATAGGGGTCCTCCTCTGGCGACCAGTAATGAAACCCCCCTCTCTCGCGGCGCTCGATGACGCTCTGCATCTGGCCCATCAGCTGCCCGATGAGGTCGCCCAGGCGCAGGTCGCGGCGGACGTGGCCGAGGTCCCAGCCGGGGACGTCGGCGAGGTTGGTCAGCTTCAGGCAGGTGATGAAGCCGTACATGAAGTCGTAGCTCGCGATGCAGAGGAAGCGGGGCTCGAAGTGCGGCGTCGAGTCGAGCCGCAGGGCGAGGAAGGCCTTGCAGCTGTTGAAGAGGGACCACAGGAGCTCGATGCGGTCGATGTAGGAGAGCTTGCCGGCTTCGCACAGGCTCTCCTGCATGCCGACCTCGTATAGCAGGATCTCGGCGACTTGGGCGTGGGCTATAAGGGGGGCTGCAAAGAGAATTGAGTATCAGTAACTGGCGCCATCGAAACCGGAGGATTAAGCAAGAGAGACTGTAGAGAACCATGACTCACCATTCTCTACAAGATATCCAGCTGGCAGTTTTGATTTGAAGTTCTCAATCTGGGCCTGGAACCCTTTCACGATCATGATCAAAGGAAGCGAGGAGAACTGTGGACTCATGAGACCATTACTGCCATCGACGAAGGCAAGAGATATAGAATGGGAAATCTGCTGTATCTCGAGCAAACGCACGAGCATTGCATCCGTTGGGTGTTCGTTCTTAGCCTCGATTATTCGACTCACAACCTGTAGATAGGCTGTATTGCCCAGTGCGTCTGGTCGTTTACTCGTCAAGAAAGTGCTGCGTGTCTCAAGGTTAGTGGGGAGTCGAGACGGTATTAATCCTTTCAGGGGCGACCTTTTCCTTACTATGTGCTCAGATAGTATGTGCCTGCAAAAGCGCGCATCTGGTCAAGCTTCTCCGATCCGTAGTCTTGGGATTCCATCTCCGTCTTGTTCTCGTTGAAGCCGAGACTGGTACACAGCGAGCGCGCAAGGCCCAAAAGATTGGTGACCTGGAAAGTGGTCAAGGCATAATGGAACCTAAAACGAAGATCAGTCGTCACTCTTTTTCTTTTAAATTAAGAATGAGGAATTAGGCTCAACCTCGTTCGTACCAGCCAATATATAGCAGCAAGCCTTGAAGGACATCCAAGCCTTTCCTGGGCTTGGTCAACAGGGCCTCGCTCAGCTCCTGAAGCAGCTTCCGGCCCATGTAGACCTGTCGGCCTCCTTCGAGGAAGCAAGCCTGGAGCATGGCGGCCTTCCAGAGAACGGGCCTTTCGCTGCGCAGTTGTGCGGCAGACATATGGGATGGCACGATAACGAACGGGAATAGGCGCATCATATTATTCCGATAGGAATTCAGCTTCTCTTCGGCTTCCTCTCCTCGTGGCCATGCTGACGGGGTCGTGGCTTTGGTTCCTTCCTCCGACGGGCTGGTTTCTCTAGGGAACTCCTAGTTCGAGGCTCAGCGTCCCAGGTAGATAGTAAGGGGGCAGTCAACCCAATCAGGCTGCATGTGCACTTACTGGCCATTCCGGTGAACCTCCACCCTCGCGGCTTCCTTTCTCACGAAACGCGTCTTCGGGGAAGACGACGAAGATCCCGTCCCAAGACCTCGCCCTTCGAGTCGCTAGACATGCTGGTTTCGCTTGGGCACTTACGGCCGTGTTTGCCTTCCTTGTCACAGCCACGCCTGTGTTTCTGGGCTCCCTTCTTGACCTTGGGGGAGCCGGAGTCTGCTTGACGCATTGCTTGTTCAGACGATCACATCTGTACGTATTGGGATTAGCATCGACTGATGATGCTAGAGTAAAAGATTAGCAAAGTGTACAGCTTTGTACTTACCTTTCACACTTCAGGGGGTTGTTGCAGGGGATGCATCGAGCTTTGGCCTTGGCGCAGGTCAGGCAAGCCCGCGGGCCCGTTCTCCTCTGCTGGGATGCACTCGAGTCCATCGAGGGCGTCACGAACACAAACAACCTCACGAGACCTCACGAGACCTCACGAGAATGAAAAATGAGAAGACATAGTAATCCTTAGTGCTTCATTTGCGTACATTGTGATTAAAAAGTGCCACTCGACGTTTTGGTCGCAAATGCAAGTAGCCCAGTCACGGCTTCCTTCAAGATCCTGGAAGTCTCCGGCTCCGACGGAGACGGACCAATTCGTCGCCGCCGCCGTAAGCGTGTCCTGCCTTTGGATTTGAATGAACCAACCAAGCACTGCCATAACCCGACACCTATCAACGAAGAGAATCATCCAAGTATAATCCCATTCATTATTGAACAGTGTTCACAGCCAGCACGAGAATAGAGGTACATTGCACTAATGGAAGGAAGCATGGCAATTATGAACAAGTGAGCATGGTATTATGGCCCCAATCGGGCAATCTGATCTATCCTACATCAAATGAAAACGCCAATGTGCAATCGGGGAAGAAATAGGTCCACGATTGGATCCCGTTGAGATCGTGTGAACTTCCTCCGCAGACATCAGTGTCATCAACCGCCTTTGCTTTGCTTTGCGTCTTTCTTCAGTTCCCTAGTATCACCAGCCAACTTGGTGGGTCCAAACCTCGTCATCAGTCATGGACAGTCATCAGTTGGTATGCGAAAGCAGGAACGAGAAATTACCTGCCTCTAAGTGCAGAGAAGGGTGACAATAGCGACCAGCATCATGACGCAGACGCCAGAAGTGCCACCGGTGTTGCCGCCCCAGTACAAGGGCTTAGGGCTCATGTCCGAGTCGGAGGAGACGACGGAAGGAGTCGGCGTGTTGGTGGCATTGCTGGTGGCGTTGGCATAGACGGTGACAGTGCTGGAAGCCATGATGGTGCCGGGGTAATCGCCTGTGCCGGCAATTGACGACGAGGTCATGTTCATGGCAGTCAGCATGCTGGTGGTGGTCAATGTCTCAGTAACCGTCAAGGATGAGGTCAACTCGGAGATGCTGTGCGACAGCAGTGTACTGGAGTCCATGGCTGCAGAAGATGCAGTTGCGCCACCAACGGCCTCGGTGGAGGTCACAGAAGCATCAGAGGCGCTCGTGTTGCAGGGAATTGTCTCAAATCCTTGATCGAATCTGGCAGTAACAAGAGCAGTGGTGCTAGGGCCAATGGTAACAAGAGGCACGCTGAAATCCGAGGCAGAACCTGAGGTTGAAAGACCCTGTGCAGCAAATGCGGGCGATGATGTGGAGGCAGGGACGGGCACAACGGTGTCGGTCACAGTGGCATTGCTCAGCCCACAAGTTCCCGCAACCGACTGAGTCACAGTGGAAAGGGAAGTCTGGGTGACATATGCAGTAACTGTCGCCACACCTACAGTAACTGTCGCAGCACCTGTCTCGGTAACTACATCAGTAGTCTCCGATGCAGTTGGAGTTGCAATTGCAGTCGCAGTAACAACGACAGTGACTGTCTGGGCAGAGGGGGCGCCAATGGTATAGGTGGTGGTGCTCGAGTACTCCTCACTGGAAGATGACTCAGAGGCAATCTCAGTGACCACTACAGTGACCGTCTCGGCAGCATCGGAACTGAGGGTATAGGTGCTGGTGCTTGTGAACTCCTCCGTGGAAGATGAGTTGGACGCAACCTCGGTAATCACCACAGTAACAGTCTCAACAGCACCGGAGGTGAGAGTAAGGATACTGGCGCTTGTGAGCTTCTCAACAGAAGATGACTCAGAAGTGGTCTCAGAGACAGTAGAAGAAACCGTGGGAGTGATGAACGTGGTGATGGTCCGAGTAGGAAGCCCGGTGGTGGTACGGGTAGTGAGGATGCTGGTGAGCACACTGGGACTGCTGCTCGAGGTGCTGACAGACGTGGAGGAACTGTCGGCAGTCTCCTCGGTGCAGTAACTGGAAGTAGTTGTAGTGTTGACAGCATCGACGCTGTTCATGTTAGCATGAACCCAAGATAGAGTGTTGTTGGATAGGAGAGGATGATTAACACTTACCTTGTAATGGTTACAGTGGAAGAAGTCGAGTTGCTGAAAACAACGAAAGTAGACGTGATAGTGCTAGCACCCGAAGTGGGACTTGAGGCTGACGACGAGATGGTAGAGGAACTACCAGAAGATGCCTCAGTCGTGGAGGTAGAGGTGCTGCCCTCCTGGACGGAACTGGTGACCACAGTCACAGATTGAGCACCAGGAGGAGTCACAGTCAGAGTGGTTACACCAGTCAATGTGACCGTGTTGTTAATTCCTGTGACAACCACAGTAGTCGCAACGGCTGGAGTCTCGGTTGTGAGAGAGCTACCGGAAACAGTGGGCGTAGTTCCATTGTTGGATGCAGTAACAACGACAGTACCATTGTTCCAGGCGGTAACAGTGGAAGTGACGTGATGGTGTGTTGTAGCAGTATCAGTCAACGTGGTAGGGACAGTGACAGTCTCAGTGGAGTGAGCCGACGAGCTGACAGTAACAGAAAAGGTCGAGGAGGCTTGGGAAGACGAAGTGGCAGTCTCAGTCTCAGTGACAGTGGCGGGGATGCTGACAGTCTCAGTGGTGTAGACCGACGAGCTAACAGTGGTGTCAACAGTCGAAGTCTCAACAGTAGAGACAGTCGAAGTCGAGGTCGTGTTAGTGGTCGAATGATAACCGTAAGGGTGAGCTCGCTTGGCCAGGCCACCCATCAGGGGGGTGCTAGCAGCGGTGGGAATCTTGCCGCCAGCAATCAAGTTGTCGACATTGTCAACGAGACCTGCAAGAAGAATTAGCAGGAGCGATCCTGAAATTCACAGTATCAATGTACTTACGCATGTGCAGAACGAAGCAGATACCAGCAGCGACAGACACACCCATGGTCACAAGTGCCAGGACGACGGTGAGCAGGACAGGTGTGCTGCGAGGAACTAGAATTGGATAGTCAGTATGGACAAAAATGACTTGTAGGCGAGATTTTAGATGTGAATAAAACTTACGGCGCTGCTTCTTCTTGCCATCGCTGTCGGTGGTGAGCGTGTTGCCATCGCTGTAGAAGGAGTTGTCAGCTCCCTCCTTGATGTTGGGAGGGGGGACAGTCTCGCGAGTTGCGAAGAACGGCATTGTCACAAGTTGGTTCTGTGATTTGCTGACGACTGCAAGTCAGTAAAGAGAAAATTAATAGAGTGTGTCGAAATGATTGATTGGTTTGGGTCGATGTGAAAGTGAACGTGGGAAAAAAGAAGGGTCGGCGAAGTGCCAAATTGGATGGAGAGGGAGAGTGAGGAGGTGCAACTCGAAATTGAAAGGCATGGAACAGCAGCTACAAGAACACAGAAAAATCTGCTACCAAGGTTGCTTCTTGATCTCCTACCTCAAACTCGGATCTTGTATCGAAATGCAAATAACCTGCCTGGGCTTGGGCGACAGGGACAATGAAAAGAGTGTCTTGATGGAAAGATGGAATGGGGAGGGGAGGGGAGGGAGTTTGCATACCTTGTCAAGTGTGTGTACCGAGTGCAATGAAGGATGTCAAATTATGAGATGAACAAATTGAATGTACAGTAGGAATACAGAGATCCTAAAAGCGCAGGTCCTGTAGAGTGAATCCAAACGAGTGAATGGGGTGGGTGATGGATGGTGAACGATTGTGGTGGACGGTTTGGTTGGGGAGAGGGGAGGGTTGTAGGAGAGGCGGCTATTTATGGGCTCCAGAACAGCAGGCCACCAGCAGGATCAGACAAGCTGGATGGGGGAGGATTCGATTGTTCTTTAGGCACCTATGTGACCGAAGAGTGATCTCGCAGTGGTTGTTACTCTGGATGCTTCAAAAGTGATGGGCCCACTCTGCCACCCAACAATCAGCAGCAAAGGTGAGGTACATGTACCTAGGGCAAGATAACCTCTTTTTATTAATTTGTCACTGATCTGGGTCTGCTGCTTGGAAATTTATCTGTACTGCTGGTCCCAACGGGCACCTAATCATTCAATATGTGTTTCCTGTTACGATAGCCCCTGAATATCCGTTGCAGAAGGACCAACAGAGGGCAAATCAGTTTTCCCAAAAGTGCCAGCATATGTACATAGCCATTACCAACTTTGGTTAATTTAAAGTGCCGTGTCAACATGATACAATGCCCATTGCCATGTGTACATGATGTCCCTACTGGTAATATGTGGCTGCACCTGGTTTTGGACCAAAAATTAACACACTGTTCATGGGCCGATGTCTCTTTGCCGTGGTATCTACGTTTCCGCATGACATAGGACCATCGTCTCGAGTACTCCTAGGCAGTACGCGTCTTGAGTCAACATTTTCATGCCGAAGGAGTCAACACGATGCCAGTGGCCGTCCAGTGACACTTGAAGGTCAAGTTGCCAAGTGACGACAACAGCATTGTATCGAACAGTCCGATGTTTTAGGTAAAAGGAAAAGAAAATAAATACGCCAATGGCTCTTATCAAAAAGAGAAATAGAACAGACAAGATTGTAGATAAAGTAGGCCCGGCAATATCCCATAAATGCAATACAAACCTCATGCCCAAGATTCGGGTTGCTCTTCGACCCTTTTCAGTTTTGCAAATCAAGACAGAATAAAATTCGAATTTGAAAACGATTCCTAAGTAAGGAAAAATAATTTGTAATACGAAGTGTGTCTGTTGTTTTGAGGAACGCGAGGACTGTACCACTCTATCAGACGTGCCAGCTCTACAATGGACTGCGAAACGATCAAGGAGCAGTCACTGACTGGCCTGCAATCCGAGGATGGGTAAGGTCAAGGTCTGGCTGTCTGTGTGGCATGGCCCCTCAGAGGCATCACATTCGTTGGGAGAGTGCCCGGTGGTTGGTTGATTTGCCCACAAGTACAGTGCAGTCAGGATTCGCCGCAAGTGACTACAGAAACGCGCAACATTGATAATCACCCAAGGCTAAGATAGAATATCATAAGAGAGTTACATACAAATGGCTAAAAAGCGAGGTACGATAGCGCACACACGAAAAGGGTATAACCGTGATACATACACTTTTGAGAACGGCTTCAGGCTCAAAGCGCCCAGCCTTCGTCGCCCCAAAGGCACTTTCGTCCACTTGCTGCTGCTCCACCTGAACTGGAAAGGTCGAAGAAGGTAAACCAATCTGCGTGAACTCAAGCAGGGAGGCCAACTCTCGAGTATGTTTGCCCAGAAATCAATACTGCCCTGCCCCAAAACCTGAAATCATCATTCTCATCAGATCCGCCGCCTATGAAACTGTAGATGAGAGCGAACGCGGCTGGGATCGGCCAGACGTCAACGTACTACACTATTCCGTGTCATCGGCCGCAGCCCTTCGACTTCGCGTGGCACGACCAGAGGCAACAGGTTGAACAGGCTGGGGCTTGGCCTTGCTGGCAGCTGCGCTCTTCCCCTTAGCAGCAGCTTTTGCTGCTGGCTTGGCTGGCTTGGCTGGAGTGGTCTTGGACTTTGCTGAAGCAGCACTTCTACCCTTCCGTGAGCTGGCGCGAGGTTGAGGCTCTTCCTCCACCTCCTCTTCTTCTACCTCCTCTTCTGCTGCCTCTTCCTCAGCCTCAACCTGCTTCACCTCATCCTCGGGGTCTTCTGCGGGCGGCTCACTCAGGTCACTATCCTCCACAGGATCTTTGCCAGGTGTCTTCGAGTCAACTTCACCTTGACCATCGTCGCCATCTTGATCCATCGGCTCCGGCTCCGGCTCCGATTCTTCTTCCGCAACCTCGGATAAAGAAGACTCTGCCTCACTATCGTCATCGTCGTCTCCCTCAACCCTTTGGCCATCCTCGTTGTAGTATTCCCATTTCGAGACACCCTCGAGCATGTCATCGTCGTCTTGGTCCGAGTCGCGTTCGATATATGACGAGTTTGCCTTGCTACGGCCACTGCGGCGGCGCTCACCCGACTCAGGCCCAGGAGATGAGGAGGAAGCAGCCTTCCTAGACCGACCTGACGATTTGGCTTTGGCCGCTGACCTCTTGGTTGTGGGGGTCCTTGCTGATTTGGACTTTGATCTGGGGGTCCTCGACTGGGAGAGTTTTGTCTTTTTGGCGGAGGACTGGTTACCGTCACCACGTTCGTCCGTGCCTTTGCGCTTCTGTGGGCCGATGATGTCAACTCTGAGAACTAATTGTAGGAAAGGGGGTTGGGGTTGAGAAGGTAATTGTAAGCGTACCTTCTTCTTGTCTAGAGACCGCAGTAGAGTATCCAACAGCTCGTCGGTGCCTTCGGGTAGATATTGTTTCTCGGCAATCTTCTGAGCAGTGTCATGGTCGGGCAGCGCGGCATATAATCCTACTGGAAGCCCAACCTTGCCAGCGTAGGCTTGGAAGCTCCAATTTCTGCGCTCTTGCCACTTCCGCAAGACTGACGTTGCCAGGTCACTGACCACGTAGAGTTTCCCGCTTTCGGCAGCATTAATGCCATCCCGGGTTTGTTTCACACGCTCGGCATACTTGAAGATCATGCCGAAGTTTTGCTCTGTGGCCACATTATTGATGTAGTAGACCAAGTACCTAGCATGATCCATGAGGTCATCTGCTTCTTCATTGTAATCTGGGTGGTGTGCCAGGAGGGAGACAAGTCTGCCCATCGTAGCCTCCAGAACCGTTTGTTTGTTCTCGCGGAAGTGACGTGCTCGCGACCGGATCCAGGTCTCGATTTGTTGTCGGAACTCGGTCGCAGGCTCGAAAGCAGTTAAGAAGATCATGGTGTAGAAACGTGGTTTTAACTTGCCGTTGACAAGGTACTTCTGGAGCTTGGTGACAAACCCGCGGCGGACTTCCGCGCATTGGTCTTGTGTTAGGATCGACAGCTTGTTGAACTCAGCATGGGAGAAGAGCTCTTCGAACTGCTTTGCAGTACAGAGTTTGAGGACTGATTGGCCAGCAAGTAATCGAAGTCGCGACCTGTGATGCGCAGGAGTGCCTGGCTCTTTGCAGAGGTCCCCGTCTCTTTGGGTCAATGTGCGGAGGAGCTTGAATGTTTTGAGGGTTACGTCTTTCGCCTCGCTGGGTTCTTGGATGCCGCGAAGCCGGTTGACGAGTATTTTGACTGCATAGCACTTCTCCTGGCATTCCTCATCCATATCGCCATCGCTTACCCACTCAGGGTCGTCGTCTTTTTTTCCTGTTCGCGCTTTCTGAAGGACGTTCTGAAGTACCATATCCATGATCTGGTCATTCGCATCCGCAGCAACCTTCGGCGCAAGCAGCTCTAGTTGGCTCACTGCAGCCAGCTTGGTCAGGAAATGAGGTTTCCCTGGGCCCCAGTCCTTTGTGATCTGACCAAGTAGGCCCGTAGCAGACACCATGCTCTTGTCGTTCTTCCGCGCCATCAGGATGTTAACAGCATACTTCGCAGCTTTGGCAGGCTGCCCATAGAGAGCGTAGTTTGTCAATGCCTGAATGAACTTCCTGTCTTCGGGCAAATTTTCGGGATATTTGCGCGAATACGAGGAGCACGCCTTCAAGGTTTCGACCACACTGACATCGTTTTCCTTGGTCGCTGTTGGGGCCGACTCAATCAAGTCCTTGCACAGCTCCCCAATGTGTGTTTTGAAAAGATCGGGAAGGTGCTGAGAGATCTCGTTCGTGATTTGCTGGGCTGCGGGGCCTAGACCATTCTTGTCATTCTTCGAGCATTCAATGAAAGTTGAGAGGTGACTCTTATTGAACATGATGTACGCAGAGCGATAGAGCAGAGGAACCATCGTGTCCAGAATTTGCGGTTTGGTAGAGCCTTGTACCCTCTTGTTGAACTCTTTGATAGCTCGGTACATCGTCTTGAAGTCGCTCTCAAGGCTGATAACAAACTTGATTAGCTGATAGCTTCGACGATCGTTCAGGCTTGCGAAGTTGTATAGGTCGGTCTCCACCTTGGGCTGATCGGGAAAGAAGGAGCAGATGTAATGTATCGTCTTCTTCAGGTTCTGTTTCGTCATCTCCGCATTCCGTTCCGGGGTACCACCGTTCCAAGCCTCGCATTGACGAACGTAGTTTTCGACAACCAGGGCGAACTGAGGCTGTCGCGTCTGGATTGCGAAGAAGGCCCGGCGCGCCTTCTCGTTCATACATTTCACGAGAAGCAGGATCCGTTCGGCTCGAATCTTATCGGGATCGTAAGCTTGATCTGCCAACTGCGATTGCGATTGCGACTGAGAGTTGCCGTTGGCTTTGGATCCCTTGCCCTTGGCTGGCGGATAGGACAACGGTACAAGACAGTCGAATATGACCCGTTCTAGCAACAGATTGAGTTCCGGGTCATTAGCATAGAACGCATTGATAACGGAGCTCGGCACGCCCTCGAGAACGTTAGCTATCTCGTTCCCAGCCATGAGCTCGCCGGTAGCGACAGCCCAGAGCTTGCCAATCAAAGCCATGGCCTCGACTCGAATCGCTGGTCGCTTGTCACGGCACCGATCGCTAAGGGTCGAGAGCAACGAGTCAGGCTTGTCAACACTCCCACTCAAGCCCAGCTTCATGACAATATCCCTGAAGCTGAAAACCTCAATGGATCTAACTGCAGCCAATCTGACCTTTTCATCACTGTCATTCAATCGGTCGCGCAAACCGTTGAGGAATGTAGCTTCGTCTTCCCGGCTTAGCCCAATGCCACCAGCTGAGGTCGAGACAATGTAGCCTGCCGCAGTAGTCCAGGCGGAACGGATAAGTGGCGACTTATCATTCCGTCGCCCAGTAAAATTGTGAAAGGCCTGAGGATGAGTCTGTGGGAAGGATAAAGGCGATATAGGTGTGTTCAGAATGCTGAGTTCGGGATGCTCTGGACCATCGTCGTCCAGCCCCAAGGGCGGATATGCCGCTGGGTCCAGCGTAGGCGCAGGAGGCGGGCCAGCAGCGCCAATGCCCGAGATCATATCTCCAAGTGTTTCTGTGGCCAACAAACGGAGCTGGATGTTGTCGGCAGACAGTTCGGCATCAATCTGCGGCACCACGTTCTGGAGCACGGTAGGGGCTGCACGCCAAAGCTCCCGGAGAAGTAGATGCGCCTTCCGTAATTCTCTGAAGTCGGCCTCAGAGGGGCCACTGGGCTCGTCGTCTTCTGATTCGCCCTCCTCGTCGTTACCATTGGCAGCCGCCTTGCCAGTAGTCACGTCCATGATGACGTCGCTAAAATACTGGCTCACGTATCGCGCCATTTTATCCTGGCAAGAGTTGCAAATAGTCTTTGCCATGACATAGGCCTCAGGCTCCTGCTTTGGTAGAAGGGTTGTCTGGTTTCCGTTCAGCTCGGACTTGTTTTTGGCACCACCTGGAGGAGCCGCCCGTAGGAATTGTGCCATTATCACATCTAGTACGGCCGGCGGCAGTCCTTGGCCTTCATCGACCAAGGTCACTAGTATCTCGGTCATATGATACTCGACATCTTTCGCGACTTGCTCTCCCGAGGTAGACTTTGCGGCTCCAGATATACCATCAAAGACTGAAGAGAAGAGGACGAGTAACAGGTCTTCGGCATTGGATAAGTCGTTGACAAGTAGAATACTCTTGACATCAGCCAAGGACATAAGGACGTATTTGTGTTGCTTGTTGTAGGGGTGTGTCGGATCCCATAGCGCAGGGAGGACGACTTTGATGAAAAGGTTGAAGATGTCCTATAAAGAAGAGAAGGGGCTCAGTTAGGGATCACGAGGTCAACGCAGTGTGAAAGGCGAAGGGTCAAACAAACCTTCAGCTGTGATGGTGTGAATGGCGCGTCGGGAGCGCATAGCTTCAGAATATCGACCAAGCAAGATGCGGTGTACGCCTTCACGCCTGCCTCTTTATGCGACAACAGGTTGTGCGACGCAAGCTGCTTCGAAACAGCGTGAAGAGACTCCTTGTTCACTGTGTCTTGCTCCATATCGACCAATTCCTTGGAGAGTTTTTCGAGTCGGCGCAAGAGCTCGCCCGTAGCGATCGGCTTGCCCGCTCTCCATGTTAACGTCTCGTTGAACTGCAGGTCGACCAATTCTTCATCCTCCATCTGCTCGTCCTCTTCAGGCTCTTGGTCCCGTGTGCGCGCCATCGTGTTGGTTGGCTTGATCGTGGGTTGGGGCGACTGGGTCGCGTGGTGGATGATGAGCGTGAATCTCTAGTGTGGGCGATGGTAGAGGAGCCGTGTCTTGGTTGGTGCGTGGGGAGGCGTCGAGGGAAAATCCGAGGCGGGACGTGACAGCCCCGACACAACTTAGCCGCCTGCAAGTCGGTGTTGCTGGGTCAAAGCATGCAGAAAAAGGTGGTGCATGTATCAATTTCTTTGCGCAAATGCTTGCGAAAGCGAATAAAGGATGCTTGGGAAACGGCTGGCACAGTTGGGATTTGCGATACCAAAGGGTTAATGAGTCTAGAGACAGCGGCGCATCAGGCGTTGGGTGATGATTTGACGAGATGGAAAGGTGTACTACGCGACTCTCGATTGGCGTCTCGGGTCGATTGAGACGGGATCATTGGTCCACGCGTTGTTGGTCCAATAGCTGGAGCTGTCTGGTAAGTAGGGGCCAGACGACCGACTTCCGTTGCTTTACGCGATCAACTTAGTCCCAGCCAGCTCTAGCTTCCCCTACCTAATGGCCCAAGCTTCAAAAGCTATGTCACTGCATATTCATGAATCAGCTCTTGCTGTGTTCGTGAGAGCTTCATTTTAGGAGTACTACACATAGACCAAGCCATGCATACATATTGATCGTTATTTTTTTTCTCGCTCACACACACTGATTGCTGCATCGTCCGTATTGCATGTCACAGAAGAACAGGTTTCTCACATACGATAATGCGAATCGCATCAATACACTCACGAGCTAATCCCCTTAGTACTACAATTACAGTAATTGATACACTTTGCACAGCATTTAATCCAACCAGCCTTAGCAGGCACATGGAGCAAACATTGCAGCTATATGTTCATGGCCCCATGCATTCACTTTCTTTTTTGCCATCAATTAATACAGCTAACTGTACATCTCCTTCATATTGGAATTAAGAAGTTCTCTAAGGACCATACACTCACATTTGGGTATGCTTGTAAAAGAGTGTCTCGGCTCAAGTCAACGCGTCGTGTTTTCCCGGCGTCAGACCCTTGACCGAAGTCTTGGCAAACTTGTCCGCCGGTATCTCACCACTCCAACCTGCTAGAAGTTGGCGGCTGTCGACATCAAGTCCCAACCGTCGGCTACCAGCTGCCTTGATGAGATCAACCATATGGAATCAAAATTTCCTTTATTACACAATCTTCATACCTGTTTCAGTGTTTGGTATTCGCTCGTACGAATACCAAATCTCACTTGCATGTATCTAGAGGATCAAAAAAGGATTGCACAGATGGTAGCGGCAGCTATTCTCTTCAGGAAACATCAATCTTCGATGTCCGTCTTTAGTATATAAGCTTCTCTCCAAGTAGTCATATACTCTATCTATGCTCTATATTAAAAATCAACAATATTTCATCGAGACTTTAAATAACTCTTCGAAATGCAATTGTGTTCCATTACTATTTTCGCATGACTGAAATCATTTCTCGGAGTGTAAGTGACTACATTATTTGGTATGGACTTTAGGTCCAGCTATCGGTTCGATTCAACCAAGCCTCTTAGCCTATCAACTTTATTCTGTACCTAAAGTCCATGTTATGTCAACTTCGAGCGGTTTAGTTACATGGTATACCGAGTATTTGACACATGACGCATTGCGAGCTAAAGACCTAATCTCAGTGCGAATGCGACAAAACTACCAGAAGCTGAAGCCTGGAGATCCGTTGTCAAAGGCCCTGGGAAAGAGAATCAAGCCAGTCTCTACTTTAGGCAACATCAAATCATCAAGTACAGGCCAACTCTGGCTCAGACCTGGTCCTGCTTGACGCACACAATCTACTGCCCCCTGTGATCTCGTAGATGTTCTCAAGAGACTGCTATGACTTGACCCGGAACATTCGATAGAAAGCCTACAATATCTTAGACTGGCTGAAATTGGGCTCATTGTATATATGTCAATATCGATTAACAGCACAATCGCCAGCATGGGTATGCTGGAAATAAAACCTGCGGCGTTATTTGGCTGAGGGCATTCGCTAACAAGTACGGCCTCCAAACTATGCTTTGATTGCCCCGTTCATGGCAATGGTCCTTTTGTTCACATCGACTCCTGTACTCAACCACCGGAGCCGAGCAATGATTGCATCCGATTCCTCTCTCATGTTCGGTCGATTCCACCAAAAAGGCCCTCGGGGAAAACCTTGATAGTCTTTATTGCTTGAGCCTCGCAGCAATTTCATGCCCTGGTATACAGGCTGTGTGAAGCGGAACTTGCCATCAGGGCGGCACGCGCAGAGTCGACGATGTCCATGCATTGGTCTAGGATACCTACCCGTATCGGGCAACCTCATCTGCAAAGGCAGCATGTTTGGCAAGGGCGGCTTGACAGTGCAACTAATAGACTGCGGGCTGCGGAGCAAGGTAGAATCGTACCATGATCATTGATCCATCGTCCGTAGATGAGATGGTCCCCACTAACGGCTGACGGCTGCCCCGCACCGGCCTGGGTATCGAGCCAAGTTTCAGGGGTCCATGTCAGCATAACGCCGTTTATTGGGCAACACCGCCCAAGCTCCCTCAGACGGACGGGCTGGAGGTGGAAAGCTTCTGGAACGGCCTCACGGCGCATTGTTTCCAACTCTTCATCCCGTCTCGCTGCTTGAGCCTCAAATTGATCAATGTCGTCTACACCATGGTTTCTGAAGCTTTCTGAAGCCTGACGCCAACAGAAAAGGCATATAGGCTAGGTGTGCCCTGTACGGAGATGCTACTACTAATTTGCTCGTCCAGCAAGGACCCATCGCAACGCCTACAGGCTAGGCCCCGTTGTGGACAGTCTCGCCGATGGCGAACAGCTCACCCCGGCAAGGTTGCCCACTATACGAGGGCATGAATCCCTACCTACGAGAATGCCCAAATTGCATTGCTTCGCGATGCAGAAGGTGAGGCAGGCCTGGCCCCTCTGCGATACAAAGATCTAGATACGCACCGCCGCACGTGGGAACCACCGCTCTCGGGTTAAGTGGCGACTGGCGAACTTATAGACGTTGAGATTTCCGTCTGCCTCTCTTTTATTGATCAACCAACTCATTGCCTAACTCATCGTCACTCTTTTGAACCGATCGTACTCTACGCCAGGGATTTTGCCCTTCGAAGCGGTACTCATCGAACCCAACGGCACAATGCGTTATCATACGGTCGTCTCTGCTCTCGGCCTCGCGGGCGCTGTTAGTGCGCATGTAGTACCACCGGTAGCAGCGGCGGAAGGCTCCTCCATAGACTGCACCGGTGTGAATGCCATCAGCCCCAAGTGCCGGTCGTCCGAGACCAAGTACTTCCGTGATGTCTTCTACGTCGGCGGCCGCTCGGTCTCCAGCGGCGGTGGAAACATCCTCGCGGACCAGGTCTACGTCGAGAAGCTGACCCCTACCTGCGGCGTCAAGCAGCCTCATCCCCTCGTCTTCTTCCACGGAGGCGCCAACTCGGCGGTGACCTGGCTCAACACCCCCGACAACCGAAAGGGGTTCGCCTCGTACTTCCTCGCGAAGGGGTACATGGTCTACCTCGTGGACCAGATCGCCACGGGACGCTCTGCCCAGCAGGACACCACCGACTTCGCGCTGGCGAACGGCACCACGGTGCAAATCGTCCAAGGCGGCTTCTCCGCGCCGGAACTCGCGCCCAGCTACCCGCAGGCGACGCTGCACACCCAATGGCCGAGCAGCGGCCAAGTCGGCGACCCCATCTTCGAGGCCTTCGCCCACGCCACCGTCCCCTACACCACGAGCCTGGAGGCGGGCGAGAACGCGATGCGCGCCTCTATCTGCAACATGCTATCGATGGTCGGCGCCTCGTACCTCATCTCCCACTCCTCGGGCGCCCAGTACCCGATCCTCGTCTCGAACGACTGCCCCGAGCTGGTGGCCGGCAACATCAACCTGGAACACTCGACGCAGCCGTTCTGGAACTACGGCTTGACGCTCGACTCGGGTTTTGCCGCGCGCCCCTGGGGTCTCGCCAACACGCGTCTCGACTACGAGCCGCCCGTGTCTGACCCCTCCGAGCTCAAGGTCGAGGTGGTCGGCGAGGACACGCTGGCCCTGCGCAACTGCCACCTGCAGGCCGAGCCGGCCCGCAAGCTGCCCAAGATCGCCAGCGTGCCGTACCTCTGCACGACGGGAGAGGCCAGCGTCCACGCCACGTACGATCACTGCGTGATCGAGTTCCTGAAACAGGCCGGCGGCAACCCGGACTGGATCAAGCTCGCCGATGTGGGCATCCACGGCAACGGCCACTTTGGGCACCTGGAAAAGAATAACATGGACATTGCCGCGGTGGTTGAGGACTGGATCAAAAAGCAGGACGCGAAGAAGCTGTAATGTCTAAGCTAGATGGCCAATCGGCACTAATTGCATGCCGCATCTAAGCCCTATGACTTATAATAGACTTGGATGCCGTACATACATATACTACACGTACGAGATAATAAGATTCACGTGTACAAAACAGGCTAAGGACAGAAATACCTGTCACTGTCTTGTCCCGCCTCGCCAAGGTAGTAGTGCGCATCTGATCTTCCTCCGGAAACACCAGGATAGCCCCGAGAGTCAGTATGCGCGAATTCATCATGCACACTTGCAGGTTAACACTAGATAGATGCTTTGCTCGCAAGGAGGTCGGGGGCCGGCTAAGACAAAGCAGTCGTCGAAACCATAACATCCCGCCCGTCCGTAACAGCGCGGTCCTGAACGCGCCCAGACTGGGTTCGGGAATGCATCACCACCAAGCATGTGTCTGATCTGATCCCCCACGTGTTCCTGCATATGCCATATGGCAATGAATCGTACGGCAACAACAATGACGAGTGCGATGTTTGCATGTATCGATTGCAGCAGACGGACAAACCTGCGCGCGTCGTCATGAGGCGCGGCCCGTTGGCAGGTTGGTCGTGTTTGCTCCCACACACCCTACACAAAAATGTAGCACAGCTGGCGTTCGTAGAAATTTCTGCCCATTTGCCATGAAACTAAACTTAGGCGGCCCGCCTCGTGCGCGGGTTACACGGGCTTCCGTGCGACGGCGCCTCGAGCTAGCATCATGGTGTATCCCTAGGGGCCGATGGCCCCCTTCACCAAAGGCCCCAACTCTGGACATACCCAAAATTAAATCATCCCTAGTAAGCCCAAAGAAAAGTCGAAAGCCCTGCTGTTGGAGAAAGGAGTTATCCTGAACTGGTCCTCCCTCCATTTGTAGTCTCTGGCAAATAGCCCCCAGGAAAAACACGCGGCCTAAATCATTACGTGCCGCTGACCCTTTTCATATCATCGCGGGTTTCTGGCCAGGCACAGAGGGTTCCATTCGATCTAGACCCGCATTTCGACTCACAAGGGTACTTGCAGGTATCTGCCGAGTTGAGTGATAAAAGCTCGGGAAAACACGATTTTTCCATCGAATTCACTGGCTTCGGTCAAATTTATAAATGCGTGGTAAGCGTCTCTTGCTACCGTGATGCCCCATTAAGTTCTGGGGACGATGTGACCTACATACAGTAGTAAGCCTCGTGCCTCGATCGTTGAGGTGAAGAGACTTGCGCAGGCATCGTAGCGGCATATGCCCGGGGAGGAGAAAAAAGAGATTACACGGATGCGCTAACAATTACCATCGAAAGACAGGAAGCGCCTTCCCACTCAGACTGGAGGATATTTTTACCTGCCGTGTGGCACTTGGAAGTTAGGAGGTAGATTTAAATGTCTAGAGTAAAATAACAGAACCGCAGCTGGCAGCCCTTTTCTCCCAACGAACCCTGACCGAGAGTTTCATCGCAGCGGTGACATTGTGTCAGTGTCACTCAATCCAGAAGATCCCAACCCTGGCATGTTCATGCTGTTTCTCGTGGCAAAGGTGGCTGCCGCGCATCGACAGGTTTTGGAATTCAGATAATACGACATGAGTTTATTTTCTTCGATGCGATGCTACGTACATTACCTAATACCTAGACTATCTCGTCCCGTATCCGAAAACGACCCTTTACAGTGGGATAAAACTGTCAAATGGGCAGTGATCGTCAGTCGCGAGCGACCCAATTCGCCCTATTGCGATGCCCCAACCGCGGACGACCCAATAACCTGGCACTTTGTGCGCTTGCAGATCTGCGCATCATGTCCTGCATAACATCAATGCGGTTGGAGACGCGCCAGCGGGATTATCGTTATTATATGTATTGAAGACCAACTGCCGGTCGGCGCGCGGCAGCGCAAAAATAGGTAACCAAGAACAAGAAAAAAAAAGTGAATCCAATTTTCAGCCACGGCACTTGATTAATGTGAACTTTAAAATTAGCACAGCAGGCCTGGAGCGAGGTCTGACCTTGCCGCTCCTGGAGCCACGATGCCACGCGAACCATGACCATGTTATTATTGCGTGCCGCATCGGACGAATCGCCAGGCGAGGTGATGCTGTGGCGCCTGTTGGATGTTGCCCGATCAACTTTTTCTTTCTGGTTGTTCCAGAACAAATGCCACCCAAGATCTGTACAGGGTTCTTCCCTAAAGAAACGAAACCCTACAAGGGCGTCCTTGGCATTTCCCGCTCCACCCAATCATGGCGTTAGCGAGTCTCCGAGTTCACCCAGCTCGTCTATCCCAGTATAGTCACGGTAGGAGAGCAGGATCAGCTCGTAACCTTGCAGGAGGGCCACAGTCGTCAGCAACGAATAGCTAGCCACTCGAAGATGTCCCATACCTTGTGGGGCAATCATCCTCCGTTCTGCTCCGGCACTCTCATGTTAGAACCAGGAGGGAGTGGTCCCCCAGCACGGCTGAGATGGGGCTTGGAAGATCGATGGACACATGTACATCACCTGCAGCGGCGTGCATGGCATGGCATGACGAGCCTAGCGAGCCGCACCCTGTCCGCCTCTCGTGCTCCAGTTTCTGCTCCAGATAAATCCCCCGAGACATCGTGACCGCCCGTCTCAGATCGGTCGAGTCAGCTATTCAGGCACTGCCATGCTCTCTGGGTACCTGGGACCCTTCGGTAATGAAGAGCGCGCTGGCTATTACACTACCGGCCAAGCTTGCGAGCGCGAGCGATGTTGGCCCCCAGTCTTTGTTATATCAGGAGGATCGGCCACCAACGCTTCCCTGAGTAGTAGACCCCTGGTGTTCCTACTGGGTTGGGAGTTTTATGTCATCCGTTTATTACTATTACTTTCATTTCTAACTGACTGCTTGCTTTGACTCTCTTTTACCCCACGGCCTAACCCATCTGGATGAAGGCGGATGGTGATAGATCACAACTTTTTATAGTGATCTGCGGTCCTTCCTCCTTGTGGAGGATCGATGGCGACATCCCCCGAAAAAGGACATAACCATCGTTTAAACAGACAAGAGCGGGATTAGAGTTTTGGGTTTCGGTACTGGCCGAGGGTCGCGGCAACGACCATGTCGATGATCTTCCAAGATGGCCCATCTGCCTTCGTAGGCCAGCCGCCCAACACCGAACGAGACTACTATATCGTGAAGGGCTTCCTCCGCGGCGCTCGCCTCGATGACGCCGATCCCGCCATGGGCTACGTCCTAGCCGCCCAGCCGCCGCACCCCGGCTATGAATATACGTCGAAGCAACCCGGCATCATCGCCGGCCTCATCATCATCATAGTCGCCATCACGGTGGCTACGGTATCGAGGCTGGCTCTCCGGGTCTCCATGACGCAGCTGCGATTTGGCGCGGATGATTGGGCAAGCATTGCTGCGGCTGTACGTTCACTTAACAAAGCAATGTGCTGTGTTTTTATTTCTGTTGATTTTGCTTTTCTGGGAAAATGAAGCTAACTTGATATCTTCCCTACCTATCAGGCTTTCGGCTTGACTTACACTGTATGTCAACTACAGATGGTTCTCAGGGGCGGCGGGAAGCACATATGGGACGCCACGGTACGTTGTAATTTACGAGCAACAACGATGGAGTATGGCTATGGTTCTTTTAGCTGACAGTTTTGGGGGTACAGTATGAGGATTATAATACCTTCAACTACTACGGAACCATTGACAGGTGGATGTTCTATTTGACCGTTGGCTTCGTCAAACTGTCGCTCGCCTTGTTCATACGACGCCTCGCGCAAAACATTTCCAGATTTTGGCGCTGGTTCTGCGATTTCTTCATATTCACCCTCGTCGTCTACATCGGCCTCGCCGTCTTCTGGGATGTTCTCTCCTGTTCGCCCTTCCAGGCGCAGTGGGACCGGTATTACAGCGGCCGGCTCGAGAAGCCCTCTGTGTGCTACCTTGAGGAGGTCCAGGGCCAGTTCTTCAACATCACGCACGTGGTGCAGGGGGTGATGCTGTTGGCATCCCCCGTCATTATTCTGTGGAACGTCCACATGGACCGAGCCAAAAAGACGCGCCTCTTCATTATCTGGGCCAGCGGCACCATCGCCGTCCTCTGCGGCCTTATGCGCCTCATTCGTGGCGACTTCTCAGGCGACATCACCTGGGACTACGCCGAACTCCTCATCTGGACCTCCCTCGACGTCGCCATCGGCATCATCACCATCAACCTCCCCATCCTGGACGCCTGCTTGGCCGGCGCCTGGCGGGACGCCGTCACACGCGTGGGTGGACGCGGCCGCTCGGAGCGTTCGCGCCATAACAACAACAGCTACAACAACATCAACGAGAGAGACTACGCAAAACAAGACAGCAGCCGCTCGTATGGCCACGGCACCATGATCAAGACGGGACGGGACGACGACGACGTGACGGGCACCACACTGTCCACGCTGCCAAAACACAAATATTCCGAGTCGGCCGAGGAGATACTGCGCCCCAAAAACGACGACTCGACAGGGGAAGGGGCCGGGGGAGCGCCCATGGAGATGAAGATATTCACGACGCACGAATACAATGTGCGATACTCGACCGCGAGCCCGGCTCTGACGGAGGCAGGGGAGGCCAGGCCGGCCAAGGGTTATGATAAACGATTTGTAACTGGTCTGGAGGACGACCATTAGAAGCATACGGCAGCAGAAGACTGCTATTTCCATTCCTTTGTTACGAGATACACATCTTAGCGGATATATACCCCATTTATATACATTTCGACCATTATTCTGTTGGTTGCCTTTATGCTGTGGCCTCACTGATACAAAGGGAGGCTTGGTGAACCAACCTGTTTGCGTTTATTCTGCTTTAGTGAGGATGTATGATCGATAGAGAAAGGAAGTATATTGCTAACCTTACACGATGTGATCATTCAATAATTGTATAAGTATGGAATCACCGTGGTTGCAACACGCTATTACCGCGTGGTAGCCGCTGCCAGTTATTCCGTTGACAGCCAATTCTCCCACGGCTGCTACATGTATTATCCCATAAACACACCTACTGTCAGTACTTAACAGTACTCCATATATTGGACTAACAGCAAACATTCAGTGGATGAATGCAAGCAACGGATTGGCGACCATTCAATGCAGGTGCCTGAATTACCACTGAATGCATTGGTAGGTCGGCGCCCCACTGTAGTATTAGGTGCATAACAACTGGTACTCGCTCAGTTGGCGATTTAAGCTTGCAGCTTGCTCCAGAACCCAGCTCCACCTCCATCCTCCATCCATCAAAAAATATCACAGGCTGGTGAAGCCCTCATTCCCTGCGATTCACCATGGCCTCCGAAAGCGGACCTATTCGGAGCATCGATGCCCCCGGCAATAAGCTTTCCAACGAGGAGGCGGCCAGCTTACGGCAAGATGTGCAGCGCCTGCTGGGACGCGAACGCTGGGACTTCCCGGGCGCGCAGCCCGTCAGTTTCGCGCGACACCACCTGAAGGAGCTGCGCTCCAAGGACTACTACGTCTGCGAGAAGTCGGATGGCATACGATACCTCCTCTATCTCAACGTCCACCCGATCACCGGCGACGAGGCGCACTTCATGATCGACCGCCGCAACGACTACTGGTACGTCACCAGCGGCAGCACCCACATCCCGACCACCAAGGGCGAGGAGACCTTCCACCAGAACACCATCCTCGACGGCGAGCTGGTGATGGACGATATCGGCAATGGTCAGAAGGAGCCGGTCTACCTCGTGTTCGATTGCCTCGCGCTCGATGGGCAGAACCTCATGTCGCGCGAGCTGCCAAAGCGCCTGGGCTACTTCAAGGAATGGATTTACAACCCCTACAAGGCTCTATACAAGAAATACCCGACCGAGAAGCCGTTCCAGGCCTTCTTCTTGGGCATGAAGGAGATGCAGGTCGCCTACGGTATCGAGATGATGTTCCGCGAGGTTATCGCGAAGCTCAAGCACGGCAACGACGGCCTCATTTTCACCTGCCTCGGCAGCGAGTACAAACCCGGCACCGACCCTCACATCCTGAAGTGGAAGGCCGCCGACGAAAACACGGTTGATTTCCGCTGGAAGCTCGATTGGCCCACTATGCAGCCCGACGAGGAGGACATCGCGGAGGGATGGACCGAGCCCTATAAGCTCTTCCACGAGGTGCCCCAGATTCAGATCCTGGCCTACCACGGCGGCAACGGCCCCGAGTCCTACCGACCCTTCGGCGAGATGTATATGACGGAGGAGGAATGGGAGGAGCTCAAGGGGCTGAACGAGCCGCTGGACGAGCGCATCGTCGAGGCCTACATGGACGAGCAGAAGCGGTGGCGGTTCTACCGTTTCCGAGACGACAAGCCCAACGGCAACCATATTTCGGTTATCAAGTCGGTCCTGGACAGCATCGAGGATGGTGTGACCAAGGAGGAGCTCCTGGCCGCAGCCAAGGGTATCCGAGACGCCTGGAAGGAGCGGCAGCAGGCACAGCAACGCCGAGGATAGGAAGGAAGGGAATGATCTGTATTTAATAGCATCAGTGGATACATCAGTGCATGGCGTTTTTTGGCGGGACATGATATCCAGGACAACGCGTCTGATTTATGCTTTAATGGAATAAGCAGCTATGACAGTGGCAAGCAATGAAATTTCCCATAATCAAACCTTTGACTTTGCTGTTAAGTGCTACCAGGTGCCATGGTATCACATGTGCACAAACAGTCACTAACCACTTGACTACTCTAGATGTTGATACCAGATGTTTATACCGGATGCCTCGGAGGCAACGCAGTTACTGCCGGTTGCCGTCGGCTATGCGATCATAAGCTATTCCACTGTCGGCGTTCCTAGTGATAGGCTATTCCATCTGTTAGAATATGGATAGGAGAGGAGGCTGCTCTGCTTGTATTGTAGAGCAATGGCTTTCTAGCATATGTCAACTCAATTGGTAATTATAAATAACTCAAACACCTCGAATTTCATTTGGGGGCGGTTTCTTTGATTTGATTTGATTTGCACACGCTCATATAGACTCGGCAGGGTCCGACTTCCATCACTAGGAATGTCTGTTATCTCCAAATCATAAAAATAGTGGTCCCGGATGTAAACGCATTTGTTGCCCGGCTTTGACATGCATAATGAGAACGGATGATAACTGGATGGAAATTTGAGCCTGCACATAACCATGTCCTCCAACGACATGCCTTCCAAGACCGACGGCGCCGCCCTGCTCCCCTCCCTCTTCCCGGCGCGGACCCCGATGACGCCCCCGCAGCTCGCGGCGAGCGTCGAGGCGGCCCTGGCGGTGCAGCGCCGCGCCGTGACGTTCGGGAAGCGGCCGTTCGCCGCCGTGCTGCTGGCGCCCGACAACGAGACCGTGCTGCTGTCGCACCAGTCCGTCGACCAGGTCAACCACGCCGAGAGCTCCCTGGCGCGCCTCGCGTACTGCCATTATGACAAGGCGTTCCTTTGGCGCTGCACGTTGGTTAGTACGTGGGAGCCTTGCGGGATGTGTACGGCGACTATCTATGTGGGTTTGCCTTTCTAGTTCTGCTTTCTGGGGTGTTTGGAGCGTGATGGGATACAGGACTGATGACAGAAACATAATAGTGGGCGCACATTGGTCGGATTGTGTTCGCCGGCAGCAATGACCAGTTGTATGAGTTGACCGGGCCTGGGAATAAAGAGAATTTCACCATGGACTGGCATACGAGAGACGTTTTGAAGGGGTGTCCGCAGAAGGATATCGAAGTGATTGGGCCGCTGGAGGCGGAGGGGAAGATCGTGGTGGAGGAGAGTGACAAGTACTGGAGCACGACAAGGGGTTCCTCGGGCTAGGAGCTGTTGGATGTCTAGTGATGCCTGAGAGCGAGCTGCCTGGTCAACTCAGTAGATTATGTAGGTCTGGGCTGCTCTTTGCGGCCTGGCCGTTGCAGTTGATGCCTTCACGTCCAGGGATTTGTCCTGTCACCCCGAGCGGTCTTAGGACTGTTGCCAGGGCGTTTGGTTTAGTAAGGCATCAGACCTAGCCGATTATATAACGGCGAAATGCAACAATGATCTGATCAACTCCTTCGGCTGTCAAACATTATCAACTCCTCTCTTGGAGCTGTGTCCCAGCCCTATCAGCCCCTTTACCAGCTCTGACGCGATGTCTACCTTCGCCAACTTCGCAAGGCTCCCTCTGGAGCTGCGTTTACAGATTGTAAGTCAACCCATATCTCTTGGTCATATCGTCCGGCATCTGAGTTGCATGAAGCTGTGACTGTCCTAATGTCCATTGACGTGAGTTCAAAGTGGGAACATGCCATCGAGAAAGCAAGCTGCAGACGATACATTGCCTTAGGTCATATATATGCCGACACCGACCTTACCACAAATATCCCGACGTCACCTTTCCTCAGCATCAGCACAGACAGCCGTAAAGCTGCCCTGTCCTACTACAACGTGCGGGTGAAGGTTAGGGCCACTCGACAATATGAATCCCCGAGTCGCCAGAATGTGGGCTTGTACTGCTTCATCTCTTGCAGCGATCAAGGCGAGCCTTTCTGTAAGGGCACCGCTACCTTGATGGACTACGACATCTGGGGAGAACATAGAGGATATATCTACGCGAACCCGGTCAAGGATATAATCTCGATGGATATACCTGAACCTGGAGCTACGCATCATCATCCTTGGGTCTTGACCAACCGCATTGCCGAGTTACGCAACCCGTTTTACTGGATCGGCCATATTATCTCGTGCATCAAACAGTTGTGTAGGGGCCAGGATACTCACATGGGAGTGATAAGGATCTGGCAAAACCATCGCCACAACGCATTTACATGGAACGCCTTCGCGCCTTCAGGTTTTGATTTTGGGCGATCGCCTCGGAGAATCTGCATTCTCAACGAGGAATATGCATACCCCCAGATGATATATCGCCCGGACATGCATTGGCCGATAGAACGTATTCTTGGAGACCTAGAACAGTTCAACAACACAAAGGACTGGAGTCAATGTATATCCTAGGCTCGTCAACTCTCCCAGCGGACTCTTGCCGCTGCTGGGTCTGTGTCTCTAGAATGCTAGGAGGTGCCTAGGAAGCTACGAAGCTGGTCGGCGTAACGCAGATGAGACCACGGGATAAGGAAGTTTCTGAACAAGCTGATGATTTCAGCTGTGGATTTGAGGGTATGATGCTGTGGTTTGGTCTGCCAATCATATTGGTATCCGAGGGTACAGCCATTCTGGGTAATGTATGTACCTATCACGGTAATGGCGAGCCATGGAACTTGTCGATATTATGGGCGACGACGTCTGAAATCAAACCATTATCACATATTCTCATTGTTTGCTCTTCGATCCTGTCATTCCTTCAGTGGTGCACACTGGAAAGTCAGGGCTCGCGGATGATGAGACATCATGGACTGCTCCAGATCTGAATGCAGTGTGACTACACACTAAAGGCCTAGACACACTATGTTGGATCAGTAATCATAAGGGCCGATTCGTCAGTTATACAGAAACTTGCAAAGCTTTTGGCCACGCCGTAAGCTTCTCATTCTTCCACTGAGGCCGTCGTTAGCCGCTTGAATGAGCATGTCCGCTCTCAATACTGACGAGTCAGACAGTTGAAGACGAGACTCGAAATATGTCAAGTCCTTGGCCTATCATGAGGACTGGAGCTCGCCACGATGGAGATTGTATATGCTTAATGTTTCTCGTGAGGTGACTCGGGCAGAAATCGGCTCGTTGAGAGACTGGTGTTCACTGACACAATGCATATGTGGCATCCGCCGCAAATAAACCTCTCTTTCCTGGAAATAGTGTCATCCCATATTGTCAGAAAGCTAACCTGGTCTGGTCTACTGTGCAATGTCATCAAACCCACTTGTAGTAACAATTCCAGAACCGGCCGCCGGCCAAGTAAATTGACATTGTCCCGTGTATCACCATTTCTTAATCAATGCCACTAACGCCGGATCTGTGAGAGGCGGCTGGCAGAGAACCGGGAAATGCGGCATGCCCACGATTCAACACATACTTGCTGCTACTAGCTGAGAGAAACCGGGAACAAGTCCGGCGGCTTCCAGGAAAATGTGCGGGCAATAGACAAGGTTGGATCGCCTGGGGGGCGGTATTGGCATCCACCACCACCCCGAGACGGGGCTCCTCACGTTTAGAGGGGCGGCAACGGGCATTGGCGCGAGTCATAATCGCGGGGAGAATAGTCCTACTGCGAGTAGTGCCTTTTTCTTCCAAGCTCTCACTAACAGCGCCAATCATTGCCGGAAAAGAGCTTGAATGTACGACTACCGTCTTTTCAGCTCTGTATGGAATCCTTCCGAGAATCAAGGCGAGAGAGATGGTGTGCTCTTCCACAAAGATATGTACCTTGGTCGGGGTCGTCCACTGTCCTGCGGGAGACCCGCGTACGGCTGGAAAATCTGCAGCGATACTGACATACGTATATACTGCAACCCTGCATGCATACCTGCCGTTGCACCTCTCCTAAACCACACTCCGGCGACCCGAGCTCGAGGCGTGATTCACCACTGTGGCAGTTGGCAGCTCCTTCTTCAATCGGAAGCAAAGTTGGGGGAAGAGCTAATGTCAGAAGAAAAAGAAGGACCGAGAACAGTGTTCTGTGACAATTATTTTTTCGAAGGATCATCATCCCCATCCACCACCCCCTGTTCAATAGCGAACATTATAGACAGCCAAGAAAAAGCCGTCCCCGCATAACCCCCCTCCCCCCCTTTCCCCCCCCCAGACCGTCCCCGCAAATAAGAACGCGGGGATAAAGCCACTTGTGCTAGGTGACTTAGGGTATCTCTGGCGTCCTACTGGAGCAGTTTCAGACTCTCAATCAATGGTCGTACAGTATTAACCGCAGCCAATGGTTTACTAAGGAGCGAGGAGGTCGCCGCTTCCTATCGGTACGTATTGGCCCGCGTCTGCCCAGTCATTACGTATACGCAGCAGAGCTCACAATGACGGGTGTTCGGGGAGGAGGAGCTGCGTGCTGCCTAGCAGTTATGCGATATGCCACGGCATGGCATTCGCATCCGCCACCCTGCCGCATCGCTGCAGTTGCGGCCGGGATGGCAGTCAACAAGGTCACATCGCATATAAGAGCGGGCGTGCTTGCTCTATGCAGGTTGGCAAGTAGATAAGGGCTGCTGCTTGCTCCTACCTACACAGCGGCGTGGAGAACGGATCCTTCGCAGAATTTATCGCCAGCCGAGGAGAATGAGAGTGGGTAGTGTGAAACTCGTTCAAATCGTGTGTCCACTGTTCGCACTTCGTGTGAAATAAGCCGGTTCCTGCTGTTGGCTATCGTTCTTCTTTCCGATTCCTCCCCGTCGATCTCCTCAAGCTCCTAAGTGACACACCGATTATATATATACATACATTGCACCCAAATTGCTGCCTACCACTATGTCGTTGGATCCGGCAGACCAGAAAATCGAGGTCGAGCATACCTCGTCCAACGAGTACCATGGCGACCACAAGACGCCAATCCCGGCGATCGGCGCCAAGACGAGCCTCGAGGCCGCGCAGAGGCGGTTGTTGCAGCCGCCGGCCATCATCGCGATGATGTCGGCGGAGCAGCGCGCAGATCTGGAGAAGCACTTGGTCCGGAAGATCGACTGGCGCCTGCTGCCCATGATAGTCTTGATGTATATCATGAACTATATTGACCGGTAAGTACGCGCGCATTGAAACCCCAGAATTTCCTCCAAGAAGAGACGGCTAAGATAATTGTCCCTAATACTATAGGAATAACATCGCGGCCGCGAAGCTTGCCCATATCGAAAGAGACCTGAACATGCCCGAAGACTCGACACAGTTCCAGGTACGCTAATGAGACATCCTCTGGAGGTGGCGGAGCTGGCTGGCTAACTATTCATCCCAAGACCACTGTCAGCATTCTATTCGTCGGGTAGGTGCCGATAAATTCTCTGTTGGGCCCTCGGTATTGACTCTACTGCAGTTATCTTCTAATGCAGATCCCGTCCAACTTGCTTCTTAACAAGATCGGCAAACCCGCACTATATCTGCCAGTTTGTGTGAGTCAACATGAAGAAGACCCGAGTCGCTGCTGTAAGACTGACAAACACAATTTAGATGATCATTTGGGGCGTCATTTCAACCGTCACTGCCGAGGCCAAGAATTTTGGCGGCTTACTGGCAATTCGCTTCTTCTTGGGTTTCATTGAGGCTGCTTACTTTGTAAGACACCATATCAGTAGCAACAAGAAATTGGGGACTTGGTATACTGACAACCTATAGCCGGGATGTCTTTACTACCTGAGTTGTTGGTACACCAGAAAGGAGCTAGGTAAGCGACTCGATCAGACAGCTCCTTTTTACCGAGTCAACCCGGCTGACCTATTCCCCGCCTCCAGGCCTCCGCACCGCCTTCCTGTACTCCGGCGCCCTCATCTCCGGCGCCTTCTCGGGCCTGATATCGGCCGGCATCACAGGCAACATGGACGGGACCCGGGGTCTGAGCGCGTGGCGCTGGCTCTTCATCATCGAGGGCGCGGCCACCATCTTCATCGCCTTCCTCGCCTTCCCGCTCCTGCCCAACTTCCCGCGCACGACGAGCTGGCTGAGCGAGGAGGAGAAGGCCCTCGCCGTCTGGCGCCTCGAGGAAGACATCGGTGAGGACGACTGGGTCGACAGCGAGCAGCAGACCTTTTGGCGCGGCGCCAAGCAGGCGTTTGCGGATGTCAAAACCTATGTTTTGGTACGTTACATCTATGAAGGAAAGGAGACGACGGGAAAGAGAGAACATCTGTACTGACTGACTGACTCCACTGCAGCTTGTGCTCCTATTCGGCATCGTTGCGAGCGGCTCCGTCACCAACTTCTTCCCGACCGTCGTATCCACCCTGGGCTACAACAACGTGGTGTCGCTCCTGCTGACGGCCCCGCCCTACGTCCTCACGGTCATCGCCTCCATGATCAACGCCTGGCACGCCGATCGCACCGGCGAGCGGTTCTGGCATATTGCCTTGCCCCTCGTCGTCAACATGGCCGCCAACATCATTGCTGCCACGACCACGTCTCTCGGCCCGCGGTACCTGTCCATGATGCTGATGGTATGTGGTTTTCCTCGTGGATGCGTTTGTTGGTTTTATGTTGTTGCGGCGCATATATGCTAACAAGATGTTGTTTGTTATCAACAGGTCCCCAGCGTATACAGCGCTTTCGTCGTCGCCTTGGCCTGGATCAGCAACACTCTGCCCCGGCCACCGGCCAAGAGAGCCGCTGCCTTGGCTTTCATCAATGCCGTCTCGAACAGCTCTTCGATCTACGCCTCCTACAGTACGTGCTACCCCTTTTCGGGACTCTGACTTCCTTTCTCCAAGAGGCAAGAGAGGCCCATGAAAATAGAAAAGACTTGCTGATCATGTTCTCGCCTCTTTCAGTGTATCCGAAGAGCGCGGCTCCGGGCTACGTCATTGCCATGTCAGTCAACTGCGCCACCTCGTTTATGGCGGTCGTGGCCGCGGTGGTACTGCGGTTCATGCTCGTGCGACTGAACAGGAAACTCGATCAGGGTGTTTTCGTCGAGGGTGCCATCAACGCTTTGCCAGGCGAGGCGGCTGCCCGCGGGTTCAGGTTCGCGGTGTAGTAGTGTATTATACTGCCTTCCTAATTGGTAACTACTTATTCAGAAATTGTATAAAGGTTGGGCGGTCCTCAGTTGAGATCTCCGGGCCAGGGGGGACTGGAAGAGACTTGGTTACAATGGTAGTAGTAATTTATCTGCCATGTATCATCTGTATATATCCCACAAGACATAGGCCAACTGTAGGGTAATGCGTTGGGTATAGTACCCTCCTCTCATATTTCATTCTCCATCCTTGCGTGCCGTCGTTTGTGTGGCCTCGTTTTCGCATGAGGAACAGTGACGCCAGCGCAGTATTCCACTTCCCATGATAGGGCTCAGTTGAACCCCATATCATATTCCCACTCTTGGAAATGTGACCGCCGATCAGTAGTCCTCATATGCTGGCGAGCAGACTGCCTGTCCAGGTTACTTGTCGATTTTGTGCCAGGCTATAGATATGTCCGGCCTGCTTGGCCCGGTGATGCGCATGTGCAGCCTCGTCGGCGGACGCGTCGATGACTTCTCGGCACCCACATGGAGCAGGACGTAGACGACCGCCAGCCTCGACATCGTCTCGGTCATCCGGAAGCAGACCATGCAGAATATGAAGACGACTCTCTCAGCAGAAGTTGCCGGCGGAGTATATGTTAGTGCTGGTGTCGTCACTGAGCTCTGCTGGTTTGACGAAGGCGGGGAGGTCGGTTGTCGTTGTTGCACATGTGGGAAGTGAATTCGGAGAGATAACGAGTGGCCTGGCATGTTGCTGATGACATGTGATATCTTTATTGGGCTACGGGAAACTCGTTGAAAACTGCGGTTATAGTTTGACAGTCGTGAAGGAGTTTTCTCGAATTGCTGCTGCTAGAAAAGCCTAAAATGATAGCAGGCCAACCGCTGTCAGTTCAGACATCGCAGGAAAGAGAGAAGAGAAAGATCAAGGCAATGGGCACCGAATCTTCGTAAGGCTCTTCTTCTGCTCTCTCCCTCTCTCCCAAAGTGACACGATCCCCATCCCGATGACGGCAAGTACGATTTGCTACAACAAACAAGTTTATTTGGTTACTGCTGGGGGTCCTGTACAACCGACTAAACATCTAAACTGATGGGCGCGCCGGCCAGTCGTTAGGGATGAGGCCGAAGCAAACGGGAGCCTGCCTATGTACATACGCTACGCAGGCAGGAAAAGAACAAAGACGAATACATACTTACACGTTTCAAGGGAGGGACTTTTTCTTCAGCAGCCCGCAGGAGCCAACCAAAATTAACATGACCTGTTATCGAACCGTACGTACCTAAGCAGCCAACCAAGTCCGCCTGCACATGATGGCGCGCATATGTCAACCGGGGGGAGGGACCGCTGTTTGGAATAGATAGATTAACATGCCTACCTACTTCCCTTGTTCTTTCTATATATAGGAAGCTGAGCAGCAACAGCAGCTGACCGTCGTCCAGACAATTTGCGGTGCCGGCCTACCTGCTTTCTGCATCTCGACTAAATCGATCATGGTCTCGGGCCGTGTCTTTCGCGGTTCAGACGATCTCTCTCGAAATGTTGTTGCCAGGTCCAAATGAAGCCGTATGCATCGTTTCTACACATACACATAACCACTATGCTCGTAGCTCCGATGGGATATCCGCAAGTGGGCCAGTGATATAGGTTGCCAGCGACCTTGTATAGCAGATATGAGGATTGGATTGTCTTGGGGGGTTGTAGATTATGTAGGTACAGTATGTTTAATTCTGATCTATCTTAAACCCCATAGTTGATTGATGTAGAGTCATCGCGAACTCAGCCCCAAGGGGTAACATGCACAAAAGACGGCAATCGAGCAGATATATCTTTTGCGACATTTTCCGACCCAGGCTTGAGCGTCAAACACGAGGCTTAATCGAGACAGGGCACACCAATGACAAGAGAGACTGGGTAGGTAGATATGAGTCTGCGGCTTACGTGCTGTTACTTGTGAGAAGATGCAGTTTGCTGGTTCAGCACTCATTAACAACAGCGCATTATTACAGGGTGCTAAGCCCTACCTGGTTCAGCAGCATGGGTTAGGTAAGCTCAACAGCAAGCGGTGCATTTGCCAGATGCCTCACCAGCGGTTCGGACTGAAAGATTGCAACGACTCGACTCGTCTTACAGCATTTAATCATCAAAACGTTTGTAAGAATAATCGAATCTAAATTTATTTTATTTTACTTCTTATAAAACCAACAGTGGTTTTACCAGCTTAAGAACGGTAATTTCCATCATCGGAATACGGAGAAGAGTTGAAGGTGTGTGCCTTTTATCCCGAGCGGCGCGAGCTAGCTCAGATTCCAAGGAGATGCAACGTGGGAGACGGGAAAGTCGCAATTACATGGAAATGGACCACTAACCTAAGATTAGGTACAGCGCCCCATAAATATTTGTTCTGGACTCGCCAATGTGCTGGGGGCAGGACCTGTTTGATGGGAGGTAGGCACGCGCAATCGTTACCTCTTGGTACCACCTCCTGGAACTTTGCGACATGGGATCCGAGCATTGGTGCATGCAAAAGGAGGAAACCTGGAAGGCGCAGAGGTGGAAGGGGCCCTCAGGTTCGTCCGGTGGTGGCTGGCTCAAACGGGTTTAAAAACAACCAACGTGTGATGTAAGCGCTTAAGTTTGCACAGAGCCAGCCCGGACAGAGAGGGCACAGAGAGGGGGGCTGTCGACATTATTGATGATGATCGTCGTTTCGTTTCTTTTTGTTTGCCTGGCGATAATCCTGTCTAGTGTGCTGCTGCTGGAGCGTATACTGCCGGCAGAAGAAGCCGAAGAAGACGAGGAAGAAAGGGTACACGCAGCTGCAACCAGGCTGGTGTGAAAGACAGAAGAAAGCTGCTCGTGAGTGGTGCATTCCGTCCTCCACCACCTCCACCCAGCTGCACCTCCACATACTCCGGGGGGCCGATATCATCGAAGCAGTCTAATCCCTGCTCATAGAAGGAAGCTCCCGTCACGGCCGCTTTCTATTGGCCAGCGGCCTAGACAACCTCCTGTTTACCTGCGACCTCTGCCGACCTCAAGCTCACCATCTCCCACCAACGTCCCTCTTCCCTTTCCATCCAGACTCGGTCCAGTCTGTCCAGATTTTGTGCCTGCGCAGTCGCTACCCCTTCGCGACCCCCAATCTTCCTTTAAATCCCCGTTTTTGCCACTTATATACCCTTCTATCCCCCTCGCCATGGCCCCCGAGCTGCGCAAGCGCAAGGCGCCTCCGCCCGCGCCAGAGCCGCCGGCTAAAAAGACCTCCAAGGTCTCCAAGGCCGTCGCAAAGGTCAAGGAGACCGTCACGGGCAAGCCTGCCGCCGCCGAAAAGGCCAATGGCGCATCCAAGGCCGCGGCCGCGCCCGTCGTCGGCGACATCATCACCCTCGACGGCTTCGGCGGCGAAATTGAGACCAACGACGGCGCAAAGACCACCCTCAAGGACCTCGTCACCGAGAGCAAGTCGGGCGTCGTCCTATTTACTTATCCTAAGGCGAGCACGCCTGGCTGTAAGTAGACTGTCTCTCTTTTTGTTTTTGATACCTACGGTACTCATGTTCGATGTTATTTCCCTTCGTGTGTATTGGTCCGTGTGTCCTACATATAATGCGCTGGCTTCTGACAAAGTCTGTGATATCAAGGCACAAACCAAGCCTGCATGTTCCGCGACAACTACGAACCCTTCACCAAGGACGGGCTGGCTATCTACGGCCTCTCCACGGACTCTCCCAAGGCCAACACCACCTTCAAGGAAAAGCAGAAGCTGCCATACCCACTTTTGTGCGACCCCAGTGCCACGCTCATCGGTGCCATCGGCCTCAGAAAGGCGCCCAAGGGAACTACCCGCGGCGTATTCGCCGTTGATAAGACGGGCAAGGTCCTTCTCGCCCAGCCTGGCGGTCCCGCCGCGACAGTAGACGCCGTGAAGGAGCTGGTTGCCGAGGGAGGAGCATCTGCTGCGCCGGCCGCTGCTGCTGCTGAGACCAAGGAAGAGCCCGAGGCCGTGAAGCCGGTTGAAGAGGCCACGGTGACCAATGGAGACCCTGTCGCGGAGGGGAAGACTGAGGAAGCCGAGGAAGCTGTGAAGGAGCCTGCCAGTTAATCTTTTGCGGAATTATATATAGTCAATATCTAGTGTTGGATTAGTATGCTACGGAGGAACAAGATGAATTTCGTATCCTGAACAGCGACGGATCTCCTCATTCCATTTTGTGCTGGGGAACAAACGTTTATGGGCGTTAGTCATCTAAATGTTATTCACCTTTTTATTACTAAAACAAACGATTGGACAAGTTTGTTCACGTCGAAAGATGATGCTGCGAATTTGTAGGTAGCTTCTTCAATTGAGTGTTGTTGCTTGAGATGCTGGCTCATCACGAATGGCTGCGACCTCAAGTAGCCCGGCGATGCACACATTCATCAATCAAAATACTTACAAATGAACAACATATCAATCATTTGAATGAAGCAGCCTTCGTCGCAGTATACGTCGATGCACTTCCCAACGTTTGACAGCAATGATTTGGTACAAAGGTGTTTCCGTCTCAGTTCGTAGTCCCGGATCCTTACTAGACCGAAGATTCGCCGCGCGGTACCCACCTCCTCGGCCAATCAAGTCGATTCTAATCAATCGTTGACCTTTCGGTCCAGGTCGGGAATCTTTGAAGCCAATTGGACTGGACCCGACGACGACATTGATTTCCCCAAGAAGCTCTCACCAGATCTCTCCCCCCGCGATTTCCTGCCATTGAGCTTCCACAACGGCACCATGGCGTCCAAACTTTGCCCCATGCTGCTCCGCACAGCTATTCGCGCGGCCCCTCGAGCTCCCCGTACCCAATTCCGGGCTTTTACTGCCGCGGCGGTACGACGGAGTGATTCCCTCTCTGTGGTAAGTTGGCAGCAAGCAGCCCAGGTCCCGCGAGGCAAAACGACGGATGGATGGGAGGAACATATGAGGCTCGAGCTATAGACCGGCCATCGTATTTTCCCAGCTATGGGGGATTGTCCAGAGCTTCTCAGGATGGCGATACGATAATGAAGGACAATTGCTAACTGCCACCGAACAAAACAGCACCGCAACACACCCGACAACAACCCCGAGATCCCCTTCAAGTTCACCTCGCAGAACGAGGCCATCATCGCCGAGATCCTGAAGCGCTACCCGCCGCAGTACAAGAAGGCGGCCGTCATGCCGCTGCTGGACCTCGGCCAGCGCCAGCACGGCTTCTGCTCCATCAGCGTCATGAACGAGGTCGCCCGCGTCCTCGAGATGCCCCCCATGCGCGTCTACGAGGTCGCCTCCTTCTACACCATGTACAACCGCACGCCCGTCGGCAAGTACCACGTCCAGGTCTGCACCACGGTAAGCCAGCCCGCCCACCCCCCGGACCCTTAGCATTTCTTCCGAGGGAAGAGAAGAGATAAGGAAACAGGCACAACTGCGGTTTCTGGACAAAGCAGAAAGCTGACATAACAAACCCCAGACCCCCTGCCAACTCGGTGGCTGCGGCAGCGACGTCATCGTCAAGGCCGTCAAGGAGGAGCTCGGCGTCCACCACGGCGGCGAGACCACCCCCGACGGCCTCTTCACCTTCGTCGAGGTCGAGTGCCTGGGCGCCTGCGTCAACGCCCCCATGGTCCAGATCAACGACGACTACTACGAGGACCTGACGCCCGAGACCACCAAGCAGCTCCTCAAGGCCCTCCGCGAGTCCGCATCCGGCGGCAGCACCACCCTCAAAGTCCCCAGCCCCGGTCCCCTCAGCGGCCGCCAGACGTGCGAGAACAGCGCCGGCCCCACCAACCTGACGAGCGAGCCCTGGGGTACCGAGACCACGCGGTCAGATCTGTAAAACAACGAAAAATTTCGGGCAATGACGGGGTGGGAGTTCGGTATAGCGCATACTACGTACGGGGGAGAGGAGAAGAAGAAAGCGGAACTCATAGCCGTTGGGACGGCACTTATCAGATGTCCCAAGGAGGTATAGAGCAGCAAGAACAAGCATCACCACATCAGAGGGATGCCCGGCGTATTTGTACATAAGATCCGTATGTGTATTGAATGAACTCAGATTTCACGATGGAATAAGACGACACTTTCATCTGTCCGTGCCTTTCTTTTTTAACTTGATTTATTGAATTGAAATTGTCATTCTTGTAGTTGAATAAGTCCCTGATGAATCGCTGAGCATTAAAAGCCAGCCATTCAGGAGTACCCAGAGCTGTTCTCGTTGTAGGCACCATTTCAGTATGCCTAGAACACAACGCTTATCATTCATGTCCCAATTGTTCCTCGTCAATAAACTCCCGAATGATGAAATAATCAGAAAACCGCGCATAACCGGTCGTAATCTTCATGCTAGAAAATCAATTCCCTCTTGAATCTTTCAACTTAGATTTCCCCTCATTCAAGCCGGAAGATCCAGCCATCGCCCAGCCGCTGATTCGCCTCGTTCTTGCCGCCGAACAAGACGACGCCGCCCTCCTCGAGGTCGCCCATGGTGGCGGCGGCGAACCAGCCGCGGGCGCCGGGCCCCTCGACGTCCATGTCGGCCTCGTCGTCGTAGGGGCCGGGGGTGACGCGGGTCCAGCGGCCCTCGCCCGTCTTGCGGCCGGCGAGGCGCAGCGCGGCGTCGGCGAGGCTGGCGGCCGTCATGCCCTGGGGCGGCACCTGGTAGGCCCAGACGTCGTCCCAGAAGGCGCCGGCGGCCTCGTGGCCGTCCGCGGTCGGCGTGCGCTCGCCGAGCAGGAGCAGCAGGTACTCGCGGCCCTGGGAGCCCAGGACGAGCTGGAGCCCCGCCACGGAGCGGGCGCCGGGCCAGGGCTGGTGGTCCTGCGTGGGGATGAGCGATGCGCTGGTCTCGATCGGGGCCTTGTTGCCCTGCAGCGTCGGGGACGTGGGCGGCACGAGGCTGACCCAGTCGCCGCGCGCCACAACGCTGACCTCGCCGCGGCTTACGCGGTCGTCGAACTGGTCCACGCCGAGCTCGAGCACGTCCAGCTGCCCGCCCAGCTCGGACTCTCCGTCGAACCCGCCGAAGCGGTACAGCCGGCTCTTGGCGACCGCCAGGGCAGCGCCTCCCCTCGCGGGACTGGGCGCCGCAGGAAGCTGCTTCCAGATGCGGCTGTGCACGTCAAAGGCCCAGATGTCGTTGGTGCGGCTGCCGTCTGCCAGGCAGCCGCCGTGGATGAAGAGGGTGCCAAACCCGGCGTCCAGGTCCTCCTCGTCGCGCGCATTCTCGGCGATGTGGCCTGCGACGGGCCGCTGCGGGATGCCGACCTCGGCGCTGTCGCCCTCGGCCCACTGCTTCCACGACTCGGTGCGGCGCAGCGGCTTGATGCCCTGGAACTCGCGCGGCTTGTCCGTCGAGGCGGCCGCGTGGTACGACCGGGGCGCGGGCACCGTGCTGGGGTCCGTGGTGATGCCGCCCGTTATCGACGCGGGCAGCAGGCACGACCACGTGTGCGTCTTGGTCTCGAACGCCCAGACGCGGCCGCCCTCGTCGAGCGTCGACTCCTGCGAAGTATCGCTGCGCCCGCCGAACATGAAAATGCGGGTCCCGATAACGGCCGTGGCGTGCCCAATGCGCGGCGCGGGCACCTCGATGTGCGTGAGGTCCTTGCCCTTGCCCTTCTCGGCGGCGGTCGGGCTCAGAGGGTTGGCCTCGGATGTGGGCGTTGCCACCGGAGGCGACGAGGAGAGCGGGACGTCGGTGAGGGGATCCGTGAGGGGTTCTCGCAGCGCGGCGGCGGCGGCGGACTCCTCGATCTCGCCCACGGTGTTGAGGGGGGTCTCGGCCAGTTGCGTCCTGGCGGAGACCTGGGCGGGCACTGAGTAGTAGTCGGCCGGGGCACCGCTGAAGGGGAGGGCGATGATGTGCATCTCGTTGTCGAGGGGCTTGTTGGGCGCGGTCTCGCCGCCGAAGATATAGGCCGATCCACCGACGACGTTGAGAGAATGGGACGAGCGCGGAATGGGAGGAAGGTCGATGTGCTGCCAAGTACCCTTCATCGAGGACTCCGATTGCTTGAAGCTCATGTTCGGCATATGCGGCATTGAAGGCATCTGTGGCATGTTTGGCATGGCAGGCAGTTTTGGCATTTTGGGCATATTCGGCATCTGAGGCATGGAAGGCATAGCAGGCATGCTCTTGGGAGCCTGTTCCATGAGATCCGTCGTACGACGCTTGAGCTTTCCGAAGGTCTCCATGGTGGGCTGCCTATTGATTGATTGAGTCTCGGGAGTTTGGGTGTTGCAATTGATGCTGGGAAGCAAAAAGAAGGGACTTCCTGGAATGAACAAAGGAAGTGTACGAGGAGACGCGGCTAGTATATTACTGGCTTGCTCAGCAGCTTGTTGCGTATTGCGTAGAGGCCGGCGTTGCTGTGGATTCCCTTGTTGCCTGCCGTTGTTCAAATCGACCACAATGTGACGTATGTTGCAAGGGAGGGAGCTGTTTTCTATTCTCGAAGGAGGAGGGGTACCACCAATTCGATAACTCTTTGTTTCAAGACACGGGCAGTTGCAGGGAAACCCGACAACGATTATATACCCAAGATCTACAGCAATCGATCCAACGATAGGCAGAGGCTGGGTTTCGGCATGAATACGAGGTATTGGGAGCACCGCTTCTAAATATACTTGGTCGTTTTGGGGCAGGGTCCAGCTGGAAGGGACCCCCCATCGTGATGTGTTTCCCGGTTTCCTTACTAACGGTTGGAGCTTGTTGCTGAACTGGATCGTCCAAAGTGCCTGAAAGCACGCGTGTTTAGCGGGGTCCGTACCCCTGCAGCACAGAATAAGCCCTGCCGGGACACATCATAGCCCGCTAAGCATGTGGACGAACAACACCACAAAGCGGGCGCAGCACATGCAGCTCGATGTAGGAGCTAGGACGGGCCAGGCACACGATTTCTGGTCTCGTCCCTGCCAATTGAAGCATCATGCTCCCATGTGTGGTGTGAAGACTCAAAGTTGTTGATGTTATACATTGCAGGGAGTGAGGGTCGGTCTCCCTCAAATGACTTGGCATGGTGGTATGTGCCTTGCAATCCGGCCAGACGGTAGATGCAGATCAGACCTTGCCTGCAGGTGACTTGTTCCCGGTGCACTGGTCCAGCTACTGCTACCTCAAACTCTGATTGACGCCTACAAAATGTCTCTCACAGCTGCTTCTAATGTTGACTCGAACAACTTTCGAATCTTCCTCATTTGCAAAGTGAGACTCGGCCGTTGGCCATCTCAGGTACACACATGCATACATCAGTATGCTGGTATATGCTCCACCTACCTGCATCGTCAAATGATTCCCATACCTTACATATCGATGAATCCAAGATGACGCATCTGAATATACTTGTACAATTGCGGACAATGTAGGTAGATTGGTGGCATTAATCACACATTTTAACTAGATATTGTTCGTGCCATCGTCAATGCATGTTCTAAGTAGTTAGTCAGGGCGTCGCCCCTCAGAAGGATCGAAAAGGGAAAAAGAACATGAGGCTGACTACCTTAGACGCACCAAGCTAAGCGCCATCACGCTCTTAGACGCCACCGGTCCTGAGATTTCGCCAACGGTGGAATGCGACGGCCGGAACCCATTGCTCTTAAACCCCCGCGGACGTTCCTGGCGGTCGACCCTTCGTATAACAGCTGGAGGCTTCAACATTGGAAATACCGGCTAAATTCGCCTGCTCTGGCCGTTGCCTACCTCACCCCACACGCTACATGTATATAGTAGGAACATATATAACCCTCTCGACAAGGCTAGCGTCTGCCTATACTCATTTCAGTCCAAACCCATAGCTTCCCGATAGGATTCTCGTTGCATACGTCGTATCGTATACGACGCCGTGGTGTACTTTCGTCCTCGTCGTAACTACCTACGCGATCCTGCCCCTGATGGTGGTGCGATAGTCGTACGCGAGAGATTCCGCGTCTCTCCGATTCTCTCCTTTCCACCGAGCAACAACAACCACCAAAGTTCTTTCCGAGGCTATGGGCAACATTTGCCGCTCGAAGACAAGCAACACCAAAGATCCTTTTGGTTTACAACCTAAAGAACTTCATGGAAATGTTATGTTCAACTTCATGTCTATTTATCAGGGATCATCTTCGAATCTGGTGAGAAAGGGAGTGTCGCACACATCTAAAGAGCGATAGCCAAGAGGCGGGGGTATATTTCTCTGACCAGATGTCCGTAGACTCGGGTCAACTATAGAATTAAAAAGAAAGGAGCGATCCCAATATTCGCAGTTGTAATAATCGCTCGCCGACAACGACAAGACGAGCTCGTTCCATCGTAGCCAAAACCGTATTAAAACCTGTGAAGCATCCAAACAACATCGCGCGCCAGCAAAAACAGGTAGAGTGAGCAACCTAAAATTATAGGCTCATCGGTTTTACATCTTCTCGTCACCCTGCAGCTCCGGCATCGGACGCGCACTCTTCTCGACGTCCAGCTCCGCCGGGCTGCTCCGCATGGGGTGGCGCTCGGCGCGGTCCGAGTAGTCGCGCTCGTCATGCTCGTCGTTCTCGACATGGTAGAGCGGCTCGAGCTTGGCGTCCTTCTGGAAGAAGACGTAGCGCTTGAACCAGAAGGGGGTGGCCTTGGTGACCTGATAGGAAGCGAACTTGCCCATCGGCACGCCAAAGACGTAGTCGAGCTCCTCGAGCGTCCGCTGCTTCGTCTCGGGCACCAGGAAGAAGATCATCCAGAAGGCCACGAAGTTGAACCCGGCGTAAAGCCCGAAGGCGCCGGCGGTACCTAGCGAGTTGAGGATCAAGGGGAAGGTGATTCCGAGAACCGCAGCAAAGCCCAGGCAGGTGGCCACGGCGAAACCCATGCCGACTTCACGGTGGGAGAGAGGATACACCTCGGCCGAGTACGTGAAAGGCACAGGACCCTCACCAGGCGAGTAAAATGCAGCAAATACGTACACAAAAACAGCGACGCATGCTGTCTTGGCGGGGTTCTCATTATCCATAAGCGTGCAGAGGCCGGCAGCCAGGAGTGACCACATCATATTGGGGAAAGTAAATAGCAGTAGGGATCGACGTCCAAATGTATCGATAGTCCAGAATGCCGGGAAAGCGAACAGGAAATTGACCGTGCCAAAGCCGAAGGAGCTTACCATCGCAATGAACTTGGTGGAGCCGGCGGCTTCGAAGACGGTTGTTGAATAAAAGGCGATGATGTTGATTCCGCACATTTGCTGAGCAAGCATAACCGTGAACGCTGCGATGTTGGCACGTCGGACTCGCGGGATCGTGAAGAGCTGACCAGCTCTGGTGAAGTAGTTGCTTTTCTTCGTTATCAACAGTTCGATGCTGAGTTGTGCATGAATATAGTAAAGATCTCTTGCGACTTGGATAGGGTGATTTCGAAGCTTGCATAAGTTGATCCAGGCCTTAGGGTACCGGTTCTTCTTCATGAGCCAGCGGGGGGATTCTGGGCACAGGTAGATCAAAAAGACGAGAGGAACGGCCGGGATAAAGGGGGCACCTTCACGACATATTAGTCTTTCGTTCGTTATAGAACAGTAAAAGTTGAGAGCAACTCACCGAGCATAAGTCTCCAGTTGTGTACGTTGTAAAAGCATGCCAGGTTGACAGCCGTTCCAAGCATGATTCCGAACGCAGTCCACATTTCTATTCCGATATCAGTGTGATGATCCAACCGACTTTGGGCATTTAATTGCCCTGGGGTATAAGGGGCGAAACTCACGCCATGACATGACAAGTGCACCTCGAATGGACGCTGGTGAGTTTTCGGCAGCGTAGATCGGTACTAGATCATGTCAGATCACATGCAGTTGCAGTTGTAGAAATCAACAAGACCGAAGACGAACCTGTAGAAGCTTTGATACCCATTCCGACGCCCATAAGTAGGCGGCAAGCGAACTGTTGCCCCCACGTCTCGCAGAACGCAGAGCCGATGACAGGCCATAGACACAAGTGACCAGAGACGAAGATGACACCGCGACGACCGAGATAGTTGTTTGCAGGATCCGAAAGCCAGCAGCCGAGCAGGGCGCAACCAATGTAGGGACCAGCGTTGATCATGCCAACCAGCTGCAAGATGGGAGCGTTAGAGTAGGCCTAAACATAGTATCTGTGTTGTAAAGTCTACTTACAAGATCATTGTGTTGAATGCCGTAGTATGCAGGGAAAAAGATAGTGGCGCCATTGGATCCAGTCTGGTCCCAGCCTTGGACAGCTGCGCCAATGGAGCAAGTGGCGATGGTGAGATAAAGCCTGGCCGGGAGCCGCCATTTGTGGGTGACCTCTTCTCGCAAAGCCTTGATCTCGGCCTCATCAAGCGCGTTTTCGCCCGTGAGGTTCTCGCCAAAGCTCGTTGGGTCCTGGGCAACAAGGGCACCTTTTCGCAAGAGTGCGACGTGTTCGGTCAGTCCCTTTTCCTCCGCGAAGGCGTCAACGTCGCGCATCAGCTGGTCATAAGGAACTCCCTTGAGAGGGTTCTTGATCCTGAGCCCGGTGTTAGGAAACCCGAATCCAATTCTCCCCTTGTGAGATTGACAAAAGCATTGGAATTGGTTTGCTTACTTGGCTTCCAGGTTCGTGTTCACGGCATCATCGGCACCGTGGCGTGTGCTATCTTCAATGTGGGTGTCCGACACTCCCTTCGACGGGCTGTTAGTTGTTTGGTTAGCATAATTGGCATATGTCACCAGGGTCGCATTACCCACATGTCGGTCGAGGTGATCTTCTCAGGCTTCTCGGCCATTTTGGCGGGATGCACCAACGCCAAGGTCTTGCCTGTGAGGTGGCTGGAGGACAAGAGAAAGCTTGGGCAGCTTGTTATGTCTTGCGATGAGCTTGGCCTTGCTTGGAGAAAGCTTTGCCCTGAAACAAAATCGAGCCGTATTGACTCGACACGACAAGAGTTGTTGTGTCACCCTAGGAACTTCACACGACTTGGAATGTGTGAATGGGGTACCGCAACAAGAGAGGAGGGGAAGAAGGGCCTTTTCTGAATCGAGCTCTCCGGGGGAAGCCGTTTATAAGGGAAGAAGTAAAGAGCCTAGGCCAGGCCTGATCTGCTCGTATCCTACTTAGTTGCCCGACTACTTGATCTCCTGCCGGGTCTTAGATTCCTTGCCTGACACTTATCACTTGGCTTGAAATCCATTATGTACAAAGAATATAGAGGCGGAATTAGTAGGTAAAGTTGTACACGGCCTGCCTTCCGCATATACTATCCTACCCTACCCAGCTGGTGCAGTATGCAAGGTCTCAGCAGCAGGAATCCACACCACCATACTGAAAGCAAACAAGCGAGAGCAGCTACAGCTGCCCATGACCCCATAAGTATCGACGTTGACTGGGGCGAGGGATGATAATGATGCGTGAATGGATGGACAGGCCGAAGCTTCGTCTGCCTACCTCTGTACATATCGTCCCAAATCAGTGGCGGACCGGGGTAGGGTCGTAGTTTGTCTATTCTTGCGAAGCATGCACGCACTCTTCTCATCATCAAGTATCGATAGACAAGAGCACCGGTTTACAATTGATCGATCCACTCGAGAAACGCTTCTCCGCAATCCCTGGAATACTCGAGTATGTACTGGACTGGAAGCCTTTCACGCAAGTGGAGGTGGGAGAGCAGACCCCGTCGGCCAACGGTTTGGCTGGGCGCCTTTTACTTGGACGTCTTGGCTGTCTTGGACAGCAAGGTAGCTCCACTCTTGGGTGTCTTGGCTGGGGAACCGGGGCGGTCTCTTTGCGGAGACTCTGCCTCTGTGCCGTTGCTGGGGGGAGATTAAACGACTTGGATTCGACGCCATGTTTTTTACCTTGTCGCCGCTTGAGCTGCACGCCTTCCTTCCTCACTGACCACACGGTAAAGCGGCCTCCTCGTACGGCCCAAGTTAGTCAATCGGACGGACGTGGTTTGGATAATTTGCGGCTCTGCGGCGGGCTTGCAGCCATTCGCGGCGGGCTTTCTACTTTCTACTAGGTATGGCAGGAACTGGGCTGGTCTGGGCTGGCTTGTTTTTCGACGAGGCCTCTTTTTTCTCCTCCGCATTTCTCCCCCAAGATTTCAACCTTAGAAACTGGAGCAAGGGGCTCCAACTTTTCCCAAATACCCCGACCTGTGCCATGGGGTAGCTAGCTAGCTTATGGAGGGGAAGGGGAACAGGGGGGGATCTTCGTCAGCTCTGTGCCGCCGGGCAAAACCTTGGCCATCGACCCGTTCTTTTTCCCTCTTGGCGCCTTCGCGTTGGGTGTTTGTTTTGCCGATCCCTCCATTGACGATGGGCAGCAGCTTCGCAGACAGAGAGCACTGGCTGGCAGGGTTCCCATGGCTTTTAGCACAGGGCCTGTGGCGTGTAGCGGGTTCGGGTGCGAACGTCGGGAGCGTAACAAGCGTCCCCCCAGCACTAAATCGCTCGGCAGACCCCGCAGGCACGTCATGGAAGACGGTGAGGAGGGTAAGGAAGTTTACCGAGCAATTTGGGCGTGACTTGTGACTGTGACAGCTGATGGGCTCTGATGTGAAGCAAAAGCTGAACAAGAGTCTGAGAACTCGTGGTTCTCCGTGTTACCGGGTATCAGGTATATGCGAGGACCATCCCCGATAATCAACCCGAAAAAACAAGCACCCGCTGATCATCTACTGGCAACCGTATCCGTACTTGATCTCTCTCGATGACTGTACATAACAAGCAATCTAAGGGGGTATGCCAAATGAAAAAACCCGCAGACTATCTACAAGAACTACAATACCACTGCTACGTTGTATTTTCATTCCTGCATCGGCCCACTTCGTTTCCCCGGGGCCTTAAGCGGATTGAGCAATGATTATCCCCTCCAACCCTGAACGCTGGGAATCTCTCCGCATCTGCCCATGCTGCTTATCCCGTGACTCCCTTGCGAGTATACTGGCCAATCAGCCGAGGGCAAGCTCCTTTTCGACCGAGTGCAGCTGCAGCGCATGATGGATGCATGATCCGATGGGTGCCAGGTTGCCGATAACCCGCGAGACAAACTCGCCCGTCCGCCTGTCTCTCTCTGCCCGTTGTGCCGTTTCCTTCCGCATACACACACCTACAACATACACACGCATGTAGGTATTCAAATCCGGTGATGATTTACCCTCAATCGTACATTAGGCTTGTCCTTTCAGTTGGTAAGAACTCGATTGCTTCCTTGTTCCAGAAATGACAATCTCTGGGTCAGTCAGGGCCGTACTTCCTGCAGGGACACAACGTGGGAAGAAGAAAATATGACAAAGCCAGGTAATAATAAAAAGTCAGCACAAGTGACACAATGACATTCTTGTGAGTTGAGCCGCCGACCCGCCGATGCCTACCCAATCCCCTGCTGTTTGCGAGGTCGCATTAGCCAATAGCCAATGACACACAATATCATGAAAGGATCAATTATCACATGATCGATATCCGTACGGTTCAAGGGATGCCATCATCTTTCCTCATCTTCTTGCATGAGAGAAAAGCGACAGCAGAGCAAGCGGGATGCCGCAGTTCGTGTCACCTGACTAATGTTTAGGTTACTGGCGGCAATCCTAACTCGTCCCAACGCCCGAGAAGAGCGTTGCCCGGGGTGGCAGCTCGGTCTGGAAGGGTCTGAGCTGCGCGACGTGATTCAAATGCAACGATCAGCCTCACGGTATGATTCACAATCATCCCGTGTCATTCGTTTCCCGGCTACTACGGAGTAGTTTAACTAGGTATATTCCTCAATCCCAGGAGAACTGTCAAGGGGATCTGGACCATGTTTCTTTTGTTGCCGAGCACAGCCATTTACACCAAACAGGTATTCATTCGGTTGTTGAGTTTACGGTGGCCTTATTTCCCCATATCAAGAAGATCGACCAATTAAGAAGTATGGCTGTCTGGTCGAGTAATACTTAATCCGGAGAGTTAATTAATTACACGCACATAGGGTCGCAACGCCCGAAACAAGAGAATAGTAATTGCAAAACATCGTTCGCTGCGTCCCTATCATATGGGTCTTTCATCCGTAACAAGTATACGAAACTCTCCGCCAACCATGACTGATATCTTTTGAGTTTTGTCTGCCATAGTTCCTCGGCTCATATCCTAGCCTCCTAGCCTCCGCACCGGCACAAGAGGCAATGATCTGTCTGAACATATTGACTCCCATGATTCCTCTTTTCTTCTGTAGGTAGGTAGCAATTGTTCGGTCCCCCGCTCCAGCTCTGATACGGACGACAGAAAGCATGCGACCCGTACCAGGTGACGCGTTTCCACCTTGCCATATGCCGCTCTCGCCATCCCACTCCTGTAGAACGGGCGCAACCCGAATATATGCTATGAACTACGCCTGGTCGTGCAAATGGGACAGCTCCCCATCAGCCCCCACCCTGCCGTTTTCGCGTTTTGGGCCGCGCAGGCGGCGGCGACGGCGACCTCGACGATGACGACCACCTAGTACTCGCAGGCGCCCCACGCCCTCTCCCCATCCCCATTCCCATCGGCAGTGGTACCCCGCGTCCGAACCCCCGCCCGGTCCCGGGGCCGTAGACGCCGGGAGGGGGAGGGGGAGGGGGGGGGACTGGCTGAGGGTACGAAACGGGGGGCGGCGGCGGCGGTGGCGGCGGAACCGTGTCATAGTAGGATTGTTTTGGCCTTTTTATTCCCCGAGTAAGCATTTTCCTTCCCTTTGTGCAGGGAGGGCCTGGCCTCAAACGAAATCAAGTCATATCATAGAAAGGGGCCAGTCTCAACCGATGTAGGCGGATCACTCACCACATTGTCATAGTGACCGTCATGCCCGGTACGACGAGGTCGTCCCAAAGCTCCGGTAGTATCTATACGATCGGATTAGTCAAGGGGCAAAGCCCCTCATCAACTAGTCGTATGGATGAGGTCAGACGCACCACTGTTTGCAGAAACGGCGCCCCAGTCCCGGCCGCCGGCTGCTGCTGAGGAGTCACCGGCAGAACCGGTGACTGAAGGCCGTTGTTGCCCGCCCCTGCTCCAGTGGATGTCGCTGCTGCCTCGGTGCCGGCGATTGGCGGCGGCGGCGGTGCTGCTACCGTAGTGAACATTTGCGAAGCGATTCCAGTCATCGCCGGGACCCCCGGAGAGGCATCCGGGGAGCCGGGCTCGACCACTTTGAGATCATACCGGCCCTGGTTCACCCACCAGGTCACGGGCGTCACATGCGCGAAACATGCCTTTATCAGGCGTTCCATGCCCTGAAAGGTGGGAGAGAACAGAGGTTAGAGATTCCAAGCACCATGGGATTCAAGATCGAGAAAAGAAACAACGACCACGCTGCGGTCCGGATATGCCCGGCTGAGAATGCCCATCGAACGCCATGATTACCGTACCTCAAACCTCGCTTCAAATTGAATTATATGAAACAGAGACCTGGTCAAACGGATGGGCTGTAGGAAAAGGTCGTCTCACCTCCCACGTCTTCGCCTTCTCCCAGGGAAAAGTGTAATTCCGCCCTACCGCATCATGGAAGTAGATAGGCAGCTTCGCAGGCGGCCGATCGGAAGAGTACGCCCAACGAGGGTCGCCAGGCTGTATTGGCTGCGCAGGAGGGGCATCACCACTCGCTATATCACCAGTAGCGGTACTACTATTACTGGTGTCTGTAGTAGTGGTGGTGGTGGTGGTTGCTGTGGTAGTTGTAGTAGGAGTAGTAGTAGCTTCCGTCCCAGCGGGTGACTGCTGTGGTGAACCGTCCACTGCAGGCGTCTTCCCCTTGCTGCTGCTGCTGGAGCCATCATCATCCGGGGTAGGTGGCGACGGCGGCCGTAATTCGTCGTCCCCAGAAGACCCCGTCGCATTTTGATCCACTTCCCCAGAGCTACTGCTACTACCCACTATCGCTTCCTCGGGCGCTGCCGCTGCCTGCGCCTCCTCCCCATCCGCATTAGGGGCAGCAGCCTGTTCCATAGTAGTAGCAAAATCCGGTTCTTCTGAGGCGGCTGCGGCCATCATTTTCTTCGCAAAAATGGGCGACCGGGAAAACGGGACGTGGTGGTTGGGTAGATGGTTTTGTTTGGTTCTTGTTTGACGGCTGCCGTCGGGCGGACGGGCGGTGGTGCAGTCAGTCAGCCTGGGATTGCCTCGCGGGCTTTGCTTTGCATGTTAGGCTGCGCGGGCGCGCCCCTTATCATTGGTCCGGTTACCCCGCCGCCGCCGCCGCCGCCACGGTTCGTAGGAAGGAATCAAACAGGCTTGGAATCCTTCAACAACTTCCTGCAGCTATGGTTTCTATTTTGTTCTGTTGCTTGCACTGACCTCTCCCAATCTTGGAGGGATGCTGAAATGAAACGGGTCTTCTTCACGTATGCTTACAGCCAGTCTCGAATGCATTAAGAGGTCGTATTTCTCGAATCTATCCCAACTTTACATACTTGAAGGTATCCGTGCAGCTCTGCACATTGAACAAGGCATTCTCTCGCGGGCTTGATGCCAACTGTCCAATGAGAGCGAGAAGCAGGCTCGCCTCGACAAAGATTTCCTGTACCTCTCTCAAGCCGCGGATGTCCTCGGGCCGCGTATAATCATCATCTGTCCACGTATGCCACTGATTGAGGATCCCACAGATAGAGGTCGCAAACGGCGGGTCTACGACCATTTGGTAGAGCACCGTGACTACGACGTCTTGGAGGCTGAGGCCGGCCAGCTTGCCGTTGCGTGCTTGGAGCCAGCGAAGACCGCATTCGGCGACCTTTTGGATAGGCCAACGGGGAGTTAAGGACGATTTCTCTTCCATGGCGCTTGCCACGCTTCTGCTACCTTGTCCTGCTTTGGCCCTGTTCTCACGGAAACCAGTCTCTGCAAGCTGGGCCATACCCAGACGCTCGAGGACACCGGATGGAAGTTTGCAAATTCGTGCAAAACGGTATATGTGGTCCGGGATACGGAAGGAAAGTATGGGTGGGCCTCTGATTGCCTGAACGGCGGTCACACAGCTGGCGAACCACACTGCCTTGTCCGAATCGTCGTCATCCGGGCGCAGATGTGAGAAATCAATGGCGCTCTGGCTAGTGGCTATGCCGCCTCCGGATATTTCGTGCCACTCACATTGTACAATTCCTTCAGCCGAGAATTGACAAAGTATCGGTAAGACGTGTTTTGCGGTGTGAGACTCATTCTGCATCGATGCGGCTTTCAAGGCTTCATTTTCCTCCGGCAGCGGGGGGTCCTTACCCCTGGGGGCACTTGCGAGACTGTCACCCCGGGGCTCCTCCCCCTTAGCCACTCTACTTGGGTGGTCTTTTGATGTGGCCGGGTAGAGGAGGCTGTGGTTTGTGTTTGAGCCCCTGATTCTTTGCTGCTCCTGTATATCTGGCCAGTCCACATCAGCGCCGAGTTGTAATGCCAGAGACCCGTCCGACTCATTCAACGCAGCTATGAGCAGAGCATTTAAAGAACCAATCGTCATCAGAACAAGCCCTCTCGGAGTCCAAGTTCCACGGGTGCGTAGTTCTTCCCACCCGGAAGGATCTGCGTCAGCCCCCAGCTTGTAAAGGCGCTCGACTAACTCATAGAAACGTATCTCAGCTTGAGGCTGGCGGGGTTCATCTCCTGGAGTCAGTCGTTGGATCTTCGTACCGATCTCTTGACGATGCCAGGTCAGAAAAGTCCAAGTTCCACCAGGCAGTCCACTCCTTGGGTAAATATGTCCTTGCTGAATCCCAGGTACAGGGGAGCCGTCAACCGAGTCGGGTGCTGCGAGACGATACCGTGGGAACTCCACCTCAATAACACGATTGAAGAATTCACTGGAGCGAATTTTGCCATCGGCCTGTGATTCCTCAAGCCTTTTTCTGACCTTGTCCCGATATATCAAAGTCGATACAGCAGTGTAGGTGATGGGTACTAGACCGGCCACAGCCAGGGGTACACCAACATAAGTGATAATGTCACCGGCCGACGGGGCACCAGAGTCATCTGAAGACATATTGCAAAGGACCTGAAGAGCCCCATAATACCTTGAAGTTCCATTGACACCATTCGTAAGTTATAGAAGTTTTCGTGCACGGCTCAGCCCTGGCACTTGGGTGCTTGGATGCTGAATACCGCCCCAGTCGGTTCTGATCTGGTGCTTGTGTGACCTGAGGCAGGCTGTACTGCATTCGGATCGACTGATCAGCAACATGCATAATAATGTAAACTAGGCACGCGATTGGCAGCCACATTCGTTGATATTCGGCACATTCGCACAGTCGTCACCATGCAAGTACGGTCGGCTACGCCGCGAGTACCTCTACATCACCCCTCCGTCAGGTTGGCGAGGAGGTCCCTCGAAGCGCCAGCGTCCCTCATCTACATCACGATCCTCTCCGCAAATTATTGCGCTCGTGTCTCGTCAGGCTCGAATCTGCATCTACAAATCAACCAGTTTTCGACTCGGGCCATCTATACTTAACATTGAATTTGGAACCACTGCAAGCATGGCCGTCAATGCTAACATCTGGCTTTTGTTCCGGACTTTGGGGATAGTTATACTGCTATCCCTATGCGCACGTTGGTACCGCAAATACCGCCTCGCAAAGGAGGAAGAGAAAGCTTTCATAGCACAGCATGGATGCAAGCCCGTGGAGGCGACGGTACCATATAAATGGCCATTCGCTTTGGACCTCCTCAAGCGACAATACGATGCACTTCCAAAGCAACGTATGCTCGAGTTTCAAACACGTTTCTTGACATCGGCGTCAACCATTCGCATTGATATCCTGGGTGAGGGCTACATCATCACCGACCCGGTCAACATCGAGGCCATTCTGAACAGCCGCTTCGAAGACTTCGGCCTAGGGTCGCGTCGCATGGGATTACTGCCTCTCCTGGGCGAAGGGATATTCGTGCAGGATGGCTCCGCCTGGCGGCACTCGCGTGAACTGCTTCGTCGCCAGTTCGCTCGGATTCGCGAGCTAGGCCTATCCGCATTAGGGGAACACGCTGATGGTTTGCTCGACGCAATCTCGCGTGAGAGTAATACCAGCAGCGGAGGTATCGTTGACTTACAACCTCACTTCTTTGAGTACACCCTGAGCACAACCACGCAACTCCTTTTCGGCGAGCCACACGGTAGCCTACCTGCATCCGAGAGAGAGGCTCTAAGGGAGAACTTTGAGTACGCCAGTTTTGTATCGGCAATACGGCTGCGCCTGGCAGATATTTGTTGGCTCTATCAGCCACGAAAATTCCACGACGCGTGCAAAGGTGTTCGCGATTGGGCATCCTTCTTTGCTGACAAGGCGCTCAACTACATGGAGCAGTATGGCGAAGAAGCCGCCATGGAGAAATATGCGTTTATCATTGATCTGTGGCGTGACATGAAGGATCGTAAAATGGTTCGAGACCAGTTGTTACACGTCTTGATTGCCGGGAGAGACACGACGGCGTGCTTGTTGAGTTGGACATTGTAAGAAAACTTCTTCCGGATCATTATTACCTTGGGTCGTCAACTTACGTGACCACAATGACAGCTTCCATCTCGTTCGTAACCCCGAGTTAATTGGACGGTTGAAATCAGAGATAGCCGAGGTGGTGCCTCAGGCCACCGAAGAGATAACCCGGAAGCACATCCAGCAGCTGCCCTTCCTGCGATGTTGTCTGAATGAGAGTATGTAACGATGCATATCAGTTTAGTTTCCGCAAGTGCTGAGTGCCACTTCAATAAGCCGTTACTAAGATGCAATAACGCCACCAGCTCTTCGTTTATACCCACAGCTCCCTATCAATGTCAGGTTCGCCACACGGATGACGATGCTCCCCCGGGTGGCGGTCCAGACGGCAACTCGCCAGTATTTCTTCGTCCGGGTGCCGGTCTGGGCTGGTCAACATACCACTTGCACCGCAAGGAGTCCATATACGGCCCAGATGCAGGGCTCTACAGACCCAGTCGCTGGGAGGACGGCGATTTGCAACGACGGGTCGGGATAGGCGGATTTCTGGATTTCCACGCCGGCCCGCGAGTCTGTCTGGGCAGTAAGTCTCTGTCAAAATCCCGCGCTGGACGAATGCCGGCTAACATAGGGGGAACACCAGAGGACTATGCTCTGATGGAGTCTAGTTACGCGATTGTTCGGATTCTGCAAAAGTACCCCAACATCAGGCTGCCCCCGAACATCCCAAACTTGCCAGTTGGACAAGAGAGACAGCACTTGAGTATCGTTCTGACCAGTGCCGAAGGTACGAAAGTACTGCTAGAGTAAAATTTGGGAGGTCGGGCTCTCGAGATACTCATTAATGTTGATTGAGCACATGTAGAAGAGACCTACCATATGTATGCAGTGTAGCATTGGGTTATCTAATCCATGTACATAGCCTTATCCAAGGTCGTCCCTTCCTTAACTATTGCCGACTGATAGCGCTAACCACATGGACGCATCGAGCAGCCTTGGAGCTCACGTTCCAAATCGATCTGATAACTAGATGACGCAAGTCGGAAGTGCTTGTACACGTGGTTACCTAAATACATGAGAAAACCCTAGGCAAGGCATTTCCCAACATGAGATGTTGAAGATTCGCACACGTAGTAAACGTGCTTCATGCTCCGAAACTTCCGACCGTATACGCCAATCAGGGTACAGCTTGGACACATAAGCCGTTTTCCATTGCTTTGCCGTAATTCAGATGACACCGAAATATATACTCAAGGGATGGGGGCATCTCAAGTGGCACAAGTGCAGTATGGCGGTGATCCTCGGACACCAGCCTGACATGAAGTCGAGTACAAGTACATTGGCTGCTTACACTCGGGGACATCAAAAGGAAGCAGCCACTCAGCTTGGCTTGCTCAGGCGAACCCCCGCCATACCATACTTCACATCTTCTTGGTCTCACAATACACCTCCCTACTCTTGATTATCCATTCACCGTTTATAAATCAACACTACTTCATAGCTGCCTAGCTTCTCTCAGGCTCTCGAAAACAAAACATCGCAACAATTCTCACACCTATGTTACTGTTCATGCAAAACAATTTACGTTGTCCCCTTCATATCTCAATATGGAAAGATACGAGCAGTCTCCTACTTTATCTTGCGCAGAAACCATTGCCATGTCTATTACCTCAACTGTTGCTCACGATGATTACATTGGCGCGGAGGTGCGGGCTACTTTGGATGCACTGGCTTACACGGCTGCCGACATTCTAAGATGCCTAGATGAGATCAGGAGTTCTAAGTCGGAGAGACCGCCCATGTCTTACTTCACCTTGCAGGAACTGTTTCGTGGTCTGCTGGAGATTTGCCATGGCTTACAGAACAGAGCTACTGGCGACGTGCCCTGGACTTCGTCGAGGCATGGGAACTTGTCTGAGATGCTTTGGACAAGCGTTCGGAAAGTAGCTGATCGGTGCCTGAATGAGACGTCCGACCCTCTTCACGCTGGGCTCCAAGATATACTACACGCCAAACCGATATTGGGGAGCACTTTGTCGGCCAAAGTTCCAGTTCTCAAACAATTCCTAGATTTATTGGCTACCTATGAGCACATCGTGCAGGACATCAGTCCTCAAATTGAAGTTCTGTCCATGCTTCAGACTGCCATCTCGCTGTCATCTTTTAGGGACGTTATGAGCTCGGATAAAGGATCGCTGCTTGAGGCCCATAGAGTTGCCCATCACCTAAGAGCCAAAATCAGTCGACTTGGCCACGTCAGAGACCAGACTGGGATGAATTCACTCGATGCGGACAAGGAGGAAGCTGTGCAGCACGCGCAGCAGATGTACCAGGCCTGGCGTGCTGTGTCTAGAAACAGGCACTTCCCCGATCGGGCGCACGCCAATGACTACGTTGGTCACAAGGAGCAGCTGATGGATATAGAGGATGCGCTGGACCAAGCAACCTCTGCATCGCCTCTGCAGAAGCGCTTCGTCATACAAGGCCAACCTGGTTCAGGAAAGACTGAGCTCGCCCTAAGATATGCCATCGAGCACAAGGCCTACTACTGGGGGGTGTTTTGGATCGATGCTAGTAGTCGGGACACAGCAGCACAGTCATACATTACACTTGCTAAGGAGTTTGGTGAAAATCTTACCGAGCAAGCAGCAAAACAGTTCCTGTCGAGTCGTGAGCTCATACACCCCTGGCTTCTGATCATCGATAATGCAGATGATCACGATGTTGACCTTGAAGAGCTCTCTCCAAAAGGAGACAGGGGCTCCATACTCGTGACTACACGAAATCCGGAAAAAGTCGACTATGGTAACTCTGGTCGCAGGTTTCTTGCGCTGGAGAAGATGAAGAACGAAGATGCCAACGAACTGCTCCTGAAAGCTGCTGAAGAACCTCGGCGTACAGAGAGCATCCTTGGGTATGCCTCACGTATCTGTGAGCACCTCTATTATCTTCCGCTAGCTCTTGTACATGCTGGAAAGGCGATATACCACCATGGACTTGGTTTATCGCAGTACATTGAATACTTTGACAAGGAAGCGGAGCGCATACGAGAGGCATGGTCAAGGTTACGAGGCAGAAAAACTGCTTCAAGCGGGCTGCAGGGAAAACAAGGCGGTCCCGACGGCTATGAGCATATGTCGGTATACGCGACGTTTGAGCTGATGCTTCGACGACTCGAGGATACAGCTACGGACAAAGACACAGTCTCGGATGCCCTACAACTTCTCCAGATCTTCTCATTTATGCACTTTGACAACATTCGTTTCGACATGCTTCTCAATGCTTCGTTCCACCCTTTACGTGAGAAAGAGGAGCAGAACAGACTTCAGATTCGGGAGAATGAAATAGTCAACCGACTTGGTTTGCAGACCGAGCCTGCACAGCCATACCTCAAGTCGAGTATCAGTAGCCTGGCAGCACGCTGCTTTCTGCCGGCCCTTCTGCCCGACATGCTGAAAAGTCCTGGCAGCTTTGATATTCTGGATTTAAAGGGAAAAGTATCGAAACGGTTGCGCAACGCTCTGAAGATTCTGGTGTCCAGATCATTGGTCAACAAAATTACATCCGGAGAAGGCTATGGCTTCAGACCTGTGTCTGCAAACCGACCACTCGTCGAGCGCTACAAGATGCACCCACTCGTCCACAAGTGGATGAGAGATCGTCCCAGCCTGCGTGTATCTGAGCAGGCTTTGTATTGTCAAATGGCATCGGGCGTACTCACGAGCTGCATTATCCTAGTTGGGGGTGATGATGAGGAAGACATGACGTTGCGCCGCGAAATGAAGCCGCACATCGAAGAAGTACGGACGTGCTCGAGAAGAATCCAGGCACACATATTGGACAAGAAGTTCAAAGGTGAACAAAATGCCTGGTCAGTTGCAGCCTGGCTCAAGTGGCGGCTGTTCTCATGGTCCGAGACATGGTTCTGGCCGTGGTATGGGCAGGTGAAGTTAAGCGAGAAGGCGCGGTTCGGAAAGGTTTACCTGGAGTGTGGTGACTTTGAGGAAGCCGGAAATCTCTTGTCAGAGGTCCACGACCACTTGATCAGACGCCTCGGGCCAGATAATCACTTGACACATCTCGCAAAGTCGGGCCTCGCAGTGGCATTTATCAATCAAACGCGGCGCAACGATTCTGAGAAGCTGCTATCCGAGGTTCACGAGTCAAAACAAAGGCTCTATGGTCCGAATCACCCCCGGACACTTGAAGCAGCAGTACAGCATGCCGAAGGAGTTCTTGCTCAAGGAAGGTTTACACACTCTCTCGAAATGTGTAAAGGGGCTCTACCGGGCCTGAGAGAGGCTTTTGGTGGGCATGATAGAAAGACTATCAAGTGTGTGACCCTGATAGGGAAGATTTACAGCCACAAGTTCGAGTACTCCGAGTCCGTCCGATGGCTCCGGGAGGCTCTGCAAAGTGCTCTAGCAGAGTCTCCTGGCAATGATATAGACACCCTGTCACACACGGAGATCCTCGACATCAAGGAAGTTCTCGCCATGTCCCTGACGAACGCATGTTCCGGGAATCAGGACCTCGAGACTCGCGAGAAAGACCTCAGCGAGGCCGAGACCTTGATACAGCATGTTGTCAGCCGACGGAAGGAGATCTGGAGTGAGAGCCACCCTTTTACCCTAATGGGAAAAGGTTACCAGGGGCGGATCATTGCTGCTCGCGGGCGCATGGAAGAAGCGGAGCGCCTGATGGAGAACGCGATGGAAACGGCTATACTAGTATTGGGCGACGAGCACCTCGGACTCCTGGCCGGCAAGAAGTGGTATGCCGATGTGCTGGTGCAGAGAGGAAAGCTCGAAGAGGCGGAACGCTATCTCCGGGAGGCCAGTGACCGGGAAAAGTACCAGAAGGCCGCCGGCTCGGACGGCGAGCATCCGGACAGGATCCTCCATGTATGGTCACTGGTCCTGTGCTTGGAGAAGCAGGGAAAGCTCACTGAGGCGTTGGAACTGTGCAGGCAGTTGAAGCATGATATACCCCTGATTGGCGGCCACGGGCTGGGCGCCCGGCACGTTTTCAACAATGACCTGGATGAGAAGTTAGACTCTTTAGAAGACAGGCTTGGAAATACCTCTAGGTCACTTTGAACATGGGAAGGTACTGACTTTTCCTCGTCTGAGGCGATGAGCGCCTTGGGGTGCTGGTGGGCAGGTTGTCGTGGTACTCATGATGCAGGATTGGAAACTCGGCAAAAGCTAGACGCTGTCTCCGAGAGGAAAGCAACTAGTGGAAGTCCACCCGTACAGGATAAACCATGCATAAGCACTGTTCCTGTACCTGGAGAACCAGCGAAAGGTCGTTGGGCCGTTAGAGCTGTGTAGGTAATTGGGTTATAACGTGTCCCTGGCTGACGAGCATGGAACAGGAGCCTGGCAAGCCAGTAATGATCTCGATAACAAGATATTGCATTACCAAGAGAAGCGTGGGGGTACCTGAGATGCCATGACAATGCCAGGGCCACGATGCAGGGGTGAGGTGCCTCGTGTCAGTCCATGACGTTTGCCGCGGTACATGGCCGACAATGTAACCTTCTGAAGTAATATTTCCTGATTACTTGAACAACAATAATTCCGAAAGTTACAAGCTCGCAGAAGCCGTGACCTCGCTGGAAGGCAAGGAGAAACCCTGTCAGGCAACAAACAGCCCCACTCCCCTTTTTCCCGAGCAGGGCTGACCGCGTCGACCGGTCAGTGTTTCATCGACGACCTTCCCTGAAGAGAGGTCGAGAGAGAGGTCGAGAGAGAGGTCGAGAGAGAGCGCGAGAGAGAGCCCCAATAACCACAAATTTCCCAAGAAACCCCCTGCCGCCTGGGGCGTCACGTCAAAGTCGCAGCGTTGCGTTAGTCAAACGTCCGAGGACGAGACGGCGCGGCCTGGGGAAAGAAAGGGGGTTGGTTGGCCGGGTCGCTGACTGCATGGGATTTTCGTGACACGATTCTTATGTACATGATGTACATAATCAATACATATGTTGTACATGAACGATATATTATCATTAATGACGAACTCCGAGAGAACCTAGAAACTTAGTAGGTAGGTAGGTATACGCAGGGAGAGTCTCGGGGGTCGACTGAAACAAACAATAACCCGGACGGAGCATAGGTGTCGCTGCGGCCGCAAAAGCAGCCAGGCCAGGAGGGCAGGGCAGAGCCACGCAGACAGACGATCGCTTATCTCGTCTGCTCCGCCTACAACGCGACATACCTACATCGTGCCAGGGATTAGAATCTCGCTCAGAAACCCGATTGGGCGGCGAAACAAAAGCAACAGTGCATTCTTTTATTATTACTCTAGTATAACGGACAGCGCTTGACTGCGTTAGCTAGCGCGTGGGTCTCGGGTCTGGCCTTCCCTTTCTGGTCTGGTTATTGGGCAGCAAAAGGGGGGTGGAAGGACGACAGGCTAGGACTTTGGGGACGACTGGGTATGAGATGAATTAGGTACAAGGAGGTGGTCAGCAAAATAGATGGAGAGCTGAAAACCAAACCATTGCCCCGCGACGACCTTCCTGTCTCGTTCTTCTCGTCCGGTCTGCTGTGTCCCTGTTTGAACATGGTCCAGACCAAAAATAGCGACTGGGGAGGGGAGGGGAGGGGAGCAAAGGCGAGAGGGTTTGGTTTCTTCTTCTTCGCCCCGAGCCGCCTGTCTCGTATAGACCCAGAGAGGAGGGGAGGACGACTCAAGCCAAACCGCCTTCTCATTCGCCAAGTCTTTTCTTCTTCTTCGTTTCCATCTGTCTCTGCCTCATCAAAAGCCAAGCGCCCGGCAAGTTGGGTCATGGGAATCCTGTCCTAGCAGCCAGGCGCGGCGGCTGTTTCGGAGCTCACCACTCAGGATCCTTCGTCTCGAGACAAGGCAAGACACGTCATGTGCGTGTGCCCATCTGCCTTTTTCCCTGCTGTTGGCGTGACTGCAGGCGGTCGAGATCGTCCCAGGCAGGGCAGGATTGCAGAAGTCCCAGAGTCCCAGATGGTGGTGGTGGTGGCGCAGCGGCTAGAAGCAGAAAGCAGTTTCAGTAAATGAAAGTACGAAGGCGTAGTTGACCCAGGATGAGATAGGGCTGAGCAGGCAATCGAGGAGACAGTATGCATGCACGCACACATCCAGCGTCCTACTCGTGGGAGGGGAAGGGGGGATGAGGAGGGGCTGGGGGTGGCAGATTTGGCGTTATTGCTTCTTCACGTGAATGGTTCGATTTCTACCACTGACAACGCACGAGAATAGAGTGCTAGACTGTTTTCTCTCTGCATTGCGGCCGATCTCTCTTTCCTCCTCCCTTGCATTGCCCTTCCGCATGTGTACAATAGGCAAGCTCGCGATATTGCTTGGTCAAACGTCCTACTGACTACTACTACTACTACTGCAGAGATCAACAGCTCAGCCCACACACACTGCCACCAGGCTCGGACATTTCCACTTCTGAAGTGTCCACTCCGGGAGGAGATCGAGAAAAAACGATAGGCAAGGAATGAAACGAACCCAAAGAGCCGGTCAGCCTGCATGACGCATACCCGCCGCGATTCATTCCTTTGCCCTGTCTGGTCTGCCCTATGCAGGAGCAACCGACTGCCGAGCCCGATGATTCGTTGCGGCCCAACCTATAGAAATCGTACGATGCATAGTAACACCAGAACCCACATTGAGCATGGGAAGCCGTTAGGGCTACAGATGTTACAGATCGCCTTCTACCTAGATGAGGTGGATCTACCTAGCCAGGCCCTGGGAGCGTTGGGCAGCACCGACAAGGGCCCTTGGGATAGATCGTGTCTTCACGGGAGCAGCAAACAAGTCAGGATAGCAGGTCCAATACCAGCAACGCTGTGATCGCTTGTAAGAAAAGGGGTAGTGTTTGAAATCGTGAGCATCATCATGGCCATGTTTATATATCCAGAATCTACTGAGTCATAAAACTATTATTTCCCAACACAACAAAACGCCCCCATGATGTTGTGACATCATATATAGCAAAATTGTACATTCCGTCGCAAAAAGGTATCCCAAACTCCCCTGGAGACCGCCCGTCCCTAAAGAACTATGCGCCCGCAGGAAGAGACCAAGGCAAAGAAAAGAGGGCTCACACGTTATCCGCCACTGTCAATAGTATGAGAACGTAAATAGTGGACACGACCATCGTCGTGTCTAGTAGTCGTCGACCACCTCACCTTCCGCATCCTCGTCTTCATCTTCATAATGTCGGACACGGGGAGCCTTGGCGTTCTTCTCCGGCTTGAGGGGGTTGTTCAGGACCCAGCCCCCGTTGCCGCTGGGTACAATGATGGCGACGTCGGGCCGAGAGGCCCAAGCGACCAGAGTCGGATGGTTCTCGCCATCGAAGACGACGCGCTGCTCGATGCCGGTAGCCGCCTTCTCGAGGTGCTTGGCCAAGTGTTCCATGTGTTCGTCCCAGGCGCCAGCCCCCTTGAATACATGCGAGCACCCAGGGGCCGGGCAGGTCATGTGCTCGGGTAGACTACAGCGGGGCTTGTGGGCTTCTTTCTGGTATCCTTGCACGCAGTCTTCCCATTCTGGTACCGTGTTCTTCTGCTTGAGCTGCTTCTTGATATTCAGGGGCACATGCATCCGTCGGACATGCTGCGTATAGAGGTCTTTCCGGTTGAAGATGGCGCCGTTGGGCAGGCTGGGTGCTTGAGGAGAGCGGTTCGAGGACGAGGAAGAGTTGGAGACTTTAGTGCAGGTTCCTTGGCTGCAGAGCCAGTAGAACAACAATAGGTGTTGCGAGGCGACATGTCGCTTCCATTCATTCTTGGCTGCGAAGGTCGAGGAGCACCCTGCAAATGCAAACACGCAGACAAAAGGTCGTGTGTGCTGCTTCTTGATGTGGTTCTGGAGACCATTCTCGTCCTTGAAAGAAACGTCGGGGCAGTCAGGGCAGGGATGGCTGGACAATGACCCCGAAATTGCTGACTTGTCTGCCATTAGGTTCTTGTTGCCCAAAGCTCGAGGCTCGGTCTTGATCTTCTTCGGCTGATGGTTCGCCTGGCATGCGCTGCTACGCTTCCGACCTCGAGGGCTGCGCTTCGCACCAGAGCCGCGCCTCTGACAACCCTTCGGCTCGTAGTCCTCGTCATCTTCATCGTCCTGGATAGGCTGTGGAGGTGTTTCGGTTTCTTCCATGCTTGTGTTGCCGTCATCCTCAGGGTCGGGGGATGGATAGTTGCTGGAGATGCAGATTTCCTCCTTGATACGGGGAGTAATATCCGTGGGGCTGGTTTGCCGCATGAAATGGATGGGCTCAGTTGGGCCCATGTGATCCATTTCAAAGTGGCTTCCCATGCTTGACATGGTGAAGCCCCGGAGGGGTAGTTCTGTTAGTTTCTCCTCGGGAATCCTTGGAAAACCTCGTCGTCAAGGGAATTAACATCGCCCAGTTTGACACCATCAGACATGCCAGTCATTTGAACCATTTGCGATGCGGTCTGCGAAGCATATGGGTCATAGTGGTTTGGGAAGGTGTAAGTTGTCTCGTCAGGGGGTGTTGAAGGCGTATGCTCACTGCCGCTTGCCGAGGATGAGTGCCCCGAAGGAGTTACTTGCCGGGCAGGAATTGGACGAGGTTGAGAGTGTACTGGCGTGCCAGCTCCGTCAGATTGGCGGCCACCCCAGGCAGGACCCGTCACGTAGTACGTGTCGTTTGGGGGCATTGGGACGCGCGAGAAGCTTTGTGAATACCATGAAGTCGACTCAAATCCGGCAAAGGTTGAGAGCTTCAGGTTCGGGTCTATCATCTCACCAACATGGTCCGTTGAGTGATAGGCCGGCGTCATGCTGGTGAGCGGGAGAGGTTCGTACGCCATCTTGTGATACTTGATCCGAGATACCCAGCCGTGGGTATGAAATTTGAATGAAGTTTCTAAACTGTGATCAGAGGCAGATGTCGCTCAGTGCTTGCGCGTGTTGGTAATGAAGATGACGGAACGTGACCAGATTTGAGACCGTTACATGCGTCCTCGCATATCGCAGTTGGGATTCAACCGAAGACTTGGTATAACATGTAAGTGGCCCCACAGACCAACAGAAGAGTCTTCGAGGGTGGGAAGGGCAAGAATAGTTATAAGCATCAAAGAGGCGAAGCTGCGTTTGGATCGAAACATCTTGCATTGGTAGAAGGTATGGGGATGGGGATTAACTTAACTTATTAAGACAGTAATATCATGGGGGTCATCCAACCTGACCTCCCCCTGGACGCTTCTCAACTTCGCCGATTCTCTGCCCTCGATGGGGGAGACTCGTCGAACTCCACGCGGAGCCGCATGTACTTTGTATCGCGCTTATAGGAGGTGTGCCTCAGGCCATCCTGATCTCCAGTGATTGGACGTCGTCATGGTACCTACCATCGAGCCAGCGAAGCGGCTGACAAGCTAGAGGGTACGGATCTTCAGCATTCGGTACGTACCCCTGTCGGTAAAAAGAAAAATGAAAAAGAAAAGTTGCAAAAGTGTGATTTGGTTACATAGCCAACGAGCACATAACCTGACCCCCAAGCAAGTGGTCGCTGGTAGGTAGCATGTACATATACCTGCCACCTACCAGCTGCTTCCGATTCGTGTCGGCATGGTGCGCGAACTACCCACCAAACTTTTGGACCCCAAAATCGGTTTGTCTTGCTTTTTACTCGTTGTCGTTTCTTCTCCGGCTCAAAGGGAGAGTAAGAGTCTGACGTACAGAGAGCGATATCCGTTCAGGATCCAGTCGGAACGCTATCCTGCAGATGGCGAGTCTTGCGGTCGATTGCCAAAGAGATGAAGGATGCTGATGTGGAGTGAACGTGATGTTCGAAAGGCATAATAGTTCCTAATTCATGGGTGCTCGTCGTTTGTGTGTAAGATTGTAGCTGGAACGCGGGAGAGGAAGAGCCTCAACCAAGTGCTGGGTACGTATCCTAGTATCCTCGGTACCTACCCAGTCCTCGACCATCACAGTCCGGAGGACCTACTTGCAGCAAAACCGCCTGGGGTCAGGGGTTAGACAAACGGGGCGCCGAAATGAATGCCCAGAATATGCCTCGGGTCTTGACTACTACAAGGACAGCACTTAGCTGTCTCTTGGCGTTGCCCAAGCTGGGAAAAGACGACGTCCGATCTCCAATCATCAACCGGGTGGTAGGGTTTTCTTCTGGTGTTGCGCTGTTGCTCCCCCCTTTTGAACCTTGCCTTATCGAGAAGAACGCCCAGCTGCAGTGGTGAATATGGTATGCTATGTGAAATCCATTACATATTCGCCAAACCGATTTCATGTTCGAGCCAATCATCTCTGGCGCCATAGGTAGGGCAGGAGGGTGGGAGGGGCCACAGCAATCGGCCCCTCATGTTTTCCAATCTTTCTTTTATTTTTTCGCCAGGGTACTTTCTGATGGGCCTAGGTAGTCCTCGGAATCCATATTGATCTTACCCGTTACTACCCAACCCGGACGGTTGGATCTAATAAATCTCCATCTTTTGTCGTAAGGCGTCTGGCGACCTCTACCTACCCTGGACGTTTGCTGGGGAGGGAAGACGTAACACTGGAGCGTGTGGCAGTACTGGTCGCAGTCGCAGGGCATGGCAGCCGATCGGAAACGGCCCCCAACCGCCATGGGGCAAAACGTAGTTTCCTCTGTCCTGAACGGCTTCCAACCAGCCCCCAAGCATAGCATGCTGGCAACTGCAGAAACCGGGCACCCAGGGATCTGAGAGCTGAATCGAATGCTTGCAGATAGGTAGATGTAGAAAAGTGCGGCGCGAGGCGTGCGTGCATTGCCCACCTCGGAAGCTTGGTGGGCGATGCAAACCTCCTCCTACTCAAGGGACTCCGTACAATACCGACCTGCTGGTATCAATCTCTACATCCTAGGTATGCGATCAAGGGTGTGTATACCTACCGTACTTGCTTAATCGCTCCCGAGGTTAACGCTGATGCTGATTGCGGCTCTTGTGTCTCTGCCCTTCTTCCCGTTCGAGCAAATGATGGGTAAGACCTAGAGAGAATCGGTGACCGCATCATCTCACTGCTGATTAAACATTGGATGAGCGTCAGCTCTCATCAGACCCCTTCCTTTTTCTCACACACTTTCTCTCTGCCCCACCATACATCCGGCTTGGAGCGAGAGTAAGCGCAGCGTACCATACCATGGAGACGTATGCACGTTAGAGTGCCTTCATTCCACTCAGATAGGCAGTATTTATGTAATTAATTAATGGGGGTGTGCGGGGCAGCACTGGCAACTGGGATTTGACGGGGGGGGGGGGGACAGGATGGAATGTGAGATGTTATCAAGCGCTAAGTCGACCTGTGATTTGAAGGCGTCGCCGGGAGGCCGGGGGGCCAGGGGGCCTGGGGAGGGTCGCCTGGGGGTCCTGTCCTGACTCCTGGGGGATGATGGCCGCGCGCCGGTTATGTCGTACGAGGGTGATACCTAATGGACGACTTTTGGACGTTTTGTTTGCTTGTTGTCTGCTCTCGGGTCTAATTGCTGACATGCATTGTATTTCGGGCCAGAAGCTAGCACTCAAGGTTCCTTGTCAGGCCCACCTTCCCGTGCGCTGCCGTTCCCGACTACTCCAACTCCCACACTTGTCATTTGTCCAACGGGCAGCGAGCGACGACGATCATGGTTTCGCTCACCGAACCGTGTATTTACTGTGATGATGTATGATGGCGGCACGGTACGCTGATTGCTTACCCAAGTTTGGATGGCGAGTAGTATACTCTAATGAGTGAGTGAGTAGAGGAGATGATGGAAGCAATTGATTTGTTCCCAACCCCAAGTGTGCAACCTCAGAAGGCACGCCCACCCCCTTTACGCCTCAAATTGTGCATAGTGTCGAGTGTAGTACAGTTGCAGGCACGAGTGAGGACCACCCACTCACTATCTGTGTTAATGAAGTTGCCTTATTTTTCTCTTTCCTTTTCCTCGCTGCCTATCTGCGCATGTTTCGTGCCTTATTATTCATGCATTGTTCTTTGGTCGGTCGATGGTCTCTCCAACTTCTGCTGACTTACATGACTGCGTTACGTTATCTACCCGCTTCACTTAGGTATGTTTCGTTTGTGATTTGTTATGCAGGAGGAAGGAAGCCCTTGTTTTGTTGTTGCCTGCCCCGGACGTGCATGCACCAACGCGGGTAGGCAGACAAGTCGAGTATACCTGCCGCAGCCATGCCTGCTGCCGGGTCGAATCGAGTCCAGTCTACATACTTGGCTTGGATGTGCATATGTGCTGGCTGCCCGCCTTCGCCTTCGATATCACGACTAGCAGCTCAGCCCCCCTTGAATGGTGAAATGCCACAGACTAATCCACCTTCACCACCACCTCCTTCATGTACGGAAGAGCAGAGCCGAGAAACAGCTCGCTGCCCTTGACCGAAAGAGAGAAAAAAGAAGATCTCGAGGCGATCGTAGCATTGGCACATTGGCAGCAGCAAGGACTAGGTAGGGAATCGACACCGTTACTTTCGGCATAATCGAGAAAATCGTCAAACGCGGTCGCTTGACAATATCTCTTTTTGCAGTTTTGCAGTTGCATTCCCTTCACCGTTGCACTCGCTACGACTGTGCCTCTCTCTCATCAAATGTCCACTGCAGTATGTAAGCAAGACCCATGGCAAAACGAAACCAAATCTGCTTTCTCCGGTTGATCGCCATGGGTCTTATCGGTCCTGTCGTGTGGTAATAAGAAATCTCATCAAGATTGTAGTAGTGTAGTAGATTAGTTTTTCTTCATTCTAGAAGCAACATTGCACATGCAGGCTGGGAAGGCAGAGCACCCAGCCCGTCCGCCCAACTGCAGCTTCCGCAGCGGCACTGGCAGGATGAGCCACCCTGGTGTGCCCACCATCTGCTTTGGTGACAACGGGACATCAGAGACGCACTCATCTTTCGGACGGATGGCCCAAATCAAGATCCAAGACCTGCTAAGACCTACATCCTCAGCTATGCGCGTGACGCACAGCCTCCCCCGAGTTCGAAGCACAGCGAAACGAACAAGCCCTATGCATATCACCGTATTCAAATTTCGTCATGGCACTTCTAGAACGCCATGTGGGAGATCCCGAGGAATCTCGATTTTGTGACCAAAAAAGCCATTCACTCTCGTCTCGGTCCCCCATCAGCCACCACGGCCGTAGCAGACTGATGGCGGCTGTCGATCACTCCAAATTTAGACCCCAATGGTGTTTGCAATAGTCAGTTACTCAACATCCGCAGAGCTAGTAGAACTGCTAGTGTTTCTATTTTCAGTCTCGTGATAGACGCCCAGCATACTGCTAGTTGAAATCGGAACTCGTCCTGGTTGATGGTGAACGAGGTGAAGAAAGAAGAAATGGAACGTAACACCGTCAACGCCAGCTAACCGAACTGACCCTATCCTAACCCAATCCCTGTAATTATCCATCTGGGTATCCAAAACATCGACTCCGCTCTACCAACAGTTGCTGCAAAGCTTGTGCTGACATGTATTTCTCACACACTGGGGGCTTGTCTGTCTACTGTTCCCTTCACCGCATTGGCACTGTACTCCCGGCGTCAGTCGATTGTTCTCTCTCGGTGATAAATATAGTCACATCAGGACTTACACATTGCGTGACAACCCCCACGTTTGTCGTGGAGGCAGGAGCTTTGGCTCGCTTGGCATGGTGACCGACGACTTCTTCGTCGTCGCGCTTTCGCTTCTTGAGCCCTGCAAGGTGGCTATGCTGCTCCTTGGGGGTTCCTTTCCTTGCTGAACGTAGCGGTGCAGATAGGGGTGTTGGTTGCGATGGGGGCGCGGAGTCGCCGTCCTCTGAATCGGAGCTAAGGGCTTCCATTGGCGGTGCATCTGGATCAACACCCTTCCAATCGTCAATCTGCTTGCGTGGCCGTCCATCGCGTCCAGAAAAGTGGTCGTCGATATGATTGAAGCGTTCAGTAAAGGCCCCCAGTCCCTTGCGCTCGATCTCTATGATCCGCTCGCAGAACCCACACCAGAATCTTGCCTCGCAGTTTCTTCCTACGCGGCAATGCTCGAGTTTGATCTCAAGCTCTTCTCCTTGAAGAGTATGGACCTTTGACAGATGCTCCTTGAAAGTCTCACGTCGATGGCTAAGTTTACCACAGACTTCGGGAGACCTGCTGTTACTACGCTGTAAATCACATCTCCAGGCTTCATGAAGGAAGTGCTGGCTATTTTCATGCCTCTTCCAGTCGTTCTTGCTTCCAAATCTCTTGGAGCAGTTCTGGAATGTGCAACCATAAGGCTTGGAGTGACGTTTCAAGTGTTTTCTATAAACTGTTAGCAGAAAGAAACCGGCACTCGGGAATATAGACAACGTACTTCAACTCACACGGGCGCACGAACTTCTTATCGCAGCCTGGCTCGGTACAAGGGTGGTAATTCTCGGGCTTGACACCCTGCGAGACGTCTTCCGATCCTGTCTCAACGACGGGAGAGCTTTCTTTCTTGAACCCGAACTCCTCAAGGATACCTTGCATCTGGAGTGCCTCGACAAGTTTCCTGCGCTTGTCTGGATCTTTAAGTTCTAGCTGCAGGGATGATATATCCGATACTGAAACAACTTGTGGTTCCTGTGCAGTGGTTGTGCTTGCTTCCTGCTTCCCAGACTCTCTCGTAGACGTAGAACTCACGCTTCCGTCATAAGCTGAGAGCTTTGCTCCCACGATGGGGGATTGAGCCTCCCCTCCCTCGTACGGCATAGAGCTCCGTGAGGTCTCGGTATGGGCGATACTGGAGACCCTTGAGCTGTCAGGGGACTGGCGCTCTTGTTCAAGATCCACCGGCGAGATAAACTGTGAGGGACGTTCCTCAAGGTCTGATCGCTCAGGGGAACTCTGCATCGACGGTCGCAACGATTGACTTAGGTGATGCTGGATAGGCCCAATTGCCTCCAGAGTATCCCCCACACAGAGTCGCTCATCCTCGGATGCCGGCTCTACCATATCGTTCGACGCACCAGTCCCACCGGTCATATGACCCAGCGCCATCCTTGTGTCATCCAACTGAGATGGAGGATAGTCTGCTTGGGAGGACGTAGTATGGTGCATACCCTCGTCCGTCATATGATCCTCGTCATGGGTCCAGAGTGGTGGCTGCCCAGTCTCTAGACTTGGGCTAATCTGGAACTCGCCGTAGTCTCCAGCAGTCTGTTCAGGCACACCGGCAAGATCTGGCAGCATATCTTGGGTTTGAGAAGGGGGTTGGGCTTGTGGTCTGCCACGGTTTTAGTCAATATAATAGGGGTTAGGTCATGTCCGCCATCGACATACTGATATATGATCCCCTCCAAATCTTCGTCCTTGACATTCTCAATGCGATGGACACGTTTCAGGTGGGCTCGGAAATTATCTGCCCTGGGCCAAATCTTGTCCTTATTTTTGCAACCGCCATGAGGACATTGAAAGCGACTGCCATCAGGACTTTCGTCGGGATGGACACTCCTCTTGTGCCTCTCAAGATCGTTTGGTGTACTGAACCCCTCGGATCGAGCGCATCCAGGTACATCACAGGTGAATGGCTTAGTATGCCTTTGTCTGTGTTTTCTGAAGGGGGATGTTAGTCGGCCTGTTTGGAGGCGGCGCAGGGTCTTGGCTTGGCCTCGCTTACTTGAGCTCCGAATTGGTCTTCACCGGCTTCTTGCAAATCTCACACACAATCCCCTTGCCTTCAAAGGGGCGCGCTGGCTGTTGGAGAGACTGCTGCGGCGGCAATTCCCAGGCTCCCGATGGGGTATTTTTGGTCATATACTCCATCCCAGGGCCAAAGGATGAGGGGAAATGGAATTCCGAGAGATGTCCGGCCAAGCTCTGTGTCTCCGTGTTTCTATCCATAGGCTCATCGTAGACGGATGTCGCTGTCACGCTGTGTTTAGTAGCGTGGCTCCCATAACCCGAGTCCGAGGGCGCCATGCCTGGCGGAGTAGTCTCGCATTCCGACGGGACATATCTCTCGCGGTACTGCCCGGGGAATCCCATAGCATGCCCCTGGAAGCTCATGTTATGGATGCGAGAAGGGCTACGGTCATCATCATCTGGAAGCGCGAGTCCTTTGGGGATCCACGGGCCATCGTTGCCCGCATACCAATTCGCAATGGCGTCCTGGTGGGCGGGCATGCCCCGAGGGTGGCCATAAGCGCCGAGCAGGTCCTGGCCGTTGGCAGCATACGAGGAGGTCAGGAGGCCCATATCAACCTCTGACAAACTGGTCGGGCGGCTAGTCCGGGGAAACATCTGTGTATCCACGGGCCCCGCAGAGCCGCTAATGCCGGAGGCGGGGCCCATACCGGGACGGTCATCCATATCAGACGAGGTTTGCTGGTGCCTAAGATCAAACGGATACCCGGAGTATAGCACTGGCTGGTGTATAGTGCTAATTAGCTGGTTGGTCCCGGATCCGGTGCAGCCTGGTAATACGTCAAGGCTTCCCGGTCAGCTGATAGATAACACGGTCGGCTAAGCCCAAGCAAAGTCAATGGGCAGAAAGATAGCGATGCGACGCGACCGCCTGCACTCTGCGCGGGCGTCAAAAGGCGAGTATGCGAGGCGCTCTATGGCGGAGTGTTAGTCTGGGGCTGATTCTGCCTTAATCCATATCGCAGTCCGTCTCTTTTACTGGGTGTGGCAAGAAAGGAAGAAGGACAGGCAAAAAAAGAAAGGTAGTCGACGCTATGAGGCTAACTGACATTTCAAGTGAAATAGGCAGCTCTGGGTCTTCAGACTTGCTGGCTGTCTGCTTGCCTCGACAAGGACATACACACGTGTACAATCGTATTATTGAATCAATCTCCAGAGAGATTGATAGATATTCATGCAGTCAGCATATGTGCAGTTGTTTGATTGAGACTCGTCTGGTTGAGACGCAATTGCGCAGTTGCGAGAAGTCCAGAAGTCCAGGTCGAATCCGATTAGGCAGACGAGGGAGCGGCGGCACTAGGTTAGGCTAGGCGCACTGCAACTCTCTGAGGGCAAACAGAGACAAGAGGCGGGCAAGACAGACAGCGGGATGATTGACAATCAATTGCTCGCACCCACCCCAAATAACCAATGATGGGACGGAACTCCTAAACGGACATCAAGAATACATCAAATCAAAATCCTGCAAATGGATAATGACGTGGCAGGGTGAGATTTGATGCTTTTTGAGAGAGTGCGAAGAATTGTTCGCTGCGCTGTCGCTCTTTCTTGTCTGTGTCTGTCTCTCTCTTGCATTCAACCGCACCGGGGCGCAGTCGCAAGTCATAAGGCAACCAGCATGAAAAAAGTGAGGCAGAGGGGGATTTGGTTGCCTTATTTCGTGGCGTCTCGTGTGCCCATCCCGTCCACGCCATAGTCATTTGATGGCAGAGTCGGACAAGGGAGGGCCAATCAAGACGGCCCATTTGCTTCCCAAGTCGCCGAGACTACATGACATGTATGCTGCATCCCATCAATTCCTATCTGCTACATACTCTCAAGTCCCGAAGGCCCAATGAGGCCCAATTGCACATGCAATTGGCCTCATCTTCGAAATGGGCCTCATTGAGGGCACATCTGCCTGCCGCCTATGTTTCGTCTCGTTCTTTTGGTAACTGATTCGCCATCATCGAGATTCGGTCGGCGGCTCATTGCGACCACAATGAAAAGGAAAAAAGAGGCGACAGCAATGTTGGATTAGCCTGTGTGCCTCAAACTTGCCTCAAGTGCTTCTCCGATCTGCTGCCACAGCGCACCAATTCACCTCCGTGGGTCGAGAAGCGCAACACCTTGGCAACCGGTACTGTCAATCTTCATGGAGAACGAATCTTTTCCATGCAAACAAACACTCGACGTCTGGTAGAACCAATGATACCATTCCACAAACTGTTCGTAGCACTCCGGCGCCGCCGAATTGTGCCCCCGATCGTTTATGGTCTTCACTTGCCACGTGGGGGAGGAGTTGACGGTTGACAGCCGTAGATGCATTCATCAATCTTAGAATATGTTCTCCATCCTACTACTGACCCAGGATATATTCTCCGCACAATCTTTGCTCCCACCAAGTGTAACATATGTCATGTGCGTGAGAGGAGCAATTTGTGCAATGAAATGGCTGGCCCTGTTCAATCAGTGCCGTCAGCGGTGATCTTGTCATGTCACTCCCGTGCTGCTTCCGACTCATCCTGTATACATCCAGCTTACGCTCAAAGTTATCTCTCGTCTACACTTGACAGCCGCATGGCATTGTTACCATACTACGTATATGAAGTAATTCGTGAATACTCTCATTTGTTTCTTCCAGTCCACTATATTTTAGACTGTCGTCATTTCCTTTTTGATCGAGATTGATGACGAATCTCTCTACCTGTCACATACGTTGCAATAATACTCATCTACGCCGGATCTGACGAGTAATTTTGCCAAGACATTACCGATGAGTATGTGCGCGCGTGCGTGTGCGTGTGCCAGATAGTACGAACGAGTATCTACTGCTACTGTGTGTGTATCAGTCACTTGGGTGTTTGTTGCTTTGCATGTCCTGTTCGAACGAACAGGTGCTTAGGTGCATTAGAAACGTACCATCACTGACACAGAATCCACCTACTCAACTCGACAGGCGCCTTCGTCGTCCGCTTGTGTAAGGCAGTCTAATGAGCCCACGGTATATGTATATGCTCTCTAGAATGCCAGATATAATTACTTTACCCCCTTAGATCTGCTGCTGACCACAGAACTCAGGGCATCTTGATGAGCCGCATTGCTGACTATATAGAACAGACGGGAGCATCGTGTTTCTGTTTGGGCGGACTGAGATCACAAATTTTCTTGTTGCCGGCCGCAGCAATGCACACAACCTTGGTCACACAGTTTAACGAACGGTCACTACATTGTATTTGTCAAGATTGAGGGTTCCGGCTGGTCCGCCGTCTGCGAGGGCCCCTGGCTCACCGGCAACCTGCCTCTGTCAGTGGATTTTGGCACTCTGGATGATGCGGCTACAGAGCAAATGAAGGGAACGTCAAGGGAAGCTGCATACGTTTCTATCATAGGACCCGGCCAATATACCCATGTAGTTTTTCAACATAGAGTACGAGCGTCATAATCTGGGTATGTAGGCAATAGATTCCACAGAATTCAGACCTGTTCCTGGCTGGCAATTGTAACCCTCGAACTTGTTTACTTCAGAAACCCGGTGTGACATCATGAAGTATATAGATATCCTATATCTGGTTTCTATATGAACTCGGGATGCTCGCTCCCTTTCATGCAATCCTCGTTCGGAGATCGTCAATAGTCTCAGTTCGCCAATGCATGTTTGTCTCCCCTGTCCAGAAACCGGCCCGCGCCGCTGACATTAGCTTGGCTGGCCCGCTCGTTAACGGCTTCCCTTTCTTCGCCCCTCGGCTGCATATGCGCTGCGAACTCTCTCATGTAGGCTACATAGCTGAAGATTCCCGTAGACCCTACCTGGTACTCGGGTCCAGGACAGGCTCTTCCCCGGTTGAAGCCTGTCCGGGTTGCAGCAAACCATTTGAGCAAGATATGCAAGCACGTTGCCAGGATCTGGATACTGGCTCGTTTATCAGGATAATGGTTTTTGATATCACACTCGAATCGAATCAATGTAAGACATCCTGTATCAATGGCTAAGCTTTGGTATACTTACAATTTCCTTGTTTATGGTCCCCAAGAGTCCACCCCCCATGCCCGTACGTAGGCCTATGTGAATGGAATATCACAACACTTTTGCATACGTTGACAAGAAACCCAATGACTCACAAAAGAATTCCATTAGATCATGGTTCTCCCACCGTCTTTGTAAATCAGTTATTGAGTCAGCCTGTAGATTCCAAGTCAGCTAAAGAGAGGAGTATGTGGTCACGCCATATCATGCCCTCCGGCTACAATATACAGACCCCCACTGCCTGGTGCATATTACGGCCTCCTTCGGGCGTTCGGCGTCGTTGAAAGCCTCTCGATCCCCTTGGATGTATGTGACTTATCACCCTGCAGTCGATTCTATCTTCAGATCAGCCGGCAAAACCAACATTATCAACGGGGATCTATTCATAGTTTATTGGATAAGGTACCCCATGCCGTAGCAGATCGTACATGATTTCACTACGGCTTGCATCCGGGGCTGGGAAGCAAGCAAGCAATCAATCAACAGAGACCCTTGGTATCGCACCAGGAGAGACCAGCCCGCCCGGCCTCTTGGTCGTGAGGCTACAACCGCTTCTTTGGATTGGCCCTGACTTGCATCATGGCCATCGCTCGGCACCACTCGGAAGGTAAGTCCACTCGCGTCCGGATGAGCAGTAAGCATGGGTTTGAGGTTTCCTTGCACTCTCTCCTCCCAGGATAGTTCTGTAGGTTTCTCTAGATCAGGACGGCGCACATCAGACGTGGCAATCAGTAATCCTGTGAAAGATGGTTACAACATTGAAATATTTAAACCCTTGCCGAGCCCCCGGTGCCTCTTGAGGCTCTCTGGGATCACAGCCTTCGCGTTATCACCATTAATCAGTCATCAACCTACACCTGCTGTCCCCAAAGAGGTTTGCAGATCGCAGCAGATAACTTCCATCAACCCAAACTTGTCAAACGAGTAAGACGTCAAGAGCACAAGTTCACACATTACCATCAAAACTGCACTTCTCGGCCTCGATCTATTCTCATTATCTACTCCCATACTCATCTGCACCCCCTTTTGTTCCCACGAAAGGCGCCACCTCCCACTCGAGGCACCAGACCAATCTTCTACATCGTCATCGCGCACGTGCGACTCGCTGAGACCTAGAAGATGTGTGACTACGAAGAGTTCCTCTTTGACTGCGAGCACTCGGTCGTCCGCCTCAAGTCCTACTGCCACTTCGCCCGCAACGACCCCAACCACGAGTGCCTGGGCGTCAAGGTGCTGCGGAACTCGTGGCGGCAGCACGGCCAGCTCTGCGACGGCTGCGCCTCGGCCATCGCCAGCAGCAGGGGGTATGGGCATCAGCACCAGCACCAGAACCCCTATGGCTATGCGACCCAGCATCGGCGCAGGCATTAGGGAAAACTGGTCCACCGCCGGCCTCTCTTCCCCCCAGAGCCGAACCCTCGTGGCCGCCCTCCAGAAAGGGCGGGGAGGGAGAGGAAAGGAAGGCTTCACGAAAAAAGAGTGGGCTATACGTTTCAGAGGTGCCTAGCCGTCGGTCGCGCTGCTGGCAGCATGACGATTCAAGCGTGCTCACCGGTGACGATGGCAGCTCGTCGACAACCATCGTCCTGAGCCGGGCGTGGAGAAAAAGGGGGGACGAAGCGTCACATTTGAAGGGTTAGGCATGTTCCACTGCGCGGTTGTTGACCAACGCGAGAACAAAAAAAAGCTGTTGAGGTCTTTCTATATGCGTCGGCGTTGCAGGCTTTTGATTTCTTGTCTGTATTCGGATGATCTCCCCGGCGGAGTCTCTATGCTGTGTCGTGCTTCTGTGGTTGGTTTGTCAACGTTGTTCAGGGGCCAGAGAAGGGCGAGGCGGTGAGACCATCCAGTTGGTTGAGCCGCCATCATCGATCTTCAAGGAAGAAAAGTGCTCTATTCTCATCTTGTTTGCTCGGCGTCTGGAATTCTCTGCAGTTGCAGAACCACGACGTTTGATTGATGATGACGTGGTTGTACGAAGCGAGTTAGCATCAGGTAGTATAAGACAAGTACGTTTGGGATGACTGCGCTATGTATAGTGAAGCAAGCGCAGTATACCTAGATCACAGTTCAAGTCATCCATATTGCTTTACACGGCGCAACAATATGCAAGCAAGACCTCACCGCAACATGTCGAGCGTTGAAACCTTTGGGCCATGACCGTCGGCATATATGCCTGTATCCGGTCTAAGAGTTTGATACGCCTGTGGTTACACCTTGAGCTTCTCAGATGAAGGCTTGCGAGCTTCATACCGTTGGGAGCATATAAAGCCTCCGAAGCAGCCAATATCAATTGGACTAAGGACCGAGACTCAATGGTATTATTATATAAAGCGGCTTATTCCACCTTTGTCTATTGGGCTTCGATATCTGAGCTAAGAGCATCTGAGTTCAACTACCACCCTTGTAGCAAGAAACGTATTGCATCTGGCGTTACAAAGGCACTGTGCGATCTCATCGAAACCCCCTGTGTGTCCTGACAAAGTGTTTGACTTAGCAAACTGCGGCGAATTCTGCGAGTGTGCGCTGTCCAAGGAACTTTGTTGAAGACTGCCCAGCCTGTGGTGTATAGACCCGGTCTCTTTCAGGCTGCAGGGCTGGCTGTTTGATGGTTACATTTGGAGTCTCACGATATGCACATATCACGGGCACATCATCCCGGAGTGGAACAAAGGGTCTACTCTTGATAGCCCCTTTTGTAGGTGGTGTCGAGATTTATAGGGGATATTTTGGTTCGGATGATTATCAGCAGCTGGAAACGGTACGTCATCATAAGCCACTGCTCAGTGCATACGCTCATGAACCTGAGTCCTGAGACGTGATCGGAGATATACAGCCAACGTAGACAGATATCGAACAGCAAAAGCAGCTCTCCAGCGTGCATCAAAAAGCCATTCCTCTGATTGGTAGTACAATATACAATGTTGTTTGTGCCTCGTGTGACCCGGTTTTCCAGAGCCCCGACCTGACGCCAAAATATTCTCCGAATCGCGACTTCGTCCCCCCTTTATACCACGCGCTTGACCTCGAAGAACCTTCGAAGCCACCAGACCTGGAAGACGGACTCGCCAATGACAACGCCGATGACGAACAGATTCCACCACTTGACTCTGCTGTTGGTGCTCTCGGCCGTGTTGCGGTGGGTTCGCTCTCGCAGGACGATATACGACTGCTCGTCCTTGACGGAGTTCAGGAGATCGGAAAGCTTGCGGACTGGATCCGACTGTTAGTATATGCGTCGCCCAGACTGCCCCCAACGCCCAGAAAATTGCGTACCTTCGTTCTCGAGGGGATCCTTCTCGGCCTCGTGCTCAGACACGTATACTATACCGTGAACGTTGAAGGACACCTCCTTGGTGTTGGCGCCCCAGTGCTCGTTGCCGAAGCAGTAGAGGTACTTGCCGTCGTGCTTGGCGTCGAAAGAGTAGTCGCCGTTGGACACGTCCTTCTGGAAGGTCTCGTACTGGTTCAACGGGTTCTGGATCTATCGAAGAGGAAAGTAGAAGCTGCCTGTTAGCCATCGTAACCATATTTGCGCCCCCCTTGACGCCTGCCCCCGAAGCAAAAAGCACAGACGTACCCAGAAGTCGATGTCCAGGTTCCCAGCACTGCCAAACTCGCGATCGCCGACCTGGAAGGTGACGGTCATCTTGTCATCCCGGTGGAGCTCCTCGTGGAAGCATTCGCGGCCATGGGCAGGGAGCTGAATGTTGTGGCCTAGCGCAGCCGGGAAGAAGCTGGCAGACAGCAGCAACGCTGCGGCGGAGAGGAATTGCATATTGTCGTTGCCTAAGCTAGCCCAGCGATCGGGAATTACCTTTCGTCAGAGAGAAACGAAACAAAATGGTGCAGCCTAGTCGTCGTCGGGATCGGTCCTTCGTATGCACACGCAGCTGTGGCTCACAAGCTCGAAATGTTGGAGTTGACACTTTGCCCAAACAAGGGTTGCACTGAGTGCTGAGGCTCGAGGCGGCTTAGCGTGATTCAAAGGGATTAGTGGGGTTTACGTGCTGTGACCTCCAGGGCCACTGTCTGGTATTTGTGGTGCTGCCCGTGGTGTTGCGTGGCTGGCTTCCTTTACTGGGCGGGCGTGCCTGTGGCGGACGGGCCAGTGAGAGAATCCCCCTCGTGCTCCAAAACTAACCCCCTGATTTTCCCTGAGCAAGCTCTATTAGCGCTTCCTTTATCAACAGGCTGCTGCAAATCCGATGTAGCAATTGACTGGATCTTCTGGGCTCTGGAATTGATCTGCCAAGTTCCGGTACTGGTCTCGTCATCTGCACCCACTTTCACATCCACATTTCATTATCCGTATTTCGAAAGGGTCAGGTAGAGATGGTATCTACATGTGATGTGATGGCTAACAGATACAGACATGGATTGGGACCGTAGCGATTGACGACTAGCAATTGTTGAATGGTGTTCGCATTCAATGCTGGGCTGGGGGTACCTGTGGCCAGCTAAGACTTCAATTAATGCTGGAGAATTGGGTGAGCACGGCAGCATCGCATCGGGGGGTTTCAAAGGCACGCAATTGCATGCACCCAATGTCAAAGTGCACCTGGCCGGTGGATGGGCGTATGCATTCTCTGATGCAATCGGAGCTTCAAGTGCCTGTCATCAACTGTATTCGTAGACTGGACGGGGACTCGTAATAATAATAAACCTGTAATAGGCAGTAGTATTTACCGTAGGCGATGGGACATGTTTAGCAGCCCACAATTCCCAAGCAGAGGCAGCCAATCGAGGCCGTAGTGTTCCAGGTGGCCTTTTCTCGCTGCCTCCCATTGCCTGCCCAAGGAGGGAGAACCTGAACACTTTTTTTGTGTGTGTTCCCTCGCTCGGCCCACTGCCACTTTAACTCAACCTTAAACAATCCACTCAGAGTCCAGCCGCCTCTCTTACTTTCCCACCCGGCATTCTTGATCTGTCTTCACCGACAACAACCCAACTTGCCCCCCCTTTACGACGACACGACCCTCTCCCATCTCATCGTATCGCAGCATCGCAATAGACCTCTTCTCTTCATTCGGAGCAGGTCTCGTTGCAGTATCGAATCGAGAAATACCGTAAGTGCACACTTGCCTTGACTTCTGCTGCCCTCTGCTCTATCGCATGCGGTGCTATGCTATTTCCCACGCGCTGTGCTTCGGCAGGCCAGTCCAGTGGACTAGGAACACCAGACACGAAAAAGGTGGCATATCGCACGCAACCTCTGCGCGTTGCCCATCCCCCGAACGAGTCTGCACAAACCTCGATGGCGATAAACTCAAACACCAAGTCGGTTCACACCAGCCTTGGGATTGCGTTTCCCTTCTAATTCATCTGCGTTCCCAAACGTCCTGGTCCACCCCGCACACGCACACGCCTAACCTGTCGTTCCTGAACCTGGGGTCCCCCTAATAGTGGCAGCCTGGGAACAGACTCGACCAGAGAAGACGTCCTGGAACCATAGCGCCGCGTCGCAGAAAATTGTCCATCTGTCCTCACTTTGGCATTCAGCACGTCCTCCTCAACCACGAGATCAAACACATAAAACCACCCCCCCTCCATTCTTGCCCATTCCTGTTCGTCGGCAACAATTCGCTTGGCCTGTCGCAGAACCAATCCACTCTCCCCTCCATCTTCTATTTTCATCATACATCATCCCAACAAAGGCGGTTGACATTGGCCTTTTGTTCTAACCGGTTCTCTTAGACAGAACGCTCCCATTGGGCTTAATTAACATCCACATAGACTTGTATCGCATCTAGCTACCGAACACCGTCATCATGGGTCTCAACATTTCAAAGCTGTTCGACAAGCTCTGGGGAAAGAAGGAGATGAGAATTCTGATGGTTGGTCTTGATGCTGCCGGAAAGACCACCATTCTCTACAAGCTCAAGCTCGGCGAGATTGTCACGACCATTCCCACCATCGGTATGCCGCTCCCAGCATCCACGCGGCGCTTCTTCTCCGAACGTCAGCGACATCTTCCCCGTTATATGCGCTAATAACTGTTTTCGCGCCATGCAGGCTTCAACGTCGAGACGGTCGAGTACAAGAACATCCAGTTCACCGTGTGGGATGTTGGTGGTCAGGACAAGATCCGACCTCTGTGGAGACACTACTTCCAGAACACCCAGGGTATCATCTTCGTCGTCGATAGCAACGATCGTGACCGTATCGTCGAGGCCCGCGAAGAGCTGCAGCGCATGCTGAACGAGGATGAGCTCCGCGACGCCATCCTCCTGGTGTTCGCCAACAAGCAGGATTTGCCCGTATGTTGCGCACTCGATCTTCCATGACTATACGTGCCATTGAGCTAACCAAAATCACAGAACGCCATGAACGCTGCCGAGATCACAGATAAGCTTGGTCTTCACAGCTTGAGACAGCGCGCCTGGGTATGTTTTCCACGCTATCTCCTCTAACAAAATCTCGTTGATGCTAATGCGATATACAGTACATCCAATCCACCTGCGCTACGTCGGGTGATGGTCTCTACGAGGGTCTCGAGTGGTTGGCCACTACTCTCCGCAAGGCCGGACACCAGTAGAGTTGGGGTAGTAGAAGACAAGCTTGGTATGGGTATGGCTCATGTTTCGCGGGCCCATCTCGTCTCCCTCGATAATTTCACGGTCGGTTGCATCTAAGCACCAAAGTCGGTCCTCGGCCGGCTGGGTGCAATCGACGCAGTCCATCAATGACGCACTTCTCCCTCCTTTCTCGGAAAAGCCCATCCTCTGGTGATTATTCTGGTAACGCTCTCCTGGTCTATCATGAATTGCGGAAGTATGATTTTTCGGATGAATGAGGAAAGGGGCGTACCGGGATGGCTTATGTACGAATTGATATTATGGGAAGCACAAAATGAGAAGACGGCTTTTCTGCCTTTTTTTGCGATACACTCACTGACTGACTCGATGACGGCCTGTGACCAAATTTAAATCACCCCTACGATGCGATGCCTGCCCGCCTGCTTTTTTCAGGGTCGACTTTTCGAATTGAGTTCTGCGATCTCGGCATTTTTATGCATAGACGAGGATTTGCCTTGCCCAGGCTTGGTGCATCTATTTTGTCTCTTTGATATCCCTGGCGCAGGCTGAACTCACACGATTCAAGGTTCTTTTCATTTTCCTGCCTCAGCTTTACGTATGTATTTTACGGCGGGGTATCCACGTACTTGCTAATCGCGTTATCACTGACCAATCGGTCGACAGGTCCGCTATCGGCATTCGTCGGCTTGCCGGTTACCACCGTATCAGTAGGAACCGGACCTTGGTAGCATAGCACCCCGCCGATTTAATATTCTTGGGGAGCTTCCTTCCCATTCAATATTGTTATTTCGGCGTGCAAGAAAAACGCAATTTGTTTTCTTTCCAGTCGTATTTCGGATCAATTGGCCAAGATGAAGCTGGTACGAGCTCTGCAGCGCGGCCGGAAGGCCGTCCCAAGCCTCCAATCGCAGCCCACCCGCTCGATTGCCCTGTTATCGCGGCCCCTCTCTGCCGCCGTCAACCCATCATCGCCGGCTTCAGCAGTCGCACAACCACACCAGCCCTCGCCGCGAGCCGCCCTCACATCGTCATCGTCGTCCAAGGCCAGTCGGCGACATGGCTCCTCCCTCGCCACTGACGGGCCCCTAGGCAAGACGCCGCTGTACGACCTACACTTGGCGCACGGCGCCAAGATGGTGCCCTTCGGCGGCTTCGAGATGCCGGTGCAGTACAGCGGGTTGTCGGTCTCGCAATCGCACCACTTCACGCGGTCCCACGCCTCGCTGTTCGACGTCGGCCACATGGTCCAGCACCGGTTCGCGGGCCCCGGCGCCGCCGCCTTCCTCGAGCGCGTCACGCCCGCCTCGCTGGGACCCCTGCCCATCCGCAGCAGCACCCTGAGCACCCTGCTCTGGCCCGGCACCGGCGGCATCGTCGATGACACCATCATTACCAAGCTCGCCGACGACGCCTTCTACGTCGTCACCAACGCCGCCTGCCGCGACAAGGACCTGAAGTACCTCGGCGAGCAGCTGGCCGAGTGGAAGAAGAATAACAGCAGCGCCGAGGTCCAGCACGAGGTGCTCGACGGCTGGGGCCTCGTGGCCCTGCAGGGTCCCCTGGCCGAGGACATCCTGAGCGCCATCCTCGTGGCGCCCGAGGAGTCCAAGCTCCGCGAGCTCTATTTTGGCCAGTGCCGCCCCGTCATGGTCAAGGTCAAGGGCGGCGAGCTGTCGCAGCCCATCCTGGTCTCGCGCGGCGGCTACACGGGCGAGGACGGCTTCGAGATCTCGATCCCGCCGCAGGACACGGTGGCGGTGACGGAGGCGCTGCTCGAGTCGGCGGGGCCCGAGAAGCTCCAGTTCGCGGGGCTGGGCGCCCGCGACAGCCTGCGCCTCGAGGCCGGCATGTGCCTGTACGGCCACGACCTCGACGACACGACGACGCCCGTCGAGGGCGCCCTGTCGTGGGTCATCGGCAAGGACCGCCGGCACCCCAAGGCGGCCAACCCCTTCCACGGCGCCGAGGCGATCCTGCCGCAGCTGACGCCCAAGAGCAAGGGCGGCGCGGGCGTCTCGCGGCGCCGCGTCGGCCTCGTCGTCGAGGGCGCGCCCGCCCGCGAGGGGGCCGAGATTGTCGGGCCCGACGGCCAGAAGATCGGTGTCGTCACCAGCGGCTGCCCCAGTCCCACGCTCGGCAAGAACATCGCCATGGGCTACGTCCGCGACGGTTCCCACAAGGCCGGCACCGAGCTCGAGGTCCTCGTCCGCGGCCGCAAGCGCAAGGCCGTCGTCACCAAGATGCCGTTTGTGCCGAGCAAGTACTGGAAGGGTACCGCGCCTGCTTGAAGTTTTCTAGTCAACCAAGAGAATAAGGAGGGGAAAGAAGGGTACGATATATTGAGATCCAGTACGCGAAGAAATTGTTTGATAGTTGGAATCAACTGCATTTCTGGTTTGGGGGCCAATTCGGTCGGTCGGTTGGTTCAGGAGTTCAACCTTAAGGCGTTCATTTTGCAAAATCATAAAACGTACATATACAATATGCATATGGTCATTGATCCCTCAACGGGCAATTTTAAGATTCTTTTTCCCCGATCGATTTGGATCGTAATTGTGTTCCTGAACTTGTGTTGCCTTGATGTGTGACTGTTTCATATGATGTACGTATGCCCCTATCATTTGTTCAAGGGGGCCAGGAATTCAATATCACATTGTTGGCGACAGTGGTTCTTCCGCCACTTTAACTGTATTGTAGGAGTTAAAGTTAATTTAATGTCAATGGCAATAACAATGATTATTTCCCGGGATGTAATGTTTGGTTGAAATCAATTATTTGTCGAAGAGTGATAAGCCAAAAGCAGTCTTTGCGCTATCACGGGGGGTTGACCAGAGGCCAACTTCCTTCATCTGCCTCTGGTCTAACAATAACCCAGCTTGTTCCAGGACATCGAAGGACCAGTTGCTTCACGTATTCGCACAAATCTGCGAAACACCACAATCAAACATCACGCACAGGAAGAAGAACCAACTCAAGCTGCAGGGCGATATCCAAGGAGGGTGAATGCAAACCTCCTTCATTTGCTTTCTTTGCTATCGAATTTAGCTTTCTCATCAACCCCCTTCATTCAAACATCCCAATACCCAAAAACGCCATTATCATCATCCGGCACAAGCACGCGCGCCTCTCTGCCTGCCTGCCTGCCTGCCTGATGTGAAAAGAGAATATGCATGCTCAACACCGTCATACCCGATGCCTTTCCTTCTTCCTTTGTAGCAGTAAAGAGGAAGATGATGGGGGATAAAACCACCAACCGCTCACTCTGTATGATATATACGGCCCCCCTTTTCCTCACCCAAACACAGGAAATGCAGGCAAGAGATCCGATTCATCACATCATATTCTTCTTCATAAGAAAGCGACCCAAATCGCTCCGCTTACATACGCAACCAACCATTATACACAGCGCACCAACCATATACACCGAAATTATTTGCATTTTCACACACAGCCTAAATCCTAACCCAGATTAAGCATTCGGATCCGATTCGGGGAACTCGGTGCCCTCGACCACGACAGCCTCGACCGGCAGCTCGACATCCTTGATGGGGTGGAGCAGCATAGGCGGCAGGCACACTGCGGCCCTCGCCGCCGCGCATGTCGCCGACGGTGGCGCCGTTCTTGCTCTTGTCCTCGGTGAGCTCAAACTCCTCGCCGCCGTCGTTGTTGACCTTGAGGCCGAGCCAGCGCCGGTACAGGTTGGGCGCAAACCCGGAGTCGTAGAACCACGTGATGCCGCGGAGGTTGTGCTCGCGCTGGCCGAAGACCGAGGTGCGTGCACCACCTGTGGCCGAGTTCTTGCCGTTGTTGAGAGTGCTCGCCAGCACAGCCGTGGGCCACTCGCGGTCCACGTAGAGCGGGTGCGGCACGAACACGCCCTTGTAGCCATGCTGCAACGCCACGGTACCTGGCCACATTTCGGGGAAGGCAAAGTGCTTCTTGAAGGCCGTTTCGCGGTGCATCGTCATGAGCAGACGCCGCGAGAGGCGGGACGCCGTGATGATCTGGGCGCGTCGTGGGGGCTTCTCCTTGTAGCCGGTGATGTCGTCTGCCAGGAGCCAGGTGGTGCCTTCGGGGTCGAACAGAGGGTTGAAGGTGATGTAGTCGGCCTCCTCGCCAACGCCCCAGACGTACTTGTCTCTCTCCATAGAAGTCGGCGGCTCGGGGTCCTTTTCGTGCTCAAACCAATCCTCGGGGTCGCTTGAACGCTCGGGTCCCCACACCAGGCTGTTTCGTTGAGCTGGCTGCTTATCCTTGCCCTTCTTGTTGCCAAGCACGCCCTCCCACATGTTGTTAGGGTCAGAGGTTCCCATCTCAGCTTGTACGCGTGCCATTTGCTTGAAGTCCTCCCAGGTTCCGTGGACCGAGGGGACGTAGTAACGGCCATTGCGCTCCCACAGACCCTTCCTCGGCTGCTCCTTGGACCAGTTCTCGACCTTGGTGAAGAAGTCATAGTAGTGGCCCGTGTATCTAATGTCCATCTCCCATTGCCAGTAGTAGTCGTACTCGGGGTGCTGGTCGGCAAAGTATTGCAGGGCCATCGATAGACCGCGATAAACTCCGTGAACGGGCAAGTCAGGGCCACGAGTGAAGAGATCGTGGATTCCCTGGTACAGAGACAGCATTTGCGTCTCACTCCAGAGCGTGGCGAGACCCTGGAACTCTTGAGGAATAGCCTCCTTGATTCTCTTCTCATACGTCTCCGCGTCGGCCCAGACAGGGTACTTCGCCTCATTCTTCACCTGAACCAGGAGATGCACATCATAACGGCCACCGGATGCCAAGGACACCTCTGTGATGAGGGAGCGCATGTACATAATGTCTTCCTCGCGCCAGTTGTATTCGTCCCAGCAGCGCACGACAACGGCCGTACGAGAGATCTTCTCCGCGGCCTTGTCCGCAGCCTTCTCCTTGGGTTTTGAGTCGCCAGCCGGCTTTTCCAGGGTAGGTTTGCCCTCTGCCGGAGCCAGCTCAGGGTTGGCATCTCGAGTAGCAAGCGTCGCGTTGACCTTTGCAGCAATATCTGGGAGCTCGGTAACGCCCTCCATAATATGGAAACCGTGTGGCCGAGAAATCCGCTTAGGCACAGGGCTGTATCTAGGAGCATTGGCTTGGTAGCAACGCTTCTGAGCGTCGGCCCAGTCCACGTTTCGCCAGTCGACCTTGGGCGTCTTCTCCCAGGTGATATCCATGCCTTCCTTCTCGCCATTCTCGCCCACGCCGAGGCCGCCCGTTCGCTGCGAGTAGCCCATGCCATACGGGGAGTATCGGCCGTAACGTTCGTAGCAGATATCCTCGCTGAAGTTCAACAAATCGTAGGAGCCAAGTACTGCGTCAGGGAATCCATTCGGTCTTCCGTCCATGTATCGAATAGCGGGTACGCGCATCTTCTTCTCCTTGTCCAAGAAACAATCGTTGAGGTCCTCGGGCATCATGTTGAAAATGCTTTTAGGGTGTTTCGCGAACTCTTTGCTCGAGGGTCGGTCCCGGGAGGCCAAGTCCGGCTCCTTGCCTGCGGACTCGGGGTCTGAGTAGGTGAAGTTGACAAAGGCCAACTTGTCAATAGGCGGCTCGTCCTGCGGGCGAGGATACTCGGGCTCGTTCTTCTGGTAAGATACCATGTTCCTCACACCTCCATAGTACCTCGTTAAAAAGGGGTACTTTTCCCACACCGGTGGCGGGGGCGGTCGCTTCGAGATCAGGCCGCTCGTTAATCTCCGGTTGTCGTTCTGGCTTGCGCGGATGAGGCTGAATATGAAGAGAAGCATGGTCGACACCAAGCCGAAGCACATGTAGCGCACTACCTTGTTGGGTAACCGGTAGCCCAGCGACCTGCCTGGCCGCCGCGGCAGCCCAAACTTTCGTTTCGCCATGACGGGCGTCTGGGAGGAGGGTAAGGAGGTCGAAGTCACCCGCGAGTTGCCGGTGCTGGGGGATGAGGTGACGGAGTAGCCCGATTCGTACTCGGAGTCATCTGTGTAGTCGTTGGAGTCGCGCTCTTTCGAGTTGAGGTTCTCGTAGACTGGGAGTTTTGATTTTACGTCGCGCGAGCGCAACGGGTTCAGGGAGAGACCTCCCATGGCGGGTGGCTGGAACAGAGAGGGACTGAGAGCCGGGTGTGATGATCCAATTACACTTTATGATCGATTCTATGTGTATGCATGCTACATTAGTTCCACCCCTATACGTCACGGTGAATGTGACAAATATTGTACTGAGTATCATACCTCGTATTAGAAAGCTTTCTCTGCTTTCTAAAAATTCTACCAGACCAGAGCTCGCAAGTTGTTGTGATCGCGACAATCAGGCCATTCGACAACAACGACAAACAAACAACACAAGGTCGGCTCGGCAGTCGTGGAAGTATATTCGAGATTGGAGCGCAGATTGAGACGGGATGACAGGGCAAAAAAGGTTCCTGGAAACTCGTCCGATAGTTAGGACCAAGCCTATTCGACAGATGGCCCAGTTTGCTCGATGTCTCGAGTCGTTGAGTCGCAGTCCACAAATAAAAGAGGTTCCGGCCTACACGCGGCACGTCACTTATTGACGACTGCTGTTTCACAATGGGGGATGGACGAGTATGTGCTGCGACGCGACCGGTCGTTGCGCTTTTCTGCGGCCGAGTCACGAGTACTGCTGCTTTCCGTTTACCCAGTTTCAGAACCGGATCGCAAAGAAAAGGGTGATGGTGAAGTAGCAAAGTAAAGAGGAAGAAAAAAGAATAAGTCCCATACATGGACAGGATCGACCCTCTCTATTCTCTCACTACTTGCCTACTACAACATGACATAACCAACCAACGACCTTCTCAATTGACCAGCGCCCATGTCTCCATTGGGAAGCATTGAGAAATCTCCCGGCCAATGGGCATCCCTGTGGATTTTGGGTTATCTGGGCAGCGTGCGGCCCAGCCTGTCACAGATCAGATAGACTTCTTGGCGCCCACTAAGGTTGTCGTCACCCTCCCTTTGGCGCAGTTGTCAGGAGCAACCATTACACCGATTGCTTGTCCCTCTCGGCCAGCCGCTGCCGCCATTGCCTGCCAGCCGATCAACGCAGGGAGGAAGAGGCTGTTGGTACTCCGTACAGACGGAACGAGAAGCCGAATCTGAAAAGTCGAGTCTCCTTCCTGACATTGGTGATGCACGCATTGGCAATTGGGAGCTCGTGTCAAGTACGGATACAGCACGACAATATGGGTGCAAACAAACTGGAGCATTACATCAATGCGAAAAGTAGCTTACGACTCGCACTACCAAGGCTAGTTCAGGTTTGGCCTTGTTTCGACGTAGGAATTATAATTTGTATGGGATTAGATAACCCACTGGCACTATAATGATCTTCCCTCCTGACGATCATTCATCTTGCTCGCTAAAGAAGCGCGCGACCACGAGGCTGTGTGGGAATGAACTGTCAAAAATACTCTATTCTATTCCTAGATGCTACCCTAAATCTCAAGGCCCAGAACATTCCAATTGATCTGTTAGCTTGGGCCACGACAACCATAGTTGATGATAGTAAGGGACGACGGTATTCAGTATTGGATATCAAGAATATGGGTTCTCTAGTCTTGTTCTAATAAATTAAGGACTCCTAGACAACAGGAAGCGTGGAATTTCATCTCGAGAAGCGCGAGACTGTTCCAGCCCAACAGTTGCATATTCTCCAGACCGGTTTAACGCCGCAACTGTTCGCCTCGCAATAGCAACTGAGTTGAGTCTGCCTATGAGCATTGACCTCTACCGACTCAGGATGCAGCGCAGTGTATATCCATACGACATGTACTGAGTCTCACCATTTCCCTAAAAGTTGAGCGCAAGACAGCAGCGCAAGCCCGCAAACATGTAGGAGTAATCAAGATAGCAGTGCTTTGATTATGAGATTATCTATCTCAAAGTCACAGACTTGCTTACCTCGACTGCCTATCGTCGACAACCAGCTATGAAGCATTCTCCACTGCCAGCGCAAGAGAGGCAAGTAATCAGCAGCCGCGAGCGCGCGCATAATAGTTGCCGCGTCTAAAGAGTAAGGTATATAGAGTACAATGCGTGGTCGGTCCCATGTCAAAACCACACCCAATATTACAAGGAATTGTCATTATCCTTTTCCCCTTCTATCATCCATTCAAGCGTCAGCCCCCGCCTCGTCGTCTTGTCCCTTGCCGGACCTGCGGAACCTCTCCCGGCCCGAAGCCACCGTCGCCCGGACGGTCCGCCCGTCAAAGGCCCGGCCGTCCATCATCTCCACGCAAGCCTCGGCCGCCTCGGGCGTCTTGAACTTGACGCTCACCACACCGTCTTCCTCGAGGTCGTACAGCACCACGTTGGTCACCTGGCCCAGCCGCACGCACTCCTCGCGGATGTCCTCCTTGATCTCCAGCAGCGCGGCCGGGTCCTCCTCGAGCTCCTGCAGCGTGAACATGTGCCGCAGTATCACCAGCCGCTCCTTGCGCGCGTTGGTCTCGAGCTGGCCGGCGTAGGGTCCGTCGTCGTCCCAGTCGGCCAGTTTCGCGTCCAACTTCTGCGTCTTCTTGATGATCTTCTGCTTGTCCTGCTCGCGCGCCCGGTCCCTCGGCTTCGTCAGGACAACCTTGTCTGCTTCGTTCGCCGCCGCCTTGGCGTCCTTCTCGGCGTCCGTCTCTTGCTGCGTCTTCTTGTAGCTGGAATCGGCCGCCTGGACGCGCATCTTCCCGCTCGGAAGCCCTGACGCCGAGTACCGGAAGTCCGTATCGTCCAGTAGCATGATCGCCATCTCCACGCTCTGGGGCTTGAAAAAGACGACCAGCGCGTCGCCCTTGAAGTTGCCGCTTTCGTCGGTGTAGAGCTTGATGCGCGGGCGCCCGCTGTCAATCTCTTCGGCAATCACGCCGCATTTCCTCGAAAACGCATCGTGCACCTCGTCTATCGTTACGTCTAGGGGCAGCCCGGTGACATAGACCGCCGTGTTTTGCCGTGGCTTTTTCGGGGGTCGGTCGCTTTTCCCGCCGCCGTTCTTCCGTTTCCGGCTCACCTGCGCTGTGGTCTCGTCATCGGCGGGGTCGGCATTCGCGCCGTAAGCTTCTTGTTGTTGCGCGATGAGTTCTTCGTCGAAGATGGGAATCCAGCGCTTCAGCTGCGAGTCGAATTCGTACTCAGTTCCGTCATCCTGGACGGCAATAAACTTGTTGTCCGTCCTCGAGAAGGAGATGCGCTCGTCGCTGTCGAATTCTTGGGGGTCGATCGGAAAAGACAAGCTCGGAGGCGCCTCTGTCGCCATGGTTTCCTCTTTGGTGGAAGTAAGCCAATGTTGAGGAAGATGTTTGTTGAGTAGTCAGGTACAGGATTGAAAAAAGTAAACCTGAGCCCAGTCCGATGGTTGAAGATAGAGCGGAATTACTTCCAACGTCTTGGCAAGTACCTACCTGCCTAAGATCCATCTTGGACCCACCACAGTACAGGCACGTACTACTAACAGGTACCTGGCTGCCTGGTACTGTATTGTGCCCCACCTTGCAGCTCGGTGTAAGTCAACCTTCTTACGACATAATGATAGAACAGTATTCCATCACCTCACAAAAAGCCGTTGGCGGAAGCACAGGTCGTGTTAAATGTGACGTGTTTCACAGCGGGACGAAAATCACAGCCACCATAACCGAGTAACATTCGCGTTTGGTTTATTCGGAACTTATTGGGGTATATAGGACAGAATACATCGACGAGACAGTCGCTCAGTCTGCTTATGCTTAGGCTTTTCGGATCTCAGTTGCAAGAGTCTTCCAGAGTGTCGATCTCATACTCCTTTGCCATAACCCACCAACCCGCTGCTTCTATTATTTTGCACACTATTTTCAGCTCCTCCATGTTCCTCGGCGCATACACCAGCACGAACTGTCTGGGCACAGGCATTCTGAGCCAGCCCGTCTCGCATGCCAGTGGATGACGTTGGGCCCAGCCTTTCTTGAGAACTTCCTTCACATCGTTTGGGTGGAGGTTCATATGCATAGCGTAGTCTGTGTTGTGGACGTGACAGATCTCGCCCTGGCAGGTGTTGTTGAAGGGGTAGCGTGCAAATAGACCCATGCCGTGCTTTTCAAAGCAAGAAGTGCCAATTCCAATGTCTGCCTTGTTCTTGAGACTGTGCTGTTCCAGAATCTTCCGAAGCCTCAAATAACACTCCTGTGAGCCCTGTTGGTCGACTTGTCGCTGAGGTGCGATACCGACGACCGTAGGCCGTGGTCCGCACCGATAGGGGAGAGGTGAGCGCCCAAGTAGGCCGGCAGCCGGCTCCAATGTTGGGTCTTCTTGAAGCGGTTCCAGGGGGTCCCGCAACGCCCAAAGCTTGAACCAGTTGATGCGTAGATAGCCTTGGATAGTGGCTGGAGTTCCCCCAGGTCCCAACTTGAGGTAGTTATAGTAATCATTTCGGATAAAGAGCACAACGGGCACCAGGCCAATGAGAAAGACAATAACCGAAGGCTGCAAGAACTGCAAACCGAGAATCAGACCGATAGCCAGTGTGAAGATGGCCGGTCCGTCTAGTGTGACAGACAGAGGATCTTGCCTGAGAGAGACGCTGATGGTGAGCCCATCCTCGCTGCCCTTAGTCATCTCGACCATGGTGCTCGACGGGGCATGGCCCGCATGTGTGTAGGAGAGAGACATGACAGATCAGGGTTCAGGCAGTGAAGAGCGTGTGTGTGTGTATGTGTATGTGTGGGTGTATTGGTATGCCAGAAAGGGGTTTCTTCCCAGCGCAGCATTAAGACAGGATGGTCTGCGATGAGAGGTGGGAGGTCAAGTCTGGGTGCCAGAGAGAGAGGGATTCTCGTGGGTAGTAGAGGGGTCCTTTAAAGAAGGAAGCAACTGACTGGATGTATCAAACCTTGAGCCTAAAGCCTTGGAAAATCATAGGCGTGTTGCAAAAGAATGTGTGTAGAAAAGACAGAGCGAAAACAGCAGGCGAGAGGGAGGGGTATCGCGGTCTTCTTATTCTCTTGGGAGTGCCATTTTCTGGCACCCGGGAGTCAAAAGCACGAGAACCCAAACCGATACATAGGTCGTGGACCCTGCGTGAGTAGGTAGGTACAGGTAACGTAAGTAGGTATGCAAAACCCTAGGCGGGAGAGAGGATTGACGTCGGCTGCAACAATTGATTCATTGGAAGTCAGTCAACTGACTACGCTCGCTAGTAGATAGGCCATTTCTGGGAAAAGGGACTTCGAAGCATAGCTCCGGGCTGGACAGGCGAGACTTCCTAGTGGCTGCTCGTTGCCGGAATCGGCACTCCCCACTCTCAGGCAGCTAGCTATGTAGCTACTGCTACTACTGCTACATGGCACTACCTACCACTTTGCTGGACAATGTTGGACGCTGTCGAGGTGACGTGGAAAGGTGTGAGCCGCAAAAACAGGTCGACAGGGCCCCTTGATTGGACGCAATAGTCGCTTCGGGCATAGTGGTCCGGTCTATCTGCTATGTGACACTGCCCAGGTGTGTGCTTGCAGGCAGGTGATACGCAGGACCAGAGGTGGTCGTCGTTTGTTACCCTCGTATGGCCGTGGCTCCTCGCTCTCTCGAAGGTATTTGGTCTTTTCACGGTGTGGGTATTATGACAGCATAGCAAAAGGTCATATCTCGATCGTTGCTAATCTCTCCCTCTACTGAATATGCTAGGAGGTAAGTAGAGTACAGCACTGACATAAGTATGTATAGAGCAAGACGTGTGTAAAGCGGGCAAATTGGTAGTGGGGGTCTAGCCCATCCGCCCAGTCAGGCCAGTCAGTCACTGGGGAACTGATGTTGCAGCTGCGGTGCCAGCTGCATCGGAAGCTGCATACCTGACGTAGCAATGGGTATAAAGAAAGCAGTGTCACCACTAGCCGAAGAGGAGCTGGTCGCTGGTCACCGATACTTGACCTCAGCTGATCGGCAATGTTCAGCGAGTTGTGCTCTATTCTTTCTATGCATGATACGAGACAAGAGCGACAAGAGCATGCGGGCATACCGGGGTGGTCTTGGCGGAAAAGACGCGGGTTCCTCCATGGGGAATAGCCCGCTTTCTAGTTCGGCATATAGCGGTGCCCCGCAATCTGCTGTGGCGGGGTATCTTGTCGTTGGACTTCAATATAACAAAGTGTAGGATAACATGAACGCCAGTCCCTCCTGGGCCTCGCAGGGTTTGCAATCAGTCGACATGATACGGTTCGGGTCTACCGAAAAAAACGTCTCGAATATGCAACTGCGCCTTGTAATCCATTGGTTTCGTGTAAAGATAGATAGTTGCCAAACCCGGAATTGTCGAGTAAGTCTCGAGGTTTCACCTTTGGGCATTGGACCCAACAGTACAATGCCAAGTGCAGAGTCTGTGTTTTAAAGGACCATTTCAGGTATTAATAATTACGACCTCAGTTGGCCCAGATGTTTCGATATTTTCATCTTCGAGAGATCCATGATGGTCAAACCGTTTCCAGGGACAATCCCGATTCCTAGAACCATGTATGCCAAGGTATTTTCGTAGACCTAGCACATGATGGCAAAAGCGTTCAAACCCTCCATGTTCTCTACTTGACTTTCGGATAGATATAACGACTGCCTTAGGTTCAAAGCACCGAGTGGTTATGCCGACTAACACGGTGGAACATCAGGTATATAATGTTTATAGCAGTGAGACGGCCACAGAGGGTTTTTGTTTCACGTGGTTGCACCCCAATGCCTTTAACGCTTGCAACATGATCGTGGCCCGGGATGTGACCTCGGTGTCAAATGAATATCGTTTGTTGTCATTACTATCGAGCCCCAGAGACTATTTGGGGGACCGAATGGTCTAGTGTATATCGTACACGGAGGAATGCCAGCTCGAAGAAAGCATCTCACTTCTTCTCCTCAACCGTCTTCTTCACGCCCTCCACAAACGCCTCGACGGCATCTCCGCCGCCAAGGGGCATGCTGCCGCCCCTCATGTAGCCTCCGTTCTCGACCTTGATCGATAGCGCATCGGCGATGCTGGGAAGCCCACCATCGCGGATCGCCATGGTCAAACTCGTGAGACTCTGGTGGAACTGGGGACTTCGTAGGACCTTCTCCAGCAGTGCCTTCTTCTGGCCGAGGCTCATTGCCTGCTTGGCCGCCTCGATCGCAGCTGGCGTAGGCTCCGCGGAGCTGTCACCCGCGTTGGGTTGTTGGGCAAGGATCAACACCGCCGGGGGCAGGAAACTCAGAAGATTGTCAACCTCCTCCTCGGAGGCCTGCCTCGCCATAGGAACGGTCGCGGGAGGGGGCAGGAGGTCGGACAGGAGCGGGAATGAATTGCCCTCCCCCTGGTTGGCACCGCCAGTTCCAGCACCTCCTTTCAGTGAGTCGAGAAAGTTTCTTACGGCGGTAGCAGCGTCACTGGAACCACCTGCAGCACTATGACATTGAAGTTAGCGGAGTTCTGGCAGTACTTGCTTGAATCCTGAGCACATTCATGTTGCGGTTGCTGATTTAGCGCCAAGCTCTAAAAATACAAATATCCATCGCTTAGGTCGTGCTTCTACACCCCCTGATCTCTCATGTGCCATGCAAGGATCCCCTCGTGGCCGACTTCCAGCATTCGCACCGCAACGCCATGATTCGCTCGAAGGAGATTGTACCTACGCTCTAGCTCCATCAGCACCGCCTTCCCTTGAACCCTCGCCCTCTTCTCGTACATCGCCACCGGTAGCCCCCGGGCCAGCGCCGCCAGCACCGCCGCCTCGAGAAGAGTCGCCAGGTCCCTCAATATCCTCCATCATCTCATCGTCGTCATCGGGGCGCGATGGTCGGCTGTTGTTGATCGATGCAAGCTCGGCGTTCACATTCACCTCTTCTCCCTGAAGCAGAGCGTCGACAATCTGTCCAATCTTCAGATCCCTTGGGCTGAAGTAGCTTGCATTGCCATCGCGACCTTGGGCTTTTGACTGGAGCCAGAAGATGTGACGTTGAGACGAGGACATGAACTTGAGGACGAAGACTCGGCCGTTGGTCTTGGAAGACGCATGTGTTTGCTTGTCGGACTCATGAGGGACGAAATGGCCATCGGTGGGCACCATAACCAGGTCGAGTTCGGGGCTGTCTAAAGGATCACTTCGCTTTCTCCAGCAGAAATGGATAAGATCTGCATCTGTTAGAGGACCGGGCCTGGTTGCCAGCAGCAAGGTGCAGTTGAGACGTACCATCTTCGGAGTAGAGATAGACATAGCCCGGCTCAGGCTTTGCTGTGACCTTGTAGGGCTTCTGCGACGACTGGCTGGGATGTTAGCAGCCAGATTCCATGTTGACGTAGGGGACATAGGATAGCTTACATCAATGTCGCATATGCCAGCCTTGAAGGTTATGATGGGGTTGATGGACATGATGGGCGAGTTTGGGCTGGTGATCGGAAAAAGAACAAACAAGTGGAAGAGCTGGTATGTATGGTGGGTGAGGATGACAACGTCAAGGATCTTCTGGGCGTTTGTCACAGATATCACAACGCAGTCGGTTTGGGTACTGCAAGGCTACCGCGGTGCTTCGTAGGCAGGCAATTGGTGAGGTCGAGTTCAAACGAATCAATGCGCTGGTTGGCTAAGGTGATTGGAGCTTGGACCCCCAGACTGGACCGGACTTAGTCACCCGATGACATAAGTGCTCAGGTCCGCAAAACTGCCCCACTTGAAGCACATTGTGGCTGAGGTCGGTCTCGATGATTTTCCCAGCCGGCTTATCTTATCAAGTCTGCACGGACCAAGCAGTTCTGCCACAGGGCTGGGGGCTTGGGGGCGTCGAAGTAGGAGGGAAAAAAACCCACAAACATTTTACCTGATTTTTTGAGAGTGTGCGTTGGGATAGCCAGAAAGTCGTTAGTCTCCATCACCACCCACGACGCTCAACACACGCGCAACACACCAAATCGCCCGACAGGTAGGACAGAGAGACTTCGGTTCTTCTCTTTATTTTTCTTTTCTTCCCTTCGGTCAACCATCCTCTCCCCCACGACGACCAATCGACCAAATCGTCAAAATGTCGGCTCCTACCAGCAAGAAGTTTGGCAAGTCGACCCGGGAGGTGCCTCACCACTCCCAGAAGGCCCAGAAGTGGTACCCTGCCGATGACGAGGCTCAGCCCAAGGCGGTGAGTTTGAATGCGATCCAATCCGGCAGCATGACTTGTTTCCACGATATCGAATTGGCACTTGGCTCTTGAAAATTTCCCCGCCGTTCCGAGGGGCATACGATAATACGACACTGGGCTCGGTTAAAGCGCATGGAAGGGAAGATGGGACTTGGGCGTATCTCATGCTCAGATGGGAAGCCCTGAATTATATGGTTCGGGATTTACACCTGAGCTGAGATTGCGGTACACCCGAAGCAAAGAACGGATTGGGAGATACTATCAAGGAGCCAACGGGAAAAGATGCCACGCCACTTCGATATGCGATGGATCAAGCAACATGCTTCTTCGTGGGAATTGTTGACTGACTGGTTTCTCAATAGGTCCGCAAGACTGTCCGCGCCTGGGCTCCTCGCTCCACCCTGCAGCCCGGTACCGTTCTGATCCTGCTCGCTGGCCGTTTCCGTGGCAAGCGCGTTGTCCTCCTCAAGAACCTCGAGCAGGGTGTCCTCCTGGTCACTGGCCCGTTCAAGATCAACGGTGTCCCTCTGCGCCGCGTCAACTCCCGATACGTCATCGCCACCTCTTACAAGATCGACCTGTCCGGCCTCGACAGCAAGAAGGTTGACGAGATTGCTTCCGAGAAGTACTTCGCCCGCGACCGTACCGCGGAGAAGGCCGGTGAGGAGGCTTTCTTCAAGCAGGGAGAGAAGCCACAGGTATGTTTGGATTCTGCGACGATACAGACGAGACGGAGACTGACAAATTTCGTACAGAAGAAGGAGATCAGCAGCAGCCGAGCGGCAGACCAGAAGACTGTCGACAAGGCCCTGATCGCCAGCATCAAGAAGGTCGACATGCTTGCCAGCTACCTCGCCAGCTCTTTCAGCCTGCGCAAGGGTGACAAGCCCCACGAGATGAAGTGGTAGATACCCACCTCCTCTACAACGGCACGGATTCGGAGAACTCGCGAGCTTTCGTCGCATGGGATGATTTGTTACTTTAGGGGCGAAAGGCAACTAGAAAGGTCGCGATAAACAGGCTTGCGGATTGTGGGCGGGCTTGTCAATTGCATCTGGACGTTGATGGTCATTCGGTCACACATTGATTCTGGCGTCCGTAATGAGGTTTACAGTCAACAAACAAAAAGAGAGCATATGACAAATCTCTGGTCGGTTCTGGCTGTTTACAATGACTACACAGCATATGGCGTTTATCAATGAGGAATGGGAACATGTGATCCATGGTACAAGACAATGCAGTTGCCTCCGTAATCCATACCGCAGACCTCCTGGTATGCGTTCATGTGGTGACGTCAATCAAAATAATCACGAATAACAAGATAAGCCTGACTGTTATTGGTCCTGCCGTACTGTGAATGTCTAATTCCCTTTAATGCTTTTCTCTAGCTAACTGCCGTAACGTCATTAAGAGAGGTAACAATACACACGTCCATCGGGTCAGAGCCTCGCCCTACCAGGTGGTCTGGAGGTTCAAGTCTCGCGATCGGCCCAGCTCTGAATCATACCCTCGAGGGTAGCCTCGTAGTGCTTGATGGTGACCTTGCCCGATGCCTCGTCCAGGGACGAGTTGGCCTGCACAAACACCTTGCGGGGCTGCTTGTTGCGGACGACCTCGTCGCGGACCTTCTTGCCCCAGTAGTTGGCGTCGACGCCCGACATCTTGTTGAAGAACTTGATGCCGGTGTCCACGTCCGCTGTGGCCTTGTAGATATGCAGCTTCTGGAGATAGTCGCCGACCGCCTTGCGGCCGGTGGTCAGGATCTTGGAGCGGTCAATGTTGATCTTGAGGTCCCGCACATCGTCACCGGAGTACTCCAGCTTGCAGAAGTCGTCGCCGGCCTCAAGGAAGCACTGCAAGATCGAGAATCGAGCCTGGGAGTGAGGCTGTCCCCACTTGCGGCTCTTGGGGTCGAACATCTCCAACGAGACCAGACCGGCCCTTGCCATTGACAGGTAAGAAGTGTAGAGAATATCACCAGCTTCGCCATCCATGTTTTCGGAACCATCGCCAAAGCCGAAGATCTTGAGCACAGGGAACTCGCAGCTGAGGAACATAGCCACCAGCTCAGCTCGGCACTCCTCGTAGGCACCGGCGATGCTACCGAAAACAGAGCCCCAAGTTTGGCCAGGCTTGTACCAGGTAGTGACTGGCTTGCCGGTCAATGGGGACACCGGCGGGTTTTCCTTGTCGAAGTTGTATTCACCCTCCGATGTTTCCTGCAGCAGTTTTCCGCATCCGTGTCCAGTCAACTCGTGCAGACCGACCTGGACCTCAAAGGATGCATCCCTGTACTTTCGGTACAGGTCCAAATCCTTGTCTGCGATGAAGGGGATCTTCTCGTTGGGTGCCTTGGCGGACAGCACATTGCCCAGGGATACGTTCTTGAAACCCTCAGTTTGGCGAATGTCGTCGTAGTTCGGAATATTGATACCTAGGACATGTCAACAATGACTCCTGCAACAGCTCCCGCAAAGGGGAGGCTTGGCAAGCACTTACCGGCAGGGATACCCGATCCAGCAAATGTCATAACCTCGAGCGAGGTGAAGTCGGGCGCGAGGAACTTATCCTTCTCGAAGGACTTGTCCCATGGCAAAAGGGGAATAAGACTTGGGGCAGCGTCGACCAGAGCGCCGAATGCCCTGGTCCGTTCCTGGTTCACGACGGCAGCAAAGCCTTCCCATTCGCCCCTGATACCAGCCGGGTCTCTGTAAGTCTCGATGAAGCCAATGTTGCTTTCTACCGCTGGGCCCTTATCCCGGATCCAGAAACGTTGGCTGTCCTTGAAAGAGAGCAGTGAGCCGTCCTTGAAGGACTTGGCATATGCATCGTACATTTGTTTCTGAGTCTCGTCGTTCCCATTTTCGGCTGCTTTCATGATGTTGTGGGTGATTGCCGCCATCTCCTTAGAATGATCGCCGTAGACGAGCTTGATGGTCTTTCCTGCCAGCGCGCCTTTATCGACTTGGAACTGAGTCTCCTTGCCAATATCACCACCTTCCTTGGGAACACTGGTATCGGCAGAAGCAATCAAGATCTCGAAAACCTTGCCACCGTCCTTCTTGGCGAGTCTTGTGTTCTCGGGCAGGAGACCTTTGTCACCCATCCAATCGGCTACACCGTCGATTTCCTCTTTGGTGATGTCTGACGACTCGGGATAGTAGGTGGTCATGTGACCCTCATGCGGATATCCCAGATGCATGAGACCAGGTTTGTCTGATGAGAAGATACCGCCCTTGGTGGCTTGGAAGAACCTCTTTGCTTCTGGGGAGGTGGCAGCAAGGGCAGCTACGGCGGTCTCGGGGCATCTCGGTATGAACTTGGAGTCTCCAAAGCTCTTGTAGTTGCCATTGTTACCAAGGAACTGGGCGCTGTACTCCAGGAAATGCTGTAGGTCCTCGTCCGAAATGCCAGCCTTGGACTGTAGGGCCTTCCAATCACCCCCGGTGCTCTTATGCAGTGCTACGATAAAGTCGTAGATTGCCTCAGATTCGGGCGAGATCTGCCGTAACACGATTCTTGTGCCCGAGAAAGAGGCTCTTTAAGGAGGTGTCAGTGTTACGCCAGTGGAAGTCATACCTGCACGATCCAAATGTCACGTGTAGGGGTGGTTTTTTGGGTAAGGCATCGAAGATATTGACGGGCTTACTGGCTGATGAAGTGAGCATATCGCTTCTGCTTGTCGGACAGGGCTTCGAAGTGCTTCTCGATTTCCAGTCGGACAATGCTGGGAGGGGAGTCCGCCAGATAGTGTTTCAGATCGTCGGCGTGCATTTTCGAGGGCGTTGCGTAGCACCGGGCCCAAAGATGCTGGTTGTTCTGGTATCTTTTGGGTTGCGATGCGGCGGCAGTGAGACGTGCGGCGGGAGGGAAACTGCCAGCAGTAGTGGTAAGAAATCTAGATCTCGAAAGGCCTTGTCTCAGGAGACTTCGAGGAAAGGTTGAAATGGTCATTGAGGCGGGAGAGGGGAAGTCGGCGCGCCGTCGTTTGCCGTAGCCGCCTTCCTTTCCACTTTCATTCAATGCCTTCCTTACATAGGCTGGGCCGGGGCCCAATAAGCTTTCTGCGTCTTATTCTCCGCAGGCGGGCTACAGCTTGCTAGTCACACACGTAAGCTGCAGCAGCGCTAAACCGTCTGATGTTTCTGGTTCTTTCAAATGCGTTGTTTGGCGTTGAGCTCTTGGGTATCAATTGTCAATTGCGAATCACCCGTGAAACGATTTCTTAGAGCAAACCAGCCTTGCAAGACGGGGAGGATCAGCAATCCTCACGGTCTAGAATCGAGTGCTAAGGGCCAAGAGACAAGCGCCCGTACTAGCCACATTGCCACAGTAGGCCGGACGGCAACGGCTGTGCCACAATCTACTGCGTCAGTCCTAGCTATGGAGTTCAACACTTCTTTGATCAGCTCATGGTGAGGATGGTCAAACAAGATTTCCAATGGTGGGGGTAGATCATAGCTTGCGAAGATCCCCTACAGGGTACCTGGGTATAGTATGGTGCAGCCGTGTTGTCTGCATGTGTTGTACATGGTTCGCGTGTGTCGAAGTCGAAATGCCCTTTGCACAGCCACATCTTCACGCCTTCTAAAGCGCCGTTAAAATATTATAGCGATGTGTACGTTTTAATTCGACACCGCATGATGATTATGATGGATAGCTGTTTCTCCCGCATGAGGATCTACCTTGGGTACACAGGCATGCCCAGCCGCAAGAAGTCATGCCCTCATGAAGATGAAAAGTTGTGGTTCTGCAACACATCCAGCTCCCATTTTTGGAAGGGCTAGATTCGTGCTGGCCACCGGCTCCGAGTATATGCCTGTTTTGCAGATTAATTAAGTAGTGATTCTGACACCGACATGACAATGCAGAGGTATAGAGAGCGTACGCATAGGCTGGCCTTTTATGCCCGACTTTGGGGCTGTTAAAACATGGATGCTAAGTCTCAGGTGGAAGAACACTTAAGCGGTGGCACGGTATCCGAGTTGAGGTAATTTGGTAACGGCTAAGCCGAATACTATATGAAGTATAGCTTGAGTCATAAGGTTGTGTACCTAAGTAGAGCTATATTTACCGCCCTCGAGTATGCAATTCAAGGCTCCTCCGTGGCAGCAGAGGGATCGCCAATACCACTTGAGGCATGCCTCGATCAGCTGCTAACGAACTTCCCAGGGTTTGGTTAGACCACTCGATGCAAATGGATCATTTAGGCGCAGACATAGCCCGTAGACATGTACAATACTTTGTCCGATCAATATGAAACAGCATCTGCCATCAATGATTGTAGTAAACTTCCGGAATAAACGAGTGTATGACCGAATAACAGTAGAGAAAGTTGACAGAATATGTCAAGCAATAGCTAAGAAAAATAACTAATACACCGTTGCTGGTCTTGGGAAGCAATGAAGAAGTCCACAGCGCCTGCAACAATCGACAGCCTATAGGATGGATATGTCTGAATCGACAGTCGCTCTGTGCAGCCAGAGTTTGATCCGCATGAGAACCGAGATGTGATTCAACCATCGCCCCCAGCTTAGGGGTACCCTACCTGCATCTGCGACAAGCATTGAGCAACGGAATCAAACGGCCAGACAAAATCAAGCCGGTCAAAGATAGCTTGATAGGACGGGTACGTTACACATTTTTCGATATGAATGTGATGATGTCAAATTGCTGCCTTCGAGACTTGCGATTTGCCAGAGGCCGCCCACGCAATTTACGATGCTGCATCTGCTGCTGGTCATGCGACCAGAGAGTGCATGGTGGACAGCAAACAAAATATACCTGAACGTTGCATCGTGGGCTGACCGGCATTTGCATGCCATGAAGTTGCGCTGGTAGGAGAAATTCATTCAAGCCAAACTCGGAGTTGCGGGGCAATGCAGGCTTCCATTGATGGTAGCATTCTCCTCCCCGTAAACAGGAGATGATATGTGAGGTAAGGTTTGTGAGTGATCGTGGGAAGAAATCACACGAGACGTCATTTTAATTTGCCCGTCGAGGCGTCTCTGTCTCTAACTGGCCCAGTGTCACACAGGTAGTTCGATGGCTAGCTTTATGTAGGTAGGCCCCCCACTGACCACGTTTTGTCCTCCACCACGAAACAGTCAGAGGTACGCCCACTGCATTGCTCTCACGAGACTGCTCAAAATTGTCCTTGACCCCGATTACTGTACACACTGACACTGGGCCTTCGCCCACTGTGCATAGCGTAGGAACCGGTTGTAATATTTTCTTGTTCGGTTGATCGCCTCTCAAAGCCGATCACACATGGGGTTTTCTTATCATGGAGTTTCCCCCCACGCAACCCCCATTCCCATCTACATGTGCAAACCTGCAATTCCAATTGTCGGAATCTCCATCGGCTGAGGAGTTCACGCTAGGCCTATTACATGGCTTGGTAAGTCTCCCTGTTTCCGTCGGAGTCTTGCCCGCTGCCCTGCGCTGCCCTGAGGCCTGCCCGGGGAATCCGTCCCATTCGAAGAATTCCAGAAAACACCCCCTGGCATGTTTTATGTGATTGGGGATGGGATCCCCGTCGCTAGCCTTCTACTACTACCGTATTGATTAATTCGATCCCTCCCCTGCGCCCTTCGCTCCCATCCATGCCTTGTAGGTCACAAGCGCAACAGAAAAGAGTCTGCTCAAAGCTCCCTCATCTACACGCAGGCATCTCGAAGCGAGTGTGTGCTGACTTCTTCTTACATGCCTTGGTCTTATTCGTGGTCAACTGTCACTGGCTGGGCCATGCAAGACGTAAAGTGGCTCGCGGCTTCGAAGGTCGGCTGGGCTTCTAGCTTCTAGCTTGGACAGGTTTGTTCGTGTTGGACTGGACCTGTTTAGCAGCCCACTTGGACCCCATCCAAGTGTGCGCAGCGCAGGCGGCAACACGGGGCCGGGGGTAATTTTGAGACGATCCTACCGGGAAAGATGCCGTCATGTCATGCTGCTGTAATCAACTCGCACCCTCGCACCCTCCGCTCAACCCCCTTCCCCTTGATACGCAGAAACTCTTTACTGGGCCAGCTGTCGTCCTGCCCGTCCATCTGATTCGCCGGTGGACCCTGGGAATTGCCATCTTTGACGTGCATCCCACTAGCCCCAGAGCGAGCTGCTTTTTCCCACACCTGCCAGCCATTGCCAGGCTTTCTGGTCAGGCTTCGTTCTTTTCTGGCCAACCAGCCCAACAAATCCGGCGGAGCTGGTAGTTCCAGGTACGCTGCCACTACGACTCTGCGGACCGTCGCCCATGGGGTGACGCTTTTCTAGCAGCATCTAGCGGCCACATGGGCACACACACATCCCCCCATTCTCCGTATTCCATGGCTCCCGCAAAAATTTATGGCCATCCACCCAGGGGCTAGGGAGCTTGGTGCTGGGGAAGAACCGGCTGTTAGGTTCTGACATCAACTATACATATAACACCATCCTTGCGTCCTCCAGCTCCACCTTCTGTTGCCCAACTCATATTACCGCGAAGTTTCCTTCCCGTTTCTCCTTTTCCTTTTATTCAAACAGTTTGCCCTCTTTCGTTTGTATGATCCGGAACCTGTACACCGGGACCCAGCTCTTACTTTACATACTCTCTACCTCCAGAAACACTACCACCGCTGTTACAAACCTCTTTTTGCTGTCCATCGAGTGACCAGTTGACTGTTACTACACCGAGCTTACCCAATAGCTTCCTCCTTGGCTTGGCGGGCGTTTACTAGTACACCGAACGTGCCAGCGCATGCTTCCTCTTGGATGTTATATCAACACACATCGGCGCTTGAATCCTCTGGCTCTGGCACAATGCTTTCCTACGACCACAAGATTTCCTCACTGAATGGTGCTCCAACGCCTGCTCACTCGAACATGGCTTCCAACATGAACTCTTTGGGTGCCGACCCGAAGCCGCTTAACACAATCATGACTCCTAACGTATCAAATGCTGCAGCCAATGGCCGGCCTGCGCCAAGACACCACCACATATGGCTGGTCACAGGCCCTGCTGGCTGTGGCAAGAGCACCGTCGCGCAGCACATCGCAGAGACACTCAGTGTGCCGTACATAGAAGGGGACGAGGTAGGCCATCCATCAATACCGGAACATTTTAATGATGTAAATGGAAGATTCGGCTGACACAAGCGCCACAGTTTCACCCTCCGGCGAATGTTGACAAGATGCGCAACGGCGTCCCGCTCACAGACGCTGACCGATGGGACTGGCTGACGCTGCTGCGCGAGGAGTCGTTGCGGCAGTTGGCCAAGGGCAACGAAAGTGTGGTCCTCACCTGTTCTGCCTTGAAGCGCAAATATCGCGACGTCATTCGAGTCGCACCCTACTATTCGCATGACGTCTTGCTACACTTTATCTATCTCCACGCCCCAGCGGACGTGCTCCAAAAGCGAGTAGCAGCACGGCAAGGCCATTACTTTGGCGCGAGCATGGTCGAGAGCCAGTTCAAGATTCTGGAACCGCCTAGTGCTGAGGAGACGGATGTGATCAGCATCGACGTGAGCCAGAGCATGGCCGAAGTGCAGCGGGAAACGTTGGACAAGGTGCTTCACACGATCGACGAGGCTGCATAAGCAAACACCTTCTCCTGCATGAGATCAGATAGCATGGGCAGAACGGAACTACTGCGGGAGCGACTGCATAACTCCACATCCCTGTGCGACCGGTGCCTCCTCTCCAAGGCAGTCAAGGCGCAATGTTTAGCCGGCGTTCCGGACAGCATAGAATTCCCCAGGCCAGCGGCAGCAGCAGACGGTGGAGGCAAGTTTCCGGGGACTTGCGCCTTTTTTTCCTCTCTTCTTTTCTTTTTTTTCGGTTCAGCAAGTTGGGAGACGAATACGAACAGGATATACGACTGGCAAATATGCGCGGCGCTCCGGGCCCCCAATACGGCAGGCATACTAGGCGTTCACGGATTTCGGGGTTTGATTTGCCCATGGCAAATTTCTTGTCTTTTTGGGCGTGGAGGCTAGAGGAGGGATTTTATTTTCTGGTTCATTTTCCGCACCAATGGCATGCTACCTCGCATATGAGCGAATTCCCACGGCGGGTTCTTCTCCGTCATTTTTGGTCTGCTGGGTTTTGCGCCTGGCGAGGAACTGGACATTTCCTACCTAGGCCGTGTCGAGGTCAGAGAAATTTGGTGGAGTTGATAGGGGAGGCGTATACAAAATGCTGCAGGCATTTACGATTTCTGTCGTGAAAGACAATTGATATCCATTTTTACTTCATACTGCGCTGGCTGCCCAGGTAGCCTGATGAGTGAGTCAGTGAACCTGGAGGGACCTTGTTGCGTACTAGCTCGATCTTTCCGGGGTTCCCAAAATCGGATTTCAGCCGCTGCATTTTCTCGCTTACGCACATCGCACTTAAAAGGGACCTACTGTACCTCCCACGCCATACCGGCCGGGGACTCTAGTTGCTCGGATGCATACCGGTCTTATTCCCCCCTACTACCTACCCCTGCGGATTACATACATACGTTTGTTTGGGTAATACTTTTTCCCATGGAGGAGAAAATGGGGGAGAGGGAGACAGGGTGACGGTGACGGGGAGGGATGATGGATTTTACCCCTCCCCCTCCCCATCCTCCTCTGCCTGGAGAATGGGAAGCCAATCAAAGACGGGCGGGCAAAGAAGCCGGTGCAGGCATTGATGCAGAGGAGGGAGGGGACGGGGGGCATGGATCCATCAATCCGTTTGTACATATCGTATTTGATGTGTAAGTCCTGCCTGTCTGTAACCTAACTAAGCGCGCAAGCACTCTGCCTGCCCGCGCCGCACAGGTCGTCGGTACCGCGCGCTCGTCAATCCTACGTCGGACCAAGTAATATGTAAGTGAACCACACTTTTTTTTCCTGGTCAACCGGTGTAGGCTGGGCATGCAGGGGGGTCACATATTGTAAGCATTCTCGGTGAACCATTCCCTCATCCTCAGAGGTTTCACCTTACCACGTTCGTCAATTCTTGCAGTTTGTCTGGTGTGGTCAGGCCGCTCTACTTGCATGGTAGAAGCTCAGGTAGATACGATAAAAATCGTTATAGCTGTATTGGACTGGTTGCATGTTCGTTCCCAACTGTATGTATGTGCCTCAATATTGTCTCGTCGGGGCCCCCCTGTATGACGTGTAAACCTCGACTATAAGTGTAAATGGAGCATGGGCATGAAACTGCTTCACCTGACCTCTTCGAGCAAATAATTGAAGTTGTATAGTGATTCTCATTCACATCTTTTGTCTACCTACTAGGACTATGCTATAACAATCTACGCTTTGAGATTTTGAAGAGGTCACCCTCTCCCGTCCCCCATGCATTGGGCCAGCATACGCCCAACGTCCATGTGACCAAGCTCGCCGCTCTCGATGCGACTAGTTCCCTGTTCTACGAAGATGCTGTAATGCATAAATGCCTTTCTATAAGACCCCATGGCTTGACAGTCAGATTGGATCAGATCATCCCCACGTTGACGGTTGAACTCATCATGCGGGCTCTTGCAGACACAGCATGCAGTGTTTGTTTGTGTCTAGTGCTGCCCATGCCCGAACCCTTGCCCAAACCCTTGCTGCCCGTATCATTGAATGGCACACCAGTCCGAGCGCCGCCGACCAATGAGCCGATTCTATACTGTCTCCAACGAAAGTGTGACCACAAGCTGCTTGATACCCCACTGGGAACCAATCGGGGAGAGGACAAGGCCTGTCAAGAGTCGTGAAGTACGTAGAGGTTGACCATCAATACCAAATATGAGCTGTCTTTTTTCCTCTACCGGAGATGCAGGATCATCTGGTCCGGCTGCTCGACCAACCTCCGCACCACATCGGCGGCCCGAGCCATAGTCGCGCCATCGACGACGCGATGATCGGCGCTCCAGCTGAAGTTGCAGATCTGCTTCTTGACCACGTTATCCCGCTCGTCGAAACCGGGCACCTCACGCATGCGGCCGACCCCCAAGATGGCGACAGCCTTGTCGACAATGACGGGGGCCAGGTAGGTGCCGCCGATGTTGCCGATGTTGGAGACAGTGATGGTACCGCCGCTGAGGTCCTGCACCGAGAGCCGCCCCGTCGTGGCGAGGTTCTGCAGGCGCACGAGCTCCGTCGCGATCGCGTACACGTTCAGCGACCCGACGTTCTTGATGACCGGCACGAGCAGGCCCGACGGCGTGTCCATGGCGATGCCGATGTTGTGCTGGCTGCGCATCACGAGGCTCGGCTTCTCGGTGCTGCTGTCGATGTCGACCCGGGCGTTGAGGATGGGGTATTGGTACAAGGACATGGAGACCGCCTTGATAATGAAGGGGAGATAGGAGACTTTGGCCAAGGCGCCCTTCTCCTTGGTGAGCGTCTCGTTCAGGCGACTGCGCAGGCCGTGCAGCCGCGAGAAGTCAATCTCGTCGGCGTAGATGAAATGCGGTATGCTCAGGGAACGGGTCATGGTCTTGAACATTTGCGCTTGCACGTTGGTAAGTGGAGTAGGCGTTTCTAGCTGTGCGGTGTCCGTTGGTATCTGAGGGTACGAAAAGGCAGGCGACAATAGGTTTGCAGGCGCTGGTGGCGGCATTGTCGTCGCCCCTGCCGCCGTGCGGCTCTCCGCAAACTTATAGACATCCTCTTTCAGTACGCGCCCGTCTCTCCCTGTTCCCTGGATTTCAGTGATATCCACAGCCAACTCCTTTGAAAGGTGGCGCACCGCCGGCGTTGCCAGAGAGCCGTACGTGCCGTTGTTTTTGGACGTTCGGGCCTGGCCGTTGCCCTTGGTCAAAGAGGCTTCCGTGGGCGCCGGAGCTGCTGCTTTCTGTTCCTCGGAAGGCTTGCTACTCATTGACTCCTCGTTCGCGGGCGGTGATGCGCCAGCTTCTTCCCGTCGCGAAGGCTCGGGCACGGTCAACGCCTCTAGGTCTTCCTTCTTGATGTCGCCTTGGATGTCGATATCCACAAACGGCTTGCCCACCTTGGCCATGTCGCCTGCCTCATAATGTAACCTTTTCACCACGCCGCTGAACCGACTTGTGATCTCGACCGAGGCTTTGTCGCTTTGGACCTCGCAGAGCGGGGAGAACTCCTCGACGCGCGCTTCGGGCTCGACGAACCATTGGATGATCTCGCACTCCACGATGCCTGTTCACGGGGTGTATTGTGTAAGTGGCACTTTCAATAGACCAATTGAGTATGGGAACAGGAACTAATGATTATGACCTACCTTCACCGATATCTGCCAGCAAGACGGGCTTCACCACCTGCATCCGCCTCGTGGAATGGAATCCCTTCGCCCACGACTGATGCTGCTGCTGCTGGCCGTAAGCACCACCGACGATGGCCTGGTGTAGGCCCTTGTATAAGTGCCATTGACGGCGAACTGCGCGGGAACTTCGCTGGAGAAACATGGTGCATATATTAGAGAGATCTTTCTATACGTTCTCTACATAGTCTTCAAGGGAGAGGAGAAAGAAAATCGGTGAAGAAAATCGCTTTTATTTTCATTCTAAGCAGCACCGCCCTGTCTCTCTGGCGGTGGAAATTGGAGTGCCAGGGGAATGACGGGCGCGCGCCCTGGGGCAAGCCAACCAACCCCGCGAGGGGCCGCAGTTAGCCGAATCTGGGGTTCTGCCGCTGTGAGCCGGGTAACTGTTCGGCCTTGTGATGCTCTGTGACGTTAGTGCGGTTCCTGCAGACCCTGGGACTCGGCTTAGCTGGAACGACACCTGCTGTGTTGCAAATCCCCAGACCTGCCCAATGCTGCCTACGTTGGAACTGTATAAGTGTTAATATGGGATCTCATGACCTCGGCAGGTATTCTTGGAGCAATTGAGCTCGAAACTAATTGACAATGGTATTCTTAGTATTACTAGCATGGGCAATCGGCAGGGTACAGGGGTGCTGCAGCGAGATACGACGTTTATCTTAGCGTAAGCCTGTCCGATAACAGCTCCATCCTAGCTCCAAATATGTAAATTGTCAATCCCCATCCCCATTGCAAGGGACTTTTCATAAAATAGAAGCTGCGCAGTCTTAACTCCGTCCGCCCGCCCCGTCGCACGAGATGCTAAACAGCAGAGCCATGTCGCTCGCGCCCCGGCGCCAATTGCTCTGCCGGTTGTGCCAAAGCCGGTCCTTCAGCACGTCATATCGGTGGCTCGCCGCCGAGCAACAACAGCCTGCCGGTAGTACCAAGAAAGCGGCGGCAGCCGCTGCCGCAACAACGAGCAGCCCGCCCAAAGGAGCAGCAGCTCCCGCCACGGCAAAAGCTCCGCAGCTGAGGCAGGTCGTCCCGCCGCCCTCGGAGCAGTTCGCCGCTGCACCCCGCGGTTATGGCAAGCGTGTCGAGGAGTTCACGCCCGTGCCGCTGAGCCGGCCGATCGGCATGGCGTACCCCCCGGAAGAGGGCCAGAATACGGGCATCGATGAGAGAACCTGGAACCAACGCCGCAAGGAGTTTTCCACCATGCCCAGCTCGCTTCGCTGGTCCCAACATCTGGAGAGGAGAGAAGAGCTGTATGTTCACGCTATACCACTGCCCCATCTTACCCTCCTTTTCCCTTAGGGAGGGCCCCCCACTATATACCAAGATAGATGGTAGTGTTAGTTGGGGAAAGGGAAGATAGGTAACATGATGCTGATTCTTTTACTTTTGGCAGGAAGGAAAAGTTTCGCCGACCCTATTTCCGCGACTGGGGCAACCTGCAGTTCCACAAGGGCAAGACTTTCTTCCCGCCGCCGCGCCTCTTCAAGGGCGACGTCTCGCTCTACTTCCCGAACCTGTACGGCCGGACGCTGCTCAAGGGCAAAGGCAGTCCTGAGCGCGACACGACCCCGACGCTCGTAGGCAAGACGTCCATCGTCTCCATTTTCAGTGGGACCTGGGCCGAGAACCAGGCCAAGACGTTCGCGGGTGCCGCGCAGAACCCGGCCCTGGCGCAACTGCTCGAAGAAAACCAGGACATCGCACAGCACGTGAACATCAACGTCGAGTCGGACCGGCTCAAGTACATGCTCATCCGCCTATTCATGGGCGGCATCCGCCAACAGGTCGGCGAGGTCAACTGGGACAAGTACTTCATCATCAGGAACCCGCTCTCAGACGAGATCCGCGAGAACGTCGGCCTGCTGAACGGCAAGGTCGGCTATGTGTTCTTGGTCGACAGCCTGTGCCGGATCCGCTGGGCCGGCAGTGGTGAGGCCAACGATGAGGAGCGGGAGGGTTTGAGAAGGGGGTTGCATAGGCTCCTTGACGAAGAGAGAAAGGGCTTGTGAGGATAGATGCCAGGCAGCCCAGCAAGAGGAGGGAGAATACCTTATGTATAAAAAACATGTACCACATACGATCATGTCCGGCTACATCATGGCCACATGTTCTCATAGATAGAAAAGATACCCAACTTTCCATACGCGCATATCCCTCTATACTTTACATTGCCAAAATAGGATGAGCTCAAAAGTAACGTAGACTGCCCAGGAGAACTGCTATAGAGAGGGCAAAGAAAAAAAAAAAAAAAAAAAAAGGGATAACAGCGATTTTAGGTGGTGAGTGTGCAGCTGAGCCTACTGTGGTATAGTCGAAGCATGATCCAAATGTGTCATCCATGGACAGTATTCATAAGAAGGTACTAGGAGATCAAGCAATCGCGATGCATGCAAACGACCACCCACCACGGATTTACCAAGGAAAATAAACGTACGAGCGATGTTTTCAGGGGTGGGCGGCCCAAACTGGAGTGCATCCATGACGCCTCTAACCACGACTCGTGTTTGAACCCGAGGCCGATGATCGCAGGGGAAGGCACGGTGGCGCCCCTTTGACCTCTGTTTTTCCTCGGCATAGGTCCAGACGACTTATCACTGCACCACGCAGCTAGCTGTTGAAGGGGTCGAAAGAAGAGCTGTCAATTTAGATATTTGAGGCAGCAGCGGTCAGTTGCGCAGGAACAATCTAGTCTCGAGAACAATCGAGTAGGCATGTAGGTGGTGCCCAAGCACAGCTTGGTTGAGACCGCCGGAGCTCTCAGGCTACGGCCTCTTCAAGGGCATGGATCGGATCTGGACGACTTGAATAACAATCAATATACAGAGAGGCTGGTGGAGAGAATCCAGCTGTATCCTGCCTTTATAGCCTACACTACAACCTGTTCTGTTGCCCTTATGAAACCGGAACGCCATGCCACGCCAGTGCCCATGCAAACCGCAAGGTCAGAGGTATCAATATCTCTTTCTTTCTTTCTTCTTCATGGCCACCACGGCCATCACCACCACCGACACTGTCACCAGAATCTAGTCTACTTCCCCTCTTTGGAGGCTGAGCAGAGGAGAGAGCCACCACTACCACGATAACGACCGTAAACCAGTAAATCCAAAATACCCCTTACCCCCCCTTTTTTACAGAGCGAACCAGAACACCAAGAAACAGAACGCGATGAAGGAGCCCATGATGATGCCGTCCCTTCGCTTTCGGGCCGAGATCTTGCCGATGAGGGAGTTGAGCCCGGGCACCTGGCTGGCCGCGAGGGTGATGCGGCGGTTGATGTTGGCAAAGGTCTCGCGCTGGAGGTGGAAGCTCTCCTGGGTGGCGTAGGCCTGCGACAGGACGCTGTCGACCATGTTGTGGCTGTTGTCGACGCGCGCGCGCTCGTCGAGCATGTACTCGGCCTCGGCGGCCTCGGGGTTGCTGGCGTGGTAGGCGTCGATGTCGGAGCGCACGTTGGACAGCAGGTTGGCGCGGTTGCGCGCCTCGGCCAGGTTCGAGCGCAGCCGGCCCAGGTCCCGCCGGTGCTCCGTCAGCTTCTCCCGCAGCAGCGACAGGTTGTTCTGCTTGAGCGCCGACGCGCCCATCTCCGAGTCCAGCAGCCGCGCCAGCTGGGCCACCACGCCCTCACGCCGCTCAATCACGTCCTCCAGCTTCGCCTCCGTCTCGCGCTCCTCGGGCGTCGGCTTCGGGGGTATGTTGCTAACTTGGGCATACTGCGAGTATGTGTGGAAAAGGGTCTCCGTCTTTAGTGGTAGTAAAAGAGAAGGTTGATCAGTCAGCATTTGTGGTCCATCAGCAGACGGGAAGTCTTCGGGGAGGTTCCTACTTGGGCTTCTAATGCTCGGGCTTGCTGTCGCAACTGGGCCCAGCCCGGAGTTCCTGAAGCGGCCATTATTGTGGATGGGCGTATGAGTCGTCGCCTTGAGAAGCGATTGGCTGATTAAGTTGAATCGATGCTCAAGTACTCCGAGACTGTACTGGGCTAGTAAATGACATTAGATGCCAGTCTGGACAGGTTCACATGCGTCGAGCTCTAGTAACTGCCAAAGGTGGATAGTTGTTGATTTGGTTGGTATGTACTAATTGGGCGAGGATAATGGAGACATTGAAACACGGTTGCTATTTCTCTTTCATCCAATGTCTACGTCGAAGCTCAGTCCGACCGACTTTTAGTTGGGAGTAGCAAGGGTAATAAGAGGCAAGTTGATCAATGGATCAAGCAGGTTGGTGCTTTGAAGTCAGTCCATCCAGTCGGAATCAATCAATAGTCTGGTCAGTAGGAGCTGTCCAAGCACCAGCAGGCCAGGCGAGCTGAGCTGCTGTCGCATCGTACCAGCAAGCAAGCATTACGCCAGCATCCATCCATCGGGGCTACTTAGTGCATCAATGGCCTGGACTTTAGGTAACATTGAAACGCCGTAATGCCGACGAAACATCAATTGAAGCTAAGCCGCGTGCCGCCAACTCGCGCGACTGTGGCTTTGCACCTGGCACCTGCACGTCTTACATAAAGTCGGGCAGATGTGGCGCATGGACCACCCCCACCAAGATACCGATACCAACTGATAAACTGATTGCACTGCAATTGACCGAGAACTGCACCACACACAACCCTAAGTTCGTTTTCCGCACCAGAAAGCACAATTTGGCCGGCCCCCAGCACCCGAATTGGCTGACCCCGATTTTTTTCCATTCGAACTAGGAGGAATCGTCAATTCTGAAATCCAAACCGACGAGGAGGAGACCGTCAATTCCTGCATCACAGCAACAACCTCAGTCCTTTGTTAACTAACTCCAGCAGCGACGACTCAAAATGGTAAGTCAATTATCATTTTTGCCCTGATTCACCTGTCCATGCCTTCTCTCGGTGTACGAGCGCAGTAGAGGCGATACCACACGACGACAACAGATCAAGACAAATTTCGACATGTCTGTCCCGATTTTCGCGGAGTGCTGTCGAACCACGGCGTGACACCTCTCGCTTCTCGCTACTCGCTCGCATCACTACACAAAAAATACCACCACCGTCACCGCCGATGAAGATCAATCCTCGAAATATTTTCTGCTGTAATGGGGCATTATGGGGCTAACCAAAACGTTTTCTCTCCTCGCAGTCTACCTCCAAGGTTAAGGCCGGTGCCCTGTGGTCCAAGAACAAGGACGAGCTGGTGAAGCAACTTGGTGAGCTCAAGACTGAGCTCGGCCAGCTGCGCATCCAGAAGATCGCCTCCTCCGGCACCAAGCTCAACCGCATCCACGATCTCCGCAAGTCCATCGCCCGCGTCTTGACCGTCATCAACATCAAGCAACGCAACCAGCTCCGTCTCTTCTACAAGAACAAGAAGTACCTGCCTCTCAACCTCCGCGCTAAGCAGACCCGTGCCATCCGCCGCCGGTTGTCACCCGAGGACGCCAGCGCTCAGCTGGAGAAGACCAAGAAGCGCAACACGCACTTCCCTCAGCGCAAGTACGCCGTCAAGGTATGTGGTCAATCCCCTATTTTTCTTCCCCCTCGCTTGTCCGTGGGATGGAAGACTTTACCTGCTTAGGCGAAGTTTTCTTCAGTGGGGCCGAATCATGTGGGCTAACTTGACAACTCGCAGGCCTCCGCATAAACGAATGACTTAAGGGTAAAACGGTAGCGATGGGGAATTCTGATGCTTGTACGTGCTAGGTGATGGAGGCGCGGCCGGCTATAGATGAATGATACGAGGCAAACGGGGAACGCAAATAGTATCCTTGTCCTCGGCAAAAAGGGAATATCTGATCTTTGCATGGCATCACACGGCTTTTCGGTTCATCAAACAATGGTCACGGTGTTATGAGGTCGATTCTACGCAGCAAATTTATAGCTGCCAAATGAATTGCGCATGTATTTGCGTTATGAAGGAATGTCCTACTGGCCGTGTTACGACCCCTCCCGATTCGGTGATCCAGCGGCGTGACAGTCGAACTCCTACTTATAATACCACTACGATGTCTCACTCTGGCCACTCAAAGTCGAGTTCGGATGCTTCAGGCGGCTACGGGAGCATGGAAAAGGTTGTTGCAACATTCATGACGACTCGTGCTCGGCGTCAGTGACAAGATCCAGCGTCTGCATTGCGATATCACAAAGATGGCTTGCCCTGAAGTGAACCGTTTCCCCAGGCTGGAGACCATGATGTGACATCCCAGCCGAACACAACCACGTATCCCCTGTATGACCGGAAGCGTTGAGATGAGACGTGACGTCGCACAGACAGCATGCCGCCGGCCCCATACGCCGCGCCGCAGCCTTCTCCGAAGGCATTACCTCCAATCATCCTTCCATACATACCTAGTAATAAGTCCTCAGAAGCATGACGTAGGTACGGTACGTACGTCGTCCGACTAGAAAGGGGGGAAACCCACGACCGCACTTGATAGGACTTTCCCTCCCCATGGACCGCACGTAACACGAATGATCATCTAGGCTGTTGGACGAGGTGCCCATGTGTCTCTTCCTGCAAGTGCCCCGGACCGGGCAGATGTCGTTCCCGAAAACAAAACCAGACAGGCAGTGGTCACTCGGTTGGCTCTACAAGAACACCAGGAAGATACTGAACGTTCAAAATAGTATATTCGAAATCGTTACTTTTTTATTATTGCAATATTCCAGGAGGCACATCGTAATCTCACCAACATCACCACCAACCAACTTTTCTCGTTCTCCCTGCGCAACTCCTCCTTCCCTCTTTCGAAATCGCCTGTCGTTGAGACAGCCTGGCTTTATCTTCGCTTATAGCCTCATATATACAACGTAACAATCACCTCGTGGGCGACGCCTTTTTTCCTTCCTTTATTCTCCCGTCCCAAACATTCCCAGAATCTAACAGGTAGCTGCATCGACATGACGCCTTGTTGGCGTGAGGGGTATCTTATGACCAAAAGCAAAACTCTCCCCCCTATACTCCAATACTCATGCTGCCAGTATGCGTGGTGGTAAGACCACATCCTCATTGGCTCCAGACTTCTTGTCCGTCCCTGCGGCTGCGTAGGTGCTGCTTGGACCAGGATACAAGTTGTTCCTAAGATTGATGCACGACGACAGCCTTGGAGTACAGCTAGTGCAACAGCTTGTACGCAGCTCATCAAATCCGTGGCGCTCCATTGATGGGGAGCGGGAACTGATACTGTTCCGAAGCCATGGTGGCCGCCTTCATGGCATCCTCTTGATCCGCGATCGACTTGTTCCGAGCCTTGACCTTCTTTTGCCGCGCCTCCCTTTTCTTTTCATGTGTTTCTAGGTGGCGGCGAAGTTGGTCGGCGCGAATAAATTCTTTCTCGCAGTTGGGTTCGGGGCATTTTATCTTGTTATTCACATCATGTATCTTGCGATGTTTGGATAAGTTTGATGACTCGCCAAACGCCTTGCCACATATCTCGCAATGGAGTGGTTTTTCGCCAGTGTGGGTGCGTTTGTGCATAGCTAACACGGAGGGTCAGTAGGAGGAAACGAGATATTGTGAAAAGGAGGTACACATACTCAGAGCACTCTTTTGCTTGAACGCCTTGTCGCAGCCAGGAACATCGCATACATATGGCTTCGCCCCGGAATGGCACCTCTCATGCTGCTCCAAGGCTTGTCGTGCCGAAAAGCCTTCTCCGCACTCCGAGCATTGGTACGGCTTATCTATAGCAATGTTAGCAGCAAGCACGATACGAGGTCTTGGATCCCGAGGCTATACTGACAGTTCGTATGTGTCGTAATGTGACGTCGCAGCTTGTTTTTGGAAGCAAAGGCGGAATCGTGTTTCCGGGTACACTCATGCCATCGACAGAAGTACTTGTCTTTGCTTACCAGAACATTGATGTGATGATCACACACGTGGTTCTGCAGATCCTCGCAGGTATCGAATACCTGGTCGCACCTTCTGAACTGTTTCGCATCTCCTATCAGCCATCCGCATTTATTGTCGGTAGAAATTTGCTTTCCGGACTTGGGAGATGTGGTCTCTGTGAGAGTGCTCGGGCTGTCGTTGGCTACATCTGGGCAAAGAGGAGGGGGCTCGAGCATGGACGTGACCGGCTGCGTCACTCCACATAGCTTATCGAGTGAACCGTTCTGACCAAAGATAGGACATCCGAATTGCACCAAATTGAGGTCCTGGGGCTGGCCTTGTCGCCCCAGTTGCTCTAGTGTAAAGGCTGCACTATGGTCCGCGATCGTATGGTTGCACTGCTGGGCATGCGAGAAGAATTGATCCGGGTGTAAATAGTCAAACTCACACCATTGCTGGTGGTGATCCCACAGAGTGTCAAATTGTTGCACTTGCTCGGGCTCCAGGCAAGTAGGGTCGTTGCAGGGAGAGCCTCTGGCTTCACAGTCTTCTTCCTCGCAAACCGGAGTACAGTGCTCGCTTTCATGGCAAGATATTTGGCTGCATTGGTCCTCAGTCGAGCATTCCTGGTTTGCCCCGTCACAGTTCCGAAGAGTACACGAACTGGTGCAGTAGGTGTCTGGGCAGCCGGCCGCCGAACATTCAGCACCATAGCCCGGGAAGAGTTTGAACCCATCGTCCGACTCTTGTTTGGGGTCATGGGAGGCCCAGCCCATCATCTGCTCAAAGCCTAGGTGGCCGTTGGCCGGGTAAAGCTGGGGTTCGGGTCCATATGAGTAGGGCGGATGTGAGACCGAAGCAGCGCGAGCTTTGGCATACGACGAAACAGGGGGTACCGCGCCTCGAAACTGGGATGCAGAGTTCGAATCTTCCGGGCAACGGATGGTGCAGCCGTCATCGTGGGGGTGGTTGGTGCCGTAGCCGAAGTCACCGTCGAACGAGTTCAAGTCGAGCACAAACTCGTTTCCCACAAACATGTCGTCATTAGCTGCGGTGTTGAGGTTGTCGAAACGACTCTTGAGGTCGGGCGACAAGGAATCGAGGCCATAGTAGTCGAGGTTTTCTATAGGGTCGTTCATCTCTGCATGCCTAGGCCATAGAGGATTGCTATTTAGCGGTAGAGAAGCAGCTGCTGAGACAGGTCGAATCCGGGCAGGGAGGAGGCTTATATTTGCTTCTTGCTTCTTGCTCCCGGCTAGATGGACACAGGATAACGGGTCGATCGGCAGTTATCACTGATAGATAAACAGGACCGTGTTTATAGTCCCCAGATTTTCTCTGGAACGCCGCAGCAAAGTTTCGACGGGTTCGTTTTCAGCCTCAAAAAAAGAAGCCGGGTCTGAGCGTCTTGCGAGGGGTTCGTTCCAGTTGAAGATGGAAGAATCGGATTACTTGCGTCAATGGCCGGACCCTACCAACCAGAATCGTCCAAAATGTGTAGGTAGGTAGGCTCTGGTAGATCGCAAGGGGACCGCAGAAACGAGAACCTTGAGGGCCACTTCATCCGTCACTAGGGAGAGGGAAAAAAAAGCACATCAACCATCCATCTTGCCAGACTGAAGTCGATTCTGCAGTCTCCAGTCTTCAGATTCAAGAGCTAATGGTAAGGCGCAATATGGGTATGCGACTTTGTGGCTGGCAAGAGAGTTGAACGGCGAGGATGCCCCCCATCTACCATTGCATCATAAGCCGTCTGTTCCTTCTGTTGCACGTACTGTCGTCCAAAGTCAGCGTGTGTCGGATGCATTGAGCGCAATAATAATGGAGCAGGTAGAACGGCCATACGATCAAGTGGTACATTCAGTACGGAGCACAGGCTGGTGGATGGCGGCTGCGGAGCTGTCTACCTGCTATCCAACCTCTGCAGTCGGGTGTGTTTGTTGGTGGTGCTTTTTTTCCTTGGCTTCAATGTTTGGTGGCCATCAAGGTCCTCAATGTCAGCAGGAAAATGGACTCAAAGTTGCGCCCGCTTCTAGCAAATGGAAGTGGCCGCCGCAGAGTGGAAACTGCCGCCGCTAACACCAGGAAAATGCAGGTGCCAACCTTCTTTGTTGTATGTAAGGCTCGGAGGCAGCTGTCAATCAGTGGCACAGGCGCTGGACTGTATGCACTAAGCTCAGGTGCTGGGTGCAGCTTGAGCCGCTGAGCCGTCCCACCCCTTCACCCCAGTTTTTAGGGCGTGCAGTATACAACTCTGCCTCAAGCTAGCTCATCGCATCATCGCGTTAGGGCGGAAAGGAGCATAACTCGGAGTAATTGTTTGGGAAGCGGTCAAGTTTTAGTCGTACACGTGGTGGCGAGCAAGATGATGAACCATTACACAATGCACAACTTGGCTGGCTTTAAGGTTAACTTTGTTCCTGCAGCTGGGAGAGACATCCAATCGTCTCTCTCCCATTTGCGAGGGCGGGCTAGATCTTGCCATCTTGGTATTGCCTGCCTGAACTAGGCATTAGTATCAGCAGATCCTCCCAATGGGATAGATCAGAGGAACCAAAATAGTCGTAGTTGGCTATACGCATCTCGATATGTTTTGTTCCTGGCTAGGAGGTACTCAGACTGGAGATGTTGCTTCTAGTCCCGGGCAAATGGTCCAGACTTTAGCCACTGCCGTCACCAACGACTATATTCTCCCCGATAACAGATCGAGTCGCGCCTTTCGCGCCCTCCCACATGGATTGAACCCGCATAATGGGAGAGGCCACGTTGTGCCGGGGGTCCGTAGCATGGCCCGTGGCTACACCGGACCCGAGCGCGGGTGTTTGCTACTGCGGGCCGTTGCATCAGAAGATGCAAGTTCGCGCTGAGCTTCGTTCGTGTAGGGCGATTCCCCCACAGCCTCCCCCGCAGCCTCTTCTATTCAGAATCGGCAGAAACGGAACGAACAAGTATACACACGCGCCAAGCCACCCGCTTTAGGTTTGAAGATCCCACGTTCCACACCCTCTGTATCCGTATCGGACACATGCAGTAGATAGGGCTGATGTGACCACTGATAGGGACTTGGTCGGGTCAGCTGTCGCCGAAGAAGATAGACGTAATAGTTCCATAGATACCGTCAACTCTAACCTGGCGCACGGCACTATATCGGTCGTTTCGCGTGGGGTTAAGCCATCGTCGGACCACTATGATGAGTATGGTCCTGTGCAAAGCGCATGGGGTAGATCGATTCCCCCCTTATGCAGCTAGGCTTGACTTATCGGCACGTTATCACGCGGCTGAGTACGCCTCGCGACATGTGCATTATCTCGAGGCTGGAGCCATGCTACCTCGGCTCTGAGATCCGACTTCATAGTCAACCTGGCTCATACCTATTTCAACACACTCGGGCAGCATTGACCCAGCCCCTTACCAGATCTGAGATCTGCGGGGAAGACGGGGGCACTAAGATGGTAACATTACATTCCATCTGGCATCTAGGCGGTATCCCCACATCTCCTTCATCGAGATATGCAAGATATGATTCACATGCATGTGCTTATCTGGTGTATTGCCGGATCGGACGGCTTCACATCGCGATAGATGGTAGGTTGGAGGGGCTGGAGATCATTCGGCCCTAGGAGGACCTATAGGCGTATCTTCGGAGTTCATATCTGCCTAACTGACTCTATTATTCTGGCATGATCTCCAATCGGGCAGACTGATTTCGAGTCTAAGACCTCGGTATTGTTCGGTGAAACTCGGATACTTGAGCACACGATGATTTCGGGAATCGGCTTTGTTGTTGATGGCTGCTAAACAAAGCTCTTGGCACGGCAACAACAAGTGGAAAGATAACAACATAACACAGCTAGCATTTCTGGCAGCCACGGTGACTAAACTCATTCCTACCGCATAGCAGCATATCACCTCATGTTGTTTCACGAGTATGCTCCGAGGTTCGTGCAATTGGTATCTAGATGTCGGTAGGACTATGAAAAGCCGGTGACACTTGGGCTGTTCAGACATCTCGGAAGTCAAGAGAGCCAATGTTATGCACAAGGAACTGCATATCATGTGTACAACCAAGAGTTGTCTTTCAATTCCAGATCTAAATCCCAATTGTCCTAATCAGGAAACAAGGAGGGCCTGTCTCGCCCCTCGATTGGTCTCTTCACGAGCGGAACTAATTCCGTGCAAGCTGACAAAGGGTGCTTGCTTACAGTAAAGAACTACATGGCCCAGCAGCTCCATTACATGAACATGCCAAAACACCACAAAGAGTAGACTTGATGACCAATGCTGTATGGCAGAACGTTTGAGCGGGACGTGTAATTCTGATCATGTCATCGCAAGAGAGACGGAATGTTGTCCGCAGCAGTAAAGTCGAATGTGAGGAGGCAGACATCAAGGTATATATATTGAGAGCTGTGAAGCCTCCTAATCATTCGTAAAATCCAAGAGAAAACCATCGCAATTCGCCAACACAGGCAAAGCACATTCATATAAACCAAGTAGATTATTACCCTTGCCAATCTTATAACCACACACACCAAATCCACCATCACCAACCAACCGCCATGTCGCTCACCTACACCACCAAAACCCACCGCGCCCCGTACCCGCGCATCGACCCAGCGCATCCCCATCTCTCCGCCGCCGGCAAAACGGTCCTGATCGTGGGCGGGTCCACGGGCATCGGCCTTGCGACGGCCCTAGCCTTCCTGGCCGCAGGAACTACCCGACTCGTCCTGACGGGCCGGCGCGAAGACGTCCTGGCCACGGCGGCCGCCGAGCTGAAGAAGAATACGAGCGGCGCCGCGGCTCGGACCCTCACCTTCGCGGTCGACGTCACGGACGAGGCCGGCATGGAACACGTTTTCGTCGAGACGGAGAAGGCGTTCGGCGGCAAAGCCCCGGACGTCGTGATTAACTGCGCCGGGGCCCTCGGGGGGTCGCTGAGGCCCCTTGCGTCACTCGACGGCGATGGCTTCAAGAACTGGTATACGAACCCCCATCAACCCCCTTGTATATGGCCCATAGGTATGCGAGACGGATAAAAGTTACTAACATCGAGATTCTGTCTCTCCCCAACAGGTGGAGCGCCTTCGAAGTCAACGTCCGCGGCGCCGCCACGCTGGCCCGGCTGGTTGTCCGTCATGCCTCCTCCGCCCTTAGGAACAACACAGACAAAGGGGGCATCGAGGAGGCTAATACCACAACAACCCCGACGACGACCCTGATCCAGCTCTCAACGGCGGGCGCGCTGTTCCCGGCCAACTGCGCCCTGCCCATGAGCGCCTACGCCGCGAGCAAGCTGGCCGCGGTGAAGGTGATGGAGTACGTCGGGGCCGAGACGGACCCCGGCCTGCTGCGCGTCCTATCGGTGCACCCGGGCATCGTGCCCGAGACCGAGGGGGGCCAGGAAATGGCCAAGGAGAGTGGTATTGTTTGGGAAGGCGATGACAGTAAGTTGGATTTCCTGGTTCCCCCCGTTCGTTTCTTAGTTCGGCTCCTTATGATTCGACTTTGATGGTATCCCGTCTACCTCAGGTACTCTGACTACTTAGTTATGTAACTAACGAATGCTGACCACCCAACGAAAACAGTCAACCTGCCCGCTCATTTTCTCGTATGGGCTGCGAGCCACGAGGCAGAGTTCCTGCGTAACAAGCTGGTCTTTGCGGGTTGGGATGTCGACGAGCTGGTAGCCAGAAAGGAGGAGATAGCCAACACGCCAGAACTCCTCATCGGGCTCAACGGATTCCCTAGGTCGCTCTAAGTACGTGCATGGTCGGACACGAGAGCTATATGCAGAGCAGGAAGAAGACTGGGGTTGGCCCGATGTACGAAACGATGAGCGAGTTCGAGCAACGGCAGTTGAAAGTTTGATCGTTTTCAATAACAGTTGAAGTAAAGCCAATAAGACATTTCCACTCGCTTGTAATTTGTTTATATACGTATTCTACATTATACAACTTCACCACCCCTCCACCACCTTGGCATGCACATGCAACCCCTTTGCCGGCCGCGCCGTGATCCCGCCCTTGATGAGCATATTCCGCTCATCGTACTCGGCCCGGTTCTTGAGCTCGAACTCGAAGCGGCCGACCCAGGCCGCCAGCAGGCAGGCGAACTCGGCCTTGGAGAAGGCCTGCCCGATGCAGCTGCGGGGCCCGTGCAGGAACGTCATGAAGGCGTAGTTGCTCGCGCTCGCCGCCTTGCGCTTGTCGGTCCGCTCATCCACGGCCAGCCACCGCTCCGGCTTGAACACGGCCGCGTCGTCCCCCCACAGCGCCGTGCTGTAGTTGATGGCCCACGGGCAGATGATGATGCGCGTGCCCTTGGGCACGTGCTCGCCGTTGATGACGGTGTCCACCACGGGCTCCCGGATCGTCAGGGGTACCGGCGCGTAGTACCGCAGGACCTCGTTGATCACCGCGCCCAGGTACGGCAGGTGGTCGATGTCGAGGCTGGAGACGGTGCTGTCGTCCGACTCCATCGATGGCAGGTTCTCCCGGATCTCCTGCCGTAAACGGGTTTGGATCTCAGGGTGCAGGCAGAGCATGTAGATCGCCCAAGTCATGGCAGAAGCCGTTGTCTCGTGACCGGCGGCCAGGAAAGTCATCAGCTGGTCCGTGAGTTCCGAGTCCGAAAAGCTACCGGACTCGATGGCCACAGACAAAATGTCCACATCCGTGAGCTCCTTCCGGGCCAGCTTCTCTCGCTTCTCCCGGATAAGGTCGCTGCATACCGCACGGATGGTTCTCGCCGCCAAAGCGATATCGTTGTTGCGTTGGACCGGAAGACGGTTAGTAATCCATGTCGGCACGAACAGTCCCAAGATGCCCAGCAGGCGAGCTTGCCTCGATGGCCGGAAGAGAACCCGGTAACGCTGACTCAGCTCGTTGTCAGGGTTGTGGATAGCTCCGAAATCTCGACCAAGTCCGGCCACGCCAATGATATCCAGAGTGGCCCTCGACGCCCATTCGCTCACTTCGAAGGAAGCCCATCCCTTTTTAATCGATGTTTCGCCTCCCTTGGCGTCGTTCTGAGCAGCCGCAATCTTACTGACTCCGTCGTTGACATCCTTGGTCATGGCCTGAACTGCCTCGCGGCTCTTCTGCCAGAAAACCGGATACAGGTCCTTGATATGCCGGAAAGCAAACGCGGGCATGAGGTTCCGGCGTTGGGACTTATGCTGATCTCCTTCAGCCAGAAGAACTCCTATGCCTAGGATCCGCCCTATCGAGTTCCTAATCTGAGAAGGCTTCTCAAAGTCATAGCTTCGTGTGACAAGGACATCAGCCAATGCCTTGGGCGAAGTTGGCATCAGGCGCTCCTGGTTGAAGATGCCCGCGTAGCGGATAAGTCCATTGTTTGGTATAGTGTTTATCCTAGAACCACATTAGCGCCTGGGACTTGCTTCTCATGACATGAGCGACTCTGAACGTACCAGTCTCTCATGGGAATGCCCGTAGGGTGCTTGTTTATCGTGTCAAAATGGCCATTCCAAAACGAGCCGCCGGGTGGGCTGGGCAGATGGCGCAGTGGCGAGAAGAGTTTAGGGTAGAGAAGAATAGTCCAGACAACCCAGACGAAGACCCCGGAGAGCCAGAGGCCACAGAATGTTCTGACGAATCCCGACAAGGACCATTCAGTCTGGCGTGCCACCAGCGTGTACGCAATGACAGCCGCCGCAGCCGTGAGGGGACGCCAAGCCAGTGCCATCTCGTCCCTGACTGATGGTTGGTTTCCGGAGATAGGCTAAGGAAAGGAATCAGACGAGGCTATGGGAGGGTATTGCCTTTAAAGGGCCAAAAAGAAGTATGAGTAGGGTTTAAAGTTGATCGTGGGGGGTGAGAATCTTCAGCACATCGGCCCAGCTTGACGGGTCGGCCGTTGTCGTAACCGGACTATAGCAGCTATCCGAAACAGCTCCCGTAAAGCTTGTTGTGTTAGACTATACAATTAGGAATGTGGGTAAAACAAGGCCCCCCTGGAGGCAGCTAATCTTAGACCAAACAAGTCGCCAATGGCAATGTATGATAAACGGAGGTTTGAGTAGTAGCAGGAGAGATTCCCATGTCTGCCGCACCGACCGGCATCAACGGCCTTTTGCTCGACCAATATCGCTGGTCTCACTTACTAGGGTGGGAGGCGATGATTGCGTTACATACAATACGACAAGCTGAGAGAGGCCCCCCCACGTACATAGCGTAGTCTAGGCATATCCACTTGACTAGTGTGACATAGGATCCAAATAGTTCATCTGGTTCATACGCCCTACACCTGTGGTAGCTCAGTCCTGCGTCATGATAAAAAAAAAGACAGTGATGGCTTACAAGGCATGTCCCTGACGCGTCGACCCTTGAGCTTCAAGCGCACCAGTGATAAGATAGCACACGCACATCACACACCTACCGAGTTTTGCATCACGGTGCTCCCATCTTCAATTTCGATATCATAGTCAGGCCGAGCGAATTATGCCGTGCCGCGACGTGCCGTGGGGTCTGCTGAAGACGAGGAATATACCCGAATAGGTAGGGAGAGGGATACATACATATGGGCAAAAGAAAATAATTTGTTTCGCCCATGGTAGGACTCGGTAAGCCAATAGAAATCCGAGCGTTGGTAAGAAGGCACTCTGGGCGTCAGGGGGGCTAGCGAAGTCCTTGCCAAATCGGGGAAAGACGCTTAGACTGCTGCACATCCAACTGAAAACGGGGCGACCCAGCGGCCAGCCCCGGGCGTCCAACCGGTGGGGGTTGATGAATATTTAGTAGTAGTAGGTACATGTATGCAGCACCTTCGCGACAATAACTCGTTCTGGGCAAGTAAGCAAGATTGTGGTGGAATCCAAAGTCCAGGACGGGAAACCGAAATCGTTATGGGCTGACCTGTCAACTTTAAGTTTACATAATCAAGCGCATACCGGCGGCCGCAACTGTCGCCGCGAGTGCGAAAGCGAAAGCGGGATAGTAGTATCTTACTACCCCGCTGTCCCCAAACTGGAGGGGATGTGAAGGAGGATGGAAGTTCAACAATAATCCATGGAAGAGGACACATGTAATGCTACGTTGGCCACCTTGACTCGGGGTCTTCTTTTTTGAAACATGTCGGTGATGCATAGGCGTACATCCATCTATCTTTTGGCACAGCTGGCGGTAGCTTGCAGAAGACGCACGGCTATACCAGGTGCCGGGGGAGCTCCCCCTGCAAGTCAATGATGGATCATCAATGATAAGGACACTTTTGTGTGTATGCGATCAAAAGCAAAGCCATGAACGCGACGGCGCATGTCAATATGTGTTTGGAGGTATATCACAAACAAACTAGTCTCGAGTGAGTAGACATATACAAGAAGAGATTATCTGTACATTGGGTATTTGGAAGAACAGCCTTGCTGGATGGCAAATCCGTGATGCGTGATGCGACTGAGGCGAGTCAATCGCCTGGATCGCTTTGTAATCCTCAGACCATTTGTCCTAGTGATCAGCAAGTGTATCTAACAGAGCTTCGTAATAATACCAATCTTTCCCTCCGCCACTTCACCAATTACCACCCCTCAAGTGCAATAAGTATTGCACTGCACACGCACACCAGCAAAGATGTCAGCGCCCGCACCTCTGGCCAAGATCGGCATCCTCTCCATCGGGGACATGGGCTTGGGCATAGCCAAGCTCCTAATCGCCAACAGGTTCGCCGTCGCGACAAACTGCAAAGGCCGCAGGTACGTTTACATTGAAAAGGACGCATAATGTCCCGAATGCATTCCAAATGTCCGTCTCCCCCAAATACTTCAACCTTGAAAGCTGAAAGGAAACTACAGCCAAGAGACCATCGACCGCGCCCAAGCCGCCAATATCGAGGTCCTCAAGTCCGACGTGGCCCTCACGGACACCTGCTCCGTGATCCTCTCCGTTGTGCCGCCGCGCGACGCCCTAGCCACGGCGACGCGGGTCGTCGAGTCCCTCGTCGGCATGACGCAGCGCGCGGCCCCGCTCTACTTCGTGGACCTGAACGCCGTGGCGCCCTCGACGGCGCGGCAGACGGCGGAGCTCATCACCAAGTCGCGGGCGCCGATCCGGTTCGTGGACGGCTGCATCCTGGGCGCACCCCCGTCCATCAAGCAAGCGTCGTCGACGTCGTCGTCTTCCACCAACGAGGACGAGGACAAGGACGTCAAGTCCTGGAGCCGGCCCAGCATGCCGACCTCGGGCCCGCACCAGCTCGCCTCGATCCCTGAGTACGGCGAGAAGCTAGCCGCGACCCTGAACACGCGGCACATCTCGCCCGACATCGGCGCCGCGAGCGGCCTCAAGATGTGCTTCGCGAGCACCACGAAGGGCTTCACGGCGCTAGCGATCCAGTCCTTCACCACGGCCGCGAAGCTCGGGGTCCTGGACGAGCTGAAGCAGGAGCTCTCGGACCGCCACGCCTGGGAGCGCGCGGCCGGCGGCGTCACGGCCATGGCCCCAAAGGCCTACCGCTGGGTCCGCGAGATGGAGGAGATCGCCTTGACGTTCGAGGAGGACGGCGGGTTCGCGCCCGATTCCTTCCGGGGAGCCGCCAAGGTGTTCCAGGCCGTGGCCGACTCCGAGCTGGGTCAGGAGAAGATCGGGAAGCGGAAGCGGGGGACTACCGTCGAGGACGTTGCCCAGGCCCTTTCCGAGGGAATGGACAAGAGGAAGAAGAAGACAGTCTAAGTTGCGACATTCATGGAGTCTTCCTTCTCACCAGCTACTCAAGCAAACCGTCCTGAAGAAGCCTGGCCCAGTCACTCAAGGTACGTTGGTCAGGACGGGTTAAAATACGGTTTACAACTTCACGGCTACACAGAGGGACGAGTCTCGAATCGTTTCACTCTAGACCAATCTATAAAGCAGTTTAGCTCTCGAGTGTCGCATCTTCCATGGGCATGACATACCACGCACACACGAGAAAGAACACAGTGACGATTCATTATGGTTCACGAAGAGATCAGGTACAAGCATTGGTTACCAAAAATGTTTGTCATTTTATTTGTTGGCCTAAAGTACACCTGCGCCATGCGAGTGAACTGAAATCACAATTAACTGACCAAAATCACAACGCCTGATATAGTAGCAAGCATAGTATAAACTATGAAATCGCAGCTTGCCGTAAACCTCGACGCATTTTTTTCTTTTCATGCCAAATACACCCCTTATCCGTGCCCGTATCACCTACGACTGGCTGCGTGTGTTGCGCTTGTTGGCCTCGTTCTTGACGTTCTCGGCGCCAGTGGCAACAGCCTCAGCGGCCTTGTCCTTGGCATCCTTAGCCTTCTCCTTGGCGTCACCGGCAGCCTTTTTGACAGGAGCGGGAGCTGAGCCGCCCATGGACAGAGCACCGATGAGGGCAATGATGGTGACGAGGAGACCACCAATGGCGGTAGGAACCTCGGGAACGAACTTCATAGCCTCAATGGGGTCGTTCTGGGCAATGGTCATGAAGAGATCCCACTTCTCCTTAATGAAGAAGACGGGGTCGTCCAAGAACTTCAGGTCAGAGGGCGACTTGGGCTTGTCATCGGCCTTAGGCTTGTCAGCAAGCTCGAGAAGCTGCTCCTGGGGGTGCTTAAGACCGAAGGTCTCCTCGGCGAGCTTGTTGGCGTCCTCAATGGAGTGGCCGATGTAGATGTTGTCGAAGAGCATGTTGTTCTGCATGGTCCAGATCTCGAATCCAATCTGGGAAAGAGGTTAGCAACACGAATCGATTTGTTGGTGCATGGAACGGTAACTTACAGCACCCATAGGCTCAAAGTTGGCGGGGGTCTTGTCCTCGAAGTAGTCGGGGTTCTTGATCTTGCGAGGAGCCCAGACACCCTTGTAGGCGGGGTTGTCAACGTAAGGAGCGGTCCACTTGCCCTTGTACTCGGGGTTCTTGATCATGGGCTTGGACCAGGGACCGCAACCAGAGGCGTCGGCACACTTGGGGTTGGGAACGGTAGGGGGGATCCAGTCACCGTCCTCCTCATCATCCCAGTCCTCGGGCTTCTGAGCCTCAGGGTCGGGGACGGTAAGGGGCTCGCTCTCAAGCCAGTCCTCGGGCTTAGTGGCCTCCTCATCGACAATCTCGTAAGGGGCGTCCTCATCCCAGTCCTCGGGCTTCTTGGCCTCAGGGTCGGGGATACGGGCCTCATCGACCCAGGTGTCAGGCTTGGAGTCCTTGGGGTCGTCAATCTCCTTCTCAGGGTTGACGGAGGGGCTGAAGTCCTCAAAGAGGCTGCCTTCCTTGACCTGCTCATTGTTCTGCTTGATAGCGTAGGTGTTGTTGGGGTGAACAATGAGGGTGTAGAGCTCAGTAGTCTTGGCGATGCGAGCCGTGGGTGGGCTCTTGAGGTGCTTCTCCTCGTAGTCGCCAGTCTTGGGGTTCTTGTGGTTGAAGATGAAGTGAACCTTGTTGGTGTGACCGCACTTGTCGGGGCCGAACATGATGACATAAGGAGTGGTGTTGGCGAACTCATCCTGGTGGAGAGCCTTGTTTTCGCGAAGGAGCTTCAGGTAAGCGCCACCGCACTCGAGGCCGTCTGTGGTGACAAATGGGTTAGTATGAATGTTGGCGTGGCATAGAATGCTTTCGACTTACTCTGAAGCTTAACCTCGTACTGGACGACAAGAGTCTTGCCCTTGTTGTCAATCTTCTTGGGGAACTTCGCCGAAATGGCGTGGTGGGCGGCGGCGTTCTTGACAACAAGACCCTTGTCACCCTCCATGCCCTTGTAGACCTCGGGCTCCTCGACAGCCCACTCGCCAACATAGGCCCATTCCTCTTCGGCGTTTTCAGCGCCCTTCATGTCCTTCTTGGCGTGAGATGGCTTCCATCTCTTCTCCCAATCGTCGGTGAACTGCTCAAGGAAAGGAGCCTTGAGTTTTGTGGGCTAGACAAGACTTGTGGTTAGCTTCAAATCCAACAACAAAATTGTTTGGACATCGCCGGGCAAGTATGTAATCGACGAGACACAGGAGGCCGGCGAGGACAGGAGATTGATACTCACAGTGAATGTAGGCAGGTTAGCTGCGGCTGCGGTCGAGGCAGCCTCGGCCACAGTCGAGCTCTCATCCTTCAGCACCTTCTGGGCATCTTCGGCGAGGGCAGCACCGAAGAAGAAGGCAGCCGCCCAGGCAATGGTAGCAGGGCTGAACTTCATTGTGAAGTTTGTGTGTTGTTGTTGGGAGGTGAAACAACAATTGGAGGGAGCAAAGCAAGAGGATCAATTAGACCAGCGAGCTGTAGCTGTCCCAACGGGGAGCTTGTCAGGTCAGATGGGGCTGAAACAGACGACCAGTTTGGGGATGTTCGACTTCTCCTTGGATGGGAAAAGGAATATGAAATGCTCCCGGAGCTCGGCGATCAAAGGTGTTTGATGTCGAGAGAGGAGGAAAAAGTGGTGAAGGTTTCCTGACGTTGTGGTAATCGCAAATAAGTAGCTTTATCTGTTGGCGCTTCATGGATGGCAGTTTGCAACAACGTGGCCAGATTGGTCCCTTCTGAGAGCTTCCGTCGGGCCCCACGCCCTCACTAACAGTAGCTGTATTCAATGGAAACAGCCTAGGTTGCCCGACCCAGAGAGCCTACGGTTGGCCCGTGCTCCACTAAAGCTGGCCTCTGGTGCGGGGATCGTATCCACTTTCGATGAATTCATTCACCAGCTGCCAACCCTTCGCTGCCCATCGATCATTGAATACGATATGGGTATGGGCAACATGTCACGTTGATTCAACTCTCTTCCCATCCGTTCAAGATATGCATCTCCAGCCATTGGCCAATCTATGGTATATACTACTATAGCCTTGTCCCTCATATGTTTGTTGATGTGCATGACTCTTTTCCCCCTCTGTGCTTTTTCTTTAATCTTGTAACACAAGATTGCTGCGGTACTGCTTACTACTGGGCACATTGACACAGCTCTGGACTGCCCAGCATTGGGATATAGAAAGTTGCAATGCACTGTAGGACACACATGCCCGAGTTGAGGGTCACAACAGACAATATCAATATTCCAGTAATAATTTATGATACTGAAGGTTGGTACTTTTATATTTGTCAGTCGTACGGAGTTACATATCCTGGTATGACCCGGCATCATTTCCCTTCGCGGAACACGGTTGGCTAGGCATATCTCCCAATGCCCTCTATTCTAGCATCTTCCAAAGCCATGCCGCCAACCGACCTGGGCATGTAACGCCATTGAATGCATTTAATATGATGTATTAATTATTAGGAGTGGGTTTACATTGAATCTTATCTTCCTCATTTGACCCTGACAAACTCAATTACAGTTCTGACATGTTGCCAAGTATAGATGTACTGGCCACTTGTCCATATTCCATTCCAGGGACTCGACGGCACTGCCAAAATGGACAACTATGCAGGTGCAACCACACGAATAAGTGATTTCCTCAAAAACGGCTCTTATGCACGGGGCTTCTGCCGGTGATGGTCTGGGTATTTGGAGATCGCGTCGTCTCATTCCGAGCCAATCACAGCATCCACAATCCTGAATCGCGGGTGGATCACCCTAAAAGCATACAACGTCTTTCGTATTTAGCCTCGAGCCAGGTTTGAGAAAACGGCCTTGGTAAAGTTGCCAGAGCCGAGAACACAAGTATAATCAATTGTCAGCTTTCCAGGGTCCGAGAGAGATCTAGCTGCATACGTGTCAAGATGAGCAAGAGGCCTGAAGGAGCGCTGGATTCCCAAATGCCGGATGCCGACCAGAAGCGTCGCCGTCTCGAAATTTCGGAAAATGGCGATAACGCCCACCTAGTCCACCCCGAGCCGCATGACCATGACCACCCAGCAAACCTCATCCCCTCACTGTGTGCCAAATTCTGGACCCTGGGATGGGTGACGGGCACTGGCGGTGGTTGCTCCATCCGTGATGAGTAGGCCGACCTTTCCCCCGCTTTCTATGATTGGGTGATGCCGCCCAACTGCGCTGCCGTCCTTGGCGGAGCGGGCTATTATTATATTGTCACGCCAGACGAAAGAGTGTCACTAAGCTAATTTGGCCCTGGCAGCGATCTTGTCTGGTTAGCGCCCTCGGGCGTGCAGAAGGAGCTCATGAAGAGTTCGGACCTCTACGTGCTCTCGGTTGCGCAGCAGACGGACCCCAAGAACCGCGTCTACCTGCACAAGCCGCCCGCTGGCCGGCCCTCGCAGTGCACACCCCTTTTCATGGCCGCCTTCACCAAGCGGGGGGCCGGATGCTGCATCCACACGCACTCCCACTGGGCAGTGCTGGTGACCCTGATCCTGGAAAGCCAGGGTCCTGAAAAGGACAAGGTCTTCGAGATCAACAACATCGAGCAGGTCAAGGGGTTCGGCCGCGGCTACCAGAAGCAGGGTAACCTGGACTACCATGATACGCTGCGCATTCCGGTCATCGAGAACACTTCGCATGAGGAGGACCTCACCGAGTTCCTCGAGGAGGCCATGGAGAAGTACCCGGACACCTATGCCGTTCTGGTTCGCCGACATGGCGTCTACGTCTGGGGAGATAACGTCCACAAGGCCAAGACTATGTGCGAGAGGTAAGTCAAGCTTGTTACAGTCTCGCATAGGTAGAGTGCTAATCGCAAATGCAGTCTTGACTATCTGTTCCAGTTGGCTGTCGAGATGAAGCAACTTGGCCTCCCATGGGTCAGCAACGTCTCCAAAGTGATCACATCTTCAGGAAGATAGGTAGAGCAATGATCATAGTTCTAAAATTCTTCAGTTAAGTCCTGGAATATTACATAAAACCCATATATTATAAACGACCCCGCGCTCCCTTATAACCCTGGATATTCATTTGGTATTGTCCAAAAAAGCATGACCGATGCACTATTAAGTAAAGTATATAACCCTCCACAGATTCCTTTGTCGCAAACACATCTGTCGTTTACAGAGCAAAGAATGCAGCCAGGAAGCCCAACAGACCAATGCCCGATCCAATGGGGGCGAGCTTGTTCATAGCCTGGGCAGCGTTCTTGTGGGTAGACGAAGCAGAGGCGGCCGAGTCGGTGCTGTCGGGCGTGTTGGAGGCGGCAGCGACCTTGGTCTCGTGCATGGTAGTCGTGAAGGTCGAGTCGCCGCTGGTGAAGGTCGAGGTGACGTCGTCGACTACGGTGGTGCTCGGCGAGGCGCTGTCGACTTTGGCGGGCTTGGTGGTCAGGGCGGGGGTGCCCGTCGACGTGTAGTAGTACTGGCCGATGCAGTCGTTGACGCACTTCTCGTAGTCCCGGTTCTCGGCGGCGGTGCCCTTGCCGACGGGGCAGGCGGCGACGCAGTTGTTGGTGGCGTTGACCTGTTGCGTGTTCGGGCTGGGAACGGCGATACACTTGGACTGGCAGTCCACGTCGCCAGCCTTGCCTGTCACAGGGGGTTAACATCCATCATCCGCGTTGCGTGCTCGTTATGGTCCCTGGGTGTTCCTAAAACTTACAAGCGTCGAGACAAGCAGTGATGGCGGACTGCTCAGGGGTCAGGCCCACTGTGGTGGTAGGGGCAGCGGCTACGGATTTCGTCTCCTTGACATCCTTCGACGATGACGAGTCTGCTGCTTTGGCAGTAAGGGCGAGCATACCCGCGAACAGAAGAGTGTTGAGCTGCATTTTGACAAGATTATTCAGAAAGCTGACGAATTGTGAACAGAAGGAGGAAAGTGATTAAAGAGAAATCGAAATGGACCAAAGACCTTTGCTTGCTGGAGATGCTATACTTCTTGGCAAAGGGGATCATATGTGTCCACTGGGAAGCCGCTCCTTATATATCGAGAAGCCGAACGGCTAGAGCTACGGCACCAGACCAAGTAGACGAGGGGAGATTGAAGCTAGCAGCGTCCTAGCAACGCTTCCGAATACTCGAACATAGTACTACGGAACACACGGAGGCCTAGAGGACATTGCCTTTGCCCCCAGACTCCCCAATCTCGTGCCCATGCATATACGTGCGCTGTAGGTCAGCTGGGGCATGCAGTTTCGGAGAGTCAACTAAAACAACAATATCAGCCCAAACCTAGAGTCCATGTTGACATATCTCCATGTTGCGATCGTGTACACAGAAAACAGATATCCTACTTGAAAGGATCATGAGAAGAGTATTGACCAGGACCTGGCTACACAAGCCACTGCATAGGGAAGGCGGAACTGAACTAACAAAGTCAGATATGATGCACCGGTTGCCATTTTAGGCATCACCTAGCAGGACTGAGGGGGATGCGCCCGTTTCGAGCACAGGTGGGGAGATCAGGTGGCTGATTTGAGTCTGATCGAGAGACTTTCTAGACGCATGGCATATGCTGCAGCGCACAAGGCTGTGGCAAGGACCCGGGACAACACATTTGCAGAGGCAATGGATTTACTTCTTTTACATACTCGCCTCTGTCTATACTCCGTGTCTGACTGGGCGACTGGGTGGTTGTAAAACAGACGGGGGGCCTTGTTTGGATATCTGGCAGACAGGAACAATGGCTTAGTTGATCAGTATGCCAGCATCGTAGTAAGAGACAGCCTCCTGCGATCCTCTGTTTTCCGAGTTTCCCGGATAAGCTTTCGTGTTCTGGGCCACCAGCGATCACCAAGGAACCCGGCATGGTCTTTTGAGTTCGTGATGATATCGGAGGCTGAGCCACCTGAGAAGGCTAATTTCAGGAGGAATGAACTATCAGCCAACAACCTCTTGCCCCCTGAACAACACGGTACGCGCCGCGTCGCATAGAGCTAAGTGGACTCACAAATAAACAAATACAACCAGACATCAGTGTGTATGTAAGTTTGTGTGAATGAGACTCTCTGAATTTATCTGTATATCAATCCAGTATGGTACTACTGAAGGTTCACTCTCAGTATACAAATGAATCTTCCTTATCGTCATGCCCTGTTTCTTGACGATTATTTACTAGCAAAATGTACCCCTCGATTCTGAGTGCGTGATCGTCCGATGTCTGGGTGGCCGGTATGTAAGTTGTCGGGAAGTAACCGGGTCGGAAGGATGTGAGTTCAACTCAACCTCGGACAGGCAACTGCCTCAAACTCGGTAAATTTGGATGTTGTAGGATCGTGACGACGTATGTCTTAATTGAAAACCTGTTGGCTCATAGTGAGCTCCCTTGGGGTATTCTTTGGGCCTCATGTTTCGTTGACGGGGGAAGATGTCGGCATGTGCAATGCCATGTTCGGATGAGCAGTTTCTGAGCATACTCGCTATGGGTTTCCGTCGAGCGGTTTCCCCAGATTTAAGAGTTGAGAGTGCTATACTGGGTAGGACATTCTCCGGCTCGCGTCGCATCGCAGCCTCGATTACACATATCTCAAAGCCTCCCGCAAGCCTTCTCGTCCTTCCCGCGTGGTTGGTACGCATCGTTGTTAGCCGAGATTTTAAGAGATCCAGAGTCTAGACATACAATCAGTAGTAAGTTGATGATGAATCGAAGAGATAAGCACGTGGTCTAGAACATGTCAAGGCGCTCAACTTGTACATTCCAGTATATCCTTTAGCGATCGCAGTAGAACATTTCTAGATCCCAACGAGCTGGTAAGACATGCACATGGCCGAAAGCGGTCTCGAACACCTTACGTAGTCCTAGCAGCTCACTGGCATGCATCTTCCAACCACATAAATCTCATGTATATAGCTATATAGACAACACAATGGACGCAAGATATGATCCGCAGCTGAGCTATCAACCAGGACAGAATCGCATCAGACATATAATCGAGAACAACGAACCCAACACACAGCTCCAAGTCCTGCCATACTACCTTGCCATCTATATTATATTACTACAATGTTAGCTCCAATTTACCTCGTCGTCATTCTCCATGCAGCAGTAGCGGCAGCAGTAGCACGAACCCAACTTGATAGCCGTCAAGACACCGTCGGGGCCTGCGACTTCGTCTGCCCCGAAGAAGACGACATGTACCAGACCGCATATGCCCCCGACCCCTGCAGCGCCACTTGCAGCAGCTATTATGTGTGCTTGGAAGGTGTGCCATATCAACTGGAATGCCCGGATGGCCTAGCATGGGACCAAGATCTCCAGGTCTGCGATTGGCCGCAAATTGCTGGGGAGTGCCCTTCAGTCCCAGAATGTTGCAGCGCTTGAATAGGGTTGCATGTATACTATCTCAAGCGGAGGACTGATTCAACTCTGGCATGAGGTTGAAAGTCGAATCTTGCATGCCTGGATATCTCATAATTATTGAGCGTGCATGCGCAATGCTGTCACTGTCTGTTCTGGATATGCAATACTTGGGAAGAGGTGTAATCGCCACTCTTTAGGGCAGTGAAGAATCGCTTCAAGATCATAGGGGAGGGAAAATGTATTAAGCACGGGTTTCCTTTCCTTTCTTCCAATACGGTTCAGTGTCAAGCCAGCCTAGGAACATCAAAAAGGGCCAGCTGCTAGGCGCGCAAGTGGACTACTACAAAGTCAACAAATGTCATGACGGATCACATGAATCAGGGAGATAGCAAGTTGAATAAAGCGTATGAAGATGGATGCTCCCTAGCTGTTTTACTACAAAATGTTCCTGTCTTCTTATGGTGATCTTGATTGGACGGACACATCAGATGGGGAAACTTCGGCTGTTCAATTGGGATCGTAAATCTAAGCTTACTTACCTGTTAAGCTCGTGCCATCCCCCAACGCCAGAGCTACAAGACCAAGGTATCCTCAAATCGACGTCAACTGGACCAGCTATTTGAATTGCGACCGAAGACAAGAACAGCACCTGCCAAGGGCCACGTCGAACAAACCCGAATATGACTTGGTTCTCAAAGTCAACGACAACCTTCGGGTTCTTGCTTCTGGCCCACGCGTAAGTTACAAGCATTACTTCTACCTACCACTGCCACCTTTGGGCTTGTTCACAGCAATTAACACGCCCTCCCACAGCTGCTACTCTGCCTACGAGCACTCGGCCCTGCAGTCCCACCGAGCGGCGTCCCTCTCGTCCCTGAGCGCCACACAGCAAGCAGCAGCATCTTCTTCGTCGTTGCCCCTCGACATCAGCCTCGAGACCATCGTCGCAACCATCATCATCACCCTCGGCCTCGTGCTGAACACGGCGAAGCTGCGGCCGATCCAGTGGCGCGTCTGGGCGGGCCACATTGAGCGGGCGGGCGAGGAGGGCGCCCGGAACAGCAGCGGCGAGGTCGACAAGGATTACGTGGGCAACCCGTTCAAGCTGCTGGAAAGCCGGCCGGGCTTTGTGGACATTCGCAAGCAGCGCAAGGAGTTCGCGGAGTGGGTAAAGCAGCAATGAGGACGATGAGGAGGCCTACATGGGAATTGCTTTGTTGCTACGGAAGAGAAGGGTTGAGTTGCGGATGATACGGTTCTGGCGCAGCGTTTTGCCCTGTAAAAGCAGTCGTAACGCAGCTCTCCTGCTAAGAACATAAAATCTACAATGGAACGGACGAATGCCATTTTACGAATGCTAAGGGCTGCCTGTATTGCGTACTTTCTCGACATAATATGCCACCAAGCAGCCTCTTGCGCCTCTGCAGCTATGCCTCGCTTGGGAAGACAGGCAGGTGCCAGGCGTCCCAAGAATAACCGGGGCAGGAGCAGGGTGAGATCTCGCTGCTTCCCTAAGTGCATTCGTTGTGGAAGACATCAAACCTTTCAATACTTCCAATACTTAGAATAGATTGGCAGGCACGACTGGAACGAGCATCCTGCAAAGTCCATTTGACCCTCTTCAAACTCGACAAGTACACCCACCTACTTCCAATGTAGGCATCATTGAAGTATTTACCATGTCAAATTGTGATCTTGTTACATGGTGATCCACCTCGTTACTATCCCCTTCTGTGTGAGTTATCGACGAAGACATTGTGTGATATACACGTCCTTGTCGTCTTCTCTAACCTGGGCTGTGATCATATCCCTCTCCAATTTGGTCAGAGGCACCCTCAATCGGGCCTATATTCGTTCACCTTGAGGATTCGACGACGACAAAATGGCACAAAGGCGTGGTACTCCATATCAGGCGGCACAGTCCCAGTCTCCTCGGAGATCATTTGCCAGCACGCCCCCTCTGCCCGAAATGGCACGCAGGCCAAGATCCTCCAGTTCGAATCCTCGTTGGGATGATCCACCACTTGCCAGCTCATCGAGCCTGTTGATGCCAGGCTCACGGTTCCGCCCGAGTCCTGCAGCCGTATCTCGCGCATCTGTGTACTCTCCTCAACTGCCGCCACACCCTGAAAGACAACGCTTATCATTGAGGCCATCGTCACTTCGAGCATCGTCCTCAAGTCGCAGTCCTTCTTCTGAGGGTAACGATCGTGGGCAAGGCCATACCGATGATCCATTTGGTGCCGACAATGCCGACGCACTAAACGAGGTCATCCTGGCTCTAGATATGAAGGGCAATGGTAATGTCGGCTGTGCATACTACGTTGCTTCCGAGGAGGCACTCTTTCTCATGGAAGATGTTTCATTGGCTGGCATGGAGATCGTTGACACTCTGCTTCTCCATGCGAAGCCAACGACCGTCATAATACCGCCCCGTGTGTCTCAGGAGGCCCATGATAAACTCCAGAGCGGAGCGCATAGCGAGGGCGGAAGCATTCAAGGTAATGAGTATGCCAAGCACCACAAGAGAAGTGCTGACTCTCAGTAGATGGCGCGCAAGGAGCGTACATATTGCGCACCCTAAAATCTGCAAATTTCCAGTACGATGCTGGAGTAGACAAGCTTCTCGATGTCCAGAGTCAAGTCGCTGCGTTTCACGACATGCGCCATGGCTCGATGGAGGATGAAATATTGAATCAATGTGATCTCGAACAGCAGCATGGATACCCACAAGAGTCCCGAATGAGGCTAGGAACAATTATCAACCTGGAAAGTCGTCTCGCCGTACGTACTTCCTTGAGCCAGCTGGAAACTTGCTGCTAATCTATGAAACCAGATTGGCTGCGCTGGTGCTGTGCTCGGGGATCTTCACCGCAGAAGAACAACTCAATATCTACCGAATGACCCAGATGCACTGGTTGCGTTTTCGGTGAAATCGGTTGCCATGTTCACACTATTCGATTCGATGTTTGTGAACGCAGATACAATGATGTCTCTGCAGATCATTCAGCCCGAGTATCATCCGAACAGTCAAATGCGTGGGCCAGATAAATCGAGTTCAGGGGCGAAGGAGAACCTGTCGCTCTATGGTCTTTTTCACTACCTAGCCTGTACGCCTCAGGGAAAGCACAAGCTGCGGCAGATGTTCATGCGACCAAGTATTGACACTGACCTTATTCGGACTCGGCAGCGGACTATCGCCTTTTTCCTACGTGCTGGAAACGCAGAAACTGTCATGCAGCTCGGCAAAGATCTTCGCAAAGTCAAGAACATGCGCGTAACCATTGCGTTTCTAGAAAAAGGTGTGGACAGTCCTGGCTGTAATGTGTCCATACAAAATGGTGTTTGGGCATCTCTCCAGCGTTTTGCCCTTTATGCCCTCAGGATACGTGAGGTTCTCTCACAGATGTCGGCCGCTGAAACTATCCCAATTATCATGCGAGTCTTAGAGATGGTTCACCAAGGCCCATTGGTCGATGTTGGTGAGTCCATCAGTCGGACTATCGATTTCGAACAGTCGAGCGAGAGAGAGAGAACAGCAGTGAAAAGGGGTGTCGATGCCAACCTGGACGAGATGAAGCGACAATATGATGGCATGGAACATCTCCTCACCGAGGTCAGCGAGAAGATGCGAGGTGACATACCTGAGTGGGCTCAGCATTACGTACGAAATTGCGTTTTCTTCCCTCAGCTTGGATTTCTCACGATCGTTTCGTTGAATGAGCAGACTCGAAAGCCTAACTACGAGGGGGAAGGGTTGAACGACGTCTGGGAGCAGATGTTTGTCACTGAGGACGAGGTATATTGTAAGAACCGCCGGATGAAGGAAATGGACGAACACTGTGGCGACACCTACTGCATGATCATTGGTAAGGATGTCGAGCTATTCCCCTTTATTACTGAATGCTAAAAACTCCTAGATCGGGAAATTGAGATACTGCACGAGCTTTCAGTCCTCGTTCTCAGTCACCAGGATGCTATTCGTGAAGCATCGGATGTCATTGGCGAACTCGATAGTCTATTGGCAATGGCTGTTGGGTCAGGAAAATATGGATGGGTGGCACCCAAAGTTGTCCCCGAGAACGTTCTGCGCATCGAAGGTGGACGACATCCATTGCAGGAGCTCGTGGTACCCTCTTTCATCTCAAATGATTGTGACTTGGCTGGGGGTAGCGGGGACGAAAACGAAAGCAACCTCTCTGACGAAGCTGCGGCAGGATCTTCTTCGCCTGGCGGCCTGCCTAGTACAGTGATATTGACGGGACCCAACCATTCAGGAAAGAGCATTTATCTGAAGCAGATAGCCTTGATTGTCTACCTGGCACATCTGGGGTGCTTCGTGCCCGCTGATCAAGCACTCATCGGGGTCACCGATCGAATCCTTACACGCATTGCCACTCGCGAAAGCGTGACGAGGCAGGAAAGCGCCTTCGCCATCGACTTACGCCAAGCGGCTTTTGCGATGAACTTCGCAACTCGACGAAGCCTCGTACTCATCGATGAGTTTGGAAAAGGTACAAATAGTCAAGATGGTGCTGGCTTGCTCACGGCATTGCTAGGCCATTTCACAGGACTTGGACCCGAAAGGCCCAAGGTGCTTGCCGCGACTCATTTCCATGAGATATTCGAGAATGGCTTCCTTGCAGAAAGTGCGGAGCTAGCATTTGCTCATATGGATGTCCATCTCGATTTTGACGCAACGGCAGTTGAGGACCAGGTGACATACCTGTTCAAATTGGTTCCAGGGCGGAGCGTGTCCAGTTTTGGCAGCAGGTGCGCAGCGATGAACGGCATCGACGACGCTGTTGTAGAGAGAGCAGAGTCCATCATACTGCTTCTCGCTCGCAACGAAGACCTAGAATCAGCATGTTCTAAGCTGTCTGATTCGGAAACCTCCAAGCTAGAGGAAGCGGAAGGAGTCGCCCGGGCCTTTCTAGAGCAAGAAATAGAAGCCTCGCAATCAGTAGGGCGGATGCAGAGAACCGGCGGTAAGTATCGAGCCATGCTCGAGCAGATGCTCAGTGCTGGAGCGTCGAGTACCACTAGTTCGTGATGCTAGTTCACCAAGCGACACGTGGGATACTTTGGTTGATATGGAAAGATGTGTCTCGATGTCGCTTGTAGCTAGAGGAATTCTTGCTTTTCTATTTCTTAGCTTTTCATGGTAGTTGAGATTCCGAGAGCAATGCAATACGGCATTGGCTTTTGGAGGTGTTTCAAAACGGCATAGCATGACATTATCAAAAGGTCCGTTCCAGAGATGTTTCAGCGGCCAGTGCATCCACTACCCGAGAACCTGACTAGCACGCACCAATCCCGTTGGCTTTCTATTTTGGTTCATGTCCGTGGCAGTTGTTTGGCAGATTCGTCTACAACCTGTCATGCCGCCAACAAGAGGTGACAGCAGCCACAGAAACAACACATCGGCCGAATATCCCACATGATAATCAGCTCGCTATCTTGAGTCAGCTAGGGTTTTTGTCGTGGTCTGAGCTTGGGCTGGCAACAGAATCGAGTCGTAGGAGCATTGCTTTTGGCAAGAGTCGTTTGCCCACGCAGACTGTCATCTTGACGGGCTCTGCAACGCTTTGGTCCGTACTCATCAGAGCCCCTTCAAGGCGCGATTGATCGTTACTCGAAGCACCTCAAATGACGACATTTGTTGGATCTGGTCCAACCGCCAAGAGGGAACGTGAGGTAGGTTACGTAGACACCGTCAAGGCCCGATGAGGTTGGTAGTGTCCGATGCTGGGGGATCATGGATATCTGATCCCCACGGGCATTCCTTCTCTACCATAGTTATATATACAGTACACTATGGCCTATGAGCTGGGATCGAACATTTCTCCGTATTGTATACAGATCATGTGATGCTAGCATCATTTTTGTCTTGTCTTTGTAGGAAGACTCGGTTTATATCCTTGCGAAACGACGAGGAGTTATCATAGAAGAAAGAAACAAGGTTGATAGAGGCAGCACTTCAGGCGTACACACGTCAAGATGCGGTTTGCGGCTATCTTTCTTTGGGCTGTGACATTCACCACTGCTTACACCCAGGTGCGTTGCTCCCCTCCCCCTGTTATCTGACCTTTAGCACCCGTAAGTATAATACTAATTCGTATACACGAAGGAAAACCATACCCCTGATACGGTCGACGGGAGCCTTCTGTCCGGCGTAAAAAGCGATTGTGTGATGCCCACCAACTCGACGACGCATGATGGCTCAAAATCGCATGATAACTCGACGGCGCATGGCAACTCGACCACTGACACCAAGTCCAAAGGTAAGAACTGTCGGCCGATTTTTCGCCATTCTACCTGACCGCACACCCGAGAAGGAAGTGCTCTATCTCCTACAGCCCGCAGCAGCTAACCCAATCTAGGAGCTGGGTCGGGATCGAGTTCCGGATCTGGCATGACTTGCAATTGTTCAGGATCAGCCGGCAACACCAGTCTTGGTACCGGCTCCAAGGTTGGCAATTCTAGTGGTGGTGGTAACAGCACCAAACCCCCTGTTAAGGCAGCTGGGTACGCGATCGAGGCGGCCGATGCTGGCGGGCTGGTCACGCTTGCTGGGTTGGGTGTTGCGTTTGCTCTGTATATGTGAAATCGGGGTACAACAACTTGGGAAGGAGTTTACTGACTTTTGTACGATATGACGTGGCGACTCGCTGGAAAGTAGCAAAAAGTGTGCCACCTAGAGTGGAAGATAATGGGTTATACAGGTTTCATAAGCGACGATCAGGACGAAGAAGAGTGGGCTCCTCAAATGACATGTATATTATGAGTATGACTGATTTTATTGATTATTGACATTAATAATTGTTTCTCCTCCTTGGTTGTCGGTTGACCTGCGCATAACCTTTTAAGAAATGGCAAAAGCGTGTATCGGGTATCATGTTGCTCAAGCGAAACCAAACAATTTTGATATATAACTCCGGATTGGGTACGTGCGTATCCTGGCCATTATTGGTAAGTGACGCAGGGTGCCATCATCACCCCTGACAAGATTTGTTCGTTTTCTTGTTTTTGGTCCACTAGCTCCAGACCCAAACAAACAGGATGGCAGCCGTGGACGAGATCAGGGTGCTGGTGAGCAACGGCACCTTCCGTCCTGTCCGGCTGCTGGCGCTCTTCTCCGGGGCTGCGAATGGGTCGGTTTCTAACTTGTCTCCATTGTCTCCCTTGCTGCCGTCAACAACGGGGCTGCTCGAGGGGATGACGCGCGGCGATGTGGTCAATGAAGTCCCCGCCGTCGCTTCCGGTGACGCCGTAGTGGAGGTGGAGGTGGAGGTGGTGGCAGCAGCGGTGGTCGTCGGCGATGACGCGGGGGAAGCCGTCGTCAAGGGCGGCGCACTGGGTATCGCTGTGGTGGTGCGTTGGGTTGTTGGCGCGGTGGTGGTGGTAGCCGTAGACTTGGCCGACGTGGCAGTCACCTTGGCCGTGGTCGAGGCGCTGGCACTCTTTGTCGTTGACGTGGGCGGCTCCTTGAGCACGGCGTTGCCCTCGCTGATGGCCGAGTGGGGGATGGGCAGGCCGAACAGCAGGCAGCTGGTGCGCAGGGGGATGAGCAGGGTGCCGAGCGACAGGGAGCTCTCGCACTCGTCGCGGATGCAGGCGGCGACGGTGGGCAGGAACTTTTCGTCCTCACGCGTGGCGCGGCAGAGGCACTTGGTGTCGGTGGCCTTGCAGGTCGACGACTTTTGCACGCAGTTGGCGACGCAGAAGGGGAGGGACAGCAGGCCGGCGGCCTCGGCTTGCTGGGCCGACAGGAAGGAGACGGCGGCGACGGCGAGGGGCAGCCAGCGCTGGCGGAGTATTACCATTGCTTTTGCCGCGGGATTATGTAAGTACAAGTATAGAGAAGAGAAAGAAAGCTAACCAGAGCGTATGTAGATCGGCAGGGTTCCAGCTACCTAATTGGAAGATTACTTGTATGATGGGCGCAAGATTTCGGATGAAAACATTGGTAAGAAAAACTATAACGGTCGACGAGCCGACGAGAAGCAAAGACAATCTACATAAACACAGGAGGGACTGTCCGGTTGGCGTCATGGCCGAACCGAACCTGCTCGAGTCGTGGATGTTTGATCGACGCCTGTCACTTGTTCCGAGGGGTCAAGAACCGGCGCGTGGGATCGACGCAGGGCCCGCGATGAAACACTGGCAACACCATGCAACTGGCCAAAGTGAGTGCATGAACCAGCTTGCCAGCCAACCATTGTGGGTTGCCCGTCCATCGCCAAGCAATCTCCTCCAACTTTGACGGCTATATTGTCAATCAGTTATTGACTAATTATAACTAATCAATCTTGGTTCCTGGCTGCTACAGAACCATCCAGCAAAGACAGCAGCAGGCACAGGAGCAGGCTCGCTACCACTTACTTTTACCCCATACACCATGACATAACATGTCTGTGCTACGGTTAATGATGCTGGTGCCAAGTGCTCATTGCTGGAGGAAATCCTTGTAGTACATGCAAAGCTCCGGCCGCTTTGCATCATCTTCCGACTCGGGCGCTTCCGTTGCCGTCGCCTCGAATCCGCATCGCTTATAGAAGCTGATGGCGGCGTGGTTGGTCTTGTAGACCTCGACGCCGAGCCGGCACTCCCGCTTCTGTCGCCGGGCCTCTTGGCGTACGCACTCGACGGCTGTGGCCATGAGCTTGAGCCCAAGTCCCCTGCCGCGCGCCTCGGGTCGGGTGTAGACGCTCGCGTTCTGGTAGAGTAGCGGTGCATCCTTGTCCTGCCGATGGTGGTCGCCTTCCTTTCCTTCTTTTTCTTCTTCTTCTCTGCCCTCCCCACTTTCTTGGTGGCCGGTGCTAGTGGTGGTGGTCGCCGTGGTGGTGGAGGTGGTGCTGGTGGTCCTGCCGGTGCTACCATGACCGGACGGTGCCGTTTGAGACAGGAGGGCCTGCGTGGGATTGGCCACCAGCTGCCCGGCGTGGGGCATGGGCCCAATCAGCGACACGGCCGAGAGGATGCGTCGGTCATGTCGGCGCACCACCACGAACATCTTGATGCGCGGGTCGCTTAGTCGCTCGAGCCAGGTCTCGTCTGGGAAGGCGGCTTCCCTTGCATAGGTTGATCCAAAAGCTATATTGCAACAACGACAGCAATCGCATGTTAATTTGTGTATTAGGGAAGGGGGTGAAATGTTACACGCATGCTATTGTTGTGTCACGCTTTTTTTCTCTGCCGCTTAAAAACTTACCGTGAGGATCTTGCTTCAACGCTGCAAGGCGGAATGGCTTGTACTCTGCCAGGTAGAATGCCCGACCTGCGTCGTTGGCTGGGACCAACTCGATGGCCCATTCGTCCACAGTGTTGCTGTTGGAGTCAGCCATGATGTCTCCCAGGTATGTTTTGCTTGGCAAAGCTTAGCATGCAACTGATATGAAGACACAATAGTTGCACTCTTTCTATTTTAGATCTACCAAGGAACTATATTGAATCCAACGTGGATATGGAATCTTTAAAGTTAGTATTTATATAGCATGCATGTCACTTTGCGTCAATTGAATACAGAGTCAAGCTGGATGAGGGCTAAAAAGTCACATCGCCTTGTTGGTAAAGCTTCAAACAGAGTTGAATAAGTGTCAAAGTGTCAATAGTAGCACCGGCAGCGTCCGAAGCCTGCTAACCCAATGTAATGCCGATACAGTAAGTACGGTCATCAAGCGAAGTACTTTATGCACAACTGCTAGGTACATACCCCCTAAGGTGTGCCCTATGCAGGTGTTCCATGAAGAAAAAGATTGTGGTAGTGCGGGGCTTTGGCTGAGCCCAACCCTGCACCACTTTTTATGGAGAGCGACCCAAAACCCCCCTCCCCCTCCCCCTCCCCACTTGTCACATAAGGTTCCCAAGACTGACATCTCCACAGCTTCCTTGAGTCCACAGTCTTAGCCCGATTGCTCCACTGCCGGTTTGGGGAATCCAGCTAACTAACAACTAGCCTGTCGTCTAAACATGGCTGCCATCAACTTCTCTAAAGAAGAGGAGGTTGTCCTCGCGAGATGGCGCGAGATCGACGCCTTCAAGATCCAGCTGGAGCTGAACAAGGACAATCCGCCGTACGCCTTCTACGATGGACCGCCTTTCGCGACTGGGCTTCCTCACTACGGTCACATGTTGACCTCGACCATCAAGGATGTCATCCCCAGATACTGGGCAATGAAGGGACACCTGGTTGAACGCCGATTTGGCTGGGATACCCATGGCGTCCCAATCGAGTACGAGATCGATAAAGCGTTCGGCATCAAGGGAAAGCAGGAAATCCAAGCATTTGGTATTGCGAACTACAATGCCGAGTGCAGAAACATCGTGATGCGATACGCTGCCGAGTGGAGAACGATGATTGAGAGGATGGGCCGCTGGGTTGATTTTGACAACGACTACAAGGTTTGTCACACATTTTCCCCTCGCTACTTGTGTCACAGTGACTGACCTCTGAGACTGTTGATTTACAATAGACCATGGACCTCAGTTTTATGGAGAGCTGCTGGTGGGCCTTCAAGCAACTTCATGAGAAAGGTGCCGTGTATCGAGGCTACAAGGTGATGCCGTATTCGACCGCCCTCACAACGCCCCTCAGCAACAATGAGGCCCAGGTAATTTCTACATGACCCTTGTAACCTATCACGTTATTCTGACCATGTGCACTTCAGGAAAACTACAAGATGGTGCAAGATCCATCCATTGTGGTCACGTTTCCCCTTTTGGACGACCCCAAGACATGCCTGCTTGCATGGACAACAACTCCATGGACTCTTCCGTCGCATACGAGTTTGGTGGCGAACCCTGATTTCGAGTATGTCAAAATTTTCGACGAGAAAGCAGGCATGCACTACATTCTACTGGAGTCACTGATTGGGACTCTGTATAAGAACCCGAGCAAGGAGAAGTACAAGGTTGTCGACCGGTACAAGGGATCAGACCTATTGGGCTGGAGATATGAGCCCCTTTTCCCCTACTTCTACGACCAGTTCAAGGAACACGGCTTCCGTGTCTACAACGATAGCTACGTCACAGCGACTAGCGGCGTGGGAATCGTTCACCAAGCGCCGGCTTTTGGCGAAGAGGACTTCGCCACTGCCATGAAGAACGGTATCATCTCGACGGAGCGGCTCCCCCCGAATCCTATTGATGACAATGCATGCTTCACCTCAGAGGTTACGGACTTTGCTGGCCAATATGTCAAAGATGCCGATAAGAATATCATCAAGTATCTTCAAGAGAAGGGAAGACTTGTTGCCAAGTCCAACATTACACATAGCTACCCCATGTGTCCTAGGTCAGACACCCCGCTGATATATCGCGCCATCACTTCATGGTTCATCAAGGTTCCACCTGTCACATCCAAGATGCTGGAAGAGGTCGACAAGACTCACTGGGTGCCGTCCGTTGTCAAGGAACGACGGTTCGTAAATTGGATCGGCGGCGCTCGAGACTGGGCCGTGTCTCGTAATCGCTACTGGGGTACTCCCTTACCTTTGTGGGTGAGTGATGACTATGAAGAGGTCGTCGCCATCGGCAGCGTTCAGGAATTGAAAGACCTGAGCGGCTATCAAGGCGAGATCACGGACCTCCATAGACATAACATCGACCACATCACCATACCTAGCAAGCAGGGAAAGGGTGTTCTCCACCGTGTCGAGGAGGTCTTCGATTGTTGGTTCGAGTCGGGTAGTATGCCCTATGCTTCTCAGCATTACCCTTTCGAGAATAAGGAAGCTTTTGAGCAGCGCTTTCCAGCCGACTTCATCGGGGAAGGTCTCGATCAGACGAGGGGTTGGTTTTATACCCTTCTTGTACTGGGGGTTTATCTCTTCGATGTCTGCCCGTTCAAGAACTGTGTTGTGAATGGCATGGTTTTAGCCTCAGATGGGAAGAAGATGTCGAAGCGTTTGAAGAACTATCCGGACCCAGCCGTCGTCATAGAACGCTACGGCTGTGACGCGATTCGCCTCTATCTCATCAATTCACCGGTCGTCCGAGGAGAGCATTTCAGCTTCAAAGAGACCGGCGTCAAAGAGATGGTTCAAAAGACCCTTCTACCGCTCTGGAATAGCTACATGTTCTTCGCAGCCCAGGTCCGGCTTTTGCGGAAAGTAGAAGGGATCGAGTTCAAATTCTCCGCAGAAAAGGTTGCATTGTCTGAAAATGTCGTAGATCGGTGGATCTTGGCTACCTGTCAGTCCTTCTTGAAGACTTTAAGTGACGAGATGGCAGGTAAGTTGTTTCGGTCATAGGCAAATTCTCTCCGGAGGAGCCATCGTGATTTAACATGCTAATTGCGTTACAGGATATCGGCTTTACAATGTTGTCCCAAGACTCCTTGAGCTCATTGACAACATCACGAATTGGTATATTCGCCTCAACCGCCAACGGCTGAAAGGGGATCGCGGAACTGAAGAGACAGTCATCGCTCTGAACATCCTGTTCGACGTGCTCTACACCGTCACACGCAGCTTTGCTCCCTTCACGCCTTTCTTGACTGACAAGCTGTGGTTCCATCTCCAAGAATTCATGCCACCTAGCCTGTTGGTTGGCGACGTCCGCTCTATTCATTTCCTGCGGTTCCCAGAGCCCCGCCTAGAGCTTGTTGATGAAGTTGTCGAGCATCGTTTCGCCCGCATGAGAGCTATCATCGAACTTTGCCGGACCTGCCGCGAGAAGGAGCCCGCCATTGGCCTCAAGCAACCCTTGATGACCCTCACGGTTCTCCATCCTGACCAGGAGTACCTTGATGATGTAGAGTCACTTGCCGACTACATCAAAGATGAGCTATCAATCATCACGTTGATCCTCAGCTCTGACGAAAACCGCTATGGTGTGCAGTATAGCTGCACAGCGAACTGGTCCACATTTGGAAAGAAATACCGTAAGGATGCGAAGAAAATCGCACAGGCCCTGGTCACCCTGAGCAGTGCAGATGTCAAGCGCTTGATTGAGACAAACACGGTCGTAATTGACGGAATTGAAGTTGCCGCTGAAGACGTCGTGGTAAAACGGGACGTTGCTTCAGACTCGTCGGGGTCCAAGAATACCGAAATCGGCGTCGACGGGAATACGCTGATTATTCTTGACAAGACGATCTATCCAGAGCTTGGAGACCAGCGTCTCGGTCGTGAGATCATCAACCGCGTCCAAAAGCTCAGGAAGAAAGCCGGTTTACACCCTACTGATGACGTGCGCGTCCAGTATGCAGTCATGAGTGATCCCGACAGCATTGGTATCGAGAGCGCCTTCTTGACCCAAGCAAGCAACATGGAAAAGGTGTTGAGGCACCAGTTGGAGCGATATGACGGAGATTCAATGGAGGAACCCGGGAAGAATGCTGACAATGAGGTGCCTGGAGCGTCAGGCAAACCCATCATCGAGGAAGTGCAGGAGATCCAAAACTGCTTGTTTTCGTTGAGAATCCTGACTCTATAGAGTTAAGAGGGCGAGCTTCTACGCATTCCGCTTCATCCATGCTTAGAAAGTCTGTCTTGACGAGAACAATACCCTTCGCTGATCATAACGGGTCAGGCACATATTAACTCTTGCGAAAACGAGTACAACCGAGCTACACGGGGAAATAGAAAGTTCTCATAGATGAATAGAAGAGATGAACGACGTGGCACATGCATACTTTGTCACTGCAAGTCCCGCAACACCGAATGGCATAAAGGCGGGCGAGGTAGTTATTGTCGTACATAGCGGAATGCGGTGGCTACGTACCCAGTGCTTATCGCGACCGATATCCCCCGAGACCAAGACGGGTTTGCCCGTCATCAGCTGCCTCCAACCTCCGACGATTTCAAACAGGTCATGTCTACCGGCATCGATCCGCCCATCCACATGATACAGGACTGTCATGATGATAGTCGTGAAAGTAATGCGCAGAAGGCCCTTGTACGCTACGACGTCGAATGGGTTTGAAACAGAGCCGGCTAGAATCCATCCCACAAAAACGAGCTGTCAGGTAGGACAGATGCATCGTCTACACCGGCCGCGGCGGTAATGTAGCCCTCCAAGAACGTTGGTCCAGTCGCGCTTTGTAGAGGAGAAAAGGGGTGGCAGTCCATTTCCCTAAAGCGCTCTCTGCATGACGGGCTGCTTGAAAGCATGGCGCTTTTCCCTGTCGATATGGTTGCAATTGCGAGCACATCGCTCGTCATCAGAATGATATTGGCCAGAGACTTCAGTGAAAATGCAAGACGGGGCACACTTGAGATTTGGATAAAAGAAGACTCGCCACCTTCAGCATCAGCATGGCCCTGACGAGAAGCCGTAGGGACGGCCTCAAAAAGCTTACTATCATATATGGGAGATGTCTTCTTCACGAGAGACTTGTATGTATATAGTCTTGATTCCGGGACGGATTCGTGTACTAGAGCTCGGTACATGTGAGGCTTCAGAAACGGGGTGATCAGGGTCGTGGTGCGTAGGGGTCCGGGTAGTGCCGGGCTAGACAACTAGCGAGCGGAAGTAACCATTTGCGCAGGGTAGAGATGATATTCTGCTTTTGGTAATATAACTACTTTTGGAAGCTCCAAAGCAACCCACCCCTCTGTGAAGCAGTGCCCAGAAGCATCTCATTGCAGCAGTCTCAATATTGTATAAGTAGGGAACTTGATCACAAGAGATCCGAGCTACATGTACCCCACACGAACCGGTCTGCCAGTCAGGCTGGGGAGGCAGGTAGAGGTGGTTTATGCTGACCTTAGGTAAAGAGACCTACCCAACCCGTACGAGACGTCTAAGCTATGGAGATAGGGTTTCTGGGGAAGCTATGGATATTATGCAACGACTCGCCCGTTAATTCAACTTTCGACAGAGAAGCTGTTGAGAAATATCTGATAAAGCAATCGCCCTCTTTCCTGGTCTTTTGCCAATGCTGATAGCCAAAGAGAGAGGAGAGGCCTGAGCACCACCCGGGACCTTTGAAGCCCATCGCGGGTCTACAGAATTGACCATGCTCCCGCCCCCTTCCATTGCTCCCATGATATCATGATCATATTCAAGTGAATAGGGATGGGTTGAAGTAGCATGCATATCCTTTCCCCCTCAATAGTTGACTGCAGGCTGTCATCGCGCCGACGAGCCAACAAATCTAATTTGGTGTAGATAAGACGATGATGCGGTTCGCAATACACCGTTACGTCGGTGGCGGCGAAGACACACACATGTTTAAATGATAGGCCTGCATTCACAACAAGTGGTTGGCTGATAGCCTTGTATGCCATGTTATTCAACTCAAACCCCCCGGGTAGAGGCATGCGGAGAAGTTGAATTAATGCACTCGCAATATATTGCTCTGCCGGCAGAAGACCTTTCGTACGATAAGTCAGACTGCGGTAAGGGCTTAGAATGAAGCGGAATTCAAGTATAAAAGGGTGGCCAAGGTCAACTCTGATCCGACTCTATCTGGTCCAACTCTGGCGTCATCCTCAAGCTATCTGATCCATATCATTATCACCTATCTCAAATACTTCCCAAGTGCTACTACCCTCTACAACTTCATCATGTCTTTCGACCAGGTTCCCCATCTCACCACTGTGCGAGTTAACGACATTCAGTACCAAGCGTTCGGTGCGGGCAACGCCAACAAGGGCCAGCTCAGCACCCAGCTTGAGCATGACTTCGACTTCGATCCTGTCATCCTGGCTCCTTTCCTGATCGTCGGGTATCCGACCTACTCCGAGTACAAGGCCGGAGCCACCGACCTGTTCAAGCCGTCCACCCTCAACGGCGGCTACAAGTATGAGCGTCACTACGAGTTCTCCAACGGCGCCAGCTTCGAGAGCTACCACAACATCCTCTTCAGCAAGGAGCAGGGGCTCCAGGGCGTCTTCGCCACCCGCAACTTCCCGGCCCAGGCCTTCAAGGGCTCCTCCTGGGAGATCGCCGACCTGCTCGAGACCTTCATCCCGCAGGGGCCCGGCGTCATCAAGAGCATCATGGGGGTCGAGTGGCGCGGCGAGGGCGGCCGGCGGCTCCAGGCCGTCATCCAGTCCCAGTACATGCTCAACCACAACCAGGAGCTGCCCGGGCTGCACTGGCGCCACGTCACCTTCGAGACCAAGAAGGTCAGCGGCACGACCTACCTCCAGTCGGAGAAGATCACGGTCATCAACAGCCTGGACTTTGGGCGGCCGGTCAACATGCTCGGCGCCGCGGCCGTGGAGCCGGTGCCGGTCAAGGCCTCCAAGCTGGAGGCGTTGGGAATCAAGCCTGAGAGTCAGGAGGAGAAGCCGTTGGCCACTGCTGAACACACGAATGGGCACACCAATGGGCATACCAATGGGTTTCACTGAGAGAGCCAGGTTGTTGGGGGTAGGGGTTGTCCAATTATGTGGCGGGAAATAGGGCGTTCCTTTGTATTGGCACCAAGTACTTGGTTCACGTTGCTGCCTATTGAATCGGACAGGATTACATACCTAAATTGCTATCAATATTGCGTACTACCCTGGAAGGGTTAGTTTACTCTTGCACGGAGTATTGCTCTAGAAAACTGTGAACTCTACGGCATGCAGCACACTTACAGTGTGCTTCAGTACTTGGCAAGAGAGTTGAAGACATTGTCCCGCAAGGTCGTAGGTCACTCACTACCCATGTGTGATGGCCCTTCCATACTTAATGTATAATAGCCGACACTAGCCCTTTTTGGGACTGACACCCCAGCCCAGAACCCAGCCGCCGGGGACAGCAGCATGCGACCAGCTGAACACCAACATGTCTTTTATTTGTATGCCAGCCTTGCCACGCCTCTCGTCAATTGGAAACATTTTCAATTTTCAATTTTCAATCTTGAGGCCCAAGTGAGAAGAGTTGGGCCAAAGGGAAAGACCGCTCGCGACAATGGAAACCGCATCGTCTAGCTCATCATCTAGGCGGGGCCTACAATTTGCTGACCTGGATGACCAGGGCACCTTCGATCATGCTGAGAAGTATGCAACAGCAGAAGGCTGCAAGAATTTCATGGTAGAGTTCGGACCCAACCATGCGCGCATTGCCTACAACCTCGAGGATACGGACATTGAAGAGCGCCTCGGTGCGAAGCGCGATGAAGGCTTTCCTATTCGTTGGATGTAAGTGCTCTCTCTCCATCTGCCGGAGAAGGAGGTGCCTAGAGGGCTTGGCACAACTCAACTACGGTGCCTGGTACCTTTAGCACGGCTCAACACCCTTCTAACAAGTTGCAACCAGCAATATCTGGACGGCAAACGATGAACACAACAGGGCCCTGACTGTGCGGCTCGGGGAACACTATGGCCTGTCGAGACGATTGACTAGTCTCATGACCCGGCCCCGCAAGAAGCCCACCTCACCCCAGACCAAGGGGAAAGACCCGGGGGCTCTGGCCGCCGCGCGGAAACCCAACGATGTTGAGAAAGGGCTCGGCAGGACAGAGAAGGCAACAAAGAACCCATCTTCCTCCGCCTCGCCAGCCTTTGGTAACGACAATCTGGATTTCTTCATGATGATGAAGAACACGGTGAATTACTCTGATATTGACTTGAACCCGAAAGGTACGCACTGCCAATTTCAGGCCCGCGAATGTCAAGCTTACATGACTTGAAGCTCTCTGTATCGGTGCCCATTGGCTACACAATCGGCCCAGGTTGGATGAGCAGTTGGCCGACACGCGCCCAGACAAGGACAAGCACAGCATTATACCCCCTCGGCATTACCGTTGGCTGGCCGTGTGCCATGACAGTAGGGAACCCTTGAATCCTGGCATTCATGATGCAGCGAGACTAATTTCGTGGCAGGCACGGTGATATCGATACATGACAAGCCGGACTGCGAGGCCCCTGAGTCCGAGAACGCTTGGCGAGCAGCCGAGATCCAGAACATGAGAACCAACATATCCACGGTTCTGATTCAACTATCTGAGCTTGGCTTCAAGAGGTTTGAGGACCAGCCGCTCTCACAGGCGTCAGTCCGCCAGTCTTTACAGGCCATGTCCCACCCACGGGAACCAGGCGAAGATCATACCACGCCCTCGGACCTGGCTGCCGAAGGGACCAGCAACTTGTTCTACTACCTGTTTGAGGACTATGTAGCGGCAGTACCTCTGAGGCTCTGTGCCAGGAAGCTAGTGGATATTGTGAGTCATCCAAGTTACAAGTGCTGAGTATAGATAAATTATCATGGGGACCACCTCTGCTAACTTATATCAGACACCGAAGATATTGCATAGTGCGGTAAGTTGCATGATGATGCAGTACCCGTAACATGATACTGATAAACAACAGACCCGGAAATGCAAAACCAAGGCCACGGACATCATCCCCGTCCTGCATTACCTAACCAAAGACCTCCGCGAGCTGAAGCACTTGTTTGAGGGGTACCGTTATCTCATTGGCAAGATTATGCGTACGAGTGACAAGAACTCTGAGCCAATCCCTGAGCGGCACCGTCTCAGCAGGATGAACACAACGAACTTCGAGGGCGACGAGACTGACTATGCGCGGGTGATGTACGCCCATAACCGAAAGGTGTTCCTGTCCGAGTCGGCCCTGAACCGGTTCGATCGCCTCGCGGACCGCCTGCGGTGGCTCATGCTCAACACCATCGAAGGCTACCTCGAGGAGATCAACGCGCTGTCGAATACCGTAAGTTCGGGCCCGGAGGAGCAAGACGTCTTTCGCCTTTGTAGAAGAGCTGCTAGCTAACCTGTGCCCTCAACCCCAGTACTTCAACCTCACCCAGCAAAAGGACTCGTCGGCCACGGCGCGGCTGACGCGGAGCGCGACGCTGCTGGCCAAGCTCAGCGTCTTCTTCCTGCCCATCAGCTTCATCACGAGCTACTTCTCGATCCAGATCGAGGACCTGTACAAGTGGTGGAACGGCAACACGTACTGGTACACCTTCGCCGTGGTCGCCACCATCTCGTTCCTGAGCCTCTTCTTCTTCAGCCGGCTGCTCATGTTCTTCAGCGACGTGCTCGACGAGTGGGCCGAGGCCATCTCGGGCTGGCCGCGGCGGTTGGTGGCGATTGTGTTCCGGCGGAGAGTCGCGGGGGATGATGAAGATGATGATGATTGAATGATTAGGATGGAAAAGGGGGAGTTATTGGGTTAGGGTCGAGTTGGAATGTCAATGGGCTGCTTCTAGCTATTGGATAATACTACGATGGGATGACATACGCGCGGTTCTTTACTAGTTGAATGAGTATAAAAGCAGGTATAATGGCAGAAAACGTGTAATGATTATTTATGGATTCAATGGCTTGTGCATATGTAGTCAGATCCAGCAAGGATATCTAACGTCGCATACAACAACAGCAGCACAGCCGTATTGCCTGCCTCAACCATCCGCCGTCCGGCTTATCCTGTTCCGCGGCGGTCCGCGGAGGCTGTTCACCCTCATCATCATCATCGTCGTCATCGTCGCGACGGCGGTAGTAGGGCGACCGAAGAAGAGGGTCCGTCGCCCTATTGCTGCTCTCGCCGCGCCGGCCGATCCGGCAGCTTCTACACATGCCGCTGCGGACAATCGTCGTGAAGGGCCGCTCGGAGGCCCGCCCGCACCCGCCGTAGCGCCGCTTGTGCTTCAGCACGTCGAAGCATTTGTGCTGCAGGAGCTGGGGCCGGCGGGTCGGGCTGGTGCGGCATTCGGAGCAGACGGTGTCGAGTTCCTCGGAGTAGCACATCTACTATGATTGATTGACTGTCTCTCGGTTTCTTCATAGGTAGGGTGGATCGTCGGTCTTATAGAGAAGATATTGGCGACATGGTGTCTCTCATTGGTTGATATTTCTCTCGGGGGGTAAAGGCGATACTGAAAACCACATCCGGCAATGAGCGCGCACTACTTCAGAAAGGGGGTCGCGCTCTATTAATGCACCGCAACCATATCAACTTCATTGTTTCCGGCTCTCGAGTTTAAGGCTTCGTGATCACAGTAAGGGAGCCCAATGGGACAAAGCCGGGTGGCAAGTCTTTGTGGTATTCTTTTTGTTGACACTATCACCTCGTTCCCCTGAGGAGACGGAAGGCCTAAGTAATCAATCGGCTTTCATTGCGCTCTTCCAGTCATAGTCTGCTACGGGCTGGATTGATCCTAGGTTCTGTATGTATCGAGAAGAACTTATGCATGGCAGGTACTCGATGGAGAAGATGCCTTGATGACCTCATATCATAGAACATGGCTGCTAGTGTTCCCAGGGGCGTAAACAATAGCAATGTACAGCGATGGCGTAAAAGCAACCTAGGAGTATAGAATTGTAACAAGTCTTGGTCAGGCTAAATCAATAGCATTGATGAGCCTGATATCAAAATGCGCCGCCCCAGGGCAGGTCTCCCTAGCCCTTTCACTAGCAGGTCTCAGAGGCGCCAATAAAATCAAAGAAGGTCGCTTCTTTTCACACTTGTATAGAGATCTGCACCGCTAAAGAAAGCAAGCGTTAAGTATGAATCCACGGCCTAGAAAACAAGTAACGGCCTGCGAGTCATACCGTTAGGGCATTTCCTAATCCGGCTCACCGGGATATCTACATTGGCCCCGGGCATCCCCCCTAAATGCAGAGATCTCCCACTAGGCCGGTTTGCGTATGACAGAACCCTGTCCCCGTCAATCCCGATAGGGCCACCACTCGTGAATTGAGGCCATTTTAAGCAGCACCGCCGGACGTGTGCGACAACATACACGAGTAAAGAAAACGGTCTTGCTGACGACGTGTCAGACGCGGCGCAGTAAGCCGTTTCGACGACTAGGCTCTGGTTGGGGCACTTGCAGATAGAGAGCCACTCCGTCCGTAATAGCCCTGACTTCGAGGAATATAAAAGCCAGAAATGATGCCGGTATCGAATTCATTTCTCTGTGAGTATCTAGAACCAAACGAATCTTCTGAGATCAACGGCTCGAATCCCCAAAATACGAAATCTGCTTGTATACTACCACTGCTGGAATGCACATCGCTTTCCAACGCCTCGCGCGCCTGAGCCTGACTCTCGGTTTGAGCATGGCCGCCTCGATCCCAGCAACTCAGGGTGACTCCCTCCCCCTGCCCCTACCGAGACGTCTACCAGTTCAGCGACCCAGGCACCTGGGTCGAGAACATCGCGGTCCGCCCGAACGGCGACCTGCTCGTCACCATTCTCTCCTCCGCGGCGCAGCTGTACCTGGTCCAGCGCCCCTATTCCGACCAGCCGTCCGTCTCTCTCGTGCACCACTTCCGGGATCAGGTCCAGGGCCTGCTCGGCATCGCCGAGACCAGGCCCGACACCTTCCTGGTGGCGGGCTCCCGCACCAACCTCACGGCCCAGCCGAACGCCTCTGCCGTGTTCGAGGTCGTCTTCAACAACAACGCCGCGCATCATGGTACTACTACGTCTACGTCTACGTCCACCCGCCTCGTCGCCAACATCACCGAAGCCATCGTGCTGAACGGCGCCGCCGCTCTGCCCGGCTGCGGCCGTGGCCATGATATCTTGCTGGTCGCCGACTCCATCCTGGGCCAGGTCTTCCGCGTCGACGCCGCCACCGGCCACTACGACGTCGCCATCAAGGTGCCCGAGATGCAGGGGACCGCGACGGCCCCCACCGGCATCAACGGGCTCAGGGTGCACGAGGGGTACCTCTACTTCAGCAACAGCGCCACCCTCAGCATCTACCGGGTGAAGATCAACCGGGACGGGTCGCTGGCTGCCGACGAGCCCGCAGTCGAGACGGTGGCGACCATCGCGGGCGAGGTGTTCCTGGACGACTTCGCCATCGGCGCCGACGGGACCATCTGGGCGGCTAGCAACAAGGGCAACACGACGTACGCCATCAGCCCCGACGGGAAGAAAGTGGTGCCCGTGCTGGGAGGTGCGGACTCAGACGTGGTGAGAGGGGACACGGCGGCCGCGTTTGGTCGGACGGGACAGGACAGGCGTGTGCTTTACGTTACTACCAGCATGCCTGGGAAGGTGGTTGCCGTTGACGCTTCCAAGTATCGACCTTGATGTGCCACCAACTTAGAGGCAACGAGACCAGATAGACAGCTTGAAGTGGCGATTAGAAAATCCATATCGAGTACTTGCTAAACTGTTACTTCATGCCGTGAAAAACTGCAGCCCTGTGTAAAATTTGCATACTTTACATCACCTACGATAGATCAGTAGTGCCAGCAAACGATGTGATGTATCAAACAGGCGAAGGCAATCCATCGTACACCGTATGCAGCATGGACAGTGTTTAGGTGTTGGCCATACAATGTAAGGTAAGTTAAGGTAATGGCTTTGGGAGATAGACAGGGAAAAATGCAAAAAGATTAAAAAAAAGCATGCTCACACCAGGAATCGATCTGATGCACCCGCCGAGATTTGCACTCGGGTCACTCCTTTGCCTCAAATGGGGGAGGAGTACGTTAACTACTACGCCACGGGTGCCGGCTTGTAGCCTGGCTGATTGTTATGGGAATGAGGGCGTGTTTTGGTTTATATGGCTCCGTTTGAAAGTAGGAACCTACAAAATGCAGCTTCCCTTACCGCGCCTTCACATATCCATGGCTCCTTCCTGAGGCAAGGTGACTCGCCGTAAGTCACCTTGCCCCGAGCACCCCACCTGTTCACTGGGAATTCGGCCGACGTAGTAATTATTTACTTGGATAAAGAAGCAGGAAGTATTTAGCTGGGAATTCTACATATAATGTCTTGCAAATGAGTTACTCCTGTAACGCGGGAATGCCTCCTATGGTACGTTGCTCTCCTACACGTCCACCATCCCACGAGGCTACCACTTCCCCTACTTGCTGCACAAAGCATATATCACTGGAAGGCAATCGCTGCACGCACTGGAACATTGAAACGTCTATGACTGGAATGGTACAGACACTTATGTATTCATGTGTCTAAGTAGGTAGGAGGGGGTATATCTTCAATATAAATCAAAACAGCAAACACGGGCGTAACCTTTTCTAGATCCCGTAACATCATAAGTAGACATCCCCCACCGACCGGCCGCTGCGTCTTGCAAACGCCCACACCGGGAAGGGCACATACACCAAAAAAAAAAAGAGACCACCAAAACCCAAACCCAGGTAAGAAGACGTTACAATCATCCCTTCATGCCAAATTATTGCTCACACTTGCTTCCTACACCAGTGAAAATGCCATGTACATCATAATAACCATAACGCTGTTCAATCAAGTAATATCACATCTTCGTATCCAACCATCAAGTTAATCTCACAATCTAATGGATCGTTTATCCGGTAATCTTACGCCACCAGCTGCTGCGAGGCGTGGCGTCGAATGCGGGCTGTGGGGGCGGGGGCGGTGCTGCGTTGTCGCCGAAGCCGTCAGATGCAACACGTGGTCGTTCACGGTCGCCGTTCTCGCGGCGTTCACGACGGGCTCTTCGCGCGGCGCGGCGCGCCTCGTCATCGTCAATCGGAGCTGGTGCGTCTGCAGAGGGACCATCGTCAGGAGGGGGGCCAGCATCGGAGTGTTCCTTCACCCAAGAATCGGTACCTGAGTGCGGCCAGGCTGGTCGTTTGCTTCTGTGCCGTTCGTCATCCGTGTGATGCCTGGACTTGGACGAGAAAATGTAGTCCTTTTGGGGGGAAGACCGGTGGCGGCCACTCTTTTCGGCGGCGGCGGCCTCTGCCTCGGCACGGGCAGCACGTCTTGCTTCACGCCGCTTTCTGCGCTCCTCTTCCTCGTCTGGTACTTCGGCGGCGTGGCGCGATCGCCGAGGTTCGTCTCGTGTGGACCGGCGACGGTGTGCGTCTTTGTCGTCCCCAGCTGACCTTTTCTGGCGTTTGCGCTCAGCTCGGGCAGCTTCCCGCGCCTCGTGTTCCTCGGCAGCACGGCGATCCTCTTCTGCTTGCCGTGCAGCACGTCGTTCGGCGCGCCTAGCTTCGCGGTCCTCCTGCCGGCGAGCTTCCTCGTCGTCTTCACGTTTGCGACGGTCACGCTTGGATGAGTCTTTAGTACGACGTGAGTCTTCGGCAGCCTCCTTCTCAGCCCGTCTAGCGCGTCGTGCTGCCCGACGAGCATCGTGGTCAGCATCCGTCATGGCTGCCTCTGCTTCGTCCCGCGAGGATCGCTTCGACTTCTTTCCGGCCCGCATCTCATCTTCGGGGTGGCTCGAGTGCATTGTGTGGCGCCGACGAGGTTCTGGCCGCTCCTCAGGACGAGGGTCCGATTTCGCAGATGATTTGAGCCCGCCAAAGAGACTGGAAAACCCTTTCTTGGCATTCGAAACGCTGCGCTTCATTGGAGGAGGTTCGACAGGGCCATAAGGATCGACCATGACAGGGTCCTCTTCGGGTTTCGTGCGCGTTCTCCTTCGCGACGACTTGTCTGGGCCAGGAGTTGCCTCAAAAGGATCAGCCATGACAACGTCATCGTCATTCTCGTGGCGGCGATATCTGCTCTTTCGGTTCTTGTCTACACCCAAGATCTTGGCGGCTTTGGATGACATTTGCGCCGGCTCCTCCAGAGGCGGCGATCCAAGACCGCCAGACATGTCGAATGAGTGCCGACGTGAGCTCGACTTTCCGCCAAGGCGCTTGTCGCGCGTCGACATCGAGCGCGACAACGGCGGAGTGCTCTTAAACATACTAGCCCGAGGTTTAGAAGATGATGCAGCATTGGGGAATTGGTCAGCCTTGTCGGAAGTTGATCCTTTCGACGACTTTTCTTCCCTGTCCTTGCGATCGGAACGTGACCGCTTTTCTTCGCCTCTAGGCCTAGAAGGCTTCTTTTCCTCCTTCGAACCCCACATGCCCCATGATGAGGCCCCCTCCCCGGTTGATCTTGACACGGTCCTTCCTCGGGGAACTTCCATCGGGAGGTGGAGACGAGGGAACATCGGGCACCGCTGGAGGCGCCATAGGTACCTCTGGCGGTGGTGGTACGTATTCATCTTCCTTGGCTCGCTTGCTCTTCTTGCTGGACTTGGACTTCTTTGGGGCCATGTCTACAATCTCAACAATCTCGTCGTCAAACCCATCCATAGGGAAGGCTCCAGGTGGGTCCTTGTCCTTTTTGCTTTTCCTGGGTGGAGCAGCCTCGTCGTCCACGATCGCTTTCTCTCTTCTGGATGATTTGGACTTCTTCCGGTCCTCTTTGGAGGGTGCTGGCGGTGGGGGCGGTGGAGGCGGTGGGGGCAATGCATCCTCGAAGTCTTCTTCATCTTCTTCCTCGTCGTCTTCCTCTGGCTCTGGCTCTGGCTCAGGAGCGGGTTCAAACGCTTTGAGTATGTTAGCAATTGCAGACGTCCTCTTTGGCTGCGATGCAGGTTTATCGGCAGCATCTTCTGAACTTTTGGATGTCTCGGGCTCGGGCGATGCTGGAGATGGGTTAGCCTTGGGAATTTGCCGTGCAGTAGCCTGAGGCGACGTACCTTTCTTTTTGTTTGCTGCACCCCAGAATGAGAATGGGTCGGGCTTTTCCCTAGTCGTTGTGATAGCTGGGAGTGGTGGAGACAACAACTCGTCGACTTCTGCTTCGTCCAATTCGATGCCGTCGAAATCCATATCATCAAAATCACCTGGATCCGGATACTCATCCGGCTCCTTCTCCTTCTCTCTCTCCCCTTTCTTCCCTCTCCTTCTCTTCCTTTTCCCTTGCTTCCCTTTCCTTCGCTTCCTTTTCCTTCTCTTTGGACGACTTCTTATCCTTGTCCTTAGAGGACGACTTATCCTTGCTGGACTTGGATTTCTTATCCTCGGACTTGGATGAGCTCTTCTTCGACTTCTTCTTGGCAGCTTCTTCAGCTTCAAGCCGCTCGATTTCGGCCTGCTCCTCAGCTTCCCGGGCAGCTTCTTCCTCAGCTTCCCGGGCAGCCTTTTCCTCAGCTTCTCGGGCAGCCTCTTCCTCAGCCTCTCGGGCAGCTTGCTCTTCAGCTTCAATGCGTTCACGCTCGGCTTCTTCCTCGGCCTCTTTGTCGGCTTGCTCTGCGGCGCGGCGATTCGCATTTTCGGTCAGAATGTCAAACCTCTCCTGATCCCTCCTAGGAAGCTTGCGTCGTGCCTGTTTGGCTTTTAGTGTAGCCAGCTCGCGCTCCTCCTGCTCAATCTCGGCAGCTTCGGCTTCGGCTTTGGCAGCCTCTTCTGCTTCGTGAGCGGCCTGCTCCTCTGCTTCGCGGGCGGCTTCCTCCTCGGCCTCTCGAGCAGCCTGCTCTTCAGCTTCCCGGGCTTCCTCGGCGGCGCGCTCTTCAGCCTCCAAGGCTTCTTGAGCTGCACGCTCTTCGGCCTCCCGAGCTTCCTGCTTCGCACGCTCCTTCTCCGCTTTCCGCTTCTCCTTCTCAAGCTTTTCGAGCTCCTTCTTGCTGAGCTTGGGCTCCTTCTCCTTGGACTTCTTATCCTCCTTGTCCTTGGATTTGGAGGATTTCTTCGAAGCTGGAGCTTCCTCCTCTCCCCAAACATTAGTCTCGAGCTCGTTTGCTGGCTCGTCCATGTCTAGAGATGGAGGGGTCGGGGCTGGAGGCGGAGGCTCGGCAAGTTCGTCCTTCTTGGACTTCTTCTTCTTTTTCGAGGAGGCTCCCCATCCCCAATCATCGTCGTCAGCCTTGTCGTCTTCTACTGAATCCGGCTTGACTGCGTCGAAATAAGAACCATTGACCTCGACCGGCGCGTTTTTGCTGGATTTGCTCTTCTTTGGGGCGGTGAGACCCCAGATGTCGTCGGTCTTGGGTTCCTCGATCGAATCAGGTTTGAGACTGCCATCGGCGTTCTTCTTCTTTTTCTTCTTGTCCGTCTTTGTGCCAGCGATGCTATCCCAGAATGAACCACTCCCGTCTTCACCGTCGTCTTCATCAGCTTCTGGGACTGCAGGAGGAGGGTCTGGTGCAGGTTCGGGCGCCTTTTCCACCTCAACCAGTGCACTACTGGTTTTGGTTGTCTTCTTGGGAGCGGTCACCTTCTTGGTCGCGCCCCAGAAACTCCAAATGCTGCTTTCTTCCTTGACAGGCTCTGGCTCAGGTTCCGGTTCCGGCTCCGGTTCTGGTTCCGGTTCCGGTGGTGGGGGAGGGGGAGGCGGAGGGTCCTCGGCGCCCTTTTTCTTCTTCTTTTTGTCCTTTTTGCTACTGGTCCCAAGACCGGTCCAGAAATCGTCGTCGGCCTTTTTCTCCGGCTCTGGTGGGGGATCTGGCTCCTTAGGCGGCTCCTCCACGGACCCCTTTTTCTTCTTCTTGTCTTTCTTGCCTAGACTCAGTCCCCATATATCGTCGTCGTTCTGGGCCGGTTCTGGTTCTGGCTCGGGCTCAGGCTCGGGCTCAGGCTCGGGTTCCTTGGGTGGCTCTTCCACAACGGCACCCTTTTTCTTTTTCTTGTCCTTCTTGGAGGGAACACCCCAGTTCATCCAGTCGTCGTCTTCCTTCTTCTCCTCTTTCGGCGGTTCTGGGTCCGGTTCAGGCTCTGGAGTGGGCACTCTGGGCGGCTCTTCGATGACACCCTTCTTCTTTTTCTTGTCTTTCTTCGAAGTTAAGGTGGCCCAAATATCCTCTACGACCGGCTTTTCCTCCTTGGGAGGTTCCGGTTCCGGCTCCGGCTCGGGTTCAGCCACACCCTTCTTCTTCTTGTTTTTCTTGGAAGTGAGACCGAATGACCAAATGTCATCCTCCTGTTTTTCGGGTTCAGGTTCGGGTTCAGGCTCTGGTACCGGCTCCGGCTCTGGAGTGGGCACTTTGGGAGGCTCTTCGACGACACCCTTCTTCTTTTTCTTGTCTTTCTTGCTAGTGCCAAGAAAAGAAGGGAACATGTCATCAGCTGCATGCTTTGGTTCAGGTTCAGGTTCGGGTTCCGGTACGGGCTCTGGCGCAACCTCCTCAATAGCCCCTTTCTTCTTTTTCTTGTCCTTCTTCGACATAGGAACTCCCCAGAAGTCGTCTACAGGAGGCTCTTCTTTGACCGGCTCCGGAGGCGGTGGTGGTTCCTCCGCCTTCTTCTTGTCCTTCTTAGAACCCCATCCCCAAATGTCTTCATCGCCTGGCTCGGTCTCGGCGGGTGGTTCTGGCACAGGCGGAGGCGGAGGTGGTTCAGGCGCCTTGACTTCTTCAACCACTTTACCCTTCTTGCCCTTCTTTTTAGTGACGGTGGCGCCCCAGAAGTCATCCACGGGAGCTGGATCTGGCTCTTTCGGTTTCTCGGGTTTGAGTTCAGGTTCGTCGATATCGCCGTAAATGAACGACGCTGTTGTCGCTTTCTTGGGCTTGGGCCGATTGATGCCCCATGTGTCCTCCTCCTTCTTCTCTTCTACTTTAGGAGGGTCAGAAGCTTTGGATCCAAGAGAGCCACCGGTAAGCCAGCTGGAACCCCATGAGGCGAAGACGCCAGTTTTCTTGGGTTCCTCTGGTGGGGGGTCGTCTAACTTGATATCGTCGAAGGTCGTGGGGGCAGGCTCGGGAGCAGGCTCGGGCTCGGAACCTTTCTTCCCCTTCTTCTTCTTCGTACCGGCCGTCTCGAATGCGCCCCAAGGGTCCTCTGGTGCCGGGTCGTCCTTCTTGTCCTTGTCCTTGTCCTTGTCGTCATCGCCGCCGCCGCTTCCACCCCCACCGGCATCGCCGCCGTTGCCGGACCCTGCCGCATCACCGCCGCCACCACCATTCTGGTCTCCTCCATTGCCGTCGTCGCCAGCAGTGCCGTCGCCTTTGTTGAGCTCGTCGCCCCAGTTGAAAGCAGCCGGCGTGGCTTTCTTCTTCTTCTTAGCGAATTGGGAAAAGCCTTCTTCGGACGAAAAGTCGACTTGGACATCCATGGAGGGATCTCGAAATACGGAGTCTTCCCGACTGCGACGGCTGGTTGTTTCTGGATCGGAAGGTGCAGGTGCATTTTCCTCCGGAGTCGGAGCTCGTTGACAAGCAGCATGACCCGTTCGGGACGGGTCATGCAAAGTGTCGTCGATGACCTCCGGAGGCTCGCATTGCGCCGAAAGCCGAGATCGCTTAGGGCTGGCGTTCGGAACGATTAATGGTTTAAAGATTGCATGCTGACGTAGTGGTGGTGAGGGGTTGTTCTGCTCCAGAAGCGCTACATTAGTCTCGAGGCTTATATAATATACTTCAACCAACATTTCCCAATTGAGCCGATGAATAACTTTGGCGCCGGCTGTTTGAGCGCGGGCACCGTGACTCGAAGCTGGCCTTGGTGGGTGACATACCGCGTTCTTTTGCGAGAGCTGCCATGCTCTGGCAATGAGGTTCAATCGCACTTCGACGTCCAGATCATCCCATAGAATCGAGCTCGTCGAAGGCAGGGTCGTTGGCGAGCCAGATACGCTTCTTGTCCAGCTTCCGCAGGCAGTTGCAACCTCGGCAGTAGCCATTCTGACGGATTAAGCTCAACTGATGGTGGAAGGGTGAATGAACCATTGGCCGCGGCAAGTCCTGGACAGGCGACGCTGAAGTCGAGTCCGTGGAGTCGATCGTGGGCGGATCGATATACCGAGTACGGTGCCAGGCCGACAACAAAGGGCGTATAGTGTCGACTCTTCCACGTCTCTCCCAAGCAAAGCGGGTTCTGGATTTCGAGGGTCGTCGGTTGTCTGACAAGTCAATTCTCGAAATGCGCAAAGGGACCTGCCTGGATTAGTAGCAAATCGACTGTCTCACAGACCCCTTTGCTTTTTTCCTTCCTGATATTCTTCTCTCCCTTCTCCCTTCTTCCTTCTCTCTTATTGGGTCGTGCCGGTGATCCAATGAACCAAGCAAATGGCTAGCTGGGAGTGAGCCGGTTGCTAGGCCAGTAACTACGCGCAGATCGGGGCGCGGGTCAAATCATTTAAAAAAGACTCGGCGATGTCGACTGAAGCAAAGTCGAACCACCTCTCATTGCTCAATCAGTCAGTCAGTCGTCTGCTCTCCTGTAGGCAACGGGGGCGTAAACACCAGGTTCATGGGGAGAAAGGGTTACTCTATTGGTCTTATGTAGGAGTATGGGACTTGTCTGCAGGGTCATGCACAATGACCGTAGCCGTGTGAATGGTCAGAAGGTCAGGGAACGAAACACACAGGCCCGGGAGGAGGGTGTGCGTAGATAGCAAATTGGGGTGGCGGAGGGTCGATCACCCGTCTGATTGGCCGCGGCCTCTGTGACACTCCAATCCACTACTCCCACCCACAAACATCAATGGACACTCCTCCCCCCCTCCGAGCCTCCCTAGGTTATTCACCGAAGTACCGGCCCCCCCTCCAAGAGTGTACGTACTGTGGTGCATGCAACATGCAACTGCACACTGCACTTGCGCCTGATATATCATGTCCGTCCGTCGAGGACGGAGGGGCTTCGCCTTCGCTTTCGCCCCAGCTCACGATCGAAGCTCGTTGACTGTCTCCCTCGAGCGTGGAAAGGAAGGCGAGTCTAGCGCGCAAATGGTACGGGAAGTAGCACCCTGGCTAATAGAAAAAAATTCGACCGACATCATAGCTGCCCCAAGCCCAACCACCTCGGAAATTCCTATGAGACATTCATTGAACCCCTCCTTTTTGCCAAAAGGGATTCGTTCCTCAGAAGACAGTTAAGAGCTCGCCATAATTTGGTTATTTTAATCATTTCTCATTTCGGTTCGTGTGAATGTTACCCTTATCATTGAACGCCTCCCTGCTCCGTTTGCCCTTATCCGATGTGCAGGGCGTATACGTGTAAACAGTAGAGATGTCTGAGATGGCTGGGGAGAGGACGAAGTTCTGGACGAAGGGATACTGGATACGGTGCTATGGGAATCTCCAGAAACATGCATACACGCGAACATTGCTGTGGTAGGTATGGGAACAATCGCTCCAGATATGTATGTAGGTACAGTTTTTAGGAGGGGGGTCGCCTTTGTAAGTAAGTCGCGCGGTGCATGCGAGGTATGGAGGAATCGGTCCAATGAGTCTGCCCCTCCAGAGCCCAGACGGGCCTTGCGCGTGTCCCTCGTCGTCTACGCGCACGAAGCGGCTCCTCCACCAAACCACCAGCTTTTGCTTATGCTGCTTGCTACTGGCACAATCCCATTGATCGACCCATTGAGAGATGTTGCCCGGCTGCAATGCACTGCACACCAAGTAAGGCAAGTATACAAGCAGTAGCGATACATGACAGCTGGGCAGCGATGCGGCCGGCCAGCTTGTATTGATCGGACTCCCAACCGATTTTCTGGATCGATGCCTGTCCACGTTGTTCAATACCCCATCCAACGGTGGAGATGATCGAGGCACCAAGAGCGTCTATCCGTACCAGACTTGCCAGACCCATCAATTGGCATATCATAGCCCTCAATTCCAAGGTTGTACGGTAACTGTAGATGCTAACCGCATTCACTGGCTTACTACGGCGCCTGTCTCCTGCGTGGACGGGTAAATTCTTCGCGCGGGCATCATCGGTAGCTAATGCGCGTGTTCTATCGACACTCCTCCCGAGATTCTTAGGGAGGGGACGGCATTCTCCCAGAGTCCCGCCCAGTGGGAGCCCGGTAGGGGCAGATCTCTGATGCGCCTTCCCACCCGTTTGGCCGAAATAGGCATCGCCGCATCTACACCGCTCCCAACATGCTGCACGACGAGGCTCGGAGCGACCTGGAGAAGATTCAGCCCAAACCAAACAGCCGACACACCTCAAAAAGTGGACGCTGATTCGTATACAAACCAAGCAGTGAGAACCCAGGGAAAATTTTCCAAATGCGAAACAAACTACAATGCAGCTCGCAGCCTTCCTGATGACGGCGACGCGTCGAGGCCATTCCAGTCGAGAATCAGTCGGCCCTGGTCTGGTTGGGGGCGGATCCTCGTCTCAGCCTCCAACGAGTTGGGGGCCTCTTCCATTGTCACACATGATAATCGACAATATAACAACGCCCAACACCCAACATCCAACACCCAATACCAATTACACATCGTTCACTACAGCTTCTCCGGCGGTCAGATCCAGGTGGCGACCTAGCCCGTCGGCATAATCCGTGATGCGAGAGCTGCGACCCTCCAAAACGAGGCTGTTGTATCCGACAAGAAAAAACTCTCGCAGACCGCAAGTTGAAGTGGACGAATAGCCTCGCAAAAAGCCCTCATTCCTCACGCACGGTTTTATGCAAGTTGATATACGATGCCATTAGCATGACGTTTAGCACGGCGTCGTCCGTCCATTCATACCCAACCCAGCACACACTACTCCTACTACCTACTACTGTGTTGGTAGGTTGCGTGTAAGTGGACATGCATCAATGGGCCGTAATGACGAGGCTGCACGCCAATTCGGGGCATTTGCCTCCCCTATGACCAATTCTTTTTTTGAGATGAACCGGTGAGACGACGCGGCGCGGGAACTACGCAACAAACCACCCTACATAATCTCCGCCGTGCCGGAATGAACGTGGAACAAGCGCAGCAAACAATCGGGAAGGCGCAGTTTTCTTTTTTCTATCCTCAGTGGTGTTCGTGTCGCGTCCGTTGGTGCTGGGACCGTCCGGCGGAACAAGCTTCAGGTAAAGTAGGATGACGGACGCACAGGTCCCTCCCCAGCCCGCCATTGTGGACGACAGTGAGACATGCGCGAGGGTAGATGGGAAGATGCATCAGAAATTATCTCAGATGTAAACAGGCGAGAGCCGCAACAGCAGCGCTTTTTACCATTGTTGCTAGCTGCCGCCGCCCCCAAGGTAGTATTGCTAACAAATAAGCTGTACTGCCTTGCTCAGCACTCTCTTTACTTTTACCATCTGACAAAAGCTTGTATGAAGAGAGACCAGGCCCCCAGAAGCGAACCAGCGGGGATGAACCCCGTCGAGCGGTCAGCGCGCCCCCGGGTCTGTGGCAAGCCTGCCTGCCAGCCCAGCAGCAACGGGTCCCCCAACGGGCCCTAAGTTTTAGCGGGACGAGGCCCGTCGTTTGGCAGGTCGGGTGTCCCGATCTAGAACGTTATGTGCAAGGGGGCCAGGGGCGTTCTGGACGATGATGCACGTCAACCTAGACCTGCCTGTCTACATCCCAAAGTACTACGCCCTGGGGGTTTTTGAGTTTCAGTGCCTATGTGTGCGATAGTGAGTATTAATGTGAGCACCCTAGTGTCTGCATTATATCCTTCTACTGAATCCGATCAGGTTGATTTACTGAGAATCCTTCGTGAAGGATTTGCGTATAGACTGGTGGGCGACGTTCGCGAAAACCCCCCTGACAGCACGTCGACAGATCGGCAGCTGAAGTTACGCCTTATGTTAGGGCTGTCCGGAGCATTCCGTGTGCTTTGGAAGTAGCAGATACCACTGGCCCCAGGATGGGCACGGCGCTACTAGAGGCTCTGGAGTTTGCACATCATCCATCAATCCACAGCTATGAGGGGAAACAATAGTCTAGTAGTTGATAGCTTGTGATATCAGACCACTACATTCATCAAGCACCGCAACGCCTCCCCCTCAGGATAGGTTACCTAGGTGGTAGAGAAGTATATGTCGTGTATAAAAGCAGACGTGCATTCTGCCAAGAGGCCTACTCTCGCCCCCCTTTTTTCTTACCAGGTAGGCATAACAACACACCACCTTGTCCTCAGGAGTAAAACAACACTGGGAGAAATTTCTTCCATCTGTAAATACGCATCACCCATTCGAATGACGAAAATCGAACATCTTTTCCTGATCCAGTGTTCTAAGGATGCGCACCCACATTCACTACCATGGATGGAAAGAAGATCTTAGCAAAACCTTTTATAGGATTCTCGAGGGCTGCCTGGCTGACTCTTACTCGACAGTATTTCTATGGGTAGCAAGCCAACGCCGTTTGTGTACGCAAAATTATGTTGAGATATGCTGTCATCCAGCAACAAAAGCAAATCATAGAAGCAATGCTTGCTTGAGACCGTGTGATAAGTAAGTCGTACACCGTAGTTCTCTTTTCCTTTGCTCAACCAGGGAGCTGATACACCAACTTCGTCCCAATACAGCCCCTGCCAGACCGGAGATCATCCAACCCCAGGAGCACCCCCTCGAGCCCATACTCCCCGCCACGGTTGACTTCCGGTGTACAAGGCTTCACGTCGCCGCTCTCGAGAAGTCGCCGCGTCAGCTCCCAGAACTGCTTGGCGAAATCGTACTCATCCGGATCGGCCTCCATCTCCTGTCCCATTAAGACGAACCGCTCCCCGAAAACGGTATCCAGGACACTGTGGACCGGACCCCGGACGGCCTCGTTGTACCGGGTCAGCTGCTCGCGGTCGACGGGCATAGCAGTTGCATACACCGGCTGGTCGCGCAACCAATTCGTCGAGAGCGAGGCGGCGCAGACCTCGGCGCCCAGGCCCGTGCAGTCCCAGGCCAGCCGCAGGGAGCCCGAAGTGACCTGCCGGATGCCGAGCGCGCACGATCCGCCGTCTTCGTAGTTGAAGACACAGTTGGCGCCCAGCGACGCCACAAACTGGGCCTCCTGCTTTGGGCTGATCGTGATTATGGCTAGGCCAGACAGGCGCGCGAACTGGATGCCCAGACGCCCCGTCGCGGTTTCGCTTCCGTAGATCATGATGTTCTGCCTGACGGAGCCCGGCGGGAGTGGTAGCTCGAGCGAGCGGTACAGGCCTTGACCCTGTAGGGATTTCGATGTGAGTAGGGCAGTCACCATCAGGAGGGGGGCATGGAGACATGGTACATACGACAGTGCAGATGGATCTGCCGAGCGTGGCGGCCTCCACGTAGCTGAGGTTATCCGGGATCTTGATTTGGAGATCGCCTTTGGCAACAATCCACTCGGCGAAGGCGCCGTTCTCGGGCTGCGCAACATCGCTGGCAGTTCGCAAGTCAGCCCCTGGTTCATTCTCATTTCCCCTGGCAGACTCAATTCCCCCCTTCTGGGGAGGTAGATGTCCTCTCAGATCGCCGTGCCAACTTAACATTGCGCAACAGAAGCGAAAGCAGAGAAGCCCCCATGGAAACGGGCTAAAGGTCAAACTCACCCGCCACGCACAACCCCCGCAATCCGATCCCCCCTCTCGAAGTCCTTGGTGACCGCCGGTCCGACCTGTTCTACGACGCCCGCGTAGTCGGTGCCGAGACGTGCACCAGGCGGCGCGATCCCTGCCGGGACACGTTCCCAGTCCAATAGGTTGAGACCGACGGCCTTCACCTTGACGAGCACGTAGTCGGCGCGGAACCGGGGCAAGGCGACGTCGCGGATCTCCATCTTGCCCCCCTCGACGGCCACGATGGCCTTGATGGTGGTAGGGGGGGCCATTTAATACAAGTCCGTAGAGAGATGAGTTTGATTCCTTTCCAGTAAAGCGTGCTGCAGTGTTTTGTTATCATTGACAGGTATCACTGTGCTGTTGGGAGATGGCGGGATAATGTTACGAAAGTGGTGGATGTAGTGCCTCTATGACTTGATTGTAGCTCGTTATGAAGTCTTTGCATTCAATAAGACCGCTTACTTTTGAAGATCTGGTCTGGGTAGTCACTATCCAAAAGAATGAGAGAAGAAGGCAAGTACAGATCGTGGGAAGCTCGCTTGTGATGTGTGTCTGTCCTGGCCTCTTTCCCTGTCATCCGCATGATGCCTTGTGATAAGACAACCTTCCTCTTAAGTGGCCCAAGTACACGGCAACTGCGATCAATGGACGTCAACTGGGCTGATGGGCCGAACGGGGCTCCGCCTTTATAATGCCTTGGATTTCATGTTGAATCCAGGGCAACCCACAAGTGAGACTGGTGGGTGCATCCCAAGAGTAGCACTCAAAGTTGTCTGATATGCCATTTGGTAGTTGTGCGTTTTATTTCGACACGCGCGAGCTACGTACGCAGCCAAAGTACCTTCCTTACCTAACCGAAATGTGGGATCAAGTTGATCTGATCAAGACCCCGCGTTGGGTCGTTCGTCGCCAAATAAACCCCGCTATTCCTTCGTCGTGCTTTATCGAAGGAGTATGGTAAGGTAGATAGGTATGTTACAGGCCTCTTGAGAAGAAGGGTCAGGCTCATATGAAGATGGCAGAGACAAGCTGAGGATATTCGAAAACAGAAAACAGAGCAACTCCGTGTTGGTATCTAAAATAATGCCGTCTAGTCATATCGTGATCTGAATAGAATCAAGAAAAAGAAAAATTGGAAGCCGCTTCCACCCACACGACACCCGTCGTGTAAATATTCTCAGCCGTGAAGAGTAATCCTTTCCAAAATCGCTGTCCATGTCATCCATCAATCCACGCTCTCGGGAAGCAAGAATCCAAGCCCGCGCATCTTGTTTGCTTTCCCCCCAAATCGTTAAAACCCAGGAAAACCCCCCCAAAAACAAAACCAAGAATCAAGGTCAACCAACCAACCCCTTTTCTACCGACCACCATAGTCGCTCACGTATCCTATCTCGCCGAAGTTTTGCTGCATCCCGCCCTCGCCGAAGCCTGTGCCCGGACCGCTCACATAGCCGTTGTCGTCACCTTCGTCGTAGTCTGAGGCGTCAAAACTAGAGCGGCCACTGAGCTCATCTTCCACCCCACCAACATCCTGGGTCTGCCAATTCATCTGCGCCAGGGCAGGGTATTGTGCTAGCAAGGAGGCTGGCAAAGCAAAACCACTTTGGTCCATGGACGGATACGCGTTGGGATCCATCATAGCTTGCTGCGCTGCCATGTTCTGCGCCATGTTATGCATTCGTTGCTCTTGCCATACTCGTTGGCGCTCGAGCATCTCTTCATCGAGCAAGGGCTTGATGCATATCCGGCCAGCTTCTGACCGGAAATGCCGACCCAGAGCATCGGCACGCGCGAAGCGTCTGCCGCAGCCCCATTGCCCGCCTGCCTTGAGGTCACCCTTGCAGACAAACTTCTTCTCTCCGGAATGGAGGCCTTCATGACGCTTCCTGTCATGCTGTCTTGCAAATGCCTTCCCGCATACCGTGCATACAAATGGCCTCTCATCGGTGTGAGTGCGGAGATGCGATCGCAGATTGTATGCGCGCGTAAACCTCTTGGGGCAGAGAGTGCATTGGAATGTAGCCGGGTGCTTTTGGACGCGCTTGGAGTTCCCACTCTCTTGCGCAGCCTGGTATTCGGGGTCTGCGAGTCGGAGAGCAATGACGTTGTTGGGGACCGCTGACATCGACTGCCGCCTTCTAGATGCAGCACTAGCACTGCCTGAACGGTCGCTTGGCGATAGCGATGGTGAAATAGACCGTGAGGAATCTGATCCTGAGCGGCTGCGCGAGACCAAGTCGGCCCCCAAATGGTTGGACAAGCTTCCCGGTGTACTTGTCCGAGATATGCCAGGACCACCGCTGTTGTAGGGGTCAGTGACCGCTCGTTGACGACCACGGGCTCGGCCTACACTTCGGTTAGTCATCGTGGATTCAAGCATGGGGAAAGAAGTGTAGTATACCTCTGTCAGGCGGCGTTAGTGAAGTCTGGTCCATTGTTTGCTTAGGCATCTCGCCACCCTGCCTGGCAGTGGGCGCAAAGTCAATATTGATTGCAGGAGGCTGCATTTGGCCCATGCCAACATCGGCAGGAAGGGAGGGGAATGCCTCCGGGTAGCTGATTGTCGGCGCGCTCACGAATCCCTGAGACTGGCCGGCCAGGGCGTAGTGTTGATTGTGCTGGCCCATGTCTGGCATCTGCTGCGGAGGGATGCGCGGGGACATGGCAGGGCTGTGTGATGGACTCCGGCCCTGCGCCAAGTGGTGAGGATCCGAGATGCTGAAGCTACCCAGCCCGGCGCTCACGCCATCGTAGAACCCGTCCTGCGGCCGCTGCATTGGAGAATGGCCGTGTTCGGAATGTGCGTTGTCGAAGTTGTCTTGAGCAATCAAGTTGGGCGAGTGCTGAGCCGAGGAGACGTCCGAGTACTCAGAGGGGGAGCGGCGGTGCCCTTGGAATTGCGCAGCAGACCAATCGACCTGGTTTCCTAGGAGGGCAGCTTCGGGACCGAGCGAGGTGTTCCTCGAGTGCTGGTGAGGAGAGGGCGAAGCAAAGTGATGCTGGTTGAAAGCCGGCGACTGGTGTGCGGAACCAGGTTGGTGGGGGTCTGGCTTGAGGTGGTGAGGAGGCGTAGGGGAGTGATGTATCTGGGGCGAGGTCATATTGTTGATATCTGGGGTTCCAGACGGCGCGCTACCACCAAATAGGGGACTGTTGAACTGGTCTCCCTGGGTGGTGGGTGGGAAGAGGGAGAAGTCTCCGCCTCCGTTGAAGTCGGGGGTGAGCAGGTTCTGGTTGAAGCCGGCCTGGGTCTGGGTAGGGAAGGTCGTGTCGAAGGAGGACGTGTCAGCCAAGCCCTGCGTCGGATCCAGGAACTGGGTTGTTGCGGCAGTGGTGTTGTAGTTGTTGAAGTCGGTGGATGCGTACTGCGGTTGCTGCTGGATGTTTGTCGTGGTGGAGTTGTCGAGGCCAAGTCCGAGACCGATAGTGGCATCGGAAGACGGGTAGGGATGAGGCGAAGGAGAATGGCTATTTCTTATATGAGGCTGCTGATGACCGGCAGATGGGGACCGGCCACGAGCCACATGGGCTCCTTGTGCAGCTTGTTGATCCATAGCAGCAGCAATGTTTCTAAAGACGGAAGCAGACGTTGTGTCGCGAGGCAGAATCGCCAGTCAGCCTTTCAGGCACGCTGGCACCGTGGCGATGCAACGGGCACAGCCCCGAAAGTGCGCGATCCTCTTAGCGTGAGACGAGCGCTGGGATTGGCCCTTGGAAAGCAGAATGCGCCTGGGGGGGGGGGGTATAGGTGCAGACGAATGGAGATTGTAGGGCTACGTATGCGAGACGTTGCGCGTAGGTTGTAGACAGGTCGACCGCTGTCTCAAGTCATGTTATGCGATGAAAGTTCGCAATTGGGGAAGGGGGGAAGAGAGAAGGACAGCTCGTCTCATCACACTTTCTCGGGACTTCTAAAGTAGAGTATGTGTGAGTGACGAGGGAGGATAACCCCCCCAAACCCATCAGCCCAGTGGGAGAGAGTGGGATTGGTGCGCCCAGTCCTAGTCGTCCTAGTGCCTGTTTCCAAGTGCTCTCCAATGCCCAATCCACCCAGCGAACCCCAGTAGGGGTTGTGGGTAGTTGAAGCAGGTTCTACTTGGGCAGGTACCTGCACCACCACCCTGCCGTGCGAGTCTACTTCTCGGCGCAGAGAGGTCCTTTCAAGGGTTTTGGGCCTTGGCACGATGCAGTGGACTTTTCAGGGTGATCCAAACTCGTCTCGTCTTCTCCACAACCGTCCATCTTCACCCCCTCGGAAAACTGAGCGAGAGCGGCTGGCTGCCCGGCACCGGGGACAAGGAAATTGATTGCCTACAACCCAGCAAAAAGGTCAGGAAGACCCCGGCGGAACATGACGTGGGGATATGGTCTCGACTTACAGGGTGAAAGACACGCAGAAAAAAAAAGGTCTTGACGTGTTCGGTCGCAGGCGCACCATCAGATTCGTCGAGGACAGTTTCTGCACAGCCTACCTACCTCGGTTGAACACCCAACTTGATACGCAGTACACCGGATACGTCGTCAAGTACAGCAAAAGCAGGTACTTGCAGCAGCTATGGGGGGCCCATCAGTTCGGTACTCCTCTCTATCAGTCAATGCAGTTAGCGAGCTTGCTAGCACCCAGCCAGCTAGCACACACACCTACTCAGGGCCCTCCTCGTATGATACCAGTACATGAATGGACGGTTCGCGATGCTGTAGCCCAGAGCCAGTGAGTGACAGAGAGGGGGTTGGTCCACCAGCGCTAGGCTAAAAGCTCATCAAGTCGCTATTAGACGGGCTTCAAGCGGGTCTCTGCTGTCTAATGTTAGAAACCGACCGACCTGATCTGCTTTTCCTAACCCCCTCTATTAGTTATTGATATAAGCCCAATTACTGCATGCTCAAAGATGAATGGCTGCAGTACGTTAGTAGCTATGTTCATCAATGGATCCCTCCATTGGCCGGCCGGAGATGGTCAACGGTGAGTAAATCGTTCAGAAACTCTAAACCAAATGACAGGTTACATGTGTACCTCTCACATATGATACAACAATGCAGGTGCTGAACATGTGAAGTTATGTAGTAGTTTGGACAAGTGTAACGCCGGATGGCTCAAGTATACGACCAGGGCTTGGATTGCAGGTTGAGTAAGATGGACTGTTGCGAAAAAGACTGCTTACCCGTCAAGCAACACCCCTGAACACGGTATACAGACAGACGGGGCAGACAGCAACCCCATTGGCCATTGCCCATCATATTTGGGCCATCCAGACACGCTTTGGGCTAACCCTCTCTATCTGCAATTCTATTAGTGTTATTCTCCTACATTACACACATTTATGTATGTCAGACGGTTCGCACCGGCCACACACAATAGTAAAATGAAAACTGGGGTAATTCACGGACGTCGCAATAGGAAATCAGTGACCAGGCTCTCCCTCCGTCGATATTGTGAGATGAACAGAGAGCATTGTGCTGACTAGGGCCGTATTCTGGACCGTACTTGTGATATGACATGGCCGGCAAGGGTACCACGATCTGCCTCTTGTCGGAACAATAAAGTTGGCCTACCAGCAGTCGGCCGTGGAGTCGGGCGCTTATCGAGCATGTACCTGCACTATACGTACTGTAACACCGTCAACCACCAGAGGTGTACATGATGCCTGGTATCATTTGGAATCAAGACGCTAAACCCTACCGCAATGCGCCCAGCACACGCTTGCTTCCGGCTACTTGCTATTTTCCGCCTTTTCGCCCGCCGTCACGACTCACACAATACCACTGGCTGAGTATGGGAATTAACAGAGAGGGCTTCGCAAACCTACTGGTCGGCCATCCCATATCCTCGCCCGACGCAGTGAGGCGGGATGAAAGGTGACCGACAGCCGTTATAAACCAGATGGAAGAGGAGGCACTAGTACGCCACCACCAAATTGGGTACACATGTCAAGGTCTATCTATGTATCGAGCACACAAAACTGACTGACTGCCGTCTCCCTCACCTTTCTCTCCCGACGCGACGCCCGATACGGAGCCCAGGGTGAATAGAGAGAAAAGTGTCAAGGCGCCTGATCGCCAAGATTCGGGACTACGGTCCTATCTCGATGCGTGCAAATGAGACGAGCTTGAGACGATCGAGACCAGCTTGCGTCGTAGACAGGCAGGATCCGAGGTGACATTTGATTCGGCCAGGTGAACGCCGCTTTTCCCCATAACCGCGAATCCTCTCCCCGCGCGTATCACACCCTTCTAGAAGGAATCGGTCGTCTCCGTGAACGCGTGATGAGAGAGGAGTCCCAAACATGGGCAGGAAGCAAGAGTACATACCTACCTACTGTAGCATCGTGCGCATTGGGCGTTGGCGGCACACGCCCACCAGGCTTGCGAAAGACTCCGGAAAGGATGTGACTCAACTTTCGCAGATCACCCACGACGTCGGAGTTTTTGATCGTGCCTAAGGATGTTACAAATGCCACTGAACGCTACTATACTAGCTGAGGCAGATACATGCACTGTATTGGCCTATAGTGTATATGTATCTGCTTGCTGTTATTGGCCGGCAGTCGGTGGGAATCTCGTAGATATCTCGTAACTAGACAGCGTTTTATACGCTGTGTAATGCCCTGGTCCCATCGAACATCAATAATAAGTCCAGTCCAGACAACGACAACAATGGGGACCTGGTGAAAGGACAATGCATAACATAACACACGCACACTAATAAAATGAAATCGAGTTTTATCTCCATATCGGAGCGTACCTATCTGCGAGAGGTTGACAAATCTTTGGTTTGCCTGGATCCTTGAAACGTCGGGTCCTTGAAACCCACCACCAGTTCCCCCTTCTGGCCCTCTGGGTCGGCACTCTACAGCAAAAGGTACATAGCACGCAGTCCCTGCGGCAGGCCCGCAAGTGCAGCAGTACCTGCCTACCTGCCTACAACATATGAAAGCCGGACAGGCAATCTATCCTTACCGCATCCCCCCATGGATGGGCATACACAACCGGAGCCATTTAGCGAACAAGGGAGCAAGGGATGACGGGGGGAGGTTCGTCGAGTCGTGCATCTAGCGCGCCCGAAACGTGTACAGGCCTTGGCGAAGTGTCCACGATGACAGAAACTTGCTCTTTTCGAGGCAGCTGTGGTGACATGCCGTGAGTGATTGGCCGACAGGCGTGTGGTCCGTGGGAGAGGGAGATGGGAGAGGGAGATACAGATTTACCGTTCCCCCCAGTCTGCCCCTCGCACCAGAGACAACACACGGACGGACAGAAAAATGAAATCCGGAATGTCTTTTCTATCTCATCCACCGGCATACGCAAGCAGAGCAAGTTTACCCGTCCAGCTATACGTATGTAGCAGATAGAGAGATGCACGACCTATGAATACCACTATAGGCCGGTGGGCTTCTGCTATTCCATCAATGGTGGTTTCGATCTCCCGGAGCCCGACTTGCCGGGTTGGGTGGTGGGTATGGACTGTCGTAACCACTGCAACAGTGCAGAGTGAGTTGCGTTAGCTAAGGCAGGCACGCACAGCCCCCCTCTAAAAAACACCACACCAAAAGAAAGAAAGGCAGAAAAAGGGCGCGTTTATTTCGACGTGGGGTATTGTGGCTGTCGGCGGCTGTGGGAAGCTTATTGTTTCCAATTTTGGATTCGACCCCCCCTACCTGCCCTACCTGCCTAACCTGCCCTGCTGTCAACCACCTTCACAAGCGCGGCCGGCATGAGCCACGATCTCGTGGCACCATGAAGTCATCCCAACCATTGCGTTCGTTCGCCGTTCAAGCGCTCGGTCGATCATATAGGGCGTCTTTTGATCCCCCGAGTCAGACGCATTGCGGCGGAGCAGATATTTCGGCGCGCCGATCGACTTCTCAAATCACGTACCTGTCTGTCTCCCTTGGCTAACCCCATGAACTAGGTCCAGGCTTGCATAATATTCTATTCTAGGAATAACTCTTGCGAGGATCAAAAATATCTCTATCTATTTGTCTACCAGGGGCGGCTGAGAATCCGCAAGTCCGCCAACGACCAAAACAAAAATCACGCCGGAGCTGAGAGGTATCTAGGGATACAGTATAGCGCCAGAAACGCCAGAAACGCCATGCAAGAGTACCTCACGCCCAGCCAGAACCTCGTATTCCGGAGGAATTGCGAGAAAAGAGAAAAAGGAAATCCAAACCCATGCCCGGGTTCTCCTTTCAGTCCAGCACCTAGTTGCCTGTTTGTCTGTCCGTCGCTGGACCGAAGCCATTGTCCACCGTTGTTTTTCTGCAGCACATACTCATTACATAACCTCGGCCCGCTCATATCCCTGCGGCTTGAGAGCAGGTCGCGGTGGCTCCTGGCCGCTCTTGTACTCGCTGACGAAGGGGTTCGGGTCCTCCTTTTGGTTGAGGTTGCTGAGAGTATGGTTGACGCCGCGGTGACACGCCTCGTCGGCGCGGATGTACATGATCAGGTCTCGCATCGATCGTTTGCCCTCGGGCATTTGCCAGTACTTGACGGCGATCTCGGGGATCTTGAAGTTGGGGTCGGTCCATTTCGGCAGCTGCCCCTCGTCTATCTGCTTGATGCACATGGTGTAGGTATGGACGGCCTCCTCTTCTAGATAGCCGACGAATCTGTGGGTGAGCCTGGGTGATATCAGGTAGGACAGGAACATAGAGTTGAAGTAGACACCCTGTGCGAGGACGATGAACGACTTCATGAACCATCTAAACCACTGTCAGCAACGATGAGCTCTACAGGGAAGGATATGTTAGGAGATACTAACCCGGGCTCACACATCTTCATGAATGTCAACAGGTGCATTCGTTCGTTGTAGGATTCCTCAATGAGCGTTTCGATCCAGCCGTTATCACGCTTGAGCTGTCGGATACTTTGGAGATGCCTCAGCATACCTGCAACCATACCGGGGACGCCGGCTATTGATTCGAGGAACAGGAAGCGGATCAGCCATTGGGCTTCGGTAAGGGGCTTGATTGCCGTTACCGCCGTTGTGGGGTTTGCCTTGTCGACTTTCTGCTCCTTCTGCATGCCGGTGGTGAAGTCCATGCCCCAGCGGCAGAAACGCATGAACTTCCAGGCCACCCGCTCGCCCATGGTCTGAGGGGGTCTGTGGTCAGGAACGACGTCGAGCATCTCCTGTTCGGTGTATCCGTGATGGGGCCATGCTGGTAATGTCTGGCGGATGTGCTCCGTCTCTTTGACGGGGAAGAAGTCGCGGAGTTTGCAGTCTGGGGTCGTAGAGAAGGCTCTCGAGTTACCGCGCTGTTGGATGCATATTGTGGTCCCCTTCAGGCCAGCACTGTACCCAGGGCTGGAGTTGTGAAGAAGAGGAGCTATCACCCTGGATAGCTGAAGGGCCTGGCTTGGCGTACAGAGCTTTGGTTGAACTCTGACTGACAACATGAGGAACAGAGTAAGGTAGAATATGTGGGATATTGGGGAGTAGGACTCTAAACAGAGTGATGAGGATGTTTATTGAGGTAAGTGATGTGTCTTTGTGTCAAGGTGGCAAACTAGGGATGTTCCTTGAGGTGCCTGGAGATTTATATGATCTTACACAAGGGCCAAAGGCCCCCCTTATCCTGCTCATGACGGGATACGTACTGGAAGAATTTGAATCGGCGAAGCCAACGCGCCGAGCCAACCCGGATCACTGGAATTCAACATTTTGGTCTGGTGACTCGTAGAGTAAGAGAAAAAAACTGGATGTAGGGAGCAGTCGGACCGCTGCATAAGGTCTTAGCCTCACAAGCGCCACGGGAAGCAAACGCCGTACACTTTCCGGGCACTCGGGTCAGCCGCATCTTTTATATCGAGTTGCCGCCCTCCCAAGCAACTGGATCCCACCCCTTATGCCAGTCATTCTAGACGTGTCACCTCGCTCATTCCGACAGCTATATTAAATATACTTCAATTATCACAAATAACAAAAGAATTGGACTGAAACAGATCTTTTAATCGTAGGAAGGGATATGGTTGAGTCAGCCGCGGGATCTGGAATTTGAGATTATCGGGAGCTAACGGGGATGGGATTTGGTCCAGTGCCCCAATGCCCACACAAAGGCCCATTCCGGCCAGTTTTCGTGAGGGAGCGGAGGCAACAAACTAGCTTCAGCTGTGGCCGTCAATCCGTGCTAATGAATCCAGTACCCTTGTTTTTTTGATTGGTTTTGGTTCTTTTCATTCATCATGTCGGGTTTATTGCTCTTGGGACTTGTCCAACTCCGAAGGTCACACGGCCTTTATTACGTAGATGACCCGACTGCAGCCTCATGCGTGGGGCTGAGTGTGTGTAGCCCCCCAATACGACCACGGCAAGTACTGGTAGATTGCCTATCACTGCGATTCTAGGCCTGTGCTTGGGGACTTCTCTGAAAGAAGGAAAAAAACTGCTGTATTGAATGGATGAATGCGTGCATGCTGGCGCGTGTTCTGTAGAATCTTACGCTATACTCGGAGTGAGCACAGCATAAAGCATTCAGCTTACCTGATACCAAACTTCGGTGTCTTGCATAAGTAAAATAGCAACGTTGCCCACCGGTTATGGTGTAAATGAAACCTAGGGATAGCCCTTTACGACACCTGCAACAACAGTGGCATAGCCATGTCGAGTAGCAAATATCGAATATCCATCTCTGGTAGCATCCCTCATGGTCATGCTCTATTACTTATTGCATCCCCTGATATTGCCAGCTGACATACGACCAGGTACAGAGGTAATCAACGTATCTAACGTAAGCGGGTGATAAGAGCTGCGGTCTGGAGCGTTGGCTGACATTCGCCGTGGCATCTTCTTGCCATTGATCTGGGCGTCGTGTGTAGGGTTGAGACTCGGGTCTCGGTTACCTTACATCAGGACTCAGACCTATTATTGATTTACGTGGTTTGGCAAGTTCTTACTCAATGTCTCACTGGTGGCCCATTTCTCTTGGACCTAGCTGTCCCTCGCAAAATACAGGTGCCAGGAAAGTGTTCTTAAGCCCTTCCTTGTCCTCCCTCCACCCTTTCAGGATGATATCCCGCCCCAGAGTCAAGGCCGCCAGCACCGTCGGCAAGGGATACGGGAGGGGCGCGTTGCGGTCCCGCCGGTAGTACCAGCAGATCAGATGCACGCCAGCGTGGACGGCGACCCGGAATGCAAAGTCGTCGTTACTTTTCAACAACGGCGGGCCGCCGTAGCCCTCCACGAAGCCCTCGAGAACGGGAAGGCTGGCGCTGGCGCCGGCACTGGCGCCGCTGAAGTGGTGGCGTTCGTAGAGGTCGGCCAGCATGCCGCCGATGTCCACGGCGCGGTGGCCGTATTGGACGTTTTCCCAGTCGATGATGAAGAGCTGGTTGGGTTCTTCTTGGGTGGATTGCTGCGCGTCTCGCCAACGGCTATTGGGGAGTAGAACACTGTTTTACCGAGATCCCTGTGATCAATTGATGGGAAAGCCATAGTTGTGTTCGGTACTGTCCACTTACTTGCCCGACCAAAAGTCGCCATGGATGAGGCCCCGGGATTCGTCGCCTTCAGCCGGCGGCCGCTCGAACTCCTGCTCCATAGTGGCTTGGACCTCTTCTAGCGTGTCCTTGCAGCCCTCGACGAGGAGCTCCGGGTGACGCTCCAGGATCTCGATGAAGCTGTCGTAGGTAATAAGGCACTTCAGTCGGCGCATGCCGAGGTTGGGTCCTACCTGCGCCTGGAGGGGCCTCTGGGCGGGCATGGACGACCAGTCGTGGAACTCGCGGAGCCAGGAGCCCAGGGCATGGCCGACGGCCTTCGGGCCCGATCCCGGCAGGTTCTTCTCGACGGCGGCGGCGGGGGACTGCAGCATGGTGGTTAAGTCCGTCGTGTCGGCAAAGTCTTGGAGGATCTGCGTGTGTGTCTCTCGGTCGAAGTGGTAGAGCTGTGGCACCCGGACTTCGACCGCACAGCCGCTGCCGGTGGTGACGAACCGAGGAAAGCCGTCCAGGGCGTGCAACATGGTCGCTTCGTAGTCGCACCTTGTGATGTCCAGGGGAAAGTCGCGATTGATAGCGACAGAATCAGTAGAGTGTTTCACTACGACCGTCTTGGTGCCTTCTGCCGTTCCGGACCCGCCGGTCAGGGGCTGGAGGAGGGTGCCTCGATAGAGGAAGTTTGCGGTGCCGCCGCTCAGTTTTGCCAGGGCCGAAACGGCGTAGGGTGTCGGGGCCAGCTGGTCCCGTACTCGCTGGGCCAGCGTGTGCTCTTCTGCTGCGGTAAGTGGTGCCATGGTGTCAGAGAACCAACAGATTGTAGAGGCCCTGGAGATATATCGTCGATATGGCCGAGCCTATGGGACATACATTCATGCGGCAGGTCAAAGGATTTGTCGGATACAATGATGAGCGAGTAGGTATGGGCAGGGTATGAGTGAGTCACCCTCCCACCAATCACCGAGGATGCCATCTGTAAGCTGTGACCTTGAGTCCTGCGAACTGAATCCAGGAGATGCAAGTAGCGAAGCCATTCCCCCGGAGTTCATTGCACAGTCAAACGGCTATTGCCATACAAAACCGCAGGAGACAACTTCTATCTCAGGGGCATTCGCATTCATGTTATGTATGGTGAAGGCCCCTGCAAATCGCCACCACGGCCCCCCTTTACATGCCGCCCCGTACACCTGGGGAAGATTGCCCCGCCCCCATGGGCCAGCCACATCGCGGGGTTGATGACTATATCAAGCGAAGAAGAGTCAACATCTCCAATATATTTGAGAAGATCCAGAAAGGGTGTCGTCAGATATACAAGCTACCCCTATTTGACTGAAAGTAGCGAAATAGGGGTAGCTCGTATATTTTGGTTATGCGTGGATTTCGATACAGGCCTAACTCTACAGCTTTGCTTCTGTCACAGCGCTTCTATTCTCTTTGAATATCGGACAGTTCATCTAGCCCTTAATTCGATTGCTATTTGGCAGGTTATGTTTCATGAACCGAGTAATCTTCTCACCTATCTAGTCAGTTCAGGTGGAAGTATGCATTAAGGAGATAACCGAACAGCTGGAACGCTGCTTCCATCTTTGTTGCAGGGATCCATTCAACGTGGTTCAGGAAGGTGATGTCATCCATGCAGCATTGGCTCAGGTACATATTTAATAGATTCAAGCATTCCCTTGTTCTACCTAAGGGTCTACTGATGTTATACAGACATGATCCGTATCCTCTGGATTCCTTTTTCATGATGCAAGTGAGTATTGGTGTGTATTGGTTTGCTTCTCATATCCCGAGATTGTGTAGTTCCTATACAGGCGTGTAATAGTTCGACTCCCCAGTCGGAATGGATACAAAAATAGCTGGAGTTCCTTGGAGAAGTCCCCAGTCCGGTCTTTATCAGATCAGGTAGGGCGGTCGTGCACGAAATTTTTTTGTGCCCAACCAGCAGCAACCCCTCCAAAAATCTGACAATTTCCCGCCCAGGGCTTGTGAAGACCAGCGAGACCATTCCACTGTTTCCTTCTTCCTTCCCTTCCTAAACCGACCGACTCGTTCAACCCATACACGCCGATAAAAACAAAAAGAAGGAACAGAGACTGTACACCAGCTCTCTCCTCGCAAATTCAGAAAACAAGCAACGCGTCGCATTCGATTTTACAAACGACTTTTGCTGTCAAAATGCCCCCCAAGCAGTGGGGTAAGTTCAACATTGCCATGTACCCCTCCTAGTCGAAATGGTCGCAAATGTACAAGGCGCACACAATCTGCATACGGGTGGTGAGCAAAGGGCCACATCGCCGATATCCTGTCATCATACTGCGTGATTCTTTGTCGCGTTGCCTGCATTGCCAGGACGCCTGCAACACAGAATGACGGACAGGACTCGACAGTGGGCCCCAGCTGCCTCCATGTATGGCTTGATATGCGACTCCCCAGTGTAGTTCTGGCGCATCTGGACCATGCAGCTTCTCGGCTAGGTATGGACTCTGCTGACCGCTTGTCCTCCTTGAATATAGACGAAGAGGAGTCCGACTCCAGCAGCTCATCTGTCTCCCCGGCTCAGGCCGCTGCCATTGCTGCCGGCCGCCGCAAGTTCGATGACGAAGAGGACGATAGCGATGTATGCTGACCGATAACTCTCCACGGTTCGCGACATACTAACCCCCTTCCTCCAGGTTCTAGAGTCATGGGATGCTGCCGAGGACTCCGAAGTCGAGCGCGAGAAGGCCAAGAAGGCCGCAGAGGTCAAGGCCAAGGCCGACGCCGAGGCCGCTGCCAACAAGAAATCCAAGAAGCAGCGTATCGAGGAACTCCGGGCTGAGCGGGCCAAGATGCTGGAGGAAGGCGATGAGAGCGATGACGAGACCGAGGCCCAGCGCCGCGAACGTCTCAAGCGTACCGAGCTCGAGTCCGACTTGAACCACGCCGCCGATCTTTTCGGTGGCATCGGTGTCAACCCCAACCGCAAGGCCGTGTCTGCTGGCGCTGCCATCCCCATTGACCCCAAGGACCCCAGCAAGACTGTCAACCTGGGCACGCTCCCTCTGATGAACCCCCAGACCAAGCTGCAGTTTGAGAACATGCGCAACGTCCTCGTTCCCATCATCGGCGGCAACTCCAAGAAGGCCCACTACACTCTGTTCCTGCAAGAGTTCTCCAAGCAGCTGGCCAAGGATCTGCCCAGCGACCAGATCAAGAAGATCGCCAGTACCCTGACTGCTCTCAGCAACGAGAAGATGAAGGAGGAGAAGGCCGCCGACAAGGGCGGCAAGAAGAGCAAGGCCCAGAAGACCAAGACCAGCGTGGTGGTTGGCAGGACCAACCCTGCCGCCGACACTGCGACCTACGAGGACGACTTTGGCGAGTATGTTGTCACTTCGCGAACCTAACCCCTATGTGGACCTCGAATGCTGACAATATTCCCAGTGATGACTTCATGTGAAAGGCTCCTCAAGCAATACCTATCACTGGAGATGGCTCCATGGGGGCTCTATAAGCGACACTTCCGGGTTGAACTTGTGCTCCCGAAACGCTTGGATTCTGCATATGCCTACGCCCGACATAGCTGGTCTGGCCCTACAGAGAGACTTGTACGAGAGTCGCTTCATCAAGCTACATATGCGGGCATGCCAAGGAATGGGACCTCAAGTCGGCTTTAGTCCCATCGAGCACGCAAGGCTATCGGCGTCTTCCCCAGTGGGGACGGGGCGCCGGCAACCCGTCGCTCGCGGGCAAGGGAGGGACCTACACTATAGAGACGTTTTAGGCATTCGCATTGCTAGTTTGAGCGGACAAATGCATCGGGGGGACACCTGGGGGTTTGCGCGATTCCTGCATTTCTGCATTAATGCATGGTCTGACTTGGCCAAGCGTATAGAGATGATAATAGACTTGAGGCTGTTACCTCAACTAAATTGCGGGTAGTCATCTTCCCACTCATGTTCTCCTGGGCCATATTGGGCCATACGCTCTCTCCAGATTTGCTCTCTTTTCTTTCGCAATTCTGCCGCTACAGGTATATCTTGACGACCTTCCTCCAGAACAATGCGCTTGTCTCGAGACTGTTCGCCATCAACAGTATTGGCTCCCTCGATCCGTATCCGCATTTCCAGAATGTTTCTTTCCAGGAACGTCGCGGCGTTCACGGACACTGTGAGTCTATAGTGCGATGGCGGCGAGGACTTGGGGTCATACACCAGTATCGTTTCCGAATGTTCCTGATCCGTCGATGGGGATAGGAATTCTTCTATCGCGAAGAATTGATCAAACATAAACTGCATCTGGACCTGGGGGTCCTCCGACCTAAGCAAGATCTCAGCGAATGCTCGTGTATACTTATCGATTTCCTCCTTGGTCTTCCATGGATGCATTAACCGTTCTGACCGGTCTAGGTCTCGCCAGTACTTCGTGCTCAGCTCGCTCATATTCCAGATCTTGCACCAGGGGCGAGGTGTTACCTGCCTTCTGGATAAACTACCCCATGAGATCATCAGCCGCCCTCTCGACAACCCTAATAGATAGTTTGTTTCCAGGGACAGGCCCAGGATGCCGTCAGCACACGAGTTTACATATGATGGTGACGGCCGATGTACCGCCGTGTTACCGCACAGTGGCGGCCAGGAGTCGGTGATACGAAATGACACTTCATCTCTTCTTGAGGGCATAACCATTTCCGTAATATATAGAGGTGGAGGTGTTTGAAGATGCCTTTCTGGCGAAGGTGCCTCCGCCACGAGGATGATACGTTCACGTTTAGCTTGTTCAAGAATAACTAGATGATCGTCAGTGCTGCTAATCTATGATGGGACATCCAGACAGTAGGACCGAATGAATATATATATAGCACAGGCGACAATGAACAAAATATACCAAGTAGCTGACCTGTACGATATGAATATGATGCACGATTTGATGGATCATACTTGATGCATTTGCCACCAGACACAATCATGGGGTTGGGCTTAGACAGGGTATTATTGTGAATACAATAGAGCCTGTCATGGTACACCCTACTGTATACCGAGTCCTTCTCACGACGCACGAGAATCGCTGGGCGAGCTGGACCTGCTTGATCGAAGGAGCCGTCAAGTATAGCGTAATAGAAGTCATACTCTTCTGTGTCATCATAATATGAGCGGGGGTCCCAATAATTGACGCAGTGTTCGGATGCTGGGCACAGAATCACCTCGAGTTGATCCGACTGTTTCGAGCAGCATGCGGGGACGGTCGACGTTCCACTGCCAAGCCCCTGGTATTTTGAGTAAGAAACACGTCGGTTCAGGGGCCAAGACACCTGAGAACTCCAGACTGTCTGTTGTAAAGGCCAGGATAGACGTATCCGTAGAAGTCTTGATGATCTCCTCCTGCAGCCGCCTATATGCCTTTTGGCCTTCTCCGTACAACAGCGGCATATTGACGTTGAATAGTCCCATGAGGCAATAGGCAGAATCTTCAGCACGCGTGGTCTGGCGCTTCGAAGCCCAGAACATGCGACTAGCCACGCTAGTGGAAGACAGAATGTCTTGCACTACCGTTCGGGGACGATATGCGGATTGTAATGGTAGACTGCCAGGCTCGTCAGAAGCCATATCCTCGTAGCTGTATAGCAGGATATGGTCGATCCCCGTGATGGATTCCAGGTCTTCCGCGAGGCTATTCCTGGTGCCCATGAAGCGCCAATGCCTATCGTAGAAGTCAACACGCTCAGGGGCTATTAGTTCCTGTAGCGTCCATCCCCTGGTGAGCCACTTGCAGCGGTCGATACTGCTGCCCTCGATACTGCTACTTGTTACGGCCTCACCTACGGTGGTCTGTGCTCATAGCCCGTGCACCCGTACTTATATATAAATATTATTTATAAACGTTTAAGAGAGGACTTTCTTTTTTTAACGTAATAATATATTAAAATATATACCTTTATAATTTATTACGCCGATTTTTAATATATAAATATATTATAATTTAAAATTTAATTTACGTTTAACTTTTATTTAATATTAATTTTATTATAATTTAATATATTTTATTATTAGTATTTTTTTAATATTTTTTCCGTTATTTAATAATATGAAATTATTTTCTTTTTTTAATATAATTAATAATGCGAAGCTATTTTAATAAATAATTTTTATCCTTACTTAATTCGATTATAAAGTAATTAACCTTATTATTTTATTTCTTTTTATTTCTTTATCGTAAAACGATTTATTTTTATTTTATTTATTAATTTATATTTATATTGTAAAAATGTTTAAATCGATATCCAATACCTTAATAAACCCCCCGATGGAACCTTTAATTAATTTCGTCGAAGTTTTAGTTAAATTAAATAAAAGTTATTTTAATTATAAAAATACTTTTTACTTTAAAACCTTTGTAATATTTAATAAAATATAAATTAGTATAAATACTTAGTAACGTTAGCGTTTTTAGGATAGTTTCCTTCTCTATTTCGAAACTAGAATCGGCGTTTAGGTATATAAAGTTACTAATATTTTAATTTAAATTAATATTTTAAAAAAATAAAATATTAATTTATAAATTAATAATAAAAAAGGAATTTAATGATTAGTTAATTTTTAAATTAAATATAATAAAATTTAGGATAATTTAAATAATATTAATTATAAAGCGTTTAATAACGTATTTAGCTTTTTTTAAAAGTTCGAGGAAAGATTTAAGTATTTTAGTAGTATAAATAACGCTATTGCGAAGCGATATAATTTTAAAAACTAACGTTAAAGTATTTAATATAAATTTAATTTAAAACCGAATTAATATAATATAAAAAAAAAGCGATTAAAATATATTATTTTTCGTTTTAAAAGCGTAACTTTAAATATCGCAGGTTCCATTATTTATTATATTAAAAAAAAAAACTTTATTTGAATTATAATATTATTAATTATTTAATTTATTTATAAAAAATTTAGTAATTATATATAATATTATTAATATTAAAAAAACCGCCGAGATTAATTTATAAAAATTATAAATAAATAAAATATAATAACTCGAATTCTTTATACTTTTTATTAAATATTACGCCGAGCTTAATTATAATAATTCCGTTAAAATCTTTTAATTATTTATTAAAATTAACTTTAAATTCTATTATATTATCGCCGTTTAAATTATTACTTTTCTTAATTATAATTATATTATTTAATATAATTTATATAATAAATTAAATAATAACTTTTGTTATATTAATAATATTAGCGAGGGCTATTTTAAAAGAGGTAATAATAATAGTTAAAATAATTATTAACCTTAAAACGTCAATAATTTTATAAATATTAATAAAATTAATATCGTAATTAAATAAGTAAAATATTATACCTTTTTTAAAAATTAATATAATTACCGTAAAGTTAATAAACTTTATTTTAATTATAATAAATTAAATTATTAATTCTATATTTATTTTTTTATTAATAAGAATAATTAAGGCGGCCGAAAATAGTTTAATAATTAAAGTTAAGGAAATTATAATAATAATAAAAATTATTATTAATAAAACTTTTATAATAATTAAAGCGTTTAAAATTAAGGCTTTTCGTATTAAAACTTATAAAGTTAAAATAATAATTAATTTAATAATTAATTTTAACTTAATAATTAATTTAATTGCGATAGTAAATAGTTTAACCGTAAATATAATAATAATTAAAAAAGTTATTAAATTAACGCCGTTATAAATACTTTTACTTTAGCCTAAAATAATAACTAAATTAAAAACTATAAGCCCGGCCCCGGCCTTAATTATATAAATTAATAGCCCGGCTTCGTTGAAAAAACGCCCGTTAATAATAAATTATTGGAAAACGATTAATTTTTTTATATAATTATATAAAAAAGTTAAAAAAAAGAAATTATAATTTTAATGAAAAGTTTAAAAATTTTTTATTAATAATAATTAATTTTTAATATTTAATATTATTAAAATTAATTATAAATAAATAAAAATAATATATAATTAATATAATAATTAATTTAAAATATTCCGAACTCGTTTTTATAAATATTTTTTTCGTGTATAATAATAAATTACCCTTTTTATTTTTAATTATATTTAAAAAAATTTTAATAATTAATAATACGATTAATAAAGTAAAATATATTATATATTATATTGAAATATAATTTTAAATAAAGAATTATCGCGAATATTTCTAGTTTTTTATTATAAAATTAAATATTAATATTATTTTTAACTTACCTTAGTTTAAATATTATAATTTAATTATTAATTAAATTATAAATATAATTATATTTATTAACGAAAATTATATATAGTATTATTTTTGTAACTTTTAATTATATTCTATTTAAAGTAAAGTAATATTAATAATAATAACGATTAACGCTTTAAAAAATTTAAAATATTAAGTTATAATCAAAGATTATAATAAAAACGATAATAATATAACTATTAACGATATAAATAACGAAATTAAAATAATAATAACTTTAACTTAATTAAAATTAAAATAAAAACTTTAATAAAAATTAAATTTAAAACTTAAACTAACGACCGGTAGTATAGCAACTTTAAAATTTTAAACTTTAACCGATAAAAAAATTTAATAACGAATAAAAAAATAAAAAACCTCGAAGAAATTAGGAAAATAACGGGCTTATTCGGTACCGTTTTTTTATAAACGAAACCTTAATATAATAAAATATTAATAGAAATGTTATAAAGCTGCGATAGAAATTATTATTAAAAACGAACCGTTATAAATTATAATTTTAAACTTATTTATTATAATAATATTTTATTATTAAAAAAGCGTTAAAATAGAATAGTTTAATTTTAAAAACTTTTTATAAAATAACGATATAACGGAAATATTTGAATATATATTTAATAAAATAATATATAATAATATTAAAAAGTTTATATATATAATAAATAAAATTATATAAAAAAATATCGAAAAATTTTTAACGAAATAAATAATTTTTCCTTCGACCCGAAAAATAGTTTAAAATTAAATTACCGACGAAATATTAATATTTAATAAATATATTTTTTAAGTAATTAATTAATAAATTACTTTCGTATCGATTAATGAATATATAAATTTATTTAAAAAAAGGAATATTGCTTTTATATTTAAAATCTAGGCCGTTTAGTATAAACGAATTAAAAATTATTAAAAAATAGCTCGATAATTAGTTTAATAAAAGCTTTATTTATAAATTAACGTCGTTAATTACCGTACCCTTTTTTATTATTTAAAAATTAAAAAGTAATATTTAAATTTATTATAATTATAAAAACTTAAATATAATAATAATTAAAAATAAATTCCCTTTTTTATTTATTTATAATACGTTAATAAAAATAAATAAAGTTAAATAATTTTTAAAACTAAATATTATTATAATTTTTAATTAAATGAAAATCGTTAAAAAATATAAGTAGAAAATAGCTTTTATTATTAAATATAATTTATTTGAATAATTAATAACGTCGTTCGAGTTATATAATATATCTTTATATTTTTAAAACTATATTAATTAAATACTTTATAATATTTTCAACGAATATTACTTAACTTATTTAAACGATATTATTATTTTTTTAAATACTTTAAAAAAGTATTATAAATATATAAATAAAGTAATTAAACGCTTATAAATAATAAAGTTATAAATCGATATTAATAAATATAAATTTTACACCTTATTTATTAAATATTTAGGGCTTATTATAAACCGTTATAATATTTTTATAGACTTTAATAAAGTTAAAACGGTCTTAAAATAAGAAAGCCTTAATCTTTTATAACGAAATAAAGTTAAAAAACTTTAACAATTCTTTAAATTTATTAATTATTACCGTTATTTTATCGTAAAGTATTTAAATATAACGAAACTTTTAATAAAATTTATAAAGAATGCTTTATTTTAAAATTAGACGGAAAATTATAAAAAAGTTTTTTTAAAGTTAAAATAAACTTTTATTATAACGTTTATTTTATGGTATTTTAATCCTTTAAAACGTACGGTAATAAAAATAAATATTTTGGATTAAGCGGTAAAAAACGTTTTATTTTAAAAATATAAAGGAATATTTTATTCGGTTACTTTTTTTTCTTTAAAATATTCGATTTAAAAATATAACTATGAAATTTACGATAAAAAATTATTAATAATTATTAAAGTTTTAAAAAAATAACGGTTTAAACTTTAAAGCTTTGAATATTTCAATGTTATTATTAATTATAAAAACTTAAAGTATTTTATATTAATTAAACGTTTAAATTAAAAATAAATATAATAAACGGAATTTTTAATAAATTTTAATTTTATTATAATATATCGTTTAAAAAGGTATTACGATTAGCCCGATATATTAAATCGCTTATTAGGTAGCCGATCGATAAGCTGCGATAATAAACGAATTAATTATTAATATTAATAATTACTTTTTAATATAAAATTTATTAATAGTATAAAATTATTTATTCCTTAGGAAAAAAATAATAAAATAAATTCGTTCTTTTTAAATTTATTAAAAGAAATTGATATTTTAATTAATAATTTAATTTAAAACGTTTATAATATTTCCCCCGAAATTTTAAAAATTAAATAAATTATTAAATAAAATAAAAAACGTTAACTTAAAAAATTAAAATATATACTTATTAAAATATTAATTATAAATTATAAAATAATTTGTGATAAGATTTATTTTAAAAAGCGTTTATTTATTCCGTGAAATGAAGTTATAAATTTTTAAATTTTATATAAATATTATATATTAAATATTATTAGATATTAAAATTGTATTAAAATATTTAATTTAATATATCGCTAATATATTTAGTTATAAATATATAAAAATATAATAAAATATATTAAAAATTATTATATATATAAAAAAATTAAAGCTTTAAAATAAGCTCCGTTTAATTTTTTATAACTTTTATTTATATTAAAAAGTAAATAAATTAATATTTTGATTAATTATATTATAAAACTTTTAATTTATAAACGTAATAATTAAACGTTTAAATATATCCTTATTATAATTAATCGATTTACGAAAATATGTTATTATATATCGGTTATTTTATTAAAAATTAAAAACTTTATTAATGCTTTTTTATAAAAAGTTTAATTAATTTATAAAATCTTTAAAATTATAATTAATAATAAAAGTAATTAATTTATTTTTATATTTTAATAATAATTAAATAAACGTTTAAAAATAAAACTTAAGCTATTTTTTATTTATTATTTAAAAATCGATAAATAAATAAAAAATGCGAATAGCTTTATAAAAGTATATTTAAAAATATATGTAAATTATTTATAAAATAATTAATATAATTAACTTTTAATAACTAAATTTATCGTAAATAATATAATTTTTAAATCTATTAAAATTATATTATTTTATATTAATTATTATTATTATTTTAAGATAGGTATGGAATTGACGAACTTTATTTTTATAATAAAAATAATTATAAAATAAAAAAAAAATTATTTTATAATAAACGATTTTAATAAACGTTTATAAAAAATATTTAATTACTTTTAAACCATTATTTAAAAAATATAAAAACTTTAAACCATAACAATAAATAAAAATAAATTATATTTTAATTTTAAAGAAAACGACGAAGTTTTCCTTAATACGAAATATATAAAAACATTCCGACCGTTTAAAAAATTTAATAATAAAAAAAAAAGATTATATAAAATAAAAAAATTTATTAAAATATTTATAAATTAACTTTACCTATAAAATTTAAAATTTTCCCGATATTTTATAATTTTTTATTAATGAAAGTTTTTAATAATTTTTTTTTCGAATAAAATAATAATTAATTAAAAAACGAAAAAATAATAATTTAATACAATAATATAAATAAAACTTATTATAAAAGAAAATTTAATAAAATATTTAAATAACGAGATATATAAAATATTTCGTATTATATTATATAAAAATATAAGGTATTAATTTAAAAACTGGCGGAAAATTTTTAAAAATTTTAAAATTAATTAATAAAATTTTATAAAAAAAATCCGAATAAATTAAAGTTATATATATATTTAAAATATTTCGAACGATAGAAAAAAAACGAAAATTTGTCGTTAACGCTAGCCTTTTTCCTATTATTGTAATAATTAAAAAATAAACTTAAAAAAAAAAAAATCGAAACGATATAAGAAAAAAAAAAAAAAAAAAAAATAATAAAATTAAATTAAATTAAATTATATTATAAAAAAAAAAGTTATTAAACTTTTATATAAATATTAATTTATTTAAAAGTTTATTAATTAATTAAAAAATTAATAATTAATAAGAAATAATAATATAGCTTATAATTTATTAATTAAATAAAATAATATTTATATTATAAATATAAAATAAGAAAAAAAATAAACCTATTATTTTTTTAAAAAGACTTAAATTTAATTTTATTTTTAAATTGAAAACCTTTTTTAAAAACGAATAATTATTACGGCTTTATTTATAATAATTTATATTTATAACCCGTATACTCGTACCTATATATAAATATTATCCATAGGCGCCTAAAAAAAAAAACCTTTCTTCCTCAGCGTAATAACACATTAAAATATACACCCTTACACTACTCTCGTCGGGAACGTCGAATAAATAGGCATAGCAGACGGCGGAGCGCCCGTACCAGTTAAACATGGAATTGATGGCCTCAGAAAGCTCGGCGCTGCTGCTCTTGTCGATGCAGAGCGTATCTATCCATATGTAGTCGAGCTTATCGGAACGTGCCTGCTTGGCGCTTTGCCGCACCTTTTGCGCCCCTTGTTTCTTACCCCAACCGCTCGAAGCCCAATTATTAATATCATCGAACAGAACTTCGTCCTTTTCCCATGTGTGCGACAGGATGGCATATGGGGGAGCCTGACCCTCGTCTATAAAGGTTTCGAGCTGGAACGTTGAGGTGTTAAGCAGTCTCATCTCGATCTAAGTATGGCGTCATGAATAACCAGAAGCAAAGAGTATCGAGGCTCGCTTGCGAAAAAGAGAGGTTGCAATGATCAGCTGACACGACGGCACATGCAGTGGTTTTCCGGCCCAGCCAATAGAAGGCAGGAATGGAGGGGAGGGATCTTGACCGGACATTAGGCTGTATCACTGTATCGTTCGAACACCTATGGAATTCGCACGCGCACGCAAACACAGACATATCAAATGGGAGATTCACTTTGAATACGACCAATTACGTCTTCGGTCATAATAGCCCGCCACTGTGACCTGTGGCCCTAATGTATCTACATGACCCTAGCCACTCCAGCAGACGAAAAGGCCGTCCGTCTCATTGTTTTGTTTCCCCTCCGTCAAGGAGCAGCCATTTCCCTTTGCCACCCCTCCCTTTTTGCCAGCTGATCCACGCACTGGGGTGATCAAGGGTAAAAGTAAATAAAACAGCCTCCTCGACCATAGCAGCTGCCGCCCAATAGAGGCGGAAAGGGGGGAGGAGAGCCCCCGCTCGTCTCGCAGGTCATATAACTCTTCCTTCCCACCCTGTCTGTTGATTCGGCCCCTTCCTTCCCCCTACCGTCGCCATCACCTGTATGTAGTCTAACCAGCCAGAGACCTCTTCCGTCGAAAAACGCCGGGATAGGCAAACCTCGTGCCTTCTCTCCTTCCTCCGCGGATTACATAGTGTTGTAGTAGTAATATAAAGTGGCCTAATGATTGCCAACCCGACATGAAAATAGGCGGGTTGGCGTTGGCGTGGTAGTGACATAGTGCCTCCATGACTAGCCAAAGCGGCGATAAACAAGCGCCTAGAAAACTCAACGTCCTATGGTATCAGTGGCAAAACAAGCCGACCCCCTCCCAAGATTTCGAAATGCAGGTGTGCCTCCCAGTAGCAAGAATGTTTCGTGACGCATTACAAAGGTCGGTAGGTATATAGGTGTAACTGAATGTACGCTGGAAAAAGGGCAATGCGAAGAAGCAATACGACGAGTGTATGCAGAATGTAAGAGATTGGAGAAGAGCGTAGGTTAGGGGGTTCCGCCGAGGTTGGGTATAATTTATATAGATGTCAAGGATGATTCTTCTGGCCGAAGGGTCGAGCGATGCATCACTCCTCTTCGGTATCAATGCCCTCGTCTTCCATGTCGCTAAGGGGGCCGTATTTGGCCTTGTACATTTCAAGGAGCTTGAGTTGTTTCGCAAGATCATCCAGGACCTCTGGCATGGGCGTCCGGAGGTCATCCAACTTCGTGATCGTCCCTCCACCAGCTGCGATATGTCGCACGGATAGGGTGGTGACGCAAGTCTGCCCCCAATCGTTAGTACTAGACAGAAAAGGGGGTTGCAAGGAGAGGATCTGTGAGTGTTAACTTACCTCGATACGGCTTACTTGATGTTCCATAAAATTGAACAAGAACCGTTCGGTGACTTCGCCACCACGTTGCTTCATGCGCTCCAAAAGCTCCGTCTCGGGAGGCTGGAGACCCCTGCCAGAAACCTCCTCCAAGGTACTGCATAGCATCTCGAGGCGCAGACTGACCTTCCATAGAGACCAGATCATCTCCGGATCAAACCCGAGCTCGCTACCTGCCTCGAGTGTCGCCGGTTTCAGAGTAGTAGCCTCGACCGCGCGAACATCCTGGTTGTGGTATTCGATTCGGCCGGCCAGGGAGTGCGGGTAAAGTGAGTAGATGTATTCCGGGTTTTCAAGACCCTTCAGCTTCTTCTCGCCCATCTCCTTCACTTCGAAACCTTGAGAGCTGAGTGACTTGAGCTCCCGGCGAATTTGCGTCGCAACAGCGTCGTCGTCAAAGGTGTCCTCGGCACCGTGAGCTCCGCCGCGTTCCTTTTCTTGATACGTCTCGAGGCAACGCTGGATCTCGGAAATGAAATCGGCCGACACGGTGATTTGTCCACCATCGGCAACCGAGGAGATTCGGGACGCCTTGTTGACCATGGGGCCAAAGTAATCCATCCGCCGCGTGACGGGATCTATTTCAGCGACAGGCTCACCATAATGAATACCCATCCTGACCGACAGTCCCTTAAAGATTGGATTGTTTTCGCTGTCAAAGACTTCTGCGCATGAGACGGAATTCAGGATCTCGGGAGGCCATTTGACATCGAGCAACTGGGTTTGTATCGAGAAACACCAAAGGAGGGCCGAGGTTGCGGTGGGGAACGACACCATGAATGCATCGCCTTCAGTCTTGACCTCATAGCCACCTATCCGGCGTAATTGCCGACGCATTACTTCGTTGTGCAGCTTGATGGCCGATCTCATGGCGGAGGGGTACATCTCCCACAAGTTGGTCGAGTTCTTGATATCAGTGAACACGATGGACGGCTTGCCAGTGGGGGCAGGGACTTCTGCTTCCAGTCGGTGTAGCGTCGAGTCTTGGACTTCTCCCTTAGCTCGCTTGCCCCGCTTGGCAGGATATTGGAAATCGTCTGGTATGCCGGACGGGTACAGTGACATGCTCTGGCCCCTATGCAGGCGTGCGGACCGTTCTTGCCGGCGCTTCAAATCCGAGACGCTGATCATCATGACCATGATCTTTCCGTTCGAACCATATGCCATGGCGAGATCGCGTAACTTTTGTGAGGCGCGCATAAGGTCGCCTCGCTCAGATCGAGCCACGTCCACTATCAAACCAGGTGTGAGGTACTCCCACAGCTCCTTTGTCGCAATGAGCACCATTTCGTCCTGTGGCGTGATGTTCATCCTGGCGACATGGGGAGCCGCCTGGACGGCAGGCATCAGGTCTACGTAGCCAAATGCCCGCGAAACCTCGAGGAGATCGTTAAGTCGACCTTGTCGAGACACCCAACCGCCAGCATCTCGGATGCGCTGGCGCTCTGCAGGCTCCGCTGGGTCGTGCTTCCGCGTCAAAATCCTGTGGGAACCATCCGACTGGATGGCCATGGCTTGTGCGTCACCGACATTGGCAACGTACAATTCTTGTGCTTGCAGATAGACAACCGTGGCAACACCACCAGAGTTCAGATCTTCCTTGCTGAGGACCAAAGGGGCTGCAGACCCACGATGGGCGTTAGATGGCCGCTCCTCGGTGTGTTGGTACGCTATGGTGACAAGGTCCTTATTTAGAGCCAAGAATGCTCGACGAAGTGCATCACCAGGGGTCTCGTTTTGCCGGGTTTTCAGAGCCTTGAGCTCTGTGGCAAAGATGTGACCAAAGTTCTCATGCAGATACTTGGCGATCTTGGAGCCGCCACTGCTGAGAGCTTGGCCATCAAACAGTCCCAAAAGGGTCTCCGAGTCTGATGAGTTGAACCGGGGAACAACCAGGTCGATTGTAGACAAGTGTTCATTCTTACCTAGCGTGTCCGCCATGCCATAAGGAAGATGGCCAGCCAACGACCCCGAGGTTCGAACACGTCTATCTTCGCTCTGGTCCGGAATGCTCGGTTGCGTGAGGGTGACATCCATCAAGCCAAGAACACGAAGGTTCTGGAGCCTGCTGAAGTCGGTATATTGCTCGCGGTTCTGCACGCCCGTTCCAAAGCCGGTCTGCTTGATCTCCAAACGTTTGTTCCCAGACAAGTTGAGATACCGCAGGTTAGGGTTCAGGTTCCAGTTCCAGTCGTAGGGCACGTTGGAGATATTGTATTTTAGAGAGTTGTTTCCGCAGTCGAGTACTGCGAGCTTCTTGGCTCGGGAGAAATCGGCCGGCAGGTTTGTGAATTTGTTGCCGTTGAGGTGGAGGGTTTGAAGCAGACTGTACTCTTCGAGATCATCTGCTGGCAGACTGGTCATATCGTTACCAGATAGATATAGTTCGACAAGTTGCGGCCAACTCTTGACGGTTCTCTGAGGCATGTCGCTAAGGTCATTGTAAGATAGGTTTAACACACGCAACTCTCCTAGTAGGGTGATCTGATCGAAGACATCATCGTCGAGCTGGTTGTCTGCGAGGTATAGATTTCGCAACGACCCGGCAAAGGTGTTCGTTAGTCTTGCAGAAAGTCCCGAGTCTTTCCGGGAGGCCATTGAAGGAGCAACTGTGGTGCCACTCGATGCTTGTGTCGTACTTCGCGACACGACAGACGTCTTACGACCGCCTTTCCCGTACACAGAAACCACAGAGCTCTTGCGATCATTCCCACCGGGAACTGGGGAAGGACCAACGCTGAGCAATGTGCTTGACGCTTGGCTTGGGCGCCTGGACCCATCAGGCATAAGCTCCTCCGTGCTAGAAGCCGAGGAGAGAAGACCGTTCGCGCCTTTGTTGTTGGTAAATCCAGACGCGCTTGACGTCTCTCCTGGCGCCTGTGGAGGGCGTGAAGCAGGTTTTGGGAAAACATCAAGCACGTTTGATGAAGCATTCAGGAATTCCAGCTTGTTTGCCCACCAGAGTTCGTTCGGGAGCTTCCGGATATTGTTGCCTCTTACGTCTAGGACTCTCAACTCGTTCATGCAGCCAATCTCAGGAGGCAGCTCGCCTACGGAGTTGTTTGCAATACTGAAATGTTCCAATTTCCTCAGGTTCCCAATGGTGTTCGGGAGGGAGACAAAGTAGTTCCTATCCAGGACGAGTCTCTCCAGGTTGGGCATGTTGTTGAATGAGCCATCAATGCTGGCAAGCTGTGCATTGGAGAGATTCAACATCTTCAGCGTTGGGACAGGGCTGGAAATATCAAACTTGGTGATAGGGTTGGAGTTGAGTTTGAGGCTTCGCACCCGCTCGAAAGAACCGATAAACTGCGATATCATGTTGTGGTCGGCCGAGAGGATCTCTAGCTTCGGTAGTTCTGATATCACATCGATTGAGGTGAGGGTGTTGTACTTCAGATCCAGCTCGCGAAGGTTTGTTAACCGGCTGAAAGTCGAGGGCAACGCGTTGGCCAGTCTGTTGTTTGTCATGACAAACTTCTCCAGGTTCCTCAATTTTCCTACCTCCTCCGGAAGCGTTGCAATCGAGTTGAAACTGACATCAATGTCAACTAAGCTGTCGAGATCGCAAAGGAACGGCGGAAGCTTGTCCAAAAAGTTCGACGACAAATTCAGTGATCGCAATGACCTGAAGCCAGAGAAATAGGTAGGAAGGCTGTTCAGGCGGTTGTTGGCCAGGCTCAGCTTCAGCAAGCCACTCAGATGATGCAGTTCGGCATGCTGTAATTCCTCCAATCGATTATTGGAAACATCGAGATATGTGAGCCGGCTCGCCCTTCCTATACTAATTGGCAGTTTCCTGGCCTCGTTGCTGGAAAACTTGATGTCCCTAAGCTGGGGGCACGCCTGAATGAAATCTCGAGGCAGATCCAACGAGAGGTTGCGAGACAGGTTGAGCGAGATGATGTCGGTGGTCTTGGAATACAGCGTGATAGGTATCGTGATGAGGTTACGCCCGGAAAGATCGACGTGGTTGAACTTGGTGGTCCTACCAAGCCCAAGATCATGAGGGGCAATCGTGAAGTCACTGTCTCTTGCAGACAGAAATAGGAAGCGGCAAAGGTAACTGTTGTCCTCACGGCCGATGTCCTCCAAGCGATCCCTCTCTTCGTAACCAACCTGCTGCAAAAGGCGCTTTTGAATCAGCAGCGGGCGTTCGACTGCCGCGAGTACGCGAACCTGATCGTGTTTCTTCAGGACAATGTGGTAGTTTTCGAGCCCATCTTGCACATAAGTCTTCTTAACGACGTGTGCCATGACCTCGGATACTGTAGAGTCAAGAGGCAACTGAATGGTCGCAAACGTTCCGTCGGCACGGAACACACGGATGCAATGGGCTGCCTTCTTCTCTTCAGGCCGAGGTAGGGAGACGGTTTGGTCTACATCCTCCGCATGTGCAGATTGCTCATCGGCATTCTTCCGGACAGCCCAGCTGTCGGGTGCGTTCCATGCACCGCCGCGGGACCGATCAACCTCGGGTGCTCTTTCCGGCTCTTTCTGGAAAATGGTGGGATCCATTGGGGTCAGAGGCGGAGGGTGTGCTAGAATCCCCTCCATATCGCTCAGGTTCGTGTCGAGGTGGAACACCTTGCCTGGATCGTTTCTATCGGTCGGCCCAATGTACTCATCTTGGTCATCGTATGGCCTATGCGCACGATTCTTCTTGGAAAAGGGGAACTTGTTGTTGAAGGTCGCATTTCGGTTATTCTGGTATGGCCTGGAGCTCGGTGGCATCTGAGTTGACGGCGGTTGCGAGGGGGGTGACTGTTGCTGCTGCAGCGGATTCTGTTGCTGAATTTGCTGGTTTAGTTGTTGTTGTTGCATCAGCCGCTGCTGCTCTTGTAGTTGCTGTTGCTGTTGCTGCTGGTACTGAATCTGCTGCTGCTGCCCCTGCAATTGATCGAACTGGTTTATCGGAGGTAAGGGTTTGTTGTTATTATTGTAGGGCGTCTGCTCCCCCAGCGACAGATCTATACGCGACGACCCAGATACCAATGAGCGGCTGGATTGCGGCAACTCTCTGAGTCGGGAAGGGGTAGTCTCTTCTTTCTGCTTGTGCTTGTGCCCTCGGAAGCGGTCGAAGATGCCCCTCTTGCCTTGAGGTTGACCCCCTGGAGACGTCTGGCCATCGACTGAGGCAAGCCTACTACTGGTGCTGGGTGTTGGGCTTTGTGCTCTCTGCCGCGAAGGGTTTCCCGCGGAGCCAGCGCGGTCTTTCATAGCGTAGCTGGTCGAGATGGATTCATCGAGACTGACTACGGGTCTCAGGGAGTTTGCATCCTCATTGCTTTTGTTGTGCCGATGGTGGCCAGGTAGATGCACTATCGAGTGGCCGGATCGGGACGAGGACGAGGTTTTGGGCGGGATCTGGCCTGCGGCGTTGTCCGCGTAGCGCTCTTTATCAGGTCCGGCGAGCATATCGCGGACTGGTGCTTCGCCGTATTTGGCGATGTCGTTGGCCTCCTGATAAAGAAACGGCACTACATCGCTCGATGGAACAGGTGTGCGGGGGCGTGAGGAAGACGGCGACGCGTCTCGGGTGTGGTCGGTGGCGTTCGAGTAGTTCCGTTCGCGATGCGGTCGATTGAAGGAGTAGGAACGTTGACCGTCTTTGGAGGTTGCATTAGTAGGCAGGCTCGTTTCTGATCCATCGCGACCAGGAAACTCTTCCCCAAAGAATCCCTGCAATTTCCTTAATCCACCTCTAGTGCCACTAGCTTTGGATCCCTGACTGCTAGCAGTGGTTGTGCTCGCTACAGAGGGTCGTCGGTCGTCGCTAAATGCACCTTCTGGCAGCTCGTAACTCGATGCTCCCGGCGCCTGGCTCGGGTTTGTCGTTCGTGGCGAAATTGCACCTCCAATTCCTCCTGGTCCCGATCGGAATGCCGGAGACAATTGCGAGGCCGTAGATAGCGCATCGCTCGAATCGTTGTAGAAGGTCGTCCCAAAGATGCCCGAGGGCGGATTGGACGTCGCAGCACCGTTTCCCGGCATGGACAGCCACGGTGCGATGCTGTTATGTGTCGGGCTTGCCGAAGGCGATTCTTTTTGTATTTGCGGAATGCGGCCGCCCGAGGGATCTAGCACGGCGAGGTCGCGACGGTAATTGGCAAGGTCGCTGCGGCGGCGCGAATCGAAAAAGGAATTGCTCGAAGTCGTAGAGGCAGGCGAAATGGTGGTACGGCTTCCGGTGGTTGAGGTCGGCGAGATCTGAGAATCTTCTTTGAACAGCCTAGACGGGAAGCCGAGGCAGGGAAGCTGTCAGTTGCGATGGACGTTCATTACACTCGTATATAGCAGCAGCGCCAGCAGCAGCGGGTTCATCGGCCCAGTCGATGATTCACGCGCGCAAACGTCTCACAGTCGTAGGGATAATGAAGATCATAACACGCTCGTTTGCTTCCTTCTTTGTCCGTCCATGGGGCGGCGCAATTGACAATTGGTCCAGAGGCAGCGAGACAGAGCTCTTTGGCGCTCGGAAATACAGGAATATAGGGTTTGGGTATGGAGAAGAAGAAAGAATGCAAGGGCCGCCTTATCCTCCTCGAACTGGTGGCGAGCGCAAAGCGAATCGAAGAGCAATTGCTGCATCAAAAAGAAAAAAAAAAAAGAGGAGCATCAAACACCACGGCTCTGCCCTTGATTACATTGAACAGGAATGACATATAGGAAATCAATACGTAGTAGACTCGACACGGACATGAACCTAGGCATGGACACAGGGCCCCCCGAAAGACTGGAGATGGTGTGTACTGGACTGTAGCGCAAAGGGAAACACAATTGACCCACCTGATGGTCTTGCCATTCTCATTAACTCGCAACGGTTTCGGTGTTGCCTTCTTGGAGACTGCTGAGACGGATGCCGAACGACTGGGGGCGGGCGATTCATTTCCAGGCCCGGGCTTCAGCGTCATGCTCGATCGCCCGCTGCTGGAGCTCGCGAATGAGGTGATTCGCGCCTGGCTATCATCTCTCGTCATTGTCGTCGGACTGGGACCAGACTCTCAGACCGTGTCGCCAAAACCTCATGGGGGGCTCCACTAGGAAAGAGACGCCATCAATGGTAGTGAGAGTGGTGCGGGCTAGCTAGAGTCATCGCTCCGGGGAATTGCTGTCGTATGCGTAGGGTCGGCGCAATCAATCGCTGGGAATTGTCGCGTGTAGGTGGGTGTATGTATGTGTGTGTGGTGAGGTAAGTTGTGCACAAGAAGCGGCTGGGTATATCAATGGCCTTGGGTAGGTAGTTATGTAGGTGAGGTATGCGGCTTAGGTTGCGAGGGTGGACAGAGGTAGGCAATGTATTTTGAAATGCAACGAGCAGCTGGGTTACACTAATGTAAATGTATGTAGCAGTGGCAGGCATGGAGGCCGGCTTTTGCGAAAGTGATGTGTGCTTAAGCGCAACAGCAGACTGTTCGTTGCTGCTGATCTTGGTATATGCGAGTACTTCTATACCTAGAGAAAATGTACCTACCGCAGTTGAGCTTGCCTGCTTAGCTAGGTACTCCTCAATTGACCATTTTGATGACTTGCGCAATTAAAATTGATTTGGTCTAGAGAAACCATATATGGGGGGCATGATTGGTACGGGGTTGGATAATGTACACATGACAGCTAAGACAAGTTCTAAACTACATGTAGTTGGATCTTTTGACCAGGCTCGGCTTCTTTGATGTATGTATTGATGTAGGCGATGTAGTTGTAAGGTGCATTGACATATACTTGCTATAGATATCTCTATAGTCTACATATGTGCCTCGATACATATTCCACGTTAAAGAGAAGAGGGAGGAAAACCACAGCCAGGCGCGCGCGACAAGCATTTCCATGCGTGCTTGTTGATGTGTGTTGGGCTGTCCGTCCCATGACTTGCGCTTTCCATCGACATATATGTACATATGTGCGTCCCGCAAAAAGGCTTCGCTCGTCTCATGGAGCCAGCCTATGAGTGGGAGGCAAGTCTCGTTGCGCAGTGGGATTTCGCAGATTGGAATTCGATGAGAGGCGCCCGGGAAACCATCTGATTGGTGCTCCTGGCGAGGTACCACAAAGCTGACGAGCGTCGAGACCCATGGAGACCAATTGGATGGAGGGGCAACTTCACCCACCAAGATCACCCAATCCACCTTCTTCGCATTGCAAACTGGTACTGGCCGGGGTGGACTGCTGCTGGCGAAGCAGCGAGCGCAAAAGACAAGATGTGCGGCGCGAACAGCCCTGGCCCAGACCAACACAGCACAGAAAAGCTCTATCGTCACATCACGTATGACAGCAGTGGCATCTATCAACGGGGTAACTTGGATGGGGCGGTCATGCCCCAAGGATACGAAACTTTATTGTTTTATTACCTGGCAGATAGGTACATGATCAAGTATTTCGATGTGCCCACTAAGAGACGCCTCGCCTAGCAGCCTACAGTAGGTTCCGTCACAATGCTGTCCAACGGTAAAGGTAAACCCAAAATAAGTCTCAAGCCAACGAACGTCGAAGGACCGTCTCCGAAAAAGATTAAACGAAACCTGTGCATGTGGTGTCGCTGTAGCTAACGTTGTCAAAAAAACGAAAATTGCAACTCCGGACGCTCCTGGGTTAAAAGCTTTGGGATGCTGCGTTGCCCGTCTTGTCTTTTCGTGTCTCGCTGCCAGCGATACCCCACGAGGCTTGGCGAGCCGCGAGACGAGACACACAACAGCCATTGCCATCTGCATCTCGAGACAAATCGAGCATGGGCCATTTGGTGTCCCTTCCCTCTAGCTGCCGGGTCTTACTCCCGCAGAAGTGGCCTCCACTCTTGAGGGGTCCTCGCTGCAGTGATTGACGGGTGGCTCTGGTGGTGGACACTTACAGTACAATAGACGGTGCTACCGAAATAGCGTGTACCATACAATCCAAGGGTAATTAAGGCCACAATGCGATATGTTTGTTCAGTTTTGGCCCGTTGATACAGAATCGCCTAGCTTGGTGGTTTGGTGGGCGCAAAGGTCCAGGATCCAGGCTGTGTCTGGATGACGAGTCCAGAAACCTGCTACGACGCAACAAAGGCCATGGCAAGGATGCCTGCGAGCTGTCAGATCGCTCCGGCAGGTTTCAACATGAGCTGGGGAGCTAGGCAGTCTGTACGAAGCTACATGTAGAGGCAGGCTTTCACAGGTACAAGCGCACACCCGTGGTATTGACCTATTTCTCCAGTATGGGTAGGTAGGCTTATATGCGAGACGTAATATCGAGCTACCTGCTATACGTGGTATCGTATACAAACCAAACAGCTTCGGTTCCCGACAACCTGGGTTTGGTCTGAACCATCCCGTTATATTGATAATATGAGCAAGAAAGGAATGGCTAAGACCTGTCCCGGATCAGAAGATACGGCCAGCAAAAGGCAAAAACAAAGCGATGTGATCCCATACTTTGCAATGACTGGCTGAAGGTGCCGTCTCGTGCTAGTTATTCTCAGACCGTGATGTGATGTGTTGGCAGCAAAAAAGCCCTTGCCCCGATCCCAATCGCTGATTCTCCTCCCTCTGGCCGCACGCTTGCGCTGCATGCGGCACACATCCCGCACACGAAGGTGCTCCCGCTTCTCGGTATCTGGATAGGGCAACCCCAAGATTCCGGTTGTCCGTATTATGTATAGTGCGCTACATTACACACCACCACCAGAATGTGATATTATGGGTTCATTCAGATCGGGAGTCGGCTCAGTCAGTCAAACGGAAAGGCTTTGTAGACGACTCAGTTCGCCCCGTGCTTCCTTTTGCCCATTTCCGTCTCTTTACATACATTTCTGCCTACATCATGCATGATATGATACTCTACTCACACCGCTTCTCGGGTCGCGGGAGGCGGTAGGCGGGAGGCAAGCGGGTTTCTACCTTCCCCAAAATCGCCGTTGCTGCAAGTCACGCATGAGTTGGCCCATGCTGGGGACACTGCCGATCCCCCCATCGCCAACCCGGGGTTTTGCGTTACATCAGATTTGGACATCAAATGTGATCTACCCGTGCGATCGTGCCCCTACCATCCAACCTCTCTGCTTGGGATCGGCTCGATAGTCGACAAACCCGGCCAATACGCTGCAATCCGTATTTCGGTGGCTTGGAACAAGGCATTGGGCCTGATATTTCTTTGGCGAAAGCTACTTTTTCGCCTCGGATTCGGCCCCGTAATCCGACAAAAACATAGGATGGGGTGATTGTTTCGTCCCAACGAATTGCTGCTAGAGACTCAACGCTTACCACGCCTTATGGGTACCTGCAAGTAGGTAAAGAACCGCCTGCCAGGTAGCGAAGTTAGTTATCACACAGTCATGATTGAACTTGAAGAGTATTCCGCTGTCTTTGTGTATTGCCACCTGTAACGCCGCTGCAAACCCGTGTTTTTCTCCCTGGTAAGGGGTCCTTTGCATATGCCTCCTCGTGGCAGGTAGTAAAACGGAAAACCCATATTACGCCTACATCTCACGGCTCCATTCCGCCGCCGCCGCCGTCTGCTTGTTAGTCCCCGTCCTAAAAGAGAGCAGGTACTACTATACTACTAGACCTGCCAAGTTCTCATGTTGATAGAGCTTTAACCTCAACGAGCACTCGAGGGCCCGTTCGGCACGGCGGCTACCCGTCCTGCCAAGCCGTCACTTTAAAAAAAGGGGGTCCACTCCAGTTACACACAGAGTAGTATGGGCATACCCAAACCTAGTGACGGTCACAGGACCGCGCTCCGAGCCAAAGGGAGGCCGTCCATGCTTGATCCTCCGGCCACGAGAGGGTTGAAACAATGTTTTCTGCCCATACGGGGCAAGCCGGCGCGTATCTGCTGCAGACCGCGTTCGATGTGCTTGCAGAATATGTTTGGGGATCCGACCATGGCGTCCATGCTTCGGAACTCGGCCAGCAGCTTCGGGCAATGCGGAACAGTTGGGCGACTTGACGTTCAAACACTAGACAGGCATCGTCTTGAAAACTAGATTGATCTTCCCACAGTTTGTTTACATCTAACATCTCTAATGCCATTGACAAAACTAGCTTCTCATCAGAAGGTGGAACTCAATTCAGATTTCTATTTTCTTTTCAGGCCACAACCTCACCTCTACTGCTGAGGCTAGAATTCGATTTCGTCTATGTGATTGATGTATGCTAACTTGTATGTATACTGTTTCGGCCGACTGCGCCATCGGAAATAGAAGCCCCAAGCATTCATGATGACAAATGTAACGCCTACTGTATATAACAGATGCAGTACTACCAAGAAAACTTGCCACACTCTAAGGGGGCAGGTGTTGTATGATCCGAGTGATATCATTCAGTCTTCGTCGTCGCTCTCCCCTGACAACAACGTCTTTTGTTTCCTCGTGCAAAACATCGCCCAGACCGCTACTTTCTTGCATTATCTTCCTTGCGTCTTCTTCGTCGACATTCATATCCTCCATAATCAGACGGACCGCCAGTTCTGGAACCAGGACAGACTGTACGTATCCGGTGTATGTTCTGGCGGCGACCAAAGGATCCTCGATGGCCCGTTTTCGTACAGTGTCCGAGAATGAATGCATAATGAGTTCCGTCATCAGTCGAAGCCCCCGCGGTCCGTAGTATCCTGGTGTAAGACTCTCATCTGTCTTGAGTAACGTCCTATCCTTTCCAGTCTCGACCTTGTTGCCGAGTAGAGAAGCGAAATGTGACGGCCTCTCGCCCTCAAGTATGCCCTCGATGAAATCCTTGTGATCTGTGAAGCGAGCTTCGAGTTTATCCCAATCGATTTCTGGATAATCGTTGCACCTCCGAATTTCCTCGGCCTCTTTGCGTTTATGTGACCGGCAGAATGTTGTCTGTTGTCTAATAGTCATTCTGCCTTGGGTGGTATACCGTTTCAGTAACTCGGAGTCCACCGTCTGGCCACACATTGGGCATTGCGCAGTGAGTGAAGGCTCTTGCCGACTACTATCTCCAAATATATCTTCGTCGCTACTGAGCTCCGGTTTTAAGCCCTCGCTCAACAATCCATCGTCCAAGAACCCTAGCTTCTGAGTACTAAGAACTTCAGCCTCCTCCAGGTTGTCTACCATTGAGGCAAGTCCTTCGAGCTGAGGAAACTTGAATGCAGGCCGTTTTAGGAGCTTCTCTGCTTCAATCGCAGCGGCGTTGTTGCCATTGCGGATTCTCTGTGTCTTTTTATCACCCGGAATCGAATCAGACTCATCTGAATCATCAGTTTCGGGTGCTTTGAATGAAGGTCGCTGCTTTCTGTTGGACTTCGAAGCAACTTTGGTAAGAGTCTTAGACGGAGACTTGATGGGCGAGTGCGTAATTAGCTTGGCCTTTGGCGGAGCTGCTTTCTTAGGGGACACATTCGGTGATTCGGAGAGGCTATACCTCTTTAACTCGGGTCTCTTGGAAGATTCTACCTATGATGTTAGCTATATCGTGCTTGAAGAAGCAAACCATAAACAGACCTTGCGGCGGCGGCGATTTCGGCTTAGAGGTTTGTGACGACCGCTGAGAGTTCTTCCTACTGAACGTAGCCTTGGACTTATTGGGGTTGGTTTGCCTCAAGAAGCCGAACTCGTTGGTGAGGTGTTCTCCTTCAGTCCCCCCTGGGGACATCTTTGCGCGCGGGGTGCCCCTAGGCGCTCGAATGAATTGCCGTCCCCTGTTCCCGCGACTTGAAGATGTAGTGGTTTTAGCCCGTACACATCTATCCGCTCCGGTCTCCGGGGAACGATCTCGCTTCCCCCGGAGGAACTTGGTCGGTTTCATATCCCTTTGTTTCTGGAAGCCATCGTCTGAGTCTGAACTTTGGTACGCAGCCTTTGGCGGCGCCTCCGACTCGTCATCACTAGACTGCGGCGGAGCAAGGATATCTGCTTCATCTTCCACCTTGGTCTTTGGAACCGATTGAAAAGTTGAGAGTAGAGGCTGGCGATGCTCCTCCCTGCGGAGTCCAATAATCCGGTCGTTCATCGTATTGAGTGCCAAGATGAAAAAGGCCTTGAATTACGGCACCAACTCATCAAAATGACCCACTCCAGGCAGCCGGAGATCAACTCTGACGACTCTGAGAACTAGAGCGTGCAATGATCTAAGCGAGGCAACAGATGCCGAAGAAGGTCATGTGAGATTCAAGTTTGGGGGAAGGAACGATCGAGAGCGATGAGTCCATGCATTGGAGGAAAGTAGGTACACAGTTGGCCAATTCAACTCCACACATGCAACTTGCTTCGAAATGACATCAAAGACAAAACGGGAGGCTGAGGCAATGTCATATGTTCTGCTGTGTTGATATCGCTCGAGGTCTGACAAGGTCTAGATGCGTGCTAATTGGTATGCTGAGCATATGCAGGGTACCTCTTACAGTGATAAGTATTAGCAGTGCAATTGCAGCGCGACGCGACAGAGCCATTAGCGGCAGGTTCCGCGCTTTGGCAACCACCAATAGCCATCCCTGCAGCCCGACATTGAGCTCCAGGCGTTTGCTAGTCAACGCCAACGTCAACATCTACGTCTTGGTCAGGACACCTTTAAGTGAACCGCAAGATATTCGATCGCACCGCGATATTCCATAGGTGCCATACGCCTCAAACCGTTGTTCTCAGTTTTGAATCGATACGCAAGGTGGCGTTACTCGATCGCAATGGCCCTCAATCGCAAATACTCTGCGCTTCCGGATCTTGTGAGCTGGCAGCATCTGGCGCACCCCTGAATTGGCGACTGACGAGAGCTCCAGGACACTGCCCCCGACATCTACGAGACTCCAGAACTAACAGACGACAACTCTACCGTTCCGGTAGGTTACAACGAAATGCAAGCATGCCATCATCTCATTCTAAGTTATCATAGACAACTACAGGACGGTCCCATTCCGACGAAGAGTTTGACGATGACGACGATGATGCAGACGGCATCTCTCGCTCACGCTTGCGCATAGATCAAGCCCGTTCACGATTTATGCCCACGCGTGTCGATGCGCGCGACGTGGACTTTTCAGACCGCCTGAACATCAAACGGAAATCTTACAAAACCTCGAGCCGCCGCCAGAGGGTCCTTGAAGATGGTACGCATCAGATTGGCGATCTGAGCGACGAAGATGAGAGCGAGGACCTGGAACGAAAGCTAGCGCGGCTCAAGCGTGAGATCGAGGAGGCCAAGGAAGAGTACAGCAAGCAGCAGCAGGATCAGACAAGTGGTGATGGAGGCGTACAAGAGGAGGATTTGACGTCTTTGAGCCGAGCTTTGGACGAGATGTCTTCGACGCCTACAAGACGAACCATCTCAACGGACGCGCCCGCGACAAAACCAACCGAGACGGCCTCGGAAGTTATGTCCGGTGCCAATGGGGCTACTTATACAGTCACATACGCGCCTGATTACGAGCAAAGTCATGCGCTGGCCAAGGCGGCGGACTTCGATCGACGCCTTGTCCTCCTAGAGAAGGCCATCGGTATCGCCTCGGCCACCTTGCCCGATGCCGAAGACGGTCGCATGCCGCGTGCTATAATGCCGACTCTGGACACGCTGCAGAAACAGATCTTCACATTATCAGAGGCGTCGACTACGTCTCTCGATAGCATGAGCAGACGAGTCCGGACCCTGGCACTGGACGCCGAACAGTTGGCCAAGAATAGGAAAGCAGCAAAGGACGCCCAAGAAGCACTTGCTTCCCCAGGGAGTGGTGGTGCCGAGCCCCTAGAGTCAGACAGCTCGGAGCAAACCGCCAAAGTCAATGCACTGTACGGTACGCTGCCCACGATCGAAAACCTCAGCCCACTACTGCCGCCTCTTTTAGATAGACTGCGATCGCTTCGAGCCATCCATGCGGACGCAGCGGTGGCTAGTGAAACACTTGAGCGCATTGAGACCTCGCAGGGCGAAATGGCCTCGGAGATCCAACAGTGGAGAAGCGGGCTCGAGAAGATTGAGAGTGCCATGCGAGAAGGCGATGGTGCTATGGAGTCCAACACGAAGGTCGTGGAGGGCTGGGTGAAGGATCTAGAAGCCAAGATTGCCAAATTGTCGTAACGGGCCTTTCGGTCTACTTGCGCTCAAGTGTGCTACGGAGAAAGAATGACTGATACCCTCGATATTGACCAGACTATGAATCAATTTAATTTACGTGTAGACGAACAGAAAGTAGTTGATACTCGCTAAAAACCATGTGCACGTCCAGCTATCTTTGTCGTAGAAAAGGTTGCATCCAACGATGGATCTTCGATCAATAGTTGCATACTAATGGTATTCATCAACGGCGCATGTGAGCCTCAGCATTGGCGATTGAAGTCCACCTGGGCATTGCTCGAGCGGAGAGGCGGGTGCCTTTCTGATGACTAACCTTGTCTAGGATACTTTAGGTGCAAGTGCCCTCCAGCTGGCTGACATTCAGCAAAGTGGGGCTGCTGGATTTGTTATTTCCAATTGGCAGTAAATTTTTTGGTGGGCGAAAAATTACCCTTTCCCAAGTGCGACCCCGGTCAGTCAAGTCCCTCCATACCATACTACCGACTTTGACATAATTCCACGACTACACTCCTCGTCGACGACATCCATCTCCCACCGATCCTCCTAGACTCAGAACAGACCTGCTGTCCAAATCGCAAAAATGGATGCCTCTTCCAAGCAACCCGTCAAGCTCGTCAAGGTAAGCGCCCACTCTGTCGAAATAGCGAACTTGCGCACCACCGCACACACACAACTGGGTGGAATTTTGGAATTGCCCAAGCTGTCGCTCTCGACCGCCAACACCTCGAAATCTTGCTAACGATGGCCTCCTCTAGGTGACGCGAGTCCTCGGCCGTACCGGTACGAATCGAACCTCTCCAGAAAAATCCAGACACGTGGAAGATCGAAAATACTAAAACGCAATAGGTTCTCGTGGTGGTGTCACCCAAGTCCGTGTTGAGTTCATGGACGACCAGACCCGAAGCATTATCCGTAACGTACGTGCCCATTGCACTTGTCAATTATTACGAGTTTTGGCTAACATCATTCGCTTACAGGTCAAGGGACCCGGTATGAATAATCCTACGAGCAGATCCGAACTGCGCACCACACACACCAAGCGAGAGCGATATACTGACCAAATGACTCTGTAGTTCGTGAGAACGACATCCTGTGCCTGCTCGAATCCGAGCGTGAGGCTCGCAGACTCCGATAAGCTGGGAAAATCGGTGATTGGGGACAACGGGCGTCTGAGAAGGATCTGTCATATTAGGCTTCGGAAAAGTCTGTCCCATCATTGCAGTATGGTACTGCATTTTTGCGCATCACTTTTGGTAGGGCGTCATCTGGCTCTAGGGGCATTCTGAAGACAAAAATCAGACAACATTCACGCGACGAATTCGACGATTACGTGAAACGCCGACCCTCCCGATTTGTGTTGCATGTGCAAGGAGACAGGCTGGAACAAGCATGGCATGCTCGACTGCTGCCAGCAGGCTCGAGTGAGCTACGGTATCGCAATGGGTCATTCCTAGGTTGCCATATCAAAAAATTCACGATAAGTCACAGCAAATCGGTGCAATCTTGTGTGTCACGTGTTTGCGGATCTTCGGCCAACCTTCATAAGAAGAACTTTTCTTCTCAACTTTCCTGCACTTACCTTCTTCAACTTCACTTCACACCAAACACAACACACCCTCGGTTAACAATTGGTAAGTCAAACAATTCCTTTTTGATCTCTTCACCGTCGTTATGATGCATAAAAATAGCATGTATTACCTGACTACCTGATGTAATATTTTATCACCAAGATCTCTGACAAACGACCCCTCCAACACCATTTTTGTTGAATCATACATAATGGAGCTGAAGCTAACTGTTCCAAAGTCTAGTCACTTGTTCATACCGATCGTATCTGCAATGGCTCCCAAGCCGCCCAAGGGGCATTTTAATGTTCTTTACTTCGCCAGTGCCAACTCTTTCACTTCCATGGAGAGCGAGTCTTTGCCGGCACCCCTCCCACTGTGTAAACTTTTCGAGACCTTGGATGAGAAGCACCCTGGCATCAAAGCCAAGATACTTGATTCCTGCCTTGTGACTGTGAACCTGAATTATGTCGACATGCCCGAAAAGGACGACGATCGCAATCAAGTGACCATAGAAGAAGGCGACGAGGTGGCCATCATTCCTCCTGTTAGTTCTGGATGACTATCCTCTGGCCGCCATCATACCAAATCATATCAATACTATTCATTTCCGCGAAAGCTACATCATTTCTTGTTCATCAAGTGTTTTAATAACCCATTTCGTTGCTATTACACAACTCACGTGCCTGGTTTCCTCGAGCTCCAGCATCCACCTCATGGTCTCCCACATACCTGGCAGGCCAACACATCCCGGAGGATAGCCTGGAAATTTGCGGATTCGTGCAGTGGGCAGCGAATGTGCCTTTTGAGGTTAGCCAAACCTGCCTAGCACTAAATGATGCCCACTCCAGGAAGTTGTTCGGTCTCCAGGGTAAACTGGTATGAAAGTTACGCAACCTTCTCCAAACCTGTATGCTTCGGGATAGACTCGCACACAGCGCTGAGGAAAGCGATACTGAACATATCTTCGCTGGGTTTAGCAGTGTATGTTCACGAACTGCCTCGGTACGTGCTGCAGGGAACTCGCATCTGGTTCTTGCAAAAAGGCGTGGAGTTGCAGATGGATGCTGCAAGATTTGTGTAGATGCGGCGTTGCGGGGTCCTTCATGCTATTGGTACACTCGAGGTCGGCTAGTTTCAATAGAGCATTTCAAGCACCTTGCTCGCGCTCATCTGCTCGGGATAGAATGCACACTTGAAACTTGTTCCCGGGACAAGTAGATGCTTCCATATATAAGCATCTGGGAGTGATTGGGCATCATGACTGATATTTAATGTCCATGTTACGAGTTTATTTCACATAAACGGCATAGGGGAACCCCCAAACATTATCAAGCAACTTGGGTCTTCATCTCAATATTAATTTGAGCATTTATCTCTCTGGTCGTACGCCCTGCCCCTGTTCATCTGAGAATAAACGAGGTTGGCCGCGGACAACCACAGTATCTCGCAATGAGCGTAGCAACAGATTGCAATTGTATTTGTCTGGTTCGTTGCTTCAAAGAGAGGATAGCGGACGTGTGCACTGCGTACATAGTATGAAAGCATATGCAGTGGTGGCCAGGAGCAGGATCCAAGGGACGTTGCAGGATCCAAGAGACGTATTCAGGCCCATTCCCGGGCACGATGCCTTGCAGGCCCTCATATCTCCGCCTTGCCTCTCGACTAAAAGCAATCCAAATATCCAGACATGCGATGTTTATCTTGAAAATATCGTTTTTATTCAACGGGCGAATGAAATGACTCAAGACGCGTTGCCTAGCTGCATTAAGCGATCACCAGCCCTGTGGTTGGCATACTCGTAGGCTTTCGACCCAGCAGGGAATGTCCCATTGGTGGCCCACAAGTCAATCATGGGCTGCATGGGCTCCAGCTCCTGCGGCTTAAGCATATCAAGAGCGCAGGCCGTTAGAACAAAGTGGGAGAAACAGCTGTTGAGCTGCTTCTCGAGGTTGAGATGATAGAAGGGGTCAATGAAGTGAGCCCAGTAGAGATGGGCATAGACCCGGAACATCTGTCTAAAGATAGTCTGGCAAACATCCATGAAGTTTTCCGGGAAGCCACTTCGCTTGCCGACCCAATCTCGGTCACCAGGGTTGGTCAGCTGTGCCAGTGGCGTGGTAGTGATGGACGGGTTGTGTGCAAAGGAAACGCCGCTAACATCGGTCGGAAAGATGTTGGTATCATCGATTTTCCCCGAGATCCAACGTTGCATCAGCGTGATATACTCGTAGGCAGGGAGCTCTACGGGCTCCCGCTCCTTGTTGAGCCAAGTAAATGAGTGGTTTCTGTAAAAATCAGCATCCAGAATATGGCTCAGGGGAGGGCATTGGAACATACGCGCCAGCGGACATCCGAGGGCATGTCTTAGCACTGCAAATGGTGCTGCCGTCTTCCTCTTTTTCGTGGATAACCCGCACGAAATTCCACAGATTTCTGTAGTGCTCGACGACTAAAATTCCTTTGTTAGTAACGTGCTTTTCAAATCAATCCGTGTCAGAAGGACAAGGCTTACCTTGATGAGCAATCCATTCTCCCTGGTCGACAGTCTTGGGGCGTGCACTCAGTGTCATAAAGTTGCCCTTGACAATGTGCTTCGCGTAGCCGGGATTCAGCCACAAGGGCAGAGGACGAGGCAGGTGGTATGCGCCCAAGACATCATCGCCACCTGCGCCGTTAGAGCCCGCTGCACTGTCATCCATGCCCATTGCTAAGGACGGTGAGCTTTGGAGCGGAGGAATCTTAGGTGCTAGACTGATGGAAGACTGGCTGCCTTGAGAAGGGTTGGTGGGAGAGATGGGTTGACCGCTGTTGCTGGAAACGGAGCTCTTCTGACCTGAACCTGATGGAGCCTTCGCAGTCCCTCTGAAGCGGGCGTTACTGAGACAGTGATGTTAGTACGGTCACTTGGGGGGTTACTGTCGAGGTGTCCTGGTGAAGAAAGTGGTCAGGCAGTTTGTGGCCAGATCACTTGATGTAGTTGTGGTGGAATGATGCTATAGTATTATCTCAGGCAAAGAAGGAGAAGAAAAAAAAGAGGTAGCTGACCACCCAGTCCAGACCGTGCCCCTTGTGCGATTTTGACTCTGACAGTTTGTTGGCGCCAATGAGGTGGCGTCGTAAGAATGGGTTCTGATATGGAGAAGCAACTGAGGGGTAATGGAGTCCAATGACACCCGAGAACTTGTCCAGAAGCAGGTCCAGAGGTATCACCAGTCGACAAAAGTCCAGGTTGGAAGTGAAGGCTCGTGCTATTAAAAGGGATTCTTCTGGGAGACAAGCAGCACTGACTCTCCTCCACTGCTGGTTGCTGGGTGGTTCACCCCCGGAGCTCACGTGATGCGAGGAGACCCTTGAACTTGACCCAAGGGGCCGTCAATAGCTCAAGCGCTCGGGCGGGTATAGTATCAAGTTGTGCTGATCGAGTAGCGCAACCAGTCCCGGGTGGTGGACGGCATGCCAGCATGAAATATGGGCACTGCAACGGAAGATGGAGGCGACCCGGCGACACAATGCACAACGAGCATCAGTGCCTCGCCCTTCGCCTCACTTGAAGCAGGCAGCTCATCCCCCACTTTGCACTAGGACTAGGGGAACCAAGAAGCGGAAACGGCATAAAAATACAAGACAGGCCGGTGGGAGGACACCATATGCACATGAACCGACCTCGACCTGCAAATGACTTCGGATCTGGAGAGGCTATGAAACCTTTGTACCACTTACATCCCAGAAAAGAGGTTCGACATTTTCGCTTGCGAGGGCCAGGCAGGGCGGCAGTATGCAATGAATGAGCGGAGAGACAACAACAGGAAACCAAAGGGAAAATAGTAGCCCGGTGGTCGGCGTTAGGGGGGCAGCGTCTGGTGTCTTTCCGGACAGATCAATGCAACGCCCAAAAGATGAAGGCCAGATCTAAAAGAGATTGGAGGAATCCAAAGAGGCGGGATGGGGGAGTGAGAGGGAATCCTGATATTGGGAACCCGATGAGCCTCGAGTTGGTTCAAACCACCCAAGAGCCAAGGGCATAGAAAGGAGGTGCAAAGGGACGGCGGCGCTAGACTGCTCCGAGACAGATCGCCCTGCGCACGGGCCTGAAGAGCCTCAGTGTCAGGTTTTGGCCGCCTCCGTGAAGGAGATGAGGGAGGAGCTTGAGCCGGGGAATTCATGACCAGGGTGTTTGCTTATCGATACGTCAATCGGCGGTACCTCAGTACTTGCTGTAAGCCCATGTAGGTTACCTACCTAAAAGTTCTGGCTTGGCCCATTCACGCCAGGCCAGCCTCAGCCTCGCGCGTCGCAGATCCATCACTCAGGAAGCTCTTCAGCATCTTGAGCTTTATTGTTTTTTCTTAACAAGCACCAATAATCAATTGCATCTCTCAGTTTCCACGCATACGAATAATTCAAGCCAGGCCCGTTGCACCACTTCTCACTTACCAAGTGCACCAAGTCCAGACCCCCTGCGCTTCCCTTTTCGCAGTCCCAGAGCGCGCTTCCATCGCGCGTCGCAAACAGCATCATGTCCGACGTGGAAGACCCTCTCGATCTTGCCGATGAAGGTGGCGACGACCTTTTCGGAGATGGAGATCTCGATGATGACCTGCAGTCGGAGGCTGGCAATGGTCGCGTCGTCAGCGAGAAAGACCTCGCCTCAGACCCGGAGGCGGATGAGCAGAGCGAACGTGAGGATGCCGACGTGGACATGGACGCACAACCAGAGCAGGTACAAAACCGCCTAATTATGACGACGGCCATGTATCGACATCGCACACCGTGTAGCAAAGATGGAACAGTAAGTTGTCAACTCTTCAAGCTTGGGAGCCCATGGATTTCCAACTGACGAATTCGCCAGCTACAATCCCTCAAAGTTCCCAGCTTCCTCAGAGTCGCCGCCGAAACGTACAACCCCGATACATACGAGGTCACTCAGGAGGAGCTGGCCAACGCCCAGAGCGAGAACCCCAAGGTTAAGATCAGACACCAGAGAGATCCCGCTACTGGCAAAATGAAGAGCAATGCCATTGTGTACAGATGGAGCGATGGGTCCATGACCGTCTCAGTCGGTTCGGAGCACTACGAAATCACGAAGAAGCAGATGGCGCCTCCTCCGGACAAGCCTTACCAGGAACGACAGGATGCGCATTATTACGGAGCTTCAGCCCTGGTGTCTAGTAACCTGTTTCTTACGGTCGGGCATGTGACGGAGCAGTATACTGTGCAACCTAACAGGAACATGCAAGATGACGCTCTCGCCGTATTTGCCAGCCGAATGGCCGAGGTAGCTCGCGGCAAAGCCCAGGGAGCCGACAAGATCTTCACCGCTACGAAGGACCCCGAGCTGCAGCGGAAAGAAGCAGAGATGGCCGAGAAGGAGCGAATGAAAGCACAGCGCCGACGTGAGAACGCCGCCGCCAAACTCGAGACTCGCACAGGGGGTTACCGAAGCGCCGGCTTGTCGATTGGCGACCTCGAGGGCGGTCGTAGAGCAGGGGCCAGTGGTCGGAAGCGGGGACAACCAGGAGCGTCGCGGGTCAAGAGGCGAAAGCCCGAGTATGACTCGGATGATGATCTTCCGGCCGGTCGTGGTCGTGGCGATGAATACGACCGCGAAGACGACTTCATCGCACCCAGCGACGAGGAAGGCGCAAGCGACATCGGAGAGGATGAAGAGGATCTGCTCGACGACGACGAGGAAGAAGAGGAAGCCCCACGGCGCAAACGGCAGCGGACCGTTGAAGCTGATGCGGATGCGGATCCCGATGATGCTGCCCCTGCTGCAGACCGAAGCCGCAGACGCCAGATAGTAGACGATGACAGCGAGTAATCTTTTGGAGGGTGCGAGGGATGCATTCCGAAAGAACATAATACCACCTTTTCTGTATACTAGTGAGAGTCTTCATTCGGTAGCCGACATAAACAAGCACCGCTTCAAGCCACATGAATTGGCCATATGGCTTCGGATATGGACTGCTGCAAATAATACGGCCTTATCCGCCAGCTTAGGTACCTCTTGATGAATGGTGCATGGCCTGCAGGGATTAGCAGCCTATTTATTTAAAGGGTACGCAGGTAGGTGGAGTGGCTCGGTGCAAGTGCCGTCCCCCAGTACTTTCACATGCAAACAGGCCTGGAGGACGTACAGAACATTGAAGACCCAAACGGCCTTTCGCACGCTACACCTTTTAGCATCAAGAGTCGAATGGGATTACAACGTGCAACGGCCGCACTTACAAATTGCCTATTGACTATATCGTACCTAAATTTAGCTTCCGCGCTGTAAGACCACATGGGTTGTTGTTGATCCGGTGTAACTGCGACCTGGTGATACGTCGTGCGGGCTGGGAATGAGACAATCTTACATACGCTCTTGCCGAACGAACCACTGCAAGTACCTACCCGCCATTGACATAAAATGATGGCGTCACCCAGGCCCGGACTCTAGCTTGTTCCCTCCATCGGCCTCGCAACGCTCACGAGACCATATCTCTACTCTATTCTATTCTCCTTCTGGCCATCGCATATTTGAACGCCCGCTCGCCAATCGAATGTTCTGGGGGAGGCTATTACTACCGCCAGAATGGCGACTTCCCTCTTTGGTTTTGTGTGGGCTGTCTGCGCATTATTCGCTGAAGTGATCTTGTTTTGGTTCAAAGTATGCAAGCCCACCACGGCGACACGCCTTTGTTGGGTATATCAAAGTGATGCGCTGACACAAGACTACCCTAGAAACTGGGCGGTTGGTGGAGGTCCAAGAATCCCGTGGATGGGTGGCTCGACGAGCTGCGACGAGCGTTGGACTACGACCAGTGGGAGGTTGCGGCACTTCAACTTGATAATATCAAGGAACTGAACTTATGGTGCACATTCCTTGCGCTGCCCAAGATGCACTTGGAACTTTGCTAATTGGCCAATTTTGGACTTGCAGGCGCAACGACCCATCATCGCGCTCATATGACTGGGCCTTGATCAATCAGCGGGTCGACAACATGATCACAGCTCGTGAGGAAGCCGACCTGCAGGCGCAGCTCGATCTGGTGCAGTCCGGTTTGGTGCGCAACCTTGGAAACATCACGCATCCGCGGCTGTTCAACCGGTCCTTCGCCGGGACGAAATACTTGATCGAAGAGTATGTCGCACAAGTGGCGGGTGCTATTGAGGACATCAACCACAGCGCCGACCTAGGGACCCAGCGCAAGCTAGACTTCCTGCACGACACGCGACAAGCCTTCGGCCGTACCACCCTGGTGCTTCAGGGAGGAGCGATTTTCGGCCTGTGCCACCTGGGCGTGGTGAAGGCGCTTTTCCTGCGCGGACTGCTACCGCGCATCATTACCGGCACCGCGACCGGTGCGCTCATTGCGAGCCTCGTCGCGATTCACACCGAGGACGAACTGCCAGATGTGCTGAGGGGAGAGGGTATCAACCTCTCGGCCTTCGAGGCACATTCTCACCAGGGACATCAAGCGAAAGGGAAATCGGAAACAGGTTACGGCTGGGAGACCGTGGAGACGCTGGTGCGGCGTATCAAACGGTTCTGGAGGGAAGGGTACTTCCTAGACGTAAAAGTACTCGAGGATTGCGTCAAGGACAATGTTGGCGATCTGACGTTCGAAGAGGCGTACAACCGCAGCAAACGAGTTCTTAACATCACAGTGGCGACCGAGAGCCAGGGCGGAGTGCCGACTCTGCTCAACTATATCACCGCTCCCAATGTGGTAAGTCTCACGTTGAATCATTTGATTTATTTGCCCGTGGTACACAGGCTCACAGGACCCGTAATAGTTGATTTGGACCGCTGCCGTGGCTTCTAACGCCTCAACGCCCTCGCTCTACGGAAGCAGGGCCACGACCGTACTGTGCAAAGACATCCACGGCAACATCGTGCCATGGGCGCCGGCCGACACCTTTCGCCACTGGACTAGTGCTTCAGACAAAGACCACAAGTCGCCGCTCTCACGTATCGCCCAGCTCTTCAACGTAAATCATTTCATCGTCTCTCAGGCACGCCCCTACTTGATCCCCTTTCTCGAATCTGATATGCATGGCCCCTCTCTCTTCACGGCGCGCCATAAGCGTAACCAGGCCGCCGGCCACATCATGCGCATGGTCGGCCTCGAGATCCGGCACCGCCTGCGCCAGCTCGACACGCTGCGCCTCCTCCCCGCCAGCATCCGCCGGTTCCTCGTGGACGAGGAGATACCCAGCGCCAGCATGACGCTGGTCCCCAAGGTTACGGCCAGCGACTTCTTCCGCCTCCTCGAGACCCCGACGCGCGAGACACTTGACTACTGGATCCTCCGCGGTGAGCGCTCCGTCTGGCCGGCCGTCTGCGCCCTCAAAATCCGCTGCGCCGTCGAGTACGAGATCGAGCGCTCGTACCAGCGTGCGCGCTCGCTCAAGGCCGGCGGGCTGCGGCGCAAGGCGAGCGCTACCACCGCCGCCGCTATGGGCGCCGAGAGTGGCCTCCTCGATCACAACGGCGAGGATCGGGACCCGTACTACCACCGCACCACCTCGAACCAAAACTTCCGGTCTCGAAACAAGACTGCGGCGGGTCCTTTTGTGCTCGGCGGTAGTGGCAACAGCGGTGCTGGTGCTGGCACCAGCGGCACAAGTGCAGTTACAGGTGCAAGCACGGGCGCAGGCGGCGAGAACGCGAGTGGTGCGAGTGGAAGCGGATAGAGGACGCGCTCCATCACGTTCGTACTGCCTACCAAACCAAAATCTTCCATCCCTACCCCTACCCCGTCCCCTACCCTTACGACCAACAGGTCGTCCAGGTCCGCCGTGCCGGGCTTGGGACAGACAGTCCGCTTGGGGAGACGTTTGAGCGCAGGACCGCTGAACGAGACGGACCCTGCTTTATTGCCTCTGTCGCCCAAGGATGTGCGAAGACCAAAACGGACCGAGTAAGAAAACACTCCCAGCCAGATGAAGAAGACCCCGCAAGTTCCAACCCCATCATCTGGTGGTCTTCGCGCCCAACAACGTCTCACGCCACCGATGACGGACAATCACAATTCTTGTTGCTCTCTCTTCCTTGGCCATGTATCTGGCAAGGGACGAGAAGATAATTGCCGGAGTGGAATGCATACTAAACAACGACGTTTGCTCGCGCTGGTTCTATTGCTGCATTTGCAGACTTTACACAGGTGAAGATCCAACAGGCCTAGGTAACCAACCCATTATCAAAATCATACCCCCTCTCCCAGGGCATCTTGGCCTTTGGATCAATGTATTATCGACTGATTTGGTCTTTCGCGTGGCGAATAAAACACGCTCTGATAGCATGCCTAGCTTGGCTCGTATAGACTTACAAAAAGGGTTGATTCAAGTCAGCACTGGTGCACTTCGTATATATAGATAGACACATGTAATCAGACTCAGCTTGCTTAAAATATTTCTCTATTGACTTTCTTGCTGCTCCGTATGCACTTTTGCTGTTCTTCTTTTTTTTCTTCTATATTGCCGGTCCGGATCTCATATCCTCTGGAACGCCGGCAATCGAAAAGAATCAAATTCTCCTAGGAGGGGGTATCACGAAAGTTGCTGAACGAATACAGCGTTACTTTTAACACGCCCAATCAACCGCTGTAAAGCAAGATCTCCTTAAACTCCATCCAAACTGACGCGGTGGGATAACGGCAAACAACGCATAAAAGGGAATGCTGATCTGGAGAGCTGCGATCAAGGCCGGATGCTAGCTGGTCGTCGGGTCATTTCCTAAATGGTTAGTTGCTAAGTGAAGGTTAGGCAAAGCCGATGTAGTCCTTCTGGGCAGCAAAATCCAGGTCTTGGGCTTCATCGTCTTTTCCAATAAACTCTTCTACTTCGTCGGAGTCTATGTCGTTGCTGGCGTCGTCATCATCGTCGTCACTCGACAAGTCACTAATTTCCCCCTCTTGGGCCGCGTTGTCTTTGTTGCCGGCCTTGCGAAGCATACTTGCCCGCTCCCTGTGAAGATGTTTACAGCCTTTCGTCTTACAAACACCGGTGTTACTGAAATCAGGGCATTCGAAAACGTGCCGCTCAGCACAGCTAGCTCCCTTGTCACACCAGCCACAGAAGCCGAAAGGACGGCAGACTAGGTCAGTTTGGGAGTGCTCGACATGGAGGTAGGAACATTTTTCGTTCCTGCAGTTTCCGTTGGCGAAATGCAAGCACAGAGGGATACGCTCTTCGGCAATATCGTGGGAAAGGTCGCAGGCATCGCCCTTCTGGCATTGGCCCTTCAGCAGCCAGTCGCGGCAGATGGCTACCTTGGCAGGGTCGTGAACAAAACGGCATTGAGGGCCCTTCGCACAGGAACCTACAAGACTCGGTTAGTATGTGCCCTTTGGGGTGCTTACCACAGCACAGCCTTCAGATGCTGCAAGTTGGCAGTTTGATAAAGTTATTGGAGAAGAAAATACCGGTCCATGAGAAGGTTTTGCATAGCTCGTCGACCTTCTTGACACCACAAGCCAGTCTGTACAAATGGTTAGTATACGCCCAGAACCCGCCAGGAAGACATACCGCTGTGCTTTGGCAACGCCGTGTCGGATAAGATTGCCGTTCTTGGTGCGGAAGAATTTGACTCCGCCGATAGTTGTTACTCGCGGAGTGGCCGTAGGAGGGTTGGGATCACCTGTCGTGTTCTCAGCGCAAGGCCTGGTCAAGATTGCTTGCGATCGACGTAACATACCAGGAGCACGGACAAGCTTACTGCCCTGTCTGGTGACTTGAAAGCGGATGCCGTCTACAGTGACCTCGTAGCTCGAAGGGGTTGCGGTCGTGTTGGAGGCGGGGGCGACGACAGTCGTGGGTTGCTTGCCCAGGAAGTTCAAGAGGCGAGCTTTCTCAGCATGGTCTTTTCGAAGCACCTTGTTGCGTTGGGTCTGCTCGATAGCATTGGCGCGGTTCTGGGATTCCTTTTCATAGACATTGCTGTTTATCAGCTGCAAGTGACGATCAGTCTTGGTCACCCATGAACCATTCGGGGTGGTCGGTGTAGGAGTCGAGTCGTCGGCATTGGTGGTAGGTCGAGATTGTCCATTAAGAACCAGAGTTTTGTTTCTGTAGCCAGGCGCACGACCGCCGCGAACACCTCGGTAACTGCCATGCGGATACGGGGCTACTCGAAAAGCGCCGCGGGTCGAATGCGTCGCATCTGGCGAGACGGAATAAGTATAATGATGTCGGTCTCCTCTTGTTGTTGATGACTCACGGTTTGGATATCCCGGCTGGCCAGTCTGCTGTGCCTTGTGGCGATTGATGCGGCCAGCGAGATTGCTGATCTGAGCCATGAGCTCCTGTTCTTCGGCCGTCGACATGTTGGCTGCTGGAAATTTGATATTTCAGACCTAGATCTAAGATGATGCGGGGGAAGCGGAATGCAGGTGCAGAAAATAGATGAGGGAAGATGGTTTCGCGGAGATGGCGTAATGTGTCTTCGGCATGGAAGGTTGAGATTGGATTTAGGACCAGATCAGGTCGTCGATTCCTGGGTTTTCCACCACCGCTTTTGCAAAAGCTCCTTGCACCAATTGGCAGCGCAGGTTGACGGAAACAGACAGGGATCTTGAGCCCAGGCGTGTGCTTCTGTGACGCTTTTTTTTTTTTTTTTTTTTTTTTTTTTTTTTTGGCCACGCAGCAGTTGTAGTAAATATTCCACTTACTGTAGAGTCTGCGATGCCTCGGAGGATTCCCTTGGTACAGACGGTCTTACCTTTTGTCCTGGGATGTATTGATTGTCGGATCCTTTGATCAAAGATAGTGGCGGGGTGATAAAGAAATCGCTTTCTTTAGTATCGCCACAGAGCTGTGTTCCTAGGTGCTGTTCCAAGATCTAATGGATGAATGGAAGGTGCGATATCCAGGCAGAACTTAATCAACACGAAGAATCAAGTACTAAATCTATTGGAGAAGCAGTAGGTTGCGATTGGTGGTGAAGTTAATAATTGGAGGCAAAGTCAGGATGAGGCAGAGAGTTGCATTGATCCCTGGCACCTTTAATGGACAGCCTGCTGCGTGCATACCATCCCCACCTCGCGCCTCGCGATCTTTAAAATTGAATATACATTTCTTACCTATTTATATAAAAATACTCGGGTTTAAATCGTATTTAATTCTACTTCTTATAAGATTATATCAGGTTTTATTAGGTTAAGAACGGTAGATTCTATTATTTAAAATGCGAATTAGAGTTGTTGAAGGTGTATGCATTTTATCCCAAGAGCCCGCCCCATGTGATTACATAATGAGCGTGGCTCGCGTTTGGGGGCCCATCAGATTTCGAGACTAGTACGGTTGCAGCTACCTTGATTCCACTGATTCGCTACCGACTGCTAAGCTCAGCTCCAGCTACATCATTCCAGCCTGCCTGCGGTCAGTGCTCCCTTCCTTTGCGACGTCTTTATTTTATTTTCCTTTGCCATCGTTATCACAAGTGCTTTCTGTTCCTCCCCACCGTCGCGACCCAGGCTACAGTCTCCAGTTGGATTTGTCTTTACCCGGTTTCTGACCACGTTGCGACCACTATCATGGCGTCTTCCGTCAAGCCTGAGCCCGGCGTCAAGCCCGAACCTGAAGATGCATCCGCCTCGCCTGCTGTCATGTCGGACGACGAGCTCTACGAAGATGCCGGCGACCTCGAATTCTACGATACAACCTCGCCTAACGAACCCAGTGCCAACCTCTTTCTCACCCATGTGCCCAAGTATCTCTACGACCAGTGGGATCAGTTGAAGGAGGACGAGGAAATTGAAGTTGGCAAAGTCAGACGCTGGATCGAAACCGACAAAAACGGCCAGAAGCGCGAGCGGATGGCCATGTTGCTCGACGTACAGAATCCTGCCCACCAGACCATACCCAAAGAGTACAACTTTGAGATGCGCGACAACAATCTACTCAACACATTCTTGTTCACCGAGCAAGACCTACCTGGTTTCAAATCCAAGTCGCAGGGCGCCAACAGCAACATCCCCCATCACCTGCGGAACAGGCAACGGAATAATGATAGCAACAAAGATAACAACAACAAGCAGGAAGGGGGCCGCAAGCGATACCAGCCATATTACCGGAAGGCCATCCCCAAGAAAACCGTCCTGGCTGGCAGATTCAAGTACGAACTGAATTGCCAGCCAGCTGATACTATGGAGACGCGCCATATCCTGGCCATGCGGGCGAGCGACGCGCTGAAGCCCAAGGCCACGACCAGCATGATGTCGGGTATGTCTGGAACCAGGGCCATGACCAAGAATATCCTGAGTGCTGGCGCTGCGCCGCCTGGCGGAAAAGCGAACAGCTTCATCGTAAGTATTCACATATCATCCTTTTCGGTTGAGCCGACGAAGATGCTAACTACAGAATACAGCAAACCGCCAAGAGCAAGGAGAAGGCCAGGAAACAAGCGCCGGAGAGAGCTGCCCGTCTGGAAAAGGCCCAGCTCATAGATGCTCTTACTGCCTGCTTCAGGAAGTGGCGTTACTGGACTATGAAGGCCTTCAAGCAACAGCTCAACCAGCCCGAGGCTTGGTTGCGCGAGGTCCTCGAAGGAGTTGCCACTCTGCACAAGAGCGGCCCCTTTGCAAACCATTGGGAGCTATCCGACATTTACAGGAGCATGACAACAGTCGGCGATGTGGCTCAATCAGGTACTGCGCCCGGCGATATGGGCGGTGACGATTCCGAGCTTGACGGCGATGACGATGACGAGAATATCCAGATGGAAGACGTCCCAGCAATCTCATAGGGTGATGATAACTCTAGGCGTGGAAACGATGGGGAGAGCATATATGCTCAGCCTTTAAGAATGATGGAAGAAAATGGTCTCGGGGCCTTTGGTCTCGGGTCTCAAGACTAACAAGACTAAGGGGGAGCATGGACAACCGGCAAATCTGGCGAAACGCGTCCCAGTGCGTTTCCGGGTGCTGCATCTCTAGTGGATGTATTTGTTTTGCTCTGTTGCTTGCTGCAAACAGAAGCCACGGCGTTTTGGTGGGCGGCACCTCGAACTGGGGTTTGTAAATATAGGAATAGCAAAAATATACCCTCAGCATACAATGCCACCCATTTGGGGCAAGATTTGCTGCAAGTCTGCAATAAGAACCACTCGCAGGACCGGCAGGGATCTCAGGGGCGCAGATTGCATGTGCGCATCTACGAGGTAGGCATCAATGATATAAGAACCATTGGGGATACCTACCAGACCTAGGTAAAGTAAGTGTGACATGTAATTGCTACATCCGAGTGACGTCATTAATCTCGATTACAGAAGGCACTGGTCTTGGGTGCTCGGTAGTTGAATTTCACGGTCAGGTCATCGGCCGTTGCGCAGCTATTCTCCAAACCAGAGGGCATTTCGTTTCTCACGACTCAGTGGAGCATCCCTAGGAAACTCCCCCGCAATCTGCCTCGGCTCCCACATCGCAAACATATCCCACCAATAGCCGCCAGTGCTTTCAGCCACCACCCGAAGCACAAATGAGCATCTTCTTGGATTTCGACGGCACCATCACGGTCCAGGACACCATCGGCGAGGTCGCCAACTTCGCGCTGCGGGTCCGCGCCGACGAGGGCCAGGACCTCGCCCGCGCCTGGGACGGCGTCGTCCGGTCCTACCTGGACGACTACCGGGGTCACGTCGACGGCTACCGCGTCGCCGAGGCGCGGCGTCGCTGCGTCGACGAAGAGGTGGCGTTTCTCCGGGACATGAAGGCGGTCGAGCTCCAGTCCCTCGTCCGCATACACGAGTGCGGCGTGTTTCGGGATATCGCACCGGAGCGGTTCTACGAGGCGGGCCGTCGTGCGGTCGAGGAGGACGGCACGGTGCGGCTAAGGCCCGGGTTCCGCGAGTTCGTGCGGGCGAGAGCAAGGGAGGGGTGGCGGCTTTGGGTCGTTTCGGTCAACTGGTCCGCTGCCTTCATCGCCGGTGCGCTCGGCTGCCCCGAGGTGGCCGTCATCGCCAACACGGTGCGCAGCGACGGATCCATATCGGGACCGGACATTCTGAACCAACGAAACGGCGACGAGGGGAAGGAGGGGCACAGGAACCTGACGAACTCCTGCGACAAGCTGGCGGTGGTGGAGGCGGTCTTGGAACAGGCCGAGGAGTCCCTGAAGGGAAAGCCGTCGTTCTACTTTGGTGACTCGATCACGGACCTCGAGTGTTTGCTTCGGGCGGACCGCGGCGTCGTCATTTCGGATAAGGAGGACTCAACCCTGCTCAAAACGCTGGGGCGTATCGGGGAGAAGGTGTCTCACAGCGCTGAGGCGGGATCTCAAGACAGCCGCCTCTCCTGGGCTTCTGATTTCAGCGAGGTCGAGAAACACGTCGCGTTCACGCTGTGAGTTTTCGAAACACTCATCCATATGGGTTTGTATCCTTCCCAGTTTGGAAACAGGAAACTGGCAGATGAGTCTCGTGGTATTAGGTCAACACATGACTACCGGGTCCAACAAAACAAAGCATGGAGAGGAGTCCTACACACATAGACCTCCTGTATCATTCGCATTTCCTTTAGAGGGATTACTTTACGCTGCCAGACCGTTCGGGCTTGCCACAAAGAAGCGCCACCGGAAGTTCACATCCATATACATTTTGACTGTTACAAAGCGGGTGTCTTGTATGGTGCTGAACCGTCCACAAAGGCAACAATGAGGTGATTCTTTGAGAGACTACAGGGCATATGCCTAGCATATTGCAAACGATGCCGCGTCCGGGGCTCGAATTAGATGATAACTCAAATATCCCCATGACGAGACACGGTATATTGAGACCAGAATCTACCTGCTGGGACATCACCATCATCGGATACAGCAAAGTCTTTACAACGATCTAGTAACTGCGACCCCTGTGACCTGTCCAAAGACGAAGAAAAGGAGAAGAAGCAAACCCGAAAATACCATGTGCTACTACAAGCGCGCCACCTACAGCCACTGCAACCACTCCCAGTGGTCCGCCCAGCCGACGCGGGAGTGCCCGGTGCAGCGCGACTACGCGGCCGGGCGGGCGCGGGAGCCGTGCGACACAGCGCGGGGCCATCCGCTGGCGACGGTGAAAGTCGAGGGCCGGTGCGCGGCCTGCCGCGGCGTGGCCGACCACCTGGACGAGCGGCTCCGGCGCGCCAAGGACATCATCTCGGTCTCGAAGCAGACGCTCATCGGCGCCGACGAGCGCTGCCGCGCCATCCTCGAGGATGTGGGTATCGACGTGCCCCTCGTCTTTAGCGATGACGAGGGTGACGGCGACGTGACGCCCCGGTCGTCGTCGTTCAGTCCTATCTCGCCGGGTACGCACACGCACACAAATACGGTGAACAATAAGACGTCAGCGGTGGCAAGAAGCCCCGTGGAGGAGGGTATTATTCAGGTTGGCTTGGAGGATAGCTCGGCCCAGGAGTTTTTGCGGAAAAGGAGGGAGCAGAAGGATTCGGGTTTGTACATGAGATAGGGGAGACAAGCTATACGAACAGATGGACTTGCTTCTTGCTGTCCCTGGATCCTCGTCCATCCCGGGGGAGGTTATATGCTGGTTCATCGTGGATATCGGGGAGAAACTCATTGGGCTTAAACTGCATGCTGGCGAGGAAAGAACGCAAAGAGTTGAGGGCGTCTTCTTAGAATGTGGAGATTATCACACAAGCTGTCGAGGAAGACTCTATCTTACACGGCAAGGAAGATAGATCGCTGGTTGCAAATGCAATCGTTGAGAACTGATGCTCTTGACTAGCTATCATTGAGGGTCCTGGGAATAAGATAACCATGTCACTATTGTCACGCATAGACAGCTTCCATTTGAATTCCACCATGAGCTCAGGTCTTAAGAATTTGTTCCAATTTTCGGAACGGAGCATGGGATCGTGAACGTTCGTGGACATTCAAGCGCGCAACCCAGTATCCCGAGTGTTTAGGCGCCATTCAACCAAACCGCAAGATATGACATACTCATGGTCTATTGTTACTATAAAAAATACTATTTAAGAGACACAGTGAACCTGAAGATGAGGGTTTGCCTCCTTCTCTGCTTGTTTGCCATACTACGAGTACGACTACAGAGTTGATGCCTTGCCACGTTCGTCAGCCCGTCTGACTGTTTCCCCATCGACCTCGACGTAGTCTACGACTCGGAGGCTCCGTGGGTTTGTATGGATTGGCGACCAAGCAGAGACGTCCAATACGAATCATAGGCCTTATCGAGGACTAACTGAGTCACTGGCTCTCCTCGTCCTTTCCGTCGTAGCCTGGGATGGACCGGAAGGCTCGGCTGTGTCAAGGCCAGTCTGGCCGCTCTCGAACTTGAAGATGATGGAAGGCATAAGCACTACGTCTCTCCTGGTGAGTCTTGGCAGGACATCTCGACCGGTCAAAGCAAGAAAGACCAAAGAGTGTTGTTTTGGCTAGTTGATATCAACATCATAAGGCGTTGTGAAGAGAAAAAATCCGTCTTATCACGAGATTCATCGCAACTGCATGTCAGCATGGGGCCCTGGGGCAGAAGCAGATCGGCTAACCATTCCCAGTCTCGACTGCTTACTGCCTCGTGAGTTATTGTACATGCAAAGCTGACGGGAGGTTCAGTTGTACGACATCCTCTTCTGGCCCAAGGGCTTACCCGAGCACGAATTTGACGCCTCTCGGAGGGATTTCCCGAACCCTGTCGATATCATTCTACCGACTGGCTGGCTACTACACCCTCATCCTCTGGTCTGGTGCAGTTCTTCTCTAAGTGCCTGTCGTTTTAGCTCGTCAACAGTACAACTATAGTCAGACAGACAGCTAGCTGCTCAAGATAGGCAATGAGGAAGATGACGATGATTCCACATGCCGACTAGCAGGGCCATCTCCGCCACGCTCTTCCTTTGGCCCCCACGCGAGTCTCACTCACTTTCGCCTCTCCGACGGTGCCGAAGAAGCCTAGAAGAGTCTTCTGCCGCTGGGTTGTTATCTTTAGAAGCAATCATGATGATTTCCCCACAATGCCTGCCTTAGGGGGTGCGGTACCCTTTGACTGGCCGACTCCTGCTTTTGTTGTACATGGTCACCCCGGGGGAGCCTTGGGGTGTATCTGACATGCATGATGTACATCCACCGACCCTACCATCACCGTACCAGTCATGAATAACATACGCACATATATACGGAACACACAGCGCCACCTGCTGCTGCTGCAGGCTTCCTCGGTACCAGTCTTTTCTTTCCCTGCAGCAACAATGTCTGACTCAAGCAGGGAAACAACAGACAACACATGCAAATAGAATGCATAATCCTGCCTGACCATGCAGTTCAGGTCGAAGGACGCGAGAATGGAAGTGGCGCGTCGACCAGTAGTAGCCTTGGACGATTACCGAGCCATGACAAAACCCACCACAGCCACAACAACAATGATACCCTGCTACGTTGGAATGCACGATCCCTGCCTTCCACGTTTTCGTTTCCCTTCTTGTTCGTCAGCCAGCTGCTGCCGCTTACTTCCTACTGATTGCTGCTTTACACACCACCACCATATTCGCCCATGTCCTACGACGCGTATGGGCGGGTGGCTGTCGCTGCAACGTCGATGACTGGTTGTGAAGAATATGCAGAAAGTTCCAACCCCACAACGGAACGAACCCCCCTGACGAAGACGACCCTCTGATGCCACCCCCTCCCCCCTCAAAAGCAGTTGGGGAACGAAACCAGGTTATGAGATTGGCCTGCCACCAAAAGAGGGAAACGCCTCACTTGTATATGAAAGTCAGTGCCTCGCCGTAAACGATGATGACCAATGCTTACAAGCCAAGGCTGGACGGCCTTGGCCTGCCTTATTGAAAAAATGCCCTGGGTTACTACTCACTGCTGCCGTATACCTGTCTGCTTGGACTGCAACGGGAGATGGAACGACGATGGTTGATAGGCTGCCGCCACACGCAGATACGGACATATAAGTGGAAGCCGAGCTCTGATTCTTCGCCCGTGTAAGCCAGAAAGCCAAGAGGCCAAAGTCGCATCGCATAGCCACGGCCGCGCAAACCATGCTCTTCTGCGCCCACACAGCTTACGCGGAGTGCATTCCGTTCCAGGTTTTTGCCCCGTCTGTCGCGGCGAGAGAGCAGACGACGACAGGGCAGAAAATAGTTCAGTGCTATCTGCCGTTTCCTCGGTCATGCCCAATGCTGGCGATCCTGTTTTTCTCTCTCTCGTCGGAGACATCATGTACGAGCAGTCCTACCTTCCTCTCTCGTCTTTGTGTTTCCTCGGTACTTGCTCGCGGTCCTCTTCACTTTAGCAAGCCAAGGGGAAACGTGCTGTAACGTGCCGTATTGCCAGGTTCGTGTGTTTACTTGGCTGTGTAGCTAGCTAGCTATACGGTTGCTTGACTCGAAATGCTCACTCACTCCTCAATCAGGTTGGGAAAGGGGCCGGCAAATCTATTTTGGGTGGGATTTCGATCCCTTGAGTAAGTCTGAGAAGAAAGGGGCGATCTGTAGTCACTTCCATAGTACACGCCTTGTGCAACAGATGTGGTGGGCATAATCTAATTCCACGACCCAAGCTATATAGTAGTACTGTATTGTAAATCCAGTGAGCCAGAAGCAGAAGGCGTATCAGTAGATATAGATGAACAGGGGATCTAAACCCCCAGAATCGTAAATCACGCTGACTACATTAGCTATCATCATCTCTAGAGGGAACATCACTCGCAGGAGGGTCTCGTCTTGAATTTATCAAGAAGAAAGAGAGAACAGGTGGTATTAATCTTCCAGCGGAGAGAGCATGGTTGGTGGAGGATGCGCAATAAAATAAAGATAAAAAAACCGGAGGGCTAGAGATATTTGCTCCCTATCAACGATGATGACTAAGACTAACAACAACAACAGCAACGACGAATAAAGTAACAACAGTGAAGAAACATAGTTCCCTCCCATCACTTCCAGACAAGAAAGAGGCAGTGATGGTATGTGAGTGCGAGTGTGTGTGTATGGGAGGTATTCCGACCCTGACCCAACCAATATGCAAAAGACCCATCCCCTTCCCTCCCTTCCCTCATATCCCGTATACTCAAGGGAAGCTGCCAAAACCCAAGGCAGCCCAGGCAGCGGCGGCCTGTACAGCCAGCCCATTCAATGAGCTAGCCAAATCCTCCCATGCGGACAGGCCCGCGTAGTCTTCGAAACCAAATAAAATGCCCGATCTGTGAGGTAAAGAGACGCGGCAGGCCAGAACCGTAATCCCCGAGCCTGGGACCAACAAAATCAGAAGAAACTCCCCCAATGCAAAGCCCGAAGTGCGCGCGTATGGGGTGCCCCAGTCGAAATCAAGAGGAGAACAAGATTAGAGCAGAAAACGGCGGTTTAAGAATGCAAAGAAAGAAAAAAAAGCCAGAAAAGTAAAAACAGGGAGCAAAAGCGAATACAGAACTGCCTCTCGCCAAGTAATGCATGCATGTTCCGAGGCATCATCAAATAATATACGAAGAAGCGGATCCTAAAATCTCAATATACGTGTTCGATTCGGGCACTCTGGTGCGGCAAAGTCGATCGACTGGCATCGTCATGGCCGAGGCAACACTGCATGACCTAAGTCTGCCCCAGGGGTGCGCGTCTCGAACCTGGAAAAAGGGTGTGTATGTGCCGAAGCCGGGGTATCTCTTGGTACGAAACAAACAATGAATGATTCTTCCATGTCTCCTTAAGCAACTACCGGGAGGCTAAAGTGCAAGGGGTATGATAGTCGTCCCAGAGCAGCGGTCCCGTATCCCCCCAGCCTCATATGGCGGCTGCGTACACCATGGGGGAAGAGGCCAAATAACAGGCAGGTGTGAGGTGATATCGAATGTATGTGCGGATGGAGACGGATGAGTGAATGCTGGACTTGTACAATCAAGACCAGCACGCACAAGAAGGCCCAGGATTTCAGAATCCATTCATTGGATCTGTGAAAGGTACCATCCGCAAGCCCAAGTGCCCCCGCCTGTAGTCGCCATGTATCGAGGCCAAAGAAACAAAGTAGGAAATGATCCCGAGGTATTGTGCCGGAATCTCAGCTTGTTGCATACAATTAGCAGGTCGCTAGGATCCTGCGTATATGAAGTAGCTTGGAATCATCGCAGCAACACGACAGCTGCGAGGGTGTCTAGTCACATTTTGGGAGGAGCTTGTGTATGCTTGCACCTTTTCCCTGGGCGACAGATTCCTGGGTGATGCATGCCACGCCTACCAGACTATTGAGGCTGGTTTGCCCACCAGTTACCAGTCGAGGAAGTTTGGGGGTTGGACCAGCCTTGGGTGACTGCAGGTGCTGCGCCAGGGTTTTGTGGCAAGAATTGCCTAGGCGTCTGCTCGGGAGGGTACATGCCCTGAGTGGGGTTGGGGTAGCCTTGGTTGAGGCCCGGCATCCCAGGGTACTGCATGGTGTTCGGTTGCGGCATCTGAGGAGTACCGCCTGAGGGGTGTCGTAATTGGGGAGCCGGCGACTGCTGTGGGTGAGGCGACTGCTGAGTCTGGGTGGTGTAGCCTGGGTAATGCTGAGGTGTCTGCGGCGCTTGGTGATGGCTCCACATGTTGTTGTTCTGGTTGCCGTAGTTGTACGAGGGCGCCGTGGTCTGGGGGATGTTGCCAGGGGTACCACCAGAAGGTAGACTGGGCGCCCTAGATTGCTTAGGGGTGGGTGCTTGCGACATACCACGAATTGGCGCCTGGTTCATGGGCTGCTGGGAATGCAGCGACTGGGAGTAAGGTGCAGCCGTCATCATCATCTGGGGGCTCTGGTTGGGAACCATACCCGATGACTGCTGAATACTTGCCGGCGCTGCATGGGGTGACTGCCCTGCCCTAGTGGTCGACGGTAACGAGCTGTCATTTGATCCTACAGGTGGTTGGGTCCCTTGTGGCTGCTCGTGTGGTCTGCGCCAGATATTTTGCATGTAATCGGCACGTATCTCGCGTTGCTGGTTGACTGAGCGGTTGAACTCGGCAGCATGGTGAGCCTGCGCGTGGATTTCGGTTACCGGACTTGACTGGGTTCTGTCCTGGTACGCTGAGCCTGCGATTTCCTGACGGGGGCCGCCCTTGATGAAGTTGCTGTAGTCTCGTGTCCGAGTGTCATTCAAATCTGGTCCTGATGTTATCATGGGCATTCTCGTCGTGATTCCTGGCGGTGCTCCTATCATACCTGGTTGAACGAGTTGGGGCTGGGGAGCACCACCAAACTGGGGTGTGTTGGCGTAGACGATTTCGCCGTGAGGACCTCCGACCAGCGGTGGAGGGTTGTTGTTCGCCTCAGCAGCTGCCTCTCTAGCCTTGGCTGCACCTGGTCTCTTCTCGCCGGCCAGATCCGCTTCGGTGAAGCCTTGCTTACGGGCCTTGCCTTCCCAGTAGTCATCTCGCACCCTACGGCCGTTGACTATCACCCGGCTACCGAACTGGCGGAACATAGAACGTGCCGTGACAATGGCAATCTGGCGCGACCGGTAGGAGAAGGGGAGGATTTCTTGCTGCACCAGGTCATCCTTCTCGACTTGGTTCGCGATGATCTTGAAGAGGGACCGGTTTTTGTTAAAAAGCAGGTAAGAGTCTCTGTAGCCTAAAACTCGGGCGCATTCGGTTGCTAGCATGAAGAGTTTATCCCCGCGGTTAGGGACCAAGAACGTTCTGCATCGATATTCGCGATTGCCTAGCAGCTGGCCGTTGGGCATGACCTTCTTCTCGCCGGCGTCGTCGATCTCGCGCGGTATGTATTCGTCGCCGCCGGGGCCAAGCTGGTCAGTCGTGTGATCGCGCACCGTAGGCAGCGCCTTGAGCGTGGTCTTGGTGGGCGTGGTCTTGGGCGGCGGAGAAGACTGCGGGCCTGGGGTGTAGTTCTGGCCGGGCAGCGGCGCGTTCTGCGACTGCGGCGTGTGCGGAGGCATCGGTGATTGTTGCGCCATTGGGTGCGACATGTTGGGCGGTAGAATATGCGATGACGGGTGACGGGGTTGCGGTTCGGGGAGTCCACCAGGAGCTCGCGGTTTCATCGGTCGTCCACGCTTGCGCGGGTTGTCGACACCTGTGACGCGACAAAGAAAATGCGCTGGTTAGCCAAGCTGTAATGAGTCGAATGAAGAGGAAGGTCGCGCCGGGGAGGGGGCGCGCGACAACGTCTGGACTGTGGCAGCCGATGCGACAAGTGGCTTGTTGCACGACAAGAGGTAGACGAGGGCCCATGTAACGTGAGGTTGAGCAGTTGCTTATCAAAGGGAACTTGTTTCGTTCCCCAGCCATGACTCTTGCGAGTGATTTCAGAGTGGAATCGCGAAGGGCCGCTAAGTAAGCCGCGGCCCCACAGCTGCAACACAAAGAGTTCTGGCATGGGAGAGTTCAGCGTAACTTACCATCATCTCCAGGCGTTCCAGAAGCCTGTGTGTCTTGATAGGGTTCTGGCGACCGACTGCGCTTCAGTCCACGTGCGTTGGGATTAACCAGTTCTGTGCAATCATGAGTCGTACATTAGTATATGCTGACCGACAAGCCCGACTTAAGATTCAAGCAGCTTCTTCTCTCCGGCTCAGTCCAAACATCAGGCCAACAGCCGGCCGAATAAGAGTGCACAATAATGATAGCAATGATGGATCACGACGGAGCTGCCCCATAGAAAATCATATAGCTTCATTCATGACAGAAGCATTACATTTGCATTGCAGTTGTATGCAGCCAGCCGCCGAGGTGCCGCAGCGCTGTCTCTGTCACTTCGAATATAATAAATAATATAGGGAAAGCGTGGTTTTGTGTGTATGTTTGTGTATGGGTGCAGATAACATGACGAACATCCGTCGCGATGGTCTCATATGATTGATTGATTGACTGAGAGATGGTGAGAGTGCGCGCGACGAATGGATGCGCCTACAATCTGCGCGCGCGCGGGGAGGAGCAAGCATAGTAATTGCGCGTTTCTTTTGAGAGCTCGGATCCACTGGGATCGTTGCGATCTTGAACTGGGACTGGACGTGGACGCATGATGGTCGCATCAAGCTCCTTAAAGATAGGGACAAGCAATAAAAAAGTGACAACGACGCAAGGCGCAACTTACCAGAGTTAAGGGCGGCAGGGTTGATGGTCGCGGGATTGATGGTCGCACCCTCAGCGCCATTAGGCTGCGTGGAATACATTCGGGCTGCCAGGCGACGATGGCCACACGTTCTGCAAGAGCAGCGGAACGGGGGAGGATCGTGTTGAGCGTGGAGAAGCTTGGTGCCTGCAGGACGACGTGTCTTGATATAGTTGGACTAGATAAAAAGAAGCTGCTGGCGAAGCGCGCAGAAAAGGGAAAGAGGCGACTGTTGATCTCGCGGTTCCGAGAAAGTGTAGTGTATGTATGTAATGTGCTGCAGGCAGGATTATTCATGCATATGGCTGGTAGCGTCGCTGCTGGCGCAGGTTCAGGGCTGGGAGTTAATAACAACCTTGCCCGAAACAAAGTTGTTGGATAGTAAAGTGAGCCAATCTCAAAGAGGCTGCGATCTGAACTTGTCTCTTAACACGAGGGGGTAGGCAGCGGGCTGTGGCGTATCAGGGCAGACCTGCTAATAAGGCCCCTCTCTATATCCCAGTCAACTATTCCCGTGCGTATTCTTCTTTTTCTTCTCTATGCGCCGAGAGTGGTACTTGTAAGAGGCAATGGTACTACTCCCTCTGTGCACATGCGGCGGCGGCGGCGGGGGGAGGGAGGGATGGGTTGGGGTGTGGCCAGGTGCTGGCCCAGCAGAACAAGAAAGGGTTCTCGAGTCTCGAGGGGCGACTATGACTGGTCGAAAGATAAGACCAGGCAGGCAACGGTGGTTGTGTGATGGGCGCGCGCTGTCGCGGCCTTTGGGGCAAGCTCAAGTCGCAGTAACTTTCAATCCTTGATCTCTGCCACGATCGAGCCGGCAGTGGATTGCAGTAAACAAACTGAGCGACGATGATGAGGTGGGTGGGATGGTGATGAGACGAGGAAAGGATTGGACGTGAATGCGTGACGACGGCAAGTATGTAAGTGGAAGAGGTGTGTGTGGATGGACGGGTAGCTCCAAGATGGTGGAGGCTACCGAGCTATCTTGAATGACCCGAGTGCTCAGGATAGGGTAGACACATCTGATGGGTGGTTGCTTGCGTCTGTCTGGCAGATCTCCTGGGTTGCCTGCGTCTTGGGATGCGTCCGTTTGGGAATGGGTTGGACGGATATGCCAGTCAGTTAAGGTTGCTGGGTGTGTGGTAGGTATGTATATCTTGCTATTGACATCCGTTGATCCTCTTTTTCTGCAGCTGTAGTTAAGTTACTTTGCAAGTTTCGCATGTCATGTATGACGGCGCCTCACAACCAAACCCACTTTCAGTTGTCCAGGGAAGTTGGAGTCGTCGTGACACACGCTGGGATAGTGGGATAGTTCTTTTTGGAGATGCCGCCTTCAGGGCTGCACAGCGACGCAGTGGGCGTTCGTTATCTTTGCATTCCAGCACTCGCACGCACAGCCTCGAGCTTTAAAAAGGCCCCCGCAGCAGCCGAGGGAAGAAGGGAGGAGGGATACGGACTGAAGACTGGCAGTCGGAAAGCGCGCGCACACTGCAAGCTGATGCGCGATGGACAGAAGATGGAAAGGCAGCGCCGCAACGCCGAAGAGTGACCCCGTTTCTAGTTTCTGGACGAAGAAAGGTGACTAGGATTAAGCCCACACGCAGCGACAGGGACCAGGGTACGAATGGGCCGCGCAGGGGTGTTCGAGTTGCGAAATCGATCAGCAACGTAAAAAACAAAAAAAAACAAAAAAAAAAAACAGGAGGGCGCCTCCCGGGATTTCTTCAAACTGGGTGTGATCCTCAAAAAGAGTAGAAAGCGTCCTCTCCGAGGCGCGTCGTATCTGCCTGGGTGAAAACAGGTCGGCGGCGGTAGTTGATGACCGCGGTTGGTGTGATATGTTCTGATGATGACGGTGATGACAACGCGACTTGCTGTTCCACTCAGAAGTCCCAAAACTAGCTGGCTGGTAGGAAAGCAGAGGTTGAACGGAAGCGCTTTTTCGAAGATTCTCATGTAATGCTCGATGCGCGACCGCACGTCCGCAACAACGTGAGAAAGAGGCCGGGGTCGTGGACGGCGATTCTGACTGGACTGCTGCTGAACCTGGGTATCAATAGATGTTGCGTTATTCTCGATAGACCTGACCCCGCTGGTTTGGTGGCATTATTGAGGCAAGGTAGAGAGGTCAAGGGTGAGAAGGCAGATACATGTAAGATAAGTAGCCTTGGCTTGGAGTTACTTGGCGTGCCGACAGTTTGAGGGGCCAACTCGGGGGCAATCGAAGTACTGAGTTGGCCGCAGTACGCACTCACCGAGCTTGCCGGGGCGTCCAACAGAGTAGACGATCCAGAGTACCGCATGCATGTAAGTGAGATAAAATAACGCAATAGACGACGGCGACCAGTCTTGATTAGGTAGCATACGGTAGACCTGAGCGGGTTGGGAGAAAACCAAAGCAAGCAAGAGCTGGCGAGTATTGATGATCATCAGCCATTTATTCCATGGAGATTTCGGTTGAATGATTTGTCTCGCATGGGCAATACGAGTTGGCGTCGGGTAGTTCTGGCGCATTGAGGTGATCCGAGATACATTTGAGGCAAAGCAGCAATGGTTGATCTCGACAATGGAAGGACCATGCTACGACAGAACACAGGTTCCAAATCTTTGGGGGCACTCCCGCCGGCGTACATTGTCTACAAATGGATATTAAGAACTTCGCTATCGTATTCACGCTCATAGCAGTCTGTAATACAAGAGCCATTTTGTTTTCCACATTGATTTGAACGACGTCTTCTGATATTCCTACCAACGCTGTTATTCCATACCTGACCTAGAAATTATATGTACACATATCAACTGTACGTATCTACAGATCAATGTAAGTAGGTACGTCGGCGCATGTAAGGCTCCGCCTAGAGGCATGGGATCGAAGTACAAGTAGCCGTGAATGTACTTTCGAAACAGCAGGTACTTGGGGAAGACGAGGTGGTCATTGCGGCCGGTTGAAAGTGGAGAGCGCGGGAAGCCCAGCGATCATTGACCCGCCTAAATTCATTTCAGTTCAGTTGAAGTTTTGAAGTTCATACAGTGTCTACAATCTAATAGCCACCTCGGAGGACCTAGTTGCCAATATCGAACCTTGTGTTTGCCTTATGAAAGACCTCCAAAAAGAGGAGTAAAAGGAAGAGGAGCAACATAGCTTAACGTGCCTCTTCAGCTGGCTGAATGAACCCTTTGGCCTCTTTTCCCCCCAAGCCAAGTACCGGCAAATCGAAATAGGGGGGCATGCAAGATACGTTTTAGCGTCAACCAACAGTCTCGAGCTGCTACCCCTTGACAGGCCAGAACCGTGTCTCGCCGTGCTGTCGCTGCTGCTGCTGTTGTTGTTGTTGGAGAAAAAAAAGGGTAGGAAATTCTCAGGTGGCTGTGGGGTTCAATCTTTGTGGCAGGCTTACTCGCTTGAATACACGAGCGTATCTATTTGTGGAAGGTCGTATCAAACACTTCTTAGCTGACCAGATGCAGATACTCGGCCGATGGCGAAAGCTGCTGGGAAAGGACCGAATATGTGCGCTGCACATTTGCTTCGCTGAAGAACGTTTCAACTTGTTGCGAATAGCCATCCGCTTTCGAAGAAGAGATAGTCGGCCTCAGATGCGAGACGGTTGAGGATGTACCACAAAGGTTGCCTAAGTACGAGGACAAGTTACGAGCGCCCAGGGCGAAACACGACTTCATTGCTTCGAAGCATGCGGAAACTCTTTGTCGGATCATGTCTGTTGTTCCATGGTCAAGTCAAGTAGGTTATCTTCCTTCTGTGATTTCTCAGCTGACACCTTGGGTTCACAATCCCTATAACGCGACGCCACTTCCATCATCTAAGGATACCTACAGTAAGTAGTAAGCCGAATATAGAGGCGCTCCAATGCGTGGCATTACCGAGTTGCCCGTAACCGACAGGATCAGATACCTAACAATAAATGCATACTGTAATTAGGCTGTTGCTGTAAGCTGACCAAAGGAACAATATTGAAGTGTCGGACCTCGAGTTCTTCCCCGGAGAGTCTGCAATCCCCTGGCCTAACTGAAAGGCGATTCTGATTTGCTGCACTAATGCGAGATATCGACCAACGTGGATGCGCAGAGCAAACACTAGCACCAACGGTTGCATGATGACTGTCAGAGGAACATGATGTGTTTCTTTTGATATCAATTCAACATGTCAAAATGTTTGATAATACAAGAAGCAACTTGGCTTGTCTGGACCCTTCGCTTCGCTTCCCTATCACACTCAGACACATCTTTCGTCTGGGACTCTGGGCGCGGTTGACATGAACGCCCGTCGACCACCTATGGGCTTGTACACCACACTGCTCGGCCCGCCAGAAGCCACTGTAGAAGCTACAGTACCTACATCAGCATCGTGGAAGCCCGTATACTCCTGGCCTGGAGTAATCATTGCCATCACCGGTATTGGCACTGGGATATGTCATGAGCCAGATTCACGATATCATTGACGCGGCCGCCGTCTACATGCCCGACTTTCGTGAATGACTACCCGAAGCGACTCGGTTCCACCCCTTACGACTTGTTATTTCCGGTAGGCATCTAGTTCAATTGGCAAGACAACATGCCCGGAGATTCAAGAGGCAGCGGGTGAACTCCTTTCGATGTGCGGCAGCACGATACAGTGTCGATCACTTCTGGTCGTGTCTTCCCCTGAATATGTTGCTTTTTCATTTTCGACACATGCTGTCTCGTTTTCGAACACCGTGGAAAGATGATGATATTTCGAATGCCGATGCAGGTGCAAGAGCGGACACGCGTTTCGCCTACGAGTCCTCGGCGAGCTAGCCCGAACCGGGCTCTCTCGTCAACCGGTGAACAGCTTCGTTCATGATATCTTCTTACGGCGCTCCATCATTGCTGCTGAGTCCGTCTATGCAGTATGGATTCTCGATGTACTACGACGAAATCATGACTATTGACGCGGCGCAAACTGACCGGTCTGGAAGCCTGGGCGGTCGTTGACTCACACTCGATTACCCCTTAAGCTAAACATTCCTGCCAGTCATTCACTGTCATTGCCTCCTATTATAGGCTCTTCTGGGCGAGGAGGGCTTGGTAAAGATCCACCTCTACTAACAATGCCCGTATCGCAGGTGGCAGAAGGCGCGCACTGCCTGTGGCACGTTACTATGACTATGTGATACAGACCAAAACGGTCAGGTAGCACGGTGTTGCAATGGTATCTGCACGATGCTGCAGCCAAGCATTAGACTCAACCTATCTGTCGAGATGCAGAAGCGTGCCACTCGCGACTTCCCTTGTTGAGGTAGACTAGCATAGTCGTAGGGCCCAAGCCTCGGCCGCTACTTAAAACGAACAGTCGAGGGCCCTTATCCACTCACTCCATCTATACTTACGCGATGAATAATAAGCTGGGTATCACGGATCTAACCATGGCGGGTTACATATGCATACGCGATCCTCTGGTTGGCCTTGATTCCCTCAATTCTTTTCCCTTCCTTCTCCATCTGGGCATTTCTTTTCCCGTGATATAACAGCGACAAGTGGGGGCCTAAATCAAGATCCGAGGAGATGGGCACACCAAAATCGCTACCTACACACTCACCGGCCGGTCGGTCGTCCTTGCCCGTGATGAATAGAACTCGAGATCGAACTTGGCCTTGCGCAGGTTTCACGACTCCGGAGAAGATGCTCGATCAAGATGGTAGAGCCCCGAGCCTCGAGCGTCATCAAACGTCATGGCCAATCAGAACGCGTCGGCCGCTGGAGGAAGCTGACTGTATTCCATGGACTGGAATGCCACCATGCAAGACATGATTGGCTTCAGGGCGGCAATCCCGGCTCCGACTTTTACATGACGAAACGCCACAGCTGAAACTCGGTCTCAATCAGGCAAAAAGATGAAGATGCTAAGACTAACCGCACCGAGCTGCTCACCGGATCAGGACATCGACTGGGCGCATAGAGTTCGAGACTACCTTAGCGATAAGAAACCACCTGCTCTGCTCTCACGGCGAAACGCACGTACTTTCAAGGCCGGCCGCGCATTTAGCAGTCGAATGCGATCTTGCCGCAGTAATTTGGCAATGAACGTGACCCGCAGGTCGCGGCGGATGAAGACAAACACTGTTTCAGCTTGATTGCTCTTTGGGTCAGAGTTGGCAAGTTGGGCTCATTAGACTGGCCGGACTGCATGTCACAGCACCAGAGCGAGGGGAGAGAGACTGCTCAAGGCCGCTGAGCGGAGCTCACTCGGAGATGGGCAATGGATAGACTCGGCACCTTAGCAGCCGCCTCCTCGCTGATTATCCCCTCTCTCCAACGGACCCCTGGGCAGGGCAAGGTCTATACAGAGCCACTACCAAGGCAGCTACTGCAGCACTGCGCAGTAGCTATCTCGATGGAGTCTATGGTAGGTAGGTAGTATCAGGCCATGAACTGGTATACTAACAAGCTTAATCCACAGATGACCAGTGCGACATGGCCATGTGACTCAGTAGACCTCTGATTCATCAATAGGAGGCCGTAGAGTCCAAGACAGATGTGCACCAGAGTTTATTAGAGGGTTGGTTGGTGAAATGGAAATAGACAGACATGCTGGATGCCTGCCTACCTACCTGAGATGAACTGAGGTGTGGGTGTGAAGGAGGAAAGCGGACGGGGCAAAAAGACTGGGGCCGATGACAGACATTTGGGGAGGAGCTGCCTCGAGGTCACTTTTGCGGATTGGGTACATGCGGTCTACATGGCCCGCCATTGGCTGCGCTGCCCCCTGCCGGGTGGGTCGATGGAGCCAGCCCAGCTGACTTGAAATGGCACAGACTCCATCTGCAAATCATGCTCTCATGGGAAGCCGTTGGCCCCATATGCAATCTGCGGGTCCCGCCCAAGCGCCCATCTCGCCCAATAAGCCCGCTTGACGTGAAAGCATTCCAGATGCGACTTGCTCGACCTCCTCCCTGCCCCCCCTGTCAGCCTGTCCTCTGCCCAGGACTCTGCCCTGTCCCCCTCGACCAAACCCGACCAGGGGTCGCAGCATGTTTGTTTCGATGGAGGCCATGGAGCATGCCATGCCCAGAGAGCATGGCATCCCTCCCTCCTGCGCCGCCTGCTGCGCGCTGTGAGGGAACCCTCCTCTTTGCGAGATTTCTAAATATTGCCATGGCCGATCTGGCAACCCAAGCACGCAAGGCCGGCCGCCTACAGCATGACCACCTCTCCCCACAAAGTAACCCTTCCCCGCTTGCCCTGTGCTGACGGGAGGGAGTGTGTGGCTTGCTTGGTGCTTGGGAGCTCGGAGCTCGGTGCATCCTCAACTTCTTAATGGGTGGGTTGGCCAGCCTCAAGTCGGAACGGGCCAGACCCATTGATAGGCCAGCGCTCCACGGCGAGACGGCTAACCACATAAGCATTCAGTGCTGCCTGATAGACCAAAGTGCCGTGATCCCATTCACAGGCCTGCCTCCCTGGTCTACCTCGCCCATTCACTTCGATCGGAGACCCCTCCACCACTCCCTCGGCTTCCTCTGTGGACGCCAGATCGCCAACTCTGCACTCTGCACTATCTGCTTGCGTTGCCCGTTACCACGCACGCCATGCGGGAGACCCCTTGTTACCCGCTCTTGCAGGCGTCGCCGCGTCACATTGGCCACACAAAAAGTTGACGCCATTCATGCCATAAGTTCCTCCTCGTTAGATTCCGATGTCGTCACCCGTCTGGTATGTGGGCTTGGGAGTGTCAAGCGGGGAAAGACATACAGATTTCGATGGACCAGTGCACCGCAACCCCATCCGACTATCGCCGGCGGCCACCGCGTGATGTGCGGAAGTCCAGGATCACCGAGAATGGCCCCGGAAGCAGCTTTGGAGCTTATGGGTTCCTCAGCCGCTACGCCTCGTTGAAGGGTGACACGGCATTCGGAAAGATCCTGTTGACTTGAACACAACATAGTCTGAAGATTAGCGACAGTCTTCAGGTTTCAACCTTGTGTGAGTGATACACGGCAAGACTGCCGACTAGCGTAAACCAGTTTTCTAGGTAACCAAAGGAAAGACATTCGGAAAATCAGCATGCGAACCTCGGAGCAACACCCCCTTACGTAGCTACACTTACACGCACTGCAAGCACGCGAGAGGGTATAGCTAGAGATGCAATGAAGTTGGGACTGCCGTGGCCTGCTTGGCATATCGCGCCTAATCGCAGACGTTGACATGACGGTTAACTGACATATGCATCTGATCCCGGTTCGTGATGCTGATATCAAGTCAGTATGCCGGTCACCGGATTGATCCTTTGTGGGCTCTCTTATCGCGGAGTCACCATCGACCCGCCTGTCCATCTAAGACGCAGGTGTATGGATGGGAGGTATGGTATTTACCTGGCGTTTGCCAGTCTACTACTAGTCAAGTTGGGCTCTTGGCAGACTAGCATATCGGACAAAGCAGGCTGCCCGGAGGATAAACTAGTACACGCTAGATAGGTACGGAGCTGCTAGGAGGATTTCTGGAGTGGTGCGTGGACCTTGGAACCTTGATTGCCCTTGGAGTTACTAGTAGTAGAAATGTCAAGTGTCTCAGAGGTTATTATCGCTTCCCGACCGAGTCTGTCGCTGAAATAAACTTGCCCAGTGCAGTGTTATACTACGTCGGAACCGCATACTCTATTTTTGGCCAAGCGACTGGCCGAGCCGATCTTCGCAGGTCTTGCGTGCGTATTTACTTACGATACGATAGACCCAGACCCGTCTCGTGTGCAGGATGAACAGATGGGCAATATGGGTGAATTCCCCGGCAGAATTGCTAGGTACGCGCGGATCACATGGAGCTGGGGTTCACATATTGAAACATGCATTTGTAGCTGTCATCAGTTGCAGCGGCTCGAGTATCGCTCGTATCACAACATGCATGGGATCATCCGCTAAGCTGGACAGTGCGTTACTCGTGTGTGCTTCTGTACATATCAGATGTGCCTAGGTAGGGGCTATTCAGGTTGCAAGGCGCTGGGTGCTTACATACCGTTGGGCACAGCATCTAGGAACACCAAGGGCCTGGAAAGGTGAGCAAAGTTGCTATGTATGCATGCCAGGTAGATTTTGGCCCCTTTCCGTATGTTATTAATGGGCATGCAATATCATTGCAGGATACGATGTTGAATGCTGTTGCTGGTATCGGCGAGCAGTCTGTCTTGATATTACAAATGTGATAAACCTTCAAATGTCAAGGTTCCGTTGGTCCAGAATATCGGGATTCACTGTGCGTCAAGTAGGTACTTTTTGGTACTGCAGCCAGCTTAACGCAGCCTAGGAGTACATCCCATCAATCAATACTCTGATCTTACAGCGTCTGGTGGTGGGTGGCGTCACACCATAAACTTGAACCCCGCAGAAGACCTCGCAGTTAGCTACTGCTGCTGCTTGGAGTCCGGGCGGGGGTTAGCCTAAGAAACTGCAAGTGCACCTATTGATAGCGGCTGGCGGCTGATAAGAACTCGATTTTGAGCTTTATCTCCACTCTCTGTAGGCGGTGCTCTGATTCGCCACTTTGGCGCGTTTTCCATCCTTGGTCGCGTCAGAGACCATTTTTCAGCAACTAGAGACTCATCAGAACTGGTTAATCGACCCGGACACAGGTCAACGTAACGTAAAACGCGACGTTGAAGATTCAGGCTGTGGCTACCAGATATCGGCCAAAATGACCAGCCTCAAGAGATCGTTAGAGTCCGACCCGGCCTCTGCAAATTTCTCCAGCAAGACCTACGTCCGCTCGACCAAGAGTGGCAAGGTCCAAAAGATTGTCCGCGAGGTCTACTTGCGACAAGATATCCCCTGCTCGTCCAAGCTATGCTCGAGATGCCGGAATACAGCGCCTGCCAACGCGGTTGGCGTTGGTAAGTTTACACTTTTTCCCCATCACCTCATTATCCATTTAACTCATCTGACGCCGCTGTAGTGAACCCGTTTGTGCTCTCCGATAAGCCGGCAGGAACCAAAGAGTATCCTCAGGGGCATTATCTGGTACCAGACACCAACGCCTTACTGAACGCGATGGATTTGTTTGAGCAGAGTACCGCGTTCTATGATGTCATCATCCTGCAGACAGTCCTGGAGGAGCTGCGCAACAGGTCGTTGCCTCTTTACAACCGTCTCATCGGCTTGACCAAGAGTGAGGACAAGCGCTTCTATGTCTTTTTCAACGAGTTCAGACTGGAGACCTATGTCACCCGGGAGGAGGGCGAGAGCATCAATGACCGGAACGACAGAGCCGTGCGGCGCGCGGTGCAGTGGTACAACTCGCACTTGGCGGAAACGAAGAGCAAAAAGCTGCCTACTGTTGTCATGCTCACCGACGATAGGGGCAACATCGAGAAGGCACAGACAGAGAACACCCCGGCCATCCGCCTTCGAGAGTACGTCAGCGGTCTTGAGAATGGAGAGAGACTACTGGATATGATTGTTGAGTCTCAGGAGAAGGGTATTTCCAGAGATAAGAAGGCTGCGGACTTCCTCTACCCTGAGCATTTCAGCCTGTCCAAGATGATGACGGGCGTCAAGAACGGGATGCTCCACCAGGGCATATTCAACGTATCGCCTTATAACTATCTAGAGGGCTCTATCAAGGTTCCAGCCTTTCCCAAGGCGCTACTGATCCTTGGCCGAGACAACATCAACCGAGCCGTCGATGGCGATGTGGTTGTGGTGGAAGTCTTACCAAAGGATCAGTGGAAAGAGCCGTCCACCAAGATTATCGAGGAAGAGGCTGTCACCAAAAACGAGAACGCGGATGGCGACGAAGGCGAAGATCTTGTGACGGAGAAGGAGCGACGCGCACTCCAGGAAGAGGTCAAGAAGACGCACAGCACAAACACCGAGGGCCGGGCACAGCCGACAGCAAAGGTCGTCGGTGTGATCAAGCGCAACTGGCGCCAGTATGTGGGCCACGTCGACCAGTCTTCGGTCAGCCAATCTGCAAAGCAAGGCCGCAAGCAAGAGTCTGTCTTCTTAGTTCCCATGGACAAGAAGATCCCCAAGATCCGAATCCGCACAAGGCAAGCTGGAGAGCTTCTGGGCAAGCGGATTCTCGTTACCATAGATTCCTGGGACCGAGATTCGAGACACCCGATAGGCCATTTCGTGCGCTCGTTGGGCGAGCTGGAGACCAAGGCAGCCGAGACTGAGGCGTTGTTGCTCGAGTACGATGTACAATACCGTCCGTTCCCTAAGACGGTATTGGATTGTCTCCCCAAAGAAGGGCATGACTGGAGAGTACCGACAAGCACAGACGACCCGGGATGGAAAGGCCGAGAAGACCTCCGTCCTCTCATCATCTGCAGTATCGATCCTGTTGGCTGTCAAGATATCGACGACGCTCTGCACGCAAGGCCTCTACCGAATGGTAACTACGAAGTCGGCGTTCATATTGCCGATGTCTCGCATTTTGTCAAGCCTAGCAACGCCATGGACCACGAGGCTAGCATTCGCGGAACGACAGTTTATCTTGTGGACAAGCGTATCGACATGTTGCCAATGCTGCTGGGAACAGACCTTTGCTCTCTGAAGCCCTACGTTGAGCGGTACGCTTTCTCAACTCTGTGGGAACTCAACTCTGACGCAGATATCGTCAACGTGCGCTTCACCAAATCGGTCATTAAGTCACGGGAGGCTTTCAGCTACGAACAAGCGCAATTGCGTATTGACGATGCATCCCAACAAGATGAGTTGACTCAAGGAATGCGGACCTTGCTCATGCTGTCCAAGAAGCTGAAACAAAAGCGCATGGACGCCGGTGCCCTGAGTCTATCTTCGCCTGAAGTCAAGGTTCAGATGGAGTCTGAGACCTCGGACCCGATTGACGTGAAGACCAAGGAGCTGCTAGACACCAACTCTCTTGTAGAGGAGTTCATGTTGCTCGCCAACATCAGCGTGGCGGACAAGATCTATCAGTCCTTCCCCCAGACGGCCATTCTGCGTCGCCATGGCGCGCCACCCAAGACCAACTTTGATGAGCTTTCCAACCAGCTGAAGATCAAGCGCGGCCTGGAGCTGCGGTGCGACTCGTCCCGTGCGCTGGCCGACTCGCTGGACGCTTGCACTGACCCGAAGGAGCCCTTCTTCAACACGCTGATCCGCATCATGGCGACCCGCTGCATGATGAGCGCCGAATACTTCTGCGCCGGCACCCAGGCCTACCCGGAGTTCCGGCATTACGGCCTGGCCTCGGAGATCTACACGCATTTCACCTCCCCCATCCGCCGGTATGCCGACCTGGTGGCCCATCGGCAGCTCGCGGCCGCCATCGACTACGAGCCCATGCACCCGGCCGTGCGATCGCGCGGCAAGCTCGAGGCCGTCTGCAAGAACATCAACGTGCGCCACCGCAACGCCCAGCTCGCCGGCCGCGCCTCCATCGCTTACTACGTGGGGCAGGCCCTCAAGGGCCGCGTCGCCGACGAGGAGGGCTTCGTCATGAAGATCTTCAGCAACGGCTTCGTCGTCCTCGTGCCCCGCTTCGGCATCGAGAGCGTCATCCGCCTCCGCGACCTCGCCGAGCCCGAGCCCGACAGCACCTTTGACGCCGAGAACTACGTCCTCAAGACCTCGGGCAGCCGCGACCTCTCCGTCGAGCTCTTCCAGAAGGTCATTGTGCGCATCAGCGACGCCAAGGACGAGGCGACAGGCAAGAGAGGGGCCAAGATGGAGCTGGTCAAGGTTATCTAAATAAACCAAGGGACCACAAGTAATAACATGAGGGTTGGGAATAGATAGAGTATTATCCAAAAAATGTATTCATGCTCTGGACCGTGACGGTACCATTTAGACGCTTTTCGGAACTTTCCCAGGATCCAATAGCTACATCCCTCTTGTGAAATAACAGAAACGCTTGATCTTTAGGTATACACTTTGCATTTCTTGCCCAGACGTATATCTCGTGATGATCATCTTCGAGACCTCCCGAGACAGAACCAGTGCGTGTCGGAAATCCTCCCTGGTAGTCCTCTGGGCCTGGGACCCCTAGATCACATGGCTATCGCTTGTAGAAAGGCGCAGAATGCGACGGTAGCAGCGGCAGAATCAAGTGGGAGAGCTGCTGGGAAACCCGCAAATTTCAGCATCGGCGCCCTGGGGCAGATATTCCTTTTCACCTTGCCGATGGAACTGCACGCGCATGTGAAGACCAGGGTTTAGTTGTCCCGCTTTTAAGATTGTGTGAATCGCTGTTGTTTTGCGCACCCGGAATATTGTTTTCATCCCCTCTCTCATGCGTCGGAGTCGTCCCCGTTGTCCAGCGCCTCATCGTCATCGCCGGCCTTTTCGCGCTCCTCCATCGCATCTTGCATCTCCTCCTCATCCTCATCCTCGTCGCCCTCCTCCTCCTCCTGGTTCGCCTCGTCCTCTTCCTCCTCGTCTTCCTCGTCCACCTCGTCCTCGGGCTCCGTGTGGCCGCCAGCCTCGTCGTCCATGTCCATCTGGGAGTCCTCGCCGGGCGCGCCGCCCGTCTTGGCCTTCTTAGACCGCGGCTGCTGGTCGGACGCGGCGCCGTCCCCGGCGCCGGCACCGGCGGCAGAGGCCGTGGAGACGTCGCCCACTTCCGTGGCGCCTTCGGAGGTGGCGTTGGACACCATGGAGGCGTTAGGGTCGGCGGGGAAGGGTAGACCCTTCTTAGCGGCGGCTACCCGGCGGCGGTAGGTGTTGCGTTTTGTGGTACGGGTTTCGTTGAATTCTGCGAAAGGGGGGCGGCTCCCTACGTATTAGCGACGCTGGTCCACGAAAACAAACACCACTATTTCCTCTCGTCCCCCGGGCGCAGGGAGGGGAGAGCTCCAAGTAGAGGGCGCAAAAGTGACGAGTAGAACCTACTAGTGAACTCAGCCTGCAGCCGATCGCGGAATTGGCCATATTCGATATCGTCCAGGGCCTCGAAGACATCGTCGGGTAGTATGGTCTTCTTGCCAGAAGAAAGGGTCCGCTCGTTTGCGCTGTGCGAAAGCCAAGAGAATTGCGTCAGTGATAACCCTCGTGGCAGCTACCTTTACAAGGCCAAGCTTTGCCCAAGACCGGGAAGGGTACGTACGCATTAGCTAGGTGGTTGATGAAGACGGTCGCGCTCTTGGTCATGGCTAATATGGCGTTGGCCTGGATCTGAGTGTTAGGCGGAAGCACGCCCTTGGCCAGGCGCGTGATGATGGATTTGGGGAGGTTGAGGTCCTATCCAAGCTGGGGGGTCAGCTCTCTCTCTCTTCCTTTTCCAGCATCTTGGCTACGGTCTTCTTCTTTTTTCGCCTCGCAAGTGGTGCACACTGGGCGAAACATCACTGGGAATATAACAAGGAAGTCGTACCTCGATTGTGACAGTATCCCGGTCTACTCCTCCTTTCTTATCGGAGGGCGGCGCCGACTCGCTGGGCCGGTCCGTGTCCATCTCCTCTACGGGTGTTGTCGATGCCATGGCGATCGGAGCCGAAGCCGGGGCGCGCGCGGCAGCGGATTTCGGGGTCGGTGTGTGAGCGGAAGCTGGGGCGGGAATGGTGTGGGCAAAGGGCGGTTCCATGCGTCGTTGGATCGGTGCTGCGTCTTCTTCTTCGTGGTCGTCGGCGAGGACGAACGTGGCCAGGGACACGTCGTTCCGTCTAGTAGCAGCAGCGGCAGCGGCAGTAGAAGAAGAACGGGGATCGCTTTTACGCGGCATGGCGCCTCTCTCGAATGAACGGTAAGAGGGTGGATAACAGACTACCTGACGTGACAGACCAAAGCCCAGGCCCTGGGAAAAAAAGACTTGGGTCGGTCGCGTTGCGGATCCGGAGCCAATCACGATGTCGAGTTTTGCTGGGTTATTCCCAAGTCAGGAAACGAAGGGTGGGGACGACGAGGGTACAATCGCCAGCTGAATTCGACTCTCCAAATTCCGATGATAGTGCAAGTCGAAGTGTACCTCAAGTATGAGATGCAATTGGGTACCTAAGATGGATGTAAAGCTGTATATGCTTGTCTGATGATGATGAGTCTTGTAGTTGAGGAGCGATGGCTTTTTCCCCAGCTGTATACCTGACAGGGCGATGGACTTTCTTTCTTTCTTTTTCGTACGACGTTGGGTTTGGCAAGTACCCGGCTCTCTCTTGCTCCTGTCCACATCAGTGTACATTAGGTAATTCCTGTAGGTGTACGGCACGGCAGGTACGTTGAGTCAATTAAACCAAAAACGCGGGCAGACGCGTCGCGGGTAATAGAATAAGGGTTGGACGCGTTAATAGGTTGCCTCTGCATAGCACCAACTGGTCACCACGAAGCACCTTTTTGCAACTGCACGATGTCTCTTCAAGATATATCATCTGGTGATTAATGTTACTTCTGTTGCCAACTGTAAGCAATAAAGGATATTCAAATGTGGATAGTGTATATATAATATATATGATGACTCACCCAGTGGCATCTTCATCTTATGCCACAGGACAGCTGGTTGGTGAGCAATGGAACAATGGAACAAAACAGCCCATGGGCAGTTCCATATCAAGTGTCCATTAAAGAGCGATGTCCTCTCTTCATATAAATACATGAATCTATATACTTCGTCTGCCTTCTTTGCTGTCGCCGATTGCCTCTCCAGCCGATTGCTTTTCCTCGCTGGAGCCGAGTGCCGATAACATCTTGATCACCCATAGTGTCGATGGTGCCGAGCCCAATACACCCGGGCGCGCATAGAACGATGTAGACTCCATCATAGAAGCCTCGAAGTGCAGCGTCGAAAATCAATGGTACCAAAAGGGCCAGGTGGTAGGAAACCTCTCTGCGTATCTCATAGCCCCCTACCCACTTGGAGTTTCGCGACGAGGGTCAAGGGAGACCCTCTACTATAGCAAAATCTTGGAGACCCAACCAAGCGACTGAGAGATAAAAAGACATACGAACGCATCATGACGCCAAGGTTCATCGGCGCTGTCTCCTCTTGGCCGGATCGTCGCATGCGGCTCGCGCGCCCACCCAGCATATAGAGGGTGGTCGCCTGCGCGACACTACAAGTCGCCCGGGAGGTTCGTCTCGAACGGCAGGCGGGTACAGTAGATTGGTCTCTACCCATCTATCTCGAACCCGACACGTTTTGCCCATCGACCCATGCATCTCTATCTTGACCTGACCCCATCCCATCCCTAAAGCAAGCAGGGCATGACCAAAGGGAACGGGTAGCGAGCAGCGAGTGTGGCTACCCTAGCCTTGAGAGAGAAAGAGGGATGCGATGGGCGAGAGGGGGCGTCGTTTCCAATAACCCGGGTAGATCTGCGCGGCATCTCATCATGCAGCCCGTCCGTTCCCGTCTTGCCGCATAGGACCCCGGCTCCCCGGGGGCACGTTTACTGGGGGTTGGGGGCCGCCAGGACTTCAAGAGACTATGTAGTGTGCATTGCTGGCAGTTGTAAGCTTATTTTACATATCTAGCCGTTTCGCCTCGTGTTTCATACCCACGTCCTGGTCTTATCGTACTTGGTTTGCTAAGAACCGGGGTTCGGAGTTCTTCGCATATGTTTGGCCAGAAGTTTGGATCCCTCCCGTCATTGGGCGCCGGACTTTGACGACACGGACAGGTAGTCGTAGTCCCCGTCCCGTGTCATCCGCATTGTTCACATATATGGACAGATATGGGGCACAATACATTGGTAGGCCGCGAAGATAAATTGGTAATCAGGAGCAGTCGATCGCAAGTGCGTATCCCGTCTCCCCTTTCATTGGCTATAGGATAATACTATGTCATATATGCCGCGTAAGTAAGAAGTGGTTGTTATCTCCCCCACCAGGACGGTATCATAACTTGGGTCGCTTCCTCGATCCAGCAAGCCTGGACATCACATCCCTCCGCGGATATAGCTTCTTTCGTTCCAGCTCCTGCATCAACAAGCAAAGAAAGTCCCGAGACCTTACGAGGAAGCAGGTGAACCTGAGCGAGGTAAGAATAAAGCAAAAATGACAGTAAGAAAATGTGGGGTATATCCTCCTATGCTACTTTAAATCGTAGATGTGGTCCTTTGCAACTCCATAGAAATCCCTAGAACAGTATAAAAAATCGAAGAAAATTGGTGATGGTGGTGTGGTATGTATGTACTGTCTAGTACTATGTTGCAACTCCAGGGGAATCGGCTACTTGAGAATAGAGTAAGAAGAGAAAGGTCCCTGGGGCCTGGGTGGGTCGGGTAAGAAATGGCAGAGCTTGTCTGCTACGAAGGTGAAGAAGAAGAAATTGCTAAGTCGTTTCGGGTCTGTCATCGAGGGTCGTTCGTCAAGCAGCCGTCATATTCGAAAAGTGTGTGTCGTTGCCCAGGATGTCGAGAATCAATCTGTTCGTTCACCTTGCAACCTGTCAAAAGAGCTGGGGGGTTGAGGCGTTTCAAGGAGTGGCACGGGCCAGAGCCCGGGACCTGGCTCACGGCTAGGATGCCGTGGCCGCAATTCCCGGGGGTTACATGCTGGGCCGTCGCCCCCGGGCATGAAACAACTGTAATGATTGCTCCCCGCAGTCATCTTAGATGCAGAAGGAAATTGAATGCAACGCCATCCGTCTCAACCGATGGCTCGCCCTATCTCAGTGCTATGCAGAGGCGGCGGCGAAAGCCCGTTGAAAGGGACTGGTTCGTTGTGGTCGCTCAAAGACAACCGGGGCGGCAATGTGGATGACGAGTATATCCGTGATGACGTCGTCCTGGTGATGGCGCTATGGGCCTCACTGGACGCCCTCGGTGACCGTGGCATCCCCATGTTGTCGCCGTGCCATGCATCGCCAAAGCTCCGCATGCTGCTGCTTCTGGCGCTTCTTGTCCGCATGTTGCCACTGGTGGGCGGTGGTGCGCTTGGGAGCTTGTGTAGCCTCGATGGTTGCCGTTTAGGACCCGGTAAAAAGGGGTCATCTCCTGGGACCGTCTGATCCGTCAACCCGGACCTAGCGTTCGGTGCTTTGGCTAAGATTACACTCTGTGGTATTTGAGGTAGATCCGCGCTTTGCCTTTGAATGAACGACCTTGGCGATTGGACCATAGAATCAAAAGATTGCTTTCCGAGAGGTTGTTGATATTGTATAAGACTTGGAGTCTGACTCGGTGCTTTCTTATGCGTATGCGCCGTCGAGGTCCGTGTTGTTGAGTCCCGTGTAGTGTAACGCCCTGCACTCTTTTCACTGGCAGTCCTGTTGATTTTCCAGGTCGCAATCTCATCGTCGTGAATGGGCGTAATGCCGCGGTTGAACAACGGTGAGCGTCTGCGTCGGTTTCGTAGATAAAGATATAGCCCGATCGCTAGCACCGCAACTCCCACTACCGAAAGAACCGTACTCAGAGTAATGACCAACGTGCGGTCGCTGGCCGCATTATCGTTGTCTGCTGCCATAGAATCGGAAGTCGGCAACGATGTAGGTGAAGCAAATCTGCCCAGAGACGTGGACGAAATATCACCTCGTGTGAGAAAAGACGCAGATGTTGGTATAGGTGCCGTAGGTGCCGTAGAAATACCAAGTTTGGTCGTCGGAGAAGAAACAGTAGAAGTAAAAAGAGGCACTGATGAATGGAATAATGTAGAAGGGCCGGGCTCTGCAGTAGTCAGGATGACTGATGTTGTCGTTCCAGGCAGGATTGTCGTCACATCTGTCAAAGACCGAGTTTCTTCAACCACCGTCGTCGAAAGCTTGACCGATGTAGTCGTCTCTGTGACAACTTGGAGTGGTGGCGGCTGCGGCTGCGGCTGCGGTTGAGGTTGAGGTTGAGCTTGTGGTTGATGTTGTGGTTGTGGTTGCGGCGGCGGCGGCGGCGGCGGCGGCCTATCCGGAGGACCTGGATGAGCAGCCGGGTCGCTGGCTGGTGAAGCCGGCCTTGGTCCCGGTCTTGGTCTTGGTCCTGGTTCTGGTTCTGGTCCCGGTTCCGGTCCTGGTTTTAGTCCTGGTCTGCCTGGACCTCCAGCACCTCCAGGTAAGACTTTTACGGTAACGTTTCTTTGGGTTCCTTCACAATAGTTAGTATACACTCTATGTATAACAACATCGCCGCAGTGTAATCATTTATACAGACCATATCTGCCATCCCGGTGCTGCCCCGCAGACGAACCCGGCCCGACACCTGCTGAATACAGTGAGAACACTGCCATGACTCGCTTTGAGTTGACCTTCACAAGTCGTCCCAAGTAGACGTCATGCCATCAAGACAGAGGGTCGTTACAGGTTGCGTGAAAATGGGGGGAAACGGCCACCCAGGAAGGGAATATATGCCATTGCCTGCGGGCACAGAAAGGGACGAGGCTATGCCTGAAATCACGATGGCTGAATCACAAAAGGAACACCGGGGGTCAACTAACAGTAGGTTTCATAGGAAGCTTCAAGCTATAGGATCGAAGAGGATGGTGAGAAGTGCAGAGTTGTCGATTCGCTATGGAGGCCGTGGTGAACGTGAGCCTGGACGCCGCGAGGTCCGTACTCCAGTGATGAAAGGAAGAGAGCGCAGGCTTTCTTTCTCTGCATTATAAGTCGAACAGGCTAGCTCTATAGCAGTGTGGAGCGGGCTGACAAGAGCTTGCCCGCAGCTCGAACTTGGGATGGAAGCAGCGCGGTTTTCCTTGGCTGGGGAGGGTTAGGTCAGCAGTTGTAGCCCGTGTTGGCTGGCCCTGCGGGTGGTTTAAGCAGAGCTCGCGATTCCAAGTTTTCGGACGACGGAAGAGCCTCTTGCTTGTGCGGGAGGTGAAAGAGCTGGGGAGGATTCACTTAAAGTGTCCAAGGAGAGTAGCTCGGTGGAAAGAATGCTAAAGCACCACGATGGAGCCCCGGGGTGGTGGCTTGTTTCAAAGCATTCTGTACGAGGCTTGCCCATTGGGCGGAACCAAGCTGATTATGAATGACCTGGCAGTGGCATATCCCTGGCCTGGCCACAGAGGGCTGCGGGTTGACTGCGGTGTGATCGGACATTCAATGACAGAAGCAACCTTGAACATGGACAGGGTTGTATCCGCATACAAGGTACATGGCAAGGGGCCGATGCCCCATCTCCTCGTGGGTCGTGGGTCGTGGCCTGGGTGCAGCAGAGTGCAGCAGAGTGCAGCAGAGTGCAGTGCAGATTTCAGAGCCCGAAAAGGACCAGTAGAAAGGACCACCACGAAGGCGGGAGAAGGTGGGTACGGCGTTCGGCTAGTAGTGTGGTTCATCTAACCTTAGGTAGTAGTAGGACATGCTTCTATTCGTATGTATACTAGGCTAGTGCTGAGCAGCCAGCAGAGCCTGTGCGTTGCGACATGCCTACAGTAGGTCGCCTCGCCTCGCCAGGAGTCCTTTGTCCTTTGTGCCCTTTTAGGTAGGAACAACCCACACACAGGAACGCTGCTCCCTCCCAACCAACCTCTTGCAAGGAACCAGTCGAAGGAAGGGCCATCGAATACAAGGTTCAGACGGTGCCAGGTGTTTTGTGCCCGCGAGCCTCAGGTCACGGGCGACGATTCGCCAGCAGCCAGGCACAGAAACCGGAGGCTTGGAGGCCAGGAACGAATGGGAGTCTCCAAGAGCGTCTTTGCTCGTTAGTGACTTGCATACTACTATTTGGGTGGGTGGGGAAAGTAGTAGGGGGGTGCCGGGCAGCTAGCTCAGAGAGGGGTACGAGCGAATCACAATGATGAAATGGCGTTTTTCTTCCGGTTCGAAACACGCTCAGCAGCCCATCTCTTCTTAGCTTGGCCATTCAATCGGCTCAATGGTTCGTGCCTGGATGTGGATGTGGATGACTGATAGCGATAAGTCGCGATATTAATATATCTCAATGAGCATAATTATCCGAGGCGCGACTACCTGACCTACCTACTACTAGCCCTCGGTTGGGCTGTAACATGGTGGGCGGCCCTAAAGACGATTGATGCCACTCGCATCATCATCATCATTGATCGGAAGAACTGTATCGGCATCTTACAGACGAGTCTACAGGCCTAGAGCACGGAATCGGATTGCCCCGAGATGCCACACGCATCGAGAGTTACATCGGCGTGCTTGAGAGACTCGCATGCCTCCGCTCACAATCTGCGAACCTATGTACCTAGCATGACACGGCATGGCATTGTGCAGCTCTGTAACCCAACATCGTGCCGCTTGCATCTTTTACTGGACCTGCTATCATGTTAGGTTAGGCTAGGCTGCTGCTGCTGCTGCTGTTGTTTTTCTCTTCTCTAACGGCAAAGTCCAGGCGAGCTGTGTTTGCTGACAATAATAACACTTGACCAACAACCTTCTCTCACCGCACCATGTTGCATAAACAAGCCTCTGTCAGATCATCATCGTGGGCGACCGCCATTGGGCCCAACGCGTGAATGGCTTCCTTCTCCCAGCCGAGCCAGTCTCACATTGCAAGCCACGTCCAATTCGCGTGCCAGCAGCGATTTGTCACTGGGGCCACGATATGGGGTCGCGCTGCTGCAAGGTACGTGACAACACATGGCCGGCTAGAGTCAGACCTGCATCTCTCTCTTCTTGGGTGTGGTGGTGGCTGGGCTCTCTGGCAGACTTACGGTGTACGGCAACAGAACCGGCGCGGTGTGTGTGCCAATGTATTCGTCAAGAGAAGCCCAGAACCGTTCAACGGTCCATTTCCGAACAGGTAACACATGACGCGCGCCCGAATAAGCAATTAAGAAATCGACCATTCGCATCTCAGCTCATGGCATCGTCACCGTCCTGGCTGGGTAATCTCCCTAACCCCTCGTGATCGACGAGAAATGCTACCCCAAAAAAAACCGACCCGCCAAGACTACGGCTGTTTTGGATCATTCACGGTCGGGTCACGCCCACACAACCGACCTCGACCCGGCCTCTCTGTTGACTGTCTTGCAATAATAAGTCAATCCGTGAACCTTATGGATTCTGACAAGTGGCAGGTGGCAGGTGCCGGGATAAGATAAGATGTCTTGAAGAAGAGGCTTGCCACTCTGAACAACACACCGCTCGTGAGCATTGGATCAAATCGTTCACATATAGGTACGTACCACTAAAGTATAGCTATCACGACCTGGCAAGTATCACCAACTATTCCGTCGCAACCTGTCATCTCACCTCACCTCACCACCAAAGCATCCCGTCTCAAAAACCCGAAAACGAAGGGCACGTAAATAGACGATCAAGGATCTCATCATGCCACTACCAGGACTGGTTCATTTATGTACTGCGAGACTGACGCACACACTTACCGGATACCAGCCCAGATAAGGAATCTCCCGCGCACGCCTCGAGCGCCTATGTATGTGATTAGTCAAGTGCACACACACACACACACACACACAGAGCAAAACCTGGTGTCTCTTGTTTCCCAAAATGGCACCGCGGGCGTAGAAGCAGACGCACACACTTAAACCTTTTGCAGCCTGCTGCATATACCTACAGTAACGCAACCTATCACGGACGGTAAGGCTATACATATATGTCATCGGATTGGCTCAAAGCCCCTCTTCTAGTTTAAGACGAATGTTTCCTCAGTAGTGTTCTCTTTTCCTTCTATCTCAGGTTATTCATTTCCTCTAGAGATTGAGACATGCATAGACAGACAGACAGCTATAAGCACCGATACGAACAGCCTGTCTCAAAAGAGGCTTTACGCCCCTGTCAGTGGCAATCGCGACATCGGGCTGGAGGTTGCGATACCATGGAAACTAGCGACGGTGGTGGTGTGGAGGGTTCTGCCACATGACTGCCCATGCATGCATTCTAGCGCTACTGAAGTATGACAGGAACGGAGAGTTGATCGTATCAGTGAATGTGTGTGTGTGTGTCTTACTCTGCTGCCCAGAAGTGGCTGGCCTAGTCTTCGCATTCGGGCCTTGAACTGCATCTTGAAAGCTAGAAGGGCGAACAGACTGCCCCGGAAAGACATGCATGCATTACCCCAGACAGAGACAGAACAAACCGAATTCGAATTGCGTTCTGGATGTATCGTCTCATTCAAGATCGGCCGCCGTCGTCGTCGTCGAGGCGGTCACGGTCACGGCGCCTAGTGGTGTTACTCTCGTCCAAAAAAAGAATTCCCAAGACAATGTGTATGCGTGCCACAATTCACATGCTGGTGGCCGCATCGCATGCGCAGAAGCGAAATGCAGAAAGGGAAGGCGGCGCTTGCCTGCATCACAATACTAATACAGTACAAAACAATGAACTCGGGTCCGACGGCCCTTGCTTCAAGGGATTGCTAGTACCAACGTACACACTATCTTTACAGCTTGCCTTACAGCCGGGCTTCTCTTATGAGGTAATGACCGACCCAGCAAAAGGATTTTCTGTATGCGAAACGGTCATGGAGAAATTTCGGATCGCCCCTCGCCCCGAAACCCAACAGTCGGTTAGCGGGTGGAGCTTTGGAGAATATCATCATCAACGGCTGTTAGACGACCGTTTGTTAGGACGGACTAGGTAGCTGTTAGGAAGACAGTAGTTGCGAGTCCGTCGTAGCAGAAGTCCAAAATAGAGTAGTTCCTCGCATAACTTCTGACGCAAGACAATCATGGTATTATTTTGATTAGTCTGATACAGACAGGCAACGCGTCTCTGAACACGCTCATTACATTACACTTCCCTGGCGAACAGTTTGCCTACTGTACCTGCTTCCAAGACTTGGCAGGTTTTGCAGCAAGCAGAAGAAGAAAAATCAAGGACGCTAGCCGAAGGGTTCCAGTCTCCTAGCGTCTTCCAGGCTCCTGGGCCGACGTGGGTTTTTTTCTTTCCTTTCTGGCCTGGGCACCCATGTTCAAGCAGACCTCACCGCCACTTTCAAGACAGACACAAGCAGGTGGCAGACAAAGAGAGAGTCAATTCAGCTGCGGCCACACACTCTACCTACTGGGGCGCGGGAAAATGCCATCAGGTGTGGCAAAATGGAAATGAGGGAAGAGGTCTGATCCCTCTCGTGTCCACCGAGCTGGCTGATGACAGGTAGGTGGTGGTGTGGAGGGCAGAATGGAGGGGACGAACCCCGGTCGCCCTAAGGACTGCTGCTGCAGAGAGGATGGTCGCAGGCGGTTACTACTACCATCATGTATGGGATACCTGCAAAGCTGCCTTCCGCAGCATGCCTTCGCCGTGTTGACCGCGGTAGTCTCCAAACGGAAGAGACCTGTTGCTCTCGAGGCAGCACCAACTCAACCCCGATAAGCAACGGCCTGCAGCAAGCCCCGTCCTGAGACTGGGCAACTAGGCGCGAGCGATGGCGCCGAAGCGTGCTTTACCCCAGCCGACGGCGATTGGCCAAAGGGGCATCAGCAGATGCAGGTTGGTGTGTTGAATTCCATTTCAGCCGCATAGCTGAAGAAGAAAGGGATGCAAGCTTGACCTTTCGGCAGTTGTTCAGTCACTGCGTTTTGGATTACCCGGAGGGGTTATCCGAAGGAAGGAGAGGAAGAGAGAGATAGCTGGCCGCCCTCCATCGTTTGAACCGAGGAGCCGCCAGCCAACCAGCTCGCTCGGTTATCATCGCAATGAGCATCGCTGTCATATAGCCCTCTTCCGCCTCGTCAGCTCCGACGGGCACACTGCTGAAGTGTGGCGCTGCCATCCTTTGGAGGAGGACGACAAGCTCTTGATATTTGCTCAGTTAACAGTTACATCCGTCATTGCTACGACTTCCAATGCAGACTGCGCTGCCATCGTGTTGTGCTCGCGCCCCCCTCCAGATCTAGTGTGGCGGCGAATGAACACCGAAACCGCGGCAGTTGAAGTCAGTCAAGTCCAGCTACATAACCACACTTTCATCGAGTGCGAGGCCCCCCTGCATTGACGATGCAGTCGCGGATGATATAAGTCTGTTGCCATTTTCTGGTAAACCTGAAGGACATCAACTGCTGACTTGTTGCCTCGATACTTGACGCACTTGGTCACCGATGGCAGTCTTGGTTATCCCGCAGGTAATTACAGAGTCGTCACGAGGACTGGGGACCGCCAGCATTAACAGAGATAGCCAGCCATATCAGACTAGGCTACAGGCCGACTGACTTTTTCTTTTTTTTTCCTTTGGCTTGGTCTTATCCGACGAGTCATATGATCATTGCCATGAGAAGCTCATCTCCGATGGCCACTCAGTCGCTCGCTCACTGCCTTGAAAGAGTCGAATGCCAGTCACGCCAAGTTGCTTGCTTAATATGATACAGTGACGATATCGGGTTGCGCGGGAACCTGGAATTCACCACAGCCCAATGCAACCATGCCCCCACGTGAACATCCAGTTGAGCAGTTTGGCAATATAGCCCGTGGCTTTAAGCAGTGTCGTCGACATTATAACGTTGGGGAGTTTTAGTCGTCCAGATTTTGGTCGTGGCTGGTAGCGGTCCTGGATTAGGCTCGGGGGATTAACCAAAGCCATCGTGGTTCCCAGGGGGCGGACGGGCCTCTCGACGAGCGAGGCTGCTGGCTTTTGCCGGGGGTTGCTTGCTCAACTGTCAACTGTCTGTCTCGCAGATCATTTCGCCGTCGAGCGTGGTTCGATGCGCACCCTGTCCCTGCCCCTGTCGGCCATGATGGTGCAATTGGCAAGTGCCCCAGGAAATCGTGCTGCGCATTTTCCATACCCGCTCTTCTCGAAGCCTTTGAAGAAAAATAAAGAATAAAACCGGATGAACCCACGACCAAGGGTCTCAATCTTCAGGGCCTGGTTGGGCGGATAGGTCGGCTCATTGCCACTTGCACTGCATGCCTACTCTTCGGCCGTTCTCGATATAACAGCGCCTTGCTCAAAGCGATGATCTCGCGAAGTGACTGCTACCATATGCTGCACGATATGTGTGAAGTGAGCGCTGTGCGTCGGAATATGCCGTCTCGGTGTCCTTGTTCTTTCTGATCCGGTGATAATTCTCCGGTGCAACTCGTGGCTCGTGCGATCCCTGGTGCTGATGACAGAACCTAATTTCCCCCTCCAGCAATCTTGGTTTCGAAACCTCAAATTGCATCCAATGCGGTTTCGAGCTGTCGAAACGACCACATCGCACGGCAGAGCAATCTGCCATTTGAAGCCAAGGTGCTCGTCGCATACTTACAGAGTATAAGCCAGCATATAACGAGGCAATACCTGATCAGACTGCTGCCATTGTCCGTCCGCCTCGAGCGAGCGAGCTCTGGGGCCAGCGGGGCGGGGCCGGGGCCGATGACCAACCGCTTACCACTTGTTGGACAACTCACCAAGATTGGCATTTGGGGGGGACTCGGGTATCGTGAAACCGGTATTTACCTGTCGAGGCCCCCATCGTAGTAGGTAGTATTGCAGCTTTCTGACATCTCGGCCCCAGATAGGACGGACGCGCAGGGGAAGGGGCCGAAAATCTTCACGCTCATCTTTGCGCTCCCCGTCACATTGAAATTGGATTGTGCTATAGCGGCGTGCTATTGACAGGGTAACTGGCCAAGTTCGAAAGGGGGGCCGTTCATCTCGCTCTCTTGATTTAACGGATATTTGTGGTTCACGTATGGGACAGGGGTGCTTGGTAATATTGTGTTAGTAGTTGGCTAGCAGTTCAGCCCATAGACCAACGACGATAACCATGATTGCGATAACCTTACTTCGATAGGGCCTAGATCGATGTGCTATAGTGTTGATATCTCTGATATTGGCTACTAGGTTTATGTGTGTGCCTTCGTGTGTGGTGGTGCTGGCAGTGGCTGGTGAAGAGTGAAGGTGTAAGGTGAAACCCCTTTTCACCTTCACGCCGCTTCTGGTGTGGCGGATATCTTCTCGCCCCAACCTGGTCTGTCCCGCTTGAGCGTTGCTGCTGCCTGTTTGCCTGCCCACATGGCTCTGCTCTCTGCCCTCGTGGTTCAGAACTCTCGGACTCTCTCAGGGTCCAGTGCTTTCTCCCACTTGCTCCCGTGGCGGAGACTTGAGCGCCCAAGACCCGCATGCGGCAGGGGACACAAAAATCAACAACTGCCATCGACAATTCCCGTGACTGGCAAAAGCGGCAAGAGTGACAATGCATGCTGGTGACGGGATACAGCGAACCCCTGGGTCCCTGGGTTTCTTGCCTCTCTCTGCTACTGGTTGCGGTCACGATCTGTTGCTAATCGGCCTTACGTGGCACAGCATGATGACTGTCTTGTGCCTGTTCTAGGCCATGTTCCAAAGATAACCGGGACCCCGATCTAGAAACTTGCCCCTGGCCGGCAGCCCATCGGAGTTTGTCCTGGCCAGTAACGTGTAAGTCCTGCGTAAGTAAGTAATGTAGGTATGCAATCGCATGTGGCAAAAGGTGCGTGCAGCTATCACCAGCATACGTGTACACGGGCTCTTTCGCGCAAGTCGTTCTGGCCCCTTAACTTGATCAACGAAAGATGGCCCGCGTGTAGGCCCGTGGAACGGACTTCCCCGTCACCGCATGGCGGTCGAAACGGGCTGGGTCCATCAGCTAAATCGAGTGCTCGATGACTACACCAGGCAAGTGAGGCTGGGAGTCTTCTTTGCTTTTTCTACATGTACCTACTTTATCAAGCAGAAGCCACTATATTCTGTCCTCCAGTGACGATCAACGTGCAGGGCTTTCTCTCTCTACCTTGTCGGATGCATCCTCACTCCTTCCAAGGTACGTTGTGGTGGGCGGCACTATCAAACGTATCAATTAGATGAAAAGTGTCGGCTCCGCGACGACATATCCACCCCAACCCCATGGCATGCTGTGCCGCGCCCACGTATGTGTTTGGTTTGGTTTGATTTCGGCTTAAGGATCAACATCATGGATTCAACATGGAGTGGGCCCGTGTAGAGAGAAGGAGGCTCTGACGTTTCGCTGTTTTTGCGCCGGCAAAGGCGTGTGTGCTGTGCAACCTTCGGACGGATAGTTACGTGAACACCCACCAGCAACCCCGGCTCGCGGTGTAACAGACCGAGATCAATGCCGCCTGCTGAGCCTCAGATGAAGGGTAGCAATTCCACCTTGAAGCAAGAAGGGTGAGATGACTACCGGCGGGTGTGCCTCTTACCGTATGGGCCTCCCCAACCCTTGTGTGTGTGTGTGTGTGTGTGTTTCTGGTGCCACTCAATACCCTCTTGGTACACTTGTGAGAGAAGTTTCGTGAAGATCTTTCAGGCCGTGTTCTGCAGGGTAGACAATCTGGCAATGTTTCCGGGGCCTGTATGCGGCAAGTCGTTCCGAATGCAGCAGATGCATATGTGTGTGACCTTCATCACGCTCTGCATGATCTGGGCCTGGCCGCCTGCCGCCCATGCAGCAATCACCCTTGATAGCAAAGACAGAAAGATGTCCCAAGTTAGAGCCCCTTTTTGGCACTGCAGCCAGCGTTGAACGGTAATCGCCCGAAGCTGGGCTTGCGGCTTGCCACGCCAAAAGAACTTGAGACTGATTACCCAAGTAAACCTTCTTCCTAGCAGCTGAGAAATCATGGGCCGACAACCTAGTAAGTCGGGAATATGTGACCTTGTGTGCTCGTTGGGGACATGAAGCGAGCGTACAGAGTAGGGTGTTAATGGCCCCCTCTCCCGGTGATATGGCATATCCTCACGGATAGCCGAGGGTATACGGCTTGTTGTTTGGCTCTCTAAGTGTTCCTAATCTTCTTTTAGTGCTCGAATAGCCTAGTCTAGGAGCTCACGTAGTCCCAAACCGACGGGGTGAGGGTTTCGTGCTATTTCGGAAAGAGCCCCTTGATTAGCCTAACGATGCTATCTTGCAAACGGAAGTGGACAACATAACATTTCTATGGAATGCATGTACCTCATAACTCTCACATTCTTGGTAGCTCATTTTTTAGAGCATTCAGTCCGTTATATGGCTTCGTCGTCAACTGTTCGTGGGGCCTGAGTTGGATTGACTCGACGAGGACGGCGCTTGATGTGCGGCCAGTGTCTGGAGCGGTTCCCTTCTGACAACGTACATAGTTCCTAGTCTTCTGGAAAGGCTCAGTGCAAGAGGACGAAGAGCCATTTGAAGTGAAAAGTCGCACAATCACGGCGTCGCGAATTCTGGGTGACGGTCATCATTAGCAGATACGAAGGAGGGACCACACGTCAGACATGGTCATGGGTTTGATGGATGGACGTTACGAAGAGAGTACCTGTACCTTGCGGAATATGCGTGCCTGTGACTATCTCATAAGATGTCCACAGTCAGAGGAATTTGATCGCAACTCAAGAGAAACCCCATTGATGGATGTCCCTTCCTTGGCTCGGGGACTACAGCTATACCCACAGAGGTGCATCATTGATCGCCATCTAACTAGTTCACTCGTCTGTGCGGCATCGTTATGCTCAGTAAACCAGGTACGAAGATAAGTGTTTCTATCGATATACTTGGATGTATGCAGAGTTGGATTTCAGGCTTGACGCGGAATAGTTGTGATGTTCCGGTCTGCAAGAGCTCGACTGAGTAAAAGGTGCATCAGCAGCAGCGGCTCAACATCTACCGTTAGGCCAATATATGTTCTCCTCTAGCTATGATCAGAGGTTCTTGAGGCCACACTATATAGAATCAGTGTAACGCTTGAGACTTCCTGATTTGACTTGCAGAGAAGGATGAGATACCTCTTCACGTGAGTGAGGTTTGTTGAGCGTCGGCCGTTGCCGAGACAGGGCACCGTTCGGAACTATACAATACAAGTACCACTGTGGACTCTTACATGGTCTGGTAATGGCGGGTTACCTCTTGGCGAAGTCGAGAATCGAATTTGTTATTGTCGAAGTTGAAATATGCTTTTCCCGAAAAGGGGCTGTCGAACTCAGGGGGTTGCCAGTAAAATGCCACAAGAGGCGCTACATTCCGGGCTTCATTATGTCCCTCGATCCCACAAACCAATCAAAGTCTGTTTAGTGATCTCAATTAAATCAGTCAGCGAAGGGGGACTGCTAAAACTTAGTTGTCTTCGATTTAGTAGTCCGCAGCAATCAAGTCAGAAGTAAGGAGGTCGATCATCCCTGCCAGGAAGGACACTAAGATGTAACAAAATCAAGGTACTCTGATCCTATTCATCTTTTCAATACAATTCATTGCTCACTTGGTATATGAATCTAAGGAGCGATGCCCGCGTGGTTGACTGGCTCTCGGTGGTAGCATGGCTGATTGGTTGACTGCATAATGTCTAGGTGCAGCAACTGTGCTGTCGCAACTTGCCAGGCAGTTTTCAGACACCACACACACCGAGAAACTACCCTCAGCCTCTAAATTAGCGACATTCAAGGCTACATGGAAGCACTTCGCAGTCTCTTGATCGATTCCAATGGACTTCAACTACTTCGTCATGGTTATCCGAAGCCGCTTCGCGGATGATGGATGCTCCTTCATATCGATGAGATGACTCATCCGATCTGACAGCACAGAATCTATAACTTGGAAAAGATAGGAAGACCTTTCTTTGACGACGTCATCCGCCGGTTGCTGCGTCAATTGCCGTGCGGTTTCACTGGGAGGGTAGCATGCGTCTATCCGGACGCCAGGCTCCAGAGGGGAGTAGCCTGGCTTCTTGGCCTTTGAGATAGCATCTCAAAGCCGTCAACCTGGGGGCGGTGATGGTGACATGCGTAACTCATCAGGCGCAATAAATAGCCGTTGGCACTTGGTAGGACACTATCACGAGATTCGTGGAATCGTCATGTAAGCGCAGGGTCACACTAGGGAAGTGAGGACGAATGACGGGTGGCCTGGTAAATGATCTGGAGCAAGCAATAGTAACTGCCGGTGAGCAGTTCTCGCTATATTGCAGATGTTAAGGCGGGTTGGAGGAAGGTTATCGATCTGGGCCGAAGCTCTCGCACGAGTAGTTCGACCGGCCATCGATCGCACTTTGCTGGCATGCATCGTCCCGTCTCAACAATCTAGAGGGCAATATCTCCATGACACGTTACAGCATATGACGTAAATGGAAGCGAACGGCACAAGATGGTCACGATTGGTGGGCGAGGGCAAGATCCCCGACCAGGACTTGTACAGAACCCCTACCCAGCGTGTGTAAGGTAGGTCCCGCAACCGCACCAGTCACGTCCTACCACAGGCATCCTGGGCGGGACCCTGAAGGTGTCATTCGCGAGAAATGGACTCTTTCTTCAAGGGACTAGAGGGTTCTGTGACGTGGCGGGGGTGAGTGAGCCCCTGATGGACAGGGAAGCACCCAGATGGAATCGATAGCGAGGCAAGCAGGTCGACGTCACCGCGAACCCCTTTAGCAGACAGATGATGCGGGGGATAGTTGCCCAGCAAACAGTATACAAACAATGCGAATAGGAAGTCTTGATATGTGTCTGGGTTTCATTATATCATATTAGGCCGCGTTACTTACCTGTCTGTTCCAAGTTTTGAGCTGCCGTCGCTGCTGTATACTTACTTGGCAATCGCAATGGCTTGTCGTTTCTACCTAGCTGTAAGGTCCCTCTTCGTACTGTGAAAAGCAATGTAACCACCGGTGGAGTATCACCTACAACAGAATTCTTCTAAAAACAAGGCAGCCTAAGCATTATTTACTTAGCCGACGTGACCTCTACGGATGCGCCTCCTGCCGGGGGCACTTTACGGGGCTCGAGGCCCTCGTGACCGGATATGCTATAGCCTAGCGGAGGGCGGGTCTTCTGTCACAGCTGGCTATAGACCACCAGGGAAAGGCATAGAATCTCAAATTGAAACGACTCGGCGCCTTATGCACGATGGCCATGAGAGCCCGTAATTTTGGGCAGCATGGCATCGAAAGCGGCAGAGGTTACGCGTCAAGAGAAGAGTCGCCGATGAAGGTGAGTCATGGAGTGTAAGCCGGTAGATATCTCCCATGCATTGTGTATGCAGCTATCCTCCGTAAGCATATTTATTTTTGCCGTGTGAGCCTCGGTGCCATGGACGACGCATCTGGTTGGGTTATGTGGACGTGGTCGCAGGTCGCTGCGTTAATGCCCATATATCGCCACCGGAAGATGCCACAGCCTCCTCACCGGGTATGACAGGCCTCTGCCTCTGCCTCTGCCCTCGGCATAGGTGGTGTGTTGGCGTTGAAAGAAGCAACGCTGCGGGATCTGGACGTTCCGCTGCCCGGTGTACCTCGAACGAAATACGACGACTGTCGAGGTGCTACGCGTACCGTACCACGTCGGACAAGCTGACGGTGCCAGGGCCGAAAAAGCATCGCCAGCTCTGTACAATTGTGCAGCAACAGCAGCAACACCGCAGCACCGCCATCCGTTTTGCAGCCTTACCCCAAAGGATTGGCAATTGGGCTCGATCATTGGTCAGGGTCCTTCCTGGTCCAAACAACTCCAGGGATCTCGGGGTGGATATCGGCAAAGGGCGCGATCGCCAGATTTGCCTGTGGTTGCTACTATTATTGATGCCACATCACCCAACGAACCGGGCTGGACCATGTCGCGCAGGCTCAGGGTCCAGGGTCTGACATGTGCCAGATATCAGCCTCGCCCAAATCGCCGGAATGATGGACTGTGACTGGTATATTCTGGGGACAAGGGAGCCAGGAGGAACAGATGGCGTACAGGCTGCAGGGAACCGCAGACGGACAAAGATCAGCGGGCAGGCAGGCTTGCGGGCCTGTGCAGTTGCAGTTGCAGTTGCAGTTGCAGTTGCAGTTGCAGTTGCAGTTGCAGTTGCAGTTGCAGTTGCAGTTGCAGTTGCAGTTGCAGTTGCAGGGACCCCAAATTCGCCCAACGGCAGGAGCCGGCGGCTGGTTTCGAAGGTTCGAAGAATACTACTAACTACTAATAAAATGCATCGATGAAAAAAAAAGGGTTGGCCGACTTTTGTTTGTTGGGGTCATGCGGGCCCAACGTCATCTGGACAAGTCGTGGGCTTGCTTTGGAGATGCAGCCCCCCCTTCCCTGCCAGGGTTCCAGCCTCTTAGCGACCCTCCCTGATGCCCCTCTTCGTCGCGAAAGGCCAATAGCCACTCTGCCCAATTCACCCAACCGGGGTCCAGGGTGGTTATTCGTGATGGCCTCACGTCGCGCTCGAGAGGGCATTCTGGATCAAGGTCTTAGACATGCAGGCATGCTTCTGCTGTTACAGTTAGTGTGGGGTGGTCGGGTGCCAGATATCAAGCATGGGTTTGTATTCTAATCCAACTTTGCCGCTTCCTCGTCTCGGGAGATTTGCGCAGGGCCTTGCAGCACAGGGACTTCGACACGAGCATACATACATACATGCACATATATAGCCAACCTATCTGCCCCGAGTCGCAATCGAGAATTTGTTGCTAGAAGCCGGGCACTCATCAACTACTTACCTACCTATTAACATCGCCACTGGGGTCTTGTCGCATGGGAATCTAGTGACGACTTCAAGATTTCCCTTGCTTGGACCGCTTCTTCATCAAGTTTTCCCGTTACCTTTTCTCGTGTTGGACCCTGAACCCTGCCGCATCTCTTAGCGCCTGGGCCACAGCCGACGACGGTGACGTAAACGGTCCGCGCCAAAAGCTTGGATTCGTAACTTCAGACTCCCGAGACCGCCTTCCGCCATGCTCTGCTATTACATCTCAACAGGTGTGCATAATAACCTCCCCAGCCGCAACTTTGCATAACCCCCTCCAATATTTTTCTTCCAACTACCTACCTCCATCTTCATCAACAAGACCGCAAACTACATTCAGGTTCTATCATTCTAACCATGTATACCACTGAAGCGCCGCGGAGGGAGAGGCACCACAAACACAAGAAGGTGGTCTACCTCGAGCCCCCAAACCACGGCCACAAGCATGTCAAGCAGAGGATCACCACTATTGTGCCTGCACCATCTCCTCCTCCCCCGCCCCCAGTCTATCGCGAATACCCACCTCCACCACCCTGTCTTCCCGAGCCAGAGCCAGTTCGGGTTCCGACTCCAGCTCCAGCTCCAGCGCCAATCGTGATTCCTACTCCACCTCCCCCGCCTCCACCCGCACCATGCCTGCCCGAGCCCGAGCCTGAGCCGCTGCCTCCGCCACCGCCGCCGCCCTGCCGGTCGCCGTCGCCGGAGCTCGACCAGATCGAGGTCATCGCCGTGGACGTGGAGCCGTCGCCCCCCAAGCCGCCGCGCAGCAAGAAGTCGTCGCACAAGCCGCCCAAGAGCACCAAGTCCTCCCACAGCAGCCACAGCCGGGGACACAGCCGCGGCCACAGCCACGACCGCTACGACAGCCGGGAGCGCGAGGTCTACGTCGAGCGCGAGACGCTGGTGCCCGTCCGCGTGCCCGTCCCCTACCCCGTCCCCTACCCCGTCCGCGAGCGGGAGCGCTCGCCCGAGCCCGAGTACCGCTACGTGGACGCACCCCGTCGCTTCGAGCCCCGTCGGCGCAGCGAGGAGCGCGATCGCGAAATCGTCATCGAGGACAGGCGGCGCAGGCAGTACTACCACCGCGACTAGGGTGTGATCGATCTGCCGGCTGGGCTGGGTGGACGAACGACGCTGTTACGCTTAACGAGTCTCATGTCATGAATGGCACACCATGTGAGGGGAACGGCCTATCTAGGGAAGCAAGGAGTTTGATGGCGTATCGATGTATTCTTTTTATTTCGTTTTGTTTTTCATGGGAACGATTCGGCGGGCGGTCTTATTTGAAATTGATACACGCATCTACTAGACGTGGTAATGAGGTCGTACATTACTCTGCTTATTATTCTACGTTATTTTGTCGAGCAAGCGTACGTTTGCAGGGAACCATATGGGCAGGTTTATTGGGTTACAAGAATTTACTTGAAATACATGATCTGATTCTCCTACCTTGCCGTCCAACGGTCCTTCACATGAGATGATGTCCTGGTGATCGAGTTTTCAACATCGATATAAATGAGTACCTGTGTTCGTGGCTTGGGGTCTCGTGGTAGTGCATCAGATGTATGTGCATTGCCGTTGAATGGAACATGGTATCATGGTTTGGCCCATGGGACTGCAAAAGTATCGTCGTGTCTTATTGAGGCGTTCAGCCATCAACACAAGAACATCAACATCAACCACATCCGTATTTGTAACGACTAGCTGTGCAGAAGGATTTCTGGGCAGGTCATCTCAGTTGTTATCCCGTACATGTGAAACTGGGAAATGAGCTGGGCAGAGAAACTCTTGTAGCATGAAGGTGTGCAGACATGTACCGAGGGATATGAAGTACTCGGCACACCTCCAAATAGAAGTTACTGAAGCTTGACTCATTCTGATAAGATTATCTATCTCCTAGATAAGCTTGAGCGGGGGCATCGACAAACACGTCGGCGAGGCATTGTGTTTGTTGTTCGGTTCACACTTTGCAGGGTGGGCACTTTTTCCCTCGTCAAGAAACTGGATTGTTGTAAACCTACCAACCACGAACAACAATCAAAATCCTAACGAAGATACCTCTTCTGATCTGGTTGTTTTTCCTCTTCCCTATTCGATCTCCGTACCCACAACCCTTCGGCGATTGAAGCTGCATCAAACAACTTCTCGGGCCTTAAACAACCTTCAGAACCTCTCTCTTTTCATCCACTTGCTCTCTCGCACATCACATCAACAACATCAGAAAAAGCATCAGACCTTTTCATCAGACCTTTTCATCAGACCTTTTCATCAGACCTTCTCATCAGACCACTTGCTTCAGTCACGTTCCATCCGAGAGAAGAGGAAAAACCTACACCTTCATCATTTTCACGAACGTTGACCGTTCCACCACCAGCAAATTTCCATCTTGGAGACGAAAAACCAACATCTCCTACATCATCACGAACGTTGGACAAATATCACGTTCCATCTGCAAGAAAAGAAAACCCAGCGCCTTCGTCATCTTCACGAACGTTGAACAACCCACCACCAGTCAGATTCCATCTGCAAAAACAACTACCTCATCATCTTCACCACGCTGAACACATCATCATGTGGTCCATCGAAGACCATCCCATCAACCGCCTTGGCGCAAACAAGACTTCAGACGACCTGATTATCGACCTCGACCTCGACCTCGATATGGACATTGACATGGACATCGACGGTCATGCTGACGCACACCTCGCACCCGCTGTCGTCGAAAATGAGGCCTCTACACCTGACGAATATGAGCTCACTGACATGGACGATGTCTGCCTGGAGTACAAGAGCAAGGAGTACCCTTGCAATGCCCAGACACTCATGCAAGGATCCAAGGTCTTCAGCGATCTCCTGCACGACTACGATACTTCAGAGCCTGAGATCTTCACCATTCCCACCTTCTCCGAATGTGACACCCCGGAGGTCTTCTACGCCACCCTGGAGGTGTGCTACAGCGGTTGCTGGACCCGAGAGCAGGCATGGGAACTTCACATGTCCTACCTCTCTTGCGCCAAGATCTGGCTGATCGGCCACCACTTCGGCATCGACGCCATGAAAACCATCGCAGTCACCAAAGCTGCATCGGTCACCGAGGAGCTGACGAAATGCTTCATCGAGCTCCCAGAGAGCCTAGAGCGCGAGTGCGAGCGCGCCCACCTCGCTTCCTTGATCCGAGCCGTAAGTTGGCACCCCTACTGAAGCAGCCCTGCCTGCTACCACACCAACAAAACATACTAACCATTACGTTCAGGTCAAGCTAGCCAACCGCCACGAGTGGCACGCCGGACTGTGGAAGATGCTGTACGATGCTGGCGAGGCGGTCGCACCCAAGCTGCGCTGTCACCCAGTATTCCAGTCGTACGTCCAGACGACAGACGGCCAGGAGTACGCTCGCGCCATCCGAGCCACCGAGAAGGCCAAGCCCAAGGCCGAGATGGGACGAGGACGCGGTAATGGTGGTGTGGCCAAGCGCCCCAACAAGCGTGGTGGACGACGAGGACGGAAGTTTGCTTCACCTAGACAAGCACCCGTTGCACCTCGACAAGCATTCGTTGCACCTGGCAAACTGAACTGGCATTAAATGGGGGAGGAGAAAGCAGCCGATGAATTAAGGGGACGGTTGTATATATGGGAACGGCAGAAGTGTACATGTCAATGACACTGCGGAAACGGGAGAAGTGTACATATTGGTGGCACTGAGGAAACGGGGAGAAGTGTACATATTGATGACACTGCGGATACGACAAATTGTTTGGTTTAGGCGAACCTATGTGAGCGATGGTTCTCGCCGTGGAATTTGGAGCCTCGGAAAAGGCGTTTGGCGTGCGGATGGCGTTTACTACTGAGAGGAGAGAATGATACCCCTTGATACGGTACTTCTGCGATTCACTCAACGGCAGTTGTTACGATGGAAATGAATCTTATGTATTACTCAACATTAATGATCAGGACATTGCTAAGTGAGACAGATCAACGTACCGGGTTTTCTTTGCCTATCTACCACATCTTGATCTACCTACACTGTTGATTTTGTCTCCTCCATGCCTTACCTATGTGTCCGCAGCTTCCATTTTTATACGCGGAGATATTTACGGCGTATCGTGGCCTTTTATTTTACCGCAATTATGACCATATATTAATCATTATCGCAACAGGAAGGGGGGGGGGAAAGGCACACTTATCTGTAGGTAGGTAGACTTGAGAAATATGACTGACTGTTTATTCCACTTGGTTGTTCCAGCCAGCACTGTCATAATCCAATTATCCGGATCCTCTGCGCCAAAAACTCCCTCCAAATCAAAGGGTATCATCCAATCCCAATGCTTCATGTAAGTTCGTGGATCCAAAGAACGCCAATGTCCCAAACACCAAAACAATTCAAGTCCAACATCTACCCAACGCCCCAAACCCCTCGCCCTGGGCTGGGAGGGGAACCCGCCAAATCTACAATGGTCAATACTGCAGACCTGCCTCTCTCACCAGTGTATACCCCAATCAAGTAAATGAATCGGCTTCGAGCGCAGGTCATCGTGCAGATGATCCGAAATGTAGCGGCCGATATAAAAGCCCCGGCGCGGCGGGCGCCTATCTTCAGCACCCCCCACCACCGCAGCCGCGTGCGCAGAAGCGTGGGCAGCAGCAGCAAAGTCCGTTTCTTCCGCCTTCGCCACCGCCGCCGCTGTAGCCACGCTCTTTGGTGGGCTGCCCGTTTGCCGGGCTTCCTCTTCCTCCTCCGCCTTCTTCTGCCGGTCGGACTCCGCCTGCCTGTCATCGTCCGCCTGCTCGATCCGACACAGCGGCAGGCCCGTCTGCCGGCCTTGCGAGGTATACTGCTCCAGCTGCCGCAGCGACTTGAGGGTCTCCTGCTTCTGCGCCTTGAGCGTGGCCGGCACGTTGTGGACGACGGTGGTGACGAGCTCGGGGAGGCCCATTTGCGCGGCGTCTTGGGGCTGCAGTTGGGTGGTGACCGTCACGGGGGCTTGTTGGTGGTAGTGGTGGGGCACTGCTCGATGTCGGTGGCCGTACTCTCTCTGCTGCTGCTGCTGCTGCTTCTTTTGTTCGGGCAGCCAGCCATGTGTATCGGCAACCAGAGCGGCGGCGGCAGCGGCGGCTTTCCGGGTCTTCTGGGACTTCTCGGCCTTTTGGGCTCGCTCGGCCATGAGACCTTGCGTCAGCAGAGAGCTGGGCTGGTAGGTGGCAGGAGCGGTTCCTTCCGCTGCATTCCCATCCTCCTCCTCATCCTCTTCCTGGATGGCGGACGTTGCGATTCCCTCTTCAGCACGCATGATATCGAGGAGTTGCTTCCTCACGCATTCTTGCCTTTGGGCTCTGGACTGGCTCGAGGGACCGGGTAATGCCCGTGGCTGTTTCTGGTGCCGTCGCATATGTGATGGCAGAGGTCGCGCCTTGGGGGTCTCCTCGTCGTCTGTCTCGCTCTCCTCGTCATCTGAGCCCACGGCATCTTCGTTGGCCTCGGCCAGAATGCGGAGCCGGAGGTTTTGCTTCAGGGTCTCGAGGTTTTCTTCTTCTGCTTTGCCGCCCTGGTCAGCAGTAGAGGGCTGCTGTGGATTACCGGCTTCCGACGTCTGGCTCGATGGACGAGGAGATTGAGCATGTTGTGACGATGACGGTGCTGCCTGTTGTGGTGATAGGGCCTTTGGGCGTTTGACGCTGTTCTTCTTCTCGACTTCTTCGTCCTCGTCGTCCTCGTCTGAGCAAGCATTCTCACGATCGCCCTGGAATGTGATTTTACGCCGCTGCCGCAGCTGCTCTACCGTGCCGAGGTGCTGCTGTTCCTCGTGGCTTCGACTGACAGCGACATTGAGCTGCTGTTCGCGCCGAGGGCTGCTGACGGCTTCGGGCTCGACACCCTTTCCAGCGGTGGCGTCATCACGAGGAGTGCTGGAATCGGAGGCGCTGCTGTTGCTGTCAGGGCCGATGATGAATGTCGACCTGCGTGAGCGTGGCATCGGAGTTTTGCCAGCACTAGGCGAAGGGGCACCACGGCTGGGGCACTGGGTGGCCTCTCTGGGGTTTGAGAACGGCTTGTCATCGTGCTGCGGCGTCTTGCGATCTTCATGGTCTGGAATTTCCGAGTCGCAGTGTCTGTCAGGGTCTGGGGTTTCCTCGCTCTGGTGAGGCGTGGTGGTTGTGGTCTGGCCATCCACGGCGTCGTCCCCTTTGTGAGGTGAAGGCGGCACGAACTTTACAGCTTTCTTGGCGTGATGCTTGGAGTCCTGCTGCTGTTTCTGCTTCTGTTGCTTTTTCGAGTCACGTTTGGGGTTGTTCTCAAGGTACTTCTCTGAGCGACGCAGGACCGGCCGCTGTGGGCGCGGTGGGTTTTGTCGAGCAAGCCTTACTTTGGAGGAGTGCGCTCGGTGGAGGACAGGCCTGGAGGCATGACGACGCGGCTGCTCATGCTTCTCAGGTGGCGGACTCTTGTTACGTTGAGGTTCATCGTCGTCGGGGAACAATTTGTCGAGCACATCGAGCTCGGGGTGGTATTCTTGATTGAGGGCTTGGGTTGGGAGCCCTGGCTGAACAAATTTCATCTTGTCGTCGTTCTGATTGTGCTGTTTCCGACTGTTTTCCCCATGCGTTTTCTGGGTTTGATGGTGGTGAGCCTGTTTGTGATGACGATGATGGGGTTGGTGGTGGTGGTGGTGGTTGTGACCATGGGCATGCCTTGGCTGGACGTGTTTGGCGTGATGTTCATGTTCAGGCCTGTGTTTGTCAGTCCGGTGGTGGTTGTGCAGAGGTTGTTCGTGGGTTCGAACCCTCCGCGCAGTGGTTGGGTGCTTATCTACCTGCTCGGGCAGATTAATGTCGCTCTTCACCTGCCGCGTGGAGGGGCCTGCCTCGGCCGGCTTTTGGCGAGGCTCCTGGCCAAAGCGAGTGGACCTTCGGGTCAGCGTCGGGGGCTCACGGTTTGGATTACAAGTCCATGCCTGTTCTTTGCGGTCCCAGTGATACTGGGAGTCGAACCAATCGTTTCTCTCGCGTTGCCGGTTTATTTTGTCGATCTCCTCTTGGAGCATGTGCTCGAACCGGATGGTCTCGGCTGCGAGGACACCCACGTCTACGCCTCCGGGGTGGTGGTTGGCGATGGGTTCGATGCGGACCCTCGGCGCCGTCCGGAGGTCGTGATAGTCCCCGACGATGGTGTAGCGACACCCCGTGAGCGGCTGATGCGCCATATTACACGATCTTATGGGGAATTATCAGTTCTTCCAGGACGTGACGCTTACCGAATGGTCTTGGGACTGACAAGAATTAATGCATTCTCTCGGCTGTCTGTTCTAACTTGCAAATAAGTGTGCCGCTGCTGCGCTCTTATTGCCTCCAGAAGGCCCTTTTTGCTTTCTCCGTTGGGCGTTGGCAGTGGTCTGCCCAAAATCTAAAGACCATTTATACTTCCGGTATCATATCTGACTCACTGCAGGTATCCATTCGGTACGGCCTGTTTGGGTATATATACTCTGAGATCATCGTGGTACGCAGTTACAGTTTTCGCTGAACCACCGTTGGGAATCCACACCCCGCTGGCGTTGAAGGTCGCGTGCGAGCAAGATAAAAGGAAATAAAGTTCGGCGTCGACGAGGGTAATCGTTTTCGACTTCGATTTCTGGCAATATAAAAATCCCCATCGGTCTGCTCTTTTCAATTTTCCTTTCTATCTTGTAGAAGAGCGAGGGAGAAGCTGATACTCACACAGGTGTTATGAGCTGCTGGTATCGAGAGACTCTCTTGGGGCCATCGGTGAAGGGCGCCTGCGTGTGTATCAGCTTTTCCCTCGCTCTACCTTTTGATTCAAGGAGATACCTGGTCCGACGGCGATTGCCACTCGACCCTCCCCTGTCGAGGAGGGTGAGGATGAGCAGCGCCGGCCGCCGGAATGGCCAGTCCAGGCCAGGCCTAGACTCTGCGAAAAAGGCCTGCGTGCGTTCTCCTCGGTTTCGCTCTTGGCTACCAAGCCGCTGGTGCCGCTGGCGCCCTTCGAGATCTCCACGGGCCGAATTGCCAGCGGCTGAGCCTGTTTTGCAAGCCGAGCCTCAAACGTGACGCAGCTCAGGGCCGCCGCCTATATCTGGCTCATGACCATTGTGAGCGCCTTCAAGTCGGGGGCGACGGGTCACCTGCTCTGGACCGTGGCTTCGGTCTGGGTCATGCTGTTCTTGCTGACCTGCTAACAGCACGGGGCTCACGATGGAGATGGGGATGCAAATCTCCACGATGGGTCTTTTCAGGAACGGAATCATACTCCGGCGAAATACTACAGCCAGCAGAGGGAGCATACAATACGGTGGAATACTATAGGCATGTGTACCGTCTTATGTATCACTACAATACATGTTATTGTCTCGTCATGTTGGCCGCTTGCTATAAGCCACCAACCTTGATTTGCCATGATTCGCCTGTCAGCATAACACAGTTTGCTCAAAGTTGCTCAAACGTGAGCAAACAATGCTAACTGTGCCGCGACCCGTAGTCGATCTCTCCTAGAGAATCACAGATGACCGCTTTCGACGAGCTGGCGATCACGGTATACCGGCACTGAGACATTCTTCAGTACGTAGGTCCAACTTACAGCCAGTGTCGAGAATCAGAGAGTACAGGCCAAGAAAGACTCGTACCAAGGGGTTGGATGCACCAAAACACCGTCACAAAAGGCGTCGAAGGAATTGGGTACCACCCATTTCATCAGCCTGTCCCAGTTGACACACCTGTGGGGGCTGGTCAAGTTTCCAATGGGATGAAGCGTGTTGCCCGAGCTGAGCCTGATGCCAATACGGCTTACCCTAAGCCTGTCCGCGCTGTTCAGACTACGTTGGAATTGTATCTGCTTCACGATGGATGGATCAAAACTGGATTCCCTTGCGAGAGCCCCATGATGGAACGATAGAGTCAAGATCGATCAATGCGTTTGACCTACGCCATGTGCTGAAGCTGGACTTGTATCTGTATTCGCCGCACTCGCTAAATTCCAACCGTCCGCTGTACTTTATGAACTGCCGAACTATTCTATGAAGCATACGTATGGATGGATGGAGAGCGAAGTGGGAGGGCGTACTGGGTAATTATTTATGTGTTAGAAAATACTGGGTATAGTCCTCTAATATCACTCACTTTTTTTACTATATACTGGAATTATATATCGTCTCAACATGTCACCTTTGTAGTTGAACTTTAACCCGTTAACTGAGTTCTTCATGCCGTGTAATGCAATGGGGGGCTGCTCGACTGCTCGAGTGATGTGCCTCATCTGTCGCCGTAAAGAGCTTCGAATGCATATCCGATGTAGCTCCAAAGTATGATCCGGCGTCTCTATTGGGGAAGGTGGTCAGCATTCATGCGAGGGGGTTGACCAATCGGCACCGGCCCTTCCTGAAAGCTTTCCCTCGCAAGAAATAAGTACTGATCGTCAATTACTCACACCCCTTCGTACCAGCTTCTCTTGACCAGCTTCTCATGCCTCCTCCGGCCGTTTTCAACCCACACCCCTCCTCACTTACCCCATGAAGAAATCGATACCAACGTTGACCATGCCGGATACTCTGCCCTTCCACATGCGCGAAGCGGGACTGCTTTCGAACGACGCAGAGTTGCTGGTCGCTGCCTTCGACTCTACGTTGCCCTACCTGCAGTCGATAGGAGGGGGCGAGATGTGGGGCCAGGTGCCTTTCTCCGAGAAAGACGGCTTCGTAGCGGAGACGCAAGAGTCCATCACGAAGTCCCAGTCGTACCGCCAAACCGGCGTCGGCGACAAGGTTCGCGTGTTCATCGCCGAGGTTGAGATCGGCATGGACGACGAGGAGCCTACCACCGGGTCCGGGGCCGGGGCCGGGGCCGGTGTCGTCCTCCACACGCGTGTCGGTGCCGACGGCCGGGTCTGGCTCGCGGTCGCGGCGGCGTGCGTCCGCGAGGACTGGGTGCCCGACTACATTCGCTCGCAGCCGCACCTGAAGCTACAGACGGTCGACGAGGAGGGCACGACCGGCGGGGGTTTCGCGTACCTCGAGGTCATGGTTGCGGACCACCGGACCGGACGACACCACAGAGGTGCAGGAGCAGCGCTGCTCCAGCTACTAAAGCAGCATTACCAGAACAAAGGGAGCCGGACCATGTACGTGGATGCCTGGGCCGGCAATGGAAGAAACCTAGTCAAGTAGGAATCCTCGTCATCTTGGCTTGTCTCGGAGTGATCGCTAACCCTTCCCGTCAGATACTACGAACGGCAGGGCTTCAGCGCCATAGGCGATTTCGAGATGAGGCGCGGGAACGGTACGATCTGGCCAGGGACCTTGCTCCAGATGCATCTTTGAGGAGGTATGTATACACGGTGGAATGTGGAGCCCCCGGTCGCTAAGGGGTATCCGGGGGGCTCAACACCATGGAAATATCGTGAGATTCATAGCCGCAGCCCAGATCTTTACGAAATAGCAACTACAGCAACCGAGACAACTAGATCAACTAGTCGGTGACCATACACCTCTTCTGGTCGGTTAGTCAATAAACCGCAGTCTTGGTTAGGTGGCCTACCGAGGGTGGTTGCCGTACGGCTGCTACTGCTACTACTACCGGGACCTAGGTTAGCTTATTGCCGACCGACAGATGACACATCGCGCCACTTTCTGTGCGGCAACATGCTATGTGACGCAGTACCAATATGGCGGTCTGCCACAGCTTCAGGCTAGGATAGAGCAGGTCGAGCGCGGCGGCCGGGATCACGGGAACGGGACAGCTACAGCTACTTAGGTTACTGTACAATAGAAATGGAATGGGATCATGGATCATACACGATTGAGACCTGCGAGGGCGGTGCGGAGCGGAACCCATCCATTCCGGCCGCACGAATCGGACGACAGGTCGGCCATGTGGAAAGGCTCACCTTGTCGGTTCGTCTCTCTCCATACCTAGTGTCTGCTGTAAGTAAAAGTAAGTAGGTATGATTCTTCGTGACCGGGGCTTTGGCCTATCCGGACCCATGTGCATGTGCCAAGAAGTTGCGCGACAGCGTCGGGAAAACGGCCCCGTTCAAAACGAGCTGCAGTGCAACATCTGCAAGCAGAAGCAGCAAAGGTCCCCATATCTCGTGCAGCGACCAAGGGACGGTGTTTTTCCTCTCTCTCTCTCTTTCCCTTTCTTAAAAAAGCATAACGGTCCATATCACCATAGTGTTTTGCATATCGGCTGTGTGGTGTGTGTATTACATTGCAGCCAGCCAATTGGCGACGCAGCGCGCAATGTGGCAGGAATGACGGCATGCTGGCCCAAGCTGAGGGAGGGGGGCGTGGGAAGGGTTGTGTTATCTTTTTCTGAAACCAACCCGAAACCGAATATCGGGTTTTAGTAGAGGATGGATAGCTGTTTTGCCAGTTCGTCATGAGGCGTTTTCCATTTTTGTTTCGCCGTTTCACGAACCAACGTAGGCTAGCCCAGCAGCAGCCAGCCCTCCCATGAAGATTTCCTCAATGCAATAAGCCGCCCGTGGCAGCCGAGCCGTTCGTGTGGCGGGCCCGCGGCTGAAGCGACCGGCCGCTGAGGCAGGCAGTGGGCAGGAGGCAGGTCAGACAGTAACCTCAGGACCAGGACCAGCAACCAGGTGAGCACTGGGTGTGGGCAAGAAACCCGCCTGTGCCGCAACCGTGTCGCCACATTCTTTTCCTGGAAGGTGTCATCTGATATTCGCATGAACATTCAGTGGCCTTGGTAAAACAACGCGCCTCCGCTCTCGAAGATCATCCCCGCTGGTTTGAAGCTTGTAGCATTGCGCCTGTCCATGCCGGGCTGCGGTCTGGTTGTCTGGTTGCGTTTGCTGGACGCTGGCGCCCGAGAAGGGTGTTAGTGGGTGGTGCTTAGGGTGGTATCGGCGGGGTGGTGCTGGTACTGGGTGGTATTGCGAACCCTCTCGCTAATATTTAATCCGTAGCTTACATAGCTTAGCTGGGGGCGTGCATGCGCTTCTGCATGCCCTTCCAAACAGCCAGGAGGTCTGGTAGCACTTGGCTTGGCACGAGCCCAGCTAGGGTCACCAAACCGTTCGAGGCGTCGCTGAAGTTAAGTAACAGCCCTCGGGAAGCCTGCCATGGGTGTGGAGCGTCTGATTGCCTGTTAGAGCTGGGCAGGCTGGATGGGCTGATGTCCTTTTTCTTGTGTTTGCGACCAGTGCAGAGCCCAGACTGGGGACGTTTAAAGTCCCGTGCTCTGGGCGTATCGAATTCACGCTGTTACAGGAATCTTGCCTAGCATTGGCCCAAGCCCCAAGGCTGGCGCAGAGGAAGTCCGTGATATCTCCGCGAGGCTGGCGGGATTGGCATTGCTAGTAGTAAGTTGCGACCGATGAACGAACTCATGTGGTCGCGTGCGAGAGAGAAAAAAGAGCAAGGCTGGGCGACATTTAGGTATGCCACCTGAGGAGCTGCCAATCCCACTGCCCTTCGCAGATCATTGTACGGATATCCCTCTCCCCGTCATTATTGATATGAGAGGGGAGCGGAAGAATTCACGTCGGTCATGGCTATGGAGCGAACACTTCTTCTGGTTTGAAGGGGATACCCACCGGCTCTGATTGGCTCCTCGGCGGGCATGTCTTATCAAGAAAGGGGGCAGAGCCAAGAAAAAGGGTCCTGGATGCCCGTTAAGTCAGGTAGTAGATCTACCGGCATCTCGCTGCCCCTTCTCCAGTCGTTCGCCATTATATCCGGATGCTATGTCTTGACAGCTCACGGGGATACCAAAGAGTCATATGTACGTTCTCCTATATGGGCGTCAATGGCATCACGCACAGGCTTCCGTGAGAATTGTGCGTGTGTTTGTGTCGCAGGGCGTGTTTCTCTTCTTTTAGTAATTTAGGTACTGACTTGAGATATTAAACTGCCCTGGCCTCCCATAGGCTGAACGGTCCACCCCTGACTAAGGGTCGACGCTATGGTCCCATACAGATCAGGCGCATGATCACTATAACGGGACTATAAGTATGTAGTGTTAGCCTAGTGCCAAAATGGTATTTGTTACGACGGACCCAGATTGCTGCAGCATAGTAATCTTGAGCGTGCCATTCGGTGTCCAGGTTCATCTAACCCGTCATATCATAATCGGCGCAAAAACCCAGGTTGGCGGAACGAAGCAAATGTTGTGGTATTTGGAAGGGAGGCACCATTCATCACACCGCCTTCTCCCCGTCTTTTGAGTCTGCTGAGCCGTGATTGGCCTGCGACAGCAAATGCCGGTCCCCTCGCTGTCAAGGTTGCGCCCGGCGGCTATTGCCTGATTCGCTGCGCCCGGCCAGATATAGATATGGGTTGTGATACAGTCCAGACTCGTGCCCCGCGCTTTTCTTCAGAGGATTGATTATTGCGCGCGAATCATCGAGCTGAACGCGCAGTGCAGTAGCCCAGAATAGTAGCCGTTTAGTTTCTATAGCATCCACATAGTTCAGTGGGCCCTCTTTGATTTCGCAATCTACCCCGTGCATCTTGGAGATATGATCGACACACGGCATCATCCCAGTATTCGGTTTGGTAGGCCTCGAGTAATGACAGCCAAAGGCTTCCCAAGACCATTTGGGACTGGACACAGTCACAAAAAAGCTCCCGCGGGCGGCAGGGTCAATACTGGCCACAGAAAAGGGCCCCCCTCTTGTCCCCCTCGGAGGATTTTTAGGGGGATCGTACGGAAACTGATGTGACCAATCTAAAGAACCCGAGCTTTTTTCGATTAGGGAGGGAGTGACGTGACATGGTTCCGTTCACTTTAGCACCTTTGCTTTTTTGTCCCTCTGGAATTGCTGACCTGCGCAACTGCGGCAAGGGACACGATTTCCCGCTTTCAGGACTGCTTTCGACGGTGATACGATTTAAATCGAGCAAGCCAAGCATGCCTAAAGTGGTTTTGTTAGTCAAGGCCGCCCGGCAGAGAAATCCCCGTTCCCCTGCATACAGGATCCGACCGCATCACGGGTGGGTGGCCAAGGCGGCGGCTTCTGCAGGTACACTTTCAAGGGCTCAGATGTGAGATGCGGGGGAATGCATGTACTGTACCCGAGTTGGAATCATCTGTCATGGGCAACGTTACCCAGAGAAGACTGTTCTCGCCCGGAGGAGGGTTTGAATCATCGTCCAGAGTCAGATCGTATCAAATGATGCAGTCGCACACCTGCGAAGATTGAGATTGGCCTTTTGGACACACTAAAAGGTGCTTTCAATACCCTGCCGTTTTCTCCCCCCTGCGTTCCCACGCTGGAAATTCAAATGTGCATATCAGTGAGGAGCCGTCAAAAATAGCTTCCTGCAGGCACAGGGAGCCCCATGCCAGTTAGTGTGGTCAAGCTCTCCGCCTCAAAGATGTACTTTGCTCACACGCTCACACCACGCAACAAGTGCTGAAAAGGTGCAACACGCACTTGCCCTTTTTTGCTTCGAGGCGGCGAGAACGGCCATCCGTAATCTGCAAATAAGAAGGTTGATAGGTAAACATCAGGGTCAAGTACAGGCCATCCAGGCGCCGATCTCTGGATTGTAATGCGCAGCGCTTAACTTATAGCTATGCGTCTGGTGGGAGCAGAGACGTGTCGTGCCTATCTTCATCATCAGTCAGTCCCAACTTCTACATTCCTTTTCAGCCAGACGCTTGCGCAGCCCACTTTCAAGCACAGTCGGTGCTTTGAGCAGTATACTCCGCATGATATCAGGCAACCGACTCGTAGTAGCCGGCTAGACTGTACTTAATAAGTCCAGATGCATAGAGAATGCATCTGGGGCAGCGCATCGATGTTGCCTGGATGTTGGCCATTATACTTGGTGCAAGTGGCTACGTCGGCTTTGTGGCGCGCCCTAGGCCCTCACTACTGTTGGGATGCCCGTGTGCTGCTGTTTGACAAAAGTTTCTTTGGTGCTGGATCTAGATTAACTATATGCCAACCGGCGCACTGGTATAATGTCACTTCATGTTACTTACCTACCTGTCATAAGGTTGCCTGTCATTGCCGATCAAAAACAGTGCACACATGTCGGTTTGCGTGGGTACCCGAGGGCCGACTTGGTATATTCTGACAGTTCTCCGGTCTGGTGCATACCAGTAGGATCCAGGTGTCAGTGCGCAATGCAGACTTGCCAATGATGAGTTCATGAAGGACACTATCGTGAGTGATCACGCAAAGAGCTAGCCACATCTGTCCTGCCAATCGGGCCCGGTGCTGAATGCAATCTGCTTTAGTGGCGCCGACTGTGTAGCTGCACTGCAGAACTAATCCTCATGCAATTACCTAGCCACCGGGTCGGTCGATTGGCAAGAATAGCTTGCGATGAGAAAAAAACGGTGATGGAAGCTCTAATAACTATTGAAGAAGAAGACCCTTTATTGAAAGCCGTTCTGCTCGTCTTGTTTCGTCCTGTTCTTCTTCTCAACTTTTGTGATTCTTCTTTTTGCTCGTGGCTTATAATAGAACCGCTGTTGTATAGCGGTTGCGTTTTCACCACACACCCCCGGCCTGGACTTTTTGCTTGCTACAAGCTGGGCAAGCTCAACAGAAGTACATACGCCAACCCAAGACTCGGGTCCAGCTGGAATAAGCTGCTGAGTGGCACTCTCGCCTTGCTCTGTTTCGACATATACGCTCATTATTATTGCCTTGGTGTTTGAACAAACTTCTTCATTCTCTTACCGACGTTCCTTTGAGTGCGAACTCTCGGCAATCCGACAGCTCCCAGAGGACTTAAAATACATGCGACGTTGAGCAGGGCCACCCAGCTTGGAGGAGGGCCGTTGGACGTCTCAAAACCCCCTTGCAAGCCGAGCGAGCTCTGACCCTCAAACATTCCGCATCATTAATTGGCTGTCGGAGGGTTAAGTCCCCTTGGAAGAAAGAGCGCTGCATTGTGGACCATGTCGCAGCATGCGCTCCATTGTAGCGATGGCCCATCGCCCGCTCAACTTCGTCGCTACTCGACTTATTTCCCGGACCAGGACAACCGTCGCTACTCGACTTACTTTCCCGACCAGGACAGCCCGACCATAGGTAGAGTTCAGCAGGTGAACCTGATGCTTCCCGACCCTCTTGCTCTCGACCTCGACAGCCATTCGCCGTTAGCATCGCCGTTGGGCACAAAGTAAGCACCTCCGTTCCATCCTATCATCCAAATCATCCTCTTCCGTCACCTGCCAAACTCCCACACTTCCTACACCCTATCTATACTACCATACTACCCTGTTCCTGTTCCTGGCCTGCCGACCCGCATAACCCCCGTTGCTTCTTCGGCCAGTCTTTTACTTCTGTTTTTTCCTCCCATTCCACAGCTTGTATCTGCTTTTTCCTTCCTTATTCGCGACACCGGCTGTGTGACAGAAAACTCGTTCTTCTTGATTCGTTTGGAGGGCTCGAGTTACATAGACGGTGTCCCTAAGCAGGTTCTTTCTTCTACCCTCTTGGTCTTTGGGCGTTGCTGCTGTACTGCAACCAAACTTTTGTGCAACACACACATACTCGCACACACGCCCAGCCCAACCTAACAATCTTCCGGCCCGTTGCCATTGGGAAGAAGCAAATACAGTACATTCTTCGAGACCACCGCTGACGCTCGAATTCCCCGCCTTCCACCAGGTCACAACGAAGAGCCGCACCCAGCCCTCTAAATACAAACTTCGCCAATTCTCCTCCGCCTAGCGCAAGCCCAAGCCGATCAGCATTTTCACCACTCGTCCATGATTCGTTCCCGCCATCGCCAGGAACGCAGGAAGTGAGAGGGCCAGCGCAGCAAATCGCCTTTGCCCGTATAGGGCATCTCAACCTCAAGCAGCGGTCTCGCACCTTCGAGAACCCGTACACGCAGGGACAACTGTCTCCTCCAGCGACGCCAATCACTTTTCTCCCAGGGTTCGTACCAATTCACTTTGCGACGGGACCCAAAGATTTGGGTTGAACCGGAAGCACACACTATACTAGGTGCACCGCACTAGTAGGTATACACGGATAGTCTAACATACGGCAACCTCTACAGATCGATTCACGCGCCGTCTCTCCCGAATGACACCAGTAGCATCGCCGAGCCTATTGTGACCGCGACGCCTTTCCTTGGCCATCCCGCCAACCCGATGTCTACCATGGCGGGTGGCTCAAGTTCAGCCCAGGTCGAGAAGATCCAAGGACCGCCGCGGACGGCCTCGATCGACTCGTCAGTGTCGACCATGTCTTCCAAAATCTCTTCTGACGCCCTGCCCGGGGCGGCCGAGGTCGCCAACCTGATTAAAACAGCTGGCAGCCCCGAAGCTTTGATCCAGTACTTGCTCAAGGAGAAGCAATCCCAATCACAACAAAACGCTCAACTCTGGCGGCTAGTGGACAAGCAAAGAGCCATGATCCTGGGGTTGAATAAGGACCTAGAGCGGGCCTTGAAAGACAAGGAGAAGTACCGGAAAAAGATGAAGGAGGTGATGGCCGCTTCAAACGCCACGTACGAGGCTGCTCCATCGTCGTCGTCGTCGAAAACGCCGGTTATTCCTCGCTTGGACGTCAATGCCGTCCCGGTGCAGGAAGCCGCTGATGTGCCAGCATCGCCTTCTAACCTAGACTCAGACAGCGTGAAGCACTCTCCCATTGACATGGCCATGGCGCCGTACCCAATCACACCGCCTGCCGACCAGGTATCCAATGGGCCTACTTCAGCAGTCGGCGAGCTTCTCAATCCGTCACACATGATGCCTAAGCCGTCGGAACATGCTCTCGACAAATTTGATCACGAAGAGGAGGATCGCGCAGCAGACGCGGCGGACGCAGCCAAGAAGGTTGCCGAGGAAAGCCAGGATATCCCCTTGAGCGTGGGCTTGCCCCCTGCGCGAAGCCCACCAAGCGATCCGCCCAGTATGCCGCCACCTGCCCCGCCAGTCAAGTCTACCAAGGTTGCGGGAAGCCCCCTTCTTGAGCACTTCCCACCGCCGTCTGCTCCGCCCCCACGCAAGCCCCCGCCTGCGCCATTGGCCCTGAGAATGGAGAACAAGCCGCCTGTTTCCATCTCGCCAGAAGGTGAGAATGACACAGACTCGGACTTCGACTCTTTATTAGAGGTAGACGAGTTGCCCATACCCGAGAAGCGGGGGCGCAGACGCACAAGGGAGGAAGACGACAGGGTGCGGGAGATGTTGGCGCTGCAAGAGGCAGAAAGGCGTAGCTTGTCAAAGAAGAGTAAGAAGGGCAGCCAAAAGGGGACCCCGAAAGAGGCCGAATTCGAACCACCCGCAAACTCCGTGGCGGAACTCGTCCCTCCTCCCAGTAATGCACCCGCTTCCCTTGCCGGTATGCTCAATGGAGATGACCAGAAGAACTATCTGCTGGCCCCTCTCCCGAGTCCTGGGCTTCCCGCCAGTCCCCGGCCAATGGACAAACTTAACTCACCAACCATGTCCCCCGGATCAACTGGAGCGTCGGCGGGCCGCCTCTCACCACGCCCGCCCAGGCAACCGATCCCCCTCCCGCCCAACACATCTGGGTCTAATGCTTCTATCTCGCCCGGGTCCGTACCTGCTCCGCTGAGTGTCTCGAAGCTGAGGATAGAGCCGATCCAGACCAGCCCTACAGCACCTTTAGATAGCCCCACTGAGCGGACTAAAGTCTACAAGGGATTCATCACTGAGGAGTATCCCGATCTCCTCTTACCCCCGAATGCTCTTCCTTCCATCACTGTGAAGGTTGCATCGTCTCGCATGAAGCCGTCAAGGGCTAGTCTGATTTCGCTCACTCAACTGGAGGAGGACCCTGTGTTTACCTTGGCTATCTTCCTACGGTCCGAGGGTGGCGAGCTTTGGCGTTGCGAGAAGGACATTGCGTCCCTCGGCAAGCTTGACCAGCGACTGAAAACTTGCCAGGCCTTCACCGCGCGAACACCCGACCGTTCCCTGTTCACAGGCCACGCCCCCGCTAAGTTGGATGCTAGGCGCGTTGCCTTGAACATGTATCTCGAGGAAGCCTTGAACACACCATTAGACACGCCGACTGCTGTGGAGCTCTGCAAGTATCTGTCGACTAACATTTTGCCTCCCAACTCGGATGATACCGGATCAGTTGCCGAGGCCAAGGTCGAAACAAGCACCCAGAAGACGGGCGCCGGCGGGCGGCCGTTCAAGACGGGCTATCTGACCAAGAGAGGCAAGAACTTTGGCGGCTGGAAAGCCCGGTTCTTTGTACTCGACGGGCCTCTTCTCAAGTACTACGAAACCCCTGGTGGTGCGCATCTGGGCACCATCAAACTACAGAATGCCCAAATTGGTAAGCAACAGTCGCAGACGACCCAAGATGGGTCGCCTGCGCCTGCGCGTGGCCCCAACAACGAGGAGCTCGACAACCAGTACCGACACGCTTTCCTGGTGCTTGAGCCGAAGAAGAAGGACTCCACCAGCCACGTTAAACATGTGCTTTGCGCCGAGAGCGACAGCGAGCGTGATCAGTGGGTCGACACGTTGTTACGCTGGATTGACTACCGGGACCCCGAGGCAGAGGCCAGCCATGGTGATAGGCGCGGAAGTGCTTCGACGAATGGGAAGAAGTCGAGGGGCAGTGCTTCCAAGCCTCAGGCCGTGCGCACTTCCAGCCAGGATGGCCTGATCGGCATCAGCTATGAAGGCACTAAGCAAGCCGATGCTCCACCGGATAGCGCGAGACGGAAGACTTCGGCCACGCCCGACTCTCAGGAGCGCATGGCGGCGGCTCCGGGAAGGGGAATGCCCGCTCCTCGAGAGATGCCTTCGAAATCCTCGCTTACCGCACCTGGACCAACTCTGGAAGAGAAGAAGGCGAGGAAGCGAAGTTTCTTCGGCTTTGGCCCCAAGCAACGTTCATCAACTGACGACCAGGAGTCGCTCTTTGGTTCCAGCGTTGGATCCTCTATCCAAGGCGGGGAGCCTCGAATCTCCCAGCACCAGGTCTTTGGTTCGTCGCTTGGTGATGCCGTCCGATTTAGCGGCCCCGTTGATGTCAACGTGCCCTTGCCTTCGGTTGTTTTCCGATGCATCCAATATCTGGATTCCAAGAACGCCATCTTGGAGGAAGGCATTTTCCGACTCAGTGGGTCGAATGTCGTTATCAAGGGTCTCCGTGAACGCTTCAATGTCGAGGGCGACGTCAATCTTGTGACAGACGAAACATACTACGACATCCACGCAGTAGCCTCTTTACTGAAGTTGTATCTGCGTGAACTGCCCACCACGATTTTGACGAGAGACCTGCACCTGCAGTTCCTGTCCGTCACAGAGATGTCGAGTCACACCGAGAAGATTGCGGCACTGGCCGAACTGGTACAGCACCTTCCGCAGGCGAACGGCACCCTGCTGCGGTACCTGATTGCTTTCCTCATCAAGATTATCAACAACTCGGACGTGAACAAGATGACGGTCAGGAATGTTGGCATCGTCTTCTCCCCAACCCTCAACATACCCGCTCCAGTCTTTGCCCTGCTTCTGCAGAACTACGAAGGCATCTTTGGCATCGATCCTGAAGAGTACGAACTTCCGTCTCCTTCCTCCGAGCCGGACACTCGCTCGATCGACCCCCCGCCACGGCGGCCATCCAATGGTACAGGGGTGGCATCATCTCCCCACAGGCGCGTAGGAGACATGCAGCAGCAGCAGCCGCAGCAGCGCTCAACACCAACTCCCCCGCCAGCACGTCCGCAAGCACCGCCAGCCCCACGTCCAAACATGTACGACCAGCAATACTTGGCACAACAGACCGGCGCCCATCTCTACAATAGCAGCGCCCGCCCCGCCTACGAGGGCACTGGCTACGGACTGCCAGCGACCTACGAGCCTGCCGCCATGGGTAAACAAACACCGGCATATGATCGGCCTCACTACGAGCAGGCACCGGCTGGCTATGAACAGAACTTCGCGGCCAAGCCGAAACGACGAGAAAGCTCTCTGATGATGAACAATATGCTCAATCATCAAGGTTCTAAGAGTCGTCTTCGTGACGAGACCCGGATGTGAGTACAAGCAGGTCATGTGACGGGCACGCGTACCTGAAGAGCCTATTTTTCTTTTTTTTTTCGATTTATATGTCGTCAACAAAATCTGACTCGACGAGGCAAACACCATTTCCGGCGGAGATATCCCATGTTTTTTCTGTTTCTTGTTTCCTATTTTTCCATACCCACGTCCGAATGACATCTTTCGGCGAGCATTTTCGGGGTTTCCTTGACTTGGAATGGCCAACTGTCCTTGCTCGGAATTTCCGTGTCCTGGGAGAGGCAGTGGCGTCATTTCCTATTATCTAATATGAGAGAGTGCAGGCTTGGCTAGACGACACAAAAGCACGGCAGAGTCTCACGCGTCGGATGTACCGAAGGACGAGTGCCAATGCTGAAGGCGATGTGGCAGAGGCAGTCGATTCTTTTTCCAGCACCTGATGTACAATACTAAGATGAGCGAAAGTCAGATTTTGGCGTTGGGCGGCAGCTTTTTTTCTTGTTCTTTTTTTACGACGGCTTGGATTTGAGCTTATCATGCGACATGTTGCACAGCGTCTGGCGAAACATCTGCGAAGGAAACTATGATATTCACGTTCAACGGCGTTCGGTTCGCGACCCTAATGTGTCGCCGAAAAAAAACGAATCTAGCCTGTACATAGCCTGAACCTCGATTTGCGGGCTCGCGGTGATCTGAGTTCGAGCCGGACAATATTGGGATTGTCTGAATATAAACAAAGCATCATGAACTTTACTTCCGCTGATTCCGTGTTCTACGACATGCACAATTGTAAGAAGTGACGCGGGAATCTGATGGGCGCCATGTGCACCACCGACTTGCGAGCCGAAGTGGCGTTTTAGGGCTACGGCCGTTTCCATCGAGGCCGTAAGTCTGTCACAAATGGAGGGTCTTCGCATTACTAATAACTCTCACGTTCGCTTGCGATGGTGAATAGGGGTCTGCCCGGCCGTAACGTAACGTGGCACGTGAGGAGGCACCGTTTGGGCCGGCGCCGGCAACAGCGGGCGGCGGCGGCGGCGTAACGGATGCGCTTATCTTTCTTTTCCTTCTCCACCTGCTAGGTTACTAACAACTTTTCGAGAAACTGCGGGAGAAGGACAAGCCGCCGCCTCCCAAGAAACGAATGAGGCTTCGGAGTTAATGAGCGATTAATTCCACTCTCTCAAGTACGTAGACGAGTTTCACAACCAGGCTTTCTGCGTTGCTTGCTTGTCTTTTGTGGGAAGTCGGGTGTGTTTGTGTCTCTTGACTAACTAGTTCTTCGCGTGTGCGCGGGTATATATATCAACCATAAGTCGACCCCCATGGCACGATGATTTGATATGACACCACGACAAGCAAACGAAGCATCTAGCTATTTATGTTCACTCGCCTTTCCTTTTCTAAGTCAGAGCACTTTCTCCCCGCAACGAAATCCAGGATCATGATACACAGCAGTCGAACCCCGCTCCTCGGCCCAGGGAGCAGCTTCTTTTCAATGTGGTTGCCGTCGCCGCCGCCCAGTCAACTCTGGCTTGGCGGCGCCTTGCTGTGTTGCTGCGCCCTACTCCAGCCCTGGCTGCGGATACTGCTCACACAAGCTGCCGTTGGCCACAGTAACGGCGGTGGTAGTAACAACAACAACATCATCCCCTCGCCCCGTACCTCGGCCGCCCTCAGGGGCATGACGCAGGCCGAGCGCGACGCCCTGCCCTACCCGCCCGAGGGCGCCCTCCCCGGCGCCCGCGACGTCCCGACGCCGTACGGCTCCGTCCGCGTCTACGAGTGGGGGCCAGCGGACGGCGAGCGCGTGCTCCTCATCGCGGGCATCAGCACGCCCACGGTCTCGCTCGGGGACTTGGCGTGGGAGATGAGCGAGCGGGGGTACCGGGTCATGTTGTTCGGTGCGCTCTTTTTCCTTCTTTACTTACTCCCCCTCTTCTCTTCCATCCAGTCTTCCTTCATAGTGAAAGAAGGTAAGGTAAGGTGATGAATCCCGCTGACCATGGATGGGAACAGACTACTTCGGCCGAGGCTACTCGGACGCCCCCGCCGACGTCAAGTACGGCTCCCCGCTCTACGTAGCGCAGATCCTGCTCGTGCTGGCGTCGTCGCGGGTGGCCTGGGACCGCTTCCACCTGGTCGGCTACTCGCTGGGCGGGTGCCTGGCCGTGGCCTTCGCCCGCTACTGCCCCCGCCGCGTCGCCTCGCTCACGCTCGTCGCGGCGGCCGGCCTGATCCGCCCCCACCACGTCGACTGGAAGGGCTGGCTGCTGTACCAGTTGGGGCTGCTGCCTGAGGCGCTGGTCAAGTGGATCGTGTAAGTTGCCCAGTTTCATCTGTCATCTTTTCCGGTATGGTAATGTAGCAGCCGGCTAACCGCACACATACATAACCAACAGCCGCCGCCGGATCCGCCCCAGCACCACATCATCCCGAAACGACGTCATGGCCGCCGAAAGCAAGTCGACATCCACGCACAACGGCAACGCCACCGGCGGCGACGCCAACGGCGGCCAGGGGTTCGACAGCGCGCCCATCTCGCGGCGGCGGCCGGGCGTGAGCGTGGCGGACGTGGTGGCGCACCAGATGGACACGCACGCGGGCTTCGTCCACGCCTTTGCGAGCACGATGCGGCACGCGCCCATCTACGCGCCGCAGGGGGACTGGGATGTACTGCGGGAGCTGCTCGCCGGGGCGCGGAGAAGACGGGCTGCCACGACGGAAAGGAAAGATGCAGACACTGTACAGGAAAGGGGCGAGGAAGACGAAGAAGATGGAGAAGGAAAAGACGGTGGACTCGTGAAGGGGAAGGTGCTACTGGTGCTCGGCGCCGAAGACCCGGTCATCGTGCCCGAGGAGACCATCGAGGATGCCGAGGCCGTGCTGGGCAAGGACGGGGTAGAGTATGCCGTGTTGGCTGCTGGACATGAGCTGCCCATCACCCAGAGCAGCGAGGTGGCCGCTGTGTTGCACGCTTTCTTCCGGTGATGGACATAGCAGTCGCTGGCTTATATGCACCATGGCTATCACTGAGAGCAACGAACAAGCTTCAGCCAAGGGTGACGATGTCGAATTATGATAGATTTTTTCTTTCTTTGTTGTCCTCCTTCCCTGTTTTCCCTTTAGGCCTGAGATAGAGAGATAGAGCTATAAAGATAAAGATGGTGGTTTCCCCCAACCACTCCACCCCAAATCCACAGGCTTCGATTTCCTTGTTTTCGTCACGTCCTGACATGGCCTCATCGTTTGTCACGTTACTGAATCTGCAGGTGAGCATGGTGCAACTTAGGCTTTCACAAGCACGCAGAAGCGCTAGGTAGGCGAAGACTGCATGCAATAGAGTAGCACTTCCATATCATACATAGTCCCGACCCAGCGTATCATTTGCCTTAGTAAGGCCCCTTTCCTTGGTTTCGTGAGGAGAGTGTCGTACGTACCTAACCAACCTGCACACTAGGGAATTTGCTAGATGCCGAACTTACACCGGTAGGTAGAGATACCTTGAGCGATGATGCACCGTCCTTGTCTAGATGGGAAGGGTGCTTCGACGAGTCGGGTAGTTGGTTGCAATACATGTAACAATGAAAGAGGGCACTGAAGAGAACATGTAAAGAGAAAATCCAGGCAGACTTGGTATGCCATCAAGGACGCCGGGATACCCGTTGCGCCTGTCTTCCGCGTGCATCGTGTCTGGTCAGGGCTACGTGTATCATCGAAAGGTCAACATTGATACTGGTAGATCGAAGCAGAGTATTGCACGCTCTTGGAGCCAAGGCATCTGGTACTCCTGGTACTCTGTAGCAGTGTCTTAAACTGCAAGCTGTTTATCGAGGGGGAATGAGACGGTTCGTGGGCATTGAGTTTCCCGAGAATATGCGCGGCCGATCGCAATGGGAACATCGGGGACACGTCAGGGATCGGCAGAATTGCAGAGTTGCAGGAATTGCAGGTCTGCATCTGCACCTGCACCTGCAGGAGAATAGCCCACGGGACGTCGTAAGCAGATCGCAGCATGCTACAGTACGATGGTGCTGGTGATGGCGAGCGTTGCGCTACTCCAACTCGCAAACCGGCTACCCGCTCCTCCCGCCTCCACATACCTGACGGTTCGCAAAAACAGCTCATGGGACGGATGGCTTTACGATATGTAGTAGTAGGATGCTGTATGCACAATAGGTGCGGGGACGCGGGCTCTGGAAAGGTTGGATGGTGGGTGCGTCGTGATGAAACAGGGTTTTGGGTTTTATACTCGACTGTTCCAATGAGAGGACCAGTAGTAGTATATTCGGTCTTCCCGGTCCCCAGCAAGCAACAGGATGCTCTCCATGACTTGGGACTGCTTCCCCGGATTCGAACTGCGAATCAACCCACAGACATGGAGCGAACCCAATGCGGACAAGTATAGAATGCAGGTTGTAGCTTACCTGCTACATATACTTCGTACATCAAACACACTGCAAGACAACGAGCCTGTTGGAGGCAGGACCGGACTTCGTTGTCCCCATCTTTTCCCCAGCTTTCTCCAGTTTCCCCGACATCACTTCCCCCCCCCGTCCCCTGCGACATGGCTGGGTGTTGGAAGTATTTTGGGATGGTGGCCAGGTTCGGCACGCGATGGGGGGCTAAGTCGTCAGAAGGGGGTGGGAGAGCGAATGTGCTCTACTGTAGCTAGAATATACGAGTAGTGGTTATGCCCAATCCTCGCCATGCGCCAAGTTGCTTAGTCGCAAAGACTACGGTTACCTTGCATGTCTTGGCGGCCAGAGGACACAACTTAAATAGAGTTGGCAATAGAACAAAACATGGTGTCGAGCGCCAACGAGCGTTTGGAGTCCAGCCTAATGTCACCTTCCCCTTTCCCTTGCAAGAGAGTGAGGGAGGCAGGAGGCAGAGGGAGGGAGAGAACCTTCGCGGGTGTGGTGTGAGTGGAGGTGGAGGGTCGAAAAAGCTGGGGTAAGGGTCCCTAAGGGGGTGCGCTCCGGTCTTTGTGCTCCAGTCGTATGTCATAGCTGGAGTGGAGAGTGATTGAGAGTGTTTGTCTGTCTTACAAGACAGTTTGACATTGATAAAACGTAAGCAAACGAACCAGCACAAGCGCCTCTCTCTCTCGCTCCTCCCCCAAATTATGCAATGCACACACCTCGGATACTTCCTTTTATCATTCAGCTACTGCTCCCAAGCCGCAAAATCCTATTTCAGATTCGTGAGAAAGGTACGAGTAGGGCAAAAAAAGATTAGCTTTCCGAGTAACTCGCGAAATCGGAATCAAAGGCCAAGGTCTAAATTCCAGTGTCAAGTACCATAGTAAACAAGCGGAAAACAGGCAGTGTGGCATTTTGGCATTTTGACCTGGAGGAGCGCGAGGCGCAAGAACGGACATAGTACTAAGCCTGCATGACGGAGCTGGAAGTCTAGAATGGCCAAACCGAGAATAGGCAGAAGACGGATCAGCAACGCTTCTCGCTGATCCAGGCGTGGCCTCAGGAGACGGCGAATGGGAGCGATAGGCGTGGTGGGATTATGATGCAAGCGGGCGATGATCACCATTAATTAGAATTTCCATCAGAATAGGGATTGTTAAGACGTCAACTCCCAACCGACCGACCTGTTATCAGCCGAGAAGGCAACAAGGTGTCAATTGATTGAAGAGAGCAGAGCAAGAAGAATGTACCGGGTACTGACTAGTGCGTCTCCCCGCATTTGACTAGGGGCAACAGCGAGATTGAGACTGAGATCAATTGGACAGGTGGGTTGGCGATGCAGCTCGTAGCAGTACCTTGGCCACTAGTCTATACACTGGGGATGTGACGTCGCTGCGAGCCAAGAAAGCCTAGCGAAGCCTGGAGAGGCCGAGGGAGAGCCCACGACTGGGCGAGTCAGGGACACCGGTCGCTAGCAAGGGAGGGCAGCGACTGGCGGCCCTTAGCTCCCTCGACACACGCACTCATCGCACCCTTGGCTGATAGGGGGAACGCTGTGGACTGCACCACAGTCGCTAACAAGTAGCGCTACATGTCTATTGCTTAGCTCGCACCCCACTGGAAGGTCCCCTGCTGCTGCACCGGCCATGATGGGCCTGTAGCGTGTCTGATTGGCCCTTGACTGCTACTTGTGGAGACTCTGGCACACCCTTCCCATGTCTCCCGAGCAGGCATCATGAATGAGCCCAGCATCAGCCCATTGCTGTGGTTCACTGTAGCAGATTGGCCTACAGGCCGGCCCTTCTACACAGCAATCGAACGGCCGTGGGATGTAAATGCGAATGGCAGTGAGTGGGAGGTTGCTATTAATTGTACTTTTGGGGTTTCATTCTCTTCCCATTCCCTCTCTCTCGTCTTTTCCTCCCTCATCATCATCAACCATCCTTCATTCTGACATACTTGGCCACCTCCAGCTTAGCGTATCCAGCCCAAATCGTTGGTTCGTCCTTTGATCACGCGGCGCAGAAAGTGTGGACGAGAGTGGGCGAGTTACTGTACAGCACGCACTACACAGTCTACCTACCTACCACTACACTGCACTCTGCCACTCTACCTACCCCGCCTCTCCCTGGCTTCACTCCCTCTTCTGTCGTTCGACCCAAGAGCCAAGAAGAGCCAAGCTGTCGGCCTATACACACTCCCTACAGATTGGGGACTGGGCCTGGCATATAACTGCAAACTACGTGCTCGATTAACTGCTGGCGCAGACGAGGCTTGTTTGTTTCCAAGAACCGTCCGACGTCTGATCCTCTGCTTAAATCTAGAGGCTAAGAGGGGGTTGAATGTGTTGTGGATGTCTTACCTGACTTGCATCTCACATACCAAATACTCCATCAACCACTCCATCTGCTGCTACAGTACGGTACCTCCGCGGCGGCAGCTGTATCTGTACCTGCTACAAAGTAAACTTCGACAAAGCGACTAGGGGGGGCCATCTTCTTTGATTCGTCCAGGGCCCTTTGATCGACTTTGTACCGGCTACTTCCCCGGGGTTCCTGTCCACTGCACTGCACCTCTTAGTCGCGAGCTCGGACTCGCTCTTTTCTCTCGACATAATCCTCTGAATTACATATCAACTTTGGGATTCCCATCTCCTACCCCCCTCTTCCTTCTCTCTCACACATCCATCTCTTGCAACAATCGCAACCATCACCCCCGCAATCCTGTATAACCTTGGACACTACTTTCCCCTCAATTTCTCCTGTTGCGATTTGATTGCAATTCGGCCCACCATGTCCAACGACAGAGACAGCAGCCCTCCCCATGAGGCTGTTCGCAACCGTCGGCCATCGGTCACCTCGACAGCCTTCTCCAACCTCTTCCAACGCAGCGGTTCTACGTCTCAGTCAACCAACGGTGCCACTGCTCCCATCTCGATAGGTAGGGACCAGAACCGGCGTTTGTCTGTCACGACAATTGGCCTTTCAGGTACTGGCCCTGCCCCGGCCTCCACGCCATTCGGCACCCTACGACGTGGAAGCATTTCCACCAACGGTTCCGACTCGATTGATGAGAATGCCGTCGAGGATGACGAGTCGTCCCGCACGGCCCCCACTACTCCCTTCACACGTCGGATGAGTTTTGGTGCACAAGCAATGCGTTCGATGCGTACGCCTGGTGGCACAAGCCCCGGCTCTAATGGTAGGCCCGACCTAGCGAGATGTTCTTCTGGTGGCAATGCTCGCCCGTCTCTGTCCACTTCGGCTCCGACGTCGGGAGGCCGGAGGAGCAGTTCACAGGCAAGCATTGTTCTACATACGAGAACCCCTTCTGACATGCTTTTTGCTGCTCGTGCAGACCAAGGCTATACCTGGTCCGAGCAACTTAGATCCCGCGCTGAGAGCAGCGTCTCGGGCGCCCGCCCAACCTTTGCATCCACCGGCAATGGCTCGCCCCCTCGGGCATCCAACAACTTCCATGACCGAGCCAAGTCCATTTCCGACATGCCGGCCCCGCCCCAGCAGGCAGCCACTGTCAAGCCCAAGCCACCCCAGCGCAAGCCTGACGCTATGCAGGAGCGTATCCTCAAGGGCGATTTCTACATGGACTGATGAAGCATCAGTTGCAAGCGAGTGTGTGCATTCAATTGCATTTCTCGTTTGAACACATAATAAAAAAGGAAAAAAGAAATCCCTAAGTGGCTGAGAATGCCATCGACAGCCTATACTCCTCAACACCTCATTGCGAAGGCATGAAGCAGCATCTCGATACTCTGCCGCAAACTGCAAGTTATTTGCACTTGCAGATTTGCAGATATCTCTCGCCTTTGTTGTTTCTGTATCGAGCCCCTCTAACTGACGTCATTCGCTTCAATAATGACCTCTGGCGTTGGACTATGGATGGTCTATGCAGGAACCAAACCAGCAGTTTCGCTGCACTAGCCAAGGAAACCTTGGCACATGCAATCGCCTTAATCGCCGCGTCTATAAAGGACACGCGCGGTTTCAGATTGGTAGAGAGGACTTGCAAGATGATCGGTCGGAGGCATACATCTCACTTTGCCTTCTACGCGTAGAAGACGCCGAACAGAGCAGAGTTGATCCTTCGCGAAAAATTAGTTGCATCTTTGTGGCGTTATGCTCTGGACTACAGGAAGAATGGACCATGTATGTTACAGCGAGTTTTGTATGATACGGAAGATCGAATGTCACCAAGTTGGAGTCGAGGGTACTCAAGAAGGGCATGAACGAACATCTCGCTGGGTTACGAATAAAAAGAAGTACAAACATTTCTGACTTTAGCAGCCGAGTCATAGCTGTGACTTGAAACCTCGACTTGTAATTGTTGTGAAGCGACTATGATTGGTGGCCTGTACTGCATTTTGTATTGATGAGAGCGTCGTTGTCATCAATGAGACAGAGAGAGAAGAGGCAAGGTTGGTTTCCGTCAACTCCGTGCTATATCCCGGTGCAATATTATAAAAATAGAAATCCCTTTTCCCTATGCACCCACCCACCCACATGATGTCGTGCAAATGTCTTGACAGTCAACGCCCAGGATATCCACACCAACAGGGTGTTTGAATATTCCCATATAAGAAGAAGAACCACATTTAATTATCCTCCACTCATAAAATAGCCATCGCTTTCATCTTTCTTCTTCTTATCTTCACATGCACTTCACTTGGCCCCCGTGGTAAAGGGCTTGTTCGTACACTTCTTCTTTCTCTTCTTCAGTCTCGCCCCCGATGCAGCACTAGTAGGCCGGTGTCATACGCCCACTCATAGATAGCAGATCGCCCCCATATCGTAAGCGTCTGTCTATCCAAAGTGATAAGGCACAGCGGGGCCGCCGCCACCAGCACCACCACCGCCACCGGCTCCCGGTAGGCCCTCGCTGGTCATGGACCCGATGAGCGAGTCCCAGCGCAGGTAGTCGTCCGAGGCGGGGCCCGTGGCGAAGCCGCCAAAGGTGAGGTCCATGGCCTGCTCGAAGCCGTCGCCGAGGGAGTTGTAGTCGAAGTCGGACGTCAGCGTGTTGTTGAGGTAGGGCATGACGGTCTGCATGCCAAGGGCGAAGTTGGGGTCCTGTTCGACGGGGCCCGCCGAGGGGGGGACGCCGCTCGTCGTCGTGGCCGGGTCGTACATGAAGGGCTGGGGGCCGCTGGTGCCAGAAGTCAGCCAAGGCGGCAGGTGGCTGGCTGGTGCCGCACTGGTCCCGTTGTTGTTGTTGTTCTGGTTGTTGCCGCCGGCAGCGCCGTTGCCTGTGGCGATCTCGGAAAGTAGTTGTAATGGGGTGTTGGCAGGATTGTACTGGTTGGGAGGTTGCTGTTGCGGTGTCGTTTGCTGCTGCTGCTGCGGCGTGTGTTGCTGTTGGCTTGGTTGTTGTGCTTGCTGTTGATGCTGCTGCTGCTGGGTAAGGGGGGCGGCATTCTCATTTGGCCTGTTGTGGTTGCTGGGATCGGTTGCCGACTGCTCCCTTTTCGCCTGATCGTTTTTGCCTTGCTTCTGGAACCAACTCCGGAGCATGACCAGTACCACTAGGAACTTGCCGGCGGGGCGGGACTTTTCATGCGTAGCCGTGTCGCGAAATTTATCGAGGAGCTTCTCGATATACTCTTCCACTTTCATATGGTCCTTGTTGATCACCTTGCCGAGCTCCGAATTTGGCGTACTAGCGCTGAAGTACATCTTAATAAGAACAACCACCGCGTAAGCAACCCTTACAAAGTTGAAGACAGGGAGACACCGTATGCTTTGAACATCCATGGAGAGGAACGATTCGAAAATCCCGTCAATGGCCGTCAGACAAGACGAGAGCGCTCCGATATGAGCTGCCGTCAGCGTCTCGTTGAGGCCTGGCACGGGGTCTTGTAAGGAATCGGAGTTGAAATTCTGCATTCCTTCGTTCGGTTTTTCAACATAGAGAGCTATCTCGTGCATATAGAGACTCAGAACATGGAAGCTAAGTGATAAGGATGCTGTGAATGGTCAGCTTCGGACTTCCTGCGTGGGTGATTCATGTTTTGAGCTTACGTTGTTTCGCCGATTGTGGAATATTCTCGCTGTACTTGGCCAAATCCCGTTCGAACCCCCGTAGTGCATACTGCACTTTGGGCTCCGCAACATTCACAATGGCATTGGGGTCGTCCATTGAGAACTGAATACCGACCTCTTCAGCGAGACGGTGCGTCCAGACGAGGTGGCAGAGGTACTTGTCGGTAGGGGCAGCCTCTGGTGAAGATTCCAGGATGTCCATACACTCCGTCATGAATGACGTCCACCTGACGAGGTTGGGCCTGTGCAGTGCCATAGCGACGTTGGAGGCTAGGAAGTAACAGGCCAGCCAGGCTCGTCGACATTCGATGGCTGACGGGTCCGGCAGGGGATCCTTCCTTAACGGGTGGTTCTGCCATGTGTAGGGCACGAACCTGGATTTCGGGTTGTTGCGCCGCCTCCCTAATCCAATATCGATCGCCATGACCGCGCCAACGTGGACCATCTGATAGAACTTAAGCTCCTCAAAATGTTCCGGGGGGTAGTACCAAATCACAGAGACCTGCAGGGCCTGAACCATCTCTAAGCTCTTCTCGCCATTGATTATGACCTTTTCGGCAAAGATTTGGGTCAGCTCCTTGACCAATGGCCTCTGGACCGAGTACACCTCCGAAGACGCAGCTGCCATGACGGACAGGAAAAGGAGCGGCTTCGACGTTCGCAATTCCGCGGCGGTCATTTCGCGAGGGAAAACCACGGCAGGCAAGTGCGCTATCATATGATCGTTGTAGCGGGCGAAGTAGGCATCGGCCTGTTCCATTGTGAGGATACCGCGATCAACGACATCGGGATGGAAATAGTCATGGCCCTTTGATCGCCCGGGGGAGTTTTGCGCGACGTCGAGAGGACTGTCTCTTGGCTCGGTGAACTTCCGCTTTTGACCAGCCGTGGCCGGCGGAGTGAAGATGCTATCTTGTTTGTCCGTCGCATATTGCTGTGGCGGCGGGTTCTGCGCCGGAGGTGGCCCCCATGATGGGCGTTGAGCAGCTTGGTACTGCGCATTGACGAATCCGTTATGTTCATCGGGCGATGGTTGATGCATTGGACCTCCTCCCCGCGTGGCCTGCAAGCTGGCAGTCAAGGCATCGATCTTCTTCTCCAGCTCCGCCACACGGCTGTCCGTCTTCTTTTGGCGTTTGCGCGTGGGCTGGGTGACGACGCAATTGCGACCGGCTTTGGCGCATCTCTTGCATGGCCCGTCGGGGTTGGCCGGATCAGGCTCGCATTTGACCTTCAGTCCGCGACAGGCCTCGCATGCGCGCGGGCGCTTCGGGTCGTTGGGGTCGTTGGGATTGCCATTCGGATCCGTGCCAGGCGTCTCGTGATTCAGTGCCAAATGCGACCCAGTGGGTGTAAGAGGCGTCTGGGGTCCGCCGTAGGTGTGGGCGGACGACGGCCCTGCGGGAGATGGGCCCTCGCTTGGAGATTCGATGATGGAAGCAACCTCTGCAGGTGGCTGACTTGCATAACTTTGGTTACTTGGCGGTTGCGACGGCTGGTATTGTGGTGGTGGTTGTGGTGGCTGCGGGTGCTGCTGTTGTTGGTGGTGAGCAGCAGCAGCTTGCAAGGGCGGTTGTGCATCGGTCGGGTTAGTGACGACAATTGAGTCCTCGCGCAGTCGAGGATCAATTTGGTGCTCGTCCATGGCGGAGCAAATGGAGCTCAGTCTCCCGAAGCACTGGACTGGACTGGGACTGGGCCGGGTGGTAACAATTTCCCTAGGTTTAGTGAGGATGGGCCGGTGAGAAGAGAGATGAATTCGCCGGTTGAACGGTGCTCAAAGAGTTCCGTCGCCGACGTCAGGACTCAGGGACTCAGGACTTATTGGGGCTGGGCTGGGTAGAGATAAGGTGGTGAGGGAGGATGACCCAAGCAGAAGAAGAAGGCCCACGGCTTGTTACTTGGTGGATCCCGAGTTACCTGCCAAAGCTGGCACCTTGTGCTGCAAACCGAGGTACCCTCACACTTAGCAGCTAACAGAATTGCTGCTTGGCTTGGGCGATCCTGGCGGTTGATCCTCGGCAAGAGACGTCGCGACTCTCACTCGACTCTTGCAGCATTGTCGGACCGTCGAACAAAGATCAACGCGACTTTCCAATGATATAATTGCAACATCTTCTTCAGAAGCGACACGACGTGCAGTAGAGAAGTAGTCGCGAAACTGAAGGAACCCGTCCAGAATTCCTCGCCCTGGGGTTGGGTTGGCCGCTTCGGAGTACTTGAGCCGCTCATGCCACACCAACAAACTCGACCATGCAGCGTGTAGGTGGTGTAACATGAAAGAGTTTCCTTGGCTGAGAATGCTGGCAAACCTTCCCAACATCGACTGACTTTTTTGCACACCACTGGAATGCTCGCAACTAACTCCCAACAACTGTTCCGTCTCTCCCATTCCCGCGATCGCACCAACTTGGCCCAACTGCACGGCATCTATGATTCCATGACCGAAGCCAAGGGTGGGGGAGGTGGATTTTGTGTATGCAAGTTCTAGCTCTTTCAAGTCAATGACTTACACGAGAGACGATTGATCGGCTTAATCCCAGGGGGCCAATAGCTAGCTGTCAGTGCCCTTTTTTCATCCCTGAAGCCTGTCACACGCGCTGCTTGGATTGCACATCAGGTTTGTTTCATACGAAATCTGCCAGGAAACTCGGGCAATGAATCAATCATAACCGTCCAGAGTTCCAAGCTCCTCCTAGGACTAGTCCAGCAAAAGCGCCAACCTGGATAGCTTCGGGGCAACAACAAGTCCTACTGCAAGCTCTCGTAGCGCGACTGGCAGATGCACCCGAACGAGGCTGGCAATTCTTTGGTCTACGGGTATGACCCAAGTTGTCCTGGCTACATGGACGTACCAGCAGCCAGCGTTCGAGATGGCCGGGAATATGCATACATCGTATCTTCCGCTGCCTGCAGGACGGTCCGGAATGATTCACAGGCCAGGAAAGTTAAAAGCAGCAAAAGCCAAGCTAAATGTGTAGGACGAAGGCGCCAGGTTCTTGTGTGGCTTACCACCAAAACAACAATAACCAGAACCTTTCGGGCTATGTAGGACTTAGCGAATTGCATCCCCCGCAGACACCCAATCGCGGGACCAATTGTTCTGATTTCCAAGCTCGGGAGTTGGTTGAATACAAATAAGATCCAGGGTCTTTCTTGATTGCCCTTCGCGATCGCTCACCCAGCGTTGCTCGAGACTGGCTTGCCCGCCGCCATTTCAGCGTCTTCGGTTCACAAGCCTCATCTCATCAAACCAGTCAAGTCCACCCTGTTATCATCATGACAGTCCATGCCAATGGGTGGAAAGAAGCATTGTGGCTGTGGCCTGCCAAATGCTGTTGTTATTCGATCTACTATCCGCTTCGCGGCCTGTATCTCTGCGCCAAACATGCAAAGAGGACCCCGGGCAAGGTCCGCCTGGCCTGGCGCCAGCACCGCTTGCGGAGCCGCAAGATCCCCAAGCGCGGCCCCATCGCCCAGAAGCAGCAACAGACCAAATGCACGGTCGACGCGTCCTCGCCCGCGTCCTTCCTGCACCTGCCGCTGGAGCTCCGGCTCGCCATCTACGAACTCGCCCTCGGCGAGCCTTGCCTCGTCGAGCCGCACCTGGGCAGGCCCGAGTGGCACCCGCGCCCCTGCCACTGGCGGCCGTGCCAGCGCATCCGGGACGAGGGCGAGGAACCGGGCGAGGACGAGCTGCGCACTGTCCTGGACGTGCGCGTCTTCGGCTTGCTGTACGCGCGGAATTATCGGCGGCGCCCCGACGGCAGCTGGGAGCGGCTCTCTCGTTACCGCGTGTCATGGGACTGGTTTGTGCCGCCCAGTTACGCTAAGCTGATGCGCACCTGCCACGCCGTGTACGATGACCTGCTGCACCGCCTGTATGCCGAGAACACCATCTCGCTCGTCGGCGCCGAGATGGTACGCTACTTTGGCCGCAACGCGAGCCCAGAAGGCCTGGGGCTCGTCCGGTTCCTCCATATCGCCCTCGCCATCAGTTATCACGGGTGGGAATCGCCCGAGGAGAAAAAGGCGTTCGAGCGTGCCATACAAAATCTCCAAATGCTGTTCCCGAGTCTGGAGCAGCTGGACCTCGACGTGACCGTCGTCGGCGCGCATCCTGCCAAGCCGGAGGAGTTCTGGGAATGGCTGTGCAAGGATGTGCTGGAGCGCCACCTCGCCAATCTCGAGAAGTTCAGGCTCAGGGTCACGGGTTTTGCCCCCGGGACCCGTTCCCCATGTTTGCCGCGTCCGCGGCCTTGGTACGAGCGATTGCTCACGTGGAACGGACATGATTATGAAGAGTTGAAAGCGGCAGTTTGCAAACCATCACCAGGGAACTGATTCTCCTTTGTTTGGTGTTTTTGGCTGAAATATCTAGTCTATGGGGGTTGGTGGTGGTACAGGGGGTATGTGTAAAGCAATAATTACACCAAACTCCAGGGCTTAATAGGCTCGGAGGGAACCAGATTATGGTTTATTGTACAAGCTCGACAGGAGCATATGTGCTAGTATCAGCTGATTCCGAACCTGGTCTTGATCCATTGCAACCGCCAGGCTTTAGCCTGGATCGAGATAGGCTCTGCAGGTAATATGGCGTCGAATCCATGAGGCACCCCCTGGAACTCTCTGCACGTGAAGTCTTGCCTCCCGGACTTTTCCATGAAACAAACCACCTCGTCGTGCAACGGGTCCATGTCGCCAACGTAAGCGGCGGTCGGGGGAAGTTTGGCGAGGTCGCTCTTTCGTGCTTCTGCCGGGGACACAACGTCGGAAAAGTCGACTTGTTTGCCCTGTATGACAGACTGCCACGCAAACGCGCACGCTTCCCGGTTGAAAAACGGTCCGTTCTTGCTGAGGCGCCGCATGGAAGCCGTGTCGCACCTCCAGTCCAGCATCGGGGCTTCCAGAAACAGGCCGCACAGCTCGGGCAAAGAACCGGAACTCTCCGTCTTTTGCTCGTGGACCAGGGTGAGGGCAGCGCCGGCGGCGAGTGCACCGCCCGCCGAGGCTCCGTAAAGGAGCAGCCGACTGTGGTCGAACTCGATGTTTCCCCAGCACCACACCAGGGCTTCGTAGCAGTCCCTAGCCAGGCCCACGCCGTGGTTCTCGGGGGCCCGCTCGTACTCGACGCTCACCGTGACCGCGCCCAGCGCCTCCGCCCATATGGGACCGTTCACGTGGAGGCCTACGTAACGGTCTGACCCGGCCATGGCGCCGCCGTGGCAGAAGACTATGCAGGGTCTGCTGCTGGGGTCACTGTTGCCGCCGCTGGGGTGGACGGTTGTGACTTTGATGATGCCGGTTCTTGGCGCTGCGCGGGAAAAGGATGCCTCCTCGACCCTGATCCGGCCTTCGCTCCGGGCCTTCATGAGACATTCTCTGGCTTCCCGTGCTCCACGCTCCCGTGGTTGTCGCAGGTGCAGTATGGCGTCCGTATACTCTCGCGGCCAGCATCCACACCGCTCTTGTCTGTCGTACTCAGCCTGAAACGCTTGGAGCAGTTGGGGGCCCGGCATGTTTGAGCTAGCAGGTTTGGCTGTGAGGGCAGGGCAAGAAGAAGCAGAAGCCTGGCCGGTGATGCGAATAATCAGCGAGCTGGCGAGCAGATGGATGATGGGCTCGAGACGCGTGAAAACTCTGCGGCGGCGGAAGAAGTGGTGGCGTGGGTGTTTAAGGTTTGTATTATAGGAGTAGGGCGAGTCGTGTAACGGCGGGTGCTGGTGGCTCCTGCTTCTCGGCCTCGTTGTATGGTCCCTCGGCGGGACGGCATCCAAAAAGAAATTACTAGCTCTGTTGCACCGCGGCACGACCTGTGCGAGAGGAGGAGGGCTCGAGATGAGGTGGTGATTGTTGTCGTCGGACTTCTCACACGGCCGCGCATCGTCCCCAGCTTGTGCCACCACCGGCCGCAGCAGGTCTCTATAGGTTGTCATGACGGCTGGCTGCAGCTTATCGCCTGCAGAGAAATTCACCGGTTGGCGACACAAAACAAACACAGCACGCACACACACACACGAGACGGGAAGCGCACATGGGAACTTCCGTGTTTCTCCCCGACGAACTGCAGATTAGGGGGGCGGGAAAAAGAAAGAAGAAAAAACCGGAATTTGCCAGGGATCGCGTGGTCAATTGGCATCCATTCCCGTCATTTCTCAGAAACACTGGCCGCACCCTCGTGAATCTCCGTCCTATGCAAGGGATGGTGGTCATGTTCCTATTCTTAGCGCTGTGGAGTCCACGCCGGCACTCGTGACTATGCTTGCTTCCCTATACCTAATATTACTCGGCATGGCGGGTTTGACTAGGGTTTATCGGCGCGCATGCGAGGGGCCTGGCCGGCGGGTATAGCAATCCCGGAATCCTCTCCCTTCGGAATGTTCGGTAAGCGATTGACTGCGACTCGGACAGGGTTTGTTGGCAGGGGTGGGCGTTGGTTCTGTGTGTGTGTGTCGTGCACAGACGTGCGTAGAAGGCTTCTAGATCCCTACTATATATACTACTCAGCTACGCAATCAATTGCAGAAGAACAAACTTCCATCCCTCCATACCTAGACTGGATATAGACGAAGATCCTGATATCATACCTGTCTACTTATGTCTGTCCTCCGTGACACGTTCCGTCCCTTACAGCCTAAGTTTCCCGGCAACAAGCATCAACAGCCGGGCATCGGCACTTGTTGCTTACTCCCTTGGCAAACAGAGCCAAGTTTTAGGCTTACTTATTTATACCACTTGCCGCTAGAAATCTCTCCCTTGCTTGGTTACATCATAGTCGTGAGTAGACGTCAGGCCACAAAGAGATGATTGCATCCCTATGAAAACAAGAGCGGTGACACTCTAGGTTGTTTCACCAACTCAAGTAATGATAACCCTTAACCTTCAGAATACTACTTTCCGCCCTGGCAGGTTGCTTTGCACTCTTGGTTTACTGCTACCGATATGATTGTTGGCAGGAGGGCATGCAAAACAAGCCAAGGAGGTGCAAATACGTAAGGAGGCATCCCTCGGTGGATTCCGATTAGATCCAAGATACAGGCATGTCAGAAATACCCCGGACGATTGTCGATGCAAGCAAGACTTTGTACCTCTGCCGGCTTTTCATGTCTGTGGTAGTAACCCATCAGCTGTATTTCCACATCTTGGGGTGGTATAGCTGCGGTCTGACCTGGTATTCGACATCTGACTTGGCGTCTTGAGTTTACATTCTGGCACATGGCTGTAGGAAAGTTTTGTGCAGGAAATGCACGCTATATTACTGACTTCTAACTAGCTAAAAAGCAATACATGTCCAAGAACATGAGTTGTTGATTTGTAGACTGCTATACTCTATAGCCTTTGTTACTCGTTATCATTTTACCTATCCATGGATGAATGGTGGTCGTCTCAATAAACGACTAATTACCACTTCCGGCGACATGCAGATGACAGCGTTGCATTCTATGGTACGACTCTCCGGAGATAAGCTTATTCTATACGATCGTGGCTGAAGTTCTATGCGGTATTATACTAGATATGTCTCACAACTGGATGGCGTAGTGCGGCTGACAGCACAATATCCTGCTATAGAAAAGGCTATAGTATCCGCCACCTGTGCATACACGCAAAGACTTTTATACTTCGCTCAGAACTAGCTTTGAAATGATCCTGTTGGATAAACTGATCATTCAATGCCTCATGTAGCTGGGAACCCCTGGATCTCATGGAAATGACCCCTTTCTCAAGCAAAGCATGTTCAACAACACTCGCAACACGTAATCGTGGGCCTACAATTGAATGTGGATACAACGATCTAGACAAGCTGTATGCCAATAGCTACGCGGAGTCGGGAGCTGTTAACGTTGAGTAAATTTCAAACTTGATACTTGCATCCGAGTGCCTACATGCAACAGATGACTTCTCACCGAGGTGAAACTATCTAGATCATAGCTATAGGGTTGTCAGATTACTTTGTCGAAAGCTTTATCTCTGGTCGCTGCAAACTGGCATGTTTTTGCCAAAATTGAGATCGACCGAAATGTTCTTTTTGTTATTTCTTTTTTTCAGTTCTTCGATTCATTCCAAGTTTCCATGGCAGGTACAAAAAGACTTGAAGGGCAAAAATTGAAAGACATGGCAATATCAATCGAAAAAGCACATGCCTTACCTCATGAAAGATGTCTCTCCATCATGTGCTGACCATCCGTACCATGATCCAAACCAGAGTATTCTTTCCTGCAACCACACCCGACCAAGCCGCCTGGCTATATTCGCTGCTCAAGGCCAGCGCTATCGGTCCGTGAAGAGCCGTGTTCGTCCAACGGATCGGCGCCTCGTCGTAGTCGTCGGATCCCTTACCGACGCAGGGCATCCAGGGGCCTTACGCCTTTCTGTCTCTTGTTCTCCGGTATGGGGGGCAGGGGCGGGAGGGTTCCCTTGGCGTGCCTGGCGTACTTTTTCTCTAAGGTCTCGTGATGGGTGGCCATTACGAAAAACCGTGGCACCCGAAAGCCGGTCGCCAGGCGCTCGAGACCGCTGCCGCGGAAGAGGGCGCAGATACCCGGTCGGTAGGGGACTTTCATTCCGAGCTGCCGGAGGCACAGACTGCCACCTAGAGGGGAAAAAGAAAAGAAAGTGGCGTTTCGTACATGTGCTGAAGGGAAGAGGTAGAACTTGCGGTGAACAGGAATCAACAAAAAAGGGGGCGGCCGCATTAACCGTATAGTAGTCACCCAAAGCCACCAATCTCGCAAGATCTCCCTACAGATCTCCAGAGTCACGGTGCCGCTGTGTGTGGGCATTGACGCCCAATGCGAACAAGCTGCCGAAGTCCTCTTCGTTCGTCATCACCACCTTGGCCGGCTCCGGGAACCCCGCAAAGATCTCGCGGCACTCGCGCTTGTGGCCCGGGTCCAGGGACTGCATGAGCAAGCGGACGAGGTCCGAGGAGGTGCCGAACACGGCGCGCATGAACTGCGGCATCATTCGTGCGACCGTTCCGCCCTCGAGGCTTCGACGAACGTCTGCGTCCTTGGGCCGCATGATAACGCGACCCTGGCTAGTTGGCTTCCAATCGGACTTGATGACACTGAGCGCTGATTGAGTCCCATCGTCTGCTACGCGTTTGGTGAACCTATAGTCTCGTGGCCGTGATGAGATCAACGAATATCGGTTCAAGGACATCAACCTGGGCAGTCTGATTGGTATCTGCAGCACATCCAGTAGCAGGTGGAAGACCTCGTCATTTCCCGAACCCAGTTGATGTGAAAAAACTACCTGCCCAGGAAGGGATCACAGCAGAAGGGTCTCTTTTCATAATGGCTGTCCGCATACCAAGCTGAACCAGCCCCAATCGTTCACGCTCTTCATGCGTCAGCTCCTGGTAGATTTTGATCTTGGCAGTGGCCTTGTTGGCCGGATTGATACCTCTCAAGGGTGACTCGATAGTCTATTTCGGGGGTGTGAGAGGGCGCATCCACCTCGAGGTATGATAACGTGCCGAGGAAGAAGGCCGCTATGCAGCTGAAATGGATTCGAGGAAGTTGAAATCAAGTTGAGGACCCAAGCCTTCCACATTGGTAAGCGAGTTAAAGTACATACAGGTACTAGAAAGCGATCTATCAGTGCATGACAACTGTCTGTCGGTTCGTAGAACCCATACCAATTGGGAGTTCTTGTCCAGCAGTTGCAAGGAGCCCAAGCAGCAGCAGCAATCATCAAAGCGCACAATGGTAGATAAGGCTCTATTATCTTCTCTACACCGAAGCCAACAAGATCCGTCTTGTGTCCGTCCCACTCGATACGTGTGATCGTGGAGGAAATCTGCCCTCCGCTTTGTGCCTTGCAAGATATGTTACAAAAAACTCAACTCCGTTTGGCAAAACAAGACTTGGTAATGCTTGCTGCTTTCATAAAACATACGCAGCCCGAGGTATCAACTAATCGCTATGCTAAATTCCATGAAGTCTATTACACCCGACAACGCCCAGACGTCAAATCATCTTTCGTATTTCGGCAGCGGTTCCCTCCCGTGGTTGTTTCGGTAAGGGGGATGACCGTTAGAAGGGCCCGCAACACTGTCAGAGAGGAGGTCGTGTGCACCGTACGAACCTCCCTCGTCGAAATTGGGTGCCGAGGGTTCGTGCTCCTGGCTTCCAGAAGGACCCGCGAAATCCAGGGGTGGCGCCGAAGGACCGCCATTGGTATATTCTTCCGGGACTTCTGGGGGTGCACTGGCCTCTTCCAACAAGCGGCGCCTCTCCATCTCCTGCTTATCCTCTGTCGGGTGGGACGAAGCTGCTGATGATAGATCTGTCAGGGTCGGTGCCGAAGGACCATCCAGGGTACCACCCAGTGCCATAGGTGGCGCAGTAGACGACCCGGGTGCCGATGGACGAGAGGGTCCCGCGGCAGACTCAGGCCCCGCAGGAGGGGGCTGACTGGGCAACAGTCGCATCTCTGCCTGCCGTACACGTTCCTTTTCCGTCAACCCGGTTGGATCGGGTATTTGTGGTGGTGCTACATAGGCCGGCGCTTGCGGTTCTTGCGAGTCTCTCCGATGTGACTCTTGCCGTTGGAGTTCGTGGTATGTTATTGGGTGTGCGCCTGGAGAGGGGAAATAACTCTGCGTATCTTCGAACGGGGATATGTATTCTCCCGTCTCATCATAGTACTCGTCATCAGGGGCATTTTGCCAGGTATAGTCGGGTTGGTCCGCTTCCGTGGAAAACCCCTGGTTGGAAGGAGACTGCAAGGTGAGTTCAGGACGTACCACGGCCTTGCCCGTGTCCGGTTGCTATCGACACTGCCCACCACGACCTCGATGGGAACGTAGATGACCCCCTTCTCGCGACGAATATGGTCCGTATCGACAATGGTCCCATTCCAATTGGCAAGCCTGCTGACGTTGTTCTCGTGGGAGCCAACTAGGGGCGACGCAGGTCCGGCGGGTACGGAAACAGACCCCATACGGCCAGGCGGCTGTGAACCAAGCTGAGTTTGGCCAGCCAGCCTTCCGCCCAGGTCAATCACAACTTCCACATAGTACTTGAAACTGATCAAGCCACCCGGGACGCCTCTTATACTGGGAAAGACGTCCTCGGGTACCCTCACTGATGTGGTGATGATGGCTGACAAACTGGTCGGATCGATGATTAGAGGCGCAACAGACTGGGACAAGTCTTTCCGAAACACGCTGCAAGACCCCGCGGATGACAGCGAAAGGCCGCCTAAACCTGTCTTCGATTTTGGATAGTATTCCTCTCGCTCGAGACGTTTGGCATCTTCCTCGGACAGCTCTTTGAACATGGATGCCGGCGGTGCATAGTCGACGCGGCCCTGCCTGTAAAAGGTGACAATAATACCGTGAAGACTCTTGATGCGGCGGTTGTGGTTGATCTTGATCCTGACGGGCAGCAAATCTCCAGGTAAACAACCACCTTTGAGAAGTTCCACTGTAGCGGTGATTTCGCGGCCTGCAACCTCTGCCGCAGGCCCCGAGTATTTGCTACCGTTAGCTGACCCGGCGCTGACTTCGGTTCCCCGGAAGTAGTTGCTAGTGTTGCTAGCAGCGCTCTCCCCGCTGATCTCGCTCTGCATGTCACTCTGGATGGGACTGCGCGGCAAGCCTAGCCCATCATACAACGGACGAGCATGATCCTCGATCGTGACCGAGCCGTCGTTTGAGTTCTCGTTGGCCCTTGTCGAGTCCATATCAGAAGCCGGCTCGGGGGTATCCGTTGATGCGGAGTCTCTTTGGTTTGTCCCTGTCGCCGTTGAGTTGGTAGCCCGTTTCCGTTTCGCCCGCTTATGCATAGCCTGCATCGTTACGTTCCTCTCTCGCGGCGGCGACAGTAAGCCGATATCAACCTTTTCTATCAGTGAGATTTTCCTTTCCACACTTGTTGTCGGCGCCATGGTGGTTGGCCGCGTTAACGTAGCCGTGATCATATACGATATTGTGCCCCGTTCGAACTACTAGCAATGAGCAAACGAGCCAAAGTGGGGAGGGGGGTGCGATAGAGGAACATACATCAATACTGCTTGGCAGTCCTTTAGATGGAAAGATGAGGTCGAATTTGAATTCCCATTTCCTTGCCGCCAACCTGCCCTCGCCGCAAAGTACCTGTTCGTCCTGGAAGAGAGAGGCCTGCCCGTTGCCGTAGTACCGGAAGTTCTTGTTTCCGTCGTGGGGTATGTGAGCCGGATTGATCGGGGCCAGCTGGGCGGCGGCTCCGGCGTTTTTGAAGACGCGGACGAAGCCATGCAGGGCGACCGTCAGATGGGTGATGCGAACGGGTTTGATGACGGTCAGGACGATGGAGCCGGTGACATGGTCGCCGGCCGAATACTGGCGATGCGGCTCGTCGGGTCGGACATGAAAGTCGGCGAGGTTGCGGGTTCGCGAGCGAAGGGGTAGGGTCCAGCGCGAGAAGAACGACGAGGCCTTTGACGGCTGATCTTCAAGCGGCAGGTCGGCAGTTCGGTCGACGGTAGCACCCATCTATGCTAATTATCTCTATATTACCCGGACGGCGTTGTGCGTGCCACACATGACACCACACGAGGGGCCTGTCGTCGTTCGCGCGCGCTCGTTCTGGGACTATGGACGGATGGGGATTATCGTGGATGGCGCTGGGTGGGAGGTTGTCGCGCGACCATTCCTTGGGGGTGGAGGGCCACGCGTCTGACTCGGGCGGGCGGGCGAGCGGGCGTTGGCGATGGGCCAGCAGTGTGGGTGAGCAGCTGAGCGAACCCGGCCTAAAGGGGGCTGCGTCGCGCAGTCAAGGCAGCGACGCCGACAGCGACAGCAAGACGGCGTCGGGAAGCGAATTGGTAGGAAAAGAACAAGAACAGCCGGCGGGCAGGAAAATGCCGAGAATCAGTTGATTGATTCAATTATCTCTTGGATCAGTTCGGGTTCACAAGGGCTTGGGTGTTGCATGTGCCAAGCTGTAGGAGGGTCTTGGTAGGAAAGACTGGGCAGCGGGTGCCAAGAGATAGCCATCACTTGGTATTAATAACTCGAGGGGTTCTGGGGCTTCTCGCTGTCTTGACTTGACTTTCAATCGCGGGGGCCAGGAAAATCCACGCCTGGCGCTTGTCACGTTTCGGGTACTTGGCTGGTACATATAACCTGCCAAGCGGCCGGAACAACCTTACGAGGATCCGGAGATTCTCTTCTCGCTCGTTCAATCCCGTCCTATTCCCAGGAAGAGAAAGAAAAAACGAGAAGCAAAGGCTAGGTAAGCATGTTCATACTACATACAGGGCATCCGTCTTCATCCAGTCGTGGCTTGTCAAGTTGATTGATTTGATGGATTGGACTGCTATGATCTGTAACGGGCCCTGAACAGCAAGCATGTGGGACCAGGGCAATATTACCTCTGTTGGGGTTGGTGGTTGGGGAAAGGTGCCCTGGCTCGCCTGGATGCCTGGTCCTCTCAAATCGGACGATGTGTGCGGTAGCGTGGACCTAAATTGAGTAGGTAGTGCGATGGTTCCCCCCGTCGGGTCGAACTAGGACCGTGGGCCGTCTAACGGCGATGGATGTCGTCCCAGTCCTGGCACCTGGACCCATGCATTGATGCGGTGCCACAAGAAAAGCATCTGCCCGGCCGTCCTGAGCTTCTCCAGCTATGCAAGCTTTTTAGCGACTTGTTCCAGATTACGTGATGGAAACCGTCTGCCGACGATATGCCTCTGTGATGCGGTGATGTGACAGGTTTGACTAAAAACGTGTTCACCACGTTTACTGACCAACATCCACGCCTATCTCTGCAGGTACATGACTTACCAAGGATCTGTAGACAAGGTCCTGCCTATTTATATAAGGTACCGGTTGTGGATGTTGGTAGAATCAAGAGATGAAACGCGACGGGTTGGGATGTGGATAACGAAGCCGGTTTTCAGTCATTCAAGCTGCTATTCGCAGCTCACGATTAAGTAATAGGTGGTCAGACTGCTGCCCGTACCACCATGACTACATGGTGAACTGCCCAGCCGTCACTGGTCTTATTCCCGAAACAAACCCCCGAGCGCTAGGGATTAGAATCTATAATCCACATCACTATATCTCGAGTACATACACCTGCGTTTTTTAGTATGAAACAGCTTAGGTTACTAGTCGGGCAATAGGCACTGTAACAAATCTTACAGGGCAGAAAGCCAAGAGAATCCAATGACAGTATATAATACAACTTGGCCTCATTAAGTGTTGTACAGCTCTTGTGTTGTCATCACGCTCGTGGGCGTTGACACTCAGAGCATTTCACCATCTTCTACGTTTATGCGTACAACGGAAGCGGCGAATCAGATTTGCCGGAGGAAAGGCCGTACCATAGGTACATACGCCAGGAATGAAGGCTGGTGCGGGATCATCAGCTGCCTGGCGCTGAAGAGGTTTGGTTTCGATTGATACAAATATGATGAACGTCCTCCTTGGGTAAGAGATTGATCGTCTCAAAAGGCCGGTGAGCATATATCCGGATTGCTTGCCACCGTCCTGCCTTCCGGCGTTCATGGGAAACCCTTGAGATCTAGAGTAACACAATACCGGCATGATGGCGGCAGCCCCCTTGATGATGTCAAGCTTGGCAAAGCTTGCTTGTTGTTTTTAACGCAAGAAGCCGAAATCAGAAGAACCAGGGGCCATAAAACGCCGAAAACTTCGAGGGTAATCCAGATGGTCGTTGATTGTTCATTATTACACTACTGCAGCATGCAGGCATCCTCCCCTCTTCGGTATCAAAACGCCAAACTCCTATACCTATATGTAAACTCCCACAATGCTTCGATGGCAGGAATTAGCCCAAACGCCGCGCTGAAAGACACCCAGTTTATCAAACAAATAGCCCAAACCGTCGAATCTAGTTTAACGCCTCCCCGCTCAAAATGCGTTGCAAAATGCCAGCACCAACACCCTCCACTGCCTGCTCCAGTTCCTTCTCACCAACACAGCTAGCGACCCTCTTCTCGTCAGCAAGCCCGGCACTGGCACCGAATCCTGCCTTCTTCCCCCCTTTTACTTGGGGTTTGTGACCCGATGAACGATCCCGTTTTGCCATCCACAGCGCTCACTAGCGACAGAGTTTCCAAGCTGCTCATCACTTCCCGGAACTCGGAGCTGGAGAGAGGATGAAGCACAGAATCTTGTGTACATAGAAGGCAGTAAGCGTCGTACAAAGTTTTGATGCTAGGCGCGGTGACATGTTGCTTGGATGGAGTCGATAGAATAGACGACGCCTTGGATGCCCGGTTGCGCTTTTCCAAAACAAGCAGGGAGCACAGCGCTGCCTTTTGTTGGAGATTAAGGGTCTTGAGTCGCTGGCTAGTTCCGTTGCTGAACGCAGCTGCGGTTATCTTGTTGAGATGAGCTATGGTGACTCGAGGGGCTGTTTCCACGGAAAGTTCCTTTAAAGAGGCAAGTAAAGTCTCGGCATGTCCCTTGTGTGATGTGCCTCTGGATGGTGATGACAGGTTGATGTTTTCTCCCAAAACTTTGCGCGATGGGCTGGCAAGGAGGGTCTTCTCTCTAATCTCCGCGTCGTGTTTCTGCTTGGTTTCCATTTCGACGAGATCGATGGCTCGGCGGCAGATCTCAAAGGCTTTGCGCAAATCCCCCGTCTGGCTTGACACCTTGCGCGAACACAGCTCAATCGCCGCTGGGTGGATAAAGGGCAGTGGGGCCCCCTCCGGTACCAAGGATTTCAGTCGCGCCGTGATGATGGTTTTGATTTGTAGGGCGGTGTACGGAAGAAATGGGAGAAGCTCAGGCTTAAGGTTTCGAGACTTGAGTCGGGGGAGAAATCGATCTGTGAGGTCCAGGGCATTGGCAATCCCAACCAGCATGAGCCGCGAGCTCTTCCCCATCGACCACTCGAAAACTCGATACAGGCTTTCCAAGTCCAGCGTCAGGATATGGTCAATTTCATCCAAGACGATCAGGTAGACATCGGAGGTCTTCTTGCGAGGCATGAAGAGTTTCTGGAGGGTGGCAGCCGCGTCGACCTCTGCGGCATCGGTCTTATCGCAAAGCAGATCCAGGAGAGTCGCGTACAGGTCTTTGGAGGATTTGATGCTCATGCAGTTGATGTAGGCCTTCTTCACGTCGCGAGACTTTACCACTTCCTGGGTGATCTCGTTGACCATTGCGCTCTTGCCGGTGCCCGGAGGCCCGCTGACATAGATGCACCCACTTGGTTGGGCTGTCGAGCATCGCGCGATAAAGTCCCTTAGTTGCTGACGCTCATCGTCCCTTCCGACCAGTTGGCCCGGGTCGGAGCTGCGAGAGAATAATTGCCGTGCCAGGTGGTAGATTGTTTGTTGCGAGGTTGGCGTGGCAGGTGTTTGGGAAGTAAGGCGCTTGGAGAATTTCCCCCACGGACATTACACGGTGGCGAGGTGTAACAGGCGCCTTGGCAAGTGCATCGCGGAACCGAGGCGTGCTTGGAGTGAGGGGGTTGCGGTCGACCTTTCGGGCCTTCGTACTCGCTGTTGGTGGTGGGCAAGTGGCCTCCTTGGAGGAAGGCGTGCGTGCGAGAGACTCCTCGGTGATTTCCTCCACCACTCCTGCTGGTTCCGTTTCCTGCGAGTCTTCTGCAATGGTGACTGTCGTAGGGTCGGAGTTCTCGTCATTGATCAGGAGGCTGCGAGTCTGGCGCGTAATTCGCTTTGTGGAAAGCTCGACTTCAGGCTCCCTCGAGGACCGGGTCCTCTTTCCAAGTACACTGCGTGCCATGGTTTGCTTGTGTATAAGAAACGTACAATGACTCTAAAAGTGCAATTGAGCAGGAAGGAAGAAGGCGGACAGAAGTTTGGGAAGGTGCAGAGTTGCAAGTTACGCCCGATGTATCATTGATGTGAAAGGGGAGCAAGTACTATGCTGGCAGTTCCAGATGCTAGCGATTTAATAAGTGAAAAAAGGGAATGCGCGGTGCAGCGCGTGCAGTGTCCAGGTCTCGGGTCGGCCGCGATCAAACGCGTCTGGTTTAAAGTGGTTTTCTCAGGGAGCGCGTCGCGCTAGGCCCCTTGGCAGCTTAGCTTTCTTGACCCAGATGTGCGGCACGTGCACCTCCCTCGACGCGCCACTTTTTGGGGCCCGAACTTTCCCAGCACCTGACCCCTGAGCCTCAAAATGGAACAGGGCGATCTCCGTCAACCCGCGGTCAGCCGGCCGCTCGGCTTATTTGCTTAAGTGCGTTGCTGGAATCCACTTCTCTTATCATTCCAGTGACTCTCCCAACGTCGCCACTCCGCCCTTCATCCTCAATTGGGCAGGTAACGTCGTGTCTTTTTCAAATATCCAGCTTGGAAATGCCGTAATAAATAGTCGTTGTTGCGAACATACCTCGCAGGATGCTCGCTGAACAAGGATCGACGTCGCTGGCAGGGAATTCGTCTGTTGCGCCAGGATGACAAGGATGGCGGACTATGACGGTTTGGCCTATGATGGCCGCATCGAAGCGCTTCGAGAAATGGAGTACCCAATGCTGAAAGGTGTGTATTGTGTCCTCATGCTGTCTTACAAATACCAAGCTAACATACCGCCGCAGATAGTGATACGTATCTTGACCATGCTGGGACAACCTTGTATGCAAAGTCGCTCGTTGACGAGTTTGCCGCGGATATGACCGCGAACCTCTTCGGAAACCCGCACTCTGCCAGTGGCTCATCGCAGTTGTCCATGGCTCGTATTGACGATGTTCGGGTCCAGGTTCTGCAGTTGCTCAATGCAGACCCAACAGAGTTCGACGTCGTCTTTGTTGCAAACGCCACCGCAGGAATCAAACTTGTCGCAGATGCTCTGCGGTCCGCGCCTGCTGGCTTCTCCTTCATGTACCACCAAGCTTGTCATACCAGCTTGGTAGGCGTTCGGCAAGAATCCAGAGCCAGCATCTGTATCGATACGGAAACGGTGCAGAACTGGGTCGATGGCGCCCCTCTTCCAGATGAGATAACATCTGCTGGAACCCCTTTACTGTTTGGCTACCCTGCACAGTCCAACATGGATGGGACACGGCTCCCGCTCGATTGGTCTCATAAACTACGACGCCGGAAGGACATTCCACTTGGCCTTTTTACATTGCTGGACGCCGCCGCCTACGTGGCAACCTCGCCCCTTAATCTAGGAGACTCAGAGAGTGCCCCCGACTTTACAGTCATGAGTTTCAATAAAATATTTGGATTTCCGGACTTGGGGGCATTGGTAATTCGCAAGGATGCAATGCCTGTTTTCCAGCATCGAAAATACTTTGGCGGCGGCACAGTTGACATGGTCGTCTGTGTGGGGGAACAGTGGCACGCCCCTAAAAGTCAAAGTTTACATGAAGCTCTCGAGGATGGCACGTTGCCTATCCACAGCATAGTGGCGTTGGGAATTGCCCTGGCCGTCCATCGCCGTCTTTTTGGTACTATGACTGACATTTCACTGCACACATCTTACCTTGCACAGCGATTGCAAGACAAGCTGGATCACATGCGACATAGCAACGGGCGACGTGTATGCAAACTCTACTCCCCGGCAGTTAAGCACCTTGATGGATCCGTGGTTGCTGGGCCCGTCGTGACTTTCAATCTCCAAGATGAAGTTGGTGCCTGGATTAGCTTGACTGAATTTGAGAAAACGGCAGTTCTTAAAGGGTTCCATATACGAACGGGTGGGCTCTGCAATCCTGGAGGTGTCGCAGCGGCCTTGGATCTCATGCCATGGGAGATGAAGAGGAATTTCTCGTCCGGATTCCGGTGCGGGGATGACAATGATATCTTGGAAGGAAAACCTACCGGTACCATTCGTGTTAGCTTTGGAGCCATGAGTACCATCTCAGACGTGGACAGATTTGTGGCCTTTGTTCACGAGTTCTATCGATCCTCGGACGGGTCAACCTTCAACCAGCTCAGGGACGAGACGAGGTCAACGTCGGTACCAGATCTCGTGGTGGCCAGCATTACAGTATTTCCTATAAAGAGTTGCGGTGGCTTCCATATTCCAGAAGGGCGGCCATGGGAAGTCAAGACAGAAGGCCTGGCGTGGGATCGAGAATGGTGCCTACTTCACCTCGGCACTAGTCAAGCCTTGAGCCAGAAGCGATATCCACACATGGCTCTCTTACGGCCATGCATCGACTTCGACAATGGTGTTCTAGAGGTATCTTATATTGGCGAAATACCAAAACATCTCCCTTCAAAGATCACAGTACCCTTGTCGCCAGACCCAGCCTATTTCGACTCTTGCGACACCACAAAATGGCGCACATCGCGAGTGTGTGGCGAGGAGATCGTTGCTCATACGTACACATCCGCCACGATCAACAACTTTTTCTCTGAAATCCTGGGGGTGCCGTGTCTTCTGGCTCGATTCCCCTCTGGCGGCCAGGGCCAGAGCATGCGCCATGTCAAAGCACAGCTTCAGCAACACCAAGCAGGATACCACAAAACGAAACGGAGAGTGCCCGGGGCCTTCCCAACGGAGATCAATACACCGCCCGATTCAGATTCAGAAGTTGACCAGCGACGGATGCTACTCTCCAACGAGAGCCCGCTCCTTGCCATCAATACAGCCAGCCTCAGAGTACTAAACATGGAGATAAGGAAAAGGGGTGGCAAGTCGGTCTCTGCAGATGTCTTTCGAGCCAACATAGTTCTAGATTCTCCTGGCCAGGAAGATGACTTGCTTGCGTACACAGAAGATCACTGGTCTGCTTTAACAATAGGTAATTATCGGTTCCAAATGTTGGGGTCCTGCCGCAGATGCCACATGGTTTGCATCCACCAAGATACCGCAGCCAAGAGCGAAGAACCGTTCGCGACGCTTAGCAAAACCAGAAGATTCAACGGCAAAGTCTTCTTCGGCACACACATGTGCTACGCAGCTCCTGGCAATTTAGAAGAAGCTGGGGCTCTTAAGGCCTCGGCCCCAATGATAAGGGTTGGCGATAGAGTATCGGCTGATTGCTGAATGCATGCGCGTCGGGGCGTAGTAGGATACATGCCTAATCTCTTGGATAGATAGTCATCTTTCCATATATTGAACTAGCAATAAGACCCATACAGTATCACGGAGCTATCCCCTATTGCATCCCTGGAGTGCAATACGAGTTTCCGAGAGAATGAGACGAATTATGGGAAGAAAATGCTAGGGGGTTCCTTCCGAGACATTATGCTCGGATCCTTGACTGTGTGTTTGACTTTACCGCGCCGTGACAGGGTGAACCGCCGAGGGTGTTGTGCACTGAAAGTCTGATACCAGACGAATATCACAAGTAAAGAGGAGCCCGCACGAAGTACATAAGTTGTAATAACTCAGTATGTCGCAAATCAATTGAACGAATGCCCTGTAGAACCACACAAACGGCGGGGTCGACGGCCTGTGCAGGCCGGCTATTGCACCGCTGCCTTACATAGTTAGTCCAGGTAGCTGCTACTGCTGGGAAACAACCAACAGCCCGCCGATGGCTGAGTGATAGGCAGGGAGATCTGAGATCCCCAACGTGCTCCCAATCAAATAAGCACTCTACTTTTAGGGATAGCTTCAGGCACGCATCGAATACTATTCGACAGGCACATCATTCTGCAGCAGATCGAACATCGAACCCGAAGACGAACCTACCCCACTCTGATACAGCCAATGCGGTCTAGCCTCCGAGCATCCACGCGTCGGGGTCGTTTCTAGCGTCCGAAGTCCCTAACATGGGACGTGGAACGGGGCGAACGTCCATCTGGGTTCAGAGTTACTGGAATGTCTTGACGGCCGCTCAGCCACAGGCAGCGCCCGTTCGGCGGTCATTGATTTAGTGCAATCCAGCAATGGTTGATGGATTGATTGATTGATTGATGGGGATCGCACGTCAATCAGGGTACTTTTGCGAATTAGCCTGCCCGTGATTGGGTTCATTCCAGAATCGCGTGAACGGTGAAGGAAAGACTATTACTGCACCACTTGCACTTCTTCCTCCCCCGACGTCCTTACCACCTTACCCCTCGAACCATTTCTGAAGTATTCGCGCCATGCTACACTGCGATATGTACTTTCCGTGCAGCAAGCCGAATACTGTTGCATACTAGGGTCTGGCTGAGCTGGACGAACGACCGAACGTTGAAGGGACGTTGGCCACTAGGTACTGCGTTGACATGGGCATACCCGCTTCGCCCCAATCCCTGTTGTTATTCCCTACGCCTCAGATGGCCCGCCTTTGAATGGATCGCAAACCATCTTTCGATACGGAACCGGTAGGAGAGACAAGCAACAATCCGGCAAAGGAAGACAAAAACAACGTCATATAATGCCGCCACGAAGATCCCACAAGAAGTCGAGGAGAGGATGCCGCCGTTGTAAGAGTCGCAAGATAAAAGCACGTTAACCTGGGCCTTCCAGCGCCACCCTGGAACCACCATCATGCTCTCTTTTCTGTTATCTTGCTAACCGTGCCTCCGATAGTGCGATGAAATACACCCGCGCTGCGGTAACTGCCTCAAGCATGGCGTCCTTTGCGACTTTGAAAACCCAGACATTGCAGAGTCTCTGGTGGTGCCCGACACACCTGCGACCTCGGCTGCTTCCCCTGATCCGTCCACAGGGCTTTCTCCCGTCCTTTCTTCCCTAGGAACGGCTTCGCCCATCTTCACGGCCGCTGCTTCACCTAGCTTTCCCGACATCCCAATATCCATACCTACCTCCTCACGCCATACGAGCCCGATGTTGCACCCGAGGCCGATGGCCCTATACCGAAACCCAGATCCCCCGCCACTCAGTCAAGCCTCGCAGAACAACCGCATGATGGAGTTGAGGCTCCTGCATAACTATACCACCATCACATCAAAAACACTGTCGCTCCAGAATCCCGACATCGAGGCGGTTTGGAGGGATACGGTCCCGCACTTGGCCTTCTCGGGTGCCAGCTTTCTCGCGGATGGTCTCCTTGCCGTATCCGCCCTGCACCTCCGCCTCAAGTCGCCCAACGACCGGGAGCTCATCCGTGCGAGTCACTCATATATGGCCGCCAGTCTCTCCGAGTACAGTGCTGCGCTGAGCAAAGGCATCAACCAGTCGAATGCCGAAGCGTTGTTCTTGACCGCAGCCCTGATTGCTTTTCAGTCCACAGCTTCGCGCATATTCACCCGGGACGATGGCGGCGACGTCCGCGAACGAAGCGACGGCTACGTCTTGCCTATATCGTGGTTCCATGCCTTTCAAGGTGTCAAGACGATTGTGGCTACGAGCTGGCAGTGGCTGCGGACCAGCGGTATCGTAATACCAATCATCCAATCTCAGCCCTCCCTGAACCTCAATCTCAGCGCAACCAAGTCCACCTTCTTTGGCCACCTCCTCGACGGGCTCGACCAAGAGCTCGAAACTTCTGAGCCCGACGCGGCTTCGCGCACGCTAACCCGGCAAGCCTACCAACACGCGGTTGCAGTCCTCAACTGGGCCCACAAAGTGCCGCGCACCGGAGCGCCCATGGTGTTTCTTGCCACTGTTTCTAAGCGCTATGTCGAACTCCTGCAGGCGAAGCGACCTCGCGCGCTGGTCATCCTGGCCACTTTCTTTGGGCTGCTAAAAGTTCTGGACACCGGGGTGTGGTGGTTGAAAGGTGTTGCGCGTCGCGAAGTCATGGGCATTGTTTCCTTCTTTGATCCTGACGACGAGGAGTGGTGGCCACGGCTGCAATGGCCGGTTATGGTTGCCTTGCATGAGGGTGACACTATTCCTCCTGAAATCTGGGGGGCCGACCTGGATGAAGAAGGCACAAGCGATCCCAATCGGGGAAGCGAGCAAGTTCTGTCGCACATTGAGGTGCTTACGCGGATGTTCAACTCGATCGACCCGTCTCCCAACGGAGAGGCGACCTCGTCCGATGACGATACTGCACAAGTGCTACTGGCCTTCGTGGAGAGGGCCGTGGCCTCACCAGATCCGGCGATGCTGGTGGATCTACCTATACCTCAAGTGGATTGAAGTCTGGGATTATATATACTCTGCGATCATGTCCACATTGGATGAGTTAGGCAGGGTTTCCGCGCGCTTCTGGAGTCAGCAAAACTGTTGCTCTGCATCTATCAGCCTAAGCAACAAAGCCCCTATGGAGCTCTATTCATACTTCTATCTAACTTGCGAAGTGTTGCCCAGACGATCAATCCGGCTATATTTGGGAACATTACTCAGATAATCATCCGCCCCGGAGGAATGATACGCTGGTCCCCTACTATCAAAGTATGGCCAGCAAGATCACTCGATTGAAAAAAATGATTGCAGTATAACTGCGGCAGTGTTCTCGGAACCGCGGCTCGCTTAGTGGTGTTTGTTCCACTGCATAGTCCATCTCATTAGACTGACTTGGCCGGCTCGTACCATTGCCAGGCAGACATGTCTGCCTAGAACGCGACGGATGCTGTGGTGGGGGCCGCGCTGCAATTTCGCTTCTGGTCCACTGCGCCGCCCAACCCGACATTCACATATCAGTCAACAACAGTCGCTCGGTCAGTTCGACTGGACTATTCATTCATTTTACGCTACTGCTCTAAATATCTTCCAGTCCAAGTAGATTTAGCGTTGTTCCGGCTTTTTTTTCCTCTCACCCGCAGCTCGAGTCCATTTGCCTGGCCGCCAACGAATAGTTACAACATTCGACATATACCATCCAATTGGGACCTCACCAGATTGCCAGGTTGATACAACACCACCAAAAATGGCCGGTATAATCTCTGCCTTCTTTCAGACCCTGCTTCCGAGCACGAGGGCGCCAGAACCGGGCGCCCCGACCTCCCTGGCCTCGAAAAGCCGGGCAGTCGACGGTACGCAGGATTCGGTCGCAAAGGACACGCAAGATACGCCATACCCTTTCACTGTCTGGGAGCCCAAATCATCTGCCGCGGCTCCTAGTACGGATGCGAGCGGCGCCGGCACAGGTAGCAGGCCCGCCGGTACCCCTGAGGCCGACCCGGAGGAGATTCGGAGGCTTCGGACCCAATTTCTCGACAAACGGCTTAGCGAAACAGGGAACAAGGGACGCCGGCAGCCCAAAACATTTACGACCCCGGTACTACGTTGAGCCCAGAGTTGAGCAACGACACACTCAAGAGAGTTCCTAAGCACCAATTTGTCCGCCGTGCACCTTCGGCTGGATAACGCCGGTGCGTGGGAAAGAGGACGTATCACATGCGCTCGGTGAAGGAAACCGGGCAAACTCGAGCACCTTGCTCCTCGATACCCAGAACAACAGCGAGAACTGCTGCAGCCCGCCCGCCCGCCAGCACCTTTATGCCGGCTGGCCAAGCCATACCAAGAAATCAAAACAAGGAAAGCTTGAATTCGGTACGAGAAAGGATCGGATTCTGTAATTAAAGAAATTAGGCGTTTCGTCTTCTAATAAATGCATGCACGATCTTGCTTCAACATGGTTGCGGTCTGGTCTCTCATGACGTTGGCTGCCTGTCGTCTGTTTTCCATAGACTGCTGCTTGTTCAACATGTCTTGGTGCGTAGCATCATGCGTCGGTTCTGTATTCCGTCAACTATGAAAGCTCTGCCCCCGCCGGATCAAGGGCCTACTGTACGAATCAGGGGTCATTTACTACCAGAGTTTGTTCCTCTGGGTGTAAAGCATGTAACTGTTCCGATAAAGTGGCCTGTCGTTCTTTTGCGGAAATTAATATATCAAAAGCAGCGCTGACGCCATCAAGCAGATATCGTATTAGACAACGGCTGCAGCTTGATCCGATCGATATTGCATAGATAGATGCTGCAAAGCCTCGCAGCGGTCATCCATCCCCTTGCAGCTGATGTGGTTTTTTTCAGGGGCACGAACCTGCAAATTGGTACGGGGCTTGGTGCATGTGCATGTGCAGGTGCAGAAATCTTGTTCAGGGCGAGTGCGCCTTATACGCCGAATCACTACACACTGTCCGTCGCGAAGTGCCTGGAGAGATTTCCGATGGTAGTTGTCTTAGAACGACGGAAGGATATCGAACGACTTCGTGTTGGGATATGGGTGTTGGATAAAGTGTGTTCCGGCGCCTGCTTCGGCGTTTTCGCCGGGTTCTACATGCAGCACGACGGACCAGGCAGGCAAGGCAGGTACTTGTATGTCATGTCGCGCCTGCAATTCGGTTCATCAGCAAGTGCCAGGGATCTTTCTGTTCACGTTTTCGGGGGGCTGTGTAAGATCGCGATCAGCTGATCGTGCAGGAGTAATCCATGATCACGGGGTGGTAGGTTAGGTATTTTATTTGTATTTGTAACGTCATATCTCTTCGGTCGCGATTACCGACCAACCACAGAGCCCCCCCGTTGCTTTTGGTCTCATTGGTGCTACCCCAGCCCTACCCGGGATCGGCCCCTGGGGTACAGTAACCTAGGTATTTGTTTTCGTTGGGCGGGCGGGCAACGGGTTGGGCCGGTCAAGGGGGACCGAAGACCCCGTTCGCTGCCTGTTGCGCTTCTGGGCATTGCAGGCGACGCTATCTCTCATCACCAACAACATGTGTTGAAGAGAGTTGGTATTGGCCATGTAGCCGAGCCGCTCGGGCTTGCACTCGTATTCGACACACATACATGCGCGCCGGGAGGAGATATCGCAACTTATTGGGGGGATTTCTTTAACGCTCCCTTTTCCTATCACACACAGCCTGGCTGGTGCCATCAATCCAGTTTGCAGTGCCTCGTCGAGAATCAGCTGAGGCTCATTGGGGCCGCCCTCCTTGTGTTTGTGTTCTCTCTCCTATTTCCATCTCGCGCGGACCCGAATTACGAGCTCATGTGCCCCTGGTTGTTCCAAGTTTAGCCGTACAGGACGTTAGCCTCTTTTCTTTTCTCTCCCGCTCAGCTTCAATCCGCCCATCAGACCAGGCCAGGGCGTATTTATTGGTGGTTGCAACGAGCAGTAGTGAGTGGGTTTAGCTGATCGAGGGGAGGAAAAAACGTGGGATCGGCCCCCAAGGCTGCGGAAAAGCCATGCTTTCCACGATCTTCATTGGCAGGGGGGAGAAGGCAAGCCACCCTCTCCGGTTACAAGGGTGTGTGGGTGGCTGCTGCACCTCCCCCTACGCCGGGGCTTTTTTCTGGAACCGGGGGTGCGTTGCACGACGGCACCTATTTATTATTGCTGAAGGACCTACCTGGAGCGAGCCAGCGGATCAGCCAGCCAGCCTTACTTAATGCGCAGGCGCGGGAGAATCGATGTAAATTCATTTAAATACGTAGATGGGGTGACACAGAGACCCCCTGGTCACGGAGAAAGAGAAAGGAAAAAACGTGTTTGCTTTGCACGCACACAGACAACCGCCACAGAAACCCACTCCACCTTGTCAGCCATAGGGCGGACTTTGATTCGCGAGCCGTCCAGCTGGTACCCTATAAGGCGGGCTGAAGTCGCGACGCCCTCCGGCTTTTTGCTCCTCCGAGTACGATAGGTACGTGCCAAGCTTGGCCCCTTGGCCCTCTCTCCTACCTCCCGTCAAAACAGCTGTGAATGCAAACAAGTTGGTGATAGACGGGTGGATGGGTGCTGGTACTTTTCTTTTTTGATGGTCCAATGAATCGCTTCGGGGGCTCCGACGACGACGACCGATGCGTATCTGCAGCCACCGATTATTTCTGATTGCATGCGTCATGGGAAGTGACCAACTGCAGTTAATTAGAGAAAGAGGTGTGCCAAAATAACCCACGTTTTTGTCGCCCATGGAGAGAGCGTGTGTGAGTGATGGAGAGCTGACGAGCCATGTGGTCTGGTTGGTCGATCGATACAGTCAGGTCCAGGTCCAGGTCCAATCCAGTCATTCGCGCGTCTGACACATCGCGACAATGGGCCAGTAAGGTTCCAGGTCCCGGGGGGAGATCCCAAATACAGAATCAGGCGGTGCCCTCTCATTCTCGTAGGTTGGAGTCGTTTCTGGAATTGCTGAGCAAATCAAGCCAAATCCAAAAACTGCTAAACTAAGGTCATAGCATGAGATTATAGAGCCATGATGATGAAGATGAGGAAGATTTTAGGTTGCCATATTAAAGGTGCTGTTTCTGAATTGCCTTCTAGTGCTTACGGAAGGGGGGTCTGTCAGGGCTATTTGCGTACTTGCCTATACCGACAAGCCCCGAGCCAAGAGGACGCAGCAAACCGTAGATCGCACTGTGAACATCTCTCGTTTTTCTTCGCCCGTATATACTTTGGACCTGAAAATGGGAGCTGGATGTTTGCGCAGGTCCAGGGGAGTAGTGGTGATATTGGAGGGCTATTGTGGCGTCTTTGCCGTTACACTGGACAAGCTACCAATAAGTAAGGAAGTAAATATGGATGCATGACTGGAACGGCTAGCTAGCTGACTTCTCCAGCTAGGCCAAGATTTTACTACATACGGTTATTTCCCACGAACAATTATCACATACCGTGCACCAACATCGTACATGGAAGCCTGCAAACGAGGGGCGGGCATCCGTATACTTGCGTGATGACACCTGCATCAGAAGGATTCAATTGCTTGTCTAACTGATCTTGGAAGATGGCCAAGCCCCAACCCCGATGCCCCCCTTCTCCCCGCAAATGGGCTACGCGGATTGGGTATAGCCCGCCGGGGGAGAGTGGGAGGGGAGGAGCGCAGCTGCGCGCGTAGGGCTGTGGTGGCTCGATCCCTATCCTCCCAGGTGACCAACGACGTATAAGTCTTACGGGGGCGCAGGGAGAGCATCTGCCTGTTGTTGTGCTTCCATACTCGACCACGGTACCGATGAGTATGGGATCTATATATACGGTTCGAGGGCTCCCTCGTGGCCTGACTGCCTTGGTCGCGTATAAGCATTCCTTCAGCTCTACTAGCGTTCACGTTTCTTCCTCTTATTATTGTCATCTCAACTAGAGTATCCCTTTCATACCTCGTATCCCTGACCCGAGAGCTAGTCCGGGTCTACCACCGCAAATATGTTATCGGGGTTGGTCGATATCACCGCCCTGCTCGAGCTGTGTCTCGTCGGCTGGGTCGTCTACGGGCTGCTCACGGCCCTGTACAATGTCCACTTCCACCCACTGAGGAGGTTTCCCGGCCCGTTGGCGGCCCGGGCCAGCAACGGGTGGAAGCTGTACATGGAGGTGTTCCGGCAGGAGTCGCCGGCGCATCTGCTCCAGAAGCTGCACCAGCAATATGGCGACGTGGTGCGGATACGGCCAAACGAGCTGCACTTCTCCTCCGCCGCGGCCTACCACGACATCTACAACCCGTCGGCGCGGTGGGACAAGGACCGGGTCCAGTACGAGTCCGTGGGCGCGGACCATTCCATGGTCAGCCTGATCCCCTACGAGGAGGCCAAGCAGAGGAAGGCCGTCCTCAAGTCCCTCTTTTCCCGACGGGCCGTCCTGAATCTCCAGGGCTTGGTACGACGAAAGGTGCGTGTTTCTTCTTTCTTTTAGTCATACCATTCCCACATGATAAGAGCGTTCTTGCTGACAGTCTTTCCTAGGTGGACCACCTTGTCCAGGTCTTGAAGCAGCGTAACAAAGAGGGCAAATCCTCGGACCTGCTTATGGCGTTCCGGTGCATGGCGCTCGACGCCGCCACCGACTTCTGCTTCGGCACCTCGCTCGACGCCCTCAACGCGCCCGAGTTCCGGGCCCCGCTGCTGGTGGCCATGGACGCCGCGCTGCCGGGCTTCGCCGTCATGAAGCACTTCCCGCTGCTGCGCAAGGTGGTGCTTCACCTACCGCCCTGTATCATCGGCACCCTCTACCCGGACCTCGTCGGCCTGCCCCGGACGCAGCGCATGCTGCGGCAGCAGGTCGCCAACGTCATCACGCACCCCGAGATCCTGAAGGCCAAGCCGCACCCGACCGTCTACCACCGCCTTCTCGACCCCGAGGCCCAAAACACAAACGCGGCGGCCGCCGAGGCCGTCCTCTTCGACGAGGCCAACACGCTCATGTTTGAGGCGACCCACACCGTCGCCGACCCCACCATGTTCGGCCTGTTCCACATTCTGAGCAACCCGGTCCTGCACGAGCGCCTTCTCGCTGAAATCCGGACCGTGTGGCCGGAAGCCTCCGCAGCGCCGCGCCTGGAGGTCCTCGAGACCCTGCCCCTGCTTACCGCCACCATCAAGGAGTCCCTGCGCATGGCCCCGGGCATCGCCTCGCCGCTGTTCCGCGTGACCCCCGCCGAAGGCGCCGTCATCGACGGCCGGGCCGTCCCGGCGGGCGCCACCGTCGGCATGTCCATCTACCACGTGCACCACAACGGGGCGCTGTTCGCAAACCCGGAGCACTTCGATCCGGACCGGTGGCTGCAGGCTGATAGCGAGAAGAAGATGGAGGGGAGTCTCGACCAGTGGTTCGTCGCCTTCAGCCGCGGGCCGCGCAGCTGCCCCGGCTCGAACCTCGCCTGGTGCGAGATGTACATCCTGCTGTCGACCATACTCCGGACGTTCGACCTCCGGCTCGACCGCACCACGGCCAACGATCTGGCGTGGCGCGACTGCCTGGTGCCCTACTTCACCGGGCGCCACCTGCACGCCTGGTGTCTGCCATCGAAGGAGTGAGAGTGCTGCGTGTGGCTCAGAAGAAGAGAATATTTGTACATGTAGGGTGTTTTCCAATCAGTGGGCAAAACAGGTGTACCCGTTTCTGTATTATATCAGGGAGGTGTTTAACTTTGTTTTCTTCCATTCGGGTTTCTATTTGGCTTCTATACCCCTTTTGTTTCTACCCGGCCGGGTAGTGTAGGATATTGTATATTAGGGAGCGGAAGACTTTAGAGCAATATTCGCAAGATGCCACAATCGATTTAGCACCAAGCCACGTTCGTCTTCTGTACCTGCTGATCACCTTGATAACTGACCATACCTGATGTCGTCCCAGCATCGAAAACATGAGCTGCCATCCAATTTGTGTCGTTATGGTATGCTCACGATCAATGATCCTCAAGTCAGCCCAACCAAGGAACCGTAGACGATCTGCACAAGTGCCACGGGGCACCGGTTCTCCCTGATCGTCGAAGTCCACCAGTGCCCGTCGCAGACATCAGTTGGCATGATGGAAACAACGATCTTGCATGAACCACCAAGGCTGAACGGCCCGGCGGCCTCTCAACCCAATGGGACCCGAAACGGCAGAGCCACATGAGTGGGACATACATGAGAGGCTCTGTATATCCCACACAAGGCGAATCCTACGCAGAATGGTAGTACCTGGCAGGTAACAGTATTGAAGCGGCCTGATCCATGTGCCCGTCGAGAAGCATCCCCGAGTATCGGGGTCCCTACAATCCAACTCCGCAAGAAAAGAGGGAGTGACCCCTCATCGGACACGTCTCCGGCGCCGCCGCCAAACAAGCCATAGCCGAGGCTATTTTCATGGTTGACGTCAGACGGCAGCACAGGACGCCAAGAAAGCTCTGGTTTCTGAAAAACGGAGTTTTCGTGAAACGGATCTGGTTATCCCACCCCTGGCCTGGCCAGGAGCAGGTAACCTAACATGTGTGCATGAACCTATACTCCGAGATCGCAGTCGCTCTTGCGCCATAAACATTAGACAGGGTACTCTAGCCTGTCGGGGGAACTGCGGTGCGTTCTCTCCAATGTTCAAGCAGTGAAACAAGACTGGTTTGATAAGGAGGTAACTACAAATAGATGACTCGTGCGTTTCGTCCGGGCCATTGGGGATGACAACAATCGCGTACCCGGCACCGATCCCCCACGTTGCGGGGGAAAAACTTGCCAAGGGTCCTCCAACGTGGGGGTTGCCTTCCTATGTTGGTACCTCCGGGGGCTGCGGGGATCATTGCCCCGAGCCTCGGTGAGGAGACATGTCAATGGCTGGGTAGACATGAGGGGAATAAACTCATAGCAGACCTGGAGTGCCAGACCTTGTCCTATGCATCCTCGTATACTTGTTACGCAGCGCTTGCTGTCACAGAGCTTAGGTTTGCCCACACGAGTTCTATCCAGGCAGTTTCAAACACGATCTCTTGGCAACATGCTCCAAGGTTGTAAGGCGAGAGAGGCCCTAGCCAAGAGCGGCGGCGCGTCGTTGGGCCTCTGGCAAACCTTTCCTGGTGCCAATATCTCGAGGACCTTGGCACGAGCTGATGGCATCGACTGGGTCATGGTCGATTGCGAGCATGGAAACATCGACGGTAAGCCAAGCATAGCCCGCCCTCTACGACCGCAGTCTCGTTGAAGCCGTATGCGATGTCACTGACAAGGAAACGCTCAGATGCTGCAATGCATGAAGCCGTTCCAGCTATCGCGGCCTGTGGAGTCAGTCCCTTGGTGAGACTGCCGGACATGCAGGGCTGGATGATCAAGCGTATGTCATGTCCAACCAGGAGCAGAAAGTTGGTTTCTCTGGGTCTAATTCTGAGCGTGTTCCAGGCGCACTTGACGCAGGAGCTCATGGGGTTAGTCAATAATAGCCCCTAACAAGTGCGAAACGACGGCTAACGATGGGCGTAGATCTTGATACCATTGCTGCGGTCAGCTGAAGAGGCGAGGAAGATCGTGACAGCGGCCAAATTCCCGCCCGTGGGCCAGCGTGGTCTTGGTTCTCCTTTCGCAATGGAGCGTTTCACACCGATTCCAACGATGACGGAGTACCTCCAGAGCGCGAACGATTCGTTGCTCACCATGGTACAGATAGAGACCAAGGAAGCGCTGGAAGCTGTCGAAGAGATTGCAGCTGTCCCAGGCGTCGACTTGCTCTTCGTTGGGCCGTTCGACTTGGGCAATAACCTTGGAATGCCCATCCTCGATGGGGTGATGCAAGATGGCTTGGAAGAGGCCATTGAGCGTATCCTTACAGTAGCACACGCAGCAGGCAAGAAGGCCGCTTTCTTCGCCACGAGCGGAGCGCAGGCAAAGAAATACGCCGACCAAGGGTTTGATATGATCAGTGTCGCTCTGGATGCAACTGCCTTGCAGCAAACGATGTCTGTGTCACTGAACTCGGCCCGTGGTCTCGATGGACCGTCACCAGGGGGGAGATACTAGGACTATTGGCGGATTGGTAGGTAGTTAGAACGCTGTGCTGCCGCATGTCAGAACTTGGAGATGTTTATGCCAGTTTATTCTTCCTCTTTCATTGCCAGTTGAACTTTGTGTAATCACAGTCGTGTGTTGGTTGTGACATTACTAGCACCGAGTAATGGGCAGAAAGCTTCAAGTATGATGCAAGAGGCAACGAAACCAGGCTTGGGGGAAACTCTGTATGTAGAATATGATGCCGGGCTCAAGCCGCTTCGGCTGCGTCCATCTTAGCTTGAACATCTGCCTCCTTGAGCCTATGCATAAGTTTCAACGCCTTAGAGGCTGACTTGGGGTCTTCCTTAGGCGCGGTAGCCTTGCTCACGTGTATCTGCATACCGTGGTTTAGGATTCTGTAGCGTGCGAGTTCAATCATGGGCATCGGCGACGTACCACCGGGACATCAAATTCATACAGATCTCTCCAGCGAGGAATAGTCTCATCTTTGATGATGTCGACTTCTTGAAAATCAAATGGGCGGGCATCCCACACGTTGGACAGGACGGACTTGGCTTGGACACAGAGGCCGCAATTCTCACGCGTAAACAACGTGATCCGACACGCATTTTGAAATAGTCTGGTAGTGGCCCGCATGCTGTCGGTTGCAGGTACGGTACCTAGGAAGTTGAGGCTGAAAGAGTGCAAGTAGAGGCCAGTGCGTACTGGAATATAATGTACAAGTAATGCAAATATGGGTGCAAAGGTTGGTTGTGCCTTGCAGATGGGATCTCCTGATTTGAGATGGAGGTGGAGCTTCCCCCGGAAACCAGCCCGCTAGGCAGCGGCAATTGACAAGCCATTGTGCCATTGCCAGCTTGATCCCTGTCGCCAGAGCGTCATCGCCCAATCTGCAGCCCATCTCGGTAGGCGGTGAGGCTGCCCCTCCAACAATTGAACAATATTGTTGTTGTTTCTATGGCATTCCTTCACTTCCATCTCAGAAGCCCCCGATAAATTCACGGCCAATTCGAGTCATCTCTCATCTTTGGGCATTGGCATCTGTATCAGGCATCCATACACCGACGACACCATGGCTCAAAAGTGCGTCCACAAGGGCTGCGGCAAGGAGTATTCCGACCCGGAAGAGGTCTGCAACTACCATCCGGGCCCGCCCGTTTTCCACGAGGGGCAGAAAGGTGAGTAAAAGTGGTTGCATTCCAGTTACTTGCCCCAAAGGCGAAGAACCCTGATGGCGCTTCACGCTACACGCAAATTTGCTTGGTTTGTTCTTCCTCGATTAAGTACTGAAACATGGACATGATTCATTACTAGGCTGGAAATGCTGCAAGCCCCGGGTCCTGACCTTCGACGAGTTCTTGGAGATACCGCCCTGCACCCAAGGCAAGCACAGCACCACCGACCTGCCGCCGGAGATTGAGAAGAAGACGGCCGAGGACGTGCCCGCCGACGTCCTGAACCAGACCCTCGCATCCAAGCTGTCCGAGGTCCCGACGGATCTGCCTACCCGGGCCCCGCTCGCGCCCCAACCAGCACCGACTGCCCCGCCACCGCCACCCGAGTCCGAGGATGATGAGCCGTCTCTCGAAATTCCCGAGGGTAAGGAGTGCCGGCGCAAGGGCTGCCACGCAACTTACAAAAAGGGCCAAGACCGGTCGGACGATGAGCAGTGCGTCCACCACCCCGGTGCCCCCATCTTCCACGAGGGAAGCAAAGGTTATAGCTGCTGCAAACGTCGCGTGCTGGAGTTCGACCAGTTCATGAAGCTCGAGGGCTGCAAGACGTCCCCGCGGCATTTGTTCATCGGCTCCGGCCAGGACAAGAAGAAGGGCAATGGCAGCGGCGGACCAGCCCAAGCTGGCGGCGAGGAGACCCTGGACACGGTGCGGCACGACTTTTACCAGACCCCCTCTACAGTAATAGCGTCCTTCTTCCTCAAGAAGATCGACAAGGCCGCGGCTACAATCAAATTCGAGGAGAAGGGCTTGGTGCTGGACCTCGTCACGAGCGACGCGGTGCCCAAGCGCTACAAGACTACGGTCCCGCTCTACGGCGCGATCGACACGGAAAAGAGCACCTCCAAGATCCTGGGCACCAAGCTCGAGGTCAGCCTGTACAAAGCCGATGGTGCGAGCTGGCCTGTTCTCCGCAGCGACGAGCAGACCACTGGCGAGATCCTGCAGATCGGCCGCGCCGGGCGAGTGTAAAGTTACACGCTTCGTCCGAATGAGAAAGCGAAAGAAAGAAACAAAAAAGTCAACAAAACAAAAACGCCCGAAACCGTCTTGGCGAGCCTCGAGACGGTGGTCGTGTAACGAACTATTGTCTTGGGGAGGACTCTTGGGTGAAGGATCGCTTGCAGATCCTTGGGCGGACTGGTACAGCGATGACCCGTGACGCACTGCTGGAAGACGGTGGGCTTGGCGGCGCTCAAGGCAGCCCAACTACAATATCGGGTTGCGAAAGCGGTGATCGACTAGTTTTTTGGTGGATATCGCACGCCAGGGCGATGATCGTCATACGCTTCTTGGGCTGTGCACAACAACAGCGATAGATAGACGACACATCGTTAAGAGCCCATGTTTTTAGGTCTGTAGCTTCAGGATGCGTGGTCAAGAATTAGATCCGCCAGCGAACAGTCATGAATCAGAACCACCCACGAACATACATGCACCCACCCACGTACGTACGCATTTCTGCTAGTAAAGACACTTGCGAGAAAAAGGAGTCGCTTTGGGATGAACCTATTGGCCTCCTTGCCTCCCCGGAACTAGGCCCCGGATCTCTGTAATCAATAATGTGGAGGTCTGTTTGATGCTGCGGCCGTCTGTACGGCGACCTACCCTGGAGAGCCCCCCTAATCTGACCAGGCAATTGACCGTAAAGTAGAGGCCAAGGACCGACGCACGCATGTGACCTCGAGAGAAACACCACGAGCGGACGACCACGTCGTTGGAAGTACGCAACACGTGCCCCGCGGATTTAATAATTTTCTCTTGGTTTCTTTTTTCTTTCTTATCCCCTCCTCCCTCTTCCCAAGAGGAAGAGTTGAGTTTCCGCCTGCCGCTCGGCAATGGGTGTGGGCAACCGGGAGTGCCGCGGCGTGTCTCGTTAAACGCTGGCCGCCAATTGGGTGTTATTATCCTTCTCACGGATCCGGCCAAATCCATACCCGAGGGAACCTCAAAACCTCTTAACCTAAAGGTTACTTAAGCATTTAGAGTTAAGGTTGTTAGTCACAGATAATGCGCGGTTAATTAGGGCAAGGGGGACAAAGGGACGGGGGGACGGGGTGGTACCTTATTTGGTGGTGGTGGTGAATGCTGAATGGCTGGATGGGTTGTCCCGTCGTTACATCCCGCAGGCGTCCATTAGTGGAACGTGGCTGCTTGATCTCTCTATCTCTATCTATCTCTTTTACCTATGAGAGAGGCTCGTCATATCCTTCTTGTGTTTCTCTCCTATCATCTGTGATTGCGGCGGAATGATGGCTTTTCTCACGCTGCAACGCAATCACACCGGATAATTTCGCCATGGTTTTATCTAGCCTCTTGGCAGAGGACGCAAGAAGGAAATATAAGAAAAGAGGCTGGCTTGGCTTCCATAAGCCACTACCGAAGATTACGTATATGCTTCCTTTTTCAGTATCACGCTCCCTCTCTAAGACAGCAGGAATAAATTGGCTTATTGTTGGAAAAGTCTATGCTGTTTGCTGTTTGTTTGGTACTCAGGGCATGAGCGTTCGGACCAACAGTGGCTCCCGACCCCGTTTCCTTCTTGGCTTGGGCTTGGCTTGCTGGCTCGATGTGCGAAGGTTGTGTGCTGTACCGGGTGCGTGCCGATCGTGGACGCTCATATGTCTTGCCAAGATAAGGTGAGAGAATGTTGTGGACTCTCCGTCATCTGCACCTCTTATCGCGCTGCAGTACTCCGTATGTTTACGCTACACCGCCAAGGCGGAGACAGAGAGAGCAGAGCGAGAGCGGGTGCGGGTGGTGGAGGCTGTGTAAGTGAGTCGCCAAGCCTGGTTGTTTCTCTTGCTGATGACGGCGGCGATGATGATTACAAACCCAGAGTATACTAATCAGTAGGAACAAATCTGCGCACGCACATGCGTTACCTGGTGGTCCTCGAATCCGATCGTCATTCCAGGAAGCAACGGGCCGTGGTTTCCGACGAATCATGCAAGTGGACGGTTCTTGCGGCTTCTTCAGCTCCTGTCGGAGGGGCCACAGGCTATAGTAATATGCCGGCGATTCCACGTATTGATAGGGATATATCAGAATCCATGATATAGGGGATCGATCGCACAGATTCTGGACCGATCTAGAACTCGTCGGGCATCGACGGGCAAGCCACAACAGGGAGGCGTCAAAGAGTTGGGACGAGACGAGACATAGGAGAGGGACAGGACGAGGATGTTCCATGTCGTGCAGCACACACATATGTCGGGCACAGATTAACAGACCCGTGGTTCTGGGCCGACGAATCATTGGCTGCAGATACGCCTCATTTTGCACGTGGATGTCCCCTTCCACTAATTATCCAAGGTGCCTGCTTTCTTTTTCCCAATATCGCGAAATTGTTCCCTGAATGGCTGTGCTGAGGCTCCGGCTGCTGCGGTTGGTTAAAATCATCGGTCCTCATGCCAGTCATCTTCGTGTCTCTCGAAGAATGATGATGGGCCAGGGAATGGAGATGGTGGGCGCCCGAGGAAATCCATCTTTCTGACTCGTGCGTGTCGCGCCTTTTTGTTGTGACGGGTTCCTTGAGTTCCCCAGGTTGTTCGTCACTTGCTTGTTACAGGCTGTTTGTTTCGTCAGAATGGGCGAAACACTTCGCAAAACGTAGGAACAGAATCTGACGAACGAGCAGGGGAAAACTGTGTTGTATTTATTCTGCCATGTTCATTCCGTCCTGGCCTTGCCGATCAACTCTTGGTGTGATGTGGCCCTTGTGGGAAAAACAGGTGTTTATCCCACGGGAATTTTCACGAATAAGCGATCATACTATCCTGAAGAGGCACTGGGCTCCCGTGGAATAAACAATAGAACAGGAAGGAATAAACACCGAAAGTTTGCTCGATAATATTCAACGTCTACCCTAATAATAACTACATACCACCGCATGCTCGACGCTCTTCTAGCGGAACAGGTATAATAATAACACTAAAATAACATGCCTAAGCGGCAGTGTATCGCTCCCAGTAAATGCCATATATCCCATCAATCGTTACGAATAAGCAGCCATAACTCCTGATATCCCGGTTTTGTGACTGCCCATAGCCCAGCTCGAGCAATGCAGTTAGAAACGTTAGAAAGAGAGCGTATGCTCAAATTTGTCCGCTCAGACTAAGCCTCTAGGGCTCGTTGGTGACTGTGGTGACGACCAGCGGCGCCCCTGATCTAGAAAGGGATCGGAGCCGGGTCGCATAAGGACAGCTTGTATTAAGGCGCGGCCCTCGCTCATGCTGACAAAGCTGGGCCATTGTCGAATCACTTCAGAGTTGCCAGGCCCGACGTCGATCTCAAAGAAGAAGCGCTCATCGCTGCCGATGGTGCTGATAAAACTCGGACGTTGCGAGTTCCTGTAAGAGATCCGTTTGTTCACCGCATCCGCGTCAGCATCAGCGTCTGCTTCCACGTCCCCGTTGAGGGTGGTTCCACCGCCGTTCTCCTCTACATTGGGTTTCTCGGGATCCTTGATGGAAGTGCCGCGTGTGCTGCGTGCCTTGTGCTTCGCCTTGGCCTTCTTGTACATCCTATGGAGGCAGAGAGAGACGACATGACCAAGGCCAGCGACCACCAAGACAGGAGTGCCCATTGCGAGCGCCCATATGGGATGCTTCACATTCCAAATGGTGTGCCAGAGTGCCAGCACGATGCCACCGATGGCGATCTGGGAACCGACCTGCATCATGGTCCAGGTGGACCAGTACAGCGACATGAGGTCCTCCCCGTCACAGAACTGTAGGGCCAGGAGGCAGAACGTCTCGATGACGACGGTAGCGGCCGACACCAGGAATATGAAGATGACGAGCACCAGGGCGCGCTTCAACTTTTGCCGAAACACGTTCTCGTCGAAGTCGGGCTTTTCCTTGTACCACATCGTCCTGTTTTCGGGGAAGTATGGTTAGTATCGAGCGTCTGCCGGGCAAGAGGGAGCTTATTCGGCATGCCAACAACATACCATTGATAGATCCATGACGAGAAGAATAAGAAGAATATCACGAGCGCGAACATCAGCCAGTATAGGCCTTCAAAGTGGGTTCTGTCAAGGTGGGAAGCGAATTGGGCATAGTGCTCGCATCGACCAGGGTCGTAGGGCTGGAAACCGCCGTGGCCAGCCATGCTATCGTTGAAGTGGTGGACCGCTCTTGTAGAGCGAGAGCGAACGGTGTAGATAAAGACACACAAATACACACAGAGAGAGAATAGAAGATTGCTAATTGTTGTTTGCAATAAGTGTATGTCGTCCGTTGGGAAAACCGTTTGGACTCTCGACACCTTCTAGAACTTTTGAATACAGACCACATCCAGAATGCTGGAAAAGTGTGGGATAAGGGCCCATGTATATAGTACTCGGCAAGGCAGCAAACCTGGGGTGAGATCGGTCCTCCCAGTGACGAAAAGAAACACTAACGAGTACTCCGTTCATGTTACTCATGGGGGGCGTTCTTGGCGTTTGTGCAAGGCGGAGGCCGTATCTACAAGAGCATGCCTATCAACTGGGACCCTTGGTGGAGTGAAACCTTACGGTGGATTACCTGCTCACTCATCAAACTGTATGCAGAGCGACTGGAAGACGAGGTACTGGAAGGGGAGCCCAAGGGGGCCGGTGGCTTGCCCGGACCAAACGCCCAGGCGCTCCGAGCTGCCAAGTGGATAGCCGCATCTGATGGTGCTGGCGGCAGGTGGTGGACAAGGTCAGGGAAGGATTAGGTTCGGATTACCGACTGTGTGACATTATCCCCTTTCAGACTTGACATGTCGTTGCTTGGCGGCTGAGGATGAGTGGGACAACGTTGCTGATCCCTGCCTTGGCGTAGATGGGATGCCGCCGCTAGCTGGAGTATGCAAGAGCCGCCAAGAGATCTCTAGCCATCAACCCAACTCCCATCGGAGTAGCATTGCATGTTTCTTCTTGGGGGCCCTGGCTTGGCCCCGATTGCATCCTGGTGGATCCCCAACATCCTAGTGACGATGCTTGCTCTTAGAACGCGCCGTCCAGGTACGTCACTCGCCTAATCCAGGCCAATCACGTTCCACGGGAGCTATATATTGAAACCGACAAATCCATGTGGCTAGCCTCCAGATGTCAAACATCTTCTGACTAGGTACTGTAGAAGGCCGCAAGCCGCTACACTCCAGGGCAGGTCAGCACATCAACAACTGTACATGGTATGTATGTGTATGTTGACCGAACCTACAGGTGAGCGGGAGTATCAGATAGACTACAGTAACAGATTCTCTGCGGTTACAGTCAAGCCAGAGACAGCTTCAGCTGCCTACGTACGGTAGACAGTAGCTCGGGAGGCAAGGCACCGACTGCGCCGAACTGAACCGGACTGGACTGGACTGGACTAGGCTTGACTCAGCCACAGCTCGATTCGACTCATACGCTGCTAACGTCAAGTGGGTGGAACCAGGACCTGGGATAAGGCGTCCTTTCAAAGCTTTGGGGAATCTTCCCGTCTTTTTTTCTTCCGCTTCGGGACCTCGGGCTACCTACTCCATACCCTCCATTAATTCGGTCCTGTCGAGAACCATACCCTTTTGCCCAATATACTCACGGAGGGATTCCCATTCGGTACCCTCCTCTTCGCCTTGACGCCATTTCTCCTCAAACCCCCATGCACAGGCCACCTTGTCCAGCGCCGCCCTTTCTTCTTCCCTGACCCAGCGCATGCGCAGGGGGATGCCCGGGGCCCAGGTGACACGCTTCATTTGATCGTTAGCAGTAGCCATGGCAACAATGCCAATAGAAGCAGTGAATCCGACATAGGCCAAGATGCCAGTAAAGGCTACCTTCGTGGCCATGGCCGGGTCCATAGCATTCTGAAAGACAGAGAAGTTGGATGCCAGGCCATAGGCCGCGAAGGGGGTCGCGGCCAGGGCGGTACAAGGGACCAGGGCTTTCCGTAGCAGTTTGGCCCGTATAAAAGCCGGGGTAGTGTAGCTATTTTCAATGATACCCACTGCGGCATCGAGATTCCTAGCCTCCACCGCCGTGTCAAGCGCTGTTTCGATCACCTCAGAGTCTATGGCATTCGCTGCCTTGCTGGGGTTCTGCTGCGCGTAGCTGACAGATCCAGAAGCTTCACTTGGCACCGGTTTAGAAACGTAGAGTTGGAAAACTTTGGGCAGGGTCTCAGGTTTGCCCAGGACTGCCTGAACGTCGACATACTGTCGTAGTAGGCTTGGCGTGATGAACACGGTTGGGTGAGCCAGAGCCGCATACGCCGTATCCGATATCTTGCTGATCATCTGCCTAACTTGTGTAGAGATGGTGCCGTCCACAGCGCCTGTACTGCTGGAGGGCCGGGACGACGGCACCGGCGCGCCCGAGTTGCGCTCGTTTCCCTCCAGCGAGAGTAGGTTGGCGGCGGTCGAGTCCAGCTCCGTCACCATGTGATGGATCTGGGGCTGGACCGACTCGTCTGTGATGTAGTCTGCGACGACGCGGCAAGCCTGCAAGGCCGCACTTACGTCGGCCTCGGGGGGTATCCTGTTGTCGTGCCCAGTAACCTTGACTTTGTTGTTCTCCAGGTATGCCATCATATCGGTGAGGGATGACAGCTCCGCTCTCGCTGCACGAGGATTCGATGGCGCCTCTCTGCCGCCAAGACGAGCAGAGTTTACATTTGATTCAGATGCGACGACCGTCTTTTCGCCCTTCGGGCCCTTGCCGACGGCAGCTGATCGCCATGACGCATTGGCTGGCGTGCTCGCTTTTGTCGCGACGCCGCGGCTGGCTCCTAGCAACAGTCCCCGCGACTTGAAGAGGCTCGGTGCAGCAAAGGTGGCCTTGGTCGTTCTCAAACGGCGGGTTGCAACAGCGTCGCATAGCTGGCAGATTCGGAGGGGCCGCGGCATGGCTGGTTCTCTCTTTCGCTTTCTCTTTGGACAAGGACGTCCTGCAACACGTCTTGGCTCGGGGACCGCGCGGTCACATGAATGAGCGAGTTGCGATTACGGACAGATGCTGGATCTGAATGGCGACAGGCAGAATTGAAGCTTGACGTTGGCATCGCCGGCGTGGGATTGGTGCTTGGGGAGCGCGCTTTGCGGCGCATGTGGATCGGATCTTTCTTTTTGCTCCAAATTCCGTGTCCCACCCAACTTTAGCGTAGCAAAGATCGCCCAATATTCCATCCTTCCATTGACCGGGGGTTTGCAGCCAATGGTTTAACAACATGCTCTTTCACATCTAATCTTTTACAGTAGCGATGGTCTCTTTGCTTGCTGGATAGTAATTGTACGTCTATGTCTAGACATATCCTCTTATGTTCTGATAAAACATTTCTAGCCAGTGAATAGAGCCGTAGAAAGACCCTATATTCGGCCTCTTCCTCGGAACATTGCGCTTGTCTTTCACAATATCTTGGGCCAAGGCGGTAGTTTCGGCAGCACTTAACTCGTTCATCAGATGTAGAGAATGCCACGCCATTTCTGCCACGGGCAAAAGCAAACATCCTGTGAGTTGCCAAGTGAATAAACATCCTGTAGATTGCCAAGTGCGGGCCAAACCCGCGGACGTCAGTAGCGGTCATGTCGATGACTCTTGTCTTGGGCACAAAACAATAAAACCTAGTAGGGCGGCTCAGAGTCTTGGGGGCTCTCTTGGCACAAACCACGTCGTTTCCCGTTCATCTGGCTGCTTGCTCCTGCTGCCTCTTGGGAAACACATTTGACTTCGAGATGGATTGACACCGAACCCGACAACAACAAAAAACAAAATTGCGCAACGCGTACATGTCTGCTCGTCATCAAATGACGTGAAACGAGTCCTTGTTTTTGGCCGTGTCTCACTCAGAAAGCCAGTTAGCCAATCCTCGCTCCGTCCGTTATCTATTGTCTAGTCCTATTCTTGGTGATTCACTTCCTGTCTCCCTCTCTGGAGCATTGACTTTCAGGTCGAAAACAGAGAGGATACAGGGGAAACACCCTGCTATCCATGTCTGCAAGCAGCATAGAGTGCCAAGGCGAGCAAGACGAGCATAGCCATAGATAGGAATGAGTGCCCAGAGAGATGTTCAGGTCAAACCAAGGTGAGGTAGGATATCCCAGCCAAAGTCCCAAGCCACTAGAGTGTTCATGATGCCTGACTATGGGGTTGCTGCTCCATGTGTGGTGTGAAGCCTTGGCAGCGTTCCAAAAGACGGTATGTCGAAACGGTGAAGGATCATTCTACTTGTGAAGAAGAGACCTGGCTGACTATAAACGAGATTATCTCGAGTATGTAGTATCCAGGTGGCAGGTGGTTTGAATGGAGAAGAAGGGCCTCGACCGACCCCCTCTCCCCATCCCCCTGCACTTGCCAGTTTCAACCCAGTCTGCCGGCGCTATCCCCCACGGGCCCAGTAAACTTACGGGGCCCGGATTAGCGCCCAACTGCACCATTAGGCGCAGGTACTCCTGTACTGAGTCGCCCCCTGGCCGGTCGAGATTGATTCGATGCACAGCCGCAATGCGTAAGTCGATGTACGTAAGGGAGTAAGGCTGGATTGACACCAGGCTGCAATTGCAACCAAAGACATACCGTCCCACCGCAACAACGTCAGGCCTCGATTTCGCTGGATGACGCATGTGTAGCAGCAGTTGATGATCTGCAGTTCTCTTTTTACAGACAGTCCATATCGTAGCCTCGATTAATTCATTCTCATCGGGTTTTAGTTCATACTAAACGTACCATTCATTGGTTTTTGACTCCACTCGTTCTCTGGACTTTATCTCGTTGGCCCAATAAACCACAGCCCATATTTGCCGTTATCCAGTACACACCCATTCTCGAGGAAGGAAAGACAACGCCGCCCGCGCGTGGCACCGGCACAACCTCTCCCTTACTGCGACGACTCCCACCCTTAGATAACGAACGTCCTCTTCGAATACAACCATGCCTCCACCACCTCCGCCGCCGCCGCCTCCACCAGGCGCTGGCGGTCCTCCTCCTCCTCCTCCCCCGGGAGGCTTCAAGCCGCCAAAGACTGGCGCTGGGCGAGTACGACACCGACAACATCTCCCGGACTACAAGACGACGGGCTAGCTTGGCTGACTTATTTACATATAGGGCGCTCTGCTCACCGACATTACCAAGGGGAAGGCTCTCAAGAAAGCTGTAACGAATGACCGATCGGCACCCCAAGTAGCGAAAGCGCCCGGAAGCGGCGCTGCTCCCGTCGGAGGCGCGCCTCCAGTACCAGGTCTTGGTGCTCCCCCAGTCCCGGGTCTCGGTGCCCCTCCGGTGCCAGGCGCCAACAGACTTAGGAGCAACAGCGATCAAAATGCCGCAGCCGCCGCGCCCGTCGACCCGGCGCCGCAACTCGGCGGCCTGTTCGCAGGGGGCATGCCCAAACTGAAGAAACGGGGTGGAATAGACACAGGAGGTAAGCTCGAGTCGTCAGCGCCCACCGCGGACCTCTCGTAACTAACACATCACTACGCGCAGCGGATTCAAGCTCCTCATACATCTCGGACTCCGAATCAGCCTCGAGCAGATCAACCGCCCCCAAACCGCCGTCGGCGCCGAGGCCCCCGGCAGGCGCTGCGCCAACTGTACCCGGGCGTTCAGTTCCTACGGTCCCGTCGATTGCTAGTCTCCGAAAGACGCCCAGCACTGTACCCCGGCCCAACTCATCTGCGTCCATGAAAGGACCTCCACCGCCGATCGGCAAGAAACCACCGCCGCTGCCGAGCTCGCGCAAGCCTTCAGTCGCACCCCCTTTGCCCGGCGTACGAGCCCCTCCACCACCAGCGTCATCAGCACCATCACTACCGCCAGCACCGCCGCCACCGCCGCCATCCTCGGCTCCTTCAGCGCCACCGCCGCCCCCCAGCGCTGCTCCAACACCCAACATCGCCATCCAGGCCGCCCTGCAGGCCGGACGCTCTTCCTCCCCGTCAGGGGCCCCGCCCGCCCCTCCGCCTCCACCCCCATCCTCGGCCCCCTCACCCCCTTCAGTGCCTCCGAGCCGGTCACGTGCGCCCTCGAACCTGCGGACGTCGCTGCTTGACCCCTCGGCCTACACGCTCTCGGCGCACAGCAACGGCGGCAACAAGAGCCCCTCGCCCACGCGGTCCAACACGACGGCCGGCACCGGCGGGAGCGGTACCGCCACGCCCCGCGGCCAGGGGGAGCGCATCATCATCACCGACAACCGCTGGAGGTTCGTCGACGAGGCCACACTGCCCAAGCCGCGGCCGTTCCAGGGCGGCGCCAAAAAGTACCGGGCCGGGCGCGGCAGCAGCGTCCCGTTGGATCTCAGCGCGTTCTAGGCGAGCGCCGACCGCGATAACCACGGGAACCCGGATGCTGCGGCGACGCCGAGGAAGAGGGGCCTGACCGAGGGTTCGGGCCTGAAGCTCTGGAGAATGGGGACCAAGTCGAAGAGACATTAGGCGGTTTGATCCTTTTGGCCTGAGCCGGACGAGGGCAGTTTTAGTTTCGGTAGTGAGGAACCCCCCACGGTATTGGACTGCTACTCCGCGGACGTTTCGATGTTTGGGTTAACGTGGAGATTTGTCAAAGAACCTCCCAGCAATGGAGATGGTGCGCGGGAACAGTCAGTGGGTTGGGATTGTACATAGATATATGAGATCAATGAGAATAAACATGATACAACAACTTACTTGCTTTTCAGTCAGCGGACTGGTGACTTTCATTTACAAACTCGGTCTATTTAAGCAATTCAACGCCGAGGGAAATCTATCAATTTGTGGCTGTCAAAATCCTACATTGTTCGCATGGCTATCTGCCTAGGCGCGAAAGGTATGTGATGTGATTTATGAAAATCACCGCTAATTCCACCGAAAAGATGTACGCAATTGTTAGGACTACGGAACAAGGCCCCGAGTCATTCTCACCAATAGGTGTATTGGCCACCGGACTGATCTTCTGCTCGCCTCCGCTCCTCGGCAGTGCTCATGGGAGGTCTTCCATGAACCATGGCCTTCTGATGGTTATCGCACCAGGAGCCGACGCCGTCCATCTGCTTCACGAGATCGGTGGCCGAAGTGACCAAGTCTTTGAAGACATCGGCTGCCTTGAGGTCCTTTGCGGTCCACTCGGCCTCCTCGGCAAACTCCAGGGACTTGTTCTCGGCGAAAGCTCGCTCTGCCACGGAAGACTTGATGCAGGCCTCGTAGAAAACTGGGAATACACCAAGATCCGGACGGGGTTGGCCCTCTGTCGCGATGAGGTAGTTCACCTTGTCCTTATGAGAGACCACTTCGAGGCGCATATCTCCCACTTGGGTGACCTCCAGCTGGCACTGGTGCTTGACGTTAGAAGAGACCGCTGTGCGTCGAACTCTGACTGTTCGCACCCCAGCATGCCAGTCTCCGTGGTTGATAAAGGACAGCTCCGGAACACCGGTACCGTTGGTCCTGTGACTCGATGGTTAGCGCCACTCAGCGTTCATCATTCTTTCTGGTTATACTTACTTGACCGTCAGTGAGTCTACCAGTTCCTGCGCAAAAGCTCTGCAGGTTTCCGGTAAGTACGGGGCAGTTTCAACTGTAAACTGGATATCAAACGTCCGACTTAGACAGTGCATGAAAACACCACATTGACTGCCATCCTTTGGGTCAGGGCGAATACGGAACGAAAAGTCCTCAGCGTTGACGTCGATAATGAAGCAAGCCCTGGACTTCTTGCCCACGGTTGATGTCTTGCATCTGAACTCGTATATAACGGACTTGCGTAATGGCTTCCATGTGCGAGACGAGGCATCTCCAGGCTCGCGGAGGTCGTTAATGTAATTCATGTCCCCTCCAGACAAGCTGACTACTCTGGTGAAGATGGGAGCTTTGTACTCTGAGTGGCCTCCCAGACCTGTCTCCATTTCATCCGGGCTTTTGCGTCGCGGCGGCCCGTTGCCACCATGTGGCAAGCTGATGTGTGCATGGTTCACATTGATGAAAATGAAGCGACCCAGTTCAGCCTTCAGTGAAATTGTGCCTTGGAACATTCGTAAGGGTTCTAAGATCTTCACCAGCTTGTTGGAGACCTTTCCAATCACTTCAGGGTTAGGGTCCGGCTTCTGGGCAGTAGAGCTCTGGGTCGACCGACTTTTTGATCGTCTTGATGGTGCTCGCTGATCCATTGTAGCATGGAACTCTCTGGACTTTTGCTCACCATCCACGATCCGCCTTACAGGTGCCAGGGGCGCCATCGACCATGATACTACGGCTGGTTCGCTGCCTTTCTCAGGCGAAAAACTGACCAGACTCGCCTGGCTGTCATTCAAGGGATGGTGACCCAGCCCGTCTTGCCCTGCACGCACCGGGCTATCTAGCAAGTCTCGAGGGTTTGCTTTTATCTGCAAGCTGCTTGCGTTGGTGGTCTGGGGACTTGCGGTCATTGAGCTGTGTGTGCCGAACGGATCGATCTCGTGAGCACCACCTAGCTTCGCCTCTTGCGGTGGGTGCAAAGAGTCGTTCGTAAGACCTGGGTAATCTTCGTCTCTACCACTCTCAAGAGCTGTCTTCTTTGCCCATGGGGCAACACCGGGTGCAGCTTGTGGGTTGACATTAGAAAAGTCTGCCAGAACGGCACTTGCTAGCTGAGAATGATGAGCGGACGAATCATCAGGAATCCATGTGCTAGTCTTGGCCGTGTAGCTATATCCTTTGAAGGGCAGGAATACCGACGCGGCCTTGCTCTTCTCGAAGGCAGGAGCGATGCTTGAATGTGGCGTCGACTGGTAGTCTTTGGAGGCATAGTTGTAGAGCGCTTTGCTTACAACGCATCCCCTGGAGAACACCTTACTGTATGTGGTCGTTGCTGGGTCGCTGATGGTGTATCTCGTACGATCTAAAAAGATCGTAGACAGCAGGCCCTCGTTGAGATGGGCTATGTAACGCATCTCAGCCATGTAAACCACCTCACTGCCGGCGTAAAGGACATGCCGACCTGACACGTCTGACTCCGAGGACAAGTTCTATAACGAGGTTAATCTCGGGGTCTTCGTTGTTCCACTCGACCATGTGACTCACGTAGTACTTCAACAGTCTTTCAACCTTCTTCTTGACGACTTCGATGGCGTTCTCAGTAGCCCCTCCGATTTGGAGAGACTTGCCATCCAGACCAACCAGCACAGTACAGCCAGACGACTTCTGAAGCTCTTCCAGGAGTCGATTCTTTGGCAGAACACGGGTAAGTGACACGCCAGCGCTGACCTGTCCACCGGGCATATGCCACGTATCCCGGTGTCCCATCTCCATGAGCTCTCGAGGATATGCATACTGATCATATTCTCTCCACTCATCTTCGCCAAGTTTGACGGCTCTCCACTCGGAGGCATGCTGGATTTTTTGGCTCGATTGCCCCTGATTTGTGTCAGCTGAGAGTGCCACGAGAGCAGGCTTGGTAGACTCACGCCAAATGTGCCATATCCTTCCGACTCTGCATCATGATCAATCTCTGGCTGTACCATGCGGTCTAGAATATCCCGAACTGCAACCATAAACTTGGACCCTTCGCCAGAGGGTGATCTAACTCGGAAACAACCAAGCGTGGTATCCCACGTCATTTCCGACTTCTATCCTTGCAGTCAGTACAGCAACACATAATTCGCTTTCCTCATCAGAGGCCGCTTGGTGCGGGCAGTCACCTACCAGTGAGTGTTTGCTGAATTCGGAGAAGAACTCGCGGAGACCAGCAGGGCGGAGGACCCAGTTGCACGAGAGCAGGAACTCATGATACTCTTGACCATCACCGACTGCGCTCATCGATCCATCTTGAGAAGCACCTCGATGGGAGCTACTTTCTGGAAGGGCGAGGTTTTGCTCTGTCCACTCCGGGAAGTACCTTTTCATTGAACGAAGAGCGTTGGCGTGGGGGGCAACGGACACTGTGTCCGTATAGACAGACATGGTTGGCAGTTGTCTTGGTGTTGTTAAGCCCCTGAAAGCAAAACAAAACAGTCGTGGTATGACGCGGTCTGATAGGAAGCCGCGTCAGATGGTAGTGGATTCCCAAACCAGAAGGAGAAAGTAATTATTGGTTTGTCGGACCTAAGAAGGTGAAGGTTTGTTTGTGTCTGTAATATTGAAATCAAAGGTCAGCTTTGAAAAGCGTTTATTGGTAAAGTTGGAAAGAAAGAATAATCAGACTGCAGGCGCGCCGAAGTAGAATGAAAAGAGGCAGGTCCAACCAAAACAAACGCTGTACGCACTGTTGAATGGTGAAAGAGCTGGTGAGCTGCTGCCAAATTGTTGATGAGTGAGCTCTTCCAATTTTTACAATGAACAAACAAAACACCCTTCCTTACTCACCCTAAATAGCGCGTTTTGCTCCCTAAGTTGCGAGGGGGATACGCGATGAAGGTAGGTCTCGGGGGAACATGTAGAAACAGTTCGTTACCGGCACTGATTGGGCAAGAAAGCCTTACCTCTCTTAGGGAGCAGGTCCTCAAGCGCCAAGTCGCCGAATTATAATGTAATGATGTGATGGAGAGGAGCGGGCAGTAACCTGGATGATTGCGAAATTGTGAGAAATCAACAAGCGTTGGAACCACGCGCAATGCTGTCCAAACTCCAGAATGTCTTTTCTGGTGCAGAGGAAGAGAGAGGGAGAGAGCTGGGACCTGGACAACAGGAAGTAGGTGAATCATGTATTCACCCAAGGGGTCAAGTGAGAGCTGAAATGAGAAAGACGTGCCTTGTGTATGAAGTGAGTGAGGTGTTGACAGGTTAGAGGCACCATGTAAGTATGGACGTTGCTGGGGAACTGGAGACCCAAAGGGTTTTCAGTGTAGGTAGGTATGCAGCAGGTCTGTCACAAAGTCTGTGAGGGACAGTGTTCAGGGAAGTCGGAAAGAAAGGGTAAGCTCAGATGGGAAAATTGCGTATAATTAGCCTCCCTACGTGTACTGGTTGTGATTTTTCTCTTGTTGGGGCATCGCACAAGTTTTACCCCGGTAGGATGATTGTTTACAGGTCATTCATGCAGAGAAGTGATCTGGTGATATGGTGCTCATTCTTGTTGGGCTCGATTTGATGTCATGAGGCTTCGCTTCATCCAGGAACAGAGTGTATATGACCGTTGAGGATATAACTCGGCGAGGTAGCTATTAATGGTATCCATAAGTGGTTCACATGATGTATACCTCGTCGGCGATCAAATCTCAAAAGGCTTTGGATACCAAGTAGTGGTTGTTGAGAACTTTTCCCGTTTGCTGTTACCTTTTTTCCACGTAAGCTATATTATGCATGTGTTAACATCCCTCGTTGCAGCTAAAGCACTGCCTATATGCCCGACTTTATGTCATGCATATCAGACCTTGGATATGCAAACAAACTGGGTCCTGCCATCTATCGACAGGGTACATACCTACTGAGACTGTTGTAGGCCGTTGGCGGTTCGACAGATACTCTCCGATATACGAAGTAGCTTTGCCAACAAGCCCCAGTGCCTTTAATGGGAGTTTTAAAGATCTTTATAGAGTAATACCAGCCCAGATTGCGTTTGCTCTTCGTCATATGAACATTCCATTCATTGGTGAGGTATACCTGTACAGGAAGCAACACGATAGCATGAACCAACAAAGATGAAGCAGCTTCGAGCACAGAAGAAAATACGCAGCACCTGGACGCCACGGTGATATAATTGGCCAGGGCCTTTCCTAGCAAATGACTCAAGTAACCTATTTGGACCTCTTGGCCGCCTTCTTGCGGGCCTCCTTTTCGCGCGCGTACGCGTTGGCCTCCCTGCCCTCCTCGTTCTGGATATCCGACATGATCCTCTTGTACTTCTTCTCGTACGCCTCGTCCTTGGCCTTCTTGATGCGCAGATCCTCCCGGGCCTTGAACTTGGCGTCTCCGCGTATCTCGCGCCTGACGCCCTTTTGCTCGTTCTTGAACTCGCGGCGGAGCTTGGCAGCCTCGGCCCGCTCGCGGTCGGGATCGTAGTGCTTGTTGGGATCATAGGTGTCCTCGAACTTGGGCATGTTGCTCTTGATCGCCAAGGGGCGGTGGTGGTGGAGCTCTAGAGGCTTGCGTTGGATTTGGGCAAGCTTGAGCATCTGCTCCATTCTTGTTTGCACCTTACGCATGCGGTCCCGGAGGGCCTCCGGGAAATGTGACCGGCACGACTTCGACGATAAATGATCGAGAAGCTGCTTGAAAGGCTCGAAGGTCTCCAAGAAGGACGACTTGTCCGCCCATAGCGTTGCCGCGGCCTCTAGCACCTTGAGCGTTGAATCGATGATGGCGATCTTGAAGATGTTTTGATCCTTGGCCGACCGTTCGCTTTCCACACAGTCGTAACAGTTCAGTTTGCGAATTTCCACGGACTTGCAGTTGTTCACTCGGAGGCCACCAGGTAACTCATGAACAGGGAATGGGACGTTTTTCCTGGATTGAGGTGCCAACGCCAGGAGGGTATTGAGGTTGAAGTTGATGAGCTCGGGCATGTACCTCTTGCTGACCTGCTGGTATTGCAGGATCAAGATTGACAAGTAGACGCCTTTGGCAAGATCCGATAGTTGCTTTGGCAGTTTCTGCCCTAGGAACCGTGCAATCTCGAGCTGCGCAGGCGTTACCACTTGATGAAAGTGGTCCGAGGGGGGGAACACTGTCCCAATAGCCGTATAGATGATGAGGTCGCCCAGGTTAGGGTCGAGAGGTCTCGTCTTAGCCAAGTCCTCGAGATGAGACCTAAACGCACCAGCAACCTCAATCGCGTACGTCTTCGCTAAGGAGTGGATGTGTCGTATGAGTTGCTCAAAGACACTGAAAGGCAGCAGTTTCGGCTGCGAAGCCAAGTATGGTAAGTGTTGGATCAAGGCCACAGTGAACTTGCCAAGCTTCTCCTTGTTTTTGGCGTCCAGTTTAGCGTGGAAGATTGTACGGATCCTCACAACCACAACATGCAGCTTCTCGATCGGCACATTCTTGACAGCATCCAGAAGCTCCTTGTGAGTTTCTGGACAGGACGTATAAGAGTACGGCACTCCATCCGCATCGTCATTAGAACCGGTTTTTGAGCTGAACGCTGGATCTTGCTTTTCAGTCTCGCCAAGCAACCCCTTTGTAAACTCATCGTCGTCCTCGCCCTCGTCCTCTTCGCCGGATTCCTCCTCGTCATCCTCTTCATCAATTGAAATGTCAGAGCCGCTGGCTAGAAGGTCATCTTCGACGTAGAAGTCGTCTTCGTCCATATGGCCCAACTCCGTTGCTGTGGGCGCGAGTTTCGGTGCTTTAGCGTTAGCGATACCGCGGCCGAGGCCGAACTCATCCTCATCTTCATCCTCTTCCATCGGGTCACCCGTCGATTCCACCTCTTCCTTCTCGTCCTCGCTCTCGCTCTCCTGCTCGCCCCGCATGCGTTTCTGTCGCTTCTCCTCAAGCTTTTGCAGCCTCTCAGAAGCTGCGGCAGCTTGCTCCTCATCCGTTTTGGTTCGCTCCGTCGGTGCCGCCCTCCGGTCCTGAAGCATTTGCCGCACGCGCAAGTCGTACTCCTTCTCCATCTTCACGCGCTCGGCGTCTTCCGCAGCCTTGTCGAGAGGTTCGTTGTTTCGGGGGTCCTTGGTCTTGAACAAGAGGTTGCGTATATTATTAAGCTCCTTGTTGAGTTCATCTCGGATATCCTCGTCCTCTTCCTTGGCCTCTTGTCGCGCAGCCTTATGGGCCTTCGATTTGGCCATGATCTCGCTGTAGATCTCCTGCTTCGTCTTCTTCCTTTCGGGCTGGGCATCGTCGACATCGACGTCTTCGCCCTCTGTAAGCGCCTTCCGTTTGAGGTAGGCTCTCACTCCCTCACTGTTTTCGTCTTCGTCGGAGAGGGCTCCCATGTCCTCTTGGAAGTCGTCCACCAAAGCAGGCCCATCGAGAGACAACGCTTTTCCTCCATGTGTAAGTTCCACACCAGTGTCGTCATCTTCCAGGTCGAACAGGGAGTTCTTCTTGTGGCGCGACTGAGTTTCCCGCGCAAAACGCTCGAGCATGCGGTCTTCGGGGGCCAGGGTCGGGTCGTTCTCTCCGAAACGGCGATCGATGATTCCACCGACCTTGTTCTTTCGCTGTGCGTCGACCGTCAACGTCTGCCGGCGTCTCTCTTCACTGGCAGTCTTGGCTTCCATCGGTCGGCCATGGATTGCTTTGTCTGTTGGCCGGTTACTTGTCACTTCGAACTTGGGTCCCCTGACATTGTGTTTGAGGTCCTATTTGTTTGTTAGTCGGGGAAATTGCAACATTGGCAATAGAGAGACGTACGAAGGGGTTGAATTGCTCCCGGATGCCGTCCAGTGCAGCCCTCTTGTCCATCCGCTTGACACCGGACTTAGAATCGCGCTTCTTGTCCTTCTTGGACTTTTGGGGACCAATCAGGCCCTCTTTGTGCAAGGAGGCTTTAAGCCTCTTAAGTTGAGACCCGGCCATCTTGAAGTGGGAGTTTGGATGTTGGGGCAGCAGTCCGTTGTTGGCCTGCTTTCTCAAATGTACAAGACTGGATGGAGTATTCTATTGCATTGAACTTTTTTTAGTCTTATCTTATCGCAGATGCTGTGGTGGGGCATAGCAGGGGTCTTGGATCCAAGCTGAAATCTGGAATACCACTTAAACTCGCGTGGCTTGGCATCGACGTGTCTGGGGGGACTACCAAATCTTTGCAACAGTGAGTGAAGAAGTACGATCGTACACCCCGAGATGAGGCACAACACCGAAGAATGAGTTTCAATTACCTAGTTTCCATATAGTAGAAAACGCTTAGCTGAACGATTGAGTACTATGTCTCTCCATCAATGCTGCTCCCGAAGTCAATTGGCCGTGTAGAGATGCCCCGCGTCGAGACGCGTCTCCTCGCGCAAAAGCAACAAATTGTGTTGACCGCCTTAACCCAGATCGTCGCTACCCCTCCAGCCCACCCTGTAGTAGCAGTATCCTCTATCCGATTCTCCTCCCAAGCTCCCCGTGTCCTCGCCCTCGTCCAGCCTTCACCTCAGCAGCAACCGACTCCCAACTCCCGAAATTCCGCAGCCAGCAGAAACATGAGCACCGTCCCCCACAGCGCAACCTCACCACCCACCTCTCCCCCCTCGAAGCGAGTCAAGACCACCACCGCCGCCGACGCCGACGATACCACCATCGCCACCACCATGTCCGCCGCCGCCGCCCCCGAGACCAGCAACAACGGCACCGCCGTACCCACCCTCAAGCAGGAACCTCCCCTGCTGATCAAGAAGCTCTCGGACAAGGCCAAGCTGCCCACGCGCGGCAGCGCCTTCGCCGCCGGCTACGACCTGTACGCCGCGAACGCGACGACCATCCCCGCCCGCGGCAAGGCCCTCGTCGACACCGACATCTCCATCGCCGTGCCCGCCGGCACTTGTACGTGCTACCCACCCACCCCTCTTACTTTTCACTAATACTAACAACACCCCAAAAATCAGACGGCCGTATCGCTCCCCGTAGCGGCCTCGCTGCCAAGAACTTCATCGACACGGGCGCCGGCGTCATCGACGCTGACTACCGTGGCCAGGTCAAGGTGCTGCTGTTCAACCACGCCGACGCCGACTTCGCCGTGGCCGAGGGCGACCGCGTGGCCCAGCTCATCATCGAGCGCATCTACACCCCCGAGGTCGTCGAGGTTGCCGAGCTCGAGGAGAGCGTGCGCGGCGCCGGCGGCTTCGGCAGCACTGGTGCCAACTAAAGAGAGCTGATTACACTCTCTAGTTAGCCCCCATACACAGGACCTGCGCTCTCCCTTACGCACACCCGCGATAAGGAGGGCCTCGGAAGCCCCTAGCCTATTGGGGAGGGGGAGATTGGTATCAATTCTCATCCTCCCATTTATGAAGGGACTTGGAGCCGTGTTCTTGGTCGAGCTGGGTAATCACTTTGGCTCCTGAGGCCAAAGTGTAACGACAATGGATGAGAATACTATGAGAATTCCGACTAGGCGCATAGAGCGCTGAAGCTATTTTGAGGAGACTCGACAGCCCCGGACATGGAATCTTTGGACCGACAGTAGAGATATAAAGTGCGACAGATGCATCGGTACAACTCCAAAAGGTATGGGCGACAATATGACGGGAGTCAGCAATGTCAAATAGGAGGCGGTTGATAAATCAAAACGAGCTAACTAATAGCCAAAGTAAATGCAAAATAATACACCCAAATTCTCCGTGAATGCAACCCAATGTCTAACCCGCCGTAGTCTTGGTCTAGCCTCTCTGCCTTCTAGCATGCCTGTTCAGCATGCAATGCTTTTTTATATGCCTCTGCGTTATACCCAGAACTACTCCAGTTTCACCGCGCGGTATTCAATGACTGGCCCCCGTAGGCATCCCCAGTTCCTAGCCAATCTGAGCTCCGCCGCTCTGGACTTGAGAAGATGCACCGTCTTAGCCCGCTCCTCCTCGTTCAGTCCCTCCTCCTGCGCCGGCTCTCCCGCAAGCTCCCTGTCCAGCTCCGCCTGCATGGCCTCACAAGTACGGCTCAGGACCTCGTGCATACTCGCCAGCACCTTCTCCGCGGCTTTAGCGAGAGGAAGATCGAGCGCGTCAACGTCATCGTCGCTGAGCCAGCTGGCCTTGTCTTTCAGGGAAGACGACGCGACAGCCTCGCGCATTCGGACCACCATGAGCGCCGCGAACATGTCACCAGTGCCGCTGAAGTAGGCCTCGAAGACGGGGAACGTGATGCTGAACAGGCGCGACTTGCCAGTCGACGTGCGCGTAGAGCCCACCACCGACATGGTGTGCGCGGGAGGCCGGCTCTCTGGCGAGGCTTGTTCAGCAGTCAGGGGCAGCGATACGGATGTGATAACAATGTGCGGAAGGTTGTATCTGGAGTGCAGGGTCTCCACGGCAGCACGAAGCGAGGCGAAATCGGTAATCTTGACTTCAGAGAGTAACCTAACAGAATGTATGTCAGTAGGGGGTTATGGGGCAATCACCAGCGACGGCGGGAGCGCGACGACGTACTCGGCCTCGAACTGGTTAGGCAATATCAGATCTGCGAGGTGGACCAGTCCCCGATACGCCGGCACCACATCATCCGCCACGTAGAGCTTTCCGTTGTCGCCCATGACAGGATCGAGCACCCAGAAGAAGCTCCCGGGCTTCGCTTGCGACTTCTCCTTTAGCTCCTTCGCGATGTTACCTACGGCCTCGACAGCGGCGGCGCCGGGGACATAACCGGAAAGCATCATATCGAAGCGGTTGAGGTACGACTGTTTCAAGCCGTCCCACAGATCCGTGATCTCCTGCGCCGTGACCTTGGTGCCCTTCCATTGTCTGTAGCCGGTATGGTTGCCTTTTGGACGAGAGACGTGGGTTAGAGAACCAGGGATGCCTATGAGTTTATAAGGGGTGCGAGGACGGTGGCGCGCTCACTGAATTGTACCGTGTTCAAGGCCGCCACGTCGCAGCCCAACGACTGCAAGACGAACACGGCGATCTTGTTTCCTACGTTACTGTGCAGGTAGTCTGTCAGCAGCAGCCACGTGCGAGGTCTAGCACAAGTTGGAATGGCAGCAGAGAGGGACTTACCCCGAGACAACCTTCGCGATGAGGTTAGCTACGGCTCCGCGACGTGTGGGAGTGGACGATCTGTTTCCCTACATGACTTGCGACAGCCAGAACACTCGTCTCCGGCACCGGCGGTTCTGAATTCATCTTTGAGACTGGTGCAGACGTCTTCAACAGTGGTATACTGTCTGACGTAATGTATGGGTAAACTTAGTTGTAGAACATGCGGCTTTTTCCTCAGAGAGCCAAGGTTGGTATATGTAGACGAGAGGCTCAAAATGTTCTTGAATATGTCTTAGGTCAGAATTACAGATGGAAATATTGAGCATGGCCGTATCAAGCCGTTATCAGCCCAGATCATGGAAGATGACTCGAAAATTCCCATGGCTCCGGGTGACTTTCCGAATATACCCCGCCATGCAGATTGCCCCGCATTACTAAACAGCTGGGAGAGGAGGGTCACGATACGCCAGTAGATCGTATATTCGCAGCCATCGCCAACGTACCAATGGGAGTGCCTGGGAATAGAATCATTCTGGAATAACCTCACGTCCAATAGGGTGTTCAATTGACAGATTCGTAGAATGTTGTGTGAAGTTGTGGTGGGTGGTATTGATTGACATTATTCCGCATCGAGGTGCACATTTATGTCCCAAGACAGCCTCGAGCCCCAGTCGTGCGTTCCCCTGCATCATCTCTGCGACCCAACCGCCAGGTTTCTACCATCCATCCCGCCGGGAATGGACGAAAACAGACCTAGGCGTACCGAGGGTTGGGGTAGCTCACGTAGGTACCTAGTCAACCCATGGGCACACACAAAAACCCCCAAAACTTGAACCCATCAATAACTCGTATGCCAACCAATGCTCTTCATATTAAAACCGCACTGGCAGCATGGGTCAACAGTCTAACCTGCGCCTCGTTGCCAACCAAATGGTATTATCTCATGATCCTCGTCACTAACTCTGGAACGCGTGTTTTCTTCTTCCTTACTCCTCGTCGCCAATCTAGAGAGATAGTTAGCAAAGCTGTATGCAGCATAGTAGTCCACAATAGGCTATAGTAAATAAAGTAGCCTACCTTGGGCGCGAGGTAGAATCGCAGGTGACCGCTGTTCTTGTCGTTGCTCAACAAGTACTCTACCAGCAGAGGCACCTCGCTGGAGAGAGAGATTCTAACCCGGTCGGAAAGCGGTTGGGCCTTGCAGAAGTTGACTAGGTACTTGAGGGAGAAGGTAAGGGTGACGGGCTCGGTCAGCTCGATGTCGACGTTCTGGCCGGGCTTCTCGACATCGCTATGCGATCGAAGTGTCACGGAACCGTTGCCAATATCACCGTTTGCCGCGAACTTGATGCCATCCTTGTTTGCCTCGATTGTTACTGCGAAGAATTTTTGCATCAGTATACATGAACCAGAGTCGTAGCGCCACCAGGGGCGTAGCCAGGAGGGGTTAGAAATGCTTACCAGACTCGGACATGGCCATCAGATCCGTGCAGATACGCTTGAATTCAGAACTGGGCATCTGAATGGTGGCCGCGTACTCGGTCTCGGGGATACCAAGATGCTCCTGGTCGATGTCCATAAGCTTCAAGTCGTACTCGCTGATGCGGTCGTTATCGACGCTCTCGAGGAGCAGGTTGAGGGAGTCTGGAGCATCCTCGGCCTTGAGGGTCAGGACATCGTCGCTCTGGGCGGCGCGCAGAACCTTGGTGAGCGACACCAGGTTGACACCGAGGGCAATGTTGCGGTCGCATCGGTAGGGGCTGAAGGCGTCGGCCTTGAACATCATGGAGACGAGGGCGACATGGGAGTTGTCCATGGCCTGCAGCGCAATGCCAGAGTCATTGCAGTCGAAGTTGCAGTCCTGCACCAAGTCCTTGATGGAATCCACCACCTTCTTCAGCAGCATAGCCTGCTCGAGTCTGGCTTCCAACATGATGGCGGTGATGTGTATGAATTAGGTAATTCTGGAAAAAGAGAAGTAAAGAGGCCTTGCAGTATTGCAGGACGAAACAATGAGATAGATGGGTATCAAGAAACGTGGCGGAAAATGTGGTGAGATGATATGGTTGATGTTGTTGGTAGTTGGCAACTGAGCTTTCGGTCGAGAAAGCGAGTAGGCAGACGATATTTCCTTCTAAAGGTGGGTGGGATGCTGGCCCCGACGCGTCCAAAGTGGGCTTTTTAACGCGTTAGATGCTTAATTGACTGCCTGGTCGAGACGCGCTCGGTTGCCCTTCGCCTCCATTTTCGCGTAAAGCACCCGGGCCTCCTTAGGCCACCTACGCTGTTCGGATACCCCTGTATTCTTTCTTCCTGACTGCAAGCCCATGGCCATGTAAGCCAGATTGCATCCACAGAAACCCTATCGAAAAGCAAGTTACCTAATAACATTGAAGTACATAAGTAAACACCTAAGCTAGATTTATTGTTCGTTCTCCGACTTCCGTCCTCCTGCAAGAACTAGCATAGACTACGGCAGCGTCATCCTCTTCATCTGTCAAGAATCACCCCAAGTCTTTTGGCTTGCATCGTTCATGCTTTTGAAACATTATAGTCTAATCTGAGTATGTAATGGCTGGCTATAAGTATGTAGGTACTGTTGCATAGGAATTATATACAAAAAAAACCACATTGGAAAAATCAAACGATCGTGTAAGTGTTATTTTTTTGCAACCCAGAGCGATGCATGCCTTGCTTGCTCGAAAATGCCCTGCCAGCGCCTAAAAAGTCATCAAGTAAACGAGAAATAGAAAAAAGAGAAAAAATGGACAAGTCCGCCGTCGTACGAGGCTTGCAACAGTCTGCTGTCTAATCCAACTCCTTGATGCAGCCCGTATAATAATCACAGGTCATAATGCGTTTCGCACGCCCTGAACAGGTCAGGGCGTGATTATATGTGGTCATGAAAATCGACACAGGGAAAGAAAGCAAACCACCCTTCTCACGAAGTCACGGAGGCGGGAGCTCATACTATCCTTGTGAAGGTAGAGAGGCGGACAGGGTCAGCGGTCTTGTGCCATCCCCTATCGGCGATGCACCGAGACTCCTCCGTTTCGAGTTGCGGTGGCCGGGAGCGAGGGTTTCCTCGCCACGATGTTGCAAGACGCTCTTGAGTTCGCCCATGAACCATCCGCTCTCCATCGCCTTCTCGCGAGCAGCAATCTTAGATGCCCGTTCAGCTTGCATCGATCTGATCCTTTCCTCGCGGCTCATTGTACTTCTCGGCTTGGTGTTAGTTTCTGCAATTGCCTCATACTCCACAGGATCTGTCGTGAAGTTATTTGGACTGCCAGGCTCTGTTGGTGGCGAGTGGTCGCCTTCGAGTCTCCTGAGGGCTGCATCCGGACCGTCACTCTCCTCGGAAACCGATGCGAGTTCGCTTGTGGAAGTTACCGGGGACAGCAGACTGGCAGAGGAAACCCGTTTCCGCTCATTCCGGTTAATAGCCGAAGCCACTGCTGCTTTTCCAGTTTCCCATGCTTCCATTAAAGCCTTCAAGTCCTTTCCGATCATTTCGTACTGGCTCATGAACGTAGACCCCAGATGTGACATGTCGCCATGTTCGTCGTCGATGACTTTGTTGGATTCCTCAGCCAAGAGGACCATTTTTGCTTGCAGTCCGCGAATACTATTGTTCAGTAGCCCGATTTTTCTCACTTGATGCTTCCATTTCTCGCGGTCTGGACTAAGGGGCATGCCTGGACTCTTGAGATTGAATGCTGCCACATATTAGCACGGATTTGATGCCTGCTATCACGAATGTTGCAACTTACTTTCTTCAGCCATCAGCGCTCTCTGGATTTGCGCAGTGGCACTCTCCCGTTACGTCGTTGCAGAGCCGGAGGCCTTCCAATGCCGTGGTGAAGCGCAAATAATCGCTGCTTGCATCCTGCGGCTCGAGGCAAAACAGACTGAGCAGAAACATCTTGCGGAGGCCTTGGACGGTGACGTACGACTCCTTGAGCTTGCTGGTCATTTGAGAAACTTCGAGCCTGGCGGTTCTGAAGTCATCCAGAGAAGAGGCTATGCTCTCAGGGTCGCATTGTTTCCCTTGCTCGTGGAAACGCAGAAGGTCCTGGTTGCTGAACTCCCGAACCGCGCGCGCTGTCGTGAAATAGCGATTCATTATCTTGAGCATCTGGGCATTCAGTTCTCGCCTGATTTTGACGCTCTTGACGTTCTGCCCGCTGCCCTCGAGACGGCTGATGGGGGGAAGAGGTAGCGACCTGTATCCTAGGTTAGACTGGCGGGCACCAAAACCAAGATGACTTTAGAAGGGCAACTTACAGACGGTAGCCACGGGCAATCAGTTCGACTTCGGTGATGAAGCCTATAGCTGCCCCAGCCATGCTATCCAGCTCGGCCGAGTTCTGGATGAACAATTTGACCTGAGCTAGCGTCTGCACATGGATGTACTTGAGCCACTGCCGACGCATGTACACACTGAACCCAAATACCACCGAACATAGAGTGACTGCCGCAACCACCAGCCGCGTAAATGTGAAGTGGAAGACGCCTCCAATGTAGAACCAGCGAACGAGAGTAGCCGTCCCTATACCCAGGGCCGCTGCCACGATGGCGCCTTCCGAAGACCATGGTCGACCCTGCGAGCTCTCGCGCAAGTCGGGCACGGGCAAGTCGACCGGGAGGGGTGTCGAGGCGAATGGGGGTAACGTGTGCGTATCGAGGAGCTGCGACGAGTTGATGATCCACTGGAGTTGCTCGAGGAATTTGCGACTGCCATGGCCGTCCACCGTAGTCTTCACTGCTTTCTAAAAAACCGCCCGTCTCAGTCGCGACGAACGCATCTCGTGATTAGGGGTCCTTTTTTCTTCTTACCGTGTAGGCATGCTGGAATTTGTCTAGCTTCGGTATGTCCAGGTTCAGCGGGCTCGGTATCCGATTCTTGAACCTCCTGACCGGTTTCGCCTGGCCGCTGGGGGCGAAGCTCGGCTTCGGGCTCGTCGGGCTTGTCGGCGGCGACTCTTGGAACTCGGGCGACTGCTCGCTTTGGTCGTGGTCATCGGACTCGTGATCGGTGTCTTCTACAATGCCATGGCCTAGATACACCGGTAGTGTTAGACGTCTGCAGGCCATATGGTTCCTGACGGCATGTCGGCGCAGGCTCATGGAGCGAGCTAAACTTAAAGCCATGGTATCGCTATCATACCTTGACCCTCAAAAGAGGTTTGGTACTCGTCGTGAGGACCGCCCGGCTCATAAGAGGTCTCCATGTAATTGCGAGGTTGCACGATCGCTGTGGTCCATGTGTCGCAGCAATCTTACGGGGGATAAATCGAAATGTGGCACGGGGGTTCGCTACCATGGACGCTGGAGATTCGTCGTCGAGTGTGGCGGAGGGGTTGGGGAGAGGAGGTGATGCCTGGTCCTGGCCGTAGAGGGTTTGCGTCACGGAGTCCCGTCTGAGATATTCACACACACAAAGAAAGCTGCAGTATGTATTGTGTTAGATGGGATTGTCGATCCCTTTGACAGGTAAGACAGCGAATAGGCACTAGTTACGGAAGGGTATTGTCGAACTCTGGCCCGGCGGGAAAAGGGTGAAATGGATTGTTTATTCAACAAAGATGCCCCGGTGGATATTATGTTGCATTGTATTATGGACGGCCCAGGATGGTCAGGACGGTCAGGACTTGGTACGCTCAGGACGGAGAGGCTAGCCGTGCAGGCATGTCACCAGCTTCATCTTAAAGTGTCCGAGATGAGCCTCCTGTTCGAGTAAGGAAAAGCCGTGGAGGAACCAACTTTCCCCATGTTACCCACACAGCGACTCATTAACGGCGGTTGGCTTAGCGCCAGGGCGAAGTCGAATCATCGATGTTCTGGAAATCGGTGCTCGGCCCCTTACTGGGTACAGCTTGCTCTAGCCAGGCCACACCCAGGCCACTTGCAGTACGGTAGCACAGCAGTAGGCACGAGTTATGTAGCTACCATCGTTGCCATGTTACTTTGGATCATGGATGATGATCCGCGAGATCCATTGATGATGCCAGGGCCGTACCCGGATACTTGGAGAAGTCCTAAATTACCCAATGACAGCAAATTGCTGTTTCCTGCCAGTGGGGACCACGAGACCCTTTCCTCGCAGCGCATTACGCAGCAACTGCTTTCTTTCTCGAGGGCACTGATTGCATGTGAACCTGAGCATTTCATGTTCTGGAATTGACTTTCGTTTCGTTTGCCCTATTTCATCCTCTGAAACGACTGTGCCGAGTCGCTCTCGTTTACGGGTACCACACCTAAGGTAATCAGTGAGGCGGCCTGACGGAGTTACTTTTTGGCGGTGGCGGCTCCGAACCAACATATGTCAGGCATGTAGATGCACGCATGCAGCATCTGCCGGTGTCAGGTGTCTCGTGTCTCTCATGTCTGTACGGATACCCGGATAGTGGATGTACATAACATCGCATGTCTAAAGATACGCACGTCCACGGCCCGGCTTTAGTAAAGTGGCTCTTGGGGGCTCAAGCCTCTTTGCCAACACGTTGACTATGAGGCATTCTTCTGGACTATTGCTCCATCGCGGGCTGTCTGTCAGCTTGTACGACTATCGCGGCCGCCATTTACACTAGGATCCGGCGCCAAAAGTGTCTGTCAATCTGTCAATTAACCCAAATTCCAAATGAGATCACATAGTTCAATAGCTGCACCCTATCAACCTTCTTATTTCAAGAACCCTCGGCGTTTGCCCATCTTCTAGGTTTTCTAACTACGGTAGGCCTTCCGGCGTGGCTGAGACCCCCCCCCCCCCAGGCCCTCTTACAACCCACCAATAACAGGTACCTGGCACCACTGAAGCGCCCGCCCGCCCACACGCAGCCCGCAGCCCAGCCTGGCCTCAGTCTGCCAATTGAGCCGCGACCAACTAACGGCCCAACGTCAAGATCCAAGAGCAGCAGCAGCCAGCCAGCCAACAGCAGTCAGTATCAGGCGAAACGACAACGCATATACGACAGCCCAACAACATGCCTACCGAGCGCGAATTCCAGGTCGCGCCGATTGTGCCGGAATCGGTGATGCACAACACAAAGGTATGACCTTTTCCTTTGTTTCGCATCTGAGTGTGCGTCTGGTGGTGGCATTGGTGGGCAGTTTGGCCGCCGAGCATGAATCAAGGCCAGCCCCGAAACGAAAACGAAAACGACCAGACGGGCAAGACATAGCCCACGGCGAGAATGGCCGCAGTTGCTGTCGCACCTGGTGTCGCAAGCAGAGGAAAATGACGGCATTGGGTACTGATTACTGACATCATCGTCGTATGTGTGCAGGTGCTCTCGAACCTGCAGTCTCTCACAGCTTCCATCTTCGGCGTCGCGGCGGGCATCCTGGGCCTCGAATCCTACAGCGGCTTCCTTTTCTACTTCATCTTCACCATCCTGACGACGATACTCTTCTATGCCTTCCGCGTGGCCCCCACCTCACTCAAGTCCGGGCTGGGACCTTTGGATACTGGCAGATATTTCCGGTCACAATACGAGTTCTGGGCTGGCGGTGTCATGGGCGGAATGGCTGGCTATATCTTGACGTGGACGTTATTCTACGGTTTAGTGAGGGCGTAATGGAAGCACCGGGGTCGAGTCGTCGTTCAAGGGGATCAATGACGGTGCTATAGTCACCTAAAAAGATAGCATATCTGGTTAAGACAAAGAAGGAAGACTCAAGAGAAATGCGTATTGATCTTATCTACCACCGCTTAACGTGACAGGCGACAAGTATTCAGTACAAGACACTGCACTTTCGTATGATCCAGGGTCTTGGTGATGGGCGTGATATAGCTAGGGGTTGGCAATGAGCTGCTGGTAATGTAATGGCTGTTTGGTATTATACTATTCTAACTTGAACGAGTAACCAATATGTTTATACTAAAAGAAAGCGCTACTTTAAGAACCTTCGTTATCGTGGTGAAGTCATTCAGCGATTTCAACGACCTTCCCGACATAACCCTCCAGGCCCACGCTATTGCTCCCTTCCATTAAGACCACCTGAGACCCCATCTCTATCCACTCCCTACTTGATAGGAGTTCCAACGTGACGCTGTATTCGGGCGAGTTCGACGGTTCAGCGTCGTCTTGGCCGCCATGAGCAGGGTCGAGCTCGATACTCTCGGCCATGTTGAAGACGTCATCTGCCTCCCCGTCCGCTCGGCTAACACTGTCAGGCAGCTGACGTGACACTCGTAGAATGCGAGCGGCTGTCCTGACGGTGGCAACGTAGACGTTGACGAGTGTAGTACCGCCGCCAGTGAGGCTTGCGACTCTAGGGTCCTTGAAGATTGCAGTGAAACCGGAAGCCGCTTGCAGGGACAGTCCAGTGTCTAACATATGCTGGCTAGGAATCGCTAGAACCTGGCCTTTCCGAATAAGGCCGCGGAATGCCCTCACTTGCTCGATTTCGGAGTCTTGGTCTACAGGAGTGCCAACGTCGTCGAGCACGATTTGTATGGTGCCGGCTTGGCCAGGGCCCATGGTTCGTACTGGGAGCCGCAGGTTACGGATATTGACCACTTTGGCGTTATGCCACTCTCCCTTGACGGCGGACGCTGGGACCGCATTTCGCGAGGCTATGCGTGCGAGCTCGCTTGATGAAGGGTGCGATACAGACAAGCCATATCCCGGGGTAGGATGATCGCGAGGTATCTGGCCACGGGCTTCGTCCTCGTCCGCCGGGAAAGGCCCAATGACCACCCGATCACCCACCGATATCCGGCCGAAGCGTAGATAGCCAGCAACCACAATGGCCTTGCCATCAGAGGCGCGAGTCGATGTTTGTACGACGCGTGACTCTAGCTCGTATTTATCATCAGTGTGGAAGAGTGCCTCTGGTTGTTCAGGGTTCAAAACTAGGGGAGCATAATCTCGTGCTGTTGGTGGTGGTGGCATGGGTAGGCTTGCAAGCAGCGCGTGAACCAAATCGATGCCTTGCCCTTTCACTGCGCTTGCCAAGACAACGGGCACTATGGATAGCAGGCTCGTAGCTCTCGATATAGGTTCCACGACTTCTCTCTGAACCTGCTGCTGGCTTGAGACGGGGATCTCTGTGAGCACGCTGTTGTTAGCAGCATTTGGCGTTAGCAGCTTTGGTGTTCGGCCGGCATTCTTGATTTTGGAAAAGACCTGGTTGAGGTTGCTTTTCAAGGCATCTTTGGTCGCAACATCAGATTTGGTTACTACGATGACCATCGGGACCTCTAGCAGTAGACAGAGATCCAAATGGGTCAGCGCAAGATTGAGGCTATCGGCCATGTCGCCAAGGTCGTCAGTGGTACCAGACAAGGAATGACCGGGCCGTGCTGCAACGCTTCCACCGTTTGCTGTGATGCAGAGGAACGTCCAGTGAGGTGCCCACCCAACGAGGCCTCGCATGATGGTCCTACGGAACCGCAGGTGGCCGGCAGAGTCGGAGAAGAAGACCATTCGACCAGCTTCGGAATGGTCGTGGATGTCCGTCCACGCCTCGATGTCAACACTGGCGTAGTTGAAGATATCCTGATCTTTGTAGCCAATCAACTCCTGAGCCACAGACGAAGTCTGGCCAGAAACCCGCTCGTGTCGATGCTTCAGTAAATTGATGCGGCTGCTCCCACGACCATTGTCTAGGGTGCCGTTTGCGAGCGTACCAAGCAGTGTGGTCTTCCCAGATGTAGTTGGCCCAATGATGGAGACGCGGAGTTGTTCTGTCTGAGACGCATCCTTTGCAGGGTCCGCCGAAGAGCCCTGGTGCCCATGAGCTTGATCACCGTCGTCATTGGGGTCCTTTTGAGGTTCAAGTATAGGCATAACCAGTGCTTCGGCTACCCAGAGGTCGGTATGGTGTCGAACCGGGTCTTTCGGCGGCTGGTCATCTGGCGACGGCTGCTCAATCCACTCGCAATTGCCCACAACCTTCATTCGTTGCACATCGACTCGGCAACCTAAGCTTGCCGCGATGATCTTCAGCGTCGTCATACTCTCATCCATCTCGTCCTTAGTCAACCCTATGAACTCGCCATCATCGGCCACCCCTATCTCATACAGTGCACCGTTCGACTCCTCTAACCCAGGAAGTAGTCTTTGAGGTTTTTGTAGGAATTCAAGGCTTTCGTGGTCCTCGGGCAGCTTCGGGATTACTAGATCGCCCCTGGCTTTCGCGTGGTTCGGCGAAGACTGCTGTAGCCTCCAGAGTAATTGCGTCGTGAGCTGTTGCAGCCTTGTCTGGCGAGTTTGGCTCATATTCGCTGCCGGCTGTCGTAAAGGCCTCGACCGGGAACCTGACGCCTTAATACTCGTGCTCATCATCTCGTACTTCCTGCGCCCACGCAGCAGAAGATGGAGCTTGTATTCGATCGGCCCTTCTTGCGGCTCTGCCTCCAGCCGGTCAATGTCTGGCTCTCCGGCCTGGTTTGGTTCATCATGGCTGCTAGGAGATGAGCCACCTGTTCCCGAGTTCTTTGAAGACTCTTCGGGCCTCAACCAGGGCGACGATACCCTAGGGGGGTTTGGGTCGAATGTGAAGACAGAAGCCATCTTGTTTCCGAGCCTTCCCTCCCAAGTAGCTGCTGTCCCAGAATAGCCAAGCCAAGAGTTATTTCGCGGCCAGTACTGATTGGCACTCCTAGCTAAACCCTGTTACACGGAGTTGAAGTAGTATATTTTTTGTTTTGCTTCTTATTGGAGTATGGTCCTGCGCTATACGAGTGATCATTTTCAGGCAATTAGATGCTGCGTCTTGGAAGGCCTGGAGATTTCCTGGGGACGTCAAGTTATTGGAGAAAGCGAGTTGTATCAATCATGCAGAGAAGTCGGTAAGCATAATTTCGATAAGCAAACACTCAAGAGTGATGTTGCCAGCGTATAGTATATATACGAATTCGATGCATTCAAAGTAAGGCTCAGGAGCCAAGATATTAAGTCAGACCGGACTCTTAGAGAGATTGATGAGTCGACATGATAGCTCCGACTCCGGTTCAAATGGGTGCAAGTAAGCAACGTGGAAAGAACAACGGCTGAAAGTGCCCGAGTATGTTATGCAGGGGAGGTACCACGTCACCCACTCACTTGGTATGGGGCAGTAACGGTGAACCAGTCACCCCGTCGACTTCCAACCCCGTGCCCCGTTCAGAAAAGCATTCGATTTAGGAGTCAATCACCAGTTTGCCATGCCCAATGCCACCCAGCCACAGCACAGTACCAACTGCCTGTGGCATTCCTCATATACTGGTCGGAGAGGCAGATGGCAGGCATGATCTTGATACATAGTAGTAGTAATGGAATGGACATAGCACGCCTTTTTAGTAGCTGTTGCCCCCCATCCTCCACCCATATGCTATGAGCTGAATGTGGTAAAAATAAACTGGCCCCAGCACATGTGTATCGACAGATCGACCTTTGCAAATTGCGGATACAGAACATAACCATTTCTAGAATACTTCCGGATGAAATCGATCCTTTTTTAGAAATGAAGATTTAATTCCAACAATTGGACTCAATTAACATGTTTTATTGGCCCCGGGTTAGGCGCCAGGTCAGTAGCTAGGTGTTCTGAAAGCAACCTCCGATCATCACATATCAGGTACAGGTCTTTATGCATGTACTGTCACTACCTACCTACCGCTTGCCTCCCACCTCCTGTCCTCTAACAACGCATGCACCCCGTATTCCAGTGGTGTGAGTTCCGATAGTGGGGGCCTTTGTCGCTAGAATCGCCTCCGGCTCCCGTGGCTGAGCTCTAGTCTTCGTGTTGCCACAATACCTTTAAAAAGAATGCGTCTGCCTTACGCCGTACCCCAGTCAACGGAGATGCGAGTTGCGCAGCTAGGAGCCTGACGAGTACAAATGTGGCTTGGAATTGGGACTCCTGGTCCGTTCAACATCAACTGTTGAGCAAAGGGGATTCCATTTGATGTATCAGCATCGAAAGATTTGGAAGGGGAATATGTTGCATGTATGTACCGACAAGTGCCCAATCTGCAGGCGAGAACCCTGAAAAAGGGGACTGGAGAAGGCGGTTTGGGTGATCAGTGGATCGGCATTGCTGGAGGGTGCCCGTGGTGCTCTTGCGAAACGCACCTAAGACAAACCAAAACCGCCTTTCAAGCCCCACCATTACCCTTTAAAGGTCGACCCAGCCCAGCTCACCCCCCTTTGCCTTTAATGAAGCAGACGCATACTTGAACAACAACAACGTCTTTTACCTAATAACCATTCCACTCCTTACGGCGACGACGTACGGCTCTCTATTCACAACTACCCGAATCTCAAGAAACACGCCTGCCGGCCGTGTTTGCATCGATTAATCCCTCTATTCGATTAGTCTCGGCTTGAAGACCGGAAATCATACAAAATGGGGCGATTTGGCTTTGGCAAGAAGGACGAGGAGGCCAAGAACCCGTACGCCAAGTCCGGAGGCAACGACCCCTATGCGACTCCCATGACAGGTAATTATGACGAGCTCCCCACGCTGCTGCTGGCGCAACAAAGTGTGTTAACACCCTACAGGTGCCCAGGCGACTTACAACCAGTACAAGAACCAACCATACGGCGGCGGCGGTCTCCCTAGCGGTCCTCGTGCCACCCCGGGTGGTCTCCCAGGCGGACCCCGTGGCGGCGCGCCTCCGGTCAGTCGCAACGGCAGTATCGCATCGAACGAGACTGCTCCCCCTCCCTACAACAACAACCAATCCTCGGGCGGATACTCGAACGAAAAGTTCGGATCGGCTGGCGGCTACGGTAGCTCGCGGTACGACAACGGTGGAGGCGCAGGCAGGGGCGCTCGAGGCCCCGGAGGCTACGGTGGCCTCGGCGGCAATGATGACTCCACCAGAGATGCTCTCTTCTCAGGTGCACAAGAGCGAGCCCAGAGACAACAGCAGCAACCAGCGCCTGGTCCCGGAGATTATGGCAACCCCAGTACTAGCTATGGAGGCTACGGCGAGGTAAGGATCAGGCCCCTTGCTCCTGGCTTGAGAGGGTAGTGCGTGCTAACAAAGTCTTCAAACCAGCACCGTGAACTCACTGCCGAAGAGCAAGAAGAGGAGGAGGTCCAGGATGTTAAGCGCCAGATCAAAGAAACCAAGATGGCCGTAAGTTGAACTTTCTGAATCCGATACTCCTAGCCTCATCCGCTGACCATTCCAGTCTGCCAACTCTGCCGAGAACTCGGAACGTATTGCGTCGCAAGCCGTTGAAACAGCCTTGGGTACTTACGCCAGACTTGGCGCCCAGCATGAGCGCCTCAACTACACCGAGACGCTCCTTGACAAGGCCAGCACATCTACACGTGAGGCCGATGTCTCGACAAAGAAGCTTAAGAGCCTGAACCGCAGCATGTTCGCCGTGCACGTCAACAACCCCTTCACATCAAGCAAGCGTACCAGGGAGATGGAAGAACGCACTTTGAGCAACCACCGAGCTGACCGAGACATGCGCGATGCCACTCGCAAATCCGGATACGACGCGAACTCTCGAATGGAGCAGGGCTTTAAGGAGATCGATAAGGCTCAAAGAAGCTCCGAAAAGTGGTCGCGGTCCAGTGGAGCCGAGAAGTCCAAGTATGCATTCGAGGATGACTCGGAGGACGACCAGAACGAGGACCGTATTGATGACGCCATGGCGCGCACTGCTGGCCACGTCACGACGTTGAACAGCGTGGCCAAGTTGATGGGCAAGGAGATTGAGGATCAGAACCAGCTCATAGATCGACTGGGTGACAAGGTATGTCCTTGCAAGGAACACGATACACGGATATATGCTAACGGCCATCTAGAGTGTCCGGCTCGACGACGCTGCCAGGCTCAATACGGAGAGGCTGAAGCGCATCCGTTAAGTAAGAGGACGAGATGTTCAACCAGGCGCCAGCAGAGCATGCGCCGCGCTTGGGGGGCTTTCTATGGGTTTGGAATACGGCACATAGTTCGGATACGTCTGGTATCCGCAGCTATGCCGTTGGATAGTTGGGTCCTGGCCATAGATGATGAGATTGATACAATGAAGGCATTACGCGCGCTTTTTAATCTTTGTGTTTTGCTGTTCAGATAGATCGGACATGGGACATTTCGTACTGGATCTCCCTACCACAAGCGTTGTGACGAATGATTACAAGTTTCCTTTCGTGTCACTGGCCTTCCCCATGATTGTCACTGCCGCATCGTCGTTGGTTCTTCTCGTAGGCATTACACGACAGTCGTTACCGACCGGAATAACCACATGAGTGTACGAGCAACACCGCGTATGCATAGCGCTTCCAGTCCTTCGATACCGGTTATTACCCAAGATTGCTAGCTGTACCATCGACGACATTCCATTACTTACCTGTGATTCCACCCAGTATCAGACGTTCGTTAGTACGCTTGTTTATTGCCAGCTATTAGTTATTCAATTGCGATACACTGGGTGTGCATATCAGTCCTCGTTGATTCCAATGCTTAACCCGGAATAAGCAATGGGACCTCACATGCAGGTATGTAAAGCTGAAGAGCTGCAGGCTGGGGCTAGTCCAGTGGTGGGTCCCCATGGGCAACTGGAAAAAACAAGCTAAACTTAAATCTATTCTGGTACTGTACTTTTTCATTCATTCTGCCCATCTGGATTCCATTGCTACCACGCGCCCGCCCATATAATATCACACAAAATGACAACTGAAAGGCCGTCAAAACGGCGTAAGCAGAATGGAAATGAGAGCGGGCTCATCAATATTGGGGGCCGGATGGTCGATTTTGGTTTCAATAAAGTGAAAAACCAACCGCCCAAACCGAAGGAGCAGCAGCAACCACAGGAGCCGGAGCAACCACAGGAGCAGCAGCCGGAAGAGCCAAAGGTCGATCAGACGAAAAATGGCAACAGCAAGAAGCGCAACGGCGGCAAGCCCAAGCAAGATACGCCGTTGCTCAAGGCGCGCAAAGCGTTGCCCATCTGGGCCCATCAGAAGGAAATCCTCGCGAGTATTGGAGGCAGCCAAGATGTGCTCATGATCATGGGAGAGACTGGTTCCGGAAAGAGTACCCAAGTGCCACAGTTCCTCTGCAACGAGGACTGGTGCCGCCGGAAGAAGGTCAAGGTCGCGGGGCAGAGCGATCCCGTGAACGTCGGGGGCATGATTGCCATCACCCAGCCGCGGCGAGTCGCAGCTACCACCTTGGCCAACCGGGTGGCCCGCGAGATGGGCACGCCGCTCGCGCCTGGAATGAAGGAGGGGTCTGTCGGATATTCCGTGCGATTCGATCACAACGTGCCTAAAGGCACCAAGATCAAGTTTCTTACCGAGGGTATGCTCCTGCAGGAGCTTTTGCGTGACCCCAACTTACGGCAATACAGCGCGGTGGTCGTCGACGAAATCCACGAAAGGAGTGTTGATGTTGATATGATTGCTGGTTTCCTTAAACAGATCGTTTCGGGGAACAAGGAAGGACGTGGAGGTATCCCTCTGAAGGTCGTTATCATGAGTGCAACGGCAGATGTGGAACGAATACAGGAGTTCTTTGAATCGCCAGCATCTGATGAGGAGTCTAAATCTCAACAATCCGTACAGCTTCTGCGGATCAAGGGACGTCAGTTCCCAGTCGAGATCAAGCATACAGAACGGCCCGTACCCAACATTCGAGACGCGCTGTACAAGCAGATCACCCAGATCCACGAGGGAGAGCCACTTCCAGGAGATATACTCGCCTTCCTGAGCGGACAGGAAGATATCGAGGCTCTGCAGCGACTCATAGAAGATTATGGCGCTAGCCTTGCTTCCAACGTCCCCAAGCTCTTACCCTGCCCTTTGTACGGGCAATTGTCAATGCAAGCACAACAGGCCGCCTTCCGACCCGCTCCGAAATTCACGCGCAAGGTCATCTTGTCAACCAATATTGCTGAGACCTCCGTTACCGTTCCTGGAGTTCGATTTGTTATCGACTCAGGAAAAGCCAAAGTCAAGCAGTTCCGCTCACGGCTGGGCATGGAATCTCTCCTCGTCAAGCCGATTTCGAAATCATCAGCTACGCAGAGGACAGGTCGTGCTGGTCGTGAAGGGCCGGGTAAATGCTTCAGATTATTCACGGCAGAGGCTTATGAATCGCTCAGCGAGGCCGATCTCCCGGAGATCCTGCGTAATGACGTTCTTGGAGCGATCCTCACTATGAAGGCGCGTGGTATCAACGACGTATTCTCTTTCCCTTTAATGGACTTTCCCGACGTCGATTCGGTTGAAAAGGCACTCGTACAGCTCCATTTCCTAGATGCGATTGCCGACGACGGATCCATCACGGAGATCGGTCGAAAACTCGCTCTGTTTCCCGTGTCAGCCCAATACGGAAGAGTATTACTGGCGGCTTCCGAACCGCAGTATGACTGTGTCCTGGAAGTGATCGACATCATTTCATGCATCACTTCAGGCGAGAGCATATTCTACCAGTTGCAGATGGAAGAGGAGCGCGAAGAGGTGGAGGAGCTTCGCAAGGAGCTCTACCGTCGCGAGGGTGATATCCTCACCTACCTGACTGCCATGCAACGGTATACGGCGGAACACGCGGACCGGGTCGAGTGGTGCAAGAAGCGCAAGATCAACCTGCGCAACATGAAGCAGGCCCTCAACATCCGCACGCAGCTGCGAGGAATGTGCCTCAAGGAGAAGCTCCTGAAGGAGAAGCCGCTGCCTGATCCCCAGCCATTCGAGCCCCTGACCCCGGAGAAGGGCGAGGCCTTGCTAAAGTGCTTCCTGAAGGGGTTCGTCACCAAGTGCGCTCTTCTGGCGCCGGACAGTAGCTATGTCACCACACACGGCAAGCACCTGGTCTCCATCCATCCATCCAGTGTGCTGCACGGGCAGAAGAAGGAGGCAATCATGTTTTTGGAACATGTGTTTACGCAAAAGAATTACGCCAAGAAGGTTAGCGCTATACAGGCGGACTGGATCATCCAGGCATTGACTAAATAGTGGTAGAAAATGGGATAAGCGATTAATACAAGTTACAAGCCTGCTCTTATGGAAATGGTACACTATTGAATAACTTCGTTGCCCCGACTCTGTAAGTCGCTTACCAGGAATAACACCACCACGAGCCAGCTGAACCCATTGTCGCCTATTTCATTGCTGCCATTTATCCCGTTTCTATCTCGGTTATATCACTGCTCCCAGCTATCCCTCTCTACTAGTTATTCTGGTACTGCCATTATCCCGACTCTAGCTAGCTATGCCGTGCTTCCCGGTTATCCCGTTGCTGCTGCTGGTTACTCCGTTGCTACCAGTCACTCCGTTATGACCTTGTTGCTGGTAGCTCTTCCGCTATCACCCGCTATCCTGTCGTTGCCAGTTATTACGTTGCCAAATATCATGTTGCTGCTACTCATCTCGTCGTTCAAGATATAACTACCGGCCATCTCGTTCCTGCCAGTTATTGCACTGCCAGATATCCCATTACTATCAGTTATTCCGTTGTCGTCATATCGCTGCTATTTGTTACGTTGCCAGATATCCCGTTACAGCCAGTGACCCCTTTTCGAGGTATCCCACTGCTAGACCCTTGCTGAGAAGCAAGGACTCGTAAATGTACAGTGACCTTTATGCTTATTCCATAACGATCATGGACACATATATTGTAATGGTGACGGATTACCACTCCTGGGTCAACACATCATCCTGACCTCACTGGCGCAAAGTCAGGTGGTTCTTCGTTGAACAGTCCCTGCTGTGGATTGACACTTTCATAGTCATAGGCCAAGAAACGATGCAAAAGGAACGCACCATTCAGATTGGGAAAGCACCCGCCGTTCGCTTATCTCTCATATGTCCATCCTACTGCCCATCATCCTCGCTCTGTTTCTTGATGGCCATCATCAGTTCATACATCTGCCCGATCTGCTGGTCTATACTCCGGGGGAATATAAGCAAATTCATCAGTAAAAAGCCATGTAAATCGTAGCTAAATTGCAGATAGTGAAAGAAGGGAGGGGGAGGGGGGCGGCATACCGCTCATCTTCTCCACCTTGGCCGGGTCGATCTTCTCGCCCTTCCAGGCCTCGCCTTCGATCTTCTGCGCGTAGAGCTGCCACTCCGTCAGGAAACCAATCTGCAGATGCCACAATAATATTTTCTGGTTAGCAAAGCATTTCCGGCCTTACAAGGATCCCACGCGGGTTCCTTACCATGTGCGCCGGGTTGTCCACGTTCCGGTGCGCGCGGAACTCGGCCTTGATGTACAGGTCGCCCAGGACCCGCATCTCCGAGGGTAGGTGCTTCCGGTGCGCACGCAGCAGCCGTCGGTACAGGGGGATGGGCGGCAGCAGGGCCATCATGGGGGCGGGCTTCAGGGCGTTGGCGCCGCCGGCGGCCGAGGCGGCTTGGGCGAGGTGCCGTATTGATGGCCTCATCTTTTTGTGTGTGTGTGTGTCTGCGTCGGGATAATCTCTCCAATCTGGTGTTTATGGAAGAAGAGAAGCTTGACCCGGAGGAAATATGTCGTTGAATCGATATATGATACACGGGTTTACAATACCACTTATTGGATGTTTCTCTCTTTCTCATGCACGAGACCCATACTGTGTGTAACAAACGTATGGGTGAATGAATCAGCATGTTTTCGGCAATCCAGCGCCCCCAAGTGGGTCAGGTACGGCACAGTGTCCCATCTCACATGCCTATGAGCGCACTGTAACGTCATCGAGATAGTTTAACGATTCCCTGTGGGTAATGCAATTCGCATCGTTCTTCTAATTGTTGCATGGTAAAGTACAAAATGCCATCATAATCCTCATTTTTACAATTCGTCAAATTTTCCTTGGTACGGGGAAAACCCATCTCATCAGCATCGTGCCACTACCCACGGTATGGTATCTCGCTGTTCATCCCTGAACGCCAGCAGGCGTCTGGCATAGGACACCGAGGCCGAGCTGATGGCTGTGTTAATGAATTGATCCCCAACTCTGAGCGTAATGTTGCGGAGAAGGAGGGGAACTCACGATAGGGAGGACGCAGCAGCGGGCGCGCTGGCCGATGGCGGCGCATACTTCGCTGAACTCATCGGCAGTCTCGAACGGGTTTGGAGCTGTGGCGGACGAAAGCACGTTAGTTGGTTGTTGGCGTGTTATTCTCTGATGGGGCTCGGGAGAGGAAGAGGAGGAGGACTAGGGCTAGGAGGTCACTCACGCGAACCGCAATCCAGGTCGGCAACGCCTAGGACGTCGGTGGCGCAGCATTGCTGGCTGCCGTACAGGCCCGTGCAAGGGGTGTACGCCTGGCGGGACTCGAGCTTCTCGGCGGCCGGGGCGGCCAGGGCGAGGCCGGCGAAAGCGGCGGCGGCGACAGCGAAGATCTGCATTTTGACAAGGAGAAGCTTGGGTGTTGTATCGGGAGGCAGAATGAAGTTATTGATGGTGGTTCTTCGGGTCGCTGCTGTCTTCCTCAACACCAGCAGATCTGGACTTTATATACTCTGCATAGTTTCGTATCCCAGGCTGTTAGGCGCCCAGCTTCATGCTCCCACAGCAACACGATTGGGCGCCATGGTCCAATGGTTGGAGAATCGCATGCAGACACAACCCGTTTCCCCGGGTATGAAGGCAAGATCGATCGACTATCCAAGGGGTGCTGCTGGCTCGGCCGGTCATGCATACCGTAGCGGCCGACCGTTGTCGCATTGCCGGGACCTCAGCCCTCGGGGTTGAGAGCCCGATTGAGGAAGGGTCGAGATAACGATGGCATATCTACGCGCTCAGAGAGGGCATGACCTCATTGATGTCCACCGTCCGCATGCCTTTGCTCTTGAAAACACTCCCATGCCACCCTAGATGGTATGATAGATCGATGACTGACGATGAAGAGGCCATGTCGTCTTGGCATACGATACTAACATGCGCTCGGCCGTGGGGTGCGGAGGGAATGCCCCTGAGTAGCGAGCATCAGGTACCAGGGACCGGCCAAGCATCCGAGTTTAGCGCATAACGATCAATTACACGGTTTACCTAGCCCCTATCCCAACCGTTCACCCCGGAGATTCGATTGCTATCATCCCTCAGGAACCAGAGGTGTGTGGTGTGTATGCACCTGATTGTACATTACCATGCTAAATTTGCACTTGCAATCGCTGGAGAAGTTCCGGACTAAAGCGCCCTGCGTCACCTATATAATACGGCCGCATATCGGCAGGGGTGTTCAGTGAAACTGGCCTCCGGGACGGCGAAGGACTGGTGAGCTTGGCCCGCCCAAGGTTACATCCGCGGCCTTGACGGCCAGGTTTTGGTATACCTACCACAACTCTGCCCTTTTTGGATATTCTCAATGGGAAAGGCAAATTTGCATGTGCAATGCAGCTGTTGGCGAGCACATCATCACTTGCGGCCGACTCATCACACCTGCAAGTAAAAGTCCGGAGCTGAAAGCGATGGCCATGGGGGTGGTGGCTTGTCGAAAATTACCGGACATGGCCAAAGAACCGAACCCTATGTAAATAGGTATCAGGTAATGTAGCCTCGGAGGCAATCTCAGCTAATAAGAGACGCATATAGTGATGTATGTCAGATCAGGGGTTGATTCCAACGCGAGGAAGCACACACCCGTCAATAATGATGATATTTGCATGCTATAAATATGTATCTCAAATGAGGCTCTAGGACCGGACATGGAAAATTGGTCGCACCATCACCAGGCTCCAGGTCAAGATAGGTTGCCACTCAGATCACACGTACACCTGCAGCTCAGCCTGCTTAAAGGCTGACCCAACCCCTGTTACTAGACCGTCCGGTCAGCTCCCAGCAAAGCCAATGAGAGAAAGGGTTGCTTGCCCACCTCCCCTCTACACAAGAGCCGAGTATATGTAGACATCGTCTGTGGTTGTTGTGTAAAAACGCCACTACACCCGACGAATCAACCAATCAACCAATCCACCGGTGATTGGTAATAAAAGCCGAAGGCGTGGCACGACATATGCACAGAACTGGGTCTACCCATGGCCGTGTGGCGGTCAAACCATCAGGAATAAGCTGAGGGTTGTTTGATAGCGGCGTTGTCTATAACGGGGCCGGCTAAAGAACCAGCCAACTGGCACACGTACTATACAACACGTGCAACCTGTGTGTCACCAAGCATAGTCCTACACCATTGAGCAACAAAAATGACAGCCAATCTACGAGGAGGAAGCGCCTCCTTCAGATTCGTGAGGGGAAAGGGGGGTTTCACGTGGAAAATCAGAATCAAGGGTAGGTTCGACAGTCATTAGTTCTTTATGTATTGCGAGATGGTTGCCACCTTACGCCTATTTGCTCTTCATAACAGAGTACCGCCACCAACATCGCCGCTTCATAGTCCCATTGCATGCCGACCGTATTAGTATTAAATGCAGTAACGTATGTGCCTATATCAGAGCTGGTCCGGATCGTTGAGGTACCACGTCGAGTCGAACTCGGGGTCGAGCTCCTTGGTGGAGAACCCGTTGCCCAGGTAGGCGAACCGGTTTTGTGAAGGGCTGTCGTAGACGTAGTCCCAGTCCTCGCCGCGGACCTGCTCCAGCATGTGGAAGAAGTGGAGGCGGCTGCCCGGGTGGAGGGCGGTGACAGGCCCGTCCTCCTGCCCGTTCTTGAACCAGGACCGGCCGGAAGACTGCCAGGCCGTCCGCGGCATGAACGCGGCGATGTGCTGGTTGTAGTCGTCTACGGCCGCGTCCGAGGGTACAATGGCCTTGATGCCCTCTTTCTGGCATTTCATGATGATTTTGGTCATATACTTGGCGATGTGCTCGCTCAGGGTGAAGACGCTCCCGTGTCCGATTGGTCCGTTGGGGCCAAGGAAGGCTTTAGGGGTCGTGTTAGTCGTGATATTTCTGCAACAAAGCTGAAACGGACGTAGATCACTTACTAAAGTAGTTGGGCACGCCCGGAAGGGCGCAAGACATGTACGCCTTCGGTGTTTCCGTCCTCAGCCGGTCCTGCATATTACCGGATCTTCCCACGACCGGAAATCGGGGGCAGAACGAGTTGTCAAAGCCCGTAGCACAGATGATAGCGTCGACTTTGACCACTTCTCCCGTATGAAGTTGGATACCCTCAGGCACTATCCTGGATATGCTATTATGGAGTAGTTCGACGTTCGGGGCCCGCAAAGACTCGAGATAGCCTGGTGCAGGCGTGATTCTTCGCGTTCCAAGGGGGAACTTGGGTATCAGCGTCTCGCACAACTGTTTGTCGCCGCCAAGGCATGCTGTCATGTACTGCACGACTTTCTCGGTCGAGAAAGCTTGCATCTTGCCCCCGTTCAGTACCTGGAGTTGCTGTGTTAGGATGCCGCAGGTGATGCCAAAGAGGAGATGGTGGTCCTTACTATTGGGAACGTTCCGTTGATGTCCTTCTCCACGGTCTTGACAAAACGTTTGTAGAGCTCGGGCTGTGACTTGAACTTCTCAATCTGCGCCTGGCTGAAGTTCTCTTTGTCGTCCATCTCGACCTCTCCCAGAACTGTCTTCATCACAGGGCCTCCCAAAACTTTCATAGTCATGATTCGGGGTGGAATGATCCATGTGGGGGTACGGACGCAGTGGTAGAGCTTCTTCACCTCTATGGTAGCGCACGGCATCAGTATCAGTGCGTCTAGAGACCACTCTGGGTGTAGAGGTGTGTGTGGTGGGCATACCTGGTTGTATTGTAGGCACAAGCTGAACGCCGGAAGAGCCATTGCCGATAACTGCAACAGTCTTGCCAGCATGGTCAAAATCCTTGGGCCAGCTGGCGGTGTGGATTAGTTGTCCTTGGAATGTCTGCAGGCCCTCGATATCGGGCCACTTCCAGTTACTGCGTTATCATGGTGGTCAGTTTGTGATCAAAGCATCCCTTGCCGAGCTAGGACCTACTTGAGGATGCCGGAACCGTCGATGATGAAGTTTGCTTCGTCCCGAAACTCCTCCCCAGTTGTTAGGTTCAGGATGCTGAGGTCCCACAGCCCTCTCGCCTCGTCCCACCAAGCCCCTGATACCCGGTGTTGCGTCTTGATGGACTCCCTCATGTTCTCTTCATCACAGATGCGGCATAGGTACTGCCGGATCTCCTCGGCGGGCGCGAAGAAGTTGGACCATTCCGGGTTCGGGCGCCACGAGAACTGATAGTTGTGGCTGGGAACATCGCATCGGCACCCTGGGTATCGGTTCTCGAGCCAGGTGCCACCGACATCATGATTCTTCTCGTATATTACCAGCTCGTAGTCGGTGAGTTGCTTCCGCAGGGTCCTGATCAGGTTGAGTCCACTGGCTCCGGCGCCGATGCCCACGATGCGAACATGTTTGGTACTGCCGATGGGTTTCTCGACGACTGTGTAAGGAGCCCTTGCTGTGTGAGAAGTAGCTCCGTTGGAGGCGCCGTTGGCTTGATGGGATACTCTATGGCGGGTCATGGTCGGCTGAGGATACTGCAAAGGTGGGCTCTCTAGAACTTGGGAGGAAGTCATCGTAGGGGACATGGTGGGACTCTTATAGTCCAAACTGGGGTTCGAAAGCATGGTCGACATGGCGGCGGTATGAATGTGTGCCGTATTGAATGTAAGACAAAGACACGCACCGAGTCGATAACAGTCGGACCCAGTCAACAAACAGGGCAATCACGTATATCAACCTACCATGGAACCCGGCAGCCGCATTCTTCTGCTGAATGCGTGTATGCGGTGCAAGCAAGGATCAACGTACGGCGGCGAATCCTCATTACGAAGGGACACGGCTCACATGCCTTCTACTCTGCCACTACTCACCTATGGAAGGGGATGCTCAGCCGTACCCATATCTACAATAAGTAGGTTAGTAGTCTTTTGCCCTTGCCCGTATCCGAGCCCGGCCGGGTGTTCGCTTATTTCCACACAAGGGAAGGAAGAAGTGCATACCCATTCGCGGCCGACTAGTCCGAATGGCCATGCCTTACTGTATCAAAGTACGAAAAGGACCTTAGATCCTGGTCTTGCCCAGAACCCGGCGCGGCTGCGACCAATGACGGGATGGGGATGCGACGGAATGAGGTTCGCAGCATGTACGGAGGTTCAAGTCGAGTCGTAAACCGGCCAACCAGAAGCATGTCGACCCCACAGTCCACCCAAGCACCAAGACCTTCATCTGGACGGGCAAATCACAGGCGGCGCTGTTGCGAAGCTGAAAGCGGGCCGAGGGTTTTAGCTTGCATGCACGCCATCAACATCAAGCCATAGGTGTACGTCCTTCTTTTGGCCACGGGCAACTCGGCGAAGAAGTTGAGGATGCTCTGGTGATATGCATTTCAACTATAACAGGTCGGCGCTCGGGATCGGGGCTGTTGTGTATCGCACATGCAGACCCTGGAGGTGACTGGACTTTGTTAACGGCAATTGAACTTGCCAATACTTGAGGAACACCATGCATTTTGTGTTCAGGGGTCTGTAGCTCGAACCCGGATTGTTCTCATGGGTCAGCTGCAGTAATAATCTTGAAAAGACTCCTGATACTGGATGCCAGTAAAGCCAACCTGCATTTGTAGGATAGTGATAGACATACTGGTCGCCCGAGTACTTGTGCGTGCCTTTGCGATTTTGGACCAAAACCCAAGATTTTTAGGGACCGATTGGCGGGCGGAAGAAGATTGCAACACAAGGTCGCCCCACTACAATCCTTCACCCCACCATCCGATGATTGATATCAAAATCCTGCAACAATTCGTTCATCGGCCTATCATCCGCGCTATATACCTAGGCAAACAAAGGATTCAAACCCCAGGTCGTACATCATGTCGGGCAACTTCTCCTTCTCCTTCGGCGGCGACGACATAGATGAGGACGAGAAGATAGATACCCCCGCGGGGGTACCCCCAACTGGGGAGGCTGCTGGTGCCGCCGCAGCGCCTACCTCCAGCGCTTTCCCGGTTGCTGGCAAACCACTGCTTCCGGCGACACAACTTGATCTGACGTCCGTACTGGACAGGCTACCTTCTACAATCGCCTATAGCCTTCTAGATGTCGTGCTGGACAGCGGCGAGACCATACAGCTGCCGCGCCGCGAGCTTTGGGATGTCCGAGTTCAGATCATGGCAGAGGACGGCGATAGGGGCGATTCCGAGGCCGGGCTCGGTTCCCACGACGTCAAGACCGGCGTTTACGAGGGTGGTTTCAAAAGCTGGGAGAGCAGTGTGGATCTAGTCAAGGTCCTGGCGGCTCAGTCCAAGTCGTTCCTCAAGCCCGCCGATGCCACCCCGTGTGTTATCGAGGTACGCATCCCCGTAAACTAAGCTATCACATCGAATGGTTGGCGTGCTAACGAAAGACAACTGGCAGCTTGGATGTGGCACAGCGCTTCCTTCGCTGGCTCTTTTCCAATGGGCCATTGAGAATAAGCCAAACACGGAGGGTTGTACACCTATTTCAATCATTCTTGCCGACTACAACTCGGCCGTCCTGGAGCTTGTAACGTTACCCAACTTTCTCATAGCTTGGGTGCGCCAGCAAGCTTCTGAGGGTTCCAGTGTTTCAGTAGATGCACTGGCATCCGAAGGAGAGCTGGAAATAACCCAGGAGCTTATCGTTGGGTTCGAACGGTATCTGGCCGAACGCCAAATCAACCTGGATCTGTTTTCTGGTGCTTGGTCTCCTGAGTTGGTTGGGCTCATGTCCAAGCCTACCGAGACAACAGTCACCCCCAGCGGTTCCAAGCAGACAACCATTATAATAGGCGCCGAAACCATCTACTCACCGTTTGCTCTCCAGTCCTTTACCGAGACCACTATTGCGCTCATGGAGCAGCAGAAAGCCCTCCAGAACACTGCAGAGTTGTTGGTAGGCGCAAAGAAACTCTACTTCGGCGTTGGAGGTTCACTCGACGACTTCGTCTCCAAGGCTAGAGAGCGAGGCGCGAACGTCGAACACGTTCGCGAAGAGACTGAAGGTGTCCGGAGGGGCGTAGTCAGATGTGTTCTTCCCTAAGGAGCCCAGCCTGCCAAGCCCCCTGGCAGCCCAGGGCTGATCGATGTTCCAACCTCGCCCGCGTGGTGGGCATCCTGAGAATATGAGACCATCTATCATCGACGAGAGCGATGAGGTTTATATGTCGGCCAATTTCGTTTGCCAACGAGGCTGTCGAGTTGATGCATTGTCGACCTGAGATGCAATTCTGCCAAGCCCCTTTCGATGAATGGCTGCGTAGCCAGTGTGTCGACACCTGGGCTGCGTAGTACGACCACAATATACAAGCGACAAATTCCGCCTTTCGGATTGGTCGGATCGATCATGCGTCTTGGTGTCCGCGTCGGAGATCGAAGACTCTGGAAGCCATTCAACGGACTATCTGAGCCAGTGTGCTTGACGCCCCCTACGGCCGGGTCCATAGGCCAGAGACATTTCGGTGGGGAAGCGGGCTCTGTTCAGCTGTATGTGTTTCTCGGTGCCCGGGGGGGCAAATCCTCTTGATATGGCCTCATGACAAGCCACGGTCTTAAACGCCCAGCACTGTAGCTGATCTGATTGATAGTCGGCCGCCACCAGCTGAAAAGCTCGAGCGCAACGGGAATACCTGAACAGAAAGCTTGAATCCATTTATCAGAGTTCACCATCAATTAACAACCTTGATTTGCTGAATCGCGTAAATTGCCGACGCGTATCGGCCCCTTGCCATTGGTCTCTTTCCAGATCAGTTGCCCTCAGCTCAAGCCTTGGCTGTAAGCCATCAAAAAGAATGAGCGGTGGGGAGAGCAGCCGCAAGCGCAACGGTCTCAGCGGCGCTTTTATTTTTGGTCCCCTCCGGTGATCGAGATATCTACTGGATATATGTATGTATGTCTCTCAAGCCTCGTCACGCATCCATACATACGTTGACCGCTGGCGCTGGCATGCTCCGTACACTGCCGGCAGATACAGAGGGAAATCTCCGGGGAAGACCCATTGCCTGCCCATGGGTCTACTTTTGTGCCCACGCGCCTACTTTTTTGTATGCAATTCGGCGGGTTATGCCCGATGCAGGGCGATGCTAGCGCCACCGAATCATCAATGTTGTGGATTAAAAATCCGCAACGTGGTTTTAGGCGAAATTGCGAACGACGACGCCAGCGCGGCGCAATCATACTGTACATAAGTAGGCATGGTAAGTATATGTATTTATGTACTTACATAGAGACGCGCAGCCTCATCTCATCCACACCGCATTGTAATGTAATGCACCGTCGCACTGCAGCCGGCCATCGAAGAAAAAACCCGCTCGATGGATATCTGAACAACAACCCGCTTGCCGCCGCCCACCCATCAATCATCAATGCATTGGTGATTAGACAAGGACGACACAGACACACCAGATCTCAATGGCATCTCCGAAGGGGGGTCGCTTCCCCATAGTCATCGTGATGGGAGAATTGAATATGTATGCGAATGCGGGCGCTTTGACACCTGACAATGGTCACCTGCATGTACGTTGCGTTGCATGTACGAGGAAGCTGGAGGTTAAATTCCTGCATACATACGTATTTCCAGGCACATATGTCAGATTGACATGCCTCATCGTCGGCGCCAACATCGATGGAAGCCTTGGAAGGCCCGATCTCACGTCTCTGTCATCCAGGAGTATTCGTTTAGATCTTCGAGCGAGGTTCAGGTGTGTGTGTGTGCCTGCATCGCGGCGGCACATCAATAAGAACACGAGGTAAGCGGCAGCAGTGGTGTGTAAGTAAGCGCCTTTGCCTCTTGTTCGTCCGAGCTGTCTATTGGTAGAGAATGTCAGATTTCTTGGTCAGATGTCAGATAGCCTAGGCCATCCTTCGAATCTTGGCATAGCTGTTCGCATATGGCCCGATCCCATCTTGACAGATCCAGAACCGGCTCCATTGGGAGTTGGCACGCTGGTAGTCTGCCCGCCGAGCGTGACGGGAGAGTGGGCTGTCTCTTGGTTGGCCGGGAAAGGATGGAGCTGGGCATAACTCTCCTCCCTGCCTCCCCCAGCTTGTTCCTGGCCTACTAGTGCTATGGACGGGCTAAGAAATTCCCGTTGGTTTCCCCTTCGGCGTCATCGCCCATCGATCAACCACACAGCTGAGCTGACAAGCGAGCAAGCCCTGCGGAAGCAAGGGAGGAATTGCGCTGCATTCGCTCTAGGTAGGTCGACAGGCTAGAAGGACCGTCGCATGACCTGCTTGGTCTAGGGCGAAATGGCCAATCAAAGACGCCTATCTCAAATAATACTGCTTAATTGCAAGATTTCAGGGGAAGCCGGCTGGAATGGAGTTCTAGGCCGGTGGCGCTTCCTAATCGGGCAGGACGGGGCACGCTAGGCTGGGTTCGCGCATGCAAGGCCAGGCTTATGTACTCCAGGTCTTGCTGCTAGAAGGGCACTAGGCAAGCTGTAATGTTAGATATGTCCAATGTATTGATGGAGTGTACAACAGCGCACAACGTCTCTGGCTGCTGGGCATCTGGTACCTGACCTGATCTGGGGCGGGCTGCTGCTGCTGCTTGCTGCTCTTGTACTATCGAGAAACGGGGCGGGCCCTGCCATTGATTGATGCCAACTTTTTTCTCATTTGTTTCTTTTCCCTTTCCCCCCAATGCTGCTCCTGGGCCAACAAGGTTCGATTGAATGCTATGTTATTGGTCCATGCCGAATTATTGCGACATAATGTACCTACATACCTATCCCCTCCGGGCTCCCCCTTCTGCCCCCAGACCATGAAGACCACCTGCAGATAGAGACTACCGGGGAGGTAGCAATGCGCGCGGGCTCGGGTCGACTGGAGCGCCATGGACCAGGCCGCTTCTGGTCAGTACAGGCCCATAGGCCAAGGCATTGTAATTCGGTACATCCCTTGTAATTAAACTTGATGAGAATACTACGTGATCTAAGGCAAGGCAAGGCATGGTACATGCATACTCGCTAGGGTGTAGAGTGTTGTAGGGTCAATGTGTGTGGGTTGGGAAGAGGAACTGGGACGACTTCGCGATTGATAGATAAACCCTCGCCCTTCCCCCCATCCCAAGATTTGTTTTGTCTCATCCACCCAGATCTAAAAGTAATAGATTCTACCATCACGGTCGTTTAATAATTCCACAGTCGTCTGTCATTTCCACTCACTACCAACTATACAAATTTCTAATACCAACGCGCCTTCCACAGCCAGTAAGTCAAGCCTGCTTCCCATCGTGATATCCTCTCCCACACACTCTCTCTCCCTCGCCCTACCTGCCTGTCTGTCTACTATTCGCGACTGGCGCCTACCTTGCCATCTTTCTTCCACCACCCCCGTCAAAACCAAGAGGCGCATCGCACGTTTTGGACATGACAGGGTGCCAAAGTTGTTTCGCATCACCCGACTCTCACCCCACCCATACACTCACTTTACATACCCTCACCCGTTCTTCATCTTCCACTTCTTCGTTAAGCCGGCACAACAGTCGTTGACTTTCTGTAACCACTAGCTCTCATCTTCTCTACCCTCTTTCGATCACCAAACAACCAAACAAACAACCACCACCACCAAACCGCCAAAATGCAGTTCTTCATTGCCCCCGCTCTGTTCGCCGCCCTGGTTGCCGCCAAGGCCTCGTTCACCAACACCGACTTCAGCGTCCAGGAGGGCAAGCCCTTCAAGCTCACCTGGAGCGGCGCCAGCGGCCCCGTCAGCATCCTCCTCAAGAGCGGTCCTTCCGGCAACCTGAAGACCGTCTCTACCCTCACCTGTAAGTCACTCCTCCCCGCTGCCAATGGGCTTTCTTTCCACGAGAGATGAAACTAACGCAACGCAGCCGGTGCTACTGGATCTGAGTTCACCTGGACTCCTGACAACTCTCTCCCCAAGGACACCTACGCCTTCGAGATCAACGACGGCACTGAGCCCAACTACAGCTCTCAGTTCCCTCTTGGTAGCGGCGCTGCTGCTCCTTCCAGCTCCGATGCTACCACCGCCGTCAGCGTGACCAGCACCGCTGCTAAGTCCAGCTACGCCGTCTCGACCATGGTGTCCAGCACCGTCACCGCCGCCAGCTCTTCCGCTGCCGCCAGCTCCTCGGCCTCGTCTGCTGCCTCTGCCTCGATGTCCGCCTCTGCGTCCGTCTCGGCCTCTGCCAGCGCCTCCGCCAGCAAGTGTAAGTTTTTGATTCCTCCAGTCTTTGCCCAACCCAAGGAACATGTCACTAATAGAGATCCATACAGCTTCCGCCTCTGCCAGCAAGTCCGCATCTTCGTCTGCTGCCGCTACCCCTACCACGCTCCCCAACACCAACGGTGCTGGCAGCGCTTTCGCCCCCGTCGCCCTCCTGGCCGGCGCCCTGGCGATGGTTATGTAAATTTGGATCAACTAGCATTGACATGATGGCTTGATCTTGGGGTACCGTTCTTGCGTACATGCATCTTTTCTTCACACTGTACATATTGCTCAACTACGGTAATCACACACCAAGAATTGTGTGTGATTGACCCACGAGTCACGTATTGTATTATCAATACTTAATGAGAACGCAATGAACTGTACTTCTTCTTTTTCTTGCCCCTGCAGAAATCTTCACTTCGCCTCGCGTGTGTGTGACCTTTATGTGTGTGCATTGTCGTATCCAAAGTGGATGCAGGCCCCATCCCTGGACCGGATCGGTCACGGCATCCTGCGAAATGCGCATGGATAGCCTCCTGACCTGCTACACGACCCCCGTTTTAGAAAGATGCTCTAAAAATGATGACAGGTAACGGCGCGTTGCGGTAGCACCCACTACCCACTCGAAAAAGAAGAAAAATAGTTTGCTTGTGTCGTGTATTAACAGAATGGGGTAGATGGCCTTGTGCACGCGGGCTGCTGCAGGAGCAGACAGAAGTCGGATGCGGTGGAAAACTTTACAAGGTTCCTTGCCGATGCTGTGCGGCATGGGTGATGGGGGCAGTGCGACCGACGTACATATGAAACCCCCCAGAACTGCGAGCTATGAGGTAAGGTCGCTGCAGTAGCCGTTGCTGATCGATGTTTGCTCGTCAGATTTACGACCGGATCGAAGTAAAGAGGGTGATTGTCGTGGGTGGTCGAAGAGCTTGCCGGCTTGCCGTCTCGGATCCCGGGGCGCCCGCGCAAGCTACTTGACATGGTCACTGTCGCTGCCAGCAAGCAGGCCAGGTGGTCCCGGGCACGTCGCGCATCAGCTTTCTCTACGGAGGTTTTCGAGCAGATGTTGGTATATTCATATGACGGGAAGTCATGGCCCGCGCATAAGGTGGGTGGAGTTGATAGTCGTCAGATATCGCGGGGAGACGATGAATGGGTCTGGGGTTCGGTCGACCTACCCGACGACCAACCGACTTACTGTATTGCGTGGTCGTGGGGTTAGGTATGGAGCCTCAACAGCCGCAAGTGCTTACTGCTGATGGTAGATGGATCGAGTTTATCCAATACCTACATGTTATACGCCCTCGCTCCTCTTTTGCACAATCGAACCCCGTAACGGTCGCCCGTAATGTTAAAAGGTTATGCTTGAGCCCCGTCTCTCTGGCCCGTGTGCTCGTATCGTATCGGCCCCGTATGCCTTATTGAGGACGGACCGCCCGGCCGCCGGGGCCATTAATGCGTGCCCTATTCTTTCTACGGCTTATTAGGTTAGCAGTTGGGTCGGTGGCTTTATGTTCGCTTTCATAAGAGAGGTTCTATGTATGTAACATGATTTGTTGATCTGATGCGGCTAACTTGTACACACATATGTCCAATAATCTGCTGCGGGGCACCACCACGTTCTGGACTGCGGCCTTGGTTGCATTTCGTCGGCCTATGTAGATACACCTCTCCTTTTCTTCATTGGCTGGAGTCAGTATTGTGTCTTCGTGCCGGTCATTCGCTTCGGTTTGTGATGCTTCATTGTGTCCTCCGTGGTACTTCAGCCGGTTAGCCTGATTTCTCGAAACAGTTCTGTGGCTGTAAGAACAAGACCGGTGGTGAGATTCAAGCAGTGAGTGACATACAAATCTGACCGTGTAATAATACCGTCCATCGCCCATCGCAAGAACCTAAAGCTCCCTCTTGTGTCGTGACTCATTTTATTGTCTACGTAGACTAAATATATACTGCGAAATTCAGCAAAAGCTGATCCTGAAGATAGTGTAACTATTACTATCCACCCATGCCGGACCGACAAGAACCCCCCTCTATCCGAGGAGACCTACGTTTCGTTGTTATACACAAGAGAGAGACTGAGCGCGCTCTTGGATGCGTTTATACTCCATGCTGAATGTACCCATCGATCGACCCAACGCCCAAAGCCATGCAAAGATTCCCCATGTAATAGTGTAACTCATCTATCCCAGAACAAAAGCACTTGCAACTTCTCCTTTCCGCAAAAATTACAACTTGGCCTTGATGGCTTGGGACTTTCCGTCCTCGGACACAACGACCACAATCACGCAGATGTCGTCGATTTTGCCGCCGTGCCAATCCTCGCCTGGGTAGTATTTCTGGACCTCCTTCGCGAAGGGCCCGTCGAGCCGCTGGTCCATGCTGGCTCTCTTCGCCGTGGCTGTGACGTCGATGGCGATGGCGCTTTGTAGTGTGGCGGCGACCTTCTGTGCCGAGTCTGCATCGGACTCATGGGCTTCCACGTAGGGCCCAAGGTCGTCGACCACGCGGATGCCGCCGTCTGTCGCCTTCCATGCGCCGCTGCCGGTCATGATCCGGCTTGCGATCCGTAGCACATCCTGGTCGAACAAATTGTCCCAGAGCCCGTCGCTAGCGAACACCAGGACGTCACCGTGCCTCAGCTCGTGCGCGGTCACGTCGGCGTCCTTGGGGTAGTCGCATAGCTGGGCACCTCCGAACGCGGCGGCGCGGGCGAGCATACTCGGCGGGATGATGGACAGTTGGTAGGGGTGTTGAAGGCGTGCGTCTGGGCTTCGGACGAGTGGTGGACGCCGTTGAGCCGCAGGTGCACGAATCCCGAGTCGCCCAGGTTCGCCACGTCCATGACGCCGTCTTCGGAGACGATGGCCACGCAGGCCGTGCTGCCTCCGGCCGGGATGCTCTTGTCGTGGCACACGTCGTCGTATCCTTTCTGCATCAGGGCCTTGGCGGTCAGGGGCCTGTCGGGTTTCGATTCGTAGGCCGCCAGCGCCATGTAGTCGCAGAAGCTGTGAGAGAAATCGGCAGGGTCGACACCACTCTCCTCCCAGCCGCCGACACCGTCCGCTACACCAAAGGCGACGTCGTTGGTGTCACCCTTACGGGCTATGAAGAAGGCATCTTGCCCGCTCGCAGGTCGCTTCGACTTGGGGCGTTTTATCTGGGGTTGCACCCGGTGAAAGGGGTTGAATTGAAAGACGTTGGAGTTGGGATCGAATCGTTTCCCCTTGCCGCTAAAAGATGCCGCCGCGTGGTATGTGAATTTTTGCATGGGGTTGGGTTCCATGCTTTGCGATTGTCGAGGTAGTAGCGTTGTGAAATATCGACCGCCATGGCCTGCCCGATAGGACGATATGGCTCGAGGGGCGTAGGGCAGCGATTGGCCTCGAGAACACACTATATGTTGGTTTAAGATCAGTCAGCCCAGCCGATGCAGGTGAAGACACCGCTTGCCAATTGCGCGAGCAATTGCGTGGACTCACATTGCGCGAATAGCCTCATTTGAGGTAGCAGCAGTCGTGATGACGTCGAGGCCATGTCTTCGGGTGTCTGCGGGAAGAAGGATAGGGATGGTGGGATCCCCGGCAACTATATGAGATTCTTTTCAAAGAGGCATAATAACGGACACAAATCAAGGGGAGAAGCGCAGGACAATTGAGGAACGAAGAAATAGTAGAAAAAAAGGGCTCCTCTAATTAATCTCTATTACCAGTGTCATCAGCGAGTAGAATAAACATCACTAATAGCTGGGCCAAGTGAAAAGTTACTGGCCCATATCAATCCATATCTGATCTGATCTGGTTCTGGGGCGGCTCGCTCTGGCTTTGCTGGGTTCCTGGCTTTTGCTGGGCTTTCTGTTCCCATCATTGTGCCTTATCCTTATCGCGCCTTTTCACGGCCTAGGGAATTGATTGTGGCCAGGGATGGTTTTCTCGGCTGCCATCCGCTGTAGGTCGGCTGGTCGGTGCTAAAAGGCTTGGAGCCAGTGACCAGTGCCAGAAGCTCCCAGTGGAGGGTTTTTAAGTGGAAATGGCCGACATGATGTTGATTGATTGACCTCGCAGGAGAGATCGGCCCAGCACGTTGTATTAAGAACCGAAGCTACCATGGTCGGACAATTCACGCCCTTGGCATCTTCAGAGTAGGTATCTGAGTGTTTACAAAGAGAAGAGAGGGAAAAAAAAGAAGTAACAACAATAAAGACGAAGTTTGCAAAACAAAAGGCAGACGCATTATGCAGATGCACGCACATTCGCTGGACAGACACAGGGTGATGGCGGAACTCTGCAGCCAAGGCCTGGTCAGTTAAAGTATGGCCAGCTTATAAAGGCTCGCTCCTGATTGGCCGAGAGAGCCGAGGGAATAGCTCGGGTTCCTTTCACGGGTCACGCTTGAATTGGATGATGATGAAGACATCTTCTCCAAACAAAATACCATAGACGACTTTCACAGTCTCTTGCCACCAAGACGCCCTAAAGCCGTCGCAACCTAGATTCGCGCCTTAATTGGTCGGCTTTTACTTATACCTCGCGGGCATCCAATCCTCTCCCCGTCTTTTTCTCAATTGTCTCAAGCGTCTTGGAATAGAAGCCCCCTGTCTTGCAGTTTTCCCTCCACGGTTCAATTCAAATTCGCCCACAATGGCAGCTCTCCGCTCTTCGTCCCGGCTCTTGGCCACCGCATCGCGGTCCGCCTTCAAGCCCGCCGTCTTCACCCGCTCCATGGCCACGGTCGGCGATGCCACCAACAACGCCGAACCCAAGAACAGCGACGCCTCCAAGATGAAGAAGTTCCAGATCTACCGATGGAACCCCGACCAGCCCACCGAGAAGCCCAAGATGCAGACCTACGAGCTGGACCTCAACAAGACCGGACCCATGGTGCTGGATGCTCTGGTCCGAATCAAGAACGAGATCGATCCCACTCTGACCTTCCGCCGAAGCTGCCGAGAGGGTATCTGCGGTAGCTGTGCCATGAACATCAACGGCACCAACACCCTGGCTTGCTTGTGTATGTTGGAATAACCTATTGGCTTGGCAGGCATATTGCGTGCCTGTGCCTATCCAAGATCGACATGACAGGGTTTACTAACCAAGATTGCAGGCCGAATCCCCACCGACACCCAGGACATGAAGGTTTACCCTCTGCCTCACACCTACGTCGTCAAGGATCTGGTCCCCGATTTGACGCACTTCTACAAGCAATACAAGTCCATCAAGCCTTACCTTCAGCGCGATACCCCGTCTCCCGACGGCAAGGAGTACCGACAGACCAAGGAGGACCGACGCAAGCTCGATGGTCTGTACGAGTGCATTCTCTGCGCCTGCTGCTCGACATCTTGCCCCTCGTACTGGTGGAACTCGGAGGAGTACCTCGGACCTGCCATCCTGCTTCAGTCATACCGATGGATCATCGACTCGCGTGACGAGCGCCTCAGCGAGCGAAAGGCCGCCCTCGACAACTCGATGAGCCTGTACCGATGCCACACCATCCTCAACTGCACGAGGACCTGCCCCAAGGGCCTGAACCCCGGTCTGGCCATTGCCGAAATCAAGAAGGAGATGTCGTTTTAAATTAGGAGGTGATAGTGTATCTGGAGATTGATATCCAAATTTAAGGCTTATGGTGGAGCTGAAGGGCGAGGAGGGGGGAGAGAGGAAGAGACGACTGTACCAATTCTCTACGAGTTACGGTCCGCCACCGGAATTATGTCTGGTATGGCCGTGTTTCTTTGTGTTTTGAGCATGGATGGAGTTCAAGTGTCACATTAAAGTAACCAATACAGCAAATGAACTAAATTCTAACTTCATTGATCTCAATCTCAATATCTCGAATTTTGCGGCATGTTCCTCAACTTCAAACACCAGATACGCCCTCTACTGCATCGTTAAGGAGGGAGATGCAGAGTGTTACGAAAACCCCAACACGAGACCAACTAACCATCCGGCAGAATCCAACACCTAAATATCAACCAGCTTCTCAACAGGCGCCGTGATGTCCTCGGCCATGTCTTGCTTCTTGCTTGCAGGTGTCTGTTGCACCCCCAGCTCGCGATCCCCATGCCCAGCACTACTGCTGCTACCGCTGTGACTTCCGTCGCTCTCGTCACCGCTCTCGACGCTGGCCAGCCGTCCAAGCCGTTCCTCCATGGTGATTGGCTTCTCACTGTTGGCAGTATGAGCAACAGTAGAAGGAGAAGAAGGGACGCGGTCATTTGCGACGGCAACGCGGCTGCTGCTGCTACCATCACGTGTCTTGGGATGGCTGCTGCTGCTTAACTTGCGCCGAGATGCAGTAGTAGCATTGCTGCTGCTGCCTCCACCTCCGCCGCCGCCGCCGCCACCACCACCTTCTTCACCCAGCACCACGGTCGTCGTCATAAGGTCCACCGCCGACGAGGAGGCTTTCTTTCCGTGACCCTTGTTAGCGCGGCGTGAACCGTTGTTGTTGTGGTTCTTTTGGTGCTGCTGCATGTCGCGCGCCATCTCGATCGCGGCCTTGTACCAATTGGGCAGGTCGGCCAGCCCGACCTCGCGCAGACCCTCGTGCGTCTGCGGCATCTCGTGCTCGTACCGGCACTCCGGGCCGTACTTGCAGGAGCCGTGGTGGCACCAGTGGCGGCAGTGGACGATGGCGCGCAGGTGGCGCGCCGACTGCGATTTGTGCTGATGATTAGGCAATGCGTGTGTCTGCTGCTGCGGGTGCGAGGGCGAATAGAGGGGGTAGCAGCTTGCCGGGACCGGGGCCGAACTGATGGCGGAGAGTAGGCGCGAGGCTGGGTGGTGGGCCGGCGGTGCGGGTTCGCCGCGGGCGTGGCGGAGTAGAGGGTATGGGTTGATGGGCACGGCGGGTGGCAGCGGCGGCGGGGAGGGGAGGCGCGGGTGTAGGGCTATGGCGGCAGATCTGGCCGTGGTAGTGGAGGTGCTGTCGCCGCCTCTACCCGGCTTGCTGCTGCTGCTGCTGGCAGTCTCGGTCTTGGAGACTTTGGCGGCCTTCTCCTTTCCCTTCTTCGTCATCGTCGACGTCTTCATGCCGCGGACGTTGCTGGGAGCCGTCTCGGTAGAAGAAGAAGAATACGAGGCGGTGTCGGACGAGCTGTTCAAGGCACTGCTGGTGCTGTCGTCGAGGTAATTCAGGTTGCTGCCGCGGCGGCGCTCGTGGGATCCGTTGACGACCGTCACCATGTCGCCGTGTTTCTTTTGGGCATGCTTGCTGTCGCTGACGCTGCCAAATAGGCCTGTATCAAAGGAATCAACGGATGCGCTGTTGTTCTTGCCGTCTCTGGCCTCGCTTCCGGATCTGCGCTTGAGGGCAGAAGTAGCAGAAGGAGTAGAAGTAGTAGAAGATGTGACGAAGCGCACGTCCTGGTGCAGGCGCACCTCATAGTAGTGCTGCCCGTCTAGCTCTTGGACGACGGGGCCCAGGTTATGCAGGCCCATGGTCTGCTCGACGGAGAGCTCGCGAGGCACGCCGGCGATGTCGATCCACTCGGGCAGCTGGTCGACGGCGATCAGGGGCACCATGGGGCCCGGCATGGTGACGGTGCCCGAGGCCGTGTGCTTGGTGATCGGTGGCCGGACGAGGAAGTGCCGAGGGAACGGGTGGACGGCGTGGTAGGGCGGCGGTCGGAGCAGGCGCGGGCTGCTGCCTCCGCCTGTGTGTACGCTTCGCTGCAGGTGCGTGGTAGTCATTGTTTCGGTGGTGTCTGATGATGTGTCAGACGCGTTGTTGTTGTTGTCCCCTCCTTTGTCTGGGACGGGACGTAGAGGCTTCGAGGAGGAAGCTGAAGTATCAGAACGTGAGAGCGACAATTTTTGTTTCTTGGAGATTTTTGATGGAGCAGGTGCAGGAGTCGAAGTCTTCCTCTTCTTGTTTCCTTCATGCCGTTGTTTCTTGCGAGCGGTACGATTCTTCTTTCTCAAGCGAGACGCCATGATACCGAAGTGATATACTGCGTCCGGGAAATCCCTTGGTTGGATTTGTTAGTTTCCGGTGGTTGCGTGTGGATGTTTGCCGTTTGTTCCCATCAAGCAGCAAGCACCGCTATCACTGTCTGCTCAGACAAAACTGTATGTCAGTAGGTAGAAATCTTCAACTTGCCAGGGGAATCAATTAACCAAATCACCAGGAGCATCTATAATGCCAGTGTCTGTTGAGGTAGTGTAGTCTACAAATCTTTCGGCTCACTATACGGCGGGATGGCTCTCAAATATATGAGTAAGTTTCCAGGAAACAGGGAAGCAGGTTCCGTTGGCACTGAGTTGGCACTGAGACCGCAAACAAAGGCTCGTTTGGGCCTACAGTCATCGAACCTCTACCCTGACCTTTGCCTCCAGACCGTCCACGCAAAATCCCAGCTGCCGTGGCCCGTCTCGCAGCTCAACCTCCCGCTTAACCCATTTTCCCACCTTCCTCTCCGTTTGCGAGGTCCCGTCCCCGGCGTTTGCCTCTGCGGCCGCCTCTTCTTTTTCTTCTTCGACATCATTTTCCTCTCCGCCGCTGTCGTCGTCGTCGACATCTACCTCGTCGTCAAAGCCGGCTACTGGGTCCCATTCACCCGTCTCCCAGACGAGGCGGAGATCCAAAGGCTTCTGGCCGAACAGCTTGCCGGCGATGCCCTTGACCCTGTAGATATCGTAGCTCTTGGGTATCTTGCTTGCTTTCTCAGATATCGGGGTCTCATTGTCGCCACGAGGTGCATGGTAAACGAATTGGACCGTGATCAGTCTCGCCTCCAGAAAGGCGGGATTGATCTCTTTCGTGCGGTTTACGACCGGGGCACCGTATAGCTCGCACAACGCCTCGTAGCGCTTGTGATATTTGATTACTTCTGCCTCCTGGCTTGGCGGGACGGCAGCAAGGTGCTTTCCTATGCGAGAGAGGTAGAACATCTCGGCATTTTGCCGGTCGGTCTGGGTGATGTTGCCAAAGTTGAGCTTCTCCAGCTGGGCGATGCGGCCCACGGTGATCATGTATGCATCTTCTCCAACCGACTTGGACTGGGCCGAGAGCTCGGGGTCGGGGTTCTCGTAGATGGGGTTGTGGGCGAACCTCAGCGAGGTCAGTCCTGGGAAAGTAGCCGACAGATCATCGATGAACGTCCAGTTCGAGGCCTGGTTGTAAGAAATGTCTAGGAACCGAACACTTGAAGAGAGAACGGGAGCCGGGTCCGAAGCATTGGAGGTGATGGCGCTGATGTTGTTCCCCTTCAGGTGGAGATTGCGCAGCGACTTCAGCTCCGATAGGCTGGCGATGTCCGCGAAGCTGGTAAACTCATTGAATTCCAAGTTGAGTGACACAAGAGTCGTGGATAGTGACTTGAAAGGCACAGCTGGTAGTGTTGAGAGCTGGTTTAAGTCGACGGACAGATTTGCCAGCGCAGGAAATTTGGTGGCCACATGGCATATCTCGTTCCAGCTCATGAGGTTCTCCTCCAAGGCTAACTCGACTACATTCGCAAAGACCTTTTCGGCATCTTGAAGCCCTTCATCCTGAAATACATCTTGGAACCGGTTACCACTGGACACATGAAATTAGCAGCCAGTCGTAGAAGACGCAATGTGACTAGGGAGAGGAGGAGGACCGCTCTTACTTTAGTCGCAAGTTCCGCAGGTTAGGCAGTTCCGAGCATATCCCGACAACTGTACCGAGATGCGCGAACAGGTTCCGGCTGAGCTCCAGGTTAATGATCTTCGGGCAGGTCTCCCCTATGCGCTCGTCGCCCTCCTCGTCGTCGTACGCACGGGCGATGCGCGTGCCGTCGAGGATGGCGTGCTTCAATTCGGCCAGGTCGGCTTGCTTGCGACGGATCTTCTCGAAGCCGACCTCCTCGGCGAGCTTGCCCGAAAACCGGATCTCAATGCCGCCCGTCGCGATCTCGGCCGTATACTTTTCCTTCAGAGCTGCGACGAAGCTCCGGGGCGCCTCAGCCGTCCTGGTGGGGCGCACAAAAGAGGCAGCGGTGGGCGATTTGGATTTGCCTTTGCCAGAAAGCGGGCGTGTCAGCAGACCGATCAATGATGCACGTCTGCTAAGACGAAAGGCTTACAGGTGAAGTATCGCTGTCCCTTGTGCGAGCCATCGTGTTTTCCTCGGGATGCGTCGTCCCATTCTACGCCAATCCAGTTCCCTGTGGTGCCGGCGACCTCGCCGATATACCGCGCGGTGCAAATGGCGCCATCGTAGGACAGCCGGTCGCCTACCTTTGCCTTTGGTGCCATAATTTTAAGAGAAGGTAGACGCAGTTTCAAATCATTGTGTACAGTGCCGTGTACGATGTTGTTTGTCAGAGGTGCAAACGCAAGTCTACATAGAAGCTAAGTCGATTGGAGGCAGTGGAAACTCTCACGGAGTCCCAGGCAACAGCAACCCTCACCTATCATTGCCAATGCCATTTCAACGCCATAAAATTCGTAGGACATATACGGCAGAATACCGTTTTCGTGTGAGAAGTTTTAATTCAACGTAAATTCTTGACTCAAAGGCTTGCTACTTCATGGAAAAACTCATGCTTAATTTTACAACTTGCTCTTGGCCTCCCCGACAACCTTCATCAAGGCCCGGCCGTTGCTCAGGCAGACCTTACCGCCCTCGACGCTCGTGACGAAGCGGATCTCCTCCCAGTCGCCCTTCATCTCGCCCGTCCGCCAGGCGTTGGTGACGAGCTTGTCGCCGGGCTTGACGGGGCTCGCGAAGCGGGCCTGGAACTCCTTGATGTTCTTGGGGTCGCTGCCGCCCAGCTTCTGCAGCAGGCCGTGGCAGGACGAGTTGAAGGAGTAGAGGCCGTGGATGATGGCGCCGCCGAAGCCCATCTTCTTGCCCGGCTCCGGGTGCGCGTGCAGCGGGTTGTAGTCGCCGTTGAGGCGGTACAGCAGCGCCGTCTGCTGCGTCGTCTGGTCCTCGAAGACGGCGTCGGGCTTCTTGCCCTTGGGCGGCGGGAAGTTCTCCGTCGCGGGGCCCTTGGGCCCGCCCCAGTTGCCCTGCGCCACGTAGAAGGCGCTGCCGATGGCGCGCGAGTAGACCTCGCCCGACCCGGCCTCGACCAGGTCCGTCTGCGTCTCGACCACGGTGCCCGGGCGGCCCTTGTCGTACACGCCCAGCACCTTGGTGCGGATCTCGAACTTCTTGCCGGCCGACGTCGGAGGGAGGGGCTTGAGGAACTGGACCAGGCGCTGGCCGTCGACGACGCGTCGCGCGTCGAACTCGGGGACGCCGGGGATCTTTTCGGCCTTCTGGGCGGCGTAGAAGTCGATTACTTCTTGCGCATCGTTCTTGAACGCTGTGGGCCGATGTTGTCAGTTAGCGAAAGAGCCCTTCTTTTGTTCGGCTCGGGGGACTGCTTGTACTTACGCAGGACAACCGGGTAAGTCGGGAAGACGGAGAAGTTGGGATCCAGCTCCTAGAATACGGTTAGACTACCAAGCAATATGCGAAAACCTCCCAAACGTTAGCGGCACTTACATAGAGGAACTGGAGCTCATCCGAGGTGCAGCCAATGCTGGCAGCGAAGAGAAGAGCATCGCGCTTCAGCCAGGACACCTCCTTGGCAGGGTACTCGAATCCAGCTCCAGGGCCACTCATTTTTGCGATGGTATGCTTAATGTCAAATCTTGCCGAAAGAAAGCAACGTGATGTATATGGGTATCAATGGTAAATTCAATTGACTGCAACCCCGTGTCTATAAACTTGAATATATATACAAGGAGGAGCTTGCCGAGAGAGCATCATTAAGGTTGACGCGGTCCCCTCTGCCGAGGTCCAATAGTGGGGAAGCGCTGTACCGGGACCTACCTAGGCAGTGCCTACAGGATGTAAGACGCCGGGGGAATAAACAGCGAGATTCAATTGCGCAAAGAGCATACTGGATATTATATACGATGGTAGGCATAAGCTATATCAACCATCGGTGGCGCATGCGCTAAAAGAAAGATAAGGTATGCACTCTAGAGGATTGCTATGCTATAGCGGTACTCAGTCCAAGGTATTGGCCAATACTATTGCGATTGACGGATCCATGTTCTGGTACAGGTCGAATTTAGCCATGCGAGTATAGCTGGCCTGTCTTGACCTCGAGTCAATCAATCCACTCACCTTATTTCGCGGCACCTATGTCATAGTAGGGCGGTTTCCGTTTGGTTAGATTCTGTCCGGCCGGTCCTTCTGCGGAGTGGAAACGGCGACAAAGCCGATTGAAATCTGGAGCGATAAATGCTTCAAGCTGACTGAAGCTGCAACACCTCATATACACCATTCATCGGCTTCAGACTGCCACCCATTTCTTTCGACGTCCCCGTTAGACATAGACTTACTGCTAGACCATCAAAGAAGAAGTTCATTCGCTTGAGCCCTTCCCATACATAATGCCGGCCTCAACATCAAAGTACCTTACCGGCGACACTGCGGCAATAAACGAGTTCATTGACCGCTTCGATGTGAGTCGCTGAAAATAAGCATTATTGGCGTGTTCAACTTGCTAATAATCCGAACCAGGTATTCCTATTTGACTGCGATGGTAATTCATGAAAACATCATTGAGACATATCGTCGAGCTCACAGCTAATGCCATGACGTAGGCGTTCTATGGTCTGGTGACCATCTCTTCGAGGGTATTGTTGAGACATTGGACTTTTTGAGATCCAAAGGTTAGTTTTCTACGAACTGGCCAGGATGGCGTCGCATGGGAAGAGAGTGGGCTGATCTGTCCGCACTAGGCAAGAAAGTGGTCTTCGTCACGAACAACTCCACCAAGTCGCGCCAGGATTACCAGAAGAAGCTCTCGAGCCTGGGCATCCCCAGCGAGGTGGAGGAGATCTTCGCGTCGGCGTACTCGTCCGCCATCTACATCTCGCGCATCCTGAAGCTGCCGGCCGGCAAGAACAAGGTCTTCGTCCTGGGCGAGAGCGGCATCGAATCGGAGCTCGCCACCGAGGGCGTGCCCTTCCTCGGCGGCACCGACCCCAGCCTGCGCCGCGACATCACGCCCGAGGACTTCAAGGGGCTGGCCGACGGCTCGGCGCTGGACCCCGAGGTCGGCTGCGTGCTGGCCGGGCTCGACTTCCACGTCAACTACCTCAAGCTCTCGACGGCGTACCAGTACCTCGCCCGCGGCGCCAAGTTCCTCGCCACCAACACGGACAGCACCTTCCCCATGGCCCACGGCTTCTTCCCGGGTGCCGGCTCCGTCTCGGTGCCCCTGATCAACATGACGGGCCAGCAGCCGACCGCGCTCGGCAAGCCCAGCCAGGCCATGATGGACGCCATTGAGGGCAAGTTCCAACTCGACCGCGCCCGGACCTGCATGGTCGGTGACCGCCTGAACACCGACATCCAGTTCGGCATCGAGGGCGGTCTCGGCGGCACCCTCGCTGTCCTCACCGGGGTGTCTAAGAAGGAGGATTGGGAGGCCGAGGACGCCAAGTTCGTCCCGGCTTACTACGCTGACAAGCTCAGCGATTTGCGTGCGACGAAGCAGTGAGATGGGTTTACCGGACAGAACCCGAGAAGTATTTTTTCTGACAGATAGAATATAGAATAGACATTTATGCGTGGCATTCCTGTTCAGGGCGAACCCGGCCCTTCGGCAGTAATACATGGCAGCCTATCATGTGGTTCATGCTGTTCCTGAGTGACCCGGTCAACCTGACTAGTCGGATAGGATTATCGCCATTGAGCAGTCGGATATGGTCTGGCCCGGGAGCGACCCTGGCAACGGCCGCACTCCATCGCCAAGTTACCGATCGGATGAGCTCACTACGCCGTAGCTGCATAGCATGGTCCAATGGGAGTATTCAGGTTAAATACGGTTAAATTCCCCCGCAGTCCCCTAACCCCCACAGACAGGCCGCTGCTGTATAGCTACCTGACTATGAACGGGTCATCGGACTCCCTTTATGAAAGCTTGGCCTTCCGTGGCTCCGGCATTGGGTACCGTCTGCCAAGCGAGTCATATAAAGAGCGGCCCATCAGGGGATTCACTGTGAGGTAGATATTGAGCAGCCAAGCCCGGTTTACTGGCCATATACTCAAAACAGCTGTTCTACACTTCGATATAAACGTTACCTATACATAATCCTCAGGCTGTCAGAGCAAGCTTAGACTTGGCCAAGCTACGTAGTCATACACGATGGATCCACCGGCGCCTCTGACCGAGGAGCAGAAGGAGTTCTTCCTAAAGAACGGTTACATCAAGCTGAGCCGCTGCTTCACACGCGAACAAGCGGCTGAGCTCACCGAAGGCGTCTGGACCCGCCTGGGGATGTCGGCGGACGACAAATCGACCTGGACGCAGCACAAGATCAACATGCCGTCGCACCGGACCTTTGACGCGGCCACCCTGGCCCCGAAGGCCTGGTCGGCCATCTGCGAGCTCTGCGGCGGGGCCGAGCGCGTCGACGAGCAGCGCTCGCGGTACTGGCGCGACAGCCTGATCGTGAACCTGGGCACGGCCGCGGGCGAGGGGAAACCCGTCCCGCCGCGCGCCCTCGACAACTGGCACGTCGACGGCGACTTCTTCGTGCACTACCTCGACAGCCCCGAGCAGGCGCTGCTCGTCATCCCGCTCTTCAGCGACGTGCCCCCCGAGGGCGGCGGCACCATGCTTTGCCCGGACGCCGTGCCCAAGATCGCCCGCTGGCTGTACGACCACCCGGAGGGCGTGTCCCCGCGCATGGTGCCGCGGGGCCACCCGGACTTTATCAAGGAGAAGAACCTCGAGTGGTACCTCGAGCTGGTGCGGGGGTGCGACGAGTTCGTCGAGGCGAGCGGCGAGGTCGGCGACGTGTTCCTGCTACACCCGCTCATGATGCACTCGGCCACTAGCAACGCGCTCCGCCACGCGCGCATCATCACCAACCCGCCCGTGAGCTTCCGGGCGCCGCAGGTCTTTGACCGCGAGGACGGGAGTGAGTACAGCTTGGTCGAGCTCAAGACGATACAGAGCGTGGGCGGGCTCGACAAGATGAAGGGCTGGAAGCCGACGATGCCGCCGGAGGCAATCGTCCCCATGCGGGTTCGGATACAGGAAGAGATGAAGAGGAAGGAGCTGCAAAGGCTGGAAGAAGCCAAGGGCGTTGCCGCTACGGCATGATGCCCATCTAGGCATACATACCTCTAGAGCTGTAAAGGGGGCGGACAAGAATTGGCATACAAGCAAGATATAAAGGAAGACTGGCAACTACAAAGCATACTATAAGCAATTTAAGCAACAAATAACGCAAATCGAATCAGACATACCGTCTAGGAGAAAACTCATCCCGGTATAGGGTTTCCCAACGATAGAATTGGCATCGCATCTAAAATCGAGACTGAGTAAGTCCCCCGGTTGGGTATTATGATATGTCTCCTACAGCGCCTAAACTGTTGGTAGGCCTAGTCCCATAGCTGTGAACCACCCCCACATTAGGTACTTAACCAAATCACTGCTAGGGCGAACTTTCATACCTTCAGATTTGTCGACTTCAACCCAAGAAGATCAATCAAGCCCGAGCCTGATAATCCAATCTTATACGAACGGACAAATGAGCACCGGGACTACCACCGCCGACACCATGTTGCCCGTAGAGCTGACACTCGTCGTGGCCGCGACGCGGGACATGGGCATTGGCCGCGCCGGCACTCTGCCATGGACCGGCCTCAGGAAAGAGATGGCCTACTTTGCCCGCGTGACCAAACGGCTCCCTGTCGACGTAAGACTCTTTTTCTCCCTGAATTCGCTCACGTTTCACAAGTTCATAGCTCTGTATCGCTATATAACGAGGAAAATAGACTCTTCAAGCTAACGCAAAGACAAAAAGGCGCAACCTCCGGCCATGAACGCCGCCATCATGGGACGCAAGACCTGGGACAGCATCCCGGTCAAGTTCCGGCCCCTAAAGGGCCGGCTAAACATTGTCATCAGCCGCTCGCACCCGGACGGCGGCAGCAGCGCGGCAGGCGTGGATTTGGAAAAGGAGCCGGTCAAGGTCGGCTCGCTGGCGCAGGCGCTCGAGTACCTCAAGACGCAGACGCCGCTGACAGAGGGGAAGGCGGCCAAGGCCTTCGTGATCGGCGGCGCCCAGATCTACGAGGCGTCGCTGGCGCTGCCGGAGGCGCGGCGGGTCCTGCTCACGCGCGTCATGGACGACTTTGAGTGCGACACCTTCTTCCCTCTGCGGCTGTCGGCCGGGGAGCAGGAGGACAAGGACGGCAAGAAGTGGGCGCAGCGGTCCAAGGAGGAGCTGGATGCGTGGACGGGGGAGACGGTGCCCGAGGGCGTGCAGGAGGAGAACGGGACAAAATACGAGTTTCAGATGTGGGAGCGACTTGATTAGACAGCAACTAGAATCTATAATAAGTGATGGCGCTCGGCCTCATCGTACAGCCCCCGTCCGTCTAAGTGCTTATGCAAAGTGGAATGTCCGAGCCGTGGTCTCCCCAACCAAGCCTTTTTTTATATTTACATTATTTTACATCTACAGTGCGGGGGCAGCCCTATACTGCGACTTTTTGGATGGGCGCCGCGGCGGGCTGGTCCGCCTTCGCCTTCGCCGCCACCGCGGGCGCATCGGGCAGGAGGCCCTCGAGCTCGCGGACGGGCTTGTCGACGACGTTGAGCTCGTTCTTGGCGGGCCACTTGAAGGCGGCCGGGGCCTGGGAGAAGAGGGCCTCGTCGGGCATCTGGTCGAGCATCTTGAGGGTGAGGCGCATCCAGCTGACGACGGCGGCGACGGCGCGGACGTCGACGTCGGGCTGCGCGCTGAAGACGTTGCGCCAGACGGCCGACGCCAGCACCGCGTCGCCCCGCGCCACCCCTTCGTCGTACGCCGCCAGCAGGCCCCGCCACGTCACGAACAGGTCCTTGAGGTACCGCTGCCGCACCCCGCGCGACGCGATGCCGTGCGTCAGGTCCATGCGCTCCTCGGCGTCGAAGAAGTAGTGGTCCACCAGCTGCTGCTGCCACGACTTGGCCGCCTCCCGGTCCAGGTTGCGCAGCCGCGCGCACACGAGGTACATGTGGAGCATCGTCACCTGCGACCAGGAGCTGAATGTCGCGGGGAGGCCGAAGTCTAGGTACAGAGAGAAAAAGTGCAATAGTCAGTCCCGGTGCTCGTGGCTAAGAGAGTGCAAAGAGCAAGAGTTACGAACCTGTGTGCCACATTGTCTTCCCCACGCCAATCTCGATGCCGTCCTCCGTCTTTTGTACTGTGCCATTGCGCTTGTCCTCCTCGGAAATCGTGTAATGGGCCTGGCTCGCGCAGGTCTTGTAGATGATCTCGGTCGCTCGGTGGACTTGGTAGGGCTGGGCGCTAGACTGCAGGATGGAGCCAATGGTGTTCTTAATGAAGTCGGGCACCAACGCCTGGGACCGAGGTGTGCTCGAGAACTTTCGTCGTTGCTGCTGCTGCTGCGTCGGCTGGCGTTGGGAGATCTGGCTGGGGGCTGCTGGTAGACGGGAGGCTGCTATTATCGAGGACGCAGAAGAAGCTTCCGCCGAGTTTGAAGTAAACCGTGCCGACTGGCGGGCCAATTGGCCGACATGACTTCTACAGCTCCGGCAAGCCATTGCTACAGAGTTGATATGATGCTTGAAAGACCGTGGGCACACCGTAACAACGAGTATGTGTAAACGGTGGTGGGTGTATGGTACTCTGAGGTCTTCACGTCATCGAAATCTGTAGTATCAAATGCGACTCGAGCAAAAAAATGCGTGGAGTTGAGAGCTTGCCGCACTAAGCGTCGGCGATCGGCCCCAGGGAATTTAGGGACCAAGATTTGGAGGGACCTCTCAGCATCTTTAAAGCTTACCTTCGTTTTCACTGATCACCAATGCAAATGTTAAACAGTAGATGCATCAATCCAATGAATTTCTGCTCAAATATAACGTTCAGTGGTCTGATTGAGTTGTAGTACAGCAGGAATTGAACTTCGTCTGTGTCATATTCTTGCTTCTACGTGTACTTAGGAGTCTCCGAGTGATATCTCTAAAACGATACACTCCGTTTTGGGTATCTGTCGATTCCAGAATCATCACATAAGTTGCTCTCTGGCTCAGAGCCATGGGCATAGAATGATGATACAATTATACATCCGTCTCAGCCATGGTATTTGGCTAGTACCAGCGAAGCATTGGTACCTCCAAAACCGAAACTGTTGGTGATGGCAACCTCGACCTCTTTCTGCTGCGCATGATTCGGTACCAGATTGAATTTCGGGACAACATCCGGCTCATGCAGGTTCAAAGTTGGTGGAACTACGTTCTATTTGGGGTTAGCAACAGAGATCCTGAATATAATTCCTGAAGTTTGGGATAACTTACATTTTGAACCGAAAGAACCGATATCAAAGTCTCTATAGCACCTGCTGCTCCTAACAAGTGACCTAGGGAACCTTTGGTCCCGCTGACTGTGACTTCTGACTCATTCGCATACCCCTCGGAGCCCGCCATGAGAGATCTCATAGCTAAAGTCTCGGCAGCATCGCCAATGGCCGTCCCGGTCGCATGCGCGTTCACGTAGTCGACTTGGTTGGGTCTTAGCCCCGCCGACCTCAAGGCCTTCTTCATGGCTAGCAAAGCGCCCGAGCCGTCTTCGCGGGGGGCCGTCATGTGGTGCGCATCGCCGCTGGAGCCGTATCCTCGGAGTTCCGCATACACGCGGGCTCCTCTGGCCTTCGCATGCTCCAGCTCTTCGAGAATGACCACGGCCGCGCCCTCCGACACCACGAACCCGTCCCGCCCGCGGTCAAAGGGGCGGCAGCTCGCGGACGGATCGTGATTATAGGCAGTCGACAGGGACCGGGACCTGCCAAAGCCGGCAAAGGTCAGGGGATGAATACATGCTTCTGCGCCCCCGGCCAGCATGACGTCTGCGTCGCCACAGGCGATAAAGCGCGATGCATCTCCTATAGAGTGGGCGCCCGTCGTGCAGGCTGTTGTTGCGGTGTGATTTGGCCCTTGAAAACCATACTTCATGGCTATATGGCCAGCTGCCATATTGATGAGGATTTTGGGGACGAAGATGGGCGAAACTTTCTTGTAGCCCTGTTATTCAGGATTAGTATCTCGAATTCCCTGCAGCAGGAACATAGATATAGAAAAGTAAGGAAACATACGCCTTTCTCATATGCAAGGGCTGTCTTATATATCTCATCCAGATTGCCGATCCCACTGCCTAGACAGACCCCCGTCATCTCAAGCTGTTCACGCTTCGATGGTGACCATTCTGCATCAGCCAGGGCTTCCGATGCAGCCGCCATGGCATACTGCGTGAACAGTGACGTCCGTCGTTCCTCTGACTGCGTAAGCCAATCGCTCGATTGCCATCCTCCGTCGTCAAGGCTCCCTTTCGGAACGATGCCCGCAACTGTGCTCGATAGCTCCTGCCATTGCTTGCGTGGCTCATACTCGGCGACACTGACGATGCCGCAATGGCTCTCGAGGAGGCGCTTCCATGTCCGCTTCACACCCACGCCGAGAGGTGTTACGGCACCTAGCCCCGTGACCACAACCCGACGCATGGCATTCCCGGTATTGCCGTTCTAAACAGCAAATTGCGATACGGTGGCTTGCTTGTACATCATATCAGGATGACGGGCCTCGGTTGGGCATCGAGACAAATTCTAAGTATTCCGAGAGATGCCGAATAATATACGCAAGCTGTAGCTGGGGTGTATAAAATTGGACGCTGGGCGAAAGAGCTATCTGGATTGAGCCTAGGCCCGAGCTGACACCCCTGGAGGTTGTAGTGGGTCAAGGGTCCTAATCCAACCTCAGCTGAAGCTTCAATGGAACATCAACATGCACCTCAACATATCGCAACAACCCAGCTTCGTTGTTCTACGTCCGCAATTGGAAAAGACGCATTACTTATTAGCTGGGCACGTCTAGCTATACTTAAAGCTTCCTCGTAGGCCGGCTATTTATTTCCTCTGATTGCTCCTCGATTATTATACTTATCCCAAAGCACCGTGCTTCCTGGCGGCGCTTAGCGGCTCGCTTATCTCCTTTACTGGCTGCAAGTCATTTGTTTCACTCAGCTCCTTCGGACACGTTTCGGGTGACATAAGATTTCGGGATCGCGGTGCAGGCTCTTGGTGATCTGTCAATCCACCACGCCGGACTGGTGCATGTGAAGGATTCTTCACGGCTGAAACCACAGGATTCGTGTGGTTTTTCTTGAAGCCCAGCAACAGCTACTCACCATACGCTCTTCGCATCTCGACTCAGCCAATATCTTAAATTAAGATGCGATGAGCGCGACGGAATCTGTAGTTACGTTGGAACTCTGATCTGGGGGTTCGTTTGGATAACGATTACTCAAAATCGCTATCGGGTGCAGAATGAGCGCTTCACCGCATCCGGGACCGTCCGGTACCTCTGCTGGGCGGAAGTACCGAGATGAGGCTGCTCGTGACAGCGATGATAATGGAGCTGCAGAGTCGAGCGGCCGAGATGCCGCGGGAGCCACCTCGAGATTTGAGGACCCCAACGACAAGCTGAAGCAGCAGCTCTCCGATTGGGGTGATGCAACCGCCCACAACAGTGAACCCTATGAGGAAGGCGAAGAATATGAGATGCTTCTGGATCCCAATCTACCCAGCGAGGACGAAACAGGCTCGAGAAGGGCTACCTCACAGGACTCCATTGGTCTAGATGACGATGAGGCTCACTTCAAGGGGGGCGAGGAGCAGGAGGACTCGCCATATCCCGAGGTGCGTGCTGCTGTCCACAACTACGATGAGGATCTCCCTTGCAACACCGTGCGGGCTTGGACCATTGGTATGACGCTGGTCACTGTGGGTGCATCGATGAACACCCTGCTCTCTCTCCGACGTCCAACAATTGGCCTCGGATCCTTGATCGCACAGATTATCGCGTGGCCAATGGGCAAGGCTTGGGAGAAGGTGATGCCTGAAAGACACTACCACACATTTGGTATGAGGTGGAGCCTTAACCCGGGCCCCTTCAACGTCAAGGAGCATTCGGTTATCGTCGTGATGGCAAACGTTTCATTTTCGGTTGCCTATGCCACCGACATCATTCTGGCGCAGAAGGTGTTCTACAAGCAGGACTTTGGCATGGTATTTCAGCTCTTGCTGACCATCACCACCCAATCCCTTGGCTATGGTATTGCCGGGACTATGCGGAAATTCCTTGGTAAATATGCTTACTACCCCAATCTTCTGAAGCTATGTTAACTCTAATCAAGTATACCCGGCATCTATGGTTTGGCCAGGTAACCTGGTCGCAGTGGCTTTGTTGAACGCAATGCATGAGAAACCCGGACCGCCAGATCCAACAATTATCGGGGGCACAATGCCCAAGTATAGATGGTTTGGCGTGATTACCCTGGGTTCGTTTCTATATTACTTTATCCCTGGATTCTTTGCACAGTTCCTGAGTGTATTCGCCTTTGCCACTTGGATGGCCCCGAACAACGCGGTCGTAAACCAGCTGTTTGGTGGTAACACCGGGTTGTCAATACTGCCTATCACCTTCGACTGGACCCAGATAGCTGGGTTCGTCGGATCTCCATTGATTCCGCCTTGGTAAGTCACGGTCTGGACATATGCCCAAACAACTAGTCTTTGGCTCACATGTTCTGCAGGCATGCCATTGCCAACACATTGGTCGGCGTGGTCGTTTTCTTCTTGGGGATGTCTTCTTTCCTGCACTATACCGGCGTTTGGTATGCCCAGTACTTGCCAATGAGCGACGCCTCGACATATGACAATACTGGTGCGCCCTACAATACAACTCGAATTCTCACGAAGGACTTCGTTCTGGACGAGGAAGCCTACAAGGCATATTCTCCCCTATTTATTAGGTATTTGCATCCTCGCACATCTTCCCACAATCTTTAATGCTAATCTGGCCATAGCACAACGTTTGCCATAGCCTATGGTCTTTCATTTGCTGCAATTACATCGCTTATCGTATATACGTTTCTACATCATCGTAAAACTATATGGCGACAGTACCAGAACAGCACGACTGAGAAGCCTGATATTCATATGAAACTCATGAGGAAGTATGTTGAGGCGCCCACCTGGTGGTACACGGGTCTCTTCGTGATCGTAAGTCAAATTTGAGTGTCAACAATTAGGTCGGCCTGCTTACAATTGCATAGGTCCTTCTTTTCGGCTTCTATACAGTCTTGGCCTACCCTACCAATCTTACGTGGTGGGCGTTCCTGCTGGCCGTTGGAATCTCCTTTGCTTTCTCGCTCCCTATTGGCATTATTCAAGCCGTGACGAATACCCAGATCGGCCTTAATGTTCTGACTGAGTTCGTATACGGTTATATCCAACCCGGGAGACCCTTGGCCCTGATGATGTATGATACCCATCTCTCTCAGACACGAAGCAATGAAGGCCCAAGCTAATCATAGTAGATTCAAAACTTTCGGCTATATTACGATGTCACAAGCCTTAGGCTTTGTGGCCGATCTCAAGTTCGGTCACTATATGAAAATACCCCCTCGGACAATGTTCATGTCTCAGGTTGTGGCCACTACATTTTCGTGCTTTATTCAGGTTATCGTATTGAATCTGGCGCTTTCAAACATCGACGGCGTCTGTGAGCCGACTCAGCCAGAACACTTTTCGTGTCCTGGTGGCAGGGTCTTCTTCTCAGGTCAGTACCAGGTGACAACGATCATTAAACAACTAGCGCTGACAATTTGCAAAGCGTCGGTGATATGGGGTCTCATCGGCCCTGCCAGGATATTCTCCATCGGGCAGATATACTCGGGGCTTTTCTGGTTCTTCTTGCTTGGTGCCGTCACTCCGATCGTCATCTACTGGTACACCAAGAAGCACCCCAAGTCTTTCACCCGATTCCTCATAGCGCCTCTCATCTTTGGCGGCGCCGGCTCTATTCCTCCCGCCTCTCCGCTCAACTACTTATCGTGGGGGTTTGTGGGGTTTGTGTTCCAGTTCTGGATCAAGAGGAGATATTTCCGGTGGTGGAGCCGGCTGAACTTCCTGACTTCTTCGGGTCTCGACCTCGGGTTGGCGCTCGCGACTCTGGTCATCTTCTTCGCCTTCACGCTCCATGACATTAAGGCGCCTTCTTGGTGGGGCAACAATGTGGTGGAGAGCACCATGGACTACCAGGGCACGGCTGTGCAGGTGAAGCTGCCGCCGGGGGAGACATTTGGGCCTCAGGTCTGGTAGTTGCAGTGTGACTTTGATCCATAGAGATAGGCACACAACGAGTTGCTGGTCGCGTTAGCAGCGCGGCTATCAAACCTAACAACCTCCTAAAACCATATTTGGCTTCTAGACAAGCCCCCAAAGCCATTCACATGGCTAAGTAAAGGTGGCATGATAAGATGGCTTGCTAGACCTGAGCCATAGCCTTTGCGTCGCAGGCAGCAAATGTTTGATGCCGTATTTTGCTGGCAATGTGTCCATATGCGGGTAGGACTGATCTGCTTGCCGCCTGGTATGTTGGTAAAAGATAGTCGCAATCATGAATAACTACAAACAACTTGCCAATAAATTGCCGAAATCATGATATAGACAACGATCAATTGCTCTGGTCAGAGTCATCACGTCTCTGTTTTCGGCAGGTATGGGAAGCAGCGTTTGCCGGTCACATGTCCGATTTACGGCCGAGATGGCTTGCTCCTGCCGTCGGAACTGTACTCGAAACACATAAGAAGAAGCGTTGGAAAGAAAAGCCAATCCAGCAAGGGAACAAGGACAGACTGATCCCTGCCCTGCCTTCCGAATTCTCCTTGCCCTCCTGAGACCTCGATATCTTTATTTTGACAGACGCGAGACAACGCCGGAAGTACCCTTTTTTTCCCCAGGACCCCTCCCAGAATATCAGCCTGCCTGGGTTCAGCATTTGTTTAGGTAGCTTGTGTACCTCTCTTGCCTCCGCTTGTTGCAACGACACGAGCCACAAATCCCCTAACCTTGTCTCACGTTATCCACCGGTGTCAGAGACATGCCACTGGAAGTCGGCATCATTGGCGCAGGCATTGGTGGCTTGAGTGCTGCAATCGCTTTGCGACGTGCAGGGGCACAGGTCGAGGTAAGTTGGCCTGGTCTCTCTGTCTCTTCCTTCCTCCGTCTCGCGTGGTACATGAAATCCCGCGTATCCTGGGGCTGGAGACTGAAAAAGACTTTGTACGACTCTAAACGTATTCGTGAATTTCTAATTATGGATTGTAGGTTTTCGAAAGGTCAACCTTTGCGGATGAGGTCGGCGCGGCCATCACCATCACGCCCAATGGCTCCCGCATACTGGACGCTTGGGGTTTCGATAATGAAGACGCTCACATCGTTGAGGCCGCAGGCATGCGTATGGTGGATGCCGACGACCTCGAGCCCATGCTGACGGAAGAGTTTCACTCCCTCAAAGACGAGTTCGGGTCCAAGATGGGTTTTTACCATAGAGCCGAGCTGCACAGGGTCCTGAGAGAAATGGCCCAGAGCAACGACGGCAGCCAACCGGGCAAACCAGTCAAGCTTCATCTCGGCGAGGCGGTCGTGCATGTCGATTGCGACAAGGGTGTCATTTGCATGGAATGCGGGAGGACGACGAGCAAGGATCTCGTGGTCATCGCAGATGGCATCCGTTCGAATCTCATCAAAGACGTCACAGGCAAAAAGGAACCGGCCAAGGACTTGGGTTGGTCTGTTTACCGTTGCCTCATCCCGATGGATAGCGTCCTCGAAGATAAGGAATTAAGGGGTCTTTTCAATGGGGAAGCGCCTGGCTACTGGGTCCCGTGCAGCCTTCCGGACACCTTCTACATGGTCACCTACCCCTGCCGTACGCGCCGTGGGAAGTTGATGATGAACGTGGCGCTGCGGCACACCACGCGGCCTCAGCACGAGAAGAAGGAGGACTGGAACTCTCCCGCCACGGTGGACGATGCGCTCCATGTGGTGTCCCCCTACCACCCCCTCCTCGGCAAGCTGCTGCAGAAGGCCGAGGAGATCAAGGTGCACAAGCTCCTGCGCCGGGACCCGTTGGACAAGTACACCCGCGGCCGCGCCGTCATTCTCGGCGACGCCGCCCACACCATCCCGCCCACGCACGCGCAGGGGGCCGTGCTGGCCATTGAGGAAGCCGCGGCGCTCGAGACGCTCTTCCGGGGAGTAAGTGGCAAGGACTTGGTCGCGGGCCGGCTCAAGGTGTACAGTAGCGTGATGAAGAAGCACATCCACGTCGTCCAGCACCTGTCGGATACCATCCCGGGTATGTACGACGAGTACCGGCAGAAGGCTGAGGAGCTCTGGGGCGACGGTCTCTACCCGTGCGAGGCCTACGGTTTCAGCGCACCGGTCCGGCAGTTCCTCTACAGCTACGACGTGCGAGCCGAGATCGAGGAGGGAATGCGTAAGGCGGGCATGTGAAGTTGCTGAGACTCCCTCCTCCTGCCGGCTCGCTACTGGAAAAGGCGGCGGATAGGCAAGACTTACGAGGTTTGATGAGAAGGGGGGCTCGTTTCGTCATGGCGGTTGAATTGGTAGATTTTGGAAAGAAGCGACTTCATCATTTCTTGTCTTTTCTTTCTTGCTTATTGCTCACGATGTTAGACGAAAAGAACGACACACGTTAACGCATAGGACGGCCAAGATTGCTACTGAAAACATTGCACGGATGGCTGGCTGAGAATGAATGCATGGGCGGCCAAACACACGCTAGGGATTTTCCTTTCGAGTCTTCTGTCTCTCTCCCCTTTATCAAGTCAACGGGAAAGTGGGATATGTCATTTCCTGTCTGCATTGCTCGCTTGCTTGCTACTGTTGTAGCTCCTCCCCTTCGAGATATTCTTTAATAGTATAGTATTGAATAGCACAAATTGGAATCACAACTAGGTTGCCAGTTGATGGTCAATTAACTTCTCGAGGCTGTAAGGTAAATTTATACATGTGTGATAAATCCGATGCCATAAGATACTTTTCATAAGGGTAACGAAGAAAATGAAGATATCGCTGATCCAGCTCGTTATCCCACGGATATTATTCAAGGGGTTCATAACTGGAATGTCACCAGGAACATGTTCCCGTCAAAATCGCTGGTGATATGAGCACTCCCAGACCTTCACAGTTGCCCTTCAACAAGGCTTGATTCTACGGGATACCATGATATGTCATGCGAGACGAGGTTCTAGGATATAGAGCTCACAAAGCTACATGCACATAGATATCCTTCGCATTTGGGTTTGATGTTTCGGTCTAGGCCATGTATGCTATAAGGGGCATGCTCCTCTTGAGACTCTGCAGCTTCGCTCGTTGAGATCGAGTAAGCTAGCCTCTACGAACCAATCCAGCTAATGCAACTCTACAATTTAAAATTCATGTTCATGATTCGACATAGTCCCGTAAGGAAACATTAGAGAAGGGATACCAGGCTCCCCTGGAGCAGAGGCAACCAAGGCCGCCGTCAGGAGCTTGAGTGTCCGACTTCACTTGAAGAAAAACATCACAGGGAATCCCGAAACCTCCGAGCGCATATAGCCCTGGATCAGATACGGAGCCATTAGGTCGTGCTAGCATGCCTTTTTCTTGCTTCCCAGCCCAGCAGTTTCGACGATCATACTCTACGATGGACTGGGCTTGAACCATCAGCTCATCCGTGATCAGGTTGGGTGAGGGTCTCTTTCTACGTGGAGCACCGAACTTTTCGCGAACTTCTCAAAAGTCGGGAAGCAGCTGGTGGGCGCTTATCTTGCTACTACGTCGTGATCGATCATCTTGTTTTTCGCGGGGTCGCCGTTCACCGTACAGAAGGCGCAAGGGTTGAGTTGAAGAAAAAAATTCATAAGTTTCAACTTTTTTGACTCAGAAGAGCGGTGACCAGGCCGATGACGTCGCGATGCTAGGTCTGAAGTGCCGACGAAGCGCTCAGATACCGGACAATTGTAATTTATCGAGTTTTTCCTTCTATTTTTCTTTGCTTTTGGGCATCTGCCCGAAGAATTCCCAATGCCCGATGAACTGCCCCCCCCAGGTTTGCTGTCTTGCCTTGTCTCCATCCACAGATGGGTATGTCGTAGTTAGCAGGCCTCCCAACGGCGTGGGCCGGCCGTTTTTTGGGGACGAATGCGATGGGATGGGGCCGCATCGCTGGCCGCGCGCATCGCCCAACGAACGAACTCAACACATCGCGGGAGGCCTCTTTCTCTTTGTCGCTTGCCACAGTGAAGCATGTTCTGGTAACAAATCAATATGCGAACTTGCGGTCGCCAGGTCAGTGGCCCAATGTGCATTCATTGCGTGTTCGGGTTCAGGTGAATCATGAATGGCAAGGCCGATGCGCAGTACTTGCGCAAGCGCAAACGCATTGGGAGCGGACGGCAGTACTTTGGCCGAGGCCAAAAAAAGTCCAAGTGCAGCCGGCCCACGCAAACTGCCAAGGACAGCCAGCCATATATCGCCACAAAATGTCGAATATCGCACCGGCGGCCGATTGCTGTCTTTGCACGTGGGGCGTCGCAACACGCCCGCCGAACACATCAACGGTCTTTTTCTTGCTTTTCGTAGCGGCACTCTATTTTTAATTCTGTCTTCTCCAAAAATCCCTGGGCAACTCCATCCAAAAACGCATCACCGAGGAGGTATGACTCGGTTGTCGGGTACTGAGCGCAGGTAAAAAGTGTAGCCACAGATGTCGTGGCCACAGATTTGTGGAACGAGTCGAATAGTGGCTGGGTATCTGGGTGGCATGGCATGTAGTCATGTATGTGTAGGTGGTATGCCTGTACGCATTTTGCCGTGTACGTATCCGTACGTACGTAAGGATGGACAGACACTTGGACACTTTGGCCGCCGCCGTTAAGCACACAAGCCACCCCGACCCGTCCGCGGGTGCGGATCGGCGGGGCTCCGATGCTTCTTTCAGCTGGGCCAGGGCCTGAGGGTTGTGCGCTAGGGCGTTAGGCGAGCAGGCGAGGTGAGGCTAGCGAGATCTATGGGATCTGCCAGCAACCGGCCTGCCGACAGGGAGGCGGAGGGGAGGCAAAATTGACAGTTGGCATGGTGGAATCCAGGAATGCGACAATGCAAGAGCCGCTAGCTCCAGTCTCGTTCGATGCAGTCGACAAGACAAGACAAGCAGTCAGTACTGTACTGTCGCAGCAAGCAGTAGCATGCGAGCGGCGAGAGGCGAAGGATCCCTTCCGCTGGAAGATGGCGTGGCAGGCTAGGCGGGGAGGAAAACCTGAATGCCAAAAAGGGTACATAGCGTACGAATTCGATCGCTGGAAGCGGGGAAATATGCAGGGGGGGTCTCCTCGACCTCGACTGCCGAAGCTCAGCCACAACATCGAAAGTCGGCTCGTGTTCGTTTCTCCAAAGTTGGCAGATGAAGCCCCGGTTTTCTGCTGTGGCTCACTACGTATGGCCACGACCACGGCCACATTTGCCGGAACTGCGCTGTCCGTATGTGGCACTCCCTGACGATACTGTTTTGAACAGGCTCGCTTTGTATGGGGTGGCTATGAATAGAAGAAACCTGGAAACATACCTGTCATTAATGAGCACATGAGTACTGTACAATGTAGTCTGTATCTCCTTTAAACAGTGTTCTGACCTATAAGCATTTTTGTGGCGACGCCCCTTGCAACTCACTCGTAGTTGGTCGCGGCCATTTTGTTGTAGCTCGACGGGTATCGGTTTTTGAGTGCTGCCAGGACAAGGTCAGTAAGAACCACAGTCTACCCAGTAGCATTGTTTGTAGTGGCACAGGTGAGCATCGGCTCGGGCCATAGTAGCCATTTGTTATTTACCAGGATCCTGCTTTCAGAGGAAGCTCGGTATCAGATTCGACCAAATGTCCCGATCTTGGCTTGTCTATTGGGAGACAGCCGGTGCAGCTGGCCTCGATGCACCCAGAAGTGCTCCTGAAGGGTGCATGAAGAGATTCGATTACGACTCAGCCAGAGTCCATACAGCAAGGGATTCCCTTGACTGCCATGACGGTTCCTGACGGCTAGGGGCAACCGGCAGAAAATACAATTCCAGACCCACGTTCGCGCGTCGCTCTCCGGGAGCTCAGCGCCTATTGTAACGTGTCTACTGCTGTACCCGTAACCCCTTGCTGAGATTACCACATTCGGCGCGCGTGACGAGTGACGTCTTGCCCGGCGCTCATGTGACCAGAGATGATCAAATGATGGTTACCGTGTGTAACGTACGCCTTCCTTGCTTGCATATCGTCGGTTGGTTGGGATTTGGCAGGTTAGACGACTAATATCAGCCTGGTCCGAGTGTGGAAGATACCGCGCGCGCTGCAAAATGCGTGTGTACAGACGCCTGCAGTAGATCGAGCACCGCCTCAGTTTGTCAGGGTCTCCCGGGATTTTCACATGTGGTACGGTACTCAGCGCTCTGTATCTGTACTCTGGCCTTTTTTCTCGTGGTGGGGGTGCAAAATCGATCAATTGACAAGGGCCTGCTGGGTGCTGGGCGTTAATGGGCGGGTCGGCGAAGCCGCTGGTATCCGCTTGCCCGCATTTCCCTTCTGCCCCCCTCCCCGGCTGCCTCTTGGTGGTGTCTGGCTGTATGTAGCCAGGTTGATGGTTTTTCTTCTTTGTTAAGCAGCAACGTAGTAGAGTAGCAGCAGTACAGTAGTCAGTAAGGTTGTTTTGTTTCAATGTGGCAGCCAAAAATAGGCAAGGCAGTCCTTAGCTTTTTTGCCATGCCTGCACCGTCCACTCGGTATGTGGCCGTGGATGCACTTGCAGACAGAAACCAGATGTGCTGTGATGGAGGTAGAATCCATGGATGTGCTGTTGTGATAGTCGTCACCATCATATGGCGTCCATCGGCAGTCAGCTGATGATGCCCATGTCCAAGGTCTGTCATTCGGAACGGGATATTACGCGAGTTGGTACTTTCAATATGCCACGGCAGGAGATGCGCACGCTCGCAATATCTCCGACCGAACTCGATCTTTTTTGCCATGCGATAGGTTTGATATAGCTCAAGTGTAGATTAATATCTCGAGTGTTTATGGGGGCCCCACCAGCCCTTTCAGCCTCCAATATCGCAACCATTAAGCCCTGAAAATTCTTGTTTAGTATCAGCCTTGGCAGCCAGACTGACGACGCGGAAGACGGAGGCTGCATGTCCCAAGTTATTGACATGTGGTAGGTAATAAGTGTGTTCCGAGCTTTCCTGCCGAAACGAGGGCCCCGTAGCACCATTTTCGCGGGGTGGGAAAAGAAAAGAGAAAGTCCGCACCTCTCCCATCCCCCACAGCAGGCATTGATTCCATAATGATCGACTCATGACTTCACGATGGGTGAATGGTTGGACGGATGGGGGAATGAGTGAAACATCAACTTGTTAGGACAACCTTCGCTTCGTCGTGCAGGCGTCGATGCTCAGTCCGTCAGCGAGCCAGCCAGCGTTCCGAGAAGCCGTTTCCAGGCGGCTTCCCTGATTTTGGGAATTTCAGCCAATGGAAATTCGACCTTCGGCCATTTTTTGGCGAAAGAGGTTCCGCCCTAGTCGCACCCCTGCCGGCCTATCAGATGGCAGAAGCGCTCCCTGAGCCCTCGAGGTGTGCTCACCGTCCGCCGCTAGCAAGGATGGCAGCTGTAGCGATAGGCCATCTATAGGTTATCATTTGTTCACAATAGTGCTCACATCCCTAACCACCCATCTTGTGGAATCAAACTGGTCATTTCCCCCCTTGCCCATCCCTTCCCATCTAACCCTCCTCGTTATATCGAAACCGTACCGCACTGCACTGCACCGTACGCATTGAAGGGGGGGAAAGAGAAGCAGAGTCAGTCAGCGGGGCGCGTCTCCGCGACGGTTCGTTGACGCTATAAGCGCCTCGTCCGGATCCTCACGGGACATGAGACTCCTGAGAGTCTCGGCCTGGAGCTTCCTGCTATTCGTCTGCACCCCGGATGGTCTCACCTTAGATAATTATGCCCCCCCTTTCTCTACGACTGTCACTAAACCTAGAGCTGCAAAGAGCTGCAGGAACATGGCGCCGGGATCGTCTCATTCTCTTCCTAGCACGCGTACTTGTAGGTTGTGCCCTCGGGGCCCAGATACCTAGCAGCTTGAACCGAATGGCCGCACTTGCTGCAACTCGTTCCAAAAGGGGGCACCCTACGGTCGTTGGACCGCACAGTATATCACATCTTCTGACGCGTGCGCCCACTGATGTTCGAGCAACCTTCTTTCACTATCAACTGCCAAGTTTCAGGTCTCTCCCGTGCTTTGAGGAGAGATGGTAGAATCACCAACAGACCCCGTGAGCATGCCGATATGCAAGTCATCCTGAGGCTTCCAGGCATATTCTTCTGCAGAGTCGTGGTCGATTCATACTTTGCTTTGCATATGCACGCAGGAGAGGGTTTGCAACGTCAAGGAGATATTTTATTTGAGCTAAAAGCCTGGGCTCTGCGGCGATCCTCTGCATGCTTTGGGTCTTGTCATTTCTTGACTCGTTTCAGCTGGTCCTCGCTGCTAGACTACTGGCGATGGAGCCATGGAGCCAATTTCGAGCGACGGAGGAAGGTTTGAAGTAATCTCGCGATATCGAATGAAAGGCGGCAGAGCCATGTTTTCCGCCGAGGCCTACCGTCGCAGCTATGGATATTGGTCCCAACGGCCGATGCCCATATGCCGGGCAGGCATGGGACCTGTCGAGCTTGTTCCAGACTATCAATTTTGCTCATGATGCATTGACTACATGCAAGGTGAAGTGAAAGGTCGCTCCTTGGTGGACCGCAACGGTGATAGGAGTCGGCTTCTCGCGCGTCTACCAATGGCGGATGTTGCGCAGAGGCAGGCTTACGTACTGTACTGCATGTAGGGGCGAGATGGGTTACAGGTCGCAGGCATTACAACCCTGATCGTCGTCATGATATCTGGACGCCTCGGACAAGGGGTCTCGCCTGTCAGTCAGTAAAGTGACCAGCAATGTTACACGGTGGCTTGATCAATTTGCCGAACGTATCATGATGGATTCGATTCGGCCTCTCTTGGTCGACGACTTGCGATGGAGCGAGGGCATGTGGTCACTGGTGGGACTAGCACCCGTGGACGTTGGATGACGGGAACAGAGAGGCAAAAGCCCGGTGCCGAGCTCGTTCACACGGTGAAGCGACTAACACCTCAGAGTTTCCCAGATATCACGGACGAAGACAAAGCTTCACTGCTGCACTGCTGCACTGCGCCGCGATACGTTTGATGTGGAATGACGATGTTTCCATGTTTCGTCTGTGCTTCTCCCCGTCTTAACCACTGAAGTAGGTATGTACCTTACCTTTTTTTTTAATATAGCAACACACTAACAGGTAATAGTACGACTACGAGCATTTACTACTACGACTTCCGGGCCTTTATTCTTTCCAAGTGGGCTGACTGACAAAAACGCCTCTTTGCTTCTGAAAGATGATCTACGCTAGGCCCAAGAAGAGAAATACCGGGGTTAGGCCCGGTTCTAGATTAGTTTGCCCTGTCCACCAAAAGTACGTAGCGCAGGGAAAGGGAAGTACCGGTACGATTCTGGGAGGGTGGCGCTGCACTGGCCACAACTCATGCAGCTTTCAGCTTAGGTCCAGGACTTGTTCAACAAGGACAACGGTTCCCATTTGCCTACTTCCGCCCGTCAAGCCTTTCCCTGCCTGCCTGCCCTGCCATCACAAGTCGTGTGTAGTACGTAAGCCATGCCCGTAGTGGGATGGATGCGTGTGCGTGTGCATGTAGATAGATTGATTGAGGGAAAGAGAGTGTGTGTATTGGAATGTGTGTGCAAGTACGTACTGGGAGTATGCAAGTCGCTTGAACACAGCCCACCCGCCATCCATCTTATTCGAACCCCCCCGGTCAAATTCCATCCAGTCCAGCCCAGTCCCAATACGACTTACCCAGCTACAGCCCACTGCCCTACTCTATTTGCCCGCTCTTGGCCGGGATGGATGGGCGCTGCGCTGCTCTCTGCAGTACTCTGCTCTGGGTTTCTGCCCACAATGGCACCTTGGTAAAATCTGATGCCTGCTGATCCAGCCTGCATACTCATGCACGATAGTGGGCACTCTAACAACCGGCTACTGCACAGAGGCTGGAGAATTCAGAGAAACGAGCGTGACTCCTTCGCAGTACCATGCCATGCGTCCCATGCATGGAATGGAGAGAGGATGGATGGCTAAGTACATGCAGCCCAGTACGTACTGCCACTGCTGCCACTGCTGCTGGTGCCATGCTATATGTATGCCCGGGTCGGAGCGGGAGGATGATGAGGTGAGGAGTTGCTATAACACCCCACCTGCGCACACTCATCATCAATCTCTTCCTCCCTCTTTCTTCCTTACGAGTACTTCGTCCGGCATTCACTTCTTCTTATATGCGGCTTAGGTGTGCAAGCTGATTCCCGTGTCTTGGGACCGCCTAGCTCCGTCATCCGTTTTTATCACTGTTCCTCTTTCCCATATCATACCCCCGTCAAGTCATCACCACTGCAAGCGCTTGTTCCCATCGCTTCTGGCTTTTTATTCCTTGTGTTCACTCCCCTCCCGCCAACCCGTCTCCAACCTGTTTATATATATATACATTATATATAAACATACACACACCAACACTTTGTCATGCCTCCGCAATTATTACCGGCGTCGGCCGCGGCCTTTGCGCCTCGAGCCTCCTCGGTCAACGTCGTCCTGGGCTCCAAAGTCGAGCCGTGGTTAACACAGACACTCAAGCGCATCAACAGGGTCAAGCGCCCCCTCAACAGCGTGCCGCAACACCAACGGTGCTTGACAGAAACCCTCTCCTCGCCAAACGCCATCTGGACTTTGACCTCCATGATGCTCCCCAAGGGCCCGGAGGCCGATCTGCGCCAGGACTCGAACCCCCTGGTCGAGGCCCTTTTCAACTACCAGCTCCTCCACATCGAAGCCTACATCGTCCATGTGGACATGGTCCTGCGCAACGAGGTCGCCTTCAAGCTAACACCGGAGTCGATAGAGGCCCTGATCGAGTACCACAAAGACATCCACATCGTCGACGCCAAAGCAGGTACTTACGACTGGTCCGAGAAGGAGCAGCAAGCCAAGAAGCTACATGAGGATTTCATCCAGGCCATCAACAAGTTCGTCTACCGGACTCATGTATCTGCTCTCGAAGGGCTTGAAGAGGAGGGTGCAGGTGAACTGCTATGCGGAAAGAGCGAAGAGGTCAAGAACAGCATTAACGGATTGATGAAGTCGCTGCTGCCACCTCCGCCAAGAATCGTCGATGTCGTACGGCAACCTCCGCTGCTCCCCAGCTCACCGGCCGGAGCAAACATCTGGGCTCAGAACACACCTTCACCGGTAGCTCCCACTCCGGTCGATGCCTGGAGGGTCTTGCCGTCCAGCCCAAGCTGCACATCGACGTCCGCTGATTCCAGCAATACTCCGATATGGGCCAACATGGGCATGAATGAGTTACAAATCCCTTCGCCGCCGACGCCTTCCTACAGCCAGCCCTTTACCACCGCCGGCTTCTTCTATAGCTCGCCTATGGTGTCAGCCCCCATACCGGCGCTGCCGCTTCCCAGCATGCTGGCACCTCAATGCGGTGTCAACATCGGCTATGGTGGCTTCAACTGGGATCGCTATCAGGAATACACCACGACAATGTGACAACCAACCTCAGCCGAGGGGCAACGCTCTCCCATTGTCACGACTTCGTGAAGAAGATCGTTGTGTATTTCTATTTTCCCCGGTTTGGGACACGGCATTCGCGGCGCAACTCATCCATCGCATCTTCCAAAGGCATATCGGCGTTTTTTTGCATCAAATCAGGAGGCGACAATTCTCGACCGCATCATCATCAGCATCATTATCGTTATCATCAACAACACTCGTGCTTTTTTTATTTTTCTTTTATCTTTTTTGGATTTTCATTTGTTTATACCAACTTATAGCGAGCGAGCGTCTGTTTTCGGGGAAACTCTCAAATCAACACAACCGCCAGCTCGGTCGAAAGCTATTTTCTCAACCTCAACATGGCTGGGTCCGGGCGGGTTTCTTGATTGCATTTACAAGCATGGCAGGGTTTCGATCTAGAAGACAGGATTTTCTTCTTCCATCTCATCAAAAATAAGAGGTACACGCAGCAATGCACCCACCCTAAGCCCGGCAGAGACCGGGACAGAGATTTCCGGATTTTGTTTTTGTCACATTTTCTATTGTTCGGCATACGGTATGAAGCGGCTTTCTTTGGTGATACCCCAGACCGACGACTCGATATGATCCGATACGAGACGACAACTATGGTCGACACACACACTCGCTTCAAACGAAACATCTTTTGTTTCCCCGGCCTTGGTTTCTTTGACTTACGACTACATGAACGACCTAATGACGAATACCTACGAGCTTAATGACGACTTTCGCAACGAATGAGACTTGGCCAGCTTGATGTTGGCACTCCTGTTCGCAAAGGACGATCGAAGCGACGACAATGGGTTCGGGGGTTTGCGGGACAGGATCCCACCACGCAACACCCATACATATACGGTCGATTCCACATGAATCGTAGCCTCGACCCCATTGTCTGTGACAATGGAGTTGGGGTAGGCACTGGCTGTCAATCAACCAAGACTACTGCCTCCCATGACGGATGACCGCTAGCTCGGTCCGAGTCTGGGTTGCGAAAGGGGTTTGATGCAGTGTTGGGTTTTCATTTGGATATAGAGCTGGGCATCATTATACAATCTTTTTGCTGTGCAAGAGAAGAAGAAAGAAAAAAAAGATGCGTGGCCCTTCAACCGGCATTGTTGCATCTTTCTGGTCCTCCCCTGGCCTGTTCCGGACGCGACACCGCTGTCCGCGAGCAGAGTAAACGCCGCGCCGAGATTGTTTGCCAGTATGAGCCTACTCTGCAAGCTCGGAGTAGTGTCTCATGCGACGTCTTGGGGGTGGATGGTTTCAGCTATAGAGAGAAGAAGACTTTGACGTGCCTCACGGCGCCATTGTTGGGGAGGGCCAGGAACGAAGGCGGCAATTGTAGCTCATCCCACTGCACCCGGACTCCCCCCTTGAGCGCACCACAGGTCGCTTGGGGGGCCGAGAATGGAAGCCACCCGGCAATCCTGCTGAGCAGTGATTTGCCGGCGAGTCAAATACACGTGGCATGGGATGCTGGTCTAGGTGTTTCGGTTGACGCACGCCCAGGAGGCGATGAAAGCGCAACGCACCTTACTCTGCTCTTTGTTTTTGTTTAGTACTTAATTTGAACATATTCAAATTCATTGCTTGTGTCGTGCCCCTTTTCGCCATTGATGTGTCACTGAATGCGTAACGAATAGGATCTGGTACTGTATGGAATATTACGTCTGATCTAGGACTCTCTGACATCTGGTGAGTACCCCTAATCAACGATGCTGTACAACGAATCGCCATATTCCTTTTTTTTCCCCCCTCGCCCCCATGGTATGGTCCAACAGGAAACTAAGTGTGCGCCATTGAAACGGGCGTACGAGTACGACTACACATATGCAACCCGGTACTTCTTTCGGCGGTATTCTGCCCCCAAACCCAACACCTTGACAAACAAGCCTACTACCTCCCTGGGCAGGTTTAAGCTAGTTTATTTTTTCTTTTCTTTTCTTTCTTTTTCCTCTTGGGAGATCTTTTCTAGAAGATCTCGCCTTTACCCCCTGCCTTTGCTTTCATTTATTTCAAGGTAGCCTATGTGACACTTTCTTATTTCGTTATTTCGTTTACTGTACAACACTCAGCCACCACCCACTGATGTTGGGCATGTGAAGATGATGATTATTCCCTACGTACTCTGTACCCCCAACATGGAAGATCCAACCCAATTAACACACCAAGCAGGTATTCTAATCAACTAGGCAGGGCCCTTATGGAGAGCGTTGCACACCGTTGTCGTCTTACTGCATCGTTCATGCAATGCCACTATCCGTCGCGAGCAGCATCAGTCCGGGAGGCTGCACGCGGGAGGCTGCGATACCCGAGTTACTGTCCCTCTTGTTGGTGGAGGGAACATGACTACCTAGTGTAGCTGGGGCACATATGTAAGCACGTTGGTTCTTTCTCTCCGGCGAGGCAGCAAGGCAGAATGCACGCGGATCCGTCACATGGCAGGTGCAATGCTGAAGATTATGGCTGCCTGGATCTCGTTCTCTCTTCTCACTTTTTGTCCTCTCTCGCGGCTGTTACAGGATTTACCCGCCGCAGTCTCCCATTATGTTATCCACCCCTCCCTACCTGCCGAGACGCTTGCGCCGGTGTTGGCGCGCCAATTCCTGCTGCTTGCTTCGGCCAAAAGCGTACCGTAACCCCAATATATATGAAGTCATGGGATAATATGCACGTAAGATCTTACTGCATAGAGTAGGTAGTAGGAAGTGGATATCCCATACACCATCTCCAACTGCAATCATCCGCGTAACCCCCAGCAAACGGTTCCTATTGGCCGGGATACGGAAAGGAAGCAGTCTGGCTAGTTGAATCCGGGGTAAGCCGTAAGGCTGGGGTAAAGAGATAGGGGCGATGACGGTAGGTACTAAACGGCAATGGCCGATCAATACTACTATATACTAATCACTCCAGCTTGTGTGTCGTCTTCTCACTTATCTCTCTCTTCTGTCTGCCTGATACCACCCTCTGATGCACTGTAATTCTTCTTCACTGCGCTTCCGAGAAGAAAAATAGATTTAGGTCCCGGCTAACGCCGCAACCGAAGCCCTCGTTACCTTTGCTTTACTTTCCACCTACCTAACAAAGTAGGCAAGTGAGAGCACAACCGCATGCACGATTATCGCTTGCTCTCGGTTTGACTACTACGTTGTGCGTAGGCGTATCGTAGTTGAAAGCAGCTCCGCCAGGCCATGCCTAAGTTGCTTTGCAGTAAACATTATTGGCTCGGGACTTCCTTGAACTACACCGCCTCGCCTTGCCCGGTTGGTTGTTGCTAAGGTTTACCTGATGGGCGTCTTCAACGGCTGCAAAGTCAAATTGTCGGCAGTAGTCCAGGCTGCCAAAATCCAGTCTGCCCGGGCTGTCAGTGTGCAGTGCAGTGGCTGTGGCATCGAATTCTCTTGAGTAAGTGTACCGGTACATAGCTACCTCTTACCTACTAGACCGTTCCGAGGCATCAATCCTTGATCCAGGATCTCACATGGCTTCAAAGTCTAATCAGAGGCCATGGGGGTAAGCCGCCCGCTCGCACGCCACCTTTCGGCCCGGCAGGGTTAGGAAACCATCACAGCTGCCTAAGAAGTGATTCTCGCCTTGTGCCTGTTTTCTTCCCCTTACACAGGGGCGTCTGAAAAAAGGCCCAGCGCTTGGGAGCGGCTGGTCGCGGCAACTCAATGTTCATCTCATCTGCATACGTTCATTCATTTCTACCTAACTAACTAGTGACCAGTGCTTCTTGGGCCAAACTATGACAGACTCGGAAACCATACCCCGGACCTGACTAAGATTATCATTCATAGCAGTTCGGTCCCTACAAGCCGGGCCGAATATGAGAAACTAGTCGAAAGGCTGCTGCTGCTGTCATGGCGTGGCGTCGAGGGGTTTTGTCTCTCTTCAAAATAAGAAAGGGCCACAAACTAACCCACAGACCGGGGAGGAAGTCTGACGCAGGTACGCCGCTCCATTCGTCAGGCTGATTTCAGCGGGAGAGTGCCAACAAAAAGTGTGGACAGAATCGCCTGGGCTAGAAGCAGTACTCAACGACACAGTTTGTGCAGCCTTGCCGGGCTAGAGTTTGATATACCACAGGCGAAGCAAATTCCTACAGCTGTTCTCCTCTGTCCTTTAGTCAGCTGGATCTTCAAGGGAGTACTCTCCAAGTTGTCATTAGGCGTGGGATAAGCATACCTTATACCTGATGGTGATTTCATTGAATGATTCATTATACCATACAAACAAAGTTTGGTAGGCATATCATGATTCCGTGAACTTATACGCTCGTATATGCTTGATCGGACACTTTGACAGAGAGTCTCGCTGGTGTAAGGCTCACGACGCGTCTTGGATAACACATATATACCGTATTGTGGCATAGCAGCCTTTTGGCTATTCAATCGGGTCGCCATCTTCGTTGTCGTCCTCCACTGGCGTCTCCCATCCTGGTACGAACTGGGCCAGAACATCAAACATGAACGCTTGCCGGTCGCCACTGCCAATGATCGGCGCCCAGACGTTGTCTCTATCCCAGTGAGGTCGCGATCCCAGCGTATTCATGACTGGGTAGACCTCGCCCGTCTCCATGTCTTCAATATTGAACGAGATAAGGGGCTCTTTTACGCGGATGCGCTTCTCCAGGTCGAATTCATTGCATAGTCTCACGAATGGCCCTGCAACAATCCGTTTCTGCGCGTCAATTCGATACTTGCGGAGGCCGCTGGAACGGAGCGCTTGAGACACGACCAAGCATTTCTCCCACGTTTCGTAGTCGACGAAGTCGAGGATCTGGTCGTATAGCTCCGCGGGGAGCGTGGTAGAGGAACGAGACGCCACGCGGCGATCCGCAGCCACGTCAAAGAAGTTGAGAAGCGCTGCGAGCCCAGGGAAATGCTTACGCAGTCTACGGGCGCTGCCCGTACAGTTCGACCGCATAAGCTGCTCGCCTGATTCTGGTTGAGGCGCCATTCCGGGCTTCAGCTCCGGCCGTTCACACGGGTGGGTGCTCGTGCAGTATTCTGGGCGTAGGGGAGAAAGGCCGAGGCTTTCGCTGAATCTGACCACGATCTCGCCGTTCTTAAGTGATACCTCGGCGAAGGCTACGTCGAATAGCGATATAACGACCATCTGGAAATGGGTGCGTCCCTGGTTGACGCCATACTCCACAGCGTTGGTGATGGCTCTGCCGTCAACTACCATGGTAAGGCTGACCAGCACGTCCTTGATCCAGTAAGTCGTCTCGCTGGGCGACGCTCCGGGGGCCTGGCCAGCAAAGTGTGACATCGAGCCGAACTCCAACAATGGCAAGATATCGCCAGCCCAATTAGCGTCGCCAGCGCGCGGATATGAGTGCGATGGTCCAAACCCCCAGCCGTCATTGTCTGTAGGGACATCGTACAAATGCTCCATGTGGCATTCCCGTTCGTATTGATCAGAGCCCCGATCGCTTTCTTCAGAGTCCCAACCGCTTTGTCCGGAGTCCCGGTCGCATCGTCCAGCGTGTTGCTCGTGACAGCGCAGTGGAGGATTGGGATGGAACATCGTCTGGCCGGAAGCAATCGAGACGATGGCGAAGGCCAGCTCGCGGATTGGAAACGAATTCACACTCCACTCCCTTCCAAAGGAAACGATGGCCTCCTTGTATTGGACAAAAATCCTCGCCAAGACGTAGGTGAAGAAGGTCTTTCGCGACCCGTCAATATCTGTTCTTGGCACCACGGCGCGGGAGTTGTATCCGACCACCGGGTTGTGCTCGGGAAGTGGCAAGGCCTGTTCGGCCATGTGCTCTTCTGGGCAGAGGTCCAGGGAGATGGCCGGCTTGTGCGGGTATATGCTGTCCACGCCGGCGAGAGCCCACAGGTTGTCCCGACGGGGGATGTTGTTCAGCTTCCAATGTATGCCGTGGTTGATGGTCAGGATCTCGTCATCGAGGTTGATGATGTAGACGTTGTCGGCTTTATAGCCGGCCAGCAGTGGCAGCTCGGAAGGGAGCGTCACCTCGTCTCGGCCAAGCACCTCATAGTTGGGTTTGCCATCTGATATTCGTTCCCAAGGGATAATCGCGTTGTCGTTGCTGCGATTGTAAATTCCATTTTTGGCGTAAAACTCATTTATTGCGTGAAGCTCATCTTTGCGGTAAAGCTCATAGATGTGTACTTCCAGTTCGGCTTCCTTGGCCGCATGGCGTGCTCGCTTCTTATCAAGCCATTCTGCAGTTCATCGTTCTGTTAATAAGCCTTCACCGTCTGGGGCCCAGAGATACCTACTGCGGTACTTCTCCGGGTCGTTCGGGATATTCTTCACAATCCGAGCGCCGGCACTCTTCGGGTCTGTCGCCTCCTCAGGGACTTTCGCCGAGTATGTATGAATGTGGGAGACGTAGTAGCGTCTGTGAAAGCGCACCACTTCTAGGGTGCGCGAATGGAAGGACATTGCGACAGAGCCTAGGGGTGGAGATGGGTTCTTTCTCTTCCTCTTCCTCTTTTTTCTTTCTCTTTCTGTTTCTTCCTTCTTCCTCTCTTCCACGTGTTTCCTGGATTGTGTCTAGTCAGATTTGATTCAGAAGCTGCAAAGAAAGAGAGGGAGGGGGGATCTCAATCTTGACTGGAAGGTGGCGCGTAGTTATCAAAATACACGAAATCCTGAAAACGGACGATAACGATTAAAGATAGCTGGAGTACATGAGCTGCATAGCTACCTTAGGTATATACAAGTGTGTTGCTCGGGGGAACCTACATAGCAAGGATGCTATCCTGAATTACCACAGGGACATCGAAATCCTTCCCCCTCAGTACAACCCCTTTCCCCCACTATCTCTTCTTCCACCTAGCTAACCGGCAGCTCAGGATCCGACCAGTTCCTCTGCCAAATTCCTGGCAATATGATCCGCGATCGCCATGACCGTAATCATGGGATTGACGCCGCTCGCGCTCGGAAACACGCTGGAATCCGCCACGAGCAAGCCCTCGGTCCCCCAGACCCGACCGCGCGCGTCCACCACGCCCGCCTCCTCGCGACTGCTCATGCGGCAGGTGCCCATCTGGTGTGCCGAGCCCCAGGCGGCGCGCGGGGGCTTATTGCTCGCCTTCTCGAGCAACGCGAGCCAGGCCATGAACTCCGGGTCGTCCTCTGGGAGGGTGTTGCTGCTGCTGCTGCCCGGAATGGCTTCCCCATCGTCTCCCTCCAAGCTCGCTGCTGCTGTTATTGATGCCAAGGCGCCACCACTGCGCACAAAGGGCTTCGCCCCCGGCAGGTTGGCCCAGATCTCGCGCGCGCCCTGGACGTAGCAGAGCTTGGCTAGCGCCATGACGCCGACCATCGTGTGGGCGCGGTCGAAGTCCGAGGTAATGTACTCGACCCGCGGCCTTCCTGAATCGGGATCGGGGTAGACACGGCCCGAGTCGCGGTCTCGGGTCAGACTGATGAAGCAGTTCGAGCTACGAAGCTGCAGCGCGTTCAGTTTGAAATCGAGGCCACTATACCAAGGGAGAGTGGACAGGGCCACGTACGGCTGCCATCGTTTTATCGTCAGTATGTTGTGTTCCATCAAGGGAATAGGAGGGCACAAGAGAAATCGTGACTAACCACCATGCTTGTAGTTTCTAGATTCACTCCGTGGCCGTTACCGTCAAGGTCCTTGTATTCGTCACACACAGCCGTGATGGTGCCTCCTTCCCATGGCTCGATGTCTTTGTCAAAGCGCCCATAGACTTGATTGCAGGGGTGTATATGCAGATTCCTCCCAATATGCGGGTTCTGTAGTCGAAACCAGGTCAGATATCTAGTTCATACAGGAGTCGGAAGAGGTACGGATGATCTTCTTACCTGAAGGCCGCTTCTTAGCAGGAACAAGGGGCTTTGTAGCGAGCCAGCCGCCACAATGATCCTCTTTGCATTGACCCTAACCTCCACCTGCTGCCGACTCCTCTTGGGATTGGCCACGTTGCCATCTTTGTCTCTTGCGGTCCACGTGCCCGTCAAGCCTACAGCTCTCTTGGTAGAGCCCGGTGGCCCATCAAACAGTATCTCGGAAGCGTGGAAGCCCTCGATGAACCGCGCCCCGGCTTTCGCAGCCGCCGGCAGCCAACTTACGACCGGCCCCTTCTTCCCCGCCGAGGCGCAGCCAAGGTTGCACCGCCCGCAGTAGTGATCCTCGCCGCCAGTATTCAGGGGCGTCGGCCTCGCGCTCCACCCCAGCTTGCGCGACCCGTCCAGCAGCACCTGCGCCGCGTGGTTGTGCCGGATGTTGGCGTCGCTGACGCCCATGAAGTCACGGACACGGTCTAAGTTCTCCTGGAACTCGCCCGTGGCAAAGAAGGGGAGACCCTGGTCGGCCCACTCCCGGCGGACAAACTCCTCGGGCTCCAGGCTGACGCTCCAGTTGACCGTACCGCCTCCGCCCCAGCAGCAACCGGCCAGGATGTTGGTGCTGCTGTCCTCGCTGCTGAGGACGCCGTGGCTCTCGAAGAGGTGCCGGTTCCCGCTTTCTTGGTCCATCGGCAGCTGCGAGGGCGGGAAATGGTAGCCTTTGTCCACCACGAGGACGCGGTGCCCGGCCTCGGCGAGCACTTTGGCGCACACGGCGCCGCCGCAGCCGGACCCCACGATCACGACATCCGTGTCGATAATCCTCGGTTGCTCGGGAGCCTCGAACTGCAGAAAGTCGAAGTCGAAGCCGGGCCCTGTTTTATAGTCGCGAGGGTAGTCCGTGTACCCGATCAGCCGCTGGTACAGGGGGTCTGCCTGGCTAAACGACTTCTGCGCCAGGCTCAGCACTATACGGGCGAGCGTTGGCCACACCGGGGACCAGGATGTGATCCACGACTGGATGACGGCTTCTTGCTGGGCAAGCGAGAGTCCACTGAAGGGCGTGAAGTGCCCCGTACTTATCAGACTCCCGAGCCGTGTCCTGGTGTTTGCACATGATAAGCCTATGTACTTACCCATTGGACATACACATACATCTATATAGATATAGTCAAGAAAGACATGGGCTTACTCTAGAAGATCCAAGGCTCCAGCCAGGCGTTTCCTGTGGACTGCAGGCACCGTCTGGAAAGTCCTCTTCACATTTTGTACGAATTGCCGATTGTCACTAGGCCGGGCCCGCAGGTATTCCTCGAATTCATCAGACGAGGGCGGAGCCGCCATGAAAACCCGGACATGTTCATAGGCATCCCTATACTGCTGTTCGGAGATCGCGATGTGCTTACCGCTCCCACCTGCTGAGGATGCCACCACGATAGACGGAACCGCAGCATCGACAAGCGCCAACAAGGTCGACCATTGTGATCCTGAAAACAGCCCATCTCCCGAAATAGGGGTCGGTTTCGGGAATGGTATCGGCGCCGAGCGCACTTGTGTCGCCATCATGCCTGTCCGGATATTATCGACACCAGCTTGAACAATAGCAATAGTGAAAACCAGAGCCGAGCGGTGATTCTTTGGCGTATATATGTCAAGGGCTAGTGCCAAAGTATGCAAGGAATCGAAATCTGCGGCCAGCGAAACAAGGGATAACCGAGCCAGTCGATAATCGTCAATACATAGAGTGAATATCAGATGGCAGGACCCTGTTTCCTACCAACCTTAACGGCTGTTTTGTTTTGTTAGGTTGGCTGGCTGACTTAGCAGGGCGAACTAACTGTTAGGTAGGGTTACATACAGCCGCCCGTGCCGTCGCGTGGCGCGTGGGCGCGCCGCCCTGAACATCCCACGCCAAGCTGTCCGCGTTTCTCCTGGTCTGATCTGATTGATTGATCTCATTTACACTTTCGTCGAACGCGGCGAACGACAACCAACTGTCCTTGTCTTACCCACCGAACCGTATCCCGTATACTTTGGGAGTAGGTGCCATGGTGCCATGGTGCCATATCGCAGACCCTCAAGTGGTTTTGCCGACTATCTGGCAGACACCGTGACGACAGATCTGCGATGAGAGGATGAGCGAACTGTCGGGTCACACAGGATGCCATCGAAACGAATAGCATGAGTGGTCTGTCTCATGAGTGACAGGACAGTCTTTCATTAGTTGCATGTCTCGCGACCCTGACAAGACACCACTCTGTCTTTAAATCATGACACGAGGAGCGTCCTGGGCAAACCTTTACGATCATCGCGGATATCGCGGGTGCCTCTTGGATGCCATGAACCATTCCCAGGAAAGGAGCTTAATTTAGCGACATAGAGAAGAGATAGAGACCTTAGTTTTCCTGTCTACCAATGTAAGTACGAGTCCACCAATCAAGATTAGCCAGGCCAACATGTTGAGACACTGCCCTGTCGTATCGAGCGTATGAATTTGGTGACTCCTGTCGGATTCGTAATGTGCTGCCACATCATGGACACAGGCTCGAGAGAGACCGCAACGTGCATGCACATGGCATTAAACATCAAACCATTCATGGGACGAGAAGCCAATTTGTCTTGCGAAGGTGAAGTCGGGCCTCGGAGGTTGAGGCTCAAAACGTGTGGTCCATGGATCCCTGCCGCCGATAACTGACTGCTCTTTGATAGCGGGTCGCAACTATCGCATCCTCCACTACACCACACCACATGCTGCTTGCCTTTTTGCGCTCAAGATAAAAGGCACACATCACGTTAGTGCATAGTACTGCAGTAAGCCAAATGCCGATCTTGAACCACAAGACACACTTGCAGGCAGGCCTCTGGATAAGAATGAATACATCGAACCTCCAAGTTCCTAAGTGCTCATCGGTATAGACTTGGAAGTATTATGCGTCGAGGTATTTTGAGGAGCTCAGGCTATACGGTGGAATGCAGCTTGCGCAGTGGTTTTCAAATACGTGTAACATGTTGTCGAGTGTGCCTCTGCTCGCCGCTACCCACATGGGCCATTTGGTTATCAGCGTCCAGTATTCCACCTGATGCCCGCTCACATGTGAAAGTTCAGTAAACATGGATCACCAGCATGTGATGGGCTCCAAGTGGGTTTCTCGCTGGGGGAGGCTAGGACCCTGCGTTCCTCTTCAGGAAGCCAGGCCCGGTTTGTTGGGAAGAGCGCCGAACCGAGAAGGACCAACAACGCTACCTGCTTTGCCTGCGGCTTCTTCGCGACGCCCGAGTTTATGCGATCTTTTTTCTTGCCAAAGCTCAGCAAGGTGCCCGGTAGAAGTTCATTTTGGAGCTTGATGCTTGATGCTTGATGCCTCCCGAGATGCAATGCAGATTCAGGTCAGATATTATGGAGTCTGTACGCAACTTTATCTTGTGTTGGTGTGCACACCATAGATGAGTAAGATCGATGATATTCAAAGGAACATACGAAGAAGGTACGATGATGTCCTGTCACCAACCTGTCGTCAGCCCTACCTGCATACCTAGGCTGTGGGGTAGCGAGGAAATTCGGCCATCCCTTGTCCCTTCCTTCTTGAAGATTCTCGTCGTGCCTTCAAGCGGCTCAAGCTTTGGTGGTGCTGCATAATCTAGGAAGTGGCATGATATGCCCTCGATAGCGAAAGCGCTTCCGCCGCTAGACCATCAATACTGTCACCAATACCTACACCCCCTCATAAAATACAATAACACCGAATGGAGTAAGCTGGCATGTGGACAAGTTGCGGAAAGTAGGTAATAGTGGTAGTAAGAGCAGCCCTTTCGCATTGGGGCCTGGCTCCGAATCCAAACAAACCGATGGGACGGATACATGACATATCAATCAGACTGATCTGGATGGCGCCAAGGTTACACCATCCATGCGGCTGCAACCTGACTGGGCGGGCTTAGCGGGAGGCGAGATGCGTGCTCCCTTTCCCAACAAAAAAAAGTCTGCCCCTCTACAAACATCCAGGCTCCCCTGCCCCGCACTCGCTAAGTTTCTTTTTCAGGGACCAAGATTCGAAAAAAGAGGTGAATCGCCAAGATGTATCGTGGGGTCGTAGCCAGTAGCCGACGCCCGCCAGTCTTTTTGCGAAGCAGCATGCCACGTCTGGTAATAGGTGTGCGACGAAGAGGTTCGGTGAATCTACTCCAATGACAATTGTGTGACGAGTATGGGTGGTGTGTTCCATCAATGAATCTGGACAGCCCACTCGCACCCAGACAAAACAGGTATTCTACATCCATATGGTATTCTAGAAACCGCCGTCATGCCACCTCAATTGAGTTCATTACATCAATCCTAGCGGTTCCGAGGGCCCGACGTCAACGTCCACTCTTTTTCACCACTGCTGGCCGGTTTCCGGGACCTGTACCAGAGAAAGGATTGATTGGACCGCATGCTTGTCGCTTGGTAACAAAACAAACCGAGGCTTTTTTGTTTCCCTTACTAGTAGTACGGCTGGCTGGCCGGCGGATCCTTTCTCTTTACACAATTGAAACAGTTTTTGGAGTTGCATCAACAGGCGCCAACAAAAAAAAATACATCATTATGCTGTACGATATACTACCTGCCTTCCCTGTACTTCTGGGGCTGGCAGTATCTGATACCGCACCGTGCCACTTTGTCCGGAGCAAAAGGGCAGGCACACACAACGGGCCTTGTTGAGGGATCTACTACCTGTAAGCGGCAGACACTTCGTGACATGTACCTTGCCCTCTCTCACCGTTCATTGAGAGCATTGAATGCTCTTGCTCTTTTTGGGTGTCTCACTCAACCATCAGCATACTTTCCCCTGCAGCACAAGCTGGCTCGGATGCCACATACTGATGTCGGCATGGGCGTTGATGTACTTCCAGAAGTTTAGCTAGGCCGTTCTCATCCTAACTCTACCCCGGCACCCATAAAAGATCTCAGAGTGCGAGTGGGTAGCTGCCAGCAGAGATACCCACCTGCCTCTTGTTAGTCTTTAAGTACACACTTCCTTGCCTGTTCGCTTGCCTCCTAGAAAACAAATAAAATATCCTGGGGCGTCACTTACACACTCGCACACTTACACTGCTTGCTTGTCTTGCGCCAGACTCTGACATCTTTTTGTCTCTCACCCCGTCTCTCGTCCTTCTCTTCCGGGACACTTCACACTGTTGACCAGGTCTCTCTTCCAACCCATTGCCATTGACCATCACGCCCATACATACCACTTACCAAAAGAGGATCGCAAGTCTTGGCCTGCCTACTTGCATACAACCACCAATAATAATTTTGCATGGCTAAGAGTTTGTGAAAACCGCCCAATATGCCTTCGTATCCGCAAGCCTTTCTTGACTCGCCTTCGAGCGCCCTCTTCAAGTTCTTCCCGCTCCCAGAGAACGAGCCTCTGCCCATACCGCCGCCACACTTCGACTACCCATTCACCATTCCGGACGACTGGTACCAGGGAGCCCTCGACTACCGAGTCCCCGTCACCATTGCCACGGTATACGCCGTTACTGCCAAGTTGCTGAACAAATACAACCTCTCGAACGGCAAGAAGCCCTGGGCCATCAGCAAGACGGCGCCTTTCCGCCTCTTCGTCGTACTCCACAATGTCTTCTTGGCTGTCTACTCGGCTTGGACCTTCTGGGGTATGTTTACGGCACTGCGCGCCTCCATTGAGAGCCCCATGGGCCCCAATGGCCTCGCTGGTACCGTTGACAGCTTCTGCAAGTTCCACGGACCTGGCGGCTTTGGAAACGGTGTTGCCTTCAACGGGCCGCAGGGCAAATGGGAGACGCTCGGTAACGGTTATCTCACGAGCGAAGGCACCCCCAGCCGTGTGGATGCTGGACGCTTGTGGAACGAAGGTCTGGCGTTCTACGGATGGATCTTCTACCTGAGCAAGTTCTACGAGGTTCTTGATACCTTCATCATCCTGGCCAAGGGCAAGCTGAGCTCTACCCTGCAAACCTACCACCACGCCGGAGCTATGATGTGCATGTGGGCCGGCATCCGGTTCATGTCTGTGCCGATCTGGATGTTCGTCTTTGTCAACTCTGGCATTCATGCCATGATGGTGAGTACCTGAATTTGCTTGACCGTTTATATGTTGGACTGTTTACTAACATGCCACCCAGTACACCTACTACACTGTCACCGCATTCAACATCCGCGTACCTACGGCCATCAAGCGCACATTGACGACATTGCAGATCACCCAATTCCTTATTGGCGCGTCATACGCCATGGTCCACTCCTTCGTCTACTACACTGTCCCGGTCAAGGTTGCAGTGCCCAAGCCTGCCGCTGCGGTGGCCTCGAGCGTGGCTGCTGCTGCTACAGATGCTGCCAGTGTCGGCGGTGTCCTTGGCTCGCTTAAGAGTATGGTATTTGGAGCTGCTCAGGCTGCTAACGCCAACGCCATCGTCTCCTCAAACACTGCAGCTGCTGGCGCTGCGCAAGAGCTTATGTACCAGACGCAGTACCAGACGGTTCCCTGCATCACCAGCAGCGGATCCACCTTTGCTATCTGGCTGAACGTTCTCTACCTTGCACCTCTCACATATCTCTTTGTCTCCTTCTTCATTGCTAGCTACGTCAAGCGTAGCAACGCTGAAGCAGGACGCGCCCACAAGCAAAAGAAGCTTGACGGCGCCGACCGACGTCTGAGCAACGCTATGATGAATGCTGAGAAGGCCGGTTGGGATGCCGCCAAGGGAGTCGAGAAGGAGATCTACAACCAGGGCGGCGAATCGGCCGTTGTCGACGACGATGACGAGGCCAATGGCAAGAGCTATGCCCAAGCCGTGCGAAGTCGCCCCACCAGATCGACGTCGAGAAAGTGAACATAACTCGAATGTTATGTTTTGTGCTTACACAACTGAAATCAGTTCTGTCCGAAGATGGACATACGTGCGCATAGCAGATATGCAAAGCGCGACTTTGTGATTTCGACGTAGCGTTTTTTATCCTCGCGCATCTGTATTTGCATTGCTTGGAGCGGCTGGGGGTGGGAAGGGGGAGTTTAATGGAATTGTTTATGGATATGCGTCGTGCTACACGCACTTTTGCGCACGGCTGTAGTCTCACAGCTTCTCGGTTACATATTAAGTGTATAGAAAAGTCGGCGGTGCTAGGAAACACGACTTCACGTCGTTCACGTATATAGTTGTAACGAAACCATGTATATTGCTCAAGGTCGCTGCCGTGCTTCGTTAAACTTCAGAGCCCCATGTGATAGGGATCGTGACGAATAATATTTTGCCACAGAACTTCACCTTCCAGTAAAAGGGGTCTGCAACAGTGCTTTGATCATACCATGATGATATCATGTCCGGGTGGCTTGCACCCACAGTGGTAGCATATGGTGAAAGTGTTGCTCTCCCCGAATCACGCCATAACTGTACATATTAGGGATCATTCAGTGCCACCGGTATAGTATTCATCGAGTTAGATGTGATGTCCAAAGACGTCATACTAAAGCTAGAGCCACTCCCAAGATACTGCGTCAGAAGGCCGAGGTCATGCAAGACGAGGCTGATCAAGCCCTCGCCTCGCGGCTCTGGTAGCCGCAATGACGGCCCGGAAGACGGTTCGTGGCAGTTCCCTGGCTTTCAAAGACCTATACACTGTCGAGACCAACGATACATTACGGCTGCTCTGGTTCGAAGTCAAAGGCCCTTGGTAATACGTGTTGGTCGACATTACCGTTATCAGGAGTTTCCAGTTGGATGAGCTGGCTTGTTGAGCCTACGGAAGATAGGTAGGTGTCCTGCCAAAAGCAGTGCCACTACCTTCAAGACGAAATGTCAAAGGAGAATCAGCTGTGTGGCCATGCTGCCAGAGTATGCAAGGGGCGGTTCACGTAAATACTAATTCGGGTATTTGCGATACTTACACACCTCTACAAGCAAGCTGTGCGAGTACTCTGATAGGGGGGTGAGAAAGGAATGCCTCAATCAACCCCCGGGAATGAGCGCTTCAGATCGGACAGACATTGTCATGAGAAGTCCCCAGAAGGAGGGATGTTAACAGTCACAAGATACAGTCACACTTTATTGAAGTTCAGGGTTGAAAGATGCTTGTGATGGAGAAACCATAATATTCTATCAAATTCTTCTCTCGTCTTGTAACCAAACGTCTTAGAGTTCTTGACTCGAGGGGTATTTCCCGCCAAAGACCGTAGTGTGGCAATGTGTCAAAAAACGCCAGTATATATGGGAATCTTGCCTGTCCCATTTGATGCCAACCTAGATCCAAGGTATATAGTGTAACCCCTTTGCTCAGCCCAACTGGGCTGGCAAGCAACGAAATCAAAATCGCTTTCCCCTTCCAAAAACACCCGTGCCAAATAGCAAATAAAACCAAATGTAGACCCCAGTATTGTCTTCCAAAACTCCATCGGCGACAAATACGCTTGGCCGAATAATAAAAAAGCAAACCACCCAATGAGTGGCTAGGCAGGTAGGTAGTTGTTCCTCTGAATGATGCAATCTAAGCGTGGGCTTCTATTACCCACTATTCGCAATCCGATAGTGCAAAGGTGCCATCAAGGTGGATAAAACCAAAAGGCAAGAGGGTATCTTTTTCCCCTTGCCCCGGACCCCAATGGGCCTTTATCAACTTCTTCGTTCGCATACTCACAAACCGCGGCTTGTGCTATGTGCTTCGACATGATCTTCTCTTTGTTCTCTTCCGGTAATGGTGCCTGTCTTGGGCCCATGGCAGGTAAAACGTTCTCAAAGTGTCGATAGTCCCTTGCCACAAGAGTGGCAAGGGAGAGTACCGCCATGGACATGAGATGCTAGCTGGCGTCTTCTCGCAAGAAGGAACAGCACTCATGTTTCCATGGTCGTGTATGGGGTGTGTGATGCTTTATAAGATCCAAGCACCTCCAGTCGGAGGGGCTTGGAGGCTTGTCACCCGCTCAGAATGTGCTCCAGTTCCAATCCCGCGGCACGCTCGCCGCGATCTCGGCGTGTTGCACACGTCCCTTGGTAGCGGTAGCTGGGATTGGTGCGGCGCCGGTGGCATCGACGGGGCTGGAGGGGTCCGACGAGGAGCCGTTGACGTGGTAAGCCGAGCCGGCGTCGCTGCTGCCGCTGCTGATGGACGAGGCCTGGCTGTTGGTGCGGCTGCGCCACGACTTGAACTCGTTGTAGCAGTGCTGGCAGGCGCGGCTCATGGTGCCGCGCGGGTTGTAGTTGGCGTCCTGGTCGAGGGGGATCTCGAAGGCTGAATGCGGGTCGCAGAAGATGTTGCCGCAGCGGCGGCAGTGATGGCGCCGCGTCCAGTAGTTGAAGTGGCGCATGCAGGAGGGCTCGTCGCAGATCGTGGAGTCGGCATCGGACTGGGGTTGGAACGTTAGCATTTACATGCATGCAAAGTCGAGACACGGGCGTTGGATTAAAACGGGTGTTACGCAGAACGAGAGGGGTGCAGAAGGGTCGCGGGTTGAGACATGGTGTAAGGGATCTCGCATGGTTGTGGACACACGCGACAAATTTCAAGCTTACCTTCCAGTGATGCTTTGTGGGCTGCGCCGTAGGCTGGGGGAACAAGGCAAAGTTCCATTCGTTCTCGTCGACACACTTGCCACTGTCGCCCGTTCCTCGTCGGCTAAGTCTTCCAAGCGCGCCCAGGCCAGCCAAGCTGATGAAGCTGCTGTTGCTCATCTTCATCAGGGTCTCGTTGTCGTCCTCGGTCTTCTTTCCCGGGACGCTCGCACGCGTTTGGCGCTCGGTCGGTCGCAGGACGGCGGGCATGTAGAGCGGTCGTACCTGTCGGCCGTGATAGGACTTGGGTGACGTGGGCGATGTGTTGTTGGAGGTGCTAAGTGGGGAGATCTGGGGCTGCGTGTAGAACGGTTGTGTTTGTGTCTGGGTCTGCGACTGAAACCCCGGCGATTGCGGGTTGTACTGGTTGTAATTGGGCGTGTAGAAGTGCGCAAACGGCTGCTGCTGGTCCGGCAGTCTGGGCATGATTAATTCGGTGGCCATGGTCGCGGTGATAGTAGGTATAAAATATTGCCTCCGCTCGGTGCTATTCGTAGAAGTCTTTGTGACTTTTTTCCCTTTGTCTCTTCCTTTGGAAATTGATGTTGGTGTTGAGATGTGCTCGCGTGCTCGGGGTGCTCGTGAGAATTGTAGGTCAGGTAAACGGCCTGAGAATAGACTCTACAGGGGGTGCTTGCGCTACAGGCGGTCTTGGATTGATTGGGCCCGGGATCCGGAAAGAAAGCTATGGTAGAGACGGGACGATTTACGGTCACGCCACCAGCTCTTTGAATACACAACCCGTTACTCTCGGATCTATCGAACTTGTGGAAAGTTGAATAGACACGGTCTGGCGTCAGGGAGGATCTGACAGGTTGAAGAGAAGTCGAATGAGGTGGAAGCACGCTCTCGCTTGCTTTTCCAAAAGTAACAGTGTCCGGCTAAAGGAGCTTATTTGAGAAAGTTGGGTGGTGGTGTGAGGGCGTGGGTATCCTCGGCGAATGGCGGGAAGCGGCGAAGCGAAGGGTCGTATGTAGTACTCGACTCGAGAGGCACGTCCTGAATCGGCGCCAAAGAAGCAAAGAACGGGCTCAGCCACCTTTATGATAAGGACTTGCAGGTTGCAGCTAAGATTGAGATGGACGGTTGGCCGCGAGGTAGGTGGTAGCAGTCTGTAGTCTGTATGCACGCACACCGACAGAACAATGATTGTAATAAGCAACAACGTACGACGTGCTTGGCTGCGGATGATGACGGTGCTCTGATTGGGGAATTGGAGACAAGATAAGGTCCAGCGAACAGAACAATAAATAACCACAGGGGGAGAGGTGAGGTAAGGCTGTTGAGAAGTCGATGTCACTATGCCGTTTCAAGTGTGCGGAAATAAGAATTGGTGGTAATATAGCTGAAGATAATAGACAACCATACCAACAAGAGAAGGCAGCGAGTCTGGGGTTGCCAGTCTGATATTGGTCCGAGGACATGGGCGAGAGAGAGAGAGAGTACACCTCGAGCATCACTACCACTATACCTGGGTCCGCTATTCCAATCCCACGAGAACGGGTCTGGCATCTGGCTTGTCTGGCTCTCTCTGCTACGTACGGCGCCCAGACCGCTCGGTGCCCTGGGTCCTCTGCTAGCAGTACCCAAGAGATACCGAGACGACTCGACAGAGATCCAGATTTCCCACTAACGACTGCACGTAGACGTATGTATCTCTCCTCGCGTGTCCACTCTCAACTGCCTATCCACTCTCTCGTCAATTAATTCCGCGCTCTCGCTGCTGGGCCATTGGCCTGTCGCAACGCCTTCAGGGATGTTCCTGAAGGGCTTTTTGGCTGCATGGTTCGCTAGTGTTGTTGATACCTTGTCAAAGATGCAGCTTGGCAACTGTGGATGAAGAGACGAGTGCCCCAGCAGCACTGTGCAGCAAGCACCAGTAATGTTGTCGTTTACTGGCTGGCTGGCTGGCTGGCCGTCCCTCCCACCACGCAAGATCGTCGTGGGATGGGCAGGCCTGTGCGACGTCGGAAGCTGCTGCTTCAGGTATCTGAGCGGAGTGCGGAACAATATGTCCGTGGGTTGCTATTACTCTGTTCAATTCTATTATAGACAATTGGCTCTCTCTGCCCACTGGAAGATCTGTTATCAATCTACAAGTATAATCCATCACCGGCTATCAGAAAAGCGAATGGGTACACTAATGTACGTATCCCACTGCTTCTTCTGCTGCGGCGGTTGAGAGCTGTTGGGGCGACTCGAGTCAGTGTCGGATTCGACCACTTTCACCGTTTTTCGAGCTGATAGCATTTGGGGCGAGGCGAGGCGAGAACATGCCAAATGCTTAGTTGCCGAATCGGGTGTTGGTCGGTGGTTTCCTGTGTTCAGGGTCTTTTGCCATGGGACATGGACATGGACATGGCAGGTTGGTTGGCGGTTCACGCCCTGGAACATACTGCCGATACCTAACACCCATGATCCTTAAGAGAATACCTGTAGAACATTCCATTTTGGATATTTTAAGACTATGCATATTTATAGACGACATTCCAAAGCTTCATCTGTATGAGCTTATCTATACTCTCCAAATTCAAATCAAAACTCTTATAGTCGTATAGTCTTCAAGGGATGAACTGTATTCTTTTGAGGAGGGCAAGGGAAGAGAGGGGCCTCTCAATGCTTTTTTTGCGTCTGTGTGTGTGTGTGCGTAGCGCCTCATGGCAAATCCAGGGATTCCTTCTCCCGTACGTCAGCGGTCAAGGTTTGAACAGGCCCCCCGGTCCCGTCTTTGGTTGATAGGACAGGCAATCACTGTCTTTCCTAGCATCCGAGATCGACTTTTCGTTATGAGTATTGATCAACAAGTTGGCGCAAATTAACTTCGACATTGGGGCGTCTCGCAATTCCCAATTTCAGCATTATCCGGCTACGTCTTGTCTTTTCGGAATCTGGCCGAACGTCGAGCAGATAGTCTGCCAGCTGGGACAGCGCCAAGGCTTAGTGCGGCAACTCCTGCATTTTTTCGACTCGAAGGGTCCCTTTTTTCGAAAAGACGATGGCGGAACAAGCAAATTCGCGCCCCTCAGAAATAGTCGTAGGACCCATTACTATGCGTTCAACGCGCTACTACCAACGCATATCTGGTTGATACCATCTTTGATTCTACATACCCTTTTTGAAACGATATCTTCCGGCGTCAGGACGAAGACGAGAGTGGGATAACCGAGGTACGGACCGTCGTGGGCATTGAGCGCGCGAGGCGGGCGTACCCTCAGCATATCGAAGCGCCGAGGACCCTCATGGTCCAAAAGGTGGGTTGTTCATTACATGCGTGCAGGCCCTCCAGTATGTACTGCTCCAGCCCTCGTTGCTATGCAAAGGCCAGTTGTGGCCTGTGCAATGCCGGCATTTACCGTGGGTCAGGAGGTTGAACTTGGGCCGAACATCCTGACATGTTTACCTCGCGACTCGGCGCCGTGCTTTTTTCCCCTTCTGTTTTGAGGACCCTGGGCCAGAATGCTGCCCGTGTTGTTTGCTGTGCTGTCGCAAACGATTGAACGATCAAGAAAAAAGCAAGTTCGACAACCATGACGGAGCCAGCGAATACAAAGTTTTGGTGGTATTGGTTTCGAGGAGGACCCTGATTCCATTTTCAGGCCGTGATACCACCGGCGCCTGCTGACGATCCCGAGGATACGCCCTCAAAGTCGCGCGGGCATCGTCGCCTTTCATTTCCCAAACGCAAGGCACGAAAAGGCAGACGGGGCACGGTCTCACGATGATTGAGAGACCCCGCGCTGGAAGAGGAGCACCTCGAATTTGCACATGCGAACGGCGGCTCTTCTGTTTACAGTTGCGACGACAGTCGCCTGGTTACACGCTCGGCCTTTTCTGACCAATCCTACCGGCTATTGGTTAGATATCGGTGGGGCCCCTGCCATGCGAGAGCCGTTCAGGATGGATTCTGTTTGTAATTTATCTCTATCACTCCACAAAATCTACCGATGCCTCGGGAGCGACACATGTTGTCCAAGAAAGCCACACGAGGTTGTGGTGCGTGCGTTGCCTGGGTGGAAGGGGCCACGTTGGACTAGTAACGCGATCAATCTAAACTCGTCACAGCCAAAGGCACTTGGCACAAGGGCCCTTCGGGCTTAAGCAGCAGAAAGATGCGGTTCAGTCGGAAATTTGATGATGATAGTGTCGAAATGCCAGCCGTGTTTGGCACAGCGGATTTAGAGTCGCATTCACTGGATATATCGGCAAAAGCCAGTGGAGAGTTGCTGGGGAGTGTCGTACCCCGTCTATGCACGAAAGTGCTGACCGACATGCGGTTTATTCGCGCTTGGCTACATCATGGTTTGGCTTCACCCTGCGATGCGACGCTGACTGGCTGTCCTGCTCCGCTCATTGGCAGGCGAGGAGGCTCTGCTGCAATACCAAGTACGCACACATGCCTAGAGCTGACATCCAGCGTACCAATCTTTGGCTGTCGCATGGGCACCAATACAGTAGGTGGTCTAGATATTGGGTACCTAGATATCATTGCATTACTGCTGCTGGTTGCTGTATTTTACTCGGTTTGATTGAATGCATGCGACCTGCTCCAGCGTCGATGGAGCAGGCACAAACAAGTTTACTTAAGAGCTTACATAATTCTCCCTATCGATTACTAGAGCAGAGGCTACGGGCACACTAGAGGCTGTACCTTCCTAGACTTCCCTCACCGGGCTTCTGCCGACAGCGCCTCCCCAGTCAGCCAGCCAGGAGCCAGGTGCGAGGGTGCCAGACCAGAAGCCAGACCAGCCTCTTGCCTCCAGCAAAGTCAAGCACCGGTCGAGACACGGCCCATGCGGTTCCAGCCATTAGGAATCACCGATATTCAGCTTATCGTGGCGGTGGAGATCGATTCTCTGCCCATGGGTGGATGGGGTTCAGAGTTGTGACGTTCGTGTCCAAATGACGATCATTGAGAAGCCTCATCAAACACCACTCGACAGGGACCACGGTGGTTGTTTGAAGCTGTCAGAATGGCGGTGATAGTAGTCAAACGCACATCTGTTACCGCTCACGCCGAGAGCGGAGTCGGAGACATTTATGACAGGCATATACTCTGTAGCATTTTTGTTTAGCAAAGCATACCTGCATACGATGAGAATGGATATGCTGATATGTGTGATAGTGATGGATTGATCGTGGGTGATGGTAAAATGAGGGCATGTCTGTTCTCTTCTCCTCGACCCCGCGGGCTCGCGGGGCAATGCAAGCTAGATTGCTAGGCGACGAAGCCAGAACCACAGCAGAACCACACCAGCAAAGAGGAGAGAGAGAGGCAACTAAAAACGAAATATCTCATGGGCGGTAATACAGTGCCGTACAGTGCGCCTGACTAATGCATGCAACGACAGGCCACCCTTGCCGAGCCACTATTCCAATCTCGAAGGGTCTTGACCAATGCAGCCAATGGCATACACTCTGCTTATCTTCTGCTGCTGATTGGCTCGCCGTCCATCCACTACCCAAAATGGTATGTCCTAGCTCAGAGTGGAACTGCATAGTAGCGCCGCTTACCGGGGTCGTTAGCAGCAACTAGAAGAGATGTGGGCGTGGAGATGGAGTCGAGCCTGGAGAGAGGAGGCACCCATGGGCCACTGGAGCAGGGAGCAGGAGTGAGGAGCGGCGGCGCATTGTTCGATGGGCTCTCGCCCAAGTCGCTTGTCGCTCTTCCCTCCCGAACCGTAGTCCCTGAAAAGCAACCACCGCAACAGGGAAACATACATACAGGCGCAGGTAAGATGCCAAGTTGCAGCCCAGCGCGGATGCCGTGGTAGCCGTCACGGCTGTTACTCCTCTGCCCTTTTCCCTGCCCTCCCATTCGACGCAAATTCTCCGAGGGCGATCATTGGCGGTGGTTCCGTCAACGGTCTGCCGTTCTTTCGTCTTCCAAGGCTCGATCCTGAAGCGACTGACTCGCAGTCCTTAGCTGATCAAGGCCCAACGGTAACAAGGGCGAGGGACAGGATCGCGGTGGCAAAAACCCAACGATCTGGCGAGTGATGGACAGCTCCTACCGGGTCCAGGAGCTGGCAGATAAGCCAGAAGCCAGCGATCCTAAGTTTCATCATTCATCCCGCCGTAACGCATCAACAGAGACACTACCGATGCAAACATCGTAGTGCCAAAGCCAATTGATCAATCAGATTGATTAGATGGCTTTGCTGGTCAAAGATAGTAAAGAGACACACGAGCACGGCTTGGCAAGTTGGCTGATATCTCGATCGAGACCACCAACCACCGCCCACCCTGCCTGACTGAGTCGTCTCCCTCAAGCCTGCCGGCTCACTGTCATAACCCCCCAAAGCAATACCCCAATTTCTGACGTAGAGATCGCCTCAGCCTTGAACATCGGCGGCAACGGTAGCTCCAGCTTGCTTGCATCATAATTGATTGACCAGGGCCATAACAAGGGAGACGCCTCCGCGGAAGAATGTACTACTAGATATGTAAATATCGTAGATCTGTAGGATTTCGGCCACCTCCCCGTCGTCCGTATGCACGCAAGGAATATGCAGTAGAGAGATATTCTGACGTAGGTATGCAGTCCGTTCGAAACTATGTAGCCACTGACATAGGCACACATAACGAATACATGGTGATTGATGTTTACGATGCGGCTATCTTAATCAGACACTGATTCGTGGCCTTGCATGCCGGCACCCTCAACCCAAGTCCCGCTCCTGCCCCCTTCCTTGTAAACGACTCGGAGGCCCTCGATAACCATCCCCTTGTCCACCGCCTTGCACATATCGTACACCGTGAGAGCGGCTGTCGACGCAGCCGTTAGTGCCTCCATCTCGACGCCCGTCTTGCCTTCGCAGGAGACGGTGGCTTCGATCTCCACCGTGGGGGCTGAGCCGCCATCCCGTGTCTCCTCTGTCCTGCCCTCCTGCGTGTAGACGTCCACGGATACTTTGGATATAGCGATCGGGTGACAGAGTGGGATCAGATCCGGCGTCCGCTTCGAGGCCATTATGCCGGCTATGCGCGCAACCCCCAAAACGTCCCCCTTCTTCATCTGATTCTCCTGAATGAGTCTGACGGCGGCCTCATTCGTGAATCGTACAGTACAGGCCGCCTTCGCTGTTCGCTTTGTAGGCGTCTTGTCGGAAATCGATACCATGTGCGCAGAGCCGGATTGGGAGACATGTGTGAGCTTGGGCTTGCTACTACTACCACTATCGCCAAGCCGAGTAGCAGAGTGCGAGAAGAGACGTAGTTGTTGAGAACCCAGAGTGCTTTGTGTTATGGGAAGATACGATGGTGGTACTCTCCTTACGCCAGGTGCTATACAGCGCAAGCTGCCCTGTGGCCGCGAGAGCAAAACGCCAATTGGATCTACCGGGCAATCGCTTAGTTGTGACCTTTGAACTCTCTCTCGCAGATATGGGGGCAGGCAGAGTATACCGCTTCCAGCAGACCGAATTCCAAAAGACCGTGTATACTGCGTCTCTCGTAGCAGCGAGGCGCGCCATGGCGACTTTCAGGTAAATGATCGTAGAGGTATGATCACCCACCTATAAGGATCATGGGCCGGTTCTTCATGTGTTCCAGTTCACCAATCCCCGCGTGCTTCTCCTTCTTCCGTTTCACAGCCATGCCGATGACATCCAAGAGATGCTGTTCGTTAGGGGCGAGCCCCAGCGGCTTTGCCGGTTCCGTAAGAATAGCTTGACGCCGGGTCATCTCAATCTGCTTCATAGCCTTGTATGCTTCTGCTTCGATGGGGTCGCCATTGTTGGACTCCCGTAGGATGTCTCGGAGCGAGACCTCGGCGTTTCCGAACAGACAGACTTTCAGGTTCCCGTCGCTGGTGATGCGTAGGCGATTGCATGTGCCGCAGAAGTTATGCGTCATGCTCGTGATGAAACCAATCTTGCCCGCGAAGCCAGGTATCCTCCACGTCTTGCTCGTGTCGTTTTTGTGGTCTCGAACCTTTTCCACAGTGGGGTACTTCTCCCGGATGCGGTCGAGCATCTCGGAGTAGCTAACCATCTTATTCTTATTCCATTTGTTGCCGTCAAACGGCATATACTCGATGAACCGTATCTCGATATCCTTCTCCCTGGTCATTTCGATAAAGGGAAGAATTTCGCGGTCATTTACTCCCCTCATAACGACACAGTTGATTTTCAACTTGATGCCGGCCCCGTGACGGTTGAGTTCCAGGACTTTGTCAATACTCTTCATCACAGCGTCGAATCCCTTCCTCCTGGTCATAATCTGAAACTGGAAAGGATCCAGGGTATCAAGACTCAGGTTGACACCAGTCAAGCCAGCTTCGACCATACCGTCCAGCTTTCTGTGCAGTGCTATGCCATTCGTAGTGAGGCAAAGTTCCCTCAGCCCATAGGGGCGCAGGTTACCCAGCTGCTGCATTAGGGGAAGGATGTCTTTTCTAATGGTCGGTTCGCCTCCCGTGAGCCGGATCTTGTTGACTCCTTGGGAAACGAAGACGGAAGAGAGCATGACGATTTCCGGCGTCGTCAGGAGCTCTTGCTGGGGAGACAGTGGCACGCCTTCTTCAGGCATGCAGTAGACGCAGCGGAGGTTGCACCTTTCGGTGAGCGAAATCCGCAAGTAGTCATGCTGCCGGTGGTAGTTGTCCGTCAGGAAGTCGGAGAACGGCTTTGCTGACTTAATCGCCTCCCGACGGGAGCCGCCTTCGGGAAAAGACGCAACTTCGGCCGCGGCGGGAGCGGCATGCCTTGCGTCATTTGTGGTGGTAGAAGGTGCCCGAGCGACCGCGGTAGAGGCTATGCCCCGTGCCTGCGAAGTATAGCGGCGGCTTGCGCTTCGGGCTGCGAAGCGCGGCAAAGACAGGCATGCCCGGCCCGTTGGGTTGAGCATCTTGGCGTTGCTCCGGCAAGGAACGGAAAAGCCCAGGTGGGGAAAAGGGAGGGGTTAGAAAGTTACTGAACACTTCTCATCGCAATTAAACAGACCTAGGACTATTATATTGTCAAGTACAAAGTCGAATAAGGGTTTGGGGGATCCAACATGGGATATGTATGTTGGGTTGTGGGAAGGCGAATCTGGAGAGCGCGGAGATGGCACCGCTCTGACTAAGCGCAAGTCGGCTCGAGCTTGTCATAGGGCGTCTGTCCGATGCCGAACACTGCGCAAAGCCTCCGAGCCCGGCCGATTCTGATAGCCGATTTTCGTCTTATCCTCAATCTAATTTGGTATTACATATGGAGAATTGTTGCTTTGATAGTGATATTTGTCATCCTCTTTATTTATATTTCACAGTGTGCCACGTGTTGTATCGACATTCACAAAGCTCCGAAACAGTCATCCATGTGCTGTTCTATTCCGGAAGGGCCGTTCGTAAGCGAGAAAGGCACCAAGCACAAGCATACCTAAGCATAGCGCAGAGTGGACGACCAAACATTTCAAGTGTGGCTTGGGCAGGAACGACCGCCGACTGCATGTGCTTGCTACTGAAGCCATACGTCTCATGGAACCCCAAAAACAACAAGGCCAAAAAAACAATTACATTGATGTATTTATATATTCACAGCAACCATCAATTATAATATAGTTGCTGCTCGATAATATTGCGGCCTAGAACGAAGGCGTACACTTCCCCAGCAGCGCATCTACTAATACTTTCTCACAATTGGATCCTGAAACCCACCCGACTACTTCTGCAAAACCGCGCGCACCTTCCATTCCTTAACTCGCCCAATTAGATTCCTTCCTCTACCTCTTTGACGACCAAATGACGTTGGAACAGCCTGATAATTGATCCCGCCCACAAATAGACTTCATTGCAGCCGGCACAGTACTCAAGTACAAGCCACATCGCCTACGCTAAGGAGAAGGGATATACAAGCGAAGGTCTGTTCGCATCGCGCCGGCCCGCTCAGCGCATTCGGGCATTTCACGATGCGCTACTCCCCGATCTTGAAATGCAGGTACTCCCTCTCCGACCCGGCCAACCTTGCTGTTCTCGGTAGTCCAGGTCCAGTCATGTGCTGACCTCAATGAACAGCTTCACCTCACTGTCTGCCGAGCCCTGATGGGCACTACATCGCCACAGTATCAGTCTCGAGCATCAGCATCCGCGATGTTGCCACACTTGAGATCGTTCGGGCCATCAGGCTGCCAGCCGAGATGGCGGGCGGTGTGACGACGTTTGCGTGGTCCTCTTCGTCTAAGAGGCTCCTCCTCGCATCTGCAGACGAGATCCATGTCTTTGATGTCGCAGAGAGCAGCGAGTATCATGCCACAATACGTAACCCCGCCATCTCCGGCGCCAAGTCGGTGTTTGTAGACTTTGGCCAGAACGACAACGAAGTCTTTGTCTTCTCTGCCCTGGGCATCAAGCTGTCCATCTTTCCGCTATCCTCGTCTCAGGTAGTCGAGGTCCACAACCCAAAGTTTTACACCCCTTCGTCTGTGGCTCACGGGTTCTCTTTCCGCTCCCAATCCGGCCATCTGGCTCTGTTAACGAGAACAGCTGGTAAAGACATGATCAGCATCCACTCACCAGGTAACCGCGCAGTCGCAAGGTCGTGGAGCCCAGATGTGATAGATGCCCAGGGTCTCTGCTGGGCGCCCGACGGCCGGTGGCTAGTGGTATGGGAATCCGCTGCCCATGGCATCAGGATGCTATTTTACACTGCAGACGGTAATCTCTACAGAGACTGGACAGGACCTCAACCAGCTTCACCGGATAGCATGGAATACGGGCTACACGTCGGCGTCAAGCAGCTGACCTTCAGCCACAACGGTCACCATGTCGCGGTTGCAGACTATGAGCGGAGCCTGTATATCCTATCTACTTCGAATTTGATGCAGTGCTTCGAACTGATTCACCCGCTGGGTTCTATCGAGCTTAGAGATACACTTCAGGTAAGCCTAGCGATCGTCTGCACCATGGGTCTGTGTCTAATGAAAACCAGGTTTGGCAAGAGACCGATGCCACAGTATCGGAGTTTATCAAAGCAACCCAAGCGGTCGCACCACCTGGGCGGGCGTCGAAAACCTCGCAGGATCTGAGAACCGGCTGTGACAATATGGCATTTGATTGTTCGTCGGCTGCCATTGCAACCATATTGGCAGACGCGCCCACGACGGTCTGGATCTGGGATGTTGCCGCGTTGGAGCTTCGAGCGGTCCTCATCTTCCACTCAAATGTGTCGAAAGTCGATTGGCATCCTGCCCAACCCGAGCTTCTGTTCGTCAAGTGCGAAGGCGACAGATCCAGTGGGCTGGTCTTTGTTTGGGATCCGTTGAGCAATGGCCCCCGTACAGTTGATTTCCAGTCACATTTTGCTGACGGCATCACAAATGGCAGGGTATCGACATTTTGGGTCAAGTCAAGCTCGGAAGTGCCAACACTACTCTTAACAGACAGCAATGCCTGCATGTTGGGATCTCTTGCAAATGAGGATCAGGACGTCCCATGGAAAGAAGACCCGGCTGAAGGACCACGGGATGACGCGTCTGATTCTGCTACAGAAAGCGACAGCCAGGACTCTGACATGGATCCGGGCGACTTGGATGACACCTTTCATTTCAAAAGAGGGGCCGGGCTTGGTCAATAGTGTATCTCGCAGCGACATCAGATGCATGGACCGAATGACAAGTCACATGCATGTTCATCAATTCGAGCTCGCTACCGAAAACGCCTATCGCGCCACAACATCCCAAATCCTTCAGATCACAACCAGCACATAATATCCAGTCATCGAGATGAAACGGACATATGCGTCTCGACAGACGCGGAAGGTCTCATTAATCAATGGCACAGTTGTCTGGCATGCGAACCGGTTTGCTTCCAGTTATATCCAAACGGGATGGTTGTCTTCAGCTCCAACGCTCCAACCTGCATATAGCGGATGGCGCGGGTTGGTCCGGGCCAAAGCAGCCAAGTACCCAACGAGCTTCACCAACCAGGGACGGCCAAGAGGGATGTGCTGCCTGCGAGTCTGGACCCTGCACCAGTACCACTTGAGCCCCCAATTGGCATGCTGTCATCCCCATCCGGCAAGCCAGCCTCTACAAACGAACACACGCTAATTGGAGATCGGAGCTGAGACATACCGCAATCCAGGTTAGCCCAGATATACCCCAGAGCAGCTAAACATGGGGCACCATCGCGGCTTCAGCCGATCTTAAGTTGCCATTGTTCATCAAGGCGTGATGTCGTAGGATTATTACGGCCTTTTATTTGCCGCCGGGCGCTCAGGTATCCGCATTTGGCCTGCTCGCAACGGTAGCCGTGCCTGCTGTCTCAAGGCCCTGGTAGCGGGCAAGCTCAATTACTACACGGCCAGCTGCTTGTGTTACTTGTGTCGTGAACATGCAGACTTGAACCCGGCCGCGGTATCACCCTATTGGAGAATGCGAATGGCGTTGGCCCCCCTATCATTGGAGGTGTTTCTGCTCACACGATTGGGTGCTGTGATGTTGCCTGGGTTTTCGATGATGTTCGTCGACCTGATCCAACAGATCTTGCATTGAGCAGTTCATCAATCATGAAGGGGCAGAGTCTCTGCCCCTTCAAGATGGATGGAGCGTGGCCAGCCTCGTGCAACTTATATAGGTCGCCTTGGCCTTCTCTTGTATTGTGATGTTTCACACAATCTTCCTTCTCGGATAGACCTTACCTTTTCTGCCATTCAATTACCGTGTGCTGCAGCTGTCCGGTATAAATGGTGGCAGCGATGTCCAAGACAACGCCCCAGGTCCCGATCAACAACACCGTTCAGGTCTCTGTGCCCCCAGGCGATCAGACTGGACTGTACTACATTCTGATATCCAATGTATGGACACCCTTCAGTTCGACTATTTCATTAAGAGCAGTTTGCTGATACACAATCACGACAGCTACCCTGGCAGACCTCGTGGCAACAAGTCAAGGATCACGTAAGGACCGTCTGTGCGGTTGAAAGGGTTGAGATCTTCAATGAGAGCACCAGCGGATGGGTATCGGTGAGGGGCCGGGAGAGCTTTGATCTAGCACTGCGTATGTGTTCCTGCACCGTGAAACCACTTCGGTCTTATCGTGGCATCTATCTAACCTTTCTTAGAGTTCCTGAGCACGGAACTGTTCAATGGACGCCCAACCTTTGCCGATGGGAGGAATGCCGAGCAGCCAATTCCCATCAAGAAGCTCGTTGATACGAGTTTGCCAGATCCGACATTACGTTCGCCCCAGACCCCGAGGTATACACCACCTCCGGTGTCGTACTCAATCAGCTCTCCAGCACTTCCGAAGCACTCATCCGCGGAATACGGGCAGGTGAGCGAGCGCCAAGTCTTCGCCGAGTTGCCTGCGGTACGCTGACTAAATTCTTAGTGGAATACTGCGCCCGCATATCCAGCAACCGCAAGTCCGGTAGTAGATTATGTCCCTTATTCTACGGCTATGTCAACCGCCTCCATGTCGACTGTGACATCCCCTGGCTATTCAACTGCATCACCTTGGTATTCGAGCGGTGCATCTATGCAGCCAAGTGCTTCTATGCAGTCGAATCATTCAATGAGTCCGTACTACGACAATGCGTCGTATCAGTCTCCGGCGTCGTATTACAGCTCTACAGATTATCGAAACACATGGACCCCTTCTCACGTACCATCTCCCGTCTACGAAGCTCAGCAAGCCAGTACCGTCGCTGTTGAATGGCGAAAAATTGTCATTAAAGGCCTGCCTACTTGGGCTCAGTATGAGCACGTTCGCTCGTTGCTCATGAACAAGGCTAGTCTCCAGACGGACAGAGCTGGCTTCATCAATATCAGCTTGTCCACCAGAGGCGATGGGTCTTCCGGTAGACGCCATGCCACTGTTACTTTCTCGGACGAAATGACTGCTAGCGGTATGGTCAAGGAGCTCAATGGAGCAGAGATCGGTGGATTGAGGGTGACGGTCGAAATGGCTAAAGAGGGCGTCTCCAAAGGCGAAGAGCCCCGCCAACGGGGCGAAAAGCGCCATGTCAAAAAGCCAGCATCTAGTGGGCACCATTCTCATCATTCAAGCAAGCAGCACCGGGAAGAACGAGACAAGAAGGACGTCACTCGACCATCCAAGGAGAAAGAAAGCTCCAGATCCTCGCCGTCCCTCCTCTACGAGAACAAGGATAGTACGCGTCCCTCGAGAGAAAAGGAGAGCTCCAGACACTCCTCGTCACTCACCTATGAGAAGAAGGACAGCATTCGCCCATCAAAGGAAAAGGAGAGTTATGGATCCTCCTCGACCCTCACATATGAGAAGAAGGACAAATCCCAGGTAAAGCGCGGTGTTGTTATCGCCGATGGCTCGTCGCGACGATCTCACGAGAGCAGCAAGAAGACCAAGTAACCTTTTCCGTTACCGAATTCCAAAAACAACACATACCGTACATTCTTTTTTGTCTCTACTGTTGACTGGCAGTGTGGATAAGGATGGTGGCGGTTGTCCATTTTTTCAATGCCATGTGCATCCGGCTTATTCTTTCTTCGTCACGAACTTTGGCATCTGGTGGGTCTTTGCCGTCGCAAAATCATGGAAAGGTCGGCTGTCTGTTTTTACATCGTACTCGAGCTCAGGCGATCTAAGTCACGTATGTACCTGAATAATACTGTTGTTTCACCCTTGGTTCTTTGGGTCTGGGGAACTTTTGCAGCCCGTATCATTAGTGTTGTGATTCGCCATCAACCCCCCTACCCCTGATACAGAGAGCTAGTCATCGTGAACTTGATATTCCGCCCCCTCCCCCCCGGTCGTGTACATAGCTCAGAGTTGTGGCTAAGCAATCTGCCTCCAACCCCCTACCCTGAGTCTGCACATGTCCATTTTTACTGACAGCAAACGGTCTTGTCATCTCACTGCTCTAGCGCATGCCTCACGTTGCACGACATGACAGGGTATGGTTCTCGAAAGCAGCTAGCTGCAGATGTCACTGTAGAGGGCGGGAACGGCCCATCCCTATCGGCATCGCAGCCTTGTTCAACACGAGAAGTCGAGGAGGGCCTCTTCCGCTGACGGCAGGCAGGCAGGTTTGCTTCCTGGTTGTGCAACGGACGACAAATGCCATGGCGGGTTCTCGTCCTCCCGTGGCCAAGCAGTCCTCACAAAGGGGGCCCCACAACCGGGTACTTGGGATGCATTGACATGCGCCATCCTGTTATGGCCTTTCCTTTCCAACATATATATGCGTGCGGCTGCTTTTTGACAAAGCCACAATTCAAACGGCGAGCCTGCGTCGTACCGGGGTATCTCCCCGGGCAGTGAACCAATATTCTACCCCCTCGATTCGGAATCTCCGCGGTTGTCACTATTGGTTGCAAAGTTATGGTTTAGTTGTTGATGCCACCCCGGAATGTTGCTTGTTTGCCCCCTAGCTCGCATCATCTGCAAGGCCGTTTTACGCAACTATGCAATGAAACATTCGGTTTGCTACCCTGTCTATCACCCCCATGGTTCCCCTCGTGAGTCATCCCTCTTTCGGTTTGCCTGCCTGCATATATTGATCGTTGCACAGATGACTGAATCTCAACCGGGGCACCGTCGACAATCGAGATATTTGAAACCGGGCAAGATCTATCGAGATTTACAACCTACCGCTCGCTCGTACGATTGAGTTTGTAAGCGAGACATAGCCGAGGTACATCTACACCACGTGTCTATCATTTCGGGCGCGCCCAGAGAGCCGCATGCGACGCGGAGCGGATCTGGATACCCGTCCGCCCCGGTAAGACCAGCCAGTGGCCAGGAGCAGGCGCAGAAGCTGGTGGAAAGGTAGCCAATCCGATCCATCAAAGTGCAAGATCGTCACCCAGACTCACTCATCCCTTCCCCCCCAAAAGACCTACATACATCGACTAAGGTCCCGAGTGACCATCTCGTTCATCGTCGAGTAAGGATGTTCAAATCATGATTGACCCCCACCGAGGCTTGCTTTGTGGTAGTTGAATGCAACCCGATGCGTACTGAGCCCGCGCCTGCCTGTCGATAAGGAAAAGCAAACGAGGCAGAACGAGGGCCTAGCCTAGATGACAACCGCGACAACAACCCTGTTGCACCCTGCTTACATATCCATACCAATAGACGAAGCTGCAGGCAGGCAATTTGACGTCGGGGTCCGCCTGCAGCCACCTGGACCCGCGTTCCGGGGAGGTATCCTACCGCCATGCAAAACGTGAATATTTACCTAAACAAGTCACCGGTGAGGCGGATATCGCCCTCAACCTCTTGTCACATCTCAATTTTGTGAGCCATTTCAAACCTTCCAATGTGCAAATTTTCACTTCCAGCCCTCTAATCTTACAGCCATGTCCCGTGTAAACAGGATTCATGGCAATCCGGCCCGCCGAAGCAAGTTCGCACTGCATTGACAATGGCATTCATCGGCCATAAATTGACGTGCCCCCCACGGAGGGACGGCGGGAGGCCAGGGGGGTCTAAGTTCGGAATCATGAAGTCCTGCAGCATCGTCCCATAGAACTCGGGCGGAAGTCAGTTTCCGGCCTTAGCAAACAAGGGGGGTTGGCCATGTCTCTCCCGGGGAGGCGGAAAAGAATTGTCACACTTGCTCTTCGGAAGTCGCTAAATGTTGGTTGCATGTAAGATAGGAAATCTATTATTGTCTAAAAATACGTCTGAAGAAATATCTGCCCCCGCGCAGATGAATAGAATCCTGTCCATGATGAAGGGTAGGGTAGGAGAGTCCGTAGAAATGCAATGAACGGTTCAGTCGGCCACGGGGCAAAAGGATTGATGCCTGCTTCTGACGTGTGTACCCCGAAGGTCGCGCTTCGTCAGACTGCATGGTGGTGGTGAGAGTTGATACCGTTTGCCCTCCGAGGCGACCGAACACATTCGCGCATGTTGCGTCTCTCCCTCCCGCATCCCATATCTGTGTCTCTGCAAGTCTAGAATGAAGTATCCTCAAATCAACCGGGCTATTACCGGGAATATGAGGAAATGAATGGTAGCAAAATCGTAACGTGAAATCGTGAAATCGTCCATGTTCGTGTCGTATCACTTGGGCCCCTGTTCGATCGCCAGAGAGACGAGAATGAGGGCCTGAGTGATGCCGTGAATTGGGCGTAGATGTTGTACAAGGCTGCACACGCATGGTGTGTGCCAAAACGAGAGGAGTGTACCAGGAGGGAATTACCAGAGACGGTGCCGGAAGAAGAAAGAAGTGCCTGAAGGAGGTATGGCGAACCTATGTGTCGATATCCATAGTAGCTGTGGCCTCTGAAGTGTCCTCAGGGGCGGATATGAATCTGTCTCGGAACTCCTCGTCGATCTCGTCGATGATACGGAGGATTTCACGACGGATTTTGAGAGGAGCAACAGGCTCATCACGTTTTGTGATGCAGCTGCGGTAATCCGATTTCATGCTTTCGATGGTTTCCTCGACCAATTTCACCATCTCCTTCGTGTATTCTTCGGTCATCACGTTCAAGCTGTCCTCCACCTGTTCAGTGACGGCCATGAGCATTGCTTTGCCATTTTTGGTATTAGCCTGAGCTTGGATGACCTTTCGCATTTTGCCGATAGCACCGAGGCCTACGATATGGTTAGAGTCTTGATGACAGTCTGAATGTATGCATCGATAAGTTCTTGAAACGTACCTTTGTGCTTTATACACTTCTCGTACGTGGCTTCCATTTCATCCTTGACGTTGAGCGTCAGCATCCGGCTTGCCTCGCGCTGCTTTCTGACGATGTCGGCGCGAAATGTTTCCTGGTGGTTCTTGATACCATGGATATGAAAGTCCCGAAGTTGACTCTCAAGCAACTCGACACGAGTGGCGACGGCAGTGCCTTGGAGGCGTAAACGCAGGGCATCATGGAACGTCAACATGCGGTTCTCAATGTCGCCACAGAACTTTTTCAATACCTCGGGGAGTTGTTGCTCGAAGGTCAACTCCCAATCGTTCGCTATGAACTGCTTCAGGGGCATTGCAAGATCTGCGCAATAGTTAGCTCGAGTGCCGCCAGACATCTGACACGATGATCTTACCTTCATTGAAGTTGATGTCCTTGCCGTTCTTTCTATATTCGCCCCTGTGACAATATTTGTTAGTCCGGGCTTAACAAAATACTTTGTCTTGGCAAACTCACTTGCGACGTAGGATGGCTTTGTATGTTGCAGCGGGGTAACGATATCGACCATCAACTTTCTCCTCGGCCCATTTTCTGACGATTCCGGGCAACTGCTTGGCAGATTTGGTAACAGCTGTTTTGAACGGGATGAACAGGTTCCTGTTCATGATGTGCTTGCATTCCTTGGTGCTGTCAGTCAAGTACTTCATGAGGTCCTATACGGTAGGTTAGACTCAAATCCGCTATCAGCGCCGTTCTGTGAACTCACTTTGTCAAGGCTCTTAAGGTCTTGATTGAGATGCTCCTCTTCGACATTTACGTCTTCCTCGCTGAGAGCGTTTTCGTTGGCCTTTGGGGTAGCCCAGCTTTGCAAGAACTCCACGACCTTCGCTGAGCTGCTCACGATACTCTTGCAGTTTCGGGTGGTGCCAATATCGGCGGACTTCTTGGTGTACTCCAGTAGCTGGGGGATCTCTGTGTCTTCCGGCGTAGCGAAGCCCTCATCCCTACTCTCCTTACACCGTCCACACATGATCTGGTACTGGCGGCTGCTGACACAGAATACCTCGAGTTGGGGGTCAACGGCCTCGTCATCATGGACCACTTTCTTCTTGGCAGCGCCCTTGCCTCGAGCATGAGTATTCGTATTCGGGTTCATCCTGGAAGAGCCAAATGTCAGTTTATCGATGACACTATACCACAGCATCATTACTTACTCCTTGTGACCACGAATGAAGTCGGCATTGAGAGTGAAACGGGAGTCCTTGTTCCGTTTTTTGATGCACTCCGATCTGAGATATGCCCGCTGCTCCTCCACAGATTCCTTCAGGGAAACCTTGTGAACATCCAGCTCGTGGCATCTGCCTTTCTTGGCATTGATGTCTTGAGAGATAGCATCTCTTTCTTTTTTGAGCTCTCTCAACGTTGACTCGATATCAGCAAGAGTCAGGCTATTTGCCGTACCATTACCATTGGTCTCGTCTCCATCTCCGTCACTGTCACTGTCGCTGTCGCTGTCGATTAGACTGTGACAGGTCTGCAGGACCGTGCTGCTTCTTTGCAGGCTGGTTCTGAGCGAAAGTGGACTTCCGCTTCTTGCCACTGGGCGTAGGAGCGACGACTGACTTGCCTTGAGCTGCTTGTACCTGAAGCTCTCTGTATCGTTCTATCTGCTTGCTGAGTCTCTTCTTCTCGGCTTTTTTGTTCGAGATATCAACTTCCAGCTTTTTGCGTTCAACCTCTTCCGACGCAATAGTAGCGTTGGTGTTTTCGATGGCTTTCTCATTTTCTGCATAATCATGACCCATCCCAAAGCTATGGGCCATCTCCCCCATATTGAAGTCATCTGTAAGCGAACAGATGAAGGTCATGTTGGCATAGTGGCCGTCAAGTTTCATCTGCAACTTGAAAGACTCCCCAAGTAGATGTTGAGCGAGCTTGTCGTCTACTGCGCGTTTGATGGGTGCAACAACGAAGATGCTGGTGCATTGCTCCATGTAATCTGCGGCAACAGCCCCTCGAGCAGCATTTGAGTCACCACAGCCGGGCTATTCACGAGTTAGCAAGGGTATCTGGGGTATTGCGACGTCGGGTTTGGGTACTTACAAGGTCTACCAACGTTACACCGGTGGATAGAACATCTGCTTTGGTGAACACCTTGACAACTTTGGTCAGAGGCCATAATGCGGCTGGCTGTCCGTCTTCTGTGGTTGTAGTCTCTGTCGAGTTATCGGTGCTGTCCATGTACGGCTTGATCTGCTCGTACAAGCCCGAAGCACTGTCTGCCTTGAACTTCTTAGTGGTACCAAGAATGCCCCGAAGCGTCTCATTGCAGACCCGACTCAACGCGTTGCTGCGTGTAAGCGCCTCTAGATCCAGATGAGGATAAACAGACTGTATTTTGGCCAAGGCAATAGCAACTACAGCCTTTGCTGAATCGTCGTCCGAATCGCCCTCGCTTTGATGAATCTTGATGTCTTCAATGAGGTCATTCATTTCCTTGAGCCACTCTTCTTCGGTGACGAGCTCAACTTCAGCCATGTACTTTTCATCCGGCTGCACCGAATCGTTCCAGGAAATCTCAGTAGCCGCAGCTGTGCAGGCCTTGTTTCCGTAGGTAGGCAGAAGGCGCTCTTCCCCCAATAGGGCGTTGATCAAAGAGCTTTTGCCTGCGCCCGTGCCGCCCACAACGCCTATGAGTGATCGTACACGCATTTTTCGGTCCTGAATCTCCTTGATGTTTCGGATAGTACGTCTCGCATCCGAGGAACCGACAATCTTGTCCAGAGGACCTTTGAGCTTCTCCAAGCTCTCCTTGGCGAGTATGGCCATCGGTTCGAAACTTCCAGTCGTCTTTTCTGAGAAGGCCTGGCGTACATAGGCACCCCCAATGTGCTTCGTCCGCTCGGGTGTCTCCGACGGAAGCCCCATAGTAAAGCCTTGGGGAGACTCAGGCTCGTCCTTGACGCCTACCTGAGGGGTGTCCTCTGTTGGCCGCATGGCTTCTATCTTCCAGTGAAGACCTGATGACGGCGGGGTACTGATATGAAACGAAGCCGCTTCAGATCGTGAACTATGTGCTGCGACGGACTCGTCTTGGGAGATATTCGTGATACAGGTGGTAGGGCCCGCCACGGTAGAAACGAAAGTAGCTTGTGGGTTGGTTGAAGGAAATGTGTTGGTGTCGAGATAGCTGATGCTGAATAATAGTTGGGTGGTGAAACTGAAATATGGATGAGGTATGTCCTTGACGATGTACTGCGGGGGATATGAAACTGTGGAGGATGACTGCTGTGCCTGCCAAGTGAAGCTTACCAATCAAGTATCTTGAACTTGATGTAGTGAATTGGGATTTATGATGACAAAAGTGATGTGAAAGGAGCCGGCTCTTCCTTCGATGGTTATAAGGTAGAGCAGTGGAAGGCAAGTGTTGATGACTGGGTAGAGGGAGATGTGAAGAGGGAGATGTGAAGAGGGAGATGTGAAGAGGGAGATGTGAAGAGGGAGATGTAGTTTTGAACCTCTGGAGAAGGTACGTGCTACGCAAGACTTACAGACGATGGCCTCTCAACTTGATGAGTTAAGCCGTGTTAGAAGGTGAGAAGGTTGATGTGTTTGGCTTGACCGATTGGGGTGAGAGATGGGCAGGTAGGCAAGTTGTTTGAGAGATGCAAGTGATGCTCAAGGAATGAAAGTATGGGGAAATGGATGATAAGGTAGGATACTTACCGTATTGAAGGCAAGTACTAGATCTTGAGTGAGGCAATGTTTAAGAACTGACCTGTGGTACTTGATTAAGTAAGAGGTTTACAGGCTTGCGTTTTGGGAGAGATAGTGAAAGAGGGAATTTCAGGGAATGGGTTTGATAAGAGGTTCTTGTCAGATGACAACGACTTATGGGGTGTGAGATGGTAAGTGCCGGATCCGTTGGAGAAGGAAGGAAATGTGTCAAATCTCTTACCTCGTGAATAGAGGTCCCGAGTGATTCTCGGTCTACTTGAGTGACTTGCTCAAGACATGAGGTGCGTAAAACGAAAAAAGAATGAGGGTAGGAATGTGAGAGAGGTATCTGTGATGAACGCTCTTGGGTGTGTATGGTACGGATCAAAGCGTGGACCTGGCTTGGGTATTAATGAAGGAGGTCTCAAGAGACTTCTCCAATCTCTGTGAAGAAAGAAAATATGTTGTGCTCACCGTGGCAGGTCGTAAGTAGTGCTTGAAGTCACGATGCAATGTTTGGGGTTCTTGTGGTTGAACTCCCTGCAAGCTTGATGACCGTTGTGTGCCAAGTTGTTTGTCAGTGAAGATTGTTGCACTTCACTAATTGCACAAGTGCGAGCTAATTCTGGATTGGACGTAATAAAACGCTTTGGTGCTCTGTTTACTTGAAAAGACTTGCTTGAATCATACTAGGAAGTTGCAGTTGATATCTTGATATCGGCAATATATGTCCACATATATCGCCGATATTGTAGCTGCTTTACCATAACGAAGAGCAGGTCACCTCAAGGTAACTCATTAACTATTTCACTCGGGTAATTTCTGAAGAATTATTTGGACCCTACATAAGAATCTTGCAATTGTTGCCTGTATCTCGTCGATCCAGATGGTCATTGTGGGCATATATCGCCGTCATCATAGTTACCTCACCTGGACCAGGAGTACATTCATTACTTGGAGCCACCTCGACCTCGGGTATCTTCATGCCATACGACTTTTACCTTCGCTCTTCTCCGAAGCCAGAAGGTAAAGTTCTTCTTGAAAGCCCTGCAATTGTACTTGGTAGAAACACCGTGTCATACCCGAGATAATATCAACACCTCCTATGGTCTGTTTCAAGACCGTGAGAAAAAAGCAGCACTTGTAGCTTGGATCATATTCAAGCAATGCTGAGCAGTGTCTGCTGCATTGAATCCAACAGTGGCATCCTTGGGCAGAGTACCCAGAACATACCTGGGTATCAGTTGGGTTGAGCTTGGTAATACTCGGGGGAGGTCTCATATTAATAAATACATAGGTGGAGGAAATAGAATATTCTCATATGACCAGATAATATCTTTTCAGGACTGTATTGAAGACCGGACTTAGAGTAAGAAGACTCCCGTGATGAGTTGGAAAGCAAGATTGGGCAAGGTATTGGAGGTTACCCCATACTCGTAGGCGGGTGTAAGCGATTTGTGCCTGGCAGCCTGGTATAACAGACCCACACTAGCTACCGTATCCGGCTAAGCGTACTGGCTGCATGTACATCGATAAGTACGTTTAGCTTTCGGCCTGGAGGTAGCGTACCTGAATTGAAGCAAAGTAGCTGCCATCAACAGCTCCAGCTCCAGAGCATCCCAGCATCACCACCAGGAGCCTAATACTCCACGTCAATATCTCAGGTCACTTGCGACAACCTGTCGTCGGCATCGCCAACCCCCTAAGCGTCGAACATCCTCGCGCAAGATGTCGACCATTACCCCCTCGGCGCAGCAATCGGCGCAGCCCCCCATCCTCCCTTTGGAGTTCAACGCCAACCAGCCGAATCCCATCCGCCTGTACCCGCTCTCCAACTACACATTCGGTGTCAAGGAGACGCAACCCGAGGAAGATCCATCGGTTCTGGCCCGACTGAAGCGCCTGGAGGAGCATTTCACCGCTCATGGAATGCGCCGCACTTGTGAGGGCATCTTGGTCTGCCACGAACACAACCACCCTCACATCCTAATGCTCCAGATCGCCAATGCCTTCTTCAAACTCCCTGGCGACTACCTCAAGCCCGAGGACGACGAGCTTGGTGGCTTCAAAGCACGCCTGGACGAACGGCTGGCGCCCGTCGGTAGACTCGGCGAGGGCGAGGAAGCTGGCGACTGGCAGGTGGGCGATTGCTTGGCTCAATGGTGGCGACCCAACTTCGAGACCTTCATGTATCCCTTCATCCCCGCCCACGTCACGCGCCCCAAGGAGTGCAAGAAGCTTTACTTCATCCAGCTGCCGCAGACCAGTATGTACTTGCCTTATCTTTTCTTCCTTGTATTGCTGGGGCGACATGTCTAATCATTGTGAACAGAGGTACTCAGCGTCCCCAAAAACATGAAGCTTCTTGCCGTCCCTCTCTTCGAACTTTACGACAACACGCAGCGCTACGGACCCCAGCTATCGGCTATCCCCCACCTACTGAGCAGATACAACTTCGAGTTCGTCAACGAGGATGGCGAGATAGTGGCTGCGACACCCGGTTCCGCCCCCGACGGATATAAGCCGCAGACCAAGGTTTTGGCTGGCGACGATGAGGATATGCGGGACGACGACGGTGCTGCTGCTACCCAAGAATGAAGGCACATGCAATAATACGCACATACGGCATTGGCCTGACGACGTGACGATAACAGTCTCGTACTTCGGTGGCCATATCGACGAATTTGGCTGGAAAATGGATTCCTTCCGAGTCTAACATAGGGGGAAAGGGAACTTTGCAACGCGACACGACTCAAACCATCGAATCATCCTCAACGCGTTACTGGCCTTGGGCTACTTCTGGAGTTCAAAGATGGTATTTAACATGGTTTTGTTTTGTTGCGGATTGGCAAGGTAAACCAATTTGAGGCATGATTTTGGCCTACGACGATTTGCCAAGACAACATTTGACGATTGATCCCTAGCCGAAGCTGGATCAAGGGGGTCGAAGCTTCTATGAAGGTTGGCCACTCGTAGTCAGAGAAAGAGCTTTTCACCGCAATGATAGCAAGTTTATCTTTGCATGGGAGAAACAGTGCGGTTTTGCATGCGTACAATGTTGCGCAAGCAAAAGGGATTCAAGAAACGTTTGGCGTTCCGGAACAATAGAGGGGATGGTTTATACAGCTTGATAGCGATGAATTGATCCACTCCGGCTCTCTTTTACTATGATGTGTCTAATTCCTCTCCTGAATCATCATGCCTTCTCTCCTTGAATCGTAGCAACTACCCGTCTCGAGTGTTTGCTTGCGCGGAACTCGAGATACCAGATGCCCTGCCAGGTTCCCGTTGCCTGAAGACGATGTGAGTTTTCCGGAGTAGTAGAAAGTGGCCAGGGATACTTACGAGCTTGCCGTCCTTGATCGGAATCGTCACGCTTGCTCCGATAAGCGCGCTCTTGATATGGGCCTGCGTACTGTCTGTCAGCTCTTATATTCTATAAACCCCAGTTTCCCGATTCCACGCTTTCCCTGCCGCCTCCGGCAACGGCCAGGAAGAAGAATTACACTCACCGGCATGTCGTCGGGCCCCTCGGCGCTGTGCCGGTAGAGGTCCTGGCCCTTGGGGCCGGCCTCGGGCGCGATGCGGTCGAGCGCATCGCTCATGTCGGCGCGGACGTCGTCGTCCCAGTTCTCGTTGAGGCTGAGGGCGCAGCTCGTGTGCTGGACGAACAGGTTCAGCAGGCCGACCTTGTAGCCGCGCAGCTCGGGCAGGTTGTCGACGACGTGGTCCGTCACGAGGTAGGAGCCGCGCGATCGCGAGGGGAGGGTGAACTGCTTCTGCGACCACGACATGGTTGCTGTAGTGGCGGGTGGTGGTGGGGCAGCGGTGTTGCAGTTGGTCGCTACGGGTGGTGGTGGCGGTGCGCTACTGAGGAGGTGGGAGAATGGGTATAGCAGGACGGTGACGGGCAGCGTGAGGAGGTGGTGGAAGAGATTGGGGAAGAGGCCGACGAGGAAGAGTAGTAGCAGGCCGATGGTCAATAGGTGCTCGGTGGATGACGGCATAGTCGTGTTGGTTTTTGGTGGTTTGCATGGTGGGGTCACTGGAGCGAGCTTCTTTGAACAACTGGAGCTCTCCTTATGCGCGGTTGGTGGAAATGATAGGTGCACATCCAGGGGGGTTGCATCATTCCAACCAACACCGAACAAGCCTCAACGTGAATTTACAGGTTGATCGCCTGTCAGCAACGAAATCAATTTTGACTATAAGACACAGTCCTTGCTCGTCCTTCCAACTTCAGCTGGCCGTCGGAGAGTCTAAGGCTTCATTTTGGGAGGGCAAATTGTTATGTACAGGTCTATGGCATCAAGTCCGTACGCCGGTGATACTTCTAGCGTGAGAAGCCCTCCTCAAGCCATATGATACTAAGAGCTCCTCTTGTCTATGCAAGCGGGTAGGATGTCTCGGGAAGGGACTCCAAGTGTTTCCGGTTGTGCTCATGCGCCTGTTTGCGTGGTTCGGTTAGCTTTATCATATGACATAAGGACTCTCCTGAAGCCAGGAGATTTTCCCAGTAGTATCAACTTACGAAGGGCAGTCCACAGTATCCGCAAGGGGTGATTTCGGGCTTGTCGACGTTGATGAAGACTCGGGGGTGTCCCGCAGGGCCGCCGCCGCCGTCGCAGGCCACAACACGGTCGTAGGTCCAGCGAACGGGTTGCTTGTGAATCAGCTCGATGGCCGCCTTGGATTGAGGCTGCGCACACAGTCATTAGTACCCTATCTGTTCATTTCGAATTTATGGGGCCTAGAGAGCGTGTCTTCGTACCTGGAGATCGAAGTCTGTCTGCTCGAAGCGCGGGCCGCTCATGGCCTTCGCTCTCGCCCGCTGGCTCCGCGACCAGATCTCCTTGCGGTTCGGTGCCTGCATCAAACCCCGGGCCTCGTTCTCGGCCAGCCCGGTCGAGTCCTCCTCGCTCTTCGCCTCCGGGGTCGTCTCGGCCTTCTTCTCCAGGATGGCGGTCTTGGCGTCGTTTACCAGGCGCCGGGGCGAGGTCGAGAAGGCGGCTCGCTGGACGACCGAGGCGCGCTGCGGCAGCTGCAGCGCCGACCTCACTGCAAGGCGGGGCAACATGGTGATCGTCGTGGTGTTTTTGTGTATGCCAATTGGCTCGTTCTGGGCGAGTTTGGCCGGTCAATTGCCGTCGTCGTCGTCAGGATCGATGGGAATTGCGGCGAGGTCAATTCGACAATGCCGAAGCCGTCAAGCGAATGGAAGCTCAGCCGCCGGGGCCCGTGCTCTTTGGGAAAATCCAGGGCCCATAAATCTAGGTACGTACCGTAAGCGTAAACATTATTCCCCGCCGTGGATTTTTTGGCTGGATGGAAGGAAGCTGCAACCAGATGACGGCCAAATCAATTTATCGCGACAGTGAAGTGAAGCAGGAACTTTTCGATTTCCGACGAAACAATTTTCGAGCGATCGTGACAACTACAACCAGAGCTGTTGAGAGATCGCTCAACAGATAATTAACAAGCGAATCGCATTTCCTCATTTGCACAACAGCACATCAACACCATGGCAGCGCCTACGCCCCCGAAGGCCATGTCTTCCCGTCTTCTGACGATGAAGTTCATGCAGAGAGCCGCTGCTTCTACGCCAACGACACCTACAGCCAGCCCCAAGAACGAAGAACAATCAGCAAAACGGCGCAAGGTGTCCCACGAATCTACCGCCGACGCTCCGGTTGATCTTATGGTCAACCAACAGGCGGTTCAAGCGGCCATAGACGAAGGGGAGAGGAAGCGCGAGGAAGCCATCGTAAAGCACGCAGCTGAACTTGGAGATGCCCGCTGGGTACTCGATGTCCCCGACAGCTCTTTCAACTCACTGTATCGGGTGAAAAAGCCTCTTAATGTGGTCCAGGTTGGCTATGCGCATATTGATTCCCCAGATGTCACGGAAAACGATGAAGATTCACTTGGTGACTCGCTTGAGAAAGGCCACTTGTTCCGTCGCTACAACATGGAGGACAAGAAAAAGGTATGTCTACTTGCGCCTTGAAGTCGCGAAAAATGCTCTCCCATGCTTACATCTATTCTAGGTCTCGGCTAAGTCTACTAAGTCTGATGCAAGTTCTGACGATGACGACGAAGACGAGGATTCTGCATCCGATTCCGACTCTTCGGAAGACGGCGGCCCAGGCCGCAAATCATACGGTGGCAAGCAGTCCCCTAGCACGCCACGACCCGAAATACACCGCAAACGGAGTGCCGAGAGGGAGAGAGCGAGAGAACTAGCAGAGAAGAGACGCAAGAAGGAAATCAAGTTGAATTCGCCGAAGCCCAGACCAGGTGGTGGCGGCCTTTCTTCGATCTCTTCCGGTGGTGGAATTTCTTCAGGCTCTCGACAAGGGCAGCCTGGACCTGGAGCCGCCAGTCCATCTTTCAAATGCCACGGCTGCGGCAAGCCCGGGCATGCCTTGAAGTCTTGTCCCAACAAGCGACGCTGAACCTTGGAGATCGGAACCCTTACCCGGGGCAGATCCATACACTATGGGGTCAGTCGGATCATACCTGCTTGGGGTCTAAGTTGGAATGGCGGGTTTACCTGTCTACCTTCCCAAGAAGCAGAATTTCAGGACAAAATCTGGTTCTTGGTATCAGATACTTCAACCAACCTTTGCTCGGTTAGCTGAGCTTCTTCGCGGAGACCAGGGTCTCGTCAAGTCATTAGTAGGTTGTGTCCCCCTCGCATAGCTGTTTCCAGACAGCATAAGCCCCAACAGCTGGGTGCTCCTCACATGGGGTGGGCCCCTCGACGTGATTCAGCATTCCATCAGAGTCACAAATTCGTTACGCTGTGCTATGTAAAGTTACACTTCGCTGCCAACGGAACTGTATCCGGTCGTAGTTAGCATGAGGGTATGCCGCATACTACTCGGGAAGAGACGTCTGATGCATCTACCCGCTGTGCCCGGTTTGCCAGAGAGTGAAAAGGAGGGAATAGTAGAATTCGAAGACCCATATAAGGAAAGTGCTGTGTCACTTCTGTCTGCCAGCCAACACATGAGTACCAGCCAGATCACACATCACTTTACCGCGCCAATTACTGCAGCATTTCCGATTCGGCGTGGTTCAACATTGGTGGTTCGTCTGATGACGAAGGTGCCTCAACAGTCTGCGAGCCGGCGGGTTGCAGCAGTAACCACACCACACATTTGTTCGGTACTCAACTTCTTGCGTTGTTGGAGACTCGTGTGACGTGAGTAAAAGAGTAGTTTCATTTCATGGGTAGCAGTCTAATTCATCCAAACCATTACCCGAACGCACTGCAGCCTTACTTGAAGAATTTCGTAATACCCGCCCAGCCTTAAAACCGCCAACCCTACACTGAAGCACGAAGTCATAAACCAAAGACTTTGCCCTGTAAGCTGAAGATGGATCGTGTGTTTTTTTTTTTTTTTTTTCATCGTAATTTTAGCCATTCGGACCCCTCTCCACCAATTGTAGCAACAGAAGGTTTTCAGTTTCTGTCACTTTCGACCCGGCAATTCGGTTCCCCCGGATTTGGACCCAATAGATCTCAGGGCTGTGTTCTCCCTTGATGGAACGAGCGGGTGTCCCACTGAAGGTACCAGGGCGCTCTCCCTTTCTCTGTACATACTTCAGCTTTGTCAATATTCAAAAGCCATTACGGAATAGCACATATACGGGGTGTCCTCTGTAGCAGCACCTTTGGAAGGAAATACGACCCCCTTTCCCATTTGCAGATGTCCTCGCCACCACTAAGTAGCAGTAAGGCAGATCCGGGCGCAGAGAGACAGTGATGCGGATGGATACATGTACATTGCTGCTACATGAACGTCGACAGATCCAGCTTTGGACGCAGCGGACGGCGCTTATGCAGCATGATCCAGGATGAAGTTCGCTTGTCCAGAAAGTGCAGCCGCCCGCTCTCTCCGGTTGCGATGTCGGATCGGATATGGCTTATCATGTTCGTTAGTACACGGCGATCCCTGCATACCGGCCAATTGTAGAGAGAAAACACAGTCGGACTCTACGATGTGACATAGCGCATGTTTCTCGACGGGCAAATCAGCCCGATTCGGGCTGATTAACCAGTTTGGATGATCTCGGAGCAGCACCCAGGCTGGGGTTGGTGTGTAGCTCAAGGAAAGGCACTGTGGGCCTTTTCGGAGTATTTTCTGATGGGTTACACCCACCGGTTCTAACACACTCAACCCGACTTGCGGGGGACGGTAGACGTTGCGTCTCTTCGGCTCCTCTTTTCCGATCATACAGCAGTACATAGAGTAGTAGATAGATCGAATCAAGAAACAATACTAGGCGCGCATACACCCCCTGCTCATAAAGCACCCGGCCAATAGACCGGCGGTCTAAAATTGTTCACAAGAAAAACAAATGAATATTCGAGGCTTCCCCCCCCCCCCCCGGGGGGTTCAGGAAGTATCCGGTACTATTCCTTAGTAGCAAGTGGTATCATATCCCTTCCTCTCCACTGCCACCGAGTAGCACCATGAGTCGCCGGGTGGGTTTTCCATATCGATATAAGTACAGTAAGGGAAGTTCCTGTTGACTCGCGACTTGCTTGTTGGAACCTTGATGGCACTCAGTTGAGACATGGAAACGGCAAAAGAAGAAAGCGGACAGCAAGTAATCAGCGGGGGAAACTAGTATTGCTTCTAAAGCCGATGCTCCTTCATGTCTGTATATACAGGTTGGAGTTCTAAAACGTAAATGCACGTGTATGACGGCACTTGTTACTGGAAACCAACCCCAAACAGTATACTCATATAAGTAGCCGCATATGTATACCTAATATGCAGCGAATTGGCGACAATCCATGAGTAGGCTGCTAGGTGGACATGTCAGCAGATAACAACTCATCGTCCTGTGCCTGTGGTGGTCAGCCTTCAACAGGTAGTGGCAGTGGTTGTGGGACACGACAGTCTTATGTAGACGATACTAAGTCGCAGTCGTCCTGTCAGTGATGTCGCTGCCATCATAACTGGCGCTCACATCTGATGACCCATGAGAGATTTCAGCCCAACTCTATATCAGCCCCGTCGTGTTCATCGTTAGTTGGATGCTACCTACAGGTGAGATCTAAGACACAAATAACATCATACCTACCTAATATCCCCCAAACGAACAGAGACATAACCCAGCGGTGCTGCTGCAACAAGCAATGTGTCCGGATTGTCCGACAACCGAAAGGACATGTCCTAAACCTATGTATGTATGTATATATTGGTTGTCGTGACTATTGGCTTCGCGGTAACCCACCCAAACGCCTCTTGGCCAAGCCGCTCCAATACTATGTGCACGCATACCGAATCCCTGCCCTACTTACCTTACCGCTTCATAAACAAGCGCTACTGTGGACTCGCATATACCCTGGCCTGTATACAACATTATAGGCACGAACATCGTGCAGCACAACGTCGCAGTCGGGAGCCGGTGCAGACCGCCTTCTATCTGGGCCGATGGAATTTATTGATAGAAGAACGTCGCAGCGTTCCTATTTTTATTTTTATTTTTTCTTGTTAAAATCGCCTGCATCTATCCTTAGGACCGAGAGCTTCGTGGGAGACATCAATCTTAAATTGACTGCAAACATAACCTAAGGTTGTATGTAAGTAGGTAGCTGGCATACATGAGTCGGGAGGGAGGGGTTGATAGGGCTATACTTACATCATGTGTCCGCACTACCGAAATCAGTCCCCATATCCTCAACATACCTTGATGAAACCACCTCCAGTTTTCGCCTTATAGGCAGCTTGGTGTTCAATGGCGAGAAACATAATCCGTCACATACATGAAAAAGCAACATTTACAGCCCTAGGTAGCGCTGGGGCAAAAGATACCCCCGTCCTACATGTACCTAGGACGATCGTTTGGTTGAGCTGTTCTTCTAGACCTACCAATTGATTGATGTGTAAGTATGTAGTATTTTCATTGGTCCAAGTGGCAGAAGATCTCTCAGTCTCCCACTGCTCTGCTTGTGTTCTGTTCACATTTATAGCGGACCGCAACTCTGCAGAGATAGTCTCTTGAATCTCTTACTCGTAATGCCCACGTGAACTGCCGGCCTTGCCCCCAAATACAAGCCAGAAGAGCCGCACAAAAAGTCGGGAGTAATGTTGCAGCTGAGGCCGGCCGACCGATCTACGAAGCACTGACTCAGTCGGTACCCAGACCAGACCCAAGCCCTGTTCTTAGAGGCTCCCCCTACCCCTTCCCCCCAGTGGCATCGCAAGGCTAGGTATGTACTGACTGAATCCATTGCATAGCCAATTCTTCAGTTCAAAGTCTGTCGTACAGCAAGCACTCTGAGGACACGTACACGGCATCACCGCCCACTGCGCAATTGGCCTAGAAACCTAAGGCTGCATGAAGTACTTGCCTCCATATTACCTAAGGTGAGTTTCCAAGTCTCTGAAAGACTGAATCACCATCACCGCCAACCCCACACGGCCCGATCATTTTCAGTTGAAACACATTCATTAGCTGCCAAACCCATGTGTGTGGTCTGGGTCTCGGCGCACGCGGCTAACTTGTATGGGAACCATCCAGCTTGCCAGCCTGAGGTCACCAACATTCAAGGCATTGATTGATGCATACCTACTTGTCCTTCCCAAAACGGCATCCACGAGAGAGAGGAAGAGAGGAAGCAAGTTCTGCTGCTGCTACTACTACGTTGCGCAATCTACACCTGCTACAGCCAGCTAGCGACGTACTACCGGGTGCTCGGTACTCGCATTACACCCAAAAGCACCATTAGTGACGATCGTGGTGCCTCCTCAACGGCCTTGTGGCAACAATTACATGCAACACAGCCTCAGCTCCACACAAGTGACCACGAACTGTTCCTACTCCTCATACCTCGACTAGCCTACTAGTATTGCTTTTCGTAAGACTTATCCCTCTCACTCCATCTCTCTGTTTCTCATCAGTTCCGGCCGACACTGCACTAGCCGACTCCACCATTCCCTACTAGCACAGACGACCCGACCCTACATACCTGAGGTGTGTGGGCAGGCTTCCATCCATCGAATCAACTTGGTTTTGGCTCATCTTTCGGGTTGCATGATCGGAGAGCCCTTACATTACTACGACTCTACATTATTTTTGATAGACCCGTTGCGCCATCCTCGGTGTTGAGAAACCCTCACAAGCCAAGCACTTGCCAATCTGTCCATCTCCCCTGCACACACACGCCAGCGCATTTAGGTGTGCACCGACATTCTTGGTTCTGCACCATGGCGCCATCTATACCTTCTCAGGATGCGGTTGTGCATGATGTTCCGATTCGGAACAAAAGCGAACAACCTGTAGACCGGGTTACGGACAACCTGGAGACCCCTTCACTCGATGACCGCAGTTACCGCGTGGTTCGTCTGTCTAATCAGTTGGAATGCCTTCTGGTTCACGACCCGGAGACGGACAAGGCAAGCGCAGCCTTGGATGTGAATGTGGGCAATTTCAGTGATGAGGCGGATATGCCGGGCATGGCTCACGCCGTGGAACACGTAAGTATTGTTGTTTTGCGGAGATGTCGTCATCAACGGTTGCTGACTGACGCGGCTTAGCTCTTGTTCATGGGGACGAAGAAGTACCCGGTGGAAAATGCATACAACCAGTATCTCTCGGCGCATTCAGGCCACTCGAACGCCTACACTGGCGCAACTTCCACAAACTACTTCTTCGAGGTAGGCGCAAAGCCCAGTGAAGGCGAGGACGAGTCTCCCTTGTATGGCGCTCTGGACCGGTTCGCTCAGTTCTTTATCGAGCCGCTGTTTCTCTCATCGACTTTGGATCGTGAGCTGCAAGCTGTTGACTCGGAGAACAAGAAGAACCTGCAGAGCGACCAATGGCGGTTGCACCAGCTCGAGAAGAGCTTATCAAACCCCAAGCACCCATACTGCCACTTCTCCACTGGAAACTTTGAAGTCCTCAAGACCGAGCCTGAAGCACGCGGTATCGACGTGCGCGCTAAGTTCATGGAATTCCATGGAAAACATTACTCGGCAAACAGAATGAAGCTTTGCGTGCTCGGCCGTGAACCTCTTGATGTTCTGGAACGCTGGTCGGCCGAGCTTTTCTCGGCTGTGCCCAACAAGAACTTGCCCCAAAACAGATGGGAAGATGAGGTGCCGTTTGCGCAGGACCAGCTGAAGTGGCAGTGTTTTGCCAAGCCTGTTATGGACTCGAGGGAGCTCAACCTCTTCTTCCCATTCATGGACGAGGAGAAGCTTTACGAGTCACAGCCAAGTCGGTACATCAGTCATTTGATTGGACACGAGGGACCTGGTAGCGTTTTCTCTTACATCAAATCGAAGGGCTGGGCCAATTCGTTGAGCGCCGGTGTGTACGCTATCTGCCCTGGCACTCCTGGTGTGTTTGACTGCCAGGTTCGCCTCACCAAAGATGTAAGTGCCCCTCCCCCCTGACATCATTCAATTGGCCCCTAAGCTGACTCTGAAATACAGGGCTTGATGAACTACAAGGAGATTGTCAAGGTTTTCTTCCAGTACGTTGCTCTGCTTCGAGAAACGCCACCGCAGGAATGGATTTTCGAGGAGCAGAAGGGTATGGCCGACGTGGACTTCAAGTTCAAGCAGAAGACACCAGCCAGCCGTTTCACGAGCAAGATTGCCGCCGTCATGCAGAAGCCACTGCCGAGAGAGTGGCTGCTTAGTGGGCAGAGCCGACTCAGAAAGTTTGATGCGGAGCTCATTGCAAAGGGGTTGGATTGTCTTCGTCCGGGCAACTTCAGAATGACTCTGGTCTCCAGAGACTACCCTGGTGATTGGGACCAGAAGGAGAAATGGTACGGAACCGAGTACAAGGCCGAGAAGATCCCCGAAGAGTTTCTCGCGGAGATAGCAAAGGCCGCCGATGCTGATGCCAAAACACGTCTGCCTCAACTGCATCTGCCGCACAAGAACCAATTTATCCCGACCAAGCTGGAAGTCGAGAAAAAGGAAGTCAAAGAGCCCTCCTTGGTGCCGCGCTTGCTGAGAAACGACAACATAGCCAGAACATGGTTCAAGAAAGACGACACTTTCTGGGTGCCGAAGGCGAACCTCGTGGTTAGCTGCAAGAACCCCATCATCTTTGCCACCGCAGAGAACTCGGTCAAGGCGAAACTGTACACCGACCTCGTACGGGATGCCCTGGAGGAATATTCCTATGATGCGGACCTGGCAGGCTTGCAATACAACGTCACTCTGGACTCTCGGGGCATGTTTGTTGAGGTGTCAGGCTACAATGACAAGCTCCCAGTCTTGCTGGAGCAAGTTCTGATCACCATGCGCGACCTGGAGATCCGTGATGAGCGCTTCGACATCGTAAAAGAGCGTCTATCGCGTGGTTACAAGAACTGGGAGCTTCAGCAACCATTCACGCAGATCGGAGATTACATTTCATGGCTCACCTCTGAGCACGACTACGTCGTTGACCAGCTCGAGGCGGAGCTTCCTGGCATCACGGTTGAAGCTACCCGGGCCTTCCACAAACAACTCATTTCCCAAATGCATATCGAAGCCTACGTGCACGGCAACTTGTATAAGGAGGACGCCCTGAAGCTGACCACAATGATTGAGAACACGCTGAAGCCTCGAGTGCTACCCAAGGATCAGCTCCCAATCTTGCGATCCCTATTGTTTCCCGCTGGCGCCAACTATCTTTACAAGAAGACGCTCAAGGATCCTGCAAACGTCAATCACTGCATAGAATACTACCTCCACATCGGCAGTAAGGGTGACCGCATGGTGCGAGCGAAGACCCAACTGCTTGACCAGATGATCCACGAACCTGCTTTCGATCAGCTGCGCACCAAGGAGCAGCTTGGCTATGTTGTTTTCAGTGGCCTGCGAGGCTGCTCAACAACATATGGCTTCCGGTTCATCATCCAGAGCGAGAGAACTTCTGAATACTTGGAGTCACGTATCGATTCATTCCTGAATGCCCAAGCTACCGCGTTGAACGACATGAGCGACTCCGAGTTTGAGAGCCACAAGAGAGCCGTGGTAGTTAAGCGTCTCGAGAAGGTGAAGAATCTCGACCAGGAGACCGGGCGACACTGGGCCCAAATCGCCAACGAGTACTATGATTTTGAAGCTGGTATGTATCTCAATCCCTAAAACCGATGGTGTGGACTCGATAACTAATGCCCCAATTTAGCGCAAGAAGATGCAACTCATGTGAAGCGCCTCACGAAGTCTGACATGATCGACTTCTACTCATGCCATATCCTACCGTCCTCGCCTACTCGGGCCAAGTTGGCGGTGTATCTGGAGGCCCAAGGCACAAGTGCCAAGACCCAGGAGGCGGCCTCTTCCGAGAAGGAACCAGAGGTTGTACCCAACAACGGGACTGTTCCCTACTTGATCGAAGACGTCAGAGAGTACAAGTCTCGACTGGTAGCCAGTTCTGGAGCCCGTCCGATACGGGAGCTTGCCGAGTTCGAGGATTTTGATGCTAAGCTATGAGCTCCGTACCTGATCGTACCTGGTTGATTACCAGCGAGTGTTCGCAACGGATTCGTGCTGCGCGCAGTAAACATACTATAAGTGCAATTATTGCATCTGGCACTGCAGTGGATCTGTTCTGGTGCCCACAGCTTTGACTTGAGTTGTTCCCTACTCTTTGGGCGAGTCAAAGAAGGGACCTGAAAACAGATTAGGAGAGGATTGAGGCAGTCAGTACCTGTTGATAGGACAGGCAGGAGTGGCTTACATGCAGAAGAGTTGCGAGCAATAGCATGGAAACAGAAAGACTTAGAGCAGAGCATGGCAATAGCACGAGGCCTACGATGGAGTGAAGTATAGACCTGCGGCGTGCGAAATGATGGTGCCGCCCTCGATAGCTTGGAAGCTGAGAACACGACGTAACAGACCTATAGACCAAATGCCAACAGAACTGTCCAATTCGGTGCCTGTGTCTTGCAAGTCTCGCCTTTGTTCTGTGAAGATTCTGTGCATGATGTCGCTGGGGGTACCAAATGGCTTCACAGACGCCTTGCAAGGTTCATTTGGAGCGTGGCTATCACGGTGTGACGATAGCCAAGCAAGGTTCTTTCCGGGGAGGAAAACTTACTATATATTCAGTGATGAGGTACACGTAGGGGCGAGGACCCAGGCCACAGCAACTTACTACCTAGGTAGGTGAATACAATGTTATCCTCTCGAAGGTTGCGAACCGTTTCTAATAGTAATCTGCACATTTCCGTCCTATAGTTCTTCAGGTGCTTAATACCTATGCAAGTATTATAGCGGTATTATAGGTGACCCGGTTTTCTTATTTTTAAAAATTATTTGATTGGTAGATTTGTATTGGCCCAGATCAGATCTTTCTATTTGGGGAGATCCCTTGAATGCAGCAATTTTTATAGCAAGACTGATAGATGGCGGGGATTACATGCACCAGCACTTGCATTTGGGTCAAATTGAAATAAATCACCAGTCAGTCTTCACACATGCCGGTGGTGCGTGGCTGCCTCTATCTAGGTAACAGGACAAAAAAAATCGCCTACTCTATCACTGCCGAATGAGTCAGCGGATGGCTATCGAGGACTTTGTTTGAATGCTTCCATTCCTCTACGACTAAAAACTGCCCACTTGAGTATAACAATGTATGTACATACTTGACGACCCCCAGGCCAGTAACCAGGTAGCGGTTGCCCCAAATTAGGGCATCATTTCGAAAATTTAGGTCTGGTACATGCTTACCTCTTGACGCGCTTGGTATGCCCTGTCCGTCATACCTTCCTTCCAGTTTGACCTGCTTTCCATGGGGAGGGGGTTACCTAAAAACTCAACCGGCTGTGCTTGCTTCACCTCCCAAACTCCAGGGTCAGGTGGGTAGGAAGGCCACTGATTGATTGATTTTAAGCCCATGTCAGTCAGGACTTAGGCAATGGTTGGTGGACCGGACCTAACTAACGTCCATCCTACTTGATCCATGCATGTACCTACTATGTTGCACTACGCACTTACTTAGGTTATGTTGCTCCAGCCGTGTCTGATATTTCCAGCAATCCCGCCTTACCACCACGCCGCCCACCTCGGATTTCTGTTATTCAACCTTCACTCGTTGTGCTCACCACCGCGACTACCACTCTCCTTTCGTCGGCATTTCTCACGAAGCCCTCGCCTCCTCCCCCATCCAGATTAGAGGGCGGTAGAAAAGAAAGCACATTTGGCATCGCCAGCAATAACAGCACTAAAGTCATAAGTGAATCGCCTCAAAACTGCACCCACACACACTTTGTTCCCCACCATTTACACGCCCACACACACACCGAAGTTTCTAGAGCTGCGTTCGCAGCTCGCCGCCAAAACGTCGTCTTCAAAGAAACGGAAGATCTCCAATCGGCAATCAGCCAGAGGCGACATTTTGGAAATACGGCATACCTCACCAGACATTCCGATACAATCGTGCGAGACCGAGATCGACCCCGACCCGAGCCTGTCCTTTACTTCGACCACACCCATCCCTCCAACGGGCAGCCGCTCACCTGCCTACATCCGCAACGACTCTGTGCCCCCAGCCTCGAGTCTTCCTGCCCATCTGCAAACGACTTACTCGGACTACGCTTCGTCGGCAGCAAGTTCGCCCTCGGGTGCATACGCTGACCTGAGCATCAACAGCGACCGAGGAGGGGACAGTCCTCTAGCTGCCGAACCGAACTCGGCAGGCGCGGCAGGGCACCTGGATCCCCGTGGATCGTCGCCCTTTGCAGTCAAACCCAGCCACCACCGGGCTATTATGGGCGGCGCTGCTGACTATTCTGATCGAGGTTCATCACCACTAAAGCGCAGGGCTTCCAGCATGGATCCGGACGCAGACCCGACACGGACAGCAGGGGATCAAGACGTCGAGATGACCCAGGCAGATACACAGGAGTCGTCGCCATCTCAGGCACCCGCCCAGCAGGATGAAAAGATGACGACTGTCGCCAGCCCCTCAGCCGGCAAGGTTAATGGGTCACAGGAACCAGCCGTTCCATCCATCACAATGACTGAAGGTATGTAGGAGCCAAATGTGAGCAAGATCTCCATGTCTGGATCTAACGATACATGCGTAGTCCCTCAGCCACCTCAATCCATAGAAGGTCACATAAAATCCATCCGGGCCTTTTGCGAGGAGATGGCCACGAGACCTCTAGAAGCTGGAGAGCAAGGATACATTGTGTCCAAAAAATGGGTTACATCAGTTATTGGCGACGAGCGACATGCCAAGCATGGAGATGTTGCGGCCATGGACGCAAGCAACGTCGGCCCGGTAGACAACTCGGATATCATATGGGAAACCATCGAGGATCCGACAGTGGGCAAGACGGCCGATGTTATGAAGAGGTTTTTCGTCCGATTAAAGCCTGGTCTCAGCATTACCGAACACTTCGAGATATTCCCCTCGGCTGCATGGGAACTCGTCAAGCAGTGGCCTGGGCTTGCCCCGGGGCAGCTTCCCATCGTCAGAACTGCTCGAAACACTTCGGACAACGAATTTCAGTCCAACATCCAGTTCGAGGTCCATCCGCCAGTCTTCACTGTTCACCGTTTATGGTCCGATTGCAGCCCAAAGCCTGTCAACCAAATCCTCAAGGCCGAGCCTAAACCGCCTCCAGTGAAGCTAGCACGCAGTAGCACATGCACCTGGAAGGCTTTCCTGGCCCAGGCGAAGAATGTCGCAGACATTCCTCTGAAAGACCGTATCCAGGTATGGAGCATACCTCGAAAACTCTCAGCAGGTACACCAGATGCTACTTCGGCTCCCACACCCCCTGCATCGCCCAGTAATATTACCGATCCTCAAAACCCACAGGATTCGTGGACTGCTCTTCTGGTATCGGTAACTCAGCTTACAGAGCTAGAGGACAGTGACCGTTTTAAGGTTGATTTCCGCGATGTCACTACGGATGCAAATTACAACGGGCATTTGGATCTTGCCAAGCTGTGCTTGACCAGTGACCAGGCTGTTGTTCTCGATGAACACATTGAGGGGACATGGTATACGTCCAATTACTCTCCGACTGTAGCATCGGCTCCCGCAAAATCGACGCTTGCGCGCAGTAGTTCAACCAGTCTTGCGGTAAACCGCAATGCCAGGAGTGGATGCACAAGCCCTGCCCCGACAGCAGGACCAGTGACACGAGGTCGGGCACAGAAGTCGGGTAGAACTATTGGTTGCACCGGTTTGTCCAATCTCGGCAACACCTGCTATATGAACTCTGCTCTGCAGTGTATACGGAGCGTGGAAGAATTAACTAAGTATTTCTTGTCCCGCGAATGGGAAAAGGAGATTAACCGTGACAATGTCCTGGCACACAACGGTGATGTGGCTGCTGCATATGCACATTTGTTACACGATGTATACAAAGAGCCGCCGCCAAACTCTGTTACGCCTAGGCAGTTCAAGAACACAGTTGGCCGATACGCCCCGGCCTTCTCTGGGTACGGTCAACAGGATTCCCAAGAATTCCTTGGCTTCCTGCTCGACGGTTTGCAAGAGGATCTTAGCCGGATCAAGAAAAAGCCGTACATTGAGAAGCCTGACTCAACGGACGAAATGGTCAACGATCCTGCTGCCATTCGAGAAATGGCCGAGAAGGTGTGGGACATCACGAAGAAGCGGGACGATTCTGTCATCGCGGATCTTTTCACCGGTCTATATAAGTCAACCTTGGTTTGCCCTGAATGCCAAAAGGTCAGCATCACTTTTGATCCATTCAATAACTTGACTCTTCCCCTGCCCATCGAAAACAAGTGGTCACACACTATCAGATACTTTCCTCTGAACGACAGGCCGATCAACATCCGAGTGGAACTCAATAAGACGGATTCAATCCATATGTTGAAGAAGTATGTCTCTGACCGGACCGGCGTCCCGCCGGAACGTCTTCACGGAGCGGAGGAGTGGAAGGGGAAGTTCTATAAACAGTATGCCAACGGTGCAGGCGTGGCTGATGAGATCGGCCAAAGCGACAATGCTTGGGTGTTTGAACTGGAGGCGCCGCCGACAAACTGGAATTCGGTCGAAAGCCAGCTGTTGGAGGGTTCCACTAAGACCAGGCGCTCTATGGTAGAGGAAGCCGAATCACCAGGATCAAAGGTGCTTGAACGCATGCTGGTGCCTGTCATTCACCGGCGACCGTATGCCTCGCGGACATCATACGGATACCACAAGTGGTCGTTTGCTTGTGTTCCCCATTTCATCATGGTCACACCAGAAGAGGTCAGTTCCAAGAACATTTTCGCATTATCCACATGAGCTAACCTGCTTGTCATAGGCCCGCAACGAGGATATCATCCGCCGTAAGATCCTCCAGAAGGTGGCAACGTTTTCGGAGAATCCGATTCTTTCCGCGGCAACAGAAGAAATCGATACCTCTGACAACACAGAGCCTGAAATGGTGACACTGAATGGAGCCGAAGTCGATTCCAGTACCGAGACCAAGTCACAGGCTTCCAAAGTCCAAGTCACAGCACAGTCTGTTGAAGGCGAAGATGATATGGTTGATGTCACTATGCAGGATGCTGGTGCTGCCACTACCGAGTATGCCCTCACCGCCAATGGAAATTGATGTCGCAGGATATAAAAACTGACCAATTTGCCTGTAGGACGCCCTCTGGTTACCGTTTCAACACCACCCCGCCAGCGTGGGTGGACGCTGAGAAGTACTTACAGCCTCAGTTGCAGAACATGTTTGAACTTAGCTATTGGACAGAAGGGGGACAGTTGCTTGCCAATGGCATGCAGGCGGTCACAGAAGACAAGGACTACCCCAAGCTGTCATCAAGAGTGGTGGATCCGAACTCGGAAGATGCGCCTGACAATGCCACTAATGGCACAGCGTCCAACGAAGATAGCAGTTCCGACGAGCTTTCGCGCCCAAACCACTCGAACCATCAAACACGCATGGGCGAGGAGAGCGAGGAGGACGATGAGTCTCCTGTTGTTAAGGTACGCAAACGGCCAACACACAACTCGGGGCATTACAGCATCTATGGAAACAGATGCAAGAAATGCAAATTACTAACTTACAACCAGGTCGCACATCGACCTAAACCCGTGGCTAAGGGCCCCGGGGGACGGAAGAAGATGAAGCCTCGTCAGTATGGCAAAGGCGGCAAAGGCGGGAAGGCTGGTAAGAAGCGCATGAGAGAGCAGGCGCATTGGAAGGAGAAGCAAATGCAACAGGAAGCCGAGGTGGAGCCCCAGACGCCGCCAGAAATGCCTGATTCCGAAGCCGAAGCCGGCACACTCATCCGCCTTAGGGAGGGAATAGTTGTCGACTGGAGTGAAGATGCTTACACTGCTCTCTTCGTCGATAGCCAAGCCACTTGGGACCAAGGCGTCGAGATGCCTGATGCTGCGTTGGATCGGGCTATCGCCGCTAGGGCGCGCCGACGCAAGCATGGAATCACGCTGGACAACTGCTTGGACGAGTTTGAGCGTCAAGAGGTTCTGTCAGAGAATGACATGTGGTATTGTCCCCGATGCAAGAAGCACCAACGTGCCACCAAAAAATTCGACCTCTGGAAAACGCCTGACATTCTAGTCGTCCACCTGAAACGCTTCAGCTCTAGTGGGTATCGAAGAGACAAGCTGGATGTCTTTGTGGACTTCCCACTCGAGGGCCTTGATCTTACCCGTCGGGTCGAGAATCTGGAAGATGGCAAAGATGAGATCTACGACTTGATCGGAGTGGATGACCACTGGGGAGGACTTGGAGGAGGCCACTACACAGCACGAGCTCGCAACTTTGTGGACAACCAGTGGTACTCTTACAACGACTCCTCGGTGAGCAGAACCTCCCCCGATAAGATTGTTGAGTCGTCTGCTTATCTCTTGTTCTATCGCCGTCGTTCTGATCAACCCCTCGGCGGGCCACGGTTCAAGGAGATTATCGAGAACCTGGACCACCCCGCTGCAGGAGAGGAGATGGACGAAGCGGGGGAAGGACAGCGTCTCGGCGAGGGCTCCTCCCACACTGGGTCGCCGAGCGCCTTCCAGGAGCAAGAAGCCGCAGCTATTCCCCAGCGCCGTCTAGAAACTGGTGGTAACGGTGGCCTAGTCAACGGCACGCAAAGCGATGACGACCTCCCTTCCCTATCCAAGATAAACTTCGATAGCCAGGGAGTCCAGCCGAGTATAGAAGATGAAGGCATTGATGTGGCGGACAAGCCCACATCTACCTCTTTGACCCAGGGCTGGAACTTCGACTCGTTGATGACTACCGAGAGCATGAAACCGGGCAACGACAGTGGAGTCCCGGGTAGTCCGGCCGACTCCATAGCAACCAATGAGGCTCAGCATGACTCCTCGGGTGACGAGCAACTTCACAGTTCTCGCAATACCTTCAGCCCCGAAACTGACATGGACATCCCCGGCGCCAGTCACTATGAGCTCGGGCCGTCTACAGAAGGCGAACCTCCAGCCTACACTGAGTTGCCGCCGCCGGATTCGCGCGCGGAGCTTGATCGGTCCGACATGAACCGCATATGGGACGACAAGCAAAATGTCCTCAATGTTCCGGCGCCAGGTGATCAACACTCGGAAGAGGCTGCAGAGATCCATCTTGATGAAGACGACAGAAACAAGATGGACTAGGTATCCAATACTGAGACTGTCACTTCCAGAACTGTGTCCCCTTACAGTGGATGGCGGTGTTAGACCACCGCTATCCACCATGTGTGGGTGACAGTTTGCATAGCCTGGAAGTGTACCAGAGAGAGCCACCTGCCATTTCTGTCGCGGATTATCAGGCAGCTCGTATGTCCCGTCGAGAAAGAAGACGGGAGGTGAACCCCATATCTATAGAAGATTATTGGACCCCCGATAGAAGGAATGAAAAGACAGTGATGAGCAATGAAAATGATGGGTGTACCCAAGAAACGAAGGGTAGGACCAGCGGAGGCAGCATTACGTTTGATGTTTACGAAAGCATGTTTTAGAGCTAGATGAGAGACGACGGTCTTGCATGGCATCACGGACGAGCTGAAGACATGAACTAGACAATGGGATATGGTATGAGGTGGCATCACCTATCCAACGACCACAGAACGTAAGCGAGTTGCTACCCTAGACAGTACGTATATAGGGGTTGTCTGTCGGTGTACCGCCACCAGCGCTTAGGGACTCTGCCGCGGAGCCGGGGCTGGCGGTGTTTCCTTCTGAGATATAGTTTACAATCAACTGTATTCTCAGCGATTTGCCCTCATGCTCATGACATGCTGTCTTGTCTGCTGTGAAGTCGTTGAGGGGCTTGGGTTGGCCGATGCTGGAACAATGTGACGAGTGATTGCTGACCGCTTACATGGCCTACCCTATACGACCAGTGGGTACATACTCAACTAAGCGACGAGGTCTAAGTGGACATCATATACTAACTTGTCACCTCTCCTCGCCCTCTTCGGCGACGAAGTCACCAAGCAGTTCCTCACTGAGGTCACGCATTGTGAAGTCAATCATTGGACGGTGGGTATTTCATAAATACACTAAACCTGCAGTAGAAGTCGGGACTGGACTTTAATAGCCACAGAGCTCGAGACTCTCCCGATGACGAGGAACAAGAGCTCATCCCTTCAGCTTTGGCCAACGTCCGGGAGATTTGGACCGGGAATCGTGTCGTATTCATGGGATTTCACTCCAAGTCTCAGCGATGGTGATCATCGCCATTATTGCGTATGAATGAAAATTGCCAAGGAGCGGGAAAGTCGTTGCCAGCTACGGATGGCCTATCTAGGCTGTGGGTACAGGTGCTCTCAACCTGGGCACCAGTATATGCGGATGGGCCATAGGCAAGAGTCAGCATTTTCTTTTGCTCCAGGAAGCAATACCAGAGCAGAATGTTCCAGCATATGCTATAAGACTTGTTGAATCGAAGGCTGACCACATAGTTTCAATGCGTTTCCTTCCCTCCGAGTCAAGTCCCTGAAATAGTAGTCACGATCGGGCACGTCCTCGCTGGCCTGGTTGGCACCTCGACGTGTTTCCTAGAAGAACCTGCCTACGCCGTGCTCTTATTTGTCTGTCGGGTTTTAATGGGCAATCTGCAGGCCTATGTCGCCACATGCACCCGCGGGATGACGATGAGGCGTGGTCGAAGTCACCGCCTCGGGGGGGGGGTTCGTACAAACAGTCGACTTGAGAATAGGATGCTAGGCGAGAACCATCGGGTTGCCTATTTGTTTGGTAGTCACAAAGGTTTAGTCACTCGTGACGAGAAACTGGTACTAGTCTACGAACTCTGCCTACAACTTTGATATCTAGAATGAATAGATGTATACACTCTGCTCGACTGACTTGTAAAGGGGCCGTGAGAACATGCAAGCCAACGGGGCTGACTAACTCGTCGGGTACATTACACGCCTCTCGGCCAAACCGTCGGTCATTCGTGTCAGGAGGCTCGATCACTGTATTCTAGATATAGCAAGAGGTCGATCCAGCCCATCGAGGACCCATATTGCTGTCGCCCTTCAGCGCTCGGGACCTTCTTCTCCATTATTCCCCCCTGTCCCACGGACTGGATACGGGAACTCACATAACACTATCCCACGTGGGAGGCTGGACGGCAGGCCACACGTTCACTTCCGTATGCGGGCAGACGTAATGCCGCCGGCGAGGCCGAAGTGGAATATATGGGATGAACGAGCAAGTTGCCCTGACTGGGCAATCCGTGCCGATTTTCAGTGCTGCTATGTTTGATAGGGCTGGCTGGACGTGGCCAGATAAGGTTCGGACTCCAAGATAGAACGAACCAGTCAGCGTATGTAGTCGGCACGGAAATAATGCTCGTGTCTTGCTTTCAACAACGGGGGCCGTGGCCCAGAAGAGGCAGCTACGAGGTAATCTGATACGCATGCCGTGTGGATATACTCAATCGCGTTGGTCGCTGCGCAGTCACCAGGGCCCCTGAACGGCTCGCATTCCTTGAAATAGAACTGCATATACTGATACACCCACTCCACCTAGAATTCTCGAGAGAGCCTTCTTGATAAACGGGGTAGAAGGTCTACCAGAAGTGGCGGACAACTTCATAGCCCGGGAGTGGTCGTTATATCATACTTGATTATGAAGCCTCGCTATCCGAGCAAGGCCAGCATAGACACTGGGGTGGCGAGAGCCAATCTTAGTTTCGTGGTTAGCAGTTTTCTTTGTGCGGGATTCACTTGACCCGGCATCGACCAGATTTAGTGTTGGACGGCGATGTGGTTGACTGGGGAGGGTTTCCTATCTTTAACAGCAGCACGAGTCAGTTGAGGGGTATGGTCATGGGCCAAGAGACGGAGGGAGTGTCGCAAGCAGCAGGGTCCCGCCAGGGTGGACGTGAAGTGGAGAGGTCGGATGTGCCGCCGAGGTAATACCTGGCTCCAATTGCCCAGAATGCTCAACTGACACTCCACGCCTTCCTCCAGCCGAGTCGGGGAGAGTAGTAGCTGCAGTTGACAAGAGAGCCTCTAGCATGGGACAGCATGCGGCATGCCTTCTGGCAGTCAAACACTCGCCACATCTTGTCTTGTTTGCGACTGCTACCCCCGCCTCCTCGGCTGCCGTGCGTGTACTTGTACCCATTTGGTGCGCAACTGACTTGCCGGCGGCGAGGACGTGTGTTGGCAAGGCTCCAAGGCTCCAAGGCGTCAAGGCTGGCGGCCGCCTATCAGCACAGGCTCACAGGGTAGCATGGGCAGTGAATCTAGGTTGCGGAGAGTAATCGATCTGGACAAGTGTCCCGGTAATTTCGCACAGGACTGACTGGGCACTCCACTACCATAAGTCGGGAGCGCAAGCAGCCTTTTTTCACGATTGGTGGCGTGCTCTTGGCTCCCAGGAGTCAGCCAGCCCAATTGGTCGACAGCGTTGCAGTCGTAGATTTTTGGCCGATGGAGAGAAAAATCAATCTGGACAACAACCGAACCCAGCAACCAACCACCAACCACCCGGCCGGCAGCAAGCGCCACCCTTGAAGCTCAAGAGAAACTTCATGGATCCTCTGACACCATCCGGCCTCCGTCCATGACACAATCCGACAGATTCGGTCGATCTTACACCGGATATGGAAGTTTTCTAGAAATCGTCAAATCTGACCCCACCAAATCCCGGGTCTGGGGTGGTTCGGCGTGACGAGGCCTGCATCGGCGAAGATACCCAATCCAGATCCCGCCCGGTTGACCCTTGCGTCCTCGACGATCAACGGTTATCGTCCCATGTGATGTGCCAACGCCAACGCCCAGCGGGTCACACATGGTCGCAAGCCGGGCAGACGAGTACCCATGTTCAATGGTACGCCCTGAGATTAGCTGCCAAACCTATCGCATCCATCCGCCGCCCCCGGCACCTTGAAGTAGTCGCGACCGCGACACAATCAATAATCAAATCCTAAATGACGGACTGACGAGCGAGCGAGCTGACTACTGACTTACGAATAGGTAAGCATGCCCCGTATCTAATCAACATGCCCCAATCCAAATCCAAACCCCAACCACAACCCCCCCGACTTGTGCATTTCCAAAATCAACCACCTGGTCGTCGTCGTCGCGCTTGAGCAAGAAAAAGCATGTATTGCTAAAACCCGTAGTAAGCAGGGGCGCATCGTGACGTCCAGCTGCGTAAGCGATCGATAAGCAGGTCGACAAATCGGGCACCGCTGGGGCGCAAAGTCCAGCCGGAGCCAGCTTCACCGGGGAGCCACCACACACACCCTTTGGTCGCGAAAAACCGTATGATCGAGTCCTGGCTCGCAAGGTAACGAGGCCCCGGGATCCTGCATCGGAGGTGAAAGATGGACACGGTGCCGATGTTTTTGCTTTGCTATTGCTTGCTTTTGATTACCTCTTCCTTCTTTTTGCCCTCCCCCCCGACCGCTGTGGACCTTGGGTATTTCATTCTATTTGGTACTGGCGTGACCCGTCTCCCCCGGCTGCCCGTAACCCGGATTGAGAAGGTGGTTTATCTGCATCCATAAACAAACCAGCTTAGCAGGGTGACGGTAACAGGCGGCCAATCCCCATCGCTGGCAACGGCATTGCCGAAGCGACTATTGTTGCCAGCAAGGCACGCGATGAGGTGCTGTTACGAACCGGCCGGCGCCCTTAGCTGGACGCTGACGAGGCGCGTCGGTTGCTAGCCGGCCGGGCCTTGGAAAACCTTGAGGGTTAGCCTTTTAGGGGGGGGGGGGGGGGAGCCGCCTTGCGACCTGCTAGGCGAGTAGGCCGGGGCTAGTGTTAGAAGTTAAGGTTTTTCTGCATCAGCTCACGATAGGTAGGGGCTTTCCCGGTGCGCGCTTGCGTTTACACCTGGAGTGTTTTTTATTACTATTACTATTATGCTGGGCTAATCGTTTACGAGTCACCGAGGATAAGAAAAGCAAAGTAAAAAAAAAGAAGTGAGGAAAAAAAAAAACAGAAGCAAAGAAATTTTCTTACAGCACACTATCCACGCTCCCACGATACCATATACGTACACAGGTACAATGTACCTAACTCAGCGTGCCCACAACGAATTCAATGTTCCCACCGAGAGGGTCGACGCGACAGTCTAGCTAAGATTGCGATGAGTTGAGTAACGTTGGACGAAAGAAAACAATCGCTATAACGGGAAGGTGGTGATGCCAAGAAATGCACGCCAGCGTTGTTGTTTTTCGACACCGTTGTTTCGAATGGGGGGACTCGATCGTTGGCGAGAAGCCAAGGGCAGAAGTGGAGAGGCAAATGCCAAATTTGAGATAACATAGAGTAGTATGTAGTATACTATCTGCATTCAACGGGTGGCCGGAATATACTACAGTTACAATTCATATTCCTTTGATGCATACCTGCCTACCTATTATATCTCAAGAGCAGAAGGTGTGGCAGTTTCTGTCCCTGTCAGTGCGTCGTAGGTATTGCTTGCCTAGTCTGCATACCTTGCTGTACCGTATCGCGTCATGGTTTCCGTGAGGTAGTGAAGCTGTCGCTGTAGATCATGCTTACAATAAGCGGCCCAAATGGCACAGGTTAATTATTATTGAGCTGCCGAGTGGCTCTCTATATTTCCCGTTCTGCCGGCTTCGTTCGGAGACGGTACGGCGTAGCATCTACATTAACGGGATGCCGTGTCCGATACCAAGACTCTCAACTATTGCCCTTCTGGGTCTGAGCTGGGCCAATGGCCCGGAATAGACTGCCTCACATTCATTGACTTCTGTTTACCTGGTTCCGCCTCATTCTACATTCCCCATCTTTATAAAGATCGAGCAGCACGCTACCGACACTGGGCCTGGCTCTCTCAGACCCATTAGCTAAGCGGGCCGAATGCACCTGCCTCAACTGACGAGAGAACCAAAGTCCAGCAAGCGCAACAGATGAGTTGTACGCGTGCGTAATTTCAGACGGAAAGGGGGCAAATCGGGACTCTACAATCAATGTCGGAGGATGCCAGAAATAGTATATATCATGTTACACACCTGGACTTGCATGCGCCCGTCCTGATGCGTCTTGCCCTGTACCTAATGTACAACCGGGGCACAAGCGCAGAAACAAACGGGGTTATTAACGTTCTGATGCTGATCGGCCGTGAAGCATCATTGGCTGGGTGGGAAAGAGCGTGTGTGGGTGGGTGGTTTTGATGGTGCGCAAACCCGTCTTGTCCGCCCTGGCCCGCATGGCGCCTTAGTCTCGTCTTGGCGCCGGGCTCGTCTGGCCGTGACAGGTGAGCCGCCCATCTTTTTTCTACGCGGCTTCTAGAAGGTGGGCGGAAGCTGGACAGAAGCTGGGCAGAAGCCGGTTAGGCTCAGGTTAGCTCAGTTAGGGCGTGTGCTACAGGGAGCTACACCACACTTGCACACCCAAGCTCCAAGCTGTACGTGTGCGACGGGGGGGCCCACATGCACCCCTCATCCATCTTGTCCCCATTGCTTGCAGCCAGTCAACGTCGCGCCTTTGCTCTTGCTGACTCTTCTCGAAGCTTGATTGCTGTCGATTGCAAAACCCTGAGTGGATGGGAGCCCCGACAAACGCGCCCAACCGGGTACTTGTACTACCGTACAATTCCACCCTCCAGTGTGTCATGTCATGAGGAGAGGCAGGCCGGCCTGCGTTCGCACTAATACAGACCTATGTATGCATGTACACGCGACTGATGGCATATCTTGTCGCCACAGGTAGTAGTATGATAGGTAGTTACGAGAAACAAGCCCTCAGTGTGTGTGTGTGTGTGTGCTGCTGCTGTACAACGCGGCATCGCATTCGACGCTTGGCAAACAGTCAACTCGACTTTGGTTCATGATACTACTGTACATGCCCATGGTTACCTTACCATTCCCTACTGCTACGGGGCAGATAGAGCCCCAATCGTCAGGTTTATATCATCAAAACCTCTAGGCGAAATAGCACACACGGTTCAACCATCGAGATGAGGCTTGCATATTGTTTTCTGAGGAGGCTACGTATAAGGAGACCCGCAACTCACTTCCCTACCGCGCGAGAGTAGACCAAAATGGGGTTCGCGGTGGACGCTTTACGTACGGCAGACGAGAGAGTCGACATGCACTTGGCCAACCTAAAAAAAGAAGCAAGCCCGCCAGCCGCCCGTGCTCTTGCTCGCCATCAATAGTCGTGCCGCACATATAACACCCACAAACCAGCACAGGGGGGAACGCAGCTCGGCTGGCAGAACTGGGGGAAGGAGGAGGGAGACAAGAGACAGCGCGGAAAGCACCAAGGCCCCAAGGCTCCAAGCAGACGGGGCATATGCAATTGTAGAGGAAGGAGGTGTATTGACGGAGGGGGTGGATCGTCCAGCAAATGCCGGCCCTTGTACCATCCTTGCCTGTTTAGCAACGCCGATCGAGGTCTGGTCTGGTCCTTATCGAGCTTCCCAGTAAGGTCTGAGGTTATGTACGTAGGGCACTTGGTTCTGACTGGTAGGGCGTGGTGTGTGTACCCTGCACTTGCTCCCGGATCGGCCAGATAGGCATGTTAATTGATACAGTAGTTGGTGGCGAGCCCGTTGCCGAGTATACTATGCTGATCACTTGATGATTGGTCTTGTTTGAAGAGGTGCGAGGTGCCAGGAGGCGGGCACGCGGGTAGCATCAAACTTGTCCTTCTGGTCCGCTGCAGGTTGTAGTTCACTTGCAGATCGCTTGGTAACTTGGGTATTCGTAGATTGGTGCGAGATATCCGGTGTCAAGACAGAAGGAGATAGAGATTGGTTAGAAGCACGAAAGATCCCCTCTTTGAGAGGCAATAGGTCAACGATATCGTATCAACCATCTCTCCGGATCGTGTCGCAATCGTTGACCTTGTCGGTTGGACGCTATGACAGTCGCTGGATACTACACGCCCGACAACTACCTCACTACCTCACATGCTACCGCTAGATACTACCACCCACAGATACCTAGGTACATGCCTTATTTACCCTGTATGCAGTTATCAAGGCTATCTGTCCATACATGTACTTAGTGTGCTTTGCCCATGAACCGCTGCAGGTGTGTGGGAAACTTTGCTCAGAAGCCCCCATCGGCTCGTCTTGTTTGCTCTTAGCACTGCCCTTTGTCCCCATGCATTCATTCATTGGGGCATTATTCTTCGGGTCGTGTCCCAATTCTTACCACATACATACATTGATACCTGCCTCGATCGAGTATGCTACCTTGCCTCTTGCCTTTCTACTAACCTCCCGGGCCCCATTTTCTTAGAAGAGAGAAAAAGAAAGAGAGAGAGAGAGAGAGAGAGAGAGAGAGAGAGATTGATTGAGCGACAAAGAGAAAGAGAGACATTGGACTCGGTTGCGCATCATAGCAAACCACCCTGCCCAAAGTCAATTGGGCAAAAAGGACGGCCGACCACAGATCCAACTCCATTACTTTGCAGACAGCGATCCGGCGTTCCAAGACAAGACAGGCCAGAACAGACAGCACAAGAGAGGACACACACAGCAAGAGAGATCCACCCCATCCACCCGCACCGCACGCACGCTCGATTGACTTGTGGTCGACAAGACAACTCGACTGCAACAGCATCGACAAAAAAAAGGGCCACATACCCAATCACCCCCCTCCTCAATCCATTCGTTTAAATTCAGCAGACGGGCGCATTCGTTCATTTATACCGTTGCTGGTTGGTCCTATTGCGCTTGCACCTCGCCCTGTTGTTTGTGCATGCTGTCTTAGCCAGTCATCGACGGCCATTCCGTGCTGTCAGGCACTCGACCCGGCATCTTGCAATTGCTTGGATGTACTACTGGGATTCGGCGCAGTTTTAGATTGATCGGCTCTTTCTCTCTTTTGCTGCCCACACACCACGCACCAGCACCACACACACATACACGCGCTACAAGACGCTACATACATACCTACGCTACAGGCCCAGCACTCCCTCAGATGCGACCACGTCCAATCCGGGACCTACGACGTACAAGTACTACGGTTACTGCACCACCACCATCATTCCAGCCTTTTTGCTAGAAACCCATTGAAACAACAGCATCAATTTTCTCTTGCAGTGTAACCCTCGACTCGACTCGGACTCGGTCGTCTTCTCTTCTACCTCATTTCCAGATTGTCCTTGCCCCCCCTGCCCGCCCACGCGACTTGCCAGCACTCCCCGGACAGCATAGCCAACCGTCGCGCGCGATATACCCCATGTCATCAATTTCTCGCACCGACTCGAGATATCTTTGCCTGGCCTTTTGCGACTTTATATAACCACCGGTCCGTACCCGTCGACCCGCCCGATCCCGACATTTGCCGCATGCGTGGTCGCTTCGTGCGCATGATTCACCCTCTCAGCTGTGCTGCAGAAGTGGTCATCAGCCTGTCAAGGCAACGTCCTTTCCTGGGGGTCGATTGAGGAGCCACAAGGCTGCCGGTTCCCTTCCGCAATTGGTCGCATTCGGACACACGCCCGTCGAAACCGAGAGGAGACACGCCGTCGCAACCCCGAGCTTAGGTGTGCTCCAGTCGCAAGACTGGTGGCCGTCGCCATACCAACACCATCGCAATGGACAGTGCCACCTGTAATGTGATCTATGTTGATCGCAATGTGCGATGCGATACACAGCTGGCCAATTCTTCCACGGCCGAAGACATTGGTACGGCATTGGGCGATTCCGGCGAATTACGCACCAATGTCCAGCTTATATTGTATGCTTTTGGGAACGGTACGTCTGTCGCAATTTGTGCATATTCTTCCTTGTACGTTCCCAGGTCGGAGTTTGCTAACATGGGGATTTCGCTTGTAGCACATGTATGTTCCACCGGAGCTGCGTGCATTTCGACCATCTTCGAATTACACGATACTGCTATGATCGAGTTGAAGCCCACGATAGTACTTATAGATGTTCCGCATGACGAGCAGAGATTAGCGTCCAATTCCTCCCGCGACCCGTCACCGTATTCGCAGGGGTCCGATAGAGCCAGTCCAGAGGAGTGTGTGGATGACGACGCCTACGGACTTAGGCTGTTGGACAGAATCGTTTACGAGACTCACTCCAGGAACCTTTCGAAATTAGTCGTCCCTATCCCCGTCGTCACGTTCCCTTTGCTGCAGAGCCCGCCGCCAGAAGACGATGAGAGTAGCCAAAAAGCTTCCGAGCAGTACACAGACCCCGAAGATTTGGACCAATCACCGGACACGGCCAGACTACCGTCGAATCACTCGATCTTGAGGACATGCTTAGACTCCGGCGCCGTCGATATCATGGCCAGTCCTCTGCATGCCAAGACAATGACGACACTCGAGGTACACGCCTATCGGGCCCACAAAGAAGCCGTCAGAGAGCAACAAGCACAGCTCGAGATTACCAGGGGCCGTAAGAGGTCCTGGGTGGGTGTCCATGACGACAAGGCTCCCTTCTCCTACCTGCGGGAGGCAATGGTGTCCAGTCTAATGACCGGCATCTGTAAATCTGGTGACGAGGACATTCCTGGAATCGGCAACGTCAGGGTTTGTGTGTCTGCCGATAGCCGGGCTGAGATAGCCCAAGCCATTGGAAGATGGCATTTTTGCGCACATGATTTCTCGGACGACCAGCTTCTTGTTGCCGCCAGTCTCATGTTCAAGCATGCATTTTCTATGCCCGAACTTGAGCAGTGGCGACTGCCAACCGGTGAGTTCTTCGAAATTTCCGCTTGTTTCCCTACCGAGTGTGCTCAGCTCATGCTTTCCTAGACCAATTAACGACGTTTCTCGTCGCATGCCGGGCTGCGTACAATACGTTTGTTCCCTACCATAATTTCCGCCACGCCGTCGACGTTCTCCAGGCCACCTTTAACTTCCTAGTCCATATTGGTGCGCTGCCACCATATCCTCTCCAGTCTGGGGCGGATGTTACCCCAACACCGAAATCGCCTTTGGCAGCCCTGTTGAAGCCGTTTGAGGCCTTGACCCTCTTGATCAGCGCCATTGGCCACGATGTTGGCCACCCCGGAGTCAACAATGGCTTTCTCGTGGTGCTCAACGCCCCGCTGGCTCAACTCTACAATGATCGATCCGTTCTCGAGTCCTTCCACTGCGCCGCCTACTCGCAGATCCTACGAAGATATTGGCCACTGGCCTTTGAAAACACCAAGATGCGGAGTCTGATGATTAGCTCCATTCTTGCCACTGACATGGGACTACACTTCGATTATATGACCAAACTCGGCAACCTCCAGGAGAGATTTCAGGAAAACCACTCGACTGACGGATGGAATGGGCGTACACTGGAATCCGAGACCGCGCTGCTCTGCGCTCTTATCATCAAATGTGCGGATATTAGCAACGTTGTAAGTCCAGATTCTCTTGAACAGTCCTCTGACAAAATTGGGTACTAACGAATGTGCACAGGCGCGGAAATATGACACTGCTCTGAAGTGGATGTACATTCTTTGCGACGAATTTTCGAGGCAAGCCTCCATGGAGAACCAAATCGGTATCTCGTCATCTCTCATTTCCGAGCCGCGAAAGGATTTCCTCTCGTTGGCCAAAGCGCAGCTTGGATTCATGAACATGTTCGCTATTCCTCTGTTTCAGGGAGTCGCAGACTTGCTGCCATTTATGCAATACACAGTGGACGAACTGGAAGGAAACAAGACTCTGTTCGAGACGGCCATCGAGGATCTGCCTGAGATGGAAGAAGACAGGAAGAAGCGTTTGCAAGGGACATTATCGCCACGCAGTATGAGTATCGCCATTGCGCCTCAAGACTCGAGGGACTCTTCGTCGGGCAAGACACTGGGCCCAGTACAGCACACGAAGGACCACCAATCCGCAATGAAGGGATCAGGATCCTCGCTAGGAGGGTACAGAGAAATCAATGGGGTATCGAACGAATTCGAATCTGCTGGGGACTTTGGTGGTTGCGACCGATTCAGTCTGAACGACGCCGAGCATCACGTGGGGCGTCGCGGAAAGCAGCGCTGTAGCGAAACCACCGAAGGTAGCAACTCCGTCCCGTACTCAGCAGGGGACTGGGCATCCCAAGCGACAAGTGCTACTACCGGGAAGATGCCGCTGTCGCCCAGTACTCAGGGTACTAGCATTATCAGTCAGGAATCACTGGAGCGCCCATCAGACGTTCAGGCTGCCAATATGGCATCTTCTGACGGCAACCACCTGGTACCACCCGTACCCTCGAGAGAGGTAATGACTTCGGAAGAGGACCTCTCTAACGGAGCCAGGGATGACAAGTCCCTTAAGAAGAGGCCAAGCAGATTTCGTATGAACGCACTGAACCTCTTCCGCAGGCATAAGGGCAGCAGTTCACCGTCTCGTGGGGAATCCGGAGCTGCAGGATGAAAGGTGTACAAAAAAAGAAAGATCTTTATGTGATGAAAGAAGCGCCGTCGAGCTAGCCACTACACAGCACGATCTGCTCGTTCAGAATGTCGGCAACGTTGGTTGTCTTGTCCTGGTACGGGATGCTAACGATGAGGCCTGCCGAGCAACGACACAGATGTATGCCGAACATGAACGACTGCTGCTACTGTCGCCCCGACGCAACTTCTTCCAAGCGAAGGTTTGAAAAACTTCGCCCCAGCGTTTTTGTTTGTTGCAAGCTCGATTGTGGCTTGCATATGTGTTGGTCAGCGAGCAGCTATACATACACCACTGTAATACTGGCTCTTGCAGTTGAGAAGATTATATTTTCGTGCCTTGGTGGAAGATAAGACCAGGCGAACATGGCTTGACAGAGCCAATATTAGTATACCACGGAGAAGCGGCTTTATCCTAGTCAAGCGGATTGGGAACCTGGAACAGCGGCTGTAGATGGGGGGCCATATACCCTGGGGGCCCCCCGCCGCGAGAGGGCTCCAGGTTGCCATTAGCGGTCGATGGGGACATCAACTGGGAGAGCAGGATGTCGCCATGTTGAGGGATAGGAAGGCTTTATGAAAGTACGAAAGTTATCCATGACGACCGTTTATGACCACACTTACCCTTCTTCTTCTGCTTCTCGTTCATCTCATGCGTATTGCACTGCCCCACAACAAATAAGAGCATGCGCCATACGGGCATGCATGACGAACCAAGGACTGCATCTCTTGAGAGTATGCGAGCCCACGGGTCACGGTAAAGGGCTTCTAGGTGAGGGTTCAACGTCTACGGGACATAGCTCCGATAGCGCAAGCAAAGCCAGGTTACAAAACCACTTATCTGTAGTTATTTGTATGTAAAACGCCTTGGTAAACGTTTCGAATGTTGCCTCATGTCTATGTTTGATATATTCGCCTACTTGCGTACCGAACTTTTGTCAAGCTGTCGTGGCTCAAGGCACGCACATATGATATGGTGATGACGGGGTCGCTCTATCGGAAACCCTCTAGGCGGCTGCCGGCACATTCACAAACGCAGACACCCGCATATTTATGGCGAATTCGTTGTTGTTGGAGTATACCGCACCAGCCTTGGTGGCATTGGCATGGTGCGAGGTCATATATTTTTCTATAGCCGACTTCTGCAGCTTGTGTGTCGAATGCAACGATAACTAGGGGCAAAAAGGGGCTTCCGTGACGGCCATGTACACTGGAAACGTGCATATTGCCCATTGAATACCCTGTCTGACTAGATCGAAAGGGGGCTTTTCAATAAGATACTCGTAGGTCACGCACATTCCGAACTAGTATTAACCAAGGAGAAAAGGGACGGACGGTATGTAGTCTTCTTATATATTGACTAGATTGAAATCCGCTGTACATCAGAGCCTCGGTGTCGAAAACACATATCTTTTCTCGGCAAAACGTATCCCTCTTCCATATACAAAGAGATATCACCTTCGCTCGGCTCCCTTCGGGGCGTTACCACGTGAAACCTACAACTCCCACCCAGGAGGCCAGACAAGAGGAACGCAACATGTCCCCGGCAAGAAAGAGAAAAGGAAAAACCTCCACTCCCAACCGATTTATCCAATGAACGGTATCCTGGTAGGGACACGTCTCCTGTATTCGGGATAGTCCTCCTTGTACTTGTTCACCAGCCAGATCTCCTCCTCGCGGATGCGGATGCTGAAGAAGCGCCAGAGGACGGCGGCGTAGCCGACGAAGCAGACGGGGTTGCCGAGGACGAGCTGGGTGCCGAGCCCCCACCAGAAGAAGGCGAAGTAGGCCGGGTGGCGGATGACGCCGTAGATGCCCGTGGTGACGAGCTCGTGGCCGTCGAGGCGCGTCTGGACGATGTGGTTGAAGCTGGAGCCGGCCTGCAGCATGGCGGCGGTGCGGATGAACTGGCCCATGAAGGTCAGGAGGAGCCCGAGCAGGAGCAGGACGGGACCCAGGTAGAGCGGGGCCCAGGCGCGACGCGGCCAGAGCAGGTTGGTGACGAGGCACTCGAGCATGGCGGCCGAGTGAGCGATGGCGTAGTGCGGCCAGTTGGCCGTCAGCAGGAAGGCCTTGACGCCGGCCTCCTTGGTGTTGCGCCGGGCCGTCGTCCAGAACTCGAGGAAGTGGAAGAGGGCCAGGGCGCCGACGAAGAAGGGGATGCGCCACAGGGCCGACGAGGTCAGGGCCAGGACGGCGACGACGAGGGCCAGGCAGAGCGACAGGGCGTTGCCGAGGCAGAAGGCGCGCATGGCGATGCCCTCGAGCGACTTCTTGCCGCCCGGGTGGTACTCGAGCCCCGGGGGCCGCGGCAGGGCGCTGAGAGGCAGGGTCGGGTTAGCACCTGGGTCTTTCTCGGCGGCAGCGGCGGCGGCGGATGGGGGAGGAGGGTGCAGCTTGGTCTTGGACGTGTCTATGACCATGTTGGGGTACTGGCGCGAGCTCCGGCGGAGGTGCCGCTTGTTCAGGCTGGCGCTGATGGGCGTCATGGGCGGCCCCTCGGCCCACTCGCCAAACGAGCTGCCGCTGGCCCAACCTTTGGGGCTGCTGCCGCTGCCAGTACTGCCGTTGACCTCGATCTTGATGTCTTTGGTCGGGAAGTTGGCCACCATGGGCGAGACCAAGTCTTCGGCCTCCGTGTCATTGGCTAAGGACAGCAGCGGCGGTGGCGGCGCAAGCGCATCCTGGGTGGACACGTCCTCCCCGGACGGATCTTCGTCAGAGGTATCCTCCTCTGGCCTCATGGGCTTGCCCGAAGACGGGGAAGGTGGACCAGTGTCGGGCATATCAGGGCGTAGCGTGGGTTTCCAACCAGACGAAAAATAGACAATGTGTGTGTGTGTATGACACAGACCCTCAGGGAAAACAGTCACAGTGACTGACGACTGGGGAAAAAGGAATGCCTCGAAAGGGACCATCCAGGGAAAGGAGACCTATGGCATACATGGAAGGGGCCATGCCATGGGCTTGTCTGAAAGAGAAAGAAAAGGGAACCATGGCTTACCCATTGCCTGATGACTGCATCGTTGTCACACAAAGACGAGCTGTTTTCCTTTTTGTTGTTGTGAGGTCATACGGGGAGGGCAGGTCGGTTGTGAACAAAGAGATATGGGATGTAGCGTGGTATGAGAGCCTCGTCACAAACACTTCAGCAGCAACGACGCTGTCTAATAAGATAGTTGTACTGGCTGGCAGCTGAATGAGACGGGAGGGAGTGAGTGACTGGCCCTAGTTGTGAGCCGCATTCTAGTCGTGTCCACTAATGGCGCTAGAGCAGCATCAAGTTTGACATTGAATGCGCCTACAAACTACGGAGTACAGAGGACCCCTTGGGGCAGGAGGCCTAACAATGGGCGGAAAAGCGCGGCAGTAAGTTGCAGGTGTACTTTTATTGCCCAAAGAAGGTAGATCCCATTCAAGTAATCCGCAAGCGGAATATGTAAACAAGCAAATAGCAACAGTTGTAGGGGATGATTAGGCTGTACGTAAGATAAGTGCCGATGCTGCAGAGCTCTGTACAGAGCACCCGTCCCGAATAGTCTCATGGTCGAACTTGATCGGGGATATAGGGTGTGTAGTACATAAGTCACAAGTATGGATGTAGGTAATAACAGCGAGCTCCGATAGTAAGCGCGGGGTACCTGGACTTATTTAATGACACTGCGACGAGTTTCCATAGTCGAGTGCTGAGGTATATTCACTTTTAGTATACCGACCGTACTCAACCATAATCCTTCTGTCCAGCCGTCACCATGCAGCAGATCAATCTGAAGGAAATCGACGAGGAGGAGAACCTCCGCCGCATGCGCAAAGGAGACTTGTACTACGCTTTCACGCCTAGCCTGGTGGCTGATCGGAGACGATGCCGGCTTGCCAGTGAAGAGTTCAATAAAGCTGGTGACGTCTCCCGCCGGCGTCTGGTAGAGTTATTCAAGATGTGAGACCATACCCCGTATACCCATATGCCATACCATATACACAATGCTGCCTTTTCCTGAACATACTTCTTCTATCTAGGATCCAGGATGACAAGTCGCCCCTCCCACCAGCAGCCCCCACTCCTGAAGAGGACGAGGACCTCTTGGCCAAATATGTCTGGTGCGACGGGCCGATCAAGATGGATTATGGCCGCAACGTGACGTTGGTACTTGCCTGCACCCGCCCTGTCAGCCAAGATGAACTAACCAGCACCAGGTTTGGGGACAATACCTATGTCAATTCTAACAGTACCTGGATTGATACTTGCCCCATAAACGTGGGCTCGCGTATCCTCATCGGTCCCAACTGCTCCTTCTTCTCTGGCTCGCACCCTGTCGACCCGTTTGTCCGCAACGGATACAACGGCCCCGAGATGGGTGCGCCCATCACCATCGAGGACGACTGCTGGATCGGGGGCAACGTGACCGTGCTGGCTGGCGTCACCATTGGCCGGGGCTCGACGGTAGGCGCGGGTAGCGTGGTGACCAAAGACGTCGCTCCTTATACCGTCGTAGTGGGCAACCCGGCCAGGTTCCTGAAGGCTGCCGTTCCGCCCCAGGCTGCCGAGAAGGGTTCGGGGACTGCTGGTGCCGAGTCCGCGTAAGGAAACGATGATAGCTGTCTCATAGTCCGCCTTGAATGGAGAATGACGAGACGACCAGCACGAGAACGTTGATCCAACCCCAAATAAAGGGCACCCAAGTTGACAGCACGAAGTTCCCGTTAAGGTAGACGGCACCGACACTGCAAAGCGAGTCAGGACACACATGAACATTAAGAAACCCAACGGATCAGGGACAAACTTACACCACGCCTGTGACGGTACCGGTAAATAGGGCCTCAATGCCAGCTATCAGGGCGTAGATGACGGGTACGGTCCACATGTACTTCCAGGTCGTACGCCTCTTCCCAATCTGCATGGCGAGCGCTGCCGCGGCCGCCGCGATATGAAATATGGCATAGAGAATGAAGGTCCATAGTAATGTAAAGCGCCAGGAGTCCCATATGTTATAGAGCGCATAGTGACAGCTTTCCGGAGGCCATGTCAGAGAGGGAAAGGCAGGGACCTTGTAGTTGCTGGGCGGGCAGTCGGGGCGCGCGGATCTCTGAACCGACCTGTAATTGGAGGAAAGGTTAGTCAGTATATGATTTTCAACGACAGAATCTGGAATACTCGCTCGTGGCGACTCACGTCTGGTTGCCCATCAGATTTGTCTCTCCGAAAATCTGCGGTGCGAATGATCTGTTTGAATATTGATGATCAACATTTGGCGTTGTTCTGTAAATGTAGGTGCTAGGTAGGGGTGTTTGCGCATTACCTAACTGAAAGCTGCCCCTGTTCTGGGGTCGTTTTAGCGGGTGGCTCGGGCGCTTTTGGGCGGGCTGACGTCGTGCCTCGGCAAATTGGTAGGAGCTGTGCTGTCGCCGAGCCAGCACGTACACTTGAGCTTTTGCCATCTCGTCGATATGAACACCATCAGATAACGGGGAGACAGAAGAGACAAGACAGCCCACCTTCTACCAACCCGCATGTAGACCGCGCGGTGCTGACGCACAAACATGTAACAATGTCTTCTGCGGACCGACTCTTAACCACGACGCTGCGAGCCTTCCAGGAGCCGCACCGGCCGAGCGATGTCGACCGATTGTACGCGAGCACCGCGACGCTGCTGAGCAACCTCAACAACCACCTCAACATCTCGCTCCTGACCTCCCACCTCCTCACCGCCCGCGCGATATGGGACCAGCCCTTCTTTTCCACCACCGACAGCGGCGGCGGCGGTCTGCGGACGTGCCTGCGCATCCTTAGCGTCTACAACACCGCCGCCCTGCACGTGCAGCGCAACGAGGCCGAGAACGCGCAGCTGAGATGGGGCCAGCAGCCCGTCGGCAGCGGCGTGCGCTGCGACGCCTGGGCCCGCGCCGTGGCCAAGGGCGCCGACGACCGCTCCGAGCGCTGGAAGCACCTCCTCGTGCTCACGGGCACCCTCATGGGCATGGAGAGCGAGGACCGCCGGGCCCTGTCGCGCGGCCTGCGCGCCACTCTCGAACAGGCCGTCGTCACGGCCGCGAACCTGGCCCTGGAGGAGAACAGCAAGAGGAGTATGATGGTACCATTTGGAGAAGAGCTCGGGTCCAACGCGGTGATGCTGGCGCTGGCGTTTGTGTTTCCCGTACTGTCGGATCACCACAAACAGATGCTCAACTGCGACTTGGTACTGCCGGCTGCGGTGCGGGCCATGACCGGCCCGGAAGGCTTCCAGGATGGCGACTTCTTGCGCTCCATATCGGCGGGGAATGTGGCGGGCCATGAGACGTTCTATCGGGCGTCTCCGTCATCCTTTGCCCAGGTCCAGCAGCTGGAAGCGCGGCCGCTACCTCAAAACATGGGGCCCTTGTCCCGACTCGCCGCCTTCGCGGTGCAACATGCAGCGGACTCTAGGGTTGTCTTGGAGTCGCAGGAAAGGCTCCTTGTGTTCTCGGCTGGCCTCTTGGAAAGGTGGCGGCACTGCCCCTTCTCTTCAGTCGATATATCGACAGAGGCTGCTGTCCTGCCCCCTGATATGATTCGAGGTCCCTGGGCAATGCTATGGCGGCTTTTGAAGAAGATCATGTACACCGTCGTTGCTACTATCCAGCCTATAATAGGGCGGTGTCTCTTGGACCCTCGCCTGCGCAACGATGCAACCGCACCGATGGTCGCATCCAAAACACTCCATACTCTACGAAACCTCTGTTTTATATCGTCAAGGGAAGGGGCAGACGCCTTCCAGGTGTACGTCTTCACGTATTTGACGTCTCTCGACATCATCACCCGCTATCCTGACGCTTGTGTCGCTTTCCTGCAGGAGACGCAACCAACCGCCCCGGGCCAGCCAAACTCGCCAGCCCTCACGCCGCTCGACCAGGCGTTGACCCTCTTCTACCTCAACACGGCGGAGCACCTCCCCCTCTCGCTGCCCACGCCCGCCGCCGACACCCTCGTGCTGACGCTGGCGACCGCGCACCTGTCCGCCGCGTCGTCGTCGGCCCCCGTGGCGCCGCAGACTTCGCTCACCCTCCCCCTATACGAAGCCGCCCACGCCTCCATCCTCTCGGTGCTCTCCTGCCCCCAGCACGCGCCCCTGACCATCACCCTGATCCCCTTCTACATCGACACCCTGCTGGCCTCCTTCCCGGCGCGCATCTCGCCCCGCCAGTTCCGCCTCGCCTTCAAGACCGTCGTCCAGATCGCCAGCCCCCCCTTCCCCATCGCGGCCTCGCACCCCCACCTCGCCGAGACCCTGCTCGAAATGCTGCACTTCCGCGCCGCGTCCGCCACGACGCACCCGCTGCCCGCCGAGCCCGGCCTGGGCGACAACAATCACAACGTCATGCACGGCGATCAGCAGCAGCAGCCACTACCGCCCGTCTCGGAACAAACGACGCTCGTCCTCTCCCTCGTCGACGCCCTGCCGTTCCTCCCGCTGCCCCTCGTCGAGGACTGGCTCACCCGCACCGCCGAGGCCATGAACGCCGTCGCCGACCCGGCCCTGCGCGAGGTCGTCCGCAAGCGCTTCTGGGACGTCCTGGTGAGCGGCGAGATGGACGTCGAGCGCGCGGCGGTCGGCGTCGCTTGGTGGGGCATCGGCGGCGGGCGCGAAATGGTCTTGTTGGCTCAAGCCGCTCCCCCTAGGCGGGACGGCGAAGTCATGATGAGCGGTGCCTTGGGCGGTAATAGGTTGGAAGCGAGCAGACTATGATGATTGATGCATGTACGTATGTAACTTGTGAGGCAGAAACAACACTTGCGGTCTTGGGGACCCGTGGCGAGCGTATTATAATATCCAATTCACTAAGCTTCAGATCATTTAGAGATAGAGACCACTCGCTGCTAGGTGCTTTTCAGAATGGGTGACAATGCTTTACACGGTACATCGAAGACGACTTTGTAATCGAGGCTTTTGTATATTTAAAGATATCCCGATTTTTGCCTGGCCTGCCGCGAGCTTGATGCTATACGCGGAAATATAAATACCCAAGTCATCTATAAGAATGTCCAACCACCCCTGAAAATGAAATCGCAAGCCGCCTAGACCTATGCAAACCCGATTGAATACCAATAACTCCCATCGTAATGCAAATTCAGCCATTACTTTAGTTCCAATGTTCGAGTACGGCGGGCGAAGGAAGCCCGTAAGCTATACTGCGGTATTGGGCCGGAACCCATTACATCCATGAACATAATTTCATAGTAAATGATCCAATTGACCAAACACCAGAGCCTTTCCCCCCACGCTAATGTGCATCAGAAGTAAAAGCATTGCTCAGTCCCATAAGGGACATGCCCAAAAACGCCAAGAAAATGCTCATGTTGCGGTTGTGGTTCAAACTCAAGCTTTCGACAAAAAGCTGCAGTGCCACGCTCGCCATGATTCCGGCGGTGGCGCCAAAGAGGCATCCGTAAAACACAGAGGTGGGAGTCATGTGCGTCCTCTTGGCCAGCTGGAACCACAGAACGGCAATGCCCGCACCCAGTGGCTGGCTCAGTCCGCCTAGGACAGAAGACCAGAGCATGGCCTTCAAACGACTACCAAGAGCCATGTAGAGCGGCAGAGCCAGAGCAAAGCCCTCGGAGATGTTATGAACGAAAAGTGCGAGGAAGACGTTGAAGCCTAGGGCTGGGTTCGCATGATTCGTAGCATAAGTTATGAAGCCCTCGGGGAACTTGTGTAGAGCGATGGCCACCGATGTCTGCAGTCCGATCGACAAAAAGGCGTTCTCGGCTACGTGGTGATGATGCTGGGCTTCCAGTTCCTCGGAGTGCATGGAGGCGCATTCTTCCCTCTCCGGGCAGTCTTCCAGAACCTCGCAGTGATCGGCATGGTGATGGTGGCTATCTCTGGAATGAGTCCGGCTTGTTCGGCAGCTCGGGCTTGTCAGAGCAACGCTGTGGCCCTCGTCGTTGCCGCCTTGTTCATCCAGCCTCCTCAGGTCATGTACTCCAGGATGAAAAGTCCCCGTTGCTGTACGCAGAAGCGTCGAAGCACGGGAGACGGTGCGGCTACTCAGGTGTTTGAAGCATTCAAGGCCACAGGGATCCGAGTAACCATAGCATGGCCCCGACTCATCACAATTGGCTTTAGTGTCCTTCACAAATGACATGACCCGTTTCTGTACTTGCAGCATTGAAGGTCGCCTTTCCAGCGTTGCGGTCTTGCTCCGAATGGCACGGTTGGGGTAAAAAGGCTGACCCATGGTGTCACTGACCCCGGTCTCCGGCCTTGCCAGTCCAGCTGGCTGACCGTTCACTCTATTTTCCGCCGGGAGTAGAGGAGAAGATTCGGTGGCATGTCCGTTGGCGCCTACGGATGATACCCTTGGGCCACCAATGTACCCATCTGGAACTTCGCGGTGTTTGTCGGAGCTTCTAGCGCGTGCGCGTGACTGCCTCCGAGTAGTATCATGGGCATGGGCGTGTCCTTCATGGGCGGGATCGTCGTGGCTGTGGTCACAGTCGACTACATGCGAAGGCAAAAACTGATGAAACAGCCGCGATAGTACTTGTATGCCGACGAATCCACCAATAAAGCATCCCATCAGTATGAAACCAGAGGCTTGTTCCGAGATGCCGCCCTTCTTAAGGTAGCTCTTTGCCTCGGGGAGCATGCTGTACAACGACATGAAGATCTAGGGCGGTGCCTTGTAAGTAACGAGCCACAAGAAAAAGCACCTGCGTGGGCAGCCGGCATGCAGGACTGTACGGTACATACCATGACACCAAAGCTCAGACTCAACGAGCAGGCCAGGAAAGTACTATTCTCCTGGATGCTGAAGTCCCGCTTCCCAGGGAACAGGCGGACGAGCTTGTCGACAAAAATGATACTCGCGCCGAAGACACAGGCTATGAGAAAAGAGTCAACATATCAGGTGAATGATATACAGAGTGCGGGTGGTTTTGGTCACCCACCAATGCCGGCCACGAGACACATGATCCACCCCCTCGTGTCGTTATTAAGACCTGTTCCATCCATGGCCTCCATGATTGGTTCTTGGTCAATGACGTCTCGCCGGTCGGTGCCTTGCAGTAGGCGTACCCTTCGATCGGGTTCGCGAGAGATGTGGCTAGCTTGGTATTTAGGGGAGCATCGGCGTATCGTTCGTTGTTAGTCGTGGTTCGTTCCGGGGAGCTTGGTAAGATCGTGGACGTAAACAGACCGCGCTGGTCGGAAGGTCTCGAAACGGAAGTGGGCAGGAACAAAGAAGCGCTTGTGAACGGACCAGCCCTTTTGTATAGTATATGTACAATAGTAAAGGAGGAGTAAGATGCAGCTTCACGACATCAGCCGACATGAAATCATCAAAAGGGGGTACCTGCCAGGAGAATGAGTCGTTACGGGCTTGCAGTAGCAGGAAGGAGGCGGACAGCTAGTCGCGACAAGGCGGTTTTGTACATTTTGTACATGGGGGTGCATGCGTTTGGGCCTATGATGGCATGCCAAGCATCCGCCTCAGCTGCATTGCAAGCACCTTGATGGCCACTATTGAGAGGGATTACCGCAGTAAGAACGCCTGCCAATGGTCGGTGAGAAGATAGCATCTGAATTATACTTTTTCTTCTTTTTCTTCCCAGTTTGACTATCGATAGAACTTGGTCAGGTCATTTTCTTACCTACAGTACGTACACTAAGGAAAAGGGAAGCACACGATAGGACAGAGCAGGAGCGATTGCGACTAAAATCTTCAGCAACCGCGCATGGCATGGGCAGGGCAGATCGGTGCTAACCAGGGCCGCCGGGAGATCATTCAACGTTAAAGTACCTGGGTGGTGGGGTTCCCTGCACGCACGGGTAGATATCAAGCATCGTGCCCCCGCGCGAATCAGAGTCCAACTATTGTCTTCGGCATCCTCTCCATAGGCTGGGGGCAGTAACCTAGAAAGAAGCTCAGGTGGTGCCTTTGACAAGACTCTGGGGCTAACCAGGCTTAAGCACCATAGGTAACCTACACCAGACAGCATGTTGTCAACGCCCACATAGTGGCGCATAACGCCCGAATGGAAATAACCAAGTTTGTAGACACTCCGATAAACGAGACAGGTGTATACCTCGATCTTGCGGCCGTTATTGTCTCCCGTATGAACGATTCCACTATTGAAGTAGGTAAGGGTAGCAACCTTGGGCAGCGCGGTCGGTGTGTTGTAAATGTCCCTTCCTATTGGGCGGAATCGACTGGATGACTGGCTGGTACCATGCATCGCACTAAGGAACAAGCTGCACAGGGCCGAGAAGTGTGACCTCTCCAAGTCAACAGACAGTAGACGAGATTGCTCAGAGGATGATAAAGATAGCAAATGCCATCATACAATTACTCGGGGAGATCGAGAAGTTATAAGCCCCATAAACGATTTCGATCTCGCATCAATAGTCAAGTGCTCGAAACATTCCCATGGTCGCGGCGCCAAATCACGAACAGCAGGGATAAGCGCCGTACCTGCAGCCCAGCCGACTTCCCTTAGCCTTGTCCTAACTCGTCTCGAGGCTGAGGAAATCGGTGAATTTTCCCTCCAAGTCGCCCATTCGAGACCAAATTTGGAACAGCGACCACCCCTCCATCACCACGAGGGCCGCCGAGAAGCAGGCGTCGCACCTTCCCGCGTGCATGCGTGTTGCTCATACCCTCACAATCGCCCAGCGCCTGACCGGTTTCCCTTCAGACACCGTACGCTCCCTTAATTCCCTCTTTCTCGTATAAAACCTCGATACCGCCAGCGAGCTCCCGTAGGGAGCCGGTCAAAAGTCGCCAGGATGTCTAAATCTACACTTGCCATTATCGCCGCTGCCAGTGCTGGAGCTGGCGCCGCCTTCACAGCCGGAATGTATTCGTTACGCTCCCCCTCCGATCGCAAGCTCGACACCAAGACAATATCCACTACCACAACAACAGTATCTACGTCGCCTAGCGCCACCTCGGCACCGGTGCCTATCCCCGCCAATCAGATCTTCAAGCCCACCACCGCGCAACAGACTGGCTTGTCCACCTCCGCGCCTGCGGCACTCTTCGGGGCGCCCGTGGACCCATCCGGCCTATTCGAGTACGGCTTCCCAGGCCCCGTCGCCGATATCGCCACGCGCGCCGCCCTCGTCTCCTCCTTCGACCGACGCCTGCGCAACCCGCACTGGGTCATCGAGCACATCACGCCGGCGTCGCTTGCGGCCAAGGATGCCGACCGCAAGCACAGTGCCTTCCACGAGGACGAGTCGGTGCCCGAAAAGTTCCGAGCCAAGCTCAAGGACTACTACCGGTCGGGCTACGACCGGGGCCACCAGGTGCCCGCGGCGGACGCAAAATGGAGCCAGCCGGCCATGGACGGGACCTTCTTCCTGACCAACATGTGCCCGCAGGTGGGCGAGGGCTTCAACCGGGACTACTGGGCGCACTTTGAGGACTTCTGCCGGCGCTTGACGGTGCGCTACCCCTCGGTGCGCATCGTGACAGGCCCGCTCTATCTGCCCAAGAAGGACCCGGCCGACAACAAGTGGTACGTCAAGTACGAGGTCATCGGCAACCCGCCCAACGTCGCCGTGCCCACCCACTTCTACAAGGTCATCTTCGCCGAGGACGGCGCCGTCGGCGGCAACGTCGCCATCGGCGCCTTCGTCCTGCCTAACGCCCCCATCCCCAACGAGAAGCCCATCACCGACTTCGAGGTCCCCGTCGAGGCCGTCGAGCGCGCCAGCGGCCTCGAGTTCGCCTCCAAGCTGCCCGTCCAGCGCCGCAAGCGCCTCTGCGCCGACACGACGTGCGCCCTCGTCATCAAGGACTATGCGGACCGACAGAAGGCTTTCGCCAAGCCTCCTGCAAAGCGTTAACGTGGTCTCCAAGGCACAGGAGAAGAGGGGCTGCAACTGTAAATAGAGGATGGGTATATACCCGCGTTTTAGAGGTGGAAAGGAACCTTAACTCTAATCTTGTATCATGCATTTCGTTTACAAGTTTTGGAATTTAAGCTGTCAAGGTGTATGGCACGGAGCTTCTTTGTTCTTCCGCTATTTGAGTTGGCCTCGGGCCCGGTGGGAGATCGGCTCATCTTACTAACGATGAGGCTTCAGATCGTCCGCATTTGCAACGCATTGATATTATCGGTTCGCCGAACAGGGAGAAAGTAGAGAAAGGGCGTATCACCTACATAGAGATACAGATAGCGTAGCACAGCATAGCATAGCATAATATCATCGACAAACTAGATGGCATATGTCATTATATTAGTAATAATTTCAGAGCCCATTGTGTCAAAGTTTTCGGGAAACACCCGTGAGCATATCAAATGCCCCGAATCTAGATATAGTGAATAGGAAACCGATGTCTTTTGTGAAACGCTTTGCTCCGCCAGCCGAATAACCCTTGCTGGTATATTAAATCGATCTATTGGGTTTCCAAATCGTGACTATTGTTACACTACGTGCCTGGCAAACTGCTCCCAAAAAAGCACCAAGCTTCTCAACCATAACAGCACGCCTATTACCGTACTCTCGTATAATTTCCTGTTTTTTGTTCTGCACGTAGGCTATCCTCTTGACTGGGGAGAGGAGCCCTCCGGCGTGCCGCATTTGCATTACCAACCGCATCCATCGCCGCGTTTCCGGGTGGAACAGGGGGCGGTGGGAACCCGGCAGGCAGCACAAAGTTCGCCGGAGGAGCGAAGCCGGGGGGCAACATGCCAGGAGGCGGGGGAAGAGGAACGCCAGCTTTTTGCATCATTTCCGCAATCTTGGCGAAATCCGCAGGGTTGGTAGGATCCATGCCTGGCAGCGGCGGGGGAGGTGCAGCCCCGTTCATGTCGGGTAATGGGAAGGGAAGAGGGATAGTAGATGGCGGTGCAGATCCAACACCAGGGATCTGGGGCGGCGGAGGAATGCCGCCAATCGGTAGCGACAAGCCAGGCAGACCAGGCAATCCTCCACCGAGTTGCTTTATGGGCATCTTCTGGTCTACCAAGCCCTCTGCCTCGTCTTCTATCTCCTGCTCCTCCTCTTCCTGGCGTTGACGGCGACCATCTCGTCGGTGCCATGTTCCTTGCGCCTCGGCGGCTGCTTCTCCTATATGATACCTGTCTTGGAAGATTTCGGTCTCGCCGGGCCGAGCACGAGACCAGAATCTCGTGATCCTGTCGTTGGAGCCTGACGCAAGTATGTGGCCTAGCGGATGCCAGTCCAACGACCATATTGCGAAGTCGTGCGCGTAAGGTATCTTGTGGGCAGGGTATATCGTCTGTGACGGTGCAGACAAGGGATCAGAGCTTTCGTAAGGGCTGATGCTGATAGGCTGTCCAGCCGGTGTATTGGGCTCGTCCAAGATGTAGTGGAAAAGAGAGCCTTCAGAACCACCTGTGCTTAGCAGATTCGGATGTGTAGGATGCCATGTCAAGGTGGAAATGTCCTTCTCGTGTCCTTTCAGCAAACAAACATCACGCATCATTCTCAGATCAAAGACTCGAGCGGTCTGATCTCGAGCTGATGTGGCAAGGCAGTTTCCCCGGACCCGCTCGAACGAGGTCTTTGTGATGGTGTTTTTGTGTCCATGGAGGGTAGTTAAACAACGTCCTGATCTGGGATCCCACAGTTTCACCAAATGATCCTTGGACCCTGATACGATAACGCCTTTGTTCGGGTGCCAGTCGCAGCTCTTCGCATCCCAGCCATGGCCTTGTAGTGTGTTCTCTGCGACACCTCCACTGAAATCGAATATCCTCAGCGTGGAATCATCCGACGCTGTGACGAACTTGGCATCGTTGGGGCTGAAAGCAAGATCTCTTATTGGATCTTGATGGCCATGGATCACCTGGACGTTGTTGAAGTTGGGCTGCCAATATTTGATGGTACCGTCATGGTCGGCTGAGATTAACCAGTCATCGCTGTGGGAATAGGCCATCGCACGGATGGCTACATCGTGAGCCTGCATGATAGTCTCAAAGTTGAAGCCGGTACCGTTCCAGAGGGTGAACTCGCCACTGCTGGACGCAGTCAGTAGCCTACGGCCCTCGGGCGTCCAGCGAACGATATTAACTGGATGCTTTATCTTGTTGAGTGACGAGTGTAGGTGCTTCACGGGCACCGAGTCCGCAGGGCTGGTAACTCGCGCCAGCGGAGGAAACATCTATAAGGAAATCAGCATTGGCTACAGGGCCTGTCGGATTCGTAGCAGTCACTTACGTCGACGATATAACTGGCACTAGGGCGCTCAGCTTCGCCTTGAAAAGAACCCTTGTACCGAGGATTGCGGTTGCGCATCCAATGGGCCATGGTGGCGCCATAGTCGGTGACTGGCCGCCGGCCGCGTGCTCGTACAAATCTGCCCCCGTCGTCTCCTCCGCCCCCTCCGTAGTCCCCACGCGTGTCGTAGGACATGATGCTGTGCTTTATCTCATGGACAAGCAAAGCGGCGCGTGCCAACCAAGGTGGTAAACTGCAGCGAGATGTCTTCGAGGTGCCCTACTGAGCAACAAACCGTGGCACAGCGCGTCACTTGTGCATCCAACAGAAGTTGGCTAAAATGATTATTAGGTAATGCAGTAAATCGGGCTGGAATGCATGCCAAAGTCACATGAGGCTGCAAGCGTGATGTTGATGTTCAATGTTGGCCCCAGTTCAATTGAATCACCGAGGGTTGAGCCTCAATGGCTGAGATCCACTTCTCTTTCGAACAGGTCACAGCCGCAAACTGTACGTACCGGCTGCTTACATAAACGCCTCACATTGAAAATCTGGGAACTCTCCACCTGGCTTTTCCTCAAACGGAGAATCCCTCAACCGAGTCCTGCGAATGTGGAGTTTGGTATTACATAGGGACGCCGAAATGACCTTCATTCCATGATAATGTTCAATCGAACTCTACTTCGGCCTAGGTAGCCTTTTGTTTTCGCCATTATTTTCACGTAGAAGGGTAGTATGCGAGGGGAAATACTCGATGAGCCTCACCAGCAAGCCATCTGAACTCGCCTCCTGCTGGCCGGTCATGTTTGGCGAGGAATGAGCAGCTCGGGTCTGCCCCATTAATCAATGAATTGAATTCAATCTTCCCACCAGCACATGTCAGCCCCACCTACCGGTCGCTGCGACCGACCCGACATCAAATGGACCGTTAAAATCACCAGGGTCTTTTGACGCAATGCACACTTGCACAGTGAGCGCAGCGGTCCTCCTATCTTTTCCGATGCACCTTGCATGGCGATAATTAAGATGGATTGGTCTGCAGTGAAATATATATCTCCTTGGCACACCTGCACCCTCTGTTGTTATTGTTGAGCAGCTTGCAGGAAACCTCGTAGCATTCCAGGTCAATTGACCAATGGTGATCTTTGGGCTGCGGCTTCCCCTCCACCAGGTTGTTTTCTTAGCCAACTTGACGTATGTCCCCCTGATACTTGACGTCCTCGCCCCTCCGCCCAGGATTCGACTGGCCGAATTCCCATAACTCGACACCCGACACCAGGCACTGCTTTGCTTTGGATGTAGAGTGTGATGTGGTTTTAACCTTCTCAACCCCTTCATCCTTTAATCTAATACTTTCATCTTTTGCCAATCGCAGCCGACTGCAGCAGCCATAAGCCGGACGGGGAAAGAGCTCATTTCCCCATATTGCAACTCAAGCCAACCAAACCCAGCTTATTAGACTCGAACCTTGAAGGCTCGGCCCCCTCATCAAGGGAAGCATTTCGGCGCTGGGTGTGATTTTGGCGCCACTGACGGCTGTCTTCTGCGAAAAGACTTATTGATTGTTCTAATTGTCTGTTCGTCCGACTATAATAATCCTTCCTCTTGCCGGGTTACGCTTCATGTGGTCAGGCGATTGAGCGTGACAACTGGTGGCAATCGACAACGTTGATACGCTATGGATTCCGCTACGACAACTGCCGTGGAGACGGCTTCTGTTTCTGCTTCACTGCGCAGAACCGATAAAGCCGCTGCCGAAGCTGTCAAGAACGAGCCCAGGCCAGATGGCACAACGTCCGAGGGAAGGACGTTCATCAGGAAATACCGCCACGTTGCAGCAATTCACTCAAAGGTCCGCCCCTCGACTCTCAGTCACGATTCTGCTGCTTCGCCCAGTTTCGTTGGGTTTCGAAACCTGATGGTGATAGTTTTAGGTATACATCATCTTCCGATACAGTTCCGTCAGCATACTTACACTCTATAGTTGTGGGAAATGTGCGCCTCATCATCGAAAACCTCCAAAAGGTAGGCTACTGAACCTCACAATGTTGCGTGGCTAGTCATACTTACACGTCCTCTAGTACGGCAATCTGGTATGCCTGACATGTCATGATTTCAGGCGCCAAGACCTGATTCTAGGTCTTGCTCTCTACTTCCTGATACCGTGCTTTCTGTGGGTTGCCCACTCCATTGAACTGTACGCGGCGCAACAAGCCAAGGCCTCCCGTGCACTTGCCATCAGTCGCGGAGGGTCGTCAAGCCCGACCGTCGATCAGCAGCAAGTCTTCAAGATCATGTGGTGGAGAATTCGATGGGCCCACGGCATCAATGCCACCCTTTCTCTCACCGTCACGAGTTTTGTGGTCTACAACTACATTCACCATCCGCTGATCGGGACGCTCACCGAGTTACACGCCATCGTTGTCTGGTTGAAGACAGCTTCTTACGCGCTCACCAACAGAGACCTGCGTCATGCTTATCTGCACCCTATCAGGGGCGAGCTGGCATCCCTACCCGAAATATACGCCCAATGCCCATATCCGGAGAACATTACCATGTCCAACCTGGCTTACTTCTGGTGGGCACCAACACTCGTGTACCAGCCCGTCTACCCACGTACGGAGAAGATCAGATGGCTTTTCGTTCTTAAGCGGGTCGGTGAGGCGGTCTGCTTAAGTGTCTTTATCTGGTTCTGCAGCGCACAGTATGCTGCGCCCGTGCTGAGGAACTCGTATGATAAGATCAACTCCTTGAACTTTGTCTCGATCCTGGAGAGACTTCTGAAGCTTTCTACGATTTCTTTGGTCATATGGCTGGCCGGTTTCTTTGCTTTGTTCCAGTCCACCTTGAATGCCTTGGCCGAGGTGACACGATTTGGCGACCGGTCATTCTACGACGACTGGTGGAATGCTGGCAGTTTGGCCGATTATTGGCGGATGTGGAACAAGCCTGTCTCGCACTTTATGAAGCGCCATGTCTTTTCTCCTCTGGTGGAACGCGGATACAGTTTCTTCGCTTCTAGTGTAGTGGTGTTCTTCATATCCGCCATTCTGCATGAGTTGGCTGTGGGTGTGCCAACGCACAACATCATTGGTAAGTAACATTTTTCATGCTGCTGGAAACCAACCAGGCTGACACGATGGACAGGGGTGGCATTTTTCGGTATGCTGCTACAACTTCCACTAATCGCTATAACACTCCCGTTAGCCAAGAAAGAGGGTCCTACCTGGAAGTTGGTCGGAAACTGCATTTTCTGGGTATCGTTCACTATCTTCGGGCAGCCCTTTGCTGCTCTCATGTACTTTTACGCCTGGCAAGCCAAATATGGCAGTGTCAGCAAGCAAATCGCGATCGGGCCTTCGGGCAGCTCAGCATAACGGACGACAGCCGAGTGTATACATAAACCAACAAACACAACAAGCTATGGCCCTGGGCATGAGCTGGTCACATATAATGAGTGTATAGATTAATAGGGATGGCAAGAGGCGCTATAACCGGTATTGATTCCTACGTGTAACATAGAAGGAGAAAGTTCGTAATGTCGCTTGATTACGCCTAGCCTTACTATAAGTCTCCATTGGACAGAGCCAGGAATACTGAATAAAGCAGGGTGTCAAATAACGGAATCCTTGTTCGTAAGGCTGTTGTAACATCGACGTGTGTAAGGCCCGTCCATCTATCGGGAGTATCTTCTTCACGGCGAACCGTTGGCCTTACCAAATGATGCCGTATTATATAAACCGGGATTCATGTAGTTTTGGTGTAATTAGTATCATGTGAAATCCTCTTCCTGCTGTGAGGTACGCAGTTACCAATCAGATAGCCTGCCCTGTCGATTACTTATATAAAATATAGTGGCTGAAAGTGCTGTACAAAATGCTGTACTTTTGCCATCAGGGGGATACCCATCATGGAGATGACATTTGGGAACCCGGAGAGTCGGGAGCATTTCTTAGGTACATGTAGGATCGGGGCTAGCACGCTAAGGTTGGGGTGGATCGATAAGCTAGCGGGCGTCAATGACGACGCTATGCTGCTGGGAACCCCCGACCTTCGTACGACATCTGAAGATAACAAAACAAACAACAAGACACACCATGAAATTGCTGGGCACACGTTGAGACGAGACACGGGACAAACACCTACACGATGGCCCCGAGTAATCATTATGACCAGCCGCAGCGTCGCCGTCTGCAGCAGCGGATCACGCGTCTGCTGCCGTTCAGCGCGTCGACCACGCCACTGCAGGCCGCGACCTATCTGCTCGGCATCTCGCTCTTCAGCATCTCCTTCCTCGTCTTCCTGAACAGTGCCGTTTCTTTTGCCATTACCGATCTGATCGGCCTCAAGGAGGGCGTCGGCGACATTGTCGGCACCCTCGGCCTCGTCGACGAGCTCGTCGCCCTTGTCGCCTGCCCGGTATGGGGCCTCGCCAGCGATCGCCTCGGCGTGCGCTGGGTCGCTGTCCTCGGCTACGCCGTCATTGCCCTCGCCCTCGCCGTCTTCGTCCAGGCCCGCGATGTCTACCCTAGCCTCGTCCTCGCCCGTATCCTCTTCGCCCTCGGCGCCACCGCCGCTGCCACCATGGTCACGGCCATCTTGCCCGTGCTGACGGACGATCACGGCGCGAGCGGGGCCGCGGCCGGAGAGTCCTCCGGCGACGCGGCTTCGACGAGACCTGCCAGATCGAACCAGAGGGACAGTGTGGCCATGAGCTTCGAGAGCGACGCCACGATCACGCCGGAAACCTTCACGAGGACGGCCGAGGATGATGCGGCTGCGGGCCCAGAGACTGACGTGGAAGGCTCGGGCAGGAAGCCGTCTGCACTTGCAGGGCTCGTCGGCCTTTTCACCGGCTGCGGTGCGCTGGTGTCTCTCATTTTCTTCCTGCCCTTGCCCGCCCAGTTCTCAAAGCGCGAGGGCGTCACCCTGGCCGATGCTGTCACCTACAGCTTCTACGTCGTAGCAGTCGTGTCACTTCTGGTCGCCATCTTTGTCTTCATCGGACTGCGGGGCCTAAAGGGCGAAGAAGGTAAAGGTTGGCGGATGCTCCTTGGTTTACGCAGCAAGGAGGCGCTTGGTTCGGAGGCTCATGGGACCAAATTGCTCAAGCCTCTGCCGTATCACCGTCTTCTCCTTTCGTCCATTCGGCTGGGCTTCACCGACCCGCATATTGCCCTTGGCTACCTGGGTGGCTTTGTCGCCCGAGCCAGTACCGTGGCCATCAGCCTGTTTATCCCACTTTACGTCAACACCTTCTTCATTAGCAACGGCTTCTGCCAAGGTTCTCCCCATGACCCGTCGCCTGAGCTCAAGAAAGAGTGCCGGGCTGCCTATGTTCTGGCCTCCATATTGACTGGCGTGGCACAATTTGTGGCACTGCTGTGTGCTCCTGTATTCGGATACCTCAGCTCTAGACGCTGGCGTGGTGTGAATGTGCCAGTCACCGTTGCTACGTTGTGCGGTGTTGTCGGCTACTCGGTCTTCCCTAGGCTGCAGAGCCCCGAGTTCAAAGATGTTGGCGGACGCGGTGGCAGCGGGTATGTCTTCCTAGTCGCAGCACTACTCGGCATCAGCCAGATCGGAGCCATTGTTTCCAGCCTCGGCTCGTTGGGCCGCGGTGTGCTCAAGGCCGATATCACGAAATCACCCGCTTCGCGGCCTCAGATGGATGGGACAGATGAAAACGCTCCTCTCTTGGAGGGTGCAAATGGGGTTGCTGGCCCGGGAGAAGAGCTTGTAGCCTCTAGGGTGCAGTTGAAAGGATCCATAGCTGGCGTGTACTCCCTATGTGGAGGCGCGGCCATCCTGCTGCTCACCAAGCTGGGCGGGTACCTGTTCGATGTCACGAGTACGGGTGCGCCGTTCTACATGATGGCTGCTTTCAATGCTATCTTGCTGGCGGCAACCCTGGCTATCGATTTGGGACGCGGGATTAGGGCCAGGTCCGAGAGGTGAACGGCGCAGGGTATAATATCCCACAGCAGATCATATGTAATCGTCTTTTTACACCGCCCTCGTTACTCTATTTAGATATAGTCTCACCGTTTTTTCCGCGCGTAAATTTACCTGGCTACAGAACGTTGTTATATTATATTAATCACTAATCCAGCTGGACTGGCGGCATTGGAGAACTATAGTAATATGGTTTCTTTAGAGCAGGAGAAGATCTCAGAAAACAATTTTTAGGGGAGAAAAATAACACAATTCACTATGTATACACATGACAGTCAGTGATATCATTTTCAATCAGTCAACAGTATATGTCGCTGTACTACGATAAAGACATTTCTGAGAACAAGTTATTGAGATCGGTTGGCAACAACCGGGCCCTTTCGGCTGTAAACGATCTAGTATGGCCTTGCTGGGAGGATTGCAGATAGTTCTCCCTTCTAGCATCTATCTGGAACTTAGAGTTAGGATTGTTTGGGAAACATTGTCTCCGAGAGTTGGTTCTGACGAGACATATACCATAATATACCGATTGATACATCAGTCGGCCGTCGGCTTTTGGTTCAGCGGTATATTCTACACCGAGCCTCGTTTTCAGGTATCACCTCGGAGACTGATGACGGCCAGCTTCGGTGCACCCTTGTCGCCGCCCTGCCCCGAGGTTGTCATACATCTTGCATCTTAGGTGGCGTTCTAATGCCAGGTACGCAACACACCCCACGCAGATCACGACATGCCAGGCTTCGGGTTTTGCTTTGGAGGATGCCCTGACAGTTTGAGTGGTGTTGGGAACCACGCAGCCAATTAGTGAGGCGGCATAACAACAAGACGGCTTGGGATTTTACCCTGAGATTGAGCTAGCCTGGTCGCTGCTGGGGAGACTTTCTTTGCCACGCATGCATAAGAACCGAAAGGGTTGTTGGGGTTGAGCATGTCGCCCGAATAGGCAATGAGCTTCGCAGCAGAGTGACGCAGCACCCTTGCGAAAGCCCAGCCTTCTGGAACGGCGCTAGAAGCATTCGAGCGCCGACTTCGAGGCGTGGTGGTGGGTGGTGTGAGATGCCGGCAACTGATCACATCATGGGCTGTCGACAAGGCAGCGTCATTGTGCAACGTGCCAGGACCAAAAGGAATTTCTGACACGTTCACCGGCCTCACGTGCACACAACACATGCAGGACCTCCTCCTAGCCCATCAGTCAAGCGATTGGAGATGATCATATTGAATACCTAGCTTGTGGTGTGGCTGTCAAAGTTGTCGGCGTATCATCATTCGCGCTACCGTTTCTAGCGCCGACGCAAGATGGTGCTCAAGGCGCTGGTGTACTGTCGTCGGTGGCTGCACCTATTCGTATGCCATGTAGTCGCCGCCTCCAAACTCAAGGCCGGGGTGCATGTTGCAAATCCAAAGACAGCGACACCCGAACACCGAGTCACATCCCCATGCCGGTCGGTCGGTCGGTGAACGGAAAAGGATCCGCTACGAAAGACGGCCTGGGTTTGGATTCTTGGTTGCTACGCTCGAGTGCCTAAACCGGTAGGGGCCGCGAAGAGAAGCATCTGATTGGCTCGCATGCTGTATTTGTGGATCTGCTCTAGCCTTTGTGCATAGCTCCGAGGAGATATAAGATTCAAATCTGCCACCATCCTTGGCCGCCGCACGTACGAATGTCACCATTCCGTCTCACTTGCGTTGAATCTCTCAAGGAACGCAAGCCACAAGACGATCCCTTTTCACCTTGGCTTTATGTATCGACCATGTATGCTGGTCACGAGCGCCTAGCGAGCCGTTATTAGAAGGCCTTGAAGCAGGCAGCCAAGCCTAGACCTGCGCATGCATACATATGATGTTGGCCGGCCGCTAATGGCAAAGGCGGCATCTGGCGGGGAAGATATTGATGGCCCCAACCTCTCCGCAAAGGAAAGGTTGAGTTAGAACTTCAAATATTACTTACAATACATGCGGAGTACCACTAGAGATAGTAGGCAGAGCACGGCTCGGTACGACCAGTGTACCTGCTGGTGGTGTATAGAGAGGTTCAAAGCGTAGATGATGGATGTCCTGACGGCCAACGACAAGGGAACGTCTGCTGCAAATGCAAAGAGGGGTAGCCACATCCATCCATCCTTACCCAGCACTGGGGAACCGAGAAAGAAAAAACAACCAGCTGATCACGAAAACAACCAGTTGCAGCAGCAGCGCTACAGGGGGGTAATCATGCAGGTTCTTGAGGTGTGTTGCCAGGGAGCCTGACTGGAGGCGGAAGCCGTTTTCGGCGCCTTGCGATGTGCCTTTACAGGTCTAGGCGCCGGAGACACCGACCTTACCCCAGATTCACAGTAATCCGTCGCAATAACGGCAGGCAAACGATGGCGGATTTGTGCTGCTGTGTAGCCTTTGGGCGCATTAAAGACTGGGCAATGGTTAGCATATGTCTAGGCGGTGATATATATCGTTGTTGGTGTCGAGATCTGTGCTGCTTGTGACGCTCCATTGATCAGTGCTTTCTAACGTCATACTATTGCGGGACGCCTTGAAACGGGTCTCAATAATACCTGGTCTCAGCCTTCCGGATCAAGCTCCAATGCTGGATACATACTTCGCGCGAAGACATTGCTACTGTTGCAGAGAATGGCGGTCGGATTGATACAACTGGATAGGGCGCTTCAACCAGGACAATGTTCTTCTTCATTATCTACATAACATGTTCACTCTGGGCATACTTGCTGAGAATATAAGGCATATGTGGTCGTCGATAGAATAAAGTCTCCGGGATCGGACAGAATATCTGGCGGAAGTCGCCGCCTCACGAGTAGGTACTGACTTTCGCTCACGAATGCCCACTTATTGATCGATCAACGAGGCTGAGAAGATGATATGTAAAGCAACGTCGACGTAAATTGCTGTAGGGGTTGGGGGGAATACACCTGGTGCACTTGAAGTCTTCAACGGGGTTTCCTTGCGTATCTAGGAGGGTGTTTCATTGATATCCAGGCCAATGCCAAATGCATAGCGGCATACATGATATAAGCCCTAGTAGCTACATCAATGTTGTATATTGTATATGGCCACGATGTATGTATGTACATCCCATCATCACATATGCGTGCTATGTCTGAGTAGCAGGGCTGAATTCAGGTACAGAGATGTAGGGGAAATGGAGGTGGTTGTTGTTTAGCTGCAACGACGGGTGGATTTTCCTTGGATTTTGGATTTCTATTACTTTAAAGTAACTCGACCCCAGACCCAACCAACCCTCGAAATTTCAACTGGACACGACATGCCCGCCAGCCCGCCCTCTGGTCCGCCTACCCACTCTCCACAACCACGTTGAAGGCCGCATTGTTTGTGCTGTCGAAGCCTGTCCTTGGCAGCGCACTTGGAGTTCATCTCTTGTCTCATCAATCCCCGAGTCAATAGCCCATTCACCGCGTTGTTGCGTCCGCGTGTATGGGTGGATGTTCTGGTGTCGGTGTCTTCAGTACAAACCCAGCGCTGTACGGGCTGACTCCACTAAAGACTGAGACCCTCGTCGACCCTGTTCCCACTGCTACTTAAAGTCCGAACTCTATATTTCCCACTGAGCACAGCAGCACCAGAGCACACAGTGGGCTTTCGCTACTTGCGTGTGCTCAGCTACTACTGCACGCTCCCTAGGTACTACGCTCCTCGCTCGGCTTGAGTGTACCTACCAGATTCGGGAGGATCTATTATCCCTACCACTACATCCCAGAAGAGGAGGATTAAAAAAAAATAGAGAAGGCAGCCTGACTTGCAAGTGGATCGCCCTCAAGTTGGAGACGTAGTGCAGCGCTTGCAGTGGTTTTATTTGCTTGGCCCAGGGTATCCTATCGAACGATTCCCAACTACTCCGTCCCACCCCTAGCCTGCAAGTACCAGTACGCCTGCGTATACGCCACAACTAATCCCCATATTAGTCTACACACCTGTCCCTGCAGTTTTGCCGCGCAACATCAAGCGGATCTATCTTCTACCTACCTACCTAGCCAAGCACTGGAAAAGTTTTGTGGTCGTCTTGCAGCCGAAAGACCTTGGAACTTACAAGCTCTCAGTGCCATACATCAAATCCATTCATTGCCTGCCTGCAGTATTGGGACGAGACCAACGGGCAGAAACTCCAAGAGTTCTCTATACACCATACTATATTCTACATACTGCTCCCATTCTCCCCTCTATACAGGCTCCTTCTCTGTTACTGGCTCTCCGGCAACTCAGCGGCCTTCTCGCAATTCTGTTACAAACCATTACATAAGAACCAAGTCCGCCGTGTTTCTTCTTGACACCAAACCACTTGTCACCACAAACACCACCACCCTTATCTCTGGTCGTCTTCGCCCAACGACCTAATCTGAGGCTCTACATCCCCACGGAACCGCTTGGATCACTTCTGAGTCTCAACTGAGATTCCCCCTTCCCGCGCTGTTGGACCCCGGCTTCCCCAGATTATGTATTGATTAGCGTTGCATACACGCGCTTCAGTGCCGAAAACCCTGGATTCGGACATTTTTGGGGAGGGTGTCTCGCCATCGCTGGCTGTGTTATCCTTTTTTTGGTGGTTTGCCTCGATACCAGGTACACATCACTTACACAGAGTTTTGCCTGGACAAGGGAAACCCACACTCACTCACGCCCAACGCCGGCATCCCACATAACTCTGTATCATCGTTACTTTCTCACCTCGCTTGTGAGAGGCGCTTGCCGACTGAACCGGCAATCGTCTCCTAAAGTCAGAGATTGACATGTCCGACAAGATGTCCATTGATAAGAAAGACCCTTCCAAGGAGAATTCGGAGGACGAGTCCCCCGTTTCAACTCCCGAGAATGAAGCTGGTCCTTCCATCCCTTCGGAGAACCAACCAGCCAAGCGAAAGGGTGGGCGCAAACCCGTAAGTCGAGTCCCCCATGCCGACAAACTAACAGCTCCCCAGCACCAATTACACATTCTCTAAATAAGGCGAACTGTTTCGGTGCCGGGGATTGCTGCCCTGAAGTCGCATCTCATTAACCCGTTTGCTGTTAGATATATGCCACCTCGGAGGAGAGGAAGCAGAGAAATCGCCAAGCGCAAGCTGCTTTCCGTGAACGGCGTACAGAGTACATCAAGCAGCTTGAGGAAACCATCCGAGTGCATGAGGGTAACTTGACCAACCTCCAAGCCGCTCATCGCAGTGCTGCCGATGAGTGCTTGATGTTACGATATAAAAACTCCTTGCTTGAGAGAATTCTCTTGGAGAAAGGTAGCCACTAAACCTGAAATTCCCATCATCGCAACACCAGCTAAATCAACATAGGTATCGATGTTCAAGCCGAGCTTCGAGCCAAGACAGGCAGCCCGAGTCTTGGTCCCACACACATGGCGCCGAATATGGTTCAACCTCCCCCTATCCAACGTACCATGTTTAACAGACATCACCATTCACGAAGGTCCGGCTCCAGCATTGCGCCAAAGCTCGAGGCCGTAACGAGCTCTCTGCCCCCGCCTATTCATGGGATCCAGGCCAACTCGTCCCCAAAGACAAGGCCTACGCCGCCCTCTCATGCGGCTTCTCCTACGAATCCAAACCCAAGTTTTGGCCAGCCCGTAACGTCGCCAACCACCACCGAGCAGCCAGGCGTACGATCGGCACTACCCCAGCCAATGCGACCACCGTTGCCTCCAATGCAGGGCCCCATGGCTGCAGCTGCCGCGCGCCAGCAAATGCTGCAGGCGGGCGCAAGCGGTGGTGCCAATCCCACTGCGCGGACGGCGCCTTTCTATCCGACACCGTCTTTCCAGAATCATATTGAACAACTAGGCAAGCTGACCCGTTTTGTTAATGTCTGTCTGATGGGACTTTGGCGTCCTAGACTAATTCCGTTTTACAGAGCAGGAGTATGATGCCCCAAACGATATGATTGACGAAGTCGAACCGGATACGCCCGGCCCAGGCCCTTACCCGACCCAGTATGCCGGCGGCCAGCAGCCGCAAACGCACCAGGGCCACCAAGGTCATCACCAACCACCACAGCAGCAGCAGCAGCAGCACGGCATGCCTATGCAACCGGTGGCGGGAGGGGCATCAGCACAGCAAGGCATGCCGCAAGGGGAACAGCAGCCTGGTCATAGCCAGGGGCAAGGCTATCCAAGCATGACACAATTGCTGGACCCTGCTCTCGATTGGGACCCATTCGGCTTGAGCGCTTCAATGCAATTCCCGACCCAGTTCTCGTTCGACACGAGCAATATGCGATAGCAACAGAAACATTTGGAGGAGAGGGGCACCTGGCGCAACAACCACGTCCATCCCAAGAGGCTTTTGGACTTCGATTCAGCCGCTTTGCGACGAAACAGGAAGCTATGTCGTGATCTACATTATTCTCAATCTTTGCCTCCACAGCAAACGACGCAACGATGATGCTGGAAAGCCGGAGCAGTGGGATAGGCCTTCCATTATTTGATTTCTAACCATCCTGGGAACCTCCAGATTCCCAAATGAAAAGATGGGTTCTTCGCCCGACACTACCGACGGGCTAATTTCAACGCGAGATACGGGAGAGAAACAGCATTGATACGATACCCATGACAAGGCGGTCACTGGTTTATTCTTGCGACAAATCACGGTTATTTCGGCGTTCACGACCATTTGCCGGCAGAAAAAAGTTTTTGTTTCTTATATATCCCCTCCGTGTCGCAATCCCTAAAGGGACGGCACGGATCATATCACATAGGAGTCAGGGGTACCCTAAAAAGTTACTGTTTTCGTTGTTTTATTTTCAGTTCCAAAGAAGGGCATCGAAATTTTCAAGCATGGCCGGATTCGATGGGTTACGAGCTTCAAGCCTGTACATATCTTTTTCCTTGGCAGGGTATTATTCTAATTCGCTTGTACCCCTGCAGTTACTGTCTTTCAAGTTTGTTTCAATGAGGGCGGAGATTCTCGATACGATGCTGAAGAGCGTGGGATCCCCGGCTCACGGCACAGGCAAACGGAAGATGCCTAGGTAGGTCAAGTTGTACATAGGAAAGTGGTTGGTTATATTCCTTTTTCCCACGAGTATCACGTTGTAAATGCTGCATTGTCATCACTGCTAGTAGAGAAATTACTACCTAACTTGATTCTTGACTCGAATTTCCCGCTCCGCTTCATCTTCCCTCACTGTCCACATTGATTTCGCGCAACCTTGCGGGCACCGGGAGTTTCAGCTTCCCAGGCCCCGAACATTTCAAGAATCCTTGTACACACATACGTGTTGCATATTGCAGTAATGTATCTACATCCATACCTTCTTATGTGAGATGGAGGGTGGTGCGGCAACCAGCTACACCGGCGATAAGCGTGGCCGTGCCGCGCCGCCCCTCCGCCCTCAACATTAACATGATGCAGAGACATGGGCGCTTCTCCATCCAGGAGGCCCGAGGCTTTGAATGTCTTCACTCAATCCCCCAAATTGTTTTTCTTTTTTTTGCAACTTGTTGAAGCAATTTCTGCACGCATTATCGTATATCGGCTTTAATGGCGTTGAGCGGCCGTCGGACCTTGGCAGAGGACAGCAACCCTAGCATCAAATCTCCATCGGACGAGGTTTTCCCAAGCGGAGTCATGGCGCGACAGCCGAACAAGCAGGTAGGTAGGTACCTACGCTCTTCTGATAAATTCCTCACACTCCGAGTGGGTCTCCACACGCCTACAAGTTGAGTAACTGTGCAATGTACCGGTACTTTTCGAAGCTTCGTGTGGCTGGTGGTTTGAAGGGTTGTGTGTGCCGTGCAGCCCGACCGAGGTTCGTGAGTTCGTGACCAAGGAGGGGTTGGAGGGCTCGTTCGCGAACGCTGCCCAGCTTCGGGGGGGGGGGGTGGGCAGCTACCCGCTAGTAGCCAGTACGAGCAGCAACAACCACTGACCCTCCCTTGCGTTCTTCCCAGATCGGTCCAAAGGCCGGTGAACTGGCTCCAACTCTGCCCAGGATTTGATCACGATGTGCTGTTGACCGGCCATATGGCTATGCCAGGTGCAGTTCCACACTACTGCGCATCGTGAGTAACGGAGGCCATTCGATAGGCCCACGCGCAACCTTCACACAGCAGTCATGCATCCCACCAACCCCGACACCACACGCCCGGCACTTGCGGACTGGACGTTGAACCCAACACCGAAGCAAGCTGCCCTCGTGATCATGCTGGTCAGCTATTGTTTTTTCCCCCTTTCGAACCTCCTCCGAACTAGTCCTCAACGGCCGTTCTCGTGACCGGCAACAACATCCACTGCCCTTGGCGAACACCGTCCCCATTCCGTAGTACGAATCAGACGCCCGGTCTAGATTGCAGTAGCCCAGCAGTGGATTTCGGTGCAAAGACCGAGAGGGGTGCGACGTCCCATTCGCCCAACTGCTTTGATGCATCCACAGCATGAGCCACAGTCTGTGTCTACTCCACAGCTATGGAGTTGAAGTTGGAGTAGTCATCTTGGAGACTTGGAGAGGCCACGAATCTGGTCTCCAACTGCAGCTGCAATGCCGGCCAGGCCGCCTGTCATCTCCAAGCCGCTCTTTACCAGGCGTTGTGCATCGTTGTTAGGTAACAGAGTCTCGTGCCAAGTGACGTATTGCGTAACGTCCTCATCGTGAACAGGTTTCGAATGTCATGAGAATCGCGTATTGTCCTTTCTTGTGATTGACGCTTGTCAACGTGTGGTCATCCATCCCCACAGCCTCCTGGCCCCTGATGAAGGACTGGCAGCCTGGCTGGGGAATAGAGGCACAAACCCCCCATGGGTTGGCTTGAATGGGGCCAGTCAATGGAAGGGATGTATGTTGGACGTTCACATGTCCATGAGAGTGAAGAGTATGCAACTTGATACTCGCTTAGTGCTGCTGACTACCACCTCGGTGACAAAGAAAATGCGCCACGGAAGATGAACGATGATGGGCACCGTTGAGCTCTGAGCACTTGCACAGGTATTTTGAACCAGAAGGGAATAAGACGATGGGACTGCCCTCGTAGAAATCGGACATGGGCGAAACTAAACAGAGAGAAGAATAAACGTCTGCTCTCTGAGCAGATAGAGGGCGGGAAGGTCTATTTATCAAGAGTTCTAGAAGGGCTGGGCTGGCTATCTGGTCGGTCGACTTGTCTCTTATCTCTCCGCAGACCTGCCTGTTTCCGACATGTGTAATGTCAAGGCGCCGTGGGAGGCAGAGATAAGGGACGGTCTATTATCAACCAAAAACCACCCCCGACGAATCCCACGCGCCGGGTGCTACTACTACATGGCTGGCCCAGAAGTTCGAACACAGACGTCGTCCACACACCCCACGATACGATGGGGTACATATCTCCGACAGTGACAACGGGTTCAGATCAATGTTTAAAACCGTCCGTCGGCAGTGGCTTGACCACACCTGGCTAGCCCACACAATGTCGCCCTATCTGTGTACTACCATGCGTAGTATGTAGTATTCTTTTGTCCACCTCGGCGGACTCTAAGACCTTGGATGACTCGAGAGTTACATAGGTAGACAGATTGGAGAAGCCGGCATAGGCGATGGTGCGTTATCATTTCAATACAGTCTGCATGTGTATGCAGGCGAGAAAGAGCTACTCTGAGCTCGCCGTTCTGGGCTGCTATCGTAAAGCCACAGAGCTACCTAGCCTCTATTTCTCGGACAAATGCCAACCACATCTGCCATCTATTGGTCGCAACCGATTGGGCGCAATGTCGTGTTTGCTCTGTTGGGGACATATGCGCCGAGATATTGCAAACTTGTCTCTCGAGTTTCTTCATAGCAATTGTTGCTTGTCCTGGTGCGAATGCCTCTATGGTGAGTCTGGTGTCTGTCACTCTCCCACATACTACCAGTGGTAGTGAGCAAATATGAATTACCCCGGGCCTACGTAACAATTGGCTTCGCGTTGCAGCAGGTCGAAACCCTAATAGAGCTGCCACTGCATTAACCCGAACCCAAATTCCAATGCCCGAACGGCATTATTCTAGCTCCGCGTCAGTACCTGGATACATGGGCAGCTTATTGAAGCTCAGAACACTGGAATAGAGCAACATGGGATGGTAGAATCAAGCTGCTTGAGTGCGTAGTACATAGTGCAGTGAGACTACGACGGTCAAGGTAACTGCACACAAGGTTATCGCTGTGAAATGGTTACGATATAAGGTAATGTTGGAAAGGTAGGGTATGCGTCAAGAAGTGAAGAAGGTAAGAGCGGGTCGTGACGTACCTCTCCAGCAACCTTAGTCTGGAAGGTGCCCTTTTTCTCTACAGTACGTGCACACAGAAGCTGACGCTCGGGCCACCCGCTTCGGTGCTTTTTTGGCCTTGGGGCTCTTTTTTTCGCTTTCCCATGGGCATTTGATTGTTGTGTGGACAGCGAAATTCGTGCCTGCGCACCAAAAAATAGCAGATCAGGTCAAGAAGTTTTGAGGTAGCAGCTGGTAGCCAGCCACGCCACAGAGCAGCCAAACTGGGGAAACCTGAGTGCCCAGAGTGAAGAAAGGCCCCAATTGACCTGACGCATTGGGCCCAACCAATCCTTGAAATCGGCGGAACCACTAGGTCGACCACCACGAAGAGAGATTTCAATTCCCTATCGCACCTTACAGGATATGACCTATTGCTAGGCTTGTATCCTTCCTCGTCTTCTTCCTCACTCCTCTCCTGTATCGACTTGATAGTCCCTTTTTGACTCGTTTGTCGTCCTTAAAGCTACGCCTTGCTGAAAGGCGATAAAAATTGACGGCACCATGTCGGTCGTGTCCAAGGTACGTCCGGGTGAATTTTCGCAACCCATCGTCCATTGCGCCCTCGCCCATGAAGCTATTCCAAATCCAACATGACCCCTCACCTCACTTCCAGCTTCAGTGAAGCTGCAAGGAAAGCCATACACACCCACCTGCCTCTGGGTGTCTGTGTCTTTGTGTGCGTGTGTGTTCATGCGTTCCTACTTTGGGCACCTCCACACCACTGCGGTCTTCGCACGTCGCCTTAGCTGTTGTGGTCGCTTCCGTCGAGATTTTTCTACATGACCGTCATTGATCCGATGCCTCTCGTGGAGCACTGAGCTAACATCGCCTTCCAGAACCTGTTCGACCTCCTCGGTACGATTAAATCTCTTCGCCCCGGCGGCCGCTTTCAAGAGAAAGCGCTGCTTCGAGCGGGGTACATGAGCTAACCTAAATAAAAAATTGCAGGCAATGATGTCGAGGGAGACTCCGACAACCCTTCGGGGCCTGTCAAGACGGTAGACAAGAACACCACTCGCACCACTAAGCGCACTGTCGAGCCGGTTGCTCCCGCCAAGCCCGTCAACGCTACCAGCGGCGCCCGCCGTGGTCCTGGTGGTAACGAGGGAGGTTAGTACAAGAGCGAGGTCGCAACAGAAGAAAATACAGGCAAGATTGGAAACTTACATGGGATTTCGCAGCTTTCCGCGATAAGAACGCCGGTCACTCCAACAACCAGCGCCGAGGCACTGAAGAGGCTGCTCGCGGTGGTCCCCGTGGTGGCCGTGGCGCCCGCGAGCGAGGTGGCCGTGGTGGCCGCTACCCCCGTGAGCGTGACGACCGTCACAGCCGAACCGGTCCCAGGTATGGCTCGCCTATTTCATGAAACTTGAAACCACACTAACTGTTTTCCCAGTGGCTCCGAGAAGCAGGCTGCCGCTAGCTGGGGTGCCCAGGAAGGCGAGGCTGAGGCCAAGGATGAGCAGGCTGGCGAGGCCATTGCTAAGTCTGAGCTGAAGGAGGCTACCGCTGAGGATGCCCAGGACGCCGAGATCCCCGAAGAGGAGGACAAGAGCGTCTCGTACACCGAGTACCTCGCCCAGCTGGCCGAGAAGAAGCTGGCTCTTGGCGGTGGTCCCGACATCCGCAAGGCCAACGAGGGCAGCAAGGCTGACAAGAAGTGGGCTAGCGCCAAGCCTCTCGTCAAGGAGGAGACCGACTTCGTTTCCGCTACTGCCACCAAGACCAAGCGTGAGCGTGAGCGCAAGGAGAAGCAAATCCTCGACATCGACCAGCGCTACGTTGAGCCCAGCCACCCCCAGGGTGGACGTGGTGGACGCGGTGGTGCCCGCGGTGAGGGCGGCCGTGGCCGCGGCGAGGGCCGTGGCGGACGTGGCCGCGGTGAGGGTCGTGGTGGACGTGGCCGTGGTGACAACTTCCGTGGCGCTGGCGAGTTCCGTGGCGGACGTGGTGGTCGTGACAACGCTTCCATCAACACCAAGGACGAGTCCGCTTTCCCCAGCCTGGGCGCCTAAACGTATCGAGCACTCTCGATCGATCGCTTGTCACGCGTGACAAGCCAAAATGCGGCACCCACAACATAGGTCACTTGCTTGACCAGATATCTCGCGAGTCATGTCTATATTCTGTCCCGGGATGTGGATCAGATTTGCTGTGGTTGGCCCCGCAAACACTGGTGGTCATCCAGTTACACAAAATATGAGGTACAATGTCTGTACATTTCCTCGGAATCGATGAAAAAAAAAGTTTCTTTCCCTTTGATCAACCCTGACTGAGCCGGTATGGAAAATGGTGGCCTCTTGGGAAACAATGGATGATTAGGTTCTCTATGGTGGCCATCTTCTTTGCATGTACAGGTAGAACTCGGTCCGTCTTTTGACTGCTAATTCATCAAACGTAAAAACTCCCCGTTGTATCCTGCTATGTGATCTGCACTGGTGACGTTATGGGCGACAAGGTTGTATGATCTCTTTTGTGTAGCTGAACAAGGGTATTTCAGTATCAGTATTCAACCTTGACGTTTCCAAAGTCCCAATGATTCCTTGTTGTAGGGAAACTATGGTATTGTGCATCAGCGAGCTTCTTAAAGGCATTGTTCATCACAGAGCCTTTAGCAAATAGTGTCCTGGTATACTTATATCGGTTGTCGTATGCCCCTGTTCTGCTAAAAATAAATGTTGACGATATTCCCCCGCGATATGACGCTGCCTTGTTAACTCGAGAAGCTACTGAGATCACTTCAATCGAAGCCTTTTCCAGGTAAGTTATTCTCTCGCCTTTGCTTCCCTATCAAAATGGACGACCCTGTCAGAATTTTCTACGTCTGTGAGAGATGCGGCAGTGCCTTGCCCCCTTTCCCCGCCGGTGGCGACAGCGACTTTGACGCTATTATTGCACACATAAAAAGCGACTGCGAAGACGACAGCTTCGAGCCCCTCTTCAAAAATTTGCACGGTGCCTTTATCAGTGAAACCACCGGTGCCCGAGGAGTCGAAGACCAGGATGGGCGAGCCGTCTTGACGCCGTTGGGGGCTGGTCCCTCGCTGCGGCCGTGGCGGCGTGAACCGGTCTCTCGCGTTTTTTGTCCTCACTGCAGTGGTGGCAATGGTGCAGCAGCGTCGTCGTCGAAGAAGAAGACACTTCGCGGCACGACCCATCAAGCCCAGCGCCCTCCTTCATCTTCCACCCAGGCCGCCGCGCAGACCTCGTCATCATCGGAGACCACCGCGGCAAATGGTATCGACTATAAAGCCGAGGCTATCCACCCCCGGCCGCAGTTGGCGGACCGCCTCTGCGTTGTGACAACTTCGCTGCGGGAGGGCCCGCTCGGCGAGTCCCCTGCCAACACTCCTCTCCTGACACTAACAACGCCTAGCATTCAGCAGGAGGAGACTTCTACCGCTACCACGGTGCCAGCGGCAGCCGCGCGCCCGGCTCTTCTGGCGGCACCAAGCGTCCACAACGAGGAGGATGAGGAGGGTCACTCCTTTGGGCGTGATGAAGAACAGGAGAAGACCATGGGAAAGAAGTCCTAGGAGCTGAGATAGACGCCGCCAGAGAGCGATTATCCTCGAGCCGGAGTGGCAGCAGGGCTGCCAGGCGGCGTCGTTCTGGTGTATTTGTCTACAGGTAAGTCGTGTAGTTGCTGTTATACTGGATGTAACAGCCTGTGAAACGGAAAAGAGTACTACAAGGTTGCACTTTGGGTTATGATGGGACTGGCAAGCAGCTTAGCAATAGAAAATAAACGCTTCTGAGTTGTTGCTGATGCATAAACTATCCTCTGCACACGTGAAATCCCTACGATCAAATGTTGCCAGGGCATCCATGATGAACTCTCGAATGTCAAGTAATTGCAAATCCTTCATGCTACTTTCGGACGACTGGTGCGTACCCTCCCGTCAATTTCAACTTGAAGTTTTGCCAGGTTGACGCTACGTAGTGATTGGAAGATGCTGGACATGATGAAAGATATGCATCGACATCGAAGCCCCTGACAAACACGAGCTACCCTATCCCGTCCCATGGCTCTTCGAATAGGGGTAGCTCGTATATTTCAGGGGCACCCTCAAAACGTGTCGCATAATATGTTGCACCGGACACTTTACCCGAGTGCTTCGTAAGTCTTTTCCGCTGTATGAATATTGCTTAGCCGTTCCTACAAGTCAATGAGGATGGGTATCACTGTCTAATCCAGTAACTCAACAAAGCAATGCTTCTTTGTCACCAACTTGGGCAACCCAATTTGCATGCGGCACCATCCACAAAGACAGCACATATTGGGCATGCGACAATGCTTTTCAATGACAACAATGGAGTACACGTGTCTCTCCTACGCATCCCTCGAGATTCAACGAATTATCCGTTGTCGCAGGGGAAGACCCTCCCGGCTTCTTATCTGGCATAACTCTGGTGCCGCTGACGCATGACGTCCGCTTGACATGGGCATGAGCGATGTCATCCTCTTCCGAGACGATTGACGACATAAACACGAGCTCGGGCGGCTCTTCGGTGGATCCAAACCAAGTGACCAACCGGCTTCAGGAGGTCAAGAAGTACTTCACCAATGAGGGCCTGCAGTTCCGCAAGGTCATAGCCCAGGGCAACCATGGCGGGGCCGTTCTCTTCGACCAGTGGTATTACATCGAGCCTGAGTCCGAGTCCGAGCCCGAGCCCAGTAGCAGTAAACGGAAGGCGCCAGAAGACGACACCCCAAGCCCAACGCCGGAGCCGTCGATACATAAGCGGCAGCTGGTGGTCAAGTACGCGCTCGACACGGAGGAGGACGCGACGTCGGACAACGATGAGGACCTGCGCAACGAGTTCTGCTGGCTCCGGCGCTTCGCCGGCGCCGAGCACATTATCCAGATCATGCCCGAGTACAACCACATGTGGCGGACCAAGAAGAACCAGAGCAGCGACAAGGGGCCCGTCCTGTCCCATCCCGTCATCGTCATGGAGTACTTGCAAAACGGGACGCTGGACCAGCTGATCGAGCGGTTCGGCAAGATCGAGCGCCGGATTCCCCAGCGTCTTATCTGGAGCTTCGCCCTGTGCTGTAAGTTGAACCGAGCCCGCCCTCATCTAAACCGCCCTTCGTATACATCCACACGAAGGAAGACACTTGAAAGTGACCCAACTTACTAATGTGTCTTGTCCCGACAATACAGTGTTGCGGGCCGTGGCAGCCATAGCCTACCCCGACCAGCTCGACGGCCGCCGCCGGCGCGAGACCGCCAAAGACGACCCGCCGAGCCTAATCACACAGAACTCGTGGAAGGGCCTCAACATCCTAATCGGCGACATGGCAGAAGGCGACGCCGAGCACGCCCTAGCCCCCGTACTGAAACTGATCGACTTCGGACGGGGCCGCGAGGAGGACCCGGAGGCGGACCCGTACTGGGAGGAGCTCAAGGCCCTGTCGGCCAACCTGGCGGGCGTCGGCTGGGTGCTGCAGGACCTCGTCGACGTGCCCAACCAGCGCGACCTGTACCGCGAGGACGACTACCGCGTGTGGCGCGCCGGCCGCAGCGCCGTCTTCGACCCCTACGACTTCACCACGGGCGCCCACGCCCTCGTCCTGACCAACGAGCGCCTCGACCGCGCGCTGCGCGACCTCATCGCCATGTGCCTGGCCGGCCACCGGCACCACCTGCCCACCCTGCGCGAGCTCCTGACCCTCGCTCGCGCCGGTCGGCGCAAGACGGCCGAGGACCTGCGGCCTTTGTACGCCAAGGAGAAGAAGAAGGACGACGCCCAGGCCCAGGGGGAGGACCAGGGCGACAACAAAGAAGATGATGAGTGGCTCTGCGAGACGGACGAGGCCATAGAGGAGTTGCTGCAGAGGCTCGTGTTTGACGCCGACTTCGACCCGGAAAGGCTCTCGGACATGCTCTCGGACATGATGACCTTGGATGAGGTGGGAGTAGCCGCCACTGTCAAATTCCTGGAAAATTTAACTACCGATAAAGCAGCTTAGAGTCGACTGTTAGATTGCCGATTGGCAAAGGCAAGCTTGGGAGTTTCTGCTGGGCATCCCACGGGTCCCATGGTAGCCGCAGTGGGCTGTTATGAGGTTATCTTCAAGTCGTGTATAAAGGGGGCAAGCCTAAGTAGATACAAATCATGAGTGCAAATGTTTCAATCACATGTATACAAGCAACGTGGTTAATGTGAGGCGCAACTCCCTCCCCACGGTATAGTGCTATCACACGAACGAGACATTGAGTTGGTATAATGCGGCATTACTATCACCGTCTATTGGTTATAATATCTTCTTTCATTCATTAATATCGTAAAAGTTTGTCATCCTAGCGGTCCTTTATCTTTTTTTGTACACCGTCCCAATAAACCAATTTAAGCCTTCTGGACCTTCTCCTTGATGATGTCCTTCAGGGTAACGGCATCAGCAGCGAACTTGCTGATACCCTCGCGGAGCTTCTCGACGGCCATCTGGTCCTCGTTGAAGTCAAAGCGGAACAGAGGCTCGTCGTTGAGGTACTCCTTCTTCTCCAGGCTCAAGCCAGAGGCGTGAGCAGAGTCGAGCTTCTTGGGGATGGCGTCGGTGGAGTTCATCATCTCCTCGAGCAGGTTGGGGGAGATGGTGAGGTAGTCGCAGCCAGCGAGCTCAGTGATCTCGCCCAGGCTGCGGAAAGAGGCACCCATGACAATGGTCTTGTAGCCGAACTTCTTGTAGTAGTTGAAGATGGACTTGACGGAGGCGACACCGGGGTCCTCCTCCTTGGTGTACTCCTTCTTGTGGGCAGCCTTGTACCAGTCAAGGATACGGCCGACGAAGGGGGAGATGAGGAAGGCGTTGGCCTCAGCGGCAGCAATGGCCTGGACGAGGGAGAACATGAGGGTCAGGTTGCAGTTGATGCCGTGGTCACGCTGGAGGATCTCGGCGGCCTTGATACCCTCGAAGGTGGAGGCGATCTTGATCAGAACGCGGTCCTTCTCGATACCCTGCTGCTTGTAGAGCTGTTGAATTGAGAAGAAACATGGTTAGCTAGGTTCATACAGGGCATGTGAAAAGGAAACATGTAATTGGTACGAACCTCGATCAGGTGAAGAGCCTTGTCGACGGAGGCCTTGGTGTCGAAAGAGAAGCGGGCATCGACCTCGGTGGAGACTTTGCCGGGGACGATCTTGAGAATCTCCTTGCCGAACTCGACCAGGAGGCTGTCGAGGGCATCGTCGACCTGGTCGTCGACGCTGCCACCCTTCTGCTTGGCGTAGGAGACGGCGTTGTCGATGAGCTTGGCGTACTCGGCCTTCTTGGAGGCAGCCAGGATCAACGAGGGGTTGGTGGTGGCATCCTGGGGCTTGTACTTGTCGATGGCTGTGGGAAAAGGAGGGAATTGTCAGCGAGCTTGCTCCTCTTCGGCAGTGGCGGGGTTATGATGTAACTTACTGGCAAAGTCACCGGAGTCGCAGACGACGACGGTGCCGGAGGCCTTGAGCTGGTCGAGGGAGTTGGACATGATTGCGGTATGAAGAAAGTTGTTTGGTTTGGGTTGATGAATGGGTTGTGGTATGACGATGGGAAAATTGGGAGCGGGATGGGAGTGGTTATTGTAGTCGTCTTGTTGAGTCGGTTGTTGAGAGAGATGGGCTTAGCTGCTTAGCTCCTCTTCCAGGGGTCCCGTCTTTCTTCTTTTAAAAATCAATGGGCGCGGGGCAACTTGCAGTTTCACTTGCAGACTTGCGACTTGCTACGGCTGGGACACGATGTACTTGAGCCATTCCTTGGAAAAAGCGACGTCAACGTGGGTACTGCAAGCTCCGAGGTGTCCAGCGTAATAGCCCCTTCCGGCTAGCGAATGAGGTATTATTGTGGGATGCCCGCCGTCCATTGCCAGAGCCTTCTATTCAATCTGCTTTCCTCCTGCTATTGTCCGAGTCGGACCACAGCAGTCCGCAGAAGTGTACCGTAGCACTGCAGCACCATAGGTACATGGCTCCGGCACTCTCTGTCGGTCTTTGCCCCTCCATCCTCCATCGCCCCCCTTAGTGGCATGACGATGTTTGTCTCGGGCGCCTTCGTCATTTTTATGTGTACACATCCCATGCCATTGAACAATCTTCAGATCTTCTCCGACACAACCCAATGGATGACTGTCTTGTAGGTAACATTCGCATCTCGCCGCTTATCCCCGGGCTTGCCAAGCAACCTGGAGTCATGATAGAATGCAGCATGCAATTGCTGTAATAGGTAAATTGCTGCTGCTGCTGCTGCTGCTGCTGCTGCATCTGGCGGCCTGGCGGATACGCATCCGCTTTTCGCTGGCAAAATAGGATGGGCGAGATGGCTGAGGAACCCCTCTGGACACTTACTCAGCATCCGGATGGCTGGCCAACTGCCAACATCGAAGATTCGAACTTATGAAATGCGCTATCCGCCTACACGTGGCTGCTCCCCTTGCATGGATTTTTCCAATTGGAGCGTTTGGGGCTTCCACTCGCCTCGTCGGTAGCATGTATCACAACTGCATTTATCTGACCGAGTATGCGACAGAAGCTGGCCGAGCTGCTACACGTAGGTTCAGAGACTAGCATGCTTCTAGTTGGATGTTTGCTCGTGTCCTTATCACCGCTCTTTTCTATAATTGACAAGTCTCTACAGCCAGCAGGCTAGCTCCGACTAGAATCGGATTTATATTTGTTCTAACTCTTCCCGTTCGACATATCGAGTATTGTTATTATTATTCTGTATACATCTTGTTGGCATTTACTATTGCCTCTCGCAGTTACATATGCATCCAAGCTCTCCCCCGCTATTGCCCCTCTCCGCCCTATCCGTCTAGATGCGAGTACGGATAGGGAAGATGTATACAAGTTGGTTACAAAGTGGGTCTCCGCCAGCAGCAACTGAATCAATACAGTTCAGGATGTCCCTGAATTGTTATTGCTTTTGCTCGGTAGATACCGTCTCGAGGTCCGAATAGTAGTTCCTGGCTATTTCTTTTACTCGCGAGGAAGTATGCATAGTCTTCAATGAGACAGACCTGCTAGGAAGGGCACTCGGGTAAAGAGAGCATCGATCTTATAACCGAATGAACAGATAGGTGTAGGTAGCGGCCATAAACATAGACTTGCACCACGAGAGCCCTCTTCCTCCTGGACGGTCATGTAGACATTTAATGATTCGGGGATTATCTATGCAACGTACATATTCCTAACGCCGTGGCAGCACTGAGAACCAGCTGGGCAACTGGGACGTATGTGTAGATCTGCTACCAAACCGACAGCCCAGCCTCGCCTCGCCTACTGCTACTACTACGTGCTACCTTCCCACCTTGCTGGCGGCTCATGCGGTCAAAGATAGGTATGGAGCAGGTTCCGGCCAGTCCGACCTGTCGGTGCCCTGTCAACCACGAATTTCAGTTGGCCGTCGTCCGCCAACAAGTTTGTTTTCCTTGACTCCTCTTTCCTGTGGGTTCCACCGCCCCAAGCCAGGCGGCCCGAAAGGACCAGGATTAGCATGCCTCGACATCCGCGCCGGGGCTATGACAGCCGCAGTAGCATCTTTGCTTGGGGCCTCTACCTAGTTCTGCCAGATTACGTAGTTCGGAGCATTACTAACTGAGATGGAGCTTTTATTCTGCGAGGAACACGGAGCTCCATTTCCTTCATAAATTTGCTTTTGCCAATTTCTCGGACTAGGTACTGTACAGTACAATGACTAGAATGGAACGATTCATGTTGTTCCTGTCGATCAACAAACTCTTCCTACCTTACGTCAGCATAGGATTTCCCGGACAGGACGAAGTCGAGGATGTGAAGGCCGGGCATGTGTTGTAAACCAGAGAGAGAGCTTTCGCAACGAAATACGTCTGTGTATAACGTTGTGTACAGGCACGATCCGAGTGAGCGGTCCCGTGGCATCGTCGATTACGCCAATGGCAATGCCACTTCTATTCTGTGCAGGACAATAAAAGTATTCCCGCATTGAGGCACAAAGCAAAAGAAGAAAAGAAGAGGCCTTCCAATATGCCTAGTACATCATGATCTACCATCTAGAAATCCAATGGTTCCGAATCTGTTCGTATGTCTCGTTCGCCCCGTCTATCCTCATGCAGTTGCCCGTTCTGTTGTGGGGTATATTATGAAAAAACTCGATGCCTTTCGTAGAAAAAAAAAAAGCCACCTGCGCCTGTAGAATGCCTAAAGTATGCCAGACCATCATGCGGTTCTCCCCAATTGGAGGGAGGAAGTAGAAGAAAGAGAGAAGAAGAAGAGGAAAAATGCCAAGTGCTAAGTGCCTCCCACAACGCCATCGGCCTGAATGAATGAACGAATGATAGAAAAACCGCCATCTGTGTGTTTACGCATTCTTCTCGCACTCGGTACTGACGATCCTGTGCTTCACCACGTGCCTCCCGATCATGGACCGCCCGGGCTCGAAGACGAGGGCGCTGAGCTGGCCGCCCCGCACGCAGCTGCTGTCGAGGCCGAACGAGTAGGTGTTGATGTTGAGCCCCGTCTTGGCGTCGTGGCCGTAGACGACGGACACGCGCTCCTTCTTGTGCTTGCGGGCCTTCTGGGCCTTGTTCCAGGCCTCGCTCCACGGCAGGCCGTCGCGGGCCTCGGTCGGCACCGCGATGTCGATGTCGTTGCGAGCGACGCCGTTCTTCTCCAAGATCTTCTCCTCGCGCTCGTAGGCCGCCTCGACGGCGCCCTCGCTGACGACGTCGGCCACCTTCTTCTGCTTGGCCGCCGCGGCGTCCTCCAGGTCCTGCCGCACCTCCTGCCGCGCCTGCTCGCGACCCGGGAACCTCAGCGTACGCATATTCATGACGGCGGTGGGGTCCTGGTCCTCCAACGGCATGCCCGGGACCAGACCCGCGTGCACCACCACCCATTCGCCGCTGATCTGGTCGGCAATCTTGCCCAGGCGCAGGACGACCGGCAGCTTGGCGAGCCACTCGAGCTGTTCGGGGCTGAGTGATCGGGCCGTGGCCAAGGCGGCATTCTCGCCCTTGGAGGTCTCGGCTTCTTCGCGTTTTTGGTTCTCTGGTGCCGAGGAGGACTCATCGACGGCCTCCTGCACATGTGCAAGCAAGATCTTGTCTTCGTGGTTTCCTCGTACGCCCGACGCACCCATTTCCATAGCCAGCGCGACGACGCCAGCCGAGTCGGGTCCCTTGTTGATCATGTCACCCGTGAATATCACATGGTCGCCACGCTCGGCGCTGTATTCGGTCTTCTGCAGCAACGCCTTCATTTCGTTTAGTTGCCCGTGTACGTCGCCTATTATGATAAGACGCGGAGACCCGGCGGCAGCTCTGGGCATGTGCTTCTGTGGTAACGTCGCAACGGTGACTGCGCTCTTGGACGAGGGGCGCGCAACCATGCCGTGATGCATAGGGGGCACGGGCTCGAGCGGTATTTGTTTTTTGATGTCGTGGTTAGTGACGGTGCCCAGCTGCTTGTCCTCGAACTGCAGGGGCGCGGCGACCTCGTCGGTGCTGTCGCTGCTGCCGTTCTCGTCCTTGACCGAGGGTGGCTCGTTTGGTTCCGTACTGTGCGTCGACAAGTGCAGCTTCTTTGCGACGGCGGCAGCGTCTGCCGTCGACATGCCGGAGTCGAAGCGCGAGGACATGTAGAAAGTAATGAGAATTAACAGGCCGGCGACAAATACATAGAGGCGCCGCCTTCGGTACCGTGGGTTGAGGTATGATGTCGGGATGCGCGCGGAGAGCGCCATGGGGGGCGGCGGCGCTGAGTTCGTCTGAAGGTTTAACGAGCGGCGGCGCTGACGTCGTTGTACATACGCCGTTGGAGGTATGCAGCACAAATTAACCTTGCAGGGTGATTCGTATTGAGCAGTTGGCCAGAGATCAGCAAAAGCCAAGAAGCTTGTCGACTCCTATCAGCACAACGGCCTTTTCTACTGGGCAAGTTGTCGGTACAGTGGCTTGTGTGGTGTTTCGGGTGAGTGATAGAAAGGATGAACCAGGTAGTGGCAGACGAGCACATCTGTAACATCGCGAGCACCACGGGATTCTGTTGTGCTGGGACTGTCTCAAAACCCAATTGGCATTTGATTCGGTGGGGCTGCGGAGGTCTAATAAAAACAGTGACGAAGATCGGTAAAGAAAAAAAGACGCCACAGGCGATAGACAGCCCATGCATGCCATTGACTGGGTGCTTGCTTGATACTAGGCAAAATAGGACAGGAACCACTATTCAGATAACCGCTAGCCACCCTGTTTGCCGTCTCAACCGTTGCGTTGCCATGTCCCATTGAGGAGTCGCTCCTCCCAAGCGAAGCAGACGGTCTGCGGGCGGCTGGAGTGCATGACGATACTTTGAGGCATATTGGGCGAATGAAGCCTGGGAAAGGGGGCATGTTTGCGATATCTTGTGTCCCCATGTAAAAGAAAGTTAAGAAATTATGCCAACAGCGGGCCCCCAGATGCGCCAGCCAATCGGTACCACCCGTCCGCGTTGCGACATCAGGCAAAGGGCATACATCCTGGCCATCTAATTACCTGGTTACAGTGCCGTAAATGAATGCATGGGTCGGAATATCTCAGATCTCTTGGACAAAAGCTTCGTTTGTTTGTCATCTTCGTTTGCGCAAAACTGGACTGGACTGTATGTATGTACAGTAGCCACTTCATTATCATGAACCCTATCTACTATTACGGTTCTATCATACCTCTGGGTGAAAGAGAAACAGAGAGAGAGAGAGAGAGAGAGAGAGAGAGAGAGAGAGAGAGAGAGAGTCGAGAACATAACGACCCAAACAAATCCTATCCGAAGCCGCCCCTGTCATGTTCCCTCATACCGGAAACACCATTCAGTGCCAATCCGAATCTATCCGTTTCTCTTGCTCCTTTTCTCCTCGACCAACCGTGATTGACCGGTATTCATATTCGTACACCATTCATGAGAAGTAGTCCAACATCATGAGCGCTGCTGCTGCGCAAACACTAGCTACACCTCAACTCCTTGTATGATCCTGAAACCTGTAAAGATACAGGTCTCCAATCCAAGCGAGTAAGAAATGCCTAGATCATAACCAAGCGGCCCGAGGCAACACGCAAAGATGCCTCCAACTCAACGTGAATAGCCAACTCTGGACAGTTCCGTAGAGAAATACTGGCGGTCCAAGTACGCGCAAGTACGCAGGAACAGGAAAATGTGCTACAAAGTCGACGGCCCCGGTGGTTGTTATTAAGCATTCAAGGTTTTGATCATCATCTTCACCTTGCGCTTGTCCGTCACCAGTAGGTTTCGTACGTCGAAGACTGCATGCATAGTTTCGACGACCTTGTGGAAGCTGCTAGCAGCACCACGTTCCTGTGTGAATCGAACTATGCTTAGCGGGTTGCGCTTGCCGTGCTCAATGACCGTCATGATCTCCGCGGCGAACGAGACTTCCTTCATGTTGAGATCTGAACAGATGACTTTGTTAGTGATATATCCAAAGGCAGGAGGTGATGCTCAGCATCTCTGGCTGATGGGTAGGAGACGGATCCCACCATCGGTCGCATGATGGGCGTGTATATGAGTGTATACGTACAGTTATGGAAGCCCACGCGACCAAAGACAATGTTTCTGTCCTTGTCTACCTGGACATCACGAATGCCATAGCGACGCCACTCTTTAAGGAGGATGGCAATCTCCTGACGAGCCCGGCGGCGAGAGATGTTGAAGCAAAGGTGGCCGGTTGCAGGCTTCACGCGGAATAAGCGAGCCAGCCAATTCTGTTGTGGTTCGATGTTGCGAGCAGCAACACTTTCATTGCGCTTGTCTACCCGATGTGGCCGTGACGGATGATTGTACATACGGGCATTCTCAGGACTCGGCGAATCATCGTACTCGGGGCCTGGTAGGCGATAAGCATGAGATCATAAATAGTAGGAGTTATGGGGAAATGCATCTTGGTTAAAATCTTACCTGCGAGTGAGAGCTGCATTTGCTCCTCATCTCTGCTGCTGCGCCAGAAAGCGAAACTGAAGCTTTTCTTCTTATTGGGCGGCATAGTCGGAACCGATGAGACGCTGCTTTCGGTATACGATAGCTCTGCACTGTGCTCAAAAGTAGAGCCTTGATGAGATTTGAATACGTCTTCCTTGTCCTTGGAGGCTCTCTTGAACCACGAAGACTTCTTCCTCACACCACCCGAAGAGCTTCTCTGTGAAAGTGTAGCGGGTTCCTCGGGAATCGTCTTCGTAAGCTCGTCGTGTGCAAATTGTTGACGTAGGTTCACTTCCTGTTGAGCTTGTGCACCACTATTTGCAGAACACTTGCGGATGTTGAGAGGCGCTGGTGCTTTTACCGGGCTGCGCTTCACAGAAGGTGATTCTACTACGCGAATTGTGTTCTCTTGACGAGCCAGATACTCGAGAGCCTTATCGTCGGTTGAGGTACTAGACGTGATTCTTCCAGGGACAGGTGCTGAGGAGTTTCGTGCATTGACGTGCTGTGCTTCGTGAATGGACGGTAATGGAACAGTATCCTTTCCCCATTGGGTGCTGTACCTTGAATAAATGGGAGCTGAAACGGTTCGCCTATCCTCCTCTGCCTTCTTCGAGGAGGGAACAAGCTTGTTCAGATTGGACACCATCCGGTCCACGTGCCCCTTAAACTCGTTGGACTTCGTATGGCTCCTTTCCATTCTTTTCTTGGCCATTGTAACCTCATGAAGCTTCGATTCAGTTGGGGGCGGTGCGGGAGGTAAAGGTCGTGTGTCCCATTGGCGTGGGCCGCGCAAAGCGGCTCGTCCATTGTTTTGAGGGGGAGTCGGTGTCTCCATAGCCACAGACAAAGATCTCGCATCTTGATAAGTCCCCATGCTACTGACCGGCATTGGCGAAGATTCCATCGATGCCTCGTCTCCAGACTCGGGGAGGAGAAGAGAACTGTTGAAGGCTTGGTCGCAATCCTTTGCTATGCTATGACTGAAGTGTCGGAGCTCATCATTCCAAACCAAACCAGTGTCGTTAGCCCTAGAGAGCTCAGTCATCGTCTTTGACCCATGATTTCCACGAGCAGTCTCCCTCAGGCGTTTACTGTGTCTGATAGGACTACCATATGGCTCATGAGCTTGGGTGTACGTAGCATCGTCACCGCATATACTTTCAGTGCCCTTGGAGCTTGAATCTGGCCTTGTACCTGTTGGTTTGCGGACACGAGAGAAGTCCACGCCGCGCTTATGTCGCGAAGCATTTCGCTTGTAAGGAGTGCCATCTCCACTCCTGAGAGAAGTGAGCGATCGCCGGGTCGAGTGTAGGCCCGGAGTGGTAGCCAAGCGCCTGTTGTATCTAGCATTCCTCGAATAAGTAGAACCGCTTCTGACCGAACCACTCCGAATCCTACCACCGTTGGTGAGCCTGATCGAGCTTTTCGCAATGCTTCCATTGCGGTGGACAGTAATCTTGGCGTGGCTTGCTTCGTTCTCTCCCATGATTCGCGATGACTTGAACGGATCATAACTCCGTATGGTGCCTCCGGCATCTGTCGCGGTCTCCATGCCATTCTCGTCGGTAGCAACGTTCGAAATGACTGTGAACCTGGACGGTACCCTGCCGGGACGCCCAGGGAATTCGAGCGTGGTGAGCTTCCGCTTCCACGTCGCAGGCTGCAGATGATGGAAATCGCTCGGAGAGTGAGGTATGTTACACCGGTAGTTCTCGAGCTGCTTCTCCATATACCGAAGCAATAGGTGGTAGAACAGTTTCTTGTCACTTGACCTAAGGGGAAATAATTAGTCTTTGCGACGGCACAAATACCACACTAATTCTGCCCGGGTACTCACTCTTCACCTATAAGCTCCTCGATGATTTTCTCCTCGCTGAAGGTGTGCCACATTGACTTGAGCTGCCGGACGATGTCCAAGTCGACGTCCTCCAACGCCACTTGAGTCTGTCGTCCGCCATGACGGATAGCATCCAGTTGAAAATCATCCTTGCTCAGCTGTTTCAAGTCGTCAAAGGCATCGTATGCCGTAATAAGATCATGCTCCCATATGTCTCTGATACAAATCCGCCTGTCCGGGTTGGGCTGGAGCATCCGTCGGATCAAATCCCTGCTGGCCCAGCTCAGGTGCTCCGGTTCCGAGTATCTTCCGAGCTGTGCTTTGTGGAGCAATCTCTTCAAGTTGCCCTCCCGGTCATCAAACGGAAGGCGGCCACATAGACACGCGTAGAGAATGACGCCAGCACTCCATACATCGACCTTGTGACCCAGATACCCTCGGTTCTGGTTCACTAGTTCAGGGGCAGCGTAATGGGGGCTACCGCATGCCGTTTGGAGCCAGTGCGTCGGGCCTTGGTGGATCGCTGCCATGCCAAAATCAGCAATCTTAATCTGGCCAGTGTTGGAAATCAGGATGTTTTCGGGTTTGAGGTCTCGGTGGCAGATGTTGAACGAATGGCAATAATCCAGGGCACTGATAATCTGTCGGAAGAAAAATACGGTTTCGTCTTCTCGCAGGCACTGGTATTCGTTTATGTACTCGAACAGGTCGCCATGGTTGACATACTCGAGCACAAGATAGCTGGGATGATGTTAGTGTATCGACACGCCTGGGTTATGCATCTTACTTACATCTCAGAACGATTCTCCCAGATGTCGTATATCTTCATGATATTGGGATGATCGATGAGCTTCAGCAGCGCCACTTCTCTTTCGATGGATAAGGGCATGCGATTTTGCCGCTTGAATTCATCCTTTGACTGGTCCCAGGCGTCGATGTCCTGGAGACTGCCAGCCTGTGTCAAACGAACCCCGTGTTTAGGGAGGATCTTGACGGCCGCATCATCTCCAGTCTCTGAATGTCTGGCAAGCCTAACTCTACCAGCTGAACCCTTTCCTAGGGTTTTACCAAGATGCCATGGCCCAACATGGGTCTTCCGCTTACTGCTTGACGCTCCGCTCGACGTAGAGATCTGAGAGTTACGCTTATCGGCATTGGGCTCAGTCTGGGGACCAGGTACACCGTGTGAGACTGCTGAGGCAGAGACACGTGTCGGAACTGTGGTTTCGCCTTGAGGAACGGCGGTCTGACGATGGCCTCTGGGACCTCTAGAGCTGGACCGATTCTTGGGGCCACTCTCCTCTCCACGACGGGCCTGCGATATGGGCTTCTCTGAGTAGTATGTGGATGCATTGACGACACGATGGGTCGCGTCACTCAGAGGAGGCCTCGCGTGCTGCGACCTTCGCATATCCCGATTGTCCATTGCAGCGCATGGAGAACCAGGGCACGATGAGTAGCGCCCTCGTTAATCAATTTTCAGCGCGATTGTTGCGCATCAATGACAGGTGGGTGGGGGCCAAAAGCTGTATCAGAGAAAGTGCATCTGTGAGTAGGACAGACTGGAGGGGAAGGTACTTGGGTGGCACGACTTTCGACCTACGTGCAGCTGTACCAGAGTTTGGGGCAAGCTCACAGCAAACAGAGATTGGAAAAATGAAGTAGAGAACAAGATAGGACAAGCAACCAAACTGGACGTACCAAGAATGGCGCCTGGAATTCTAGGAGGAGAGCTCGGTGATATGAGAGGGAGGGAGTTGGTTGGAACGCGATGTTTTGGCTGAAAGGGCTAGTCTCTTCCTATCCTCATTCATGCCATCGAGTATGGATGACTGGAGGTTGTGGGGGCTTGGGCAGCTCTCAGGTACCTGCCCGCCTACTTGACGTGGACCAGCGAAGAATTCGGAACCAGAGGTCCAGTTGAAGCAAGCAACTAGCTGGAATAATTGTTGCCGTTCGGAAACCTTAGGTAGGAAAGACCCAAGCTTATGGTTGTTTCAGGAAACTGGCAATAACACTGTACTGTTCTGATGCCGCATTTTTTTGAGGTTTATCCCTTGACACCATACTGCATGTCTACTCCAAAGAACCAACTTTTGGCTGTTCTGACTGGGCTGGGCCGTCCACTGTCACGGTGTGTTTAGCAATCCATGAAATTGTCAAATGGTGTAGGTAGTTGAAGTGACTTGCGAAGGGCATTCATATCCCAATACACTCTAGAGGTTTTAGATATTGTGACCTTTAGACCGACAACCAACATGAGTATCGTTCTTCCGTGGGCCCTCTCTTAGAACACGAGCGTCGAAATCCCAGGCAAGGGTGCCGAATGTTTTGTTCCTGCCTCAGGCGTAGGCCAGAGACTATATCCAACATATCTCATTAAATTATTACTTCTTATGTTTGCTTTCATTCTTTCTCATGACCCTTCAGATGTCTCCTCTAAACCTCCGTCTCTGGCGTATAGAATGCCACTGGAAGACAGAAAGGAACTGAAGGGGCTTGTAGCCCAGGCATGAGTAGGAATTGTGAAAATGCATGCCCAGCTTTGTATAGAGGGCTCCAAGCTAAATGCTGATACTGGAGGTGTTAACATGGGTAGCATCCCATATTGCCGCTCTTTGCTGGCAGAGGCTCCAAATAATACTCAATCGTCAGCAGTGTATCGTCTTCTATTTCTAGAATTGTATTCCCGGATACTTGCAATACACAGGCATAGGATCAGCCGATCTGGTGATGTTGTAGAAATCCACACGCAAGGATACGTGCCCTCATACTTCCGTGGGTTGGTTCAACTTGGTCGACACGAGACACTGGAAGAGGCCCTATCACAGGGGACCACAGGCGTTTCTTTGGCAACTGTGGCAAATAAAGTCGTGTAGGTGGCATCGTGACCCATGGAATAGGTGTTGTTAGCTTCTAGCACTGCTACTGTATCATAAAGTCCAAAATACTGCACCTATGGGGGCATTGCCTCGACAGAGGCCCGTCAACAATGAAGCCATCAAAGACCGCACAGGTGTTAAAGGTGGCAAAACGTCGTGGACCCGAAATTGCTGCAGTGATAGGTATTGGTATTGCAGGGTGCAACCACATTACTGTAAGTCAATACATCAAGCGATCATGACCTGAGGAAACATGCTTGCCCAGCTCCTCATCACCTACCATACGACTGTTTAGATACATGCGCCTTAGCAGATGGAGTTTTGTTCCGTGGCAGTGGCAACCCAATCATTCCATCTAGCGAGAGCCATTTGAACGTGTAGGTTAGGTCCATAAGTAAGCAGTATGTGGTTGTTGAAAAGAGCCCGACTGGAGCGTTCCGGGCCAGGAATCACAAGCGTTCAATGGATGGACACGGCCAACTTTATTTAGTGGCACCCATCTCAAACCCCACCCATTAAAACAGACGCGCCAAGCCAACACTGTTCACGCGTTGACCCTCATTTTACCTATTCCCAGATTGACCCCACATGTGTTTCCTTGCCTTCTGCGCAGCACAACTCTTGAATTGCCAGCTATTGCAGTCTGAACGTTGGCAGCCTTGTGCACCATCATGATCGATTAACCCTTTTGCCAGGAGGCCGCTCTCACATATACATCACTATCGCGTCGCACAAGAAAAGCCCGCCCAGCTACCGAGATGCCCTCTACTACGTCGCGCCGCCGCTCGCGCTCGGTTTTTGAGGATGAGGACGGTCAATCTCCAATCCCCGAATCAGCAAAACGACAGCGCCAAGGCCGTAGAAGACAGACAATCGACAACGAAGCCGATGACGATGAGGACGATGTTAGCGAAGTAAATGGATCTCACACTCAGACAAACGGTTCCTCGAGTTTTCGCACAAATGGTGCCTCGACCCAGAATGGGACCCGCGACATGGGAGAGTACCATCCAGGTGCCATCGTCCGAGTTATGGTGGAGGATTTCGTGACGTACGAACACGCCGAATTCTTCCCTGGTCCCAACCTCAACATGGTCATCGGCCCCAATGGAACGGGCAAGAGCTCACTGGTATGCGCCATCTGCCTTGGGTTGGGATTCCACCCTAGAAACCTAGGGCGTGCTGGCCATGTCGGTGAGTTCGTGAAGCATGGCAAAGACTCTGCCGTTATTGAAGTCGAACTACAAGCGAATTCCAACCAACGCAGCAACCCCATTGTTCGCGTGCAAATTTCACGTGAAGATAATGGCAGGAAGTGGTGGCTTAATGGCAGGGAATCCACCCAGAAGGCCGTGCATGGCTTGACCAAGGAAATGCGAATCCAAATAGACAACCTCTGCCAGTTTCTTCCCCAAGATAAGGTTGCAGAATTCGCGGGTCTTACCCCGATCGATCTCCTCCACGAGACTTTGCGAGCAGCCGCACCAGAAGAGATGATCGAGGAGCAGTCAAAATTGAAGGAATGGCATCAGGAGCACAAGAAACTCAAGGGCAATGTTGATGCTTCCTCTGAGACTCTCAGACAGCTGGAGAGCCGCCAACAGGCCCAGCAAGCTGATGTTGACAGGCTTAAGGAGCGCGAGGCCATCACAGAGAGGATCGAGGAGTGGAAGAAAGCGCGCATATGCGCGTCATACGAAGTTGCACGAGAAGCTTACCAGACGGCTAAAACAAAAACCAGAGAAGCAACTGCGCGGCTTCACAACCTCGAGAGAGCTTGCGGGCCAGCACTTGAGGCTGTAAGCAGCAAAGAGGACTACAAGACCAAGATCGAGTTGGTTGTAAAAGATCGCGAGAAGCGGCTTAAGGATGCCGAGGCTAGGGCTGCTCAAGGTCTTATTGAGATCGAGACACAAGGCAACACCATAGCACAGCAGAAAAGCAAGATCGCCGCAGAACATGGCTCCATAGCAGAGAGGCGGGAAGTAATTCGAAAGCTCAAATCGAAGATAAGGGAACTTGAGGCGAAGCACAAACAAGCGCCCCCAGCGTTCGTTGCCAGCGAGTGGAATCAGAAAATTGTGAGTTATCACCACTCGAAAGCTCCTCGTCTCATGTACTGACTTTGTGTGGATATAGCGAGAAAAAGAGCATATCCAGCGCGAGGTCGCCGAGCAAAAGCGTCAGGCCAATACCAATAGATCTGATATCCAACGCAAGGGGACGGCTGTCCGCGACGAGCAAAAGCAAATCAGGAAAGAGATCGACGATCTAAATTCACAAGAAGGACAGCTAGTGAGCTACCTACGGAGAATTGACGCACATGTTGCCAAAGGTTGGGACTGGCTGCAGGACCATCGCGACGAATTTGAGGAAGAGGTCTTCGGACCTCCCATGCTGAATTGCTCTTTGAAAGACAAGCGGTACTCGGACCTCGTTCAGTCCATGTTGGCAAAGAACGACTTCCTCTGTTTCATCACACAGACAAGGAAAGACCACCAAAAGCTGAGCGACCAGTTTTACAAGGAGATGAAGTTGAGAGTCACCATTAAAACATGTGGTAACAAGATTGAAGAGTTCAAACCACCCATGTCAGCCGATGAGGCACGCCAGCTTGGCATCGACGGCTTCGCCATTGATTATATCGATGGGCCCAGCCCCGTATTAGCTACGCTCTGCTCCGATAAACGACTTCATGCTTCGGGTGTAGCGCTTCGGGAGGCCAGTGCTGAGCAGTTCAAGCAGCTTTTTGAGGGACAGAAGATATCGCAGTGGGCAACAGGATCAACACGCTTCCAGGTGATTCGGAGACGAGAGTACGGTCCCGGTGCTGAGACTACTAGCACAAAACAGGTTCGACCAGGCCAATTCTGGACTGACCAACCCGTGGATAATTCAGAAAAGACCGAGCTTCAACATAAACTTGAGGTAAAGGAAGAAGAGAAGCAGGAGCTAATAAAGGCTTTCCAAGAGGCCAAAGAGCAGCTGGCCGGACTGGAGGACAAGGAAAATGAAGTGGCTGCAGAAATTGTAAGTCTCTTGGCATTTGCTGCTGCTGTATGCCGGCTAACTTCTCCAAGACCCAACTCAGGTCAGACAAAAGCAAATTGCAGACAGCCTTTACCCTCTGGTCAGCACTACCTGAGAAGATCAGTAAGGACTCATGAAACCATCCATATCACTCGAATGCCACTAACCTTATTGAAGGTACTGAACAGGCCAGCTTGGATGAGAGGATGAAAAGCCTGTCCGAGTGCAAATCTCGCATCGCAGAACTCACGTCGGGCGTCGACGACCTGTGTTGCGAAAAAGCGCAAATAGTTCTCCGCCAGAAAGCACTTGTGTCAAACATACGCGATGCTCGTCTTGCATTGTTGGATGCCCACATTCGTCTTATTGAGGCTACCTCCGACATCCAGGGACTGAAGGATCGCAATAGTGATATCACTTCTCATCTTGATAAGACCAAGGAGGAGATCCAGAATCACAGGGCAGCGGCTGTTGCTACTAAAAAAGAGGCCGAGGATGTGAGAGATAGGGTAGGGGCACTTCAGCAAGAAGGGCATAACATCGAGCACCTCCGCGAAAAAGCAGCTGGCAAAACGCCCGAGGATATTGACCAGGAGATCGAGGCTGAAGAAGCTAATTACAGCCTAATCCAGCCGGTTGATCAGCAAATCCTGCGCCAGTACGAGAAGCGGAATCGGGAGATTCAGGACTATACCAATAGAAAGGAAGACCAGGCTCGAAAGCTCGAGAAGGTCGGCAATCAGATCCAGAAGCTGATGCGAAAGTGGGAACCCAGCGTTGACCAGCTGGTTTCTCGTATCAATGATGCTTTCAGCTACAACTTCCAGCAAATTAGCTGCGCTGGCGAAGTTGGTGTACACAAGGAGGAGGATTTCGACCAGTGGTCTATCGTGGTCAAGGTCAAGTTTCGGTATGTCATGACTGAGCTCACCTTTGTCTGTTTTTGCATCGCTGACTGCATATCTAGTGAAAACGAGACTCTGCAGCAACTTAATCAGCATCGTCAGTCGGGTGGCGAGCGCGCTGTGTCGACGATCTTTTACCTAATGGCTCTGCAGTCTATGGCACAGGCCCCCTTCCGTGTCGTGGACGAGATCAATCAAGGAATGGACCCGCGCAACGAGCGCATGGTGCACGAGCGCATGGTCGAGATTGCATGCCGCGAACATACCAGCCAGTACTTTCTTATTACTCCCAAGCTGCTGACTGGCCTGCGATACGACCCGCGCATGCGTGTCTTGTGCATTGCCAGCGGCGAGCATGTCCCGTCCGAGGCACGGCAACTGGATTTCAAGAAGCTAGTGGGTCTGCAGCGTGCTGCTAACACCCTGAAGGCTTCAGCCTAGGGTTCCCAGACACCAAGTAATCTGATTTGGCGGCGGTTTGCCTTCGGGCTTGTAATAGTTTTATCAGCATGGCGTTTACTTAGGGGGAATCAGTATTCTCAAGCTTAACTTAGTACAGGTTGGGGACGTATATCTCTCGACCGACGAAGAAGGTGGAGGTCCATGAACGAACAGATATGTGGCATACGCCAAGAGTTCAGATGCCAGGATGGATTCGGGCGTATACTAACGCCTGTCATTGAACAGAGTGGTCGCTCTGGTTCTAGAAGACCAACCAGCACGATCATGGGGATATGTCTTGTCCTCGCCTATGTCAACCGCTCTTTAGGTGCGGATTGATTGAATGAATACATTTTAGCCCAATTCGCTGTCTTCGGATGCTCTCCTATCTACATGTCGTGGAATCTCCATAAACACCACATTCTCATTTCTGGTATAACTTCCCGGCAAAGGGTTGATGGAGCTGGGCAGCTAGAACAGGGGGACTTCCGGCACTAGCCATAGGGCTGAGAATCATATCACGTACCGGCAGTTATTAAAATTGGGCCCTGATTGAGGTCAACCAACGACGGCCTGGTGCCTGGGCTTGGCGGTCTCAAATCCCAGAGCTTGTTTGGTACGCTACGCAGTAATGCAGGCTTGGCGGACTCTCGCCGTTGTCGAGGGTTGCGGCACGTGATGATTCATAGGACATAAATGTAGAAGAAGCTTTTGAAGATATATTTTACACTATTGGAGTGTCAATAAGTACTATAGGGTCAGTAATCTCGACTAAGGCATCATGATACGCGTCGGTCCTGAAAGTGCCTGGGTCAAAGCGCTGCTACCTCCTTTCCCACGCCGCCTCCCAAGAGTCACTGCATATCCAACGTGTGCTGCAGCCACCAATGTTACCACCATGCTCTCAAGTTGACGACTTCTTCTTCTCAGTATTCTTGTCGAGAACACCTCCCTCGGGATATTCAGCCAGTATGCCTCCCCCGGGATATCTTGTTTTTGGGACCTCTCCTTCCTCGGGATGTTTTGCCACATCGTCGCGAAGCCGTATGTTTCTCCAGGACGCCAGGAACGTGGCCTTCCACTCGCCCTCCTGCTCGGCCGGGCGCCGGAAGCGGGCCCAGAAGGACTGCCGCGCGTCGACGAACCAGACGAGGGCCCAGTACGACGAGCTGACGATGCTCAGGATCAGACTGACCCAGACGAGCGCGAGGGCGGGGCCGCCGACCTTGGAGCCGATGGTGAGAGCGCTGCCGAAGCTTGCGAGGACGGTGTGGATGACGTAGGCGACCGTGGTCGACACGATGGCGCTGATGGCGAGGAAGCCCGGGGCGAGGCCCGCGACGAGCATGTTGCCCAGCGTCAGCAGCCGGACGCGCGGCAGCACCAGCGACGCCATTGAGGTCAGCGCCACGAGGCCCGAGACGACGAGCCCCACGTAGAGGAAGGCCGCGTTGGCCGTGGTGGCGGCGAGCAGGGCGCCGCCTGTCGACTCGCCCGTCGAGCTGATGGTCTCCAGGAACGGGAAGGAGACGTTGGTGTTGCCGACGACGACGTAGCTGGTGATGTTCGTGATGCCCCCGATGGCTACGACATGGTCAGTCATTGTTCGGGTTAGATTAAGGGGGGATGCTCTCAATGTTCCCCTGGGAAACTAGAAAGGACTTACCATCTCCCACCCTCTTGAAGCTGGGACACGATTCGATATTTATTTTGGAACTGGGGTTGTTCGGATCGGAGAGTTTCCCCTGGCATATGTTCTGTAGGTAGATGATATATTCATCCTTGAGCCCGAGGGACTCGGTTGCCTCTTTGACGAGATCATTCACAATGCCCTGCAGCCCCTGATTGACTTCGGAGGTCAAGTTATTGACAGCACCATCCAGGCCCGGGATCAGCCCGGTAATACCGCCGATGATGGAGCCCGTAGTAGTAGACGAGGTGTTCGCCGTCTTGATCTCGACGAGGTTGGTTCCGACTTCGGAAGTATTCAACTAATGATGTATTAGAACATATGTCAGACAGATATCGCCCGTGGCTACATTGTTGTCGCCTGCGAACAAGCTTTGGGGGAGGAGCAGAAAACGACCTACCGAGAGTAGATAGTATCCCGAGTTCCTACCCGGTTTGGTTCCGGCGGTGACCAGAACGATCAGGAGCGCGAAAGACACCATCGAACATACGATGGGAATGACTGCGCTAAGCCGTAACCTCCCTACAGCCATGGTGGGAAATGATTCAAGTATGAATATGAAGAGAGAGATATATAGATTGGTCCGGGTATCGGCTATAGTTCGTGGTTTTCGGCAATCCTCTTCGTGTCGTTGATGATCGTGATATCTCGAAATATTAGTGACTTTAGGCGCTTCTTTATCAATCGCGCACGAATGAGCTAGAAACGATTGTGGCATATCTTGCTGAGACGGAGCAGCACAGTCACATATATAAGCACATGATGTAGAGACGAAGACGAAAGTAGGACTACAGGTTCATTTGAGGGCCACGAAATTGACGTAATGCTCCCCGACACAAGAGAACCTGGGCAAAACATAATTTCGACTTCGATCTTCTTCTTTTCGCGAGTACGGTTTGGTGGCCACCCCTCTTTGGTGAATTATGCGCGAGTGGCATGCGTACATATGTCCGTGGGGTTCCGTCTCAACGATGCCCGATCCGAATACGCGCCAGCTACTTCCCGGCCGCTGCCCAGGTTCCCTCAGCGCCCGTATCAATGCGGATGTCGTGTGAGGGGCCGCGACTGCTATTCACTCGTTGTATGTCATGCCCCGGTCGCATTCACGAGTTTGGTAGCCGAGTGCCAAATGCCATCCTTTTCCCTTTCGAGGGACTTGGTCGATTTCAGCCACGGACTTACGAGGAGTATTATTGACTCTTGACACTTGATGGAATGTAAGGGCTTTTTGCCAAGCATGTCATTGAATGCAAACCCGGAATTTTAGGTTAATTGGTGCATCAACGTGTTCAGCTAACGCGGCCACACAGGCTGCAGCGACGTCACACAAAGCTCTCCTCATCCGGGGTTTTGTCATCTTGTTTCATGATCACTTTGCGCTGGAAGGGACCGAGATGCGACATCAGGCAAGCTGAATGGGAAGGCAGCATTCCCGTCCTGAGCCATACCCTACCAGAGTCGTCCAGTCCAGACCATTGTGGGCGTTATGGCACGGTTGAGATTAGTGCTTGGTAAAAATAAGTGTAAGGCCACACCAGGACGGGCAGAACATTTGACTGGCGTCCAGCCTTAGTAAACGCCCTGCTTGCATGACGGGTATTGCGAGGTAACCTTGAACTGCTTTCGTGGCGGTTGGTGGTGGTGGTCACACACCCGGAGTATCAGCCTTGCGGGATCTGTTTGATCGAGAACTCGATCCAGATCGCACGCATTACAGCGCTGGCTTGACTGCCGTTCTTACAGCAGTGTGGCAAGGCGATCGAACCGGCAGTGTGGCAGTGATGCTCGTTTTCGGCACCGCCCTATGGGTATTGGCTTTGGTGGCGGGAACCGCTGGGGCGAGATGGGCGATTTGTGGTAAGCTGGAATCTAAGTTGACTAGAACTTTCGTTAATCGTGCTAGAAGCGCAAGGCGAAATGATGAAGTGAGATAAGGCAAGCGCCTACTAACTAAAGTAAAGATGTCGATATTGCCAAATCGAGGGCAGAATATGCGTACTGACTATCGACGTAGGTGTTGGTGGCAAGTCCCTGCGAGAATAAACCGGCCAAGTCTTTTCTTGAAATCAGAACTTCAACAGAAGATTATTAAAGCAGTACGAGCAGTACTCGTTTATTACACTGTCGCAATCTGGCGTAAGCAGAATAATCAACCCAGGTGCTGTCGGTGGTGGTTTATTCCTGCGGTCGCTTGGTGGCTACGAAGTTCAGATTGTTTCTTTGCCTTTGGAATCAGCTCGACAGCCGAGACTTGGACGCTTCAGAGATCCTGACTCTCAGGGGAGCATAAAAGGGGCTTGGAAGCTAGAGGAATCGCGAGTAACGAGGTAAAGTACACACTTACATAAAGGTAGAGAGCCCATGAACACAACCAGGGAATCAACTCAATTGTGCCGTAGTCCCGTTGCTTTAGACGCGACGAAGTGTCCCGAAGACTTGGTTAGTTTTCCGCCGCCGTCATGTACATACCTGACAAGACAGTCTCACGTTCCGTAGCAGAAGTTCAGAAACCCATCCGCGGTCCAAGTCAACCCGCCCTAATTCTGAATGCAAATGACAAATGATGGTCATACCGTCATCCCTTTCCCGGGAAATTGCACCTGGGAGAACCCGTAGGCGAGAAAGTCATACGCGTGTAGACGGCAAGTCACCACGCTCCAGAAAGAAGCATCCAGACTCGACATGGACAGGCCTGAGTATCCTCTTGCGCGAATTTCGGTATTGGCTGGCCGTCTCAACGGTATAGAATCGAAATAGAACCACTTGCGTTTAAAAATTTAAAAGTGGAACGAGGATAAGTAGCCACCATGATCTGCTCTACTCCCCTCACCGATACGCCTGTGGCTGATGCCATGTGCGCACCCAAGCCCGCTCGCTACACATGGGGTTCGGCGGATTTGTCCATTGTGAGCCGGTCTGGCATCGCTGCCGCTTGACTACAGGATGACTCTTACAATCAATCGGTTTGCAATGCAGACAATACCGAATAGGTAGAACCATACTGCAGGGTGGGAGCTCGGCTAGCGTCCGTCCCCAGAGTGAGCTTATTCGCGGCGCGGCGGATTGGCGCAACGACGTCATTTCCATACATCGAGGATGCAGATTTGTGCAGCTGTTACTATATCCATCATAGCAGAAAAAACGAGGTCGGATGTTGCCCGTAGCCTCACGGACCAAAGGTGGTAATGGATGCATTAGTTGCACTGTACATGTAGTTGGGTTGCCTGTTTAGGCAAGCCGTGTAAGTCGTAGGCGCCCATGAGCCAATCAAAATTTCTTGTCTCGTGCAGCGTGAGGATCGCAGTCTGAAATCTGGTCTGCAACCCCTACTCCGGCTGTGTCACCCAGGCAATGCGGAGTGGAGGAGACCCTGAGTGATTGCATGAGGTTTCTTGCAGCTGCGGGAGGGGATATGATTGGGTGGTTTGGCTTGGCAATTGGGAGGCCGCCGCCGTTGTTGTTGTTGTTGTTTGTTCCCTCCCTGTTGTTTGGCGACGTTCAAGCGTTCCAGCGTTCCTTCCAGTGGGTGATTAATTCCCGCCTTTCTCGCTCCCCACAAACCCGCCAACCCGCCAGTCGCGCATTCCTAATTAAGCAACAGTAGCTGAAAGCTTGACTCCCACAAATGCCCCCCTCAAGCGCCCTCCATCCCATCAAACTGACTTGGCCTCGACTGCAAAGCTGCTTCCTCTAACAGGCTTGCCCCCTCGAGATCAGCGGCCCAGCCACAAAACACAAACGGCATCACGCACTCCGCGGGGCCATGCCGGAAGTGGTGCGCGAATTTCTTGCACCATGTTGGCTGGATTGATCTTGGTTAGCAACCAGCACTGGCAGCACGCAGAGCACCGCCGCCTCTCCCATGCCGCTCCTCAATTCTGACTTTGCCATGCCGACACTAACAGGCTCGTCTAGGTAGGCACGCCCTTGCTCGCTCATTGGATTGCTCTCCCCCCAAGAATGGCACAGTGCTGACCGCATGTGATGGGCCCAAAATCACCCTGCGTTGGTCGAGGCCATCTCGCACTGTGATTTGGGCTCAAGTCGCCAGACATCCAACAGTATGGCATCCTGTTTTGACGTTTGGTTCTCAGAAACTCTCGTCATCAACACAACTGCAGCCACTACCAGGCCATCGGGTCTTGCAGGGCTGCTGTATAATATATAATAGATCAGTGCGACTTACTCAATGGAAAATCTCATGCGCCCTTGACTCGTCTCAAACTCCTTTACCTCTGTACTGCTGGTTGTGCTGCCTCCTTTTTAGGGGAAAATCATCTCTGCAGTGAAGCGTGTGCATCTTCTTCACTTACAAGCCTAGGAACTTTGCAAATAATGGACGAGGAGAATCTCAAATCCCCTGCGGCTGATCGCATTCGCTTCGACGATGGAGAATCGTCGCGACCAGCTCGCCCGGGTAACCTGCGCCGGACTCATTCCAATGGCTCTATGTCCATAAGGAGTGTACGATCGCGTCGCGAGGTTGACCCAGCTATTCTTCTGCCTGTCCAGTATCGCACCGTGTAAGTGCCCAAGACCTCGTCGCCTCCCTATCCCATATTATACTTCAGCGCCTGTATACAGCAACCACGTATCACTAACAACCACCCAAGCTCCTTCCAGATCGAAGAATCGAAAGCCAAGGATGTCGCCGAGGTCTCGAAAGCGAAAGATACTGCTGCCAAGGGTCGATATCCATATACAAACTCAGTTCTGATTTCAAACTTCCGGCTAACATGTCGGTACAGAGCTATCGGCCCTCGAATGGCACACCATCACGACTGAAGAGGCACTCCGTCGCCTCAGCTCCTCGATGGAACAGGGTCTCTCGGATGACCAGGTTACCAGACGGCTGAAGGACTTCGGTCGAAATGCCCCTACACCTCCTAAATCTAATACCATACAGAAGTACCTGGGCTATATGTTCAAAGGCTTTGGTCCCATTTTGCTCATTGGATCTATTCTCGTCTTCGTCTCCTGGAAGCCGCTGGGCGAACCCGACCCTGCAATTGCGAATTTGGTAAGCTGCATCATGACAACACGCTACATAGACTTGAGCTGACATCTTTCCAGGCTCTGGCTATCGTGCTACTCGCCGTCTTCTTCACCCAGGCTGCTTTCAACATGTGGCAAGATTGGTCTTCGTCACGCGTGATGAAGTCGATCACAGGTATGTTGCCAGAGAACACAATGGTCATCCGCGAAGGCAAGCAGCAATCGCTTCCTGCTTCGGAGCTCGTGCCCGGCGATATCGTGTATATCAAGGCCGGTAACAAGCTCCCGGCCGACGTCAGATTCCTTCAGGTCTCCAGCGACGCCAAGTTCGACAGATCCATCCTCACTGGAGAGTCGGCGCCTCTGGCGGCAGCAGTGAATTCTACCGACGACAACTACCTGGAGACACGCTGTATCGGCCTCCAGGGCACCCACTGCACCGCTGGATCATGTACCGGCCTGGTTGTCAACACGGGTGATCGCACCGTCTTCGGTCGCATCGCTACCCTGACCAACTCCCCCAAGACGAAGATGACGACCCTTGAGCGCGAAATCCTGTATTTCGTTGTGATCATCTGCACAATCATGGTGGCAATGATTACAATTGTACTTGTCGTATGGTAAGATTACTCTGTGGGTGTTTGCATAATATCATGTCGCTGACTTTTTTTTTTTCAGGGGCGCTTGGCTGAGAAAGGACCATCCGGATTGGATTTCCGTCCCAACCCTGATTGTGTCATGCGTCAGTGTTGCGATCGCTTTCATTCCAGAAGGTCTCCCTATCGCCCTGACCGCAGGCCTGACGATTACTGCCAACATCATGCGGAAAAACAGCGTGTTGTGTAAGTCACTCAAGACTGTGGAGACGCTTGGCTCGGTTTCCGTGGTGTGTTCAGACAAGACAGGGACTCTCACCCAGGTCAGTATTGCCCTCTACGCCTTTTAGCATCCACTCGCTCACCCACTCTCTTAGAACCGCATGACTGTCACGGATTGCACCATTGGCAACTACACGATGAACCAAGATACCGCAAAACACGAACTTGATGCGAGTGAGGCTCCAGCTGTCGCAGGCATCGTTACAACTGGTGTTGGCCAAGTACGAGCCATCGCAGGCCTCTGTAATGCGGCCGAATTTGATGCTGCTACGAACGGTCTTGCGCTTGAGGAGCGCCGCATTCACGGCGATGCAACCGACCAGGCTATCCTTCGCTTCTCCGAAGGTCTAGGCTCCGTAAATCACTTGCGCCAGAGCTGGCAGAGGACATACGAACTGGCTTTCAACTCCAAGAACAAATACATGATCCGGACCTTTTCCATGTTCAAAGATGATCTGCTGTCGACCACCTTGCCTCAGGCCGAGGCCGAGGTCTTTACTGCGGAGGATACGTATGTTGCTAAAAGCAGTGGTTCCGAAGTCTCACTCCTCACTAACACCAGTCGCTAGGCTTCTGACCATTAAGGGAGCCCCCGATGTGTTGATCGGTCGTTGCACCCATTACACCACCAACGCGGGGGACGCTCATCCTTTTAACCAGGATATGAGAGCCACGATCGAGCAGTTGAAGAACATTTACAGCAGCCAGGGCAAACGGTGCATTCTTCTAGCTCGTAAGGTCGTCTCGAAGGCGGACGTATTGCACCAACCGGGCACGGTTCAATTCGAGGATGCCATGTTCGAACAGGCCAAGACCGACTTGACCCTTGTTGGTCTCCTTGCCATTGTCGATCCCCTCCGACCTGAGATTCGCTCTGTCGTGGCCACCCTGAGGGGCGCGGGAATTCGCATTTTCATGGTAAGCCAGAACTGCTTGCAACCAACCCATCGATCTTAGTTCATGAGTCGAGTCATGCTGATATCCAGCCTAGGTTACGGGTGACTTCGCCTTGACTGCCCTTGCTATTTCCCAAGATGCCGGTATCATTAGTACTCCGTCCTCGATGGTCCACGGCGTGTCCGCTCTGCCTCGCGAACCCCCCGCTGGCTCGATCTCTGAAGACAAGGCCTCCTCCTCGCAGTCGCGGACCTCCATCGTGCTCAGCGGACCGGAACTCATGACGCTCAACGAGCACCAGTGGCGGGTCCTGACCGAGTACGAGGAGATCGTGTTCGCGCGCACCACGCCTGAGCAGAAGCTCCGCATTGTCCGGGAGTTCCAGACGAACGAGGTCGTGGCCATGACGGGCGACGGCGTCAACGACGCTCCTTCCCTGAAAGCGGCCGATATTGGCATCGCCATGGGCGGCGGTTCCGACATCGCCATCGAGGCCGCCGACATGGTCCTGCTCGACACCTTCTCGTCCGTCGTCGAGGCCGTCCAATACGGCCGCGTCGTTTTCGATAACCTCAAAAAGGTCATCTGCTACTTGCTGCCCGCCGGGTCCTTCGCCGAGTTCTGGCCCGTCATGACGAACGTGCTGTTCGGACTGCCGCAAATCCTGTCGTCGTTCCTCATGATTATTATCTGGTGAGTTTATCTGTCATGCAGACTCCTCTCGGACTAGCACCATTGGCGAGTAGTTTTTCCTATGCAATGGATGATGTACTGATACGTATTATCATAGCTGCTTCACCGACTGTGCCGCCGCCACGGTTCTGTCCTACGAGAAACCTGAGGCCGACGTGCTGCTCCGCAAGCCTCGTAACGTCAAGAAGGATCGCCTAGTCAACTGGCAGCTCGTCGCCATGGCTTACGGTGTACTCGGCGTCATCCAGACCCTCGCCTCATTTGCCATGGCCTACTGGTATCTCGAACGCAACGGCATCCCGTTCCGCGTGCTCTGGTTCAGCTTCGGCGTCTTGCCCGACTGGATCGACCCGGACTACTATGCCCAGAAGCTCAACGAGGCCTCGTCTATTTACTTCGTCAACCTTGTCGTCATGTAAGTAATCTCCTCCTTGGTTTCAGCCATGTTCTCCAGACTCCATGAACTAATGTGTATGTACGTACGTCCCAACAGGCAATGGTTCAATCTGATGGCCATCCGCACGCGCCGCTGGAGCATCTTTCAACACCCTCCCGCCTTCAACAAGAACTCGCAGAATCTGGCCCTCTTCCCCGCCATTGCTTTCGCCCTGGTTATGGCCATCTTCTGGCTGTACGTGCCCGTGTTCCAGGAGGTGCTCGGCACTTCCAAGGTGCCCCCGGAGCACTACTTCCTGCCCATGGCCTTCGGCCTCTTCATTCTGATCATGGACGAGGGACGCAAATACATGGTGCGGAAATACCCCAACGGTATCCTTGCCAAGGCTGCTTGGTGAGGAGGGTTGGGTCAAAGGGGGGTCAGACCACGGCGCATTTCATGGAGTCCATCTACTCTTTTCGCTTTTCTACTTTTTGGTTCGAGATTGTTTTACGTATGGGTTCCTTTTGAGATTATACCCGGTAGTACGCATAGCAAGCGGGGCATATATAGTACATGATTAGCATTGGATATGAGCTTGGTAGAGAAATGCCCAGATACGTCGTTAATTTACAAGATTTTAAGACATGTTACATAGAAACTAATAGGATAGTGATGCGGTAGCCGACTTTTCAGTCTCTCAATAGGCAGGCCTGTTCATCCAGTCTTTGATCTTGTCCGACATGCTCCCTGTGCTGCCACGGCGACTTGGAGGATGGGTGACATGGGCCACGGCATCACATTTGCCACTGGACGGGATTCTAGACGGCGCAACGCGGTTGGTTCGACCTTTACGTCGTTGGTTTCTCGGGTCAGCTAAGCTCACTTTCTCTCCCCAACTAGGAGAGTCAAGAAAACGATGGACGTAGTAGTCTCAGCTTACAGTACCAATCGCCCCGGCCGGCGTCGTTGATGATCTCGTTGTACTTCTCCTTGGCTTTCAGGTATGCCTTGGACATGGTGATGGTAGTCTTGGACTTGGGAACTTATTCTTCTTAGGTTGATGGAGGTTGCTACTGCAACCCCTTTCGACGTCTTTGTTGGGTGTCTTGGAGTTGGTTGATGGAACTAGATTCTTTCACCGGGATGAAGAAGTAGTGATAGAGGAGGAAAAGAATCGGGATTGACTGAACATCCACACACATACTTAAGAGAATACCCGGGCTTTTTGTGTTCCCATCCCAGGTCTGCTGACATGTTGGAGTCGAACCCCTCTCTCTGATATCAGACGGCTGATCGACATTTACCCCATGGGGAAACAGAAACTCTATTCGGTGTTGATCGACTGCATGCAGGTTTGGCCACAGCTGCATAGCCTTTGCTCTTACGTCATTCCCTTGCGAAGTCAATGCCATTGATTTGACCGCAGTATGCATTTACACCTAACATGACACATCCGAGGAAGCGGCGGTGCTTGTCTAAAGTCGCTCGACATTGATGAATAGGCAACATGTTTGATAATATAGTCGTAGCCCGAGACGGTAGCAATATTCTATCAATAGCAGCGTACTGCAGTTCCAAGTAGGCAGCAATTGATCACAAGGTCTACATATACAGGGCTTGTATTGAGTAAACAGAATCGCATTATTAGTAATTACTGTCTGCATATATACCCTTAAGAAAACAACCAGGCCAGGAGTCACAGACTCCTATAAGCGCCGCGACTGTAAACAGAAATGCGAAGATACTTCTCTCAATTGTTCCACTCTATAACAACTTACCGTACATATACACTTATATAAAGGATGACGCACCTTGTACTCCATTCTCAAAAGAAGGTCGCTTGGAGCCCGAGGCTCTCCTGCTCCTTCTCGTAGCAAGCCAGGCAGTTGTCGCGCCCGTACCGGTCGCAGATGCACAGCGCCTGGGCCGCCGACGTGAACCGGCCGCCGGGGGTGCGCACGCGCACGAGTCCGGGGGGCGCCGAGTGGCATTTCCGGATGAAGGTCGCGTTGGGGACGCCGCGCTCGCGGAAGTAGGCCTCGGTGCAGTTGGCGCAGGCGGGCTGGCGATCGAGCTTGTGCTCGAAGCAGCCCAGGAAGATCTCGCGCACCGGCTGCGGCGGCGGCACGGGCACGGCCGTGTGGCTGCGCGAGCGGACGTGGCCGACGAAGCCGGTGCGCGAGGCCGGCGACGGCGTCGCCACGACGAAGAAGGTCTCGGATCCGCGGCGGTCGTCGTTGCCCGTGTCGGCCTTGGACTTTCGCCAGTGGGGCTTTTTGGGGGCGGGGTTGAGCCGGATGCTGGCTTCTGTGAGCTTGCGCTCGTTGCAGGGAGAAAGGGGCGTCTCGCGGATGTCGGTGTTGCTTCGGCTGCCGCGGTAGAGATCCAGCATCCGCCCGCCGGCGTGGGCTCGGCCCCGGAAGGAGGGCGGGCCGAGGTCGGCGCTCAGGCTCTGGGGGAGGTCCGACAGGTCGACGGGCGTGCGGGAGTAGGCGCTGCCGGCATAATCGGAGTCCAGGGCCCCGGCGGCGGCCAGATCGAAGCTGTCGACGCTCCGCTGCTGTTGCGCGAGCATTGGTGACTGCTGATGGAATTTCCCTCGCTTGTTGCTGTTCTTAACGTGGAAGACGGCCTCGATCGGCACGACCTGAGCATCTACCTTCTTGCCTTCGTAGCCGTTACGCTGCTTCCACTCCATGTACCTGCGGACGTACTTAGGGTCGTTGATGTGGTACGGGAGGAAGTGGTGAGTACAGCGCGTACAGAGCCCGAACCTCTCCTTCTTCTCCTTCTTGGGCTTACATTTGGAGAGTACCTGGCCCAGGCAGAGGAAGTTGGTCGTCCTCCAACTGGCCTTCCAGCACAGGATTCTGGTCTTGGACCGGTGTTGACAAGCAGTATACTTGTACGTCTTTACCTTACAGTCGCACATCTTGGCCGTGCGGGGGTTTTATAGGTGTATATATACAGAAATAAGGGAAGGGGAATGTAAAAAGGGGGCAGAAAATTGGCCAGAGAGACTAAAACCAGAAGTGTCTCCCCAGAAGAGTTGAGCCGGTCAACTGTTATAATAGGTTGCGTTGGAATGATGGAATGAAAACACTGAGTTTGAACCGATTACAGGGGTATGGAACAGTAGTTTTGTACGACAGGGTTGTCATTGTCAAACAGACACAATGAGCCTAAGAATGAAAGAGCCCCTTGACGATATGGATATAAAGGCAAGGTAACAATATGCCGCTTCAGTTCAAAAGCACCTCTTTCAGCCCTTTGTTCAGAGTGGCTAAGCTCTGAGTGGATTTAGCGACATCTCTTGCCTTGATGTGAATTGGTCTGGACCGTTAAATAATACCAGAGGGATACACATCAGGTAATTTCAAGATCTGCCCTTCACCATTTCTGCGCCACCTAGGTAATAGTTAGGGGGAGTAAAGGGGGCATCGATCTTGAAGCTATTCAAGCCCCCGACCCTCTTATACGAGACAGCACCAAGCCGGCTCCTACAGTAGTTTTTATATGCCGTCTATCGTTCCAGTGACATAGCTTCACCGTCCAAATCTGTGCAGAGTCCTAAAGCGGGTGGAACGATGCCTTTTATAGGCGATCCGGGGTTCTAGTTGCGTACAAGTCGTATCCCGAGTCTACCAGAGACTACCCGCCAATGGTGTGGTTAGGGCATAGATAGTTTGCATGTATAGTTTCCGTGCCGCATTTATATGTCAGAGGTGCGTAGCGGCAACTTTTTGGATTTCCTAGATCCTGGAATTGGATATCGTTTTGACTGCTCGGGTTCCGCCACGTGATCCAGGTCTCGCCACCGCAACCGTTCCAGACATATTCGAAGCCGTCCGGCAGCATGAAGACGGACCCGCACGGATTGTGTCCATCCGGCACACGGTTCACGGCCCAGGCGCATGCTGCGTTGGACGAGCCATCCACGACAAAGCCAATAGAGGTCCCATCGTCAAGTTCGCCGACGTAGATTTGGTTCGAGGGCGTGGCGGATGGTGTAGGTCTTTGTGTACGAACAGTGCCCGTCCGCGTTGTCCTTGTGGAGGAGGCGGAAGACGATGCTGAAGTAATGGGCGTAGACGTTACCAAGGAAGTGCTTGTGGTGGGTGATGCTTGACTAGGGATGCTTCTGTAGATTGACGGTACGTGAGTTGTGTTTCTATCTATAATGGAGAAACATAACATACCACTCCGAGTAGGAAATAATATCGATTGAGGATAGGACTTACAAAGAAGAGCTCGAGAGAGCTTCTGTAGTAGTGTCGTAGCGAGACTTGCTACCTGCTGTCCCTCCTACAGCGCCACCGATGATGCCACCAGCGATGACGATAGCACCAGCAATGATCCAAATCCAATGCGTTCTCCACCAGGGCAGCCTATACTCCGAAGACTTGGTGAGCTCATTGCTCGGCGAAGTCTTCCCGTTGCTCAAGGCTGGAGTCTGCAGATAACATGCTTCCAATGTTGAGTCAGGAGGTACAACTAGCCAGCCCGAGTCGGTACAGACCTCCGGGAGGGCAGTAAAATGGTAAGTACCATTCTCCGTCCTGGGAATATCGGTCGCGTTGCTCTGTGGTTGAGCCATGTCCGCTTAGAATTCAAAACGATGTGTGAGGTGTATGATGAATAATGCAGTCTGATTTGCTTGAGTAAAGGCATACATGTATAGATATATGTATATTGGCGAAACGGAAAGAATAAACAAACGAGAACGTTATGAAAGTCTAACCACGAGCCTGCCTTACCGTACATATCCTGGATTTCATCCTTCTGATTCCTTCAAAGAAGTATGGTTGCCCAGCAGGTTTGATAAAAGCAGGGGAATCACGGCGTTGGTGTGTGGCATTGCCAGAAGACGTCCGTAACGAGGCTGAAAATTGCCCTTGATTGACTTTCCTATCATAGAACTATCCCCGAATGCGAATATGCCCAACCGGACTCTCTACTCGATTGCGGGCATAACCGTTAGCCTTAAGACATGGTTACTGTAACACTTACAAGGCTTTCGTTACAGCTGCTATGTAAATATAGATGCGGCTCAGCTGACATGTAGTCGGCTCGGCCGTTAGCAAAATCCAAGGGGTTCAGTCAGTTTTCAGCTCATAATGACAGTGGTTAGGGGTATTACATCACGCAATGGATATGGCCTGACTATTGTGAGATAATGCATCACCAGGTTGAAGAAACCGATATTTACTGGCACACAATTCAATCCAACATGAAGACGCCTGGTAAGAGTGGGGGTGGGGTGTCAATGGCACTGGCATGCGCTGTGCGCTATTGGCTTGCCCGTTGAGTCATCCCGGCGGGAATTAAGTAATCAACATAATCCCTGTAGTCTGGAGGCTGTAGGTACTTTAACCCCACCATAGCATCATCGTAGCAGGTCAAGTTTGCGACAGCAGCCCAACCATTTGTTTGCACTCACATCTCACCTTTCTACCCAGCTATCATACAGAAAATGGACAAGAAGACGGAAGACATACTGCGGCGACCGCTCTACGGTATGTGTTTCGCGACAAGCCCATCCGATCTCTCAGCGCAAGCTCGAATCTTCCCCCACTAACAGCTGCTTTTCCCAAAAGTCTATGATCTGCCTCACGAGGTGCTTAATACCCTGGAGTTCAAGGAATCTCCAGCCGAGTTACCCGATACCCTTCCGCTGGATCCTACGCCTACCCCGGATGCATCACACGCGTCACTCAACGACAATACCGCAGGATCCCAAAGTTGTTCATTATGCGCTCTCGCCTTCACTTCTGTCGACGACCAGCGCAGTCACCAGAAGTCCGATTTACACCACTACAACCTGAAGCAAAAACTGCGCGGTAACAAAGCCGTCACAGAAAACGAATTCGAGAGCTTGATTGGTGATCTGGATGAGAGTCTGTCGGGTTCGGACTCCGACGAGTCCGATGAGGAGGATGAGGGCAAACAAGAGAGCACCCTTACGGCCCTCTTGAAGAAACAGGCAACCCTGGCCAGTCGGAGTACCAACAATGGAGGTGCGGATCAAGATGAAGACGACGGTTCCGTGAGAAAGAAGAAACGGGGAACTGGGAACGCGCCGATGATATGGTTCAGTTCTCCGGTTCTTCCACCAAACAACTATTTCGGGATGTACCGCGCCATCCTAACACCCGAACAAGCTCGCAATGACGGCGAAGTGGTAGAGGTCATCAGGAAGAAGCAACTAGATCCTATACCGGCCCCCAAGTCTGTCAAGGACGGCAATGCTGTCCCGGCCGCATACAAGGGGCCTCATGTCTTCATGTGTATGATCGGCGGAGGCCATTTCGCCGCCATGGTAGTGTCACTTGCGCCGAGACAGACAAAACACGCTTCGTCAGGCCCAATGAACAGAGAGGCGACGGTTCTGGCACACAAGACCTTCCACAGGTACACTACGAGAAGAAAGCAAGGTGGCTCGCAGTCTGCGAATGATAATGCAAAGGGAAATGCCCACTCGGCAGGCTCCAGCATACGTCGGTACAACGAACAAGCCCTAATCGACGAGGTCCGTCAGTTACTGCAGGAATGGAAGGGCCTCATCAACACGTCGGATCTACTGTTCATACGAGCGACTGGCGCGACAAACCGAAGGACCCTGTTTGGACCTTATGAAGACCAGGTCATGAGGGCTAACGACCCGCGGATACGAGGGTTCCCCTTTAGCACACGGAGGGCGACACAGAACGAGTTAATGCGATGCTTCATAGAGTTGACCCGGTTGAAGGTCCGCGAGTTTGATCCCGCGCAGGCTGCGAAGGCGCAACAAGATGCCGAGACAAAGGCTGCCCCCTCGAAGCCGGCCAAACCAGTTGCGCCCAAGTTGTCTGAAGAAGAAGAAACCGCCCTGCTCCACACGACCCAGTTGCAGGCTTTTATTCGGAGATCGAAGCTACCTGCACTACTTTCTTACCTGAAGAACAATGAAGTACAAGCCGACTTCGCATTCCAGCCTGCCGATTCACAGCAAAACCACCATGCACCTACTCCTCTACACTTCTCGGCCAGCCAGAACTCTGCACCACTTGTATCCGGGCTGCTACTCAAAGCCGGGGCAGACCCCACACTGAAGAACAAAGAGGGGAAAACAGCGTTCGAACTTGCGGGAGACCGGGCCACGCGTGATGCTTTCAGGGTAGCTCGAGACGAGCTGGGCGAGCAAACGTGGGACTGGGAGGCTGCCAAAGTGCCTCCAGCCATGAAGCGAGCCGAGGCTGACAAGCGAGAGGAGCGTGAGCGCAAAGAGAGCGAGAACAAGGAGGCGGAAAGGAAGAAGGCCGAAGAAGCCCGCCTCAAGTTGGAGGGCCCCAAGGTCACGGAGAAGGCGTCCAAAGCCAAAGGCATCTTGGGCGGGATGCAGAAAACGGCCCAGGAGAAGCGTGAGGAGGAGGCGAGGGGGTTGACCCCCGAGCAAAAGATGCGACTCGACCGCGAGAGGCGTGCGAGAGCTGCCGAGGAGAGAATCAAGCGCATGCAGGGGGGTGGTTAATCATGACTACTTTACTCACCGTCGTACATGGCTTTAGACAATCTATCAGCCAGTTCGATGATTAATACGAACAGAAGGATGATCAATCCATTCAGCCTCTACTTGATGCTCGGTCACGATTTCTACTGGCATGCCCACTGACGACTCTTCAAGGAGCTTGACGAACCTGACTTGATACTATCGCAGATAGATGAACACGAGAACAACAATTCAGCTAATTGCCATATATCATTGTCAGAAAGCAGGCAGGTCTGGGCGCTGTTCTTCCATGACTCGTACGAGCAGGGTTATTACGATCTACTCTACGATGCTGCGTTATGCATACTGCTGATCTCTTCCTCTCCGCGCATGTTTACTTGAGAGCCGAGCCACGCACCCAGTCCGTCTGCGCAAAGTTTGAAAGGAGTCACTCCATCAAGTCGTAAGTGCCTAATAACCCATATTGGGAACCACACATGTTCAGCATCCAGTGGTGGTCAAGAGGGAGCCCGCCCGCTATATGTCTTACAGCTCTCCCTGTCGTCTTACGACAGCAATAGCCACGATCATCCTCCAGCCCACCTCCGAAGGGATCCTGCTCGGAGCCTATTCGGCGTTCTCGCCATCCCTCCCGCCTGTCTGATCCAGACGGCCCCCTTTCCCACGAATAAAACCAAACCAACGCCCTTTACGTTGGTTATATAATTAGAGATTCAGTCGGTCGGTGTATGTAAGTCACCAGAATTCGTTCCCAACCACCCCCGACTTAAGCCGCGCTTGTCATTTTGGCTGTTGGTAGGAGCCGGCCCCCAAATTTGACTTGCGCGTTCAGAATAGATTATACGCCACTGCCTCGTTTCTCTCCACACCGTCGGGGGGTTCGGATGAACATGCACGCATACGCATAGGAAAGGAAGGGGGGCGGAGCACCGCCCGAATATGCGGATTTGGAGAATAAGAAACTCATGTTAATGACTTCAATATGGAACCCGTTCGCTCCTGACTCGCGACATGGGGAGTGGACGCGACGAAACGGAAGATGCTTGTTTTTCCCCATGCACGTCGTCTCTAATATCATTCTGACTTACACGTAAGCAAATCAGCTGCATTTATTCATTGATTAACTCCTTCGCCCAACGCGTTCCGAGTTGACTCGTGCAAACACAAAGAAAGAAAAGGGGGCATAATACTGCGTTACTGCTGCTTTCTTTACCCAGCCCGTTGGCACGGGGCGTGCGGTTGGAACTAATGGCAGTTTCGGGGTCCAGTCAACTCGAAGAACGAAGCAAAACTCCATTCCTTCTGGATGGGCTGGGGGCCGGGTTGGGCAGCGCAGATCCAATTCGCTCCCGCCGCCCGTACGGAACATCATGTATGGTTTATTAAGCTTCTCTCCGTTTGCCGCTGGCACACTATCGCGAAACACGCATACCGCCCGTGGACGCCGTTACGTTTCCAAACGTCTTTGTTTTCCATTTGGTTGGGGAGTAAAGACCCAACTGTACAGCAGCCGCTTTTGCCTGTCTTGGCTTCCCGCCCATAAAAAGTGAAGATCTTCACAAGATCGTACCGAGATTCTGGCAACCGCGGGGCGCTCTGGCCAAACGATCTAGCAGGGCGCCTACAAGTAAATATGTGTGTGATATCTACCAGCCAAAGTCGTCAAGTGACGACGAAGAGTATCCTTCAGCGCTTATAGTTGAAGTGGACGGCAATGTCACGATGTAGAGAGCCAAGACTCCGCAAACCGACCTTTTTTTCCACTCTGAGCCCCGGGTGCGGTCGCAGATGAGGTTCTTTTTCGGCGGTTGGGTGGATGGGACGGGTCTGTTTTTAGACGTGCAGCAGCCAATTCCTTCCCGCTGAAGAAGGCCGCCCCCAATAACACAAAAGGTAACCGCCAACTGCATGTCGACTGCTCAACGCCTGTCACCCACCCTTCCGTGTACCCCTGTCCGCTGCCAGCGCCTGGACGGCACGCACATCCACCCACGCCATGCAGCAGCCGCAGATGTCTCTCTTGAGAGTTTGGAGGGACCCTTCTATTCTGATTCATCACAACCGTAGTGCTAGCAATTCTTACCGCAAGAAACCACTCGTGTGTTGTTGAGGTGGCGAACTTCCAGTATTGAGCATCTCTCCCGAGCCCCCCCTCCTCTCGAGGGGGTTAAACCGACAGATTTTCTGTTCAATCTAACACACACAGGGGGGCGGGCGGACGAACAGGCTCTGGATCGTTTCCCGATGTAACTCTTTGTGCAGGTCCTGAGAACACGAGCAGAGCCGACTCCGTGCAGGATGTTACCTGAAACTCCGCAAAAAACGGAGGGCAAGGACCCCTGTCACGCCGGTACCTGAAATGCAACGATACCTGCTTGGTTGCTTGCTTGCTTCTTCAAGAAAGAAAAGCCCACAGACCATGACCCTTTTAGACCTGCGTGTGTGTGTACATATGTACATTGCTTTCGGAGGCCGAATCTTAGCGAAACGACTGTGATGGCCTGATTGGACGGGTTGCTGTCCAGCTTTTGTCTTAGAGTGACGACGACGACTTTGTGTGCGGGTGGGCGGTATACCGATTCCCAGCTCTTTCTGGGCAATTGGCTGCCATAGATCTACGGCTTTTGGGAGATTTCATTTCGATCGTATGTTTCACAGCTCTGATTGGCCGTCGGGCGTACGACTCACTACACGTGAACGGGTTCGAGTCATGAAAGGCAAACAAAAAAATGCCGATGAATGCTTTTGATCGTTTACTACCTACTATGGGCCGCAGAAAACTCCCCGGGTTTTTCCCACGAGGGAACGCCTATGCGATGGAGTTGGTTCGGAGAATTATACATACACGCATGCATGCGCTTTCCCCGGCGAGTTTACCGCTTTGAAAATAGGCCAGCTTAGGGGTAATGTGAGTGACGCCGGAGACTTTACCACTACCAGATGGCATGTTCTAGCGAAGCAGCAGCAGATAATGTGACGGTAACAGGGTTGGTGGGAAGCAATATCACTGGGTGGTTCTACTGGCAAGCAGACACGCAGGTCACGTAGTATGGCCTCAGGGATTGATCCCCATAGTGGGACAAGCAGTTGATAGCCTGGTTTGCCCTCCCAGAGGATTGGGAGCTGGGAGTTCAGCGAGAGTGCGAATCATCAGCATCTTACCACGTGAGGTGACAGTCAATTACCAGAATGCTCGCTCGCAGTTAGCTAGACAGCCCAGTCCGCCGAATGTGCTTTTCTGGGTCTCGAGGTGATCGGATATCAATGCTGTGGGCCCAAATCGAGGCTTAGCGATGGAATAACCGGGTCCTGGAATACGGGCTTGCTCGAGCATCTCGGTTCCATCCCGAGAGATTTGATGATCATTTGGTCTTGCCAGGTCTGGCCCTTCGAGAGGGGAGGTGGCTGCGCCTGGCTGATGGCTGAACGCACAGTCGCCAATACGGAGATGAGCTCTCAACATGTCAAGTGGCGATGGCTCACATTGGACTTCGCCAAAGAGTTTGATAGGCAGAAACCAAGATAATCTTGCCAATAAGCATGTTCGAAAACAAACTCAAGGTGCCGGGCAACGGGTTCCGGAGCGCCCCCTCGAGGCAATGATGGCAATGGTCTCTCAGTCGCATGGCTTAGGGTTGACGTTTGGTGCTTGCTTGCTTGCAAGAAGAAGCTCACAGACCATTGGCTACTACATTGTATCTAAATCTTGACGGAAACTTGAAAGGTGTATTTGACGTGCACCACACCATAGCGATGGGCGGAAGAGGCGGTATGGCCAGTGGACCATTTCATGTTCAAGGCATAAGCGCTGCGCACGACTCTCGAGCTTTTCGAGGTTCGGGACATCGTGCATTGTTCAACATTTGGCTCAGCAGTATTGTGAGCCCGCCGCCCGCCGGGTGTGATGAACCCGATATCCCACTTCTGAAGGGACCGTTCGCTCCAGGTGACAGGTGAGTCGGCCAGAAGCGCGACGCGCGATGGATGGTAGCGTATGTACTCCGTAGATGGGTTCGAACTTCGAAAAGTTCGATGAGTCGTGTAAATCCGATCAACCAACTGCTAGGGAAGAAGAATATGTGAAACAGATCTAAGAGGGAAAGGCGATAGCCGATTGGCTCTCGTGGATTGAAACCTGAAACATGCAGACTCAGGAAAGACGAGAGAGAAGCTCTCCAAGACACGACACAAGCAGCCTAGAGCTCTCCTTTTGGCGTTCAGGTCTGTCGTCATTGGACAAGAGCTCCATAATCCTTGGCTGGCAAGACTAGCAACTAGCCTGGACATGGTAAACCCCTCGGGGGCAGAAGGATCACTGGAACTAGTAGACTAGGGTACCGATCGAATTCAGCAAACTTAGTATTTTACGTGCAGCAGTCAACAATTGGACGAACCCAATTCCAGCCGTTCTCTACTGTACTGTACTCTACCTCGTCTACCTAACCCATATTGATTATAACATCCCGCCTCGTCAACCACCCAGCATTGATGTCAATTCGCAACTGTACATATCAAGTGGATGATCGGTAGTCAAGCCGAAAAAGTAACCAGGTGGGAAAAGGGATATCTCGGTAAACTTTTTGTCTCTGCTTGTACTTAGGTACTAAGAGAGCCCCGCAACAGTGGCATTCGAAGCCCTTGTAGGTAGCGCTCAGGGACCCTTCGACACCACTGTTCCACTGGCCAAGGCACCTCTGGCTAAGGCACCTACCCCATTACCGGTGCTGCTGCCGTTTGTGTCTCTCATGGCAATATTGCTTTTTGTGACCAGGCTAGCTTGGCGTGACGCCCTCTGTCGAGACTAGCTCACTGACATTGGCGGTTGACCTCCGAAGTGTGATGGGGGTGGCTTGCCTAGCTGCCCACTTAGCACCGTCGGGCATCCTCTAAGTCCTCGACAATCTGAGAACCGGGTGACCCTCCTCTCCTTTACATTTGCAATTGCTGGACGACAAGTGAACTGATATCACAGGCATAAGGGAACAAGAAATGAGTACGTTTGGCATTGAGCACGCGGTATAGCATGTTGTCATATAGACAAACGGATAAACGTGGGTGGAATCGGACGACCCGTATAAATGGGCGATGATGTGCACAAATCCACATCGATTATCCCTCCGATATGGACCGCATCTCTATGCCGAGCTGTTGTTGTCGAACGACGACTAGGTGAACCGATTTGGACGTGGCCGATTCCCGCCTGAGACCCGGTAAAAGACCAGCCTAGGCTGGGTGGTAGGCACTACTGTACCTCAAACCCCTGGCAGGATAGCCGGGGATGACTTTTGTAGGATGGTTTGGATTTCTGAAGAGTCAAGATGATCTGATGGCTGCTGTTCCTGGTCCTCTGTTCCTGTTCCTGCATTAGCTTGAGCTGACTTTGGACGACCGACCACCACTATGCCAGGGCAGGTGGCTCTGCATGTTTCACTGGGGAGAACTGGCGGGCGTCCTTCCCTTTGACGGGCTTTCTTTTTGGGGTGGGAAAAAGAAGCCATTCTATGCAGGGCATCGAAAAATTGTCTGAATTCGGTGCTCATTCTACTATTCCGGACACACGAAGGCTGATACTTATTTCTGGCAGCAGATGTAGCTAACAATAGGCCGCTAGCCCCTGCCCTGTTTGCTTCCTCTGGGTTCTCTCGGCGCATCGCAGCCGTCAGCTGAGCGTACCTGCCCTTTTGCCGCCCAGCTTACTACTATGCCGGCACCGAAAGGGGGCCAGGACAGCTATTAGCTGGGATAGTAATAAGTGCAAAAAGAGATTCCTACAGAGCCCCCGAGCCTCCAGATACCCCCAGAAATTGTTTGTGCGTATCTAATCTGACTAACATCTAGCATTGCAACTCCCTACTACATACATGCATCTCTACTACTCAGCTCTTCAGCTCCTCAGCTCGAGATGACCTGTAAAATGTGACTTGGCATGTTTGTGTGTACCTGCCCGCCTATCAACAATGAGTTATTGAACCCAATGCAAAGAGGTTATTTCTTATTGGGACTCCAGAACGAATGGGAAGACGTGTAGCTGCATATTCTTGGACGCCTCCTCGAAAGCGACATGGCCAACCGCGCGCTCTACTGGCTATACTCGACTTACCTAAAAGTAAAAGTACCCGGGGCCGTAGTAGGTGCAGGTGTGCTAGCTGGCCCCATCAGTTAGTAAGTTGCAGGTAGTAGGGCGAGTGGGGCCCGCAGGTACAACTCCTTAGGCGCCTCTTGGACCCCCTCTGGCTCATCTTTCCCACATCCACACCCTGGTATTTCCTTTTTTTGTCTCTGTCCTGTGAGCCTGTCCGTCCATACAACGTGAAGCCTTGTAGCCGACTGACTGTCAATGTCCGGATTAAGCTCCGCCGTTGGGCTCCATACACACTGGACAAGGGTTGGCAAGGGGGTTCGGTGGTGAACATGGGTCTCTCTGAAGAATCCCTCCCCCCTGCAAGTTCCCTCGCTGGGGGGGCCTCTGTCTGTCTGTGCAAGCAACCACCACCACTAACAGCAGATGGGTGGTGGCCATCAAGTTCAAGTCCATGTCTTCGACACACCTATATATGCGTGTTGGCTGCCGCCCCGAGGCTTCTTCTTTTTATCTATTCTCCTCATCAAGTCTCTCTACACTTTCGTTTCCTCTTTGCAAAAACAACTGTTTTCTTTCTAGGAAGTCCAAGGCCATTCGTTATCCTTGCTTCTCACCACCGTTCTTTCTAATTCAAGAATAACCACCACATTCGCTCTACTATATACTATTTGCAAAAGAAGGACTCGTTTCAGATCAGACTCAAGATGAAGAACACGGCAACCCTCGCCACTCTGGCTGCTGGCCTCAGCCAGGTCGCAGCTACTGTACGTCCCACTCTACACTATACTCGACTATACTCTATTCATAGCCATATACTAACCTCTCACACAGGGCTTCGGTAGCTGGGGAAGCGCTCCTGCTTTCAACTGCCCTGCCAACACCGACAACAAGTGTACCGAGAAGCAGATCCCCGGTTTCAACTGGAAGGATCTCCCCACCGGCCCCTTCGAGAGCTACGGTGGCTTCAACTGGAAGGGCTTCACCTGCGAGAACAAGTTCTCCAAGCGTGACGAGCTTGCTCCCCGCACCTTCGGCTTCCAGGACAAGTGCATCAGCGGTGTTGCCCACCACGACCACAAGCAGGCCCCCAACTTCGGCTGCAACGGCAAGGACATCGAGAAGACCTCCATTGGCGGCTTCCAGGTGACCCCCGAGTTCGACTGCGACTTGGAGTTCCACTACGGCATGCCCGACGGCTCTACTTGCAAGCACCGTACTCCTTGCAAGAAGTCCGGTACCTACGTCCAGAACTCCCAGTGCGGTGGTGCTAAGAACGTCACCGTCGTCGTTCCCAAGCAGCCCGCCGTCCCCAAGGAGACTTGCAACTTCGGTTTCCACTCCATCACCTTCGACTGTGCTTCCAAGTCTTCCACTGTCCCCCCTAAGCCTAGCAGCACCCACTACCAGGCTTCTTCCGCTTCCAAGCCCGTCGTCACCACCTCGAGCTCTGCCGCTGTCAAGACCCCTGCCAGCTCCAGCGCCTCGGTTGTTGTCTCCACTTCTGCCGCCTCTTCTGCCTCTACTGCCAAGGTCTCGACTCCCGTCGTCACCTCCAGCTCCGTCCAGGCCACGACCAGCAGCGTCGCGGTTGTGACCTCCAAGACCAACAGCGTCCCCCAGGCCGAGAGCTCCACTGTCGCCACCCCCTCCGGCAGCGCCTCCAAGTCTGTCCCGGTCGAGTCTCCTTCCAAGTCCGTCCCGGCTCAGTCTGCTTCCACCCACGTGACCACCTACATGACCACCTCCACCCTGTACTCTACCTCCGTCCACACCGTCACCAGCTGCGGCCCCGAGGTCCCCAACTGCCCGGCCTCGTCCACTCAGACCACCGTTGTCACCGTCCCCGTTGGCACCACCGTCTGCCCCGTCACTGAGACCCACGCCGCCTCCAGCAGCAAGCCCGTCGAGTCTGCCCCTGGCAAGCCGACCGAGACCGCCCCCGGCAAGCCCGTTGAGTCTGCCCCCGGCAAGCCCACCGAGTCTGCCCCTGGCAAGCCCGTTGAGTCTGCTCCCGGCAAGCCCGTTGAGAGCGCCCCTGGCAAGCCTACTGAGTCCGCCCCTGGCTACCCCGTCGAGAGCGGCCCCAGCAAGCCTACCGGTGCCTCTTCCACTGGTGCCGTTCCCGCCACCTCCTCCAAGCCTGCTGTCCCTGCCGGTAAGTTGCCCTTTTATCCCAATTTCGTACCACATTGTATCCCAATTGGTGCTCGAATCTTTTTCTTTGAATGATCAATCGCTAACATGCATAAAAAGGTCCCGTAGAGACATTGCCCTGCCCTGCCGTCGTTCCGTCGTGCCTGAACACCTGGATGTTCTCTGTCGGCTGCAAGGACAACACTGACGCTGCCTGCTACTGCCCCGACTCCAAGTTCACCAAGGCCATCTACGAGTGTATGGCTGCCCACGGTGATAGCCAGGAGACCATCGCCGATGCCATTGAGTACTTCAAGGGTATCTGCGCTCCTTTCATCCCCACCAACCCCGGCATTGCCACTGGTGCCGACCACCTGACCTACATCACCGCCAAGCCTACCCCCGTCCCCTCGGCTAGCTACACCACCATCTCGGTCATTGCCACCACCGTCGTCCCCGTTACCGATGAGGCTGGCGCCGAGGTCACCTCTTCCAGCAGCACTGTCACCATCAGCACCACCATGACTGTTCCCCAGATCGCCATCACCACTGGCGAGGCTGGTGCTGCCGAGCCCTCGGTCGGCGTGGTTCCCGGCACGTACAAGGCTCAGCCCGCTCCTACCGCTACTGCCCCTGCTGGCCCTACCGGCCCTGCTGGCAACAACGGTGGTGCTGCTCCCTACCCGACCACGATGGTCTCGGCAAAGCCCACTGGTGCCACTGGTGCTATCACCCCCTCTGCTACTGCCAACCCGACCGCCCCCATCACCGCTGGTGCTGGCCGCGTCGGCTCAGGCATTGCCTTCGGCGCCTTCATCGCCGCTGTTGCTATTCTGTAAAGAGGGACGAGACAGCTCCCAGTTGGACATTCACTGTACCATTTTTACTTCTTACGATCCTTACGACATAGCTCTTATATGGAGATCATTTACACGGTTTACTGGTTCTACCGAACATAGGTTTTCGGAGAGACTGGCGAGGGTTTATTGATATACCCAACACATCACCCAAATATCATCACAGCAAGCCCGCATCAGCGGCTCGGCAATTTTGCATTATTTCCATTTTTTATCTGTACACATACTCTTACTACGGGGGTATGAAAAGGAAGGAGAGAGAGAGAGAGGAAACTCTGAACTAAAAAAGTTTCGAGTTGTATTGTATATTAATAATTAATACCCCGTAGAAGAAACATTCAACCCAAAGTAGCCTTCGCGCTTCAAGTTCAAACAAATATTGCATCGTATTTTACTGTGAACATGTAACTGCACTGTTTTTTGCAATGTCTCTCCTTTTGAGTTTATAACGAGCGAAAGCCTCCAACTCAATCTAAGCCAGAGAGAAAAGTCGCTGCTAGCTATGTCTATCCATAGATCCCTCGGATGAATCCATTCCGTCCATAAACCAGACACTTGATCCCAGCCTTTACTTCATATACTTCTTTACCAAACTACACATCGATCGGTTTTGTGTGATTCCTCCGGTAGGAATATCGGGTACTTAGCTCCATAGAGAGATATAGAGGAATTGGTATAAAATGTGCCGCGTGCGAGGCAACCACTGGGAGTGTTTCCTGGAGGTCACCTGTGGTACAACACACTCCATGCTCGGGACTATTCGAGCTGGAGACATACCGCTTATTGAGTACAAGCTCATACAAGTCTATTATCCTCATGTATGTTTTCCGCCCAGGATTCGATTGTGACCTGTGAACTACCGGCGACTAAAGCAGCACAGCATATTGAACATCGCGAACATCCCAATATTAATGGTCTTGTATCAGAGTATACCCCCAATGGAAGCGCCAGGGTCCTGCATTCTACAAAAACCGATCACCACATCCATCTGTGTTGTTCCTAGCACGCCTACAAGCCAATTATCACCGAGAATAAATGTATATATTACCCCTGTTTTTCAGTAACAACCAGATTTCTAGGGTATTCGACAGTTCATAACTCGGTACCTCTTCTGTCTTCAACTCAGGCGCCATTTCTCTTGCGGACGCTGTCATCGGTACTGCCACCAGTCCCACTGCCTACGCTGGCACCGACTATGGGCTTGGATGCACCAATCCTTATCCCACCTCCACGCCCCTTGCCATCTTTTGCAGCATCAAAGCTTAGGTTGCTAGCTCCGCTGCCACGCCGCTTGTGAGACCTGGCCCCTTTACCAATCGGCGAAGGCGTTTGTCGTTCCAATGGCGAATCTGCGCCATCGACACCACCCCAGTTCTTAATAGGCGTTGTAACTGTGTTTTCGTTGATTGTTGTGATTGCGTGAGGCTGAGGCTTGGATTCTGGGGTTGCGATCGGACCTGTGTCGGTGGCATCAGCAGCTTCAGATGGGCCGGATGTCGAGGGCGGCGATGAGTAGTCCAGGAGATCTTCTCGTGCCTTGTGTGCCACCTCCATAGCAGGATCCTGGCTGTTCACAGACGCAATGTCTGATTCAACGGCATCGCTGTTGCGGTACTTGCTGGACGCTATTTAGTGGAGTAAAACACTTGCCCTCTCAGAAGCGTGTACTTACTGCCCAAAAGATGCCGACGCGCCAAGGCTAGTAGCACGGGCACGTCGATAACTCTCGAATTCCTCCTTGGAATGCTCTGCATCTGTGAAGTTGTCCAGGGCATCGAACACGTGCTGGAAAACCTGGGTATCAACATCTCGTGCCCACAGGAAGTCAAGATGCTCGTAATGGGGAATCTCGGTAGCCACGGTCCGATTTGGTAGCTCGCGCAGCATGACCTTGATATCGACAAGTGAATCGCTGCCACCGTAGACCAACACAATAGGGGTCTTGATGTTCCGAGTCGGGTACTTGGCAACCTTGGTGTACTTGTGCGTCGTACTGAGTGGCGGATGGACGTCATCGTCAAACATCTGGAACGACTTATTGCGGATAATCTGGAACCAGTGCACTACAGACTTGGTACTCGTAAAAGAGTAGAGATGCGGGTACGCAGCCAGTTTTTGCGACAAGGAAATGTTCTTGGCCTTCCAGTTGAACAAGAAGGACAAGCCAATATCAATGACGCGGACGAAGATGGGTGGATACAGAATGGACTGCCACATCGTAGCCGAAGCCAGAATCGACCGGCGTCCGAAGAGAAGAAACAGCACTTGCGGAGAAGCTTTGACCAGGGCGTCGACTATTCCATTAGAAAGGCCGGCCGGTGACATAGCAGGCGCAAGTGCAATGAAGACGTTGACTTGGTCGTTGAGCTTTGGGTGCACAGAGAGCGCAGCAAAGGACTGGGCAGTGCCCTGTGAAAAGCCGATGTACGAAAGCGACGACTCCCCGGTGGAGTGAAGAACGTATTCGATAGTGTCGGGAATGTCGTAAAAGGCGAACTCGTCGATGGAGAAATCCCAGAAGTCGATGCTTGCAGGCGACATCTTGACGGATTTCTTGGAGTACTTGTTCCCACGGTTGTTGCCCAACCAAACGTCGTAGCCCCTTTCTACCAACACAAACGGCAGGCACCTTTGGGCATCCGTCAAGCTGACCCATACTTCACTGTTCATGAGAAGGCCGTGGTGAAGGTATACGACCTTCTTGCGCAGACTCTGCGGTCCATTGTTGACCTTCATATCCTCCTCTCCCTTGCGCCACGGGAGGCGGTGGATGCCGAGCAGATAGCCATCTTTGGTCTGTACGACATGTTCCTCGGCAGTGTAACCAAACTCGGCGCAGAGTTCGACGAAATCGGAGGCATTTCGGATTGAGGTAGATATAGCTAGCAAGGAGCAGTCATGTTAGTTGCGATGCGACAATGGCGGGGTTGGCCGGTTACGCCTACACTTTCGTCGCTGCTCTGCCCTCCTTTGCGCCGGCGATGCGAACCTATTGAAGAGCCGTCGCGAAGCTGCGTAGAAGAGAGAAAGAAGGGTGTTTGCTGCATCGTGAGTCAGTACCACATAATTCGCCACCAAGAATCTCAGGTTTGGTATTGCGTACGTAGAGCGAGGGTGAGGATCCGGATGATGGCTTCGAGCCCAACGAGAATGAACGAGCCTACGAGCGCAATATACTCGGCCCTTTTCCATTGTCAGTACCTAAACACCATGCACTGTCCCTGAGCGCCGTAGTTCATCGCGACTTACGGATTCAACCGGCCGATGAAAGGAACAGGCATCGTGGTGAGTAAACAGCGGTCGCGCCCACTATGCGTTGGCACCCAGCTCGGGCTTCGGTGACACCAACAAAAGGCTCTCTCTCTATGCGTTCAAGATCGCAGCACAGAGAGGCATTGTTTGGCGTCGAGGGGAAATCGTAGGGTTAAAATGGAAATAAGTGTATTTGGAAATGATTGTATGAGCGATCGGCGCTGCCAAAGTCGCCAACGGTTTGTCAAGTGTGGTGCTTTCCTTATCCAGAGGATGATGTCGTCACATGCAAAATGATTGCAGCTCAATTTCCCTTCTGGGTAGCTGCGAAACAGGGGTCTGTTCAAAAGAGGTATCACAAGGTGAAATGAAGATGCGAACCGAAGATATCAGAAAGCAGTAGGATATAGCGTGTAATCATGGAGAAGGGAAATTGCCAAAATAACAAACAGCATGTGGGAGAAGCACTATATCGAGATGTATACAATCATAAATATGTCAGGATCTCGTCCGAAATCAGTTCCACCTGGGCAGCAACCGGAGCTTGCTTGTGAGATTGCACTGGTCGCGCCCGTACCTGAGCTGGGCTTGAGAGCTCTCGGCTCCCCCACTGCAACTTGCAGGTAGACCCCCCCTTGTCGCTACAGCTGTCATGCATCGGGGCTGAGCTTGGCCAATCACAGCGCGGTGGCGCCTCACCGGCAACTGAAAATCAATCCGTCTGTATTTTGCGACGATTCGATGTCGAGAAGACTCACCCATTCCTAGAGGCGGCGCCTGCCAATCACAACGCCTAGTCATATTCCTCTCAAGATGCCGAGTTCATGCAAAGAAATACGTACGTGGCCATCGTCTCCCGTCTGCCATCCTTCTTTCGCACTCGGCAATTGTCCCTCAGCTAACCGTGTCGCGCACACCTGGTAGGAGCCGCACTGGCGCAGTGTCTCCAGGAGTCCGAATGTGTCATGGTCCAGCGCCATACTGCCGCCGAATGCCTGCGCTCGCCGCTGGCCGAGACCCTGCCGACCAAGTGCCAGCAGCTCAAGAAGGGCTTTGGTGAGTGCAGGAGGGGTATGATCGACATGCGCAAGCGCTTCCGCGGCAACCAGCCCATTACCTTCAAGAACCTCGAGGCCAGCGACTCGGGCGAGGGCTACCAACTATACGCCGGCCGATCCGCCTTCGCCGGCTCGGTGCGGAAGACGGACGGCAACGAACCCGAGCCCAAGGACTGGAGAGAGGCGGAGAACGAGAAGTTCAGGCAAGAATTGGCGGAAAAGAACAAGAAGTAAGAAGCCGTGCCTGCAGAGGCGATGCTTCGTACGATTCCGTTGGCAATGAGACCGGCCAACGCGAAGAAGCGGCGTTGGGCGGCGTTCATTGTCCTTTGCAGTCACTGCTAAGCCTGGATACCAGGCTAGGTAGGCTCGGTTACAAGCACGCATCGCCCACACTTCAGCTCTTCATCAACCATACGAACAGAGCGTCGATGTTTTCCTCGGCCCAGGTTCTTGTTCACTTTCCGTATGGGATAATATTACCTGACCCCACCTGGTTGAGTCGGGTGGCAACCCACGATGTAGCTGGGGTGCTAGCCCATCTCCCGGCACTGGGCATATATTATATTGTATGCCTCCCTGTTCCCATGTGGTTGGGGTGGAACTGCGAGAAAATGTTCATAAAAGCGCTTTCCAACGGACAATGCAATCTGGACCTCGCAAATGAGAAACCTACTTCTCCAGCATTTGATAAGATGACACCTGGAAAAGACGCGCGAGCTGTGTACGACTCCCTTGTTGTGTAAAACCCACTGCGTTGAGATTGAGTCGGACCTCCCGTGGTCAGCTCTCAATCTCTTGTCGGTATCTTATAGATTTTGGGTACCGATGCCTCTTCTCCTCAGTCGCTATATTAATTGACGAATATTTATCAACATTGTGAATAAAACAGAACGAGGAATACAGGCCGGGAATAGCCGGCTCGTTGAAGTGTATCCGACTACCCGTGAAGTCGGCATTGACGACCTAAATTGTATGTAGGTACCGCCTGGCTGTATCTCAGGCGTTTAGTGGGCTAAGTAGGTACCTAGCTCATTCCTCGGCATGGCCAACAGGCAGACAGGTCTCGGCCATTCGGCAACTATCCATCCGCCCACTATTATTCTCGGGCTAGCTATCTCTAAGTCCCCTGCTTTCCCTTCCTTATCGCTCGACATAGGTCATTTCCATCGAGTAACAGTCCGAAGTCGGATGGAATATAAGCTATTTGCCATGCAGAAAGCGACTCGTACCTGATAAAGGGCATCGCATCCATACAACGACCTCGACAATCTGAGTGTGGCAAAGCTATCGAGGCATCTCGGGTCCGATGCCGTCATGATCAACCTCGTGGGATTTCCCGTACGGTCGGGCGGAACCCGCCATGACTTTCGGCTGGCAAAATATGCCTACCTGGGGAACATCTACTGCTGCTACTGAGCGGGACGTGATGGGATTGAATAAAGGGTCAGGTACTGCGCATAAAATGCAACAGCACGAGCACATGTGCCTTTACTTGCGACATTGCGATTTGCTAGAATTAAAGTCTTGAGTTCGGGTTGCACGACTAGTCCAAAGCATTCTTGATATTCACCTTCCCCCACACTTTCACAAGCTCGTTCCCTTCCGTCACCCCGCCGGCTAGACCGTCCATTCACGTCAACCCTTCCGTCCGAAACGAGCCAACTCTGTTCTGACGCCGAGCTTAATCCTCGACTTGGCCGGACGGCAAGCAGGGCCTCTTGTACACCCACGCGTAAGTCGTAACCAAAAAGGTACTTTGCGCATCATGTTAGCCCATCCTTGTCATACCTCATCATCACCTGGGGACGGCCAGCTCCAGCTAGGCGACCACCAGACCCAATGCCGAAGTTTGGAGACAACTTGGGGTGCCCGTACCATCTTCGTCATACCCGAGAAGCTCCCTCCCATCCCCTCAAGACCGGTCATACTTCAGTCCGGAAACACCCAGCTTTAGTCCTATCTCGAACCCTCATCATATGAAACCAAACTTCCCCTTGATCCTATCAGTTGTGCGATAGAACCTTTACTACAGTCGTCTCCATATCTAAATCACGCCCGCCTATATCCCAATTGGTGACATATACTCTTCTTCTTGACAGTGGCTCCCAAGCGGCTTACACATATCCCCTATCATCACAGCAAACATGGCGACTACCGAGACAATCCTCCAGGGTGTCACCATCTCCGGCGACATTCGCCCTGAGCACAGAAAGATCCTGACGCCAGAGGCTCTGGCGTTCTTGGCTCTTTTGCACCGTTCTTTCAACGGCACCCGCAAGGCCCTGCTAGAGCGCCGCAAGATTCGACAGGCCGAGCTGGACAAGGGCCAACTTCCGGATTTCTTGCCTGAGACCAAGACCATTCGCGAAGATGCCGCATGGAAAGGCGCGCCGCCCGCCCCGGGCCTGGTAGACCGCCGAGTCGAGATCACGGGCCCGACGGACCGCAAGATGGTTGTGAATGCCCTGAACTCGGACGTCTGGACATATATGGCCGACTTTGAAGGTGAGTTACCCTTTCCCATAGCGGGTTATGTTCAATGGATGGACAAGACCCGTTCATCGAGGATTTTGCAAGCTGCTGACCCGGCATAGACTCGAGCGCGCCAACTTGGGATAACATGATCACCGGCCAGGTCAACATGTACGATGCCGTGCGACGCCAGTTGCAATTCAAGCAGGGTGAGAAGGAATACAAGATCCGCACCGACCGTGTGCTACCAACGCTCATTGTGCGGCCTCGCGGCTGGCACCTGGAGGAGAAGCACGTCACTGTAGACGGCGAGCCGATTTCCGGGTCGCTGTTCGACTTCGGTCTTTACTTCTTCCACAACGCCTTCGAGAGCGTCAAGCAAGGATTCGGCCCGTACTTCTACCTCCCCAAGATGGAATCTCACCTCGAGGCCCGCCTGTGGAACGACGCCTTCAACCTGGGACAAGACTACATCGGTATGCGCCGGGGAACGATTCGGGGTACCGTGTTGATCGAGACCATTCTGGCCGCTTTCGAGATGGAAGAGATCATCTACGAGCTCCGCGATCACAGCTCCGGTCTCAACTGTGGGCGTTGGGACTACATCTTCAGTGTTATCAAGAAGTTCCGTCAAAACAGCAATTTCATCCTGCCCGACCGAGGCAGTGTCACTATGACCGTACCGTTCATGGACGCATATGTGAGTGGGCTCTAGACTGCTTGATCTGGATATGGCAACTGACACATTTACATAGGTGAAACTCCTCATTCAAACCTGCCATAAGCGTGGTGTCCATGCCATGGGTGGCATGGCTGCCCAGATCCCCATCAAGGACGACAAGGAGGCCAACGATAAGGCAATGGATGGTGTACGAGCCGACAAACTGCGCGAGGTCCGCGCAGGCCACGATGGGTATGTGACTTACCCCCTGGTCCCACATAGCAACGACTTACTAACCACTGGTGCAGAACATGGGTTGCTCACCCCGCCTTGGCTGCCATTGCCTCCGAGATCTTCAACAAGCACATGCCCACGCCAAACCAGCTATTCGTGCGCCGGGAGGATGTTCAGATTGGCCAGAATGACCTCCTGAACATGAACGTCCCCGGTAAGATCACAGAAGAAGGTATCCGCAAGAACTTGAACATCGGTTTGGGATACATGGAAGCTTGGATCCGCGGGGTAGGATGCGTGCCCATCAACTACCTAATGTAAGTCTCCAATTTCCTGCCAGCTTTCCCAATCCGCACAGCTGACATAATACCACAGGGAGGATGCCGCTACGGCCGAGGTATCGCGGTCACAGCTCTGGCAGTGGGTGCGGCACGGCGTCACGACGGCCGAGGGCAAGAAGGTCGACAAGGCCTACGCCCTGAAGCTACTCAAGGAGCAGACCGACGAGCTCTCCAGCAAAGCGCCGCAAGGGAACAAGTACGGCCTAGCAGCCCAGTACTTCGCGGGGCAGGTCACGGGCGAAGACTACGCCGACTTCCTGACGAGTCTGCTCTACAACGAGATCACGGCCGTCGGCACCTCGAAACCGGCGAGCAAGCTGTGAGGTCGCGAGACGAAGAAATCGAATTGATTGTTGGGCGTTGACTATGTACTGAGTAAATATCTGTTTTGTATGAGACATGCCACTGGTAGTTCCCTCTTGGGCTGCTGCTAGTTTTTTTGGAATGAAACTATCATTTTACACTATACCGTGCGATGAAGAGAGTTGGTTCCGTGTAAAAGTGAAGAGGTGATGCCTCATGAGAGCGTTAAAGAGCTGTGGCACACTATTATTGTTCCGTGTAGGAAGAAGGATGAGCTTCCGTGGTGCCTCTTGTATCATGTGCATATCCCTTTTGATGCCCCTTTTCGACTCCCATCGGCTTTCTATGTGCAAGGGGACGGTTACCAATTGTGGTAGTCGGCTCGCGTTTTCCCCCTTTCTCGGGCCACGTCCTTGCTTCCTTCGTCTCTGTACTATGTCGACGTACCTGATTGTGCAGGGACGAGCTGATTCACGCATGTGCTATAGACTGAGACTACGGCTTCCATGCACTGCTTGTCCGTCCGTAGTATACTGTTGGAAATTGCTATCCCCACAGAGTAAGGATCAGGACCATCAAACACACTGTGAGTTGATCACCGATCAAACGCGTGGTGCCATGCAATCCGATATGGCTATATGAACACACACACGCACGCACACGTACACATTTTCTCTCCTCTCTCTATTAGACGGGGCTGTCCAGGAATTTCCCACGCCGCCATCGAAAGACGGGAAAAGGGGGTGGATCAATAAAGTCTTAGTTACGTAGCTCACCAGGTCATGAGTGGTTCTCATGTGCACCTTCAGCGATGCCATCCCGTCTGGAACCAGGTTTAATGGATCTTCAATGAAGAAGATACAATCACTAATATACAGAGAACATGTCTATATCCGTGGCTCTGGCATCTCATCCATGAGACGAGGATGGAGTGGATGTATGGGATTCAGGGGTAAGAAGCCAGAGTATAGATGCTCCTTTTCTTTTAGCATATGGGCTCAGTCATGCTCTGGAGAAATTGCTATATCTATAATAGCTCAGGGTGCAATGCCAGGTGGCCATCGATGGCCATCCGCTTAGAGAAGCTGACTTGAACTTCGAGGTGGAGGGAGGGATACTGGGGTACTGAGGCTCTACACTATCGGCGGCCAGCTCATGTTACTTCTCTCTCATCAGAAGGTTTTCTCTACATTTCTGTCGTGGAAGTGTCATCGCATCACAGCGAAACAAAACCATTCCCGACATACAGCTCTGCTCTGGCTCGTCTGCATCAAGCTCCCAGTATGAGGCCTTCCGACTCCGGTGCCCGCCTGATCCAGCAAACACTGGCGGCGCAGCAAGAGTACTTACAACTGAACTGATAGGCTTCGAGGCGAGTTGAACAAAGCCAGCAAAGTCATCCATAACGTGTGTGCTATGCGTGGAACGGGAGGCTAGCTACTGCAAACCCTACGATGTATTTCACGTCGGGCTCTCGGCCCCTTTCTCGAAAATCGCATTCAAGGTAGTCCGCATATATGGGAAAGTGCATGCATGCCCTTTGGGCAGTAGTAGCAGAACGCAATAAGCACATCGCATCGCCAAGAAGAATAAGGGTAGTAGTAAGAAGGATTAGGGAGTGACCTAGATTCCCTCGCTTGCTTATCTTTTCTTTTCTTTTCTTTTCTTTTCTTTTTTTTTTTTTCCTTTTTCTTTCCTTGCTTGCTTTCCTCCAGATGGCGGTTCGGCATTGGGGCCCATTTCTGTCTACCGGCGCCCGCTGCATGCAACCGTCATCGGTCGGATACCTAGCATACAGTTGGCAATAACTGCGGACAGCCGTGCATATATATTTGGGATAGATGGTTTGGAATGTTAGACTCCAGCCTCTATCCACTGTTTGCCTGTGTCTCCCCGCCTGTATGGCACATTGGACGTCGTCCGAACGTCTGTGGCAAGTTTAAAGGCAAGGCAAGGGGGGTCTTCCAGAGTCCAGACTGTTCAGTGGACCGACCACAAGCCCGCGGAGTCGGAATACCGGCCGGGCGAACCAAACCGAGCGCGCTGGACTGCTGCCGGAACAGCACACACAATACAGGAATGGGTTACGTTATCTTCTACCCGGCGCATTTACGTGTGCGTGTGGCACCCGAAGTCTAAATGAACGACCCTTCCTCCAAAACCCGCAGTTGGGCGACGAGTATTGACACATGCCAACAACAACAACAACAAAAACCACCACCACCACCACAGACAGGTTTGCGACACTGAAACAACAACACAGAGGAAGAAGGAATGCAATGGTTGCCTGTTCATTGTGCATATATTAGCAGTAGTACTATGGCTACCCAAAGCAATTAACCTCCCCATGCCACTACGCATTGTGCGACCGATAGCTGCCCAAGTATTGGATCGGGGATATATTGGTTGGTGTATTGGCTGGGTGTCACATATTGCCCGGCATTGTCGCACACAGCTATGTAAGCCAAACTGATTCAATCTTAAATCTGCTGGTCATCATCCGGCTCCCATCATCATCCTTCATCGTGCCTTTTTCTCGGCCACGCGATTCCGACCCAAGCAATTATAAATAGTAATCCTGAGATGCTTACATACATAGCATCATTCAGTCAGTAATAATGGCGTCCAACAGACCAAAGGTTGTCTCGGAAGTCGCTTGCTGTTTCGTATCGTTGCCCGCCATCGGAGAGTATCGGGGGGCGTTACGTAGACATGTTACGTGAGAGCTTCGATAGCCACATGAACTATTGGCTGGCTCGGGCACGATATGTACCATCTTCTCAGAAAGAAGCAGTGAGTTATGCGCTTGTCGCACAAGTCACGCAATACGGTCGGGCTGGAAGGCTGAATGGGCACAGCCAATGGCACGAGCGCGTCTCTCAAGGGCTGGTCTCATTCTCGATATTCGAGTATGCAGTATCCCCCAACAGAGCTGAAAGACAGCAGCAGAGCGGTAAGTAGCTAGGTACTTGCTTGGACTGAGATGAATGGATGAACAGAGAGGAAGGTGTACCAATTGTGGTTATGGAAGAATGGCGTGGGGGAGGAAGGAGGGCAAACAAGAGCCACTCCACAGTCATTAGATGGCCTGGTATCTCTGAATACAAGCGAGCGCACACCGAGAGAAAGGGGGGTAGGGGGGTGACACTATTCTCCGGTGACTGGAGTAGGTCGGTTGCTTTGGCCTCTCATACGTGTAGATAAGGGACTGGGACTTGTTGAGACCCCCGTGCCTCGTGAATGGCCTGAGGGCTTACGTAGTGCCTAGTCGCTTCTCTACGCGCTGACTGAGCCTTAGAGACAGCATGTGCATGCCGTACTATATTCTCACCAGGCTAGGGCCCTTGGGCAATCGGCCAGGGGCTCGTCCCACGCGATTGCGCCCGACGCAGAGGAAGTGGTAGCAAACATGGATGGCCGAGAAATGCTTCAAATTATGGTAAGGCTGAGGATGTAAGTAAGCAAGCCAGCAAGTAGAAAAAGTGTGAGCAAGTTGACCACTTCCACCAAACCTCCTAGCGGCGGTGGCTTTTCAGCCAGCTGGATGGTACTTACTGGTTGGATATTGGCCCGTACGCCAACCACTCTGACCAGCATTCTGTCCCCAGTCCCAGTCCAAGTCCGCACGCATACTCCTTCCAGTCCAAGAGGAGCTTATCACGAGGTGAGATAGGTATCAAGAACAAAAGAAACCAAACGAAACAAGTATAAGAGTTTTGCAGGGGTACTTCTGCCACCATAGCACCCATACCAAGAGTCGTGCAGTTGATGTGTCGCCCGTAAGGCTCACTCTGGCAGGCAATTTCCGGATCGCTTAGCCGATCAACGGAATGCCAAGATTAGTTGCTAGTTCGCGCACACTTCAGCGAGATCCGGGCCTTGGTAAGACATCATAGAAGAAGAAGAATAAGGGAACACGCTTAGCGAGTTAGCTTAGCTTGTTTTCTGCTTTGTTTTTTTTTTTTTCTTTCCTTTTCCTTGCTGGGGGCTTCCTCACCGTGAGTTGAGATTGGCACACCACGATAACACTCCAAAAGACTTGGCCAAGGTGACCACAAATAGGATCCGGGGCCGGTGAGCGAAAGAAAGAGCGTGTGCCTAGCAGGAGTGTCTGCATGTTCGTACATGAAACATGACACTAAGAAGAGGAGGAGGAGGAGGAGGAGAAGGATGAAAAAAGAAAGGGAGGGAAGATCCGGTGAGCTGGTTGAAGCCCTAATCGAGGCCTTTCATTTGTCGCTCTCGCGGGCTTTTGGGTCTAGCCTGGGGAGAGAGTGTGTGATGGCTGCTGGTTGGCCCGTACCGTCTGGTGGTGTGTTTGTTTGCGTGGTGCTTGTGTGCTGTCGAGACCAAGCATGGGGGAAGGTGGTAGGCAGGTAGTTCCTTCCTTCTCACACCCCCCGACTCGGCTTCTTCCATTCCTTGCGCATCAGGCTTACAGTACAATGCTCCTCCCCCCCCCTTTTTGGTTCTGCCTATCACAAACAACCGTCTACTGCCCTGAATCTATGGGGAACAGTAATCAGCAGGACCAGAGTACAATGAGTAAATCAGTCCCAGCGCCACCAGGGCCGCCCGGTTGGGACAGGAAGCCCTGGGGTTCAGCCTCAGGGCCGTGGCGTCCTTCATCACACGAGTTGCTCTCGCCATCGTTCTGGCTTCACCGTATTGCTGGGTCGGACTAACCGCTGAAGTGGTATACATACTTGTACACATAGTTGAGCATCATGAGCCAGAACGGGAGAGGCAAGGAGATGAACGGCCCGTGTACCTAACAATGCTTGTCTTGTAGCAGCAGTATTAGATGCGAACTATTGATTAATTTCCCAGCGTAGACTGACTGCAACAGCTGGACGGACGGGGTATGCCATCATCTACGAATTAGCCTCTCTTCAGATTTGAACAAACAAGTCGTTGTCGTAACTGCTCACGGGACAGGCGCACTTGACAGGCTTTAGTGGGCGTCTTTGTCTCTCTTGATCCAGTCACTGCGCAGCGTCCAGAGATAGCGGCCGCCACCAAGAGCCCACCGCGCTCGAGCGGACGCATCTTTGTTGAGCGCCACGGATGACTGCGCCGATGGATCCAGAACCCCGGACTGCCCGACACTGATACATCGTTAGAGAGGGCTTGGGACACAGTACGCCAGTGGGAGAGGTATGTATTGTATCGCGTTGGCCAGACCAGCTCGGTACGAATCAAGACATGTCTACCTACAGATATGTCCGTCCCCTCAGTCGGCTATGCTTGCCGGCGACAAGCAGCTGGCTAGAGTCTACGGTGAAGATCGTAAACATGCAGGGAACTATGTAGATCTATGCGTCAGAGAAAAGAGACACCAAGGGAAGGGCTGGCTATCACGAATGGCCGGCCACACGCAAGACTGTAGACGGGTGACGGGCGAGAGGAGAGGAGGTCGGCTTGGCACCACCAGCCAGCCTTCGCAGATCTCTCTTTCTTTCCCGACTACTGCAATGCACCTGGAGACAAAACTTTCACACTCCTGAATCAGCGGGAAAAGCGTCACCTGTGTGATACGCGCGCGAGCGCACGCACGCACATACATACACACGCATACACATACACATACCTGCAGGCGGTGCATACATATTGTCCCCTCGAGTTGTTTGACGTGGGAAACACTAAGGCAGCTAGAGATGTAGCTAGATATGTGTTCACTTGAACTTTGATCGTTGTAACCACCTTGGAAAAGCCTAACCACGACTGTCTTTGTCTCTGGACACCTAGTAGCGAGGGATCGGAGGCGGGTACGTATTCGTCGTCCTGCAAGCCTCTCGGTCTCGCGTCCAAGTGTACATGTAGCGAGTAAGAGTGAGTGAGTTGCTGGCGTGGCCCCCCTAACCCACGCATGTCCCCAAGCCAAGCCCCCCCTTTTCGCGACGTATGCGTGTCTGGGTTGACCACAAGGACGAGGAGAGAGAAGACAACTGAAACACTGATCGTCGCCCTCACGAAAACAAGTAAAGTAGGCAAGGGAGGTGGGCAAGCAGGCAGGACGAAGGAAGAAAGAAGGAAAAAGAACGTCTGAGCTTTGCTCCGATTCGCGGGTGGAAGGAAAGAAGCTCGTACGTAGCGAGAGAGTTTGTTAAGCGTGGGTTTTCATCCCTTTCTGCCCCGTGACTCCCATTTTGAGTTTCAAGGAGAGAAAGAAGAAGCTGGCTGAAAACGTACCTGCTACCACACGAGTGACTGTCCTTTTTCTTTTTTGAGTTGAGTCAAGTCTGGCCTATGACATGTCGGTCAAGTAGATGAGATCAGGGGCCAACGGTCTCTTCGCCACAGCATGTGACGTCCGACCATGGATTTGCCTCCGTCGTGGGGTGACATGCTTCTGCTCCTGCCGCGATATCCCATCTGGCTGCGCTGGCTGCACTAGGTTAAGCCATCCCGAAGTAAACTTCAGAACGTTGTCGGTGGCGACCTCGCTTCGCGTTCGAGCATCTAAGGATAAATTGACGACGGGACTATTTGCGATGCGATCGCAACCAGAGCGAGTTCGTCTTGTGGTCAAAAATTCAGGAATATATCCGGCCTCTGTCCATCTGTGAATACATCTTTCCAGGGCCCCTTTTTCTCTGGGAACAACTACAGCCATCGTGAAAGTCGTCGTGGAAACAATAGAACGTGTCGTTACTTTCGGGAACAGGAATACAACGAGAAATGTATTGATTTCATGTTTCCACTGTGTAGAGAGGTGCCTTCACGACGTCATACACAAGACTCAATTCCGTTTCATTCTCCTGCCCATTGACCCCGAAGAATAACTCCCTAAAAGTACACCAGAATAGTCGGCCCATGCCATCTATGTAAATATGTCTCCCTTTCGCTTGGCCCAAATCCCACAAGCAAGTAGTAGCTGATCTCGTTAGTTGAAAAACTTCTGAGTAAACGCCGGAACAACCCAGAGCCCATTCGACTCTCCATAATCCGATTTCCGATTACCACAGTCCGTAGAACCCGTAGAACCCCAAGCAAATTTTTTCATATGCCAGTACTCCAATTCAATCCATAAAATGGCCGCTATATATAGCTGCCCACAAGTCTCGCTTCGTCGTAATGATTCGCTGTCGTCGTATCTATGCAGGTGTGCCGAAACCTTCAAAAACAAGTCACCCCAAAGGCAGAGCCAGTGGCATTTGCCTAATGACCGCTGTCGATAGCAGTCTGTTGATGATGAGACGCTCCCACGCAATGCTACTATGTCGTTCGCAGCTCCGTTGCCTCGATATGAGACACTCTATTGACAAGATTCCAGGTTCAGGGGGTTCATACTAGAATCCAAAGGAACCCGGGTGCGACTTCGGCATTTGGTCTGGAAGGTGTTTGGCGCCAGGCAGGCCGTCGCTGAAGTCGATCCTGGGAGCGACGCAGAGCTCTCGTTGTAGTAATAACAACCAAACAAGCCCTTTTTTATATGATCTTTCCCTTGGTGTCCTGGCTATCAGGATCTGGCTTCATTTCGCGGTGTGGGGAGGAGTTCTCGGTCGGTGAACTCTTGCCGTTGCCGTTACCACATCCTTTCACCAGAGTGTGCCGCTGCCATTGTGTTAGTTGGAATAAATCACAGATAGAAAGCGATTATCATTACCTTGAGTGCGTCTTTCCGCGAAAAGCTTTTGTCGCAGTGGTCGCAAGGAAAAGGTTTGACGGCCAAATGAATCCGCTTGTGGCGTTTCAGGTCATGGTTCCTGTTGAAAGACTGTGGGCATACGTCGCACTTAAAAGGTCGTTCTTGAAGTGCGGGCTGGTGAGAGTACATGTGGTGGTGTGCCATGTGCGGCGGAAAGCCATGTGCCATGGTACTGTTCAAGCCCCCGACCAGCATCGGCGGGGTATTTGGGTTTCCCATGTTAGAGAGCACAGCACCATTCATCGGGGGTGCCAGCGCTCCATATCCCCCATAGTGACGATTGGGATAATGCGTCGGCGCGTGCATAGAATGAGAGCTGAGTGATGGTATTCCCCTGGGAATAGCCCCTGTGGTGGTGGGAGACGACTGCGGGGGCGATTGATGGGTATTCGAGAAAGACGGGTACGAAGACTGCTGTGGTGTAGACGAGGGTGGCGCGTAATACCCAGATGTCGTCGACGATCGAGAGTACGTGTCCGTAGTTGCTGTAGCTGCCGAAGCTGGTGCCTGAGAGGCGGAGGTCTGGGAGCTGAGGATGGAGTTTGGCATCGGCGTATGGTGTGAGGACTGCGAAAGCATCGAGGTGTGACCAGACCCGCCTCCTGGGACCGCTGAAGGGAAAGTAGGCCCGACGCTGTCGTATGGAGGCGCCACGAGCCCGTCTCCTGTAGCAGGCGACTGGGAGCTTCTGTTGCCGTAGGCGTTCCCAGAGGGCGAATATAGCTGCTGGCGGCCGCTGTAGCTCGATTGCATCAGTCCCGGCTGACTCTGTCCCAGGGCGCTGTAGGTATACGATGAATTTTGCGTCAATGCCCAATTTCCTTGGGGGTTATGGTTGTAGGGCGGAATGCCGCCAGCCTGTGAACTCTGCGAACTGCCACTGTGCACACTGGATGAGAGCGGGCTGAGGCCGTCGGTCCCAGTGACTCCTGATCCCCATGTTAGACGCCTGTTCTCAGCCATTTTTTAAGGTGGTTTCTAGACAATATCGTTGGCGACGATACTTGATAACCATTTCTGGCAGAGGATAAGGTGTGGTGGCGGAGGGAATATGGGCTGGGCATCGGAGACTTCAACAAGAAAAAAAAAAAGCGAGAGGGACCATACTGGGAACTTGAACATCCACCTGCGAATTCGGCGGAGGAAGATGGAACTGAGGCAAACCTCCAGCAGCTGGTCTACGAGAGGTAAAGCTTGCGATTTCCATTCTCCCGTGAGGATCCCGAAGGGGAAAGAAGGCTCGACTCAAGGTCGTGCCTGGCTGTTATTCGAGTCTTTTCGTGGAAGGCTCGAGGCACCTATGTCGCCAGAACACTTTCTCTCACACTCCAAAATGATATTTGGTTGCTTCGGTTGACTACGTCGCTCTGTGACCCGGGTGAGGATGTGCGGGGGCAAGTCAAAAGTTGTTTCCAGGGTGGCTACGCCTGGAAAGGAAGCGTGGATGTCGACAAGCAACTCCAGGTAGGTTCGTGATGCATGCGGGAAGGCGCTATCCAAGGAGTGGAATAACCACGGTGATGCCAGAGCTTGGAGGTGATTGTTGAAGTAGGGTGCCCCACAAGAAGGACCGGTCACCCACCCACCAGTCAGTCGGTCGACAAGAGGTTTGCTTTTGGGGTTTGGTTAGAAAAGGATGTTTCTGGTCGTCACTATCCTTCTCGATTTCCTTCTGGGAATCTGATCTGATCTGGGGAGCACGTAGACGTGGGCTGGGGCGCTGTTAATGTTGTGGTGGTGGTTGTGTTGTCTCTGGTGGTCACGGAAATGGGGGCTGGCCGTTGCGGCAACCACTGCTGGCTATGGCTTGACGGCAAAAACAGCCAAGGAGAAAGAGGACTGCTAATGCGGAAGTGCTGTGTAGGTAAGGACAGGTTAGGTATGCAGATGCTGGAATCCCCAGATGGAGGTTGGCCTTGCTGGTGGGTTCACGAGCTTTAAGGTAAGTTGGTGGGAGGTGTTCGGTGGAGACGTCGATCACCCAAGATGGCGCCGGGAGGCGCCTGTCGTCGAGATTATATGTCAAAGGGTCTTCTTTGGGTAGTAGCAGCTGGGACCCTGGTCGTATCTGTGGTACCGCACGCCTCTTTTTGCAACTTGCTTCTGTCGGCTGGCTCTGTGGCTGCCTTTCGCTCTTGGGCTGGGGGGTAGTAGTAGGTACACTAACACGCTACTTTGGATCCCTAGGGCGGGATCTCTCTCTCTCCTTTCGACTTTGGATGACCTGGTCTCCAGACTAAAGTAGTTCACTCGGGCTCAGTCTAGCTGAGCTGGGCTGAAATGGTTGCCGGACTGGGCGTTCGAGACCTGACCATGACAACTTGGTCCCCTGAGCCAGTTACTGCGCGGCCAGGTATCTGCTCGGTACCAGGAAACTTTGATTCCCCTTGTTGTCGTCTTCCCCTTTTTCATGTGTAGGTTTGTAGCCTCTATTAGTTGGTTTGGGGAGGTTGCTCCCGGGTTTCAAGCACGTAGGCCAAAAAATGACGGACGAGGGACCAGGCGAAGTTTCTCTGAGGGACCGAGGAGTGGTGGCGTGCCAGGTCGTGTTAAGCAGCCAGGTATTTTATGATGGTGCAGGGCCAGCTGAACACAAGTGCCGGTAGGGGTCAGAGTGCAGGCTAGCTATGTATGCTAGGTAGGCCTCAGCCGGGCTGCAGGTCGCAATGGCTACGACTTATAACAACCAGAACTCATGGATTGGACAAGTTATGAGATCTGGCAGTTAGTCACGTAGCGTGGCACATATGGAGCTGATCTAGATGAAGGGCGACGGGATCTATCCCCGGTGACGACAAAATGGGGGACTGCTCCTGTTGTTGGCTGCTAGTGGCAGGAGTCTGAGAGTTTATGTCTTGCCTCCGATACAGAGGAGACCGAGGAACGGGCAGGCAGAGAGGCAGAGGTAGAGGCAAAGGCAGCTCGCTAGGTACTAGCGACTAGAGCTGTCCAGTGGCCGTGAACCAGCGGATCATGTCAGAGCAAAGCAAGAGCGACAGTCGCAAGTCGCAAGTAGCATGTACCAAGTAGAAAGTAGGGGCAGACGTAGCGTACTACTACATGCTAGCAGGCCGGACTGGAGAGAGGAGGCTAGAACCCTGGTCTTGGCGACCCTCCCATGTCCACCATGCACCCAAGATTCCGGGATTGCTTAATGCACACCCATTGTTGCAACCTTTATTTTATTTAATTTTTTTCGTGACTGACACACTGACAACGTCCGACTTAGTGGGAATGATATGATGTAGGCTTGCGCTCCAGCAACTAGTGAGTGAGCAGGGAGCGAGACGAGATCACCCCCCTCCCAGCAGCAGCAGCAGCAGCAGCAATCAATCTCGCAGCCTGGCCCAGCCCACTCACTCCAGTCGGGCCAAGGTAATAATAGAAACAGCAAGCTGAGACCGAGACCTGTCACATAAGACGGAATGGTCGGGAATTCCACAGGCGTGGTCCTTCGCTTCCCATGGGTCTGACGTCCGCTGTAGGTGGTAGGTTAGTCGTAGCTAGTCCCTGGCCAGCGCTTACTTATTATGAGCGATAAGTAATGGCAGCTTGACAAGGGATCTGGGACACGAGGACGTAATCTCTCTGGGCTAAAAGGATACCTGGCGCGAGGTACTGCGTTTACGTGTGTGTTCGATGGGGGTTCTGTTCGGCTCCAGCCAGGATATCTTTCCCTCGTCAACCCCCCCTGCCCTAGCGCCAAGTTAGCTGGCATGGGGGTCACTCCAGCGGATTTGCACTTTGGTGGCAGGGGGGGTTATTCTTCTCAGGTGCAGAGGTGTAGGCCAGACAAGGGCAGGGCAGTAGGGACCTTAACGTGACACTTAACCAAACAGCCAGGCTTCTCCCGACAGCTGGCAATAGATACAATAATGGTATAGGAGTCATCGATTATTACACTCGCGTAATTAAATACAGTATGTATGCCTCAGCCGTTTGTTGCTACTGATTATACCAATTGAATACTTTAAGCTCCGGTATCTATTTGATGTCACTTCTGGGCAGGGGACGAGAAGGGGGCCTGGAGAGTTGAGAGGGGAGGAAACATCCAGACGCACGGTCCTTGACCCATGGAATAGGCTACAAAAGTAGGTTCGAGCTGGCCCATAATTGATCAAACCATGGGCTAGGCGAATTGACCTCGTCAGCATAGCCGTGAAGAAACTCCAGGCTGCCTGGTTCCTTTTCCTAATGTTCCTAGTTTTACTTTGCAATAATTCAGATGACAGAATGCTAAAAATCCAGTAGAAGAGGAGTCAATTAGGACCGTCGGTCAGTACATTACCTACATAATCATTGTATCCCGACCAGACAGCAAAGCAGCAAGCAGCAAGCAGCAAGCACCCTGCAATTTTGGGGCCAATCCTGGCAAGAGAAGAGAGTGCAGAGATAATTGGTTTCTTTTCCTTCTTTCTTCCCCCCTGCGATTCTTCTTTTTATTGTCTTGGCGGAGCAGTCACCATTGGACTGCCTGGAGGAAGACCGGACTAGTTCTTTCAGCTCCGCGATTTAGCTTGGGGTCTCTCGTCCCGTCCAAGTGGGTGCCATGCGATGCTATGCCATGTCTCTCTTGCGGCTGGGATCCCACATTCCGCTTGGCTGTCGGCAGCGATCTACCTGCTACCAGGATTGGGCTTGATCGACGCGATGCAATGTGATGCGATCTCGTGGGTGAATTGGCCACCAAACGGCGAGGCTCTCCTCTGTTCATGTCTGAAATTGTTCCAGCTCGCTTCGTGTTTCTCGCTGCTTACCTACATATGCTACTTTACTCACCACCCACAAATACTTCTAGCCACCTGCAGCCGATTGCGAGCTTCCGGATCTGATCTGCCAACCATGCCTCTTCGATCTCGGGCTGCAGCTTACCTGCTTGCATCTCCAATGGCTATAGGAGGGAGGATATACACAATCGAGCTGCGTCAACTTCAGTGTCATAGTCGAGTCTAGTATGCAGTCACTGCGAAAAGCCCACACACATCACTGCGGGCAGCTTCGCTTCGACATCCGTACTCTGGCTTTTACCCCAGGCCCTGGAGCTTATCTCCTGCAGCCGGGCAGGGCCTCGACTGGCAAAGAAAGAGTCTATGCCGTGGCGTATACTATCGGTCTTGGGAACTCGCTGCTTGATTTCTCCAAATCCATTTCTAGGGGAGCAAAGGCTAGAGGCTGAAGTTCAGGAAAACACAGTACACGCCTAAATTTGGTGGTTTCTCGTTTCACTTCATTTCTTCTTTCCATCTTCTTCCTTTTATTTTTTCGCTTGAGGGCGCCCGCTCATAACCGCCCTATGCTAGCGAGCAAACTTGAATCTAGTATCAGAAGTAGCTATATTGGCAACTGGGGAGTTGCTGGCTGAGCATCATTAATGTGTCCAATATTGGCCGACGGGTAATTCCGCAATACACATACAGGTATGGACATGGATGATATGCCTGCACTGCTTACGCTTTGCTTTTACTCAGAGGCCGCCCCTCACGCTGTACCCCGTCCCAATGGAAGCATGCCAGGTCCAGGGAATCTCACGATACCTACTAGAAAGTGCAATCTGAATGCGGCTGACATTATGATGGTCTTTAACATTTCATCAGCAACGGGCGGCTTCCTTTCCTTCTTCCACCTGTACGACGCAGCTGAGATGGCTTGATCCGATCGGAACCTGGGAGCACAATGCTTTTTCTTTCCGCCAACCGACCGCCTGATTTGTGGATTCCATGAGTTTAATTGAGGCTGCGCAGGCCGGCTAATTCAGGAATGCCGTGGGCATCGCTGAAGAGTCGGTGTCAAGTGGTTGTCTATCTGAAATTGTATCCCCAGTAGTGAAGAGGCCAGGACTAGCCAAGAAGAGGACCGGTCTAGGCAAATAGTGGCCGAGCAGCTCTAGCTCCAGCTGGTTCTGGCAGCTCTTGACGAGGGGGTATCTTCCACTGCGCTGTAATACGATAATACGACAGGCAAAAGAGAGGCATCTCTCAATATTGCAATTGCCCTTTGGTTTTCCATGCGGAAGTCGAGATAAACGTATATCGCCCTTGACACCCAATCTCGGCGAAGCTCCGACTTGCGGGTATGAGCTTCACGAAAGAGATATTTACAACGGGTCATTATTGATTAGCTAATAGCAAGCTTCTGTAACGGCGGTGGCTGCTTCTCCAAGACATTGATGGGTAGCGTACTTTAATATAGTCCGGAAAACCATCAACCGCAACTATTGCATCGCATCGCTTGTTTGGCCCTTCACCATTCACCAGAACCTCGCAGTCTGTTTTTTTCTTCCCTCTCTCTCACGATGGGCATGGGCAGCAACAAGCAGGCAATTGAACTCAGGTTGGCACCCGATATGCCTTTCCTCTTCATCAATACGTATGCTCGATATATTGGTCTTGGAGCCTACTCACTCACGTACCCTATGTCGTGATGCCATTTTTAGCATGGATGTCTCGTCTAACTGTCGTTCAATATAAGCAATAATTACCATAGCATCAATAATAGGTGTGATGGATTCCGTAGTGCATAATTGGGACCGGGTTCCTCTCAGGGCATCAGGGCATATATGGACTGAGCTGGACTCCGTGTAACACGACATGTCCGATTTACATGGTTCTTTGCAGGTGCTCCCCCGAATCAAGTTAACCCCCAGGGCGGGAGCGAAAAGGGCCAGAACATTGAGCTCTATTCATTGCGATGCTATAGTACATACATGCAACCTGTGACGAATGAGCAAGCCGGTCATGTTACGGCCGACGACCTAATATAGGATACCTACCTATCTACCTTATATTATGTAGGGCTTCATTCAATTCTTGTTGGCGACTGGGGAGGTACGGTAAATAACCTACTAACGTACCTGGTCACCATGAATTGTCCCCGTCAGATCATCCTTACCGGCGAGTACAAGACATGGCGGCGGACCGTTCGTTCTACAGGGATGCGACCCCCCACTCCAAGGGCAAAGACCCAAACTCCCCAATGGGGATGAACGCCGACGGACAGGTCGCACACGATGATGGGGCGCCTCGGCTCCGATCTCACGGCTCAGTGCGCCATAGTGTGCCATTTGCGGTAAGGTTGGGTCAGAGCCAGCCAAGTGCCAAGCTCCCAAGCAAGCTCGTTGAGGATCGGACTGTCAATTCCAGGCTCCAGTTCTCGGTCGGTACGGTCGGTACCTCTCCCCACCAACCTTCAAAGAAGATGGGATGACATGCCATCCCATGCTGGCTTTGACATCAACCTCGAGCCGACCCAAGCACTAACAGGCACCTGCATGGCGTAAACAAGGTTAAAGAGACACGCTGCATCTACAATATAATTTCTCACTCCGTTCTTCAAAAGCTGAAACGACTTGGATATGCATGCCAACCCCCCATGTCGCTTCGGCGCCTCCAAGCCCATTTGGTACCTGCTCGCTGTGGGTGGTCAGAATCGAGCATCGTGGGATTTCCAACACACCCCCGCGGCGCACACACAGCAGCACACAGACACAGTGCCTCCCTCCCTCCCTCTCCAGCTCTCTTGACTCGACTCGACCCGGCTCGACTCGTTGACATTTTCCCCGATGCAACCTGGAAGTGCCAGGCGTACTACAAGGAAGTGGTAGCCAACAAACATTGTGGTTGCCCGAAGTATCGTCTGCCCGCCTCAGCCGACCTAGACCTTTGCAGTATCATGATTGGTACTTGTCAGCCAACTAGTTTCGTTTCAACCCCCTCGAGACTTCCTGCCATCCATTGACCCCCTTCCCGCCTAGCCAATCACAACCTCGGCTTTTGATATTTACGAGAGATACATCTGCTTACCTTGCCTACAAGCCCCGATCCCCCTCGCTGGGCGATCGGCCACAGGTTCTGCGGAACAAGTAGAGTGTGGTTGTCCCAGCCAGTCAGGCCGTCAGATGGGTTTGGGTGAGCTGCAGAGCCTGCAGCAGAGCCTACCTACATACTCTGCGATGCTTTCAGCGAGTAAGCCGGGTTGCTTGGCCGGCCGACTCGCAGGGGAGACGACACACACACACACACACACACACACAATTGAAGCACGTTTCCTGGCCCCAGCCCAAGCATTTGTGGGGAGAGATGGCGCAACAACACGGTCGGCTACTGCTCTCTACTGTACGTACGATTCAGAGCGACCGGCTAGGTGACCGCGAATCGCTCCTCGCTAGCGAACACCCAACCACGGTTTCGCACGAGTCCAATTGCGCGCACACGGCGGCATAATCCCGAATGGCTCACCAACGACATTGCACGAAGCACTGCTGCAACCACGGTGTGGCTCACGTCTTAACGATGCAGGCTTCAGCCAGGGCTCTTGCAGCAGCACTTGCAGCATGGGCATGGGGGTTTCTTGATTCTAGAAGGCCTTCTTCAGCCCAAGCCGCCGGCGGCGCTATCATGTCGATTCTCAGCGGGTGAACTAGCCTATGCAGTGTCTTCCTAATGAGGAATTAAGATAACATCCACCGTCGATGTGCCTGTACCAGCTTTTGGGGGGATGATGAATTCTCTTCTCCTGTTGAATCTCACCGAGATCGCATGAGCGCTGCTCTCAGCAATTGCCTTCTCACGATCCAGCGTCAGCACGAGCACAGAGGTCATGTTGGGGAGTCACAGGGATCCGCCACGCCCGCCAGGATATCAGGTGATGATCGTCTTCTGTAAACGGGCATAACCGTATTTCGTCTAGAACTCTCGTATACCAAGGCCAGAGCCAAGGCCAAGGCAGAATGATTGCCACCGATGAATTCCTCCAACAACTTGTCATCTGCAGTACGCATCAAGCATGTACACACCATCCTGCGGAATCTTACGACTAAGTGTGCGGAGTAGTCGGCGAAGTGTGCGACTTGAAGGTATCCGTAACTCAATGCTTGGATATCCTGGGCCTCTTGAAGAATAGCTCTACAGTCTGCAGTATTCCATGGCTGTTCCTGCTGCATGGCTTCGTCTCCCTCCCCCTCTTTCTGCCCTCGTGCACAACTGGCGATGCCAGCTCTAAAGCTATATTGTTTTCAGCTCTCGTCTATCGTTGAGCATTGCCCCTTTGGGGGATGGATGGTATGGTGTGGTTATGCAAGTACAGAGAGGAAACGATGGATGCTCCGTGACAGTGATACAAACAGCCCAGGAAAGTATCTCTTCTTGTAATACGCGTTGTTGCGTGCACACTCTTCAGATGACGGGGGGGAAGACTCGGGAAAGAGGCACGTGTCCTGGGTGGTGCCTGTGAATAAGGTGGCAATGGGGAAAAGATGAGGCGAGCTACGGTTGGCTTGCAGACAAATGGGCGCCGCCCAGATCTTGCGGATCGGGCTGCTGATGGCTTCGGTCCATGATTCCGAGATCCCTTGCCTACCTATTCTGGAGTCGGATGTACAACGTGGCGAGGAAGGACTGCCTTGATCTATCCGGAAGGTAGAAACATTCCAAATGGTGCTCGTCTGTTGGACATTGCACAGTTGCTTGGACAGCCAGCAGGCATTTGCAATTAACACCAGAGACTCCTCGTCAGACCTAGGTATTCGGGTCGCGGGTACCCTATCCAGCGAGAGCCAAAGAGCTGTTTTTTGGATTTTTTTTTGCTTTTCACGCACCCATTTCAACGACCATGCGCCCAGGCAACCGGATGAGGCCCCCGGCTGGCTGCCAATGCATCGGATCACACCGCTCTCTGCGCAACATTGCCTGACAAATAGCCTAAGGGGTTCCTGGCCAAGTCTATTGCGGTTAATGCATATTGATATACCACTGTCTAGGAAGCTGCGTTGAGCGCTCTGGATATGATGAGGCTGACAATGGTGGCTCTGCTTTGCACATTGCATGCAACAAAGACGTGCAGCCAGAGAGGGATCCACGATGATCCTTTCACTGGCAGGCAGCCTCACTGACATGGCCTGGATATCGTGTAAGTCCAACACTGGAATTCGTATCATACGGGGATTGGTCGTTCAGCACGTCCTTCTTCCATTCGGGATCTTGGTTTCCCTCCCGCGCGGGCCTGCGGGCGCCGGTAACAGTACCCCTAGATCCCTGCGCCGATCTCCCTTCTCCCTCCCTCCTCGCTCTCCATGGCCTCCCACCACCACCCCTCGTTCCCTCCTTTCCTTCTTTGTTCCGCGTCTGGAATTGCCTCTCGGCGGCATGGTACAGTTCAACATATAGCATTGTGACAAATCTCGTTTTCCGCCTCCGGGCGAACAGGGTTCGTCTCAATTCGGAGTAGAAATAGACCAAAAGCGATTGGGTTATCAGCTTGTCATCTTGCATAGCATTAGACTCGTCTCTCTTTTTTTTTTTTTTTTTTTTTTTTTTTTTTTTTTTTTCTGTTTCTTCCCTCCAGTTGACGCGATTAAAAAGGAACGAAGTTGTATTGGCATCTACCTGCCTACCTACTTTACAAGGTTTAGCAATATGCAAATTTGCCCAGCTGATCTATTTGATTATGAGGGAGACCGGCCCTCCTGCTTTATTACACCTCAGGGCAAGATCTGGAAAGACAAAAAGCTTACCTTTCCAAATTCAACCTGACTGGCATGCCATGCCCTCCCTTGCATCGCCGATCACCGCCGTCCTTGACCTTGGAATCCGAAACCATGAAGCTCCCCATATTTGCTTTTTCGGGGAAGGGGAACACACCGGGAGTCACTTTCTCACCCCCCTTGCGCGCGGGTGTCTCGCCGTCATGTCAAAAGCACTGCTGCTGCTGCCACTGCTGCTTCACTGCGCTGCGCTGCAACTGCACGAGTTTATAATTAACGTGGTCGGGTGGGGTATGTCCGTCACCAATTTCGCGCGTATGAGACAAGACATAGGGGGGTGGGTGGGTTTTAGGAGAAGAAAGAAACAATACGTGAAAGTAAACGGCCGGCCGGCCTGGCCCCTTTGGAAAGTCGCCTTTTGTTGCCGTGTTTGGAAACGATGTGCTGCAGTTCTCGAGGACGGTTGGTTGTTGGGTGATGGAAGAGGAAAGGGGAAGAACTACTTCTTCTTCTCATGGCGGGTGGAACGCATTTCACCTACTCTTGATGAACATCTCTCGCAAGACACACCAAGCCAGTTTTCATTGCTTGGTGCATCGTTCTGGATTTCGGCTTTGTTGGGGCAAAGTACAGCTTGGCTATGCTTGGGGGGGTCTAGGGGGGTAGCAAGCATCAGGTAATCTACAGCGCGGAGTGTTCCTACGTGCGAGCGTCTGTTGCTCTATGTGTATATGGTCGGTCGTACATGTAAGAAGACAAGATGTATCCTACCTAGATGGTGGAAGTACAGACAGCCTATCATACAGACATCCTCCGCAAGTTCGCGACGTCGAGCAACTACCATCTATGGCTTCCTATGCTGAAGATGTAATCCAATGGCCTCTTATGAGAATGAATATGGTAATCCAAGGACAGTAGTAATGGGTAGACATCCTCGTGTCTACTAAAGAGGGATACCCTCCGACGGTGGCACCTCGTCCGCATACGCAGCCGGTAGGGTATCCGCGCCAGGCTTATTTCTACGGATGGTAACATGTTCTCGTCCATATCCAGGCGGCTGACTGGCAATACTTGGAACGAAGGATCCATCAGAGACAGAGACACACACAGAGAGAGAGAGATAGAGAGAGAGAGTAAATATCCCCAGGTAACGGGCGATCCAAGGGAGTTGTTCGCTCTAGTCTGACAGTGACGTGTGTCGACTACGCAAGAAGGAGAGTCGCTTCGAGAAGAAGGACGCGCACCACTAGGACACTACTGGTTTTCTTTTTGTTACCACTTGAGCGTCCAAAGAGCGCAGATGTATCTGGACAGAGGGCAATAGACAGACTTTCTAAAATTGCTGGCATGGTGGTGATGTGGTGATGTCGGGTCGTATGGGCTCCATGAAAGGGGTCGTCAGGATCCAGGCAAGCTCCAAGTCAAGCCCTCGTATAGATGAATACGTTGACTGTATATTCCTGCCATGGCGCTGTACACAGTGCTCTGGCAAACTGGGCCAACCCGTCCCCAGCCGGGCGAAAGGACGACGTTGTCAAATTAGCATCATGACTGTCTACTGGAGCTCATCGCCACCTCTTACAGGTCCCTTACCTCCGGTCGTCCGGCATCTACATGCATCTCAGTCCAGTAAGCATTGGTTGTAGGACAAACCGCATCCTCAAAAAGCGAGTCGGCATTATCTGGCATTCGGATAGGTGTCCATGAACACATTTGCCGGCCACCAGTCAAGTGACGAACCAACTCTGTACGACGAAGCCTCTCCTTTTTCTCCATAGGCAGTGACAGTGAGCAATAGGCAGGACCAAGAAGCGGTAAATATACGACAAGGTCGTACAGGACATCATGGCCCTTCAGAGTACAAATGATATAATTTTCCAACAGCAACTCATGCCAACAACTGACATCGCTCGGCGCCGTATTTGCCCCTGATTTTATACAGCCCGAGTGCTGTACTAGTAAAACACAACGTCGCTACGCTTCACACTCTCTTTGATTAACAGATAGTATCGCAAGGGAACGTCGACACTACAAGTTGTTCGTCTTTCCATCTGTACTCTTATAGGATAGCGGTTTCCCAGGTAGCTTTGGCATGTCTGATGGTCTTGTTATTAATCTATGTCTACCACATGAAACATCTTTGGTGCGCTCGCTGCTGGCCTATGATGGCAACCTGTCTAGACATATGCGTCATGCAGTGCGCATCTGCACGAATTGCTCACTGCCAGTATTGTCTTCAGCCAGGTGCTATAAGATGGCCGCCTTCTGATTGAGAAAGCACTTGATTAGGGCACCGTACGTTGTCCAGGATGTGTTACTACCTCACTTACATCACTAGAGCAAAGAAGTTCCGTCCCATGGGATGATCAGCCCTTTCGAATGACTTCCGATCAACTGGTGACAAGTCTATCACTCGAGTTTATTATGTGTCATAGCACACCGTAATTGTGGCTCACTGGTCTCCTAGAACCCGGCCACAGACGGGTTGTGATTAATGTCACGCTGTGAGCATGCTCCCCTCTATCATATTTCATGCGATGCCCTCCACAATTTTTGACCGTTCAGTTGCACAGCGCACATAATGGCGGCATCTTCACGAGGAACGAGCCGGGCAGGATGTGTTCCATTTGGTTGTTTCCAGTGTTGTTGTTGACTGCCACCGACACCTGCAACCCCTTTCTCAGCCCGGGGCTCCTCGACTTCCCCGAGTTCGTCGCGACATCGATCGAGCAAGATCTGCTTCATGTATTGTCCATTTCAAGAAGCCTAACATGTACAATATCCTTGCCCACAGTGCTTGGAGGGCATCAGACTGCGCTCTACATCTACTAGCAGCAAGCATTGCTAAATGCCCAGGGAGGATGACTTGGTCGAAGAAAGAAGTCAATCCCGGTGGAAACACCCCCAAAGCGGACGGGATCGCTTGTCCCCATATGACAGATGGGCATATATACGATCCGGCTTTTCCTTATCGATGAGTGTAAAGTTTAGATCCTGCCCATGGCTGCTACGGCTCTTGTTGGACCTTCCATCCAATGCTTTTCTCCATGGGCCATCATTTGAGATATCTGCGGACGAGAGATATACGTACGGTAGCAATTTGGCCCACTACAAGCCCGAGAATCTGGACGACACCAGAGAAGCTTTCGCCCACATGGCGAAAGCTAAGGTAACTCACCCAATAACATGTTCTCTGTGCTGATACTAGGGGGCATGGCCTGGGATTGCAGGCTTCTGTATATCCCTTGACGGCGAAAGCGATGTTCCCACCAGAAGTGTATATAAGACCTGGCTGGACCAGCCGGCCTGTCGATTGTTGAAAGAGCGATCTGGAACAGAGCCTTCGCTATCAAGGGGACACGCTAGATAGTCATGGATGCTCCGCCGACATATCTGCGCAGGGGCAATATTAAGGTACGAGCTGCCCCCCGAATCCACTTGTATCTCGTTTTTTTCAGACGTTCCTTGTAGCCGTCGCTGTATACAAATGTTAAAGAGCCATGAGGATCATGTGCGATTTTGGATCTGGCCAGTGACAACATACCCAACTTGCTATTTTCCTAGCATTAGACGACGTCGTCATGTTTCATGGCTAGGGGTCTAATACGAGAGCATCTCTACGGCTGGTACGGATACACACTTGTAAGGGTATACTTGTTCCTATCGCCTGAAAGCTGGCTTACCTGTCTAAGCGACTGATTGAATGTATGCTAGTCCTGTCATCAACACAACTATCTCCTAAGGGGCAAAGTCTTGCCATCTGGTGCAGAATCGAAAAAGGCAGAGAGCCGTTCTTCAATACGCCCATGATGTGAAGCAATGGCAACAGAAGTCCGGCGTACAGGTCTGTCGAGAAGGGGCCATGTCCTGTCGACCAGAGTCTAGTGAACGAACAGGTTATGCCCGATTTCCAAGATGAGCAGCTAGGGCAGGCATGATCCAACTCGCGTAAAACTCCTCAATACATCGTGTCATGCAAGGCCCGCTTCGGACAGGATAGTAGCTTGTTTGCTAGATAGCCGGCGAACCCATTGACCGTGACCCGGGAACTCGTTCTTCATGCTGCAAGCAAGAGGTGTTCGTGATCGTTTCAAAAGTGTGCGGGTCCGGGTCCGCGGCGAGCGCGTTTGCTCGGCTGAATATTTTGAGATGGAGAATGGGAGGTGGCTGCGATGGTGGCAGAGGCTGACGAGGGCGCCATCGTCGCATGGACATGGTCGTGTTTCACAGGCTCGTTAAGCAGGCCGAAAAGAAAGATACGGGGCCAGACGACACGCACAATCGAGCATGATGTCAGTCCATCGACTGTCCGATATGCTGCCAGATGGCGAGCTGACTCGTTTCAGCCGCAGATCGCAAGAGGAAGAGCAGACGAGACGGGCATTGGCACAGACGAAGCTGAAGGACCGTGATGTTGAAACTTGACGGTCTAGAAGACTCCATGTAACCGCTTACTGACTGACGGTCGTGCTCTGCATGGCGGGCGTGTAAGTCAGTTAATCAGCAAGCTGGTATGTACCTCTACAAGAACCTTGGACCAAAGAAAAAGAAGAGGAGATGGAGATGCTGGATTGGGGAAGGTGGAGTTGCGATGGGCAAATCAGCGGGTTCGGGCCTGGACGAAACCGAACTTGGCTTCGAGACCCTGCCAGCTGCGACCTGCGACCCCTGCGCCCCTCTCTTGCCTCCAAAGCAACCAATCCTTTGTTGAGCACATTTGCGCAAAACAAAGCCCACAAACGTTCCATGATGGCGATATAGTAGTACATGTATCCAGGACAGCGGTAGCCGGGAATGGACGGCGTCAAGGTAATTGAGCAACAAGCACTGCATGTAGTTAGTTGTAGTAGTTAGTAGCCGTTGGAGGGAAGGAAAGACCGAAGGATCTCTGGAATGGTAGGCAATTACCACCAACCTCAACTAACCGTACCCTCGGATGCTACCAGATATGTAAGTTATTATTGGGTAGGTAGATTCCTACATACCTTATGCAGTGTTGTTGATAGATAGTACCTACTAGCTTCCTGGCTTGTCTTCAATGAAAGAAAGAGGCGGCGGCGGCAGATTATCTCATTCTCTGTGCCCCCTTCCCTTCCCTATGTTGCTTCTTTCTCTCCCTATCCCTCCCCTTGCTCCTCTCAAAATAACCACCCGAGCCAAGGAGAAAAGAAACACATGGTGAATTGCCACGAACGCCGAGAACTCGCTTCCCCAGGAACCAGAAAAACCCGGCGTGCCAAGGTGTCCCAGCTTTTTGGAATCCCGCCGTCAAGCACTCCCATCTTCATGCGAAAAAAAGAGCAGTCCAGACTCGTCGACCCCGCCCCCCAGCTCGACTACCCACCCACCAAGTGTCCGACTAGCCATCAAGCCATCTACAGTAGCCTTGTCGCTGCCCAGGGAAAACCAGGGTCGTCCGGGTGTTCGTGGTGCGCGTTTGAATAACCTTCTCAAAACGATAACTCGACTTCGGACGACTTGGGGTCGAGTCTTGTATGGTGCCGTCTCTTCTCATCCCCCAGACAGACAAGTCGCACTAGCCTCCAAATCTGGTGTTACATAACACGGGAGGAAAAGCTCGCAAACTTGCTCACGCTTAATATATTAAACCCATCGGCCGCGCGCCCCTCCTCTGTCTCTCTCGGACAAACTACTTCTTATCATCGGCTACCGCTTCTCTCTCTCTATCTGAACTCTTATGACTTAGGCCGGACCTCTTCGAAATCTCAAACCCAGAAAAACAACAGCACCAAAACAACATCACGCTCATCTACATACAGGACTGGTGCCTGCCTTCTCCACGCGACTACTACTAATTAATACACACTCCACCCGCCTTTTTTTGCACCACCTACGTAATATATATACACAATGGCACCTCACGGCGACATGGCAGGCATGGATATGTCAGGGGGCATGGACATGGGCCACTCGTCCTCGTCCTCGTCGGGCGGCATGATGATGATGATGTCGGTGTTCCAGACGTCGCAGAAGACGCCGCTGTACTCGATGGCCTGGACGCCGCAGAGCGCGGGCGGCTACGCGGCCACGTGCATCTTCCTCATCGTGCTCGGCACGCTCCTGCGGGGCCTGCTGGCCCTCAAGTCGATCCAGGAGGCGCGCTGGCTCGACAAGGAGTTCAAGCGCCGCTACGTGGCCGTCCAGGGCAAGCTGCCCCTGGCCGAGCGCGTCTCGGCCGACAGCCTCGCCAAGAAGATGACGCTCTCGGAGAACGGCGTCGAAGAGGACGTCATGGTCGTCAAGAAGGTCCAGACCCACGCCCGCCCCTGGCGGCTGAGCGTCGACCCCCTGCGCGCCGTCATTGATACTGTTATCGCTGGGGTTGGCTATCTTCTGTACGTTCATCCGTAGTCCTCTAAGTTCTCACGATAACCTAAGCTAACCTCATTATTCCCACAGCATGTTGGCAGTCATGACGATGAACGTTGGTTACTTCCTATCGGTACTTGGTGGCGTGTTTGTGGGCAGTCTCTTGGTTGGCCGGTACACTATCGCATCGGAGCACTAGGCTTGAGCCAGGTTGGATATATCAGTCAGTCAGTCGTTCAGGCGACGGGGATGCTGCTGTAGATACGACTGTAATGATTGAACATGAACGAAAGATGAGGAGGGTCAATATGGACTCGAATACCCGTCTGGACTGGTCGGATGCGAGTTGGGACGCTCTGTCGAGGATGGGAAACGTGAAAAGGTACTTCACGGTTAATTACTGGGGGGCTTGGGAAAGGGCGTTAGGCGAAAAGAAGCGACAGTCATATTACATGCGGATTTATCATCGTCGTTAATCATACTACTTCGAAGGCCTCCTCGCAACATCGTGACCAGCCTTAGATGAAAGCAGCGTCCCGAAGTACCGGTACGATGGACTAGCTCTAGGTCGCTAGTAGTGTTGCAGAAACATGCTCATTCTCGCGCAGTGTGTGCTCCTCCCGATCTCTCCCCCACTTGCCTAGACTAGCATCGAACAAGACCACTCCCGCAAACTCCACTTCACCAATGCCCCGGGCCCCTCGAACCAGTCAAGGCCCGGGATCCGCCAAGTTGGCTCCCGCCTTGAAACCTTGTCGCCAATAGCCGCACCTTGTATCACTACCTACCTACATACCTAGGTAGACAACGAACGGCTTTTCAATGTGGACGATACGGCTGACCTCGACACCTACTGCATCAGAGACATGAAGACTCTACTGCCAGCTCTATCGCTTCAATCATCGGTCTTACAGAATACTTACTCGTGTAGTATAGATATCGTGTTCCCCTTATAGAACCGGTACCGCTTCAATAGGTAGGAGGTTGCTATAATCTGTGTAATATGCTCCCTATTCATTGACATACCAGTAAGTCTCTTGAGATGGAAAGGTACCGAGTATTCCGCAGACACACTACGCAGTAATCGACTACCTTCCTAAGTACTACTTCCTTTTATGGATCCCGTTCTATGCGTTTGCGTCAATACTTGGGAGCCCGAACAGCTCAGCACGCACGTACTAGCCGTTAACGTAGTAAGCAAGAGGTCGCTCTTTGCTTTGCCCCTTTTTGCCATGCCGAAAACGTGGGGACCTCGGTTCTTTTTACCGACAGACGCCATTACATATACGGTCATCTATATATAGTACAGCTTTGATGGCATCTGCCGCATCCGGTACTTGTGGCTATAAGATCGTCCTCTATCTATTCCTCTTCGGAGAGGGAGAGAGAGAGAGTGTGTGTGTGGAAGTGACACTGAAAGGGACAGAGCTTAAATCACCCCACCCCGTCCCGCGTTCAGACTTGTTATACGAACAACACCCCCCGGATTCCTTTCATCTGGTTTTTCTCCCGACCTCTCCTCTACCATTTGCGGTGACGGGCATCAACTGAATACCGGTACCATAGAGGCGCCTGGGCGGCAAAATATTACTGTCACCTGTTACGTGCTCGCTCACTCTGTAGCCGAAACACCATCATCTTCGAACAACTTATTGCTGTCTTTCCACGGCCCTGGCATCTCTGCACAAGCAACAGAAGCGTCCAGACAGGCCTAAAGAGTGAAGCGCCAACCAGCCAACCATCCAGCCAACCACCCTGCCACACTGCAATGACTATCCGACGATCCTGTATCACAGCCGAAATCACACATTAGTAGCAGGTCGACAGTATTTCGGCAACATCCGGCGCAACCTGTATACTGTCTTATTGTCCTGTGACTGAGGTGCGACGCAAACAGCGACGGGGCAAGGGAGCACAGCATTAATCAGACACATAGTCTGTTCTACAGGTGAGGGTTGCGAGCAGAAGGTCTGTCAACTTATGCCCGGTCAAGTCACATGGAAAACAACCGAAAAAAACGGGAGAATAGAGCACGATTACCAATATCATTGTGTGATCGACTCTAACATGCGAAAGTTACTATCATACATTCCGCCTTTTCCATGGAATCCACGACGAAATAGGTATCATTGGGTTAGGAAACATTGCTGGGCCAAGCCACCCCGTCGAATGAGTGGCCGAAAAATAGGGCACCTTCGCCGGAGGTATGAAAAAATGGTAGCAATGTGTGATGCGCCGATGGCTCCCGACTCATAGACCTTTCGGCATGCGGGTTCAATCCCCCGCCATCATAGCCACACCATGCATGAATCGTGATTCGTCCGTCGTAATCCCTACGCAAAACCCCCAGACGCCTCCCCTGGGTGATGCAGAGAATAAGCTGAGTCGATGTGCGCCATATTCAAGTCACCGACCAGTTCAGCGCCCCCACTCTCCAGACGGACCGCAACCAGACAGATGGAACGTTGGATAAAAAAAAGTCAACCACGTGCTCTTGCGGTGTCAAGCACGTACGGTTATATATCTCCTAAGGACGAGATGATGGAACATCGCCAATGTCCATGAGACCATGCGAAAAATGAACATGATCTCGGAAGAGAAGTGCTGAGATTAACTGGTTGGAACATCGGACCATGCACGTGAGGCGTAACCATCCGAATTCTCCGAGGCAGAGCTCACGGTAGTACGTGTTCAAAGGAGAAGAGAGAACAAGGACTGAAGTCGTCATAATCGGGGATCAAAAAAGAACAAAAAAAGAAGGGAGAATAAAAGAGCAGTAGAATCAAGGCGACCGAACAACGCCGCACCGTAGCCTCGAAAATTATGACGCAGGGTTTATCAAAATTTGGTAGGAAATGAGAGGCTCGTGTGAATGCAATTATATTCTGGGTATCAGGGTTTGGCGCAGGTGAGAACAAATCGAGTTTGTCACAATATCGTCGTTACGACTGATGGGAGGTGTGCTGTGGCATGCCTGATTGCGGAGGCATGGCGTATTGCGCACCGCGCTGCTGGACGTAGCTAGAGTAGGCCAGTGCCTGCTGCGGGTCGATGGGCACGTTGGGCATGCCGTATTGAGGGGGCATGTGGCTCGGGGGCATGCCGGGTCGGCTCGATTGAGGAGGAAGGTGTTGGTTTGGAGGCTCCTCAGGCGATTCGACTTGGTTGGAGTCGTCGACACCATTTTCATTGCCAGGGTTGGGTTCAGGCGCATTCAAGCATGCCTGCGGAAGAGTTAGCAAGGAGCTCTGCAATAGCTGGATGGACACTGGACGTGATGATTGATTTCGTACCTGAATCAAGTTCTTGCCCTCAGCCTTAGTGACGAGCGGTTGCAACTTGGGCGTTGTGAACGTGTAGACGAGACCCGTTTCTGAGACGACCAAAAGAAGCACCTGCGTGCCTGTGAGGACAGAGAGCTCGTAAGCCTGCAAATAGCGCAATGTTAGACATGTTTGTTTACGACCGTCCGCAAAGCAATCGCGTGAAAATTTCGACGGAGAGAGGGAATCGCGCCAGATCGAATGGCGACCAGCAAGCTGTCGCGTCGAATCCACGCGCAGGGTGTAGGATTGCTGGCATGCATTGAGGGATGAAATTGCTCAAGTAGGTGGGCAATTAGTAGGTGAGACGTACCTTCTTCATAATGCCCGCCTTCCGCTTCGAGAAGGTGATGTGGCGACGCGACTTGTCGGTGATGAACTTAATTTCGATCTTGCGACGCTCGCGTCCACCCTTCTCGTCGTCATCGTCGTCGTCGTCTGCTACACTAGGGCGGGCGCGCTTGACACCACGAGGCTCGGCGCTGCCGTTGCCGACGGCATGGCCATCGTCGAGATCGTTGGGCGACGTTTGGTCGTGTTGGTCGGTGATGTCGGCCATGGCTATTTGCGGGCGATACGACGAGGGTATCACGAAAAAGGCAAAAAAAAAAAAGTGGTGGAGATACTGTTTTGAGTGTGGTGCCGACGACCTATACTGAATCTGGCCTCGAGCGGAGAGAGCCTCTTTCTGTAGTTGGTAGTTGGGTCAAGCTGCTTTGGTGGTAGCTTGTTGTAGTAGGCAGGCGGTGGCAGCGTTTTGAGCGGGAATGGGGTGTGGGTGGCAGGCAATTGCAGCCTGTGCTTATTTTCTTGTCTGGTTTTTTTTCCCTCTTGGGACTGGAGGGAAGCAAAGTGTAAGTGACCAGTGAGGAATGGTCAGGTCCAGAAATGGTGCTTGCGCCTTTTTCTGTTCCAATGCTTGGGTCGGTGGGTGTCGAGGGGTTGCAAGTTAAAAACCCCAGTCTAAGTAAGGTAGAGTAGGCGCGTGCTTCTACTGGAGTGGGTAGGGGCGTAGTAGCGCAAGTGCAGGCAGGACTGGACTGGGTTGGCGTATGAATCGTGCCTAGCGGGTGGGTTTTGGGCCTGTACCTTGCAATCAATCAATACATGCTGCCAATCTTCCCAACTGACTTGATGCCGCCTATTGATTTGATGGATTGATTGGATTGATCGATCCTCATCATGAACCGAAGAGGGGGGCCCGGTTGATTGGGTGCCCTATTGACATTGACATGGGAAAAAAGGTGGAACCTACTTGGTTGGAACGGCAAGCCAGTGAAAATGCCAGAATTAATTGGAAATTCTCTTTTTTTTTCCTCTTGCCGACTACTTGCTTTGTTTGACAGGCGGATGGCGTTGGGGAGTGTGTTGGAAAAAAGCCGTGGCAGAATTCCTAATGGGGTATTGAATGGCAGTGGTTCCAGCTTGCTTGGGTTAAGCTTGGGTCGCCTGAGGGTGTCTGGGTGGGTGGATGGGGTACGGGTATCTTTTTCAGGTTCTGTGCTTCTCTGCTACGCGTGTCTTTGTCAGTCAAAACCCCAAGCAGCTACAGGTCAAGTTTAAAGTAGGGCGGGCTGGAGCGGACGGCCACAGTTACATGCCCTCCTAAACCAAAAAGAGAGAAAACGCCAAACAGGACCCAGGAACAATGAGTGGGCAGTGTAATGATACATTGTCGTATGTATACACATAATACGTCAATATAAAAGACGACTCGGGCCGTTGGTTCGTTCGTTTGTCCAAGAGGCACTCAAATCAATCAATCGTTCCGACCCGTCCATTGTTGCAACCAATCGTTGGCAATGGTGGCTGGATATCAGAAAGAGAGAGAAAGAGAGAGAAAGAGAGAGAGACCCAGAGACAGAGAGAATCAACAACGGCCATTCGAGCGACTTCGACCCGAGCTGCGCAGTGGTGACCAATGGCAGCGGGAAGGAACTGTCGAGCAAAAGAAAAGAGAAACCCAGACACGTCGTCATCATCATCGACAACAACTCATCGAGAGCATATACATACATTGGGAAAAAAGTGTATATACTTCCAATAAGAGGCAACAACGATATGATATGAGTATAGTACCCAGACCAGGTAGATAGGTAGGTATGTCGTAGACAGGACAGGCAGAGAAAGACAAATAAACAAAAACATAGACAGATCGATAGACAGATAGACAGATGAACGGTAGTATGCACTTACAGTAAGCTTTATTATTCTGTTGTTGTTGTTTCCCTTCTCGGGTTCCTTACACACAAGAAACCAAACGGAATTCGATGTCAGTATCAATTCAGGAAAGGTGAATGCGGGATGATTGAAAAGAGGATAGCGAGGTGGTAGCACACGGGCTCTTGCGGTCATGACCAGACACTTTAAAAGGCAGAAGGCGGGGACGTGGCGGCCTTTGGAGAATATCCAATTCTCGGGTTATGTCCTATCCCTCCTAGTCCTCTACCTAATCCAAGGGAGGAGTCTTCTCCAGTCTGGACGCTAGCGAATGGAGACTCTCCCCATCCAAGAGATTGTCTCTCGCACGCTTGCGCGCCCATTTGATGGGCACCACCCCCCGGCTCTCAATCCAGGTGTTCGTTTCTTCAAACCCCATGAACCATTAAATGAACAGTGCAGTGTGGGTGGATCCCCGAAAGCAGCCAAAAGGGGGGCTGGGATTGGGTGGTGGATGGGGGTCGGGTGCATTTGATGGACCGGGCATGCTACTCAACTGTAACACGAGCATTTCATACTGTCCGTCCGCTGTATAAGAGGTAGGTACTTGCATCGCTTGATGATAGGCCGTGTCGCTGTATCTGTATAGGCATGTCGCTGACTGATCTATTGGATCGACTCTGGCTATCTGATAAGTCTATAGATGGAAGTTGATGGTTCCGTTGGCATTGATTCAATCGCGAAACGGGGGCGTCGCTTTTGAGTTTGGACACTACAGCACTGTATAAGTTTGAAGTGCGCATGGCAACCCAAAAGGTTGAAGGGTAAGCCGTTTCACGAAATCCGTTGGTCACGATTATGTGAGCAAGCAGTAGGTAGGTACGTCAAACGCATATGCCAAAAGTTATGGCCACTGTGTCGGTTTGATAATACAGGTATGTATGTGCAGTACGAGCAATCAGCTTCATTCCAGCCCCCCAGCCTCTATCTACCGCACTATGTATGTAGGTATGTAGTCAAATCCCATGCATCCTTGCGCCCTATGAGTCAGACTATTCCCCAATGGGAAGGACATACCCTCGGGAAGACACTGTGAGAAGGCGGCCCGCGAGACTCTGGGCAGTGCAGTAGACTCAAAGGGGTAGGTAGCACATGACGGGCAGCAGACACGTTGATGTAGCCATCGGTCTGTGAACAAGCACATGCATAATCAAGAAGAAAAGAGAGAGAGAATTATAGTAAAAAAAAAAAAAAAAAGAGAGAGAAAAGAGAAAGAGAGTCTGCCCTCAGCTGCGTACTCGGAGCTTGACACCGCCGGCGGTGTCAAAGATGACTCGACTAAGCAGTGTCATACCTTCTTACAGAGCCAGAGCGTGGTGTGGCTGCATTTGACAGACAATGCTTACTTCAGTGCTAGGTGATCTAAAAAGAGACGAGACACATGTTCCGTCTGTCACCATACGAGCCTACGCGGGCGGCTCTTCCTTGGTACTCCGGTAGCTTCGCAGCCTGCCGCGTCCAAGAACTGGAGCTCCATCACCCACCAGTGTTCCCTTGACCGCGATTGAACCCTCAGGTGGCGTGTAATCTGCAAAGCAAGATGAGTTAGGAATAGTGGGAAAAAGCCAAGTCCGTACCGTAGATGCCATGAGCCGCGGGAGCTGGGAGCTCCTCCCCTCGTAGCCATGTCTATTATCCTGGAACTAAGGCATGCTGGATGGATGAGTGTATCATTAGCTTGGGTACTTATCTACCAGTTCCTTGAACGTCGTGCAGCACCGGACGGCGCCAATTGCGCAAAAAGCTGCTGCAGGCCATGGCCCCTGGTCGTGACAGTTGAAGCGGCAGCAACTGCACGCGGTCTGGCCCTGCGAAGGCGAGTGTCACTGTTGCGTCGTGCCCGCTCGGCCGCTTAGCTCGCTACTCGATTAATTGCAGCCAGTCAAGGTCTTGAGTAAGGAACCTTTGGGGCGGCATGGCGAGAAGATGGTAGGCCTTGACAAATGATTCATATGGGTTTGTACAGGTTGCCGTAGCCAGCCAGCACCGGCACCACCATCCACCAGCTTTCCCAACATACTAATATCGAAGAGGGGAGATCGGTCGTGCTTTGGACAGGTCCCGGCCCTGGGATTCCTACAAAGTATCCATTCCACCCTGGGGTGCTAGGCTCTAGCGAAGTGACAACCATGCCATGGACTGTGACGATTAGAGGCATGTACAAAGTTGAGTGGGGCCAACGACTGTCTTTGTTCGTGGTTGCGTGGGGATCGGGAACCGCTCAGTGCAACAGAGAGCCTTTCCCAGCAAGTAAGTTTTAGTGCCGTCGGTCCCAGCTGACAGGCGCAGTGTAGGATTCCTGATTGATAGTGCTTACAGGGCCCCATAAGACGCAATCAATCGCTGCTACCTACCTACATACATATCATGTACGTACATGCTGCATACCACCAGTCCATTGATTGATGTGCGCCTCCGAGACGGACGGCCTGCGCGTAGTCGGTTGGTTATGTAGTATTCTCCCTTCCTCTGTAGGATTTCGGCCGTTCCCTGCCAGATTCGCCGAATCCCTGACATGACTTTCGGGTTGTCGATAGCTCTATATGTTGCTACATGTATGTAGGGCCTTGGCCATGGCGGTGGTACTGCATCATTGTCGCTGTTGTTGACGGGGCAGGGGTCTCTTTCGCGTACGACACACCCCCGGCACTCATCGACTTCTGCAGGGCGAATTGTGCAATCAAGGTAGGTCACGGGCGGGCGGGCTGGCGGCATACCTGTAGAATGGATGCTGGAGAGGACAGGTTGTGGGGTTTGTCATCTCAAGACCTTTTTTGCCAACGAGATTGACCCCCCCATGTAAGAAGCATTTCGTCGTGTTAGCGACCAGTTGGTAGGCACCATCAAGTCCGTGTTGCCTGATAGGCCGCGCTGGAGCTAGACAGTCCCACAATCTCGACGGGCTCTGCAACTAAAGAACTAGAGAGACCGGGGCCATGGGCAAGGATCGGAAGCATTTTGGCAGTATCCGTCTGGCCGTCAGGTCAATTTCCATTGCACCGTGGATCTTTTTTCGCTGATGCAAATATCTGAGTACCGACTTGCAAATGTGCGAGTGGCCTGTCCAGGTAACCCTGAACATGCTATTTACCTTACTACTACTCATCCTTACGTACCGTCCTTGACTATCGCTGTGTGTCGCCCCGAACTGGGAAAAGCCCCAGTGACAAGTACATCCATCTGTGTACTGGTTGGTCGAAAAGAAAGTCTTTCCGCCGGCGCCAAGTCTGGCTATCATTTCAAGCATGGCAGGGATGCCAAAATTAGGGACTCATGAAAAGCCGTTGACAGGGGAAATGAAGCGGGGAGCTGCCTGATAGCGCTAGCGGTAGTGGCCAATGAGCCAGAGGCCCGTCGCTAAGAAGAGGAAGAGGACGAGGACCCAAGGTAAGGTTGGTTCTTGGGTAACGGGTAATGAAGGGGTGAGAGTGTCCATGTGGGAGCGTCCATGGACAAAGCTCTCCGGAGTTTGCTGATTGCGATCGATCAACATATGATCGGGCGTGCCCTTATGTAGGACTTGCAGCTTTCCAGTACAGCATGGAGTTAGCTATGCAGAATGGCATACATATCATGTCGTCACCTGAGTTTAGGATTGCTGTCAATACCAGACCGGACGATTTGTCATTTTCATTAGATGAACATTGGAAGTCTGGGAATACAGTATTCAAGCGTTCAAGCGGACTAACTAGTCGTCAGTCAATCAATTACCTAAGGTATCCGTACCTAACCCAAAGCACCAAGTGATCTCTGGTAGGCACCACCACAGGGCTGGCCCAGCAGCTGGCAGTAGCCGGGGATAGAGTATGTGGACGTGCAGTTTTAAAGATTTAAGCATCCTAACCCATTGCGGCGCCTCATCCCCCGTCAGATCCTGCTAGGGACAAGAGCCGCAACACTTCCGTCAGTAAACACTTTATTTTTGCTCGCCATGCCTATTTGGCTCTAAGGGGATCCCCCGATTGACAGCTTTCAATCGCAGCATTGCCGTGTTTGATTGAATACGATAGGAATGGCTTCGGGGTTACCGGCCTTCCGCATGCGAACAAGGAGGGTGTGAAAGAATTCAGGTAGCACGGTCATACCAAACAAGGGATGGTGCTTCCAAGGTAGGTAAGTAGAGTCTCCCAGATTTGCGACGACGAGCTTCATTCCTTGATGGACAACTTGGTAGGACTTTGATACATCAGGGGTTACACACCACAATGAACGACAGCAAGCGCCCAAGATTAGGCACATCCTGGCTCATGTCTTGGTACGGTCGGCACTCGTGGTGAGGAACTGCGTTCCGTGGTATACTGAGATCTCGAAACATGTCGTTGCCAACTCAAAGATGGTTACAGAAATAGAAGAAGAAACAAAGATCGCTGGGACTTGAAATCTAAGTATTGGACGAAACTCCCAGAATAGATGCATCAAAGTCATTTTGTTTCCCTGATGCGTTCTCACCAGACAGCCCAGTCAGTAGACATTCGCTAGACTGTCTCAAGTGTTAGAGATCGTTACCTTCTGTCAACGAGCCGCTTGGCAGCTATGCCGAGAAGCTAAACCACAACTGCCGTTCCGCATCATGGACGGCAGCCACGATGAGAAAGCCTACTGTCGGATAACCCACGACAAACAAGATACTGCTGGGCCACGGCGCTGGCAAGCCGATTGAGGAAGTAGAGCCAGCACCAGTGACCATGAGACTGATCTTCTTTGCACGACTTCTTCGACAGGCTAACCAAATGCCTACGACCTGACCCTGTCTCTGGACTTACCTCAGAATAAACCAGTAGCTCCGGAGGATTGCTGCTCTGTACGCATTCGAATCTTGTCAGAAGTGCCATGTTATTAACCCATAGTGGCCGAGATGGTGTCCAAGATGGAGGCTGCGAGTTTATCGGTAGTGTCACGCCACGCTTCTGGTCGTCGACCTGTACGTCGGTCGGACTCTTCGGACTCGTCGGCGTCAGGAAAACCGCGGGACGGGGTGCTATCAGCTTTATGGGACGGAATGCACGCGTCGTCTCAGCGACATACGACGAGGGACACTGGGACAGGCCTGAACAGACTTGGGAAAGCCTCAATGTTTTATGTTCAGAAGGTATGGGATGATGGCACTTCCTGGCAAGTTGAAGCACATGACGCAAGTTATGTAAATCTTGTCACTTGGACAGCGGTCGGATGGTTTGGATCTTTCTTGTTGCGACCCTTGCGGTGCGGCAGGACGATCCTTCATAACCCAAGCACTCTTATTTCCGCTAGTCCGCCTTCAGTCTCAAACCCACCCCATCAGGCATGCGACATCACGGAAGACGGAAGACGGGAAGACAGCTAGCCAGCCAGGTCAATCGAAGTAAGCGATGCATGCACGATGGCTGCAGTATAGATAGCATGACCTGCCCGTATACAACCACCACCGACAGACAGGTAGGTATGAATATATCAGCATGTGTATGCCATGCACTGCTTGGGATGACCTCCTTTTTGGTTCCAAACTGGCCGGTTCCGTTCCAAATGGGACGGGATTCTGGGATGAACAGTCGACTGGAAGGTCGAGTCATCGAGGGTTTGGCCAGGAGGTTGCATGCCGGTAACCGTTCGAGAAGCTTGAGCAGTCGAGCAGCTGCCAGCTTTCTCGGGTGGCACGGCTGCTGTCACGGCATTAAAAGAGGGCGGTAAGTCGCGATGGTATTTCACGACGGTGGGCTCCAGGGATCGGGGAGGCTCGAACACAACATGATTCGACTTGTTCTTGGGGGGTCCTGGGATGAGATTCGAGACGGGATCCGCCATGATTGGCTGCCGAGGTGCGGCTTCCAGGGCACACGGCCCCGCCGCTGGCCCCTGCGACAGCTCCCTGGGCTCCCTGGAGGCGCTGAAGCAGCAGTGGCAGGTGCGGCACTGCTTCAGATCTGGTGACGCTAACCAGCATGAAACCTCATGTGTCAGGGATCCCAACCGCCATTCGTCGGCGAGTGCTGTTGCATTATCAGGCGAGCGGAGTGGTATTGAGGCAGAGCACTGGCCCTATTCCTCGAGGCCGGTGGAGTCCAACGGCGTTTCCTGTGCGTTTCTGCTCGTGGTAAGCCCACTATGGTGGTCCGTCGTGTTGTCTCGATGCCATTGTGCCTTGTCGTCGCCTTTCCTTCCCTTTTTCTTGGCATCCTTCCGCAGCGCTTCCCACCCTTCAGGCACTCCTAGCTAGCCATTTCTTTTCTGACGGGGTTGTGGCCTGGCGCTTGTCTCTCTCGTATTCACTTCTTACCTTATCCTACGCTTTAGCCGTATTTTCACTTCTTTTCATCCTACCGTTTGCCTAATCGCTGTGCTGGTTTTGTAACCTTTTTGTTTCGATTCTCCATTTGCCCTATTCGCTTCCCGGTCGAAGGCGTAGATATTTTTTATTTGTCGTGTTGCTGGTTGGTATAGACAGTCAGCTCGACTCTTCCATTCATTCGCTCGCTTTGTCGACAGCCTTTACTTTCCCTTCCACGCCATATCATTACAAAAACAAAATAAAAAACTAGACGCCGGTCGTCAGCAAATCTACGCCATCATCTTCACGATATTAGTCGGGATCTAGGACGACTCCAGGAACGACGAGGAGGAGAGACTGAGCAGCCAAGTCCCCGGGGACTAACAACTCCAGAGTCATATTGGCTGCTCCTTGAAGGATATCGGCAAGATGGTCAACAAAATTATGGGCGCCTTCATGGCCGCCGATGGCCTGTTCGCCATCACCGGTGCTATCATGATGGGCTTTTCCGTTACCGTGTTGAACACCTGTTTCGACCCGCCAACCGAAGGAGAGGGAGCTGCGCGAGACCTGCTGTACCGGCGGTTTCCCCTGCAAGGTGGGTGCAGACCCGGGGATAGAATGTGCCAGGAGGTCCTCTAAGCTAACAATTGACACAGCCGGTATCGCGAATGCTGTAATGGTCTTCGTCAACTTCGCCCTTACTCTTCCGGCGCTCGCCACCCCCGCTCGAGGACTGTTGAAGACTGCCGGCTACATGATTGCCGTAAATGCCGTCTTCAGTCTCATTCTTGGTTTGGACTTGTGGATTACCACATTGAAGACGAAGCAAGAGTTCTTCGAGATCTGGACCTCGCAGACACCTCAGGTCCAGTCTCTGTTGCAGACAAGAGTGCGTGTTTCCCAAAACCCCCTCATGAAAATGCCCGTACTGACTATGCATTAAAGTTCCAATGCTGTGGTTATTTCAACAGCACCTCGCCTGCTTTCATTACAGACGCCACATGCCCGAGCCCTGCTGCCGCCAAGTTGATCAAGGGCTGCGCCGCGCCCCTGACGAGCTTCACCAACGTTTTCGTCGACAACATCTTCACGGCCGTATTCGCCTTCGTCGGCGTGGACGTACTGCTCATTCTGGCAACCGCCTGCCTGATGAAGGACCGCAAGGAGCGTGAGCGCTTCCGACACATCGACGAGAAGAACGGTGCCCGGCAATTCTAAGGGCCTAATGCCCCGAACCCGTTCTCTTCGCGTCATCGATCGCCGCGATGCGATCTGGACCTTTTACCTCATAACGATGCCGTTTGCCATTGACTGGCATAATTTCCCTACCGGTACCAAACGGTGTCCTTGGAACGACATGAAAATACGAGGATTCGACATTCTCCTTTTCTTTTTCTCGAAAGGGGGTTCATTTGCAAGCAAGCCCATACAGCATACCTAGAATTGTTCGCGAAGCCAAGCCATGCGCCGCCTTGTTGTTTGACCTTGTATATACCAAGGGGCGCAGACTGTCATTTCCTGATGCACGGCGTTCTCAGAAGGCTTATGGAGGAGGATACCAGCTTAATTGGGGATCATGCTAGGTCCCCTTTCTGTACTTTTCACAGTTTCCAGTTCTTCCTCATCTATGGCGGGTGGATGTACGACGAGAGTTCCGGGGAAGTATGGAATACATAGAAACAGCCAAAAGATATACTCAAACAATCCCTCGCGTCCCTATGACACGCCAATACGTGACGTCCAATTTCCGCTGTGATGCAGCACAACTGGACCAATTCAATACGTACTTGTTCAGCGAAGTGAGGACGCGAGCCCCCAGGGGCATGTAATCGAGTGCAGTGCATTGCGAGGTTTTCGCATGCTATCGCTGGATGACTGCGTTGTGGCCTGTTGTTGACTTCCTGTGTTGTCGTTTGGATCGGGTGGGCGGACCAACGATGATTCATCATTAGAGTTGGCGATCACTCGTCTCAGTTAGCTGGATACTTAGAATAGTCCGTCGATCAATCAATTCGCCAAGATCGAGCAAACCGTGTAGAGAAAATAGAATCATACCAATCACATCCCATCCTATTCCAAGCACACGGGTCTACATTGGATGAATATTTCGTTTTTTACACACAGGATAAGACTTGTCGGCGGTAGGCAAGCTACGATCGGCCAATCATCTTATGATATCGTCTACATACTAACACTTTGCCATTATTCCCGTCTAAGATCACCAACAATCGCAAGGACAGGCCAGGACGTTGTAGGGACCGGCATCACCCATTGAGCTTCATCCCTGTTGTGCAGCGATAGGTACCTTATCTCGGATCAAGGAACAGCTGGACTGCGAAGTGCCACATACCTAGTCCAACCTACTACGCCAAGAGAAGGGGACGCCCAGAGAGAGGCATTGCGCGACTGACTTTCCCTGATCGGCCGGCTAGCTAGTTAGCGAGCAAGCAAGCAAGCAAAGCTATGTCTAAGCCCTGGATCTTCGTGAGCCCGGCGAACCGCGGCATAGGGGCTGCGCTCACCCGCCACCTCCTCCGGACAACCACGCTGCCCATCGTGGCCACGTCGCGCTCTACGTCGCCCGCGGAGACCAGGAAGGCGCTCCTGGCAGACGTGTCGCTGCCTCCTTCTGCGACTTCTACATCGCATAATGGCAACCACGGCCGCGACCGCCTGACCGTGCTCCCTCTCGACGTCACGTCCGAGTCGAGCATCAAGAAGGCATCGGACGAGGCCGCGGCCCTCTTCCCGCCCGAAAGGGGCCAGTGGCACATGCACCTAGGCTTCGCGCTGCCGGGCGTGCTGACCCCCGAGCGGAGCCCGCAGCAAGTCGAGTACGACGCCGCGCTCGAGACGTTCAAGGTGAACACGCTGGGGCCGCTGATGCTGATGAAGTGGTTCGCGGACCGGTTCCTGCCGCGGAAAGGGACCGAGCTCCTCCTCCCACCATCACCCTCTTCTCCTCCTCCTTCTTCGCCGTCATCCTCATCGTCACAACTCCTAACCCTCCCGCCCCACGCGACCTGGACGACCCTCTCGGCCCGCCTCTCGAGCATCGCCGACAACAGCCTGGGCGGCTGGTACAGCTACCGCGCCAGCAAGGCCGGGGTGAACCAGCTGACCAAGACGTTCGACCTGCACCTGGCGGGGCAGCGGTCGCGGCGCCAGGCCATGGCCCTGGCCTACCACCCGGGCACGGTGCGGACCGATTTCACGCGCGACTTCTGGACGCACGTGCCCGAGGCGCAGCTCTTCGGCGTCGACTACGCCGTCGAGCGGCTCGTGGACCTCGTCGTGGCCCAGGCCCGGATCGACTCGCACCGGGGCAAGTGCTGGGACTGGAAGGGGGAGGAGGTCTTGCCGTGAGCAGAAAGACATCAGGGGGGAGGGTAGCTGTCTTTGTATCGGGCAGTCATCGGCGTTAAAAAAGGGGTTGATTAATTACTCTTGCGACCTGGCAAGGAGACTCACGTATCCAGAGTGACTAGGCAAATGGAACGAGCACATACATCTGTCCGAGAAAGTTGCGATAATCAAACAATTGTTAAAAGGGGTATATCGTATAGATTGAAAGTAGTCCCTATTGAACGGTCGTGGTTCCGTCCGCGCCTGACCAGCTACCTATGTAACCATACCCGAACTCCAATGCTCTTGGGCCACTGCATAAGTAGGTGTTCGTTCCACATCTGAATCATTACAAAGCCACATCCTGGAAACTAGCACCGTCGCCAGGTGTTAGCGGCACAGGTTGTTTATCCTGTGGGCTGTCCTCACTTCCTGCCCAAGGCCCGGACCCCTGACCCGGCCGCAAGGTGAGCTTTTGGCCATTCTTATCCTCGCGTCGCATCTTCTGCTCCGAGTCGTTGGCCTTCGCTTTGTCTTCGTTCTTCTCGTCGCTGCTGTCGCTGGCGCTGTCATCATCATCGTCATCGTGAGCGCTGCCCTCGTCGCTACTGTCCTTCTCTTTGTTGTTGGGCTCTGCGGCCGCCTCGTTCTCGTCATCACCCTTTGGTGGGTTCGGCGGCAGTTCCTTCTGCTGCTCCTTCTGCGGCGGCGGCGGCGCTGGCGCTGTCGAGTCTGATCGGCTTCGGTTGGTCTCGTCGCCAGGCCCTGGCCGCAGCGCGTCCAAGTAGAACTTGGTGACGCCGAGGATGCGACCCTGCTTCTCGCAGGCCTCGACCCACTCCGGACGGACAACGGGGATGTTCATCTCGACGGCCTTCTCCCAGGCCATGCCACGACCCTCGGTGGTGACAAAGTGCGTCGTGTCGATTCTAACGCCATCGACAATCTTGGCACCGATGCGCTCGACGGCGGTGCCGAGGGCGTCGCGCGTGGGGGCGGACAGGATGCCGGTGGTGATGGTGATGCCGCTGAGGTCGGTCATCTTGTGGGTGCTGACGGTGACCTGCTTGGAGCTGAAGGTGCCGGCGCTGGTGCGCAGGACCAGGTGGAAGCTGTACTCGGTGTCGACGGCGAGGCCCGAGATCTTGGTGCTGTGCATGTGCAGGGGCCGAGGGATGTTACCGGCCTTCTGCCCGTTCCGGTACAGCGAGAGCGAGATCAGATCGGCCGTGGCCAGCTCGATGGGGTCCCACTCGAGCACGACCGATGTCTGCGTGGCATTACGGCATCGCAGCACGGGGACCGACGGCTCGCCCGCACCAAAGGCGCCGTAGATCTGGCCCTGCAGCGCGGCGAACTTTTTGTCGGCCTCGGATTCGGACCCGTGGTTGCGGGCGACGGTGATGTCGACAATGGAGCCCGAAGCGATGTTGGGAGGCAAGAGAATGGAAGGGAACTCGATCTATGCAGTCGCTTCTGGTCAGTCAAGTGTGTCGCAATGGCAATGTAAGCACGCAGAGAGGCCTGGCCGCCTTCATAAAAGTGCCCGCGACAGGTGGCGACCACAAATGATGCGGAGTTGGGCCGTGATGATGGCAGTGCATGAACCTCTGAACCTCTGGGACACCGAGGTTGGGACACGTACTAATCGTTTATCGGGGGTGAGCAGCACAGTGACGCCAGCGTCGACCTTGCCGACAGTAAGTGAGACCAGCATTGTGAATCCAAGAGTGTGTGCGCGTCTGGCGACTGGGGGAGTGTCGAATTGCGAGATTGTCTAGCAGTGTGGTTTTGTTTTTAGAAGAAGAATTGGTGGTCGTTCAAACAGAGCATCCAGGTTGGCTTCGTGTTCCTGCTTTCTGTTCCTGTTTCGAAGTGACGGACTATCCCAATTAATTAAAGTGCAGGGATGATTGACCACTAACCAAGCTCCAAGCTTGGACCCCTGTCAAACTGATCTCACCAAATCGGTGCATCGCCATTGCGCCTGCACCATCTCCATCGTTGATTCAATGGATAATACAGCAACATCAATGCAGGGCTATGTACTTGAATATGCAGCGTCAGCGTAAGTGACGGGGTACTCTTTAGCAACATCGGTTTTCGGCGCAGCATCTATACAGTCTATCAGGGGTATCTTCAATATAATATAATTACATGACCAGTTTACTTTTTTTTTTTTTTTCATCGGTATTGTGTGACAGCCATCAAATCAGACCCAACGGCCGGGCCTTCAAGGTCGGCGGCTTCCTGAACGGCCGGGGAGACGAACTGGGAGAGTTCCCTTTGCTCTGCTTGTTATTCTGTTTGCCATTGCTTTGGGACGGTTGGCTGGAGACCAGATGCGGTTCGGCAGCAGTGACCGCCTGCCTCATCGCCTCCAAGACGTTGGAAAACGGCTGCTGGCACAACGTTTCTGGGTTATGGGTCAACACTTTCAGCGTACCATACAAGGCCGGCGGCGTCTTCGTCGTCGTCTTCTCCTGCCTCACCCGTCCATCCCGGTCGTAGCCGCGCTCCAGGAGCGCCTCTCGCAACCCCCGTTGCATCCACCGTTTGGCCTTGCTGCACACAATGGGCGCCGCCCCGAAGGCCGCGCCGCTGTACCAGAGCGGCCGGTCCGCCCAGGTCGCGTACAAGTCGAACATGGTCTTGCGCAGTGGGTGCTCCACCTTGTCGAGGTACTTCATGTGGTTCGAGTCGAAGCAGTGGCGCGGGCACACCTGGATGGTGATGCCGCCGATCTTGCTCCGGGGGGCCCGGATGTTCTTCATGTGTATGGCGGGCGACACCTGGTGCGTGCGGTAGAAGGCGGTCACCTCGCCGCCCGTGTCGAACCGCTTGCTCAGGTTGCTAGTCCCGAACAGCGTGGGCTCCGGAGCTGCGCGAGAACCGGCGTCATCGCCGTTGCGGGCGGCAGGTTTCCCGCGCCAATATTTGTTAGGCGCCGGTGCGTTATGACTGCCGCTGCTGCTGATGCCACGGATCGAGCCAGCGACATGGTCAAGCCTCGGAGCGCGCGCAAACCGGGGCCATCTTGAAAGGTGCAAGCCCGTCATGACCTCGACCATTCCTCCCGGACTGTGACGTGGCAAAGGCGCATGACTTTGGGTCAAGCCCGAACGTCAACCAGCGAAAGTGGTTGTAATTGCTATGCGGAGAGGAAAACAGATAATTGGGAAAAGGTGTACTATTGGGCGCAACCAAATCGGAGTTTTTGACCAAGATGCCAGTCTCGAGGACGAAAACGGGCGGAGGATAAGGTTTCGCTGTACCTGAGTACAGTGGGTTGGCCAGCTCCAAAATTGATACCCCGGCCTAGTGCAGAAATGGAATGGATGTCAAATGCACCATGTTTGGTTTTGCCCTCGTCATAGGCGGCATCCCACCTATACTGAACTACATACCTATACTCACTCACTTTATACATACTGAAAGTCAATGCAAGCATCTCGAGTTAGATGGAAGTTCTCCGTGGGACAATGTGTAACACTGCCTATTGTATTCAAAAATATTTACATTGGAGCTTTGTTTTTTTCTTCCTTTCTCTTCTCCCTCCCCTTGGCCGAATGTCTATATGTTATGTACATTGCCACGTAGGTGTACACAGGTCTGTACAGTCGGGACTACAGACGATCTCATCGCGGTAACTAATGATGTCTAATGCTTTCGAAACATAGCCGTATGATTTTGTACTCCGGGTAACTTTCTATTCTAACTGTTTAACCCTTGTAAGGCGAGGGGCCGACCATCAACTCAGGCTTGACGAGCTGGTCAAAGTCCGCCTCACTCAAGGCGTTCAATTCCATGGCGCTTTGCTTCAGGGTCAGACCCTTCTTATGCGCGTTCTTGGCAACCTTGCTAGCCATGTCGTAACCAATCTTGGGGTTCAGGCAGGTAACAAGCATGAGTCTGTTTTCGCACGCTGGTTAGTTTTGTAATTTCTATAACGTTGACATGGTATAACTTACGACTCCTTCATGATGGTTGCAATCTTCTCCTCGTTGGCCTGCAGACCGACCACCAGGTTCTTCTCGAACGAGGCCATGCCGTCAGCCAGGATACGGCTGCTGTGGAGCAGGTTTCGAATGACCAGGGGCTTGTAGACATTGAGTTCGAACTGGCCGTTCATGCCACCAATCGTAGTAGCAACGTGGTTACCCATGACCTGGGCGCAAACCATGGTCAAAGCTTCGCACTGCGTGGGGTTGACCTTGCCAGGCATAATGGAGGAGCCAGGCTCGTTCTCAGGCAGAATCAGCTCGCCAAGACCACATCGGGGGCCACTGCCGAGGTATCGGACATCCTGAGCAATCTTGGTGAGGGACCCGGCCAGGGTGTTCAGGCAACCGGATGCCTGGACAATGGCGTCGTGTGCGGCAAGGGCCTCGAACTTGTTGGGGGCAGTCTTGAACTCGGTGCCAGTCATCTTGGTAACTTCCTCGGCGATAGCCTCGGCGAAACCCTCGAAGGTGTTGATACCAGTGCCCACAGCGGTACCTCCTTGGGCCAGCAGCCTCAGATCAGGAAGAGAGCTCTCGACCCGCTTGATGCCATAGTCCAGTTGCGCAACATAGCCCGAGAACTCCTGGGCAAGGGTGAGGGGAGTGGCGTCCTGCAAGTGGGTTCGGCCGATCTTGATGATGTTCTTGGCCTCGAAGTCGTCGACCTTCTTCTGCAGGGCGTCCCGGAGGGACTTGATGGCCGGCAGGAGCGAGCCCTCGAGCTCGAGGACGGCGGCAATGTGCATGACGGTGGGGAAGGTGTCGTTGGAAGAGGCGGAGCGGTTGACGTGGTCGTTGGGGTGGACCGGCTTCTTGGAGCCCATGGTTCCGCCGAGGATCTCGATGGCGCGGTTGGAAATGACCTCGTTGGCGTTCATGTTGGACTGGGTACCGGAACCGGTCTGCCAGACGACCAGGGGGAAGTGGTCGATCAGCTTGAGGTCGGCAACCTCAGCCGCGGCTTGCTGAATGGCCTTTCCGACTTTCTCGTCTGGATTGTAGGATATACTGGTAAGTTTGCGCCGCTAGGGTTGAGGTGTATAGTAGATCAGGTAGGGACATCAGACGGGGAGCTAAACCATACCGAGTCCATAGCGCATGTTGACAGTAGCGGCCGCACCCTTCAGGATACCAAAGGCCTTGACGATGGGCGGGGGCATGCGGTCTTGGGGCTGGTTGATCTTGAAGTTCTCGAGAGATCGCTCGGTCTGAGCTCCCCAGTACTTGTCGGCAGGGACCTGCACCTCGCCAAAGGCGTCGGTCTCGGTTCTCGTGTTGGCGGCCATCCTGATTGCGGTTGCGTGCAAGTTGCGCTGGAATCGTAGGGGATAAGAGGGGATAGAGATGCTGCTGGAAGAGGCCTTGGAGGGGATGGCAGTAGAGAAGGACGACTTGGAGGATGCGGAGGTCTTGCATGTGCAACCAATTGCCAACCGCGGCGCCGCCTTGGAGCCGAGGAGGCTTCTGGCTGGGCCGGCAGCCGTAGCTGTAGCTCTTACTGATCGAAGCATGATGCGCGTGACGTGACGTCGGTCGGACGGTCGGACGGTTGGTAAGCTGTTTCCTCCAATGTTTGTTCGAAAAAGGGTCTTTGTACAGGTACAGCACCGAGCTGGCAAAGTGGGATAGAGCTTGCCAGCGATATACTCAATTGATCAACTCTACCAAGTGACACCCGGTCTCAAAAGGGGTTCTAGACTTTGTGCAGTCTCACTTTTTATAATTGATACGTTTGGACAATCGTTTATATGAAGCTGTCGTGAAAGGGGAGAGTAGTAGAAAAAACGGGAAAAAGCCGCTCAACCAAATTGGAAGTCGCAGGACCATTGCGACAAGCTTCCTGATTCACCCGTATCGGAGCTCTATGTCATCCTTGCTTCCGAAACATGTACCCGATTGATAACGATAAGCGTCACTGGTGTACCGGCCTCTGGGGCACAGGGGGCTATTTTAGTTCAGTTACATAATAATGAACACGCTTATGCTTGAGGTCATGTTGCATTCACTCTCTGGTCCTTCTGCTGGTCCCTCCTCAGCGCTTCGCTTTTGTCGCAGCCCCGTTGGCCTGCGCATTAATGGATTCACAAAGGCATGGTCCGCTTTGGTTTGGTTGGCTGGTGATTGGCTGCATTTAATGAGAGTAAGCAAAGCTGTAGGTACCGGAGGTACGTACCCAAGGCAGTACTCAAGGCAAGTTGTAGGTAAAAGTTGCAGGTGGCTTTGTCCAGCCGATAATGGAGAATGGGTGCCGCCCTGCCTCTGTTCCAATAGCGTTAAAGATAAAATGCCACAGCATCCCACCTTTCTGACTCTCACTCCACACACAGAGGGAAATAAACCCAGCCCAGGAAACACGCACACACACCACACCAACAGTCCCTCAGAGACTACCCTACCTACTCTGCAACTTTTTTTTTTTCTGTTTCTTTTCTGACGACCTTTCTTACCCGTTCATACCAGTTGAGAAAGTAGAACAGTCGCAAACATGCCTAAGAACAAGGGAAAGGTTAGTAAATATTTTTTCCCCATCCAACTTTGCTGCTCTGGCGGGGTCTTTTTTCCCACCACGTACCCCTCCCTTCCCTCTTCAGCCCACTTCCCTTGCCAGTTGCCGTCCTGGTTGGCGCTTGTTACGACTCGGAAGTAATGACGATGCACCGCATCGGCACACTTCTGTCCATCCCCATCCTCTCGCGGCTCTATGGATGTCGCTGAGGCAGAGGACCAAACTCCACGAGACATTTCGGTGACACCATGCTGACTCAAGTAATCAACAGGGAGGAAAGAACCGACGTCGTGGAAAGAACGAGAACGACGACGAGAAGCGTGAGCTCACCTTCAAGGAAGATGGTCAGGAATACGCCCAGGTCGTGAAGATGCTCGGCAACGGTCGCCTTGAGGCCTACGTAAGTCGAACCCCATGTAACCGCCCCGAAATCCCCGAAACAAATTTACTGACCCCGTATGATGCAGTGCTTCGATGGTACCAAGCGCCTTGCCCATATCAGAGGCAAGCTGCGAAAGAAGGTCTGGATCAACAACGGAGACATCATCCTGCTGTCTCTGCGTGATTACCAAGACGACAAGGGTGACGTTATTCTGAAGTACAACGCCGATGAAGCCCGTTCTCTCAAGTCCTACGGCGAGCTGCCCGAGTCCGCCAAGATCAACGAGACCGATACCTACGGCCCCAACGAGGACGGCGAGTGCAACTTCGAGTTCGGCGACGACAACGCCGACTCGAGCGACGACGAGGGCGCCAACGCTGGCGGCAAGGAGATCGAAATTGACGACATTTAAAAGCCGTAAAAGGGTCAGATGTCTTGTCCACCTGTTGGGTCTTCCGCCTCGGCGCCGCCTTCAGAGCGTGGCGTCGGCAGACAGACATGCCATCAGGGAAAGCTGTCTTCTCTCTCCAACTCGGCACTATTATAGATGGCACCGAGTCCCGCGACAGTTGGACACTACACTCGTTGTTGGGGAGCCAAGGCCATGGTGGGAGAGACGTCATGGTCGTACTTCTTTGACCATGCTGATAGAGTCGATCCGGGGACATGAAACGGGATTTGCCACGGGGGGCTCCTTTTTCTGAAAACATTCTTGGGACTTGCAGGCGTCCTGGGCTCTAGTAATGAATGATGCATTAGACCTAATATACTTGCTTTGGCCCATGTCCAATATATATAAGATACCTACCTTCCTTTCTTAACTTGAGCGCAAACAACGAACCTCGGTGACATCATATGCAAGAATTTCGCAAGGGACAGGCAGTTTATACAACCCACCCATGCGTATTGACATACTGACCCTCCACTTTCAACGTGTACCGAAGACAGGCCATCAGCGTGTAAGAGCCGACATCTTTATTCAAACTACTACTCTGTGCAACTACTGCTTTAATCCCTACTACTACTGCTCTTCCTGCCAACTTCTGGCCAAGACTCCCCTGACGTGGTCACAACCCTTTTCAACCTTCTCTGTCGTCACGGAGCGATATTTACGAAGTAAGGCAACGACCCATACTTCTAGAACCGTCATCCGTCCATGCGATTGCCGTTGAATCCCCAAACCCTTTCCGGGCCACGCGCCTGCTATAGACAGCGCACTGGCTGGTTGATTCTCCTAAATCCGCCATGACCTTCTGTACGCATGCCATGAGCGAGATGATATCTCTTTGAAATATAACAGCGGCAATCTGGCTTTCTCCGGGATTCGTCCAGACGTTGTGCTTCCTGACAGCTCTATACGGGGTATCGGCCAAAGAGATGCGATATTTCCAGTCCTCAAACCAGCTTGGGTATTTAACCCCTGAACCCAGCCTCTTCTCCTTATCAGACTGGGCACCCTCACCGGGTAATCGTCATCTCACAAGCAACCATGAGCATAGTGCTGCTCCTCCTAAACCAGCTCACCTGCATGCACCAAGCGCTGCCCAATTACCATTCGTCATCATTGTCTTCGTCGTCTGTAGTACAATCAGTATATGTCGCTTTGACTTGGGTTGGAGGTTTCGTTTCTGGATTGACTTACCACTATCGCTGACCTTCTGTTTCCGTTTCTGCAGCGCGGCAGCAAGTGCGTCGGCCATGCCGCCTCCTCCTCCTGAGGAAACACCCGCAGGCGGAAGGCCACTACCGTGTGGGCCCGTGTCACCGCTTCCTCCGACAGTTGCAGCGCTTCGGTCACGAATTTGACTTCTGTCCACCTTCTTCAGTGCGCCGATACCGCCAGCCTTCTGGATGTCGCCAAGCATGGCAGATCGACTTGAATCGGGCTTAGGCACAGCCGCAGCAGGTACGCCAGACCCGTATCCGCTGTCTCGGTTGGCGGGCGGCGGAGGCGGGGGTGGCGGGGGTGGAGGCGCGCCTCCTGCACCCCCTGGCGGAGGTGGAGGTGGAGGAGGTGGTGGCGGGGCTCCTCCAGACGCAGCTGGCATCGGCGGCGGCGGCGGCGGTGGGGGTGGTGCACCTGAGCTTGGTACCGGTGGTGGCGGCGGTGCATCGGAGCTCGGTAGAGGTGGTGGCGGCGGTGCGCTTGAGCTCGGTAGGGGAGGAGGTGGTGGTGCGCTTGAGCTCGGCAAAGGAGGTGGTGATGGCGCACTTGATTTCGGCAGAGGCGGCGGTGGAGGTGCTCCCGAAGCTGGAGCAGGAGGAGGGGGAGCGGGCACATTCCTCGGTGGGGGTACCGGAACGGGTCTCGATGATGAGGGTGGCAACGCTGGTGCGCTCGAGCCTGGTACCTTTGGCGGCAGTGATGGTGGAAGTGAGGGTGCCGAGGGCGTGTCTCGCGGAGGTGGAGGCGGCACCGGGCCTCTAGCCGGCGCCGGCGGTGGCGCATTGTTAAGGCGCTGGCCGGTGAACGGGGGAGGCACGCCGAATTTATGGCTCGAGTCTTCATGGCCGTCCACGGGCGTCTTGGGTGGTCTCGGGGGAGGCGGCGGGCCCGGAGCAGGCGCCGCTGATGCACTCCTATGGGGGGTCTCCATATGGGCATATTTCCCGGCGTCCGGCAGCGGTGGTGGTGCATTGAATCGCGGCCGAGGGGGTGTTGGTTCTTGCGGAGGTGTGGGTTCTCGCGTGACGGTGTCGGTCTTGGCCGACCTTCGCGGTGCGGGCGGAGGCGGAGGCACGCCGCGACGAGTTCCGGCCGAGCTGTCTGGTGCTGCTGGCCTGCTGCTGCTTGGGGGTGGGGGCGGTGGAGGAGGTGCCCGACCATGACCAGTGCTATGGCCGTTGACGGGCGGCGGAGGTGGGGGAGGTGCAGCTGCAGACTTGGGCACCTCGCCACCTTGCTCCTGTAAAAAACCCACGATGAATTCTTGGTTTTCTTTGATGAACTCGTCGGTCAGTCCCTGCTCGGTCAGGAAGTTACCGAAATTCTCCCGCCAGAGGGGATCGTAGGCCTCCAGCGTAGCAAACTCCGACGACGGCTTGTGGACGCCGTTGGCATTGGCCGATGATGTCCTCGCATGCGTCGGGGCAGGAGCCGGAGGCGGAGGTGGGAGACCGCCGTTTCTCGGCGACTCTGGGGGACTAGGGGCGGAGGAGTGCCTATGCCCTCCAAAGATGCCACCGAAGAGGCCACTGTGCTTGGCGGGTTGCGCTTGATTCGAGCCTCCAAAGGGGGTGTTCCTTGTAGCTTTGCTAGCGTTCTTCTCTCGCTCGTCCATCTTCTTCTTGAACTGCTTCGCCTCCTTCTCGTCGACAAAAGATAGGCCGGCCAGGCATTCTTCAAGCTCGAAGGTGTGGAAGAAGGTTCGGTCTTGGTTGTACGACCAGATGTCGAATATCTCTTGATCCCATATTACCCCGCGAGCGGAGGGCTAAGATACGGGAGGTCAGCTTGAACGTGTTCTATGTGCCAGGGGTGCGTGCTCTGGGGCGACCACGTACAGATATGTCTACCAGCTTGAGCCAGTAAGTGTTTCCGACCAGGTCGTTGGCGAGCACGACAGCTCCTTGGAGACCGGTATATGTCCATTTCGACCGGTTGGGAAATGCGACGTATAGCCTGGCAACGGCCACTGCCTGGATTTTGTTTGTCTGCTTGGGAATGGTGCGCTTCACCGTTTCCTTGTCCTCGTCGCTTAGAATTGAAGGCATCGTCGAGGTCGAAGCGGTGTTGGTTTATGTGGTGAGTGAAGAAGGAAAAAGGCCCATTTGAAGGTGCCTTCCTCACCCGTAGCGCTGTCACTCTTGGATCCGACAAGCCCGTGGTGGCGGCAATGTTCGTTATGAGGTGGGCATTTATCGAGGCGCGGGTTGCAAGTTGGAGGTTGAGTCAACCAGCAGTTGTCGAGAATTGGCTTCGGATTTGTCGAGATATTGCGCACAATGAGGATGCGTGGAGTGGTGGCGGCGCTTATTACTAGCGGAATAAGATGGCAAGGATGGCGGCTATGTTGCGTTGCGTTGCGTTGCGTTGGTCGGGAGTGAATCAAATCGAATCAAACGAGATCAAGACGGTTGCTGTCAGAAGCCGGAAGGATTGGTCGGTATTATTGGTCTTCCAGTCACTTGTGCCAGCCCAGGTGTCTTCTCTTTGTGTGTCTAGGCGGCCAAGAGTGTCTTTTGGAGGCCCCGTCAGTAGGTAGGTAGGCAAGCACAGCAGGTCCCTCTATTTCGGTGGGGGGGCTTTCTTTTAATGGGTCCCGAAGCTATGGGTACACACATAACCGTCCATCAGGTTCCAGAATACATAGAGAGTAGGTATCCGTTGGACATAGGCCCAAGGTGGATGATGATAGGGCCCCTTGGATGTATAAGTCGGTAAGTGTCTGGGTGAGTGTATATTGGAATTGACTATGCATCCATAAACAAGTCGGTATGGCTGTTCGACGGCCACCGATGTTTTATTAGTTCTCAGTGTCGGGTTGTATGGATGGCCGCCAATAAAATGTAACGTACGTCGTTCGTTACCTTATGTAACCGTCAGCCATCGCTGTTGGAAGAAACTGCGTACGACAGCAGGCGAAGGGTGCACGGAATGCCACTTTACCGTCACTAGGTGTGCAGCAAACTTTACATGTACCTACTATGTAGCACAGCTCCCCCACTGGATAATGCTGCTTGGCGGCCTGAGCCTTGGCGACTTACAGTGGACACTTCAGACGTTTTCCATGCTTGACTTGCACTTGGGCCTTTTGGCAAGGTTGCCTGCCTCGAGCTGCCGGGCAGTACGGAAATGACGAATCTGCATAGCTCATATCAGCTATTTCGGATTCGGGTTACGAAGCCCCTGTTTCTGTCGAGGGGAATTCATCCCTAGTGGAAGACTGTCAGTATTGTAAGATTGGTAGTATGACCCGACTACCTGATCACCGGTATGATTTGCAAATGCAAAGCCTGGTGCCTAAGCAACTAAGCCAGCACCTCCCTAGGTACACGGCGTTTCTTGCCAGGGCTGACGTACGCGCGGGCGCAAATACCTGCTTGCCTACACGTGGTTACCTACCGATTTGGCCATGCTGCCCAATGCCATGCTATACTTGTGCGACTCCTGAAGATGGGCTCACTCAAAACGCACTGATCAGGGAACGGTTTAGGGGGGTTGAAATATGGTATCTTTATTTATGCCATGCCCGGCAGTGTTGGCCATCCAACGCGTTGGCATCATTCTCGTCGCAATCACACATAATCGTAAACCAAAGACCAATCAAAGATCATGCCCACTCTAGTAATCACCAGGAGGAGAACGCTTATTTGTTCAGCTCCTTGGCCTTGGCCAGTCTCTCCTCCTTAGTCCCCTCTTGCTCCGGCATGGATTGAGGGATGGCCGGGCCGGGGTGGGCCGTGTGAGCCTGGGCTGCAATGCCCGTGTTCTTTGCATCTTGGGGCTTGGGATCGATGGGCTGGATGTTGAAATCCGACTTGCCAGTCTGAGGGGACCAGACCAGTTAGTTACATAATTCTGATGAATATCTTGATGCGCGGATGGTGGGCTGCATGTGGTGCTTACCTGCGGGGTGTTGTCTTGGCCAGGCATGTTGATGGTTGTGATGTTGGGTATTGAGTTCTGAAACTTCAAATTACTTTTTCTGTCTAGGATGATGAAGATGATAGAAAATGATAAAAAGGAATCTGGATGCAGAAAGTGCCCTTATTATAATGCACTTTGTTTGGCTCAACTGGCGGCTTTGCTGTATGCGTTGCTTGATGACGTACGTATCTGGCCGCTGTGAAACCCGTGATTAGGCGTCTCTGGTGGCGCGCGATCCGGCCGATGATTCGCACTCAAACCCCAGATTTCCTGCATCCGCTTGGGAAATCTAGACCAGCACCACCGACCTACAGGGCGAACGGACATGTTTTCCTTGCATGCATGCCTCTCACATGTGCATAGCCCTCCGATTTGTCTAATCCAAGTTTGTCCACACCCGCAACCAGCCGTCTTTGCTAAGCAGCAGTGGGAATATACGTGTCGCCAAGCCTGGTGCATTCCACTGTTACGCGTGACTTCATCCCAGATGCATAGGAAAGGCGCCCCGCATGGCTGCCAATAGTCAACCTCAACCCGTGAAGCTCTCGCTGCCACTTGTACGCCGCCGTCTCCCCATGCACCGATCGGTATTCCTTGAGATCTAACACGCTACTATAGGAGTACCAGCAGCACCTCTTCCAGGAGCTTCGCGGCGAAGATGAGCTGGTCGTTCTCGCAAAGGGCCTCGGCCTCATGCGTCTGGTCACGAACCTCCTACACAGCTACGATGCTGCAGGGAACAACTTGATCATTGTCGTTGGTGCCGAGGACCGGGAGAATGCCTGGATCGGCGAGGCTCTCGCGGAACAGGCAGCCATCAGCATGGCTCCTAGGGCCAGGGGTCTTACCATCGTGAACACCGACTTCACAAGTGTCGGGGCCAGAGAAAAGATGTATTCTACCGGTGGCATCTATAGCATCACCTCTCGTATCCTCGTGGTGGATCTCTTGACGACCTTGCTCAGGCCCGAGACAATCACCGGCCTCGTAGTTTTGCATGCGGACAAAGTGATTGCCACTTCGCTCGAGGCGTTCATCCTGCGGATATACCGGCAGAAGAACAAGGTGGGTTTTCTGAAGGCTTTCTCGGACAATCCCGACCCCTTCACCTACGGTTTCTCTCCTCTGTCGACCATGATGAGGAACTTGTTCTTACGAAAAGCCTCGCTATGGCCCCGGTTCCATGTGACGGTGGCCGGGTCACTCGAGGGTAAAAAGAAAGCCGAAGTCATCGAACTTGAAGTGCCCATGACGGATTCTATGAGGGAAATACAGAATGCCATCATGGAGTGCGTCGAGGTTAGTATTCAAGAACTCAAGAAGAGCAACCCTGGTCTCGAGATGGACGACTGGAACCTCGACAGTGCGTTGCTCAAAAACTTCGACATTATGGTGCGGCGACAACTGGACCCCAACTGGCACAGAGTCAGCTGGAAGACGAAACAGATCGTCAACGATCTGACAGTGCTTCGGGGCATGTTAACTTCGGTTCTGGCTTATGACGCGGTATCGTTGTTGCAGAATCTGGATACCATCCATGCCGCACACTCGCCCCAGCCAGGATCAAACCGACAAAGTCAATCTCCCTGGATGTTCTTGGACGCCGCGCATACTATATTCAGCTCGGCCAAGCAAAGGGTGTATGCCAGCAACATCAAGGCAACCGAAAACACGCCCATCGATACGTTGCGTCCTGTACTGGAAGAACAGCCCAAGTGGGCTCTGTTGGCCGAGATCCTAGAAGAGATAGACCGCGACTTGTACTTCGAACCTCCTATGAGGGATGATTCCAACGGCACCATTCTAATAATGTGCCAAGACACCGCAACCTGCCGCCAGCTCCGCGAATTCCTGCAAACTATGCACGTCAAGCTGAAAGCCGATGATCCATCTGCAAAGAAGGACAAGGACGAAGAGAGCAAACCATCAGCCGCCTTCATGATGAGAAGGAAACTACGAGATTATCTCAAATGGAAAAGGGAGTTCGCCCAGGTTAGCCACAAGCTTTTCGCCGAGAACCAGAAGGCCCTTGAGGGTGCTGCGGACCCACGACTAGCTCAGAGCAAAGGTAGACCGCCGGCCAACAAACGGAGGAGGCAACGAGGAGGTGGCGGCGTCGGATCTGTGGCATCTGGACGGGCTGCAAACGGGAGCCTCGTGCAATATATCGAGAAACCGTCGGAGGTAGCCGACCTGATGGCAGAAGTCGAAATCACCGAAGAGGAAGCGAAGCAGAAAGCCGAAATTCTAGCTGATCCATTGGACGATATGGAAGACTATTTCGAGCTTTACGAGATGCAGGATCTGGTTGTGATTCATGCATACGAAGGAGATCAAGACGAGCACATTTTGGAGGAGGTGAAGCCGCGTTACATTATCATGTACGAGCCCGACGCATCCTTTATCCGGCGTGTTGAAGTGTATAGATCATCGCACAACGACAGGAACGTCCGAGTTTATTTCATGTTTTACGGAGGGTCGGTAGAGGAGCAGCGGTACCTGGCTACAGTCCGAAGAGAGAAGGACGCATTCACGAAACTGATCAAGGAGCGGGCCAGTATGTCGGTGGTCATGACCACGGACCCCCACGGCGCCGAGGATCCGCAAGAGGCTTTCCTCCGTACTGTCAACACCCGCATCGCCGGGGGTGGGCGCCTTGCCGCGACTGCGCAGCCTCCTCGCGTAGTGGTGGACGTACGCGAGTTCCGGTCTTCTTTACCCTCTCTGCTACACGGGCGCAGTATCGTCATCGTGCCGTGCATGCTGACGGTGGCGGATTACGTCCTGTCGCCTACCATCTGCGTGGAGCGGAAGTCGATCAGCGATCTCATCAGCTCCTTCAAGGACGGCCGCCTCTTCAACCAGTGCGAGACCATGTTCCAGCACTACCAGAAGCCGATGCTGCTGATCGAGTTCGACCAGAACAAGTCGTTCACGCTGGCGCCGTTTGCGGACCTGTCGGGCAACCTGTCGTCGGTGAACCCGGCCAACGGGCCCTCGGACCTGCAGTCCAAGATTGTGATGCTGACGCTCGCGTTCCCGCGCCTGCGCATCATCTGGAGCAGCAGCCCCTACGAGACGGCCGAGATCTTCGCGGGCCTCAAGACGCAGGAGGACGAGCCGGACCCCGTCGCCGCCGTCCAGGCGGGGCTCGACAAAAACGCCACGGCCGAGGAGCAGGCCTTCAACCTCGAGCCCCAGGAGATGCTGACGGCAGTCCCCGGCATCACGCCCAAGAACGTCAAGCACCTCGTCCTCGGCTGCGAGAACGTGCGCGAGGTGGCCAACATGTCGGAGAGGGACCTGGAGCCCCTTATCGGGAGGGAGGCGGGACGGCAGGTCGAGCGGTTCTTTGCTAGGAATCTGGTAGATTTAGACTAAAGTGTGATAGGAGTAGGTAGGTTTACCATTGATTCAAGTCTAAATGAAGACTTGTTGCTTCGAATCCCCATTTACTATCCCTGTGTCTTACATGTTCATACAATTGACTCGAAGTGCTTCACCATTGGTACGCATCATTTGCTGGCATGAACACTATCAGATCTCATGTCACTGGGAAAAAAGAGTCCAAAATGTAGATCGTAATGAATCATGCTGTCATTTCATGCTATCGTAACCATTACAACGAAACGTGCTGGTGGGGTATCGTAAGGGTATTATCGCCAGCTCTCTTCTCCAAATTCCACCACGGCACAGGCATCCTATCCTGCGCACTTCGCCTGCTTATCAATCAGATCTAACTCTGATCGTCCCACTCCTCCGCAAGTTGTTTAAAGTCGGATTCTAGATACGACTTGTTGTGGTGTGCGTCTTGCGGGTTCGCTTGCGCTTGCCGCCGCAGTAGCCGCAGGTGAGGAAGGAGATGAGGATGTCCAGGAAGGAGACGATTCCGTGGATGATGGCGGTCAGGATGGAGCCAATGCCGTTGACAATGGCCATCAGGACGCTGCCGATGGTCTGGAAGCAGCTCTTAATCTGTAGGAGGGGGAGAAACGCGTTAGTTTAGAGTGCCTTTTGTAAAGAGAGCAAGACCGAGTCATGTAGGGCTGATGTCAAACCTGTGACTAGGTTTGGTGGTTGAGACTTACGCAAGATACGACGGCACCCATTTTTGCGGTTGTAATTGGGATGTTTGATGTATTGGTTTGTGTGGGTAGGATATGTTTAGGTGGAAAGTGGTATCGAGGTCGATGTATGGCTTGGTTGTTTGTTGATGTTGTGAATGGTCGAGTCACAAAAGAGGTTCGAAGGGTGTCTGGATGTCAACACTTATATACAGGTTCGTCCGGGTCAGTCACACACAGCTACGCAGCCATCCATGTAACAAAATCTAAGTCAGTATCTAACCTAACCCCTACCAAGTGTGGCGGGCCTAAGGGAGATCCATGGCATGACATCTTTTGCCTAACCAACAACACACGCAAGCTAGCCGAAGACCCGGGCGCGATGCAGCAGGAGACTGATGAAATGAACGATGACCGAATGCAGCTGATCTACCCGCAATCCACATATTTCGATGTCATAGAGAGGCCCAAGTAGACAGACCCTTTCTTCGGGTTCCCTCTCGTATCAAGGGAAAACGGCTTTTCATGCTCTCGCTAGCTCTGTCTCGAAGTTTCTATTGGCCCCCGGGGGGGAACTGATAGGGCGGATGAGCAGTTCGGAGTAGGAACGAGATGGGGTACACTTTTTTTTTCTTCTTTCTGGCCTGCCCACCCTTTTCCGCCAGTGTCACATTAAAATTGCATACGTTTCTGAGTAAAGCCCATGGGGCCTTGCAGTCTCTGCTGCGACTGTGACGCAGAAATCGAACTCATCCCAGACGGGATCGACAGTGGGCTGGGGTGGGTGGTGGGCGGTTGAGCCTGCAGCCACAAGAGACCGAGATTTTGACGTCATGGGAGGATACCATCGTCGATGGCCGGCAGGAAGAAAGAGCAGAAAAAAGGTCTAGGCTCGATGTTGTGCTACAGAACAGGGGGCCTGCTGCTATTCTTACTGGCTGAAGGGAGACCTAATCCTTCCTTAACCGCTGTGGGTCGCCGCGAGGTTTGAGGCTCCTCGTGGGCTATCTACATTTTAGCTCCTTGCCTGCCAGCCCTGTAGTGGTACGCAAGCACAGCACCACGCTTGCTGCTGTGGCGCTCGCCGGCTGTCAGGCTTAGGCTCCGTTGGGTAAGTATGCGCTAACCTAGATGCCGGCTTAAGCTGTTTGCGGACGCAGAACCATGGCAGACCGCTGCAATTAATTTGTTGACCAGGAGCCGTAAGCGATGATATTTCTGCTTTCGACCCTACATACCGAATCAATCCCTGCTCCAGGCATTCCCAAATTTGACAAGGCGTCGTGGTTCAATTGTGGTGGTGGTGGGTGGGTGCGTACACCTTGCACCTAGCCGTGGCGCGGTGCAAAAGCTCCGAAACCCTTGCCAGCTCAGATCTCGGACCCAAAAACCGGTTGTTGGAGATTTGGTCTTGGGCGTGGATGACGTATGCGGGGCGGGTGGAAAGAAAAGAACAACGGCTTCGTGTAAGTCATCTGTATGTCCCATGATGTGATGATGGCCGTATGTACCGGCTGCGACACATTCGAGTAAGATCAACAAACTCCGCACAGGGGGAATTCCGCAATCGTTTCGGCGATAGAAATAGACATGCTTACAGATAACTACAGGTGGATGGATGGATGTATGATGTGGTTGTGTTGTCAGCCATCAACATGCATAAAACCGGCTGGCGTGTCCGTCCAGACGAGATTGGTTGCTTGGACTGGCCACTGCACTGGGAAACGACAGAGCGGGCGGCATGTTTTTGGCTTCCAGCCAGCACCACCAGCTTTGTTGGCTGAACTCAGGACCATCAATGCATGCAACGAATAACCAGCCACATATGCCCGTTCCTGTTCCTGCCTTCCCTCTATTGACCTGCCTCTCCTGTTATAGGAGAAAAGCCACAGTAGCGATAGTGTGGCCAATGATGCACCGAGGAAGAAGTAAAAATAAATATTCCACTTGGAGTCTTGTTTCGACCCCTGGTTCCTGACGTGGACAGCTGCGCAGCCACATGACTGGCAGGGGTGAAAATGCCATTATAACCAAGTACATGCCCTGGGTATCGTGAGACTGTATTTCCCTTTCCCTTGTTATGCTTGCTATGTGTGACCAAAATGAACCAAGCCCCTTCTTCCGACGCAGCGACCTGATGAACTATCATTCGCCATGCACACATAGCATCAGCAACCCGTTGACCACGGTTACCAGTCGTCATGTGATCTTTCTATCATCCACCCTCGAGCCGACAGTCATCGATTCGAATCGCCAAGCATGAACCTGAGACTTGGAGAGCAAAAGAGCTGATCAAGCTCTTTACACCTCTCTCTTAAGCTGGAAGGATGTCCCGGGATCTACACGTCCCACCAAGAGAGATGCCCAAAACGACATGACTCCTACGATGGAGACCGATTCTCGAAGAGACTCTCCCCCGCCGCGCGTCGACTGCCACTTGCGTTCCGTTGCGCCGGCCTAGATTCTTGGGCAGCAGGAGCGCTGTCCGAGCCGCCTCCGGTTTGGTTGTCAGATCCACTCTGGATCTCCCTCATAGGAGCCGCGCTTGTTGACTGACGGCCCCCGCCGCCCGAATCGGCCGGCGTATTTCTGTGAATCAGTGGATTTCGTGCTTGACCCTTCAGGGAGGACCGTCATTCGATCGAAATGGTTTCCCTCGAAGATGCTGCCGTGTTGTGCTGAGCTCAGATCTAGGAAGGATATGTATGATCCCAGGGACCAAACCGGACAAGAGAGAAAGAGAGAGAGAGAGAGGAGATACAGCTTTGAATCGATGACACACGACCAAGCCTCTTCTTGAGGGATGGGTGATGGGTGGTGGCGAAGCTTGGAGTTCCTTTCTTCCACGGAAGAAGAGCTCAGAACAACGCCTCTCTACCACCGGGATAATCAAATGGGGAGATTCATGGCAGAAGAAGCATGTGTGCGTGCACTCGCTGCTTTGCCATCACATCTCCCAAGACACACACAGACACCGGCCATGCCACGCGCTTTGGCACAAGAAAGCCCAACGGGGCAAGCCCCTTTCATCAAATGAAAAACTGCATAGCAAATCGTGGAATACCTGCCAATCTATTCCATGAACGATTTCCACTGGGCTGCTGGGAACCAGCCTAGTCCATACACCAGAAACCAATCGTCTCTTGCTGTACCCTAGGGGGTGTCAACACCAAGCTGTCATTCCAACGAAAAGGGGGCAAGGGATGTTCGACTGCAAACCCACTCATTCACTCCTTTTACAGAATTTTTCCTTGGAGTCATCATGCCCCTACTGGGTTCGGGGTATCAAGATACATCGGGCCAGAGTCAATGGTTGAATACTTATATATATATATCGCCTTTTACCACGCTGGACCCTACATAGATATATAGCCCCTGAAATCAAAACGCCATTCGCGCCACATCAACTCTCCGTAGTGAGCACCATTTCTCTGCTTATATGAAGTGTCATTCTTAGATGTGTTCCATATCTCACCAGCTACGGCATGATGATGAAGGATGGCATCCGTAAATCACCGAGCTTATATATAGCTAATGTTCGTGACGCTACTGCCCCGAATCCATCTCGCCGCATTTCCGCGGAGGCTTGCTCTAGCCGAGACGACAATACCAGAGTGAATAAAATATTACTTCGGGCTGTGAATGTAGGTCTACTTCATATTGTCTGATTGGCTGGCCCATTAAGGGTTCTCCAATCCACTTCCGCTGTCCATTTTATAACCACGACTGAGAGTAGACAAACACCGCAGTGTCATGAAAGCAAAGTCTTCCGCTGTATCTTCCACTCAGCGAACTCTCATCGACTTCAGAGTCGAAATAGCTCACTAAAGCATATGCATACATACACACATGACATATGTAATTGATGACAGCGGCGAGCCAAGTGAGACCTGACAAAACTGACAGGCCGAACACTCGACGCTTTTGGCTTTGATCCCCAGCCAGTTGGCCTTGTATGATGACTATGTCGGTAGTCGAACATTTCCATGTCGGGTCTGCCAATAGGTACTTGGAAAATGTAAACAACTGTCCCCTGCAGGTGCGTGATCGCCAGCAGGGTCATATTAGGGTTCGGCAAGATCCCGTCAATGACAGTGACACTAGCAAATAGTACCTGCATGAAGATGTGTGCCTATTGATTGAGCGCCGAGGCAAGCTGCATCATGAATGCCTGGGGTATGCTCCGTTGAGAATGCCATCTGCATACATCAAATGTATCTGACCTTGCCATATTTACCACATGATTATGGCAGTGGCAGTGGCAGAGGCAGATGACCATGACAACGGCACTACGTTTTTATGAAGCCGATCCCGCCACAGGACCGCAGCCACCTGTTATTCTAGCTTTGGCAAGTTCCAACGGCCAGCCTCTGATTTGCAGCCGTGGAAGCTACGAGCTCCTTGGGCCGCCTCGGTGGTGACTTCTCAAACAGCCCAGAAATGCTGCTGCCATCGATGATTTTGTCGGCATATGAAGGAACCCTCGGACACATCTTCTTAGGTCTTATCGCCACCGTTCCTCTCGGCTGGCCTGAAATGACAATGCTTTGTTTCCTGTGGCGCCATGCTCATTAACCGCTGATGGTGTCTGTTTGCTTGCACGCTTACAGGGAACCGCGGCAACGGCAAATCCATTAGACGTATCTGTATTTTTGCTTTTCCCCCTTTTTTCTTCACGACGCGCAAGGGAAGAAAAGAAAGTTCCCTCAAAACCCCATGACAGGTTGGCTACATCACTGAAATGCATGTCTCACAACGGGACGCGACGCAGCAATGTCTCGCAAGGCTCGAGGATGCAAGAGCTGCAGAAGATTGACCGCCAAAATGCCTGTCTGGTGGTTTGTCATAGGCGTGCCGCCCGTTGTTACCGCTACAGACTCGGGTTGCGCTAGCCTCTGCACCCAAAGATCCTCATCTCGGCCAATTCGGACTGGGCTTGAATCTTGTCGATAGTAGCTCGGTATCAGGCCTCCCCAGCCTGACTGCTATGCCTGATTCGGGTCGGGGGATGCATTGTCCCTTGCGCTTGTGGTCGACACTACTGCGTCACTTCCCAATCCGTGGATGGACTAATTCCATCGTCCTGGGCTTTGGTGGTGGTGGTAGGTTTTCGGTTCCTTCCAGTGTCTGGGCATCTCAACGCGTATTGCTTCTCTGCCGCCAACCAGGCCAATGTGGCTTGCCAGCGAGCCGCGCCCCCGGGCAGTCCCCTTCGTGGGACAACAATGGCCTTCAAGAAGTCTTGGGTCGTCCCATCCAATCCTTTTGCGCACTTCTCGAACCTCGTTCGTCCCATCTGTCTCTGCCTGTTGCGTCTCGGTCCGCCATGTGTATGCGGAGTTGGCCTTAAGTTTCTCGAACCTCCAACAAGCATGATCGCATCACGTCGCTCACCAAAACGTCATATTTCCCAATAAGGTTCAGAGCCCAGGCTATGAACGGCTTCCCGACGACACATTTCTGTGATGGAGCCCGAGGTGGCGCATCGCAATCCTGGGATCAAAGTCGACCGCGAAATCGTCGTGCACACAAGCGACAGGCGCAGGAGTCGAGATGGAAGACTGATTGCTTTTCCTCGTTCTCTCATCTCCATAATATGGTCCATGTCTGGTCAAGCACAACATGGGACGAAGCCAGAGCCGCGTCGTGCGGATACACCGCCGGTGCGGCTTAGCAAGTCTGGTGGCCGTTTGGGAGGGCAGTTTCGCGAACTCCTGGGCGAGACCGGCCGAGAGAATGACCTGCTGGACATGCTCGAGTTCCTCCGACGTACTCCGCCGCCTGACAATTACATGTCGGTCCCAGACAACTTCAGCCTTTCCTCCGCAGATGATGAGAAGTGGAAAAAGAAATTCAAAGTCTTCCGGAGCAAGAGGAAGTCCAGACGGAAAAGACGCAAGACCCCCATCATCAGGCTTCCCGACACAGCGATCGCTGGGCAGACGACGGGCGGGCATCGGCACATCGCCATTTCTATTCCCCTGGAATATACACACTTTGGTCCCGACCCTCCCACTCAGTATCCGGTATTCGATACCTCGGGGTTGGACCTGGTGCGGGAGATCGAGGCGAGGTTCGGACCCATACGCACATCCACGGGAGAACGAGGCACTGTAACCGTTCTGAGGCCAGTCGAAGAAGACCGTGAATCATTCATGTCTGAGCCAACCTCGCAATCGCACAACTCGTCCATACCGCAAGACCGACTTGCAGCCCTCCGTGCCCCGCCGCCGCCCCGACAGGACCTGCTTCCGCCGTCGGCGCAACATGGGTCCTCGATTAAAGATTTTGGGAAATCTAGACACACGCCGAGTTCTTCAAAAGATGAAAAAATAGCTACGGGGGAAGAGGAAAGACTGGCTGGTGGTGAGTCTGCATACAGACTTTCTCCATTTGGGCGCGTAGAAAAGAAACCAGGCAGCAGATCTACCTCCCCTCAAAGTCCGCGCGAAGAGCCTTCTGCGGGACAGAGTATCCAAATTGGTACTCTTCCTGGTGTCGGAGCCCAGGGTCGATTCGTGTTCCCCCCGCCGCCAAGAGGATCCAGCAAGAAAGGGAAACAAATAGCAGATGTGACAAGGCCTATAGATGATATACTTGGACCGCTCAGCCCGTTCATCCCTAGCCAAAGCGGGAACCACAGTCCATCCAGGCCGAGAATGTACAGCGCTCGGGGGTCGGTGGCGGAGAGTATTGGCTCGTTGGGTTCGCTTGGATCCGAGCCCAAGGTGTACGATGCTCAGACAGCACAGGCGTACTCTTCGATACCCATCGTTGTCAGGCCCCCTTCCCAGCGTACGGCCGACAGACTGTCCGGGTCCATTTCCGGCGTCCACAGGCCAGCTCAGATTGGTGATACGGCGCAGACAGTGGCCGAAAGCAGCGTCCAGTCTCGCCGAGACCGGGTGCACGCGAGGAAATCAAGAGACATGACAGGAGCAACGGCCTCTCTTGCTCCTGGTACCACTGGTATACTGCCAGAATCGCCGGTTCTTGGTCGCACCCAAAGAGCAGAGTCTTCTGGAGACTCGAAAGGATCGCCTTCCGCTGAACGCACATCGAGCGACGCTCCAGCCACCCGGCCAGCAGTACTACCCGTTCCCAGCTCGGTAGGAGGGACCGGCAAGTTAACCACGCCACATCAAGCCCCGGGGAGGAGGTTTCCGCCCCGACAACCGATCGCTCATCTTCGTCCTCGCAGCTGTCATTTGTTACAGGCTCAGACCGTATTTCGCTACACCGGCGTAGGGAGCGACGAACACAGCGGGAACAAGCCAAAAGGGCACAGGAGATAGCGCAAGCCTCTTCGGAGCAGCTCTCGCAACAGCAGCAACCGACGCCACAAGTCTCGGAAATGCCACCGCGTGAGCGGGCCCTGATGCAACGGTACGATGACCTACGCGAACAACGCCACCGCGACATGGAGAAACGGCTGCGCCGACTCGAGAGGAATGGCGACATCTGGCTCCAGTCCCTCGTACCGCTGATGGAGGGTCTTAGCCGTCTGCTCCAGGAGCAGTACGTTTATCAACGCAACGTTAACTCCCGCCTGTCGTACACAGAGCCCGAAGGAGGTGCGCCAGTGCCACGTGCGCCTTCGGAGCAAGCTACTGAGCGGGCTTTCAGCCCCCGGGAGGAGCAGTTCTACCAGAGCCTGCCGCTCCGCACGCAGACCACTCGAAGCCACGATGTGCCTCTCCAGCGCGTGCGGCCCTCATCCATGGTTACGGTGCCGGCGAGCATCGCTGAGTACCAGCAGGAAGCCCAGAACAGTAGGCGGCGCCCCCATAGCATCCAGATCCCGGAACCGGGACCGTCATCGGCAGCCCGAGGCCATTCGGGGGCCAGCGGCAGCGGTTCGCGAGGGTCCTCGGGCGGAACGCCCTTGACGGCAAGACGCGTCTCGCCGCTCCAGGCGGAGTTTGAGAGGGAGCTCGCGGCTCGTCGGGCGCGAGAGGCTAGGGACGAAGAGCTCGATGCGCGCATCGCCGAGCTAGAGGAGCAGCAGCGTCGGTATCAACGGAGTCGACAACAGCGCAGGCAAGGACGTGTCTATCGTACGGGCCGTGGCGAGGAGGAGGAAGAAGAGGAGGAGGGCAGTGACGGCAATAGCCGTGTTGGGAGTATTGAGCAAGAGCGCCAGGTTCTGTCAGGAGAGGAGGCCTTAATAGGAGGGCTGCAAAGTGCCAGTCGTCGCCCACGGCGAGAGCAGCAGCATCGTCAAGGGGCGCGGAGAAGAGGGGACGAGGAAGAAGACGCCAGGTTTGCTTTGTTCTGATGGGGGTGTAGAGGTGTTGAAATGGATTGGAGACGGGATCCGACACGGCATATACTGCGGCCAATTTGTTTTCATGTGTTCATATCGTTTCGACGTACAACGGACGTGATATATACGATGTCTGTTGACTGGCGTACCGGGTAGGAGTTGACTCTTGGAAGGAAAGATGATTGTACTTTACTAGTAAGAATACCTCAATCGAATAATGTCTAGAGAGAACCTAGTAGACTGGAGTCGTGGCGGACATTACTGGCCGAAGAAGTGGACTTGTATGGTTCTTATGATAATGATGGCAACATGCACGGCTGGGAGCCGAGAGAGCGGTTCATGTATGTCTTGGGAGTAGAATAGGGGTCAATGTATGAGAGACAGTTTCTGGAAAATGCGATCCACCAGTTGAATGTCATGCAAAACCGGCTGGATATGCAGTTGCAGAAAGAGACAATGTCTCAAAGCACTGTACATATCATATCCATGGCAATGGTGCAGCGCAAGAGCCGTTCCGAGTGAATGGCACTACGAGATGCATCCCCGTTTACACACGATTTTGGGGGACAATTCGGCAGAAGGGGGCAGACACATAACAGCGGACAGATGCAGATACACGCCCGATTCATGGCATGCATGTACTTGATGGGGAATGCATCACTCGTAACCTACCGTAGACCAATCTCATTTCAAATCGAGGGTTCAGCCACAGCCTGCCCTCCACGTATCAGCGGCAGATGGAAGACAGCAATCAGAAGTCTAGCTCCAGGGGGAATCAACCATCTATCTCGTATGTCGCTTAATGCAACGTAGCTTTTAGCCTGATCAGGGGACGCAAAGAGAACATCATCGAGTCCTTGAGGAATCCGGATGCAAACGTCGCCCTGGCCTTCTCGTGAGGCTGCTACCAGTCCTATATCCTACACGATTTCCTCTACCGGAAAGTCGGCTCTACCTAGACGCCCCCATAACTCGTCTACGGTTCGTCTTTCGTGAATATACATACATATGTGGAAATCATCTTGACGCTGTAACGGGTGGAACTCCTAGGAACCGGGGTTTCACTAGTTTGGTTTGCCGGGTTTGCGTTGGATGAAGGGATCAGCCGGCTTCTTCTTCCGCTGTACCATAGGATTAGGCGGTGGCCGACGTGCTGCCGAAGGTCCCTGTGATGGTACTGTTAGCAACAACTAGGTTTGATTATGTGTAACCAAAGAAACAAACTAACCTTGGGGGCATTCGGCGGGGGGTTCGCCGGGCCTGAAGAAGACGAACCTCCCTGCGCTTCGATTCCCAAGACCGACATGGCCGAGGGGTCCTTGGGCCTGGGAGGAGCGCGGGGTCTAGACTTGCCAGGAAGAAAGCCACCATTGCCGCTGGGACCAGTGGGGATCTATGCGAGTTATATTGGTAAGCCAGGGATATCTCATAATCAGCTGCTTGTGGTCATGTACGTACCTTTTTGGCGGGTGGTAACCCTCCAGGGTTGTCAAGAGGGCGCTTTTGACCCGATGAATGGATGACCGGACGATCACTAGTCTGCCCGGGATTCGACACCGCCTCACCTTTCTCGTCCAGCCCCGTGAAGCGCGGCGGGTAGTTGTTGAAGCTGCCAGGGGGCGGTGCATGACTCCCGCTCCCAACAACAGTATAGGTCTGAGGCAACTGCGGGGTTTTCCGTTTGGGGGGCGGGTTCGACAGAACGGGAGCATCCGTCATCTCCACATCCTCCAGCCTGGGCTTGGCCTCCTCCTCGGGTTCCTTGGGAGGAGGTAGGGGCTCGGCAGGAGGAGGCGAATACTCATCAAAGTCGGGAGGCGGCACTTTGATACCGGGCACACCGAGCTGGCCAACAATATTGCCAGTCGTATATCGGTCCCTGACCTTGGCATCTTCGATAAGCTTATTCCAGAATTCACCTTGGACCAAGGCTCGCGAGTCTCCAAGGATCCAAAGCGAGGATTTGGCACGTGTGAGACCGACGTTCATACGTCTGATATCGGTCATGAAACCGATGCCGCCTGTTGGACTCGCACGCACACAAGAGAAGATGATAATTTCACACTCCCTACCTTGAAAGGCGTCGGTGGTGTTGAACTCAATCTCCTCTGTGATGCCCGGTCCATATCTATCCGTGAACCGGTTTCGGAGCTCATAGAGTTGCGCCTTGTACGGAGTAATGATACCGATCTTGCCTTTCGTGTCCACACTTGGATTGTCCTTTCGGAAGCGTTCGTAGAGCGACATGGCAACCTTCAGCTCCTCGTGGTTCACGAGAGATTGTCCCTTGGCACCCCTTTCCTGGGTACCTTTAACATCGAAGAAGCGATACGGCCCAAGCAGGCCACGCTGATGCCAAGGCTGATGACGAAGCCTTGCCATGTCCCCGCCGTTGAGCAGCTTACCCTCGTAGAACTCTTGAGCTGGAAACCTGCTGATCTCGGGGTGCATACGGTATTGGGTGTCGAGAAGGTGTATGTAACTCTCGTGGTTGCGCTGCATCCGAACAAACAGACTCTGGTCGTAGCCGAATCTAGCGGCCCGCTGATTGAGCACTGTCGGGGGAAGCTGTTTGGGATCTCCCACCAGAATGCACTTGGAGCAACCGTACTTCAAGGGAATCAAAGCACTGAGCTCAACACACTGAGCCGCCTCATCAATAATGACCGTCTCGAACTCAACGTTGAGACCCTTGAACATCTCGTGACCAGATCCACTGAGTGTTGCGCACAGGACCTGCGCGCCATCTAGAATCTCTTGCTGCACCTTTCTCCGCTTGATCTCACTTTCACGAGCCGCCGTCATGCCGCTGTCTTTGTTGGCGTCGATCTTTGCTCCGATGGATGTTTGCTGTTTCTTCAGTTCGTCCCAGCGACGTTGAAGATTATTCGCTTGTTGGCGATCGTCTAGAGTTCGTGCTGATTCCAGTTGTGGTCGAAGATCGGTGATTTCCTTTTTGATTTTGCCGGCCTCTTCGTGGAGCTTCTGTCGCTCACTCGGACCACCGTTCGACTCCTTCTCTCCTTCCAAGCGCGCCTTAACAAGCTCGTCCAATGTAACGTCTCTGACAGCAGCATTGATGGCATCGCTACGTCCAAGTCGAATGACGTTAATCTTGTGAAACGATCCATTTATTGATTTGACGCCTTGCTTCAATCGGAGAACCAATTCGTCGACAGCAGCGTTACTGGGGGCACACACCAGCAACTTCTTGGACATTGCCTGATTCGGACCAGTAACGCCCGGCTTCTTGACCATCGTTCCAGTAGTGGTTTGGAAGGAGCCTGTCATCAGGGCACCAACCATGGCTACGATCGTCTTGGTCTTTCCTGTACCTGGGGGGCCTTGAATAAGGGTGAAGGCGTCGTTGTCTTTCGCATTCAAGATAGCCTTTGCTTGACCCTGGTTGAGCTGGTAGTTGTCCATGATTCTCTCCACAGCTTCACGGCTGTACGTCAGCATAGGAGACGGTTTGCCTTCTAGAATCTCGGGCATCAAGTCGTAGTACTGGAGACTTTCAAGTGATGCAAACTCTCTCTCGATAGTGGTCATGTTGGTTATTTTCACAGCGTAAATCTCGGCTTGAGGGATGAGGAGTTGGATTATGGGTCCGGGCCTCCCGCTGAGACGATACGAGACCTCAAGACTTCCGTTTCGTACCGTGGTGCGCCAAATACGCGCAAGACAATGGGGATCGCTGGGAGATTGAAGCGGCTGGGACGATGCAGATAGAAGAACAATGTCGCCTTCAGCAAGCCAGCGATCTTTGTCGGTCTTGTCCATGGGCATAACGGTGCTGACTTCAAAGAATTTGTCTACCGACATGCGGTTCTGGATCTTGATCCCGAACGGCTTGGACGTTGTCTCTCCCATGGCCGTAGCGAACGATTGCCAAGCTTCGTAGATGAGCAAAGGCAGAAAGGTCTTCTTGTACTGAGATGGATCCGTGTAGGTTTCCGTGACCTTGGAGCAAGGGACACTATTGGGAGGGTCGTTCCCCTTATGGAAAATATCCCATTCGAGAATGGCCTGGTGGAGAACATCCATAGGGGGGATCAGTCGTGCTCGCATATCCTTAGCAGAACGCTGGATCTTGGTCTTCTTTACTGGGCCGAGCGCCTGCTTCTTCAACAGCAGTGCTCGCTTCGAGGCATCTTCGGCTCTCAGTTTTCCAGCACTCGTCTGCGCTAGGAATGCTGCATCATCCTCCGAATCATCTTCATCTTCTGATGAAGAGCCGACCATGATCTCGCTCTTTTGCGGTGCATGATCCTTGCCTTGGATCCCAGATAGACCCTGGAGGCCAGAGCCTTCCCCGGCATTGATCGGCTTTTGTCCTCGTAATGCTTGGGCTCGTGCAACAGCCTCTGCGTTTCTCCTTTTGTTCTCTTCTTTTTCTTTCTGGCGTTTCTCGCGGATCCTAGCCGCATTGGCCGGGTCGAATTTCGGTGGGGCAGGCTTTAAAGCGGCGGCTTTAACTCTGGCCTTTTCTTCGTTCCGTGCTTTCATCCGGGCCAGAACGTCGAGGCTCTTGTTCAGGCCAGGGGTCAGGTCCGTCAGGTCATGTTTGACCGGAGTAGAAGTGGTCGTTGCAGACTTCGGGGTAGATCCCGAGGAATCGTCTCCGGATCTTGACCAAGCATCGAGGCTGGACTGCTTTTTAGTAGCATCGGCCTTCTTGACCTCAACGATTTGAACATCGTCCTCGTCCTCACCCAGGGCCCGGAGAAGCTCGGCGCGTTGTTGGTCATCCAAATTGGTGTTGATTCGGAACTTGCCCGCAGAATTTCGCATACAGGTCTCACGGATATATTGCAGGGCTGTATCAACAACCTCGATTTGATTCTCCGCCAGACGCCGAAAGAGTTTCACCAAGCCATTGACAGTTGTGCTGACAAGGTGTTTATCCTTTAGGCGCAACATTTTCACCATACCGAGGCACTTGACCCGTGGCTCCTCGAGTAGCCCTGCTAGAGACGCCTTGATTTCATCTTCAGTCGGGTCCTCCTTGTTCGAAGGAGTTGCCAGCGCTGAGGACAGGAGGCCATCTTGGGCCAGAAGAGCGTCTGCTAGTTCCATCACGTCGCGGCAGAAGTTCTTCATTGTCTCCGTGTCGACCAATCTACTCCAGGCATCCAGATCATTCAGAGCAGTCTCAATGAATGCCCACTGAGAGACCCACCAATTTCTGACAGCATCGCGTTCGCCCTGGTCCAATTTCTTGGAGCGAAGAAGACCTGTGGCGGGATCGCATAGTGCTGCTAGGAAATCTTTGGAGCATCGATGTATCTGAATTTGCGGTGACCAAAGACTCTTACCAGCAACCACCTTGGAGACGGCTAGAGTGAAGGAGACAAGAGCAAGTGAGAATTGCCGGTCTACAAGCTTGAGGATCGCGTCGCTTCTGCTATCCTCATCTGTCAACGTCTTGATGAACGCTACGCCAGCCGTATGGACGGCGGGGTCGCCATTGATCAGCGAAGCGACAATAGCTTGTATTGTCTGGGGGTTCGCGGAGAGTTCAGTGAGCTCCGCGGAATCGAACTCGGCCAACCGATCGATCATACGCCCAATAACCTCATTTGTATTGCTGAGACCCTTGTTGAACTCCTCCTTGGGCTTTGTTAACTTCTCCAGCTTCTTGGGACGGAATGTCTCTACCGGAATGAGCGGCAGTGTTGCGGCCAGCATGTGCTTTGCCAGCTGGCCCGCTCCAGGGAGCAATATGCCCAGGGCAGCGTCCCAAATGACGGACGAGTCCCTGGTAATCTCGCGTTGGACGAGGTTATCATTTCGGTGATGAGCGTTGAACTCTTCAAACGTGATCCGTGAATCAAGCATCAGCGAGTGGCGGATAACTGACAGCGTGATTTGTGAAATGTGGCCATTGGATTGGTTCCTAGGCGAGACCCGGGCCATGCCCGTGAGCATATCCTTGTATTTGATTACAAGATTCAGGATCCGATTAGTGTGGATTGTGGAAGATGACGGGTTGATCTTGAAATCTTTCGAGAGGAAGGCGGTAATTGTCGACAGCAAGGCCTCGGCGGCACCGCGATAGCAGACTTCGCGGCCATCACCCGGCATCGAATTATCCCTGGCAATCCTGTCAAGGAAATGATGCAAGATAGAGTCGCAAGCGTCGCCCCGCTGGTTTGCAGGGATGGACTCCAGGAATGGCTTCACCCATGCAGCGGCTACTGGACCTACCTGATTCTCGTCCTCGGGCATGGAAAGAGCGAATTGCTTCGTCTGAGATAGCAAGGGACAGTAGGCCAAGCTTGCGAAAACTTGCTCAGCGACAGAGGCCGGGGAAAAGTTTGCGAACGTGCCCCAAAGACCCTTGGGCGCCTTTTGCAAGATAATGCAGAACACCTTGAGAACAATGGCCAGGTTGGGCACCGAATTGATGCTCATGTGGTTAAGCATGGTCTGGTAAATACTGGGTTGAACGTCCAGTGCACCGAAGGCCTGTACGACGATTTGTTTATCGAGCGCGTGCAGTATGAGACTGAGGCCTTCCCAGAAACGCTGGACCTGCTTTGACGGAGAGTTCAGGACGGCTATTTTCTTGATAGCATCCTCAAGATTCTCTTTGACAGCCCATTGGAAATCGTCAGCCGTAACATCGAGGTTACGGGACCAGGAGGTCGTAGCGAACTTGTGACGAACATCATCCTCATCAAACAGAAAGAAGGTCATTGTAGGAAGCACCTCGCCCAGCTTCAGAACGCGACGCTCCTGCACCCTCTTGAAAACGTAATTGAAGGCCACTCGATTTTCTGGTACGCTCAGATACGTGATGCAACATAGCGCCTCGTAGAGCGCTATGAGGTACTCGACGTGGCCTTCCTCTATGAATGTTCTCTGATCAATGGAACCCTCGCGTGTCTTCATAAACTGCTTAGCATTCTCGAGACCTTGAGTGATGCGCTCAGCGTCGAATCTGTTTAGCTCGGCTTCCATAGCTGCAACGACGTCATCGGCATGTGCCCTAGTAATAAAAATAATTATTAGTACCCCGTCCGTGAAGCAGCAATTTGATGGGGGAACACTGGAGGAGGTACATACTCTGAGAGGTACTTCAAGAAACGCTTCCGGCTTCGATGCCATCCGCGGACGCAAGCCGAGCAGGTTGTGAGAAGTTCGTTGGTTCGTGTCTTGAAGGTATTTTGCACTTCCTTGAAGGCTTCGTCCGAGAAGCCCAGAATGAGAGAGCAGCGGTAAGTAACATCGAGACGAGTCGAACCCTCCTCAACCCTCTGCTTTTTCAGGTCAACTCCAATGTCGCCAGGCTCCTCTAGATCGTCGTAGTCCTCTTCGTCGTCCTCGGAGGTCTTGGGGCACATCAAATGCAGGTCGAGTGGAATGGCAATGAAATCCTCGCATGCGCGCCCTAGGGCGTTCATGCTGCTATCGAGCGCCATCTTGTCCGGGTTATTTGCTACTGGGGTAGCAGCATGCCGCGCAGGGCGATCGTGGAGACGGAGGAGGAAAGAAGTTGTAGAAAGAAGCTTTGCCTCAGGTCGAGATTATTGTTTTGCTTTGGGGGGTCGTATTCGGTCTCGGTCTAAGCTCCGAATCGAGCTGTAAAGTTGATTGAGCGCACGCAAGCCCAACAAATTTCCAGCAGATGGAGGTCTGGTTTTTCTGCTAAATCGGGCTGCGTTCCCAAGAACACAGCCTCGAATGTGGTGGTGGTGAGGTGATGCAAGTGCGACTTCGATGGGATGTGGTTGTGGTTGGGAGGGCAGTTGCCGCAGTTGCCATTGGGTGATTAATTCGTGACTTCTAAATTTGGAAGGTAGGTAGGTAATAAATTATGGTAATAGGCAAGTCGAAATAGTCGCCGAGAGAAAGCGTGTCGGCGTACCAGAATATCGGCGAAGTTGGCGTTGTTGCTAGGTATGCTCACAAGATTCAAAGTCGGTTCGCCGACAGGCAAATGGCACCAGGTGGTGGAAAGGGACCAAGCAAGTACCGAATTAACGAAAGACTTGAACGAACGAACAATTCACAGCACTGTAGGTAGCACTTCAACTATATCAATTAAAGCCACCTGGAAAGGAAAGTGCGGTCTCCCTCCCGGGAAGTATGCGAGGCCAGTGCAAAGACGACAATGATGATGCACTGCAGGTAATGGTTGCTCCTTCCATTGCCAAAGGCAAATAAATTGACTGCACAGTTACAGCCGGTGTTTTCCCACTCAAGGAGGTCTCCAGGCCATCCTATCAGCGCGTAAAGAGCATGCAGCCAAAGCCAGAGCGCGATTGGTATGCTTTATCGATAAGATCGGCACTCAACCCCTGCAAAGTGTTAGGTAGACTTTATAGTACATAGCTTCAATTGTCCAGATCAGGTATGCATATACTTGAAGTAATTGAATCAAACATTATGGGTGAAATTCGACGCTATCCTTCTCGATTCAGTATGTACAGTTCGTAATTAGGCAACATTGACGTAGAAACCCAGTGCAAACTGCATGTGGGCGAACCTCTTTGTGGTTGTGCCCCTCATATCCTCAGCTCATAATCCATCATGTTCATACATACATGTATTCATGTCATTGCTTGCGTGCAAGCCAACGATTAGGTTTGAAGGCTTTCCGGCTCAAGATCCGAACTGTCAAGCTCCGAAAGCTCAGATTCGCCTTCTGTTTGGTTGCCATCGTCATTGTCAGTGTGTGAGCTGCCACCTGGTGCAACATCAGTGTTGGTCATTGTATCATCCTTGATCTTCCCAGAACCTGGTTTGTGAGAAGTCTCCCCTTCGTCAACTTCACTGGCGATATCGCCGTTGGGGTCCCTCTTCTTTTTGCCCTTGCTCTTCGGCTTCGTCAGCTCCTTCGGCTTTGCTTGACGCTTAGAGAAGCGGTCCAGTAGCTGCTCCAAGGGGCAAACCGACTCATCCCATGCCTCTGTGCCCTTGAAGCTTTTATCATTGCATCTGTAGCATGTTTTACCATGTCGAATAAAAAGCTGATGGAGGCCGTACTTGAGATGGTCAGGACATCTGACTTCAAGATGCCTGAAGGTATCGTCTTCGTTGGTTTTCTGAGGGACCCAGCCTAACCATCTCGACATGCGAAAGACATGGGTATCCACTGCGAAACAAGGTCGCTGCAGCGAAAACAATGTTACACATGCCGCGGTCTTGACACCAACACCAGGATATCGCACAAAATGTTGTAAAGCTTCGTCCTTTGTCATATCATGCATGAAGTCGAGGTTGAGCTTGTTCTGGTCTGCTCTCAAAATCTCGAGGTCCTTCTGGCCCTTTGTCTTCGAGGAAGCACAAACAACCTCCGCTGTTTTGCCAGTTTCTTGTTCTTCAATGTATGCAGCACGCCGCTGCATATTCTCTTCGTAGACCATGCCTAGGATGGCCTGGATATTTTTTGCCTTGTTGGCCCCCAGACCCCCCGACTTCAGTTGTTGATAGACGTCATCATAGTCCGCAATCCTGATGTTGTTCCAATTCACACTGCCAGCACCAGTTCCCTCTTCCGAGACACCAAACTTCTCGACTAGTGCCTGCAGCATCTTGTCCGCCGTATCGAACGTAGTTGAACCACTCAAGACTGTTCGGATTAGGCCATCGAGGACACAGGGGACCTCGCCGCAGCCTGCGACTTCAAGCGAAGGGGCCGGTATCTTTTGCGGTGGCAGGGGCTGAACATCGTCATGCATTTCAGCAAGGATACGATAGACTTCCTCGCACTGCTCAGGGTTGGGACCTTGCCAGTCTGGATATGGTGTCTCGCCTGGAGTCAGGCCATATGGATTATCCTTTGTCTTCCTTGCTTTGCGCTTGGGCGTCTTCTGCTCGACTTTGGGTGGTGATTGCTGCTCCGCATTCTCTTTGACATCCTGTTCTTGCGCGCGATTCTGCGGTTGCTCCTTGCGGCTCACGAAAGAAGGAATCGCGGGGACTGCGAGAACAACCTCGTTGCTGGACGAGGCTGTGGAACTGCGCAGTCTCTTTTTAAGTGGTACATCCGTAGTATCTTCATATAGGTTGCTCATTTGTGTACCATTCGCCTCCCCGCCGGCTGGATTGTTGGGTGTCCATAGCTGACCAAGATTATGCGGCAATACATCCCAACCGCCTCTGACTGGTACATTCGAGGTCTTCCTGCTTCTCTTCCTTGTGGTGGAGTTTGGAACAACTGTCGCGGCTCCAATTGCATTGGGGATGGGATCGCTTGGTGGGTTGGAAACTACGCCTGACCTGGCTGTAGTCACTGCAACTTCTGTCTGGGCAGTGGAACTGGAAGACGCAGCGAGTATGGTGGCCTTGTGGTCGGCCGCACCTTCTTCTGGGCCATCCAACTTAGATTCACTCTCGTGAACTTGTAGCTGGACTTGCGCAACTTCTACAGCCCTTCTTGCAGCAGCGCGGGTCTGCATGGCGGGTGATTTGGGCTTCGCGAGATAGGGGAGAGGGCAAGGGGTTGTCAAAGTAAGGGAGATGGGGGTGATAGAAAATTGGAGGCACCAAAGGCCTGTCTGGTTTTCCGACTCAAAATTTGTGGAAGTATGAAGGGTAGAATAAGAGGGATGGGATTGTGATGAAGCCATCAAAATATGGAAGTGGGTGCTTGCCTGGTGAATGTCAAACGATCAGATTCATGTGGGCAGTGTCACGCCTTCCAAACTTGACATTGTGCACGGTAACTTCTTCCATACCAACTAAGTATACATGTATCTTCTTTGAATTCCTGGTCATTCCGTTTGGGAGAGATTCACTTCTCAAGTACCCTAAAATTGAGGTCTAGGTGTTTTCAAGTTGTTGCAATCTAACCTGCTGGTATCTCACATCGCATTGTACAAGAGCACAATCACATTTGAAGTGTCACAAACTACCATATGGCAAGATACGATGAACTAAAAACACCCCTATTCACATTGCTTGGGTATTCATATGTAAACAATGACTCTCCACGCATATAGTTTGGCAGGCTAATGGTATCACATGTGCGCTGGGATCTGTTGGCATTGGGGTGATTCGTGGAATGAGCCGCTTTGAAAAGGGTGCTGATTAGAACTTGGGGTTCGTATCAACACATGCTCAGCCCTGCGTGATCAGGATTATCAAGACTGTTGTGTCCTCCTGCATAGATACCCTTAGCATTTCGTTCAATATCTCAGACGGTCGCCATATTCACACTGACCGCGAGTCTCCCCAAGCTGAAGAGTGTGCTGAAAGACGATTCACTCGAGCTCCGTAATGACCATATATATTATAGTTGAAGGGACGCGAATCCTGCAGAATTCATTAATGGCATCTGCGTCCTACTATCTAAACTTATTTCAATGCTACGGTTAGTGGAAACGTTGTCCAACATTATGGCTTCTGTCTAGGTGAGTCGCGGTGGTACAGATATAAGACATGAAGATTTGAAGAATGGAGAATAAGCTAATAAATGCAATGCTATCAAGAAGTATCAGACTATAATGGTTCTCTCGGATTAAGAGTCATTATGCTATTCTGCTGGGGTAGTGCTATCGTCTTGGCAAAGCTCACTTACGAGAACACACGAACACTTGTCTATAACCTAAATATGATTTTATATTGTCGTGATTAGGCGCCAGGTGTTGAGCAGGCACGTACGTGGGATCCAGACTCAGACGAGATGTGCACGGCCTCTGATGCCCATGGGGAAAGCTCTCGCCATGACTTTATGGGGAAGACAAGACCCCGCCATCCTAATTAACCAATCGCCCAAGACCATTGGAAGTTGGAAACAATCAAAGAGATATTGCCTACTACAAGTGTTAATGGGTATACCGTGAGTGTAAGTAGCACTGCATACAGCTTTGACTTGCAGATGGAGAGGTTGGAAATCTTTGTTTATTGGGGGGTAGTAAGTGGGGATGAAATGCTTCGCAGAAAAAGGAGAAAGGTACATAGACTAAGTAAATCCGAATCTTTTCCACAGGCTGAAGTTGTCTCCTGATGATAGTGATTACTTATCTTCTTGGAACTGTCATTATAGCTTTCTTTTTCTTGTTAGTATTGGAAGACTATCGGTATTGGATATACGTATTCATGAAATCTCTAAATTTGGTCAGACCCTGCGTTAGGTGCAGCGCTTAGTACTAACTCCCAACCGGCTGGCACGTGGCGCACTGCACTGCTCGTTCCTGCACATAAGAGCAACATATTGCCAAGCCATGGCTTGCATGCCTATCGATACTACGAGACCTTGTCTTGGTTCTGGTTCAATCGCCGTAACGTCCACCAGCCGAGAAACATTGGATACTCGAGACCGCACTTATGGAGCCTTAGTCATCCCACACCGTTGGCCAAGTGGGGCATCGGTAATCTGTATAAGCAATCAGCTAATCGTCCATAAGCAAGTCAACGCCGCTAATGGGCAGAAAAGCCTCGTCATAGGGTGGAAAGATCACCAAATGGCATGACAGCTGGTTCGGGCTCGACTGCGCAACCAGTTATTTATTCATGATTTCTAATGGTGGCGGATTTCTAGGTTATTTATTTTCAAGCATCACTCATCATTTACTTTGTTTGCATTTTAGAACCAGATTCGACCCGTGGTTTCCAGAACCGTTTCTGGACTTGTATATATGAAGGGTGCAATTCTGGTCTCCTCCATTCTGGTGGTTTTAGTCTCCATACTCCTATACAATTCGGCCATCGTCGCATCCTTTTTCCAGGATATACTTTCCAAGAGCAATTTTCCGTCGCCTCTATCACGAGAAGCAACGCCAGCCGAAATCACCACCACATCGGATCTGAAGTCTGTTCCCACGGACACAGACAACACGAACTCGCCGGAGTCTATGAACGCGGTCAAGAACGCCATGTCTAAGACTCTTTCCCACGCCAAGCTGACGCCGCACCGCTCGGCCACGCGCGGACACTCAGACCATGGCTGGCTGAACACCTACCACAGCTTCTCCTTTGCCGACTGGTATGATCCTCGCTTCACCCACTTCGGCTCGCTCCGTGTGTTGAACGAGGACCGCGTCAAGCCCGGTACCGGATTCCCCACGCATCCTCATTCGAACTTTGAGATCTTCTCGTACATTCTGTCTGGCGAGTTGACGCACCGCGACTCCATGCTGCAGAAGGGCAGTGAAGGTGGCCAGTCGGACAAGTTCTACAAGATGAACCGCGGGGACGTCCAGTTCACCACCGGCGGAACTGGCATCGCCCACTCCGAGTTCAACGAGCACCGCAAGGACACCGTCCACTTCCTGCAGATCTGGGCCATCCCGTGGAAGCGCGGTCTCCCCCCTCGTTACCACACCCACAACTTCCCCGAGGAGGACAAGAAGAAGGCGTTCGTGCCGATCTTGAGTCCCCTCAAGGGCGGGCCCGAGGCGACGGCCGAGGAGGAAAAGAAAGGCCGAACCGCGGATCGCGAACACCATCCCCATCCACGCCGACTTTGTCATGGGGGCCGGCATCATTGCCCCTCAAAACAAGTTCGAGTGGATCGTGGGCGCCAACGCCACCGACAACCCTAAGCGCAAGGTCTTCGTCCACATTCCCATGACGAAGGGTGGCAAGGCCAAGGTCAGACTCGATGGTCGGGAGGAGGTTTACAGCGAGGGAGATGGCGCTTTCATCGATAACCTGAGGGCCGGTGACAAGCTCTCCGTGGAGAGCGTTGGTGATAAGGATGCCGAAGTTATCGTACTCGATACCGAGTAGGTACCCATTATACCAACCAGGGGCGTCAGTGTGTGCATATAAGGGTATAAATCTGCATAGAACATAAAGCGAACTGTACATAGGATGAATTCATGATTAAAGCCACTGTTCTTTTTCCAAATCAGCCTAAGCTATGCATGGTTTATATTTGTGGCTGCGCAGCGGATGGACCGAGAGGAGAATATAACCAAGAATCGCAAGACCGTCCGATTCCGCGGCGGTCGGGCCCCGAAACATATGGGCTCACAGACGGATGGGTCTTACCGGAGGCATGGTCTCTTGCCATGGGGCATTTGAGCCCAAGAGAGCCGCTCCAGCCGCTCCAGCCGCTCCTGGTACATTTGAGACCATACACAATCGTTGATACAGCTCTGCCAACGGCCGTCCCATAAACTCCACACCAACTCCATCGGGGGGCTGCTGCCTGGAGATTCATTTATCATGACTGCCGGATTAGTGCCGTCCTTTAATATTAACACAAGCCGAGATGGGAACCCAATGTTGCATCCCTGTCTCGCAGAGAGAAAGTGCCGACCTTATGCTTTTCTCCCGTGATTACACTCACGGAGTAGTATATCGAGATTAGCCCCGTCTTTCCTTAAGTTGACCGCCGCACAGAACGAGAGGTATGAGCGTATGTCCAACGTTATCACCAAGACCGGGCTCAACGTCTAGATATTGTCTGTACGAAACAACCGAAAATCACTTGTGCCCATGAAAATTCAGTGTTGAGGTTTCCTTGGTGGAGCTGTTACTCATAATCCAGCGGCATCGCACCCGGAGCCGGTACCGAAGGCAATGGATCCATCCAGAGCGGGGTGGTAATCCCTTGCACTGCAGAAACGTGTGATTACCACATTTACCTATTGCAAGGAGGATATTTCTGATCCAAAATGACAGCGGCCTCCGTCTGAAGTCGAAAGATTCTCTGTGATTGCCCCGCAGAGGTGCGCAGGAACTAGCCCGAACGTGCTACCTTGGCCCGACGAAAAGGCCCGTAGACAAGACGCTGTGCCGCAAAAAGGATATTTCTTCATATGAACAAGGGGAGTTCCCATGTAACACCCCATTCATGTATTTTGCTTCCCTTGGCGTGTTTTCCTGTTTCCAATCGTAAGAACGACATTTGCGGCCATCGTATCCCTGGGCCGTCCTGGAAATGTGGGCAAGACTGGTTTGATAGATAACTCTCCGAAGACTAGCAAAATCGCTTTTCGGTCGGATTTGTTTTGTCTCAGCCGTTGAAAGATAAGAAAGCATGTCGTGTGCATATGCATTTGTGGCAATTGGTCTAACCATTTTAGTAATACGCCAGGCCGTAGTGACGCAAATATGAGCTGCAGCTGGGCATCGGCTGACGCAAGGCAAATTGATGCATGGCGCTCTCGGTTTCGCTCGATATCGCCGAGAAGACATGGAAATGGAAAACATACACCAAACCGGCATGATCATGGTCAAATATATACATGTGCCCAACAGAACGTACCAGGAACAAATCGCCGTGACATTCATCCCACCCTATAGGCAATGCCAACTACGTTCCTGCCAACCAATGGATGCACATGCGGGAGACAGCCACCCAATCGCAGAAGACACCGCGACGTCAACTTGCCATGTTGGGCTCGGGGCATAGCTGAGGAAACAAGGAGAATTACCAGCTTGCATCTCGCTTGGTAGGCTGTGCCCGGTGATTTGGTGCATCACTGAGTCAGGGCCAGGGGGTTTGCATCGCCTGCATACTACATGCATTTCTTGACGGTGGCACTGGCCGATGGGCGCAGCCAGTTAGAAGCAATTTCTGTACTGCAGTAGTAGGAGACGGCGGTTCAGTCCATTGCAGACTTGGACTGACGGCATCTTTTTAGGGACCTAAGTTCTTCAGCTGTGCAACTATTCGACCAGTCGGGACCGAGTATATATTCAGAACCTAACCTGAACAGGAGAGGTAACCCGGCGGTTCGGATCAGCTATGGCGCGATGAACGACATGTCGCCCATCCGCGAATTCGCAGCGATGACCCATTACGTCCTAACCCTCAGACTCCTGTCAACCCCATCGAACAAGCTTAGGATGAACTACTCCAGTAAACGAAATTGGCAGTGATCAGCTCCCACGCGGTTTGCGCAGGGATTTGGGCGAGTGCGGTGGATCTAGACTGCAGGCTAAACTGGGGAGCGGCTGGCTGAACAAGACGTCTAGTCTACCTAGCCCATGGTTGAACGAACCCCTCATGGGCGCGCTACCTCTAACTGCAGGCCAAAAAAAAAAAAAAAAAAAAAAAAAAAGCTGCGCGCAGGTACGTCTACGCGTGGGAGGCCATCTTCGCATCCGGCCAATGGCGAGGAGTGCTGAGTGCTAGGCTGCAAGACGGCATGCAACTATTGAGCGACGCTAGAAGTTGTCCCTGGCAGTAGCTGCCTTCCCGATTCCGAAAGAGGCCTGTGCCAACCCCGATATAGCCTAGAGCACAGGACTCTATCGCGACCAACAACATGCACCGCAACCCACTACCATCCGGCCCACCATCGTGAGGTTCTAGGCAGGCGGCTGCAGGTACAGCGAGCGGCTGGCCCTACCGGGCACTTGTTAGATGAACAAGTCAGATTGTTGGTGGGCGGGGGACAAGTGAGAAAGAGGAGAGATACCCCCTTTTGGAGCTCGTTAGGCCGGGCTCCATAGATGCATCGGGAGCGCGATGGACTGTCTACGTCCAATTTCGGAGAGGCGAGGGGAAAGGGACAGAGACGTGCCTCGCCCAGCTGAGCGGGCCTCGGAGCGATGAGGCATCTTCATATTTGAAGGCTCCGATGTCACCTCTTTCGGTCTCTCCCTTCTCTTCTCTCTCTCACCCACACACGGCACTTGACAAGACACGGTCTGCCCGCCAGCCGTTGCAACCAGTTTGGTTTGCGTCCTTTCGTTGGTCCTCGATCACAGCACTCCTTCCACGCGGCCTCTACGGTCCTACCACAATCCTTTAATATTATTATAATCGCCCCCCTAATTTCAAAATGCACATCAGCAAGTCGGTCATTGTGGCCGCTGCCACCGCTGCCCCTGGCCTGGCACACTACACCAAGGAATGCAAGGTCAACACCTACTTCGTAAGCTTACACTATCTCTTGAATCTGTGACAACAGCCTACTCACAGCCATCTACAGGGACAGGCCCCCCTCCCGGTTGGTGAGACCGATAGACTTAGCACGTACTGCAAGTCTGACAGCATCGACCATGTCACCCTCGCCTTTGTCAACAACTCCCCCGAGAACGGCATGGGCTACCCGGGAACCAACTTCGGTGCCCACTGTTATGCCACCGTCTTCCAGAAGAGCACCCGTAAGGGCCAAGTCCCTACCAAGCTTCTCACTGAATGCAACGACATGAAGGAGGACATCAAGGTGTGCCAGGACCTTGGCAAGAAGGTCTACCTCTCCATTGGTGGTGAGGTGACAGCCACGAGCAACTACGCCATCTCCTCCGTGGATGCTGGCATTCAATTTGGTCAGCAGATGTATGACATCTTCGGACCCAAGCACAAGGGCTACAATGGCCCGCGTCCTTTCGGCGATCTGTCTGTCGACGGTTTCGACTTCGACATTGAGACCAAGTTCAAGGACCAGAAGCCCTACATTGCCATGATTGACAAGCTCCGATGCCTCATCCGGGATAACAAGTGCGGCATGACCCTCACGGCGTCTCCTCAGTGCCCTCTGGACGCCCAGAACTTCCAGATGGACTCCATCATGGCCAAGGCTCAGTTCGACAAGATCTTCATCCAGTTCTACAACAACCCTAGCTGTGCTGCCACGAGCAAGACCGGCTTCAACCTTGACAAGTGGGTCGACTACATCAAGGACAAGCCCAGCAAGGACGCCGAGCTGTACATTGGTCTTCCTGGAAGCAGCAAGGCTGCCCAGTCTGGTTACATCAGCCCCGACAAGGTCACGGAGCTGATTTGCAAGCACAAGTACGGCAAGAACTTGTAAGTGGACGACCCCCTATTCCTCCAATCCGTCCAGCCTAACGTAAAATCTTTAGTGGTGGTGTTTCCATCTGGGATGCCTACTTTGCCCGCAAGAACGAGGATTGCGAGAAGGAGACCTACTACGATGTCGTCAAGAAGGCTCTTAAGTGTGGTGGCTGCAAGAATGATGTCTGCCCTCCCAAGCCCAAGACCACTTCTACGTCCTCGGCTGCTGTAACTAGCCCTACTTCTACGTCCTCGTCTGCTGCTGTTACCATCGCTACCTCGGCCTCGGATGCCGTCACTGCCTCGTCTTCTGCCACTGAGTCCGCCCCTACTGACGGACCCGCGACCATCACCGCTTCCGCCTCGGTTACTGACGCGGCCTCCGCCACCCAGTCTGCCAGCGCCACCGCGTCTGACGACGAGGAGGAGGACTGCACCGACGAGCCTGACTTCAGCCAGTCCGCGACTGTCAGCGCCTCGGCTACCATCACATCCATGACCGCCAGTGTACCCACCGTCTCTGCCAGCGCCACTGCCAGCGCCAGTGCCTCCACGTCTGACATTGAGGACGAGGACTGCACCGACGAGCCCGATTTCAGCCAGTCCGCCACTGCCAGCGCCTCGCAGACTAACAGCGGTTCCGTTTCCATCACCGCGTCTGTCTCCGCTTCTGCTACTGAGTCTGCCACCGAGTCTGCTACTGAGTCCGCCACCGAGTCTGTTGCCTCCGCGACTGAGTCCGCCAGCCAGACTGCCAGTGCCACCGAGTCTTTCTCCGCATCCGCCACTGAGCCTGCCACTGAGTCTGCTACCGAGTCCGCCACTGCCAGCTTCAGCGCTACCGCTTCCGTTTCGGCCTCTGTCACTGAGTCTGCCACCGAGTCTTTCTCTGCTTCTGCCACCGAGCCGGCCACTGAGTCTTACTCTGCTTCCGCCACCGATTTCTCGGCTTCCGCCACTGAGTCTGCTACCGAGTCTTACTCTGCCTCTGCCACTGAGCCTGCTACCGTATCCGCTACTGGCTCTTACAGCGCCACTGCGTCTGGCTCCGCTTCTGTGACTGCCTCGGCATCTGCTTCAGAATCTGACGACATGCCACTTCCTACCCCTGTTGAGACCGAGACTGCTACTGAGTCTAACTCGGCATCTGGCTCGGCTTCTACCACTGGCCCCGCATCTGCCTCTGCCACTGGCCCCGTGTCTGCCTCATCCACTGGCCCCGCGTCTGGTTCTGCCACCAGTGCCAGCGCTACCACTTCCGGCTCCGCCGTTGACACTGACACCATCCTTCCCACTCCTGTCGGCACCGAGACCGCTACCGATCCTACTCCTTCCAACTCGGCTTCTGCCACTGGCGTCGCCTCCGCTTCTTCCAGCGGCTCCAACAACGGCGCCACTGGAAACGGCTCGGCTTCTGCCACCACTACTGCCGAGACTGGTGCTACTGGAACTGGCTCGGCATCTGCCACTGCCACCCAGACTGGCGCCACCGGCTCCAACGGAAGCACCACCGGCACTGGCTCGGGAGCTGCCACCACCTCCGCCCCTGGCTCGGGAGGTGTCACCGCTACGCCGACTGGACCTTCCACGGTTCTCACCACGATGACGTACACCATCAGCTCGTGCGCCCCTACTGTCGTCAACTGCCCTTACGGAAGCGTCACTTCGACTGTTGTGCCCGTGTCCATGACCACTTCTACCGTCTCTACCACCAAGGTCTACACCATCACCTCTTGCGCTCCTACGGTCACGGACTGCCCCGCCAGACTGGGCTCGGTCACCACCGAGACTATCGCCCTCTACACTACCGTCTGCCCCGTTTCCGGTCAACAGCTGCCCACTCAGGCCACTGGTGGCAACGGCGCCCCGGCTCCTACCGGCTCCAACGGCTCCAACGGCTCCAACGGCTCCAACGGCTCCAACGGCTCCAACGGCTCCAACGGCTCCAACGGCTCCAACGGCTCCAACGGCTCCAACGGCTCCAACGGCTCCAACGGAAGCAATGGCTCTAACGGCAGCAACGGCAGCAACGGCAGCAACGGTAGCAACGGTAGCAACGGTTCCAACGGAAGCAACACCAGCACCGGCTCCAACACTGTCTACAACACCGGCGCCAACGGCTCCAACGGCTCCAACGGAAGCAACGGCTCCAACGGCTCCAACGGTAGCAACGGCTCCAACGGCAGCAATGGCAGCAACGGTAGCAACGGAAGCAACAACGGCGGTAACAAGGGCGCCAACGGATCAACCGGAAGCAACGCTGCCGGCTACGCTGTCGAGACCCCCTCGTCCAAGCCGGCTGTTCCCGCGACAACTGTGGTTGCCGTTTACCCCACGGCCAAGAACAACGGCACCGCCGCCGCCACCCCCGTTGGCACTGGCATGTACTCCGTTGCTGCTAAGCCCACCGGTGCTGCTCCCAAGGCCCCTACCCCCGCGACTGCTGGCTCTGCCAAGGTCGCGTTCTCCCTGGTCGGCAGCTTGGTCGCCGCCGCTCTTTTCCTTTAAACATGTTTTGCTTGTTAGGTAGAGGGCGAGGAGAACACCAGGTTAGAACTTCATTGAGAAGACTGAACTATTTCCATTAGACATTGGGGTGTAGCGAGATCAATTTCATGTAAATATTTTAGCATGCAATGAAGCTCATATTAATTCCAATATAATATACATTGAGTCTTTACATTATTATACTTGTTCTATCAAGCTTCCATGGATTGTAATTGCGGGTGGGCTGTTGGTGTGCGATATGTAGGCGAAGTAGACCTGTGGGACCATGATGGTTCTTCGTTCCCAAGTATATCTTGGTACAGGCAAGGTACAGTGCCCCAATCGCTCTTATACAGTTCGTTGGCATCATTTCACTCGTTCGCCGATGAGATTCGCTGTCTGACCGCTTCCTTCTGCTTGCCGCTCTTGTAAGGTACCCAATTCCACATGCTCCGGCTCCGGCTCCCCTTCCCTCCTTTCATGCTGTAACGGCGGCGGCGGCTGCTGCTGCTCTTTCGGGTGGGCAAACCAGAGACCCAGCGCCAGAAGCGCGAACAGGAGAGCCGCGACATACAGCGGCATGCCTAGCCACTGCTCCCCGCCCCGCCCCGCGCTGATGCGCAAGCCCGTGTCCAGGAAGCCCGACAGGATCAACCGAACGATCAGGAAACCCGCCTGCTCCACCACGGCCAGCAGCCCGAAGAACCACCCCCGGTACGCCGGGTCGACGAGGCGCGACAGCTCCGCCCGCGCGAGACCGGGTACCGGTGCGCCCAGTGCGAGGATGACGACGCCCGCGATGGCGCCGCGCGCGGTCGGGGCGGCGGCTAGGACTAGGGTGCCGATGATGGGGAAGAGGGCGAAGGCACGGGCGAGGTCGAGGTCGCGGGATGGGGATGGGGACGTGGTAGCATTATCAGTCCCACGGCGGTGTCGGAGACGCGGGAGTTGCCGGCGGTTGTAGAAGATCAACAGGGGCGGCAGCAGGATCAGCAGGGCGAAGACGGCGGTGCCGGCGCTCACGGCAATGAGGGTCGGGGAGGCGGCGAAGCTGAGGGAGTAGCGGAAGGGCGCGACCCGCGACAGGATGGAGGCGGTGGTGGCGGCGACAGGCAGGGTGAGGGCGGCTGCTGGAGTCAGTAGGCAGATGGGGGTGCCGTTGCGGCGGAGGTGGACCAGGAATTCTCGGAACTCCGCGAGGGTGGGGAGTGTGTTCTGTTGCCGGTCTCGCGATTGGGAGGTCAGGAGGACTTCCAGCGTTTCCGGGAGCCCGCGGTGGAGAACATATCCTCCAATGGTGAGGATGACTCCGAGTCCCAGGGGGAGCCCAGGGCGAGGACGACATCAGAGACGGGGTGCTGACGGTGGCTGTGACCTCGGCGAGGAGGAAGCTGCAAATCGCGATTTGGAACGACATAGTCCTGCAAGTGCAGGGATGCGTCAGGCTGGACTCCACGCTTCCGCCAGGGTGAATAGGGGTTCGTGGTTTACTTACCTCCAGCGGTCGAAGGTTACATCGGATATGATGGTGAACACCATAGCCTCTGCGACACCGATTCCACCCCCATGAACAGGGCAAGCCCGGCAACAGACAATGTTTCCACCGAGATGGACCGCACTCCCCATGCCAATACTATTGACAATAATTGGAAAAGGAGGATTCCTATCAGACTGAAACTAAATACCCATATGCGGCCAACCTTATCAGCCATAGCGCCATACATCAGCGCCGTAAGGATTGCTGGAGGAGAAGGGAGAGCTATCAGTCTCGAGAGCTACATCTTTCATCACTAGAACGCATACCTGGAGCCGAAGCAGTCACAGTAAACAGCAACTGGATCAAGTTGACCTCGCGATTAACTGAGATGGTTTGGCATTGCTCGGGGGTGAGGACGCCCGGGTCGACTCCTGGATTTTGCCGAATGCAGGTGAACTTCTGGACAAGGGATGTGGACCGGATATCGGTAAGGGTCAAAGCCATGTGGACAAGGAAGACGATGACGGAAAGCAGGCTTACAACGAATGCCGGCTTCCAACATAGGCTTTCAAAGCTTGTCATGGTCATATTCTTTAGCTAGGTATACTCGTGATTTCTGTCTCGGGTCCTTGTGCTCGAGGATTGACTTTTACAGATATCAACCTGTCGACCTCATATAAGTCGCCAAGTACGCACAGAAGGATCTGGCAGACAACTTGACTGCATCTACCACATAGACACACCCCATGACACGCATAATAGATAGTATATATGACTCGTTCCTGGGTCGACAAGAGCAAGCTACCAGGCCTTCGCGGATGTGGTATCACGACGTTCCCGCTCTGAAGGCTGTCTGTTCTTGCGTCAGAGACACTACAGACTATTTGATATGCCTCACTCTAGGGTATGATAGGAAGCGTAGGCGCAAGACGCTGCTGAGTTATGCTCGTGCTATTCTTGTTCTATTGAGCAAGACGGAGTATTGCGGGCGCCTTGTCCTCGCCATTGCTTATAAGACGTGGTCGTCCCGAGTGACACTTACTGACTGGTTGTGGTGAATGTTGTTGACTCCCCAGGTAAGACGTCAACATGTCAAGACGGGAGGCGTCACCACAACGCTATCGCGACTGATGACATGCATCCTTGCACATGGCAATTTCAAATGCCCCAGCATCTAGAACTTTTTTACAGGTCGTCTTTCGCTATGCTGTAAGTGGCGCGCATAGCACAGCAAATCTGACCTATGTACTGTACCACTAACAGACGCACTACCAAATGGCTTGTAGTGCTGCTGCAGACCCCCGCTGAAAGATAATCCAGGTAATTTCCCAGCTGGGCCTAGACCCGATTGGGAGGGGTGATCCGGGCCACTGATCCGGAAGCACCCAGGCACCTGCATCATATCCATCAGTTCCAATGGACTGTATCGATCCATTAATCCTTGCATCCCCATGCTGAACAGACCATGCCACGTCCACCCTTCTTTCGGACAATATTACAAATAGAAATCACCGTTGGACTCAACATGGGCCCGACACATGGAAAGCTTGGATCACATCGTCGGACACAAAGTGACTGTCGCTATTGTCGGGAAGCTTATCGTTAGTCTCATCGCCTAGAACCAGTCTACTTAGTTTGGTTAGGTAAGTCCGTCAAAAAGAAGCCGTCTCTTGCTAAGAGCTGAAGCTGACTATCGTCCTTTTTTTCAGCTCCCCAAGAACAGACTCGCTAATCCGAACCGCCCGCAGTGCTATTGAAAAGGGGCAATGGGCGGGAGGTGGCCTGCTCTTGCGGCACAGCTTTGTTGGTGCTGTAGCTCCATCCTTGCCACTGATCTTTCGACCCTCTTCAGTGCCTAAACCCACAGTCCAGGCGGCAGCGGCCTTGACATTACCAGCCTCTACTCTTTACGGCAGTGATGTTGAACCTGTAATATTGTTCGAACACTGCTATGGGCGGAAAGAGAGTCCAGTAATCGCTGGTATGACCATGACTGATTAATACCTTAGCTATGAGAACATGGCCAGCTCACGTCGTATGAAGAGGGCCAGTCGCCAGTGCATTTTCAACCGCAATGGCGCACAAAATACTGGGCTTCAACTCCATCACATTTTGACAGCTCTGGACTGGCTTATTGACTGATGCAGGTACCGTTGCCTAATTGGCCCCATCCTTGTAGTCTTGCAGTTCTGCAAGAGGCCGCGGGTGTTTCTGACAAGACCCTAGTCCATATCCAGCCGCTAGTTCGGTTCATATCAACACTTCCCCATAGTCGGCGCCGGCGTGACGGCCAAATCTGGCGATACCTGCACGCTAGCCACCCTCTCATAGGCAATCATTTCGTCTGCCAGCAGTATGACCTATCTTCCCCAGCCAGTCATGCCACGCTTGGCGTCTAGCGACCCCTCTCTGGAGCAGGTCTGGCCTCTCTGCCGGAGCAATATGGCTTGTGTTCCTTGTTCGGCTGAGGGCTGTGTAGTGAAATTGGCCCGCCTAGATCAGGAAGCCAAAGGGGCGAGAGAAGCAAGTCGAGGGTATGAGCTGGCGCGTGTCGGTTCGAATAAGACCCCTTAGCCGCCCCGAATCTGGCTCGAGGTTTTTCTCTCTGGCCACTCCGTTCGTCAACAAGCAAGCCCGAGCACCTTCGCGGCATACGGCGTATCTCACGTCATCCTTTCGTTAAATCAGAGCCCTTCATTATATAATATAATTCAATAGCCATAGCTATGGCTCCCTCCCTCATTAATACCGTGGCCGTAGCCGCTGCTTTCGCGGCCGGCGCGTCCGCGACCAAGTCGTACCAGATCGCTGACAAGTACAACTCGGGCAACTTCTACGACAAGTGGGATTTCATCACGGTAAGAGTTTATCAAAGTGTTTCGCAGATACGGCTTTTACGTGTGGACCAAAGCTCATATCTCCATCTGGAACAGACCGATCCCAACAATGGATACAGCATGTACCAGACCAAACAAGGGGCCCAGGACGCCAACCTAGTCCAAATCAACAAGGATGACTTCTATCTCGGTGCTGACTACGAGACATCCATGCCTGGAGATTGGCACAACTACCGCGGACGCAAGAGTGTACGAGTGGAGAGTCGTGAATCTTACAACCATGGTCTTTTCATCGGCGATTTCTCCCACCTCCCTAAGCCCACTTGCGGAACATGGCCTGCCTTCTGTAAGTCATGATTGGGGTTTCAAGAATGGCCTTCGTATGCTAACGGGCAAATAGGGATGTTCGGATCCAGGGGTGAATTCGACTTCCTCGAGAACTGGAATGACTTGACCTTCAACCGCATCACAGCCCATACCGGCGACCCCAAGGACGTTGGTGTTTGCACCATCAAGCAAAGCGACTTGTCCGCTCAGATAGTGACCACCAACTGTGCCGACAAAGCCCCTGGCCAGTATGACTACCAGGCTTGCTCGGCCAATTCGGAGGATGGCGTCTTTGGCTCTGCCACGGGCGGTCTCTGTAAGTGATCCGGGTTTGACCCCAACTACTTACTCAAAATGTCAAGTCAGCGCTAACTTTTGATGAAGACGCAACCGAGTGGACTTCGGAGTACATCAGACAATGGTCCTGGAAGACTGCTCCTGACGACGTGCTCGCCGGCAAGCCGGACCCTTCCAAGTGGGGAAAGCCCATGTTCCAAGTTAGCGATTGCAACATTGACAGGGCATTCGCGGATCTGAAGTTTGTCTTGAACATCAACTTCTGCTCTGTTGCCGCCCAGGACGTAAGTCGGCCCATCTTGTAGAGCCCGATATTAGCATTTCCTTTTCACGAGGATCACATCCTGACACAGAGTAAACATGCTGATAACCAATTTATAGGACAAATGGAACTCTACCTGCCAAGCTAGCACCCAACATGCTACATGCATGGAGCACGTCGCCGCGAACGGTGGTGACTTTAAGGACTCCTTCTTCAAGGTCAAGGGTATTTCCGTGTACCATTTGGCCGAGGACGTCGTCCAGACCACTTCCGCCAGCCCCAGCACCAGCCCTGTCACCAGCGTTGCATCCTCTGCCACTGGAACCACCTCCGATCTGGCCTCCACCTCTCCTTCAGTCGCTGTCTCTGCTTCTACCTCGGTCTCTGCCGTCACTGCGAGTGAATCATCGGCCGCGGTGTCCACGGCGAGTGTCACTCCCGCTGGCAACGATCAACAGTCCACATCGGCAGCCACCACACACTCGCTCACCACTGCTAGTGCTCCCTACCCCTACAACCCCTACAAGAACGGCACCATCAGCACTTCTCAGCTGAGTCTCACTCCCACCGTTGTACCTACGTCGGGACCTACCGCATCGGGAGATCCGTCTTCCGGCGCCGCCTCCTCCGAATCTGCCTCCTCGGGATCCGGTTCGCCAGGCTCTGGTTCGTCGGGCTCCGGTTCGTCGGGCGCTGGTTCTTCGGGAGCTGGATCTAACCAGTCCACACAAGGTAAGACTATTTTTTCCTTCTGACCTATCTTGCTAATGGGCAATGCTAACGCTCGGTGCTTTTAAAGCCATGACCACGAGCACAGTCTTCACTACCAAGATCTCGACCATCACATCTTGTGCTCCTAGCGTCACCAACTGCCCAGCCAGAGTGACTACTGAGACCGTAAGTGCCCCTTATAAAACGCCCATGCGCTCTAGAGCGCCATAAAACGGGATTCCAGCCATACTGACTTGTTCATATACAGATTGCCCTCTACACTACTGTTTGCCCCGTCTCTGGTGCTACCAGCGTTCCTAAGCCGACCACTTCGGCTCCGGCGTTCTTGACCCAGACTCAATACGTCACCAAGTAAGTGATTTCTTATTTGACTTCCTTCCTGAGATCTTTGAGTTTCTTTTTCCCCAACAATACTAACGCTGGTTGATAGGGTTTACACTATCACCTCGTGCGCCCCCAGTGTCACAGACTGCCCTGCAAGAATTGGCAAGGTCACGACTGAGGTCGGCACCACCACCAAGCTCATCCCTGTCGTTACCCCGACCAACGCCTACCCCGTCGTCGGCCCCAGTGTCGCCCCCAACGACAAGGGAGGTAACACCAAGACCGAGGCTTACTCCGTTGTCGGCCCCAGCGGCAAGGCCGACACGCCAGCGTCGACTACTGTCACCCAAATGGTGACGAATGTGTACACCATCACCTCGTGCGCTCCTACGGTCACAGACTGCCCCGCAAGAATTGGTTCGGTCACCACCGAGGTCCGCACCAAGACCAATGTCTACGCCGTCGTCCAGCCCAGCGGCAACGCAGGCTCCAACAGCAAGACCGACGTCTACCCCGTCGCCGGCCCCAGCCCCAGCGGAAACGGCGGCTCCGACAGCGCCAAGACGACCACCGTCCTCTCGACCGCGAGGAACACGGTGACCAACACCATGTACCTGTCGCTCGCCTCGCCCTCGGCCGCCGCTTCCAAGCCGGGCTCCAACGTCGAGACGGCCGTCTACGTCACCGCCACCGTCGTCCCCGTCAGCCCCAGCGAGGCCGCCGTCCCCGGCACGAACGCGGCCGTCAAGAACAACGGCACGGCCAACGGCAACGTCGGTGCCGGCTGTACTGGAAGCGGTTGCAAGGTCACTACCAGCGGTGGTGTTCGCAACGGTGCTACCAGCGCCGCACTCATCTTCATTGGCGCGCTCGTCGCTCTTTACTGAGCGCCCGCATCTATGTCCTGATGTGTTTTGGGATTGGAAGGGGATGATTTGTTCGCTTCTTGTCTCAGCTCCCTAATAGTTAGTTTCTATGTGTTAATTGAGCTATTATCCTACTGTTGTAGTAGGTGTGTACCTTTAGATTCAATAATGTGGATATATTGGCACGCCTAATGTTGTTTTGATATACATTGCAAATCCATCAAGTTTCCGATGCACGACTTCGTCCGCTTTCAAGCCGGCAACTACTAAATTATGACCCTCCGGCCAAGCGGTGATCACTACCAGATGGCCCAGTACGATAGAGGGAATGGCCACAGACGGTAGTGTTGTAATTTGTACGGCCATTGTGGTTTCGGTTTTTATTAAACAGGTACTATATAATGCTAAAGAAAGAATGAAATCAGCATCAATTGATTAGTCATTCAATCAATTAGTTGATCGACGGGCGCTTTGGCGGAGTGGTTAACGCGATGCCCTGCTATGTATCCAGTACTAGTCTAGGCATTTCCTTCGGGAGCGCAGGTTCGAATCCTGCAGGCGTCGTTTTTTGCAGAGTTAAGATCTTTCTTTTTGTCCAAATACTTTGGCTTCTTACTTGTGTTTGAGGCCCTGAATGTGATGGCCTTTTCTCTCGGGGCTACAGGTTGAAAGTAACGAGAGAGGCCCACCTGTTTGCAGGGTATGTACCTAGAAATGCGATCAAACAAGGCCACCCCTTGCAACTTCACTTCCTACCACCTTCCAATGACACCCAACGGCAGACAACCTATTTCTCACGAGATGGCCTGCTTTGACGATGCAACCCGACCGTGGAAGTCCGCTACCGCCTCCTTCACCATCCCATGCACGTCGTAGTTCCAGATCTGGTAGAACCGCCGCGTGATCTCCTCGCCAAACTTGACCGGGTCGTTGCCGACGGGCTCGTACTGCCACTGGAACATCTCGCTGGCCTCCCGCGTCGCCTTGATCAGCCACTGCGTGCGCTCGTACCGGACGTCGTGGTACGCCGCGAGGGCATTGTGCACGAGCTCCGACTTGGTGGCGGCGGCGGGCTTGCCGCCGCCGTTGGACAAGGCCTCGGTAATGGCGAAGGTGGGAGGCAGCTGCCGGTCCACGGCCTCCAGCAGCCCGGCCAGCGCCAGCGCGTCTTCCATGCCAAAACCCGCGCCGGCCCCGAGGTGCGGGCCGGTCGCGTGCGCGGCGTCGCCGGCGATGGCGACGCTGCCGCGGGCGTAGTAGGGCGCCGGGTGCTCCAGCATGTCGAAGACGGCCCACTTGTCGAGGTCGTCGGGCAGCAGGTCCACGATGGCCCGGGCGCTGGGCTGCCAGTCGCCGAACGCCCGGATGGCGGCGTCTTTGGGCCCGAAGGCCGTGTGCTTGCCGTCGGGGGCCTGCCAGGGGTCCGGGTCCGACACGACGAGCAGCACGTTGAGGAACTCGCCGACTGGGTAGGTGATGGAGTGCGCGTTGGGCCCGTTGTACATGAAGCGCGTCGACGCCCGGTACGGGCTGATCTTCTCCTGGGCCTTCGCCATGGGCACCAGGCCCCGGAAGCAGAACTTTTGGGTATACGAGGCCGCGTACTCTTTGCCGACGAGGATATCCCGAACACGCGATCGGATGCCATCACAGCCAATGGCTAGCGCCCATCAGTATCGTGTGGTCATTACTTGTAACGCTCTTGTCTTGTCGACTCACCTATATCCGTCATCTCACTAGTGCCATCTTTGAACTTCAGCTCGACCCTGCTTTCCCCATCGTCGACGATGGAGTCGATCTCCTTGCTGAACTTGATGTTCTCCGGCGGGAGCAGCTTGGCCAGCTCCTCGATAAAGGCCGACCGCCGGCAGCCCTGGAAGCCCTGCTCGCCGACGTGCAGCTTGTAAATGACCTCGTCGCTGCCGTAGCCGTCGATCCACTGGAAGTAGTCTTCCCCGTTGGGCGTGGCGACGTTCTTGTAGGCCTGGTGCACGCGCGGGTCCAGCAGCTTGAGCGCCTCCTCGGCGTTGGGGCTGAAGCCGACGCCGGCGCCGATCTCCTTGATGCCGCTGGCCCGCTCGTACACGGTGAAGTCGACGCCGCGCTTCAGGAGGCCCAGCGCGAGCGTGACGCCGGTGATGCCGCCGCCGATGACGGCGACGTGGAGCCGCGAGCTGCGGGTGGAGTCTGGGGGTGATAGCATGCCTCCGCCTTTGAGTATCCTGGTCTGGGTTTGTTCGTGATTATGTGGCGTTGTCGTGGTTTACAAGCCGGAACTCGTCTCGTCAGTTGATTCACACAGGCTTATACCTAATGCGCTCGGTGAAGACTGTATACCGACTCTACTCAAGCTTACGGGGCTCTTGGCCAGTCAGAGTCAAGAGTAGCAGCTAACCCAGACACAATTGATCAGTCAAGAATGGTATCGAATTCCTGGCGTTCAAATTTACAGTGTCCTTGCCAATGCCCGATCGTCTGTGGTCAACTGTTAGAGTCGAGGAGAAGACCAGCAGCGCCACCGGGGTGCTTTGTGGGGTCGTCCCCCCGGACCCCCGAAGTGGTAAGACAGGGTCCGACCATCCCGTTGTCCACTGGTTGCAGATTCGAGGGACCAATGTCCAAGCACTTTTGACGAGGATTCCCCGCACTGGCGATTGGCTATCAAGACCATCTTACATCATCACGACTCTTGGGGGAAAGTAGCAACATAAGAGGTGCGCAAAACCTCAGGGGCGCTGGGCATTGACACATCGGTAGCCGGGCGGGTATTGACGTGCATAACCGAATGTTTAGCGATTGCAGGTTGTAAGCGGTAGAGATACAATCCTTGTCATGAGATCTTTTCTGACTGATCTTGGCGTAAATGTAGTTGCATTCCGCTCGGACGTCGGACGTTGGTTGATCGGGTTCATTGCCCGGACATTGCAGGGATGGCCGCCTGGTCTGGATGATACATTTCTGCTGTCGCCAAAGTTGATTCCCATCTGGAACACGTTGCATAGTCTCGTATAGCTCTTGAATCACCTGCCTATACACACCTACCTTACGATAGCCTCAATTCAATACTCGAAATGCCTGCGTTACTGGAGACCCATTCGGAACCGCCCAATAAGAAGCAAGCCAGCAAGGGCAAGGTCCTCTTGACTGGTAAGTATCTCGCCGTGTCATGGAAGAAGACTGTGGTTGACCGGAACTTTTAGGAGGAAGTGGCTTCATCGCCGCTCACGTATTGGACTATCTGTTGGATTATGGGTATGCAACGCCAAGAGAGAAAGAAAAAAAGAGGAAAAGACGTCTAGTTACGGGGCATTTGCTAACAAAAAGCCCTTTGATCAGCTTTGAGGTCGTCGTTACTGTCAGGTCAGAGGAGAAGGGCCAGACGATTGTCAAGACCCTCAAGGACCCCTCGCATCGGTGCTCTTTTGCCGTAGTGGAGGACATCGCCAAGGATGGCGCACACGATGCAGTAAGTGCTTCTACACCGGCGCAACCGGCGGTAGAGCCGTGCCTTCATGCAAGAAGCCGGACTCGTTTTCAAGTCGGCATAATGCTGATCGGGCCTGGTGCGTGTCATGTAGCTCTTCCAGTCAACAGCCGACAGCGGCGGCGCCGAGAAGCCCTTCGACTACGTGGTCCACACGGCATCACCGTACCAGTTACACGTGGAAGACCCCGTCAAGGACTTCCTGGACCCGGCCATCAAGGGGACGACCGGCCTGCTCCAGTCGATCCTGGCCTACGCCCCGTCCGTGAGGCGCGTCGTCATCACGTCGTCCTCGGCCGCCGTCATCAACCCCAAGAACCACGCCAAGATCTACGACGAGACGCACTGGCCGCCAGTCACCTGGGAGGACGCCATGGACCCCAAGAGCACCTATCGTTGCAGCAAGGTAAGTCATCGATTACTTAGTCTACCTCCAAAGACATCCTCCCGTCAGGATGCCATCCATCTTTTGGCGTGCACCAACAGACACGTACCTAACCATCACCCACCCCCCTTAAAGGTCTTCTCCGAGAAAGCCGCATGGACTATCGCCAACGCGACGGACCCTCGCCCCAACTTCGACCTCGTAACCCTGAACCCAACCTACAATTTTGGCCCCATCCAGCGCGGCCTACCGCACCTCTCCTCCGTAAACGCATCCAACGCGCGGATCCGGGACCTGGTACTGGGCGTCAACGGCCCCCGGGGCGCCCACCCGGGCCTCCCGCCCACGGCGCCCGTCTTCACCTTCGTCGACGTGCGGGACGTAGCGCTCGCGCACCTGCGGGCCCTGACGGTGCCCGAGGCGGGCGGCCACCGGTTCTACATGGTCGGCGCCTACTTCTCGAACCAGCACATCGCGGCCGCCGTGGCGCGCCACTTCCCGGAGCTGCGGGACCGGCTGCCGGCCGACATCGGCGAGGCGCTCGACGACCTGCCCGCCGACATTTACGGGTTCGACAGCGGCAAGTCACGGCGGGTGCTTGGAATCGAGTACCGGGGGCTCGAGGAGAGCGTGGTGGACACGGTGCGCTCCATGCTGGCCCACGAGGACGCACAGGGTATACTTTGATCACGTGGATGTCATGCTGGGGGAACTACCTGATTCCGTGTATAGGGGTACTCATTTGGACGGCATTCAGTGACGATTAGTCGAGAAAAATGGGCAGATTGGAGTTTGAAATTGGCTATTTGCAAGCCGGTGTCTATCTATTCATCCGTGTATTTAAACCAGTAAATTCCCATAAAGACCCGTAACTGACCCGAAATACCCATCCTAGAGAACCAAATATAAGCTGCACAGCAAGCTGGGGCCCGTAAATATGCCGATCCAGAAGGTCATGTTGCCAAGCGTCTTCTTGCCCTTGAGCCAGCGGGTGCGGCTCAGGGCCACCAGCGGCAACTGGCACATCTGCATCATCAGGAGGTAGCCCCGGAGCTTCTTGAAGATGCACCACATGACGAGCTCGTGCACGCACGCCGACAGGAAAAAGGTGATGAGGGTGGCCTGGTACTTGTTGACCCGCATCGACGAGATCGACGAGTGGTACACATGCCGCAGGAGAAAGTTGTGGACGGGGCGGTTCCAGTCGCGGGCGAACTGATCCCAGGAGACTAGTCAAATCACGAGGACGAGATCAGCTTGGAGCTCGTTTATGGTAGCGAGAGGGTTTGGCAAGAAGAATAAAGGGGATGCTTACCGCTGTTCCACCAGGCGTCATAGAAGCTTCTATCAGCGAAGCACGTGAGTTCGGCCAGCAAGTTGAGGCACGTCTCCCATATCACATACCACGCGAGCTAAGGGACGTATTGGTTAGTGACGAGTATCATCTGCCAGAGTCTAAGGGGGATATCCATACCATGTATTCCATCATGAAGGGGAAAACCAAGTCGCTCAGGATCCAGGGGAACTCCTGGAGGCGTCGCGAAGTGGACCAGCCCTCCTCCTTCATCTTGATCGTAAACATGACGACGGGGTACATGTAGGCCTGGGACACCATGATCATGACGAAGATGAGCCCGAACATGGCCGCGGCCTTCTCGGCGACGTAGTACCAGTTGATGCTCTCCGAGCGAGGATACTCGAGCTCATAGACCAGAGTAGGCAAAACGATCCACTCGTAATGGTTGGCGAAGGTGAGGTTGTTTGGGTAAGAGCGAGCCGGATCTGTCGCCTTGCCCTTGAGCTCGTCGGCCAGCGCGTCCGTCTCCCACTTGATCATGCGCTCGAAGAGCTGTAGCTGGTCCGTGTCAAGGGGGTCCCCAGAGTCGATTGTGGCCGAAATCTTCTCAATGCCATCTGTGATGCTGCCTTGGTGAATTGACTGGCGTCTCTCCTTGTACACGCTGGCTGAGGGCTGGTCGGCGAGGTGGTCGATGGAGAACTCGGCTCTTGATGGACTGGCCAGAGTCGGCGAAGTAACGGGGTTAATAAGGTCCAGTTGCTTGAGCTTTCGCAACAGCATATTTCGCTTCTCATAGAGGGTTGATAGATGGCCGTTGTAAAATGCATACGAATGCTGCTTCATCAGCATCACAAGCCCACTATACAATCATGTGTCAGCGGTGACATGTATGGTTATTGCCTACCGAATGTTTACTTACTGAAGCACAAAGAAAACCGTATGCGTCCACGGCCATTCGCGAAGCAAGGGGAAGCCGATCACGCCGCCGATGAAAAGGGATTGCCATATCTGGAAGGGATTATCAAGTCAGTCATTCCCGACTACCAATAAAAGCAGTGCAGTGTTCGAGCTTACGTTTTGGATGATCCAGCCCGACTTATTCCACTGGATATAGTTGGCATGGACGAGCCTTTGCAGAATCCAGCCGAAGCCCGTCAAACCACACATAACACCGTCGGAGACAAGTAGCATGACAACTAAAATCCATGTGAGCCCTCTTGATCATGTGGCCCCAGTCAGGATGCTGCGCGGTATCAGACCAGGCGACTTACCCTCTCTTCGAAACATGATTCTCATGATCTCGTTGGTGCCCAGCGGACTCCCGGTCTTTCTCCAGTTGTCGGCCGCCATCTTCAGGATAAGGAAGCCAACCGAGATCCAGAATAGCGTGTAGAACCCATGGAACACACTGTTGGCAGCACTCTGGTTTTGCCTGTCGAAGGTCGAAAACTGCCGCGTGAACACCATGTCTCGCAACTTCTCTCTCCTGACCGGGTTCTTCTTCTCTTCTTCCTGGAAACACATTTAGTCGGCATTCATTCAAGTCGCATGCATGTACACGCAAGCTGATCCTAGCCGGGAATAGGCTCGGGTTTTGAAAGAAGCAGCTTACCCTCTCCAGCCCCCTTCGTAAGATGGCTCTCAGCTCCTTGTCGTCGGCGGCCACGACATACGTCTTGCTGCTGCGCCTTGCCGATGGCCGCGCTGCCAGGGGCGGCAGGTTTTCATAGCTGGAGCTCTCGGTGGTGGGCGAGTTGGTCTTGTCGCCCAGGTGCACGACATCAGGCGTTGCGGTGGCCGAATTGTCGTACGAGTCTGGATTGACCCGCCGCCGCAGGTAGACCGACATGGGCTTCTGCTGCTGCTGCTGCTGCTGCCGGTCGTAGTCCTCCTCCTCGCTAGTGCTTTCGTTGGGCGTCCTCTCCGCGGCCTCCTGTGCCTGAGCCTCTTCCCCCGCGGCCTCGGTGGGCTGCGCTGAAAAGTAGCCATCGGCGCCATTGGCTCGGACGGGATCGCCATTCACGCCGTTGTGGTGGTGCTTGTTGGGACCACCCGCATCGACGCTAGTGTCCATCTCGCTTGCGCTTAGCGGCTCAGCTTCAGACATGACGATAAGGACGATGTGCGCATCGGAGCCGGAGATGCAAACTAAGGCCCGGTCCCTTCTTTATGTGTCCTACCGATCAAACCGAGTATACGGCAGGTGGCAAACAGGAAGGCCGGTATTAGGTATCAGAAGTATAACAATAGTACTACTTCGGACGTCGTCGCGATACACTGTGGATCGCGTGGAAACTTTGCAATTGGGAAAAGAAAAAGAAACTCATAGGCTCCTTTAGCATTTATAAGTACTCCGTAAAGGTAATCTTTATAAAATTTGACGATATGTTGCACGAGATTGCGGAAGACACGGGGCAATGCTGTGCTCCGCGTGATATCACCTCAGCGAAAACGGACAGGCCGGGTCTTGCTTTAGACTTTTCAGTTGCTCGGAATCAATTCATTTGGCAGAAAAAGCAAGGCATGGCAAGTCCCATGGCCAAGTGGATTGTGGTGCGCGCGGCAGGCTTCAGAAACGACAAGAATGGTCAGGGCGCTCGTTTCGTTTGATTTGGTTACGAATAAGACTGGATACTTTTTCCCTTGTCGTCCGTCATGCGCTCACCGAGAAAGGAGTGGTTTTCTTGCTCTCTCTACTGTCTCCCCTCATCCCCTGACTGACTTGCGTAGCCTGTAGCCGCAATACTGGCCGTAGTTTGGGGGTTGATTGCAATTCTTTGCTCACCCCAACCGAAACGACGTAATGGGTGCGGGTACGTATTTTCGGGCTGAGTAGACTGGCCAGTGGCAACTCGCAGCGGTCAGTAAGCAATAGTAGGCTGCAGGAAACCTACTATTATCTTCATCCATCTTCCAGGGGGGGTGAGGGTGCTGGGGAAAAGAAGGACCCCACCATCGGATCGCTCGCTGCAACGCTGTAACGCTGGTGGGGGGCATAAGGCAGCCGGGTTTCCGTCCACCTTGCACAAGCCATGCCGACTTCTGCCGGCTATCGCGAGTCACGTCACCACATCTAGGTAATACATGATAGGAAGCTTTCGATTTTTTTGTATCAACTATTTGCAGGCTTCTTTCTACGAATACTCTCAAGGCTAGAAGAATGCTAACAGAGAAGACCGATCTATCCTCTCGAAGAAGAAAAGCAGCGTAGCTCATTCGTCGTGGGTAGCAGCTCACCAAAACACAACAACCCTCTGTTTTCTGAATTCTTCCTTTTTTTTTCCCGCCCTTCAAACGTAAATGGTAAGAAAAACTAGGTAAGCGAGAGGTAGACCCTTCTATTGCATCTTTTCGTAGGTTGCCATCAAAGAGCCTAATGGGCGATGCGATCAGTATATCATCTTCATCATGTAAGTCACGCAGAGAGGGGAGCATCATCAACTTACCGATGAAAGTAGTCACCAATCGGGAGCGAACTTGGCAGATATCTTCGGGCACCAGCCAGATAGTGGCTCCCATCTTTCTTGCGATACTGATGCTCAGCTTGGCGTTCAGGTATGCGTCCTCGTCCGTGGCACCCGGAGTCACCAAGTCGTAATCGACATAGCTGGTCTTCATGCCGTTCAACACGTCCAGCAAGAAGATGCCGTTGCCGATGGACGAGTCCTTGAAGGATCGGACCGACGAGTTGCGGCCGCCCTTCTTGCTCATCTCGTTGGCCCATCGGACCATCTCGGCATCTGTCATCTCCCGCTTTCCGAGCCGCTGGGCCAGGGCACCCAGAGTCAACGTGATGTCCTTCCTCATGAGCTGCCATACGAGTCCCAACGTAAGCGTCTTTTGCCCATCCGTGATATCCGCGCCCTGGACTGCGACCAGAGAGAAGCCGTTCTGCTTGCCAAGCTCAATGGCGTAGTTGGTGTTCTCAACAGCCTTGAATCTCATGAGCTCGCCGCCGTGAGCAGGTCGCTTGTTCACATGTCGCCAGTTCACGGAGCCCTTGATGACCTTGTCGTAGGCCTGGAGGAGAATAGTGCCATCGTGAAGATCGTCGAAGAATGATACAACGGCGGGCTGGACGTCGAGACTGTTCAGCCAAAGCGTGAAGACTCGGGCCTCTCTCTCGCCTTCGGCATCGAAATCCTCCACCTCCAGCTTCTCTTCCTCTGTGATCGGCTCGAGGCATGGGTGTGTGTTGAACAGGTTGGCAACGAAGGCCAAGTTAAGCTTGGGGTTGCCGGCAACCAGGGAGGTGGGAGTCAAGAACTTGCGGCAGCTAAGCTTGTCGGCGTCCTGTAGAACTTCTTCTGCTCTCTGAAGCAGATCTTGTGTTTGCAGAGGCGCACGGCTGCAGCCGTACTCGTGGCCAATTTGTGCCATCAAGACAGCGTAGTTCTCTCCGTCCTTCACGTCGCTCGAGAAGTTGTGCACTTGGCGGTGCCATTTGGCAGCCTTGAGGTGGTAGTTGAACCATCGGAGCAGGATTTGCTCCGGGGGCAAGCGCAGGAACTGCTCCAGAGTCTCGTCCTCTTCGAGAAGTCGGTACAGCTCGGGGTGCAGCTTGATATCGATCTTGCCCAGAAGACCTCTTCGGATAACCTGCCAAATAAGACCAAGAATCAGATGCTCCCTGACTTCAATGATATCACCGCTACCAATGTTGACAACGGAGCAGCCAATGCCCTTGGCTGACTCGATGACAATGTTGTTGTTCTCCGTCATGTGGAAGGCGTTCAGCTTCTTGATCTTCTTTCCTGGAACGTTCATGACACGCTCGTCAATGGTGTCCGGGACACTGTCGTTGATCAGCTTAGCCAGTACCAGACCGTCCTTGCACTCGTCGAACATCTCGAAGGTGTCGGTAGGGAAAGGCAGGCGGCTGCCGATGTCTGGGTCGCCAGCCAGAACGGCGTTGATGTGACGCGTGAACTCGGTCCGCTCATCCTCGTTGATGGTATGGGTGACGTTGGCACTCGAGCCTTGGACCTGAATTCTGCCGACGCTTCCCTTGGAGGCATGGCCACCCGTTCTTTGCGCGACGACGCCCGGTGCGGGGGCAGGTGCGGCACCGCCTGTGTTCATGCGCTTCTGCGCGGGGGAAGAGTCGCGTAGTTTGGCGATGAGCTGGTCAGTCGCATGAAGTTAGCAATGGGACACAGACAAAGCCGGGGCTCAAAGAATGCGGCGTGGTTCCTACGTACTCCTACATAGTCCTCGAGCTCGACCCTGCGAGACGAATCCAGCTCGACCTCCTTCAGGGCTTGTCGGACAACATCGTATGGCTGGCGCTCGCTCTGCTGGGTCGCCTTGATGGCGGTGGCTTCGTCGAGGTAGCCCTTGTCGTCGACGTCGAGCTTTCGGAACGCGTCAGTGAGGCCGAAGATGTCGCCCTGCTCGAACTGAGGGAACTTCCTGTTTGCACCGTTAGATCCTGCCGGGTTGCGCTGGGTGCGCGGGGACGCTCGAGAAAGCTTACTTCTGGAGCCTTATCATTTCCATGATGCCGGTCGTTGGTTGTTTCTGGTTTCAATGGTGAGAAGCCAAACGGTATGATGTGCTCTCAGCGGTGAGAGGTGTATTGGTGTGGATTGAGTGGACCGGCTCGCCCAGCGCGATATATGACCTGCGACTGTTCGCAGAGCAGTGCGAATGATGCTAAAAGTTGGTGCCTGATGAACGCAAGTGGGCAAAGTAAGTATGTAAGCCGCAACGTAAGTCGGGCTCCGGCCAGTCCAGGTAGCAGCCAAGAATCGAGAAGTGGCAAAAGGTTTACCTACTGTAAGTCTGCTGCAATGTCAAAATGGTTTGCTGAGCTTTATCAACCCTTGGAAGATGGTTCGGGTCGGATAACTTCAATGTTGACCAGGCAAGCAAATGGTTCATGTTAGCTGGCAGCAGCGGGGGCGGGGGGTCGATCGGGACCTCTGTTTTGGGAGGAGTCGACCAGCTACGGGCCAAGCACAGGGGAGCACAAGAGCTGTGAATTGTGAGCGAGAGAGCTCTGGAGGCCCCATTACATCACCGCAGCAGGGGAGGAGCACTGGATGAGCCACTTCGGCTGACGCAGCCAAGCAACCAGCAGCTAGATTACTTGACTGACTCAATAATCTACAGCAGGTTGTACCCATTTCCATCCAATTGAACATGCCCAATCCAATCGGTAGTGACATAGCATAACCACTTGTTACCTATGTACATGTAGATTGCAGTTGATCTGTACAGGTTACACGCATACTGAAGAAACTGTGCAGTCTTCTGATCTCTTCTTTTTCTTTCGGCTGTTATGGTTATTCTGATTTTCTGTATTTCCATTTTTTCCCTTTCTCTAGATAGGAAATGGTTTCCTACATAGCTTCCCACTCGTTATCCTGCGCTGCTGCGCGTCCTTGGATGTCACGGTGTATTCGTCTCATTGGTGGGACGTTTTAGTCTCGTATTGAATGAAAATGTGCAATGCTCATGATTCTAGTTGACCTTCTCATGCCAGCGAGGCACTCCTCTCTCTTTCCCGGGTTGCTCATCCATTTCATCCGGATAACTGCTGCTTGGGTGTACCACAACTCGTGTTACATCCCCTTCGCTTGCTTCCACAAGCAAACAGCTCAGATGGCACATGCATGCATCGTCAATCGCCTATCGTCAATCGTCAAACCCGTCTCTCAATTGTAGCCGCCCCTTAATTGGCAAACGCCACAACCATGTGTCACTCTGCAGGGTATCGAGATGGAGGCGACAAGGATGCCTGATGCCATCGCAGCGTTTTGTCGGTCATACATGAGATCGCGCTTGTTTATGCAGGTAACCGTCTCCCTGCATTAGAAATTAAGTCCGACAGGCCGGTCTATCGCAAAAACGGCGTTCTTATTTAAGCAACGCCAAAGATCTCATCGGGCGTGATCTTGAAGTTCAAGGGAGTTGGGGTGTATCTGGTCTCAGCATGACCCGTATAGTTCCACCATGTCGAGCTGGGAAGAGATATGTTAGCAAACTGTTCAGCGTCAAAATGCCCCCTCGGGCGCAATGCAACCCAGGTTTCCCGGGCCTCATTGAAGGGGCACTTACTCGGTGTCGAGGTCGGTGTACTGCAGAGACACCTGGATTCGAGCACCGGTTGAGTTGGCCGGCTTGGTCGTCCAAGGCTGAAGCTTGGCAGCAACGCGGCGGGTGGTCTTGGACTCGTCTTCAAGGTTGCAGAGTCGGTACGGGTCACCTTCGGTGTTGCCAGCACAGTGTGCGACGAAGCCAGGCTTCTTGGGGTTGCCGTTGAGGTTCTCTGTCCCGTGAACCTTGAAGTCTGCGGCGCCAAATTGTTAGCGGGCGATGCCCGGGCAACCAAGATCTGGACAAGCAAACGTACCATATTTACACGTCCCATTGGGGCAGCTGCCGGTCCATTCGGAGACTTCCCAGCTGTAGTCCATCGTGGCCTTGACGCGGAAGATGGATTGGGGCCTGGCCGAGACGGCCAGGACCATGGCAGCGAATACGGCAGAAATTTGCATCTTGTCGGTGATGTGAACGAATGTGTGGATGGAGGACGGTTGACTAAAAGGACTCGAGCAAGACCTGCAGATTGCAAAGACTTATCAGGACGGTGAGAAACGCATGGTCTTTTAAGTAGGATCTTCCGCTCTCCTGTGTAGATCCAATGCAACCACTGTTCAGTGGATTAGCATTCCGGAGCTTTAGCCAAGAGGCCCCATAGATTTCACAGACCCCTGGGCCGCAGGCGCACAGTGGTATAACAGAGTCGCATTAATCTGGATAGAGGAAATACGCGTTTAATCAAGGCGCTGACTGGCTGACGGGCTCTGCCTGTTTCTCCCGTTTCTGGCCCAGCAATGGCCGAGGCGCACACCTCCAGCAGGGCTGCCAAGGGCCGCCATCCCCCATCAGACCTGGTAGCGGCCGATCCCCTGCACTTTGCGGGAAACGTGCCAGGGGGGAGGCGCGAATTAAGGGGGCGGCCCTGGCTCCCACGTCAACGGCTTCTTCGATTGATGGCGGCTCGTCTACCTTAGGTAGTCCAACTATGTAGGTATGTATGTGCAAAACACCAGCCAGCTTACATTAATATGCACACAGATGTGCATCGCCTCGTATTGGGACGAACCATGCAGGCCAGCTATGGCCGACTCGCGCTTCATGGGTCGAAGTCTGCGGGAAAACATGAGATGAAAGGGAAGACTGGGCTCCAGTATTCCGGGGGAATTCTGCTATGGCAATTACCCAGTCTTTTGTCATCCCGGAGCTGCGAGGTCCTGGTTGTCTTGACTCTGGGTACTGCTCTGGGTACTTGTGGTAGTAAGCAGCAGCAAACACCGCACTTTGCTCTTCGTCTGGATGATGTAAGATTTCAACCGAAAATATGTCAATGCCGCAGATCTCAGGGCAATGTCTTATTTCGTATCAGCCCTGGCTAAACACACGCGCATTCCGCAAACTTCTATTTCTAGCTCGTGTCTCAGGTCGCCCTCTGTCTCTGTACAGTAGTAGGCAGGTAGTATTAGCTAGTACGCCTCCATTACGTGCAGCAGGCTAATCGATTGCACTAGGTAAGCCAGTCAGTCAGCCAACATACAAGTGCATACTGAGCATATGTAGCGAGCGAGCTAGTCCGCACGTTGAACCCGTGCAGGTACAGTAGGCATGCTACGGGATACTTCCAGCTACGATGCACGCTTGTTCTAGAGGCACGGTACCTGGCTAGAACCAAGCGGCACATCATCTAGGGTAGCATGATTGGCCTAACGTTTCGAGTTGACCAAACCGCCATACTAGCAACCGTGATTCTTGAGGGCTGCGCCGCAACGCTTGGATATGCTTCCTTGAAGCCATCTCTCCAGCCCACGGCTTTTTTTTTTTTTTTCTTGCATGTTTCTGGGCGATTGTGGGGTAATTAGGAGATGTCATCTACTTTATTTGGAAGTCCCGCCAAACTCATGCCCACATGCATGCGTGCGTGCATGGACTTACGTTTAGTCCGTTGTGCCGCCATCGTCGCCTGCCAAATGCGCGCATCCTCTCATGTGTATAAAACATGGACATCTCGGGTTCAAGGAGGCATGGGACGGCCGATAGCATAGCCTCCAAACGTCCTCGGCTGAATAAAAACATCGGGTTCCCGAAGATCCCAGCCGCGAGTCATGCGGTGTGGGCTTGTTTATTGACTCCCATCTGGTTCGATCCAGGCGAATTGGGCGAACCACAGTTGTATCCTAGACACGCGCTCCTGACGCGATTCTAATTCCGAGGCTCTCCAGAACACATGTATCATTCGACGGTCCAGCTTCTTTAGAACAGCCCTTACAGTGGCCCAACCTACAAAACCACTGCCTATCTAGCCTATCTCCTATCTCCTGACTTTTGCGTATCGCACGGCCCTCATGAGAAGCAACACTACACATCCGGAGTATGGAAGAGGCGGATTTGGAAGAAAAAGGCAAGGGCCTAGGTTCGCCCCCGTCAGTTTCATAGATCTGCCCAAATCAAGATGAGACAGCTGTCAAAGTGTACTGCCTCCCGGTAGGCAGGCAGCTTCGGCCGAGCCAGTCCGCACGCTTCTTAGAAACTTTGGACCAGTTAACATTAGATGGGGATTTTGTCTACAGCATTTCATTGGTTTGGATACTAACAAGGCTGTGAGGGCGAAGTCGTGTGAACCACTATGTCGAGGAAAAAAGGTAAAGTCGAATGACCGAACGAATGATGAGTTTGTATGAATTTCTAAGCCAACTTCCCTCCCTCCAGTACTCTTCCATGTAGCCCTGCTCAATCCTCCGCACTCTTTAATCTTGGTCTACTCGTAATCTGTTGTGTATGTCTCCGTCCCAGGACGGTTGGGAAATGTATACCGGCGGCCTCTCTACTTCTCTCTATGCCCGCCAGCTACCGTCTTTAGCCACTATTCTTGACACCGAAGGCTTTCTTGGAAATAGACCCAACATTCTCTTCCCCCCATGGGATTGCAGAAAGCAATTCTATCTCGTAGACAGACATCGACTTCTATGGCCCATAATTTGGGTCGATGACAATCGTAGGCGACAAGAAATTCCCGCCGACGAAGGTGCCCGACCCCGTGCCGGAGTAGTTGCTGCCAAGCGCCTGCTCCGTGATTTCGAGGACGATGTCGACGAGCTCGATCAGCTCTCCCTCGATATCGCCACCGTCCGAATCCGATTGTCGCTTGCAGTCATTGTTGCTGCATGGGGATTGCTCCTTGCTGTTTCTGCAGCCCACAGGCGCTCTTCATCAGCAGTTGTTCCCAGTCTCGAGTCATCGCTGTATTTACAATACGACTCGGGTGACTTTCTTTTTAGGTCGAATGCAAGTGGGCTTTTTGACTGACAAGGGGGAGGGAGAGAGGGTAGGGTCAAAGTACTACATACCGCTCATGGTCGAGCGAGGGCAAGGCCTCGACTGGGACAGCGCAGCTCGTGGCGAAGACTATCGAAGCGACGAAAAGTGTCCGGATAAGCATAGTGACTCCAACCTGATTGTGATGAAAGTGTCGAGTCGTGGTCGTATCGCGATCCAGGAGAATACAAACAATCTCCAAACTTGCTTGATAGATCGCGGAGATGACCCCAACTGCACACTCAGGGCGAGTTCTCATAGACATATATATACATACACGCGACCACGCCGTAGTACACTCCGCAGTCTGCTGGAGATCGTCAGGTTATGTGCTTGGCAGCAGTCGGTACAAGCTCATAAACCTTGAAGTCTATATTTGAAAGTTTTCCCCCGCATATCTTAGCCACCTTCTTCGGACGGAAAACATCAGATGAAAGGCCATGTCTTGCTACTTCGGCTTGGGATGAGACCAACTGTCTTTGATAGATCGGACGTAGGAGGCTCTAGGTGAGTCGAGCGACAGAATATTTTACAGCCGCGTTTATCTCATACCCTATCTGGCGGCCTTCGAGCAGCCAAGTACGTCATCGTATGGTCTATCAATCATAATACTACAATTGGAGGGCTCTTCGAGCATACTAAATTATTCCCCGTGATATTGAAGGTTTGTGGCGCCGTATGTTAAGAAGACGGGGCTGTCAAACGACAATCTTTCGGGCCGGCCATCATACGCCTGACCACTGGTTGAAGTCTCGGTAGGTGTCTGAGTAAGCTCCCAAGCTCTGGCATCGAGGAGGGACCGACCCAGGTGGCTAAATCTTGTCGAACTGCCAGGGGCTACCAGATTGATCCATGGGCGAACGAGCCTGGATTTGTTCGTTAAGCCAATGACTTCAAGATAGCGCACTCATCCGTGTCCATTGGTTAGAAGCCTCACGATTACAGTCGTATGGTATTAGGAGTACTACATGGACGGTCTGCGCGCCGGTTTGCATGAGCTGCTCGTTTCCAAGCGATGCTTGAAACTACACGTCGACGTGCTGATCCAATCACAATTGTTGGACTGGGTGAAATCCGCGGGGACTCTCCGTATCCCTCCATTGCAGTGATTCCTCAGGCTTTGATATCAGACATAACAAAGGTAGTGGTACGGCTGATGCGAGAAAGAGGGATTCATTTGGTACGGAAGCGCATCTATCAACCAGATTTGCTGTGTACACAGAGAGCTATGCCACAGAGTGATAATGCCATTCCAATCCATGTGTCTGCAACGTGGTCAGAGAAGCCGTTGAAAAGGGGCGTCCTCGCCTTACCTTTGCTGATAACTTTCTTCTCAACCCACCAATCGCCCAGGACGGTGAAGAGGAACGCGAGAGTATTGACAATCGGAACGGTCAAACTCAACTCTGTATTGTACGTCAATACATTATGTTTAGCGCAACCGGCGCACACAGGGCGGGTCGAACGTACCAGCTTGTCCGATCAGCAAGAAGAACCAGACACTGCCAGTCAGGTTGATCAGAAGCGGGATGGCGTATCGTGGATTCTTGAGAAGGTCTAGAACTGCAAAGACGGCCCCATACAATTTGCTCTTCAATCCGCTGGACTTGATATCTTCCCTTTCCAGGATAGGGTGAAGCGGTGGGTTGTGGTCCCGGGCGGCTCGGCGAATGAACGGAGTGGTGAAGCCCCAGGCTACACCGACCATCAGAAACCCTAGAATGTAGTTGAAGGCCGGCGGTTGCGGATCCGAAGCTGCAGTAGACATGCTGGGCATGCAGGTTAATATGGGTTAAAAGTAATAAGCGGTGGTGCCACTGAGTCTTGTTTTGTTCTGCACCGGGTAGAAGTGAATGCCGTTGGAGCTTATGTATGTATTCCAGCCTCAATCCAATCATCTTGAATTGTCGCATTAGATGGTATGTGGCTAGTGCTGTGGCTTTGACCCACAGATCTTGTGGCTTCAACCAATATCGTACCAAACTTGGTCGCGACCACCCCATATTTCGGCGAAAGAGTTTACCTACCTCACATTTGATGGTCGGTCACTGACTGAATCCACGGCTCAAGCAAGTCTGGAGTCATGGTATCGAACCTATGCTCTCCGAACTTATTCAAAGGTACTCAATCTAATCCGTGAGCCCATGGGAGCACCGCTGGAAAAGTCCACGGCGGACTGCTGTAACCTGTTGAACCGTCACGAAGATTCGTCCATCATCAGCACCCAGCAGAGATGGCAAAGACTCGAAGATTCGGGTATTACCTACCATGATGGCTAAAATTAACTACTCAACGTTCACCAGATTCAATTCTTCCAGCCCAATCATCTCCCCGGGCCAGTCATGACGTCTTAGATGATTCATCATAGCAGCAAACACATTCACAGAACAGCAAAAGCAATATCGACATAATTCAGAATGCCATACGGAGTACCAGCGCATAGGCAGATAGGAAGATAAGAGGATCTTTAGATGATTTACACTGTACGATCATCTGGTAGTCTGCCGAATCGAATGGTTATCAACCCCTGCTGCGGGATCTGGAATGGATCAGATCGGATAGATCCCCTTGATCCACTTCCCCAGCCATACGGTCTGACAGGACAACTCCTGATGGAAAAATGGGCTACTGCAGATTCGGATGGTTACCAACTCGCTTCCTCACTCTACTTCGCGGATGCTATTCTCCGGACCCCTGTCGCATTGGCGCTCGCCCCAAGGCTAATGTCGCTTGGGATTTGACCATGTAGGTACTCGAACATCGAAATCACTCACCGTATTTGGGAATGCAGTGGTCGAGTGGACATTGCATTGTCCAATGGTTCGATGTCGAAATAAGGGGGGCCAGAGGTACACATGCACTGGACTTATAGTCTGGGGAAAGGACCTCGTACCTCTCATGGCGGTCAGCTCAGCATGGCTTACCGCTTGAGGAACTCTGCTTCTCTGCGCCTGGATCATTCCCCTTCTACGGAGTACGCTCATCGGCATTCCATAAACCCTGTAGGCTGTTTGCCATGGCAAACACCGGCATTTGTGCCACATGCTCGTCATTGACTTTGTACGGCGATTGCTAGTGACAAGGGGCGGCTGAACTAAGGCGCCTAAACTCTAGCCGAGGCGCCTTCTACAGCAGTAATAGGCCCTCCCCCAGACGTCCTTGTCCCTGGTCCTTTCTTATGAAGCATCCCATTTGTTGCTCATTGCGGTCAAACACGACCGCGGATGTCCTGAGGTTCTAGTCCGGTCAAATGGTTCCTGGCCTAGTGGTCGCTCAAGTGTATCATGCAGAGGTCGGGTGTTGGTAGCGTCCAAGTGCTCTGTGACCAATGGTCAAGCTAATGGCATACTATGCCTCGAGCACAGTGCCGGGCATTGACATTTACTCATCGTCGGTTCATGTTACGGTCAAGCTCGCTGCTTCCTTTGCTCGCTGCTTCCTTTGTCAGGACATCCGCCCACGGATCAGAATCCCTTTGCAGCACTGAGCGGATATGATGAAGGACGTCATGACTTGGTGAGTTGGGCCCAAGACCCCGGAAGCAGCTGAATGCTGAATGCCTGCAATTGGTCGTGATCTGAAAGAGTAAACATCTGTTAGAGCAGGCTGTCCGACTAGTCGGTAAAGCCAACAGGGTCATGAGATCATTGATCCCCGGGAATCGAAATTCACAATGGGAATCACAAATGTTGATGGGGGAAAAGCAAACAGTGCAGCATACTTCAGTGTTTTGTCCATTCGTAGACGGCTGGTTGTGGGTGTTTGTATCAGGATGAAATACCTATAAAGACCTGTCAGTCTCCCCCTTCATGCTCTCTCTCTTCTTCATCACCATCACAACTCAGCTCACACTTCACATCCTCAACACACACCAACTCCAACTTAACCAATCTTATCACCACCACCAACCCTCAAGATGCCTACCGATGCTCAGGTTGCCGGCGGCCACAAGGCCACCATCAACAACCCCAACGCTTCCAAGGAGGCCAAGGAGAACTCCAAGCAGGTCCTCGAGAACGAGTTCAACGGCGGCGATGGTACAAGATCATCACGACGCTCCATGTGCCAGTCTCAGATCGTTGATTGCTAACTTCGGTCCTATAGTCCCCAAGGCCGACGACAACAAGGATAAGAACCCCGGCAACGTCATCGGTGGTCTGAAGGCCACTACCAAGAACCCCAACGTCTCCGACGAGGCCAAGAAGAGCGCTGAGGTATGTCGCGGCAAGCCAAGTATATCATACCATGTGACTGACTTATAATGCCTACAGGAGCGCCTTGAGCAGATGCAGGGCAACTAAACCATTGTGTACGCGCTGGGGAGTGTTTGTTTACACATGCGACATCTTGGATATTTACCTAGTCTAGTTAGATAATTACTTGGTCCTTGGACCAGAAATTATTTTGAATTTTCACTTTTCGTGTTCACGGATTGTGATTTGCCATGAGAGAGGGATGAGTATGTGTCTAGAGCTCCGGAATATAAAGGCCTTTCACAGAACGATTAGAGTATTCAATGTATGAGATTTTAGCTTATCAAGTATATACCATGTTGCGCTCTACTGCATATGTTCGATTAAATCGTTATAGTGCATGATCACATAGCCCAGCGAGTTAGTGAGACAATATATTGGACATGTAAGCAGCTCTATGTGTAGTTCTCCATGTTTTCTTGCAAACACTAACCACCAACCAGATCATATTCCCTGAGAGTAAACTGGCATCCAATTTGCGGCGAGTAATCTAGCATGTTGAGTAATCACACACAACATCCAGTGTTGTTGGAATCGTGCACGATGAATTCTCCAGTTTGTCAGGCTGGCGATTCCAAGGAAGTTCAAAGTTTATTTGGCAAATGAATACCAGGCTCAGGTGTCGTTGGAAGTAAGGAGCACCCCACCTGCAGCCCTAACACAAACTCCAGGGTCCGATAGAAGGTTCGATTGGATGAAGATTGAGTATCCCCGAAAGCCCTGCATATAGAGTATAGTTCACGATGCCGACGCGATGCTGCTGGCTGTACGTCACGGTGAAGTATCGAAGCGGGCCCGGATTGGGGCATGGGGTGGGGGGTAAACAAGCCGGCGAAAACAAGAGTCCGACGTCATCGGTCGGTTGCGAGGCTTCCCGAAACTGGACACAAGTGTAAGTAAATACGGAGTTGCTGGGGGAATATATTAGGTATATATTCGGCCCAATGTTAAGTACCTAAGCAGCAATCGAAGATTGCAAGGAATTGCGGGCAGACCGGCAATCGTGAGGCATCAACGGGAGGGGGGCCAACATGCTGTCCGGGCAGGGCCCAGGGCCTGTTTACTTTTAGGCCGATTCAAATTTTTGAGATAAATGGAAACCCGATCTGCAAGGTGGAGATGGCACTTGTAAGGCTGATTGCAAGGCGTTCAGGCGTTCAGATCAATGGATCCTCCGGAGGAGTCAACTTCTGCTTTCGCACGTCATTTTCATACCGGCTTGGCGACCCCTTGCGCCTTATGGCAACGCGTCGAGATGCGCGGACAGAACTTTCCTCTGGAATCGTGGTGGTTCCAAACTCAGTGGACCGGAAGCGGACATACCTATGCTTGAAACACTATGCCTGCAAGAGCGCGAAAGCGTCTGACGGGCTGTGTGCAAGTAGGTACATGCAGCTAGTAGCTAGGTAGGTAGCCAGGCGGTCTGTCAATGTCTTCCATGGATGGGCAAATGGCGTCCAAGTGTCCTCCGAACGGGCCAATACAAACAATACTCTTCGAGGTCTTATTGTTGTTTTTCCTTTCCCAGACATACCCATCCGTCCCCGTCCCGCATGGGCATTTGGGCCTTGGCCGGTAAGCAAGGACGGAAGACAGAAGCTGAAAACGCTAGTGAGGGGTCGATGGCAGAACGATTGGCTCCGGCGGCTGGTCCCCCACTGAATTGAGTAACCGGGGCAGTTTGGGGTGAAGCAGTGATCCCTGTCTTAGCGCTGTGGTGTGCCCCCAATAGTGGCATTGCCCACACCAGCCTCCAGTTTCCACGCTTGGTTTTCCCATGCAACAGTGCAACGCAACACTTTCCCAGCCACCGGCTCGTATGACCAGCCTGCCAATGGTATTTGGGTTGGAATCAGCTTGGATGGTGACTTCGAGATTACCACATTTTCTTTCATTTCATTCACTCTCTTCCTCGTTTCTGCATTTGCAGGACACATACCAGACCGACCGGCCCCTGCATTCGTTTTCCCCCTACGATTCTACTCTTACCTACCTGCTGCATGGGTTACTTGACTGTAAACTCATGCTTATATTCTCCAGATTGATCTCTCAGATAATTTCCTCTTCATCTCACGCCATCCACTCGTTCTTATCGCGCCTTATCGACGACTCAGGTACCCGCGTTCTGCGCAGCAACCTGCTTACTCTAGTGGCTGGGACGTAAATAACCTACAACGCAAAGTCAACAAACCAATTGAATCTGCCCGCTAAAGCACAGCCGCCGCCCGCCCTCAACCACCTATTATTTGTGGCCGCGCCCGCCTGCGCTACATCCGTCCTTTACATACATATACATTCACATATTGTATTCAACACCACCACGCAATTCGGATCTCGGGCGCAATTTCGTGGGAGGACCAAAATCTCGAGTCTTCTCGATTTCTCCCATCCAATTTCCGGAGGAGAAGTTGAGAAGAGAGTCAAGATGTCCGCCAAACTCGCCAAGACGAACCCGCTAAACGGGATGCATACCGCGGGCATCTTCTCGGACATGAGCGTCGACGGCCCGCCCATCGGCACTCTCGTGGTCATTGTTGACCGTGCAAAGAATCTCCCCAACAGGAAGACGATTGGAAAGCAGGATCCTTACTGCGCGGCTCGACTTGGTAAAGAAGCCAAGAAGACGACAACCGACATTCGTGGCGGGCAGACGCCCAAATGGTGAGTGGGACGCGAGAATTCCTGTCCCTAGCGCACAGGAATGCATTGCAAACAGCCCTTAACTAACCTATCTGTCTTAACTTTAGGGACCAAGAGCTACGCTTCAATGTTCACGACTCGCCAGATTACTACCAGCTAAAACTCTCGGTCTTCAACGATGACAAGAGGACCGACCTGATTGGCGAAACATGGATCGATCTGCGCGACATTATTCTGCCAGGTGGTGGGCAAAACGACCAATGGCAAAGCTTGAACTGCAAGGGTAAATACGCTGGTGAGATCAGGATCGAGGTCACCTTCTACGACACCAGACCTAAGCCCGAAAAGCCAGCAGCGAAACCGAAGCCAGTTACTGCCACACCTGAGCAGGAAAGTACGACCTCCGGCTCCGGACCCTCAGGACCACGAACAGCAGTCAAGCGGAGACCGCTGCCCAGCAATCCGGGTACCGAATCTGCACCATCGCCGAAAGCAATCCCAGATCACGCACAGACGCCGCCTCGCCCGCAGCCAAACCCTCCTGGGACTTCATTTATTCCGAAGCAATCTCCTTTGCAGGCTCTCGAATACAACACACCACCCCCGCTACCCCGGGCCAGCCACTCGGACCACTACTCCCCTGTTCCAGATCATGGATACGGAGCCTCGCCCAGCCACCGACCGTCACCACAGGGCTATCGTCCTTTAGAGAGTACCGAAAAGGCAATGACCTACGATGACAGCCGCCGCCATCATTCAGATCCTTACGCCCAACCATTTGAGCTAGAACCGCGTGCTTTAGTTTCCCAGAGCCAGCACACATATGACCCAACGGTACCACCAGTCCACCACCAGCAGCAGCAGCAACAACAACAACTACAGCAGCAGCAGCAGCGGCAAACTATCCAAGACGATGATCGACCTCCGCCACCGCCTGTTCATCGTACAAGGAACAACAGCGGGAGTGCTGAGATGGTGCACCGGAGCAGCTTTGACATGCAACAGCAGAAGGCCACGCTTGCTATGACAATGAGGCATGACGTGCTACGCAGCGAGGCGCATCGCCACTCACTACCTGCTCAAACATCCAGCTACCCTGGGCGGCCTACCTATCGGCCTTTCGAATCTGCCCCTGACGTGCAGAAGGAGGTTTACGCCGAACCAGCACAAGTAACACCACCCAGGCACCAGTCCTACGATCCTTCGTACGAGCCGCATCCCCGGTCCCTGCAACCAACGGTTGAGGACGTACCAGAGTCCTGGACACCTCCCAATGGGAGGTCCAGACACAACTCACAACTGGAGCAGTTTGAGGATGTGAGCTACAACCAAGTGTCGAGCCCAGCACCACTAAATCTGGGCGGCCGGGGAAGTGCGGCTTCTGGGCAATATCATAGCCCCTCTCCTGGACAGCCGCTTAGCCAACACCACAACGCTTCGCCTGGACCAGCACTTGACCAATACCAGAGCACTTCGCCAGGGCAAGTGCACGAGCAACACCCAAACAATGATTATGGCATTTCTACATCACCAGTCGTTGCAAGGGATAGTCGAGGCCCTGGCGGCCAGTCTTATTCGAGCTCTTATGGGGCTGACCCGTACACTGGCCAGCAAGATCCGTACGCCAACCATGGCGAAATGGAACTCACACGGTACCAGGGTCCCGGCTCAACGTATACTCTGCCACCGGTACCAGCAACGCTTGTTCCCGGTTTTGATCCGGTCTTGGCTCGGGATATGTCCACCCGGCCTCAGGAAGAAAGGACCCAAGAGCGCCGGTATACTCAGACACAACCCTTGCCGATCGCCGCCCCCACTCGGGGCAGGCAACATAGTGAGCCTCCTCACAGTTACGCGATGGCAATGGTGCCGGCAGGCCGCGCCTCGAACCACTCAATGGCCTACAGCGGCTCTCCTGGCGCATACTCAGGTGTCCCGACAGCTCTTCCGGCCCTTCCAGCGCCGCCTGCACCTTCCCCGTCGGCGAATTACCGTGCTCATTCCCCTAATCCGTCTGCCAGCTACCGTGCCCACTCTCCCAATCCGTCTGCCAGCTACCGTGCCCACTCTCCCAACCCATCTGCCAGCTACCGTGCTCACTCTCCCAATCCATCGGTGAACTACCGTGCTCATTCGCCCAACCCATCGGTGAATTACCGCGCTCACTCTCCGAACCCAAGCCCGAACCATACTATCAGGCGGAAATCTGTTAGTCCTGCACCTCCGCAAGAACATCGCCGGCTGTCCGGCGTCCCGTTCGGTCCAGATTCGTATGATGAATTGAATCCATCTGTGAACCCGGCCAACGATCCGAACTCCAGCGAATACACAAATGCCTATGGCAAGATTGTTACGTCCGATGGCCGCGAGGTCGATCCCTCGGATCATCTCCCCATGGACACCTGGGCGCCAGAGCCCGAGCCAAAGCAGCCGAAGAAGGATGATCAATCATCACGCCCAACCCCTGGAGGTGCACAGCCAATGCCATCTTCAGGACGTCGGGCATTGCGAGTCACGGTGCGGCCAAATTCCATGGCCGTGGTTCCATCAGGCTATCATGCTGCTATGGATGCACAACCTTCGCCCCCGGTCAGTGCCGGCCGGAATCGGTTACAGAAGAAGGCGTACCGAGTTTCCGCATCCCCTGCTCCTATCTCTTCAGGAAGCAGCCCCCTTGGCCCTGCAAGTTCGTATCAACGTAACAGCACACCGCCACGAGCACTTGTGCGTGCGAGTACGTTTGACTATGAGAACCATACCCCGTCATTCGACGCATCGACTGCAATGGTGCACCGGGGCTCCTTCCAAAGCGCAGGGCCGCCGATCCCTGCCAAGATTCCTATTATGAGCGGTGGCATGGGACCAGCTGGCGGTATGGGGCACAGCGGTATGGGTGCCCACGATGATTTCGCACTTATGGAAGAGATGAGTCGCATCGATATTGGGACTGGACGAGCCAGGCGACATGGTGGCTATTAGCGTAAAGTCCATATTGTAAGACCGTGCTTCGATGCGATCTATTAACAAGAGGAAAGTCTGATTAGGGTATGTCACCAACAGGGATGGGTATGACTGGAAAAAAATCGGTATGGCGGAATCAAGGTGTTTGTACGATATATAATATTCTGGGCAACAGCAGCAGCAGCAGCCGCAGCAGGGGCGAGGAACACGACAGGCCTCTCAAACAAACACGTCGATACTAGGGAAAACACTGCCTTGGGGGCAGTTGGGCTTTTTTTGTCTGTTATGAGATAGGAGTAAGGAGGGACTGGATACGTAAACTTGGTATAAGAGGGGATATTGAACAACTAAACTTGCGGACTGGTCGAAGATACCAGGGTAAATGCTGTTCTAACCCTTCTAACACAGAAACCCAACGAACAAGGAAAGCCTCCTGACAGTGAAGTTGCAATAGCTAAGTACATATAAGACGTGCGAAATAACAAGCGAGTTCATAGTTTATGAAGTAATCAAAATGGTTTGCAATGATCACTAGCAGTAGGGACGACCTTAGCTTCATGAAACATGTTGACAGAATCGAGGCACGCGGTGATGCCCTTGTCTTCAATGTTGATGTTTTCTAATGTTGGCTGTTCAGGTATTGAATGGGCTGTTGAGTGAGTATCCAGTCCCCTTCTACCTTAGGTACCTCGTTGAATGAGTGCACACCTGCAGGCGGCAGTCGTCCATATCTTGTGGACCCTGGGCACGGTATTCAGAACCACGGAACCGGAACCGTATTGATCCGGCTGGTCCTTGCAACTTGCAGCCTAGCTTCCAAGGTTAGCTCCAGCTGCAAGTGACCGAACCCGACAAAGTGACCAACCAACTCAGGTCATCAGAAAAGTGCAAGCTCTCTATTTCGAGCACCATCCATCATCATCATCACCACCACCAAACCTATTTACTGTTGACTTCTCTCCATCAGCACATCACAAAGGCGCGTCGCCTCTCCCCATCCTTAGTCTTACTTCGCATTACTTGCGACACGGTCGCGTTCATTCTTGTCTTCTGGTTCTTCAGGTGGATTTTGCAGACATCATGTCTCGAGGTGGTACCACCCTCTACGTGACTGGCTTCAGCCACGGCACGCGCGCCCGCGACCTCGCTTACGAATTCGAACGGTATGTCAACTACAAGTATCACTCGGTGACTCGATCGACCGTCGTTTCTGGCTACGATGCTCGATGCATGCCCGCCTCCCACACCCAGCTGCCTCCCTGCCATCCTCGTCCTCAATTCGAGCCTCTCGTTCGCGTCCATGATCGGGTCCTCGAGCCGTCTCCTTAGCTTCGCTCTATCTATCCCACCGTTTCCATGTCCATCTAAATCAGCATCTCCTTCGATCGAGCGGTCGGACGGGCAGTTCTATCTGCATCGCGCGAGTCGCCCGCCAGCTGTGCGGGATCCCGATACTCTTCACGCACCTGATGCGGCGAATCCAATAAAACGAAAACTGGGAAGTTTGTTTTGCAACGTACGTACTGACTTGAATCCCCCATCTAGCTATGGTCGCCTGGTCCGCTGCGACATTCCTGCTCCTCGTTCTGCTTCCAGCAGACTGTAAGTCCTTGTCTCACTGCTCTTGGGCTGTGCGCCGCTAACCCTGCCTCTAGGTTTGCCTTTGTCGAGTATGAGGATCGACGTGATGCTGATGATGCCTACCATGAGATGCATAACAAGCGCATTGGCCGTGATGATCTTCTGAAGATTGAGGTATGCTTATGAACAAGGTTGTCCGGGCAACGTTGACACTGGCTGACCTTTGTTACAGTGGGCTCGCACCCCTCCTTCTGCCTCGTGGCGATTCGATTCTGGTCGCGATCGCGACGGACGCGGTGATCGTGACTCGCGCCGTAGCGCTCGCTCTCCCCGTCGTGGCCGCTCCCCCTCTCCTCGTCGTAGCACTCGCGAGTACTCGCCCAAGAAGGAGGACCGCCGTGAGCGTGACTACGACCGCAGCGACAGAGATAGAGACTATGACAGAGAACGACGCGACACGCGCGACCGTTCTCGAAGCCCCGATCCTCGGTAATTCACCCTCCGATGTCTACATCACTGCCACAATAGAAGCCACCGCTAACATGTTCAGAAGTGACCGCGACCGAGACAGCAAGGACGATCGTGATGACAGAGACCGCCGCGAGAACGGCACTAATGGCGACGACAGAAAAGGTAATTATTGTCCCAGCTGTCATTTTCGAGCTGCTCGTGCTAATTTTCTTCCACAGCCCTTGACAGCCCTCCGCCTCCCCAGGAGGACTTGGACGTTGCCGAGTAGATTCAACCAACGAACCGTGCTCTTGGGCGTAGCTGAGTAGTGATAAGTATGACACCGAAACACCACTAGAAACCTTCCGGCGACGTTGGCGGACGGGCAGGCTCTTTTCTTTGTCAGCATTTGGGATCTTCTGGTCTTCTGGGTTTGTTTTGCTTCATGGGGTTTCACTCATCTTCTAGTCTCGGCCGTTCGACGATCTTCATCCGCCTTGCACGATAGAGCAAGCAATAATCGACTGATGTCATGGGCGCATATCGTAGCGACCGCTACCTCTGAAATCCCAATGGTCCACTTTATGCAATAGGAGTCATTCTCTCGCAATTGGTAGAAAATTCCATTTTTGTATTTGTACACAGCTTGTTGGCCCGAGGTCATTTGATGATGTGATCAATGTTGGGGTCAGAATGCCCCTTCGTAATGCTTCCCAAGTGACCATGGTTAAATGCGTGATCTTGTTCATTGAGTGTCTCAATGTTCAAGCTATTTTCTGAAGTAGTCGGTCGGTCATTGGATATGCTTTCTTACCATCAAACGACATGGTAACAATGATATCCCATGCGATGTTGCTTTCATGATGTGAGATAGGAGAGGCAGGCTGTGGCAACCAAAGGCATAATAGGTAGCAAGTAGAGGACCACTCCGTAGTGGCATCAAAGTTGACGATATTCAACAACCTGGGGTAAGGATAGGTATATGGTAGGGATCGCCCGGCAGGACCCGCCCACCAGGCCCGAGAGTGGACTCATGATCGGAACATTGAAGCTAGGTATGTTAGGTACATATGACAGGTCTGGGCCGGGAATACGCTGATAAGATCTGGGTGAGTTCTTAACCTCACCATCAGGACTTCGCGACTCCGGGAGGACCCGGTTCTCGGCTATTGCAAAGATAGTCGAGAGAGGGGAATCTGGGTCCATGGGGAAAATCATTAGCAAAGAGCTTGTTTGAGGGAGTCACGACACAGGCGATAGAAGTCCGCCTAGTTCTCATGTTATTACATAATGTGACTACTAGCTTGGTTGGCTTCATGAAGCGCGGCATTATTATTACTTGAGATATTAGGTACATGTAGTTAGGTATGTATGTTTCTGTCAGGTCTACCTGCCATTTTACCGAGAAACTACCTATTCCCTACAGCAGCGGCAGGTACCTGAGTTAAGTGAGCTACCCAACCCCTGTTCAAGCAGCAGGCTGTTCTTCGCTTATGCTGCCAATGGAATCAACGACGCTGGACGGATATGGATCTGCAGACGCCAAATGTAGAAAGTAGAAGCGCAGCCAGCCTTGATGTCAGCAGTCAGAGCGAAGTGGATGGATGAGCTGTTCGTCCAGATAGCAACTTTTAGTTTGTACAACCATTGTCTTACCGACTTTACATACCTTATAAACTAAGTGCAAACCTGCCATTGAACTACATACCTACATGTATGTAGGTATTCCCTAACGGAGCAATCTGCGCAGGTAGAAAAATACCCCATCCGCCCAAAGAAATTCAATTCTTCTTGCGGCCAATTGCAGTTGCGGGAAAAGACAATCAGCATCTTTTGTGGAGGCTCAGGCGACAGGCAGACCCCCCACAAGGCACGGTCGCTTGACGCTTGATTTGACAGCTGGACAGCGACACAGTCACCAAACCCGAGCCGCCCCAGGGACGACGACTCATACCGCGCCACTGGGGAAGTGGCATCTTTTTTTTTAAGGTTAGTGACCATTACATGTTACCGACTAAGGCTCCTAGGTCATGGCCTCGATTCTTAACACCCCCTGTTTCTGCTCTACTCAATGCGTCTTGTGATTATGTACATGTATCCAGCATAGTCAGACTGATCTTGGATTCTTCGTCCTTTCCATTTTCCCTCAACATCTTCTTCCGTGCGCCGTTGCATCTTCACCTCGCTCTCTCTCTCCCGCAGCAGGGCCGGCCGACGCTCGTTTCATCTCCATGTTCTGACATTCTGTTTCCGGCATAGTCTTATCCTAGGTTCGTCCCGAGAAGCTGGTCACTTTTAATACGGCCTTCGGCAGAACAAGACCCGCTGCTGAATTGCTGCGACCAAAAGTTTCCACCGACCGGCGCAGATCTGCTCGTTATGCGCTGCTGTCTCTATCTCTTCTCTCAATAGATGCTCGAGGATGTTGCTGGAATCGCAAAACACCTTCCAATGAGAAGCTTGACCTCGAAAAACGCCCTCCCCTTACCGCCAAAACTTGAGCCGTACAAACACGCCTCAGCACCTATCCTAAGCGCCTTATTTTAATGCTCCGTACTCCCACTACGAGGCGATTCACCCGATCCGCCGCCTTCATACAGCATTACCAGTAATATTTACGAACCCCTGCGCATCACCGACTGCTTCCACGACAAGAAACCCCCCGATACAAACAAAATGACAGCTGTACGTGCCCCGGCGCTTACTTGGGAGGAAGCACAAACCCCCTGGGAGTGATGGCGAGCGTGATATGCTGACATTCGAGCCTTTCCAGTCGTCAGAAGATGCCATCAGAGCCGCAAAGGCGGCGGCAAACCAATCCCAGTTCCGCGATTTCATTTCACAACCCGTGGTAGCTGCCTTTTGCGCCGGCGGTGTTGCTGGCGCCGTCTCGCGAACCGTCGTGTCCCCCCTCGAACGATTAAAGATTCTCCTACAGGTACAAAGTGCCGGCCACAATGAATACAAGCTCGGCGTGGGCAAGGCCTTGGCGAAGATGTGGAAGGAGGAGGGCTGGAGAGGCTTCATGGCCGGTAACGGCACCAATTGCATTCGCATTGTCCCCTATTCGGCCGTGCAGTTCGGCAGTTACAATCTGTACAAGCGAGTATGTCCGGCCAAACATCATGCGCCCCCCCCCCCTTCCGATTCCATGCTGGTCATCTACTGACCTGATCCCTACAGACGTTTTTTGAGCAATACCCTGGTGCATCTTTAAGCCCATTTCAGCGCTTAATATGTGGTGGTATAGCAGGTGTTACCTCGGTCTTCCTCACATACCCCCTAGATATCGTCCGTACTCGGTTATCCATTCAGTCGGCATCATTCGCCGCTCTCGGCGACAGGCCAAAACAGCTGCCGGGTATGTGGCCAACCATGGTCACCATGTACAAACAGGAAGGTGGAGTTGCCGCGCTGTACCGGGGCATCATACCTACCGTAACGGGCGTTGCGCCATACGTAAGTACCAGATGCAGCAGTGGTCTACGTGCACGCCCAGAGACTAACGTACTTAGGTCGGGCTGAACTTCATGACCTATGAGTTTGTCCGCAAATATCTTACTCCTGAGGGTGACCAGAATCCCAGCGCGGTGCGGAAACTCCTTGCCGGAGCCGTGTCCGGCGCAGTGGCGCAAACTTGCACTTACCCATTGTAAGTGTCTTTGACAGCCTCATCCCGCGTACATGCGTACTAACATTGTATCTCAGCGATGTGTTACGGCGCAGGTTCCAGATTAACACCATGTCAGGCATGGGTTATCAATACAAGTCGATAGGTGACGCCATACGAGTCATCGTCGCACAGGAAGGTTGGCGAGGTCTCTACAAGGGTCTCGTTCCCAACTTGCTCAAAGTCGCCCCGAGCATGGCAGCCAACTGGCTCAGCTTCGAGATGACTCGTGATTTCTTGGTGGGCCTGAGAGGCGAGCCTGTGGTATTATAGAGAGGGATGGGAACCCAACTTTCTGGTTGGATACCGTTCAGGATTCCTTCCACCTGTAAACATTATCCATCATACTAGACCAGCTACACTACCGGACCATAGCCCTTCACTGACTGATGGGCACGGATAAACGTCGAGTGACCAGCCTTCAGGGGGGTCAAGGTACAAGGCTTTGATATGCTGTATTGCCTTGAGAGTCATTAGGACGGCTAAATAGAAGCATAGAGAAGAGTATTTCGCGGAGGGCGCTGTTGCTGTTGCAATTCGAGGGTGGGGTCAACGGCTACACTTGACAGCGGCCGATGGTTTCTCGTCCAAGCTTTGGGCTCGGACAGCTTGTGTAATTGTATATAAGACGGCGCGTACACGCAACTGATACAATGGGATTATACAAAGTTTATGGTCCGTATCTTTACCGACTCAAGACGAGATGTGCCCAAACAGACTGTGAGTTCAGGTAGCATGTGTGGATCCTTGCTGCATGTGAGATCGAATGTGAGGGAGATAGATTCCAATGTTACTATCCTAGATGAGTTAGCTGGAACAGATCATGCCCGGTTCCACACTTCGCAGACATGACCTGTTAAAGTCATTATGTAAATGACGGCCTGGCAAGCACACTTGGCGCCAGCTGGTGTCAGACCCACCTTCATTTGTACGGTCAAAAAGAAGTGCACTTGAACAATTTACCCTAACTGCCTCTTTTGACCGCCCACCCACAGTGGCTCCCCTCCAAGCAGTCTACCACAATTCCCAAACTTTTCGCGGGCTAGTCACTGCGTCTGGAAGTTGTTCTTACGCCCAGTTATTTTCCCGACGACAACCTCACACCCATTGACTTACTTTCGATTTATCGCCAATCGTAAAAAGTCATCGGCAAAATGGGTACGTTTACAATTTGGAGTCTTCGTGTGCAAGTGGAGGCGTGCGAGGTGATGGCGCTGCAATGAACATTGCTGTCGCTTTTGCCGAGCTCGTTTTCTGCGACCAAGGACATCTCTCTTCCGCTGGCGGTTGATGAGATTTCAGTGGAGGCTGGGAAGGGACATCTGCTTTCTCGACGTTTTCTGTCCTGTTCGCTCTTGTTGCTTCTCGGCTCCATGTCCGCGGGCACCTCTCGTCCTTGAGTGGACGATGAAGGTCCTTAAGAGCATGCTTGAACAAAAGCTAACGAAGGCTTTCATATTAAAGGTATCGATCTCGACCGCCACCACGTGCGCAGCACCCACCGCAAGGCACCCAAGAGCGACAATGTCTACCTCAAGCTCCTTGTGAAGCTCTACCGCTTCTTGGCTCGTAAGTCTTCGAAAAGAAATCTCTATATCCATACAAATGGGGCATGGGGACCACGGTAGCTAATGTTGTTCGCGATTCTAGGCCGTACCGAGTCTTCCTTCAACAAGGTCATCCTGCGCCGCCTCTTTATGTCGCGTATCAACCGTCCCCCGGTCTCGATCTCGCGCATCGTCGGCCAGTCCAAGGGCCAGGAGGGCAAGACCGTCGTTGTTGTCGGCACCATCACCGATGACAACCGTCTTCTCGAGGTCCCCAAGCTGAGCATCGCTGCTCTGCGCTTCACCGCCACTGCCCGCGCTCGCGTCCTGGCTGCCGGTGGTGAGACCCTCACCCTGGACCAGCTCGCTCTGCGTGCCCCCACCGGTAGCAACACCCTGCTGCTCCGCGGTCCCAAGAACTCCCGTGAGGCTGTCAAGCACTTCGGCATGGGTCCCCACAAGCACAAGGTACGCTGGAATCTGAGACAACAGTCGGGAACTGGTACTAACAACCCGTATAGAAACCCTACGTTCAGTCCAAGGGCCGCAAGTTCGAGAAGGCCCGTGGTCGCCGCCGATCTCGTGGTTTCAAGGTCTAAGCCATTGGATATGGTTTGGGCTAGGTTTGGTCATGTGTCACGTCTCTTCCGATATACCACGCGCAACGCTTGTAACTGGAAGGGGTTTCTGCTTTTTCATGAATGGTTTCGGCATGGTCTGGCGTGGAATGGTACCCAAAATGATTTTCATGGAATGAGAACGCAATTACCCAACCTACGAGTTCATCTCGCTTGATGCCGTGAACACGAGTGAGCCAGTCGACTTAGATTCTATTATGCTCGACAATATAGTAAACATTCTCCGAGCATCTTGATTCGTTACTCAAGTATTATTGTGACATGGTAATAGTACACCATCGTCTATGTAAACTCGGGTATTAGTTTCCAGCCGCCATTTGTATGGCTACGTTCCCTTACAATGCTTTTTCAGACCACTTTCTAGCACAATCCTTGGACATTGGACTTGATAAAACTTGTCCTTGTCATTCGCGAAGCAGTAATGTATTGGCCAAATTAACATGTAACCCCGATGGTACCAATGGTCCATTGAATTGGTCTTATTAACACAACGATGCATATGTAGTACACTTATAGATACTAAGACTACGTTCAAAAGCCAGGCATCGAATGGTGGCCTTTACAAGTACAGGGTATCAGTTCATGCTCTTCCTCCGGCCAACCTGGACTATAAATCTTTGGGGGCATCCTGGTTAGGACTACTAGCCATTGTTATCCCCGTTGGTCTTGCCGGCTCCTTTCCTTTTGCCTCCTTTTCTTCCGCCTCCTTTTCTTCTGCCGTTCCTCTTGTCCCTGCATTTCGACGTACGTCGTCGCTACTGACGAGTAGTCGACCCACATCCGTGAATCGCACGTCTTTGAGATTGTTTTCGAATGGGGCAGGATTGTTCTTAAAGGGGCTCTCCGCAACTACCCCCGCGGCCGTTTCTGTTGCCCTGTGATGCGACGACCATGCGCCACTGGTGGTGCTCGTGCCGCCCGAGAAACGCAGGGAGAAGGAGTCTTTGCCGGCAGTGAACCTCGGGGTCATGCGGACCTGCGACGTGTGGATGGCTGCTACCCCCAGCCTTTTCCGTGATGCCTTGGCGATCTTTGCGATCAGGTCGGCCATGTTCATCTCGATGTTCAGTTTTATCAGGTAGCATATGGGGTGGAATTGCACGAAGCTGTGGGGAGTACTCAACACGTCAGTACGGTTGTGTCAGTACGGTTGTACAGCGATATCGACTCCTAACAGGGGGTTGGGAGTTTAGTCCCCCCCCCCCCCAAGTCGTAGTCTTTTGCTTACACGAAGCCCTTTGAGATCAACCCGATGAGGATAACCTGGTTGGATTTATTAGTCGGTATTCCAGGCAATCATGTAACACGAGGGCATAAGCACGCACATCAAGGGAAATAGAAACAAACACCATGGCGAGATTGATCCAATACAGCATCTTGTATCTCACAAGGCCGTTCTCGATCAGGTTGGCCCGGACCAGATGTATGAAGTAGAGATTGAGGCTGAGGTCAAGGGCGGCGAATATGGTCTTCTCTAACCGATCCCATATAGCATCCGCATATACCCATGTCGCGTTTACGCCGAGCTGGGACGGGATGAATATGAAGAAGCCGCTGAGGTTGATGACGCCGAGCAGGGCGACGACGGTCCATTTGAGACGGCGCGATTTTCGGGGATCATACATGAGAAGGCTGACACGGTTGACCAAAATGCCCATGATGCATTGTATCTGCAGCCAGACCACAAGTTAGTCGGCACATGAGTAGGTAGGTAGACCGACCGACCATCACTATGGGGGAAAACCAAGCAAGGAGGCGTCAAATGTTGCAAGTGCAAGCAGTATCAGGAAAGGGGAAGGTCGTGGCGCACCTGGAATACCCATAGGAGCACGATAGCAAAGTAGAAGGGCAGTCTGCACATCTCCAGATAAATAGCCCAGTTGTTAGCAGGTCGCGGTATCGGCATATCTGGTTCGTACGGTAGGTATACTCACCTGCCAGGGATACTGCCGGTGATGTGTAAGTACGTGATGATGGCCATGGCGCCGTCCGCCGTCCATTCCAGCCACAGCATGATGATATAGGGGCTACGATCGAGGTTCTTGGAGCGCGACCACACCCCGCGCGTCTGCTTTACGCCCTGGAGGAAGGTGAAGGCGGCCGCTGCTACCGTGAAGCCGAGAAAGAAGGTGGCCAGGCCTGTGTCGGTCCCGAGCACCGACAGTGGACCATCAAACGCCCTGGATGGCCCGGCGTTGCCCGGCACAGGAAACGGGGCAGATGAGTTCATGGTTCATGTATATACTCGGCGGGCCAAGCCAAGCCAAGCCAAGCCACGTTGATGGCACGATGTCTATCCAGACGAGGTGGCAGGGGCGCAACAGAGGAGAATAATCGGCTGCCTCTCTATTCCCATAATTTGGACTCCCCCATCGTGGGTTGGGAGGGGTATTGGAGTAGAAACGAACGTAGAAGAGAGAGAAGATTGCCTCGGCAGAATATGACGTTAACATCGACGGCCGCCCAACAACATGGGACGGATAGACAAATCGAGAACATTCCCGGCACGAATGCTGCCCTAAAGTATCATGAATCAGGCAGCTGCAAACCTTTGAGGATTTCCGACGGTACAATCTCAGTTATGCTGCTGCTGCCCGTCCGTCAGTCATTGCTTAGTCAAAGTGTAGTAGACTTGAATACGCAAGTCTTGGATTGTTCCTACATCAATTGTCTTCTGCCGTCGGCAGAAAACTGTTCCAAAGACGCCATCTCGATAATGGGCTGATCTTGCATTGGAAGAAGAGGGCATGGATGCTTCTGTCCGTCTGCCTGGAGACATGGCTGTTGATTGGTCGGGAAAGACGGTACCCCCACTAAACACGGGAGCTTCTCACTAACAACACTGACGACATCATCATCATCCAGACAAAGACCAGCCACCAAACCGACGACACCATTCCTACCTATCTGGCAACTTGCCATCCTTATGATAACGGCATAAATCCAAGTCGTTTTTGTCGACAACGACCAGCACAGATCCAGCCATGTGCGGGCGCTACTCTCTTGGATTGGTATGTGGTTGTGCCTTTGCAGGTCTCTTGGAAGCCAAGTTGAAGCTAACACTATCTCCAGAGACCAGCCCAGGTCCGTCAGATGCTGCAACAGGACAACATGCCGGTGGATGATGCCCCTGAGGATGAAGGAGAAGATGCACCTCGTCAATCCTACAACTTCGCCCCGGGGTATCATGGTATCGTCTACCGGGCAGATACCCCGGACCGGGGCGCCGGCCCACATCGGCACGCCAAAAAGGCCGGTGACGATACGGAGGCAGCCGATGAGGCCGCTGATCAGGCATCATCAACATTCCTAAGTGGCGGTGACGGCGCCGGTGTCCACTACAAACTCCAGAGCATGAAGTGGGGCCTCATCCCCTTTTGGACCAAGAGAAACCCGGACTACGGAAGCATGATGAAGACGATCAACTGCCGCGATGACTCCCTGGCCCAGAGTGGAGGTATGTGGAACACCATGAAGGCCCGGAAGCGCTGCATCGTTGTCGCCCAGGGCTTCTATGAGTGGCTGAAGAAGGATGGCGGCCGGGAGAAAATTCCCCATTTCGTCAAGAGGAAGGACGGGGCTTTAATGTGTCTTGCCGGGTTATGGGATTGTGTGCAATACGAGGGTGAGTACCTATCTATATCCTATGAAACTGTATCGTGGCCTTCAGGACTTATGAGCATATTGTGGAACAGACGACGAGAAGAAACACTACACATACACCATCATCACGACGGATTCAAACAAGCAGCTGAAGTTCCTGCATGACCGGATGCCCGTCGTTCTGAATAACGGATCGGAGGAGCTGCGAACTTGGTTAGATCCCAAGCGTAACGAATGGTCCAAAGAGCTGCAGTCGCTCTTGAAGCCGTTTGACGGGGAGCTGGAGGTCTACCCGGTCAGCAAGGACGTGGGGAAGGTGGGCAACAACTCACCCACCTTCCTTATCCCCATAGACAGCAAGGAGAACAAGTCAAACATCGCCAATTTCTTTGGCAAAAGTCCCTCGAACGCCAAGACGAAACCTGAAGCTTTGTCGCCGCCGCAGAAGCAGCCGCAAGTGAAGATCAAGGAGGAAGCTGGGTTTGTCGAAGAGGACTCAAGAGATGACAATGTAGCCGAGGAGGGCGGTCAAACAAAGAGCGAAGATGGAAAGCACGACGCAGATGGTCAAGAAGCCAAAGTAGCTGCCGGAGTGAAGCGTGAGGCGGAAGAAGACACTTCTCGTGACGAGCCCCCGAAGAAAGCTGCCAAGCCTGCGCCGAAGCCTGCGTCCTCTGCCTCACCCCAAAAGAAAGGAGGAGTAGGAACTAGGTCGAAGATCAGTGCTACGAGCAATGGCACGAAGAGTCCCGGGAAGTCAAAGCAGACCGGTTCTCGAAAGATCACGCAGTTCTTTGGCAACAGCTCTTGAGAGCCCACGGGGGTTTCCTCTACGAGACAAGGCGGACACGGGGTCCGAAGAAAGGATGACGGCGTTGGCTTCCAAACGCACCCTCTTCCCCCTTGGTTCCAAATTTCACCGGAACTTTGACAATGATACCCTAGAGAAACCCGATATCATGGTCGAAACGTACGATTCGTACCGGAAGCTCTTTCATTGGCGTTGGGGGCTACACGGTCAATGAGTTAGGAATGATTATGATTTTCCTTATCCAGTAATTTATGAGAGCATGCTTGCTTGTGACCCCTTTTCTTACATCGTATAGGGGCAAGTCCATCTACCGCCATCATGCACGTTGGTCTTGCATATGTCGTTGGCCCTCGTTCGTATCTGGCCGGCTTCCCTCTTTGGAGAGGGCTTATATTTCCCCACACACCCAGATACATTTATATACAAGGTTCCATTCCGGCCCGTCTCCCCGATACTTCTTCTGCTTACGGCCCCCATGTGGGTTGTGCAGCGCATGTGTAGGCTGCATAGTAGTGGGAACCTGCTATTGCATTAGCGCATCCTGTCATGCGCGAACTGCATGGAGGTACCTAACCCAATGAAGGATCCAGCTCACGAATGAATACTACTATATGTCGTCAAAGGCGTCCCTATTTGAAGTCGTGTAAGCAAACTTGCCTTCTCAATGCTGTTCTAAATCATGACATTATGCCTGCAGTTGGCTTGATGCATAAAATATAACTGATATACATGTTGGTCCGTATAAAATTCTATATACATGAAGGAAACTTTCGCGTCATGTGGGTGGGCAAATATCAGAGCTCAAAGTACACCCGCCAACCCCTTGACGTCTGCCACCCACTAAGCCGCCTTGATGCAGGCCTTGACCAGAGCGGTGTCGGTCCAGATGTTGCCGTTCTTGGTGGGCGTCTCGGTGAGCTCGTAGCTGCCGTCGAAGCCGCCGGCGCTCCAGCCGACGTAGCCGAGGAAGACGTCGGAGTTCTTGTTGACAAAGGCGATCTGCTCGCAGAGGTACTTCTGGCACGAGGCCGTGTTGCCGCCGCCCGTCTCGGTGTTGATGGCCTGGCGCTTGTTGGTGCGGAGCCAGTCGGCCAGGGGCGAGAAGGCCGAGTCGATGTTGTTGGTCACGCACTCGGTGTGGGTCCCGCTGTTGTCAGAGTCGAGGTACTTGTGCACGTCGAAGACGAGGCCGGTCGTCGACCCGTCCGGGTTCTTGACGTTCATGAGCGCCGGCCCGCTGTTCTTGACAAAGGTCGCCGCCGACGTGAAGTCGGTGCCGGGCAGCAGGATCGTCTGCTTGGCGCCGGCGCCGCGGATGGCGTCCACGGCAGCCTGGGCCGACGCCGCCCACTTGGTCATGTCCAGGTCGTGCGGCTCGTTCATCAGGGCGAAGATGAGCTTGGGCTGGTCGGCGTACTTCTGGGCCAGCTGGATCCAGAGATTGGCGAACTGGTCGTTGGATGGGCCGCCTTGGCCGACGATTTGGCCGTTCCAACGGGCATCTATGGCACATCAGTCAGTCGGCACTCGTTCATCAAGGGTGTTCTTTTTCCCTCCACATAAATGGTTGCATGTTATCTTACAGTTGTGGATCTAGCAAAACTAAGTTAGCTTCCTTGACTCTTCACTAAGGATTTACACATCAAAAGGGGCCGTATGCGACTTACATCAATAACACACGTAGCACCAGTCTGCAAGCAAGCCTGGACCAGCTGGTCATACTTTCCAAAGTTGGTCTTGTCCAGGTTCCCGCCAAGCTTGTTGTTAACAAGATATTGCCAGCCCACCGGCAGACGGAAGATGTTCATGTGGTCATCCTTGACGAAATGCTGCATTTGGCCGGCTCCATCGGGGCCATTCAGGGTGGCCAGCGGGGGCAGGGCCTGGCTGAGATCACACGCTCCCTAGATTATGTCAGCCATCTATCTGGATGGAAGAGGAAACAGTCATTGGGTAGAAGCCAGCATACCGATGTGGTGCACCCGAAGTCAAAGCCTGCAATGTTTACTCCAACTGTGAACGGTTAGCTTAGATCCTGTGTGCCATCAGGGCAAGGGTTGGTCGGAAACATACAGTATTGGACGCCGGCCCGCTTCGCCACGGGGCCTGCAGTAACAGCACCGGCAAGAGCCAAAGCGGCAACGAAAGGGGTATGCATTTTGGAAAGAAAAGAGTGTGTACTTGGCAGATATCAAGAGAATGGGGTGTAGAGCTTCGCTTGCAGGCTTGAGGCAAAAAGCAAGAGTGACGCCAAGAGGGCGGCTACCGGGTGAGTTATATACTTGGCATAGTCGGCTGTTTCCTTGAAGTTGCGTCGTTCGAGTCCATCATTTGGACCGTTGACGCGGGTACTGGTATTAGCGGGCCCATAGTCACTATGCTCGTGACGAGATGCGGTTTCAGAAGTGCGACTACTGCCGTACCTGTCAAGATGGCTCCATGGTCAGGACGGGGAGTCGGGAGAGGAAGGAGATTTGAGGTCATGGCGTATGGCGCGCATTACACCACTAACGCTCTTCCGCTCTGGTCTCCTCCTAGCTATGCAGACTTGTCTGTCGTGAGGCGGACCCAAGTGTCTCCGCTTGGCCTGGCCGGAAATCGAAGTATAGAATAATCGCGGCAATCAGAGGTGAGTGGGCCGGCGGGAAGAGAGTCGAGGATGGTGTTGATCGGCAGACGGAAGTGGGCTCACGTTGTAAATGGTTTAGTGAAGGGGGCTTGCATGGCTTGTTGCAGATAAATCAATTGACCAATCTCTCAGTAAGAGCCGTGCCTTCTTGCGACGCGCCCGATACTTCCTGCTGGCCCGTTGGTAGCGAGGAACGGAAAAACAAAAAAAAAAAAAACAAAAAAAACAAGCTCAGCTAAGCTTTCCACCTGTTCGTCTTACGCCGGCGACTTGCTGGACTCGAGCTGTGGCTATTGCTTCATTCGGGGTTGTTCCTGGTTGCAGCACTCTTGCACGCAAAGTCATGGTCTCCGTGCGCTGATTCGTGCGTCCGGGCAGCTTGCCGAGCTCCAGCAGCGGTAATGACTCGGCGGAAGCGCTAAAAAGCCCCAAAAGTGCATCCACCATAAAAGTAGTGTAGCATTCACCGACCGGCACGACGGCGCTCACCTCCATTCCGCCGTGTCGTGGGAGACATCTCATCTCGTGATATATTGTACTCTGAAACAATGGGAATATAATTCATGCCAGGTGGCATCATCGCTTCGACTTGCGTCTCCTCTAGTTACATTGATCTTCTCGGTATATGCCGTCAAGTATTACTTGACCCTTGCACTCGCAAGCACCACGTTTTGCCAGGCTGCTAAAACAATATATCCATCACCGGACCGAACCTTTTGGAAACAAATCCGCTTGATGACAGGAATAACTAACAATATTATGCTGACACTTTCTCTCTCGTACTTCATGATTGGTGCTGGATAGGCACATCAATGTTCACATCCCCTCCCCGGCTCTGCTGACGGGAGCGACTACTGACGGTCCTTCTCATCCGGAGGACGAGTCCGGATGATTGTCGATCTGCTGCGACTACCAACGTCGCCACGAGAGCTCATCTGCAGATAGTACTTTGTCTGGTGCACTCTCGCACTAGCCGCTATCGCCTAGCAGTGGCACAGAAATTGGCCTGGAGAGGAAATACGGAAGGGGAAGCGATTCTCCTGCAGCCGAACTGAGTTCAAACAACAGCCTGCTCTCTTCTCCTTTTTGTGACCTCGCGACAGCATCATCAATAGACGCGCTGCTCCCACTTGAATGGCAGCGCTACTCGCGGCAGTTTAGGTGTGCGACGAACCGCCATGAGAATAGCATCGAAAGGGGTCTTTGGGCTGGTCACCCACATGCACGGCCAGCGAACTGGCCCTCGATAGAGCGGCGAAAGCGATACGGGCACGGCTGGTATAGGCTGCTGGGTCTTTTCTGGGTTGCATGGGGTTGTATAAGGGAATATAAAAGGGTAAGCTCGTGTTTTATCCAGATCGATTCTCCAATCTGGGCAAATCTTGGCTCGTCAAATGCCCCTGGACATGCTCCGTCTGCGCCTCCTCCAAGTAAGGGGAGGGTGTGGCCGGCAGGTTTCCCGATTGGCGGTTTACGGCCCGGGACTTCGCCGGCCCGTCTGGTGGGAACCACGACATGCAAGATTCCCTGACGGCATTTGTTTGTTTGTCGACCTGGCAGCCGTGACCAGCTCTTCTCCCAGAAGTCCAGTCCTACAGGTGTTAGGCAAGGGAGACATGAGTGCAAGGACACAAGGACATCAGGGCATAACAGGCTGGCGGCCGCTCTCCTTGCAGCGAAACAATTAACATACCCCATATCATATCATACCCTGGCCTGAATACCCCGGGCTTGATTTTGGGGTAACGTGGGGTCCCAATCTCGGTCCACCCACCCCCAAAATGAGAAAACATCCGAGAATCAGCTGGAAACTCAAGAGCCCGAGTTGGGAGTCTCACCAATCTACGGTCAGTATTGATTGACCAGTACCTGACTCAACAGAAGGATCTGGTCTTAGATCGGACGAAACGGCCGACAATACCGCTTCGCCGTGGAATCCTTTCTGGATGACGCCTTCCACCTCCCTGTCCCCGCGTCTTGGCCTCGATCTCGGCGCACTCGCTGCTTTAATACTGTCGAAACCTGCTGCCTTATTCAGTACAATGTATTCGAAGCCCATGCCTCGAAATCATGCCAGTTGACATAATGACTTAGCAAATCCGGTAGCTAGCCGCAGCTTTTGTGATCCAGGAGGCGACTTGTCGAGTGATATACTCGAGATTGACGGTCTCCCGGCTGCTTGGGCCTGGCCAGGATCCAAGCTGCCTCCGAGCTGTATTAGGCCTAAGTCGTGCCTCTCCGTCGGCCGTCTCCCCAATCAACACAATCTATTCTCTGCTGTCTCCCGGAAGACGTTGGATGCCACCCATGCAGCTCTCTGCAATCATCGAGCCATGATTCCGGCTAATACCCAAAGGGTCAAGTGTCCCTGGAGCCTTCCCTTTTGACTCGGGAGCTGACCATCTATTCCGTCCTGTTGGTAATGCCTAGATAAACATTGGATCAGTTGCTGCCTATGGACGTTTCGGCCATTAAATACCTCCATGCCCTGCCTCTTTCAGCTGCATCTCATCTGCCGCAAGCTCAGGTTCAGTTCTCAAGATGAAGGGATTCGCAGCGCTCACAGCGGCCTGCTTAGCGGCTTCTTGTATGTCCCTCTTAATGTGCCAGCTAATTAATTATATGCTAACTCGATGTAGACGTCGAGCCAATCCTGGCTCAAAAGACGACGTATACCGATCCCAAAACAGGAATCGAATTCGGCACATGGGCGCAAGGCACTGGTTTCACCTTCGGTGTAGCCCTGCCTAATGATGCCCTGACTACCGCCGCCGATGAGTACATCGGTCTGTTGGTAAGTGCTGGAGCAGCGTACGTCCTCGGATATATTCTAAGACATGATTTCAGAGATGCACTGGGGGATGGTGCGGAATTTCCCATGGCCAGTCGGGACAGATGACCCAAGCCCTGCTCCTGATGGCCTGGCCGCATGAAGAAGAGGTCTTGACTTCCTTCCGCTACGCCACCGGCTACAGTATGCCAACGCCCTACACTGGCGATGCGAAGTTGACCCAGATCTCGTCGAGTATCAACGGCTCAACCTACGAGGTGCTATTCCGCTGCCAAAACTGTTTCTCCTGGAATCAGGACGGCTCGACTGGGTCTGTTTCCACGAGCGAGGGGTTCCTGGTCCTCGGCTGGGCAACAGCCAACACTGCGCCATCAAATCCCGCCTGCCCGACCGCCATAAGGTACGGACAGCATACCTCATTTGGACAATTCGGCGCCGAGCTCGACGGCACGACTAATGAGAAGTACGCTGAATGGGCGGAGTTGGCAACGAAGACCGTCAATGGCGATTGTGGAACAACAACAACCACGACAACATCGTCTACGACCACGACACCGACAGAAACGCCAACAGCACCCCCAGTGGCATGCCCGACACCAACAGAGGCTACGTATGACTATGTCGTTGTTGGGGCTGGTGCAGGCAAGTTACCTTTGGGGCCATTAATGCTTCCGTAACCATCCCCTTGTCTAACTTCACTCGTGTAGCCGGTATTCCCATTGCGGACCGACTGAGCGAGAAAGGGAAAAAGGTGCTGCTCATCGAGAAGGGACCGCCCTCCTCTGGGCGTTACAACGGCACCTTGAAGCCCGAATGGCTGGAGGGGACCAACCTGACACGGTTTGATGTTCCAGGCCTATGCAATCAAATCTGGGTCGACTCAGCAGGTGTTGCCTGCACCGACACAGACCAGATGTCAGGTTGCGTCTTAGGAGGTGGCACAGCCGTCAACGCTGGGCTCTGGTGGAAGGTGAGTGACCCCTGTCCGCATTCCACACTCACGGGGAGACAATCTGACCATTACAGCCTAACCCCCTTGACTGGGATCATGAATGGCCCAAAGGTTGGAAGTCGAAGGATCTTGCTGCTGCAGAGAAGAGGACGTTCGAGCGCATCCCGGGAACGAACAATCCTTCACAGGATGGCGTTCTATATATGCGTCAAGGATTCGATATCCTCTCCGACGGTTTCAAGAAGGCGGGTTGGACGAATGTCGAGCCCAACAAACAGCCCACGATGAAGAACCACACGTATGGCCGTACTGAGTACATGTTCGACCACGGTGAAAGAGGCGGGCCTATGGCGACGTACTTGGTGTCGGCGCTGCAGAGACCAAACTTCTCCCTCTATATGAACACTGCCGTCAAGCGGATCATTAGAGAGGGAGGCCATGCCACAGGCGTGGAGCTCGAGTGCAACGGCGAGGGCGGCTTCGGCGGAAAGATCAACTTGACACCCAAGACCGGCAAGGTCATCTCGGCTGCTGGTACTTTTGGTTCCGCTAAATTGCTCATGAGAAGTGGCATTGGTCCTGCTGACCAGCTCGCCATCGTGGCCAACTCGACTGATGGACCTACTATGATCTCCAAAGACTCTTGGATCAACCTGCCTGTTGGATACAACCTTGCTGACCACCTCAACGTAAGTACCCCAGGACGGCAGCTACTCCTATAGATTCTAACGTGATTTGTCCCAAGACTGATGTTTACGTCACCCACCCTGGTTTCGTTTTCTACGACTTCTACGAGGCATGGACGGATCCTAATGCGTCCGATGAGGCAAGCTACTTTGGTATGGACTGGACAGCCCCTATATCCGGATATAACTTTTAAAACTGACGGGCTGTATAGCAAACCGAACCGGCATCTTCACTCAGTCCGCCCCCAATATTGGACCTATGGTGAGCCTGCTCACGCCTGCACGTGCTTTAGGGTTACTAACGATTATATCAGTTCTGGGATGAGATCAAAGGTTCGGATGGCATCGTACGACAATTGCAATACACCGCGCGTGTCGAGGGAGCAGACAAGACAGGAACCAATGGTGCGCAGAATTCGATCTCTTCACTTATTCGAGAATAGTACGCTAACGTTGAGCCGTTTCCCAGACACAATGATCATGAGCCAATACCTGGGGCGTGGCTCCACATCGAAGGGAAGGATGACCATCAGGCCCGACCTGAGCACCTTTGTCGAAGAGCACCCTTACCTCCGAACCCCCGGCGACAAGGAGGCGGTGATCAAGAGTCTGGATAACCTGCGCTCGGCGCTGGGCAACTACCCGAACCTGACCTGGTCGGTGCCGACGAAGAACGTGACAACTGAGGCATACCTGAACACGTTGGTCGTCAGCGCATCTGCGCGGAGGTCCAACCACTGGATTGGTGAGTCCCCATCCTATTTCTTCCTGGTATCCCAGTGTGTATAGAAACACGCGGCTGACAGTATTGTCTTCTTTCCTCATTACTAGGTACTGCGAAACTGGGCCCGGACGACGGCCGGAAGCCGGACGGTACCGCCGTGGTCGATCTCAACACCAAGGTCTACGGTACCGACAACATCTTCGTCGTGGACGCCGCCATCTTCCCGGGCATGATGACGGGCAACCCGTCATCCATGATCGTCGCAGCGGCGGAATTTGCTGCCGAGAGGATAACAATGCTACATTAAGCTTCCTCGCAGCTAGGCATCCAGATGGGTGGCTCGAAAGGGGGCGCTGTTGTTCAGGTTAGGCGAGGAATTCAGGGGGGATATTCAATTCTTTGTCTGTACTTAGTCACTCCAGGTACCCATAAATCAAGCAATTACTTTTTCCGCCTGTGTATCCTGTATATTGCATTCCTACGAGTGATCTTCACAACATATTACGATCTTTCTTCTCGACCTGGTTCTTCAGACCATTCAATGGTGTCTTGGACGTATTCTATTACCCAATTTTGATTCCATTACTGATTCTCATGCCCAAGGATCTTCTTTATACACGGGTCTTCGTAACATCGTGTTGCACCTTTGTGTGCATGTGCAAAAGTGAGTAGGAAGGAGTTGAGCGGATCAAACCGTAAACCTACCAAGCCCATGGTAGGATCTCCGAAGTCAACTCAACTTCACACCAGACTGTTTAGTCTTTGGTTCATCCTTCCCCTCTTCCTCTCGGAGGTTTATTTCAGCCTTTTGAACATGAAGTCATCTCTCGAGGCGGGCAAAACCTTCGGCAGCCTTCTCGTCACCGTCACAGCAGTGATCCCACCAGCCATTTTACTAGGAAAGTCGATTCTATTGAGGTGACGAACTAGATCTACTGCTAAGCTGGGATATCCTCCTCCTGATATACGATCTAGCCGTATAAAGGACCCTTAGGCATCACATACGATGTCTAAGGTGCCTCCTATGTATGAGACAAGGATAAAGGTCCTGGGTAGCTAACAGAATCTACCAGATTCAACTATTTTCCTTCTTAGTCTTATGTCTTGTCCCGTACGAACAGACTCCTTTCATCCTAGTATAACCACTTGCATATGATTTGGCCAGAGGCCAATTGAGACAAACCATGTGAGTAGGATCTACGACTAGCTGCCATTTCCACCCGCCCCCCTATCAAACTGATATGACCCGCACCCATGTATATGCAGTGCATTGCATGCATATCATCCAAAGTTTCATCCCAGCTTTTTACTGCAACCCTCATCGGCCGAACTATTGTCATCTATTGACCATCTATTCTGCCGACGAACTACGGGAAGGAGGGGGAGACAGGGGGGTTGGGAAGATCCCATTGAAGTTTCTTCATCTAGACTTTGGCTGCGTTACATCGTGTCGCTCTAGTTATCTCCCCCGTTCCCTTCCTTTCCCTCAACTAACTTGTAGGGCAAGCGAGTCTAAAGGAGAAAAACAAAGAAAAAAAAAAAAAAGTGAGTCGTCAACCATCCTAAGTCAAGGGGCCACGGAGCCCTGCATTGGGCTTGACGCCCAACCACGGAGCTGCGTGGCGCTGGACGGGACGCTGCAGCCTGCAGCTGAGCGTGGCGGCACACGTTGCCCACGAAATCTCCGAGAGGCTAGCTGCAGCGCCCATGTTCGATTTCGTCCCACGAATTGAGCTGTCGTTGACGGTCCTCCCTTGCCAAGGCCCTTATGGGCAGGAAGGGGGGCAGGAGCAGCGGGAACGCAAATCCTGGAAGGAGGAGCATCTTGTTTGCTCCTTCCTGTCTCGACCCGCGCGCGCAGGGAGAATTCTAACGGGCTTGCCAGTCCCGCTGCTTCTGCTGCTTCTTCTTGACCGCCTCGGGATGGGCAATTCGGAAGAGAAGACCCGCTCTCTTCAAGGCTTCATGCACTTCGTGTAGTCCAGGCCATGGCATGGCCCGGGAGGGAAGGATAGCAAACATACACCGGTCGGGAGGCGGCCACATGCCGACAAACACCCATTCCCCCCCCCCCCCTTCTTACCTATTCAAAAAGCTCAAATCCGTCACTACAAGTCGCCTCCCGCCCGTCCTCGTCCGTCTGTTCTTCGGATGACGTGGCTCTACTGATCGGGCAAAGAAAACGGGAGGCGGCGGCAGCGCTTGAGATGGTAAGGCGAAAGAGAGGAGTGAGAGAGGGTGTGCGTGTGTGTGTGTGACTATGGGCTAGCTTGCAGGGGGTGCCCTGGATGTTATGCATCATCGCGGTTGCCTTTCTTGCATGTAAACCGTTGCCTGTCATGGCCCCGGCCTGCCTCATGCAGACATGTCATCGGGTGGGGACGTTCGTGTGCGCGCTCGTGTGCATTACCTATCGAGAAGTGACTTTTGTGCCTGCCATGCATTCATTGCCCATGTCTCTGCTGCCCATCTTTGCACGCCTCCAACTTTTGGAGAGAGAGAGAGAGAGGGAGGGAGGACATCATTGCCATTTTTGCACTGGAAGACTCCAACGCCGAACTTGTTGAGAGTATATCAGACCATGCATTAAAGGTCTCTGCCGCAGGTGGATATGAGACTAGATGGCATTCTGGCAATCAGCTGGCTGTCGTAATCAATATCGGAGCACTCACTGGTTCGCCGCCATCAAGCCCAGATTCCATGCTTACACGACTTTCTTTCGTATTCCCTGCCTGCAAAAGAGGTTAGTTGGCCTCTCCAGGTAGGATCCGGCTGCTTGTTCCTTGTGGATCGCCCGGGAAAGTCAAAGAAGAAGGAAGCAATGACCATCAAACTTCACTCATACCGAGGGCAAATCCTTGATGGCAACTGGGATTCCCAGGTCTATTTCAGTCTGTGAATGAACCCATTAGATCCCGAGAAATCCAAATAGACTTGGGGAGGTCTTATGCACCAGGCAGGCTGGGTTCAGGGGGGCTGGTGTTAAGCTGTCGGGGTCGCATGCAGATGTGACATGTGGTCAGTAACCGCTGCAGAATGGAACTCTTCGTCACTCACCATGCTGAAGAACAATCCGAGTTGATTTCCTTGTCTGTAATATTGGCGGCCCAGTGCATTCAGACCTCCCTCGCCGCATCACCGGTCTGGAAGTACCTGTTTGTACTTTGTTGTCGAACTCGCTTGGCATGGATCAATGCTTTGAGAACTGTAGGCGCCCTTCGTATGAGACTGGGTGGTGAGCACTTGTAATTCATGCCATAGAGCGGATCGACGCGAGAGACAAATATAAATCGTGAAGAGACCGGATCGTTCCATGGGTATAGCCAAGGGACGAACCATAGGAGAGAGAGACAGGGCATTGGATGATCTTCGAGGCGTTAGGTAATATGACATGAATGCTTAGGCAGTCAAAGTGGGTGTAGATACTATCTTTACATTCGCATGAGAAAAAGGTATGGTCTTGCCCTGCAGACAGAGTACGGAGTAGGATGCATCTATTTACAGTGTCTCGGTGGGGAAGCCCAGCCAAGGCAGGATATCATCAAATTCGGGGAGAAAGGCGATCATGTATGAGGATTTGATATATTTGGCTACTTTCACGGTAGCTATTTCTTCCAATCAACCGATGCGCTCCATTTGACGCATGCGCAACGAGAGAGCTTGTATCAGGTATGAAAAATCTATATCGTATATTCTCAAAATCTGGTGACCTTTTTCTGAGGCCGTTCATCCCGTCCCTCGCCCTCCAAATTTTGTCTTTCCTATTTCGACCATACGAGGCGCCTTCGGCCCAACATGATTGGCCAAACTACTCGAACACTCCAAGACCACTTCTTGGTTTCTGGGTCAACATTGGGGGCGTAAGCCACTCGTGCTTACTTTATTTTACTACATGCAAGCAAGCCACACAAGGCCGTTTGTCGTAGCAACGGCAAACCTTGATATGAATTAAAGTCAAGCCGTAGTCCGCTACGACCTTGCAGGGAGAATCCTTAAGCTCCTTGGGTGCGTGCTACCCTCAGAATACGGGTACGTAACGTTGGCGGGTGGGACAGAAAACCGAGTTACACCAACCCCTTTGGCCTTGAGAGAAATGAAAACCGGCCATGGCAGGAAGAGAAATGTTAATAACGCCGCAGAGTGAAGATATGGCAGGCAAATACGAGTATTCGCGATATTGTCGCGACCTGGTCAGACTTAGGAAGGTCGAACGCCTCGAAACTGCCTGTCGTCCAAGGTCGGGTAGAAAAGCCAGTGCCCTTGGTTTAAAGTGCGCAACGGAACCCACGTTGTCTTGTGTCTTGGATCTGGAACGTCCGAAACGCATGAACTGTCACTCCCGAAAAAGAATTAACCTTAAAAGCTCTCACAATACGTGCAGTACAGTACAGTAGCAATCCGTCGAGAGACAGGAGGGGAAAACGGCACCGAAAAGAAAGGGCAAAAAGACAATGTGTGCTATGACGAAAATTCGGCATTCCACCCCGCGCTAGCTGTGGAATTTGAAACGATCAATTCTCATCTCGACTTCTCAAACCCCGTGCCATTCCAGACACGGCTGGGCGGCCTCGACGTCGTGGGCAAAAAGACGAAGAGTCGTTGCGCCGTTTGGCCTGATGGTCCGGACGAGTCAGTGAGTGCCGAAGATTCAAACCACGTTGTAAGGCCTTGTGTGTCAACTAGCCGAAGACGAAGAGACGATCTCTAACTCTCCGCCCTCTTCGCCGTTCGGTAGCAATTGTGGCTTAGAGCGATCTGCATTCCCTTTTTTTTACCTCTTTTCGTTATTCTTACTGTTATTACTGTACTCTTTTTTTCCCGGCACACGTAGTGTAAGTAGCTACATACCTACTCATTCAAGCAATGACCTTCTCAAACCGCCCCCCGGTCCCACCCCGGTCAAGAGATGAAACCGACAGGATGTCAAGTCAGCACAGCTGGCTTGGTCTGCGCTGCGCTCGGTATGGGGAGTTCTTAGCTCAACTCGGCGCACCCAGGATTTACATAGGTTTGGTTGTCCAGGATCTTCTCAAGGGGGTAGGTATCAGTCGGCACGGTACACCCACGTAACAGTACAGCGGGCATGCTTTGTGGGTGCATGCGTGGTGGTCGTGTGTCAGTGGCTATTTCCCCCCCCCCTTATGAATCGCAACGAATGATAAAAAAGAGAGACGGAGAAAAACGAAATCCTGGGGGATCACCGGCTACCAGGTCTGGTCTGGAGGAGCGCGAGCCAAGAGACGAAGCAGCACGTAAGTTTATTTCTCCTCGTCCGTCCAAGTAGTGACGAAGTGTAATCAAGATCCTAATGCATCGATACCTTAACAATGACCCCCCTTAGCTAATGCGATGCAAAAGCAGTCATGTATCAATATAGAGCGCACTATAGTTCACTAGCCGTAGGGATATACCCTTATTCTGGCCCGGCATTTCAAATAAGCTGATGGATGGATGGATGGCTGGATGGACGGACGTCGACGGGGTTTTGACGGGTTGGGATAGACGACAAGTTCGGGTCGCGAGTTGATCAAACAAAGTGCATTTCGCAGCTAACTGCCATGACATGAACTGCATACCCAGTCCAACCATCCATCCGTCCACCCATCCATCCATCCAACCATGCCACCCGCGATGACTGCAGGGCAAAAAGCAAGGCAAGGCGGGTTCAGGGCTGCTAGTGCATCCTTGGGTCGTTGATTGCTGGTAGGGCAAAATGGGTGGGGGAGCGGGTGTGACATGCATGCCGGCAAACCGAGACGAACGAACATCCATTTAGGGCTGGCGATTACAGTTGCGTGTAAGCAAAGTGGTAGGTAGGTAGGTAGTTATGCTACATATGCGCTGGCTTATGAGTATACTCACGATGGTAACGGCCGTCGTCATAGTGCTATCCTGGAACTACCGTAGTCGAGGTGGCCAACGACCCGGAAACGCTTATTTGGTCGATTCTTGCGATGCCGTTGCGAGGTTTGTATCATATACTGTCTACATACTTACTTATTTACCTGAATAACCAATCAGCATAAGTATTAACCAATATGCTCCCTCGTTACCTCTCTTGGACACCGCGAAAGATGTTTGATGCCATGATTTGAATTAATACCTTGCCATTCCCATACAAGCAGTAGATCCAGTAAAAGGCATGGAACGCTAGTCTCCATCGGATCGGCGTCGATGGCCTGATCTTCGCATGTCCTAGGTTCATCGCTACAGGGGCCTAGCGCTAGCTGGAGGCTTGCATCGAGCGCATGAAGTTCGGAGACCCCATAGACTTGACATCAAATTCAGCTGAAACACGACAAGCCTCCGCGACTCGACATCCACTTCTCACCCGTCATCTGGTCGCCCCCAAGCATGGGATGGCACTCCTATCGTCGTCGTCGCAGTGTCGCTTCTTCGCAGTAGCAGGTAGTAGCGATGCCACCTCAGATTCGGCCATGGGCACCCCCCAGCCTATTCCGTGCAGGGTGCCAGGTGTGCGGCATCAGCAAACACGGCTATTTTTGCATCTCACCCTTGCAAATCAGAAGCCTGCAACACCACAACAGGGCAAGGGTAAGCCTTTCTGCTGGAACACGGCCAACATCAGCACACATTGTCCCGGCCGCCAATTACCGTTACAGAAGACAGAAGGGACGGACGGAAGCAGCCCCCCAAATAAGCTTTTGTTCCAATAGGCCAATCGCATCTCCAGAATTGCGGAATATCAAATGAAGCTTGGCTGATGAATCTTCAGACTTCAGCGTATTTTCTCATCCGTGACCCGTCCCTACCAACCTTGTAGACATGGCTACAGTGCCCCCCGATCTGCGCTGGGGCGTGTTCTCGGATCGTGGCCATGACTAGTTGCTATGTGCTGTATCGTCAGGCTCTACCGGATCCGGTATGGAAGCCATGGCATTAGGTCGCCAAAAAGGCCTCAACTTTCCAAGGGGACCCGTTCCGTCCCATCGCAGGGAGCAACGGTCGAAGAAACAATCGGCTCTGGTGCAGCGGCGCGATGCCGATGAGATGAGGTTGAACAAATACCAATCTTGACCTTTAGTGCTTAGGTACCGGACCGTACTCGACGGCGGCCGGACTGGCTCCTGGACGGGCATGTTGCGCCAACCAGCCCTAGGGCACCAAGAAGAAAAGCAGACTACAAGACAAGACCCCTAAACTACAGGGGCAAGGGGAGTACTCGGTACCGCATGTTGTTGACATTGGCCGTCGACTAGATCAGACCGTTCTCTGAACGAGCACGACAGTTTGCCCGTCTCGTAGCGATCGGACGGTCGCTGGCGTGTCACACGACCTCCGAAGCTCCCAGTACCTGAGTCGGAGAATAGGAATAAGAATACGAATCGCCGGCATTTCAGACGCATCTGCGCTGCATTTCAAAGGGTCTGGTGAGGGAGCTAATAGGAGCCTCGACCGCAGACTACTGCAGGTCAACCACAGGACAACCCTGGCGGGGACGGACGGTACTGCCCAACTGGAACCTGCCGCCTCACCGCGAAGCTACTGCGGCAGCTGCGTGTGGCTGCATATCAACTATTGACTGACGTATGTACCTGTCTAAATCACTCAAGGTACCGGGTGCATTTGGATTCCATTGATTAAGATTGATCAATTGAGATGGATCTGATGGCTGGCGTCAAACTGGCATTTGGCAGGCAGGAGCGCAGGGCAGCGCAGGGCAGGGCGCGCGCCTTGGCCAGCCCGTCACATCCATGCCTCAAATGATACGAGTACATATTGTGCATGTACCCGATTGATTCGCCCAATTAATCGGTCAGCCCGTGACAGTGGCGCCGACATCGACATCGACATCGACGACGACGGCGACGTCAACTGCCCATTGCTGCGGCAATGTGCGGCCTTTGCTACGACTAATAAGTGCTAATCAAAGCACTGGATCCTTAGTCACGTACGTACAGTTAAGCTACAGCGACTCCTAATCAACCGGCAGCGCGATCCCAGGCCTAGTTCCCAGCTAAGCAAGTCCTGGCACCTGGTGGTGGGCACAGTCGGCTTCTCCCGGTCAATTGCAATTGTCGGTTCGCCCTATTTGCCCAATTCTGCCCTATGCCGGATTGAATACCTACCCTCTGCAAGCATCCAGCCATCTCTATCTATCGGCCAGAGGCTAATCCGGTCACAGATCGCGCAGCATTCTGGCTATGTCCTGGGGGAGGGTATGTGCGGGCGCAGCCCAATCGTATGTAGTTTTTGATTGTATTGCCAGTAGACAAGAAGAGCGTCGTCGTTCGTACTGAGGTTTCAAGCCGGTTGCCAGGTCTCAGTCTGCAGATCTCTGCTTTTTGGAACGCTGCGCCCCAAAGATTAGTATCTCTGCTATTGCATACTCGCTCTGCCTTTCCCACTATTCTTGCAACTGCCAATCGAACCTATGTCGCACGGGGAACGGAGCAGGGTGTTCTTCTGGAACAACGCTGTCGTCTTCCACGAGCCTCAGGACACAGAGGCACAACCAACCGATTGTGCCCGGAGCAGGACGGAGGGGCCTTGTCTGGGGGGGCACTCTTCCCAATTGGGAATTCTCAAACACCCCTGGTCGGGCCGTACCCTGCGCTGATCACGGTTCAGACGAGCAACCTGACGCCATGATCTTTTGACGGACCCTTTCAACTCTGCCCTCTCTTGGGAAAAGTGCGTGCCAGGGTTCTTGCTCTTTGCAAAACGGCCGGCATATTCTTGTCAAGCCCGAATCAGACAAAAAACTGCACACAACCATGGCCAGGCCAGGAAGAGGATGCGCGATGCCCACACCCCTGTCGCAGTCCTGGACAGGCTCTATCCTGGCAGTTCCTGGGGCCTGGATCTAAAACAGCCAACCGGGGAATTGTTGACCGCAGGCCCAAACCTATTGTGGGGAAGGCCAAACATCGCTGCCCACCCCCTCGACGCAATGCATAGTGTGAAGTATCTCTGTGTAGCCGCAGGAGGAACCTTGACTAAGTATCTAGCCATGGGAACGCTGGGGGGCAGTCGTCCTTCATACCCAAAAATTGATCCTGCTGCGCTGCCGCCAAACATGGGCCTGGCTTTGCCTTCTTTTCGTACACAAGCTCTTGTCTGTTCCCTTCCTCTGCCACTCTAGACTGTTCTCGACTATACACTTTGCAAGAGACTTTCCTATTAGTGCTCAAAGAGCATTAGTCTCGCCAGAGTACGACTCCGTTCCTCCTCGGACACCCCAGTCACACTCTCCCACCCAGACTTCAAACCGCTATTGTCTTCAGATGCTGCCCTATGTTCATGCAACACTAGCACAGCCTCCCCGTTTTCCCTGCCTTTCAGATCGATCCCCTGTCCTTTCTTTTTGGCCATCTTCGTGCCTGTCCTACTCGCCCTATCCTTGGTCCAACCTGCAACGGACCCCTTCATTTCTTGCCAATATCGTTGCCGTGTGTGGCCCTGTTGACGGTGGCCGCATCTGACTATCATCGTCCACTAGTGTGCCCTGGGAGCCCACCCCCGAATCACTCTCACTCTCGGTCTCGCTCTTCCCCTACCGTACTTGTACCTCCCGTCTTCACCTGTCTTGTTTCAGATATTACTTGAGTCGGCCAGCCAGGAGTCGAACGGGATCAGTGCAAAAGAGAAACCCTCATCTCATCCTCACTTTCTCTCTCTCCATTCTTTGGATTTGCACAAGGAAACGACACGGCCACTCTTGTATAAGACGTACGTCTCAAGTATATCCCGTCAAACAGCAATAAGGAGGCAGGCCATCTCTGCTATTTGTTTCCTCCCCTCGGTTCTCCGTTGATCCGATTCATCAGCACGGGCTGGCTACCTGGTTGTGGTATCTAGGCTCTCGCATCCACATAGCTGCTCTGCCCCATGCAGTTGTTTCGGCTGTTTCGATCCGTTTGCCCATGTCAGTGCGGACAGTTCACGTCGATCCCACCACTCTTCTGATAATCTTATCCCACAGGAGAACCCCCCGTCCGAGTATCAAAAGACGGACGAATCCCACACCTATAGCTCGCTCAGGGTCCCTCTTTTTTCCTACCTCTTGCACCAACTGCTCCCCCCCTTGGATTCGTCTCACCAACACATCGTCCCTCTGGTAGTCGGCGTGCTCCAGCAACCATACTAGACGACTGCACCAAGGCTTGTCGACCTTAGAGAGGAAGAACGCCGGATCAGGTTCCATTTACGACAACGACGACAACGACGACGACTGACAGTATAGCACGACATTCAGGAGCTTATACAATACGTGCTGACGACACTTTTTGCGTGGAAACGACATCAAACGACCATCTTCGCTGCTGGACTGAGCGTAATTCGATTTTCTGAGGAGACGGTTGAGTCGGATAGTGCTTTTGGACACTTCGGCTTACAGGACTTTTGGAGGAACCGCGAGTTTCGGTGGAACATCTCGCCGGGATTGGATTGTTTCTGGACGAAACTATCAACAACACATCTCAGTTGGACACTGGCCGGATTCGAAAGCACTGGTTGCTCCGCATCTAACGACATCTGCGAAGCTCGCACCGTCCTCCAGTCCCATAATGGACGTTACAGCCATGTTGAACACGTCGGGAGCGGCGAGACGAGCAGAACAGGAGGGCTCTTCCGGCCCTACGCCCACACAGTCGGTGATAGACGGGTCGACGGCATGCTCCTCGATAGTCCCGACCCCCTCGCCAGAGAAGACACCCCCGAGGCGCACATGCGAGTCGAGGGCCTCTAACCGCAGCAGGACGCCATGGGACGCCGGCGGATACTCGTTGGGGCTGACACTGGACATCAAATCGACACAGCCGAACGTGCAGACGACGGTGATACAGGGCGAGTCGCCCGTGGACACAGCCAGTCCTGAGTCCCTGCGGCACAAATTCTCGGACAGCCACAGCAGCCTGTCGTCGTACACCTCGTCTGCGAACTCGGCTTCGCACTCGAGATTCTCGTCCATGTCCACCGTGAGCGGGTTCCAGATCGGTGCCGGAATCACCGACATGGTCACGCTCGACACGAGTTGCGACAACCTGGACTCGGCCGTGAGCCGCATGTCGGTCATGGACAACGCGAGGAGGGCGTCGACCCGAGACGGCGGCTTCTCGCCCGGCGTGGGCTCGGAGGATCCGACCTCGATGCCGCAGCAAGGGGGCAGGAGGCCCGGTTCGCCTTCGGACGCGATGCTGATGTCGCGGGGTATGCAGGGCATCCAGGGGGTAGATCGGATGAGCCCACAAGATATGACAAAGTAAGTTGAACAAAAACTACGCCAAAATCAATTTTGCCCCTCCTTTGAACTGGTACCTTTTTTATTTGCGGTCATGAGGACTTCGAATGGTTGCCAAATGTGGATGAGCAATGGGGGGTAGTCCTCCACGTGCCTGCCTGCCTTGAACTGCACATTCATCATCTACGGTCACCCAAATTCACCTCCAGCTGCGGATGTATTCACCTTCAATCGCCGATGTATTCACTTGAAGCAATTGTGACCATATTCTGGTTACATTGAATACAGCTTACCCTTTTCCCACTATCCAACAGTCTTTTCCCCCATGCAAGCGGCGATTGCTCCTTCGTCCATCTGCACAACATCCAATCCTTCACTGTTCTCAACTCCAGATTCTCTTTTTGCACCTGGTGAATATCGGATACTCTGGCAGTCCCAGTCTCTTTTCACTCCCAATAACAAGAATTGTTCATTTCGTCCGTAGCCAAAGTTGGCACATCAGCCATTCGACTGTCATTCTGGCTTCATGATAAGGACGACTGGTGTATGGCAATTGCGACACAGGGCCCTCATCACAGCTGCGACGCGACAGCTAGTTGGCAAGTTGATTCCCCTTTCCAGTTGCAAGTGTTTCTCCCATGCCTTTCACCCCCGTCTTGCCGACGAGGCAGCCCGGGTCGGCTTGTCCTGCGCGTTCCCCCTATCCTCGCCGCTGAAGACTCGGATTTCTTCTGAGTCTGCGGTGGCCTACCTACCCTGTAACTCCCCCTTTTTTGTCGGCGACCAGCCTCACGATGGCATCGGCGTACCTTCCTTGTGATTGGCTAGGGACCTGAAGTTTCTTGTTGGTGCACCTGCCCCTTCTATCGGCGAGTTGACTTGCCCGTATCTTCCTTTCTTCACCGAGGTCATTTTTTCGTGCCTGCCCTTTTAACGCCGAGATGGTGATTCTGTGCCTTCCCTCTTTGACACCGATCTTCTTACTCGTACCTTCCTTCGCCGACCTCCCTACTGTACCATTCAAACGGCGACCCCCTACCTCACCAGTCCCTTGAATCGTCGAGTGTATTTACACATCAACTACACTTGCAGTCATTCATCACTAATCTGACTCGAGGCATCGTTTACTGACCACTATTTCAGCCCCAGAGAATTCAGAGCAGACTTATCCTATCTTGTACCACCAGACCTGTCCAAAGTCCACAAGCGAGCACTCTCTGCTCCAGACTTCGCAGCGATCGGCGCGATAGATCAGATATTCCCTTCCTTGCCTCAGACATTTCAGCCGACACCGCCTCCCTCGCACCAAGGTGACATTCGCTCTAGCTACGCCATGGATGCTCTCTCCGCTTCCCCAGTCGACAACACGGTTGCTTCCATCAGTTCAGATATTAAGTGTATGTACATGGACAACTGCGATACCGGCTCCCAGCCTCGCAAGGCCATCTCGCACATCTTTGGTCGCAACAAGTTGTGTACTCGTATGATCCCGCAGCATGTGTGGGTTCATTATTGCCGCAAGCACTACCAGCGCAGCCGTTACCGCAATGCCCAGGAGTGGGCCAAGATTCAGTGCGAACTTGTTCAGAAGCAGGTCCAGCGAGTCCAGGCCTGGAGCGACGACAACAAGAGAGCCGGCCAATCCGGTGTCGTTCAGGACTGGTCTCTGTCTGTACGAAAGCGCGAGCAGAAGCGTCTTGACGACAGGGGCACCTCGGGTAAGAAGCGGCCCTACCGTGATGAGAGCGAAGACGACGAGGATGCCATTGACCGCGCAGTCCTCAACGGAACTGCGGTCCCCGCTTGGCTGCTCGGCAAATGCGGCGCCGGCTATTCAACGGAGCAAATTGAGGAGATTGTCGCTCACTTGAAGAGCGAGATGGACCAAAACCGTCTGACCCAGATTCCTGACATCGAGATCTTGCCCAACATCAGTACCGACATGCCCGAGGATGGTAAGAGCAAAGCAGTTGTGAAGCGGAAGACCAGCAGCGCCAGCTCCCACAAGCGATCCCAGTCGGTCGGTGTGCCCCTGCCCCCTCCCATGACGCGACGTAGCAGCCAGCAGAACTACTACGATGCCCTCCACACTTCTCCCATCGACAAGCGCCAGAGAGTGGCAGACTTTGGTGGTTCCTACGCCGACCGCCGTCCCTCGATTGGTCTGGCCCAGGTGCCCGAGAGAGCCGTCCCCACGATGGGCCGTATCCACGGACTGCCTCACCGGCCTGCCTTTGCCAACATCCGTGAGACCCAGACTGAAGACAACTTCTACGAGGAGGAGGATGGCAGGAACGCCCATTACAGTCTTGGCGGACCTCTGCCCACCCCGTCCGCCGTCCGTCAGCCCATGCAGGCCATGACTAACCAGATGGAGCCGTCGAGACCCCTCCACCAACGGTCGCAATCTGAGATGGGTACATTCCAGCACAACAATGCCAACTTCACGTTCCGCTCGCCGTCTACCGTCTCATACCCCACCATGCCCCAGAACTATCCCGACCCTACTGCCTACGACAACACGTACCTGCGGAACGACACTGGATTTGGCTCAACCACCGGCCCGCCCGGCTATTACGACGATATGCCGATGAACCGCCAGTACCAGACCCAGACCCAGACCCAGCAGCTCTGGGCGTCTCCTGCTCAGGCCCCCACTTCAGCCTATGGTCCTGTGCGACACTCGCGCCATCAGAGCACTTCAGCTGTCCCCCAACTCGTGCCTCGTAGCTCACCCGCCGACATGCATAATTCTGGGATGCGCAACACTTCCTTTGACAACAGCCAGCTCGGTCACAACCGCATGCAGTCGATGTCGATGTACAATACCCGTCGCTAATGCCTCTCGGCTTATCGTGGGCCTTTCTTTTCTCGCTCTTTACACTTCACTGTATCGATATATTGACCCCCACGATTGTCTCTCGGTGGAGACACGTGCGTGTCTTTTTCTTCTCTCTTTTCTCCTACTTGTCTCTCACGAACAATGAACTAGACTACATCGGGGGCACATACCCTTCCTCGGTTAATATGTGCAACACCACCAACAACAGAAACGGTAGAGACATCAGGACCGAGGGCACTCGGCGATGCACCTACCTCTATCCCGCTTATTGCGGGTTGACACGATCAGTCAACGGGATTTCTACGACTTAGAGATACTCCCTTCAGCGTTTGATTTCTACATTTCTTTCACTTTCATTTTCTTTCTCTGCATTTCTACGGAGTTGCATGACGGCGGCTGGTGGTAGCTGGTCGACAGGAGGGGCAACCGCCTGTCGACTGCGCACATACTCATGGCCCGATACCACCTCTTTTCGGTCGGCGATGGCGATGGAAATGGGGATCCCCCTCAATACCCCTTCTGTATTTTTCTTATTCCCCGGACGGATGGATGGAGTTTCTTCGGAAAAATCGGACACGGATGGGAAGGGGGTGGGCGTTTGCACGGCGATGCATACCCGGTTACTGGACGGCGTCAATCTTTTCCCTTTCATCGCCCTCAGAACCTCACTTGTCCCTGGAGGATGACTGATCTTCTCGGTCGGTCAGGGAAGGAGAGGCTTGGGGCCGCGGCAGGACCTCAGAACTGACCGTCATGGTCGAGGGAGGAGGATTATCCAGTCTCGTGGTTTCTGGAGAAACCCCCCAAAAAGCATCATGATTCATCTGCGATGACATTCTCCGATCTTGTTTTTTTTTCCCTTTTCTTTACAATTTGCGCGTCGGACTTAGATGGGAACCTACGTAGATAGTTTTTTATCTGCTATCATCTCAAATCGATGCCTTGACCTTCCCCATTTTTGCAGAAGTAGCCCACATCTGATGAAAGTGACATGCGCATGAAATGGACGAGAGCATGCATCTCCTGAAATGTGACTGTTTGAACGGAACCGCCAAGATTAGTGTAGGTCGAGATGCTTGACAGCCACGTCAGGTTCGCTCGACTGAAATCGGGCTGTCTGACTTTGTTGGAGCGATCCGTGAATCTAAGCATTTGCTAGTACATGATAGGCACCGGGGGGCAAAGGGGTTAGAGTCCAAAGGGGCACAAACGAGGAGAATATACAACACTTCTGAGGCAAAGCCGAGCCCCCAGACTGGAACCTGTCATTGAGACCAACTCTTGGGGTAGACAACTACTGCATCATCTGACGTTCTAGGCTTGAATCGAACTTGTTGGCGACTGACTCGGCGGACAAAGTTGAAGTGAAATCGCCCTACGGGGGCAAAGCAAGTATAAGCAAACTACGTAGACTATCCGGATCATCTGTTCATTGCCTTCAGTTGCGGTTCCCTGTGACCGACAGAACATTTGTTTCCCGACCTAGCTCATGAGTCAATGATGTACGTATTCGGGCTTCTCGTTGCGTCTTTTGCTTTCATTGAATAGACAGACATCAGCATCTTCATGCAATCGAGTCCTTACGCAGCAAACAATCGCCCTCGCCTGCTGTTTCTGTCAAGACAGCATACCCCGGCCACAGACCAGAAGCTTTACCTCTCACAGGCACCCTGGCCCTTACCGCTTCCATCGACAATCAACAAGAATAAAATAGATCCCTACCTGGGGGGTCGTCACTCCTTTTGCGCCAGAGAGCAATAAAGGCCAAACATCCCAACTGCCGGCCCTCTGGAAAGACGTCTCTGGTTCTAAGTTGCGACGAGTACTCGGCACCCAAGAGCCAAACATGGCGTCCTCATCCTCCTCATCCAAGACTTACACGACCCTGGCGGTCCCCGAAAACATGAGCCGCAAGATGCAAGCAACTGGTAGAGTGATACCGCACATTGCGACTATCATCAAGCAGTATTTCCCCGAGATGCCTCGGGAGCCCGCCCAGAAATCCACCATTGCCTTCGCGTTCGACATTGATGGAGTCTTGGTCAAGGGCAAAGACCCCCTCCCGGAGGCTGCCGAGACCCTGCGCCTGCTCCAGAGGTTGAAGATTCCATACATATTTCTGACTAACGGTGGGGGTTTGACTGAAAAAGACCATGCCGCCAAGGTCAGCTCTCGTCTCGAGGTCGACATCGACCCAGACCAATTCGTCCAGTCGCACAGCCCATTTCACGATTTGGTGCCCCTGTACCGAAATAGGAGGATCCTCGTAGTCGGTGGCGAGGGCGACCAGATCAGGCACGTCGCCGAAGCGTACGGTTTCAACGACGTGGTTACCTCTTCGGATCTGTTTGTCGAGTGGAAAAGTCTCCATCCATTTCCTGAAGTGACCGCACCTCACCACAGCGCCCACGGCCGGCGAACGCCCGACCTCCGAACCAAGGAAATCGCGGCCATCCTGGTGTGGTCGTCGTCGCGCGACTGGTGCATTGACCTGCAAGTCATGCACGACCTACTCCTGTCGAGCGGCGGCATCTTTGGCAAGAAGTCGGCCAAGGCCGGAGACGTAACGCTGCCCAACAACGGCTATCTCCAGGACAATCAGCCCAAGCTGTACTTCTCCAACCCGGACTTCGAGTGGGTGACGGAGTATCACCAGCCGCGGTTCGCCCAGGGCGCCATCCGCGAGTGCCTCGAGGGCCTCTGGCGCTACTCGACCAAGGGGGCCAAGCTCGAGTACACGACCATTGGAAAGCCCAGCGAAGCCACCTTTATGTATGGCGAGAGGACACTGAAGGCATTCCACGACAAGATGTGCAGGACCCAGGCCATAGAGGACGGCAGCAGCGGAGGCCCTACCGCGATCAGGACGGTATATATGATCGGCGACAACCCCGACAGCGATATCGTTGGCGCGAACAAGTACAAGTCACGCATGGGGGCCGCCTGGAAGAGTATCCTCGTGGAGACAGGAGTATACCAGGCCGGCACGAAGCCCGGCCACCAGCCGACACACCATGCCAGGAATGTTGCCGACGCCGTGCGGCTGGCTCTGGCCAAGGAGAGATACAGCCATGGGGAGGGACAAAGCATCATGGAGGCACGCGTCTACCTGAAGGTGTACCGAGACCAGGAGGACTACGACTATAAGGAGGGGCATGCCAACAACAGCGACAGCGACAGCGGCAAGAAGGGTCGGGTTCTCAAGGAACGGGCTAACACGGCGGAGCCCATCGAAGTCGTCCCGCCTCCATTTGGGAAGCTCAAGTTACCTACCCGTTGAGGCCGAAGACGGCCCACCCAAGAATATTAAGAATTACCTACCCAGATCGCATCGTCAGTCTCGTTGCATTTGTCACATAGGAGAGCAAGATGCTCAGCTTGGTGCCCAGAGTGCTTCCATGCGTTTCGGAAGCACTTCAAGTTACTACCTGCATCCTACCCATCACCGCCAGTCAGCGATGGCGTCGACATCCAGTTGCCTTCCTAGGGCCGATTTGCCCCAGATGACGTCAACCCTCGTTTTCGGGGTCTTACTCGTTGGATTGTAGATCTCCAGGAGGTGTGAGCGGATCTACACGCGAGCAGAGCTGACGGTGATCTGGTCCCCGACCGAACATTGAGAGACAGGCGCTCTTCCTGGTAGGCCACGACAGCTGATCTACAAAAGCACACGACGTAGTGCAGATGGGCCGACGCAGAGCATCAACGGCCCATCCCGTAGAATGGGCGGGACTGTGGCCGCTAATCCGTAAGCAGACGGGCTCTCTGACCCGGCGTTTCGATTGTTCCGTCATTACGAGTCGGCGGCCATGACCGCAAGGTGGTTGTTGTTTGTTGTCGGCCAGGCTAGATTTCCTTGATTTTTGACATGTGCGGATGGGACTCTCTCTTAATTGAGGTGGGTGGAAAGAGGTGTGACGGCACCACGCGAGCAGGGATGGCCGAGAGGAACCAAGCCTAACTCGAGTTGGGACTGGAGGGGTTTTATTATTACAGTAGTGAACTTGTACATACATATTATATTAGTACCTAGTAATGATAGTTCAAATGGGAAGTGCAGTGCGTGCACGCGACAGCAAAGCACGTTGAATGGCTGGAGCAAATCAGACTGGTTGATATGCATGCATCATGTACCCTAAGAATTCACCATCACGGTTAGATTTTCCCCTGCAGCATCCAACGACAGATCTGCTCAGAAGAACAAACGAACTTCATTTTCTTTGCGTGATTGACCCTGCAGCCGTTCTCGTCCTTATTCCTTACTGTCCCACGTGGAGATAACGATAGCACATTGATCAAGACTGGAATACACAGTACAGTACATGCATCACAAGGTACATACATACTTCATACGCCTGCTTTCAACACCACCAAGATTTGGGGACAAGTGGATGCAGCAGGCAGCTTCCCACCAAAAGCAGCAGCAGCAGGGAGAGCGAGCGAGCGAGCAAGCAAGCAAAGCAAGAGTCGAGAGATTGAAGACAGCTCCTGGTCAACGCCCGAGGTCTTTTCTTTTCTTCAATCCAGCCTACGTTTCGATTTAGTCCAGCACTCTGCTCTATTACGAATTAATTAAATTTCACCACTAAGGGATGTTTGGAAAGTAGAAGCCAGAGAAGAAGAATTATCCATTTCCCACCCAACCCCTCCTGCCCATAAAAAAAGCACGCGCGCTTGTGCCTGGACATCTGGCGTATTGAGGGCGGCCACCAGACGAGGCCAGATACCACCCTACCAATCTCTACTGTCCTCGGCGGCTTCGACCAGACAGAAACCTTTACCACCACCCACTACAGATTCAGCAACACGCTGTTTCCTGTAATCGCCGAACCACCATCTTGCAACCTTCGACGACATCCGGCGAGTCAGACTCCCCCATCCCGCCGACCGACCGACCAAAAAAAAAACGAACCCACCCACAACCACTTGGCCGGCAGGAAACCCCCCCAAAAACCATCGTCAGCTGTCCGACTCCACATACAAAAAAAAAAGAATACCTCGACAGCCCTGGCCAGACGCCTCGCTAGCTCGGGGCGGCAGCAGCCACCACCAACGCGCCGATGTGGTGGTTTCTCCGTATCGTCTTCAGCTTCGTCTTCCTGCTGACTATCGTCCTGTCCATACCCATCTCCTTCGATGTCGGCGGTCGCGATAGCGGGCTGGTCTACAGCCTGTCCCTCTTCCTCTTCTACGTCCTCTACAGCGCCCTGAAGCTCATCACCCCCGACAAGTCGCGCTTCCGATGGACCATCTCCATGGTCATCCAGTCCTCCCAGTGGATCGTCATCCCCGGCCTGCTCATCTGGTCCCTGCACCGCTTCGCCGTTGACGCAAACAACACCGACTGGGTCACGAGGACCGTCTGGGCCCTCGGCGGGAGGAAACAGCACAGCACCTGGGGAGAGTACTTCTTCGGCGATGGCGGTGTCGTGGAGGACTTGGCCATCGGGGCCTGGGACTCGACCCTGCGGTACTCGAGCCCGGTCTTCCAGATGCTGGAAGGCTTCTGCACCCTGTTGGTCATCCAGGCCGCCGGGCAAATCACCAGGTGGATCGTCAACCGGGGCAGGAGTGATACTTGGGTCGTACGTAATCTGTTCACTCTAAACTGCGCGCTGTCGCTCGTAAGGATACCCGGTGCTAACTATATATGGACAGCTTATCCTCTTGATCTTCTCGGCCTCTGTCATTGCCAGCTCCGTCTACTTCCTGTGGCGCGTGGCATTGTTCCCCCAAGTTAACAACGTCGATGCCATCATGATCGGAGTGACGGTGACAACGGCCTTCTTCTTGTGCGCTATAGGTATCGGGACGGGACGAGGAAACCCGGTCGAATCTTCGCTCCTCTTCGCCTATGTTGTGCTCTGCGTGTACCAGATCTTTACAGACTATGTGCAGTCTGCGGAGGCTGCGGCTGCGGCTGCGGAACAAGCGTCAAGCCAGGCCGATTTCCCACCATTGCCGCCCATCATCATGGCGAGTTATTCGACTATTATGCACATGCTGGGCTCCCTACCCTCAGCGGTCTTTTCGTCCCTCAGCTTCCTGCACGCCGCCTTCCAGACGATTGCGCCTTCCGTGATGATTTCTCTCACTTACCGGATCATCGTTTTCTACTGCGCGACCCGCATCATTCCCGCGGTTAGGGAGTCGGGCGCGAGAGCGCTTATGGATGAGCCGTCTCTGGACGACTCGGACGGGGCAAACCGGCTGTTGGGCTTCCTGTCCTGGTTCTCACCATCGATCCTCATTGCCGTATACACCAGTCTGTTGCTTCAGCACTTTTCCACCAACGGGGACGAAGGGTGGACCCTCAAAGACGGCGATGCCGGGGGCAACGTATGGCGATGGGTGAATATATCTACCACCATGGCATTATACGCAATCGAACTCTACCTAGGACATGATGATGACGATGGTGGCGTGGTTAGCCATTGGAAGTCGGATTAAGTCATGAGCGTCTTATCAGACGAGGAAAAGGGGAGCGGGCCATGCCAAAAGATACTATTAGGCCGGCTTCGAGAGGGAGGTAGCCAGTATATTCGCGACTTGGCTTCCTGGAGGGTGGGCTTGACCCACGAGAATAAGAGTTGGCAGCGAGTGAAATACCCTTAATGGGCAATTGGCATATAATCTTTTTTTTTTTTTCACTATCCCATCATCGCAGTGTGTCTTCAGAGCCCACACAGCGGCAGCACAGGGCAGTAACGGTTTGGCGAAACCTGGGCCCACTGGTAGTTGGCGTTACGGATTAGGGCAGTATACCATTGAATGAAGATTGTTTTCGTTTGTTACCTTGTGCATGCTTGTCTCTCTTCCTAGGATTGTGAAGGCAACTATTGTCATGTTCGTTTGATATAGGCTTCTCAACTTTGCCAAATTAAACAACACCTGCAGTTTCCGCTTCAGATCCAAACTTTACTTTGGATAGAATTGCCCATGCCATGAGTCAACCGGAGAATGCCTCCATAAGTGGAGCTATATCCAAAGGATGATGCTACCTGACTGCATTCTCCGGTAGCTGTCGAATACCATTAACTAACTTCTGGTATATCTAACAATGCAGAGGCGTCGCTCAAGGAGGTACTTTACTCATAGCTCAATATACCAACACTACACTATTTCTTGGACTCAAAACATTCTCTTGGAGAGCTTTGGAGAGTTACAAGAGGTTTGGCAATATCAACGTTTCTTGGCCAGTATGGAGACCGCAAACCGATCTTCCCTGTTCGTTGATAGCGATGTACGCATTCCCTCAGCGCCGCCGAGCCCGGAGATCAAGTGTGAGCCACTGGACGAAGATGACCTCGTCCCGCAAGGCTCGCTGGGCATGGCTTCAACTGCTCTTGCACAGAGCCTTGTGCCTCGACAAGGTTTTGCACCTGCGACTGCTGCATCTGCTTCTGCAGCGGTGGCAGGCAACCCCAGCAAGGATCTGGGTCAGCACCGACTAGGTCCCGAATGGAATACAACACAGCCGATGAACCACCCTGGCACGACTGCTCCGCTCCCAAGACCGTCAGAGTTCCGACCACGCCCTGTAGCCCCGGAAGTATTCACTCATGCTGTATTTCGGCCACATTCAATAGGTCTGCCGGAGAGTTCGGTCGGGTTCGGGGCGCCAGTCCCAAATAATGCTCGGCAACAGCAACGGCAGGAGCACAACTACCGCCGTCAGTGTTGGCGCCAACGACTAAGGCAATCGCGAACTCCGGAGCCACTCATACCAGACGCCTCGAAGACCGCGCGAGAGACTCAATTTTACCTTGGAGTCTTGAGGCAGCACGATCCGCACGAAGTCACTCCACGTGCCTTCGTTGAGATTATGATCAGGGCCGCCATGCGTGACCATGAGACAGCGGCGGAAATCAAGAGACTCGGCTTGCAGAAGACACTTGGTCCCAAGCTCCAACCCCAGGCCCAAGCAGCGTCAGTAAGTCATATCCGACCGTCGAACATGCAGCCTAATGGTCTTTTCTATCTGCAACCTCCTGGGCTTCAGAGACCGCACAACCTACCTTGTAACATGCCTCCTCCGTCTGCACCTCCGACCACATCTTACTCTCAAGCCACACATCAGCCTTCGCATCAGCATTCACGGCAGCCTTCACCTCAGCTTCATACCATGTCTCACTCGCAGACCACCCTACAAGCTCGGATTGCTCCTCAAATTGCACCACAGCCTTTGCCACAATCTACCCCTGTATCAGAATCTCCGACCATAGGTACTTGGGCTCATGAAAAACCAAGCAGCCAACAGGAGGAAAGGGTATCCGAGAAAGTCCAAGACGCAATCGATGACCACGCTGGCGCGGAGGAGGACGACTCCAGCAGCGATAAAGACGCCTGCTGGCTGACTCGCTACGCCGGTGAGTATGGGAAACTCTCCGTTCGTGAAATTATTGAGCTGGCGGCTGCTCAACAAAACTCACCAACCCAGCATCAAGACTCTGATCCCAAGCCTCTAGTAGAGAAGTCCTCTCCTCTGCAGCAGCCTCGATCACCGGGACCATCGTCTGAACTTTCTTCCAACTCTCCGGTGGCTCCTGTGGCTTCCCTCAACGTCCAAGAAACCAAACCCTCGTCAATTGCTCCAAGAAACCCCAGTCCGCGACTGGTTGAGCCGAATCCGCAACCAGTTCGACCCAGTCCGCAGCCGGCTGGATTCAGTTCGCAGTCGACTAGGTACAGTCCAGCACGAGCCCCAGAAGACCATCGTGACCCTCCTAGCATGCTAAAGGACGAACCCATCAACTTCACATGTATGCTCGACCAGGTGGAGGCTGAGCTGGGGTGGACCGGAAAGTACGACAAGCCCAATTACACGGAGACCCGGCTGAGATCCCTGGCCGTCCTGGCCGCCAGCCAGATCGAACGGATCCTGAAGAAGCTGGACGGCAAGATGGCCAAGCACGCGTCGTTCGCTAACCGCGTGCACATCCTAACGGTGATGCGGGAAATTGTCCGGGCGGTCATACAGACCTCGACGAGATCCCGCGTCGGCGACGAGGCGCAGAGGCGCCTGGCACACTACCAGGCCCAGTTCCTCGCCGCCGTCGACAAGTTGACGGGGGGCCAGAGGAATAGGCTCAAGATCTTCGAGGGCGGGCTGTGGATGCGGGAGATGCAGGACACGGTGGACCTCGCGGAAGGGATGGGGGTGTCTGGCGACTTGGAACTGGCTATCATCCGGATCGACTGCTAGGACTAGTCGGACAGGAAAGATTGCTTATCGTGGTTGCTGCATTTGGGCGTTATGGGGGGTGTGATAACAATCTAGAGAAGCAGGAGGCAAGGCGTTGTCCTGGGGGCGGGCTGGGTTGACAGACCTGCGAGTACCTGATACCATCTTGCTTGATTTGCAGCCTTGGATTCCCCTCGCTTACATCGAGTTTCAGAGCCAGGCATTAATAATAATAAGTTCCCCTCAGGAAACCAGCTGCCTGCTTTTGTCTAGTGTGAGGTGTGATAGGGGCCTCCAACATCAAGAGCGCGGTGGGGTCCGACGTTCTCGATAGCTGACCCAATCCTCTCCGTATTGACCGATCCAATCATAAGCCGACCGGCGCCTGGCCCCTGGGACCTCATCCTTGCCCCGAGCCCCAAGTATATAGAAGAAGCTGCTCCCACCTTCCCTTTGCAAGACCTATTCCCACTTCTCCTCCCATTTGTGCGTGGGAGCGGACATCTTACCTAGGGCTGTTGAACTCTTCCAACTGCCCATCCCATCCATTTACCCGCAACTTCGTGCGGTGTTGTTCTGCTTACCCCTGATTTCATAAACCTATCTTCGTGTTCCTCTGTTGTTGGTTTATTGTTTTTGGACGTTCTCCTGAATTTTTCGTAAACCGGGCTGATTTTTAGAAGGTGAGATTTTCCCCGCTTCCCCAGTCGGTTACCCGTTCATTCCCCGTCTAGTCATTCACTGACCCTGAAGGGAAAAAAGGGAGAAGAGCAACCAAAGAAAACAACAGACCTTTTTCAAGTAGCCAGACGAAGCTTCATCACCATAATGGCGATTTTCGCGCAACTCCATGAGATCCTGTTGAGTCTCATCAACCCGTGGCAGTTCATGTTTCTCGCGGCCTCGTTTTTCCCCGGCACGATCGTCCGCCTGGTCCGGGACCGCAAGTTCGGCGTGCTCCTCTCGCCGTCCCAGCTGAAGGACGCCTGGTTCAGCAACTTCTGGGACTGGTTCGCGCCCAACCTCCGGCTGAACGCCGGGGTGCGCGTCATCCCGCTGCTCGAGGGCCGCACCACGGGTGGCCGCGTCGTGGAGGAGCCCGTCGGCCCGGGCATCGGCGGCACCGTCATTGAGATCGGCGCCGGCAGCGGGAACTGGGTCGACGTCTTCTCGGATAAGTATCTGCAGCCGGTCGCCGCGGCAGAGGGCGGCAGCAGCGGTGCCGAGGTGGCAGAAGCAGCCGCAGGAACAACCGCTACCCAGCGAGGAGGCGATACGCAGAAGAAGAGGAAGAGCGCGCGCGAGCCCGTCACGCACGTCTACGGCGTCGAGCCCAACCGCGACCAGCACGTGAGCCTGCGCCGCAAGGTCAAGGAGGCCGGGCTCGAGGGCGTCTATGAGATCGTGCCTGTCGGTATCGAAGATTTGGGCGACGCGGCCAAATGGGGCGGCCGCGTCGAGAAGGGCAGCGTCGACTGCATCGTCTCCGTCCTCTGCCTCTGCAGCATCCCCGCGCCGCGCGACAACGTCCGCGAGCTGTACGGCTACCTCAAGAAGGGCGGGCGGTGGTACGTCTACGAGCACGTGAGGAGGGACGAGGGTTTGGGTATGCGGGCGTATCAGGGTGAGTTCTGTTTTGTTTCTTTCCGTTTGGCTTCTTCTTTGGATCTGTACACGCCCGGATCCCCTTGGCATAGGGGCCGATAAGAAGAAAGAACCCTCAACCCCCTCTCACCATCTTTCTACCTTTTATTACTATGTGGTTCACCATTTATCAGAAGAAGCTTGCTAATTCGTTGCGTTCTTTCCTTCGCTGACTGTAGCCTTCGTGAACCTGTTCTGGCCCCATTTCCTGGGCGGCTGCCAATTGTGTCGGCCTACTGAGCAGTGGTTGCGCGAGGCTGGACCGTGGGAGAAGATTGATGTCGGCCATCCTGAGGACGAGCAGTGGCATCACACGCTGCCTCACATTTTGGGAGTTTTCACAAAGTAATTGGAACTGTCATACACACATAGATAGGCGGGTGAAGAAGTTTTGCGTGGTAGACAGTCATGGCTCGCTAGTGTTGGGTTGGCATGGCGTTCTCCCAACCATAGCCGCTTACTGCATAGTAGAGATTACGGAATATTTGCTAGAGGCAATTGAGCAGTATCATCCACATAGTCATTTCAGCGTTGCTGGGAGATTTTGTTTCTCTTTTTCAAGCTTCCGAGCTGATGTACGGTATCTAGTATATGATAACGGCTTTTCCTGTCAATAAGCAATCAAGGCTTGGTGGTGTAGTTGGTTATCACGTCAGTCTAACACACTGAAGGTCCTGGGATCGAGCCCCAGCCGAGTCATGAATTTCTCTTTTTGCCGTTGTCGCATGTCAATCAGTTTGGCAATTAACTCCTTGATAATTGATGTTCTTCAAGATATCGATCGGGATATGGCCGGACTGAGCTGCACACGACAACATATTTGAATTTCGCATCGTGTTGTCTTTTTGCAGTCGCATCTACGAGATCAGCTTTCTCGGGCAACCAGGAAAAGTCTTCTTGGCACATGATGTCCAAAATCTTGATGAAGCACCGCATATGCAGTCTATTGCCCTATCATCTGAAATCCCGGCTGCGACGGATCAATATATGACGGATCAATACGGAGATATCGTGGTTGGGGCCATACAGCAGTTGCGTTCGGTGAAGGCTCGGCCTCTCCCTCCATCTGTTCTGTGGTGGTCTTGCTACACCCCAGGTCTACTGTCAATGGCCAGTCAATCACCAAAGCTGGGCAACTGTCGCCAGCCCCCTTTTTTTGTCGTTGTCGTTTGTTGCTCAATTTCCGGTGTGTATGTATATGTATGTCTCTCCATGCCGGTAGTTGATGCGTTGTCAGCCCAGGGATCTCCGCGAATTCTAAAAAGGTGCCTGGGCATGCCAATCCCCCGCCCGCATTGCCTGTTTCAAGAGTTTGGGCTGTTCTGACTGGACGCCACGTCGAGCTGTCCTTGTTTTTTGCTCACCCTTTCGAAACTGTCACCTCGTTGGCGGCAGATCGTGGTATGATCTCATACGACCGCAACGCCCTTTCTGGCTCTGGCGCTTGACTGCTTCTTTTCCTTGGCTGCCAATCCACGCCAAGCTAAGGCAGCTGAGCTGGCATGAAACCCGATCGCGAGATTACCTTTCGCCGAGCTGGCTTGCTGGAAGCATCCGTGGTCACCAGTCCCCCTGGGCGATCGCGAAAAAGGCAGTCCTGTCAGTCCAAGGCAGGGCTGCTGTGTCCGCGCAAGAAAGACATGGGTTGTTTCTCGCTGTTCCTTTTTCGTTGTTGGTTGCTGTTCCATGGTAACACCATCTCTGGAATGAATGACTGGCTGTGGTGGCATGCTTCTTGCAGGTTGTTGCAGGTTTGCTTGGACTGGCAAGCCTGAACACCTCACTTCTTCTCCTGGCTTGCCGTTGGTTGGGCTGTGATGGCGCAGCGTCATAGTTGCTCATGCCATGCGTTATTGCCAATAATGGCTGGCGAATAAATACCAATCGTATTGCCAGGCCTCTCTCCCACCAAGACATCACCAGTTTCTCTACGTTTTATTCTCACATATCTATATCTCAAGGATATATAAGTGACGGACTCCCCCCTTATCGCATATACTGCTTTACGGTTGGCACAACTGGTCAATAAGATTTGCTAGGACAACAACATCGATTAGAAGACACCCCTGAAACCGCCAAGATGATCTTGACCGACCTCGTTGGCATGATCCTGCGCCTGGCGGAGCTGGCTTTTGCCACCATCGTCGCCGGCATCAACGGACATTACCTCCACCGGATGGACGGAGTTGATAGTTGGAGCCTGGGCCGGTTCATCTACACCGAAGTCGTGGCCGGCATCGCCATCTTCCTCGCGCTCATCTGGCTCTTTCCCTTCAGCGGAGCCTTCGTGCACTGGCCCATCGACATTGTCATCTCCATCTGCTGGTTCGTGGCCTTTGGCCTGATCGTCAATGTAAGTCTTTTTTCCTCATTTCAACCCCAGGTATGACCGGCTTCTGATGATGCTAACACGCGACAACGCAGCTCATCGGCGACTCGTGTGGCGGCGTCTTCGACTGGAATGGGTTGGCGTTCCGCGGCGTCGGCCAGTGCGGTAACTGGAAGGCCGTCATCGCCTTCAGCTTCCTGTCGGCCATCTGCTGGCTCGCGTCTGCCATCATCGGCATCATCTGGGTGCGCGACCACGAACGTCGCGCCTACCGACGCCGCACCTGGGGCCGCTCTCGCGTCTAAGTGGCAGGTCGCCGACCCAGCCTATGCAGCTCCTGAGGCCGAGGAAACGGCAACCAAGCTGTGATCATCGGCCAGGCATTCGCTGAAAGGCTCTGACGATGGATTGTTCTACCGCTGGCCCCTGATTTCAATACCCACGATAACTACGGCATCATGTGCCTTCTTTACCTTCTATTCATTTTCACCACCACAGCCTGATGAGGAGCATGTAATGGTCGAGCAAGGATTGGCTTGTTGGAAACTCTATGCACCATGATTTATGAATTTGATACCCTGTACTGCCCACATTATGTACTTAAGATACCTCAGCTGGCGTTAGTTGATAGCTTCCGATACTCTACATCAAGACAGAATTTTCTGGTTGATTGTCACACTGAAGTACGAACTGGATCCAGTATACGATGTGTCTAGTGGTATGCGTGCCCAAAGGACATGCCTGTCTGTGTCTTGAGCCACACTTCGATATGGTACTCTGATTACTAACAGGCAATCTTTGCCATGGAGCCATTCCTTCCGCAGCAGTACATACCGGTAACCGCCCAACTGCCCACAGGTTCACTTGACTTCTGCAGCATATCACTTGGCGCAGAACGCAGGATACGTCATAAGCCTACCTGAGCCCCACGACGAAGTTGGTGGTGGGCAAGATTGAAAATTTGAGACATGGTAGGTACAGTGTGCTTTGTTGACAGGTCGTATGTATGTATGTACAGTTTGACTTTGGCGGAGAGACGCCCGAAAAACGAAGGTTCGACAACGACCTGACATCATTGCTTCGTTTCCCGCGTTGGAGCCTGTACGACGATATGAATAATCGTATGTCTGCCTAGCACCATCAAGCTACCCCTCCCTCCTCTCCGGCTCAGGGGTTGCATCCGTGAAATCCGACATCCAGTTTGTATCTGCGTATCTTCTGATTGCTGCGATGGAGGGGTTGGTCGGTAGGTACTTACTGCTGCACCTCCTTGCACCGAATTCGATATGTTGCAGTTGGCGATGTGGCTGGTGAAAGACGCCACAAGATGCTGATCGGTGCAAGTGTTTGCTGCATAGCCACAAAAATCTTGGCATAATTGTGGGAAAGTAGGAAAACCTCCCCGAAAACCTGGCAGTCAATGACCGCATCGCTGGTGGGGTTTCCCGTAAGGCGCGTCAGCTGCACATGGCACGGGGTGACGGGTGACGCCACAAGCTAGCAAACTGCGTGTTGTTGATTCCGTTGCAGCAGCTGCACGCTGCACGACTGCATGCGCTTCGGAGTCCATGCCAATGGAGAGTCGGGACTCTTCTCTCTCTCTCAGCATGTATGTACATACCTACAGTACCTCGTGGGCCTAGTGCCGTCTAGCCGGATGTCCAGAGGGACGCGCAAGCCACACACCATCGTCGATCTGGGAACGCGAGCTGGTTGGGCCCTGCCGTACGTCACGCCAGCGGGTAACCCAACCCACTCTCATATCCGATTCTTTGATCAAGGTCCACCCGCAGAGATGTTCCTGGAGAAGATCGCGGAGTTCTAGGCCCCTCAAGCCCCCCTCCATCTTCTAAGCAACACACAACCTCTTGAAGTGAGCACCAGTTGCCAGTTTCCTTGACGGACAACAAGCTTGCAAGGTACCTGGCTTCACAACTCTGCCGCCACCAAAACCTAATTGCTCTGTAGTCAAGGTGCATTGCTACTGTACTACTACGCACGCGCCGGTGACCAGAGAAACCGAGACTGCTGCAGTGCTTGCTGGCATACCTGGCCGGGGACACCAGCAGCGAGAATGTAGATGGCTAGCATACCACGACCTCTCCACGCTGATTCCCGTGCCCCATGCTAAACACCATACAAGTCGATATGATCGTACCGGGTTTTGATACGGAGTAGAGCTGACTGGTCAATGGGTGTGGCATGTTTCCCCTCACTACCTACAGTAAGGTTAGGTTGGAGCTATCCAATCCACGATGAGCTATGTTAGGTACTGTATGTTGGTATCCATCCAATCTTGAGCCGCAATAGGAAGGGCCTGTCTGATACCCCACAGCTGCCAGGTTTCAGGACCTTTGCTGTTTGATTTGCCTCCTAACATCTAGGTAGCCAGGTAGCCTTAAACGTCACCGCCACAGATCCAAACAGTGCTTGGTGTCTCACTATGACGCGGGTTACGCATGGCCCAGCTCTTGAACGCCCCAACGACGCAGCCAAGCTAGCCTGCCACCCTGCTAACGTGGAGGTCGGCAGGTACGTAGCGCCTCCTGAAGCCACAGGAACGTGCGAGCTAGGTACTTCTGAAGCTACTTCCTCCCTGCTGGGCCCGTTCCGGCGTTGCAAGTCACAGAATCTGCCAACTGGCGGGGGCGGGGTTGAAAGGGAAGAAGAAGGTTCGGGAGCATGTCAACAAAGACTCTGGCCACTCACAGCTGGGGGACCCCTTCCGGACTAAAAGCACCGGCCGATATTCCAATCTGCATGACCCAAACAGGAAACCGTGGCCCAGTGCCATTGAGACTTATGACGACGATTTGATCTAAGCCGACCCCCTTTGGTCTGTCCAACAGCCCGTGGCCTTGGAAGTAGCATGTTTGTTACATGGGCATGTTGGGGTTGTACAATACGGATTACTGAGGGAGGAGCTGAGAAACGCACACCAAACACTCAGGCAGGAGCAATCCCATCGTACCCTTTGCATGTCCGTCAGATCGAGATTTCCACAATGATGCAACAGCCAAACCAAGGAACAGAGAGAGAGGCCTCAAGCCCTTCAAGGTCCTCTCCTGCCAGTACATATACGACACTTCATCCCCCCGAACATCATCATTCTTCTCTCGTCATTATCATCCTCACTCACACAACCACATTTGATACCCCAACCCTACAAACAAACCAAACCACCTCTTTGATACCCATACACCACCAATAACAACTTAACCAAAACATCACCATGTCTTCCATCATCAACAAGGTCAAGGACGCCGTTAAGGGCGACAAGCAGCACGAGCAGCCCGAGGGTACCCACGGAACCCACAACAGCAAGACTGCCAACGCTGCCGACCCCAGAATCGACTCAGACCGTGACCACCGTGCCAACCCTGCCGGCACAACAGGTCACTCTTCTACCACTGGTACCGGCGTTGGACACTCTGCTGGAGGTGTTGGTCACTCAACAACCACTGGCACTGGTGTCGGCCACACCACTGGAAACGAGGGTCCCCACAGCTCTTCCATGGGCAACAAGGTAGACCCCAGAATCGACAGCGACCGCTCCGGTACCCACGCTGGTAACTTGGCCGGTCAAGGCTACACCGGCGCCGGCTCCGCTCCCGAAGGTGTTCACGGCCCTCACTCTGGCCGCGTTGCCAACGCCGCTGACCCTCGTGTCGACTCGGACCGTGATGCTAGCCGCACTGTTGGCAACACCTACGGCTCTTCAGGTACCGCTGGTACCACTCACACTGGTACTCACGGTACTGGCATGGCCGGCTCCGGCGTTACCGGCTCTCACGGCACTCACGGTACCCACGGTACCACTGGCACCAGCGGTATGACCGGCTCCGGCATGACTGGCTCTGGTATGACTGGCTCCCACGGAACCCACGGTACCACTGGCACCAGCGGCATTTCCGGCAGCCACGGCACTTCAGGTCTGTCTGGCAGCAACCACGGCCCCGGCATGACAGGAGCTGCTACCGGAATGACTGGCGCGGGAACGACCGGCCACCAACAAGGCATCGCCGGTTCCGGAAACCCGGTAACTGGAGGCCAAGGCCACACTGCCTACAACGCCCCAACTGGAACACACGGCACACACGATAGCCGGATGGCCAACGCGGCTGACCCTCGAATTGACTCGGACCGTGACCACCGCGGCGCTCCCGGTGGAAAGGGCACATCGCACATGGGCTCAGGTCCCGGTCCAGCTGAGAAAACGGCAGGCCCGCACGGTTCTGATATGATGAACAAGGTCGACCCTCGCGTGGACAGTGATCTGGATGGTTCGAAGACTGTTGGCGGAAACAAGACTTACCAGTCGTAAGCCGACTCGGACTCCTCATCGAATACTTCCCACGTGCTGATCGAGTACGTCTAGGACTGGTCACAAGGACCCCCATGATGCTGCTCAGGTCCCTCCTTCAGTGATGCAGAAGCATGTTGGTGCCCCCGTAATGGACCATGACGACCACACTCATGACCGCGAGCGGAGACACTCTACGCAGACTCATCAGGAGAAGCACAGTGGAATTTAAATTCCTGGTGTGATGGAACGGAAGAATGATTAATAGCTATTCTGTACGATACCACATTATTACGACTAATGACAAATTGAGACTATCTACCTCGACCTCACTCAACCTCACTGTACCTCCATGATTGCAATACGTGACCTTGAATTGTGAAATATTATTTCTATAACTACCCTGAACGTTACCCTCGAACCTACCCTAAAAGCTACCCTGGAGGATATCCTTGAGTGTTGAACTTGGAGCTAATATCGTGCAGCACCTGGAACACTGCCACATACGCCAACTGCACATGTTTGTCATGATGGCTTCCGACAGGTTACCAAGACTGATTTCCATTTGATATCCCAGCCGTTCCCACCATGCTTTTCCCGCAAGTGTTCGATCATGACCTTGTCCATAATCGCGCCTCCGTCCGTAGCGGCAGCCCGGCGGCTATCTTCGGACCAGTAACTCTGCATCATCCACTTCCTCATCATGTCAAAGGCCCCGACGAAGTATTCGGCGCTGTCGATGCGGCTCGCGTGCTCGAGCGTCTCGACGCGCACGTCTTGGAAGCCGACGGAAGCGGACGCGAGCTCGGCGCGGAGGCCGGCCGGGTCGATCCACTGGTCTAGGCCGTGCACGGCCATGGGCACATGGTCGGGCATCAAGGGGGTTGTTTCCGCGAAGGGAAGCGCGGCGAAGGCGCTGCGCATGTCGGGGATCCAGCCCGTGTTGTCGGCGGCCCAGACGGTGAAGGCGAGGGTGCCGTTCGGGCGGAGGAGGCGGTAGGCTTCTGGAAGGAGGGAGGAAGTAAGGTTAGCGGGGGACGGTTTGTGGAAGATGGTGAGGGATTGTTGATCGTTGGAATGGTGAGGATGTGGCTGACGGCATGGAGTAAAGGGGTGGAAGATGAGAAGAGGGTGTATGGACGTACCTCGGAGCGCGACGTCGGGTTTGGGGATGATGTGCATGGCGAAGTTGATAACCACGTGGGAGAAGGAGTTGGCTGGTAACCCTGTGTCCTGCGAGTAGAATGATGCTTTAGTACTGGGCTTTTTCTACCGGTTGAGTCTGAGGAAGAAGGGGCAAAAAAATAAGGAGAGATAGCAACCAACCCCTGGTGTCACTACCCATCATGAAGAATAAAGAAAGCAAAGAAAAGAAAAGAAACGCACCTGGGCGTCCACGACCGCAGTCTCAACCGTCCCCTTCCACTCGTCCCTCTCGGCCCGCCACTTGACGATGTCGACGAGGTTCGCGTTGAGGTCGGCGCAGACGAAGCGGCTCTCTCGCAGCACCGCGGGCGACACCTGCTTCTGCAGCAGGCCGGCGATGAGCCCCGTGCCGCACGCGTCGTCGAAGAGGACAAAGGGCTCTTCCTTTTCCTCCTCTTTGTTCTTGTCCTCGGGGTCGCCGCTATCGTCGCCGTCGCCCGGTGGTAGGAGTCCCGCCTGCTGGAGGAGCTTCTCGCCGGGGAAGCCCATGACACGGTCCATGGCCTGGATCATGGCCAGCTTGGCGTCGTCGTTCTCGGCCGTGACGGGCACGCTGCGGAACTGGTCCTGCAATTTCTCGGCCAGGCTATTGTCGTTGTCTGGTGCGAAAGGGGCCATGGCGGTGGAGGAAGGAGCAAATAGATGGATGCCTGACAAAGTAGTAGACAAATGGGGTCTGTGGTGAGTGCGGAATTGGAGGGGGCGGCGGCGTGGAGAATAGGGGCAAGATAGTAGTAGTGATCGAGCCGATATGGCGAGACGAGTCATCTGAACCATTAGATCTAGTATATGTTTTGGCTGTTGCTAAAACCCACAACTCGGTTGACATAACCGCTCTTTATAGACTGATGTTCGGATACAAAATCAGACATCGACCTTGTACAAGTATCCGCAAAGTCTCCGGGGAGCACAATGCAGACACTTGAATGTCTCCGGTACGCGACGAGGTAGGGTTACGCCGGCAAACTCCACATGTAAGCCTTCCCCAATTTCGGTATGAGAGATCTCATCTACCTTCATGGGTGGCGGAGGGGCACCGATTTTGTATCCGGCGACATAAACTCTCTCCAAAGAATGCAGTGTCCAATCGGTTCAGCTCAAGTATCACGATCACAGCTCACCAACGACTAAAGAATGAGATCACAAGAGGTATATAGATGTAAAAAAACCCCTTCCTGTCTGAAGAAACAAACATGAAAAAGAAAAGAAACAAGCAAGTACCGTCTCTATCAAAGGCTTCGTTCGCTACTATAGGAAAGTTCGTAAATCGTGACATGTCGTGCACACATAGTCATCCATCCGTAAATGCCACTCTCAATACTTCTTCCATCCACCTTCACATATCCAAGAAAAAAACATCTAACCCCCGAAGTCAACTCACTTGAGATATGCATCGTCACCACGATGTCGCCTACGCCTTGTGTGCCTTGGCCTTTCCGGTTCGTCCTCCGACTCGTCATGCTTTGCATCCTCGACCGCACCCCTGACACCATCACTCTTGGGTAAATGAGAGATTACGTTGCCCAGAATCCCCAGAAGGCCTGATTTTCCCTCAAGGAGACTCCCGACGCTTTCCGCCATCCGATTGACCATGTCAGCATCGGTCCCGCCAACACCCCATGCGCCTTGCATTTGCGTCCCCCTGTCTCGTGGTCGATACTCGAAACTTCCTCCTCTAGACGTCCACCGGCCTGGATCACCAGGCTCGAGCGGACGACCCGAGGTATCAAAACGGTCAGGTAGCACTTCCACATCATTCTCCTCCGATGAAAGATCCGGGTCTCGTCTTCTCCCACGTCGATGGGACAAAGTACGGTCCGAAGAGAGGTCTGAGTCGGAATGCCGGTCTTGAGCTTCGTGAAGTTTCCGCAAAGTCTGGCTGGATTGTGGAGATAAGGGTATGAAAGAGACGGATTTGTTTGCGGCAAGTGACGCAGGTGGTGTTGCAGGCTCCGAGCTAACGGAAGGAGACCTGCTCAAAGGTCGGGATCGACGTGACCGTCGGCGGCGGGGCTTTAGACCATCTAGCATACCAAATTAGATTCACGAACTTGCCAAAAGGGTGGAGGGGTAATGAGATGGGGGGAAAAGAAACATCTAGTTTCGAACGACACGGGGGAACATCACACCTTGTGCAGCAGCTCCGCCAAGGTCGGGGGCAGTACGAGGGGAATGGTTTGGATTGTCACCGCGACTCACCGACTCTGGTGCATTAGGGGGGAAGGGATTCCGAGGCCCTCCAGCCGGAGGCGCAGGCGGTGGTGGGTAGTCCGCTGGGTTGTAGACAGGATGAGGCGGGTAGGCGTTGACGTTCATCTGCGAAGGGTTGGGGTAATGAGTAAAGCCTGCTGGCCCAGGCGGTGGCGGCGGTCCAGACGGCCCTGGTGGGGGGCCAGTGGTGTATGGCTGAGGGTAGCCACCGGATGCAGTTGGGGGCGAAGGAGGTGCCTCCGGATCGTATTCGTAACCAGGGTAATAGCCGCCAGCGTCGGATTCTTCCTCGTAACCTAGTAGATGGTTAGATTAGTTGAATGGGGTTGATGACTGACGGAGAAAAAACTTACGCTGTCTCTGTCGCTCTCGGGACCGTCGATCCCGTCTGCGCTCCTCCCTCGGGGGTCGGCCATCCTCAACTTCGTGTCGCTCTCGCTCCATCGATCTACCTATCGATCTCTCCCGTGACTGTTCGCGAGACCTCTCCTTTTCCTTTTCCTTCTCCTTCTTGACATCATTGTACTTCTTCAGCCCAATCGCCGCCGCACCGGCCCCCAGGACTCCAGCTGCAGCCTCGCGCAGGCGACTCTTGCTCCTCTGTCGCTTAATCTCGGGGTCCGATGCCACGGAGGGCGATCGATGGCGGCGATGGCGAGGCTGGCGCGCTTCACCAGCCGACACATAGCCTGCCGGAGGCGACAAGGGATCGTTGCCGTACTCAACGAGGCCTAGTTCCCGATTAGCGCCCTCTCTTGTGGTGAAGGACCGGGCCCTTGACCTGCTGCTGCGGCTGTGGCTGCGGCTACGGCTACGGCTGCGCGACGAGCTGTACCCGCGATGATGACGATCTCTATCAGAGTAGTACTCATCATCATCTTCAACCTTCCGCTCGCGTGCCTCCTTCTTGTCCTTATGACGCTCCCACAGCTTACTTGCCGCAGCCCCTGTAAGGGATGCTGCCGCAATTTCGGCTCCTGCATGAAGAAATGGTCAAACCAACTGCCACAACCCAAATGCCATCATGATTGATACTTACCTGTTCTAACCTTCGACTTGCTTCGAGATTTGCCACGTGACTTGCTTCGGTAATGCTGCACCAATCCAGCAACCGCACTGTGACGCCGAATGTTAGACCATACTTCAGATGACTGGATTACAATCAGAACTGCCTGAGTTGCTTCTTAGACTTACCCAGTGGCCGCAGCAGCCTTCGCCACGCTCGACTTGCTACGCTTTCTGCTCCGACTGGTTCGACTGACAGTACGACTGACTCGGCTCGAAGAGCGAGAGTACTCGTCAGAGTATCGACGTCTGGCGCGACCTCTCGTGGCCTCCTCTTTTTCGATCTTGTTGCTTTGCATATACTTGAGACCTCCGGCAACAGCAAGTGCAGCAGCTCCCTATCGTTTCAGTTAGCATCGAACAAAACACCAAGGCAATAGGGTTTACATACCAGCGCAAGGCCTGTAGTTATTCTTGATCTAGATTTGGATCGTGACCGGTGGCGGCGGTCATCATAGTCATCCTCGTAATCTCTTTCCTCATAGGCACTCCGGGCCCGGCGGATGACCTCGGTTCCCAAAGCTCCGAGGGCTGCACCGGCTAACACTTTCTTGCCTCGGTGCTCAGGCAGATCGCCCTCTCGATCGCGACGGCTGGCCAAGAATGCTGACAGGCCAGCGCCAGCCAGAGCACCCTCGGCCAGATGCCGCTTCTTATGATGATCCGAGCTGGAGCTACGCTCGCGGCGTATGATGGTCCTCTTGACGTAGTAATCCTCGTCCTCCGAGGGATAGTCTCGACGGTGGCGACGGTCATATCGTTCCATGGCGTAGTCATCTTTGTGGCGGTTATCGCGCTCCTCGCGGCGATAATAGTACTCTTCGGAAGGCTCACGTCGAGCGATCTGGCGGTTGTTCTCTCGGAGTACGATGTAGCCCGGCTCGGGACGCTCTTGGTTGATGATCACAGGAGGCGGGGCAGCTGCTTCCTGAACGATAATTTGCTGAGGCTCCGGGGCTTTTTGGCGGATTACAATGGGCTGAGGGGGAGGGTCCGCCGGAGTATAATACTCGGTCTCCTTGGTATATCGCTCGACGGCACCTGGGTGGTCGTGATGGCTATAGTGATCATGGTCGTGATCCCGCTCTACGTGCTTCTCGATTCTCATGTCATCCACATGGTCGCCGGACCTACGCTCGATATGCTTTTCTATGCGAACATCCTCATGGTCATCCCAAGGCATCCGAGATTGACGGTCCCAGTAATTGCGCGGTGGGTCTCGCTCGATAGTCTCACGAGACTCGCGGATAACGGTGGTATTGTCCCGGTGGTCGCGGCGGTCGGGTTCTCGGATGTAGTCCGTTTCTCTCTCCCAGTATCGATCCTGGTCGCGGTGACCAGACTCGTCACGCTCAATCCTCTTCTCTACGACGCGGCGCTCGCGCTCCACCGGAGGGTCGAAAGAGGACCGGGGTCGCTCGGGCAGATAGGTCTTCTCGGTTCGGCGATCGACCTCCACAACTTCTCCAGAAGGACGGCCGGCATGGGAACGGTTGTCGCGGAAGTCGTCCCGGGTAGAATACCTAGATCGTCGATCGTCGTCGACTTCGTCATAGCGCTCGACTCGTTCAACACGAGATGTAGAACTCCCGCCGCCACCGCCAACCTTGTACCGCCGGACTGTCGTGCTCTTGTACTTGTCTTCGTCCGACGAGGGGAATCGTCGTTGCGAGCGTACCGGTAGTCTCGCTCATAATACGACGACATCTTGCAGCGTCGTGACGCGGGGCCTGCGAGGGACCGCCAAGATATGTCACAAAATACGTGGGCACCCTGCAAAAATAGAACGAATAGTGTGGAAGAAAGACTGGAGAGTCCGAAACACGGGGAAACAGCAAACAGGCGCCTGCAGATCAAACAGACTGGCAAAAGGCAGTATATATTCGGAAAAAAGAGGCCAGGCCGGTGATGTGGTGTGGTATAGTAGACAATCTGGAAAGGGCTGGAAGAGGGAGCGGGGATGATAGTATGTCATGCAGCCGGAGTTGGCGGGGCTGGTTGGGCAGAATGGTAAGCCTCTCTTTCCCCCCCCATCCACACACTGCCACTACCAAGACCACGGGACGGGCTGGCGGCTAGTGTTCAGGTTTGCATTTCAATTCGGCGATGACAGCGTAAGACGAGACGGGGACAATGTGACTGAAAAACTGCCAGCCTGGCCCATCCCGGGCGATTTGAGTACGTTGGTAGTGTGTACGCCACCAACCCTTTGATACATAAGGACCAAGCAACCGGCCGTGTTGAGAGTGTGTTTTGATGATTGTTGGTTGCCATCGACTAATCTTGGCCCGGGTCGCTTGCTTGGTTCTCTCCCGTTCGCCTGCATCCTGGCGAGAGTTCTCTCCATCTGTCCACCTAAATGCAAGACAAAGTGGCATGGCAAACAACGTAGTATATCATTCACGACATCTGCATAGGCATACTCATGGGTGCCATGTGTTTCATCAAATGGCCACTGATCATATACGCCGGCCCCAAGATGATATTCAGCATCATCGGGCTCGTTCAGAGCAACGGGGATGGAATGCCATTTAGTCGTACAGCCCCCCTTGCGGTGTGAGATGCTCTGGCGGCAGACGGGCAACCACCGGAGTGGGAGAGGGCGAGCTGACAGAAGCTAGCCCGATGACTGCGACCACCTGCACCACTCGATGAGCTGACATCCATGTTCTAGAAGAAAGAAATCTGACAATGTGCAGCAGACATGATTGGACGAGCCTCGCACATTGTCCCGCATGTGATTTTCATAGCCTGCATATTGAATATAAGATCCTGTTCTAGACATGAACTCGAATCCGCGAAGAAAGAAAGGGCAAAGCTGGCTTGGGGAAAAAGCAGAGAAGTGCAGCGGTATCCTTGTAGCCTGGGCAGCGAACCTGTTTATGTCGTCATACTCCCGAGCTGTAGTTGCCTTGGCGGGTGCTTAGGAAATGGTCATGATCAGTAGTTCCACCAGCTTTTCCTACTAATCTTGCTTATTCCAAGTGCAGTGCAGCATTGCAGCTTCTACTGCCTGCCTGGGTCGCACAGCTAAGTGCGCTTGCATTTATTACTACCTACTCTGCAGCAAGACTGCAGATACGGTGGTGGGAGTTGGAGAATCCATGAGAAAAAACAAGGAACCGGGATGGGTTCGGACACCTTCTTCTTCTATTTCAGCCTGGCGGTGCTGCTGAACCAACTCTGGGTCGTATTGAACGCTTGGCTGTATCCAGCGCATTCGTAAGCTGGTGGGACCCGCTAGCTTGGAAAGATCGGGGGGTCGGTTCTTCACGGAAAACCACACCCAGTAACGTCGGGCCTTCCGTTTGAACTTGAATGTTCTGACCTGTTACATAAGAGAAGGAAAGAAAAATGATTTGCTCTAATCTCCTGCCATCTAGACGCCGACTTGGGGTTGAGACCCCTTGGACCGTTAGGAAGACAAACGAGATTGGCTTATGCTACTCTTAATTTTCTTTTCGACAAGTATCACGATCGCACTGGCACTGCTCAGGACTGCAACAACACAGCCAGCAGCGCCAGGCATCTTGTCTTCTACCATGTGTCGATACCGGCTTGTTTGGTAAATATCGCGCCCTAATAGCGGATGTTTACAGTAATGCATGGCCCTAGCTACACAGAGCCAACTGGTAGTAACTTAGTATGTGGTTGCGCAGTAACACCAGACGCCAGACCTTATAATTGACCTGGCTGCCTGGTCTGTCAATTAACTTCCATCCACTTTTTTAACAAGTTTCCCGTTGCGGTATCAACCTTGCTTGACTTTACCAATCCCCTAAAGTGTAATAACGGAAAAGAGCATTTGAACTGAGTGTGATGCTATTTTGACACTCTGAATGGGGGCCAGAAGCCTGGTGCCAGGCCCGGGTAGCAGGCAGGTTGACCTGGGCATGCAGCATGGATGCTAGGGTTTTTGATCGCCAAGGGTTGCTCAAGCTTCCAGATCAAGCATTTGGAAGGAAACTGTGCTTCCCGATTGACGCCTTGGAATAAACTGGGTCGGAAACGGGCCTCATGACGACTGCCGCCTCCACTTGCTATAAAAACATGTAACCATCCGGCCCCACGATCTCTCAAGCAATGGAGGAATGGGCTCTGCTCGAGCTTCAACGAGCTGGGGTTCCAACTCTTTGGGCATTCGGTAGCCAAACTCCCAAACCAACCGACGGTGTGCATTTGGGGCACTGGCGTCATCGTCAAAGTGTATCTGGGCAAAGGTAGCATCAGGTCAAGTCCTCAAGGTGCCTCAAGGTGCCATTGCCTGGCAACCCTGTGGCGGGAAAGAGGTGTATTTGAAACAAAGCGGTCGGGAGGCCCGTTTTGAGAGGTGGCAGTGCTCTCTAGGGCACATAGTCTAAAATGTTAATTATGTAGGTAGTGTGCTTCGTGGCATGGCATGGCATGCAATGGGGCAAGACATGGAAAGATGCCCAGGTGGCTTGGTGGATACGAATTTTGCAGTGGTTGGTGGTGCGATGTTTTTTTTTTTTTTCCCCCTACAGACACGACATGCAGTAGCAACACAAGCGAGGCCAATAGCTGAATGGCAACAAGCGAGTCCTTCTCTTCTAAAAGTCCCCTGCCGGCCAGTACGCGTACACGTAGAAAGGCATCTTAGATTACGACGTTGCGGATATGAGAACAGGTCATCTAGTCAATGCTGCTGGCACCGGGGTCATCTAACGGGTGATATGGCGATGGACAAGGGGCTGCCTGAATTGCTCGACAATGCCCCTTGCATCCTGGGGCGATCGCTGTGTTAATGCGGACCTGGCTCTGCCCTGGCGTTTCCACCGCCGCGCGCGCCCGCTTGCCCGCCTGCCCGCTGCCGCTAATGCTACCCCCTCCTTGAATCGGCGTGTCTCACGGCTCTGATTGTAGGAGAGAGCAGGAAGAGTGACTGTTTTGCTGTGGCTGCTAGAGACACCACCCTGTTCTCCAAAATAACGAGATGCAAATTCCCAAACATCCGAACCTTCGATTGGGGATTCAGGGGTTGACTGGAATCTTGACTTGTGGGATTCCCGCCGCCCGTCACGCTGACTGGCCAATCATGGGCAACCCACTCCTTCAAGGTGCATACCACGTAATCTATCAACTCCCCTTGGATCACCGGGCGAGAGCTTGTTTGGTCTTGACTTCTGCTTGGTTTTCTTGGTCTGTCTCTTCCTCCATATCAATCCTTCCTTCCTGTTTACCCCCCCTCCCAAACTCTCCCACGACACAATCGTTACTTCCTCCCAACAACTTCTCCTCCAACGGCAGCTCACTCGTTCTTGTTGCCCTCTTCTTCTCTTATAAGTTACTGAAATATTGTAATTCATTTCTCTTGCACATATCTCGTTTTGGGGACTCAATCAGACATCCCTCACTCTCTCGGGATTGATTGGCCACTTTGCTTGACCACGGACTTGATATTAAGTTAGCCACATTTTGGAAGGAACTCAATTCATATACAACAAACATACAGACATCTGCCACGATGCGATCTTACGAGCTTCTCTCCGCCCTCGCGACGGCCGGCCTGGTCTCCGCCGGGCCTACCCCCACTGACCCTGAGCTGCCCAAGCGCGCTGAATCGCTCCCGGCCGTCTCGGCCTCCGGAAACGCCTTCTGGGCTGGCAAGGAGCGCTTCTACATTCGCGGTATCGACTACCAGCCTGGTGGTTCGTCTGGCGATGCCGACCCCCTCGCCAACACCGAGACTTGCAAGAGGGATATTGCCAACTTCAAGGACCTTGGCGTCAACACCATCCGTGTCTACATGGTCGACAACTCCAAGGACCACGACGAGTGCATGAAGCTGCTGGCTGATGCCGGCATCTACCTGGTGCTCGATGTGAACAGCCCCAAGTACTCCATCAACCGCTCGAAGCCGGGCCCGTCCTACAACGCCGACTACTTGCAGAGCGTCTTTGCCACCATCGACGCCTTCCACAAGTACGACAACACTCTCGCTTTCTTCTCTGGAAACGAGGTCATCAACGACAAGGTCGACTCTACCAAGTCTGCTCCCTATGTCAAGGCCACCACCCGTGACATGAAGCAATACATCGGCACCCGTGGCTACCGCAAGATTCCTGTGGGCTACTCCGCTGCTGATGTGAGTAAGAACCGCATGCAGACGGCCAACTACTTCAACTGCGGTTCCGACGACGCGCGAAGCGACTTCTTCGCCTTCAACGACTACTCTTGGTGCTCGCCCTCGACCTTCGAGACCTCGGGCTGGGATGCCAAGGTCAAGAGCTTCAAGGACTACGGCCTGCCCATCTTCCTGTCCGAGTGGGGCTGCATCACCAACGGCCGCAACTTCGAGGAGATGTCTGCCCTGATGGACAAGGAGATGACTGGTGTCTACTCTGGTGGTCTGCTCTACGAGTACACCAAGGAGGGTAACGGATACGGCATTGTTGACCCCAAGAGCAAGGACGCCGACAGCCCTGACTTCACCAAGTTCAAGGACGCCCTCAAGAAGTACCCCACCCCCACTGGTGACGGTGGTGCCGCCTCCACCACTCACTCCTCTAAGTGCCCTCCCAAGGATGATGACTGGCTGGTCGAGGACGACTCTCTCCCTGCCATCCCTGATGCTGCCAAGAAGGTAAGACACCCCCTGACAAGATAACTCCGCTCAGCGCAGTAGCTAACAATCTACGCAGTACATGAAGGATGGTGCTGGCACCGGCCCTGGCCTGAAGGGCTCCGGCTCCCAGAACGCTGGCTCTACTAGCACTGGTACCGCCGCTCCTGGCTCCGGCTCCGTGGAGGCTACCTCGTCTGGCAAGAGCGAGGGTGGCCGACCTGCCCCGCCTATGGATATGACCATGCTCGCCGTTTCCGTTGTTGCTGGCCTGTTCGTTCTGGCTGGCACCCTTGTGCTGTAAAGGAGCATAAGTAATCAGCATGGTTCTGTTCAATATCCTTTAGGACTAAGGACTAAAAAACATATTGTATTTCATGACGACCGGCGTTTTTTTCTGAGAAGGATAAGATATGGGTAGCGCAATAGCTCGGCCTCGTAAACCTGATTCGATGGCCAATCCGTGTGATCAAGTGCCCCCCAGCCGGGGCGCGTATTGCGCGCACAGGAATTAATCAAGGGACAGCCAGATGCCCTAGTGGCATTTGGCCATAGCCATAGCAACTTTGGCATGTAAATCATAACAAATAACGTACACAATTGCTCGAATGCCTGCGTTTGCCAGTTCGTCTTGAAAGGTTTTTTGCATGTGATCGTGTGCTACAACGAATGCTTTTGGGGTTACAAGTAGTTAAAAGCAGCGACCCTTCCTTCCATCAACAAGCCGCATGTATGACTGCTGAAGACAAAATGGCCGACATGCTACTTTCGCGTCAATTAGAGAAACCTTGCTGTGGCTAGTGTCCCACGAAAACAGTTTTGGTGTGATGGTATGTTGCTTTGACAAGCACCCTCCGCATCCAGCGACACGAGAAATGGATCGCTATCAACAGATGCGGGTTAAAGAAGAACGAACAACTTGTAGATACATGTATTATATCTAGTGTAGTAAGAGAAGCTGCTGCCCATAAGTATCGTCAGCTTGTTATGTCGTCCAAATTACATACTTCCCTACCAATGGACAAGAATCATCCAGCTGGCAGACACGTTGAGCCGCCATCTCATAGTGAAGGCCACTCCTGCTTTAAAAATGGTAGTCAGACTTTGCACAAAACCGGCTCGCCTGCGTGAGAACAGTTGTCGCTAGATGCATATAAGCTTCAGTGCTCTCATTGATGGTATATCAAATGTGTATGCCCCCTTCTATATAGTGTAGGTAGGTCCTGAGCATATACAGGGTATAAAACTATGTTGTATGTTAATCAACATCGAATCACTGGTACTCCGATGCTGGCTTAGGCGAGCATTTCAGCTTCTCCTGATATACGTGCGAATGCCCTGCCTGGCCCGGGTCTCTTTTTCCCTTTTTCTCCCAGGCGACAATAATAGCCCTTTAAAAGGGCGGCATCTGACCTCGACATTGCTTCTCATCCGCCTTATCTCTCTCTCTCTCTCTCTCTCTCTCTCTCTCTCTCTCTCTCTCTCTCTCTCTCTGCTAATATGATGCATCGTCTTCCAGAAACCCTTGTGCCTTTTTACTCGGGTTTCCTCGCATAGACGATCTGGACCCGCGTCCAAGGATGGACTCTCTGTGAAGCCAGCTCCGTTCGCACGCGAGCCAGCATCAGTTGTATCTGTATGAGTGGCCATCCTAGAACGTGGCCTAATGGATACAGAACGAGACCTAAGAGGGGGGTCGGTTAGCTGGCTTACACCAATTATAGACGGGATAGTTGCTTTTTCTCGGTGTCATCAAATTAACATCATGTGTGTGTGCGTGGGTGGTGCGTATAGACCTACCTTCCAGGCCTTCTGTCATGGCAGCGTGCTGGAAACCGCCGATTTCGCGCATTTTCCTATCTCCGAAGCTACCAGTTATCGGCTTCTTGATATTCGTTTCCCGTAGATCGACGAAGCCCGCCGCCTCCATAGACCGCACCATGGTCTGATGGCGTAGCAGATCCATGGACCGCCCCATACGACGGCCAGCGTCCACGAGATGTTCGTACATGGAAAGCATGGCCATGCCAGGCCGGACCGAGCCGTCATCGCTTTGCGGCTTCAGGTCCATGTGGAAGGTCTCTACCCAGCCTCCGGGTTTACAGCACTTGTACGCCTCTCGGAAGAAGGCATCCCAGTCTTTGATACAGCCGTGGAGAGAGCGGAGGTATATGAAATCAAAGTGGTTTGGCTGGTATGTCCATTCCTGAGCTATGTCGTCTATCTCAAAAAGAACATTTGGTGGTATCCAAGCTGGCTGGATAGGCGAAAGGTCCACGCCCCTTACCTGAGCGTGGGGGTGGGCATCTCCGAAATCTCTGGGCATCCGGTCAGCATCACAACAAGGAAGATGGCTCAAGAATAGGAACAAATATACATAGCCCACTGTTAACAAGGAGAAGTCAGTATCGTTCGGGAGATTGTATTGAACATAGGAACTTACCTGTCCAATCCCTGTACCAACATCGAGAACATTCTGGACGTTATCTGGAATCGGGGCGAGGAACAACCTGCCGTCAAGTAATAACAAGTTTGCGTGGTGTCTGCATAGCGTTTAAGTGCTCAGCCTGGGTTCGCTAGAGATAGTCTGGCGGGATCAAAACTTACGAGTACTCTGCATACAAGTTCTGTTGCTCGTCGTTGGGCTGCCTACGAGGCATCAGCAACTAAGCCGCCACGACTGGATACACCCCAGAAACTCACCAGTATTCTGTGTCGTTATCTCCGCGGAGGCTATGGTACCTCCGTCCGTGGATTGTGCGATACTGCAATACACTCGACGACAGGGACTGTGTCGAGCTGGCACTGTTGTCTCTCTCCATCAGCCTGGGCCACAACATGACGGGACTAGTTGCTGCTGCATTTACCTATCGTCCCCAAGGGCCGAGTCTGCGTCGTCAAATTGGTCCTCATCAAGGTCCTGCGATGGAGATATCCAGCCATAAGCATCTTGTGTTTCTAGGGATGCTGATTCGCATTTGCAGCGGAGTTCAAGGTGCTAATTACCGGCTGGGCCCATTCTAGTCCCGCGATACTTCCATTTGCTATGGGTGTAGCATCGTCAGAACTTAGGGAAGCATTATCAGAGGCGGCCTCGCTATCCCGAGTCCCGCCGCTCGTGCTTGGGGTTTCTTGGCTCAGCCCTCCCTCTCTGCTCGGTCCACTGCCCGGCTCTTCGACCTCTGCATCCTCGGTGCGAGATGCACTGTCCCTCGACTCACCCGCACCGAGATTCTCGGCGGACGATGAAGCTCCACTGCTATGGGCACCAGAGTCTCCCTCCGTTTGTGAAAGGCCGCTCTCAGGTAAAGACCCGGCAACTTCCTTCGTCATAATCGATTTCCGAAATTGACGACGATTGACTTGGTGAAGGGAGGTTATTTTTTCTTCTTCTTTTCTCTCTCAACCGAGGAGGCCGGGTGTATAAGAGACGGAAGCGGTGTAGTACCTAGGAAATTGCGAGTCGTCACTGGCAATATTCACATATTGAACCGGGTGAGTCCCCACGGCTTGGCCGTCCGCTTCAATCTTGTTTTTTTCCTTTCTGTTTTGTTTATTGAAACCCGGGAGGTTAGCTATGGCGAGTGTTGTGACATGTCCTGGGTTGTGTGAATGGCGAACCACATTGTCGGGTCGAAGTGGTGGCTTGACCTAATGCTTGGGCGGTTAGGATTAAAGCGAGTTGACAAGCGGTGGGCATTCGGGGGCATTTGATTTGAATCCTGAAAGTGCAAAACAGCCAACACCTTCGCTGCTCCGCCGTAGAGACGCATTTTGCAGACCACGCACACGCACTGCGGGTCGGCCAATGGGGCCAATCGTCCCTTCACGTCGATCACACTCCAGGGGAACCATGGGCAAAAAGGCAGAGCGCCTGGGTTCTAGGCCACCAATTCCCTCCCCCCCCCCCCGAAGGACCACCCTAGCACAGAGGCTGGTCCCTGGCGCTGTTTCCGCCCAGCTCAGCTCGAGTCTCAGACACATTAACGCCTGGGACCGGGCCGGAGTCATGATCGCGAAATTCGGCGCCGGTCGTCATGGACAAGGGCACGCAGGGCACGCAGGGCATGCAGCACTGGGGGGAGGAGAATGACAACTGGAGAATAAGCGCTGTCAGTGTTACAAGAGTGAGGTCAGCTAGTGGGACTGCCTAGCTTTTCCGGCGGCGGAACCTTCCAACATAAGATTCTGGCGGAGATTGCCGAATGGTGCTTAAGACATTAGAAATACGACAAATACGACCTCGACGACCCAGAAATGCCACTTTGTGACTTTCAATGCACGGCAGTTTGTAGGGCCCGACTGCAGTACAAATCAGTCGCCCCTTGCTTCAACCAAAAAGCAAGCTGTAGACCGGCTCTGTCGGGTCGGCGGGTCGTGGTGATTCGGTTGTTGGTAAACGAGTTCTGTTGTGTGTTTGCTGTGCAAGCATGCATCCCGGATGTCTCTCCGGAATTGCTGTTCTGGGAAACACGCCCCGAGCCTGTCGATACATCATCATACAATGAATGGCATGGGTATAGCAAACCGCTCGCCCAGTATACACAATTCCAGTCGTCGATTGACGTGCCGTTGCTGATACTGGCTCTTGGCCTGGCCTCGCCAAGCTTTACCGCCATCGACTACTTTCCTAGCCTAACCCTGCCAAGAGCGCTGTGTAACGTTTGAGGCAACCTCCACTTACCGTAGCAAAGTGCATAACGTGTATAAGACATGTACTACGCATGTTCATGACCGGTTAAGACCAGCAGCCATCATCGACCATCGTTCATCAACTCGACTTGCCGTTGCCCCTCACGGCGATGTTTGTCATTTATTATGATATAAATCCATGCCATGGTGTTCACGGCACCCGGCCGCCTCTCTCGCGACTAAAGTCTTGCCTGGCAGCCTGGGCAAACAGATCGTCGTACGGCATCACGCGCGCAAGGGAGAGCTGCAGGAAGTGCAGTACAATCACGGCATGTAACTTTCTTCTTATCTCCGAGTAGTTTTGCAATCAGTACTTCAGTAAATTCAGCTCGTAGTGTGACCGGTCGTACTAGTTTTGGGGGTGAAAACACAGGCAAAAAGTAGAGACACGTTGGGATAAACCAAACATACACCAGTCGGGATTTTGGAATTACTCGGCAGCAGCTCCGAGAACCAAGCTTGGAAGGCACAAAAAAGGAAAAAGAAAAAGAGCGTGACAACGACAGCCGACTCGCCCGGTCACATCACGATATCACAGACACCACACCCCATCAGCAAAGGTGCTTACTAAACCAATTGACCGCCTGGTCTTCGGCCTGTAGGCCCATCTCTGCCTGCTTCGGGTCATTTGGGTCGCCTCGGTTGCCAAAGCCATGCCTCGCTCCCTCAAAGGGGACAACCTCATGTGCAGCATCCTCTTTAGCCTCGAGGATCTGCGTCAGCTGGACCATCTTCTCCCTACCCATAAGGGCGTCATCCGGCCCATTGGCGACGCTTAGTGGCAGCCGGACAGCCAAGATATCCGAAGGAATAGACACGGAAGACGGGTGAGCTGTGAAGCCACAGTTGATGAGCGGTACCCCCTCCGCAGACCCTGGAGGGGTGACCCGCGTCTCGGGGTTGTCCTGGGCCAGGTAGATGGCATGGTATCCGCCCCAGCAGAAACCGGCTACGCCAATCTTTAGACTTTGGGTCGGGAAGGGTGGCGGGCTCGTCCTTAGGCCTTGGAAGAATTTGACAACCCGTGGCTGTGTTACCGACCGCCTGGTTCGAACAATGAACGGGGCCATCAAGGCAATCGTTTTCAGGGCCCAGTAGGGCTTCATTACGAGAGTAGTATACCAGTCTGGAGACGGCGCCATGAGCCCGTCTATATCGGCCAGGAGGGACTGAGGTGGCGCCGCCCCTTTTAATGCACCGAGTCAATATATTCCAACAACGAGAACGACAAACTAGGCACAGGGTTTGGAGATGGTTTCTAACCGTCCATGAAATCGGGCAGGTAAACAAGGAACCCTCCCCGCTTGGCATAGCTGTCGGCCAATGCCCGAGTATTCCGCAGCTCCCAGCCGAAGCCATCGGGGATGATGACAATGAGTGCTTTGGGCTTAGTCCCCGCTTCCGGCTGGGCAACATAAGTTGGCAGGCCGTGGATCTGCTCGGCATGACCCGTTATTTCGGCGTCGCCATGGAGTGTGCCGGTGAAGCAGTCTCGGCAGTACCCAGTAGACGTCATGGTGTAAGTTTTATCCGATGGATTCAAATCAGGACTGTGTCAATTGTAGCTGTACGTTCTTTACAATCTCCTCAGCAGCGTCGTACTTTTAGTGAAGTGATGTTTCAGATGTGAATAGATGTAATAATCCTTGGCCAGAGAGTATAGCTCAACTCATCAATTAGTGCATTGATGAATATTTACCGGATTATAATAACCCAGGTCGTCGGTCCGCAATGGTGTTGATATTGACAACGATGACGATACACCTGCCGCATGTGACTCTCCCCTCTCCTCTCCAGGCTAACTAGCTGCCAAGTGGGGTTTGGCTAGGTAAGTTGGCCAGTTATGTACATGGTCAGTTTATTATTAGGTTATTACTTAAGAGGTAGTGTCTGTCTCTCATTAGTGAGCGGACAAGACACGGGAAGCGGCGGGATGATGTGAGCTTGCTCCCCCACAAGTCCTTTCGTAGCGTACTGTCAAAATCTTCTAAGCCATGGGCTTTGGGCGTCTAAGAAAAAAAAACCTGCCAGAGACCGATATTTCGAAACTGTCGGTGAACGGGTGTTGGAACATCGTCTCGAGCTTATTTTTATTTGGACCTGGTTTTCAGCGGCTTCTCCGGCCTCGAATTCAAAAAAGATATTCAAAATGGTTAGTGCCCTTCAGCTCCGTCTGTGTGCTTGTGTGATGTGACGGCCCAGTCGCATTGCTCCAAAACGCCTGTCACTTACACCGGCTGAGCTGATACATTCGCTAGGTGCACGCCGACGCCTCCAACTTTGCTCAGGGCGTCACGAAACAGCAGGCCTACGACCAAGTCCTGCTGCAGGCCGAGGGTCTCTTCGACGGCCAACGTAACTGGGTTAGTTCTGGGAGATAAAACTACGATGGTGTCCCTCTATGGGTGTATGCAGAAGAGAAGGTTGACTCATTGCCGCTATATCTAGGTCTGGTGAGCGAGACTCTTCATCCGAATGCCGCCTATTGGGTGCACACGTGACAATCCCTTGGACCTAACGGAAGAAACCAGTAACCTATCCAACGCTGCTTCGCTGCTATGGCACGCGTACAAGTCCCTCCCGGAGCCTAGTACCCATGTCAATTGGGCAGGTACAGTACCCCTCCCCTCTGACTCTCTGCCCCCTTTCTCACCGCGCCACACCCCCAACCGCAGGTTTCTACACGTTTGATGTGACCGGGTCGGCGGAGAAGCCGCGGCTCATACTGGGCCCCTTCCAGGGCAAGGTGGCCTGCCAGACCATCTACTTCGGCCGGGGCGTGTGCGGCGCCGCCGCGTCGACGCGGGCCACGCAGCTGGTGCGCGACGTCGACCAGTTCCCTGGCCACATCGCGTGCGACGGCGACAGCAAGAGCGAGATCGTCGTGCCCATCGTGGCGGACGACAAGGTGGTGGCCATCATTGACATCGACTGCGCCGTGCTCGATGGGTTTGACGAGGTCGACCAGGCCGCTCTGGAGAAGCTGGCGGCACTCCTGGCTAGGAGTTGCGACTGGTCCTAGGAACCGTAGTGAGAGAAGTCTTGAACAAACTCTAGAGGTCTCGGGGAAAGGGCGCTCTTGAATAGACAAAATGGCTTTCACTCATGGTGGTTTTCTCTGGCTTTCGAAATTGTACATAAACACAGCGCGTGCTTCGCTACCGCTGAAAATCGTGACACGCTCAGCAGTCTAGAGCATCAGAATATATTTACACGCAAAGCACTTGACCAGTCCATCAATATAATGCCGTACCCAGTGCATCTTACTCTTCAAATCGTATCTTACCCTGGCTTATATCAGGATATACGTCGAATCGCCTCTGACCCACGAGGGGAATGTTCTTCCTGGTCTCCTCAATCTTGGCGCTGTCGAGCTCCCAGCAGACCGTGGTCTCGCTCTCCTCGGCCTCGACGAGTACCTGCGCCATGGGGTCGACGATGAGGCTGTGGCCCCAGGCGTGGTACGAGGCCGCCTCGTCGCGCGCGGGGCTGCACATGGCGACGTAGATCTGGTTGTCCATGGCGCGGGCCTGGCCCTGCAGGCGCCAGTGCAGCGGGCCCGTCGTCGTGTTGAAGGCCCCCGGGTAGACGAGGGCGAAGCAGCCCTTGCGCGCCGCCACCGTCGCGAGCTCGGGGAACCGGATGTCGTAGCAGATGGCCACGGCGATGCGGCCGTAGTCAGGCAGATCCACCAGCGTCACCTTGTTGCCCGGCGACAGCACGTCGCTCTCGCGGAACGTGATCTTGCCGGGGATGTCGATGTCGAACAGGTGCACCTTGCGGTGGCTTGCGAGCAGGCCGCCGTCGGGCCCAAACGTCAACGACGTGTTGTAGTATTTCTTCTTCTTTCTATCCGCCTCCTCGCCCTCCTTGTCGGCGGCACTCGTCATCGTTTCCGAGTCCGGGCTCGCCTCGGGGATCGAACCGCCAATGAGGTATGCCTTGGCCTCGGCCGCCATGGCCGACAGGGCGTGGAAGGAGGGGACTGGTCGCGCGGGGGCGGGCTCGGCAGCAGCGTCTCGGCGTAGGCGGGGAAGTAGTCGCAGCCGTAGGGGGAGTTGAAGCATTCGGGCAGCACGATGATCTTGGCGCCGTCGCGGGCGGCCTCGAGCACCTTGTCGCGCGCGTGCGACAGGTTGGCGGCCTTGTCCGGCCCGCTGGCAAGCTGGATGCAGGCCAGCTTCACGGGCTTCTTGAGCACGGGTGAGGGGATGGTAGTGGTTGTCATGGTGCGTGCCAGTGGCCCTCGGAAGTAAGCGGCGGGTGACGGATAAGTTGCAGATTTGATAAAGAGGCTTGAGTACCGCAGAAATGGTCTCATGGTGGGTGGTGAGGATGCATTGCCGGCTAAGTATACTTATGTCTGGTTGATGCGATTGGGGGACTGCCAGGGCCGACTTGAGAGGGGCAGCCCCGATAAGCCGCGGCGATAGTGGGGTATCGGTGATGCAATTCACGTTCTGCCCGATCCAATGCATGCGGTTTACTGATGGACATGTATGCTGATCCGGCTGGGCAGTCGCACTGCTCGCTGGCCTGGTTTGTGCTGAGAAACATATGTCCCTAGAGAACACGACATCACCAGTTGGTTGCCTGGGACAAGTACGTGCATTGGTTATATTGGTAGAATGTATGTAGTTTGCTAGATAAGAGGTTCTCTATCGTCGCAACTTGCGGAGACGCAGATCCTCATTGGTGGATCATATTCAACTGGTAGGATGGTTGTTTCCCACCCGGATGCCAGTCTCTAAGAGCAGTACCTTATACCTTCACCAATGTCTGACCTATTTGAGGGCCTCGGCAGCGAAGGTGGGCAGAACAAAGGCAGCCTCGTGAACTCTGGAGTTGTAGTATCTGCAGAGCTTGACCTCCTCCTCGGCGGACCACTTTCGCAGGGGTGTCTTGACATCCCGGCCGGCCTCCTTACAGCAGACCATGAAGCCGATCTGGCCGGAGGGGTAGGTGGGGATCGTGGTGAATCCGTACTCGGCCACGGCGAAGACTTCCTTGCAGTCCTTCTTCAGCTTGGTGATCAGAGGAAGGTGGAGCCACTGGCTCTCGGCTGTTCATAGTAGTTAGTGAAACGTTCAACATATAATATCGTGGTGAGGCGCCACTGGGCACACAGGTACGAACCTTGTGTGGTGATGACACCACCGTCCCGCAGAGCATCATGCAGAAGCTGGAAGTAGGGCTTCTGGAACAGGCTCTCGGCGGGGCCCTCTGGGTCAGAGGAGTCGGTGATAATGACATCGAAGCAGTTCTTGTAGTCGTTCAAGAACTTGAAGCCATCACCAACATGGACCTTGCTTTTGGGGTGCTTGTAGCCCTCGGCCATCTTGGGCAGGTACTCCTTGGAGAGACGGATGACAGCCTGTTCAGTGGTTAACAAGGTTGCCTCGGTTCAACCACAGGACATGAAGTGGCCTGTAAGAGGGGACAGTACCTCATCAATGTCGCACAGGGTAGCCTCCTCGACACACTCGTGCTTGACGACCTCACGGAGGACACCGCCATCACCACCGCCAATGACAAGAACCTTCTTGGGGTTGGGGTGCGAGTTCATGGCCAGGTGGGTAATCATCTCCTGGTAGGAGTACTCATCGTACTCGGTGCACTGGATGACATTGTCCAGGACCAGGACGTTGCCGTGCTTCTCCGACTCAAAGATCAAGACATCTTGGTACTTGCTCTTCTCGTGGTGGAGCACCTTCTTGACCTTCAGGGTCATGGCCTGGCCTGCTACGGTGTAAGCAATGAGATCCGCTCATCTGTGAAGGCAGTGTAGTGGTATAAACTTACCGGCCCACATCTCAGAGATCTCTCTGAACCAGCCATCTGCAAAATGTTAGCCCGATGAACTATTGCAACCACGAGAATGACTGCTATCTATAGAGTCCATTGAAGGGGACCCATGTCTTTTGAGACAAGATAAGAATCTGCTCCAGGGCATCCCCTCCAAGCTCAACGGCTCAAGGGTATAGCCAGATAGACGAGTAGGTTCAGGGCTCCATCGCGTGTGTGTAAGTGCCAGCATAACACAGGCCGCAAGCGACTTACCCTTGATCGTGGGGTGCGTAATCTCAGACATTTTGTATATCGGTGGTGAATGGTCCGAGGAAACTGTACGACTCCAAGGTGTGATTTTCTTTGGTGTTTTATCAGGATATGAGGGGTATCTACAAGATGAAGAACAGTGGAGATGGAGCTGTCGTTTCCGGGCGGCCCAGTTTGTGTGAGCCAGAACTGATTCTGCCCTTTTAAAAATTTTTAGCCGTTGAGCGAATAATTGCATCTGAACAGTCTCCGCAAGCAGCCGATGTCTGCCCAACCTTGAGTCGCCCCGACGGTTTTGCGCAGACTTGCGTAGGACCACAGTTTAGACTACGCCTTATCGATACAAGTTCAAGTGCGATAGTGATAGGCCTAGGCCAGAGGCTGACAGAGGTAGACAATATTCAGAGACTTCTCCATGGGCAGTGACAGACTGCCAGCACTCGGCGCCTTCCGTTCTGCACATCGTGAAGTCATGAAAGAATCAATGCCGACGACGGTGCCGGCGCCGGTGCCGATGCCGACGGGCAGCAACGAGTAAGTGAGGATTTGACTTCACGTGGCCAGGCAATAAATCTGTCCAAGTGGTCATAATGGAGGTACTATCGATGAGGTCCGTTGCGGCGTTGCCCTTCGCAGACCTTAGTGTAATTAGGTTCAGCGCTACCGCATGCTGCGCGGGCGCCCACAAGTATCGCTACCTAACAACCAGAACTGAGTTTGCTGTTTGATTGACGCGGGAGTCATGAGCTTCAGTATCGATCTAGACTACTCCGGCTTATCAACTCCGTAGGGCCCGGAGAAAGAAGACAACATTGCCTGCTTCTCAAGAAATGTAACTCTGACACGGTCGCGCTGACGTAATAAACCAATGCCACTCTTGCGACGTCCACGCTACTATTTGATGTTTCAATCCCACGTGCGTCGAGCTCCCTAGTATGTATCGGCTACCTTAGATTGATTCAGATACTACGGAGCACGATTTCATGTTTCAGGATACCCGGAACCAGTATAAAAAGAAGAGCCATCAATCAACTGCGTTCTACTAATAGTACATTAGTTACTACCCAGCACGGGCAGCGTTGGTCTCGGTTCACCTCACTAAGCAAGCACCGATTGCTGCGCGGACGGAATCGCTACATACCTACTGACATACCTACGAACGGATATCGCTTATCGCCCTTTAGCGCTTGCGGGCCGGTTCCGCTTTGGATTCCATCATTGGCGTTTCAATACAAGTATCTGATGTATTTATCTTCCGCAACCCACATTTGCGCAGTCCAACCACCACCACCTGACCTAAGGGATGTTGCCAATGCCCTCTTCACCTTTGCTTGCTGTAAGCTTAGTACATACGAATGGATGTGATATGCCTTCACGCAACTAGCCATATGTGTCTATGACTGACTCATAGCCTGGAGTATGAGCAGGCTTATTAGCTGTTCGTACATAAGCAAATACTGGGTTTATGCATGTCAGACAGACCCGTCCAACCTCACAAGGCACCATGAGCAGCCAACGCCAGCATGCATCAATGTATTTCGCCAACGCGAACACCCATTGACGATAACAAGCTGACGTTAGCACGCACAAATGGACCAATCCTCGAATGCTTGCCGCAAACCAAATCGGATGAAGGATTTCTGCACTCGCGATCTGGAACTGCCCAGGACGAACCCGTAGCGCGGCATACTGATCAACCAAGAGAAGACGGCCTGGGAAAGGTTGCTTTTGCTGCCCCCGTTGGGGGCTGTTGGGGACTGTTGGCTACCTCATCGTGTCGGCATCTGCTTGAAAAGCCGGTATGCTGACATGGTCGGCACGGGTTTGGGTCACACACAACAGAACGGTTAATAAGGCATGCAGCTAGCAGCAACCAACCGCCTTACACCACCTTGCTACTGTTGCGCATATCTAGCAGATAGTCGTATTGGGGGCCGTTTCTGGCACATATTTCGCAGGCCACTTACATGTACCTAAGCCAGGATACCGCGGCGGTTTGTCTCAGCAATCTACTTGTAATAGGATGCCTCCCTCCGTTGATGGCTCGGGCGTACGTACATCAATCAATGGGTTCTTCGGAAGTTTTGGCGCCCAGCGGATACCGGGCACATCGTAACTCGGTACCCGTATTGGTGGTATTCGATTTGTTTCCATTTTGGATACTCAAATGTATGTGCGTATTATATTACACCGATGCCTGTGCCGTGAGCCAGGCTCACGCGTTGGCGAGAAGCAAGGCTCGTGGCTCGGTTCTGATCTCAATGAATGCCACCCAGATCTCCATCTAATACGCATTGCCCGGGGATGCAGGCTCTGCTCCTTATTCATGCATACCTGTAATGAGGTGGATCAGCAAGCCATAACGGAATCCATACTGTACTTAGGTTGAGCCTTAGGCAAGTGCAAATGGAAGGGTCTGCATCTGCATTCGAAGTTTGTATCAACCTTGGGTATTAATGCAACGATCCCACTACGAGACTAGTGTGTAGGTACTGTGTAAGATGGATGCGAACTCCGTCGACAATTCGTAATACCTGGCACCTGGTCTGCCAGGTTATTTGCGAGATGATGTCCTGGTCGGTTATTAAAGGAAGCCCAGTGCTCAGCCACCCCACCTAGCTGCAGAATTATGCAGTTGCTTCTTCTCAGAAAAAAAGAACCGTCATCGAGTATGGAGAACGGAGAAGAAGACGAAGCAAAAGAGAAGCTGTTGGAGATGGGTCCGGCCGTGAGCCAACCCATCTGACTGCATGCGCCCGTCGTAAGCAGATCAAGACGCACCTTTTCTCCCACGTGCTGCCCACGGATGAGCCGGCTTCACGGCCTGCGTCCTCGAGCGGAGGCGGATATCGAGGTGCATGTGCGTTAGCAGATTGCGGAATGCTTACAGCGAGAGGCAAATCGTGGACCGATGAATGATCTCCTATCTGCCTGAGCCCCAGCAACAGCACACACTGGAAATTAGAGAGGGCTCTTGGGGGAGGATTCCGGTATCGACTATGGCAAGATTGAGCCCCGTCCCGACCCTTGCGGTACCTTTGTAGCTTCTGCTAGGGGCAGCATGATATCCCCGTCCGGTCGAGTCTTGCTCATTCGCTTATTCCACCATGTGTTTTATCTTGCCATAAGTTTGCTTGTAAGCCCATAAGCCTCGTCGTTGCTTTTCCGCCTATCCTAGACTTGCAGACGAAAGTCCCATCCATCCATCCATCCATCCATCTCCAGCGTCGCCTTGCTGCTAGTGAGCATTTTTAGAGCTGCATCCACTACCGTAAGCTTCAGGATGCAACGCACCAAGTATGTATGTCGTACTGGAGGGAGAAAGTACGTGATGCAGCAAGGTGGTAGGGTCAAGACGTCAAGGGCAGAGGGCCAAGATGAGGAGCCCACCCACTTGCATTGGACGCCTGGGAAGCCCATGGCGGATCGCCACGGTCGCTTGCTCGAAAGGGAGATGCGCAGGATCCTCGTCTAAGAAACAAGATGGTTATATTGAGCCGTGTCGAACAAGTCTGCAAGGGAAACGCCCCCATCTCCCAACGCCGAAAATGGATGGTCCGCCACCCGCGGAGCCTTGACCTTGGAGCAAAAGTGCAGTGCTGTCTGTAGGTAGTAGGTAGCAAGTAGTAGTAGGTGGTAGTGCGGTGGTAGCAGCAGATACCCGCGGCGCCATGTATTATTTGCCGGCTGATTTTTTAAAACGTACTGGACCCCCTAAAACCGGTCGCATCGGATTCTAGTCCAGCCTACAGTCTCTGGTTTCTGCTCGGGCTATTCTCGCCGTTGCTTTTTCTCCTTCTGGTTTTTGTTCTTTGCTTCTTCTTCGTGTTGTAGGACCGGTTGGGCTTAGAGAGACCAGTCTCATAGTTAGTTTCATTGGCGGGCTTTATACGCTTTTCCGTCCCTCTACACATCACATCTCATACGCGTCTGCTCCTCAACCCCATAGCTGAAGCTCCGTTCTCCAGTTCCTGCTAGTTAGGCTGCATACGCACAGTCCCGGCTACCAACTTGCGCTACCACTAGGCAAAGTAGGTAGACGCCATCCTGTCGGCTCTTCTATCTGGCAGATGCTGGCTGATAGCCATAACAACCCGCCGACTTTCTCGAGCCCAAACCATCTTGCAAAGTGAAGCTGCCTTGTCCATCGTCAACTCGACTCTCGACTCTCAATCGCGACCGGCCATTGTACCGATCGCGTGGACCTCGGACCATCAGACTATTAAATTGGCGGGAACCAACCGCTACCCACAATTTCCCCGTTTCCCTTTCGCAACTGACTCGTTTTGAGTCGTCTCCCTTTTATCGAGTGTTGGACTTCCACTGGATCCGGCAAAAACAACAACAACGAGCAAGCTGCGCTCCCACGACGCAACCAAACCCGTCCCGCTCTCTCGCCGCCGCCGCCGCCGCAAGATCGGCCCTGTGCTTTCGACTCGACGCGACCGTTCCCACTGAGACGACAAACAGGTATTGCCTAGTGGGATCAACTCCTGAGGACTGGCCAGAATGTGCTTCGGAAGCCGGAAGCAGGACGAGGAGGGACTCAACCGCTCGCGCGAGCTGGACCGAGTGATCCGTCAAGATGAGAAGCGATTGGCGAGAGAAGTGAAGCTGCTGCTGTTGGGTAAGTAACTGGACCCGAAGGTGTCATCGCTATATTATGTTGGGCGCACAGCATTCTAACCGAAGGACACTGAAACAGGAGCTGGCGAGTCGGGCAAATCGACGGTGCTCAAGCAGATGAAGTTGATCTACGCGCAAGGCTTCAGCAAAAACGAAAGATTAGAAGGCAAACCGGTGGTATTCAACAACGTGGTGCAATCCATGCGGACCATCTTCGATGTCATGTCGGATCAAGGAATTGAGTTTGAGAACAAGGACAACGAGGTAAGGAATGCTCCGACAAGCCAGCCCTCTCTGGATTGTAGTAGTGGAAACCCGCGGCCGGCGCTGACCAATTGATCTTTACACATGACAGAAAAACCAAGCGATAGTACTTGCCGACCACGAAATCTCGCCCAACGACTCGCTGCCCGAAGATTACCTCGACCCAATCAAGTCGCTGTGGGCCGATTCAGGTGTGCAAAAAGCCATTCTTAAGGGGAATGAATACGCCCTGCATGATAACCTGGGATAGTACGTCCAACCTGCTCCCGCATTTCTTGGTGCCGCGTATTATTATGTGTTTGTTTTGTTTTATTTTATGGCTTCGTTGAATTGCTGCTGACACGGTGGGTTTTCAGTTTCTGCAATGACCTCGACCGACTGTGGCAGAAGGGCTACATCCCCGACGACCAAGATCTTCTGCGCTCCCGGCTAAGGACGACGGGTATAACAGAGACCATTTTCGATCTGGGACAGCTCACATATCGCATGTTCGATGTCGGTGGTCAGCGATCAGAGCGAAAGAAGTGGATACACTGTTTCGAGAACGTCAACTGCTTGCTGTTCCTCGTCGCAATCAGCGGATACGATCAGTGCCTAGTAGAGGACAAAGACGGTGTAAGTTTAACTCAACCAGCGTATGTTTAATTTGTTGGCGGTGACTAATGAGGTAACAGAACCAAATGAACGAAGCTCTGATGCTGTGGGAATCCATAGCGAATTCGCACTGGTTTACCAAGTCGGCGCTCATCCTCTTCCTCAACAAAATGGATCTCTTCAAGGAGAAGATTGCGGCGAGCCCGATCACGAGCCATGGTTTCGTTGACTACCAGGGCCCGGTCGACGACTGGAAGCAGGCCAGCAAGTACTTCATGGACAAATTCAGAGCTCTAAACCGGAATCCAGAGAAGGAAATCTATGGGCATTTCACCAACGCAACTGACACCAACCTTCTGAAGATCACCATGGGTTCCGTGCAGGATATGATTATCCAGCGCAACCTCAAACAACTCATATTGTGAGTCAATCAATAATCATGTGGGTTTCCTTGTAGTTCATTTTTGGCTACTGCACTCCTGTTGCAAGCGCAATCCAGAAGGAGCCAACGCCATCTGCTCGATGGCGGCTTGCTCGCCTTCTGGCTCTGGAACTGGCTGTCCTTCGTTCCTCAATCTGCCCCGGGGCCTGGTAAAACACACCCTTGCGCGAAAACAAAACGGAGTACAGGTCACACTGCTAACTTGGTGTTAAAAGGATATGATGTAACGCTCCGCTATACACAATTTACCATTAGGGCTAGCCAGGTCGATCTCTAATACATCTACCCGCGTCCCGGTCATCACGCCGCCCGATGAGGCGGGTTTTCCGTTACTGGCGCCTCGTTGTGCTATCATACTACGAAACCTCCACCCTTTTTCTTTCTCGGATGTCTATACTATATCGGAAGCGGGACCAGTACAGGCTCAGAAGGCGGCACATGATTGACTAAATTGAGATCATTGATACCCATTGAAGGATCGCGCTGGCATGGTTACGGTCATGATTACGATCCCGTTCTTCAGGACGACACAGCAGCTCAAGCAGCAGGCTGTGGGGGCTCGAGGAACAATGGGTTTCTCGTGCATCGGGCAGGCAGCGGGCAGTCTGCCATGCTTCGACATGGGTCCCAACTGTTTTTGTTCTGTTTCTAACGATCGATACCTCTTGACGTTTCTTCATATTTTTTTTTCAGCTGCGGATATAGCATCACGATTAACGGTGTGAGCGAAGTCGATGTAAAGTAGATAATACCATTCAATGAACGGGGACAAATAGCGTGTCTCCAATCACACAGCTACATACACTACCTGGTTTCTGTAAGAGTTTTTGATACCTGTATGCCCCAGCCGACTACTTCAGCTGCTTGCACTTATACAATGCATATATCATCTCTAATATCGGGTAATAAACATCGTGGTGTCTCTCATAGCTGTCAGTCATCATATGGAGCCGAGCTGCAAGTATATCGGCAGGCTGATCGACCGAACCCCTCCTGTTTCAGCCAGCCGCTCGTTATGGCTTGCAGGTCCAACATGCATACTTACGCGCATACTAATTTTACGTACATACATAGGTAGGTAAGACCTTAGGGTAGATATGACTTCTTGTTGGTACCAATACTAGCTTCCCGCCCCGCTTGCAGTGCGTCGATCAAGTTGCGGTCCGCTTTCCGATTTAGTGGGCGTTTTCCCACGTGGGAGAGAAGACGGGGCAGTAGGGGTTGTTGGTCCGGGGATTGTTCCCGCTGTATGTACTGTACTGCACTTTCAACCTTCCATTTACTGATCGATTGATCATAATTTGAATGGGAGCTGCCCGGTCTACCCTTTGCCAGATTGGTTCCTACGTATAGTATTCCGGGTTCCAACAGAAAGACTCGGTGGGCGCATGTCAAAGGTGAGATGCAATTGGCTATGTTAACACTAGATATTAGATTTCTTCAGTAAGGGTTGTAGGGGTCGTAATAATGCATATTATAGCTATAATATAAAGTAGCGTATTATTATAAAATAATATACTATTATAAGAATATTAATTATAATATAAATAATAAAACTTAAATAATTAATTAATTATATTCGAATTATATTTAAATTATATTTAAGTTATATTTAAATTATATTAATAAAATAGCTATCGATTATATTAATCTCTCCTTTATCGAAATAAGTATTAAAATAGCTAGGAAAATAAATTAGTTATAATAATAATAAGTTTAATATAACATTATAAATAAAGGTATTAATAGCGTTAAAAATATATTATAAAAGAGAGAAAAAAATATAAAGTTATAAAGAGTTATATATTAATCCGCTTAAACTTTTATAACTTTATTATCTTAATATCGCTATTATAATAATAAATACCGTTAAAACGCTATTATAGCATAATGTAAATCAAAGATTTAAGACCCCTAGAGGGTTGCGAAGTACATGAAGGTTAGCTTTATAATGCCCTTATGTACATCAGACGGCCGCTTCAGTGATGGGACGGGCTATGATTGATCAGTTTGACCTTCCTAGGCGATTACAGGGAAGGCGCATTCAGCCCGGGCAACAACAAAAAAGGTCAGCGTAAACATCGATTTCGGGATGTCAATACCACATGCAGTCATTTCTTTGAAGGGTGCTCTGCATTTACCTTACGGCGTCGATCGCCATAACAACGTCGGTACGTTTTAGCCTGCCTACATGTAGGTCTTGTCACGCACCAAGCTTGTCCAACACAGAAACTTTCTTTCAAGTGCACAAGGTTCTCAGCATCAGCTGGCCAGCTCTGCTCAACACATCATATGCGATAGACTTGCATTTACATTGCGCACTTACATTACGGTGTTCGCGTCAACTTAGCACCCGGGAAGACCGCCAATCTGTCCCTCCCATTGTTTGCGACAGCTGTCCTGTTAGCGTCTAAACGCGTACATGCCATCCCCAATGTGCCATCATGGCCGACGACAACCCTCTACGTGGTAAAGGTCACAGCAGTAAGGCTGCGTACAATCCCGTGCATCAGACCCAGTCAGGTCCTGCTGCAACAGCCCCTCGCCAAGGCTGCTGGTCTTCGCTTCAGGGGAAGTTCCCCATCCTGGCCAAAAGGCCTTTTCAAGTCTTACTTGTAGTGTTATGCCTGTTGCCATTTGGCCTATTAGGCTTGCTGGCCTTACGAAAGCATGGCAACGACGGTGGCGCTTGCACATCGGGCAACTGTTCAGGTGGTAATGCCAACGCCATCAAGGATGACACCTATTTCTATGGCCAGTCGCAACCATACTATCCCTCGCGTGAGTAGCTCTTGTCCGTCCGCCAGAACTTGCAGTTTCTAACTCGTGAATCTCTAGCAAATCTGACAAGTGCCGCTGTTACGACCTGGGCCGATGCTGTTGACAAAGCCGTTGCCATGGTTCAGAACATGACTCTCGAAGAGAAGGTCAGCCTGACCACGGGAGCGTCTACGGGGACCGGTTGTTCCGGCAGTATCCCTCCAATATCTCGCCTGGGATTCCCGGGTCTCTGTCTAAGCGACGCCGGCAATGGGCTGCGGGCGACCGACTTCGTAAGTGGGTGGCCGAGCGGCATACATGTTGGGGCGAGCTGGAACAAAGCTCTTGCCAGGCAGCGAGCTGTCAACATGGGACAGGAATTTCGAGCCAAAGGTGTCAATGTTGCGCTAGGCCCCGTCGTAGGGCCTATCGGCCGTGTCGTTCAGGGCGGTCGCAACTGGGAAGGATTCACCGTTGACCCTTGGCTCAGCGGCGCATTTGCCTTCGAGACCGTACAGGGCATTCAGTCAGTTGGAGTCATTACCAGTACCAAGGTTCGTTAGGCAAGACAACCCTGCCACGCACGACACTAATGAGAATGTAGCATTTCATTGGGAACGAGCAAGAGACCAATCGAGTACCTGCCAATGGGAAGGAATCCGTCTCATCCAACATCGACGACAAGACAATGCATGAGGTTTATCTTTGGTATTAACCACTTCTACTAAGCACCTGAGATGGTGGGCTAATATCAAGCAGGCCGTTTCAAGATGCCGTTTACGCCGGTTCTGGCAATATCATGTGCTCTTACAACAGAGTCAACAACTCATATGGGTGCCAGGTAAGCCCCCATTGGACCTAATCGCGGAATAGAATCTGACTGAACGTTGCTGTACAGAATAGCTTTACACAGAACTATCTGCTCAAGGAGGAATTGGGCTTCCAGGTAGGTCTTAACCCATCAGATGAACCGCTGCGCCTAGGCTGACCATGTTTGTATAGGGGTTTGTCGTTTCCGACTGGGGCGCACAGCACTCGGGTGTTGCATCAGCGCTTGCCGGAATGGATATGGCAATGCCCAGTTCCGATCTATGGGGGAAAGCCCTCGTTGAAGCCGTACGGAACGGGTCGGTTCCTCAAGTGCGACTAGACGATATGGCCGCCAGAATCGTTGCCTCTTGGTATCAAATGAATCAGGTGAGTGCTTGGGGTCATGAGCCAGGATGAGTGTGTGGAAGGACAAATCGAATAATGCGCTGATGCATTTATTGCTGTCTTATAGGATCAAGACTTCCCAATACCCGGTTCTGGAATGCCTCCAGACCTGACAAAGCCACATCGAATCTTCGATGCTAGAAATATTTCCTCGAAGCGGATATTGTTTGATGGCGCCGTTGAAGGGCACGTTCTGGTCAAAAATGCCAATGGTGCGCTCCCTCTTCGAAGACCTCGTATGCTCTCACTATACGGCTATTCTGCCAGGAACCCCGACCAGTGGAATTACGATGGCATGGGTGGCGTGTCGGCTTGGAGCTTTGGGGGCGAATCAGCTTACCAAGGACGTGATATTGCTGGAGCATTTGCGCTCGAGTTCCAGGAGTCGCTTCCGCAAATAGCGCCCAATGGCACGATTATAAGTGGTGGAGGGTCTGGTGCAGCAACGCCCGCCTATATTAGTTCACCATTCGATGCACTCAACTCTCGTGCTTATGAGGATGGAACAGCGTTGTTCTGGGACTTCACCAGTGCTGAACCCTACGTGGATGCTGCCTCGGATGCTTGCATTATCATACTCAATGCCTTCGCGTCAGAAGGCTACGATCGGCCAGGAATCCGCGACAAGTACAGCGATGACCTGATACGGCATGTGGCGCAGAGCTGCAACAACACGATTGTGGTTTTTCACAATGCCGGAGTACGCCTCGTAGAGGATTTCATTGACAATCCCAATGTCACGGCTGTTATATTTGCACACCTGCCAGGGCAGGAGTCGGGGCACGCCCTTGCTTCGATTCTCTACGGCGAATCCAACCCTTCTGGGAAGTTGCCCTACACAGTTGCGGCCAATGAATCAGACTACGGCGATATACTCAAGCCGGATTTGCCAGAAGGGCAATTTGAGATATTTCCCCAGTCAAACTTCACCGAGGGTGCTTACATCGATTATCGGCATTTTGACGCGAAGAACATTACTCCTCGTTTCGAGTTTGGATTTGGCCTCTCTTACACAACATTCAGTTACTCGAATCTCAAGATCGACAGAAACACCAGCAGCTCTACGGACGACTACCCATCGGGGCCGGTCGAGGAAGGGGGCCCTCTGATCTTTGGCATACAGTGGCGATGGTGAGCGCAGACATACGCAACATAGGAGAAGCCGATGGTGCCGAGGCTGCCCAACTTTATGTCGGCATCCCAGGAGCACCCATTCGCCAATTACGCGGATTTGATAAGCCTTTCATAAATGCCACGCAATCGGCCACGGTGAGCTTTAAGCTCAGCAGACGGGATCTGAGTGTGTGGGATGTTGTGTCACAAAAGTGGCTTCTTCAAAAGGGCCACTATGATCTATGGGTCGGTGCCAGCAGTCGAAAGCTGCCGCTGCGAGGTGGCCTCGATTTGTGAATCGTGGTTGGGTGCGAAGCGAGGAAACTTTGGGAGTATACTACATTTTGAGCAGAAAGAGGGGTTCTCTTGGGAGTCTGGCGAATCGGCTCTAAACCCATCGGATGACGGACATGTTCCGTGGCTTTCTGATGACTGGCGTGCTGGAAGGTAGCGAGGCAGGGAGGACTACTGTGAGATTAGGGAATGGTTTCTAAAACGGTCACGGGTTGACTTAACGATTTATGTCCTGCTGGGTTGCGTCACCATGATGGATCCATTTACAAGACCTGGCGTTGCAACCAGAGTACAGTCAGCACATGGCGCCCCTTGCTGAACACGACTCGAGGCGAGGGGTTGCTTATTTAATAATACGAAAATGAGCAGCGTTTGCTAGATTGCCCAATATATGTGATATGTAAGGGAAGATTACACGCCAAAGGACAAGGTAAGTCATGGTTACCTCTGTACGCCGCCTCCTTACGGCCCGCCCGAACAAAGAAAAGAAAACCACACGATGGATGCACCATGGCATTCAATGTTTGTTTGATTCTCTGTTGCCACATACTTTCAGCAATGAGTCTTTGCCCCTTTGCATATAGTAGTATACTTTGTGTACGCATGTAGCTCTGCGACCAAGAGACGGGTGGCGGCCTCCCTGCTGGAGTCTGGAAATAGGGCGTCCAATCGGCAGTGAAACAAGCCTACTGCCTGCCTACTGTACTGTACTGTCGGCCGTGGCCGATCTATGCAATTGGTTCTAGACCAGTGATACATTCCCGCGGAAGCTGCCTCCCTGCCAGCCAACTAGCCTGATGGCTTGCTTGGCTTGCTTAGCTTGCTTTAGTAGCTTCCTTAGGCCTTCTTACGACATGCTTCTGGCAGCGACGGCTAAGCCTCGTTCAATTCCTCGCAGGTAGCCCTGAACTCTAATGAGAATCCCACTTGCCACTAGTAAGTAGTCTGATGCCCGCAACGCAATTCCGGCCCCAGCCCAGTTCAGATGCCGTGCCTCTGGTTCGAAAAGCCGTCCCAACATCTTCTGCCCTTGTCACAACCTTAAATCAGATGTAAACACACGCCTCGAGGTAGAAGAACAGGAGAAGGCGGCATCGCTGTTGATACTGTGCCATTTTTAGCCCCATCTGTCTCCGCAGGACCGGGCGTCGGGATGCAGTCCATCAGTCACGCTTTCACTCTCACCGGCCTCTCGCCCGCTTCCGATACGGCCACCAACGAGTCGTCCCCTTCAACCTTCCGCTCCCCGCCCTCAGATAGAGATAGCCGGAACGGCAACGGGAACGGCGCACCGCGCCCCTTCGCCCCTGGTTTTTCGGAACGCGCCTGCCAGAAATGTAGAGCCTCCAAAAGACGTTGCGACAAGGTGCGAGAGACCTCGGCTTCACATTTCTGTCCAGTTGCTCCCCTTCCCTTCCCTCCTTCCTTGCTTCCACTTCGACATACATAGTCTTCACACTTGCTGACCAACAAGGATAGGCCTTGCCCAATTGCACGAGGTGTACAAGGTATATGACCCACCACCTCTCTCCTATTGCCTTGCTGTAATAACCAAGGAGCCTGCAGACTCAGCGCGACATGCGTCTACCTGGCCGACACCATTCCTGGGCCTACCGCGGCAACCAACCAGGCGCCCCTGGCTTCCCTACAATCGCAGGCGCTGTCCAAATCGGAGTTTCTCTGCGCCCCGGACCCGTTGGCGGAGCTCACATCACCTGTGATCCTGTCCTTTGTGTCCGCCGACGCTGCACCTGAAGAGCAGCTGGACTGGACGGATGGTGTGCGCGCATACTATGATTGTGTTCACAAATGGTATTCGGTGGTCCACCGCGGCTTGTTCGATTCTCGCATTGACAATCTATGTGCTTCTGCCGACTCTCCAGCCGGTCCTTCGTCGTGCTCTTCACCAAGCTTCTCCGGCGGCAGCAGCTTCACCTTGCGCCAAGGTTCGGCAGATTGGAGTATTGTGTCGGCCAAAATGAGCCGCGAGCTGGCTCTGCTTATCTTGGCCATGTATCTATCCGCACGCACCTGCTCGACACAAAGCGGTCGCAACAGGGCCATGTTCGACAATTTGTACAGGGTCGTTAGGCGTGCATTCTCACTCGGTCTTTGCGACTCGACGGCACCAAAGATAGAGTTTGTCCAGATAGGCGCTCTGCTCGCGCTCTATGAATATGGCCATAGCAATTCTGCGTTGGCCTATAGAACGCTGAGCGAGACGGTAGCAGCGGCAAGGGTTTTGGGGATTCGGCCCGGTTGTACGCGCGATCGAGACCATATGAGCATCAATGGCATGAGTACCATGGAACAGGAACAGAACAGCGCCCTTTGGTGGTCATCGTTTATTATTGACCAGTAAGTCTAGAGCTTTCTCTGACGACGTCGGGCTTCAGTCGCATCTTCCCATATGAGCTGCCATGTTTGCCATTGGCGTCACATATGGCCAGGATAACATGGTATGACGGAGGATTGACTTTAAAAACAGGCTCATACATCGCGACGATGCATCAACACATCTGCCTTTCATCCTCGAATCGCCCGAGCCCATCACACTTCTGCCAGAACCTGGTCAATGCTCACCAGGAAGATATCATCCAGGGCCTTCGTCCGAGCGGCGAGGGGCTTCAAACAGAAAACTGCCCGTTAGCGCCAGCGTGAACGTAGCCTCGATGGAGTCCTTCCAGATTTCTGCAAAAGTGGCCAGCCTACTACATCGCGCTCTACGACACAACTATGAGACGAGGATGAGGATGCCCGGCACGCTGCCCCCAGTCGAGACTTTCGCGCCTTTGGACCAAGAGATTCGCAACGTGACCGCAACACTACTCAAAGACGCCACTGACTGGCGATATGCACTGGACTGTTTCGCCATGTGTTGTTCGTAAGTTCACTCTCGCTGTCTCTCCTAGAGACATGGCTCCGGCGACCTGTTATCATGTCTCTGTAGCACATCGTCTCAGACGCGGACACCAACTGATGTCAAAAACACAGGGCGCTTTTTACTCTTTATCTCCCCTTCCTCCCAATTCTCGAATCTCAAACGGCCGCGCAGATCAACGCGAATAACGAGTTGCGGACGGCCCTTGCCGCGCTACGATTCGCGGCCCAGTTATCATCTGACATTACGTGCAAAATGAACAATGAGGTCAGCGCCCCGGACAAGGAGCTGTCGTGCCGCGAGCTGGCGGTCTTGGCGGCCCCGACATGCTTCTTAGTTGTCAAGGTTTACACCGGATTGCGCAACATTTGCCCCGAAGAATACCAAAAGTGCCAGGACGCGATCCTGGATAAGTACAAGAGCCTCAATATTTTCAAGTGTCGATGGGGCATCGCCGGTACGTCCATCATCGTCACCGTCCTCCTTCCTCATCAATCCTTACTTTTCCTTGTATGCCACGGTGCTTCTTTACTGACAACATGACGTGCCCGTCTACGCTGTATAGACAAGATGATGAGGCTACTAAACGAGGCTTACGGTGTTGATTGGTACAAACACGATGTGATAGGGCAGCCAGCCACTTTGCCGCCGCCCGCGCACACGAACGGAAATGCACCCAACTCGTGGGGCCCGATGGATATGAGCTGACGACGGCGGACGGAGAGAAATGATCCGCCAGGTTGTATCTGATCCAGATTCTTATCTCTATCTCTGGCTTGGTTTGTCCTTGGCAATGCTTCTCAGGTGGAGATATCTAGGGATATATCAGCAGTTGTATTTGTAAAGAGTATATGCACTGAGTTGATGTTCATAGGATTGATACCCCCTATTGTTTTACGCGCCTTCTAGCAGTGACATCTCATGTGAGAAGATCGTTCTTTCTTGCCTTGAATCTTCAGTGCTTAAACAGAGGTCTTTAAGTACAGCGACTAGTTAAACTACCTGATCTATACGTCAATGCAATCTCTAACTCCGATAAACGTCCTCCAATACTTTGAGCTGTTGAACTCTCAAGCGAGTGGCATTAATGACAATACCTACTGAACGCACCCATAGTGCTAATCATGAAGTGCTCTTCTGTAGTCGCTAGGTAGGTATCATTGCTATACTAAATGGCTTCGAAACCCCTATATGCTGCTACTATCCTACATATACCAATCTTGCGATGCCACATGGCCGCAAAAGCCAGACTCCCGTTCCAAACACGTATCTACCAAACTCAATCGATGTGCACCAAGCCATGGAGGCAGACCAGGATAATTATACAGTACCAAAAAATGGCCAATCTTCCCCACCAAACCAAGTTATCGTCCCCTTCACGCAGCGGCATTGTGCTGCTATATAGCTGTGTCGCTAGACGGCCGCATGATAACCTCACGAGATGACAATCGCCGCCAAAATGGATATCTTCAGACCATGACTGGATAGGGGTATTGGTCTCGGCCGTCATCACCGCCCAAGTCGAAGGTAACGTACCGGATGGATTGCTCGCGGGTGACACTCAAATGCCGTCCTCCAGCTTGTGAGCGAGGGCAAGGTCTTCCCTTCAAGCAAGAAATCGCTTCTGGTATGATAGTCAAAGGGAGAAGGATGCGTGTTTCCTGTCGCGGATCGAATTCCCAGACCTCATTTATTATATCATAACCCGCTGACCCCTGCCACGAGGACCAGTAGCATGCCGTTAAGCACGCATATGCCAATAAACGTAAACCAAACTACCATTTGGTAAATGAGACTCAAGGGGTCCTGCCGGTACAGCATGGCGCCGAGACCCGTACAGCTAGCGAACAGGCTGACAACAACGGCGAGCGTGACGCCCACATCTACTTCCACCTGCAGCCTATGGCGACCCGTCGCCACCAGCACACTGGCGACGATGAGCAGTACAATGGAGATGAGGAAACTGACGACGGCGCAACGGTGCATTACCTTTTCCCTGAAGCGGGCCACGCGCTGATCCTCTATGCTAGGAAGCGCAGCGTAATGCGCCGCATAACCTCTAATTGGATACTCGACGGAAGAAGAGTCTTCGTCTTCTGTGGCTTCGTTGTCGGTATTGAGAGCCGAATTCCGTATGCTGAAGTAGTCTGCAGGCGAGTGCTGATCCGCGTGCAGCAGCGACTGGTGCTCATCGTTCTTATCCGGATGTCCGAGCCAGCCGCGGATCTTGCGGGCTGGTCCGTTGAACATGCCTTTCACATTCCCAAAGCCTGGGAAGCTGGAAGAATCATCCGGGTTGATGTAAAGCGTGTATTCCTCGTCACCCACCTCGCTGCCATTATCATACTCGTTCCAGTACCTCGTCCCGGGCTCGACAGGCGTCTGTAGGGGTGCGGGTGACTGTCTTGTTGGAGTTGATATACGGCTTGTCCGTCTCGAGGTTGATGCATCGGAGTGCTCGTGTGGGGATAGGGCTGGAGGCGAGGCGGCCATCAAGGCTGTAAGTAGCTCCTGGTATTGCTGCTCGAGAGGGTGGAAGTCGCGTTTGGTAAAGCTCTTCAGGTTGGGTAGTACATTATCACGGAATCTCGCACCGAGAGTGGTCGAGCCAGTCCACTTCTTGTATTTTTTGAGGATCTTACGCAGGGCTTCCTTCTGCGCCCAGACGAAACGCTTCAGGTCGCTGATGTCGTTGCTGCATTCCTCGATCTGTCGCCTATATTTGACAAACTTCTTCTGGCGTTTGGTGTTGATGCCAATTGGGTCGGTACACTTGAGGATAAGGATATGGACAAGACTGTGCAAGTGCCGTAACCTCCTCGCTATCTCGTCGGCTTTGCCCGACACAAAGAGGTCGACGCGGGAGTGTTGGAGGAGCAGCTCATGGTACAGAGTGTCTTCGAACCTCTTGAGCGAGAAGTCGGTCTGGCCGGGAATAGCGATGGCGGCGGCCTGGTTTTTCGTGGTGTTGACCTTGATCAGTTGCTTGAGAGTGTTGTAATCAATGTTGTGGAGGCTCCATCTGGCGACGGATTCCTTCTCGAAATAGTCACCGTACTTCATGATGGCCAATGGAACCAACCAGCATAGCCTTGGCAAGCAGGAAACTCGTCGGAGCGTATATTGGTATCGATGCCGGTACTGATGTCGTTTCAATCCAATGCAAACACGGCACGACTGGAAGGATCAGTCCGGGGCAGCGTAGACCTTTTAAGTACGTATGTATATATACACAGAAGCTGGGTATATACTTGCACAGAGAGGGAGGTCTGCAGGAAGGTTAGAGATAAGGGTGCGACAATTCGCCAATGGGAGGATGGGGCCGGTATGTCGGGTCAATTGGGGCGATGACGTCCAGTAGCGGCTTCTCCGTCAGGTGTGTCTTGGGTCTCGATCCACTGGCGGAGGGGCTTTGAGAGGGATTTCTCTTCTTCCCACTTGCAGCAAATAGCAGAATGGATACCAAAGGCCAGGAGTCGAAAAGAGAACCAATGAGGGGGGCAAAAATGCCTAGCAGGTGCAGGCAACAAGCCACCGAATTCCCATGCGATCTCAGATCAAAGAAACCGACTCCAGTCCGAGTCTGGGGGTGGGAGACCAGCCAAGGCAACTAAAATAGCTGAACCAGCCCAAACAAACCCAAATCAGTCGGGGGAGTAGGAGCACGTGCAGACAACAACAACAACAACAGCAGCAGCAGCAGGCCAAAATGCAACCACAACAACTACGACTACTACCACGACGGACGACAGGAGCTGCGTAGTCGACACTCCAACTCGCGGAGTCTCGAATTCCTTCTCGGAAGTCTCAAGATCCTTTCGGGAAGCAGACAGTGCCAAGGGATCCCCCACTCCTTCCTAATCCAGTGCACGAGGGTTTTGTTTGTGTGGTAGGTACGGGTAGGTGCCTCGATAGGCTAGGGCAGGCCGCAGTACGTGGAGAGAAAGATAGAAGGGTCGAACCGAATTAATGGAAGGGGTCTGGACGACGCCCAGAAGCCACAACACGTGCTGGAAGTCTTGGACCTGTTTAGTCGCGTGGGTGGGGGCGCCCTGCCAAGGGGGTGAAAGACAGAACGGTCGAGTCGAGGCAAAAGAAGGAGAAAAAAAGAGAAGCAACAAGCAGCATGGGGCAAACGAGTCGTCGGGGGGGGGGGCAGGTGGGTGAAGGCTAATTAATAAATCCTCCAGCTGCGTCCTCCGATCTCTGCTCTGATCTCTGATAAGCATGGGATGGATGGGTTACGAGGTAACGAGGGAGCCATCCACCATCTGTGCTGTCCGTTCGTATCATTGCTACTGTAGGTATCGTTATCATCGTCACACAAGGTCAGCCCAGACTGCAAAGTCTCCTCCCCTTGAGTTTGCACTCGGCGCTGCTGGAGATGCCCTTTCGCCTTTCAGGCCCGGCCAATCAGGCCACGGGCATGACAACGCTTCTACTGTACTCAAAATGTGGTGTCTTAGTGAATGCAGGGTGCCCATCTCTTCTACCGCGGCAGCGCGGTTGGTTTGTGTTGCTCTGGAATCTGGAGTCGGTCTGGAGTCCAGACACAGACTCGGCGCTATTGACATGTCACTCTTATCGCTTAGGTTATATACTTGAACCTCGTCGGGGGCCCGTTAATAATCTTACCCCGGCTTCCTCCATCCAATTCCGCTCTGTTTGCTGCATCTCCCGGCCCAATCAGCTCACGTCCCCAAGAAAGCACTGCTGCTTACATCGCAACGACCGATCACCGAGGAGGCTTTCTTTCTCTGCCCCCCTGCTGCTATGGTAATGCCATCGCTCCGTCCCGACGCAGGCCGAACCCACCAAACCCCGTCGTGGGCGGACTTGGGACCCGTCTTGAAGAAGTCGAAGGAGCAAGAGGAGGGGCTGTCGTTGGCCTCCACTCGGCCACTCTGTTAGTGGACGTGGGTTTGATTACCGAACGCAACCCTTCCTCTTTGCCCAAAATCAGGAGACGAGGACCTCGTCCAGTGCGACTACTAATGGTACGCGCAGCAAAAGACAGGAGCTTGCTGCAGCAACGGCCTTGACTCGGCGTCGAGATCACGACTGCTCTCGCGGCGGTGTTGGTACAGGACTTCGATATTTTGATTCATGCATGCATGCGATTTACCTGTCAGCACTTACTTGTACTGCCGGAAGGTATGCCGCCCGCTTCGGCAGTCCACTGCCAGCCAACCAGACCAGCGGGTTAGTGGCTCGCGTGCTGGGTTACCCTTTTGGCTTCCCACCAATGGCCGGACCCCCGTGTCTCTTGATCGTGGCCCCGCCGTCGGTGACCGATTCGGCAAGGGCCCGCGCTGGGTCTGCGCACATCTGCCTGCACCCATACAGCCTCTTGTTCCAAATCTGCATCCCCCCATCCTCCTTCTTTCTTCTCTTGGGCCTGGGTTAGGCAACTTGAGAGACCTATAGGGTACATGCTGTCACGAGTTCTCTGGTGTTCGCATCCCGATCGTGCCTCATCTTGAGTCTCAACTTGGTCCACTGCAGTTGTTGCACTGCAGGTGTTGCGCCCTCCTCGTTCCATACTGTTGTGATGACCACGCCTTCTACGGCACAGCACGCACTGGCACCCACAAACTGGGCCTACCGCACTTGCTAGCAAAACCTTTCAATCTCAGTACAGATCGGTGGGGGGTAATGATCTTTGGGGATATTACACAGGTCGGGGGTACTTCCGCTCTTCTCGAGATATAGATAGGCTGATCCACAGATCCATTCTACCTGCCCATGCCGACCTACCCAGAACACCACCCTGTATGCCACTCCTGCCCAGAGCAGCATAGTGTACGTCGGCCGGGCTGCTGCATAGTGGGACTACCGAGATCCCGCAGAGCCGCCACCGCGAGATGGATGCTATGGGAACGCCTGCAGAGAGACGCAGGAGCTGGTGTGATAATTACGCCGAGCTGCTCGCTCCAAAACCACCTGTCCCACATCCTCGCTCCTCTTTGCATTATCCACAGGATGTGGCGAGCATGTTCTTTTGGCTACGAATCCCATCTCTACTATGTATAGAATAGGCAAGTTATCGGAGCTCTGACTGGCTGTCCTGGTCTAGCCCATGCATCAGACTACCGAACGTCGTCAGCACCTATTCCTGTGGCCACTCTCCTGGGCTGCTGGGTGGGCTTGGGATATCAAACTCCTTCGTGGTCACTGGCTCCTGCCATGACTGCTCAACTTGACCTCTATACTGCGGAAGTACCGCCGGTGTCCGCAACATGTTGCCCATGAGAACAGAAAGGGCCCCTGACAGCAACAGTACTTCCAATTCCAATTCAGGGGTAGGTGTTGTGGGTACTCTGCAGCATAAAAATTGATTCCTGCGTTGCTGTATGCGCACGCCGTTCGGATTTGCGGCGGAATCGTGGTGAAGAATGTGCATTCGACATTGTCTAGGCATGATCATGGATGTCCCATACCTGCAGACCTGTCGGCGGCTCTCGTGACTTATTGCCTCGAATGGATTTGCGCATGTGCATGTAGTGCATCCTGCTTGCAAGCTGTCACTTATAGGGCTGTCCAACTCTAGGCAACCGCTCCCCCTCACGATGAACAATGGACAGCTTCGTCGATATGTTCAATGCCCATTTACTCTCCGCGTGAGTAGTTTCAGCTCATGCCTACAGTAAACCCGGTTCTTCCTAATCTGGTCGAGCAACGCTGGGTCAGGGGCGTCGGACAAACCGTTGCATGTACATACTTGCACCGTCCTTGATCCATTGTTAGGGCAGAGTCTATTACTCGAATGCATAGCAACCGTCGGCAAACTCAAAACATCATTCCATGCCTGTTCATTACATCTGTCAGAACGTCAATGTGCAGCAGTTCGCCTCTTGCCCATTTCCTCTCATGTACTTGACCTGAATCATGGCCGCCATTCCGTTTATTCCGGGCATCCTCTGGGTATATTCAGGTGCAGCGTTGGGCATTCCGTAAGCCAAGCGCGGGGGAAGGCAGGCCGCGTCGCATCTTCTCCATCCTGGCCCGGCGTTTCACAGGGATGCACCATCCCACGCAGCGTATGTATGTAATCATGTAGAGAGAAGATGTATGGGAGGGGCTGCTCGTGTAGCCCCCCACGAGGTTATTAGTCATGGGAAGATGGTGGATGGCATATATCTACATAGTCTCGAGTCTTGAGTTGCAGAGCCGTTCGCATGACTGGAAGTTGAGACGTAACCCATCCACGGATGTCCGGCTTATTACGGCTGCCGTGGCTGTAGCGTCTCGGGCTTTCCAGTGCCGGGCAAGCCCAAGGCAGAGAGAGGTATTGGCAATAATACCTCACCTCAGCAGTTGCGCCATGCAGGCAGCACAGATTCCCTTATGGTGCCTGGGCACACATATACGCTAGCACCCCGGATATAAACGAAGACATGCTGGCATGTTTGCAGCCCATCTGGTGTTTCGGTTTTTGAGACAGAAGACGTGGAACGGGGAGGAAACCCGATCTTTTGAACGGCTCGGGCCGCAGAATGATTCGGTTAGGCAGTGAATGGAAGGAACCCTTGATTGGCTGCTGCCCCATGACGGTGCTCAGCACCAGCGAGTACTTCTTACCGCTTTCTTTCAATGTTCTTGATGACTGTTTTGCTGGCTGACCACTTGACGACACCCATGGAGTATACAGATCCGGGCATAACAGGGTTGGATGTGCGTTTGTCAGTGGCTGCAACCCCAGCTTATGCAGCTTGCTACGAGAGTGCGATCTGCTGGCAGCCAAGCAGCTGAGCACCACGACTCGGGTCGGCTAGGGTTGATGTGCAGCATGGGGCTGATCACGCCCTTCCGAGGAGCGGTCAGATGGCGGTGCTGAAAATGGCCAGCTTCCAGTCAGTCATTCTAGCTCGGGCCGCGTCGGAAAGGAATGCTCATGGGCGGCGATCGGATGCGATGGGTATCGACCCGTGACCACGAGTCGATGCCACCATCTCCTGGTGGACAAACAGAGGGTTGGCTTCTGGATCTGTTGTCATGAGCAATGAAGCGCAACCGCTGATGCCTCTCGCCTGCAGGGAAGGACCATCGGTGATGACGGCTGGAGAGAAGCCTGCGTCGTAACACATGCAGTTCTCCAAGAGGGGAACCCCTCATTTGCCATCTTCTCGATCACACATGGTCATGTATGTGCTGGGACGAAGGAGGATGCAAATCAGATCCCTCCCAACGCGACAAACATAGTGGCTGAGCAAGTAGCCGCGCCTTGTCCTCGGAGGATTCTCCCGGCCGGCGTCGTCTTGGCGCAGATCCGGGACACTTGAGCGCTGGGCACCCCCGCCCTTGGCCACGCAGCCGCTTTTGGCACGAAGGGGCTGGGCGTCGAATAGGAAAGGGTGCCGTTGAGCCTCTTCCCTTTTGTTTGGCACGCACACGCGGCTCTGATTGGACTCCCAGGGGGGTTGGAATCACACTTTCCCAACCTGGGTTTCGCAACCTGGTTCCAAGGCTCAAGGCTCACAGGTTTTCGGTGTTTGTGTGTGTTTCGAATCGCCGGCTGGCCTCTTGGGAGTTGGGCATTGGAGCGGGAGCGAGTCGGGAATCCCGGGCGTCTCCACCCACCCACCGATCAGATTGAGTGAGGGGGTTATGCAGAAACATGTAGGTGCTTCATTCTTGAACGACCCGTCAGTGCTCAACCCCGAGTAAAACAGAACAGAAAAGAGAAGAAAAAAAAAAAAAAAAGCCTCAGAGTCTGAGGACAATGTTATGCACGTATGCAGCGGTTGTCACTCGGTTACGAGTGGCTGCTCCCTTGCCTGGTATATGCAATGCATTCACACGTACAAGTAGTTAGAAATGGATGGTCGGCTCTGCGATACTTCAATACTTTGCTGCATCCGATATCCATACGTCGCCCAATTAAACTTCAACCGGTCTGCGTCGAACAGCATCAGCCCAAGTCAACAACAGGTGAGCCTGCCTTGGTTCTTTGGGTTCGACTTAGTCATGCGCAAAGAAGCAAAGGCTAACGAAAGAGTTCAGCGTCAAAACTCCAATTCTAATCCCCGCTGCCGCCGCTGCTGCTGCTGCTGCTTCTTTCTATTGACCTTGATGGGACCGCTGCACAGTGAATGCGGCACAGTACGTCAGGCAGCTGCTGGCATCCCATCAAATGTGACAGGACACCGTTCACCTGCCTGCTTCTGATAAGCTCGTCGGGCCGGGGGCACAAGCACACGAACAGCCCTCTGCATAACAAGCACAAGAGAGAAAGAGGGAGAGGGAGAAACATATTGAAGAATACGAGTGTCGAAAAGACGGAAACAAACAAAGGCGTGCACGGTGTCTGCCTACATATCCAAGATACACCGCATATCAGATACATCTGCCAGGAAGTCTAAACATTTGACGGGTCGCACGCCTAACCAACCCAATTATTTGCATACCTACCGCCTAAACCACCGCACAAACCCCCACGCGCGCGCCCCCGATGGAGGAGACGACGGCGCGGCCAGGCGGCGCCGGCGCCACCCGCAAGCGGTCCGTCGTGGTCAACGACCGGCGCTTCTTTAGCGACCCGACCCTGGCCTACCCCTTCCCCATCGACCTCAAGGAGACGCACCGCCAGACCCTCTCGACCCTGCTGCGCCTGCGCCTCAACGGCGGCCGGCCCGTCCTGCGCAGCGACGAGCTCGTGGGCGTGGGCGTGGGCACGGGCGAGCCCTCGTCTCTGTCGCAGCCGCAGCAGCAGCAGCAGCAGCAGCAAGTGAAACCGCCCCGGCGCGTGCTCGAGGTCGGCTGCGGCTCCGGCGTCTGGTCCATGCTGTGCCACCGCTACTTCGCGCGGCACGGCTACAACTCCGTGAGTTTTGTAGGACTGGACATCCGCGGCACCAGCGGCACCAGTGTCAACAGCGGCAACGCCAACGCCAACCCCAACACCAACGCCAATACCAACAGCAGCAATGGCAACGGCGGCGGCAGCAGCAGCAACGCCAGCACCAGCGCCAGGAGCGGCAACAGCAGCGGCCGCGGCGGCAAGGACGAGGAGGACGCGGCCGTGGGCCCGCCCGCCCTCGTGGACGAGGACCGCGACAACATGCACTGGCAGTTTGTGCAGCACGACTGCCGGCAGATCCCGTGGCCGCTCGAGTCGGCCGCCTTCGACCTCGTCGTCTTCAAGGACATGTCGGCCGCCTTCACGCAAAAGGAGCTGGCCGCCGTCACTGACGAGCTGGTCCGCGTCGTGCGCCCCGGCGGCGTCCTCGAGGTCTGGGACGTCGACAGCGTGCTGCGCTCCCTCAAGCCCAACGCCCCCGACACCCTCGCCACCACCGCCCCCAAGCGGAACGGGGCCGGGGCCGGGGGCGAGCACTACCACCGTCACCAGCACCACCACTCCCAGCAGCAGCAGCGGAAGCAGCAGCAGAAGGACGACGCCTACGCCGAGCTCGGCATCTACGACGTCGACGCCAACATCCTGTGCCCCTCCAAAAACCCCTTTATCGCCGAGTACAACGGCTGGCTGAGCCAGGCCTGCGACGCCCGCACCGTCTCGCCCGTCCCCTGCGCCACCATTGGACCCTTCCTGGTACAGGAGGCCGAGACGCTCGAGGGCATGATCTCCAAGCGCTTCGCCGTCCCCCTCAGCACCGACATCCGCTGGGAGCGAGACCACCACCTCCAAGCGGCAATGGACTCGGAACGCGCGGCGATTCGGCACACGGCGCTCCAGTGCGTCGTGGATCTCATCGGGACCTGGGAGCCCATGCTGCGGTCCGTCAACAAGATGAGCCAGGAGGGCTGGGACGCGTGGTACGCAAAAGCTACCAAGAACTTGATGCTCGAAGGCGGCGCGGACGGGGGAGAGTGCCTAGAAGTCGGTGTCTGGAGCGTGAGGAAGAAAAAGAGTAGGTAGGGGAATTGAAATATGCCGACGGGTCCTATCCTATCCTAGCATGACGAATTACTACATACTCTCACACAATCGTTTCGCGTCATCAAGCCAATGTGAACTGCGTGCTTTCATTCAGAAAAGAAATCCATTCATTGCCCTCGCAGTGAGAGCTGGAAATATAAAAAAGCGCGTATGAAATCTCGTATTATGTACGTGCGAAACTCAGGCTGTACAATCTTACATCAAAACATCAAACCAGCCGTTAAACCCCGTTTTATGCTCAGCAAAAACACCGCTGTTCCCAATGCAAGCCCTTGGCCGCTCGCTCTGCTGTGGTGGCCCTGACTGACCTTCACCGACAATCAGGGACTGGCCTGGCAGGCCGAACAAGGAATAAGTCTAGTATACGCTCCAGTCCTCCCAGCTTGCTGCGGTTTCGTGAAGCAGCCAACCTCCACTCGCCTGTCCTACAGCCCTGCGCGTATCTCATTTGCTGTGCTTGTTGGCCTCCAACACAGTTGCCAGCTCGGCTGCCGTCTCGGGCTTCTTTACTTGCAAGAGCCACGTTTCCAAGCCTGCACCGTCGTCGTTGGCCGTCATGATCTTGATGCTCGTCTTCTTCACGTTATCGGGCTTGTATTCAAATTGTGAAAGAAGTGCCTTGTTCATGGCAACGTGGCCACGAGGTTCAGCACGCAACAGCAACCGGACACATCCCGTGCTCTTGTTCTTCAGGACGCGAAGAGGACCGAGACCCTGGGTACGCCACGGGGACTTGTTGCCGTCCTCGTCGCCGTCCCCGCCCTTGACAACGGGCACAAACTTCGTCGCCTTGGCACGCACTTCAAGGAGGATTTCTTCATTTTCCTCGCCCGGGCCGCCAGTGGTCAGCGAGATCTGCTCCTGGGGAGCTTCCTCGCCATCCTGGGTCTGCGGCTCAGGAGTGCCACCCATGGGCGTAGTGTTCATGCTCGAAGGCGCCGGGAACGGGGAGTCTGCATCTTCCTATTAGTCATGCCCGTAGTGCGGCTGCTTGGATTGTACATACTGGCTCCCGTTGACGTGCCGCCGCCGCCGGGTGGCTGCAGGCTACCGAAGATGCCACTACCCCCCGTTGGTGCATTGCTGGCGATGGGGTTCTGGGAAGGAGGGGCAGCCGAGCCAAAACTGAACGCGGGCGCTTGAGATGCTCCGTTTGGCTGAGACGAAAATATACCGGAGCTGCCTGGCTCGGGCGCTTTGGGGGCGGTATTGCCACCGAACTGGAAGTTGAAAGATCCAGACGGCGTAGGTGTAGATGACTCGGCGCCAAATACGGGTGCTGCGGATGTGTTGGGAGCTGCGCCACCGGCAGAGAAGGTAAACGATCCTGGGTTGGAAGAAGCACCTTGATCGTTACCGCCAAAAGTGAAAGAGCTCGTGTTTCCTCCCGGAGTACCGGCCCCGGAGAAGTTGAAGTCAAACTTGCTCGCGGGTGTGCCATTCGGCTGCGAAGCTGGACCTCCAAATGACGGAGTTGGCGTTGTGGCCTGGCCAGCGCCGAAACTGAACATGGAGGGCGCTGCGGCGGATTCTTTAGCCTGGGACTGGGATGCGTTGTTCTGAGATCCAAAGCTGAACATGGGTGCTGCTGTTGTCTCCTTCGCGGGACTGGGGTTGGTCTGCGAGCCGAAGCTAAAGATGTTGGACTGAGCAGGTTGAGCCTCTTCTGACTTCTTTTCGGCAGGTGCCGGTGCCCCGAACGAGAAAGATGGAGTAGGGATAGAGTTGTTGCTGGCGAACATGTTGGCCGGCGCAGGCGCATTAGGCTTGGGTGCCGGCGAGCCGAACAAGGTCGCGGAGCTGCCCATGTTGGACGTGGTACCCTGAGATGGGCCTGGCTGAGAAGCTCCGAATGAGATCTCAGGCGTTTTCGCCCTGTCAGGTGTGCCCGCTCGGCCAAACCTGCTGGTGGGACGCTTGATTGGTCTGCCGTTGGGTCCATCAAAACTGTGCTTTGGAGTAGTTGATGAATCAGCGGTGCTATTTTGTGTAGTTGACTGCCCAAACATGTTGCTCGGTGCGGGTTTGGCACTGTTGCTGAATATCGATTGACCCAATCCACCATTGGCTACTGGCTTTTCCGCTTCGCTGGGTTTGTTAAAACCAGCGAACGGAGCTGGCTTTTCCGCTTCGCTGGGCTTGTTGAAACCGGCGAACGGAACTGGCTTTTCCGCTTCACTGGGCTTGTTAAACCCGGCGAACGGAGCTGGCTTATCTGCTTCGCTGGGCTTGTTAAAGCCGGCGAATGGAGATGGGGCAGCAGCGGGTGTAGGCTCGACCTTGACTGGGGCAGATGAAGCCCCAAACATGCTCGTTGGCTTCTCCGTTGTCGATGCATTGTTTGTTTCTGCTGGCTTTGGGGCCGCACCGAAAGGAGTCGATGAACTACCGAAAATCGGGGCGGCTGAAGCTGCAGGCTTCGATGCTCCAAATATAGATGAGGATAAACCGCCGTTCGGTGTGCTCTTCGTGGCCTCGGGCCCCTTGTTAAGGTTACCAAAGATGGAAGACGAAGATGAGATAGCGGGAGGTGCTTGCGAAGTGGCTGGCTTCGCACCAAAGATGGATGAAGCGCTTGTGCTAGGAGCTTTGGCTTGATCACCGGTTGAAGATGGTACAGCAGCTTTAGATGCAAAGATAGAACTGCCCAGGCCGTTCTTGCTACCAAAGCTAATTGGTGTAGTAGATGCATTGAAAGTAAAATCGCCAGGTGTCTTTGCTGCTGTGGGAGTTGCTGTCGCCGCTGGCGCAGCTGCTGGTGCGGGCACAGAGGGGACCTCCTTTTCTGGGGTTGGCTCTTTGGCCGGTGCTTCCGTAGACGTTGCTCGGAGTGGTTCGCCATCAGGTCCGAATGAGACTCTACCAAACAGACCGCCGGCTTTAGCACCGTCTGCGGGCTTCGAGGCAGTATCGAAGGGCGTCGGGGTATCACTCGGCTTCCCGAACCCGAACAGAGCAGAGCCTCCCTGAGTTGGGGGCGTGGCAGTGCCAGTGCTCGCAGCGGCGCTAGGCTCATAACTGGGCGCAACGTCCTGGCTATCAGGCTCCTGTTCAGTCTCGTGCTCCGAGCTTGTGTCGCTATCTGCGTCGGCGTCGGCCTCCTCTTTTTCATTCCCGCTGTTGTTGGCTGAACTCTCGGACAGATAGCCAAAGATATTGCTTTTACCGGTAGACGCCGTGGTAGTCGAACCAAACTTGTGCCCAGTCAGAACTGAATCCTTCGAAGCATTCAAAGTCGACCCTGGTTGGAACAGGGATGACTTCAGTGCCGATGCGGAGCTAGAAGCCCCATTGGTAGACGTCGGTTGGAAAAGAGACGACTTCAATGCCGACGCGGAGCTGGAAGCACCGTTGGTCGGTGCCCCAAACGGATTTGACTTGCTCGCGAAAGGGCTCTGGGAATCATCAGGTTGCTTGGTAACGGAGAAGAGTGAAGAGACCGGCTTGTCCATCGTAGAATGCTTCAGGGGGGACCCTACGGGCGTAGTGGTGTTCGACTGTACATTGTTGATAATACCTTCGAGCCTAGATCTAGCATTCGATGGTGTCTTCTGGAGCTTGTTCCGTTGGTTTTCGTCGTCCTCGTCGTCGTCTGCCTCCTCCACCCTGCGTTTGCTTTTGAGAGGCGAGGGGGCGAATTTAGGCGCGTCGGTCATAGGCTCATTATCTTGATCCAAGTTGCGTCTCTTGTTATGGTTGGCAGTAGAAGCCTTCAAGGTGTTGTCGCCCGGTTGCAGCTGAACGTCGGCTTTGCGCTTTGTAGAGGAGGCGGGCACCGAACTGACAAAGGCGCTTGTACCGACCTTGGCTGCTGGCTTCGCGGCCGGCTTCTCTGCCTCGGGCTCTGGCAGGCCATGCGCAGCTCTCCATCTCCTCATGACGTCCTCTGACGGCTTCACGTTCTTGAACTCGTACAGGCCATAGTGCAACATAATCAAACCGCGACTCTTCTCATACTCCTTGGCGAAGTTTAAAATATTCACCTTCCAATCCTTCTTGACAAAGATCTCGTTTGCCGCGTGTTTCAGCCGTCGCAAATCGAGGATGCAGAAGAACTGTCTTCGTTGGAGGTCATCGAAGTCAGGAGGGCACTTGTCGGCAAGGTACTGGTCGGCGTATACGGTGCCTCTCTTCGTCAGGGGTTCTGGGATGGAGCTGGCCAAGGCTTCGCCCGTCAGACCCGCGTCCGGCTCTGGAATTCGCATCTTGAAGAGCTCGGCCGACGTGGTGCCAGCCATGCCCGCATTGGTAGTCTTTGGCGGCGGCGCGAACTTGCGAGCGCCCGCCGAAGCCTTGAAGGCCGTCGCGGGGAGGGCTGGCGCGAACTGGGCCGTCCGAGACGGCTTGGGTGTCGCGGTGTCGAAGAGATTTCGGGTAGGCCTCGCAGAGGGCTTGCCTAGGGTAGGTTTGGAACGCGCCGGAGACGTTTTCGCCATCGGAACCAGAGATGATCGGAATCGAGACGTGGCTTGAGTCGAGCCAGTCGGGAAAGATGCGCCTCGCTGGCCCGACGCGGGTTGCGCCTTGCGAGGCGTGTAGTCTAAACTGAAGCTCATCGTGGCCTTTGGGGGATTGGCAGCTGACGATGGCGCGCAGAAAGGAATTGGTATCCTGAAGAAGAGGACTATCAGGCGACGGGGATTCGGGAGGAATGCGACGCGATGTGTGGATGATGGAAATGAGTTATCAAGGATACCGGATGGTCCACAGGGAAGCCAACAGCATAGTGAGACCTAACTGGGGTCAAAAGGGTGAATGAACGAAGGGAGCCCAAATATGCCGCCAGGAAGGTCACCTGGTAATTTGCCTTGAATGCAAATCAAATCAAGCGGGTTCTGAAAATACTCATAATCCGGAGGGCTGTAATGTGACCGGGTGGTGTCGTGTCGTGACGGGTCTGGATAAGAAAAAAAAATGTGAAGGGCCCTCGACGCGATGCTTGTCGATCCTCGAAGGCTTTCTAAGGAAAAGCAGGGGGCCCAAGGTCCAGAAATTTTGGGCAGGCGTTAAAAGAGGATGACGGATTCCTCAGGTAGAGAGGAGCCGTGCTTGTGCTTGGTGCTTGTTTGCTTTGGGCTGCTTTGCTTTGCGGGCTCGCGGACAGGCACAGTACCTACCACCTACATACAGTACGGCTAAAGAAAGAAAAACGCAGGCAGGCAGACAAACATGAGCGCCTCTCAATCGGCAGCGTGAGTCTGAGAGGCTGGAGGTGATCTGTGCTCCGAGCTAAACCGAAGTGGGCGCGTAGTGCAAGGTAGCCAGGGCGGGCCACACGAGGAAACTCGCGTCAGCCAATCATCAGCTGCCCCCGGGCGGGCATTTCCAATGGGTTTCTGAATTCTAAGGCAGCCAGCAGTCGACTTGCATGCATTCGTCGCTGGAGGAACGAAGAAGAAACCCAGGGACGCATTCCACCCAATCAATTGTATTCATTCCTACATCTTCCCTTCACCAACCAACAGAACGACAGCTCTAACCTATGTACTTACATAGGACAATGCGCCCAACTGTCGCACATTCATTCGCCTTGTGTGGCCGACAAGCTGGGCAGCTGGCAGCTATCAAACTGTAGCCGAAGCCAACCCTCCTGGTTTCGTGCCTGAGACGCGCAGAACCGGCAATAGGACCTCAGTTTGGGGTTTACCTTCTGCTAGGAGGCTCTAGCGGAACTTTGGAGCCTCTCGAATTTGATGCATGGAAAGGAATACTATACTAATGCTCAAGCTGTACCGACATTACCTTACCGCTATGCTGGATTCCGATCTTGCATGCATTTATGTAATGGTACTAACAATTCGACCCTCCAGCGGCATTCGTAGCCGTAATAGTGCTGCGCTGCTATGTTCCGAGAACCTTGCTACAAGTTTTCTATCCCTGGTATCGAGGAGCCCTGATACAATTGAGGTTATGCGATAGATACACTTACAGGCTCCCGCGCTAAGACAGTGCGGATGTAAGTGATGCAAGGCACAACGATTTTCTAATATCATTACCAATCCCAGATATCACCAACAGCCATGAAGAGTTGAGCGATCGTGAGTTATGCATATGAGGTGAGGCCATATTGATATTTGGCGCAAAGTGCTATTGGGAGTGAGTATACAGATGGACTACTTCCAAACTGTATATCAAAAGGTGGTATCAAAAGTAAGGGGAGGGCAGAGCTCAATTCTCCCTAAAAGAAGAGCTTCGGAAGCTATCGTGGTTTTCGTAGGTAGCGGTCGCGGGCAGATAAATATACATGTACGTAATTTACAGCTTGGCCTTGGTTTGCGCCTTCTTCAGGATGGGCTCCATCTTGGTCGCCTTCATCACGTCGCCCTTGATCTTCAGCTTGCCCGACATGAAGAGTCGCTGCGCGTTGCCCTGGCCAGCAACCAGCTTGCCAAAGTCCTCGTCCGACAGCGAGAGGGTGACTAGAAAGGGAGCGGGTCAGCATGCGGCGCAGGGTAGGTATTTTGTTTTCTTTCCCTCTGTCCAGGGCTTGAAAAGGTTTCAGCAGTTCAATACATACCAGTAGGCTTGGTTCCCAGACCCTTCTCGACAGCGCCCTTCTCCTTAAGATCGATGTGCCAGCTGTCCGTCTCGCCGGCCTTGTTCTTTAGCGTGAAGGCGAACACGGCGTTTCCTTGCTTGATGGCATCCTTCTTGTCGGCCTCGCTGGAGTTCAGGGCCGAGTTGATCGCATCGAAAGCGGCGGACGAGGGGAACTTGTCTGGGAGGACGGGGATTGTGCGTTAGTCTCGTGTAATAGCTTCGAGTCGGAGGAGATTGGCAGCGCATTCGCGCGCAAGCGGTGGCTTGGAGGGAAAGACTACATACCGTTGGCGAGACCCATCTTGACTGGCTGGCTAGGAGATGATTGTATAGGTATACGGGAAGAATCGACTTGAAGTTGGAAAAATGTGTACAGCTATTAGTGGGCTGCTCGGCTCGAGTGGGTTGGAATGAGATAGGTTATGATGACGGTTGGTTGAAGAGCAGTGAACGGCGGCAGCTGCTTGTCCCAATATATGACCCTGCCGAAATGGGACGACTGTCGCTCGGCAAAGGGCCCCTAAACTATGACGCTGTAAGCGTCCGCGACCACATGTGAATTGAACCTCGGCGCATTCTCTCCCAATCCCGTTTCATGTGGTTCGACCATGCTAACCTCTAGTGCCAGGCCGTGCATTCGGATTCGCTTACCCGTGGCAGTGGCTCTGAACTCGACCAAGCCCGCTAAAGCCACGAGTCAGCAGCCAGTCATAGTGGCTGAAGTCGGCATTCAGTGAGCAAATGGGCAACAATACCAGCAATGATAAGCACGCAAGGCATAGGCATTACAGAGGATGATCTACAGCTAGGGAAGGCCAACCCCACACTGATTGATCTGGGGTAAAAATGCTGCATTAACCAGATAGCCTCGGAGCTTGTCTCTATCGTAGCTGTATCGCATTGACATTCCTGTCAGTAGGGGTTTGTGGCTTGCCTCAAGTGGTATGTAGATGCATGGCATCCGTCACGGATTGATTCTGTGCTGTCAACTCCTGCGTCAACGCTTGGTATGAAATGAGGTCGCAATGCAAGTCTCGCAGGTTAAACACGACAACGCCAGCCATTGGTGACAGATCAGGGATATCGAAACTCCATTGCGCGCGAAGCCAATGCACCCCGGTGGATACGGAAGACCACCAACGAGTATACTAAGTACTGTTACGTACATACTGTCAGACCCCTGGATCGGTACCGCCGCCCCCTTAGCAGCCGAAACGTCAAGTCGGTGGCGCCTTGTTCCGAGTACTGCGGCGAAGACCTATTACAGTGGCTGCAATACGTGTGGTCCCCGGACGAGGTCCAGGCCGACTGCTACTGCCGTATCCTCTAGAAGAACGATAACCGTGACGCTGGCTCCCGTCGCCGCTCAAAACACCACCACATATGCCCCTTTCCTGGTCAGCTCGAGGGAGGACAATGTCACCAAAGGACATTTGTTGGATCCTGGCAGGTCTTTTGGTCGCTCGCCTGCCAGATTGTGAGCTGGCCGGGTCACTCATCTCGTCCTCATCGTCCTCATCATAGCCGCCAACATGGCTGCGCTTCCTTGTGTCCAGAGTGGGCGCGGCCAGGAAGACTATGTCATCCGCTTCCTCCTTTTTCACAATAACGGTCTTCTCTAATTTGATTGATGGATTGCCAGCTTGATGGTCCTCCATATGAGCAGTAGTGCCCGCCGGTAGCGCGATGCTTGATTCTTCTTGCTTGACCGCGACCTTCCTCCCCCCCTTCCTAAGCCCTCCCAAGGATCTTCAACTTCCTCCTCCTTCTTGATGCCAGGTATCGAGTCGCTTTCCTCACTTTTTGCAGTTGACTGTACTGGATCAGTCCCATCCTCGTGCTTCACGTTCCCCTTTTGTATAATGATCTCCAGGAACTCCTTCTCGTTAAGGACCCTGGTATCATACGTCTCGAAGCGGGTGATTTTCCAAGATTCAGGTTGCGCGCCCACCACCGCATAGCTCGTGGTCTCACTTGGGTACGACTCAACTGTTCCTCCAATACTGATGACCATGGCCTCGGCTTCATCCTGGGTCGTCGCGCTGAACATGCCAGTGATTACAAAGCTGGGCTTGTTGTCAGCATGACCACTGGTAAGCTTTTCGATTGCGGGATTCAGTATTGAGGATGACGACGCCGGTGTCCCGGCCTCGTCTCCAAGCGGGAAAGCGTTGGCCCTGTCGAGCGCGATGGCGATGGGCACTGGGACCACAGGTATAATGATGGGCCCGACCTTGATGGGTGAGGGCGTGATAGTACCCCGGCGCCGAATACCAGTCCGGCCTGGCGTGTTGCACATGGGTTCCTAGATGATTTGTTATAAGGGTATGCTCAAGAGTATCTCATCTTTGGAAGCCATCCAACGTACTCCATTGAAGTCGGCGTCGTCGATATGGCCCTGAGCCACGACGCGGCGAATCCTGGCTTGCACTTCCGGGAACTCGGCCAGCCCATCGAACCCTTCGATTTTCGCCCAGTTATAGGCACCGCCCTCATTGTTGCCCGAGTATATCGCCGCCTGTAGGTTGCGGAGCTGCCTCCCCGAAACACAGCCCCAGTGCTTCCACTTCCACTGGCCGCAGGTCATGAAGGGGAGCTCGACCCAGGTGCCGAAGCGGAGCGCGCCCTGCGGGATCTTATGCTCGAACATTTGGCATTGGCTGTCCTGGCAGGCGGCCCGGCCGTCGGGCGCAAGCTCTATCCGTAGATCATATAATGTTAAGCCCTGCTGACGAAACCCGTACACAGTAGTTCTGCGGTGACTCACCCACACGGTACGGCATCACAAGACACAGTGAACTCTGTTCAATACGGCATGTTTTGCTATTGTTCACTTAATGATATTGAATAGGGGGGCAGCGGCTGAGCGACGAGTGAGATGATATTACGCACGTTAGCTAAAGCCTAACTCAACATTGAGTACCTAGGAAACACCGTGAACCGTCTCCGCGGGAACGAGGTGAACTGCGTTTGCAACATTGCGCTGAGGCTGAGGATTCAAGCGCTTCGCAAGGGAATCCTTGCTTTCAGCTGAAAGGACGTGGGGCCAACTCCGCGTTTTGCCAAATGCTAGGCCTTGGACGGAATACCCTACCCAAAAATAACCTTAACTCAGTGGGGTTTCAGTGAATGGAGAGAGCGTGTTACTGTAGTCAACTATAAAATCCATACCTTATCAACAAAGGCTATACCTGATGTGATAGCCTATGCAGCTTACTATCGGGCCAATAGCCGTATGTCCCTACTGGATAAGACTGGTGATAGATACGCAAGGTCTAGCCCAGTGCGGTCAAAATATACGTCATCCAACTGGTCGCATGAGTCACCGTCGCGACCGGTATAGATGCGTCTCCAGGGATTCAACAAGGCATGTCTTGTCGGGGCCAACAGACACAGCTCAGGATAACCTACTCCCGTATCCCTTACCCAGTCATTGCATTAGCAATACGCCGTACGTCGAGCTCCAATAGGATCGCTCCAGCAGCGGAGGCAGCTCCGCGTCACCGCGTCACCCCGCTTCGCTTAATATATTGAGAAACATCTCCTGCAATTTTCGAGCCAACCATGGATGCCAAAGCCAGCCAACTAGAAAAAACAAACCCCGAGAACCGGTTTCCCGTTGAATCCCGTCTCCTCGTGTATACTGATGCGTATTCTCATGGGATAGCTTGCTTGCTGGTGTTGGAGGCCAAATAGCAGATGCATACGTAGTAGGTAAGCACTAACGCGATTATCCTGCTCCCCCCGACCTTCTACAGTGAGTCTCTCTTGCAAAATGACTTATCATACGCACCTGTATCGAGGTCGCCCGCTATCGTGCATTCCAGAGTAATGGGCTATTGCGGGCTCCATAAGCCCCCCCCCCTCTCCTCTCTCGCCCTTGCTGTTCACTACCGGGAGAGTGTAATCTGACGGAGAGTCCCGGTGTTACGATTTCTGTAAGTGCTAAGAGTCCACGGAGCATGGCTATTTAAGTACCATGCTCAAAAGTGCCTGCGAGTTGGGCCATCAAACCATGGACTCTCGCGATGATGGAAGTTTCTCTTGGTGTCGTGCGTTCTACTCCAATCAGCTCCCCCGTAGCGAGATTTCATTTATAATCCCGATCCTGGGGCGCGTGGCTGCCTACGTTCGCACCTTGCGCCGTATTTCCGCGGGATCTACCCGACTCTTGGCTTGCGCAAAGATCAAACAAACCTCCCCAAAACGGCAGATGGGTGAAGTGTCAGGTGGATAGATCGGCTCTGCAACCTCCTGATAAAGAAGAAATCATACGCCCTGCCAGCTTACTGTATAGAATACATCCTCACAAGACTACCTGTCGCAAATGCCGACGGAATGGATGGAAGGACACCCCAAGACCACTCCTATCTTGTCGATTATATTGGCCGAGAGCTCTGAGCTAGCAAGGTTGACAGGCCGTATGTGTGTGCAGTGCTTGCTAGCAGGGGTCAAGGCGAAAATCGCAACAAATGCCTCGAGGCGCAACGGGCAGCGGGAGAGGACGTACCAGATAAGCTTCTTAGTCGATCACGGCCGACGTTTCTCACGTAATATGTGGTTTGTGTCTGGCCGTATAACCAAGTGGAAATATCGACTTGTTGGCTGGCTGCCTTAAAATCATGACATGGCTGGCTGCCCGGGTAGCCTTTTGTTGTATCAACGTATCGATTAGACCAACCGATGTAAGCCGTATAAGTCCAAGTCCAATGGGGGAATCTTTAACAAATGTCGGGGCTTACCATGCCGAGCTTTGATAGGGGTGTCGCCTTGTCGGCAGAAGAGCTACAGCTCGGGACATAAAGTCCCAAAAGCATGCCATGCCATGTCCCGCAGGGCGCAGGGCGCAGGGGTATGGCGCACTGAAGTCGGTAGAAACTGATAGATGTACATGAAACCACGAAGCAAGTAAGATTACTCAATGGGACGAGCTAGAGCTGCTGTCCCGGTGGCGGGGCACAAGCTTGGGTTGCAATGCCACAAGACGTCGTCTTCTATTTTTCTCGGTCTCACGGGTGACGCAGCATGACCCATTCAAAAATACCCAACATGACCGAGAAGGGAATCCCGAGAGGGAGTCGGGCTAACCCAGTTTGTCAGTTCAGGGGGGGTCTCGAGATGTACGGCGGCTTCTGAAGCGTATCCAGCGGTGACATTGCATGGTATTTTCGCTTGGCTCTCCTGTCGTTTGGGTCGTTGGGAAGGGGGGTTGAAGGGCCAAGAGAGAGGTCTGTCGTAACCTGGGTCCAGTCTTGTCCAGTGAGATTTCTCTTGGCGGCTCGCTTGGCGTTGATCTGATGGGAATTGGATGGGCAGCGGAAACCCCAATATGATCGGAGCAATCACGGGGCGGAACGACATCGGCGATGCAGGATTGGGCGGAAGTAGGTATCATCAGCAAAAGTAGGCTTCTGCATCTCAACCTTGCATGAACTTTTTGGCGGGGCGGTTTGCTGTGGGTAGTCCCAGTCCCAGTCTCCCTGCTACTATAATATGTAGTGGAAATGTTGAAAGGGGTGCGTGTGCCTGTCTGTTGACCATCAAACCCCGGCCGGGACACAAGGCCCATTTGGGTACTTTTGCTTCTTAGAGGCAATGCTGGGGGGCAATGCGGGGGTGGTGGCACCCTGTCGATATTTCTCGCCAGGATCACTAATGCAATGCATCCTCCACATTTGCCCGTCTCCAGGCGATGGACAACAGGGTGTACGTTACTCCGAGTGCCCATTGTCGTGACCGAGTTCTGCACCATGGGCAGGGAACAGAACGGGTGTCATCATGAGATGTCATCGTCCGTCGAGTCGACTTTGGCGAGTGTTGCACCGTTCCTGGTGGAAAGGGACAGAGTCAGACAGCCAAGAATGAAGGAAGGAAGTAAGGGGGGGGGGGAAAGGAGGCCCCCGATTTGAGGAATCAAAAAGGAAGAAGGAAGAAGAAAGAGAAAAAGAACACGAAAAGAAACATAGCAAGAATAAGCACCCCGGCATCTGCAAGCCATGTTTATGTTGATCCAAAAGTAAGTAAGCTCCCGCGCTGAACGTGTGTATTTATAAGTGTCAAATGGAAGGAAAGGGAGTTGCATGTCGATGCACATGGTAAAGTACATTAGGTAGGCAGGTAATTATTCCATGTACAAGGTTAGTTAGACGAGAGGTGCAGCAGACATCCTTGGTAATGTTCCGCCAAATCGCCTCATTAGAAATACCCCCCCAGAGGAACGACCTGAGGTCCGGCTCGCACAACATGTCTTCTGCTGACAGAACCACCACCCACAGCCATGCCCCATCCACAATCACATCACAATTCACATCCTCACACATATAATCCCCTGGCCTACTGACCTACTGCTTCACATACCTAACCTATACACGTACGCACCCACAAGGCTGACGTGTGAAAGACTATAATAGCTGAGGTTCCAGAGGTCATCTTGGTAGTTGTTCGCGAGATATAGCAATCCATCATTTTACTCGTCCTGCTCCACCCAGCCACCACGTCATGGCGTCGGGCAGACGGGCCCAGGGCTGCTGGACCTGTAAACGTGAGTCCCACAAAGGTCGTCGTCTCTTTGCAAAGTATAAGTCCCTCTGACCAGCTGAGCTACGCCTGCCCCAGAGCGCAAGATCGGTTGCGATCGCGGATACCCAGCCTGCAACAACTGTCTGAGGACCGGGAGGGAATGCCTGGGCTATGGCATCCGGCTCGCATGGCCCGATCAGCCAGACGGCCGCCGACGCGTCAACCGTATGCCTGACCGTGTCTTGCACCTGTCCCCCGCCAATACCGAGCACTATGGCAAGCAGTTCCTGAATTTGACCTACGCCGACCTCACAAGACCAAGCAACGGTTGCGCGGGTGAAAGCCTGGCCGTTGTTGTCCAGGAGCCGCCCACGCCACGCCTGAAGCGTTTCGTCCCGTTCGTGCCCAACATGCACGAGAGAGACACGCACCTCATGCGATATTGTGAGTTTCTGAAACACTCCTCGTACTACCACCCGATGGGGCTAAGAAGTTTGCCGTTCAGACGAGCAACGGCTCTCGGGCATGATCTCGACCATTGACATCAACAACGGCTTCCGTGTAGAGCTGCTCCCTATGGCGCTCGGTAATACTTCCGAGGCGTCGCGGGGTCTCCATAACGCCATGCTGGCCTTGGCCGCGCTGCGTAAGCCTCCCTCGTTTCGTTACTAGTTGCAGTTGCCGTGATGTCTGATGGCGCCTCAAATGTATTCCCAACCCAGCTCGCTAAACTGTGAGACTATAGATCTCTGGGGAACCGTGGAGGCATTCCCATATAAGATAAAGGCCCTTCGATCTCTGTCTTCATCCATTTCAGCTGGATCTATAGGCAGCACGGCCACTCAGCTGGCTACTTCAATGATGTTATGCGTCTATAGTGTTGGTTCTCCTATCATCACATTGGGATTACTCCAGTCAGACTAACTTCTCCTCCAGGTCTTTGACGAGACTGAAGGCAACTGGAACGTGCATCTGAACGGAGCAAAGAACATGCTCAACCAACTGACTATCTCTGGTGGGAACCGGTACAGGAATTGCTTCTTGTACACATGGTTCCTATACCACGAGGTGCTTGGCTGCTTTAGCAACCCGCTTCAGTATGGAGTTCATGGACCGTCGTCTTTGCAGGGTGGACGTGACCTGGGACTAGACAAGACCATCGTACGCCAGCCAAGCTCTCGGCTTGCTTTCAAAGATTGGCTGACACATGTCGCAGATAATCGGTTCCCTCGGCTGTTCTATAGAAGTCATGGAGATCATCAGCTATGTGAACGGGTTACGTGCGGCTGAGCTGCGAGACGATGCAGCCCAATACTCCGCCGAGGAAAAGACGCGCAAAGGCGAGGAGTGGCACAGGATGGAAGCGAAACTAGCGACACTGGAACAAACACTGGATCCAGATTCGACCGAAAAATTGGGCCAGTCCGAACGTACTCGTATTCTCACCACTGCCGAGCTCTACCGAGTGGCCGCCTCCCTTTATCTGCAGAGGTCGACCAACAGCCCTCAAGCCTCGGAGGCCAGGTCGGTATATCTGTCGCAGGCTTACCGTCTGCTAGGGACCCTCAACATTTGCACAAGCCCTTGGCCGTTGTTCGTCATCGCTTGCGAATCCGAGGCCGACGAACAGCGGATCGAGATCATGCAGAACCTGGACAGGATGGACAGAGAACGACACATTGGCAACTACTACGTCCTGCGAGAAGTCATCGAGGTATACTGGAAGCAACATGACCTCCAGGCCGACAGTGCACGACAATCTCACACGAAGTGGTGGGACATAGTCGATCTGAATACTGCTGCTCCATGGTTCATCTGAGCCATGCAGACTCACAACGTTTGATGTATGTTTCTCCGGTACCCAGACCTTACCATCTTTCGCAGCGCTACTTGTCCATGCGCGTCACGTGTTTATCTACCGACGGGTTGACTAACAAACTCAGAAGGTCGGGTCTGGCATAGTGCCCGACGACATCGATGAATGCCTTGGGGTAGTCAATGTCTCGCAAATTGACATTCGCTTTGAGAATGACTTCCTCTCCGGCACCCACTGGTTCGCAGAGCGGCTTGCCATCGGGCCCGAATATCATCGAAAACCCACCTCCAGGCTGTTGGGGAGTGCGGTCAGTCATCGACTGCTGGTATATACAAGAGCAATGGTTGGTGAAACATACGGTTTTAGTGACAGGATTTCCTGTCAGATTGTTCTTCTCCAGGTTCTCCTCGGTTAGTATCTGCGAGGCAACCACAACGAAGCACTGGCCTTCGATGGCCATGAACTGGCTTGCCCGGTAACTCGCCTCCTCCGTCTCGTGGTACAGCCATGGGAGCTTCTTGGGGTCCGGCATCTCGAACTCTGCCGGCCAGCTGGCGACGTGGATCTGCACGCCCTGGGAGTACTCGTAGTACCGCAAAAGAGGTTGCAGGTGCTCCCAGCAATTCAGGCCGCCGATCTTGCCAAACGGGGAATCTACAACGCACGTGAGCGACTCGGCCTGCCCCTCACCCCAGATGGTCCGCTCGATGTGCGTCGGCTTGATTTTTCGGCGGTGGTGAGCAATCTCGCCGTCGGGTGTGATGAACGACTGGCCCATGTAGAGGCTCCCGCCATCCCGCTCACTGTAGCCCAGGACAACAAACATGCCCGTTTTCTTCACTGCTGCTTGTATTCTTCTCATTTCCTCCGAGTCCCGCTTCAGGGAGTTGTTCATGTATTCGTGAATCACATGGGTATTCTCGATCACACTCGACGTCCACATGGACCTGGGCCGTGAGCCGGTCGAGGTTAGCAGACGGCACTGGGAGCGGGACTTGAGCATGACAGCTCACCACTGAGAACACACTCGTACGTTAGCATAAGCCATACAGGGCGATTGGGGAAACCTGCGAGGAGTGCATTGAGGCGTATTAACTCTCATCGGATCAAACCGTGACGGATTTAAGACTTCAAGATAAACGAAATATTTTCCAAAATTACTTACTGGGTAGCCTGGGATCCAGACTTCTGGGAATCCGAGAACCTGGACACCATCTACTGCAGCTTCTTCGATAAGAGAGATTGTCTTGTTGACACTGCCCTGGAGATCCAGCCAGACGGGCTCTGCCTGCACTGCGCCAACGCGAATCGTTGTGTCAGGCATCTTGGCTATAAGAGTGTGTAAAAACTTGAGGGTATTGTTGAACGAGAAGGAAAGAAGGATATTGGTTCAGGGTTGGAGGGCGGTCCAGACGACTAAAGCTACTGCTTAAAGGGGGGAGAAGAACCCCAAATCAGGCGGACCGGAGTACGATGATAACCAGTACTACCTGTTTCCCCTCAGTCTCTTTACAGTAATTCTTCGGCGGACCGGTCCACATGATCTCGCGAACCATTGCAGTGTCTGGAGTGTGTGCGGAGGAACCAGCCCCAAAATCGAGAACCCCACCACCACCTGCAACTCGACGAACGGACAAAGAGGTAGAACAAGAGCGCGACTGTTTCCTCTCATTGGATCGGCCTGACGCCGTGGCCGTATGCAGGCACATTATCCCTCGCTCGCAAGGGAGGATTTGCGCGGCAACCCGGCCGGCCCCCGCACGCCCTATGGGGTCTGCTCACTGCGTGGAGTCTGCGATCGCAAACTCCTTCCGGGCAGATAAGCGGCGGCTGACAAAACGGTTCCTTCCCCCTCATAGACCAAACCAATTTCCCGTGACCCGTGACCTGTACTCTATGCATACTTACACGCCCCTTGTCCCATATCGGTCGGGGGCTTTCCGATCCCCTTCCGAAGACTTCCGGAAAGGGGCCTGTTGTCGACGTTACGCGTAGGGGTGAAGTCTCTCCGTGGTGTCTGTTCTCTCTTTTGGCGGACTGGTTTATCTGATTCTCGTCTTGGGAGAACTGGACTTCTCGCCATCTCGCCATTGCATGCGTAGTTCTCATATATTGACATCCGGTGTATTCATCTTCCTGCTACAAACAACACGAGAATACTTGATGTTTCGTGGGACGAGATCCAGCGCTCTTCGGCTGCTCTCTTCAAATCAGCAGCGTTTCCCAGTGTGTACTGCCTAAGTGGGCATTCGTTATGTGACCACATGAGTAAGGGGGAAGTGAAGACAGTCAGATGAAGAGCATCCAACGGTCTATGTAGCTCGCTCAAATCGGTTATTGATTCCTTTGTTGGTCGAAGTGGTTGAGGTGGCCCTGTCGCCCCTGCCCTGCCATAGCTCGGTTGTCCAACGTTCAGAGTGAGATCTTGAGGGACGACACGATGGTGTGGAGATGATCCAAAAACGCAGGAGAGCTACATTCTACACGGTCACCGTCTCCCCTTGGAATATAATGGCTCGTAGCAAATGACGGGCTTAATGAGCTCTTTGTTTGTGAGGTTTGGGGTGGCATCTCTCGAGTCTCTACGACATGTCCCTTAATCGACTGCTCAAATGTATCTTCGACCTCACTAGCCTGCTTCTACAATTACGGATTGGGCACGTATTGAGATGGATGAGTACGCGCATGAGCCCATTCGCTTTACGGAAGTTTCAACATGCAATTACCCAATCGAGGCAGATGTTTTTGGTGGGTGAGGGAGCGAAAAGGGGGTTACCCAGGAGTCAGTCAGGAGGTGATTGCCGGGCCGCCAGGAAATCAGGAGTCTGTTACCCGAGTTACCACCTCCGGCGCGCACTGTGACCTAATTACAGCCCATCGTTCAATGCCAGAGCTTAAAAAAGGGTCGCTCGCAACCTCCAAGGTACAAGCCGGAAACCTTGACAGCCCTGATGCGCTACTTAGGCTAGTGCGAGTCGCTACGACTCCCGTTCGTGCTTTGCTTCTTTCTAGCCTATTCCTCGTCCCTTTTCCGCGCTCGGAATTCGAAGGGCTGAAGGAGGGGAAGGGGATCTGAACCACACTAATAACTGCTGCTTAAGCTAAGTACTGTAGGTACTGTACTACTACTTTCTGGCTAAGGTTCTTGCTTGGGTAGGATCATTCTTAGTCCAACCCCGTGCATGCTTTCAGATTCCACCCCTTTCCCTAACTCACCTCAAGCTTTTGTTTCTCTACAGCTACTGAGGGGAAAAGATCATACGTGTTAAGATTCAATGCGTGTCAGGTGTCATGTCTCTCGGGGGTGGTTAAGAAATCTATTTGCCAGGATCTTGGCGTGTTGATGTTGGGATGACAGACCACGTTAAATTCTTGGCCCTTCGTTTGACTCTCCGCGCTCGGATCATGTTCATCATGACGGCATGTCGGCGTCGTTCCGCTTGAGATGTTGTTCCGCACAGATGGAAGATCGTCCAGTCAAGAGGGCAAGATCTTCTCTTCCTTAGCGCGAACAGGTACCTACAAGCCCTCAGACCCCCCCTCTTCTTCCCACACGGGATCCGTCTACTGGTAGCATGTAGTCACATGTACTGCTGTCCAACAGGTGTCGCATGAAGACTGTGCCAGTCTGCAACATGCTACAGTCACTGAGTGGGCCAGCTCACAGCGCGACGGCCTTGTTCATTGGCCCAGGCTAGGTGCCGGCCGTTGATCTCGCTTTGTGATCTATCCCGCCCGATAAACAAGAGATTCGGACAAGATATGTCGTAGATCAGTCTCATCAAGGGAACTAATCGGAAACGACAAGATGTCGAACGTGCATGGGCTAGTCGATGGATCCTCGCATTTCCGGGCCCTAAGCGAAACCGGTCTGCGTTGGAGGCAAACAATACGGTGCACTTGCTTTTTTTTTCCCCCGTCCCATCTTTTTTTTCTCTTCTACTATTTCGCCTCGCTTACTTGGGCCGGAAGTGATTCCATTCCCAATCGGGGCAAGAAGGCGTTCTTTCGGGGTCCCGGGGAAGAGGGGCCCAGAGCGGCCCAGAACCTCAAGTTAGGAGGTTGACGTCAGAAACGGACGAGTTTCCCTCGCTAGTCATGTCGGCGCAGCTGTCCCGGACGCTGGGCCGAGATGGCCGAGGTGATCTAAACAGGTGATCGTGGCTTGCATTGCCACAGCATGAGGTACCGAGAACGTCGTGTCCCAATGGGCTGGTTAGGCAAGATCCTGGATCTTGTACTCCCTCATCTACAACTCCACTTGGCGGCATGGAAGGGGTTTGAGATCACCTATCACGAGAGCCTGCCGACGGACGACACGCTTTGTTGACGGAAACATCCTTGGCGGCGAAATTAGTCATGAGATTTTCGTACGATAATTGTTCCCTCAGCTGGGCGCTACAGTAGTTGAAATCTTCCGCGTATCAATTACCGTACTGCCAGCCGAACAAGACTTCGAGATTGTGTAGAGGTTTGGTAGCATCGGCCATCTTGCTCAGCCTGACTAAGGAGATGGGCTGGTTATAAAGCACACGCTAGCGATGACCATCACGATTCCCCATTGCAAGCTTATGTACAGCACTAGTCGTAGAACCGCTTGCTACAGTATGGCACTTGCAAACGTACGGATGACGAGGCCCTAGAGATGAGCAATCACGGATGACAGCCCTGCTGTAAGGAAGCGCGTACATGCCACATTGCTACCGTACTGCGCCCAATGCTTGATCCCTTAACCCGAGGCGAACACTTGTTGTAGGAATGTTTGCTTTCTTCTCCTTTCCCTAGGCGTGACTACAGAAGCTGTGCTCTTGACAAGCTCCTAGCTCGAAAGCCACCGACCAGAGGCGCTACTGAAACCGGTCAACCAGCGCTATCTGTACTAGTACCACCGGCATGGGCCCAGCAATCATTTGCAGGCGCTGCATGTTGCGAGGGCGGTCCTCGTCCTCGAAACATCGCCAATGTTTGACCGCCAGCTTCACGGCCGTAGTCCGAACGATGTCTTGCTTGCATGCCGGCGGCAACGGGGCCGGCGATAGCTTCGATCAGCTCGAGATCTGATGCTAGCTTCGATCTGGCGGGCTTTCCGGTGACCACGCATGTTGAGCAGGCCTTCAGCTTCTTATCAGGAAGGAAGTAGTGTAACAGAACTTCGATGCGCATGCGATACCCCGTCTGCCTGGCTGTGCCAGGGTCCTGGCGACGGAACTGGCCGATACGACTTCTTTGAGATACGATACCCACCCATTGCACGTAGTAGTACAGTACGGATGAACTCGGCTTCATCCTCTTCTGGTCTTTGTACCTAACGTAATCTACTTCCAGTCTTTCATCGGGCCGAGAGGCTAACCGAGGTGCCCCGGAGGCCGGGACTCCAGGACTCCAGCCTCCAGGAGGAAAGGGTATTAACACAGATCCACATGCAAGACTAGACGGTGAGATAGCGGCCTTCTACCGCCAACTGTCAAGCCAGCCATGTGCTAGAGGAGCACCAGGTACAGTTCGTGCTCACATTCCTTAACACCCCTTCTAGCTCCCGCTCCACACTACACTTAAATATGAAAGTTCACACCGTCGAAGAACACGTTACTCGCGGAGTGACCAGAGAAAATTGAAGTATGCGACGGCGTGAACTCTCGCTATCGGACTATCATTTAGTTAGTGCAGTGGCGAGGGTGTTAAGGAATGTGAGCACGAACTGTAGCTTTGCGTGTCTCAAAAAAGACAGGCGCGGGGCGGAAGAGTTACAGTAGCTCCCATCTTGGCAAAAAAAAGCTGTTACAGTAACTCAACTGTACTGCTGGCCTGGCGCCTGGATAGTGGCTCTCAAGCCGTTCTTCTTAATCTGATACCTAGGCGATGGTCCACACACTATTGTATCAAGCGAAGTTGTTTGGCCCCAGCATCTTGCCCGTATTGGTATCGCGGACCTTGACCGAGCAGACCTGGGGTGTGGGGGGCGGTCAAGTACATCGATGTACCCAGCTGCCAATACTTGGTGAGCGGGCCTGCTTGGGTTCGTCTGAAATGAAATTTTTGACATGGAACGGGCTGTGACTGGATGATCGGACTTTGCAATTCACGAATCTGTCAGCATCTAAGATAGCCGATGTACCGGCGCGAACCCTAAATCGACTTAGCCCCCTTTTATTTTCTTTTTGGCAGGCCAAGCCTGAGGAACACTCCCTTCTGATACGAGCAATATTCGAAAGGACATCATATTTCATCATGGGCAGAGGAAGCCACCCGTGCATATCCGCGGATGGCCATTGGCAATTTTGGTGTTTCTGTCACCATGAGCGCCCTACACTGCGAGTTGCAGCACTCAGCGATTTTGAAGGAGGTCTGGCACCTGGGCGCTGATGACCAACTAATTACATGCACAGGTGTACAAGAGGTAGACATTGTCAGTACGAATAGGTCACCAACTATCTACCAGTTGACCTTGCGGAAGTTGCCTTGCTCAAATGGAGTACTACTGACAATAATCGCATCCACCAGGCTCAGGGAATCTCCCTGGACTCTGCCCCTGTCATGGCCTGGCTGACCCAAGAGGCAAAGTGCGGTCGAGCCTTTCCACGTGGCTTTTCAGCCGGAAGCATGGGTTGTGGCCACGCGATCTAAGACTATTTTCAGAAACGGCCAACAACGCGGCACGCCCTTCCCCACCGCAAGCACCCTAACCAACCATAGGGCTTCGCTGCTTCATTCCGCTTCTTTGGGGCAGGACCAGCTCCGGGCGATGGCATCGATTGCCCCCATTCTCACGCCTGCCAAGCCGAGGGGCAGGTCGACGCGAGCACTCTGAGACAGGGTGGCCCGCCCTCAAGGCAGGCAAGGAAATCCGGTGGTCTGCTTTTGCCTCGGTGTGACCATCATAGCAGTAGCATCGTAGCAACTTGACTCACCCGATTGTTCACCAGCCCACACCGTAGCACTGTTTGCCTTCGGAGAAAAACGGGCCAAGTGAGAGGCAATCAGGAATCTCGTCATCTACGAGCACGGAGACACACTAGACAGCACAGCAGCGCTATATCGGGAAGCTGAGCCAAAGATCGATCTAGATGTCTCAGATCTGTGCTAGGCCAGCAGCCAACACGGATCCGAGCATGGCATGATTCCAACCCGTATCTTACCATCTCGATTGAGGTCGAGAGTCGAGACAAATTGCAGAGCAGGCAGACAGCATCAGATGCGTTGCACTTGCACTCGCTCACTGGCCGACCCCTTCTTCTCCTCCTATTCCCATTAGCCAAGCAGCAAGCAAGTGGGCGAATTACTCGCCTGTTCTCTTGCCGCGAGGGCGCGAGCGGGCCGACACAAGAGGTCTCGATGCACTCGCGTCACATTCTGACGGAAGTTAAGATTGGGTTCTGCCGCACACGCGCCCGGGTGGCCACACTCTAAAAGCCGGTAACGGCGGGCATCCCGTCCAAGGTTCAATCAATTTTGGCTTTCAACGGCAATGCACGCCCGTACTGGGATCGATCAAGGCTTGAATCCTACGAGTCAAAAACGCCTTATGATTTGTCATTGACGACGATAGGTTGAACAACACGGGTCCGAGTCACAACAACAAGCTCTTGGTTTCCGTGATTTCCGACACTGCCTCTCTCTTCCTCGCCCTCTCTTTCGAGGATATCATCCATCACCAAGTGACTTGTCACAAAACCGTCATGCTTGGTGTCGGTTCCGGTGCGAGCTCGACGCCACCCGGTAACGCAAGCGCTACTGTACATGTGCGTTGAAAAAGCATCTTCACAAAAGCATAAAGTACGTAGCTGCAGAACGGTGTAACGGACGCACATACGGACTCTACTGTAGCCATGGTCAGGTTACCTACGTCGGCTTCGGCCCCTTTCCCCAGATAATGAAGCGGGACCCAGGTCATCCCTGCCAAACGGCTACGGAGCTGGGTACGGGTTGGGTGGACGAGATCTCATTTCAATTGCAGATACGCTTGCTTGCATACAATGAGCTTGATTCGTGCACCGCTCAACATCACGCTACTACGCCCACACACTCTCTCTTGCTGTACACAGAAGCACCATTCCCGGTATGACAGATGCAACAGCAGTCAGTTCAAGTCCAGTCCAGGTGCACCGGGGAAGCATGATTGTTCATCCTCCCTCCGCTCTATTCCCGTCGCCGTTTACTTGATCACGTCTTTTGTGTTTTATCATGACTCTCTACCTCCCTACCCCCGACAGCAATTGTAGACGTTGACGTTGAGAACTGCTTCCCGCCATCCTGCAGCTCGATTTGTCGAAAAAGGAGGCCTGCATAACCGCCGGCGCTGCTTGTTCTCGGGTTTCTTGTTTCCGTTACCACCATCCTACGTAGCACACACTGCTATCCGCCGACCATGCTGATGCCATAGGGAGGAGAGCAGCAAGCTCAAACCGGATCCCTTTTTAGTAAGCCTGATCAAGGCTATTGTTTCCTCCCTAGCGAGACTCCCTCCCTCTTTGCACTCTCTTGCGACATGGACATACGCATGGCACTGGTTAATCCCTCGCATGTACCAAGTATGGACGTGTATCGCGACATCAGCACAGGCGCTCGCCCGTTGGCCCGCTGCAGAGTCGGCAGCAAAGCAGAATGGCTTGCATCATGCCAATGCATGCGCCACCATATAATACCTACAGCGTATTGACTCTCCCGGACTTCTTCCTCGCCCTTGTTCGTTGCTTTGCTCCAGGTTACAATAATAACGTGCCGGCGGTATTGAGTGGCAGTGAAGAATCCCTAGTCGGTCAGGACCCCTTTCTCACCCCTCCCCCCTAATCAGCCGTGGTGCTGTAGCAATATGTCGTGAGACTTGACTTGCTCTCGATGGGGATCCGCAGCCGGCATCATTCAGACGCAGTTACATTACAGCCGCCTCTGCTGAAGTGGGCGTGCGGGCTGGCCCTGCCACTCATTGGCTCTTAGTGACTGGCTCATTCAAGCACGTCAGCAGACTGCACGTTCTATCACAACGACAACATGGCCATGAGGCAAGCCGGGCATGTAATAGACGTGTGAGGCATTCTGTCAATTATGTACAATGATGTGTAATTACTATATCTACATACATACAGCTTGACTCACCTTCCACCTTTGCTTTGCGATGTTACCTGTTGTTTAGTAAACTCATGGGGGGGGGGGGATGTCAATGGCCTAGCCTTTTTTTTTCTTCTTAGTGGAGGACAGTGTCGTACTCTTCTACTCAGGGCTGGGTTATTCCCGACCTCAGGCGCCGAAAATAAAGGGGGAAAAAAAAAAAGAAGAAAGGCCATCCCGCGCACACGCAGCTTGCAGTCTTGTCACGGCGCGCGAGGGCGAAGAAGGAAACAGACCGAAACGAACGCCAATCACAAGTAAGTGCACGCATGCATACATACACATACATACATCATGTAGTAAGTTGCCTGCGTTGGGTAGCCGATGCGTGCCCATTGATGTCGAGGAGTTAGTTTCTCGACGGGATTTACAGTACAGTTGGAAATCCCTCCACTTCGAGGGGCTTGGCTGCGTGCAAGCCGAGTCGTGGCCCTCCCCGCAGATCTTGATACCCGATCGATCGAATCAAACCCCTCCCTTGCGCCCCCCTAAATGAACCCACTGGCCATTTTTCCAGGGGAGGGGTTGCTGATGAGTCCCTGAAGCTCAAGGGAGGGGGGGTAGGGGGGTAGGGGGGTCAAGTCAGTTCAGTCTGTCATCCTTCCTTCGGCTGCTGCAAAGTAACGTAGGAGCCCATCATTATGATGGTGACAGACAGCGCGAAGCCCATGCGTGCATGCGTTACAACTTCAACCTACCTACCAACTTACATACGCTCATCAAACGAGCATGTTCAATTCGGCAAAGAAGCCATCACAATTCTTCAAATGGAAACAAGAAAGTTGCTCCGATGCCGCAGAGATACACCTACGATATTCTAACTGCAGTTTCTTTTGCACCTTGCTTTTTCTTCTTATTTTGCGATTCGGTCTCCTCTTTTTGCTTTTTACCCCCTTTTTTTTCCTTTCTTTTCTCATCGGCGCGACTGACTTAGATGACGAGAAAAGTGAGTGAGATCTGCCGCTATACATAAATGCCAATCCGGGCACCGAGTTCGTCGTGCAACCAGACAAGTCAAAAGACCAAGAACAACACAAGAAGTTGAGCAGTACCTACCTAAACGTAGTGGCAGTAGAAAGAATTATGACTTGAGACTTGACAGCTCGTGTCGCACGGCATGTGGTCTCTTTTGTCTCCCCCTTTCGTGCTTGATTCCTCCTTGGCCCGCCCGTCCGTCGTTCGCTCGGCCTCCCGCTATCCGTCCTGCGTGTTTCTTCCGCCGCTTGTTTCAAACCCATGTGTGACGTGACGAATCACGATGGGCTGTTTTTGTTTCATGGGGCCAGGCAGGACAGGTCCAAGCTACATGACATAACGTACTTGTCAAACTGGTGACGATATATCTCATAGGGAGGGACCTATTTGCTGCATCCTTTGACGGCTTGAGAGAGGCGCGCGCAATACTAAGATGTAGAGTTCAACGTCTACCTTGATAGTAATCATAATCGTAACTCTATTCATACCGTCCAAGAGCCAATCTGTGTGGGACGTCAAAGGAGTGGCCCGTAGTATTACTGGTCCTTCGTTCCCTTGGACTGGCCGGTCTGGTTGCACAACTTTGAATACGACTAAGTGCTGCTACTACGCAATCTCAAGCCGTCCTGCTCTTTATGCGTCGACGTGGGGCATGTAAACGCGCAAAGAGTTGCTTGGCAAGGTTGTTAGTGTGCTGCAAGTAGAGGAGAACGAACGGCTTTAAGAACAGGGCACACCTTGCGGTTGACTAACGGCCTCCTGTCTTGCTTGGCACTTTAACTTGAGCTGCCGCGAGCGGAGGTTACAGACAGCGCCTCGATTCAATTTAGATCACTGGGAGCTGTAGCGTGGAGTGGAATACATACAGTGGCAAGCTTCAATGCTTGCCAACGTTTTGGTCCATAATGGGTTGATTGATTCCGCATCTGGTATCTCTCGTTCTCTTCCTCGCGTCCCGTTCTCTACATCATACATGTTGGATCTTGCCTCCATCATCTCCATATACCATAAATGTCCACTTTATGTGGGGGTATTGACTTCTGCCAAAGCCATTTTACGAAGAAATACTAGTCCAAGAGGAAACCTTAGATGCCTCATAAACCGCCTGTTGCTGCATCATTTGTGCACAACTCTCGACGGATGAAAATATGTCTTTCCCGCTTTTCCAAGCAGCCCGTGCCGTGGTGGGCCGAATTGCCTCCCACGTCCCCTAACGCACAGCTCCAGCTTCCAGCTTCCAGCTTCCCTGCTATGCTGCTTCCATCGCAACGGCTTCGTCAGATCCCAAATGTGTAAAAGCAACATTACTGATGGAGAGAGCTCGTCTCGTATAAAACGCCAAACAATGCCTTTGTAAAGCCAATCAAAATGCCAAGTCCCTTTCCCAAACTCGGGGTATATACATGCGGATATGTTTCGTATGCGTGGGTATGAACCAGAATTGAATAGAGCGTCGTATGTCCGGGAGGGTGTATTATGGGCGTGTCTTTCTGTGTACCATTCTCTGTGCAGGCAATCGCTTCATCTCCATCGAATAAGGCGAGGCGCTTAGAATGGCCCGAAGACACGCGGGTGATAGAGGTTCGACCGAGGACTATGGAGAGCTGCTGCAGGTAGCTGGCCTGTAGAGGGCTTCCTTTGCCCATCAGTTTTCAGAGCTAGCTTTTGGTCGGATGGCGCGTTGTTCCATCTGTCGTTTCCTTTCCAGCTTCGCGTAGTGAAGTCCGCACGCGTTGCACAGTGTCCTGGCTCCATCAGGCCCGCGCCGCCATTCAGGCGTGTCGATTCTATTGCAGCTGTGGCATCGGCCAGGAGGTGCCGCACGCTGTTCCTCAGTCAGTATATGACCCAAGCCACTAGACAGTCTCCTCCCATCACTTACCCCTCTTCGCTTTTTCACTTCACCAATGCCATAATGTTGCTTGAGACCGTCGCCGTACATACTGACATCGTCGTCGTCATACGGTCTCTGGTGTTTGCCTGCTTCACGCGCCTTCTCCGTCTCGACATTGTGTTGTATTTCTCGAACGTTTTCCAGAGATTTCCTCATATAGTCCACATTGCTGAGCATCTCCGTGATCTCTCGCGATGTCGGCAACCGTTCCGGAATCGGCTGACCACCGTGTTGTTCCGAGGCGATATTTAGGTAGGCTTCTGCAAAATTGGACATCGTGCGTGCAGTCCAGCTGATCTATAACTCCGAATTAGCTATTTCCATTGAATCAAGACGCCGCAGGTGCTTACCCTTTGCAGGCAGTCGGTATAGCCCCAGGCCTCGAAATGCCGGTTTAATGCAGACGAATCGTAGCGCCTGGGCATGCCATATTCCTCGTCGCTATGGAGCTGAGGGCGATGGTGGTCATAAGGAGGACCTGGAGGGCCCATATGTCGCGGAGACATCGGAGGGCCCTGGCCAAGAGGATATTGCCCCGGTGGTAGATGGCTTGAATGCGAGTAGGACAAGCCCGGCGGGTGGCTCCCGTTTCTTTGTAAGGGTTCAGAGGGCTTTGCCCCATCTCGTTCACCGAAGGCGAAGCCTGAGCTTGATGGTCCCGGATATGAACCCTCATTACGTGGCGCATATCGAGAAAACCTCTCGTCTGGTGCAGGTCCAGCCGCTCGTGGTTCTGGGCCAGCATCGCTTCGCGGCGGAGCAGCTGAGAATGGCGGGGAGGAGGTGGTGGGAGATTTTGTGAGCTCCCGATAGTAGAAGGTGTGGTTGGTGAGTAGGGACTCGGTTTGGAGCTCGAAAACACCTCTGATATGGAGGGCAGCGATTGCCTCTTGGATGATTCGAGCTCACTAGGTGTTCTGCGCGAATCTCCAGCAGACATCATGCCAGGCATGCTCGGCGGTGGCGGTGGATGAGAGTACGCCGAATTGTGAGGATGATACGCTCCCGCGGGGCTGAGCAGTGTCGCAGTCGCCATTTTAGAAGCTTCCCTCGGTCTTTCGGCCGAAGATAATTCTCGTTGATGCAAGTTGAATAGATCAGGTCTGTTGGCTAGAGTAAGCCGACTGTTCGTGACAAGAAAGGGTCAGACGTCTTCGCGGGGAAAAGAGGTGCAAACCTCAAAAGAAAAAGACAAACCTTTGCCTACTACTAGATTCACCCGCGTCCATAGCGGGACTACTGCCGATAATATGCCAATGCCCCAGCCGTTGAATTAGGATTCATGCATCTGACTCGACTACCACTAACGGTCGGATTGTCGATCGTCGTTAGATAGATGAGACGGCGCAGAACTCTGCCAGTATTGCACTATGACCGTGAACTACAGACGAACGACAGCTGCGTCAAGAGTTTCAGAGTCAGGAGTGATGTATGTGCAAAGCGATACAAGCAGGTAAGGCAATCAGGAGGCGGCGCCCTGAGCGAACGACAAGCGGATATGTTCAGGACGGTGGTGGCGTGGGATCGGTTGAGTGTACCTTTACGGGCCGGTTTGATTAGATCCAAAGCCCAGTTCAAAAAAGATGTAAAGACGTGGTGGCGGGCGGGAAGGGGTTACACGGTGTGTCGAAGCTTGTTTTGCTTTTCTTTTGTTCAGACCCCGAGTAGAGGAGGTGATGGTGTTAACTCCCCCAAAGGCAAAGCCCGAAGCAGGAGCGGCAAGGCGAGTCTCTTGTAATGAAGATGTGGGAAATCTCACCTAACGGTAGCTAAGGGGTGGTGGACCGCAACGGGGCCGGCGGGACTGTACAGTAAAGGCACAATGGCTCTTCGGATCTCGTGGCGTCGTGAACGGTTCGCAGCTGCTCTCGTCTAGGTGAATGTCGCTTGCCGATACTGAGGCCCACTAGCGTAGCGTAGACTACCTGCTATGCTAGTCCGCAACACCGCGACTAAAGTCTCGGGACAGAATGAATACTAGCAAAGTATCTTGGCCGACTTGACTCGCTGCGCAGATCGGGAGTGCAGCGCTAAAAGGGGGGTGTGGTGGTTGTTTGGCAGCAGCAATGAGCAGACAATAAACAGGTTTGGGGTTCTTCAGGCTCTGGATTATATGGAAGCGTGCTGGCGTAAGCAAAGGGCGTGCGCGTTCAGTAGGGCAGAAGGAGGGAAAAGAGAGGTAGAAAGACGTTGAGAGAAGCCTGTGAAAGTGTGGGCGAAAGTGATATTTAGGACGTGGAGAAACAAAAAAAAAAAGACGAGATATGACCAGTCCAGTCCGTACTGACCGAACGAAGGATGTATGCAATTGTATGTTTCTGTGCGATTGGGCCAGCAGAATCATGGGATGGACAGACACAAATGAGAGACCCCAAGAACAAGAGCCCACCCTTCTCGCAGCAGGCAAGCCCCCTGTTGAACCCAACCACGGGTGGGGGACGGGGACCAGGAAGATGGTCAGGGAACAGGGTATAACAGTTGGCTAGCGTGAGACTTTGAGAATTCGGGACTTGCATGTAGCCAGTAGACGGAGCTCGTCTGCTAGATATGCTGCTTCTAGCGGCCAGGGGGGCCGAGATCCTGATCGGGATCTGGGTCTCCATCCAAACTGTCTGCCTTCTACAGTACAGTCAGTACAGTACTGACGCGAAGGGAGAGGCCCGAGGAGGAATCACCTGTTTCCTGGCAAGTTTTGTTGCTTGCAACGCTGGTAACAATGGGTGTTACTCGCTTCTTTCCATTCTCTGCCTCTGTCTCTGTCTCTCGCTCTCTCGCTCTCTCTTCCCCTGTATGCTGTATCTCTCTCTCTCTCTCTCTCTCTCGCTTTCTCTTTCTCCCAATCCTCCCGTTCGCATCATGACGTACCAAGACGAAACATCAATTGGGGAGACACCCGCTCCTTACCCATCAGGTGTACCGGTAGGGCCTGCGTGCTGGGTGCATGTTAGATAATCGGTTCCTCGTTGGCCGGTAGCCAATAGAACAAAGGGGCGAGTCTGGCCGATCGCTTCCTACTTGCCCTCCCAATAGATTGGACCCGTCAACCTCGATTCGGCGACGATTGGAGGCAACGCTTGCTACGTCCTCGTCCTCGTCCCAGCCCTCGTCCTCGCCCGACTCTGTACCTACACACGTACGTACTGGTACTGTTACTGGCACTGGCACTAGTCAGACCCTCAGGACAGCACCACGAGAATGCAATACATCAATAGCACCACTTTGCGCAGGGTTCTGACACGAACGACAAGGTCGACAACTGTCCATCTTATTATCGGGCCAGCCAGTGGAGGAGACCGTCTGTCATTGTCCTTCTTGGACACACACAACCTTAGGTGGTGGATTGATTTCATCGTACACTAATCAATCGGAGACCAGCAGGTACAGCACGAGATCTTGAGATTGAAGGGTCTGTCTGTACCTCGGTTGTATGGGCAGTTCATTTAGTTTGCGCGACACTGACATTGACCCTTCTCTCCAGCAGGGCCACCCCACCTAACATTCCAATCAGTTTCTTCTCTCTCTTTCTTTCGTCTGGTGTTAAAGCTGGACGGCCTGCCTGTCTGACAGGATAGCCTGGAGGAGGAGGGGAGGTTAGGATTAGTCGCAGTTGCAGGATGGCGTGTCAAGTATCTGCTTAGCAGTCACACGGGGGGTACTGCAACGTCCATCATTGCTCTTTCGGGACAATATGCACAATAGATTGGGGATGGGATGGGATGGGAAGTACTTCCATAATAAAGTACAGCACTGTACGTATCGAGATTTCGGCATGGCGTTGTTGCAAGGGTTCAGGAGCAGGCTGGCAGGCTGGCAGTCAGTCAAGTTAGTAAGTACATGGATCTTGATCCCATTGATGAGCAGCGAGCGAGCAGAGACCCATGGCTGGCCCCACAGCGCAAAGAGTCCAACCCTCAGCCCACTCTACGTCAGTATAGGTGGGGATGGGAGCATGGGTCCCTTTGGGGGGTTAGATTCTGTGATTTCTGGTTAGATTCATATTAGAGAGGTCTTGCCTTGTACCCGGCTGGTACCTTCTTTCCTAGTCATTTTATGCCATGCCCTTGCTAGCACCAGGTAAAAGTAAGATTGTAACCGAGAACCTCCTGCCCGGCTCTCCCTACCTAAACCTACAGTGCCTACCACCTACTACTGTAAGTAATTGCGCCCGCGTTCAATTGCTCTGGCAGCCACCTGCCAGTCACGAATCCCTCAATTGAACGCTCGGGCGCCAGACTTCCTGTACGTGACTCGCCTTGAATGCCTACGGTAGTGGTACGTATACAATCTCTTTCGAGGACTTCCCAGAAAACCGACTTCTAGAAGATTGAACAATCTCGGAGCCTGCCCAGGGTATCTGGCTAGCGTTCCATGTCACCGTATCTTGACCCGCTCCCGCTGTCAGCACACATTGCAACTGTCGGTATGTTACCCGCTGCAATATTACACATTATCATGTACCTACCGGTATGGCAGCCCAATATGGCGTGCTCGGCTCTGCTAAGCTGCTACGAATGAGACCACTTTGCTCTTTTGCAGCACGAACAAACCCGGAATCAACTCGAGATCTTCGGCGGGGCACTGCAACCTCACTCCCTTCACATAAACTTCATGAAATGAGTGTCAATTGGAAGCGTTTTCGCTAGAAGCCGTCGGATGGGTGTGCAGCCCCCCCCCCCCAAGGTTGTGTTGTCTTCTAGAAGACTTATAGATCAAAGTGTGTGCCGGCCCACCCTCCCCGTTTTGATAACTGTCTTTCTCTCGACCCGAATCGGGTCCTCTTCACCGTTCTTTGCTCTACCCTATCACAGCTACATGAAATCCATCCAGCTGCTGCAGGCATCGTCTTTTCTTTGGGTATGTTTCGTCCAGGGAACAGGTGTTGGTGGCTCTGGAAACACACTTGGCAGCCAGCAAAAGTTGTTGGCCCAGGTACTCCCTCCTATTGCGAATTTCGCACCCATGCCACGTTTTACTGCGCCAGGAACCACCGATCTTCAAATCATTGCGCAATGTGCGTTAGACTGGCCAAGGGCAAGTACAGAATTGACTGCATGTAAATATCCGTTGCGGACAGATGATGCTCGACACAGCGAAGCGGGAAGCTGCTACAAATTGTGGCTTGTGATATACAAGAACTTTCCTTCGGCTATTCCTGCCCATCTTTTGGGCAACACGTCTTCCGGATCTCTGTAAGACTGCGATCCTCTTTCGGAGGCCACGAAATATCACAACACGAGCAAACGAGTGGGTGAATTTGACCTGCATCAGGCAAGCTGACGCCAGGCTGGCAGCTTGGCCGGCTCATGGTGCGAAAGCGTGGTGATACACTTCGCTGTTGATTTTGTTTCCAGCAGCTTTTGGCTAGTCACATCGATACCTCCCAGTTATGGCACCTCGTGGCAATGTAGGCTAATGAGAGCAGGCCGCACTCTTCTTCAGTCGCATATACGGGGCTGGCCCCGACCGAATGGCTTTGTCCGTCGAGGACAGTCTGATTCATGACAGGGGGTGCCTCCGCGTGCAAAGTAAACTCGCAATATGCCTGCCGACGTGGATCGCACCGGAACTGTCCATCTGCCACGATAAGCATATTGACAGTTCATGCTGCCAAGGGAGCAACTCGCATCGCCTTTCCCTGAGATGTGATGCTGGGCGAAGAGATATATGATAGATCACGGATCACAATCCACCCTGTTGTTGCCTGCATGCTGGCTGGCTGGCTGGCTGGCTGGCTGGTTCGACCCGCTTCTACCCTACCAATACTATCCTCGGGCCGTCATGTCATGCCATGGCGGTGATGTCTTCAGCCGATGATTATCAAATACCACGTAGTTCGCACGACAGTTGCAGTTTTCGTCTTCCACCGCCGTGCGGCGCGTAGCCTCGCCCTCGGGAAGCACAATGGTTCCGTACGGGGGTGGGACTATATGTCCCTTGCTACAATACGCGAAGCCAGTAACTTGACATGACGGTATTAGCCAAGGCATGGGGTTCCTTGCACGCTTATCGCCTTTAAATGTTTGCTGGCAGCTCAGGAGACTGCACATTGCATTGACACGGGCTGAGCCGATATGGGCAGGGCGTGAAGCATCTACAATCTGATAACTTTCGGGTGGTGGCCGACTGCCTCATGAATGTTTCAATAACGCCGACAGACTATGAAGTATCCTATAATATGATCTACATTACATGACATAGCATGGACGGAGACACCTTCATGACGAACAATTCTCAAACGACGTGGGTGGACCCCACCTCAGGAAACGACTAATACCTATATTAATACCAACGTTATAGTCGGTGCAAGATTTATCGTGGGGAACTATCTTGTTTGTTACCGTAATCGGACAAGAACCCAAGGACAAGACGGTGACTTGCAGCAGTATGAGGGTGGAAGGAAGCAATCATCAAGCATCAATTAAAATACCTGAGTAGTTGGTTTTATTCATTTCTATTTTCATCTTATCTTCCATCACGCACATATCAATCCAAGATCTGCCATCCTTAATATCGATGCGATCTTGCTCTTCTGCCGGGAATCATACGACATGATATCCCGATTGGGCGCAAACATCCCAGCCAAAGAACTCCCCACGCCAACGAACTCCTTTCCTGATCTGGTGATAGGCGGTGCAGTTATGGTGTTGCGAGATGCCAGGTTCTGATTCGAAGAAACTCCGCTTCAAGCCCCATGTGCCCAGGACCAGGTGAGATAGAAAAGATCGGATCTAGATGGCGGTGTCATATGTAGATGAGATCGCATCTCGAGAAGCAGCAGTCCCTGCTTCCATTGACCCTGTCGAAACAAACTGGCGGGAACCTATGTGGTCAGCAAGAAACTTTCCATCAGATACTGTCATGGCTTCTCTTGGTAGGGCTCAAGAAGAAACTACTGGTATGCCAATCGCAATGACTTGGGCAAGGTACATTGATCAGACCAGACAACAAAGTGCAAGAAACAATTGTGAAAGCCCTAGGTTGGTATGCTGATCATGAGCCGACACACGACTGCGTATGATGTGTTTTTATGCTCTCCCTCTTTTAAGATAGCATCGAACCAACAGGATTGATCCAGTGGCTGAACCAGAATCGTGCACTGTACAGCTATCGTGTAGTAGTATACGTAGAGCAAAGGGAGAGCAAAAACAAGATTTGGCGATCGATGCAAGCTGACATAACCGGGGGGGGGGGGGCTAGCAATAACTGAGAGAAACGGGCATATACCCTGGACTGGCGTAGTCTGGGTCGTGAGAAAAGCTGGTTGTCAAGGACGGTAATCGGACTGTCTCTGCATCCGCCGTTCCCGCCCCGAGGGTCCATTTTGATCGAAACATCTATTATTAACCCTCGAGTCAATAGGTGCTATACTTGCTGTCATAAGGGACTAAACCGACCTCGATGCTACTGTTCGGATGCTACTGTCCTGATACTACATATCCAGAACCTGAAGCAATACACAGCCGTGGCCCGGTATTAGCTTGCCCATGTAGAATTTACCACTATGCTTAGGTGACTTGAAAGAGTTGGTCGGTGCTGGACCCTGGGATGCATGTGATTTCCAGCCGGAAAGCAACCATCTCATGAAAATCTCCAGTCTCAGCAGCGCCGTCTCTGTGACTGGAAGAGTGGACCCTGCGTGATGGACTGGCCACCCAGTGGACAGTGGATAGGATGAAAGGGGCCTAAAGGAGTCTCCGGGAGATGAAATCGTTGCGATTTCGGTACTGTATGTCACGATCGCCTCATGTCATTTGGGTCACTGACAGCAGGTGGAGCCGGCCGTTTTTTTCCCTCTCTCCCTGCTTGTTCCTGCCCTGGAGCTTGCCTGTGCCTGTAACCTGCGTGTCCTGCCTGCGCTGGATTTTACTTTTGGGTTATTTCTTTTTGACAGGCGCTGCAGCCGAACCAGCACTAGGGCGCCCTTGCAATTCCCCACAGCAGTTTAGTTCAGGCCGTTATGGTGAAACAAGCACAAAGAACAGTCCATTACCCACTCTACACTCTACAATAGCTACAAACGTTATTCACCCCAATGCAATGCCTACTTGCCTACTGCACTACTCCCTCCCACTTGCCACCTGCCGGCCTACGGCCACACACTGCCGGCGAGGGGGCATCGCGATAACCTCCATTGAGCAGGCCTCAGACACACGGGGTCGGAGCCTGCCAAAGATACATGCCTCGCTGCCCCATGAAACAGAGACTCGGCAATCTTGCGTCCCTGGCTGAGACCCGTTACTTTCCTACAGTGGTAACAATGCTCGTATTCACCCATGCGCCCTTGCGGATGGCCATTGACAGCGCGTTCGGCTCTCGGCAGACCCATGCTGCCGCTTGTGATTGGCAGTGGGAAGGAGAAGGAAAAACGGTGACAGGGGGTTCAAGATTATGCCCACTGTGGGTGGTTCAGAAAGTCATGAGCCCGCCAGAAAGTGAGGTGGACGAGGCGGTGACCTGCCTTCACTGACCGTTGGTTGATGGGATCCAGATATCATCAAAAGTATCCTTCCCGTCGGTCCAGTCATCTATCCGCCTGATCGCATACCCCATTCAGGCGTCCAAAAGTCGTGAGTAACGAAAACCCTAACGCGTATGCTGGCATGCAACGTGCCCCGGACTCCCGGGCAAGTGTCCTAATCAGGAAGCCATCTCCTCGACACATGCCGCCCCTTGAATCGCCGCGATCTTCGCGCACCACGTTATTGGCGCAGATGCGCCTGAGATCCGGGCACCACAAGCATCCATCACATCTTATCCCTTCCACTGGGACTCTGCCATGACCGGAGCATGGGCCCATGTACTTTCCCAAGTATCCCCCGAGTATCTCAGATGCACGCTTCATTTTCCGGCGCATCCTCTACAGTGCTAACTGGCGGACGGGCCAAAGGACAACCCGGGCGGCTCATTTCTCACAACCACCCTTCGGTTGCCTTTTCCGGCTGGCAGGGCCGTCTGTTCAAAAACCTTTGCTACTATCAGCAAATGCCGGACTGCACTCGCTCCAAGGCGCGACCAGTCGGAACATGACATGAGATCTGGGGTTGTCCAGCAGGCACTTCGGCCCTGGAGCTTCACTTGACAGTTCAGGCAGCCATAACGGCAAGCTACAGTCGCTCGGTCACAGGCTGGTTGTCTGACCATATCGGTTACAGTGACTTCGAGGTTTGGTTAATAAGGTACACACTTCTTGAATACCGTTGTCGCGAAATGCATCACTGAACCTAGCTCGCATATAAAATACCTAGGTAACGCCTGAAATGGGGCAATCCTACTTATCAAAGTATTCGCATCGACCTCGCCTCGGAACATGACCCAGTTGGCATCGTCGCTTAGCAAATGCCTCAAGGCTAATCGATAATGTTCACAACTGACGACGGAGTTGATCTCCATCATTCGCTTATTTTCAATACATAGCATCATCGCAAAAGGACATGCATGATCTGGCGATTATCGGCCACACATCTTCGACGCTGAGCAGACATCTCATTACAATGAAAATGCAGCTAATGCAATTGCCAGCTTTGGAAAAGACCCATTCGCAGATCAGGATGTTTAGATAAGTGAACGGTGAGTATTCGCCATGATCTCGAGAGAGAGAGCCGGTCAGAGGTCTGAGTGGTGGTTGGAACAGCTGATCCTACAATGCCTTTCTCGTGGCTTTCCGACAGACGTGATCTTACCACCTCCTGGCCATGAGTACAAGTGCCGATTTATAATGGCCTGACAGAACAGCCCGGCATCAAATTAATCAGCCACTGATCAAACATGCGAGCTGGACTGTACTATGCCGTAGAGTACTGTACTGTCCAGCACGAAGGATCCAACCCCTAGGTTGGGATCTGTTCGGCCAATGGGTCTTCTCAACAGAACAGACATGATCGTCTGATCTGGAATGGCTAGATCCGGGCCTGCATCTCACATATCCCAATGTGTACTTGCTGACAGCAAGGAGTGTATGTATGCCGCATGTCTCGATATATCGTGGGATCGAGCCTATCAATGGTCTAACTTGGTACGCCCGATTTGGAAGCTGGACATTCTTTGGCTTCCATTGATGTGGATGGAAGTTCCTTTGCACCATGGAGGAGGGTGTTCTACTTTACGGGGTGCTGACTACATGAACCTCTGACACACCGGCTGTCGTGGAGCCAAATTTAGTTGGAGTAGGAAGTAACTCGCGACGTCGACACGCTCATTCGTTGGTATTGGGAGTTCGTTCATGACCCAGAGAGAGCACCGTCGGAGTTGGTGCCAGATGCATTTACATCTTGCAGCATCCCGAGCAGCCAAGGGAGCCCCCAATGGCCTTCAACCCCCACCCTCGACCCTCGCGCGGACCATCATTCCTAAAGCCAAGTTCAACAACGGTCAAGGCATACAAATGGCGTGCAATCCCGTCTCCCGTCTTCGTCAGCCATTCGTTGTAGCAGGTTTGCTTTCATGGCAAAACACGGCAGGCACAAGAACGAGGAGGTGTGGTAACGGACGCGGCCCATTAGCCCCCTTGCCAGAATCTGCCTACTCTTAATACGGCATTGTTGGTTTGTGTCATTCTCTTGTCAGCGGGGCTGCGCTGTAACCCTACGAGAATGACAATCTGACAGATCATATTCACTGGAATGCGACCTGGCGAAAAATAGACTGCGAGACTGCCTGCTGCCATCGATTTCCACTGGGACTACAGGCAAGTAACGCGAAGACCAGTGGCGCGATTTCCGCCGTGGCCACCCAGGATTTGGTGCGACCATTCCAATCACTCACTAATGGCACAGGCGTCAGGATGCCCTCGGCACCAACCCGACCTCAGCTCCGCCTGATATTTGGTCTTGCAGGGCTATTTTGTGCTGTGAGCTGTGTTGTGAGGGACAGGACCAGGGCCTGTCCAATCCACTCGTTCTACGGTATGTACAACTCGATGGGAGACGTGCCATACGAGACTCAAGTTTCCCAATCTGTTTGGCTGGGCAGATACATGCACTGGCGTGTAGTCACATATGTACAGTATGTATTGAACCTGCGACTTCCTGTGCAACCCTTGTGCAGCTCCGGGCGATCTCGTTTTGACGTTCCCCACAGTGGCCTGATTCTTGTAATAGCGTCTTTTCTGGTAGGCAATGGCGTAGCTACCATCGTACCCCTACCCCTACCTAGCCTATAGTATCATGTAGTAGATGCTAACTAGAAGCCAGCTAGCGGGCGTACATGCACCGAGCGCGTACTCATGGTGAACAGGCGGTGCACAGCATCGCGCGGGCTGTGAGACTCGGGGAATTATTTCCTCAATTCTTGTCGTCTCGGACCTTGTACGAGTCAAGATTCTATGGGTGAGGTGCAGGATCTACGAGCGTGTGTGTGTGTGTGTGTGTGTGTGTGTGTGAATTGCAAGATTAGAAAGCCTTACGCTCCACGCTGTTCGTCAACAGGTATGCGATGTAAGGGGCAAGCAAGCCCTGGGACGGAAACCTTCCGCGGCCCCTGGTTTACGCCATTGCCAAAGTCACGACACGACACGACACAATGCCTTCATATAACCATCCGGCTGGCTGATTTGGTAGTACCATTGCGCAACAGGTCCTGTGGACTGTAACAGATCATCCCGAGGGCGGGAAAAAAGAAGAGAGAATAAAGCACAACAGCCGCTCTGCTGTCAATGAAGTCAGCGTAATGCCCACAGGAAACAGGCCGACCCCACGTCCAGAATCGCCAGCGATTGAAACGAATCTAATGAAGTCTGAACGGAAAGAGTGGCTCGGTTACGAATGCCCAAACATCTCCTCATATGTGCCCTCTTCCCTTCTTGGAGAGGTGAGAGGCTGGCCTGAACAACCAAACCAGGGTCCAAGTGACAGATTACTCTGGCCAATAGGCAAGGCCGACTGGACTTCGGTTTTGGATTCCGAGGAGGGGCATTGGGGCAGGTGCAGGTGCAGGTCCCCTTGGGACGGGCAGTCCAGAGAACAAGATAGACTTGTCATATCGACGGGGTTCATCGTGCCAATCAATCCTGGGGTTTGTTTGCTTATCAACGACGGCTTGGCTGCTTGGTGTCCTCATGCTTACTGACGACTGACTACAGACTCGCACTCCCTCCCTCCTTGCTACCCCGTGTTCATCTTGTGTAGATCACACCACAGGACTAATTTCCGAGTCACACCAAGCCGACTTTTGTGTAGATCTCGATTGCTCCAGGGCCGCCACGTACATGGCCAAAGGAAAGCAACAGAGGACAGCCGCCTGGCTCCTTCACGACGATCTTCTCTGGCGCGAGTCTCGCATCCCGTCTCAAGCCGGGTTTTGTTTCTGTGGTCGCTTAACTGCCGGTTTCAGCCTCAAGAACCGGGCACGCGCGTCTTTATTATAATTATTCTTATTCTTCTTCTTCTTCTTCTTTTTCACCCTCTGATCCGAATTGCTACGGGGCATCGTGCTGTATGGCAAGTATGTACATGTAGTAACACATGGTTAAGTACAGTAGCAAGGCGGCCTTCTCATGAACGCCGTAACCCCCGACGAACCCAAGAGAGAGGGCGGGATCAGGGCAACGATTCTGACACCTGATACACGTTTAATAATGTAACCTAGCGGAGCTTCTTCTACGCCTACAGAGCAAGGGAGGGGAGGTAAGAGAGGCATTGTTAATGATGCATAACTAACTGGACCCGCTCCGGGGCAACAATACGTCGATACAGATCAGGGGCTAGCTACCACTAGGCACACTCGGTCTGATTCATGCCTGGGGAGAACTCCTCTGGTTGGTATGTATGGTGGCGATGGCTTCAAATATGACCCTGGCTCCTGTATATGCCATGGCGTTACTAATTACTCCTTGTGCCTTCTTTTTCTTCTCTTCCTTTTATCCTTTCTCGAGCGCCTCCCCAGGCCGCTCGCAAGCCGATGCAGGTAGCCGAGACTGACAGGTAGCTAGACGTCTTGTAATCACTTATTCTTTTGCTACATACTTCTTCGGCCCTCCCCCCAGCTAGTGTCCATGACCAAAAGATGACAAAGCAAGGGATTAAGGGAAAAAGTAGCCAAAGATCAGCGAAGAAGCGAGGGCCCCGGAAGAAAGGACTAAACGCCCGGGGGTTTTCTTTTTCTTGGTTGGCTTTTGCTTATCCGGCGCAACCGTTTGGATCCCGGCGTGGCGGTCGTCGACACAAACTTATGCCACGGCTGTCTGTCTGTATGATATGATATGCCGAAATGGTTCGATTCTGACGCCGAATTGTGCTTTGCCTGCTTGCTTTTCGAGGTTCGCACCGTACCGAGCGAGCGACTCCCCCCGCGGCCTTTTTCTGCAAGCACCTTTGTTCTTTCTTTTTCGTTTGCTTCTTTTCTTCTTAGTTTTCTTGGCCTCTTGCCCCGGAATAACCGGCCTTGGCCACCCACCCCATAGGGAACCAATAATGGGCAGCCTGGTACTTTTTTATGGCGCCCGTAGGTAATCTCTACCCAATGCAGATTGCGAATTTCCAGGAAGGCCAGACTGGCTGCTGCAGACAAGTGAGCCCGCACCGCTCCCGGAGCCCGGCGGTCCCATTCATTTCCCACCAGTTCGGCTCCGACGACCTGGATGGGAGGGAGACAGGGAACGATCCGGCCGAGATATAGAAGAGAGGGGCGGGCGACCTTAACTTACATTAAAGGTTCTCGGAAAGCCTTCAATCCAATATCTACCATACCGTGATAACTCACAAGAAATTATACAATCACATGGAACCTCCCCCACAACCGAAACAATACGAGATTAACAACAAAACACATCTTGGACCCCTATGGCTCTTTGACGATGATGATAATAAATACCTGTCATTCCACAGTTTCGGTCAGTCTGACAGACTGGGGAGGGGCAAGGGAGAAGAAACAGGAAGCCCTTGCATCACGGTGGCACACCCAGCCCTGGCGCGATCACAAGACAAACCAAACCCTTCGTTTGGTCATATCTGACTGTCATGCCCACCCGCGCGCCGCCGCGAGCTGGACTTTGGTCGAAGGAAAGGGGGGGCATGACATCAGGTAGGTACTACGTGTACGACAAACCCGAGAGAGTACTGCCCTATCTAACCATCCATCTGCCTGTCTGTCTATGCATACATACATCTGCAAGCAGACGGGGTTGGGGCGTTGCGTTGCCCGGGAAGGAGAAAGGGTGGAACAAGCGACAGTTGTCCGTTGAGATGATCCCATGCAACCGCCCGTTTACCAGATCTAGCCGTCTCCAATCGTGTAAGTAGGGTACTCCGGAGGTGTATGTACGTAGCTTTTGCTGAACCCTCATTCTTATTTGCTGTTTTTCTTCTTCTTTTCTCTCTGTCTCTTTCTCCCCCCCATTGCTGCGTTCGTTCCCGTCCTCGAATCGAAGAAAGGGGGCACATGGATACATACGAAAGCAACCACGTAGGCAGATCGACATGGGGGGGGTGGTGGGTGGCATCCCACACACACCCCAATACAGAGAAATCTGCATGTAACCGTCCGTCTGTTCGCGTCCCTCTCTCGCTGCCCTCTCGCGCGTGATGGGTGGTCGGCGACCTTTTCCTTGGGTTGGTTTCTCTCAAGTCTTATTTCCGTCGGGTGTCTGTATGAATCTATGCATGAACGTGTGTGTTCGTTTCCCCCTTGCTTTTGCGTTGCAATTGGGATCTGACGAAGGCAGCCGCGTCGTCTCCAGCAGATCCGGAGGCTCTCTCTGTTCCCTCTTTTCGTGTCCTTCAACTACACACGTCTCTGAGTCGAGGGAATTCTACTTAGTGTCTCTGGCGATTTCCCCAGATCATATACTACTAAGCAGTGAGTGACAGATCAGGAACCCGCTTACATACCTGCCATGCAAGTCGGTGCACACCCTCGTTGACTTTTGCTCTTATTTTCTTTTTCTTTTCCCCTTCCCTGTCCTCTACCTGCGCCCTCTGTCTCTTTTCTTCTTCTATACTACGACGACTACTTTTGCTTCTCCCGTTATCCCGCGGAATACCCACCACACGTTGCAGCCTACATCCCACACACCTGCATGAATGACAGCGGGCTGGCACACTGCACAATAGAGGCGTCTTTGTAACGTACTGGGCCGGGGATGGCTCGCCCTGGGGGAGGAAGGAGAGACGGGGCTTGCTTACAGCCGAACCGAACCCTCTTCCTCGATACTGGCTGGCCTTGGCTGTTGCATTTTCGTGGTAAGGCTTGCGAACTACCAACCGGTACTTTTTGGTAGCATCGAGATCGGCGATAAGTAGTCAGATAGGTCAGTAGAAAGGTAGGCAGGCACTAAGTAAATAGGCTACGTAGGCATCATCTTGTAGGCTTCCTTAGGTATGTTGTTACATAACGCAGTTGCAACAAGCCATTTCGGATGGTCTGGGTTCTCCTTCCTCGACGAGCTCGCCCTCTCGCTCCTCGGCTGCGAGCGAGCATGCGAGTGAAGTAAGCCGGCCAGTGAGGAGACGGCGTAGGCAAGTCTCGGCTACCAGCGACCGGAAAGACGCATGTTCCAGTCACCTAGATAATGAAGAATACATGCACAGGGTAGACACATACATACTGACCGAGGTACTACAAGCAACAACAAGTTACATGCAAAGCCCATCATTCATTGACGGCTAATAAGGGAGGTCACGCAAGACGCAAGAAGACCCTGTCTTTTGTCATACACGCACGCACGCTCACACTAGACACGACACAGGCTTCATGCAACTTCCGATGTTATCTGCAAGTGCAAGATTGCCGATATCGTCGTCGTCGCGTTTGATTTGGCACAGACACGCACAGTCGCTGGTCGCTCTCCGCGTCGTGTCAGTAAGTACAACGTATCATACATACCCTTCCACATTGCATATCGCAATATGAACGTAGTAAGGAGTCAAGTTAGTATACTTGCGCCCCCAGCCCGCTCTTCTCTCTCACGTCTCCCTCTCGAGAAGGCCCTTGGTTGGATATGGAGAATTACACCGTCACACACGCATTCTCTCTCCCTCTGCCTCTCCCAGCCCAACCGCGACCCAAAAGCAAAAGCTCCGCTCCCGGGTGTGTGGAAAACCGCCGCGCCGGGCACTTAGCTTAAGTCCCAGGGGGGAGGGGAAGGGAGCCGCGGCAAAGCAAATACACCCATTGGTACGGACTGGTCCTCGGCGGGCCCCCCTCAAAACCGTTTTGGGAAGATCTTAGTTTGGGCCTGGTTACTTAGTTGGGTAATTACAGATTCCCGACCGCCGGAGGAAGATTTGTTTGAAGGGGGGGGCCATACGCTACCACAAGGCATGTCATGTGTGGTTGGTCGTCTTGGGACGAGAGGAGTACAGAAGAGAGAAAAAAAAGCGTACCATGGACGTGTCACGATGCGATCCAGCAGTCTGTCAGTCTAGCAAGTCCCCACAAGTGGGCGGAAAGGGAGGGGCCCTGGAACTGCTGGGCTCAACGGGAGACGGCTAATATAGAAAAAATACCTTATCAAAAAAAAAAAGATGTCACCGGATCCCCAAAGGTGGTAGGTACCTCGAGGCGGCTGTACATATCTGCAGGGTATCTGCAAGGTAGCATCTGTCTTAGCAGTCGACCAGCGAGGCAGATTATGTTAGATATTAGTAGGTCGTCGGCGATGGAGCATCTCGATTAGTTTCATCTCCCTCCCAAGGGGTAGGTGGTAGGGTGGCAGGGTGGCAGGGTTGGGTGGGTGGTGCAGCGGGTTATGCAGTGGTAATGGTGATGGTATTGGCGTAGGTGCGTAGGCGGCGTAGGCGATGGTTGGCATTGGCATTTGGTAGTAGGAAGTGATAGGTAACAGTGTGGTGGTAGCCTTAGATAACCTCCTACGGGCGGGCGGGCTCTCGGGTGACCAGGTCCACCCGAAAAGTGAGGCGGGCGGCTACTGGGGACTTTTTGATTTCCAGTTTTTATTTTTTTTTGGCCCTCGTCGAGAAATTCTGGGCATACATACTTTCGGCGTGGTGATCAGATACCCAGATACCGTTGCATTCCACGACGCGTTACGGGGCCCTGTCAAGGTTCAAGGGGCGGTGTGAATGGATGGAGTCCCCTCTAAGATCGTATCGCTTGCAGCCGAGCCCGTACCGTACTTTGCCTGTTGTCCCAGTGCAGTGCAGCCTCTGTTTTTAATCTTGGAGAGCGAGGCACAGCACGCACTGGCACCGCGAGAGAGGGTAGCAGTGGCAGCCATCAAGTCCGGCAGTGTGGCCTGTCTCCAGCTGTCTGAGCCATGTAGCTACATGACCTACCAGCAGCAGGTGACAGGTGACAGGTGGTAGCAATCCTCCGTACAAACCTACTCGCAACAAGCCAATGGCATCTGAATGGATGGAGCTCCTTCAGTACGCAAACCGCCAAGATCAGCAGAGAGACAGGCCTTGTCATTGTATCAGGACAGAGAAGGTCGAGTCCGAGACCCGAAGCCCGGTGTGTAATGGTAAGTCGCCAAATAGAATCGACATGCCTCCCGGGGCCCCCCCTACCTCCCTCATGCAGCTGCTGCCGCCGCCGCCGCCGCCGCCGCCCGCTAGGTGGACAGCAGTTGACATCATGAGCGTCGGATTGTTGGGGACGACGACGTTCGTCTATCTTGGTGGTCTCCCGATAGATCTCGCGATGAGAAGACGAGAGAAAGCCCGCGATGGGCGATGCTTCCATCTGTCCCTCCCTCTCCCGCGCCCGATTCGATGGATCTGCGCGCTCCGTCGAACCACAACGGCTTGATTCTAGTTTTCGATAGTTCGATGGCCGCACCACCGCGGGATCCTCTCGCTTGGGGGCGACGTGCCATTACCATCTCATCTCGAGATCAATTGCGCCTCCATCCCGGTACAGGTGTATATTGCGAGACGTTCCCCGTCGGCCCTTTGCCTTCTGCTCCCCGGCCGGCAGGCCCAAACGGTAGAGAAAGGGGGCACGGTACCCAAGTGTAGTGATAGATGCAAAGATCGACAGGCCCCCGGGCATCTCCCGGATTGCCGGTCCGCGATGATACGTACACCTTCATCAGAGATACAACGCTGATCGTCTGATGCCGAGGCAACAGGCAACCATTCTCTTCACAAGACCGGTAGCGTCATCTTAGATGGGAGGCGTCATCGGCATGTGACTTCAATTGGAATTGAGTTGGGGCTCGGAGTGACGTCCGGTTCCATGATCCTCTTTCTGTAGCAGGTACACGTAGTGTGCAAGAGTGTTGATTGCCTTGCTGAAGCTTCCGCCTGACGGCACGAGTAGTAAATGAATCAGCAGGGAACGCTTCCTTGGCTTCATCGGCCTCAACGAGCCGCAATTGCCTCAACCCAGGTAATCTATGAGCCCCCGGAGACGTATGTAGTAGACACGAGAGTCCTCGGCATCCAAGTAAACGAGTAAGCCCATGATTATCGTGAAGAGCACCACAAACAACGCCACGAAACCACGTAACGGCCGGAGGCGTGATGTGATGATGTGATGTATAGATATATTGTTTCTCTCTACTGAACAACGAAGAGCGAGAATCTAGCTTGGTGGTTCATCTATGATGATGATGAGAGAGAGAGAGAGAGAGAGAGCAAAGAAAACAAGAGGATCATCTGCAGCCACCCCTGAACTTGCCGAGCAGCTTCTCCAAGTCCGGTACGTCGAGCCCCTTCCACCCTTTACCCTCCTGCTCCCGGTCGGTGATGTCGATAACCGAACCGACGAGGTCCTTTGTAACCTCGTCGCCGACAGTGCTGTCGTGCTGGTAGGCCGGGTGGCGGTCGACGAAGTCGCGGATCCAGCGGGCCGCGGTCCAGAGCTCGCCGCTGGCCCGGCGCCGGATGAGGTCGAGGTACGTCGCCAGCTCGCAGCGCGTCTGCACATCGACATTGACCGAGTCGAGGTAGCTCTCGACGATGGGGATGAGGCCGGGGAAATTGTTTTCCTCCGAGTGCGAGCCGTTGATCACCTCGTCGATGCTCATGAGCGCGTACTCGTCCTCCACGGGACCCGTCGGCGTCGGGGGCCGACTAACCATTGGCGTCGAGGTGCCCGATGCGCCACCTCCTCTCACCGGTCGCGTGGGGAAGGGGTTCTTGCGGAAATAGAATTTCTTGTTGAGGACGGCATCGCGCGCGTGTGCCGTCTCCATATTCTCGTCGACCTTGGCGATGGGTATGTAGAAGTTGAGGTCGAAGGAAAGGATGGCACGGGTGATCAGGACCATGAAGACCGAGAAGGCTGCGTTCTCAAAGTCGGTGATTTGGATCTCCATCGGTCGGAACTCGACGCGCCAGCCAATGTCACTTCCAGCCGGCGGAGGCTTGAACCGCATGTGTTGCCAGTTCGTCGACTGGATGTTTTCAAAGTGATCCGCTTTGGACATATCGAGCTCCTCAAGGTCCTCGGCAAAGATGACAATGGGGTCTCGAATAAAAAGATGAGCAAAGTGCGTGGCAAGACGGTCGTCCATGCCGCCCTCCATCAACTTGTCCTTGATGTCCTCGTCAATGATCAGATCGGGGTCAAGGTACTCTGGCCGCAAGCGGTTGTCCGTAGAGATGTACGTGGAGTTGGATGCATATCGTGATTTAGGTATTCTCCAGCGGCTGTGCTTCAGGGGCTACTTCATGTCAGTACAATGATTCAAGACCAGAGAAGAGTATCAACACACCTCTTCGCCAAGCTCCTCCTTCGTGCGGTCATCGACAGCCCTGCTGATTTGATTCCAGCGGACGTCGGTGTCTGCCAAGAACCCCTTATAAATAGGGGTGGCCGCTGTCAGGGCCAGCATGATGGGACCGATGGGGCTCAGCTGGTCGTACATTTTTCGGCCTTCGGTAATGTTTTTGGCCTGGAAGGTGATTTGCAGACAACAGCTCCCCATGCCGAAAGCCATGGCATCCATGTGGATGAAGTTATCGGGGGAAGCACCGTTTCTCACATCATCATCTTCTGGCCAGTTGTGGAGATCGTAGTTTACACTGGGGTCCTTCCAAGGATTGGGTGTGTTCTTGTCATGGAAGACGGGGACGTTGACTTGGACTTTCCTGCCGCGTCTCCAGCGGATGTTGGCGGCCAGTGTGGGAAAGCGGATATGGGGGTTAGCAATCTCATCAGGCACAAACTGCGAGCGCAGTTTGGATCCAGAGGGCGGGTAGTAGGGATCAGTAAATACCCCTGGTACTCCTAGTTGGGGGAATGTTGTGAGAGTGATGGGGTATTCGTTGCTTTTCATGTGCTCTTTGGCGATCTTCCTCCTGAAGACCTATTAGAGGGTGTCACAATTTGGGGGGTCCCCTCCGAGCTTACCTGAGCTTCATATCCGGCTCAACCCCCAGGAGTTCTTTGAACCCAATGCCCCATGGCTTTCCAGGGGTTGCCTCGAGCATGAATCGCCCGAATTCGGGGTGGAAGACTGGAAGTGGGTTGGAGCTGTCGGCGTGTAAGCAAGCAGGCACGACTCAGTGCAACATGGGAAAGGTAATGGACTTACTGTTGGCTCTGGGTCTCCTGAATGGCCGGTACACCACCTCCCTGGTTAGAGAGCTCCTCGTCGGCAGCCAAAGCAGTGAGAATATCAGCCTGGCGAAGCGACAAAAGCACCTTGGGCTCATCCTTGGAGTACGTCACAACAAGGTACTCGACCTAGGGTCCCAGTCAACGATCTGATGCAGCTTGTGCAAGTCAATTGAGAATAGTCACCTCATCGCCCCATAGAAGAGCATCTCGCTCCTTGGTTTTGGCCTTGTTCCATATTTCGAGTAATTGCTGTGAACCCGTCGTCAGTCCCGTCAACTTCCAAACAGGGGGCGCCTTCAAAAGGAAGCGCTGCATCGGTAGACACACCTTGATGCCCCATTCTCTAACTTGATTTGCGTTCTTCTTGGCATCTGGCCAGTCCAGAGCCGTGCCTTCAGCACTACACAAATATCCTGTCAGTCCCCATGGTCAAACACCATTGGATCTGGGTTGTGACGTACAGCAAGCCCATCCTGGAAATACACCCGTGGATACAGATAAAAAGAGATAAGAAGAATAAGCGGCTGGTCCCTCGCTACTCGCAATGAGCAGTTGGCGACGATACTGTTATGGGCGGCGGACCTTGCAGCACCTAGATGTACTGGAGGAATGTAGAGCTGTAGGCCATTAGCGCCGAGTCATTCAAAAGCAGTACACTCAACCAAATATTGGATATATCACTTGAGGCAGTTCATTCGGATCGACCAACCTAGGAATTGCAATGCTCTATAATAGGCTCAGCCAAGCAACGAAGTTAGATGTTGATTTAGGGTGTTCGGGAAGGGTGTATCATGCCCGGAGATAACTTGGGATTGCGTGGTATCGGGGGTTTTAATGCCGGTTTTTCTGTGACTTTTTTTTTTCTTCTTAGGTTGCTTAGACGCCCTTTTTGGATAACTCTGGGTGTTCCGGTAACAAAACCGATACGCCTAGATAGATAGGTAGATAGGTGAGGTTAGGTATCTTCTTCAATGACACGATGATTTTGCCCCGCACAATAATCAAACTGACTTCTTCTAGCAGCAAGGATGCTCGTGGTTCTCGAGGATCAACGTTGCGCAGAATGAGCAGTTGCGTTCACTGTTGATGCCGGTTGACTGGCTTCCAATAACGGACCCCGGCAGAAGAAAGCACGCAATACCCCAAGGCAGTTGCAGTCGCTCCAATTCGCTGCCAATGGACGATGGATGGCCGGTTCGGGAGGGGTGGTTTTTCGGTGTTAGTGAAACTAGTCTTATCGTCAGCCACCGCTGGGAATCGCGAAAAACCCCAGAATGCAGAAGCCGGTGCCTTTTAATAATGGGCACTTTCGTCCGTCTCGTCTCGTTTTGCTCCTCATATATTTCCCTCAAGTGGTATTATTAGAGACTTAGTCGAGTCACGGTTGTGGGCCGGCTACGAAACTCGTCGTCTCCAAATCCGCACATGCTTAGAAATCCAATTGCATCAACCTACAATCATTTGATGCCGACTTATTAATAATGTCAAATGTTGCTCCTTCCTACTTACTTAGTGCCATCCTTAGGGCGTGCGTGGGCGCCAAACACCATCGTCCCTCACCCAGCCACAGATCCAATTCTAATAACGTACGTTCTCAAAACATACCTTCAGCGTCAACGAGATTTCACGACGCAGGCTACATTGATTTGGAAGAGGTTCATGCTTTATAAAAGTATATCAACATGTGTTGTCGTCACAATCTCACTAGTCCCGTTTTCCGCCCTTTAATCTGTAATGGCCACCGCCATCTAATTGAACCCCTCATAACCTATCATTAGCTGGACGTCCGTCTTTACTTTCCCTGTGAGGCCGATGTTCTTGACCAAAGCTTTCCAATCCCACATCCGCCGCCGCCCTGGTCTTGGTTGCCATGTGAGACGCATGCTCTCGGCGACCGCCTTCTGCATCAGCTTCATGCCCGTCTGCCGGGGAATAATGCACGCCGCCTCGAACTTCTTGCTGCTCGAAACCCGCGTATGGCTGGACCTTGGGCGTTCGATGCGACTTGTGATCCTGCGAGCGGCTCCGGACATAAGCGTCCTGAGGCGGCTCGTCAACTGACGAACTCTCCTCCCCTTCTTCCTCTACAGTTTGGCCCATGACGCATTCACGCTCGGTGAAGAGCTCGGCCGGGTATGAGACATGGCTGTGGCCAAGACCGGCTCCAACGGGCCCAGCGTTGCCTGCCTTGTGGTTGCGGCCTCCTTCTTCATCACTCGATGTATCGCTTCTCCTGCTGCGTAGGCTTCTCTTGCTGACTTTCCGTACGAGCTCTCCGACCATGGCACCACCTCGCTGCAGATCCCCATATACTTCCATCCCTCTGTGCCCAAGCTCAGTACGGGCTGCTTCCAGTGCCTGCCGGTTAAGATGAGTTCCCTCATCGATCAGCCTGTTCTTCCTGCGAATCTCGCTCCAGCGCGTCAAGGAACCAAGCTCAAGGATATTCATACGTCGGTTTTTGTCCAATGGGTTGCCAATGACGAGGGGCCTCCACCCAACGTCCTCCTCGGGTATAGCTTCTAGATCTTTACGCCCAGTGGCTTTGGCTGCGGCAATCGCGGATTCTCGTCGTCGGAGACTGTCCCTGCGCGCTTCAGTCCACCTTTCCATCTCGGCTGTCCTCGAATCTGGGATGATTTGGACATGTCTGAAGCGAATGAGGACGCTGATCAGCAACAACGTTAAGACGAACAGGATAGCGGCTACCACTCCTGTGGCTGCCCTTTGTCCCAGGTTTCTCCGGGCTATGCCGCCAATCCCAGTGGCCCCGGCCGCAAATACGAAGCCAAACGTGTGGACAATTGCATATCCTGCTGTGACGCGTGGGAAGGAAGAATAGTTGGTACGCTTTTCCACGTTGTTCGGGTTTCTGGAACGGCCCGTCATGCCAGGCTCGAGATCAGAACAGTCCCACGTCTCCATGATTATTCCGTTGCATTCGGATATTGCTAGGCACGACAAGAACCCTACCAATGCCGCAAATAAGCAGGGGACTGCAACGGGGACGGGAGGACCGTATGAAAACACAGCATACATGGAACCTGCAATCGGGAGTACAAGGATGAAGATTGCCCGACGCACCAGATGCGAAGTCCAAGCCAAGTTGCTGGTGATGGTCATGCTGTTGGTGGCCACGGGATTGTATCGGGCCCTTGAGAAGAAGTTTGCCTTTTGAAAAGGGACTGCAATCAAAGCACCGATGGTAACGGACGAGACTGCAGCGCCAACCAGAGGCGAGTGCAGTCGATAATACCTCGACGTCAGTGATCCGAGTAACTGCATTCGTCTGTCAGTGGAGGATGGGATTCCTGATGTTGACGGCTGAATCTTACCACGATAATCAGGACGATCTGGGCATAGATCCAGGCCAAGTATACGGCCATTGTAGCGAAACCCGGTTGTCGCAGCATTTCCAGCGAAAGTGCAATGCCGTGATACATTTCCTGGCCCCACCATCTGGGACCGTCTTTGACACGATGCATCATGATTTCTCCCCGGGCTACCCGTCGAGAAACCCGGTCCCCAACTTTGACTTCTGCCACCGACCGCCTCCATGCTGAGCGACGAACCTCGGGCGTCAGTACATTCAGTATGAGTACGCCGGCAATCAGTATGATACTGATGTAAATACCCCATGAGGGTTGAAGGGTGTTGATGACCAGCGCACCAATGAGAAAGCCGAGTCCGAGAGACCCGATGAAGCACTACGTCCAGATCCCAAGCCATACACCAAGCCCCCCGCCGTGTCTTCTTACATCATAGTCGTCTACAAGCTCGCCATGTGGGTTTCTGCTCATCAAGGAGACGCCAAACAAGTCTGTCAGAATGGAGTGGAAGTTCATACTGGCAAACCCCAAAGCCACCCCCATCAGTGCCCTGGACAACAGTAGTGCTGTGGTCCAAAGACTGGTGTAGGTGATCCTGGGGGTACTGATCGCCAACGCTTGGGGAAACAACAGCGGCATCGCCACAGCTAGACTGGTCAGGATATATGGTTTACGACCATGCAGCAATGGCAGTGGCCAACAGAAGAAAGTCGGGAGTGCCATGCCAAGGTATAGGCCGACGTTTCCCAGAATCGCCGAGTGATTGAAATCAACGATGAAGTACTGAATGGAGGGAACCAGGCCCGCGTATATTCCAATGAGAATACCTATTAAAGCAGTGCTGATGCATGCCACAGTGGCTGCATAATACTTCCGGATCGGAGACCAGTCCCGAGCAATAGGCTGCCTTTTGCGTGATTTGGTCAAGCTGAAGCTTGCGTCACGAATACTGACATGTGATCTTCCTCGGAGGCTAACGTTGCGCAACTCGCGTGCTTTGTTCGCCGCCGACCGTCGAATCGAGGCTCCTGTGGCATGTACAGTCCTTTTATGGTGAGGATGATCTGGTGGTTGCACACCAATACCCATCAGTTTGATGGGATTTTGCTGTCTGGGCAGCGTGCCAACGGCGGTCTCGTCACCGGATGCGCTGCCATCTAAGCTACAGGCGTCTGCCTCTATGCGATGAATTTCAGTAACTGCCTTTTGCTGAGTGTAGGGAGTCTCCTGCCTGTTGGCATTTCTGGAAAGGCTCTTCGAGCTTAGCCGTGAAGTGAGCGGCGGTTGGTGAAAGACACGAATGTATTCGTGGACTTCTCTGCTGCTTGGCACATCCTTGATGTGACGTTTGTTGATCATTGGTTGGTGGTCTTCAACATACGCATATGGGGCAGGGTGTATACTCTTCCGCCTTGAATGCTTGTCGGGTAGTGGCATCGGCAAAACTGGACTGTGATCGCTTTCTTTTGTGATTCGCATTTGCAAACTTGATTTCCGTCGAGGCAGTTGCGGCCCCCTAACCTGATCCCGGGGAAGTTCAGGGGGTAGCAGACCCTTGCGCTCCATTGATCTCAGAGGGAGAGCCTCACACCCATGGGTCAGTCCCTCAACCGCTCCAATAAAGACTATTGGTGGTGTACAGAACCCTGGCATATGCTCATCGTCTTCACTCGTATCACCCAGAAGGCTCTCGTGAACACTGACGGGCCGCGAGATCTCGGACAAGGTGTCCTTGCGGGTATACCAATGCCGATCATCGAGTTCCCCATCATCGATGTGGGTTTGCTCATTTGGTTCCGTGACATTGTTGGCAATGTGTAAAGCCTCGTTCAACAGCTGTTCGAGATTTGTCATGGCGTCGTTGATGGCATTGGTATCAGCGGCATTTTTGTCAGAGAAGGTAGTGACTGCCGTCAAAGCTTCCTTAGCAGAATCATCCAATGAGCTTTGGTGACTATGCTTCTCGTGTCTGGGGTGTATCTTCTCCGGTAACTGCGTCAGTCGATGATGGGTTGACTTTTTATATTTGAGAAGCTCACGGAGCCATTGTGTAGCACGCCTCGGGTCAAAACCCTCTGGCAGAAAGGGTTGGGCTTCTCGATTTGGCTTGTTCTCCTGGTTCATCTCTTCCAAGCCTCGGGAAACATGACTTGTCGATCTTCGCCCCTGGCTCAGAGGTTGCTGCAGCCCAAGTCGTTCTTGCAATGCGTCGACGCTGAAGGAGCGTGTGCTTGACCCTGGTTGATATTCGTGCGCGACTGCTATTGGCGTTGACTGTTTTGAATTGTCAACATTGATCAGAGGGAAGCCCTCGAGAGATCCTCTGCCGCTTCTCGTCTCCTTATTGTCAACTTGTATAGGGATATCACCCCAGTAGGAGGCAGCCTTGAATGACTCCTCCTCCTCGAGGAGGGGTTGACCTGCTGGTAGGGGGAACTGATCGATAGACGAGGGATTGATTGTGGGCCTTCGGGGGGTGTGGAGGATGATTTTGGTAGGCCATGATACGATTGCACTTTATCGACTGAAACGTAACCTTGGTGGCTATGCGCCTCATGGCGATAAGGCTCATTTGGTTGAGGGTCGGTAGAACTTTCGCTTTGGCGGATGACAGCCATGGAGTCACTAACATCGGCTGGCCGGACCTTAGAGATCCCTTCATGGCCAGAGTGCGATACTTCCTGCAACATAGGCTGCATAGCAGGCCGTACCTTCGTCATCGCACTGTGGTCTCCATGGAAGTGTTTTGAAACATCGACTTCGGCTTCGCAAATGTCCCCACCAGTTAAAGTACGGAAGACTCGGCCAGTGATGATCTGAGGAGGCGACAACGAGCCTTGAGTCTCTGGAGTCCTGATAGGAGAGTCGCGTTCTACTTCTGTCCCTGCATCGCAGAAGTCTGCTCTGCTGATGAGCCCGGGATGGTGAACTTTCGAGTGATCACCAGGGGCGTGCAGAGCTGGGTCAATACAGACGATGCCGGGAGGTTTGCGTTCTTTGCTGTCCAAAGCCACTGGCTCTGAATAGGTGGTATCCAGCGAGTTGTTCCTTGTCTCTTCTTTTGTCGATGGAGGAGGCTTGACGTCGGTTGTGGGAGAGGGGTCCTTCAAAAGAAGGGGGGTGCCTTGAGTGAGTATAGGAGGTGCAGGTAGATCCTTTTCAGCCGAAAGTTGAGATGCCCCTGATTTCAACAAGGCATGTCTATAGGAGCCATTCTTCGAACCGGTGGATCGAATGGAGGTAGGCCGCGTGCTAGGAGCTCTCAGTGACATATTTGAGGGACTTGGGCGAACACTGGCTTTTGGAGATACCTCAGCATCGCGTGCTGACATCCGCTCTGGTTGGTCTTGGGCGGCGAAGAGATCTCCGGGAACTGCGATATATCCCTGCTTCTTGGTCTCTGCCTGGTCACCTTGATGATCCATGTCGAAAGAATGAACAAGCCGGATTCTAATGGAAGTTGCAGAGGAGTGCTCGGGAAGGTTGTGGTAGTCCAGGGACTCGATTGCCGACTCCGATCCACGAACCAGAGAACGTCGGAATTGGATCAGTTTGGCGGCGGTCACTCGTTGTCTCGCAGATGGTGCACTCGAGGCTCGCCGCCTAGGGATTGGGTCCATCAAGTGGTTTGGGGAGATGGAGGAATCGTTGGCGACCACTGAGACCGAGAAAGTCCAGTAGCCAAAGATCCCATGACAGAGTCAGGGTTATGGCTAGTGGCCAGTGTATGTATCATGTAGTATAGGGATATATAATAGGTCGATGGTGAGATGCAAGGTAAGGCTAGAGAGTTGAGGACCAAAGGAGACAAACCCGAGGATTTGCGTAGAGATGATGACGGTTGTTTCTTGGCGTATGTGGACGAGGTCGAGGAGATCCAACTTGGAGGAGGTAGGTTGTTCATGTGAGCCACCAAAGGCAGTGCAGCTTCCTCGCCACACCATGAAAGATCACGTACATTAGGTACCTACCTCTTACATTATCAAACGGAAGTGGCTAGCTGATCTTGACAGGCATCCGCACTTTCCCCATGAATACAGGCTAGATTGAAAGATCATCCAACGACGGCCACTATAAGCAATTTTGATTTTGATCTTACCTTGCACATGGATAGCGAACATAGTGAGATACTCAAATGGCAATATTCTATAGTTCGAGTAATTATATATCAAGCGTGCCACACTCAATTCTGTCAATTCCCATCACTCTGACTTCAACAATAATATGAAAGCCTAGAGTGCAGCACTACCCAAATGCTTCATGAACTCAGAGTCGATGAAAGGCACCGTGGCATCGCCGAAATCAGTAGTCGATAGTGCGTTCTGCGCCACGCCCGTCAAGCTCTCCCACGCGACCAGGGGCTGCTGCTGGCCGACGGAGGCGGTGAAGCCAAGGGAGTGGTCCAGCAGGCCGATGATGCTGTAGTACTTGATGAGGACGCCGTCGTCCTTGAAGGGCGGGCTCCTGGTCGTGGTGTACTTGCCGTGGCCCGAGGCCGCCACGCCCAGGACCGCGGCCCCCGGAGACTCGGACGCGAGCCACACCACCACCGACCCCCAGTCGTGCCGGTGCCCAATGCCCAGCCATGACTCCCACTCGGACGGCTCGTCTTTCGGCCAGTACCACGCGTACATGATGGCGTAGCTCCCGTTCACGGTCGCCGCGCGCGCGTAGATCTGGCCTGTGCTGGCGAGGCAGTCAGCAGATGGGCTGCCCTTGGGCTCGAGACCCTCACTGTCTAACGAGTCAGCACATGATGACGGATTATATTAACGTTCTTAGTTGATGGTCTTCTCCAAGGCATAAAAAGGAAGCTGCTCGACGCACTTGGTGTTACCCTGAGCGTCGACAGCTGGGTATGGAACGCAGCCTGAATCGCGGAGGAGATACGGCTTATACTTCAAGTACAGCTCGCCAGCGGTACTGGAAGGCACCGACTCAGGAAGGCCGACAATGTCCCCGTTGCCGATGGGATCGCGCTGCTGGATAGGCTCAGCGAGGGCCTGGGCGGCAAGGATCGCCAGCCCGAGAGCCTTGAGGACCACGCTGAAACCCATGGCAGTACAGATAGGCCAGAATACAGAGAAAAGCGGGTGGTAATGGACGGATTGACGACGTCTTGCTGGTTTTCATGAAGTGTATTATGTTGGAATATGTTTTGAGAGTTTCGAAGGTACTTCGAATTATACCTAAGGTTGTTTCTGAGTTTCTTATTTTCGAGGTAACTTGCTCTTTGTGAGTGTTTTGTTTCTGCCGGGCAGCCTTGGTATGAATCGAAAAAAGAAGAACAAGAAGATCAAGTGTGTTATTTTGCTCGTAGACCCAAGCAAGTGTCATGGCTATTTTCATATAGAGTAAAGGAAAAATAGAACCCCAGCGCTGATGGCGCCGCCAGCCATGCCTGTTTACATGCTCGTCCGTTTCGCAGTAAGCAAGGCTGCTATTGCAACGGGCAGGTGCGATATACGCCTGCCCTGGCAACATGTGTTCCTTTGATGCATATGTATCCAAGCCTACCTAGCTTTCTCACCAATGAACATGTAAACCTCAGAGCCAGGGGGCCATGTCAAGCCCGGAACCGTCGCCCGACGGCAACCACGCGTGCCTCTGCAGGTTCCCCACCCCCCTTGTTGAAAAAGTAATACTACCTACCGTCCGAATCCTATTGGCTTTGCTACCCCCTCTTTTTGATCAATCGAAGAGGCAAGCTCAAGAGATGCTACGTTACTGCCGACTTGTCCGAATTTTATACCAAGTGAGGATGGCATTTACAGCCTCCCTGAGATGGCTTGGACTGGGGCGCTACCAATCCTTTCCTATAGACCAAACCAGACTTGTGCGTCAGCTGAGATCAAACCAAATAGGCGCGTTTGCCTGTTGCGCACACACACACACACCAGACAAGACGGATATCCAGACCTACTACATGCAGTAAAGATTTTCTAGCAACCGAGGTCTAGATGAAACCAGTTTGTTGAATATGTTATTGAATACTTGAGGTTAGTAAGGACATAGCTACAAGTCGTTGCTCACGACTTGATACCATGGCCAACTCGTATCTATGACCCTGTGTCTTATCCATAGCCAAAAGGTGCCATGGTTTCTCCCATGGCAAACATGCCTTGTCCTCGAGTTTCGGGATAAATCAACAAACCCATCCCTTGACCCCGTATCCCCCATGATATACCAACAGAGTCTGGATACCTTTATGAGCATTGGGCAAGGGCATGGCGGCTTTGAAATCTCTTTTGAAGCAAGGCGAACTACGCCTGCTCGATCTGGACATAGCTAGCTGGGACGCTCTTTATGGCTCCTCCCTTTTCAACCTCAGCCCATCCGTCGCCGGGGTCCTCTTTCACCAGGACAAAACGTTCGCCTTCGGCCATGTTGTGTTCAGCGTCGGTTTGTGCCGTGTAATCGTATAGTGCCACGGCGTATCTGAGCTTCTTTGCTCCTCGTCGCGGCGCAACGGCCGGTCCCTTCTTCTTGCCAACAGTCCCGATCGAAGATCCTGAATTAGAGTAGGTAGAAGCAGGACGGGCGCTGAAAGAAGAGCCCGTGTTTTGCGGCGCCATGGGGGCCGGGGCGCTTGGGAAGATCTCAAGGTACGTCGCAGGCACAAGACCTTCCTTGTACCCAGCGCGTACTTTCACCCAACCAGAACCATCTACGCTAGTTGTTAGCAAAATTTCAGTTGGGATAATAAGCAAAGGGTTTATCGTACCATCTGGCTCTAAAATCGTTACTTCCCTCCCCTCAGGGACCGAGATCTCGCTTTCACCACTGGCATCAAATGTATACAACATTTTGCCCTTCTGCTCCGGTTTGTTCGCCGTGGAGCCATTCGCAGAACTTCCAGGCAACTCACTAATGTAGGCGGCTGGTGGTGGAGCGACTAGGCGACTCTTTCGTGTGGTGCTTACAGATGGTCTTGGGCCTGATGGCTCAGGGGGGGCTTCTTCGGGAGCTGGTTGCGGCCCGGAGATGGAACCACTCTTCGAGCGGTTTGCACTTGCAGCATACCCAGAACTGAGCGAATTCATCGTATTAGAGCGACTGAGCGTTGGCAGCTCCGCAACATGATCTGGTGTGCTCGTGGAAGGCTTCAGAAGCGTGCTCGCCGCTGTCTGCCGCTCAGATTTGTACTTCTTGCGCTCCTCTTTGGACAACTCGCCCGGGCATTCTGCCGGCACCTTCATCTCACATTTGCTGTGACAAGTATAGCCACAGTCTCGGCAGTCGAAGCCCTTGGCGGACAAGCCCCAGATCCTCTCTCCGCAGAGGTCGCAGTTGGTGGGAATCTTGAAAGTCTGTGATTTGAAATTGTGGTTTTTCGCACCCAAAGTCACATCGCCGACGGCTGCTGTGATTGTAGACGTCTCTACCTCGGCCGTCAAGCGCTTTCGATCGACTTGGTGCAAATCTTCTTGCATGGCAAAGATTTGGCTCACCACCTGAACCTCGTCTGTTTGTTCGGTCCCGTCACGAATGCGTTGCTTTTGCCTTTTGACGCCCTCGACTTCTCTGCGTTTCTTATCCACTTCGCGCCGTAGATCCCCCAGTTGGCTCTTTGACTTGTTCAGGACATTCCTCAAATAAACCTTGGCAGAGTCGTCGGTGACCATGGTATCATCGTCATGCCACACGGGGCTCGGTTCGAAGACTTTGTCGGCAGGCTCCTGCCATGAGCCCAAGTTGTGTCGTATATACATCATGCTGTCAAGCTGAGGTAGATTCCTCTGGATCTCCTGGTTCATGTGCCCGACTTGCTCGTTGCTCTGCGTCAGCATGGCAGATTCCAGGTCGGCGGCCACAGTCCACAGTCCGTTCAGTTTCATGGTCTTGAACTCTGATAGGTCCTGCAGACTGTCCATGAGCTCCGGCAAATATTCGTGGTAATATTTCTCCTTCTGCTTGTTGGTCACGTTGATGGTTATTAAGTAGGTATTCTTCATGTTGTTCATCTCGAATATCTGCTGTTGGTAGTTGCTTTGAGCCTTGGCCTTGTCGAAGGCTGATTCGGTCTTCTTGCGCTTGCTCTCCACCTCTTGGCAGACCGAATCGTATTTGCCCTTCGTCTTCCGTAAGCCGGCGTACGACGAATCCCTTTCGGTCTCGAGCTTGTCTGCGTACTCGACGTGACGTTTGCGCAACTCCTCGAACTTGGCAGCGTAGAACTTCAGAGGGTCGGCGACTTTGGTGATCAGCTCGTTGGCATACCGTTCGTGTTCGTCGGCGCGAGACTCGAGAGTCGTGAGTTGTGTCTTCCATGTGGTGAGAGAGGCGCTCTCCAAGGAGCCAGGGGTCATGGCAGGAGTGTCGCCGACGCTGAGGCTGGCCGATTTCTTGTTCTTCTTCTCGAAATACTTCTTGGCGAGGGCGTTGAGACGGGCGCTGTGCTCCTTCTCGAGGGCGCTTCGTTCGCGATAGAATTGCTGTATGTCGTCGAGCCAGGCAATGCCGTTGGCGACCCACACGTTGGCCGGCTTGAAGCCATCCTAGTACCGGTTATCGAAGCGCTCGCGAGAGGCAGGTCTAAAACAGAGACATTGTCGTACCTTTAATTCAGCGCCGAAGGTGGGCGCAACTTCGACTTCGGCCATCAGTTCGCGATAGAATCGGGCAGTAGCGGGGTTAATGCGAGCATGCAAAGCAGCTGGGTAGATAGGCAGGGTAGGTAGGATGCAAGCAGGTGGTATTTAAATGAACAGGTTTCTATTGACCTAAGTAGAGTTTCAAAAGGAAGAACGAGCTTCAGTCCGTGGATGCTGGCCTTGGCGACGAAGCCATATCAGATGTGGATAATAAAACCACAGCCTCTCTGGTGGTAAAGGCGCAACGAAAAGAACGTTGTCGTGTTTGATTCAAGTTCAAAGCGTCCCCGACTTGAGCCAGAGGTTCGTTGCTGCCCTCCCGCACTCACTTCCGTGCGTAAAGTGAACCTTGGAAGTAGCCTACGCAATTGGAGCCCAGGACTGCGGTTGCCGCACCCCTGGCCAGCATTCAACCCCACAGTCTCGGAACGCAGCCATGTACTCAAGTTCAGTACCTGCCAGCCGCACCACTCATACGACCTTCCAGTTACTGTATGTAGTCGGTCTGCGACAGATGTAGGCCTTGCGCCTGGGCTTAGAAAATAATGTATGTATTTACATAAATGTACACATGTATAAATGTTTCAAGTTGTTACTTAATGTGCAACATTTCAGACTCGCCGGGAATCTCTACATGAATGCAATTATCGTTTCTCAGTATTGATTGACTCCTCGTGGTTTAATGCTCACTGCTCACATTGTGGGTCTCTCCGACAGGGAGCTACTTCCAGTAACTAGCTGACATCCCCGCCACAATTAGGCTTGAGGTGCAGTGGGTAAAGTGCACCTGCCTTGCTTGATCGACTGCTGAAGATAGCTGGCCTTCGATGTTCCAAGGGGCAGTAGTGACATCAAAAAGGTACCGGAATAACCAGGTTAATTGCCTATGCTTAATGCACTCAACTGGAATAATCAGTAGTAATACACAACCGAGGTATATAAGTATTCAATTACGCGAGTGTAATACTTGACCGATTACTTACTCCTACCTAGGTACACCATTATTTGTATCTATTGCCAGCTGTCTGGAGAAGGCTGGCTGTTTGGTTAGTCCGGTGTCTTGTTGATGTTCCTTCTGCAAGGGGGTTTACTTGTGGCTGTTTCTACGTTAGGTAGTTGCCTACCTCACTTGACCCCACCAAGGCTTTTAGGTAGCTACCCCGCCAAAATCGCGAATGGAATGCATTCGTAGCTGCCATCGGTTCAAAACATCGAGAGCACCAAGCCCAAGCCTTCATTTTATTTGTGTTGCTTGCTTGACCTTCTCGTCACACATCTCAGACCAGCACTCCCTCACCGGTCACAACCCACAAGCAGGAAATCCGAAGACCGCGGGTACTGGTGGGTATTTGTTCTCCCTTATGCACCGTTTTCATTCTGCAACTGACATCAATGGTCATCTGTTGGCAGCTCCCAATCGCAGTTTACCTTTTGCGCATTCTACCCGACTTTACCCCAACCCAACAATGTCTGACCTAGCGAGTCGCATCACCGCTCCCGAGGCCTCGGCCGCGCCCAACCAGGATATGGGGGACATTGAAACAGCTCAGAATGATGGTGCTGGCATGGTTGGAGGCGGCTCTGGCCTTCAAGAGGTCAACTACGACGTCGAGGTCAGCCTCAACGAGCTGCAACGCGACAGCACCAACCCGCTTGGTTCGGCTCAAACTTTCGAGGAGCTTGGTCTGTATGTGCTGCCACCCACCCCAAATGGTTCGATGCGTATTTATTTGCGGATTGCATTAACTGACCCTCGACCTTTTGTCTAGGCCTGGCGAAGTCCTGCAAGGCCTGATGGCCATGCACTTCCAGAAGCCGTCCAAGGTCCAAGAGAAAGCTTTGCCGCTCATGCTGGCAAACCCTCCGCAGAACATGATTGCGCAGTCGCAATCTGGCACAGGCAAGACCGCAGCCTTCGTCACAACTGTACTCTCTCGTCTGGATTTCAGCCAGCCTACCCAGCCTCAGGCTCTGATCCTCGCCCCGAGCCGTGAGCTTGCCCGCCAGATCCAGGGCGTAGTCCAGACTATTGGTCAGTTCTGCGCAAGCTTGGTGGTCGCAGCCGCTGTTCCAGGTCTTGTCGCCAGAGATACGCGCATTGAGGCGGCCGTTGTCTGCGGAACACCTGGAACCGTCATGGACCTGATTAGAAGACGGCAATTCGATGTGTCCCAGTTGAAAGTTCTTGTTATAGACGAGGCAGACAACATGCTGGACCAGCAGGGTCTCGGTGACCAATGTGCTCGCGTCAAACAGTAAGTTGTTGTATTATTGCACGCATGGCTCACAAACACTGATTGACAATGATTTGAAAGGATGCTGCCGCCTAGTGTCCAGATTCTGTTGTTCTCGGCAACATTCCCTGACGGAGTCGTCAAATACGCCGAGAAATTCGCACCCCACGCTAATCAGATCAAGCTCAAAGTCCAAGAGCTTACTGTCCGCGGCATCTCCCAGATGTTCATGGACTGCCCTGATGAGAGCCAGAAGTACGGCATTCTCTGCCAGCTCTACGGTTTGATGCAAATCGGCTCCTCGATCATTTTCGTCAAGGTAAGTGTGGCAGCTCTGACTGGCAGCTCTGACTGGCAGCTCTGACTGGCAAGGCTCATCATACTAACTTACGCTTCAGACCCGTGAGTCCGCCAATGAGATTATGAAGCGCATGGTGGCAGACGGTCACAAAGTGACGGCCCTTCATGGAGCATTCGAAGGTGGCGAGCGAGACGCACTCATCGATGAATTCCGATCGGGTCGCACCAAGGTACTCATTACGACCAACGTGCTGGCTCGCGGTATCGATGTCTCGAGCGTGTCAATGGTTATCAACTACGACGTCCCCATGAAGGGGCCTGGTGAGAGAGAGCCTGACCCAGAGACGTACCTCCACAGAATTGGAAGAACCGGTCGTTTTGGCCGTGTCGGTGTCAGTATCACTTTCATCTACGACAAGAAGAGTTTCGACTTCTTGCAGCAGATTGCCACGAAGTACGAGATTGATCTGATCCGTCTGGTTCCTGACGACTGGGACACGACGGAGAAGGAGGTTCAACGGGTCATCAAGTCGAGCCGCGCACAGTCTGGCTTCAACCCCAGCGCCAAATAAGCATAGTCAGCCAGAGACGCCTGTCACGGAATTGGCGGCCCCATGACTGTGAACGCAATCGTTTTGATGTGCCTTTTGAGTCGGCATGGGCTCGAGAGGGCAGTTGATTGCCTGGTACCTGGTTTGCTAAGATGAGTTGACTGTTGACTGTTGACTGCCTTTGAAAAGGGAGTGGCACCAAAAATCGATGGGGAGAACATGTTGCTATTTGACCAAGCAGACACAAGACATGATGATGAGATACCACGGACAAACACGAGCAGAGATAATAATGAAGATGAAACTATAGAGCCCGTGGACACATTAATCCATATAAACTGAGTGATGATGCAAGTTGCATAATATGTATATGACCGAGCCAAGAAGGAGAACCGATTTTCGGTGTTTATTCCTTCCTGTTCTAGTGTTTATTCCACGTTTGTCCAGTGTCTTACGAGGGATGGAATAACCGCTTATTCCAAAAATTCCACTATACCCTCTTGAGACATTCTATTCAACCCAAGAAGAGTAAATGCTGACACCGAGAGTCGATAGGTGAATTGAAGGGTGTCTGGGCTTACCTACTAGCCAGTCTGGTTGGGCCTCAATAAGCACTGCCAGTAAGTATAATAAGAAATCGGTCTCAAATGTGGAGGTTCACACAGAATCAATAGTATTGATGTAAGTTGGTGGGAACGCATATACATAGGTATGTGAACTGTGCTCCGCCATATTGCCTGGGATACTCTGCCATGGATGGCACTGCGACAATGCTGCTTTTCATTGCTCTTCTTTTGTTCTTTTTCTAACCGATGCTAGGAATGCAGGGAAACGGAGCAGGGGTCGATGATAGGTGGTTGTTGAAGTCGCATATGAGAGTTTTGACACACAGGAGTTGCCAGAGTATAGCGAGCATGCAGTTTGCATCACATCCAGTAATCTGGCCCTAGCGAAGGCGTGAAACAGAAGAAACAACTTTTACCTCCTTGTCCTAAGCGATGACCTGTCGCAGTCTTGCAGCCGATGACATAGGGCACTGCCACCATTGGCTGAACGGTTACGTGAGATCCGGCCAGGTCTTTTCGTAAGCGCCCTGCTCTCAACGGCCAATTCTGGCCGGTTTGTTTTTAGGCGCGCGCAACCCGTACAACCACACCCAGAGACATTTCTTCATTCTTTCTTACCCTGCACAGCCCACCCGCACGCATATCTTACAATAGAATGCAGCCAATGATCTAAATTTACCCTCCGCATTCTCCTCACAATCGCCGTAGGGCAGACCCGCCGTGCAAAACCGCCGTGACTTTTGCTATGCTTCGGGTTATTCTTCAACAGCCCGTCCAATCATGGCCATGGACACTTGCCGCTGAGGACTCCAGACTGGATACGGGCGCCTCTTGATCCCGGTACCCTTCATGCCTCGAGCGGTTTCCGGACTGCTTCGCCATGACGCAACTTGCCTATTCCGCTGCTGCCGGCGCTCTGCTGCCGCTATCTGTAGGGCTAAGCCAGGCGGGATCTCGAGTACCTGCAGCATTTCTCTGCCTATTTTCACGCCTGCGTAATATTGGTATGCTATGCCACTCATGTCATGTACGGTACGATGTGGCTTCCTGCCTGCATCGCTCCAGCCTGGCCAATGTTGGCTGACCTGTATCTGCTCTGACCGGCCTTCATCTGGACCCTTCTCGCCCCCTTTCCCATGCGCAGGGGCAGATTGCTTGCTGTCTTCACATTCTGCAACGGCCAGCAGTTCATGCTTCTCATCCTCCCGCTCTAGCATTCTTCAGTAATCTTTGTCTCACTTCAGCTATCGTCTTTCACCAACCCTGCTTTCCGTTCTGTGGGCTGTGCTAGAACCATGTTGAGATGCCGGGCGTCTCCAGGAAGTCTCTTTCTACATTCATAGGTCAGTGACATCCGATCTCTCCTCCTGATTCCCACTTCCCATGAGAACAAATATCGACCGGCCTGCCCTGAAACGTTCCGGTTGCCTGCCGACCCCAACCAAGCGTCCGTGTTGGGCCAAAGATCCCCGAAGACTAGGCAGTTGTCCTGGCTACGAAGACTGCGAGACCACTGCCCTCCCCAGAACATGGCAGACCATGGGCACTGTCGTCGAAGAAAACAAAGTGTTGACACATCTTGTTAGATGTTTTATAGAATGGCTCTCAAGCCTCTACTTCGACGACTACTGATAGGGACATCAATATCAAGTGCCGCCGCTCACGAAATAATAAGCCTTCCATCAGAGGTCGCCCAGCTCGTCCCCGACTGCGCCTTATCGTGCTTCACGTCCTTAATAAAAGAAACTCGGTTTGCAGTTGTGTGTGGCTCAACGCCATCGTTATCATGTCTGTGCTCTACAAGCACACAGTCTCCAGACAGCTACACGATAGGGGAACTGGCCCTCTCGTGTATAGCTGGTCTGAACCAAATCGAAAACTGCTTCGGAGTTCCTGTCGACTGTGAGTGGCTCTTCTTTCATTCCGCAGGACATCGAGACTGACAATCTGTAGCTCCCGGGGCCGGTCAAGCTTATAGCATGTGCTATGGTCAGCCGGGTGCCTTGCCAAACACTCATCCAGTCCTATCCATAACGTTACCAGTATCTTGGTCGACAGTTCCCACGTTCACCTCGTCTAGAATGGTACCGAGTATTTCGGCCTCTCAAACCGAGTCAGGTGCGACAACAACGACAACAACAATAACAGTCACGACGTCCTCGCGCGCATCGGCGACAGTGGTGGTACCTGGGACACCGACACCGGCACCGACTCTTACGCGTTCCACAACCAGCTCTTCATTCTTCACAAGCGCCACGCCGGACACCACAGCGTCCAATGAGCCTCAGCCTACACCTCAGCCTGCAGCAGAGGCAGCGAACAACAGCTCGAGCCTTGGTACGAGTCAGATAGTGGGCATCTCGGTCGGCGTTAGCGGCGCTATCTTGCTAGCCCTGGCAGCAATTCTGTTTGCCCGATGCATGAGGAAACGGCGGTTCCAAAACTTTGATCAGGAGGGCTTTATTGCGGTCGACGGAAGGGACAGCATGGGTACAATGACCGGGCCATCTGGCCCTCGAGAAAGGCTGTCAATGGCAACGGCTCGACTCACCAAAATATTCCACATCTCGCCGCCGATCCACAACCCGCAGTCGCGCCAAGAGCCTCAACCATCTCCCAGTAAATATAGCTTCAAGATCGACCGGAACACCATTGGCCTTGCCATATCTCGGCCTCGGAGCGAGACTATCCCCAAACAGAGCCCCGTGGTCCGGCCACCGTCTAGGCTGCTGCCGCCGAAACCCACGAGGCCTCCAAGGCCAAACCTAACCTTGAATATACCCTCTCGGAGGCCCGTTGCCTCGGCATCGTCTCAACCCCCGCCCACGGACAGGACGAGCACGATGACGAATGTGACGGGATTCGCGGATCTTGACACGGAAGCGCCGGAGGGGGCTCAAATATGGCGACCCCCACCCTCAGATCCCCAGTCTGCAACGACTTACTATGTCGCCGACAAATGGGGAAATTGGGTGCTGAGCAACCGCACTAGACGCTCCGAGCTGGCGCAAGTGGCAGAACCCGCGGAACTCGACACATATACACCGTTGACCAAATCACCAGCCGAGAAGAGAGAGGAAGAAGCTAAGGCAATGGCGGCGGCCATCTCGGCGGCTGCGTCGGTGCCTGGGAAGCGGAAGTCCAAGAGAGCGTCACGCCCAAGCCAAGGGTCTCTGGACAACAACGCGTCCCGGCGTGTCTCGAGCCACTACTTGCAAGGCAGTCCCGTAGCCGGACACTCACTCACACGTCCATTCGGGCCTTCAGGAACAGGGTCGGGCGATAGCGTAAACCGCAAGAGGATGGACCGGGGGAACTCCAAGGATTCGAGGGGTTCGGCAACAACAATGGACACTTCTTCCTCGTATGGGCCCTACGATGACGACTCCCCAGTCGAACCCGAGGTCGGAAGGCTTTCCTCTCTGTCTCCCGTGTTTGAATCTCCCTCTCCCACCACCGGTCGGTCACCCGTTCAGTACCCGAAAATCAACGGCCGTTTAGATGGCGCAACCATCCGTCTGGTACCGCCCCCTAAACGGCCAGACTTCACGGCATCACCGCCCGGCCAGCCGAGTCCGACATTGGGCGTCGTGCTTCCCGTCCGAGGTTCGCCGTCCGCCTACCCACCTCCTCTGAATCCACGGCGGCCCTGGCAGCAGCAACCAGGCGCACCGGGGCCGTCGCCCCTGGCGTCCATGTCAGGGTCCGGGTTCTCCCCCAAACCCAAGCCCCAGCCATTCCCTACCTTTCCGGGGCCTCCACTGAACATCAACCGCCCGCAATCCATCCCGGGAGGCCCGCGCCCAGATAAGACGGCGCAGAACTCCCCACGTCTCGATACGCGCCAGCCGCTGCGGCCGCAGCACATCTCGTCGTTCGTATCGCCCGTGAGCGCGGCGGAGACGACAAGCTCCACCACGAGCTCGCTCCTAGCGAAGCGCCTGGGCAACGAGAAGGCAGCCGCGTTGTCGCTGGACAATCACAACAGGAAACATGGCGGTCCGTGGAGGCTCCAAGAAAGGGGACCCAACGATCCGGGGCTCCTGAGTCCCGACATGGCGGCGGCCGGCGCCGGCGGCATGAGCACTCCCAGGACGCGGCTGCAGCGACTGCCGGCGACGCCGACGTGGCAGCCCAAGCTGACGCCTACACGGCGGGGCGACGATCTCTTCTTAAACGTGCAGTAAAAATGAGACGAGTAGCACGGCCAACTGTTTTTCTTTAACGCCCCGATGAAAGATATTTCTTATTTCCGTTCTCCTTTCCTGCATTGCCTGACTCGTGCTGGCAAGCAAACACCACATCTCTTACCTGGTCTGATATATACCCCCACATGCAGCCTTATCATAATCCTTTTATTTTTTATCTCTCTTTCATTTATTTGTAGTGTCCGTCTTTTTATCCATCTGTCTCTCTTTGTACAACAACGCGCAGCATCTAAGCATCATCGTTACTTTCATTATTAGTCACCAAAAACTATGGAGGCGGAGTTAATCGGCTGGCACAACTGGAAATATGGCCCAGAAAAACCACAGGAGGCGTTCACGAGGAGTTCAGGAATGACTTGATTTTTTATTTTTATTTTTGAAATTTCTTTTTCTTATTTCTTTTTCGAGGGACAGATTGGGCTCATGATATACTGCGAGTTGGCGGAAATCCCGTAGCTTGCACTCTTCTTTGTTATTTTTAAGAGATACCAAATGTAATATATTATAATATATTGATATAAGAGGTAGATGAGAATGACAACTTCACTTATGTTTTCCATCGTTGATATATTCCAGCCTCGTAGTAATTGCAGATGGTATTATGTAGCATCGAACGTAGGTAGGTGTGTAGCTTTTGGGGGAGGTGCGCTAGAGAGAGATAGCATGGGGGCAGTTCCGCAGTGGGGCAGAATTTTTTATTTACCCAGCATTTGCATTTTACATTCTCAACTCTAGACCAGCCAGGCTTTTGCTACTCACACAACCACTGTCCAAACAAGACAGAGGACCAACCAAACCCTCTACATTATCCTGTGAAGCCGAAGAAGCCGTCATCTGAATCCGCAACACGAAGCAGCCTACATTCGCCTGCTCCGACCAAAAAACCCAACCCACCTATACACCTAATTCCCCCGCCATGGCCCAAGGCACCATCAAGAAGGCCGCCGCGGCGCCGAGCTTCAAGGCGACCAAGTCGGACGCCGGCAAGATCCGCAAGGGCGCGCGCATGCACAACAAGAAGAAGGCCACCAACGCCGACCGCGTCCAGAAGAAGCTGTCGTCGGGCCTCGTGGCGCGCACCGAGAAGCTGCTGGGCGAGCGCGCCGGCCACCTCGAGATGATCGGCAAGGGCCGCGACAAGACGGGCAAGAAGAAGAAGGAGGAGGCGGCCAAGAAGGCTGGCGGCAGCCGCAAGTTTGGTTGAGACGGGGAATTGGCACTACACTTACACAGGCTGCTTGCTAGTCAGTGAAGAGGAGATGAAGGGAGGAGGCGTGGGGAGGCTATGAAAGACACTATTCTTGTCGTCTTCTTTGAAACGAATATAGTCTGGAGAGAGGGGTGGGAAGAAGAGACATCACATGTGCTTCGGGGTGAAGCAAGTATGTGACAACGAGCAAAGGATACCCGGAGGACGTCTTCTGAGTCCTCATTTCTTATGACGCTTCGGCAGCAGTCGCCTACAACGTAGCATTCTTGGCTATGGTTGAGACTCTATGTCCCGGAATTCCGCGCCGGCGTGGTGTTTGCCTCTGTCGGAGAGAGGGCTCGGACGAAGTATCCTAAATCTCCAAGATATGTAGGCACATTTGCCGGTGAAGTCCGGCACCACCATGTCTTTACTAGCCCGAAAGATGGCCCAGAGCATGCTGCGCCGCAATGCTCGTAGATATCATAATGGGCGAGATGGACACCTGAGGGTTACCCTCCTTCGGAGCCATTTAAGCCGAGGCATCACAAGCCCGGAAGAGAAGAATACATAGCATTGCTTTACCATGCCGTTGAGATCTCACAAATGCATTCAACGTGTCTTATCTATGTGCAGTCCATGATGGTCTACGCACTTATCTATATACACCAATTCGATATGCTCTGCGCTCTCGGTGTCGCAAAGTGTACACTACGCGCCGTTTCTAGCGGTCTTATGTTCCTGGGCTATACTTACAAGCGAACTTCTGACCAAGTCTAGGTCCTCGGTCACGTTGATCCTCCAGTTGGCTACTGCCACTCGTACGGCTTTCTGTCCTTTCCACTTGGTTGCGGAGACGTACCATAAGCCCGTGGCATTGATTGTCTCCACCAAGACATCATTCAGGGAGTCATCCTTTGCCCGGAACAAAACACATATATGCGTGTCGGCCAAATCCACGGGCTGGTCCTGCTCCTGTCCGCCCGGAAGTAAGAGGTAGTCCGGCAAGTCCCGCACGACCTCGGCAATGCCGCGGGCGAGACGCACCATCCGGGCGAACATGTCGGCCAGCCCCTCCCGGCCCTCGCTGAGGAGCACGGCGTAGGCAGGGAGGGCGCGGAAGCGGCGCGAGTTCTCGAGCCCGACGTTCAGGGGGCTCTGGATGTCAGAGGCGTCGGAGCTCAGGTACGCGGCGTTGGGATTCTGGCAGACGTTGGTTAGCACCGACGCCTTGCGCGTGAAGAAGACCCCGCAGTCATAGGGTACGTTCAGGAGCTTGTGGCCGTCGACCGTGATGCTGTCTACGAGCTCCAGGCCGGCCGCCGTCTGATGTAGCCGGGCGAACTCGTCGGTTTTGGGGAGAGCGCGCGCAAAGATGCCAAATGCTAGTTGTGACCACTCGTGTTAGAGAAGGACCCGGCAAATTGATTTGAGGCTGGCCCAACGCCGCTGCTTGGTTCTTTCAATTACTTACCGCCGTCGACATGTATCCAAGCGCCGTATTGATCTGCCATCTGCCGCAGCCTCCGCATGTCTTCAAGTCCCCGTGTAGCGGATCTGCCAGTGTTAACCTCTCCCGCACTGAGGGCAATGATGCAGGCAACGCCATCCTGCTGCAGCTCCCTTTGCACGGCGTCCAGATTCAGCCGCCACGGCTCGTCGGCGCTGTAGGGTAACTCGTGTACGGTCGCCGAACCGAGCCCGACAATCGACGCCGCCTTGGACAGCGAGCTATGGCCCATACTCGTCAGAACCCTGATCTCATTGATGCCGGCACGCATGCAAGCCGCCAGAATTCCGAGCTCACTGGCGGTCTTCCCCTTGTTTCCAGTCGCCAAGAGCCTGGCGGTCAAGACGCCCTCCCGTCCGCACGCAAGGCCCAGTATGTTGCTCGCCGTGGCCCCCGTCGTGAAGGTACGCCCGGGCCATGCCTCTACCGGTCCGAGGTGGAGGAGGTCCAGGAGCATCTTGAGGGCAGCGTCCTCGACCTCGGTCGCGATGGTCTGGTTGGGCAGGTGCACCTGCACGTTCTGGTCGAAGGCGCTGACCAGGTTGTCCGCCACTTCGGCAACGGGCAGCACCGCGCCAGTGACGAACCCCCAGTACCGGCTCGAGCGGTTCTGCCCGTTGAGGGCGGGCGCGATGTCCTCAAGGAGATGCTCGACGGTTGCCTGGCGACCCCGGCCTTGCAGATAAGTGACGCGGTCGTCCGGGCTGGGCAGCGAGCCACGAGCTCGGCACAGCTGGGCGGATTGGGGGAGCGTCGGTGGCGGAGCATCGCTGGTGGACGACAAAGTCTTGTGGATGCGGGAGTAGGCATCCTGCATGAACTCATTATGTACTGTCATCTTGAGGATAAGGATCTGACTCAGATGCCGGTGGGTGACACAGTGCCTGACAAGCTAGAACCAGCTGTATCTCCAAAGTCCCTGCTGTAAGAAGTCGGCTGGAGGGACTGTCCTGTCGAAAGCTTCTCGCGACTCATGAGAATCTCTTATGAGAGTACAGGCTTCGGGTACAATGCACTTATGTTTCGAGCGCTATGCGAGTATCGTGTAGCTAAGTCGATTGAGAGGCCACTCGGTAGCAAACGCGACTTGATTGTCCAGTCTGTGTAATTGAAACAGCGATTCTGACTTGATAGATTCCTTCTGCCCAGCCTATCAACAGCCGCAGTCGTTTTTTTGCTGGTCTGTAGCTGTAGCTTTAGTGGTTTTTGGTTTGGCATCCATCAATAGTAAGCCATCCTGCCAGCAGGTACATTCTAAAGCCGCCGATGGCCGTTTACCAGGCCCAAAACAACATCTCACCTGATCCAAGTAAGGTTAGGTATGTTAGGTGCATGTAAATATCATCACCATTTGACCGAGTTCCTGGACATCAATCTCCTGATGCACATTGTGCACTTGGTTGACTCTTCGCTAGTAAATCACACGCAGGAAGCATGGGGCCGTTTGGTGTCTGGCTCACGCTCTTTCGGGATAAGATACACTATGCCTCACATACATGCTTTGCAGTTCAATTTTTTAGCTGTCGTTCCCGAACCGTAGAATAATAGGTGCGCTCTATTATCTATCATATTCTCAGATCGGTAAGTGAGTAGACCTATGTTGAGCTTTCGAGCAATTGCAGACAGAATCCAATATGGCCATCGTTATAATGTTGCCTACCTATATTCTGTAGGAACGGTACGTGGGCCTTGTTGTAGGTATGCAGTTTGTTTTTTCTCGAAGCTGCATGAGTTGGGGATGCTGAGGTTCCGAGTGATTTCTCAACTCGAACCATGTTAGGTCTGGCTCGGAGACAGGGTCGAAACAGGGTCTATGGTGTAATTGTCTGCACCCACATGTTGGTGGATTCAGCGTTGAAGGGCGGGGATCGGAAAAGAGCGACACACACACACAGGAGGAGAGGAAGAGAGGAAGACAGGTAGAGAGACGTGCAGATACGGATGGGTTCCGCATGAAGTCGTAGCTTCTGCTAGCTTTGGTGGGAAAAACAGGAGATAATGTTAACATGTTCATGCAGGCTCGTCGTCAGCTTCATCAGGGTGCATGTGGAGGAAAAGCCACGATCGAGATATTAATTGATGTGAGGTAGCAGTTGGCAAGCACGTGTACTTAGAAGGATTGATGGACGGGTTCCGTAAAATCCTAAAAGTGGTCAAGTACGTACTTCTGTACGTACCTACCTCCTACATAGGTAGTTACATCTACAAAGCGTACCTGCTTCTATTGCTTAATTGTCAGAACCACCTGGTTGGGAAGGCGCGGAAGGCCATTACCAGAAGAATTGAAAGAAGGAAAAAGAGGAGGGAAAAACAGGAAAGTAGCCAATCAAAACAGGGCTTGTGCCCGTTGAAGAAAAAGAAAAGCCAACCGCTGACCCGACAATTCGGATCCAGGATCCTGACAGGCTTACTGTTACCATATCCGGATGGACGACAAAGTCGAGACCCTCTTGGTGTCTGGTGGCGTTCAACTGTCAGATCCTCGGAATATTCCTCATCCCCCCCCCCCCCCCTGACGACTGCCAACCCAACGTGCAGTCCACACCCACGAGTCTATCTATCTACATGTACCTACCTATCTACAATGCAACACGTATGCCCACTTCTACGGCAGATTCGAATGGGACATGATTCCCTTGGCCACTGCCTTGGTGCCAAAGGCGAGACAGAGACAGCCTGATGCTCCTCACGGACGCGCGATCTGTGTCCGGTCCTGCCTGTGCGATGTGTAGCGGTGAGTGAGGCAGGCCAGAGATCATGTTACAGATCCAAATTTCCGGGCTGTCGAGACATGGATGCTTGAGCAACAGAGAAACCAAGCCGCCAAGGGGAGAAACCCCCCGTAGCCCGCCCTACCATCCGCCAGTCATCTCTATCTCGGAATCTCCGCCCTACCGTTCCAGAGTAGCCAGCCTGCCAGTAAGTGAGTAGGCTTGCTCGCTTGCTTCATTCGACCGACCGTGTCACTGCCCCTGTGCGGGAATGCACAGCCAGGCAATGTTTTCCCTAAGTATCTCCGGTCGCCCTTCAGCTTCAGACCTCGGGGGGCCGACTTAACGAAACAAGTAATTACTGCCGAAAGTGAAGTTGGGGCGGAGACTTCAAGTCTCGTCGTACGAGTCGAGGCGCCTGTAGGTACTGGCCTACTGAAGTACATCGAATGGAAACACCACTTTTACACACAGACAGGACGCTTTCCCAATTGGTACCACAGCTCGTCCAGGACCACACGTTAATACAAAGCGCGACGTAATAATTGCTCACGGCTCAGGCAAGCTGCGGGGTAATTTGGTATTGCAGGGAAAAAAGCTATGCTCTCACCAGCGAGGAACCATCGGAGCAAAAGAGTAATGCCCGTTTCCAAAAACGCAAATACCATAGGACTATAAGAACAGACGAAGACTGACTATATGCTTGGGTATTCGCCTATAGATAAGGGTTATTTATCGGAGGCATCCCTGCTCCGGTAGGGCCTGCATGAACCTCGTGTGCATGCAGTCATACGTGTAACTTCAATGACCATTCATTTGACCGGCTTACTTACGCATTAAAGAAACACAGCAAGTCCCGACCTCACGGGACAGTGTGTTGTGTTGCACGCAAGACGAGAGCTGGCCAGACCTTGGGGTCGTCAAGGAAGCCATTCCAAATCCCGCCCTTAACGTTACTTTCATGCGCACAGGTGGGCCGCCCCGGTATCGAACGACTTTCGGCACTGCTAGAGGGATCTGCAGCTCGGGGTGCTACATTGTTGAATATTAGCCCTCGAACCAGAGCCAGCTTATTTTGTTGGCATGCTATTATGTCATCCGGCTGTATACCAGGCCCGGCATCATGAGCCCACCATACGTGCCCAAGTGTTGTCGATTGCCTACTTGAGGTTGATGCACCGAGAGAAATCCACGTCCGTGGCACTCGGCCTCCACCGATAATGTCGCGCATCGTCGTTTGGATCATGAGTCGCTCGCCGATCCCATCGCAGCGACGTGATAACGATGGCCATCGTCCGACCTCGGTCGGCATGTCGCCGGGCGCCTGCTTCTACGACTACAGACGAGAGCGCACATGGACGTGGGAAAGTGAAGGTGGGGGATTCTTCCCAACTCCCAACCGGGCCGGGGTACGACTACTACTACTTCGATGAGCAAGGACACACCGAACCGGGGCGTGCCCTCGTGTCTGGCCTGGCCAACAAGAAAAAGAGCCGATCAAACCCAGTCCGGTGCCCAGTAATAAAGTATGTATGCGAGTCGAAACCAGCTGCCGTGAGAGGCTGCCTCCGAGCCGCCAGCTCTTTTCTCTCTCGAATGGGGTCGGTCATATAAGATGCAGCATGCGTTGCCCAGATAGGCCAAGCGCCGGTAGACATTTTATTTTTCTGAACCTGGAATGCTCCAGCAGCGGCAAGGATGGCCCCTGCCTGTTGTGCGGTTTCCGATGAAGCTACGGAGGAAAGTAGGCTTTCCAACCAGACCCGTTGACCCGCTGTATCCTCTGCGGAGGTCGTCTCCAGCGCTCCAGGGCCAGAGGCCAAATTGCAAGGCCATGGCCCTCGGCCTTAAGTGCTAAAAGATTAATGGAGTACCGTAATGGATCAGGATGCTACTCGTCCTGATTATTCCTAGCTGCGGCGGTTACAGCTATCGGCTGGACGATCCGAGGACACAAAACGGGCTCTGCTGAAACGCACAAAATTGCACAAAAATTGCAACGCTGTCGTCTTCCAGGCGTGCTTACAGCACTGTAGCAAAGCACCAGAGCCTCCCGGGGCCCGAGATACTGGTTAAGAGTGTGGAGCCGAGGCTTGTCCCGGTCCCGTTGCTGTCCACTCTCCTTCGGCCAATCCCTCCCTCGTGAGTCAAGGAAGCATCAGCTGGCTCACCCTTGATGCCATGGAAGCATGTAGCAGTACTTCGGGGCAAGGTGCAGAACACTCCTTACAGTAGGTGAGTTGCAATTATTGTCAGGGTAGGGGGGAAAGCAGAGACGAGCGCCATTATACTTTGCGACTAATGCACAGGCAGTTCAACTGCTTTGTGCTAGGCCACGCTCTCCAATGCTCCTTCTCTTCCTCCCTTTTCCTATTTCCCCCTTCTGTTGGTTGCGATGACTCTGATCTCGAGCCTGGACGATAGGTGTCAAACTCGCATAAATCTGGCCCATTTCGTCCGTCAATGCGACATATTATAGTCCGTACTCTGCTAGCCATATGTAAGGCGCCACCGGCATCGCCTCTTCTGGGTGTGACAGATTCTCCTGACCAAAGTAACGAGCAGTTTGTCTCTTAGGCGGAGAGTGAGGACTAGTATCGTACGCACTAAGTATTCGCTATTTTAGCTCCTGAGCTACTTGGTTTCTAGCCAGCCTTACTGTACCACTACGGCAGTCGACACATACCGGCTGTTCGCAACCCAGACTGCAACATATACAAACCCCGTCTCCTTGGACCCTCCCGGCAGGACAGCTCCCGAGTAGTTGGGTCGCTATCCTCTCGCTCGACACTATACAAGGACTACCTAGGCCACGAATAGCATCGTTCCACTTGCACCAATCTAACGTGGCACCCGTCGACCCCATAAGCCCTTTTTGTGCGTTGATTCTGGAAGCGAATATAGCCCGTCCCTAAAACCGTAAGTCACATGAAGCCCATAATAACGAGGTCGGGGTTTAGGTTCCCAAGCCTGTACGAGCGCGCCATGTCTTGCCCTCGAACAGATATTGACACTACATGAACCAGGACTTCGGGCTACGATACACCAGACCAGACACCGAAGACCCTAGACTTCCAGATCAGCCATGGCGTCCGGTGGCAACCCACCGGCAGATGACCCTGGCGAGGGAGCCAGTCACTCGGCTCCTCATTTTGGCGAATCAAAGGATTTTCCTATGCCATCCGGCGTCGACCTAAAGCATTACGAATTCAGCTTCCAACAAAATCTTGACGCTGGGACGGGAAAATCAGTATTTATAGAAGCAGATGTGAGAACGCGAGCTTGAACACCATCTACTCTTGCATAGACGACGGAGCTAACTTGACTGGCACCACAGTCTCTTCCCCAGCAACGTGATCTGTAAGTATCTGGTATAAACACCAAAGTTGACCCGTAACTTACGGATGCTGCGCAGCGACTCCGAATCCGTCACTAGCAGCATAACGAACTATCGCATCGAAAATGGAAGAACCTACCACGCATACAAGGACGGCTGTAGGTTGACGGCCCACAAGCTCAGTCACTCACAAGGAGCAACTAACTGATTTGACCGCATCATAGCCTATCTTTATCCCAACGATATAGACGAGCAGGACCGCCAGCAGTTTGAGCACGTCATCCTCCAACATCTTATGGGCGGTAGGCTTTACTTCGCCCCGTGGTCACAGGAGCACCCGCCTCGCAGAATTCTTGACATTGGCACTGGCACGGGAATTTGGGCTGTGGAGATGGGCTTTGAGTACCCGACAGCGAAAGTGCTCGGCACCGATTTATCCGCCATTCAACCGACAGATGTGCCCCTGAACGTAGAGTTTTACGTTGAGGATACGTAAGTCGGGTTTTTTTTTTCATGGTTTTGTGTGGCGGCCTCAAGCTGTTCGCCAGTAGCCTTCGACCCCCGGATCCGTGGGCTTGGGAGAACCCTCTGCGGTTCCTCCGTCTTTTTCACAACGATACGGCCGCCCCCAAACTTGGTTTCATATTGCTAACTTCGAAAAGGCGCGACCCATGGCACTGGTACAGGCAAGAAGACCGTTTCGATTACATCCACACACGCATGACACTGGGATGCTGGGAAAATGTGAAGCACGACGTGGTCCAGAAGTCATTCGACCAGCTCGAGCCTGGTGGATGGTTCGAGGCACAGGACCTCCTCTCGACCATTTTGTGCGACGATGGGACCATGCCCGATGACAACCCGCTCAAACTGCATTTCGAAGATATCGAGGACGCCACAGCTTCCGAGGGCCGGCCGCTTCGCAGTGGCGACCATTGGAGGAAGGCGTGCGAAGAAGTCGGATTCGTCGACATAACGGAATACGTGTTCAAGCTCCCCATCAACGGCTGGCCACGTGAGCTGCGGTGGAAAGAGCTGGGTAAGATGTGGGAGGCAAACTTCTTGCACGGTATACAGGCTGTCACATACGGCCCGTTGGGGCGGATAAGGAACCTCACCAGGAACCAAATGGAGGTAGGACAACGCAGACTGCCCACGTTGCCTATTCTATTATTGTTCGGTGCCCGCTAATATCTGGCGCAGATGTTACTACTCGATGTCCGAAAGTCGATCTCCGATACGAGTGTACACTCCTACCAGAAGTTTTTCATCGTTTTGGGCCGCAAACCATACCCCGGCGAGGAGCGCCAGCCGCCTGCGCACGGTACGGAGGACACAGCAATGGCAGACTGCTGAACGAAACAATCAATAATGCCGACTAATTTCGCGGTGTCTCTTGACATGGTCTACCGGCTTCATTGAATGCATTGCGGCTATTGCGGGCTTCGTACTGGCGTTCAGGGGTACGAGTATTAAACGATACCCAGGCTCGGATTTGGAGAAAGCAACAAACGGAAAGAAAAGACAAGAGAAAAAAAAAAAAACCAGAAAACCAGATACGTGATAGGGTGCAAGCGAGCCTCACGATGCAATAATACTGACTTGTCTGTCCTCGGAGTACCAGAAAGCAATTTGTAGATGATGGAGTAATAAAAGGCAAGCTTGCCCATGGTGGCAATTTGGGTTATTCACTACTCGTCAATTAGATGCGGCCGACCGCTGCTAACGGCAGTGATAATGAATTCAACCTAAGCTAGTGTGGCATCTAGATTGCTGCATGACCTTGGTATCATCCTCAACAATGTTTCCTGGTGCTCCTCGGGCATACTTTCTACGTCCCTATGGGTTCTGATAATCATGGATCCCATATAGCGCGACGAAACACTAGATACATACTGCACATACTATCCCATGCATTCCAGTGCTCTCTTTCCCAGCCCCTTAGCCGACTCATCAGGCGTCACCAAATCCAGGGTAGCGGAGAATGCCCGTGGCTGATTCGTCCTGGGAACACGAATTTGGGGTCATGATAGAAATTTCAAGTAGCATGGTATATGCGAAGAACGGGGGGTATAGAGGGTCTCGGGAAAATTGGGATGTTTATCATGATGGGATAACCCACCGATAAGCCTTATACAAGATGGCCTTTTATCTGACGATATTTGGAGCTGCACGACGTATAGATGCGAGGCCACTCTAGAGCAGAGCGGATCGTTATCAAACGGTACCGGCATCTTTGCTCCACGCGCATGCGCATGTGCAGCTTCGAATCGTCCATCGCAAGATTGCTAGATGACGATATCTATCTCCGTACAATAGCGTATGGAGTCGTGGTGGTGACAAGTCAGATTGGCTAAATCAGGGTGTGTGCCCTTAGGGGTCCCCGGTGGACCTGGCGGCCTATGCGATCAAGCTGGATATTTGTTTATGATGCGATGCGGATGCCAATTCACCTGCAGACCTAACCTAGCATATCTTGATGCTGCAAAGCATACCTACATATATATACCTACATCATACACAACGCCGCATTCAACGGCCAACGGTGATTGGCGCTTGGTCAACATGGCCGAGGTGGAAACCTAAAAGAAACGCGAGCCGTTGGAATGGGTCAGCTCTTACAACCACCATTCCGGTCGCCGCGCCCTGCAACAACTTTCTTTTTGCACTGGACTTGCCCGTGGCTTGCGACGCAATATAGCCCTGGGCTGCTTGTCATTACACGATTCTACCTATTGGAGATGCACTGATCCGTTCGACCGCAAAACTAGGAAGACAAGCGCAGTTCTGTGCATGCGACGGCGCAAAAGCGGCTGAAGCAGGCTCAGCCTCCGGCAGCCGGCTTGGCGAAGCTGCTGGCTGCTGGCTGCTGCAGTTGGTTTTTTTTTGGTCCTGCACCGCAGTGTGCACAGCAGCAGCAGCCACAACCTACCTACATTGGGAGATGCGTCTAACCAACCAGGGAGAATTAAACGAGATTGAACCACCTTGCCGGGAGGCATTCGGCCCAATCGAGTCTGAATACGCACTCAGTTGCTTACATTAGGTAATATAGCAGGTGAGGTCGTCGGGGTAAGAAGAAGAAAAGCAAGCAAGCAAGCAAAACCCCCGACTGAGAAACCGGGATGCAGTGCGTATCGCCAGGTCGTAAATGAACTGGAATGGGATTTTGGCGCGTCACTAATCACGTCTCACATTAGCTATGGGACTATTGATGGATTGACTTGCTCTCCGGGAAAAATAAAGTGGACTTTTCCCCTTTCTCGAACGAGAAAGACGGCGATTTTGCTCGCTTTCTGCCCATCCTACACTACCATTTTCACCTTACCCGCCCTTGCTCTTGCTGGCTGCGCCTTGGTTGCTGGCCTGTCGCCTGCCTGTCCTGCTTGCTTGCTCGGCCTCTAAAGGTTAGGGGTTGGTCGGGGATGCATGGAAACTCGCGTCGAATACCTACCACTAAAAGAACCCCCTCCTGCCTAGCAATGTGCCATTTGATGTGATGTTTCTTCCTGTCGGAACAAGAAGTACGAGAACAATCAGAAAAACGTCGGATCAATTTGATCTCTGCTTGAATTGATTCATTCATTGACTCGAACACAAGGGACCGTTGACATTTCCCTCGCTTCATGGCTATTCTGCTCGTTAATACTTTCTCTTCTTCCTCATTCCTTTCACGGGCCGTCTTCTCTCGTTTGTATATATCGTTTTATTAGTTGCGTGTTTTTTTTATATCTTGGTTTGCAGGGCTACATACTTCTTCTGTGCCTTGTTTATTTCATATTTCGCTCCCGACGTCTGTTCGCTTCCCAAGTTCCAAGGCCCAAGATTAACTGGCTTGCACACACGCAACCTTCCGCTTTTGGCGCAACCGTTGGATCGACAAATACGATTGAATGCACAAGCACGCACCTCGAACAATCCTCGAAGCCTCCCTGAGAAACCCACCGTGTGACCAAGGTCGCGACACCCTCGCTGCTGTACGACGTTAGCCACATAAGCTTGATTCTGGAAAGATTCGACTGGCCACACAACCGCGCTCGCTCGTAGACATAGATTGACCACTTCTCCCCGGCTGCTTACTGCCTGCCCACGTCTCGGTGCCGCTCACGCCTCAGCGTTGCATTTGCGCTGGGCCGACCTCCCAGTCCTTTACCTCCGACGATATATAGCGCCCCATCGGGGGATCCATCCGAAACCGCATAACAACCAACCACCGAGAACCTCTTTCCTCGCCAAGTCCCCTACCCGTCGCCCTGCGTCGAGTCGCCGTGTGCCTTACTCGGGGCTTCAAACAACTGAGAGCCGGGCTGCCAGTCAATAACTTCCTACACCTACAATTCTGTAGACAAGAGCTGCTGCCACCGGGCTCGTACACGCACGCGCAACCATGGCGTCGCTGATAAGCAAGCGCCAACAGGCGCGCAATGAGAAGGCCTTGCAGGACCTGATGCACAGCGTGCCCGGCAACATGATGTGTGCCGATTGCGGCGCCCGAAATCCAGGTTGGGCCTCATGGAGTGTATGTTCATACTGTTCCAACCCTGTTCAAAGCCCCAGAACAGTGTAGCTCCTGAACTGTACTGACATGGACGTACTTTAGCTGGGCATCTTCCTCTGTATGCGATGCGCCTCGATCCATCGCAAGCTGGGAACGCATATCTCCAAGGTCAAGTCGCTGAGCATGGACGGATGGACAAACGATCAGGTTGATGTACGTGTTTTCCCTTCTCCCGCCCTGATGGCGCAAAAGCCAAAGCTGGGAACCACCCAGAGGAGGTGCGATTTGATGGTGCTGACCGTCTCGCGCAGAACATGAAGAAAGTCGGGAACGTGGCGTCCAACAAAATCTACAACCCCCAGAACAAGAAGCCCCCAGTACCGATCGACGCCGACGAAGCCGATTCCGCCATGGAGCGATTCATCCGGTCCAAGTACGCACAAGTTCCATCAGCAAATGCAGGAAGGACAGGAAGGAGTCGCAGCGTGGTATCAGACGAAGGGACACCTCCGCCGTTGCCCCCGAAGACAGGAAGCAAGTTCTTCAAGACGGGCTCGATATTCCGGTCCAGGAAAACGTCGGAAAGCCAACAGGGACCCCGGTCGCCGGTGTCAGATCTTCGCAATAAACCATCCAAGGTGTTCGGTGCCAGTGTTCAATCCGACAGCATAGATGACACAGCCCAAAAACTATCTCAGCTGCGGGAGATGGGCTTCGCCGACGACAAACGCAATGCCATGGTTCTCAAGGGTGTTAATGGTAACTTGGAGAAGACCATCGAGGCGTTGGTACGGCTGGGCGAAGGTGGAGGGGTTTCGCCTGGCCTTACCACGCCGCGCGCAGAGGCTTTCCCGCCGCAGACATCGCACTCCTTGGGGCCACCGCCCAGGACACCAACATCGCAGAGCATGTCGAGACTGAGCCCGGCGGCCAGCCCTGCGTCAAACAACCCGTGGGATATGCCACCGGCCCAACCCCAATCGTCACAATCGACGGGCACGCTCCCGAACAGGAACCCGTTCCTCTCGACCAACCCCTTTGGGATGCCTGCGCAGCAGGCTGAGTTCACCCTGAATCAGTCTCTGCAGAACCTCTCGTTAGCTCCGGCCCAGCAACCGCAACAGCTGTTCCCTCACCACACAGGGGGCCTTCCTGTTTCGCAGCCGGTTCAGCAACCTCTATATCAGCAGTCCATGACGCCTCCGATACCCCAGAACCAGAACTTCGCCTCTGTGTCTTTCAATAGCAACCAAACATACCCGCAGCCTGCCGCCCAGCCGGCGCAGAACAACTACAACCCCTTCCTCCAGGCGCCGGGGGCTCAGCAACAGCAGAATTTATCGTTGAATACTTCGAATGTGCAGAACCAGGGCGCGTATGGAAATAACCCCTTTGCGAGGTCACCTACCAGGATCACGTCCCCGACCTTGGGCCAGATCCCGGAACAGGCCCAGCAAAACTATTACGCGTCTCCGCAGTCTCTATATGGGAACAACCCCTTTTTGGCCATGAACCAGCCTGCCCAACAGATGCCATACGGCCAGCCCCAGCAGCAGCAGTTACAACAGCCGCAGCAACTCCCTCAACAGCAGCAACAGGGATTTGATCAGATGTTCTACCAGGCACATCAGCCCCAACAACCCCAACAGCAGCAAATGCCTCAAGCACGGCATGACAAGGCTTCCATCATGGCTCTCTACAACTACCCTTCTCTGGCACCCGCACCCACGCAGCAGCCACAGGAACAGGCTCCTCAAGCTGCAGCATTGGCTCCAGCCGCAGATCCCCAAGCTGCACCACAGCCGCAGCAGCAACCCCAGAGAAGCGTATCCACGCCTTTACCCGGCAACAAGAACCCCTTCCTTAACGGCTCGATGGGGCCTGCACCGACAGCCTCGGCCTACGCCCCGGCTGCCCCGAATCCCATATCCAGCGGCGGCGGCAGTGCACGAAGCCGGGAGTCGATGAATCTGGGTATGGAGATGTCCTGGAATAACGGACGACACAGCCCGGACGCCTTTGCCAGCCTGAGCTCCAGGACAGGGTGAAGTGGCCATAATAGCGTAATACGGGTGAGACTGTACATAGGAAAGATAAATGTACAATACTAATGTCGCATATAAAAGATGGCTGTTCCTGCTCGCATACTTGTTTTGGCCCTCGAGATGGGACCTCGCGCGAGCCACAGTAGACACTTGGCCCTTTTATTGGATGGGATCGGTTTTCGCTTAATCACGGCACGGGCATGTAGAGAATAGGAGCAAAGATATCTTTTAAAAAGAAACTCCAGATTTACTTAGAATTACCCCCTGTCCGGTGTTCTTTCTGCCACGATTCCTGGAACACAACTAATTTGTTTTGTTTCTTTTCTGTCTTTTCACTACCGATGCATCTCCTTGAGGCTGAACTCCTCCCACGGGACGCCCACGCCCAGCGCCGCGACGTCGTCGCCGTACCGCACCGCCCGGGCCCACCCCCGCAGCGCGGCCCGCCAGTAGCACATCTCGGCCGCGGGGCTGAAGTAGCCGCGGCCGTGGAACAGGGCCCGCTGCCGCCACGCAATGCCCTCGGCGGCGCGCGGGTGGGCCTCGAGCCAGGCCACGACACCCTCGAGGTCGCTCCAGTCGGGCGCCACGAAGACCATGTTGGGGCCTTGGTCGTCGTCGTCAACGCTGTCGTGGTAGCTGCGCGGCCACGCCTGTTTTACCCAGGGGGCGGGGTAGGGTGCTAGGCGCAGCTTCTCGTGGACGCCGTTGTCGTAGATCTTGGGGGTTCGGAGCTTGCGCTCGATCGTCGTCGTCGCCGCCGGCTTCGTACTGTCCGAGCTGCTCTTCTTCTCGCCGTCGCCGTCGACTGCGGCCGCCAGGGAGGGCAGGTCGTAGCTGAAGACAGGCCGCACCAGGTGCGTGAGGTGCTGCATCCAGGCCAACGGCGGCGTCAGGACGACCGAGGCGCACAGCTGGTGGAACTGGAAGCGGCCCGAGTAGGTGATGCCTTCGGTGTGCACGACGTAGCGGTGCCGACAAAAGTCCTCGACGGCGAGCGCGTTTCTGGCGTCGGCGCCGCCGTCGGTCCACCGCAGCGGCTCGATATCGGACCACGGTCGGCCGGCCGCCGTCCGCAGGAGCTCTTGCCGCATCCGGCCCGCGCGCACGTTATTGAAGTGTGCGGTGCCCCGCCAGACGGCGCGGGGGTCCTTGTCGTGCCAGGATAGCGGGGGAACGGGTAAGGCGGTGGTGTCGTTCCCGTTCTCGTTCCCGTCTTCGAGGTCCCGGATCGCCGCCGCCGCGCGCGGGAAGGAGCCGATGAACGGGAGCGGCCATGACCAGAAGCTAAAGTGCGGCATGGGGAAGTAGCCCCGACTGGGCTTGTTGAGCGCCGGGTCCGCCGGTCGCGAGTACGAGAAGCTCGTCTCGGCCGGCTCGTCGCGGTAGTTGAGGGCGAAGACGGTATCGGGAACCTCGGACGGATGCGGCGCGGTCAGGAGCGCCGCCGCGATCTGGTGCAAGCTGGCCGAGCGGTGCTGGAGCATCTCCTCGGAGAGATCGGCGCGCCTGGTGGACTGGAGGATGTAGAGCTATGCATGATTTTCTTGGCGTCAGTAGGAGTGTAGTCCCCTGAGATATCCACTGCCTCGCTTCGGCATCATTTGTATTGATTTCCTGCCAACCATGCTCGGGGTCATTGTATACCCACTCTGCATACTCTTAGAAATTTAGCAATCTACCTTTCCGTCCTTTATCCTCGCAAGGAGCGGCCCCAGCTCGCTGGTCTTGGTCAGCGTGAAGGGCCCCTTGGCCACCGCATCGTCAATCTCCTTGGTAATCCCAGGGAACGTGTCGGCGCACTGTTGTGAGGTCATGAGGCGGTTGTTCAGCAGCTCCGGCGGCAGCTGTTCCCGTTGAGGGGGCTTCTTTGCGCTGCCGCTGGGTATATCATTGAACTCGACCGTGGCCGCGAGGGATGAGCCCGAGGTCTGGTCTGGGTGTAGCAAGAACATGTACCATACCAGCAGCGCGAGGCCAATGAAGGCTACACTTCGCAGTCTTGTGAACTGCTTTTTGCTGATCGTCAGCCTCTGCCTTCCCATTGCGGACGAAGATCTCTCATTGCTAGGCGATCGGCTTCTTTTCATTCTCATAGAAGTATATTCCATATTCTTTTTGTTCGAGACGCCGAGAAAACCCAGGACCAAGATCCAGCCATGATTAAAATATCTTGGTATGTAGGTGGGGGCGTGGTTGCTGTCGCCGAGTGCGTCTTCGGGGGTTGAGCCTCCGCACCGACCGGGAGGACTATGTATGCTACTGTACAAACATTTTGGCGTCCGTCAATGTCATTAAACCGACCTGGTACTTAAATCTCAGGAGCACTCGTCCCCGTCTGTTCTTCACGGAGGGTGAGGAACACTGTAATGGCTTAGCCCACTTCCAGGTCGCCCATTCAGATATCGCCAATGCTTTGGTTCGTTGAGCCGGGCAATAAATAGAACGAGACACAAGCACCGTCTGACAGCGGCACGGTAATGGGGTTCGCTAACGGTTTGCGGGGTGCAGGCCTATTGGCACGCACAGATGAGTGAGTGTGTAAGTAGGTACTTAGATATATAGTTGATGCGTATTAATTACCCCGCCAATCAAGTAACATGACCTAGAATTTGAGGTTCTGTACCATCTGCGCGTCCAACGGGCACCGAAGCGAAAGCTTTCGGCAATCGATGCTGATACTGTATTGTGTGTTAGCCTGCAGCTTGGCTGCCGGTTGCTGACAAGGACTGAAAAGGGTAACCAAGTCCGCAAGCTACTTGCCCTTTAACCACCCCAATTGCAACACGTTCACACCGCTTGCCTTATATCCGCTTGCACATATACCAGTAGAAACGCTAGGTATTTCCTCTTAGCGCTAAATTCTACGCCTTGTCACGACGAGGTGTCACTTTTCTGGGTGCGGCGGTATGTGGTACGTATAATGATATGATGACGCGCAAGAGAATATATCGATGCCCACCCGGATTATGGGGGCCTGCCAAGTCATGCTTTTCGGCATGTGGTATATCCGGAGCAGAAGATCGTCGCCGTTTGGTATTGGCCGGACCGACGGATCGTGTGATTGTAAGTGTTACTACTGCGCAACACTGCAGGAACCATACATCAATCACCAGACTGCTAGTAGTTGACGCGGCGGAATGGTTTCCGCTCCAACTCGACGGGCTCCATTAGTCCCACAGGAACGCTCTTCGGACGAACATCGAGCATCGGCTTTTACATCCACTACATGTCGGTCCTCCTGGGGTTTGAGGGTGATAAGCGGTATATCCGGCGTGATGTGCGTCTGACTGAGATTGCTACCAACCATCCATTATCCCTTAGCTGTCCCTGGCAGAGCGTTGGTGTCCCGTTCAAGCCACAAACTTGCCAGTTTGGATTGCGCGACCCTTTTGATGTTTGCAACTTTGGCAATACCTTGAGATTGCAACAAGAAACCATGGAGGCATCGAGCGCAGATAGGGGTTTCTTTCAAACCTTGCCGGTCCTGAGAAACCAGATTCAGGATGACCCGACATGCGAGCGGGTGCTCAGTTGTAAGCTGCGTTTTACCCACCACGCGCAAGGTCCGCTTTCGATGCCCATGATTACTGATCATTGACCAGTCTTCCTGCCTCAGAAAATACTCGAGCAGGTTAGCAGTGAGATCGAGCAGCTAGGCGAGGAGGTCCTCCAGCCTCACATCTTTGACTGCATAACGGATGCCGAGAAGAATTTGCCCTATATACGAGGCGGCGGAAAGAACGCCTTCGGACAACCTGTCAGTTCCGAGCTGGTAGTATCTGAAGGCTGGAAGACCCTTCAGAGTCTAGGTTTTGTGAAGGGGTAAATTGAGTCAGCTGCAGCGCATCTTCTAGGCATGTCTAATGAAAACTCTTAGCTTTTCCGCTCAAGGCTACGAAGATGGTCTCGGCCAGTACACCAGGGTGGTCCAGTATATGAGGTGTCTCCTTTGGGAGTCATCAAGCGCCATGACATCCTGTCCGATAGCAATGCAGGACGGTGCCGCCAGACTACTGCAACTGCAGCTCGCCGGTGATAGGCTTTCGCCTGTTGAGAGAAAGGTGTTTCAAAATGCACTGGATCATCTCAATTCCCGTGACCCAAAGCGTGGATGGACCAGCGGGCAGTGGATGACGGAGAGAACCGGCGGCAGTGATGTTTCCAGGACAGAAACAATCGCCACATACTCGCCTATTCCAGAGGGCGCATCGTTGTGCGACCCTGCTGAAGGCATTCCGCTTGGTCCGTGGAGTATATCCGGATTCAAATGGTTCGCGAGTGCGGCGGACAGCAATATGACCATATTGCTCGCCAAAACCCCGAAAGGCCTAAGCGCATTCTATGCACCCCTGCGTCGCTTTAACCCAACACTGCTCAAGAACGCCTCGGGGGACAAGGGAACAACCGAGCTTAACGGCGTAATCATCTCACGACTGAAGAATAAGATGGGGACCAAGCCTCTTCCTTCGGCAGAACTCGTACTCAACGGCACGAGAGGGTGGCTGATAGGAGAAGAAGGACGGGGCATACAAACCATCTCGACGATTCTCACCATAACCCGAGTTCGCACCACAATCGGTGCCATGGGCTACTTGGGTCGAGGACTGGCCATTGTCCGTGCCTTCACCAAGGACCGAGAGGTCGGTGCAGGTAGAGGAGCCCGTGTTAGGCTGTCCGACAACGCTTTGCATCTGCAGGCCCTAAGCAATATGACCGTAGAGTACCATGGCATGATGCTGCTAACCTTTTATAGCTCATACGTCATGGGCCTGGAAGAGCATGCAGGCCAGGACCAAGCCCCTCCACCAGCTGCAGCCGCGAGAATTGCTCCCCAGAAGGAGTCGGTAATCCCTCTTCTTCGAGTACTGACACCGGTCCTGAAGGCGTACTGCACGAAGCAGTGTATTCCGCTGCTCTATGCATGCATGGAAAGCATGGGTGGCGTTGGATATCTCGAAAACTCGGAAACGGAGTATCTCAACATCGCGCGGCTTTTCCGCGATGCCTGCGTCCTCAACATCTGGGAGGGGACAACCGACGTCCTGAGCACCGATCTCATTCGTGCTCTGCAGCACCCTCAGCACGGGAAAGCTAGCATGGCGGCGCTAGATACACTGATCAACCAGGCAGCAGGAGGCGAAGACAAGATCATATCGAGATGGAGAGCACTGAAGCAGACGGTGGAAGCCACAGTCCACGCGGATCTTCTCAGCCAGGCAAGAGACGTGTTGTGGTCCATCGCCGAAATTCTTCAGGCAGGTCTTTTCTGCGTCGAAGCCGAGGTATATCCGGATCAGAGAACGCAGGAAATGTGCCGCCGTTACCTATCCAAGAAATTTCTCAAGGAGAAATCCGGTGTGCCTGAAACTAGAGACGCGAGAGCAGTGTTGAGGATCAATCAGGAGATTGTGTTCGGTTCCCAGGCGTGGTCGCTGCCCGGCATATTGAGCTCCAAAATGTAGTAGTAGTTGGTGGCAGCTTGGGGCACGAAGAGAGCCTTCCTTAGATGCAGCGATTACTCAAGACGATGCAGTGAAAAAGAGCGACAACTTCATTCATACCTTAGCCTTAATCAGTTGTGTCTAGTTGAGTTATGAGAATCAGTCAGACGCTCCAGATTTCGTTTGATGCATGCTTGATCTGATACCTTAATCGAGAAAGGGGATCCGTGCCAGCGACAAAAGCGGGGCGCATTCACTACCTCTCGTACTTTTCCTCTGAAAGTGGGCACTTAACCAAACCACTACACTAGTAACTACGAGTACCTATTATCGGGTGTTTCGCTCGCCGAGAGAAGAAGAAGAAGAAGAAGGGAACAAAAGGGAAAGGGAGGCTTGCAGTCTACTGCCTCTCGTGATCTATCGATCGGTTTCTTCTCCTTCTGTCTAGCAACCTTGGACTCAGAAATGTGCCACTAAGTTATGGCTTCAAGAACGCCACACCAGGCACCACCACCACCAGCTTCAAATGAAGCCATCGCCCATGATGACGACCCCCCGCCTCCATATACAGTTCTAGAGTCATCTGAAACCGCCGCTCTGCTCGGTCCCAATGGAGGCGGCGGCGGCAATCCGGAGGAGGAGGCGGGCCACGACGCCGCCCTTCTGTCCCGGCACCCGTCAGGCCGAAGAGGAAGAAGAAGGAGGCTCCTGCCGCTCTCCAACCTCATGACCGTCGTCCTGGCCAGCATCCTAGGCTCCTTCCTGGCCACCTGTCCCATCCCCCGACAACACGTCCCTCAGCTGCCGCGCCTGGCCCTCATGACCCTCTGCGCCTCCCTCGTGACCCTGCTCTCCCCCGGCCTGAGCATCCGCTGCTGCTGCTGCTGCCGCGGCCGCCGTCGCCGTCGCCGGGGCGGCCCCGCCGAGAAGCCCATCGTCGCGCGCCGCCTGATCGTCGCGTACCTGGGGCTCTACCTGGCATCCTACGCCCTGTTCGGCCTGGCCGAGGAGGTCGGGTTCGAGACGAGCTCCGTGGGCGCCGTCGTCTTCGGCCACCGCACCGCCGCCGTAGGGCTGCAACCGGGCTACGTCGCGCGCGCCGTCATGGTGGTCGTGGGCTTCGCGCTGCAGCGGGCGTCGGGCCTCTTCTCGACCTGGCGCGTCCTGGCCACGTACCTGCTCCTGCTGGCGTGGGTGTACGCCGATGCCCCGATCACGATTCTCAGTCTGGCAACAGGACGGAAACACTGGTGATACGGCCAAACAGAGATCTTTTGTCTTGCGTGTCTCAGTGCGGGCTTTCAAGTCGTCCCAGACGATTGACATTGTATTATTGCAACATGTGCCTTTTGAGTTCGATATGCGCCATCGATGTTGTGGATTGGGCTCTACGTACATACCCTTACTTGCCGGGTAGGTATTTATGAATAGACATGGAAAGGGGTGATCAGGCAAATATGAATACATGTCCGAGGGGAGCATGTGCGAGATAGCATATGGTGTTCCTGTTTACCTTTCGAACCGACGGCGTGTAATATGATCGCATCAAAGTCGCAAGGTCCGTCCAACACTTTCAGATTAGGGATATGAATACGTTTTTGTCCACCACCACTACCCCCCTTATTACCATTACCTGATTATGCATCGTCAAGGGGATGCTCTCAGAATCATGTGGAAGAGTAACCCTCTCCAGCTTCTCCAAAAAGCCCGCGAACAGTACCATTCCATCTCGCCCTAGTCGTTACGAGCATGCAACAATCCATGCTCCTACTCCATCCTTGTACTGAGAGGCTGATCCGACACCCGCTTGTAGGAAAGAGAGTGAAAATTGATTCACGCTGCTGGCCAGCCAGCTAATCTTCCTGTCTCCGCCATAATCGGCCGGCAAGCCATTACAATCAAACGTGCCAAATATTGGCGTGGTTCCTGGGTAGACTTGCTGTAGTGCCGAGTTGTTCCAAGAAATAGTCCCAGCGCCGTCTGTCAGAGAGAAGACCATACCGGAACCTGAAAGCATCTCTTGTTCCGAGCCACTGAAGTCGAAACATGGATAGCCCGCCGGCAGAGTGCTGCAGATCGGTAACCTGAACTGCAATGCACACATCTTCCCTACGGCCGGGACGAACGAACTGGGTATCTTGTACTGGAACATGGTGCTATTCGTGGGTGTTATTGATGCATTTGCAGATGTATCAGATATACCGTCCTGCGAAGGAAATCCGATTAGGACTGGGGCGATCGACGGGGCCGAATCTGCTACTGAGCATGAAGCGGAAGTAGCTGTGGACGTGCTAGATGTGCTCGACGGCACCAGGGTCGTTCTTGAGACAGCAAGGGTCGTAGTGTTGACCACGCTCGATGGTGTGGGCGCTACTGTTGCTGAGCTCGAAAGGGTAGTTGTGTTCGACGAGCCTTGTACCTGATGTGCCTTTGCACTAGGAGTGCTGGCCATACCAAGGATCGTTGTCTTAGTGGTTGTTCTTATGGCAGCCGGTGCCGAGACTGGTTGATCCCTCGGGGCAAAGCACCCCGAAGTCTGGTCTATTGCAAGCAAGGCGACTTCCAGGCAATTTGAGGTCGCTACCTTTGACGAGGAGTAAACCATACGGCCATTGTTGTCGCTGGGTCCAGTAGAGCACGCAATGAAGGCAGCATTACCACTGTCGTAGGTAAGCAAACCATTCGACGTGTCCGAACCATGCTCCAATCCAAAATGCGAAGGGACAATTGCACCAGGACGGCACTTGAATTGGTGCCCAGGTTCTTCCATTGAACACGGATGTCCATGTGGATCAGATATGGTACCAGTGGACTCGTCAATGCAGAGTGTCACTGGCTGGGAGGCTCCTCCAAGCACAAGATCGCCAGTCTGTGTTTCTCGGAGTGTTTCTCTGAGCGTGCCGTTTCTCACTAAATTGAAGCAACAGCGCGACGAAGCTTGCTGTGGTTGCATCATGGCAGCCACGCTCATCGGAAGAGCCAGAATTGGTGACGGCTTCATGATGGACAGGTTTCCGGCAGAAGTAACAAGGGATAAGATAGATGACGTAGGATTGCGAGAGTGATTGCCCCAACAGGCGACGACAGGAAATTGATCGGCATATAAGTCGTTTTGTCGAACAATTGCAAACCCAGCTGAGGAGGCTGGACATGTGTGAGAGCTACCGAGTGGAACTAAGAAAACACAAGAAGGCTGCGAGATGAGCAGAAATGAAAGAAAGATACGCAAATGAGGTTGGGGAGGCTTAAGAAGAAGAAGAAGATACGTTCGGTGACGGAAATGATTCAACTTCTCGGGTGAACGGTTGACGGCGGAATGCTGCCCAGGAGGCGTGCTTGCTGAAGGTAAGACAAGTGGAAGGGAGGGGCTGGGTGACCGAATACCGACTGATTTAAAACATTTCAACCGACTTCAAATCATTGCCACAGCTTAACATGGATTGATGGAGAGATTGAGGGTGTCAAAAATGGAAAGACCAAGCGACATTTCAGACCGTGCCTAGGGAAATGAAGGAAGGTGCGATCATCAATGTTCAACCACTTATTGCACCGTTGCACACATCTAGATTCGCAACACACGAGACAGGACATCATTCGAAAGGGGGGATTACACATCGACGCCTGCGTGCACCCAATAATGCGAACAATTCGTTTCATAGAAACAAACATCTGGAAACTACGTCACACAGTCACCTATCACCTCAATGAAGGTAACGAATTGCCTGCAAACTGTTTATTGCCTACAATTCTCGTAGTATTCCCAGTCTCCTGAGTACAACATAGAACAACTGCGTTGCGTATCACACACCAGAAGACTGTTGAGCCTGACGAAGTATTGGAAGGACCTTGTGCTACCTCCAAACCATGTCATCAACGGGCACAAATCGTGTAATGTATCATGGATTAAGTGTTTGCGAGCTTCAACCGACGGGTTTCTTCTGCTCGCTATCTGCTGCATCCTGAGATGTGGGTATCATAACATAAACATCATAACATGAAATCATGAATCATAGCTCGTCCGTGTCATCATCGTCCAAAAGCCAGATGGACGTGCTTGGCAATGCCCTATTTGGGGCCACTGAAGGCATTGCCTTCTTGATCTGGGTGCTGCTGTCCGGAGATGGCATCTTTACTTGATCCTTCTCAACAGGACCGCTGGGCAGCAAAGTACCCTGGCCAGCTTGTCGCAGGGCTTTGTTCTGTTCCATTCTGGCCCTCGCATCTTCCAGAAATTCTTTGTCTGTCTCCTCCTCCTTTGATTTGGCATTATCATGCGGGTTGAGATGGTCAAGGCGTTTCTTGTAAAAGGTGTCCAAGCAGTTGCGACGCTGTTCTTGGCTCATACTCTCCACGGCTAGGGCGAAATCCGTCGCATTGGGGAAGTCAAACATCTTCGCCATCGTGCAGAACTGTCGCTGCTGGACGTCCTCGGGGGGATTGTACCGAAAGTTGATCGATGCGGTGCCCACACCCTCATCTTCGCTGTCGAAAACGGCGCGACCAATAGGGTCTAGGTCCTGGTTGCCCTCTAGCTGTGCGTGGCGAGATAGGCGGTCCTCGATTTTCGAAGATCCTACCACTTCCGAGTTCTCGTGGGTGTATTCGACACCAGCAGATGCGAGAATGGCCTGGATGGCATCGCTCTTTCGTTTGGACGTTGCCACTATGGTGGACCCGGGGCGCTTAGCCTTGTCATCCTTCGTCAGCATGGCTGCCAATTGACTCAACCCTCCATTTCCGTCGTCAGCATCTTCCTCCCGCTTGATGGCCTGGGTGTCGTCGTCCTCGACCGCCTTCTCCATATCAATATCCACCAGATTTACCCCGGCTTTTGCCTCGGCTATATTGGTTTTGTTGACAATCTCCCGCAGTACGATCTGATCGCCATGGAAAGCCAGCAAATTGCTGAGGCCGAAAATCTCGCCCTTGCGCTCCTTATCTTGCTGGACCCCCTTGAAGTAACGTCGTTCATTCGATGCGTTATAACCGATATTTGCCTGCTGTTGCTTGTATATCTGCCGAGCGTAGGTAATCTCTTCAATGGTACCCGCAGAGATTAATCGGTACACATCCACATCCCGAACTTGACCTATTCGATATGCGCGATCTTGGGCCTGGAGATCATAGGCCGGATTCCAGTGGGGATCCATGATGACCACTTTGTTGGCCGAAGTGATGTTGAGACCAACGCCTCCAGCTTTGGTGGATATGAGAAATACGAACTGGTTCGGATCCGAATTGAAATCATCAACGGTCTGTTGGCGTTCCTCGTAGCTGAGGGAGCCATCAAGGTAACTGACACTGTAGGACGTAGTGCTGAATAGATGCTGGAGGATCCTGAGCAGTCGAACGCTGTGAGAAAAGACGAGGACTTTGTTGCTACTCCCATGCCAGAAATTTAGCAACTTCTTCAGCACAACCCATTTCCCGCAGTATTTTGGGTCTGCCAGGCTGAGGAGTGAGTCGCGATTATTGTACAGACTGCGCCAATTGTCGGGGGCCGCAGCCTGAAGGTACTTGAGGTCCCGCTTCTGCTTGGCGCTTGCTTCGGTATGTTGGGGGATCAGCAGAGTAAGATGGTTAGATAACTTCTGCAACGACATGACGATAGGAAACACCAATGCTTTCCAAGTGTCCCCGTGCTCATTAACCACGTGACAGCAGAAGCCGCGTTTGTTGCCCGAGCCGCACTCGCATACTTCGTGGGCCGTCTTCACGAACTCAACCAGGGGGCTAGTCACGAGACTTTCGTAAGCTTGCCGTTGAATCTCGGACAATGGACAGAAAACGACCTTGTCACTTTTCTTCGGTAGTTGGTCGGCGATCAGGCTTTTCATACGTCGCAGAAAGAACCGGGGCAGAAGGTTCTCTTTGAGCATTCGAGCCGTCCTCCTGCCAGCGCTCAATTGTTGTTTCGTCGCATCGTGGGACTGCCCAATAGTGAGGGGCTTGCATATGGTCTGTTTCCATTCCCCCATGGTGCCCAGAACGCCCGGATTTGTCCAGTTGAGGAGAGTCCAAAGTTCCTCGTATCTATTCTGTATGGCAGTACCCGTCAAACCGATGCGGCACAACGCGTTGACCTCGTTCATTGCACGAGTGACCTCGGCCTTGCCGTCTTTGATTGAGTGGCATTCGTCAGCCACTACTGCATCCCAAGGTACCGAGTTCACCTGGTCACGGTTGTTTTTGTAAGTAGTGTACGTCGTGATCATGATTTCAATTCTGCCGGCTCGGGCACTGTTGAGAACGTCATCCTTGCCGGTTCCATGGTAGAGATCCGTACTCCACCAATCCCAACGATTCAGCTCGTTCTTCCAATTCTGAGTCAAGGAGCCAGGGCAGATGATCAGCGTACGAGGATACCAACGTTCGGTGGTCCGTCGGAACTTGCGCATTCTCTTGGCATCTCTTATATCGCCAGTCTTGCCATAGGCCGCAGTGAGAAACGCGGCAACTTGCACCGTCTTCCCCAGTCCCATATCATCACCAAGGATACCTCCTTTCTGGTAGACGAAAAGCTCATGCAGGAACTCTACTCCTTCGATCTGATAGTCGCGCAAGTACTGCGCAATCGACGCAGGAATCACTCCGAGGGTGCCTTTGATCTGGATATCTTTGTAGCCCCGACATGCTTGCACACCACTCAATGGATCGAACTGGGGCTTCTCCTCCAGGTTTCCCAGCTCTTCGTCTTCAGAAAACTGCAAATCGCTGTAATCGGGCGCCAGACGCAAACCTGCTTCCTTGAGGGCCTCACAATCCCGGTCAAAGTTCCGTCTTCGAGATTGCAGGTACTGAGGCAGTGACTCTTCAGGTAGAATGTCCTCTAGGTCTGGCGAGTTCGCCTGTTTTCGTTGTGATTTTCCCTTCCCTGGCTCTTTGCGCGCTGCGGCAGTTGCAGCTGTACCCTTACCCTTGGGTATGCGCGAGGCTTTTCCCTTCTGCCGTTTTCGCCTTTGGAAGGCCTCGAAGGTCATGTCATCTTCATCGTCCGTCCAGTCGACCTTATCAAGTATTTCACCTTCAATTTTTCGCTTCTCTAGCTGGGATGGATCGTGCGAGAAGGCGGGTGCAGAATCATGGTCTGATTCCGAAGCTGTGGTGAAATCATCCGAGATTTCAATGGCATTCAAATTGTCCGCCATGGTTTGGTGGTAGAATGCTGCGGTTTGGATTCTCAAGTCGAAGCATGATACATGGGAGAACTGAGGTTGGTCCTCATCACAAAGGTTTGTTTAAATGCAGCCGCGGTTGGATCGCGCTGTCACGTGAGTCTGCCTAAAGACATTGTACTAAGTGCCTAAGGTGTGGGCAGTGTCTGCTATCCAACATTCTTCCGGGCTGCGATTCAATATTGTTTCCACCGACATGCATCTCGGCCATGTTGTTATCTCAGACATTATTGCGTGCCCCTTCTCAATCGAGGCTCAAACGAGAAAAGGTACCAAAAGTAACAATATGAAATTCTCATTATCTATCTCCCTTGCTGTTCATGTTCGGTTTGACTTGGATGCCACTGAACTCCAGATTTGGCAGATTTGGAGAATCCGTGTTCTTAATGGCAAACCCAATGTCACCTTCCACTTGGTACCTGTTGACCCGCAACACCGAATCATCTGTTCTGGTCCACGATATCAAAGGTGGTAGCCAGGTTTTGGCAAAGCGAAAAGGGTGCGATGGGCCATTTGATTAGTAACTCAATGCGTGAGTGCGTGTGCGCCTTTTGAGTCTGGTCAAAAATGTATAGTATGATCGTGAGAGCTCTGTGACCTGAGGAAGAACCTACAGTTCAGGGTATCATGCCTTACAGTCGAGTGTTGAGGCCTGCTATTACTGGATACCTAAAGCAGCTCAGCTTGCAAATGACCTTAGGCTTCCAGTCAAATAATTAATGTCCTCTACCCTCCTACCAAGCTTTAACCACTTTGTGGTTTCAAAAGTTGTCGATTCTCGGATGAGCTCTGGAGTTGGATTGCGTACCATCCCCCGAACATTACATCTGTTTTGGTCAACTCCCTTCTCCCTGCTACTTTTGACATCCATTGCGCAACACCATTGCAGGCGGCACCTTTGTTGAACTTGTTTGACTATGGGTCAAACTTTGTCATCGTGATGGCTTCTAAGAAATACCAATCAACCAAGCAATTGCTTGAGTGGTATCAAGTTTGCTCGTCTCATCGGCTTGACCTCGTCGGAGACTTCGCAGGCAAAGGGCTATTTACCATCGATGCCAACTCGCTCCTTCTTCATTGCGTTACTCAAGCCAAAGTTGATTTCACAGGTGAGCATCTCCAAAATATGTGTATGGAAAGTGCCTAACGGCGTAGGGAAGATGGGTATCAGCTACTTCACGCAATTTATGCTGTCGAAAAATTCCTGCAGAGCTTACATGACCGAGGATGTAACTTCCACTTGGTATTTTTCCGCGAATACGTGGATATGAGCATCCCATACGGAACTTCCACAGAAAACACCACCAAGTACCTCCTTGCGACGCAAATATTGTTTCGCCATCTCCAACATCACTCTGATGACCCGGACTGTGTATCACAGGGGGCCTTCGTCTACGAATTCTCCCGGCCCTGTGCACCGGCATTTGGAGAGTATCTCAAAGCAAATGCCGTCCGTTGTTTTATTGGCCTTGGCGGGGCTGTGGGCGACGGCGCCGGCATCCAGGCGAGAGCACGTTATGTCTTTGTATTATACCAGGCCCTGAGATTGGACGTCAAGGTTGCTGTTCTCGATGACTTGGAAATTCGCAACAACAAGGTATGTTTCACTACTTGCTCAAGTTCCTCCCTTTCGCTGATCCCGCCAAGATATTCGCAAGCGTGATCTCGCCCTCACGTCACAGAAGCCCAGCGTTCGACATTGAACACAAGACATATAAGAGCCCCTTGGTCCCTGGGGAGACTCCAGTGGATGACAAGCTGGAAGCAATGCTTGAAGGGTACAGTGTACGAGAGAAGATCTCTACCGCCGCGGTCTGCCAGATGTTGTCCAAGGACTCCTCGACCAGCATCAAGTTGGAAGCTGTTGCTTTGATGTTACATCTGATGGGTATGCGCCACTGGGCTCTCACGGATCGAAACTGTGGAGTTGTTCATTCGAAACGGCCGGCATTACTGGATGGTTTCTTGCAGAAAATTAGAGCCATCCTAGCGTGGAGCCGTCCAACATCTTGGATCTTCCAGGGAACTTGGGATCTGTTCGACTTACTCGATGGTCGCGTGTTCCTGAGCGTTTACGCTCGTGTTAGGGACAAGGAAGCCTTCCCAGGCCTCATGGTAAAGGAGACAAGGAGTTTGCTATGTATCATCGAAAACGTTACGAAAGCGAAACTGCTCTGCCATCTTCCACCGGTTAAGAGGGGCTCCGAAATAGAAAGCGCCGCATCAGCTCCGTTACCGCGACAATACTTGATGCTACCATTTTCACAGCCCATATTCGACCAGTACCTGCCTCATATCGATCTGGAGACAGATATGAACCATGTTGACGACAAATCCAGTCAAGTCTTCATGGAGATGTCGCATTGGCACAACGAAAAGTTGAGTCTCGAGCACAAACATAACTCGAAACCACAGCCGTTCTTTACTCGCAGAAGTAATCAGCAGTTTATGGCTGATACACTGACCTACTCTGCAAGTCTTACAAACTCCACCGGCAAAGTTATCGATCCAGAAACTATCGTTGTGCAACAAAACCATGATACTACACAGTCATCCAAAGTACATCTGGCAACATCGAAGAAGGTTAAATTGAGGGGGAAACCGGCACCCAAGACCAAAAAGCAACCTCCAGTCAATGGAAGGGAGAGGGCTTTAAAGACTGCGAAAGACATCTGTGACCGCAAAGAGCAGAACAAGACAGACTCTATCCTGGCCGGTTGGGCACTGAGATGCAATGATATTGAGGAGGAGAAATCTCTGACCAGACAGTACTGGCTGGCGTCGAGATATCTTGGAGGACTCCGGAAACAGGACTTTGACGTCGTAGGATCCGAGGTCTTATTGTACATCTGCCATATCCTGTGTCGGATGTGGGCTAAACTTGCTGAGCGCAAAAACCACCAGAATATTACAGGTTAGTATGGTAATCCGAGTCTTTTCGTCCATGAACCGAACACAGAGCTGATAAGATTTAGTGATGCGACTTGCTGGGCTGATCTACCATCACGCCACTGCCATTGCACGATCGCCCGGATGTACGACGGAGATATCGACCGACGTGAAGCTTTTTGCAAAGGTCCTACGTCTGCCTGACATCCCTATGGCGGAACCGGTGAATGGATCACGCTCGTTGCCATTTAAAGTATCCTCAGTAGAAGGTCTGCTCTTGCCGTTAGCTACAGTCGAGTTTCAACTTCAATTCTGCGGACCTTATCTCGAACGTGGGTTTGACTCGAAAAAAGACGAGCGAGTTCCCTTTTCTCCCGATGCATGGCAACGAGAAGTCTTGGATGCCATCGACGCCGACAAGAGCCTTCTCGTGATAGCCCCGACCTCTGCAGGCAAAACCTTCATATCGTTCTATGCTATGAAAAAGGTACTGCAGTTTGACGATGACGGCGTCATCGTGTACGTGGCACCTACAAAGGCACTTGTCAACCAAATTGCTGCCGAAATCCAGGCACGGTTCACAAAGACTTTCAAGCACCAAGAGGGTCGATCAGTTTGGGCTATACATACTCGAGATTATCGAGTCAACAATCCCACTGGTTGCCAGATTCTGGTAACGGTCCCCCATATCCTGCAGATTATGTTGCTGTCGCCGGCCAATGCCAAAACAGCAAAATCTTGGTCGCAAAGAGTGAAACGCATCATCTTCGATGAAGTTCACTGCATAGGCCAATCTGAGGAGGGTGTGGTATGGGAGCAACTGATACTCATGGCGACGTGCCCCATCATAGCATTATCAGCTACACTGGGAAATCCACATACATTTTACGAGTGGTTGAAAGCAACCCAGGATCAACACGGGCGATCTTTATGTATGATCAGCCACGACTCACGTTACTCTGACCTCCGGACATTTGCATATGCAAAGCCCAACACGTTCAAGTTTACCGGGTTAAAGACGATAGACCGCTTACCAACACTCGGGCTTCAGGATACCGACAACGAGGATTCAGCGTTTAGACATGTCCATCCTGCAACAGTACTCAGAGCTGGGTAAGTAATAGTTGGGACGCGACAGCATACCAGGATGTTTTGACATGAATGGAACTAACCCGCCTTTTCACAGAGACCATCACGTACTGAATGACATTAGCTTCGAGCCACAGGATTGCTTGACCCTGTGGCAGGCTATGGATACTGAAAAAGTAGAAGAGTCCCATTCATTGGACCCCCGCAAAGTTTTCTCGGGCTTGATTTCTAAGGCTCAAGTGGTTCCATGGGAGAAGCAGCTCAAGAAAAAGCTTCGTCGTTTACTAACAACTGATGAGGAGCGGTTCAACAACGTGCGCTCAAGACTTATAAGTACCCCAACCCATTCCCAGACACGCGAGGATCCTTTCAAACAAGATGAAGATGTTAGGCTTTCGACGGGGAAATACGAGCATCAAGACCACAGTATCGCACTTCCTTTGCTGTGTGATCTGCATAGTCACGATGGACTGCCGGCAATCATTTTTAACCACGAACGTTATGAATGCGAACACGCTCTGCAAACCGTTCTCCAGGAGCTAAAATCTTCTGAGGCAGACTACAAGAAGAATGACCCAAGATGGGAAAAGGAAATGCAAGAATACAAGTTATGGAGGCAAGCTAAATCTGCCAGGCAAGCTGCTGCCAAGGAGGCAGAGAGCAAGAAGAAGACGAAGAAGACGTTCAAGTTGACCAAAGATGGCCGGCGGAAAGATGAACCTGCCATGCCCTCCCAAGAACAAAAGCGCCGAGAACTTGAGGCCATCAACCTCAGTCGTTGGCATTCATTCGATCCAACGGCACCTTTAGACGAATTCAGCTTTGCAGATAAGACGAAGTTGGGCCGCTCTGAGTTTGAGGAAATGCTGAAGCCTCTTAAGGGACAACACGTTCCGCAGTACTTCATTGATGGCCTCAGAAGAGGGCTTGGTGTACATCATGCCGGGATGAATCGTCGATACCGCCAAATGTAAGTCTCTGTGCATTCTTTCACCTCAAACGCAGCAAACTGACATATCACAGTGTCGAGATACTGTTTCGAAAAGGCTATTTGCGTGCAGTTTTCGCTACTGGTACGTTGGCTCTTGGTATCAACATGCCATGTAAGACAGTTGTCTTCATGGGAGATTCGGTTTTCCATACGGCCTTGAACTATAGGCAGGCATCTGGACGTGCTGGGCGCAGAGGCTTCGATCTCTTGGGCAACGTGGTGTTCGCCGGCATCAAGCCACAACGAATATTTGAGATTATGTCTTCAAGACTTCCTGACTTGAGGGGCCAATTTGCTCTCTCAACAACACTCGTTCTCCGCGTGCTCGGGCTGCTTCACGCTACCAAGAACAACCTCTATGCAGCCAACGTCACAAAAGCGCTGATGACGCAAAGCCGACTCTTTCTTGGAGGCCCAGAGTCCAAGATGTTCGTACAACACCACCTGCGTTTCTCTGTAGAGTACCTTCGACGCCAATGTTTGTTGTCAAGAAAAGGCGCGCCGATCAACTTGGCCGGTCTTGTCGGGCACTTATACTTCACCGAGAACGCTGCTTTCGCCTTCCACGCGCTGTTCAAAGAGGGCTATTTCCATAGACTCTGCGCTAACATCTACGCAAAGCGCGATGAGGTTCTGGAAGAGCTCGCATTAGTTTTGGCCCATTTGTTCTCGAGAGTGCAGTGCACGAACGCAGTCAGAATGTCCGTCAACGAAGGCGTCGTATCGCCTTCTATTCTGCTACCAAACCTGCCTGCAGATGCCGAGGAGATTCTGAGGGAGCATAATAAGCATGTTCTAGGGATATTCACATCGTGTGCCACGACGTTTGCTCGTATGCATCTTAAAGATATCCCCGATCGAGCGCTTCCTTATACCCAGCATGCGGTTGGACCCGAGCAGTCTGGTGGCCATGGAGGCTTGGACAGGCTTCCGCCTTGCTTCCTCCGTTCCCCATTCGCGGCACTTTCCGGACATGATGACAATTTTTCCAGTGTCCAGGATCTCTGCAGCAATGTTCGATCCGGTGTCTTCATGGAGGAGTCTGCCATCCCGTCCCTAGCCATTGCTCCACATGACACGGGCGGACCCCTGAACGGTTATCTGTTCAATTTCTATAAGCATGGTGATTTGAGGGCTCTAAGCGAGGATAACAGGATCCGCAAAGGTTCCGTCTACATCATCCTGAAAGAATACACCTTGATCCTGTCGACTATTGTCGCGAGCCTGAAGAGTTATACTAACACAGACGCCGCGGTGGACGATGAAGATATCATCGGCACCTATGACGAGGAGATGGACTCGGACGACGAGCGTGGTGACAATGAACCTGGAGACTTCGGCTCTTCAGCCAGCAGCGCCTATATAGCAAACCGGGCCAATGCCGAGCACGGGACGCTGGAACATGTCCAGAAGGCTTTTGCTTTGCTGTTGGGAGAGTATAATCACAAGTTGTGGAAACACGCGAGCTGATGGGCCGAAATTGCGGCACAGTAGAGTAATGTATAAGTATGTATGTACTGAATTGAATGGATAAGATGGTTCACGAAAAATGGAAACATTCCTCAGCGTGCTGGTCATCCCGGCTGTCGATCTGGTAACCTACTGGGCTGCTGCCGACAAGCTGGATCGATAAATCGCATCCAAGGTTGTATTCCGCCCCTAACGTCCACTACGGGGTTGAAGACGGGCCCGCGGAAGGGGGGAGGGGTGAGTGAGTACCTGGGTACTTGCCTAGCGCTTAGCGATTGGTAGGTTAGGTACCAGCAAGGCGTAGAGTGATTTGCTAGCACTGCAGATTGACGTAAGCATACCCTGTGACGTTTTCACTTTAGGACCTAGTCCCGCCGTCATTAGCAGGTTCTTTGCACAAAGACCCAACGCGATCGGCATTTTCGGCATTCTTGGGGACCAGACAGATCAATATGGGTGGATGGACATTTGGAGGTACTTGAGAATGGTTAGGCCTGTGTAATAACAAGTGCAATAATAAGATTCACGAAATGAGAGTAGCTGAGCCATTCTATGTCATCCAGACCAGCCGGGCCGCGGTAGAAAACAGGGCTTATTATCACGGTTCCTTATATTACCTAGGCGCAGGCTGACTTGGGCATTGCTTATTCCCACTTTGCACTTTGCTTTGCTACGGCACAACACAAACGAAACTCTTAACCCCGTTCAACCCTCTCCGACTCAGCCATTGCTCCCGAATTCGTCTGCCTGATTCATCCTCGGCGACTTACTCTACTTACTTGCTTGACTTACGTATTCTAGTCGTACGCTTAGCAGCCTTGCGACCAGCAAGGTTACCTGCGCCGCCACAAAGCCACAGGATCTGACCCCCAGTGACCGGGGTTGTGCTGAAAACCGCAAGCAGCACTGCCACGACACCGTCGTCACCAAAACCCAGGCGGGCGGACACCCAAAATCGAACCCCCCCCCCGTTTGGAAGTACCTACACCCAGAAGAACCCAACCGAACTTGCGCATGCGTCCCATACCAAGATTCTGCGCAACGCAATAACAGACTCAACCTTCGCAAGTTTTCGGACGTTTGCCAATTGAGGCTACTACATCTTTTGCTGCACACTCTCCATTAGGCATCTGAATTCCTGCCGGCCGAACCCCAGGAGTTGTCGCATCTTTCTGCGAGCCACGAGTGCGCCCTCGATATTTGCACATCCATACCCCGCCATCCCGCTGCTACCACACAGAATACGTCAAGATGAGCTTCAAGGGGTTCCAGAAGACCCTTACCCGGGTACGTATGGGGGAGTGCATCTCCGTTTGCCTATGCGATCTTGACGACAGCTGAACTAATGTTGCGCCGCTGGTATTATAGGCACCGCAACAATTCAAAGCCAAGTTTAACATGGGCGAGCACACCAAAGATGCCGTATACATCGATGCTGAACGCCGGTTCCAAGAGATGGAGAACGAGACCAAGCGCCTGCACGACGAGTCCGAAAAGTATTTCAAGGCCATCAATGGCATGCTCAACCACCAGATCGAATTCAGCAGAGCCATGACGGAAATATACAAGCCCATCTCCGGCCGTATGTCCGACCCAGATTCGCTAGTGGTCCATGGCAACCCCGAAGGGATTCGCGCCTGCGAGGAGTACGAGGCTGTGGTCAAGGACCTTCAGGAGTCCCTGAAGCCGGAGCTGGAGATGATCGAAGCGCGAGTTATTCGCCCCGCCGACGAGCTCCTCGACGTCATCAAGGCCATCAGGAAAACGGCGCTCAAACGCGACCACAAGCAGCTGGACTACGACCGCCACCGTCAGACGCTGAAGAAGCTGCAGGACAAGAAGGACAAGTCGGCCAAGGATGAGAAGGCCATGTGGAAGGCAGAGACGGAAGTCGAAACCGCGACGCAAGAATACAACTACTTCAACGATTTGCTCAAGGAAGAGCTGCCCAAGCTGTTTACGCTGGAACGGCAGTTTATCCAGCCCCTGTTCCAGTCGTTTTATTACATGCAGCTGAATATCTTCTACACGCTTCACGAGAAAATGCAAAGTTGCGATATCGGGTACTTCGATCTTACTCTCGATATCGAAGAGGCCTTCCACCAGAAGCGCGGCGACATCCAGGAACAAATAGAGAAGCTGAGCATCGTGAGGTTCAAGACGAGCGGGCAGAAGAGGCCGCCCAAGTACGGCCGCCCCGCATTGGAAGCTGGCAAGACACCCGCGGCCATTACTGCTGGGCCCTCTACAACCGATTCGACTTCGTCCGTGCCGCAGATAGAATATCCCCAACAAGAGGAAGCCGAGCCTGCGGGAGACCACCCTCCCCCTCCATACTCTGCAACCTCTAAGCCCTCTTTTGCTTCGCCCAGGTCGCCATCCATGAAGAGCCCCACATCTCCTGGTCTGGCAGCCGCTGCTGCTGCGAAAGCGAAACCCCCACCGCCGAAGCCGAAGCCTAAGCGGCTGGCTGGAGCGCCGGCGGGCGCGGAACATGTCACAGCACTGTACGACTACTCGGCACAGGCCGAAGGAGATTTGACATTCAGGGCAGGCGATGTGATAGAGATTGTTACACGGACACAGAACGAGAACGAATGGTGGATCGGAAAGCTGAACGGAAAGCAGGGCCAGTTCCCCGGTAAGTACACCGGTCCAACGATTTATTGAGGCGACTTTCTTACTGACGATGGAGTTCCAGGTAACTATGTAAGAGTTGGTTAGAAACCCGCTCCTCCAGAACCGCGACGGTCTCGTAGACAGACCACTTCATAATGTTGTAATTACCCCGGTCTTTTTAGGTTGCACTTATAGAGAGAAAGACGCATGGAGCAGCTACACGACTCAGGTTGGAGAAGAGCAACAATATTAACTCAGGTCAGCAATACCCAGTAAAGTGGATAGTCCATTGACAAGAGAAAAGATAACCCTCATATATATTCCATATCGTCTCTACAGAGTAACGTGCGTGTGTAGTACCCCCTGATCAAGCTGGCAGTCAGAGTGTGACCCGTTGGCCGGTTTCACATACCCAATCTGAGTTTGCTCTAACCGAATCGTGCATGATCCCGTCCGTTGGTCATACCAATCGAATCCCGAGCCTCGAGTGAGCCTCTTATCGGACGTCCCTCCGATGGACAATCACGAGTATGTCCTGTGGAACTACGCCCAAGTCTTGCTTCAGACTCGACTCTACGCCTTCCCATGACCATTGACCGCCATTCGCGGACCATGGTTTCTTATTCCGACATCGCACGTCACACTGCAGCCACTTCATCCCATCACACACAGGATGCATGTGTCGCATCGAGTCTACTCTCGTTTACTAGTACATAAATCGAAGGACCCGGCTTTTCGTCCCTGCGGCGTTGAGATATTTAGATCCCCTTAGTAGGAGTTTTTTTGTTCGAGAAGTGGGAAATCGATAGTAAATCGCCCAGGTTCAAGAGTAACAACAACATAGCTTAGCTACTTGTCAGCCCTATATCAGCGAACAAGACACGGAGAGACATGGCGAACACCGAGAGCTCAGCACCGGCGCACTACGACAGTTTCGCAACTTCGTACGACGAAATATGGCGGGTCCCAGGGATCCGCCCCCTTTTGCCCCTTTTGACCTCGACTCTCGAGTCCGTGGGGCCCCATGAGGACACCGCGGTCCTGGACCTCGCCTGCGGGACAGGCATCGGACTGCGCGTCATGCACGCCCTGGGCGCCCGCCGCCTCGTGGGTGTCGACATCTCGACCCAGATGCTCGAGGTGGCTAAGTCCAACACGCCCCCCGGAACCGAGTTGTACGCGGCCGACTGCGCGCGCCCGCTGGCGCAGACGGTGCCGGCCCTCGCGCAGGACCAGGGCCGCTTCGACCTGGTGCTGGGCATGTGGCTCCTCAACTACGCGCCCTCGGCCGCCGAGCTCGCCGGCATGTGGGCCAACGTCGCCGCCTACCTCAAGCCCGGCGGCCGCTTCGTCGGCACCATGGAGAACCACGAGGCCGTACTGGCGCCCCGGCTCCAGAGCGGCAAGTACGGCGTCACCGAGACGCGGCTCGACCCCCTGCCCGGCGGCGAGGCCGACAACGGGTTCCAGATACACCTGCGGTTCCGGACGGACCCCGCGGTCGAGTTCGACGCGTTCCGGATGGAGAAGGACGTCTTCGAGCGCGCGGCGGCCCAGGCCGGCATGGCGGACCTCGAGTACAGGCGGCCTGGCCGCGACGAGGTGCGGCAGATGATCGCCGAGGGAATTGGGGGGCCCGAGGCGGCGGACGAGGCGTGGTGGGCGGAGCTGCTCGACGAGGCGCCCAACCTGGTGGTCATGGCGAAGAAGCAAGGTGTCTCGCCGTCGTGGCTTTCCAATTGATTTACCCTCTCGGACCTGAGCCAGGCATGAGACATTCGCATTTGCTTCTTGCCGTTTAAGGACGATGATTATCCTTACGTAGCTTTCTTTGCTTTTAGAAAATGGCAATCGCGGTTCATTACCATCCCTGTCCAGTTAGTGGGTTGGGTCTCACCTTGTGGTGTTGTTGTTATTGTTGTTGATGTCTGTACTCGCACCCCCGACGACCCTGGATTTGTTTACTTCCAGCTCTCCCTACAGCATCGCATCGCTGGAAACCTGCGATTAGGATATGTAGCAGAATGGTTTTGTTATGACGATCATCGCACTCGTTTCACTTCATTTCGGTCCACTCTGCGTTTCGGTTCATCGTTAGGTAAGAGAGGTTGGCGACCAAAACACAAGGATCTGGCCTCCAAACAAACGGGCTACAGGACAACAATGCCTTTGTTCGTCGGCCTCATCGTTATTCCTGAAAGAGAGAGGAACTTAGGCCTTCAGAGGGCTCCTGCGTTGCTGAAGGAGGAGGAGATCTTTTGTTTAGTTCTTTGAGCTAGTGTTTCGAAATATTACCAGCCATCGCGACATCAAATACGTCAGCGACGGCGGCACCCAGAAAACCGGGTGCGCATTCAATACCTCTTTTGCTGAGATATAGCCAAAGAGACTTTCATTACCATTCGAACAAGTGGCCGACATGTCGTCTTTCAGCTCGCGGCACCGTCGCGGGCACGCCCCCAAGGATTCGGGCATCAGCATGGCGGCCAAGTCAGAGCCAGACGCCACATCAACACCACCACCGCCTTCATCGTCGTCCGCAAAGGACGAGTTCTTCATCTGCGAGCGCTGCATGCGGCCTCGCGCGGTCCACCGCCGGCTGCCGTACCAGAAGACAAAGAAGGAGAAGATTTTCTTATGCGACTATTGCTACCAGCCGAAGAGCCTGAAGGAAGTCCGCGATGCCTCGATCGTCTTCGAGATGGTGTGGTGTCGCCAGGGAGGCCACGAGGCCCCCATTGTCAACTTCAAAGTTGGTGAAAACTGGAGCTGCTGCCACTGCGCGAACAGGATTGCCTCGCAGCCGTCGAAAACGCCTCCCGAGCAGTCGCTGAAAGTGCGGCCGGACTTGGACTCCGACTTGGACTACTCTCATGAAGGGAAAGGGGCTGCTGCAATGGCGCCGGTATCTGGCCGCGGGATGAAGAAGCAGCAGCAGCACCACCCTCATGGTGTACCAGACCAACGCCGGCGGCAAGAGGAGAGACCGCAAATACAGTACTATTCTGGTTCTTACAAACCCCGAGGGCAGTTTGAGAACTCTTCTCGTCCTCCGAAGACGTTACAGACCTATCATCCACAAGTCCGTCTTCCTAACATGGCCGGCTATATCAAAAAGCCTTCTACGTCCACGCCATTACAGCGATTGGATCCAAACACCAAGTTGCGAGCTCAACCTCAACCTCGGCCCCAGCTCCAGCCTCAAGCCAAGATGCGTGCCGTCCATGGCAGTCGCACATATCATGAAGTTCCACATCCCAACCAAGAAACACCACCAAGAACTCAACAATGCCCTTCGATGACTGGCTTCCATGAGCGACAAGCCGCGGCCCATGATGTCATTTTGAATACTATCCCACCAGGCCCCAAAGCGGTGTCTGCAAACCGAACACCCAAGCTAAAGATTCAGACCCAGGCCCATCACCATCACCAACCCCAGCAGAAGGAGCCCCCACAACAGAAGCGGCAGCAGCAAAAACAGCGTCCACCTCCCCTGGACCCCATTACTATACCCCCTCTGGTTCCTTCTTTTGAGTCTCCCGCCTACCACCAAGATCTGCCTCAACGGCCGAAGCAGCGGCCAACCCAACCGCCGCCGCCGCCGCCGCTCAAGCGCCCGCGCCCAAAAACCCAATACGACAAGCCCCCCGCCGGGCCCGCCTGGAAGCTCCGTGAGCGCCGCCTGCAAGAGCAGCGGCAAAAGCACAAGCGGCGGCCGACCTACGGGCTCCGGAAGCCGGCCGCGACGGCCGAAGAAGACGAGGAGCGGGCGCGCGCCGACAGCGAGACGCTGGGCCCGCAGACGACGTGCCCGGGCTGCCAGAAGCACCGGCCGACCTTCAGCGAGCTGATCGAGGCGTACGGCTTCTGCTTCTACTGCCTGCGGCGGCACCTGGTGGCGGCGGGCGAGCTGCTCAAGTGCCCCTCGTGTCGGCGGCTGCAGGCGCGGCAGGACTTCATGAAGTACGATAATGACGGGCTCGTGGTCGAGGAGCGCACTGCCGAGTGCATGGAGTGCCAGTGGCGGCACAAGAGGGGGACCAAGCTGAGCGCGGCGCTGTGTGGGGGGTTGACGTAAGGTTTAACACTCCGGGCGACCCCTTTTCCGAGGATGGTTCATCTTTTTCATTTGTTATATTGACGAGATACGATTTCACGAGTTGGATGCAGGATGATGGGCGGGATCCGGAACAAAATGAAAAGACTTTCTAGAACATGAAAGGTCTGGAAGAAGGGAAATGGGCTAAGGGTTTCAATCGGTCGAATACGTCGTCAGAGAAACGACCTACCTACCTATATTTGATTATTGGTTAGACTATAATCAGGTAACATTTCGCCTAGTGCATAGGAGTTTCTAGTCACGAGATTGGATTTACGTGAAACTCAAATTGCTGCCCGTAGAGCGAACGCATATGCCAAAGAAAATATGCCGTATTTGCATCTCCTTTTCCCAAAGGGTCTATGAAGGAACTGCTGAGAAGATGAACTGGCCTATCAAATTCGTTTTGTTATGAAACCTTTAGACCTGAACGCCGGCTGGTATAAAACCCCATACAACAACCGCCGGGCTACACTCAGTGCTCCTTGAGCCACTTCAACATCTGCTCATGCGCGGTGGCTTGCGCATCCTTGATATGAGCATCCTCGTAGTCTCCAATCACCGCAAAACCTGCAACAAAGTAAGTTTTCTCGTCGTAGATATACTGATAACTCAAATACGTACCATGTGGGACTCCAGGATATACCTGAACTTCATGCTCCAGATTGGCCTTGGACATCATATCCTCGCCCTTTGTTCTCACCTCATCCGGGAACATAGGATCGCTCTCCACACAGACCAGACTGATAGGCTGCTTCAGTCCCTCAAAGTCGCCGGGCGAGACCAGTGTCGCATGGGCCAAGGCGCCAGCCTTGATGAAAGGGCCCTTCTTCTGCACACCGGCCGCTTCGCCAGCCTCCTCGTCCGCGGGCTTCTGCGCGCCGGACCACCCTGCCTGCGTCAGCGTGTGCTCGGCTGCCAGGAGCAGCACGTAGCGGGCGCCGAAGCAGTACCCGACGGCGTAGACGCCATCGCCCGCGGCCACGGCGTCGGCGAACTCGGACTTGCAGGCGTCGACGACCTTCTCGAGCAGCGGCATAACCTTCTCCTCGGTGTGGCGCGCGAGCCACATGTCGATCATGAAGGACTTGGCCGTCTCGACGGCCTTGAGCTTGAAGCTGTCGAGGAAGGAGGTCGAGGCCTCGGCCTCGGGCAGGGCGGCCGAGTTGGGGGCCGGGTCGCCGCCGAACAGGTCGGGCATCACGACCACGAAGCCCTCGTCGGCGAACTTGTCGGACTGTATCTGGTTGTTGGCGGACTGCAGGCCGGTGCCGCCCGTCAGGAGCAGCAGGAGCTTCGCGGGGGAGGTGGGATACGAGGCGGGCTTGGAGATGTAGGCCTAAGATCGTCCAGGGGGGTTTCAATTAGCTAGGCCAGCACGTTTGCGATGGTGGCTTCTTGGGGCTCTTTACGTCGACTTCGCCGAGTTTGCGGATCTCACCCCGGGGGGTTTCGCCGAGAGCTACAGTAGTCGAGACGTCAGTAAACGGTCCCAACCAGTGGATTTCCGATTCAAGGGTAGGTATGTAGGTAGGGGATGGAGCCAAGCATACGAGTCGGCCTGTCGGTGGTGCAATGCTCGCCCATGGTAGGACCTGTCTGGGCAGGCGTGTCGCCTGGGATGATGGTCTCGTTCGCATCGCTCTCGGGAGCTTTCGTTGCTAACTCGGGCTCAGACATGATGATGGTGATGATGGTTTCTTGGAGTAGAAACTGCCTTCTGCTGTGATGCGATTATATAAAGTAGGCAGAACGAGCAAATGAATTACCCTCAAAACTTGCTTGGCTTGCTAGGTCGCGGTATGAAATGCAAATTGTTGACGCAAAGAGGTTCGGAATGGAATGCAGAGGAGTGCCCGTAATTAGTACAGGACCCTGAGTTCGGCGGTGGTTTCACAGAATGGCATCGCGGGGTGACGTCGTACCAGAAATACAGCGACACTGGGTAACTATATGGGAGTAGATATATCAATTCTAGATATTTACTTATACCCCATTATTCTTTCTTATGTTACTGAGATTACATTTAGTTGCATACAAGTTGTTGAATACGGCCTGATTCCGAACCTATCCTTATTGCGTATGCTACATTAGGTACACGCATCTGCTAAAAACAGCCCCGCGGGGCCGCATCCCAGCGCAATCGATGGTTGCCCCCGCGGTAGCTGCCTAGAGCTTGGGTGGCTCCTTCAGCTGTCAAAGTGGGTAAGATGTCGAGACAGTACTGGGCACACTAAGACTGCCAGGCTCTACCAGCTGTCTGTCTGTCTTTGGAAAAAAACCACTTAAACAATTGCTCCAAGAACCCGTGTCTAGTCGCGTCTGGTTGTCGCGTCTGGTTCCTCTCTCAACTTTTGGCGCATCGACAAGACCCGAAAACACCATCCCACCCTCCAGATCTCGCAACGCAACGCGGAACAGATCCTCGCTTCCACGCAGTGTATTCTTGCCATCGCCTGTCTTCCCCATATCTTGTTCTTCGTACTTGAAACCTTGACTTCAGAATGTCTGTTGCAGAGGCCAAGTCGGCCATCACGCAGGGCGCCTTAGAGTACGACCCTCCCCCCTCCGCGCTGATCTGTAACTGCAAGCTGACAAAACCTACTACAGGGCCGTCTTCGACGACGCTGGCAACGTCGATCAGCGCTTCCCAGTCCCCGTCTTGCAATGTCTCCAGATCAAGCCCCTGGCTGCTCAACCTGCAGGTGGAGCGAACGTCGAACGTTACCGAGTTGTCCTCAGCGACGTACGGAACTACGTCCAGTGCATGCTTGCAACACGTACGTGATATTCAAATTGCCCTTTCGCCCGGGGCATTTTCACTTGCTAACAACCCAACAGAAGCAAACCACGTCATACACGACAACCAACTGGTGCGAGGTTGCATTGTCCGGGTCAAGTCTTACCAGGCCAATTCCGTGAAGGGCAAAAACATCCTGATTATCCTTGACCTCGAGGTTGCCGACAATCTCGGAACCCACGACCGTATCGGCGAGCCTGTTGCCTTTGAGTCCAAGCCGGCTGGAGACGGTAACACCACCATCGGCGGATCAGGCTTTTACGGTGCCAAATCCGAATCCCCTGCAGTCAAGTCGGAGCCCCTACCTTCTCGAAGTGCGCCTCAGAAGAGCGCTTCGGCAAACCACGGCGGTCCTGTCATCTATCCGATCGAAGCCCTCTCCCCTTATGCCCACAAATGGACCATCAAGGCTCGAGTTTCCGCCAAATCGGACATCAAGACATGGCACAAGCCTTCTGGCGAAGGCAAGCTGTTCTCGGTCAATCTTCTTGACGAGAGCGGTGAGATCAAGGCAACCGGCTTCAACGAGCAATGCGATCAGTACTATGATATGCTACAGGAGGGCAGTGTTTACTATATTAGCAACCCTTGCCGTGTACAACTCGCCAAGAAACAGTTCAGCAATCTTCCAAACGACTACGAGTTGACTTTTGAACGCGACACAGTCATCGAGAAGGCCGAAGACACCTCCAATGTGCCCCAAGTGCGCTACAACTTTGTCAACATCCAAGCCCTCCAGGAAGTCGAGAAGGACAGCACCATCGACGTCGTCGGTGTTCTGAAGGAAGTTGGTGACGTAAACCAGATTGTCTCCAAGACGACACAGAAGCCATACGATAAGCGAGAATTAACATTGGTCGATGATTCCCAATTCTCGGTACGTGTTACCATCTGGGGCAAAACTGCGACTAGCTTTGATAGCCAGCCCGAGTCTGTGGTGGCTTTCAAGGGCGTGAAGGTATCGGACTTCGGAGGCCGCTCGCTATCGCTTTTATCCTCAGGTACCATGGCTGTGGACCCTGATATCGAGGAGGCGCACCGCCTCAAGGGCTGGTATGATTCTCAAGGAGCCAGCGGAAACTTCAACACACACAACACCATGTCCATGGGCGCGGCGACAGGTCGTCCGGATCAAACCAAGACCATCTTGCAGGTCAAGGATGAGAATCTCGGTGTGGAAAACCCGGGAGGCGACTATTTCAATCTGAAAGCTACCGTTGTCTACATTCGCCAGGAGAACTTCTGCTACCCTGCCTGCATGAACTCGGATTGCAACAAGAAGGTCGTCGACCAAGGCGACGGCACATGGCGATGTGAGAAGTGCCAGGCCGACCACCCCCGACCCGAATACCGCTACATCATGAGCATTAACGTCAACGACCATACTGGCCAACTCTGGCTCAGCTGCTTCGATGAGGTCAGTCGTATTATCATGGATGGCATGACTGCCGACCAGGCCATGGAGTTGAAGGAGAACGATGAGCCCGCGCTGGCTGCTAAGTTCGAGGCTGCCAACTGTACCAAGCTCAATTTCCGCGCGAGAGCAAAGATGGATACATACGGAGACAACCAGAAGTAAGTCACTTTCAACCTACCACTCGTAACACTACCCAGTAACTAATGCGTCTTCTTCAGGATACGATACCAGGTGATGAACGCGACACCGCTTGACTACAAGTCGGAGGCCTCGAAGTTGGCAGAGATGATCAAGCAGTTTGACATGAGCTCATGATCGACTGTTTGATAGCATATTATATATAGATGCTAGGACCTGAACACGTTGTGGTTTCGTATATCGCTGCTAAAGCGATGCGTACAAATGTAATTGCAAGGGCACTCAGGTTATTTCTAGGAGAAGGGTCTGTGAAGTTCAGGGATGATGAAGGTATTAGTCGGCATATACCGTGCATAACGAAGTACAAGAGAACTTCAGGTTTGTCCGAGGTATAAGATATACCCCGCAGGGATAGAAGGAAAAGTAATGAGATAAGATCAGATATGTCTATGACCGAACGACTCTTTGAAAGCTTCCCGTTGTTATTGTTTGTCTCATTCTATCAAGGGGCAACTTAGCTGCTTCCTTGCGCCAATCACCTGGGTATACTATCATAACGCATATATGAGGAGAATCGATGTTTAGCAGCGTCATAGATTGAGAAGATGACAGTTTGTGGACTACGAAAAACATGACAGGGTCCCTTGTGTATCATACTGCATCAGGAACAAATTGGGTACAAGAGCGAAGTTGTTTTTCCATTTATAGAGTTCTCATTGAACTATAGAAGTCAATCATGATTGAGAAGAAGTGTCTTTGAGACTCCTGTTGATAACCCCCTTTTCAACTTAATCCACCCTACGAAATGGTGCAGATGATCTTGCCCGTGCTGGTGTTGCTCTCCATCAGCTCGTGCGCCTTGACGATGTCCTCCCAGGGCAGAACGGTGTCGATGAGGACCTTGAGGGCGCCGCCCTCCTTGAAGTGGGGAATGTACTCGGCCAGCTTGTCGCGCAGGCGGGCCTGGTAGTCGGGATCGCGGCTGCGGAGGGTGGAGCCCTCGAGGCGGACGCGCTTGAAGAGCAGGGCCCCGATGTTGACGCCGTCGGGCAGGACGGAGCCGCCCATCTGGCCGAGGGAGACCCAGCGGCAGTCGCGGCCGGCGACGTTGAGGTTGCGCTGGAAGTAGGGGGCGCCGATGAAGTCGACGATGAGGTCCACGCCCTTGCCGCCCGTGGCCTCGAGGATCCGCCGGTCCCAGTCCTCGGTCGTCTTGTAGTTGTAGGCGGCGGTGGCGCCGAGCTCGCGCTCGACGAAGCGGCACTTGTCGTCGGTGCCGGCCGTGGCGAAGACGGAGGCGGCGCCGGCGTCGCGGCTCAGCTGGATGCCGGCGATGGAGACGCCCGAGGCGCCGGCGTGCCACAGCACTGACTTGCCCGCGCCGGCGAACTCGCCCACGAGGAAGAGCGCCTGCGTCGCCGTGATCCAGGTCTCGGGGATGGCGGCGGCCTGCTCCCAGCTCAGGTGGGCCGGCTTGTGCAGCAGCATCTTGGACGAGACGGAGATGTACTCGGCGTAGGCCCCGCCGTACGCCAGGCCGAACACGGCGTCGCCGACCTTGAAGTCGCCGTGGTCGCCGGCGCCAAGCGACTCGACGGTGCCCGAGAACTCGACGCCGAGGGTGAGGGGCGCCTGCGGGGGGAGCGGGTACTTGCCCTCGCGCTGCAGCAGGTCCATGCGGTTGAGGCCGAAGGCCTTGATCTTCACAAGAGCGTCGCCTTCCTTGGGCTCCGGCACCGGCGTGGCGTCGTTGATGAACAGGGCGGAGGCCGGGCCCTTGCCGCCTTGGATGTCTGGCAGAAACTGGGTGTGAGCGACCAAAAGGAGGTGGGGTACATCGTGTATGGTGGCTGGCTACTCACCGACTGCCCGCATGTTTTGAGGCGCCATGTTCTTCACGGTGTAAGTCGATGGGCAGTAATGTATGACAAGGGTGTATCAGCCAAGACCGAAATATTCAATCTGATTATTTAGTAATATACCGGACGAAAATGCGTGTCTCGGTGCTGAGTTTTGTTCTGTGGTTACACTTGCACGACATGGGCAATCCCGAACAAGACCGAACCCCCCGTGGATTGGAGCCCGTATGCTGCTTACTAATTCGATATAAAGTCCGACGTCACTGTTGCATCTCCTTCGGCGACACGGTTTGGATGCGGGGGGCATTGCGATCAAGAAGGTCCACGGCAGGGAGAGCTAAGGGCCTACTAAGCCCCGAGAGGACTCCGTCTTGACAGTTGGCCTGTGGATGATTACCGCCGCTGCCGCTGCCGTCGGAACTCATTAATCACTCTGGTATTCCATTCGCGTCAATATTTTTTGGGATTCCCCAAGGCATATAGATAGATGTAAGTCTGGGGTATCTCCCGGCTGGCTGCCTGAGCTGAAAGAAGGTTCTCACACCTGCGTCGGCCAGAACTCGTAGTGGAACGTAGTACCAGCGCTGGTCTGAGAATTGCTTCCTGCAGTTCGACTTAATTGTGGATATTGCAGCATGGCCAGTCTCCATGTAAATGCGGCCCCAGGAACGTGCAGGCGAAGATGTCCATAAGCCATCATCTCTGGGAATCGTCGCGTTAGAGTAGGTAATATGGGATATTCTTGGCCCGCTCGAGAGTTCTACGCCACGAGGTTCCAAACAACGTTCGCGATGGCTTCACATATGTGAAAGGTGGTGATGGCGACTGTCTCACTTGAGCTAGCCATCCAGAATCGTTCTATCCAAGGACACCGTCAAGTCACGGTTTCGAGCAACATGGCGGTTTGCACAGCAGCCACCGGGTTTTCCCTTTGTCCTCAGGAATATATCCTTGGTTGAATTCAGAGAAACCTGCAGCTGTCTCAGACTGGATGCAGTAGATGTAATTGGAAAGCTAACATGGACCGCATATGTCGAGAAAAATCTTCCGTCGGAGGTGCGGATACAGACATGAACTTATATGGTGTCTGTGTAAAGCCTGTGCTTAGGTGGGAGTTGCTGGACACTGATGCCTCTTGCGATCTTCCGGTGTAAAGGGGTTCGAGATCAAGACAACCAACCACTTTGCTGTAAGGTAAGGCCAGGAATGCGTTGGTAGTTGGTGCTGAGCTAGAGTCGTCGCACAGCAGTTTGGGGGATTCGAAACATCCGGCTTTTGGTAGCAACCATATACGAGGGTCTCTTGGATGCCATCTGGGACTCGAGTGGTGCGCGCGCGCACATGTGTGTATGAGAGTGCATGGGTCTTCACCAGATCAGACCTTAGCGACAGGAAATCCCATATTTGGGATGCGTGGGCAGCAATCACGTGTCAAATTTTGCAGGCACAGGTAACGTTTGATTCGACTTGGCACGGTAGATTGGGCAAGAGGAAAACGTCGCGTTGTTCTGGTTGTGTTGTGGTGCATCTCGCGGTATGCCTCATTTACCAGCCAGTACCAGATTGGAGGTAATCTTGTCCATTTGGGTCAATAGGCTAACTTGTGGAAATTGGGTAGCTGCCAAAATGAAGGTGACTTGGTGACCTGGTCGGCTCCGCTATGGGTCGACGAGTGGTAAGGTTACCTAGCTGATAGGGAATCTAGGCTCTAGGCTCTCGGCTTTGGGATGGACTGGGTTTCGCGGAAGCGGTATTTGCAACCCCATTTGGTCTGGTAAGGTAGGTAGGTAGGCGAGGCCTGTCATGCGCGCATGAACAGTCAAAACTGCACTACGAGAACACGAACGGCCTCTCGCCGGGTCTTGCTTGGGATTTCCTGGCACCTAGAGGCCATGAAACAGGGAAGGCTATTAGTCCATGAGATACGGGTTCGCTTGACTAGATGCCACGAAGGCTGAGCAATCTGGTTTTGGCAGTCGGGCATGGCCGTGACTAACTTAAGGCCCGGCCGGACGACTTCGGCAAGGGATGGACGGATGGCATTTTTCTTCATCGGTGGATCATATCTTCCTTCTAAAATATCGTTATCGCGATCGATGATCCCATCCTCATTTGGGGGAGGATATGGCCCATTTTCCAGGTAGGCACAGGTTCGAGACCACGACGATCGCGCCCTAAATGCGACGGCCGCGGAAGAAGAGTGGTTTTGTTGACGACGCAAGCTTGCCAGTGGTAATCCCCTCCCAAGCTCCATGAAGAACTGGGACTGGGACTGGCCGGGACTGGCCGGGACTGGCTGGAGCTGGGACTGGAACGAAATGGCAATTGGAAAGAAGCTGCTGCTCTTGGCACACTAGCAGGCCTGCCAAAAACCCAAAAGTCAATATTTACCAGCTACACCAGCAGATCTCCTGGTGCTTGGTCAACCAGAACCGATGCCCCGTTTTGAGGCCTCAATAGACCATCTGTTGTAGGCAAGGCGCAATAACGAAATACGAGGATGACTTTTGTATTTTCGGCATGCCAACACCATGTCTATCCACAACGACAACAACGTTGCGGAGAATCGAAGCGGTCTCCACTCAATTCCGGGAACGGAGACGTAGGAGTCCTGGAGGAGCCATCTGCCTCGCCCATTTTTTGCACATCAAGCACGACAGACGGAGGCAATCTCGCTACGAGCATCGTCCGATCCGGCCCCATGGCCATACCAGCTTCGACCATGTGAAAATCCCCAGCCAAGTGAAGTCGAAGTTGGAAAAATCTATCGTCAGCGCAGGGTACCTGGCTGCTGACAGTTGCTGCTGTACATAGGCAAGATCTACACTCCCGGTGGTATAGCAATTGACCCTTTTCTCTGACACATACTACTACTTAGGTTAGGTCTGCCAATTGCTTGTACCTTCCGTTCTTTCAGGGCGGCGTCAGTCTGTTGCTCCAAATAGGAAGCCAGCAACGCGGAACCCTGTCTATCGACCTGTAGCCCGGCCAATAGCACGCCTTGCTGGGCACGTAATCCCAGTCGCTACGTCGCCGCTATACGAAATGGGCGGTATGTGTGTACCTAGCTGCTAGCTGGCATTCATGATGTACTCGTATTGATATTGCTACCTGGCACCTGGAATAGTATACTACATAGTAGTAACCAACTTCTCCAAACGGAGTCCGCTATCAGCTCCCCGTAAGCAGCTGCAGCCTAAGTTGAATGCGCGTAATGGAGGTGATGCCAATCTGTTCCTGCAGCAGCGTAACTTTTTGGGTCCCCTAGCCGACATTGTTCCTGCATTTAGCCCAACCGCTTGCAGGTGCTCGCTCAACACTGTACTGGTTGGTTTGGTAGCGAGCGTTGGCCGTTAAAGGCTCTCCCACTCTACCAAAACTGTCGCCAAAATCTTGAACTGAGACGACGCCGGGCAAGGCCGGCGGCGGGGGACCCGACCGCGCCGACTTTCCAGAACGTTTTTTTATGGTTTATGGCGACTCCAAACCCATGCGCAATAGCCACCACCTCCATGCCGATATGACATGGCTGAGCCGCTGGTGGATAGAGGACTATTAGGGTATGGACGGATTTAGAACTCATCAAAGTCAATGCATTCATGACAGGGACGTATCATGGACGCTGATTAGTGCGATCGGGAATATTGCCACGGCGTACGAGGCTTCAATACTCGCTGCCCGTTTTTGATTGACGGCCAAAAATGGTAGGGCCAGCAATAAACGACCGACAGTGAAGCTGACCGTGAGCGCTGCTGACCAAGAACCAAGGAAAACACGGACCAGTGGCGCTGTAATTTCCCATACCCCTGTCCGCAGCTGCGGAAAAAGCTGTACCTTGCAGTAGTAGATTGGACGCCGACGAGCCGCCTACTGGCCGCCATCTCTCACCTCCTCATCACCGCCAAGCCAATCGCCAGAAAAGAAAGGATGGAAGGAAGAAAAAAAAAACCCCCCTCTCCGACCAGTCAGGTCTGTACGCCAACGCCTGTACCAGCACGGGGGAAATAGTCCCACCACCATCACGTCGGGCAGATCCAATCCAGGGGCACAAAGGGTTGGTTGGTTAGCATCGAATGGAGGTACTGCCACACGCTGATTCTGTCTCTAGAATACTTTTTAGTGTTCTTTTTTCCACGCGGTACCTACATTCATGTAGGTACGCCCTCGGACAAACCCGTTGGGGCCTATTCCTCCAATTGGAGGAGGGCCTATCATGGGCTGTGAAGTGAGAGACCCAGCCGTATCGTCTCTGCCAACTGCGGCCTGCCCCTTTCCGGTCGTGAGAGCCTGAGCAGCAGAGAGCGCGTGGAGCTCACAGCTAATAGTATCGTACAAGTTTAGACGGAGCCATCTGTGCCTGTCTCCAGTACTCCACCCACCCCCTGATTTGTGATAGAATTGACAGCACCATCAATGCGCAATCAGCGCCCGTCCACGCAGAACCACCCACCCCTTCCACCCCCGTACCTTGTCAGATTCTGGAAGACAGTGCCTTTGATTCGATCGCAAAGCGAAATAAGCTGCAAAAGAAAAAGGCTAAGGAAGAATTTCGGCTTGACGACGCTACTGTGGGACCCCCCGGCTAGTGGGTGAGGGTATACCAGGAGTGGGCATTGGGCAAATAGGTAATGAGCATGGGTGGCACTGTCGCAGCGGACATGGAGTAGCAGCGCGAGACAGAGGCACTGACAGGATGGCGACCTTCTTGTCGTGTGGGTGGGTTGTGGGTGTGCTGGTGCACCGGCGAACACCCCCATGTCTTGACTTACTTCCTCGCCTGCGTCTGCTAGTTCCCAATGTTGGCAACTCTGTATATAAGTCGCGTCGCTCCACGATTGTCAACTCTTCTTTCCCTTCCCTCCTCACCCACACACGCTCATCAGCAAATAACCCTGACTTATCAGTCACATTCATTCGTTCTTACAGCATACTTAATTTGCTCTAACTACCTAATAATCCTCACGACAATCCACCACTCTTCCCGAGTAACTTAATACCCCGACAAATCCGTCAAGATGCAGTACTCTTTCGCCGTTGCCGCCCTCATTGCAGGTGCCTCCGCCCAGTACCAGGTTGCTCCCCCTCCTGCTGCTGCCACCACCAGCTCCGCGGTTGCCACCACCAGCGCCACTCAGGCTTACCCCGTTGAGTCCAAGAGCACCGCTGCTGTTGAGTCTTCCAAGAGCACCCCGGCTGCCACCTACCCCGTCGAGTCCAAGAGCACCGAGGCTGTCCAGTCCTCCAAGAGCACCCCGGCTGCCACCTACCCCGTTGTTGTTCCCTCCACCAACGGCACTGCCTCCGCCCCGGCTCCCAAGTACACCACTGAGGTCGTCAACCAGTACACCACTTTCTGCCCTGGCCCCACCACCATCACCCACGGCACCAAGACCTACACCGTCACTGCTCCCACCACTCTGACCATCACCGACTGCCCTTGCACCGTCAGCAAGCCCGTCTACACCACCTCCGCTGTTGTCTGCAACGGTGCCTCTTGCTCCGGCAAGCCCGCTCCCGTAAGTTTATTGCTACTCTCTCATGACTACTACTACTTCTTCTCAAAACCACTGTACTGACTCTGTCCTCTTCAGCCCCCTACCTACAACAACGGCACTGTCCCCGCTGTCCCGGCCCAGCCTACCACTCTGGCTCCCGCCCCCACCGGTGGCTACCCCACCAAGCCTACCCAGGCCACCACCCCCGGTGCCCCCATCCCCACTGCCGGTGCCGGCAAGGTCGCCGCTTTCGGTGGTCTGATCGGTCTCGCTGCCTTCGTCGCTCTGTAAATCGACCTAGCTTGCTTTCGCATTCACGTCTAGCTCACGATTTTCTATGTCGATAATACTTTAATTCGTGGGATTGATACGCCCCTTTATGACGGGAAAGCAGTGTGGTTGGTTTCAGGGTTTGGTGTGGCGTGGTGTTTAGACTTTGGGAGTATACGGCAACAATACGGTCTCTTGCAATGTGCCGGGTGGTCGATGCATAATCTGCATTGCGACCAGGCGCGCAGGATACCATCTTGATTCTTGTAATTTCTTGTCTCGGTGTTGGACATCTTACAATCTCGCCACAGAGGATTTTATCAATGTGTGCGGTCTCCTAGGACCCTTGGAACGGAGAGCGGAGGATGGCGTCTCTTTCTACGACTTCTTGCCGCTAATACTTTTTCTGTCGATAGAGGTCTATATGGGAAAGAGGTCGCGACCTCTGGCAAAACAATCAAATCCATTCCAACTCTTCCAATACTTGTCCCTTCTGCTTCGCCCAAGAAGCGCTTCTCCCTATGTTTATTCCTCGTGCTCTGCTTGCTTCTATTTCTTGTACAAACTTCTAAGAGTTGTTCAAAAACCATGTTTCAATATGTATAATGGCAGAGCCGAGGGATCTACAGCTACAGAAAAAAAGCCGGATGTTTTATCGGTCTTTGCTCTCAAGACTTTTCGATTCGCTGGGTGTCAGCGAGCCTTCCTCATGTACTATAGATATTAAAGGCAAAGTTGACATTCGCCAGGAAGACCGAGTTTTGGTCTGGCGCCTCAAACCTTCTGTTCTCTTCGCCTGTGTGTATGTGTCTGTGTGAGAGCTCTTCTTCTGAACTGTAATGACCTAGCTGAACTGTGTATATATCGCAAGTGCCACAACAGGCGGATCAATTGCCTCATAACCTTAAGATCCTTCCCGCTCCCCGTGGTACAATGGCCTGCATCAGATAGATCGATACGGTATTCTCTGGAGACCTGCATGGATACACGACAGCAAACATGGTGGACGGGCCAGGAGTTGTCATCCCATCTCCTTGGGATGGCAGGGGACATTCCCTCCTACTGGAAGCTCCTCCCGACGCGGCGGGTGGCGGGTGCGATCCATAGCGTCCGTTTCCTCTTCCATTGTGTCGGGTATCGGAGACCCTTTGGTGACCATTTGTTTCTTTTCCTTCCTTTTTCCTCGGTCGGACGTTTTCTATCTCTCGTTGGCGTTTGTCTCGTATTTTGAAACCGCTCTACGTACACCCATCCCGTGCGGGCCCTATCCCTCAATGGCTGCGACTCTACTCGGCTGATCCGCCCGGATTGGCGATATTGTCTCGGTTGATCAGTGGGGGGGGGGACCATGACCAAACCTGTTTTTCCCTTCCCACGCGTCGAGAGAGAAAAGGGAAAAAGGCTAGAAAGAAAGCGACAATCACCAGTTGAAACATGGGCCATCGCGGGGTCCCTGTTTCTTTCGCAAACTGGCTGCAAAACATAGGACGCCAGGACGCCCAGGGCTGACCACACGATGTCTATTGTTATAGCAGTTTGTGGCCAAGATCGCAATTTTACAGTCTCGATGGGCTGCTGCCAGCCACTATTGCTATTTATACCATTACCTGTTTCTCCCATTCGGGGATATTACGACATGCAAGACACACCTCATGATAAGATTTTAGAGTTGACATAAACACAAACACACGCGCGCACAACACACGAAGCAAGGAGAGGGGATCCAATCGCACGCAACCCGCCGAGATGGACGATCCGAGTCGTACGCGCAAGCCGCCATGGAGGCCAAGGGACGGTTTGTAATGAACCTATCCACAATTCCCCTGCTGCCGTGCATCTGCTGCTCACTGTACCTGCAGTAGCGTTGGCGTGCGTCCTAAAAGAGAGGAGTCGAGCTGAAGCTGAGTGTTTTTTCTTCTTCTTTCTATTTTGCTCTTTCTTCCCCGAAGCGAATAGGAAAAAGGTCCACTGGCGCTTGTCCACCCACACCCTCACCCCACATCGCTCAACTTGCATGCACACTTTACCTTAACGTGCCCTGAGATGTGACCCGGCAGCCCGAAAGAAAAGAACGATGACGGTAAGTGGACGCGGCAGCGGTAAGCCAGTCAGCTCAATCTCGGTCGCGGTGGGCACACACACCAATGAGAGAATGGGCCTTCGATGATTGTGATGCAGGACGCGCATGTGCTTATGCATGGGCAAATTAAAAATATGATGTATACTATCCATAGTATAATACTATGTACATACCTCTTGCAACGATACGTATTTTGTGTATATCGCTTTAGTTCTTTTCGCTTGCAGAGCAGCCGCGTATGCATTGCATATACTGTATACATACTCCGTAGTTGATCCTTGGGCCACTTCTTCACGATCGCTATCTTCAGCTCCTACGTGTAAGTATCTACTCCTCACTAGGTACTTACTGCTTACTTTGGCCAGGGCGTTTATAGTAATCGATGCCAAGACCCTACCCAGCAATAGCCAGGCTGCTCCGTCGTGGGGATACCAGCTGAGATGCATCAAGCTCCTTCCCCCAAGAGAAGAAGCCAATTGAGCACTCGGATTGGCCCAGGTGATGTTTAGCCGTGGGGAGAGGCGTTGAAACAGTCCGAAATTTGGGAGCGTCGCCCTAAACGTAAAACAGAGGCCGTTGGTTGACGGTGTAGGAGACTATCAGACTATCTGTCTCCTGTTCCCCTGTTCCTTGGCTTCCCCGGTAGCCGATAAACTGTCGAGCTGACTATCAATCTGCTCGTCCGGTCTACTGTAACTACCTATCCCTTACCGCAACGCTATGCTACTGTAGCTGGACTGCGGAAGTGCGGCGCCCTCACCCCCTTGCCGGCAATGGCCCGGTCGTTGATAACCGCAAGCCGAGGTTGTCTTGCAAGTACGTCATTACCGGGATGACTCTTGACGTGCTACTTGAACTTCTCCGGATGATGATCTTGTTGAAACGGTGATGCTGAAGTAAGAAGTCGGCAGAAAACGCATTCAACCGACGACTGACTACTGGACTGACTTCCAATAGTTCGTTGGTATGAGATTGGATATGGTCATCCATCCACCTAACTACTACGTACATTTGCACAGAAGTATGACGCACAGGATAAGTAGGTCCCAGCTTTGGAGTCGAGTCAATAACGAAATCGAGGGGAAACGACCAAAAGAACTGGTCTTGAAGCAGGTCATGCATGGCAATCAATACCTTCATGAAATTGAAACCATTGCGAATGCATGCACTCTGTTGTCTAGTATCACCATACTCACTGCCCTTTACAGCCATTAGTTCAGCCGTGGCAGTCAACAGCACCAAAGCGCTGCATAACACCTTAGGTGGTATGACGTAACACTAGACTTGCAGAGTGATCAACTCTACCACTCAGTCTGTTCTTTGTACGTCTGGCATCTGGAGACAAAGCGTAGCTAGACACAACCAATGCATGTCTACTGTATCCTCTTGCAGTATCTTGCTGACCAGTAATTCCATTCTCAGTGAGTATTTTAGACATCGTGAATCCTGCTTTATCGAGAGCATAACCATGGCCAAGTGGAATGTCTCTGAGTTGGACAAGATCGCCACCAAAAGACGTAGCGGGGTTCTTGAGCAAGCGCATCAGCCAGCCATTGCATCATCGCTGTCATGCTTGCTTGGCTGCTCACATACCTAGATATCCAACCCATCAGTTCATTGACATTTGGGCTGCCAACAATCTAATTTTCTTCAACGATTCATCGCCGTTTTGAAGAACAAAGATGAAGCCATTTCCAGAAGCAACACAAGGGCGCCCAGCGACCAGCTGGGTCCCGCCCATCCTCCGCCCGCGGTTTACATGGCGATATGTTGCCTGCACGCTAGCCATCGGCTACGTCCTCTACAGCTTCGCGGCATCCCGCCATCTGCTCGCGCACCCGTTGCCGCAGTACAGCGGCCCGCACGCCGTCGGAGCCATCGACATTGAGGCGTCTGCGGCATCGCCTCGTCTCGTTGACCCGGCTCGGTTCAAGGCGACCAACGAGAATGCATTCGAGTTACGGACCGTCCTCTTCACGCTATACTACCCGGCATCCAAGGGGGAGCACGTCATCAAGCATCACCACGACTGGATCCCCAAGCCCGTCTCGGTGACGGCGGCCGGCTACGCCAAGTTTGCCCACATCGGCAACTTCTTTACAAATGCCTTGTTCACCGGCGCCATCAAGCTGCTGGTGGGCAACATCAAGATCCCCGCCGGCGTCGATCTACCACTTCTCGCAGACAAGGGCGTGGCCTCCGATTCGTCGTCATCCGCGTCTTCGGAATCATCGGGCATTTTGCCCGGCGACAGCGACGAAGCAGAGAAGATTCTACTGGAACGCACAGGGCATAGCACCCGGGAGGGCTACCCCGTCATCGTCTTCTCCCACGGGATGGCGTCCAGCCGGACAGACTATACGCACTACGCCGGCGAGCTGGCGTCGCGGGGCTACGTGGTCGCCATGCTCGAGCATCGCGACGGATCCAGCCCCGGGTCCATCATCCAGGAGGCCGGGCGCGCCGACGAGACCCGCCTGACGTTCCGGATGTCGGAGGTCGAGTCGGCCGAGGGCCACGACCTGAAGGAGGAGGACTTCAAGAGGGCGCAGCTCGACTTCCGCCAGGCTGAGATCGAAGAGGCGGTCCGCGTACTGCAGCGCATCAACGGCGGCGACGGCGCCGACGTCTTCGCCGCCAACTCGCGCCGCGAGGGCGCCAACCTGCACGACTGGGCGGGCCGTCTCGATACTAAGGGCATGATTGTGGCGGGCCACTCGTACGGCGCGACGGGCGCGATGCAAGCGCTGAAGGGCGGGCCCAGCGAGCAGCGGCCGTTCCGGGGTGCCATCATCCTGGACCCGGGCAAGCAGAGCGGGCGGCTCAACGACGAAATCGACGTGCCGGTTCTGGTGGTGCACAGCAACTCGTGGAGCAAGAAGCGGTCTATGTTCTACGGGCGCGCGCACTTCGACGTGGTGCGCGACATTGTGGCGGGTAATAACGACCGGGGCCACGCCTCGTGGTTTATGACCTCGCTTGGCACGTCGCACCCGTCGGTCACGGACGCGCCCCTGCTGGAGCCATTCCTCCTGAGCGTGACCACGGGCGCCGAGATCGACGTCTACGAGGCCCTCCGCCAGTACGTGCACGTCTCGGTGGACTTCCTCGGGTTCCTCGCCGACGGCGAGAAGCGCAACCTGTTGGCCGAGCCCGCCGAGTTCCCCGAGTACGAGAAGAGCCGGGGCTTCGGCAAGTGGAAGCCCGGGCAGGGTGACGACGATTCAAAGCAGAAGGGGGGCGAGTGGGCGGATTGGAGGAAGTACTGGCAGCTGCACGTCTCTGCTGCGTAAGGATATAATGGGCAGGAACATACTACTACATTGCCATTTGGATGGCAGATCACGATGATACGACTATATTTTTACTTACAATTTACCCGACTAAACTACAATATAAGGTGGATATAGTTAAGGGGCAACATGTCATTCGTATGATAAGAGTTTGAGATTGTACTGATAGAGCAAGGCAAGATCTTGATATGAAGTATATACCCACACACATATATATACTACGAAAAGAAAGCAGATGCCTTATGTTCAGAGTGCCAGGACTTGAGCACTGTTATGTTTCTTGACGCGAGAATGACACCGTGGATCGACGCTGGTTCGGCTCCCTTGAAGTTGGTTGGCGCCTCTGCCCCTTGCGCTCTCCTCAAGGGCGGAAGGCCGGGAAGGACGAGTCGTCGTTCCGGCGGCAGTTGGAGCGGGCGACGAGCTCGCTCGGGCACTGGACCTGCTCGAAGTTGAAGTTGGGGTTGTCGGCGTTCTGGAACCAGTCGAAGCGCCACTCGCAGCCGGCGCGCAGCTGGGCCGGGAACGAGGCGCACTCGGACCGGCTCGAGATGCCGCCGTACTGCTGGCCGGGCAGGGCCTGGCCGTACTGGCGCGTGCAGCCGTCGAAGAGGCCGACGCCGCCGCCCGGCATCATCAGGTCGAACTGGTTCGAGCCCAGGTCGCCGCCGGTGTTGGTCGACTGCACCACCATCGTCTTGCCGCTGACGGGGCCCGAGGTGAAGGTGATTCTGTAGGCGGTGGTTAGATGGATATAATGTCAAGCGCAAAGTCGTCCGTGGCGAGTGTACATGTCATCATATGCTCGCCGTATAAGGGGAAGGCGGGAAGAAACGAGACGGGAGTGCGGCAAAGAGGAGACACAGTAAAGGAGTATATACTCACTTGAAGCAAGCGCAGCACGTCGCCGACTCGGCCGCGATGGCGGTGGCGGCGAAGCCGTAGGCGACGTTGCTGTTGACGGCCCAGGGCGAGTTGTTGGCACAGGCGAAAGCGGAGCCGCCGTCGCAGCCGGAGGGGGCGTTGGCATTGGAGATGGGGCTGTTATTGTTATCGCACGTCGTCACGGGCTGGCTCACGGCCGCCTTGCCGGACCAGGCGCACGAGGTCTTGCAGCAGTCCCAGTACCGCGTCGAGTGGCCCGAGCCCGAGAGCGCGGACGCGGTCGAGGCGGCCGCCAGGAGGCCGAGGAGGGTTTGGGTGTGCATGATGGTTATTGGTGGTCGGCGTGGGGGAAGGGGACCAAACTGAGACTCTTTGTCGAAATATCAGGTTCTTAATGAGGTAGTAGTGATGTGACAAAGGACGAGGGCTATGAAGACGAGTCTGGAACAGAGCTGGGTGGGATATTACTACCACGAATTACACGCACATACATATACCACTGACAAACCGCTCGCCGCTTGATCAATACCCCTTACCTTTCCTTCCATCATGGTGGCCAAGGCCATCCTCGTCATCATCTCTTGACGTACGGGGCTAAGTAAGTAGGTAGCCGGGATAATCGGCACACTTGCGCATGTTTTCCTACGACGATGCCTGCCGTGTAGTCAATAAACCCGGCGGCCCTGCTCCGTTGACCCAAAGCGAACAAAGCCTCACCCCACCCGTCAGGGAAGTCCGGGGGGCTCTCGAGGCTCGAGGCGCAAATGGCGGGTTGCGGGCCCGACTGGCCAACTTCAGATAAATTACATGGGCGGGGAATTAATTCATTTCCTCTTGCTGATGTCTCCGATGGTGCCACAGTCGTGTGCAAATGGATGATGATCCATCAATGGGTGCTGAAGCCGCCCTTCCTGCAATGAAACGCGCATATAGCTTGCATGTAAATGTCAAGGGGAAGATGCAGGCAGGCGTGCGAGTAAGTCCCGGGGACTGGTTCGTCCAGATCTCTCCTGATCTTGGTAAACTCGATCTTCGGCTGACACCCGCACTGCACCGAAGCCAATGGGGTTCGGAGTACATAGCAGTGTAAAATACAATAATACCAAATTGTGATTCACTGTAAATATTGGACGACGTAATACTGGGCTTTGGTAGATTTTCGTTTTATTTCGTCTTCTTCTTCGCATACTTACTACTTAGTCTCAACCCATAACCTACCTAACATTATCTCTGATAATGGTGATAGTGATAGGGTGAAAACAGGGAAACAGACAGAAACATGTGCAACAACTAACTAGCGCTGGGGCAATAGGGGGAGAGGAGGGAGGAAATCACGCACCTGTGATTCAACCACGAAGTATGCGCAAAATCATCGCAAAGGGAATCCGACTCAAGCCAAGCCAGGGCTGGGGGCAGTGCTGGCTGTCGGACGAAGAACAGAAGAAAAGAGATAGGCATATCAGACCACATCCCATAAACCAAATGGTGTTGAAGACCAAGGCCCCTAGCTTCCGCAGCATACTGAGGACGAACGAGGCTACGAACAGGACTACGACGCCCAGTATTATGAGAGCTCCAAACTGCACTTCGGTGGAATGCGGCAGCCAGTCCACCAGTTGGTTGGGGCTGAAGATACCCATCTTGAAGCTGGATAGATCGATAAGTCGACGGGAGAGAATAAGTAGGTCGGTGAGGGTTGGTGAGGGTTGGGATTGGTTGGGGCTGGATTTTGATTTGGAAGATTCCAGGCCATATCCCAGGATTTATATACATTGCGGCAGCGATGGCAACAACCTGATTGTATTGGTTGCGAATCGAAACAAGCCGACTATTTCCATCACACAATCCCTTCGTCCAGAAACGACCGGGGTGTTTTTCTTTGGGTATGCACACAGCCTAAAAGAAAAGCATGTCCTTTGTTTGTGTCCCCTTTGAGTGAGCACTCGTCCTTTGTTCCTTCGCTGACAGATTCAAGTTACTGTCGGGGGTTCCGCGCCCAACCATCCCCACTAATCAACCCCAGATAGATGTACATATGTAGCAATTGCCGGTGCTATCAGAGCTAACCACAACAGCGATGCCACACTCATCGACCTTCCTATCTGGGCCAAGACCCCTCTGCATTCCATATTCCATGCAACATCCACGCTACCACTTATCATGAGGGGGTATCGCAACATGATGTCAGTCAGCATCGGGGCATAGACCGTAAGATACGCCCCAATTTCGACACAGCGATCTCGGGATGCCATGGCTACTACAGTGGGCTTCTCTGGCCAATGCAGCAAAGCTTTATCGCGTCTTTTACGTGATGCTAATGATATATGCAAGTACTCAGACAGACATACTCTCAATGTCTAGTTAACATATCATACTGATAAGGAGATAAGTCACGCGGCAGTCTATCGCGTATGAACATGACATCGAAAAGGATCGTCGTACTGATCACCGGCCCCCTTCTCCGTCGTTTGTGTTGTTGTTCAACTCCTTTCCGTCAAAGTATCAACGAGTAACCTCCCGCTTTCGCAAAACTTTTGCCGTTGCACCTGGTTACTGAGCGGTATAGACTTTTTACAAGAACAAATCTCTCGGCCAACATGACGGGAGACGGAGAGAAGGCCTCGGTCCCGGCCGAGTACACCAGCCCGTCCGCCGGTGGCGACTCTTCCGTCCCAGATGACGGTGATGCGGACATCGAGAAGACGGGCTCCGCGCCGGCGCCGAACCCCGATGTCCAGGCCGGCACGGTGCTCAAACACGCCGACAAGAACGACGCCGACGAGGCCTACAAGGTCCTCGTCGGCCACGAGGGCGAGACCGTCGTCATCACGCCCGAGGAGGAGAAGAAGCTGCTGCGCAAGATCGACCTCAACCTGATGCCGCTGCTCTGCATCGTGTACGGGCTGAACTACCTCGACAAGACGACCGTCTCCTACGCCTCCGTCATGGGCTTGAAGGTAAATCTGACCCCTTCCAGTATACATATGTGGCATGCATCGAAGTCGTATATGAGCTGACACATATTGCTGGTAGACGGATATCAAACTTGTTGGTAAGTCCTGCATCAGGCATACGAAACAAAGGGGGCGTGCACTAAAAACGTCCCAACAGGCCAGGACTATTCTTGGATTGGGTCCATGTTCTATTTCGGTTACTTGTTCTGGGAGTACCCGACGAATCGCCTCTTGCAGCGACTGCCTTTGGCCAAGTACTCGGCTTTCAATGTGATCATGTGGGGGTTGACGCTATGCTGCATGGCGGCGGTTCAAAACTTCGCCGGTGCGATGACTGGTATGCAATCCTCACTCAACTGTGATCCTGCTTTACTGTACGAGGGAATCTACCACTAACTCTGTCCAGTGCGATTCTTCCTCGGTGTCTTCGAGGCCGCCGTATCTCCCGGCTTTGCCTTGTTTACTAGCCAATGGTGTAAGTCACTTGGAGTGGATGACAAGTTAACGACAGCTGCTGACGGGGAATGGCCAGATACGATCAGCGAACAGGGTAGCCGAACCGGCATATGGTTCAGCTTCAACGGCGTCGGCCAAATCGTCGGTGGATGCGTTGCGTACGGCATCGCCGTGGGGACGAAGCACCACCCGGTGGCTATCAAGTCGTGGCAGCTCGTCTTCCTCGTCATCGGGCTCTTCACCGCGGCCATGGGCGCCGTCTTCCTGTGGCTCATGCCCGACAGCCAGCTCAACGCCCGCTTCCTCACGCCCAAGGAGCGGGTCATGGCCGTCGAGCGCATCAGGGTGAACCAGCAGGGCGTGGGGAACAAGCACTTCAAGTGGTACCAGTGCAAGGAGGCGTTGACAGATCCCATGATCTGGGCTTTTGTGTTCTACAGTCTTGTCGCAGACATCCCTAATGGTAAGTAGCTCCTTGGAAAAACCCACATCTGAACTGACTGAGGTTGACTTCATCGACAGGCGGGATAAGCAATTTCTTCTCTCAGCTCATCGTCTCTTTCGGATATACCCCCGAGGATTCTCTGCTCCTAGGTATCCCGGGAGGCGCGGTCGAGGTGGTAGCACTGATCGCATGCGGATATCTCGGCGACAAGTACAAGAACAGACTGGTAGGTGCAGTATAACCTCGAAACAGGGAAACGCATGATTGCTAAAACGTGCCAGCTCTTCTCTACTGTGGGCATGATCATCGCCATCCTCGGCATGCTCTTGATTACATGCCTTCCGGAGAGCAACAGCCCCGGCCGTCTGGTCGGGTATTACCTCACACAAGCATCGCCCACGCCATTCGTCGCATTGCTGTCCCTGATCTCGACGAACGTGGCCGGGTGGACGAAGAAGACGACCGTGGCTGCCATGTATCTGATTGGTTATTGCGTGGGCAACATCATCGGCCCGCAGGTGTTTCGAGGTAAGCTGCCGACTCCCCCGAACTCTGGGCTACGAACCACGCCTAACATTGGGTTTTATAGACAAGGATGCACCTCAGTACAGGCCGGCCGAAATCACCATTGTGGTTTGCTACGCTGTCAGCTTGGTGGATCTGCTGTTCATTTACCTGTGGTGCAAGCGCGAGAACAAGAAGAAGGCCGTGATTCGGGCGGCGCCAGGGTACGAAAAACTGCAAGGCCAGGAGTTTATGGACTTGACAGACCGAGAGAACCCCGAGTTCATTTACAGTGTTTAGTGCACTACATAGTATTATCATTTTGTCGTCGAACGTGCTGTCGAGTTATCCAGCTGTTTGACCTCGGATGCTGCTGACGTTGCGGATCCCGTAATCCCTGTCTGGCCCAGCTCCGGAGTAGCGGATGCGGGGAAGCTGGGGTAGCGGCACGCAGGTACTGTAGCTCTTAGCTACTGCACCACTGGAAATACCACTGGACTTACAGCACAATGACCTAAGGTCCCCCGAGGACGCAGCAAGCACATCAGTCCATGCCTCCAGGACAAGAGTTGAAATGTAGACCGCCTCATGCAGATGATCAATCATATATATGCACTTATGTAATCGTCGCACCCTCCATTAGGATTGATTCATATAAATATTGGACAATATGTTGTTGCATGTGTATGTGTATGTCAAGTGAAGTAATATCCGACGGCTTACAAGCACAAGTCCAAGTCCAAGTCAGGCCCTGTATTGCATGACGTGCAAGCCACCTCGCATGCGTCCCGTTTGGGAGCCAAGACGTCGAAATTGTAAGCGAGGTCTCACTCTCTCCCTCTCCCGGACCCTGGCTGCTTTTCCCACCCGCTGATCCGTTGTTACCAAGCCATTGGGTTTTTATTATTATTATTCATTCCCTGTGTTCTCTCTTTTCCTCACATATTATCGTGCAAGAAGTAGAAGAAGAAGCTCACAAGACAAAACAAGCCACCATGAGCCACCCGCAAGATGAAGTGCAGCGGCACTCCCTGCAGGACCCCGAGTCCTTCTGGGCACACCAAGCCGACCAGCTGCACTGGCATCGGAAGCCCAGCGCCGTGCTGACCAGGACGACCAAGATGCTCAAGGGCAACACGCAGCACCCCCACTGGGAGTGGTTCAAGGACGGCCAGATCAGCACCTGCTACAACTGTGTGGACCGCCACGTCCTGGCCGGCCGTGGCGACCACCCGGCCATCTTCTACGACAGCCCCGTCACCGGCGCCCGGCAGACCCTCAGCTACGCCCAGCTGCTCGACGAGGTCGAGGTGCTGGCCGGCGTCCTGCGCGACGAGTGCGGCGTCCGCCGCGGCGACGTCGTCCTCGTCTACATGCCCATGATCCCCGCCGCCGTCGTCGCCATGCTGGCCATCGGCCGCCTGGGCGCCCTGCACGCCGTCGTCTTCGGCGGCTTCGCGGCCAAGTCCCTGGCGCAGCGCATCGAGGCCTCGCGGCCCGTCGCCGTCCTCACGGCCTCGTGCGGCATCGACGGCGCCAAGGCGCCCCAGAGCTACCAGCCCCTCATCCGCGGCGCCCTCGCCCTCTCGTGCCACAAGCCCCGCCGCGTGCTCGTCTGGCAGCGCGACCAGCTCCGCTGGGACGCCCTCGACCGGACCGCGGGCGAGCGCAACTGGTTCAAGCTCGTGCGCAGCGCCCGCGCCCGGGGGGTGCGCGCCGGGCCCGTCCCCGTCGACGCCAATGACGGCCTCTACATTATCTACACTAGCGGGACGACGGGTACGCCCAAGGGCGTCGTGCGGGACGCCGGCGGTCATGCGGTGGGCTTGCACTTCAGCATTAGCTACCTCTTCGGGATCAATGGGCCGGGCGACGTCATCTTCACCGGGAGGTAAGTGTTCACTCGCCCGCTGCTGGCTGCTATTGCTACGTGAGCTGACTCCTAGAACCTCGTCCCAGTGATATTGGTTGGGTCGTGGGGCATTCGTACATCATTTATGCGCCTCTGCTAGCCGGCGCCGCCACTGTTTTATTCGAGGGGAAACCGGTAGGGACGCCAGATAGCTCGACATTCTGGCGGATCATAAGAGACTACAGGGTAAACTCTCTGTTCACCGCTCCAAGTAAGTGCCAAAACGCCCTGCTAGCTCTCAACATAATATATCTGCAACCTCGGCTGACACCGTATAATACAAGCCGCGTTGAGAGCTATCAAGAGGGATGATCCCGAGAACAAGTTCTTGAAAGAGATTGGCAAAGCCGGTGGACTGAAGTCCTTACGGGGGCTCTTTCTAGCCGGAGAGCGGTCAGAGCCGTCCATCATCACCACATACCAGGAGCTCTTGAGGGATTACGGAGCTCCGGGCGCCACTGTTATCGACAACTGGTGGTCATCCGAGTCGGGCTCGCCCATATCGGGGATAAGCCTCGTTCCGCACGCGGGCAAGGATCGATGGACTAGTATACGCGACCACAAGCCCTTGGACATCAAACCAGGGAGTGCTGGGAAGGCAATGCCCGGGTTCGACGTCCGCGCCGTGGACGACGAGGGCAACGAGGTGAAAAGGGGCAAGATGGGGAACATCGTCATGGCGATACCATTGGCGCCTACAGGCTTCCGCACGCTGTGGCAAGATGACGAGAGGTTTTACAACAGCTATTTGAAGCGCTTCGACGGAAAGTGGATAGACACGGGGGATGCGGGCATGATCGACAAGGAAGGGTATATTAGCATCATGAGCCGCAGCGACGATCTCATCAATACGGCGGGGCATCGGCTGTCAACAGGTAGGAAAACCACCGTACTGCCATTCCTTGGCAAAGCCCCCAGATCCTGCCTGCCGTGGATTATATATATAGTCGACTGGCTAACCTACTTTGGCGTGTGTGTGATGTAGGTGCTATCGAACAAGCAATCACCAGCCACCCCCTGGTGGCTGAGGCCAGCGTCGTCGGCATCCCGGACTCGCTCAAGGGCCAGCTTCCTTTCGCATTTGTGACACTCTCGACGCCGGATCACCCTGCCTCGTCTGTGCCCGAACCGGAGGTGGTACGCGAGATCCAGCGGCGGGTACGCGACGAGATTGGCGGCATTGCCAGCCTCGGTGGGGTCATCCAGGGCCAGGGCATGATCCCCAAGACGCGGTCGGGCAAGACTCTGCGCCGGGTCCTGCGGGAGCTGGTCGAGAACGCCGTGCACGGAGACTTCGACAAGACGGTAAGCTTCGACTTCCGGAGCCTGATTCCTTCCTCTCCCCTTTTTCCATACAAGTATAGTAGTGTGTCTCGGGAGGGCCGAGTATGCGGCTCAGCTGTTGCCAGCATTCCCTCGTGGGGCGATTTGTTTCGTTTCCTGAAATGGCAATGCTAATATGAACTTCGACAGGTCCCGTGGCCGGCCACCATTGAGGACGCGTCCGTGGTCGAGGTCGCGCGGGCCAAGGTGGCCGAGTACTTCCGGGAGAAGGGCGGGGCCCACCAGGCCATCGAGGCGCGCGCCAAGTTGTGATGTTTTGGGATTTTATTTGATGGTTTGGGAAAGGTCAGAAAAGGCATCGAACGATAACCGGAGCGAAGGGGGCGGACAAAGAAAGGGTGGCCTGTCTCGGGGAAAGGAGAGGAGAGGAGACGAGGAGCGGCGGAGCTCTGGGCTCTGGGTGCTGCTCTGGGTGACACAAGCAACGCTTACACGCAGGACATCCCATTGTGGCTGTAACGTTTGATTGCTGCCTGAAACCTTGAAACCAGCTGCTAGGCCGTGTGTCTGGGTCGGATGATGCCCATCAGGTTGCTCACGGGTCTCGGGCCGGACGACGGACTGGACGCTTTCGGCACCGAGGAATGAATGTCTCGTATAACTCGGCCCCTCCTTCCTCCCTCCTCCTCCTCTTCACCCTCCTCTTATCTTGCTCCCCATCACCTTGGTTTGTATTTATTGATTTGTGCCACCGGATGACCCAAGTCATGGCGGGTGCCCATCATTCAATCATTTCACGACAAATGCCCCCTCCCCAAATTTGACACATCATGTTTTCCCTCCCACGAAGCTGAACAACCCACCCCCATGGTGGTGATACCTTAGCCGCCATTTGAATGGCTCCCTTTCTCACCGCCCCCTCCCCCAGCCGTGAGCTAGTCTTTTGGGTAATGTGTGATTTGAGGGGGCCAGCAGGCGGCCGGGTCGTGACATTGCATTATTCTCCTTACCCGGATGGATGGGTCGATCGTGTTTATTAGAGTCAGGCCGACCAGGAAAAGCCGCCCCAGAGACCTCACACACACATATACACATCAATAATACATGGTACGAGCACGGGTGACACAAACACACACACACACACTTACGTATACACAACAATGACCATGATCAAATCAAGAACCATACGAAGATCAACCTCGAGTCACTTCTGGAACTGGTTGTGCTGTTTAAAAGATACGAACTCCGATTTTATCATACCGTATACGTACTTGGACATGCTTCTTGGTATACTGCCTGCTCCTGGCACACAGCCCTACCCTTCTCAAAACCGCCCAGCACTCCCGCTCCCACGGAGCATTGACATGAGGACGACATTGGTATCAATTGGTTACCAATCACAGTTACAATCACTACATATCCCGTATAGGAGTGTCTGATTCACAATATGCATCAGTATACCTAGACTCCTGACCTCGCGATAGACCCGTTTGGTCCACCCGCACATCAATTCGTTTCTCGTGCGACTTCCTGCGGAAGGAGCAGCAACAAGCAGTAAAAGACCATGTATTCTTTTCTGAAAGTAACGGCCCGTTGCGTTTGTGTAGGGGCTTGGCTCTCACCCACCCACCCATCTCAAGTTCCACAGCGGCGCGTAGCACTCCCACCTACATAGTCAAGATTAGGAGCTGTCTTTTCTTGGGGACTGAAATGAACTCTTCCTCGCAGCGTAGGGGATAGATAGGGAAGGTACAACATGATGTACTGTAGCAACTTTTGGCTAAAGAGGAATCCTTAACGGCGTACTTAAAAACCTCACCTTGCAGTACTGTGTCGCGGAGGGGATGTGGGGGGGGGGGAGCTGGAAAGAAAGGTAACTTCGAACCTGTAGACATTCCATATGCAACTCGAGACATCGATGTGGTTGCCTTATGCAATGTTGATGTACACCATATCATAGCGTCTTGTTGACCTCCTATACTTTATCTCCCGTGGTTTTTATGGATGGTAAAAGACTGGTCGTGCACTGCACGAGCATATCACGCGACTCAAGTTCGGGGGCAGACAACGATTAAAATCCTAAGTCAGCTAATCGAATAGATCGGCCTCGTTTGTATGTAGCGTAGCCTAGGTTCTAAATTGCTGTGTATCAAGCAAAAAGCTTTTTTTTTCTCTTTGAAACCCTCAGAGGGATTCGATAACCTGCTCCCCCCATCAAGACATTTCCAACAACACGCCCACAGTGACACCGCACTTTTTCGAAAAGAAGAAACTGGTCGTCATCAAGTCGTAATTTCAAGGAAAAATTCCTCTGTACCGCCCAGGCACTCCCCTCTTCTTTTTGGGAGGCTGAGCGACCGAGGTAGGACCAAAAAAAAAAAAAAAAAAAAAAAAAAAAAAAGTAAAAGTAGCAAATGTGCCTCGTTCGTGATCAACATTACCCGCCTAGTGTTCATGATAGGCGGGGACATCTCCGTTGCTCAATTTCTCGTCGTGCTCGGCATAAAAGTTAAGTCGGGTGTGAAGAAGGGATGTGTTTTTGCCAAGAAGATTAAAGAGTCCTCCATGCAACGCGTCAAATCGTGAGCCATTTACACAGCCTTGAGCGGCATTCAATAACAAGCAAGAATCAAGTGTCGTAAGGTTCGTCATCGCGTCTGTAGGGTGCAGGCCAAACATGCCGGATGATCTCGTGGCAAGAACGAATACAAGAGATAAGGAAAAGTCGAAGGAGCGTCGTCGTAGCAGGCGTCGCAATCTATGTCCCGCAGGAGTCCAATCGTAAGCAGATCGCCTCTTGGAGTAGAATGCCGCAACACCTTTCTCAATGCAATAAACGATAAAATAAGCCGCAATAAATCACTCGCGCCTTGTCGCATATGCGGAATCGTAAGCATTACCGCCGGCGCTGAGATAACGTCGACGGGGGTCGGTTCATGGCGTCAAAAGTCGGCGCGGGCATGGGGCCGGGACCGTCCATCAGCGTCAGCGTCTTCCGGCGCTTCAGCTCCAGGCTCCCGCTCGAAGCCCGGTCGTCCTCATCGTCCCGCCCGCGCTTCATGGGGCCACCAGCGCCGTTCATAATGGGGGGAGCGTAACCGTTCTGTAAAGAGCCGCCCATGTCATTCTGAGAGCCGTACACGTCGCCACCCGGTCCGCCGTTAGATGCTCCACGATCGTTGCTCATTACATTATACAAGTTGCTGGAAGGAGGAGGGATCCGCGGGGGAGTGTTGTATCCCTGTTGGGCGTAGAATGGCTGGGGCGGGGCTGCTGTGCGAGGAGTGGCACGGCCAGATCCCGCCTGGTGACCTGGGGACCCCGTCATCTCAGGGGAAAGGTGGGAATGCTCGCCTGATAGAGGAGCAACAGGGGGCGCGTTGTAGTTGTAGGCTGTCCGGTTGGCGTCATACGCCCCGCTATCATGAGTGTATTCGCCCTCATGCTCCGTCTCGTCCTCGCCGGCTGACTGAGGAACTTGCTCGCCGGCTTGTGACTGGTGCATCATGCCGTTCGGGGGCTTGACATCTTGCTCACTGGGAGCTGCTGGCCTGCCAGTGGGAGGAGCCATGTCATTTCTCATGTACGAGTTGGGCTGTCCGTAGGAGTTGCGGTCCTGTGGGCTGCTGTGGGACGCCGGGTAGGGGGATTGATGGGTCGCTGTGTTGTAAACTCCACGGGAATTGTCATATGGCTGGGTGCCTTGAGGGTAAGGCTGCATGCTCTGCATCGATGAGCCGGGGGGCGTCGTTGCGGGGGTTGCAGGCATTGAGCGGGCATTGCTGAGACTGGTGTCGATCGACATGGGGTTCGTGCTGGGAGCACCGCTCATGTTCTGCTGGCTCCATTGGAAGTTCTCCGAAGCGCCCATGTTGCCCATGACACTGGAGGCGCTGGTAGGAGGCGTCGGGAATGTGTGAGCACGGTCAAGAGATGGCCGTCCTGAGCTGTTGTGCGAGGGAAGCGACGATTGAGGAGGGAGCCCCATATGGTGGTGATGCTGCTGAATGGAGGGCAGAACACCTCCCGGAGGTGCGGGAGCCGGCGTGTTACGCATTTGGCTCTGCTCCTGTTTCCGGCGCTCGGCAGCGGCCATCACCTGGTTGGTCCGAGTCTGGTTCGTCGGGTGATAGAGCAATGCCCCAATGTTGTGGACAAAGAGAGGGTACAGCATCTCGGTGATCTTCTCCTTGTTTGCGAAATCCAGCGCTCTCTCGAAAGGGATCCTGTGGGAATGAGTCAGTCTTAGATTCATATCTGTCGTTCCAGGGATGCTTACCAAACTCCCTTCAAATGCATTGGTCCGATCTTCACAACGTGTCGGACCTTTTCGCTCTTCAGAATCCCGTCTCGTCGACCACGCGTCATGCCTGCTACATTAAGCAGTTTGGTGCCGTTGATCATGTGGTTATCTACAGCCATTGTTAGCGACTCTGCGGCCTGACGGATTGAAACTCAGCTTCCTCAACTAACCTTCACGACGTGCGACACAGATACCCCTGGCCTCTACTTGGAAGCACAAGCTTCCCTCATCCTCCCACAACGTCGCCGTCACACGAGGCTTCATACCAGGTGGCGCCACTTGTCCTGTGGTGTCCATGCCGGTAGTGTACTGGCTTCCCATGCCTGGTTGATTTACTGCAGGCAGAGGCAGGACGTTTTGAGCGGGGCCCATAGAGTTGGAGACGACAGGCGGCGCAGATTGGGGAGAAGTCAGCCCATTTGCGTAGCCGTACTGCTGTTGGTAGGGTGCCGAATACTGGGCGTGCCCCGGGTGCAAAAGTGGTGCGGGCTGGTGGCCATATTGTGACAAGCCACTGGAAGTTACAGTCTGGGGAGAAGGCGCAGGACCTGCGGACATATGCTGAGGGTAGTACATGTCGGGAGCGGGGGCAGAATTCATTGCAGAATACTGGTCGTACCCTCCAATTGGCTGAGAAGGGGGGCCTGACAAAGCCGCAGATACGGGCAGGTTGGGAGAAGGTGTCTTGGGTCCGTTGGAGGAGGCAGCGGATGTGAATGAGGATTGCGACTCTCCGTTGGAGCTTGTGGACGATGCAATGGAGCTGACCCGGGGAGACGAAGTACCGGAGGAGTATGCCAAGGGAGGCGGCTGAGGAAATGGCAATGGAGGTAACCTCTCGCTCATATACGGCGTGCGCTGGGTGGCAGGATGGCCGTAGTAGGGTGGTACGTCGGACGTTCCCCGGGCTTGCGTATGGGAAATCGGCGGTAGATCCAGCTTTACGGCTTGAACAAACTGCCGTTGAGGCTCGAGGATACTTGATCTCAAATCCTGTTCGGCTGACAGACAACGACTTGGAAGGCACAGGGCTTGCTAGCAGAACAAGCAACGACGGATTGATCTGCTGTCAAATGCGATTGGTCGACAGGCAATGCTGGAGCTCGAGACCGGTGCAAGCGTTGTGGCGTCGTGGGCGAGATTGGCGTATAATTCGAGCAGAGTGCTGGAACACTTCGAAAGGCACCTTGACCAAAAGATGTGTCTGCGAATTCAACTGAATCGACCCTATTGGAATAGCTGCAGAATGGTAATTTGGAAACCAAGGAAGTGGCCGTCGACAAGTTCTCTGGGCGGGTCGCAGGGTAGCGAGCCGGTGACTTGCAGCAGGATGGTGACTGTTGCTCGTTGTGCGGCTTACACGTCGAAGTACTGATCAGATACTATGATGGTCAGTAAAGGCAAGGCAAGGCAAAGTCCCCGACGGCGAGTGGTGATGCAAGAGAAAGAGAAGAGAGAAAGAAAAAAAAGTTGTCTAGAAGGAAGACAGGAAGAGGAAGCGCAGGTCAACGAGCAATAATAGCATGTACAGCCGATCTCGTTGGTCTTAAAGCGGGTTTTCCTTGGTGAAGTGCAGGTGATGGTGGGTTTGGACACAAGCGGCGTGGGGTCGTTTGAGAGCGACTATTTCCACCATATGCGAAGCGAGCACTGAACATACAACGAACGTCGTCTTCTTCTTGCAGGCGCTCCCGGACTCTTAAGCAAGCCCCGAGATTTCTCAATCAACCTGTCGTCACAACTACAAAGTTGTATACAGCTGCGTATGCTCGATGGGAAGAGAAGCAAAAGCAGGGGCACCTGGGGGAGAAAAAGAACTTGGGGTTTGGGCAGAGTTTGCGCGGAGGATGCAGGTGCAGAAGCAGGAACAGCAGTAACGGGATGGAGACGTCGATTATGGGTCACTTCACATACCTTCTCCAACCTCGATGGACCTGCAACTCAAGGAAACACAGAGGAGGTCGGACGGGCCGTGTTTGAGAGGAAGAAAAGAGAATGAGGAAAAAGAAGGTTTTCTTCTTGGGGCGGATGAGAAGGTGGGAGAACAAGCAGAAGGGAGGAGGAGCAGGAGGAGGCAGGAAAAAAAGTCGAGATTAGAATCAGACGGTAGACGGGAGGTAGAGGCCGTACCCGTTGTACCTTGGGAGGAGTTGAGAGAAGCAGCACAGGATGAACGAGAGAAGAGTGCAAGTAACTGATGAGATGAGAGAAACGAACACCCCAGCCCTGCGAGAACGTTGCGCGCTGCAGCAGCCAGAAAAAAAAAGATACTCTCTCTCTCTCTCGCTGGATGGATGGATGGATGGGCTTGCTGTCCCCTCTCTCGTCTCTTGTTCCTCTCTTTTTTTTCCTTCTCTCCCCTTCGCTTTTTACATACAGTACAGCAAGTACAATGTATATTTGGCGATGGCCCCCCGCCCGGGAGAGCGAGAAAGTGGTGCCCTGCTTCTTTTCTGGGTCTCTCGCTCTCCTGCTCACTACTTTTGCTGGGGTTTTGCGTTGTCGAGCCGGGGCAGGTCGTAGTGGGCTGGAGGTTGGGTCGACTTTACTAGGGTCGTAGATAGGTCCAGGACATGGGGGGTCTCGCTCTTAGCAGGACCCCGGCCGACCTACCTTTTTCTCTACCGTCTACTTTCCAAGCTAGGGTGGTACAACGGACAAGTCAAGTGTGGCGTGTGAGTGTGAGCCGAGCTCGTCATGGGGGGTGTGCACCGGTAAGGGGAGCGAATGTAACGCCAGACAGCGAGGGCCAGCAACGCGCGAGAGCGCGCGAGAAAGAAAATACAGTTAGCAGGCGGTTGATGATTGATTGATTGGTTTGATGAATTGGTATGTATTCATTCAAAGTCCTTCATTCAGTCACTCATTTGACACTGCCCGGCGGTACCAATTGGGGCCTATCCCTAACACCCGCCTATCCTCTCTTCTCATCGTCACTTTGTGGTTACTTATCCAAGCCAGTAGAGCCAGAGTAAGCAACAACATTGCAATATGCAATCCCCAGACGTGCTGGCTACGTGTAGCTCTATGGGAGTAGGTAGGTTGCATAGTCGTCACCTGCAAAGATATTTCGACCAGAGAAGAAGAGCTAGCCCCAGTAGAGTAAGTATGGAGAGTCGCTCTTTACGGGAGTTTCTCCATCATGTAAGTATCGCTGGATGTACATGGGGCTGCTGTGGGTCGTTTTTTCTCCTTTTGGAGCAAACCTTTTGGTTCTCGATATCCACCGGCTGTGTGTACAAGGTGGCATGTACAGCCCTCATCCATGTCTCCCATGTCTGTCCCATGTTTGGAGCTGGACCGATGGAGGGAAGAAACAACAGGCCAGCCCGCAACGCAACCCACTTGGCCTGCGCAGAGATGCACGCACTGTCCAGCGCGAAGTACAATAGCGGGGTGTTCTAGCAGCAGGTGGGACTACGGGCTGGCTGGCGGTAACCAAAGACCTCAATTCGGCACCTTGGGCAAGAGATTTTGACAGGCCACTGACTGCTATGGATAGCAGCGATGCAGTAGTAGGCTCGATCTCTCCAAGCACGGGTCTCACCGTGGGGTTTGCATTACAGAATTAACTTGATCTGCTCTACAGTAGCAGTCAGTCCATCCCCCCCGAGAAAACCAAGAGCTGGAGCATCCGGAGATGTGGTCACTGTTCAGTAAAGACCGGGGAAGCTTTCTTCGTGATCTCATCAACAGACGGACAGCATATCTAGCCGTACTCGGTTCGACGTTTTTTCGTTGCTGTTGTTTTAGCGACCTGCTCTCGCCCACCACCATCACCTCAACGGCTCTGCACACTGTGCGAGACAATTTTCTCTCAAAGCCGCGCCAGCCCCAACATGGATGCTGAGAGCTTCGTTGTTGAGACCGCACCCAGACTCCATGGGGCTGCGATCAGCTGGTACGAGAGAAGAATATATCTCGTCCCAGCGGCTCTGGCATGGGTCCTAATTTTACTCTGGCAGGGACTTGGGGCAGGTCGCCTGAGATGAGCTTGTCGGTCGTCGTAAACATATCTAGTCGTGCATTTAACTCGAGAATCTCGAAGAATTCGTTCCAGAGAAGCACAGTGCGTGGTGCAACACCTGTCCAGGACCCAAAGAGGTAGGGATCGCCAGATGGCCTGCGCCGAAAGTCAATCCAGCGAGTGAGGAGTGGAATCGGGAAATCGTGGGAGTCCCGTCAGCCCTTACTCTCACCGACCAACGGCCACACTGATCAGGCATGGCACCGTGGCACCAGAACCTTGTTCATATCTCCCGTACTGGGTTCCTGAGACGCTGGTGGCTTGGGTGGCTTTCTCGGATCGGTACGTCTACGACTACATGCCTAGCTACTTTCAATGCTCTGCCTACCTATTCTCTTTCTTCGTCGTCTGGCGAGAGCATCCTGGCCTATGTATGTCCTATGTGCGCCACGTATAGAGATGGAGGACAATTATGCTGCTGTAGCGACGTTATTTCCTACGGCGGGGTGGTCATTAGTAGGTCGAAATAGAAGCACCAGATCACCTCGTGGTAGCCATACAGGTACATACGGTCATGCCATCACTGCCGGCCTCGACGGACGGTCGAGCGGCAAATCTTCTCGAGTGCCAGTCAGGAGTTTCGGTTGGGAACACGGAAACGCTCTCAGGCATCAACTACCGCACGCCATTTACAGGTTGCCCGTCCAGACGTCAATCTTCGTCTTTGTTAGACAGAACACAGAGCCACCCCCCATATGCTCCCCACAGCGTATTATCCGCAAGCATGGCCCGCTGGCGCCTCGTGAAGCGCTTGTTCATCTCCTTCAGGGCACGCCAGCTGCGGACCTTCTTTTACGTACGATGTGGGTAACGTTTCGAGCACAATCGCATTGTTCTTGCCGGTGGCTGAGCCCCGTGAGCAATATGATGAACACCTAGCACCCAGCCCGGGTATTATCGTCATCCGCCCGCCGTCACAGTCTGGAAACACTCTGAACCAAACCATGGGCAGTGACGCCCCAAGCGTCCAATAGAGAATTACATAGAGAAAATGAACTACCAAGGCGTTGCAGTGCTAGAGTACCAGTAATCGCCTCGCTTCGTTCACCCCACTGCAAGCGGCATCGCAGCTATTCCTCGAGTCTTGCGCTCCCCATCGCCTCCCCTCTTTCGTACTGGCACAGGATAAGCAGGGTTCCTGGTTGGGCTCTCGCTCACAGATCCCGGCCACTGTAGTGGGACCATGACAGGGACCCAGAGCCTTGAGATTGAATCACCAGCACTTCTCAACATCCGGACCGAAGCTGGATCTAACCCAAAATCGCGCGAGATGCCAGGGAATAACTCATCAATTGGCTGCGAAATCCGTCGCCCAGGAAGTAACCTTGTAGGCTTATTAGTGTTTCCTGCCCTCTGCCGAATCAGTCAGAGCCAAAGTCGGTTTCGACTCATGGATCCCGATGTCTATTTTGATCAATAAGTGTTGGAGGAAGTTAATAAGTGCGCGCGACGTCGATCTTTCCATCGTTGGACCAAAGTAGAAGGTATCTTTGGCTGGAGACGACGAGGGGGCCCGTCAGTCAAGACGGCAACCAATGCATGCGCTACCTGTACATACATGGACAGCTACTACATATAACATACATACGTACATACACATATACATTAGACCAGGGCCTGGGTGCATGCATGTTATCTGGCAACTGCGGCGCTCTGTGAGCTTAAAAGTATTTATGTTTCTGTTCAGTTGGCCCCTGCTCCGGGAAATGCAGAGAGGACGACGACCAAAAACCTCATTCGATTGATTTGAGGGTTGCATCGTCATCTTTAGACGTTTTGCCAAACTCAGATTTGAGGTGATGGCTGTCTCTCGGGCTCACAGACGGCCAAGAACGTACGTCTATTCTGGTCTTTGTTGGTCAGATGGCACAGACGAGACCATGCCTCTGGCGCGAGCCCTGACTCTCTGCCTGCCCCGAGCTCAGGCGCAGCAGTATCCGTAGTGTAGTCCCCTCATGGCTATCATCATCATAATCGTGAGTCCCTTCTCCCGGTGAGGAGTCGAAGACCCGTAATGCCACTACGGCTCCAACGGACGTAAGAAAATATGCAAGCACGTACCAGCCCAGAGGAAGAATATGGCCGATATGCTGCGCGCAGCTGCAAGGTCTCACTGTCTGCTATCTTTCCGCTGTGCGCCCGTCGTTACCGCATTCTACGCAAATGGCTGCAAGCTGTGTCACGCCAGCTTGTACATCCGTAACACTTGTCTTTTGGGGTTGCAATGCACGATGCATCTGACATTGGACACACGCTCCTCAAGAGCTACCTACCATTCTACATACAACCTTGTGGTTATATCGACTGTGGCCGGGTGCGGCAACACATGGTGAGGCCACACATTTGCTATCGAGTCGTCGATGGAGCTGTGTGTGTGCAGTTGAGGCTCCACTGTCTGGCCCCTCTAAAATCCATTGATTCCTCCTCCCTGGCGCACATACATTATGATGGCTCACGATGTACCGATGTTTACCTGCTTACTTCAGGCCATGCAGGTTCATGGCCATGGTTACAGAACCGTTGAGCAGTTGCAGTCGCGTAGGCGCGGCCGCTCAGCATACACACACACGCACACACACACGCACACGCACATGAGTGAAAAAGAAAGAGTCGCGTCGCCGCCGTTGGGGCTTATGGCATCTTTCCGTCACCCAAACGCCGCCTGCGAGACTCGGTGCCCGTCACGGCTAGGTTGTGAATTCTAGAGCATCAGACGCATGAGATAAATCTGCCCATACCATGGTGGGGCTTGCAGCAAACTAGGAGACGCCTCAATGGTTCCCTCTGCAGCACTTACGTATCTCGATGCGAGATTCCGCTTGGCCTCAACATGCTGCAATGCAGGTTATCAGACAATTTACGCCAAGACCGCCACTTGCATTAACATTTCCGCAACAGTGTTCGAGCAGCATCTTTTAACCCTCACAATCCGCGGACAGCGTTCTACAAGACCAGAAGATCCCTATCCACCTTGTAAGTGTTCAACCGCCCAGGGCATGGCGAGCCGTCTAGGCGATGGGAAACCCATTGGGGATCAATATTTTCTGCTTTTCATCCAGTCATCAACTCCCTCGTGGTCGTCTCTCTTTTCCTAGGTAGCTACTGTATGCAGATATCAGACAAAGATGTGTTTGGGACGGGGGGCACCGTCGCAGGAAACAAATCTTGGCCTGACTGACCCTCGAAGTCTACGCAAGACTCAACAACGGTATCAACAGCATTACTAGTGAACTAAGCGTAACAGTTAAAACAACAGCAATGCAAATAAAAATCAGACTCCTCAAGAGGCTGGATGTCTTGTCTTCCAGCCCAGCCCACACAGGAGAACGTGGCTTGACAGCGCGGGCACCATTGTGGTTTGCTGACTGGCTCGTGGCTCCTGCCTACTGGCTGGCGTCCGAGTCAAATGGCATTGAAGATGTGTGTTTCCAGCCAGACAGCTTGCACACGTCGGGTTCAGCACGGGCTAGCCAAAGCCTAAATGATCGCGGTGAGCCACATGGTTGTCGATCGCTGGGTTGATCCAGATTCGTACCTCTTCAAGGGTTCTTCTGTCTCACTTCGGAGCGAGTTCAAACTTCAACCACCAGAGTCGTGAGCAGGGGGGTTGCTAGCTTGCGGAGCCAGCACTGCCCGTTTGTCCGGTCGATTCCGGAGCACCATCGGCAAGGAGCTGTGGCCTCCACCGTCTATTGCGGCATGGGGAGGCAATCTCTCCCGTGGATAAGGAAAAGAAATGTGTCACCAGGCGCTCTGCCTCCCACAGAATTAAATACAAAATGAAAACTGATGCGCCGCGGGCTGGGAAATGCTGTCTTGCACGGCACCATGCACCATGCACCATGCACTTCAGCGAAGATCTGATGGTTCCTATGGCTGGTGGCGTCAAGCTGTTGATCAAGGGCGACCTATATCGGAAAGAGCCTCAGTTCAACAGAAACCGGCCAGGATCTAGAATAGTCGCTCGCCCATAGCAATTTCTGTCGATAAGGCGGGACCCGCTATGCTTACTGAACAAAGGATGCCCATCATTCCGCCCTTCCCGGTGGGCCGGCCGCCGGGTTGGTTATTTCCAAGCCATGGGTCTCAGATGTGATTCTTTTCCTGCCTCACGAGGCCTGCTGATTGGTACGATACCTCGGAACCGAGCAGACCGCTGGGGGACGGGAGTAAGTAGCAGGTGGTAAGTGTCCGTTACTAGAGAGTACAGTATCAGCTAATCAGTAAACGTCTGGCAACTACGGAGTACGGTGAGCATCTCAGCGCCGTGGACGGGAGCTAAAACATACCAAGTCTGTTGTACACAATCGGCCGCACGTGCAACAACCACAACGGGCCCTCGTATATTCCTCACTTCAGTTCAAACTGCGCCTGTGCCCTTCACGACGTGGCAAGGCGTTTCAACCCAACTGGAGGGGTCAATTGGATCGCCAGTCAGCTGAAAGTCGTCACGGCTTCAAAGATCGACAGTATCAGCTTCTGCTATTATTATTCTTATTATTGAGTATTATTATTATTATTATTATCATCATCATCACCACCATCATCATCATGGTTTGCTTCCCGAGTGCTTGCTTGACACACACCACCCATACAGGGGACCCCATTCAACGGGCTTGAGCACTTGCATGAGCCAGCAGCGGCCTAACGCACAGCGGGCAGCGGCTATGCAAATCGTGCGTCTGCCCAATCAGCAATCTCTTTTCCCCATGCATGACCCCCATGGTGAACTCCAATATTTGGCAAATGGACCTCCCTAGGCGTCCATGGCTCGTGCCCTGTGGTAGTCTCGGGGCGTTTCATCGGGCTGCTGCCGTCCTGACATTCCTTCCTCCTACCAGTACTAGGGGGGCAATTTGATATTGCCCATATATTATCAACTCCGACCAGGCCTGGGAGAGTGGGAGAGTCTCACCGTCCCAGGGACATGGGAGCCGGACCCTTGGCTGGTTTTGAAAGCCCATGTTTGCTACCACCACACTGCTGTTTCTGCCTATTCTCATTGGCGAGTTATTCGAGAAAGCATCTCGGAAAAAGCAAGCCGTACCGTCTACTTGTATGCATACCGCCACAGGGAGGGAGGTACTTTACCGATCATAAGATGTGGCCGGAGAGGCGGCTCGAGAAGGGGGTTGAATGTCGTACACGCCCACCTCGGTACTTGGTCTCAAGGTTCCGACTCGTCAGAATCTCTCCCAAGTGCTTACATGCCCTTGCCGTGCCCTTCTTATTCCACTGATTGCAACAGTACCTGGAGCATTGGAGCATCCAAGTAATGCCCCAAGTACTACTGCATCCGACTAACGCATGTAGGTAGCGCTTATCAGCTTACCCGTGCCATCCTGGCTGCCTCCATTCGCAGCTTCGTACAGTGCCGACCCTACCCAAGTACTCGCGCAGTCCACTCGCATTTCCTGGTCATGGCCAATGAGAAGGACCCACGTCGACACCTACCACACTTGGTCTTGAACAGGCAAGGCACAATCAACAAGTCTCTGCTAGAGTTAGGGGCTAGGAGATTTTTCTTTCTTTAGGTGACAGTTAGCAAAGCATAAGCCAGCAGTGGAGCAAAGACCGAAACTCAAGAATCCGATCCCGTCCTGCCCGTTCAGTTCCCCTCAATGATCTTCAATCCCGCAGCGCGCCTGGGAGGTTGTTTCTGGTGGCAGGATCCCCCCAAGCCGCCAACGTGCGTCTCTCTCAGTCGGCTGGGCCACTCATGACTTGAGCCCTTGGCGCTAGAAGAACTCTGGCAATTCTTCTATGCTTTTGCTTCATCGTACGTATGCTAGTTCGTCGACTTCACTTGGTAGCCGACGGCGGGCCAGATATCGTCGTCGAATGGAGTACCCGCTCCCCAGCTACTGTAGGTTAGCTGATAAGTCTACATATCCGACCTATCGTGTCCTGACTCCGCCAAGCCCTTCCTGCAGACGCGGACCGTTTTCCGTACTAGAGGATAAACCCACACCCACGCGGTATTGTGGGTGGTATCCAGGGTATTATGCACACACGCACACGCCTGGCTGGGGGGTTACGTATCTGCATCTACCTTAACCGGGTGAGGAAGGACCACCACTTATGTTCCCCGTCCCATACAGTGCTATAGACTACCCAGGCAGTGTGTATATGGGATCGCGAATTTTTTCATATGGTTTTGATGATCTTGATGATGAGGAGGAGGAGGAGGAGGAGGAGGAGGAGGAGGAGGGGGTGTGCAAAGAATCTCGACTCCTACCAAGTGCAACTGCTGCTCTGTGGCGCGCCAGAACTGTTTTATTCGTACGTACGTCCAATTGACTTTCACGGGCGACAGCACCATCCACTAGTATTGTGGACCGAGAGAAGAGAATCTTGGCCCAATTGGAGAATGGAACGTGGATGAGCTATGGAATGAATGCGCGACATCCTTTTCCCTCTACCACGACTATCCGACTAGCAACCAAGAAAAGACTCTAGAGTGTAGTCTACCAGAACTGATGCCACATACATACTCCTCACACGCGTCGCCGAGGACAAGAACCAATCGGACACAACCTTGAATCATAGCCTCAATACTATCATTGGCATCACCATCGATAACGACAGCCAGAAAAATCAAACCTGGGAAATTCCTATTCTGTAAAGTCTACAAAGCCGCCTCATAGACAGGCCACAGGCAGTATGACGTAGTGATCATGCAAGTAGCAGCAGTATAGAAGCCGGGTGGCAAAGCAAACTCTCAGCAACTTCTATACTCGACCAACCAGGCCGCATCTCTTCTACTCTATTCGCAGGCATCGCGTGGGGCGTCTGAACTTTGGAAATTTAATTATCACGCAACGTAGCGATGCGTGGGAAAGGGGTGACAAAAGAAACCACCCTTGAAATGCAGCTTGGTATAAGAAAACGAATACTCTAGATACCATCCGTACAGCTGCCTAGCTACCTTAGATCCAGGAAGGAGAGAGAGAAATATGCTACTAGGACTAGAGACACATCATACTCAGTGCATTGGACACTGTGGTCGCGAAACGCCAACACGTTCTTTTGTTGTTTGGTATCTGAACCCTCGCACAACCATTTTGAACAACAAGCAGTGGCTGTGGACAATAACATAGGAAGAAGGCAGGAATTGAAGCCAGTGGTACATTGTGCGACGGTGTGATAGGCCCAGCGAAATAGGTTGGGTCCAAGCTTCCTCGGGTGGGGTTCTCACCGCTACTTTCTCTCTAGAGAAACACCCTCTGGGCTAGCCCCCGCCCGCCAAGTACCTACTATCGCCTGTAGGTACAGTCCTACGGTACTGCTAGGTAGGAGGTAGGCAGTAATCCCTTCCTCCCTCTCATTCTCCTCTCGCCTGCATCCCTGTCTTGACTCTTGGCCCTCCTGCTCCTCCTGCTCCTCCTCCCACTTCGAATGCAGAATTGTACAAGGTCTATCTAGGTATTGTCGCGCGTCCCGATGATCGTCAGTCGTTGGTTGCGACCTTCGCCATCATCTTTCATAAGGTTGAACATGACAAGCAAGAACCGGTCCAATTGTCTCATTCGTCTGAGCCGCTTGGCGCCCGAGAGACAGCTAAACCAGCAAGCGGGAACTCTCATCTTTATTTCCTGGCTTCCATGAGTGTTCCCGTCGCTCCTCGGTGGCTGGACTCTGGAGAGGTTGGGCAAGAAGAAGAAAGAGGCAAGCAAACCGTCCTCGAGTCGTCCGGTCCCGCAACGCTGAAAAGAACCCCTACCCGGTATTGGTTGGGCGGCCGAGAGTCATTCCGAACGGGGTCTGCTATCTACGACTACACGTACAACATCATGGATGTATGTACATGTGTACAATATCATAATTGGGCTCCCGACTTAATCCCTCCTCCTGCCTTGTCTGGTCCTTGTCAAGTGAGGAGGGAAATCGCCTGATCCCTCTCGAATGAGCGCGTACCACGCCCGCCGAACCAGGTATGTACCTACATACTGTATGCGTGCATGTGTGTGTGTGTGTGTGTGGGCTCTGGTCGAGTACGTATCTTCCCACACACGCTCTGATGGGGTCGGGGATCTGGCATGCGTACGATCCTAGGCTTCAAGGGCCCCTGTTGCTGACGGGCCAGACAGAGTACTTCCACCCAAAATTCATGTCGCCTGGGTAGGAGCAGTTATCTTCCTACTCGTACGGTTTTTTTTTTTTTTTACGCAGATCTTCATGAGTCGGTCTCCTCCCGTTGAGTTTAATCTATCAAGTGGGTGCGAGTGAAGTATGTAGGTATCCTCTGGCTGCTGCGATCGTGGCCCTGATCGCGGACCGGGATGACACGGAGGAAGTCGTGGTCCAGGCGGCATCGTCTCGCGTGTCTGGTCTGCTTGCTGCTGCGACGGTAGAGCGAACATTGACAACCCACTCACCAAAGGTCCTCTTTTGCTCCCTGGCGGGGATTTTGACGTAGATGAATCTTACATCTATCTGTGTGCCATGTCAGGTGCCGCTAGCTGCGTCTGTCTAATGCGCGGCTAGGACGATGCGACTACATAGCCGCACTTACATCTCTAGTCACCTATGCATTGTTGAACACGGCAAAGATTCGCCGTTAACGTGAGGATAGCGTTTGCTAGCAGCTAAAGCTACCGGCATTCACAGCCAACTAGACCAAAGGTCGAGACTCGATTGAGCAAAAGGCCTCACAACCTGGCCCACCACATGGGCCAGCAAAACGCGCCGTTGCATGATGGAAATGGTCGATGCCGTATCGTGTGGGAGTGGCAGGAGTGAACACACTGCTAACTCTGGCCGGGCTGGCTGCCAGGGAAAAGAAACAAACCCCACAGGCCCTTTTCACCCTTCATCAACACACCCAGCACCGGCACCAGTCAGTCCCCTTTGACCGGCCACCACACAGCCACCCACAACCCCCCGTCCCAGAACCCGTCCCAACCACCCTGGCAGCAAGCAAGCAGCAAGCAGAAGCAACTATGATTCGCATGCTGCATCGCGTAGGTGGGCAATCTTTGCCTGATGCCTGTCTGTAAGACCTCAAATGATGAGGAGCCGTGTATGTGATTTTAATTAAAGGGCTTGGGTCTGGACTCGAGCCTCGGTGTGTCGGCGTCACCCATCGTCAATGAACCCCTTGCAATGACTTCGGAACAAGCACGCAGCAGGGAGAGACACTATTGAATCAATTTACCCTTGTACCTATTGTAAGAGATGGAGCAAGGCTTACACACAATCCGCCGCGCTGCTAAAACTCTAACGACCCGCGACAGACAATCACTTGTGGTTAGCTATTTCGATCCTGGTGCCGGCCGGGATGCTGGGAAAGGGAGGGACTCAACTCAGGGAGTTTGTATGATTTGGTTTCCGCTTTGGAGCTAATAGCGAAATATTGCCCATCGGCCTTCCAGGCTCTCCGAGTCCAGTCCCCTCTTTCGGGCCTTGTCTCTTGGTGCTGGTCCCTTTCTTATTTCGCGAATCCCACCCCACGACAGATCGGGAATGACTTCAGGTAAGAGATTGCTAGAAATGATGATCCCAGTCGCGCCTTGCATGAGTGGGAAACAAGCTCCCGTTCGGGGAACATGAAAATAAAAGTGGCGATGAGGGATGGATGGCAAGCAATGCTGGTACAAAAAAAAAAAAAGACGCACGCCCAATTTGCCAGGCCCAAGGCCCTGACACCTGAGGAGGCCTGCGCGGCCCCCTACAACACTATTACCACTGCGGCTACGGCTACTACGACGACGACGGCTACTACTGACGAAACGGTACAGTGCTTACCCAGGCAGGAGCGCGGGAATGCAGCCGTGCGGACCAGCAAGGCGGGCCCGGGGAGATCAGTGTTTCCTGTATCTCCTGTATGTAGAAAGAGGCCGAGAGGCGAGGCGAGGGCCACTCCCTGATGATGCCCTGAAGCGCGCTCGCGCACGCATCGTTTCCTGCTTCCCCTCGGCGGCCTGCCAAAGCGGCAACCCAGCCCAGAGGGGCATGTCGTCCACAGCCAGGACCTGGACGACACCATCTTGCATGAACGCCTGGTCGATGCCAGCTCCTCCCTCCCTCATCTGGCCTGGCCCTGCTGGCCCTGCTGGCCTTTGCTGCTGGTTTCTGCCCTTTCCCTGGACCGGGCTTGCCCGCTTGCATCATCATAATACAGCCCGTTATACCTACAGCCCGCAGGAAGGCTCTCTCCGATCCATGCTATGCGGAACGATCCAGTCCCAGAAACAGGATGGGATGACCTCCCTGCACGCCTTCTCCATGCCCATGTATATGCATTTGTATGTATGTAGGCACGGCCTTGGGGAGCCCACAGTCATATGTAGCCACTTGCATGTAGAAATATGTAGGAATATATAGACCTATGCAACAGAGTGGGATATACAGAAGCACGAAGGGTGCAGAAGTGCGGGTGCTGCAAGCAATCCGTCAAGCAAGCAGCAGCAGCAGCAGCAGCGGGCAGCAGGCCTGCACGAGCACGCACTCGTCAACGGGTAAATCTCGCCTCAACGCTCCCAGTACCGCTTGCATGGGATGGTATAAGATGAGATGAGATGCCAATAGCTAATAGGAGAAAAGAGAGCAGACGAAGGGGGAGAGAAGTGTCGTGTGTCGTGTGTCTGTGTCCCAGGTATCAATTGTCTTTGCTTGCTGTGTGTCTCTCTCTGTCTGGGTTACGGCCCCCACGAATGATTTGATGATTGACACGTCTACCACACTATTCAAACCTTGGCTCGTTCAGTCAATTGCACGGAGGGGGGGCTGACGTGACAGGCAAATCGAAAGAACGAAAGGAGGTTAGGTTATGACGGCAACTTCGAAAAGAAACCCGCCTCCTCTTTCGCCTCCTCCACAGCAAAGCAGAGCAAAGCAGAGCAGAGCAGAGCAGAGAGAGAGAGAGATCAATGATGCAAGTCACAACAAAGACAACATGCTGTCTGATGTTCTAGGTCGACGGGTTCCCACAGTTTTCCGGGGGCATTAGGGAATGACAGCAGCAGCAGAGGCAGCCATCTTCTGCAAAAGCAGACGACCGCCGTGAGCTGCAATGCGGGGAGGTGGGAAGTGGGATGGTGTGGTGGTATGTAATGTGGGAGGAGCGGGGAGCCCAGAAATAGAAGGCCTGTAGCAAGTGACCATGACTGCCACTACCACTAGGTAGACCTACATTACATCAATTGATACCTACCTACATTACCTACCCTGCTCGACTGCTGTACATCTGCTGTTGCTATCGATCCATCAAATGGTCTAGCATGGTGCAGTGCAGCGCAGCGCAGCGCAGTGCAGGGCGGTATCTACATCGTCCTCATCATCCTCAAGCTAGCCCGTATGTAAGATGCTACAGTAGCTTCGATTCTTACAGGCAAGTCAAGTGTGGTGGAGGGTATGGCTGGGAGCCGTTTCGTTCCGCTAAGCAAGCAAACAATCAATGGCAATCCTCCCAAAACCCACTCCATGATGTGGCCGCCGGTGTCTGGGTTGCCGCCTGTCTTACATAAGACTTCCACCCCATCCAGTACAAGACAGACAGGCGACATAATGGATAAAGTAGGTAAGGCAGTATGTAGGTAGGTAGGTACGTACGTAAGCAAGTCTCTTTGGTGTGCGATCCTGTCTCATATCTTTTATTTACCCCCCGGTAAGCCGCGCTATACTGCTAGAAAATACCATATAGCTTATTTATTGTCATCGCATATGTCAGATGTTGTAAGTGGGCTTTCAGGCAAGGCCCAAAAAGCACATGAAGTCGCTGAATTTGTCGCATACCCGATTGGGTCCTCGGCTGGAGCTTCCTCTCTCTGGCGCGCGTTCGGAACATGGGCGAAGCAAAGGCCGAGTCTCGAACGCCGGCTGCTCCCAGAGAAGAAGATGATTTGCCACGGTGCGCTTATTCGTTTTGCCAATGCCTCGAGGCGGAGCTCGAAGCCAGCCAGCCATGCTCAACGTTTTTCCTTTATCCCATTCTTTCGTGGGTCGCAATGAATATTGTCTAGGTCAGCCAAAGGCTGGTCAGGATGTGTTGGCAGTATAGCCCCCCCCGGAGTGTATAGAGAAGGACATGAGGCCGGTTGTAGCCATGCAAGAGAGATATTGATGCCACGGGTAACTGCAAGATTCGCATACATGTACATGCCGCTGAGACCGTGGCTTGCATTTGACGGTACGAACGAGTCTGTTCGCGCGCATCTCGCACATCCATCAGCCTTCACCCAACCCCGCTAACCACCTACACAAAAACGCCAATTGGATTGTTTAATGCATGCATTACATACATGTGCTTTAAGACTATGCACATCTCATCACGTGTTGACGCGCTTGAATCGCGCTTGCGTCTTAGTCGAGATCCCGTCGCTTTGTCGAGGTGGCGGATGTCGATGGTTGATTGTTGATTGATCTAGCTTAGGTACGCACCTAATCTTTATGCTGTAGCCTCGCAATCTCCCCAATCGACGATATATTTGGTCGGGAGAGGTACGGTTGAAGGGTTTGTCACATCTGCACTTTTAGATGGTGATTAAGTACTTATCTAGCCCTCCCCAAATCGGCATGTGGTGGTAAGGCGAAGTCGATCAAAAAGTACCTCTTTGATGGACATCCTTGTCAATTAACAGCAAGCATCAAACAGATACATGGCCATAGCCTGCTAAAAAGCAAGCAGACAGAAAACGCCACTATCACAAAGAGCCTATTAATATCCCCAACGGGCATGGATCATAGGAGGGGTGCTGGAATGGTGCCACCGCCAACGCCACCACGATCGGGAGGCACGACCGCAAAGCCGAAAACGCCCGCCGGGGCCGTGGGGGGAGCAGCAGCATCGACGACGACACCGGGGGTGTCGCCCACCAAGGCGGCCCAGCCTCAGTTCGGGACCTCGTTCGACCCCTGGAACTCCTCGTCGTCCGGCCATCAGCGTGCTGAGAACCGCCTGGGCGCCAGCACCGGCTGGCGCGACTCCCGCAATGCCAAGCTGCACTCGCAGTTCCGCGGCGATGCGAAGCGCGTATCCGACGCCGTCGGGGCTGGCGCCAGGCACTGGGACCCGAAGCTCCAGGCGGTGGTGCCCCCGGAGCTGCGGGCGAGGGCGCGCTGCTCGGTAGCGGACATGCTGGCGAAGCCCGGGACTATGCAGAGGAGTCTGTCATCCTTGTCGTCCCCTGCTTCTACATCACTACCACCAACCCCTTCTTCTATAATAGGGGTCGATACTGCCACCGTGGCCCCGAACAAGGGAGACCCGAGTTCAAAGGCAAAGGCTACGGAGGAAGGGGAGAGGCCGGCGGGGTGTGCTAAGCCAGCAGAGAACGAGGACCAGAGACCATCGCCAGACCAAGAAGAGGGACCCGGACGGCTCTTTGCCGGGGTCGTCATCTACGTGAACGGCAGCACCCACCCCCAGATCTCGGATCATAAGCTGAAACACGTCCTGGCGAAGAATGGCGGCCGCTTGTCGTCACACCTTGGCCGCAAGCAGGTCACGCATGTCATATTGGGCCGCCCGATCGGTGGGGGCGGGGGCTTTGGTGGTGGGCTGGCCGGCAGCAAATTGCAGAAGGAGATACAGAAAGTACGGGGTGCAGCGGTAAAGTTTGTGGGCGTCGAATGGTGCGTATCTGATCCGGTTATCTGACTACGATTGACTTCCTCTCATCTCTTGATTCCTCCCCCTCTTCTTACCCCTTCGCAGGTGGCTGACTTCATCTAGGGTCTTGGAGAGCATCAAAGCTGGCAAAAGACTACCGGAGGCGAGGTTCGGCAATCTCAAGGTAGCGTCGAAGGGACAGCAGAGCGTTTTTCGACCAGACTCCAAGTCAACACCGCCGCCCCCTGCTCTGGCTGCCTCTTCTGCCGAATCCTGCATAGAAGGCTCAGGGGTCAGTTTATATCCAGCCCCTTCAGATACACTAGGGGATGCGCCTCCGCCCAGTGCGCAGAGGTATTGAACACGATTTATGATTGTACGATACACGAAATACACTCAAGGGGGTAGGAAAATAAACTGGACTGGACTGGACTGGCATTGCATTGCATTGAGCTTCACCGGGTTTGCATAGACAAGGTAGAGAACTAGACACTATGACTGCATACACACGGGGGGTCTGTGGCTCGCGAATTTTGTCGCCGAGCGGCGTTGGGAATTTGGTCATAGAGGTATATCCTTAGATCAATGTTTAATCCATCGGCTACAGGGTCTGTGGTACCTGGACCGAAAAGGGAAGATGCGGCTCCCCTGTGTTTATTACTACGGAGGCTATTGCAGTATAATCATCTCATTGTGACGTGCCTCTGTAGCCGGAACAGAATTAGCTTGCTCGCTTGTAGAGAGAAACGGGAAGCCTCCTGGGCCGGCTAACAAGGAACAGCTTTCGAACTGCTGTTCACACTTGTCGTGCCGTACCGCTACTTCATCGTTGCCGCTGGTACTTCCTGTTCCGTGGACAGGGAGTGCCCGGGAGTGACAAGCTTCATCGCACCCATCTCCGCGAGGCTGAATCTACCCTTGGTGCAACAAGGACGGAGATCACCCATGGTTCATATATTTGTTGAGATGTTGCTAGGGACGACCCCTGTGTGACCGGTCGAAGTATTCCGCCCAAAGGTGGTATAGATGTGATATGCGAGGCATCGCCAAGGTCTGTTGCCGCATGCATATGCTTCTAGAAGCTCTATCTACGCGGCGTCTTTCTGGCAAGTTGCGACGACAGCGGCAAAGCAGCTAGCCAAGCCGCACCACCTGGGCGTGAAGCATGGAGCAGAAGACCCGGAGAGTGTTTCTGCTCCTGAGGTACGTGATCAAGGTTTGGCGGTCGACATAAATAGAATTGCGGCGGCTTTTTGACGGCAGGTCACCCTGTGGAGAGTTTGGGAATTCCAGGGGGAAGGCTTCCTTCCTTCCTACGTCGGCCAGCTTTTGGGATTGATCCCGCAGATGAACGAAACCTTCGAGGGATCGGATATTTGTTTTGTTTCGTTTTTTATTCTGTTCTCCTCCTCTCTAAACTTCCCGCAACCTGCATAACACCTGCGCATACTTCGACTGATGCTGGACTAAGATTTCGTTTTCTTTGAGCGCGTGAGCGCTTTAAAGTGCCGATGCAACATTTACCCCCCTCCCCCCCTTTTTTTTCCTCCTTACTCCCGCCGCCCCCTTGCTCGTTCTCTATAGCGACCTCTGCAGAGCTAAAAACAGACAACTAACAGGGAAAAAGACATTGACTATAACCAGAAACATCACCAGCAACCCCATAACATCTGACGAGGCAAGGTTTCGTGACGTAGAGGTAAAATCGGAACAGACGGCAACACGAACCACCGACTTTTGTTGAGAGTTCTGTCAAGTTGAAAGGATCAGTTTACCCCCCTTGGTTTCTCGCTTGCGCGCCGGTCCGACCCCTTCCCCCTTGACCCCGTTAGACTTCGCCTCGTTCCCTTGTATTCTCTCTTCGCCTACCCTCAGCCGCCTCCACACCATTCGGCAGTTTCCTCGGCCGCCGGCGAGCCTTCGTCCAGCGTCCAGCGTTCAGCGTTTCAACCTTCAGGCCCCCCCCCTTTTCTGACTCGACTGTCAAATGCTATTGTGCTGGTCACACGATGACACAATAGGTTTGCTCCCGGGAGAAGGGACAGGAGAAACAGGTCCCTGGGCAAGGCTGCCAGGAGAACAGATGTGTACCTACACAGCATGTTAGCATAGTGAAGATAATAGGTTAGGAATTCTAGGCAGCCTGATCGCAAGCACGCGGCGACCCTGCCCAAACCGCCTCTAGTTAATCTATGATGGACACTGTAGTGTCCCTGTCATGGTTGTTGGAGGCGCTCAGTACGTGCGTCTGAGCATGTCATGTGAGCCCATATTTCGCCGACGAGATGAAAGGTGACTATGTAGGTACCTTCCATCTTGGCGTTCAATGTCGGTATCACTCTTCTTGGAATGAACTGTATGTTTGAGAAGGTAATACACGCGACTTCTAGAATAGCGACCATTGCCCTGGGGACAAGGAAAAATGAGCAGAACATCTAGATAGCAAGAAAATATGGGTATCATTCGTCACGACTGCTCTGTTCTAGACCTGGGTTGCCACAACCTCTTTACTCGCAAGCAACATTTAGCCAAGCTGTCAAAAGTTCTCTCTCCAAAGGGCATCAAGCGTAATGAAGGCCTACCGAGAACGCCCCGAATCGTGTAGCACATACTCCCCAATGGCCTCGACACGACTATTACCTAGCGAGAAGGGCGAAGACTTGCCGGGCGCACCTGCCCAACCATATGTCTTCCGCCTTGATCCACCTCTTCTAGAGCTTCCTCTTCTTCGTCGCTTGAGCTATCCTCCCCACCTCGCGACTCCTTTTCGTCGGGTTCGGGTGTAGTGTACTACTTTTCGTCCTCGTCATCCTCCTCGTCGCTCGTAGCTTCAATGTTGGCCCTCTTCGACTTCTTCTGCTTGTCGGTGTCCTTGGAAGGCTTCGTGGCCGACGTTGAAGCAGGGGGCGCACTGCTTGAAGAGGAAGGCTCTGCGACAGTGTGTCCCTTGGCTAACAACTCAGCATTGACCTCTCCCGATGCCTTCATCAGATTGTTCCACTGGTCAAGAGTAAGAGAGATGCCCTTCTTGCCAGGCTTCATTTCGCCGGCAGCGTCTGTGTAGTACTCGCGAACAGAGACCAGGGGCTTGCCCTTAAACTCGGATATAACGACGCGACGGGTCGCAGTAAGCTGGGACGGTTCAGGTAAGATTGGTATTTCTTGGAAACACACCAGACCAAAACAAATCTCGAGTAGACTGCCAACTTACCGGCCAGAACGAATTGCCCTCGGCATCCTTGTCCACTCCACCTTCGGCCTCACTCGCATTCTTGCCAGTCTTGACCTTCTTAGTGGTCTTGGTAGGCTTTGCGACCTCTGCCTCGCTGTCGCTGTCGTCGTCGCGTCGCGAACGTTTGGCGGTCTTGTAGCCGGACATGGTGGGATCGTTACTCCGAGGGTAGGCTGTTGTTTTGAACAAGGATGTGTAATTGACGATACCTTCGTTACCACTATTGATGCTTTTGTTATGGTACGTGTTGCGTTGCGTTGTCGGATGGACCTCGAGCTTCAATTAATCAATTAATGGTGGGGAGGGAAAGAAAGATGGATTACGCGTGGGGATTTGGAGCTCTAACGCGTCTGCCGGGGGGGCTTCTGGGGTGAGGGAAGGTGGTGGGTGGGAACAAGGGAAACAGGAAACAGGCGATTCTAGGCTTTCGAGGCATGATTGATCAATGGAAGGAACGGTCAGAAAGACTTGGACTAACATTGAACCACTTTCACCACCAAAACAGCTGATCTTGAGCAGTGATTTACCTCCCTCCTAGACACACTTATCGCATTTCTTCGAGGATTTACTAGGTTATTGATTGACTGCTGTGAGAGCTTTGGTAACCTATCCCGGAGGTCTTGTCAACTAAAGGCGAACCTGGGCCGGGGTCCTAGCAGTAGGCAGGTCCCGAATCTCTTTTGCATTGTTCATGTAATATAGACCTGTTGTTGCAATGCAACAAGCTGCAAGCGGTGCATCAGGGGTCCAACCGACTAAAGATTTTGTTTTTGTCAAAGCCTCTCTGTGTCAAACAATTGCTGTTCCCCTTTCAATCTATTCCCATCGCTGCGTTCCCCTCCCCTCTCTTTTCCCACTGCCACGGGTAGATCAGAGATCCTCGCGGGGCGATGACGAGATCGTGAAACCAAAAGATGGACTTGCTGCGTCAAAGGTAGTAGCTCTGGACACGAGTTCGGGAAAGGGGTTTCAATAAGGGGGAAACCACGTTTTACTATCGGATCATCTCATCGGGGAATTTGATCAGCTATCCAACTCGCAAGCACCCAAGGCGCCTCCCTGCCCCCCCCCCCCCCCAGCCTGCTTTTCGGCCTAGCCAGGCCCTGCAAGGCCCTGCAGCCCACAGGGTGACAGCGCTGCGAATGCCCCTTGCTTAGTGTAATTATAGCCGCATTTCCTAATTGATTGCCGCGTAACTGGCGTAACATTGGCCCATCTCTGGTGTCTTGGACCGTCGATTCGATTCCCATCCTGTCTTCGAAACGCGCACAGAATCAAATCTCCGTACCTCTCTTGCTGTTTAGACTTGCTGCTCCGGTTTCCAGGGTCTTAATTGTCTCTCTCCCTCGCTCTTCTTTATTTCTCCATCCTTCCGAGACCAACCAACCTTCAATCTGGGTGATTACGATAACACCAACCTCAACACCTTGAACGACCCGGGGTCATGTCATATTGGCTAGGGAGAGCTTACGATGGGTGTATCCGACGAGTTTTCCTCTACAAATGCAAGTCCGAGTGATGCGCAGCACAAAATGGACTCCGCCGCACCGCCTGCAGACGCAAGTACGTCACCGAACAATAAAGCGCAAACGATGAACGGCGCCGCGACCGAGACGGCAAAGACTTCGAACCCGAATTCGCCGGCGACGCCCGCTCCCGGCAAAAAAGATGACGATGATGTTATGACCCGGATTTTTACCTTTCTCTCGACAGCAACACCCACAACGCTGGGAGGGGTCGCCACGGGACTTGCCGCGGCCACTTATCTAGTGCTTGGCCAAGTCGGTCTGGTCGTGATCGGCGCTTTTTCAGGCATCGTGGTATTTGTCGCATGGGAGGCGAAGAATCCCGAAGTCTCACGGGCTGTCCGTGGGGAAAAGGGCTATGACTTCTTAGATCGGCTGTACGAAACACGGTCGCAGCTCTCGGCAGCCAAGTCGGACCAGAATGACGAGGCCGACTTCCAGGCACTGGTCCGGAGCTTCGACGACTTCCAGCCCGAGACCCGAGAGGCTCTCGAGGAGCTCGTAGACGCCGTTATTCGCGATTACATCGATTATTGGTACAACCCCATTGTGCCCAGCGACAACTCGTTCCCTCTGTCTGTACGGAAAGTGTTGACGACCTTCGTCCTGTCTGTATCGAATCAATTGAGCCGCAAAAGGCCAGCAGACGCATTTGTCGATTTCCTCACGCATACTTGCTCCATCATCATAGTTTTCTTTTCCGAGATGACATCGGCCTATGCCTCGGTTTCCGCCGATAACAAGACATCTGCCGCCGATGCCATGTATAGTTATCTGGCATCCAACACCGAGTCCCCACTGGCGAACTTGCTCAATACCCACCAACAGGCAGGGAAGCTCAAGATGGTTGCAGAAGATCTATTGAGCTTCTTGGATCGGCCGACATACGACTGTGACCCTGCTAGAGTCTTCCTTCGGGAGATACTTGCCACTGTTGTACTCGAGGGGACGCTTCAGACATGCTCAAAACCAGAATGGATCAACGGGTGGATTGTGTACCTCTTAGAGTCTGGCGATACCGACCTGTCTCACGCTATTGATGAGGCTATGCAGGACCAGAAGGCTTTCTCGGACATAGACGGCAATTTCGGCAGTATCAGTCTGTCCAAGGGTAACAGAAACAGCTACGAAATGGACCGGCAACGCCGTAAGGAGCAGAATCACCAGAAAAAGCTTTCGAGGGCAGACGAAGAGATGGAGCGGGCCATGGAGGAAATGAAGAGGCTGAACGAGATGATTGCCCAGGCTGACAAGGCCAGAGATTCAACCTCGTCAGAAAGGCAAAGGGAATCCGAGACCGTTGGCCGATTAAACGATGCTATCAAAGAAAATGCAAAGGAACTGGACCTCGACATTAATCAGGATGTTATTGACTCTGCGAAGAGGGCAGTACAGCCATCATTACCGAGTCAGGACACATCCCCGAAGGGACCAGCAACGGAGAAGGTCAACAACCACGAGAGTTTTCCACAGTCACCCACCACTCCAGGAACTGCAGATTTGTCTTCGCAGAATTCTTCGCCATCTCAGAAACGTGCAGTTGAAGCGCACCGTCGCTTTACTAGCTTTGACCAGATAGTTCCACCCAGCCGTGATGAGCCCGAAGAGGAGAGCTCCAATGGCCCGCCGCCGCCGTTGACCCTTCTAAATGCCATCATTACTATCCATGACGAACCTGGCACAACCAAACTACGAAACAAACCGACTTGGGAATATCTAGTGCAGATAGAGCCTGCTGCAGTACAGCATCCTGGGTGGATGTTGATGAAGACGTATGCGCAATTCGAGGTGCTCCACGAGAGTATTCGGCGACTTGCCACTATCTCAGGCGCCAATGCCTTCCTTGAAGCGCACGCCACTTTTCCCAGCTGGAAGATACACACTCGCTCATCCCTTCGTGGAGATATAGAGCGATATATGCGCGCTGCCTGTGCAGAGAAGTCGTTGGCAGAATCCGAGTCGATGAAAAAGTTCCTTGAAAAGGACCAGGAAATACGACAAGCCCTGAACCGTGGTTTCTCCTTCGAATCAATGGGCAAAGGCATGCTTGGCGTGATACAGAATGCCCCCAAGGGCGCTCTTGACGGCGGGAAAGGGCTCGTCGGAGGTGTGACTGGTGTTCTAGGGAACATCGGTATCGGCCAACGCAAGTCGCCAAACCCAGCTCAAGCTGCTCGAGAGCCTCCGCCAGTTAAAACAAATGGGGTTAACTCAAACGGGCTCAACCCTTCGCGTCCTCTGTCGCTATCCGCTCTTCCTAAGATGGAAGCGGTGTCCCCCATGAGGTCGCGTGACAGTCTGGACAGCCAGCGGTCTTCTGTCATCGCGACACAGCCGGGCAAAATGCCGCCCATGGACAGGAGGCCGAGCGCGGTTGTAGATACAGAACAAGAAGGCCTGCAACCAGCGCGGGCTGACCGGTGGGAGCGAAAGTCCCTGAGCGCTGCTAGCAGTGCAATGCATAGCCGGGCATCGAGCACAGCAGCGATGCGATCACCTTCGGAAATCAGTCTCAGCAACATGAAATTGCCACCTCCGCCGCATGAAATGGCCGACGATTATGACTCTCCCAATGAGACGCGACAGAGTAGCGATACACAATCGCGACTGAATGACGCCCCCTTGTCTCCCTTCACCGCGCTCTCTTCCCCCACCAGGTCGCTCAACTACCAGCAGCCCGAGAAGACTTCCCAACCGAGCATTTCTGTGAAGCGTCCACGGAAGGAATTCTCGCCACTTTCCGAGCAGGAAACACGCGTGGCAGTAGAGCTGTTGTTCGCCGTTATTAATGAGTTGTATACCTTGTCATCTGCCTGGAATATCCGTAGGACGCTTTTGACCGCTGCAAAGTCTTTCCTAGTTCGCCCGGGCAATCCGTCACTAGTTTCGATACAGGCGCTTCTCCAGGAAAATGTCCTTGATACAAACACGTCTGACTCGGGTATTGCGGCACATCTGAAGAAGATCCGGGAGAATTCTTTACCTACGGAAGAAGAGCGCAAGGCCTGGCCCGCTGAGCTTTCTGATGAGGAGAAAGAGGAACTCAGGGTGAAGGCGCGAAAGCTGTTCATCCAGAGCAGTGTTCCTGCTGCTTTGATGGGCATAATGGGTCAGTCGGCCACCAGCGAGGCACTGGGCCGGCTATTTGACTGTCTACAGATCGAGGAGGTCTCACGTGGCCTCTTCTTTGGAATTATACTCCAAGCTGTGCGAGTTATTACACATTAAACATTATAATCATGGTGCTTGAGGGTCCCTGGCCCGATTAGAAGAGCTGGCATTCTATGCTTGGAGCATACACAGAAACGAATGCTCTTTTGGCGGCAGCAAGCGGTTGTTTTCGCGGCTTTGCAAAACTCAACGCCCCAAAGAGCTTGGGGCGGCGAACGATTGTACGACTTATCATCACTTACTTTGGGCAGGCCACAAACTACGAAACAGCAGCATATGACACAGAGATGAAAGCGCAAAGTATGGAATCCCGGGACGGTATTACGGACATGTACATACATTACTATATACACCATAATCACGAGACTGCCGCGAGACGGCACTCTGCTATTTATTACCAAACACGCCCACCCGAGAATCGTCATCACCCAAACGCATGCTTTACCGGCCACGGCAGACTCGCCAGGTTGAATGTACGTGTACTCTGTCGGGCAGCAGATGCCCACGATATTAGGGCGATGGACCGATGCTGTGCGAGTAGCGATGAGCATCGGCGGCTGGTTGAGATTCTGTTGAGAAGTACGTGATCTGTCGTCAGGGCACCTGATGTGTCGGATGACAACAAGCGGCTAATGTTTGGAATCTATTCAATGTGTACATGTATATCCCATAGGTGGGGCAGGCAGATATGGTCAGGCACCAGGTACATTCACCGGCAGCAGGGGGTCCGGTCCATCCATGGATTGGTACCTCCACTGACAAAGTACTGTTACCTGCCTCCCTCTCCCATCACAATGGAACCCCCCTATTTAAAGTACCTCAGCACTCAGCATGCCACTCACCAACCTCTTCCTCTTCCATTCACGCGGAAACCCTAAAGACTGACGGCCATGGATCGCATTCGCGAACGATTCCGATGGTTCAACCGAGGCAATCGTGTCAATGAGTCGTTGCCGCCGGCGCTGCCGTGTCTGCCGGATGAACGCCCGCGGCCTCTCACGGCCACACCATGCTCGCCAGCGGCGACGTCACACAGCAGCCTCTTCCAGCTTGTGCCGCCCGAGATCCGGCGGGCGATCCTCATCGAGGCATTTGGGGAGCGTACGCTGCATTTCGACGTGCGCCTCGAGCACCCGCTCCGGAAGGTCCGCGCCAACGGCAAGAACGGGATGAAATCGGCCACCCAGTGCGATGGCAACAAGCAACTGTTCCATGGCAACCAGCATATGTTCCATCGCAAGGTTCGCGACCCTAGGCAACCCCGCGAATGGACCTGGTGGAGCTCCGTATGTCACCGTAATTTTCCGTCCAGGCATTTCCATCGATCACCTCCAGGCGACAGGAACTTTGTGGATCCGGCGGAAGACAGATGCCGCAGACCCTACGGTGGACAAATTAGCCTCTACTGCGAGTACTACCCGGGGACTATGCCGAGCAAGTGTTTCATCGGCGTCCTGCCCTGGCTCCTGACCTGCCGGCAAGCGTACATCGAGGGCATCGATATATTGTATGCGACAAACCGGCTGCACATCGCGCATGCGGGCATTCTTATCAACTTAACTCGTTTTCTAACGCCCGAACGGTTGCAAATGATTCGAGATGTGGAACTTGTATGGTCTCTGTGCCTCTCATCATCTGGTGCCGATCGTGAATGGACTATTGGGGCGGAGGAGGATCAATTCAGAGACGTTTACGACCGGCTTACTATGCTCTCGCACATACCTCGAGTGCTGCCAAATCTACAGTTACTACATCTTTCGTTCAAAGATGGCGGGCGGGCACTTGGCACTGTGATTGATGCGGACGGGCTGTGCGGGCCGAAGTTATATGACGCGACAGAAACGCTTCTACGCAGCATTGACACTATGGTTTTGATGCAACTTGCCCGGCTCCGCGAGTGCCGCATCTCCTTGCCCACATCACTATACTGGACACGCGTGATGTTGGAGAAACATGAGCATGACATATGGAGCCTCGAAGCACCCGCCGAAGCCCTGCGTCTCTGGAGGACCATCGACTACACAGTCGTATCTACACAACCGACGACGGAGAGATGCAATAAGATAGAAGGGTACTGGATCACTCACGGCGAACTGGAGTTCTGGGACCCGACATATTTACCGTCGGAATTGTAGAAGAACATAAGCAGTACAAGCAAGCCATCTTACAGATTATAATGTCGGAACCGGCGGCCCGCTTGAGATGCTTGTCGCCGGCCCTGCGAGACCGATACAATACCACGTGTCGAGCCATAGGCCACTGCAGTCCGTCCCCAGCGCTGGATTCCAGTCATAGAAGTCGCTGCCAGTTGGTCAGTACACACACTTGAAGAAGTCCGTGGAGGTTGGGATCAAGGGTGAGGGGTTAAGGATGGAGCATCACGTACTTTAGGTTGATTGCTGCCGAGTTGGCAATGGCCCAGCAGCCGTCGCCCGACTGCGCCATGTAGAACCTCCGACATCCTGACACCATGCCCGCCTATTATTGGGTTGTCAGTCATGGTCTTCAAATATTTCGTTCGTTCGGGTACTCACTTGGGTCGGGGTTGGGGTTGTGGTAGCCGGGCCGGCGGTGGTGGTTCGACTTGCAGACTTCGTTGTGGCCGACGACTTTGTCGTCGTGCTTGGAGGCTGAGATAACGACTCGCCCACTGCGACGCAGACGTAGAAGTCTGGTGCTAGGTTATCACATGATCCAGAACCGACCGCTGGGTTCCACTTGTAGAAGCTCTCTTCGCCCAGTCCGTTCGCTGAAATGATGGAGCTGCACGTATCGGCACTAAAATCCGAGGCACGGTTAGCAACTGCATGGGGTAGAGAGCTGGGCAAGGGGAGGCAGGGGCACCTACGACGACACAAGCCAGAGCTTAGTACAATCTGACACCAAGCCGCTCTGCGTCGGCGTCGGCGGCTGGGTGACGTCCGGCAGCGGTTCGGTCCTCGTCGTCGGCGTGCCCGGGACGCCGACGCAGTACCAAGCGCCGTCGACAATGCCGCCGCACGACGGGCCGCCAAGGCTCGGGTTCCATGACAAGAAGTCGGACAGCGAAAACGCGCCGAACATGGTGACAATATCGTCGCACGACTCACCGTCGCGCTGGTACCAGTGCTGACAGTGACTGTCCTGGCCCGACGGTATCGCGGTCGGCGGGGCAGTGGCCGTCGGCGGCATGACCGTGATGCCGCTGGGCCCTACGACGCAGTAGTAGTAGCCATTCCAGAGGCCGTCACATTTGCCATCGAGGGCCGGGTTCATGGCCAGGAAGTCCTTCTCGGTCAGGTAATGGCCGTCGACGATGCTGCGACACGTCTCACCCTCCTGAGCCTGGTAGTATGAGAGGCAGCCGCTGACAATACTCGTCTGTGTCGGCTCAGCGACGAAAGTGCTGTCAATCTCGGGCAGCGTCGTGAAGGTGTAGTTGCCCGCGAACGTGGGCACGCTGGCTGGCCCGTCTGTCGTCGTCCAGCCGAACTCTACGGCAGAGGTGGGCGGCACGCCAATGCAGAGCCACCAGCCGGCATAGAGCCCCGAGCAGTCATCGTGCAGCGTGGGATTCCAGGCGTGTCTGCTTGTAAGTCAGTACGGAGCCGGCGACGCCTGCGCTGTTTTGGGGGAGGAGGGTCTCACAGTTTCTCGAGCGTTAGCCACGAGTTGGTGGACAGGATCATCTTACACGTGTCGGTCGGTTCTACGAGATACCAGTTGTTGCATCTCGGAGGCTGTCCCGGCTGCGTTCGCTGCGGTGGGAAGCTCGACTCTATAGTGGTCGGGGTGATAGTCCAGTTCGTGATGGGCCAGTTGGCCGTGTACGGCTCCGTGTTGGGTGGCATGCTGGTTGTAATCGGGCTGCTTGCACTGCTGCTCCTGGTGCTTCTGGTGCTGGTGCTACCTATGGAAGAGCTGGACAGGGAAGATATTGTTGTCGGTTTGTTGGGGTCTATGCCAACACAGTATGACTCGCCAACCCAGAAGTTCGTGGCGCAGTCGTCCGTCACGTCCGGGTTCCAAGTGTAGAACTGGTCAAGAGTGATGCCAAACTTCTGCGTGATGGACCAGCATGTATCACCAGAGTCCTTTTCCACAGTCCAGAACTTGTTGCAGTTCGGTGCTGTGTTGGGCATTGTCGGTCCTGATGGCGACGAGTCTTGAGCCCATGCGCCCTGGATGAGGCATAACGCCCCCAGTACCACGGCATCTGTGGACAACATCTTTCCTTGCTAGATTGCAATGTGCTAAGGTATCTAAAGGATAGGCTTGAATAATCACCAAGTAGGCACAAATAGGGGATTTGAACGAGCGTAAAAAGAGCAACCCCGAGCTCGATCGAAGGTTCGAGTGAACGAGAGGAGATCCAATGGGATGACTTTCTGGCTGGGGGAGGGCGAGCTCAATGGATGAACGGCGCAACGGCTTATCGACGACGAAATCCCCCCGAGACTTGTCACACCCATGTGCGGTCATACAGCACCTCGGCATCGCGAACCTCTGTTCGAAATCACAATTACAGGTTGCCTATATCGTTCCACTTTCTCTTGACGTGATAACTACCGAGTGGTATCATTTCACGCCTGCAGCCTACGCCTGATGCCCACCACGGCGAACGTCGCGTGGCACAGGTGGTATTGCATGGAGGGACTCTACCCTTGTCCAATAGTTCTTATTAACTCCGCTGCGGCACGGAGAGAAAAAAAGGGGGGCAATCCCCACTGCGAACCCTGCATAACTAGTCATCTTGAGTTTTATAGTACGCCTGCTCGAAATAGTAATCTAACCCGTGCCATGCACTTCCGTGCCGCTGCCAGGGCCATGCAACCATGTCAGGTACCGGTACTGTCATCGGCTCGCTGACATCGGAGGAATTCGCGAACGGGGCATTTCATCAAGGGGATCCATGAATGATGTGATCCCTCCATTAGGCAATTTGTCGCTTCGACTAGGCCTATCACAAACAGACTCATCGGACCATGTGATATGCTTCCATATTAGCGTCTGCGAATCGGGCCAGCAGGAAGAGTACGGGAGCATTTGGATCATGAACAGCCTCATGGCCCTGCCCATCTCACGGAGCATCAGTCGTTTCCGCTCATTCTCACGTTCAACTTGTCCGCCGCATCAGCAAACATGTTGGCCGCACTTGTTTCTGGCCTCACCGTCGTGGCTTTCGGTACTGCGGGCGTCCACGCGGGAAACCGTGCCTGGGAGTCCAACATCAAGTACGCGCGCGCGGTCCATCACGAGACCATCCAGGCGCGAGACGTCGCCTTCGAGGCCTACGGGAATGCCAGCGACATGATCAGGAGCCGCAGCACCAGCGCTGCCGACCTAGCACTGCCTGATGCCCAATATCATTTTCACAATGGAAACTCCCGGTCGGTCCACAAGCGCTGGATCGGCGTCAGCCCTGCAACTGATTCCAAGGAGCATCTGTGGGTGAAGGGCAACATCAATGTCTGCTTCGAGCAGGCCATGTGGGGGTCCAAATCCACCGAGGAAATTTTGCGCGGCCCTCTCGAGGAAGCACGTAACCTCTGGAGAGACAAGGGCCTTGACGACAGCAACGGCTGGTTTGGGTGGCACGTCGTGGACAACAAGGAGTGGTGCAGCGATCGCAAGAACCGCCCGGACTTTCTGCTTGTTATGTACGCCGGGCCCAATGTGGCCAACATGGCGACGTCGGCCGGCAAGGGCATAAAGCAGAACACGGACAACCCGAACAACAAGTACGAAACACTCGGCCCCCGGATGGTCCTCAGCGATGTGCTGACTATGGGACATCGCAACGTCGTGGCCAACTACGCACATGAAATGGGCCATGCCTGGGGTTTCCACCACGAGCACCAGAACCCGGACTTTTGGTCCAAAGCTTGGAGTATGGAGGAGCGCGACAGCTACTTTTTCGGCGAGGGCAGCTTCTTCTGCGAGCGCCTGTCAGACTACGCCGACGCCCTGGCGCGCATCGACGCCGACGAGGGATATAGCGCCGAGGTCAAGGAGCAACAGAAGAAGGACCTGTGCTACTCGCGCGATACCGCCGCCAGGTGGCAGTTCGCCGGGGGGCTCAACTGGCTGCCCGTGGTCCACAGCGCGCAGTGGGCCAAGAAGAAGGAGCCCGACTGGAACTCGCTCATGATCTACCCCAGCACCGCTGGCAACGGCGACGCCGGCACGGGAAAGGACACGGCGATCCTCCTCAAGAAGCCTAACGGCGACGTCATCAAGCCCGTCCTCAAGCCTAGCTCCCTCGACGTCGAGGGCCTGCGGAAGATGTACTCCGAGGACCAGGGGGAGATCCCGCAGCTTCTCAACAGCAAGAGCAGCAAGTTCTTTAACAAGTTCAAGATGATCAAGTCCAAGGACCCGGATATCGGCTGTAACTGAGTTGAGAACGTAGCAGCGGTGTGAGCTACTAGCGAGGGGGTCTCGAGCAGAGCCAGTGCTGCTCTAGAGGGGATAGAGTAAGATGGGCGAGGAAGGGATAACGCAGTACCGACAGATTTTGGTCATTGATTAGAATATACGATATATATTGTACCCATATTGCAACAATTTTGGAGACAATATAACATCCACTGAATAATATAAGTCATAAGTGTATATTCTCAAGCTATATAATAACCTACATTATGGCAACAACGCCTGTGCATCTGACTATCTGGATTCAATACATTTTCTTGACGTGACCTGGCCACCGAGTTACAGAAGAATTATTAGGTAGTGTGGTCTCAAGAGGTATTATACTTAAATTTTTAATAGAAGTATTAAATGGTATAACTTACAGCCAGCCTCAGAATTCTGTTACATTCCATTGCCTCGGGACTCCGTCGCGAGATTTGCATGGTGCATGACTACGAACGATTTATTTTGTACTGTCTAAAGATTAACGATTGGCAATGGACGTGCGCCAAACCCATTCACTCCGCTTTAACCACAGGAATCTCAGTATACGAGCCGAGGCTCTTTGCTACAGCTCATCCTTCTCTTCCTCCTCCGGCCACGGCGACTCGAAGTCAGGCAGGAAATTCGGAATGGGGGGTCGGGTGACCTGTTTCGGCCGGGACGAGACGCTGCTCAAAGCATCGAGCAGCGTGCCGTCGTCCAGGTCAATGGCCCACACCATAGTACTGTCGGAACGGATCGTCAGCCACCAACCTTTTTCCGAAGTCGGAAGATAATTTACTTACCCTCCTAAGCAGCGCAGGTTCGCGTAGTCCATCTTGAGTTTCAGTGTTTCGGCGTCGTCCCAGCTGACCCACTGGTCGTTGTCCCACGTGACGATCTTGACGGCGGCGGCCTCGTCAAAGGTGACGGTGGCGTCCTTGTCTTTCATGATCTTGACGATCTCGTGGGCCGAGAGCACGCCGGGGGTGCCCGTGCATTCGCCGCCGCGCGCGCCGTCGCTAAACTCGCAGCCAGCCTCCAGGCAGCCCGGGTCCTTCATGGTGAAGGACCGGCCGTAGAAGCCCAGGCCCATGACGACGCGCCCCGGGTTCACGTTGTTGCGCCACAGGAGCTCCAGCCCCTGCTGGATCTCGGTCAGGTTTGTGTGCGCGTAGGCGTACGGGCCGGTCGAGTGCACCGTGCTGTCCCATACGCCGTCTATATTTACCAGGCCGCGTCAGTAGGAGCTTTTGAGGGGAGAACTGGTTGGGGCAGTACGTACGAATATCGTATGTCATGATGTTGAACCAGTCCAGATGGGGCTCCAGCTTCGCAAGATCAAAGCCGCGAAGGTACCAATAGGAAGCCGGCTGCATCACACGGCCAGTCAGTCATCCGATATGGGGTGCTTCCTAAAATGAGAGACAGTTGAAACTCACAAGGGTGATAGACAACCCATATTCCTTGCCAGACGCGTTGAGCCTCTTGCGCAACCTCTCCAGGAACTTGGGGAAGTTATCGAAGTCCTCGGGTACACCGCCACGATCATCGGCTACGGGGTACTCCCAGTCGATATCTACACCGTCGAAGTCGTTCTTCTGCATGAATGTAAGGAGTGACTCGAAGAATTCGTCCTCTGCCAACCCCGAATAACAGTCAGTCCAGGCTCCTCCTAGCCGTTCTCATTGAGGGATAGGGTCTAAAAGGGATTACTCACGGTTCTTCTCGCTGGCGGCCAGGTCGGAAAATGTGGTTCGGTATGGGCCGGGGTCGTTCATTGCCCAGCCCCCGATGGCAATCCAGACCTTGAGGCCTGCTTGCCTCTGCTTCATCGTCGTAACGCGCTGGTAGAGGGATGCCGTGTTGGAGTCCATGGGGTCGATGCGGAACGTAGTGGGGTTTACCAGCGCGAAGGCAAAGTTGATGTGTGTGTACGAGCCCAGAGGAATGTCTTCGGGTTCCATAGCTGTGTGCGCATCAGCATATCAGGCAAACAAGAGAGGGGAAACAAGGGAGGAAAACGTACTACCGCAAGGCCTCGCCAGGTTCCAACCCTCATAATACCCAATGAGCTTCTGGTCGGCGCTCTTCCCGCCTGGGCACTGAGGGCTTGCCACCGTGTTGCCCTTGCAGAAGCTCTCGATGGTGCCGCAGAAGCCATACTCGGAGCAGCACACATTCAGCGGACACTTGCCGGCCTGCGACCATTCGATGCCCCAGCCCGGGTCACACTCGGACTTCTCGTCGCAGGACGAGATGCAGCTCTTGCCGCAAAAGTCCGGGCCCATGCCGCAGACACCTTTTCCGGTGGTCGGGTCCCTTGACATTTGGTGAGCTGGGCGCCATGGTGAGTAAAGGGGGTGGAGATGGAGGGGACTTACACCGAACCGCAGCATCCCTGCTTACACGGTATGGACTCGCTACATGTGTAGTCTTCGTCCTCCTGTACTTGGATGCCTGACTCTAGTGCAAAGACTCTGAATTGATGCTTTCGGGCTGCCTCGTTGCTGCCGATTTGCAGACTTGTCTCATTCCTGACCGTCTGGGCGACGGTTGTCGGTAGCAGGAGGCTAGGTAGCAGAAGCGATAGGACACCAGCCAACAAAGCCGTGGAGCCCCTGAGGGGTTTGCCAGACAACGCCATACTTTGCTCAGGGTGTCTCGGAAAGCCAAGTTCGTTGTTGTTGTCGTTGAGACGAAAGGTGTCAGGCGAGCCTAATAGCAGCAGGCTTCGCAGCAATAACAAAGGCAAAGAGGACTCTCCTGGTAGCTTTACTACGGGAAGAGCCAAGGTAGCCAAAAGTCACGGCAGGAAAGAGGTGGCGACGCAAGGGGGAGAGCGAATCTTGGGCCACGAGGCACTCAGCAAGCTTGACTGAATGATCCCCGTGATGTTGATGGTGTTGTGTCGGCCTCGCTTTCCAAATAGAGTGTCCACATCGTCAGCTCATGCTTGAAATTGCACACATGATGCGAGCAAATCTATTGACTCCTTCGCGTGTTAGTACGGCGTAGCAGGACGTTGATGCAAGTCGGGCCTATTGCTCCCTGCCGGAGACGGGCCGGATTGGGACTGCAAAATTTGAAGTCACCAGGCACCAAGCAGTCCGGAGAAACATCCTGTCAGGCACGGGACCACAGTCCCTCCGTTCCACGGCAGGCCTAGAACAAGGTCCAGCGTGCCGGATGCCGTGAACGTCTATATTGGGGGTCTGCAGGGGGGCAGGGTTAGGGATGGGGTAGCGGACCCGCACAAGCACAAGCACAAGCACAAGCACAGGGGGTATGGACATGTCACTCCCCACTCTGCTACCCCAGCCGAGCGCTTCCATCGCGTGCTTGTCAGGCTTGGCAGGCACTCAAAGCTTATTTTTCTGTGGTCCGACCAGGGTCGAGTAAGTCTACCTAATCTTACATCGAGGCAATATATAAGCAGCGGTCTTGTGTACCGGTACGTATCGGAGCAATTATTCTGTTCTCCAGCTTTCAGCGGCACAGGCACGAACCCACATCATCACTCCGAATATGGAACGCTCATCCGGCCAGATGGCATGATGGAAAGTAGATAGGTTATGCCGAAGATATGGACCAATGGCATGGGCATGGGATAGTGAGCACGACACGGGAGACCTTGTATTGAAGATGTCCATCTGGAATGCGGACATGGACGTTGCGCGTTGCATGTGGTGGTGACTGGCACTTCTGAGCAGCGAGCCGCCTATCCAAGTCCTTTCAAAGCACTTCAAGCTCTCAGTCGCAGGACAGACCGTCTTGTCTTTCTGACCGTGTCACTGCGTCACAGATCACTTTCCCATAACCACTCCCTCGTTTGCCCCTTTCACGATGCCGTCGTTCACGACGTGCCTCTCCACACCACTTTGGCTCCTCGTGGGCTTGTCTGCGGCCCATGTCATCCCTCACAATGTCTCTAGCCCACTTGTTGCACAAACAGAGGCACCTCAAGAGCTACAGAGACGGGACCTCAAGGACCCAACCGCCTTCACCTGGGTGCAGAGATACGCCGCTATTGGCGACAGCTACACGGCTGGCGTTTTCTCGGGCTCTTACTGGGACCGTCTCTGGAACCTTGACGTAGGCGGCTGGTGGTGCTCGCGGTACGATCAGTCATATCCGGTCCTTATCAAGGAGGCCATTGGATCAGAAATAGAGGACTTCCAATTTACCGCTTGCTTCGGAGCCCAGACAAACAAGATCTACGACCAAGCTGTGGACCTGAAAGATAATATCGACCTTCTGACAATGACGGCCGGTGGCAACGACATGTGCCTCTTGGATATCGTCAAGGAATGTGTCATTCTGGCATTCTACGGCGAAGCGACCTGCAACGCAATCTTGGAACAGGCACAGAAGAACCTTGAAAGCATTATCAAAGACAACATCAAGCAAATTCTCATGGCCCTCGACACCAAGATGGGTAAAGACGGCGTCGTCGTCTATAACGGCTATGCGCGTTTCTTCAACGAAGAGAATGAAGACTGTGCCACTAAACAGGACTGGGCCCCCTTCTACTGGTCTCGCCAACTGGCCGAGAAGGACCCTCCCTTGCCATTGACGATCGAGCGGCGCAAGACGTTCAACAAGCTGACGTTGGCGCTGAACGACGCTATACGTGACGTGGTACATGAGGTCAAAGACAAGGTCAAATACAAGATTGGCTTTGCCAATTGGGATCTCTGGGGTATCGAAGGCGTCAAAGGCCAGATGTGCGACCCCTCGTCAACCGGAGCATACCCAGACGATAAGCAGCCGGACTTGCTGTTCTTCAAGCCCGACACGAGAAAATCTCTCTGGCGAATAATTTCAACTACTTCGAAACGCTCGGCACGAAGAAGAGGCGACGCCATCGTGGCCGACGTGGACAGCACCATCGACGGCGAGGTAGCGGAAGAGTGGGACATGTCGTCGCCGCCTACCGAGGAGCAGCGTGAGGCTCTCCGCGCGGCGCTCCCTCCCTTGCCCAAGCAGGACTTGGATGACAAGGGCGTCGACCGGTCCGTATACCGCTCCTCGCTCTGGAACTCAGCCAATCCCGGGGCCGAGGCGCTGCACGCTCTCGACGCGCGAAACCCGGCCGCGCCCGGCTGTCCCAGCGATTCGTCACCCTACGTGCAATACCTCGGCTGGATGCTCCCGGACTACTTCGGCCGCATCTTCCACCCCAACGAGGCCGGCCACAACGCCATGGCCTCTTTCGCCCTGTCACGCGTCATCGACCTGCGCGCTGAGGCGCTGGGGCTCAACCCCGAGGTTTGTGCCGTGACAGACGAATTCAAGTGCTGGCAGAAGGAGGGCCGCAAGGGCTACGCGAACCCAGACCGGCTCAACGAGAACTACAAGACTTTCTGTAACGATGTCAAGTCCCCGGGCGACGGCAGCGTCGCCTGGCGCAATGCCCGCTCGTTCCATCAGGGCACGCCCGACGAGCACGAGTTCGTCATCGAGACGAGCGACTACGCCAGCGAGTACAACCAGGAAGAGTGCCTCGAAAGCATGGATCGCATCATCAACGGTTGTGATGGCAATGACCCCGAGAACCCCCGGAATTGGAAGTTCGGCGGCACCTGGAAGCGGGGAGAATACCGCTACACCGTCAACATCAAGCGGGACAACCGCCCCTGGCCGGCCAAGGAGGCGGATGGGACTTGCCACGGCTGGTACCATGTTGGGGCTAGCACGTACAACATATATGGTAAGTTCTCGCGCCCCGCTATTCATTCCCTAGCTTCTAGTCTCTCTATATGTAAGAATTTCTTCTGACACACGCGACTTTCCATCTAGGCGCCGGCTGGAGCACTTGGGATTACGGCCAGGAAACCCTCTTACCCAAAATTAAGGCGTGCCTCGGGCTTGGTGTCACGGCTTGGACGTTTGATTATTTCGATGAGCCCGAGGGCGACAACAACATGGAGTGGAAAGCCACGTTCAAAACGCCCGTCTTTGTCAACAACCGCTGTTTCAAGAATAATAAGGTCGCCTTCGGTGCCGGCGGCTTTACGCACGGCTGTGAGGGCTCTGGCTGGGCATGAGTTTAACACAGCGCATCCATTAATACATACCTAGGTGATAGATGGAAGGGCTTCTATAAGTGCGCATGCCGACGTAATAAAAGAGTGGACATTGCTTTCGAACAGACGAGCCCACAGCAAGCCCAGACCAGATCCACCCTTAGGCATCGCATAAAGGAGCCCTTCACTTGAATAATCAGAACACAAATGCAAGAGTTTGATCGCTTTCTATGTAGTCGCTCAATTCCTTGTTCAGCGCCGCGATCATGTAGAAGAAATCGAGATATGCGACCTACCCCTGAAATATACGAGCTCCCCTATTTTCCTGCCTCGAGGTCAAAATAGGGGTAGCTCGTATATTTCAGGAGTAGGTCGCAGACTTTCCTTCTCCATGCATCCGATGGATGTCTTCAAAAGAAATTCATACCTCTCGCATGGATTACTGCACAACAGTGGTTGTTTTGGGCGTTGAGGCGAGATCGTATATTGCACGTACGTTTCACCCCCTACTGTCGCTTAGGAGGAAGCTGGTTGGCCTACAAGGCGGTTGACACCCATCTAAAGTAGATCAGGACCCAAACCCCATTCTTCTGGTATATTTAAAATATGGAACGGTAGTTGCTAAGTTCTACAGGCACCTTGCATCCTCACACTCGCCGTCCTCACTGCATGTGGCGTATGAGTCGATCCAGCCAGGAGCTCTCTCCGTTTTCTCAACGAAAGGTCGCCCTGAAGAACCACGACACCGAATATACAGTTCACTTGCATATGGATCGAAAGGCTAAATCCCGATCGATGATTGCTACCCCAGCAACCAAGAGTGCGCTGGTGGCCGTCAGATTTCTGGTTCGATTCACAACGGCCTACAAGACATTACCAGACGCATCTCAGACAGATGCGGGGGAAGCCTTATCGGTTCACAGAGACCGAAATACCGAGGCAAAGACACCCTATATGCAAGCGTTACATGGCATGCCAACGTACGTGCGTCTGGGCTGCAGGTTGCATGAAGCAAGTCGCAGTGTTGGTCGCGGCTCGCTGTGCAGATGCCTGGAGTTGGGGGTATCGCGAAGTCGCTTTGTACCTATGTAGCTGCATGAAACCGGAAGCTTGATAGATCAATCGGTAATAATTTCCGGTAGCAAAAAAGGTTCCTTCTGTTTCCTGAGATAACAAGATGCCTTTGTGTTGGACTCGGCAAGACGGCACAGACCAGCGCTACATGTAGCAACCCGAACATGCCTCAACCAACAATTGCCCGTTAGCAAGGTTGATTGAGCACGTGGAAAACATGGAAATATGAGTCCAGGTCCTTCGACTGAAAGAAATGGTAGACCGAGTGTTAAATATCCCAGCCGGGTGGATGGCTAGATTGACGGCGCGGAAGGGCGGGATCGACACCCGCCTCGAGATACCCTTGGCGATTCCTTCCCAATTCCCCCAATCATGAGCAAGTATGCTCCTCGCTCATAGGGCAGCGCTGTCTTGGGGGGTTCTGCACGAGTCTGCCTCGCAGTCCTTGGCCAACGTGGGACTTCCATCCAAGTAACAGCATGTCCAATGGAGTTCCGACTCCATTCACTCACTACATTGCGTTGACTGGTATATGACCAATGCAAGAAAAAGAAAAAGAAAAAGGAACGAGGCGAGTGGGAAACTCTCGTGGGTTCCAGTTACTCCTCTGTATGCACGTCATCCACACCACTTGATTCTAGAAGGCCACCCAAGTCACACCCTGCCGCCACCACCCATGCCCGGTATCGAAGCCTCTGTGTTCTTCCGGAGCCGTAGGCTTCCTTCGGGATGGGGGTTATCTCAAGCAAGCCTCGGAGTCACACAATACCTACCTAAGTACGGAAGATGCGACAGGTAATGCTCCTGCCCACGCTGCAGGTGTGTACTGTACTGTACGCAGAGGGCATGCAGCCCAAGATCCTCGTAGCACATCCACTCGCACACATATACACGACAGCAGTAGGGCGCCGGGCACATGCACCGAGCAGAGACAAGCCGCTACGTTACTCGACGCCAAAAAACGACCCGTTACCAGTCACCGGCGGCGGCGTCATCGTCACTGCCAAGCCCCGCCTTTTGCCATAGCCTCGTACCACCTGGGACCAATCCCAGAAGCCGAAGCAGCGGTCTCTTTTACCCCATTCGGGAGGCTAGCCCGGCCTCGCCCCCCTCCCCTATCTCACACGACGCCCTGCAGCATACTTTGGGTACTTACCTAAACCCTTGGGGCCTGTTGCAGGTTGTGGCTGTCGCAGAAACATGAATCTTTCTCTCTTTCTATTCCCCGTCCGACTCGCTTTAACCGTTGTCGGAGAAACCTCCGTTCGCGCGCGCGCGCGCCCTGCAAGGCTGAGCTAGCATCTCGTACGGATGGTCACCTGGGCATCCAGGGCCGGGTTTATAACGATCTGGTTGCCAAGAAACGTATCCGCACATTATTAGCTAAACACATTTTTTAGTCGCTGCTCCGCGACTGGCACCACATACGCGAATGTATATATGCATGACACAACCTGGTGTCCCCTCGCCCGAGAGAGCGCTGGAACTTGGGTGTCGGCATGAGGAGCGACAATAAGATACTTTGTGTGTAATGGAGCTGCCATGATTATGTGTCAGAGCCCTAAATACAGCGTCTGCAGTGTGCGTCTCCTTTCGGTGGTGAGACCATCGGATATGACGCGGATCTAAAAGAAGGAGATGTGGCGGCAGCGGCTGCACAGAAGGAAATCCATCCTTCTAGAAGCATCTTGAAGGTGGTGTCTCTGCGCCCGCCAAGTATACTTGGCTATACCCGGCACGGTCCGTTGAAGCAGTATTGGTACCCAGTATACCGGGCCTTGAGTTTCGTTTGACACTCACATATGCTTACGTACTTGCCTATAAGGTTCTATATGTATTATGCTATTTCTGCCTGTCATGTCACTTGAACAGCTCCCGAGAAGATCAATGCCAGTCGGCTACGCCTTGCATGGCGGGGTGCGCGTGACACCGGAAAAGGGGTTTCCAGGTATTGGCCCCAGCTCATTAATGCATTGTGAATATATCGAAAAGAAACAAACATAACATCCGATCTACAGAAAGAAGTCAGACGCGATGAATGCAAGTCTGTAATGTGTATATTACCTCCTTCCTTCCTGGTGACTAGCATCGGTGTGCTCGCCGGCCGCCGGATGACAAGTCGTGGAGGCGATGGCGGGGACGATGCTGATGATGACAAGCCATCACTACCGGCGGCGTCGGCCATGGGCCAGGGTCTGGTTGCTCTGCTCGATCCATTCCGGCCAATCAGGAGCAGAGCTATATCCAGAGCTATACTTATACACGTTCTGGCGGTCAGACCCTACCCTTATGTAATGTCTTGTCAAGACGGAAGAGCCTGATTGGCTGGAATCTGACAAAATGGACGGAAATAGCATCATCACATAAGCATCTGGCGTGCGGGCTTGCAGCAAGCCAAGCTTCTTCCTGCAGATGTCGGTGCGACTAATTGCCAGGGTCTTGGGCACACACGTAGCCACCTCAGCTCTGTCATTGGCTTGAAGTACCAGGTTAGAGAGCTCTCTCGCCATTGACACCCCGGCAGTGCGGCCACGCCGTTCGGATTCCTCGACAACGCAGCGTCATCGGCGATCGGCCTTTAGACGGCTGATTCTCGGGTTTCTCACTTGAGAGCTGTACATATATGCCATTGTGCAGTTGCCGGTGTCCCCACGTAGGGCATCTAGATGCGGAAGAAAGAGGGTATATATTGGCCTTGTAGGGCAAACAGGACCCGCGGGGGCGTCCTGATCGGGAGTCTGCCTGGGGATTCTGCACTTAATACGGTCGCCCGAGCCAGAACGGACCTTGCTCCGGTTCTCTAGCAGCGCACTAGGCAATAGAATGAAGACGATCCTGTCCAGAATCAGCATGCATATAAGACCCTAATATTTTGTTCGGGTCGCTCGTGGACTCGTAGCACCAATCATCCAACCCGCTTGGGGTAACCTGATGAACAAGTGGGTGTGCTGGGGTGTGCTGGGTGTCTGGATTTACATGCTGACCAAGCTGGACCCTGAAGCGATCGCCGGGTCGTCAGCAAGCATGCTGGGTTATCGGCGCCGCATTCGGTAACGGCCAGGCAGGCCTTGGGTGGACAGTTGGCCCTTCCTTATCCATCTTGGCAGGCTAGGACCAAAGCTGTCTGGATCGGGTAAATGCTGTGGCTCTCTCTCCGCCTCGTACGAGCGAGAGACTATGGGAGGGGCTGCCAGCTCCGAGGAGGTACGCCATCAGGCCCATGCAGGTAAGACCCCGGCAACCCAGGCGAACCAGCATGAGTCAACTGTCAGAGCCCGGATCCGGTAAGTCCAAGTCAATATGATCTTTCTGCAAATGGCACTATCAGTTGTAGAGGCCGCTGATAGCCTATGGCGAGATCCGGGCGGCCATTTCTCAATTCTCACTGCAGAAAACAGAACGGGGAAGACAGATCCTCACATGTATACCCAGGTATCTCGCTCGGCCTCAGTTGTGCACTCTAGAGTACGATTGATTGCTTGAGGTTTTCGAAAGGACGCCAATTCAATTCACATGAAGTAAGTAGAGTAGTTCGAAACGGTTCGTGGCTAGCGGCGGGATTCTATGCCGATCACCGGCATCCAAAAGCCTACCGAACGACCGTTGAAGCTCGAATAACGTTAGCTGCGGAAAAGCAGAAAGCTCCTAAATGGGAATATGCGTTGCATATTACGTCGTCATTCAGCACGTGATAGTGACATGCTATTGGTGAAGTAGCTACCTCCATACCTACCTAGCCAAACAGTTGGCAGTCCAAACATTGACTCTAATAGAAGCTTGCTCGAAAGTCATTAAGCGTTGCAATGTCGTCGTTCATGCCCATTCCCCCGCAAAGCTGGCCTGGCTAGCATCCATGGAAGGTACGGTACCTAAGCTTAGGTAGTGGGGAATGGATCTTTATTAGGGACACCCGGTTTTCAGCCCCGTCCCATCCATCTGACAGTGAGTGACAGTGAGTGATACGCACAGCCAGTGTTTACATACTTGGAATAATTCACTACCTGGTAGGTATAAAACGGGAAACATTACGGGCTGATTAGTGATACGTCCGAGCTTCAGTTGGGCATGTCAGCAGCGTGCAGTTTTCGGTGGCCTGGACTTAACTCGGGGAACCCTACTTCCATGGCAAGACGAGTCGTAATGACCAGTTCTCCGTCTTGATAACTGAACTGCTGTGGTTTGCGACGTCCGACCAGCGTGACTGGGCTGGGCTGGACTGGACTTGGACTGGACTTGGACTGAACAGGTCTTCTTTCATTTTCCTGCCAGCCGGCTTTGGGGGCTTACGGACGGATGGAGGGCTCCCAATGACTAGAAATAGCATCAGTCGTCCGATCCCACGGCGCCCTCTCAAGACACTTCTGCGCCCGCCCTGGCTCTGTCGTTCGGTATCGCCGTGTTTTCTGGTCCTTTGTATAGAATGTGGGAATTTTTAACCTCCAAGGCCTCACTAACACTCCCGGGAACCTGGGGGCCGATAACTTCAAAGCGTGCCGTAGCCTGCCCCGCTAGATATCCAACCCTAACAGCAGCCTCGTTTCATGGCCTCCCGATGAACACAACATAGCGTAAAGTAGGTAGCTGAGATATGGCAAAGAGCTTCCCATATCGCCGATCGAGGTTGATCTGGCCGTGTCTTTGCCAGCCCAGGCTGTACCGGAAGTGCATTAGATTTAGTCCTGGGTTCTGGTCTGGCCTGGCCTGGCTGTTTACCCATTCTTTCCTATTCGGTAATAAGCAGTCTGCCCAAGTTGGTAAATTGTATAGGCCGGCAGTTGTTTGCGAAGGATGCCATTGGATATATACAATGCTCAAGCCAATTGACGTCAGTAGGCACGCCTTGCCCTGCGAGACGAATATTGCCCGCGGAGTTAGCTACTACTGCCACAACGAATTATTGCTGGCGGGGGTGGGATTTGGGACTTGGCATCTTGCTAGCTACCTGTTCCCGATGACAATTGAGGTTCAAGACGGCGATGAGGAGACAGAGAGCAGCTCTGTCAATAGTTTCGACCATACAACGGTTGCAGGAGGGTGGACAAGAACGGGTAAAGTCTTGTCAATTTTCCCCCATGTGAAATGCTGGCGAGGCCAGGGGACTGGGCATGCATCTTCCCACTACTTTAGGTCCCCAGTAAGATCCCAGTAGGGGCCCAGCAGTGAGTGGCCCAGTCCCCAGCGCCTGCCAGCAGTCGCCCAGCAAATAGAGCCGCTGGATGGGGCCCGTCGATACCCCGCCCCCGACAAAGTAGGTTGCTAGCCTGCTGGCTCTGCCAAGTTAGCCTCGTTCTGCGCTTCCTCTCTCCCAGTCGTCTTCATCTGATGCCAACATCTGGACTGGAAGGGGAATAAAAGCTTTTCTGCGCTTCCGTAGTAGGGACCCTAATTCGCACCTCGCCAGTCCCCATGGGGCTTAGGGCACTGCAGCGAAACTGGAGGTTGTGCCCACGGATCATGTTTATTTAGTACGTATTTGACGGCTCTGCCATTCCGATCAGCATTGAATCATAATCATCATCAGCCCGCATGCGACGTAGCAGCCATCGATGCTTGCTGTGCTGTGCTGTGCAGTGCGGTGCGGTGCTGTGGCCGGTACTCCCAGGTACCTTCGCTTCCAACTGACATCCATGCTGCAGACCTGCCTCCCCTCCATCTTGACCCTCTGTGCGTCGACCTGCAGGACCACCAGCACCAGTCGAGCAGGGGTATCTCCATGTCATTGGAAGCATCGACTGTAATAAGTCTGCATGTACTTCTGGTACACAATCGCTAGTAAGAGGCAAGCAAGTATCTATGTATGTATGCATGTATGTAAGTTGTCTAGCGAAGGGCGACCGCGAGAGGCATGCCATGGCTTTGAACCTCGACCGCGACCTCGAACCAGAAGAAACGACATAAAGCCAACCTTGATTTGGCTTTTCGGGTTCGATAGCAAAAAGCGCGTTCGAGATATAATCTGACAAAAGTCTCTCCCGGATTCCCCTGTCCAGCAGCAAGCACACACACACACACACACACACCCTTGCCACTCCAGCTTCTTTCATAATCATTCTTCACAAGTCATCAAGTGATAAGCATCCGTCATCCCAACTCGCCAACCCTCCTCTCTCCCTACTCAACTTCGCCTTGCAGCCTTTGGGCCTCCAAGAACAAACCGCTTGTTCCTCATCCTCGATATCAGTCAACCTACATCCTTCCCTTTTTCTATTCTATAGTCTTTCGTCATGGAAGAGATCGATCATCTTCTGGACCTGCCCTCCCCATCGAACTCGCTACTCTTCACGTATCACGACCAAGAAGCATATATGGACTCGTCTACGACCACAGCCTCGACAAGTCCAAGTGATACGCCGGTATGGGCATTAAGCACCAGCTCTGCACAGTCTTTACCTAACCAGAGGCAGTACGATCACACGTATAACGGAACATCATATGCCAACTTTGAGGACCACACCGACGACTCCGGCGACATCATCAAAGGGGACGCCGCCGACCCAGCAACCACAAAGCCGGCGGCCAAGCGGAAACGAGAGAACCGCTATAAGAACGCGCCCCCGTCGGTGCTTTCGGTAAGAGACGATGAGAATCCCCATCACGCTCTTTCCCATACTTGACTAACACGCGGCTTGCTGGTGGATTAGCGCCGGAGGGCACAGAACCGTGCTTCCCAAAGGGCATACCGGGAGAGGAAGGACCAGCGCATCAAGGATCTGGAGGTGCTGCTCAACGAGTCCCAGCAGAAGAATGATGTGCTCAGCCAGGCGTACACGGCGCTGCAATCTGAGTACATCAAGCTGAAGACGGATCAGGCTACGGCGGTCCAGTACCACCACCATCACCAAGCCGCCGCCGCCGCCGCCGCCATGGGCTTCGACCCCACCGCCATGGGGGGCGGCATGCCGGCAACAACCGACGACATGAACCTGTTTCTATATCACGACGCCACGGCCTACCCAATGTAACAGTTCCCTGGTGCTCTGTTTTATTCTTGGTTCAATGGCAAGGGGGGAGGGGCAGTGGAATCAGGACCTTGTTTGGCAGTCTGGCTGAAGAAGGTAGCACGAACAAGTGCAACAAAAAGAGGTGGTGATGACGACCACCTGGGAGGGGGGGGGGCCAAATTAGAATTACTACGGCGGCGTTGATTCAGTTGCTATTCCTGTCATGGCGGCGCTCATGGGCGTTACATCGAGGCGTTTTCAAATTCGTCCTTCCTTCTGTTTCTGTTCATCCGCATTTTCTAGTCGCACTTCCACAGTAGTGACAGCTTTTCTGTCTGCAGGGGCGACAACAATAGGACAACATTGATTGAGAGCATACGTTTCCGACCCACCGATCGTGACGATGGTAATACCTAGTTGCGCTTTTGCACGTGTATTTACACACCCTGCCAGTTACTTTGTCAAGTTTTCAGCTAGGGCTTACTTTCGCCGAATATCCAACACCATTTGACATTCACATATATTCCGTACATACAAAGCAGAGTCAACACATAGAACAAATGAAGGCAGAATATCTTCTTCTCTCTGAACAACAACACTTTCCCCCCACACACAGGGTGATCAGGAGAAGGGAAGGGGAAAAACGTCTTCAATTGATCTGTCTCGGCGTCTAATCGGGGCCTGTACACGCACTTTACCCAAGGCCAAGGAGCGAGGCGTTGAACGCTATACTCTCTAGCTGCGGCAGCGCGCTAGCACTTGCGCGCGCCGTTCTCTTCTCCTGAAAGGCTGTGTGGGGATGAGCTTACAAGGTCGGCCAGGCTACCAGCACCTTAAAACCTAGAACAGGTTAGTAGGCAAGTTGTGTGGGCGGCCCCCCATGCTTGTGGGATTCATTCAGCCTCTACCCGGCCGACGGCCTGTCTAGACGCCTTTCCTTACCTGTTTACCCACGTCTAGTCTCCATGTGGAATTGCGAAACGAGGGGAGAAACCGGCGCGGTGGCAACGATAGACACCAAGATCCAAGTTCGTCGTTGCGTCATGACAAGTATTCCCAGATTAACCTTAGATTTAGACCTAACGCCCATCCTCTTGTCCCCCTTATCTCTTACTACGTGTCGGCCGGGTCTTGCCATGCCGTTTTCTTTTTTTTTTCTTCTCATGGCACGGACACTGGTAATGGCTAAGTCGCTGTAATACTCGCTCGCCAGTAAAAGTACATCAAGAGCAGACACCAATAAGAAGCAACCGCTGTACCGACGATGAGAAACGCTGCAGGTCTAGATCAGGCCACAGCAACGGAACAAACAGGTATTGCTTTGTCTCTCATCCGAGCAGAGAGGCCACCCAAGACGAACAAGAGGGGGGCGCCTTCCGGGTCCGTGATCCGTCATGGTATTCCCGTCTCTCGCCTTACTCTCATCTCCCCTCCCTTTCCTCTCTTTCTGTGCGTGTTTCTGTTCTGGTCTCGGAGAAACCTCGCTGTGGTCGAGTCCGGACGGAAAGCTGCAAGTGCGGAAGGCCAAGCCCTACGGCGAAAGCCAAATTCCAGATTGGGGAGGGCATTTCCAAAAGACAGGGATGCCGGCGGTAAGGTCGACGAACGCCAGACACATGGGAAACTGAGAAACTCCCCGACATCTAGATGGATCTTTTCTTAGAGCTGATTCCCCCGCATATGGCCCGCATGGGGGGCCACACAGACTGGGGGATACCCCGGAGTACCTGGCCGTACCTAACCCTTTTTAAAGTTTGGGGAAGGGGGGCAGGAGAAAAGAAAAAGAGGAGACGGGCGCTTCGTAGTCCCCGAACGAACGGCTGCCCCGTGCCTACTGTATTTCGATGTCTCCTGGCTGGCCGCTGGCCAAAGAGATACTTCCCAAGTCCCTGCGCCTTTCTCCCCCCCACACAGAAACTGTACGCTGTATGCATGCATGCAGGCGCAAGTGAGGCGTGAGGGATCGAGGAGGAACCAGGGTGAGCGAGTGATATGGAGACGCGCGGCTATGAAAGCTGACGTATCGGAGTACGGACGCGACGATTGTTTGGCCGAGTAGCCGGAAGAACCTCAGGTTGATCGTGAGAAACTCTCAACGGGCCAGCCCCTGGCTGCTGATGCCGCCTTTCCGGCCTTACTCCGTTAGCAGAGCAAGCCCAGGGGAGACAAAAGTGAATGGTGAGAGTTCATCCGTATACTGCAGTCTGGTCGTTCGTCGAGACGCCAAATCTTCCCAAGATTGCTGACAGGAGTTTGTCGTCCTCAGATGATCGATCGACATCGCGAAATCCCATGGGCCAAGAAAATCGAAAAATCAAGTGCTGGATGCTCGGCTCCGAAGGGCGTTCTCATGCAAGACGATCAATGGCTTGCCTCAACGGAAGATGCCGGGGCAAACAGATATCAGATGAAGCGCAGATCTGCATATCTCCCTCTATCGAGAAAACATACCGGTATGTCGAGTCCGAAACATGAAACAAACAGTCGTGCTTTCAAAAAAGGGGTACCGTGACTCTGGCCCCTCGTCGATTGCCAACTAACCAACTGCAGGATGCGGTCTCGACTGTCCCATATTCTTTCCCGCATTGCTAGCAGCAAAACAAGCATTCTGGCCCAGGATAAACGGCACGCCTGCGCATGGCCCGTCACTGCCTCGAGTCTTCCGCTGTACTGATTACATGTGAGGCGCAGACCGTAAGGAAAACCCAAATCACAGGGCGAGACTTGGCTTTTTGCGCCACTTCCTTGGCCATGTAACCATGTTGCTTAGCTGTTGCTTGGCTGTTGCTTGGCTGTTGCTTGGCCATGCTCTCTCAAGGTATAACCTGACTCGTCCGTTTGCAGGACGTTACGTAGTCGTATGGCCAGTCGTGCATTACATGGTGCCAACGTCGAGGGAGAGAAATGCAAGTAGGTCACTGACTTGGTAACAGATGTCGTCAGCTTGTGGCATCTCCGCTCCCGCGGGGAAAATCGTGTCGGTTGAGCATCGATACGCAACAATAACAACAACAGCGGCAAATCCAAAGCACTGGAGATCTCCTACCTGACGTCAAGTCGTGTCAGACAAGGGTTCATCGTGGGGTTGCTCGAGGCGTCAGCGCATGAGAAAAAGCTGACTGGAAAGCACCAAGCGTAACGAAACGCGAACGGTGGTGTTCACGATGCAAACGGTTTGCGCCATTCGCCAGTGCTGGTGCTGCTGTGTACCCTTTTTAGCTGCATCGGAACGTCTCACAGCCAGCCCTTAGGAACGAACCACCATACAGTAGGAGCATTGCTGGTGTTCCCAAAAACAAGATTAAACAATGCGCGGTAAAAGTCCCGATGCAGGTTCCAGCGGCCTCAACCGAGCCGGTACGCTGTTCGCCCTGGCCATTCCAGCAGCCCGCACTGACAATGGACCTGCAGGCCGGGAGAGGGCGTGGTATGTGCCTTGGACGTCCGATCTGTCCCCAAACAGACGGTCGAGCCAAATTCTGTCGGCAAGTCCGACGCTACCGGTACGTTCGGACGAGGAGGTCCAACCGGGGAAGAAAGGGTGACCAGCGGTACGAACCGGCATCGACATGTTGGTACAACCGACCCGGAACATGGCCAGACCAGTCAGCTGGACTGGACCGTACTTGCTTACTATTGCCGCCCAGCGAGAATTTCTGCCCAAGTGCGTTGTTGCTACCAGCCTAAGCAACATGCGTATGTTATTTTTGGATAGGCTGTATCATCGAGGAAGACTGTGATGCCGCATTGCCGGGTACTCCCCTAACAAAATAGGTCTCGACTTGATCGAAGCCAGTCTGTGCTGGATGACTTCACCGGCATCGTAGATTCGCGCGTCGGGTTGGAAGCCCCATCGTGAGATTTCGATTGGAACTCTTTACGAGCAGCTTTCGCCGCCAGAGATGAGGAGAATGGTGCTGGAAAATCCAACTGACATACTATAAGGGCTTCATATTGCGACTCCGGCTGTGCTGTGGCCTTACTCAGCCCCCCAACCCCGGAATCTTGGCTGACGCTTCTAGGCCAATAACAACACACACATATTCCGAATCTAAAGCGCCTCAGTCATTGTGTCTTTCTTGAAACCGGTTGTTGTTCTTATCAACTGCAGCTCGCTGTCGGGATTATTCGTATCGAACAGGTGAAAAAAGGGATATCTGGAATGGGGCTACGGCATTGGTTGCCAGTGGCCCTTGAAGCCCGACAGATGCTGCACTTGCCCACTGCAAACATGATAGTAGTCGAGAGGCTGTCAAAGAGCCAACGCATTATGGCCAGTCTGTTATTTCAACAGACGAGCCTGAGTCCGACACGAAGGCCCGGCTAGGAGAGGAGGTGATGGCCAACTCGCTGGGAACCTCTACTAAATACATACTCTGATTCGGTACATCCACCCTTGGCCGGAATGGTTATGTAGCTCAGCAGTCCCCAAGCCTATAGGGAAATGATTAAATGGAGGGGCCGTCGATGCTATCTTTATACATCGCTAGACTGCCGGAAGTCCTGTGCATGCTGATGGGAAAGTCTTCTCAGTCTCGTATTCCAAGACTGCTACGGAGCGAAATGTTGGACACAGCTCACATTAAGTGCTGACTCGTGGGCTTTAATATTTTGTACATTGAGATAGAGACTGATCTCGTTCCGGGATGAACTTCGATGCGAACCACTTCATTAGACGCTGTTCTTGGCCTGCATCGAGACAGCGGCGAGTCCATCCTGGGCCTGGCTGATTCCTTCTGGGAAAGCAATGCGCTTGCTCAGTCCGAGTGATTCCTTGAACCTTTTCTTGGCTTCCTCCATGTCGCCTGTCATGGCGGCAATCTCCCCAAGGTTACAGAGAGCCACAGCACATGCTTCATCGCATTCAGGCGTTCTGTCTTCGCCTGTTACCTTGGTGCTTGTGGCGTGAGCTTGGAGGGCCCATTGCCTGGCATTCTTGAGCATCGTAGACCTCGTCGGACGCGACTGGCCTGCTGTAGCCGTCGCAGGCGTCGTTTGCAGTTCAGCAGGAACGTCAGTGGGTTGCTGAGCCAGAGATATAGCCAAGTTGTTCACTGTCATTTGATTAGCATTCGTGCTGAGGCAGCCAATGGATTTTCTTTAAGTATTCAACTTACTCAGAACGGCCGTATGGCACGTCTTCGGGGGTGATAGGGTGAGCGCCTGTAAATATAGCGGTGCTGCCAGATAATGCTGCGACTTGGACTCGTAGTGGTTTGCCAATGCTATCGTGCGATTAGTGTGGTTCAAGGCAACCCATGACGGCGTGTACCGTTACTTACCTTCAAGAGCACCTCCGATTTGCTCGGGCGACATCCAGTCTCCTTCGCCTTCGTGTACGCCCTGAACCTGCCGCCTTTGCAATTCTTTCAGAACTGTCTCTACGGCCCATATAAGGCGTTCGCCCGCCTGTTCGCCCTTAAGGACATGCTCGTCGGCATATATCTCCCCGAGCTTCACGCTGATGCCAACGCACTTTCCAAGCACCCTGGTTCGTTTGCCCCATAGGTTCTCAGGAGGCACATCTGCATCGGGAGCTCCGGCTTCCGTCGGCACTTTTGCCTTTGCCGGTATAGGGACTCCGATCAGATTTCCAGACTTATCGACCTGGCCCTTTTTCACGGCCTCCTCCATCTTCTCAACCCATCTTCTGCAATCTCGCAAGAGGGCTTCAAGGACCTCTGTAGAGTTTTGGTAAGACCCAATCTTCTCCAACCACGCCGCTAGCTGGATCTTCAGACCCAAGACCTCATCCGAGAAGGGGTCCATGGCATGTTGTTCGCATTGTTCTAAGGCGATCTTGTAGTACTTGAGAGCGAGTTTCGGGTCGGGCGCATAGTTGCTGTAATAAAGGGCGCGACGTAAAGATTTCGCGATTGCGGGAGGGAAGCGTGTGAATTGTTCAGACTGGAAGTAGCTGAAGTATGTATATATGACATAGATCACGACGCCGCCTATGCCAGTCAGGCTGTTGGATCGACGGGAGTCAGTGTTGCACAATTGGTATTAGGGACAAAAGATGGGAGAACATACAGTACCACAGCGAGCACAAGCTCTTCGGGGCTCTGTCGAAATAGTCTACGGAGGCTTTGGCCACGGAAGGCGCCCATGAGCGGACGGAAACTGAAGCTTTGGCGCAAAGCGTGGACCAGCGCCTTGAACGTCGGGGGTTCAGGTTTGGTTTGGAAATTGCTGCCTCTTTCCTTCTCTGACGACTGGTAGCGCTTTTGCTGAAGTCGAGCGACTGCGACATGGTCCGCACTCGCCAGCCTCGATGCGACTGGCCGCGGGGTGCAGCCTAGAGACGCCGGATGCGTCCATAATGAACGAGCGCCCTGCGATCTTTGGAGGCCTTGGGCCGCTCGCGCGGAGAGGAGTCTGGCGGCAGACATTGCCAATTGGTCCGAGTAACCTCAGCGCATGTGTTGCTGAAAGTGAGGGTAGCTGGGCGCGAATGGTGATCACATTCGTTCAATAATTCGATGGCGATACTAGGCTAGAAAGAACCTTAAGCTCTATCGATTGAAGTGACGACTAGTTAGGTAGCTGGTAGCTCCAGAAGGTGCCCGCTGGCCCGTGCAAAAACCGATCATCATCCATCTTCTGACGTAGCCATCAGGTACCTGATGTACTTAAGCATCCTAGAATTGAACCCATTGTCATGGTACCTATTATGGAGATAGAGCCGGGGAAGTCAATACTAAACGAAAGTTGAGAAATCCCCATCTGTAAACATAACATTCCTGGTCCATGGATGATGATGTGTACCGTTATGGCTGTACGTGCTACGTGCTCGGTACAGGCGGTGAATCAGGGAGCTGCAAGCAGCTAACGTCCTCGATTAACAGCAGTAGGGGACCGACGCCTCGGCTGCTGTGACCGCCCCCACGAAATAGCTTAAATTCTCCCGTCATCCACTTAAACATATCCGTCCAGTTGTCTGGCATCTGAGCTGTCAAGAATCTGGAATCTTCGCCTTCAAGCATTCAGAAAGCGTACCGTGGCAATAAGCAAGGACACCAGAAACATCCTCCAAAACACATCAATCCACTCTGATCTCACTCCTACCAGAAACCATTCTTTTCGACTGTAACTCGGTTAGTGCACACACTGCTTGCACCTCGCGTTACACTCACTCAATGTCCAATTACACCGGGCGGCTTCATTGACGTAACTAGCCTCATTAGTAGTCTCTACATCTCCAATCTCAAACGTCGCCGGGTTCTTCTTCAGCTAGATATCACCACCAGCCGTCTATCAGAATGTCTGGAAAGTTCGAGCCCAAGGTCCCTGTTAACCTGGACCCTCCCAAGGATGACCCTATCTCCCTTGAGGATCTCGCCAAGGCAGATGGTTCGTCAATCTCAGTATATGCGGGGACTTCGGTCTCTGGGGCTTGCCAAGTCAGTTTATGTGATCTGCTAACTTTTGACTGCAGGCAAAGAGGGTCAAAAGTGCTACGTTGCGATCAAGGTAAGATGAGTGGCAAGCCTATGCTGGAGATTGTTCATAGCAGAGTCATGGTCGATGCATTACAATGCTCCCATGGCAGTTACAGAAGGATGCACAGTATCTCGCGAGGCTTGTTGGGCTAATCCGCGGGATTTAGGGCAAAGTCTACGACGTGACGGGCAACAAGGCATACCAACCTGGCGGTGCTTACAACGGTGAGTAGTTCTGCAATCCATGGAGGATACCCAAGAGGAATTCCAGCGTCACTTCTACTCATCTTTCTTTGGCTATATTTGGATGCATTTTGTGTGGTCCAACCAATTGCCTTCCGCCCTGGGCCGGCTTCAAACCTACTATTTCTTATTGTTACAAGACAGTTGGCTGACGGGAGAACAGTGTTCGCTGGAAAGGACGCTTCCAGAGCCCTTGGGAAGACCTCGACCAAGGCGGAAGACGTGAAGGCTGAGTGGCACGACTTGAGTGACAAGGACAAGGGAACGCTGAATGATTGGATCACATTCTTCTCCAAGAGATACAATGTTGTCGGTGTCGTTGAGGGGGCTACGAACATGGAGTAAACAGAAAGACGAACACTACTGAGCTGTCGGAGAGCGGCGCCCACCATACGTATAATGCCAAAGTGGCAAATATAGCTATTGTGACCAGAGTACATTGGTTTCCGAGTTACTATCTAATTTGTAGCATTTTGAATATGGGACACGAGGCGCCTTGATCCATGCCAATGTGGTGTATCCGGAAACAGAATGTAGCTCCCACAGATCATGGGTGTAGTTCTTCAAATTTGAATGAGAAATGAACTATGAAATAAGCCCCAGTTCCAGGTGTGTCAACGCAACTATCTGCATTGAGACTCATTTCTGAGTGAATGTGAAGGATGGTCCAATGATACATGTTCGTGTGCAATGAATGTTGAACGAGTTGCTAGCCCCGGTATACACACTAATAGAAATATGGCTAGCTCAAATTCAAGCATCATAGATATCGATAACATCAATTTTTTCATTCAACTGCAGCGCGACAGCAGCAAGCTGTGTTAGTTCAGTGGTAGAATTCTAGCCTTCCAAGCTAGAGGCGGGGGTTCGATTCCCTCACACAGCATGTTTTTGTTTTTGGAGTTCTTACACGCAGTCTGCTCAGATACTCTGACATCTTTTTGCCATTCCTACTCACGATCAGTAATGTGGAAGCTCCTGTGGAATGCTTGAAGATGCAGGTATATATTCACTTCGAGGGCTGTGGCTGTAGCATGAAGCTGTGACACCCCGTGTATATTCACAAGAGTCAGAGTTGACGCCGTTATAGTTGGCAATCATACTGATACATGGTGCAGCGTTTGAGTATCGTTTCAACCCCAAATTTACCAGATTCGTATGCCTTGACAATAGTATATGACCCATCGATAGCACTTTCCGTGACTTTTCAGTGGTCCCTTTGTGCCAGGATTGGATCCGGGAACGACACAGAATAGCTGCTGTCATCTACCGGTTTCTTGACGACCATGCCGTTCTTCCCAGGCAGCTCAGCCCCGCCCAATAGATTGTAGAAGAAGCCCAAGTCCTTCGGGTTTTGTTACGGTACAAGACATCTCAAACTCATACTTCGTCCAGCTCGCCACCATGTTCTGGTGCTGAGCGGTTCGGGCTTGGGGGCCACAAGGATATTGCCCCCACCCCTCAAAGTCGCTGGAGAGTACTGCTGCATCAAAACGGCAGTGACCCGTGTGGTAGACACAAATACCTGCGCAACCATACACCATGACTATCTGGCCCCAAGGGCTGAACTTGTTGCCCAGGTCGGCGGGGGCAAGCCGAACAACTTCAGCAGCGTCGGTATGTTCGAAGCAGCCGCAAGGCTATTTCAAACGTATCTGAAGGGAAGCAAGCTGCTAATCCTGTGTCACACAGGGACAACATCGGACTTCAAACCCAAGGCATAGCTCAAGGGCCCAAGTGGATCGATACTGTCCACTTGGCCTCTGACTGACAAAAGTCCGGGCTATGGCTACATCAGCGACACCTCGATGGCGACACCGTACGTGGCCGGTTTCTATGCCCTGACCAAGTCCAAATATCCCGGCCTCACCCCTCCAGAGATTTACGCTCGCATGCAGACAACAGCGGATCAGGTATCCATGGCCGACGTTCCCGGAGTCGCGCCTGCTCCGCAACAGGGTGCCGGTCTTGTGCGAATAGACCGAGCCATACTTCAGACCTCGACCATGACAGCAGATGGACGTGAATTCAACCTGCCGTACGACGGAGAGGCTACAATGCCCAATTTGACCATCCACAACCCCTCCTCGGCCGCCGCGGCATACAAGCTGAGCAATTTGCCCGCCAACGGGTTGGCCTACCGGTCGGAAGGATCAACCCGACCGAACGGGTTTGGTTTCCAAGATACAAGATTTGTCCACTTGACGCCGCCTCCATTATCCGCAACGATCAACTCCATGGATGGCGACGAAGTCACCGTAGAAGCGGGTGGCTCGCAAGTCGGGTCATCTGTGGTGACGCCGCCCAAGGACCAGTCGCCCCTTGACATACCGGCCTACTCGGGCTATGTACAGGTCGTCTCTTCACAGGGGGATGAGAGGCTGTCGATTCTCTACGTCGGACCCGCCTACGACGACGGCGACTCGCCAGCGCCCGGCATAAAGCCCCTGACGGCGGAAGACCGCAAGGACGCCTGGAACGCGGGCCGCGATATCTTGGCGTTACCACAGGCCTACATCGCCTCCGACCAGTCCAACATGGGCGACTACCGCGTCTTCAGCCTCAACGGAACCGACTACCCCGTGGCGTGCCTCTTGACGAAGCAGATGTGCAAGTGGTGGCGCATGAATTTGCTCCCGGCGTCCATCGACTTCACGCCTACCGACTACGGCTACGACGCGGTGGCGCGCTTCGACAACCTAACGGAGCCTGACATGCCCGTAAACGTGGTCTTCGGTGGCGTTCCGATCCTGGGGTACTTTTACCAAAACGACCCGATCTTGCCGAATTTCTTGATCAACTCCCCCTGGAACAGCCGGCCGACTTCGCGACCAACACGCTGATTCCCCTATCAAGGGGCTCTTATCGCATCTTGCTCCGGTGGCTCAAATTTTGGCCGAGACGTCAATAAGGCAGCTGACTGGGAGAGTTTTGGCTGAGTGGAGTGGTCGATGTTACTGAGGTCCCATCCGAATACACGACGTGAGCCTGAGTACCACACTGATAGCAATCCGCTTGGCGGCCTTGAATAGCAAATGAAAATAGAAGGGACCTGTGCATCCAGTTAGACGACCCCCGCCAGTAAGAGGAGGCTATTTCAACCCAAGACCATATGGACATCTTGCCAAATATGGGGGAACCACCCGAACGCCTTCTAGGTTAGGGCCTAGATCGCATGTAATAAGATGCAAATATGTGGATATACGTGTACAGTGTCGTAAGCTGATGCCGGGTAACCTCCCATCGGGACTACGTGATAGGCATGCAGGTAGGGCGGGGCATCTGGGGAACCGCCGCCTATCAATCCCGCGCCATCACGTCACAGCACGCCCTTCGGATGCACATGCACTGCGCCCTTCCATAGATGGCGGTTGCCTTGAATATATAAACGCCAATGCCTGATATTTTCAGGCACATCATGTCGCTTTCTTTCTTGCCAATTCTCCAGGTCCGTCACCTAGTAACAAACCAGCAATCGATACACCGGTCTCATACTTACCAGCAACATGGCCGATTCAACAGTTGAAATCACAGCGCAATGCCTATGCAAACAGCATACTTTCACAACAAGCATTGCGCGCTCCTCGCTGCCGATAAAGGCCTCAACATGCCACTGCAACTCGTGCCGGCACTTGACGGGCGCCATGTACAGCAGCGAAGCCCCATGGCCGGCAGCCGACGGGGACAAGCGGTCGCGAAGTCCGCGCTCCAGCGCTACGTCTTCTCGGAGCGCCTCACGGTGCGGTTCTGCGGGACCTGCTCGAGCCCCATGTTCTGGGAGTGGCCGGGCAAGTCCGAACACAAGATCAGCGTCTTCACGGGCGTCCTGGCCAACCACGCCGACCCCGACGTCCAAGACTTGGTGCAGATCACCGACGCCATCTTCGTGGGCGACACGCTGGACGGCGGCGCGGCGCCCTGGCTAAAGAGGCCGAACGGCAAGGACGGGCCGAAGGCGCGCTTGTGGACGGGCCAGATGAACGAGAGTGAGGAGCTGCCCCATGATTGGCTGCCGCCGGCTCCGCTGCCGGATGCATCCAAGAAGTCGACTCCGGACCAAGTCGCGCTCCGCTGTCGATGCAAGGGCGTAGACCTCGTGATGCGGCGCTGGAGCCCGGAGCTCGAGGGCGAAGAAGACTCTGGGGCAAGATCATGGATCATCGACCCTGACACGCACAAGGGCCTGGGCAGTTTCGATGCGTGCGATTCGTGCCGGCTCGCATCCGGCGTAGACGTGTTCAACTGGACCTTCGTGCTGTGGCGACAGGTGGGGTTTGCCGACGAGACCAAGACAACGACGGGAGGCCGTTTCCCGGTCTCTTCCAGCGAGCTCAATGCGGCCCTCTCTGCTCAAGAGCGAGACTCGAGACTCGGCACACTCGCCTGCTACAGCAGCTCGCCGGGCATCTACCGCTACTCCTGCAGCCGGTGCTCGGCATGCGTGTTTTACGGAAGCGACGCAAAACCGCAATTCGCCGATGTGGCTTTGGGGGTGCTGGAAGCCCCCGATGGCGCCAGAGCAGAGGACTTTGTCTCGTGGAATCTCGGAGGAGACATGATTTGGAGACAGGACATTGTGGGAACGTGGAGAGAAAGTTTGGTTGAGTCAATGGAATCGGAAGCCGAAGCGTGGAGAATTGAGCGCGGCTATCCCAAGAATTTCTACAGGCTCAGGAAGGAGAAAGCAAAGTGAAGAAGAGGTACTAATTCATTGGCACGAATGCGGATGCGAGGAGCGGCCTACAAAAGGCATAATGTACTGAAGATAAGCAACATAAATACAAGGAAAACCATTTGATCAACATTGTCTGGCTTATATGCGTATCATGAGAAGATCTCCATGGCTTTGGTCGTACAGTATTCCCCGGGCCACGCACGCTACGAGCCCGATCTATCCCACTGATTTAGTGTGTCGCCCCTCCCCCGCAATTCAGCTCAGGGGGGCCCCAAGCTCTTGGGTAAGTCTTGGCTCTGTGTCGTGTCGCATCGACGACAGCTTACGAAGTAGAGCCCACTTCCTAATAATAACCTCACCTCTTCAATTTCATTTGTCCTCCCGCTAAAACACCTCCTATTTGAATCCTTCCTCGCCAGCGAGCTATCACCCTGGCAACTCATCAGCCAGGAGCCTCTATTCATTTTGCATCGTCGTCACTCATCTGGTAACACAATACAATACAACCCGAATTTGGTTGGCGTGTACCTATTCTTTTGCTTACCGACTTATCTCATACCTACTCAAAGTCCGATGTGACGGGGTGTGAAGTGATAACAACAATCCCAACCACCTGCCCGCCCGTCATTCAAACCACCATCCCCATCAGCTCCAGAAACAATCCAATTGAAACCCGCCACTTGTTTCTTCCTCGTCATTCTCGCCCGTCGCGCATCGCCATCTTAAAGCAGGAAGCCGCCATGGGCAACATCTGCGGCAAGTCGTCGTCGGACCCGGACGCCTTCTCGACGCCGGGACGGGTCGTGGGCACCACCCCGGCGCAGCCGCAGCGCGCGTCGCTGCCCCCGCGCATCGTAGGCGGACCGCCGCGAAAGCTAGGCGGCGGCGGAAACGACCCCCCGGCGGCGCCATCTTCGCCGGCTGCTGCCGAGGTGCGGAGACGGGCAGCCGAGGCTGCGCAGGTATGTCTTTTCTCCTTGTTAACCTTATGTCTTTTTTCAACATGTTGGCGTTTACTCCGATATCGCCATGGTTCTTGCTTGCTGGTGCTGACTCGAGGGGGTTGCAAAGATGAGAGCAGAGGCAGCTTCTTCCAAGAACTCGGGGAAGCTCGGCCAGCAATTGGCGGCGCAAAAAAAGCAGTCGAGGCAGGAGACGCTCAATGAGATAAGTCGGGAGGAACGCCGGGCACGTGATGCCGAACAGGCGGCTGAGGCTCGAGCTCACAATTGAGCAGGTGAGATACATCTTATGGATTGGTTGGTGACTTGGCTTACGAGACTTCGTTACTCATGCGTTTACGTCTCTGGGGAATTTATCTTTCTTCACCATTAGAGCAATTCTGCCTTAGCCGGGGGGCGTGGTCATCATACAATACTTAATATACGGCATAGCTAATGAATTGGCATGGTACGCATTGTTCCAACTGGGCTTGCTTCTGCTTCGTATATATTCTCGAGTCAGTAACGTCTTTTTGGAGCTACACACAACCTGCCCAAACGCCGGCGGAGTTGTTCGACGCAACTGGACCCAAGACAATATAAATAAAAAAGACACATATAGACTATTTCTTCTCCTGCCACCTCGAAATTACACAACGTTATACCTCCCGCTGGCGGGAGCCCTGCTTTCTGCGTCGGCAGCTGCCACTGTGCCCTCCTTCAACAAGCGAGTAAGCTCATTCATGGCGCTGGCCACGACAAGCTCCGTGTCGCCTTCCACCAGAATATAAAGCTTGGGCTCCGCTCCGGGCGGCACTTCCTTACCCGCAGCATAGTAAGTGCCCTTGGTGGTAATAGATGTGCCCGTCGCCTCGAGAATCTTGGCGACGTTCGTACGGTTGGTGACAGCCCAGCGAGCTTTCTGCGGGAAGTCGTTGATCTCGAGAGTGGCATGGAACGCACCGGCATCGGGGCCCTTGTTGTCGACCGGCTGCCCAGGGCGGAGCTGGCCCGTCTTGTTAAGACGGGCGTTAATCGCGTTGATGGCCGAAGACACCTTGTCCAGAGGGTTGTTTCCGCCAGCCGCGGGCGCTGGAGCTTCCTCCCTCTTGTGGATAGTGTACTTCGGTTCAAGATCAGGGAGCTTGGTTTGAGTTTCCCGGGCCGAAATGCCGGATGCTGCTGCTTGGATCGCGGAGACAGCCTTATCAATCTTCTTATCGTCCTTGCCCTTTCCTTCCTCCTCCTCTTCTGGCTCCTCGCCCTCTGTCCTATGGGACTTGCGTTCGCGTAGCCTGGCAGCCTCACGTTCTTGATCAAGTCGATCAAGGCCTTTTCCTCCGAAACCGCTATTGTCACGAGCTTTGCCGGATTTCACCTTGTCTTGGAAAGCTTTACGCATGTCCAGGATTTGTTCGGGAACTGGTTGGCCACTCTGGTCGAGAGCTCTGGCAATAGGCCCAGCACAGTTCTCCTGGTCTTCCGTGACAAAGGTGACAGCTGTGCCTTTGTTGCCAGCGCGACCAGTACGGCCAGCACGGTGCACATAGTCCTCGAGATGGTTAGGTGCATCGTAGTTGACTACCAACTTCAACTGCTTGACGTCAAGTCCACGGGCGGCAACAGAAGTAGCGATCAAAATCGGAATGACGCCGTTCTTGAAGTCCGAAATAGTCGAATCGCGGTCGACTTGATCTTTGCCGCCATGGATGGACATGCAGGGGTAACCTTTCTGCATGAGTTCCTTCAGCAACTTGTCAGCCTTCTCTTGTCTCTCCACAAAGATGAGCGATCGGGCATCATCATCCTTGTCGTAGAGTTCTCCGAGCAGCTCGAGCAGTCTAATAAACTTGTTCTCCTCATTTCGAACCTCGACGATCTGAGTAATTTCAGGTGCGACTGTGCTCTTGCCACCAACATTGATCTCGATGGGATCTTTGAGAATCTTCTTGGCCAAGGAATCCATTATACGAGGCATAGTAGCAGAGAATAGAATGTTCTGGCGGTCGGGCCTCACACTTTGCAAAATCTTCATGACTTGAGGCTCGAAGCCCATGTCAAACATACGATCAGCTTCGTCAAGAACAACGTATGTGACTCGCTTCAAGTTCGTTACACGCCCTTGATTAGCAGCGAGAAGGTCAATCATGCGTCCAGGCGTGCAAACCACGATCTCAGCGCCGCGCTTCAACTCGGCAATGTGGTCCTTGATCGGAGCACCGCCATAGGCACAAACGGCCCGCAGGTTCATGGATTTCAAGAAAGGTTTACAATCACGGTGAATCTGGGTCGCCAGTTCTCGGGTCGGGGTCATGATCAATCCGATGGGGCCATCGTTTTCCTTGAGAGGAGCCTGGTCCTTGATATGCCGAAACATGGGCAGGAGGAAAGCCAGTGTTTTGCCAGATCCGGTCTTGGCCATGCCAATCACGTCACGGCCAGACATGATGGCGGGGAAAGCCTGCATCTGAATTGGAGTTGGCTTGTCAAAACCCAATTCGTGAACAATGTCTAGAGTCTGTCGCGACAGAGCACACTGGGACCATTTCTGAACTGGCTTCGGCACGTCTTTCCCAGATACTTTGATGCCGTCAAGCTCCAAGCGCAAATCAACAAGCTCGGCTTCGGTCAATTCTGAAAGCTCAGATGGCTCAACCCAGAAATTCTTGCGGATGGGGTCCAGGTTCAACTTGGTGTAGTCGATCGTAGGGATGTCCTTCTTCTTACGAGCCTTTGCAACAGTAGCAAGGAATGCGTCTGGTGCATCATCCTTCCTGTCAAAGTCATACTCATCGTCACTAAAGTATGCTTCGGGCTCCTGCTCCGGCTTCTTGCTCTTAGATTTGCTCTGGAAAGGTTTACTGACATCAGCCTTGGCATCTAGGTCATTCATGAAGGCATCGAGGGGGTCTTCCTCGTCTTCATCAACGTCCATAGTATCGACTGCAGGCGCTGCGGTCTCGGCGGTACCATTCGTTTTCGGCCCTGAGTCGTCATGAGTTTCGGCTGGAGGCTGATCAACCTCCATAGAATCGTGTTGCTGGGCGCTTTCTTGGGCGATTCGCTCATCACGCCTTTCCTGAGCGGCACGAGCGGCCGCGGCTTCGGCTTCCTCGTCGCCAGCGAAGTCGTCGACATCTTCTTCATCCTCTTCGTCTTGAACTTCGTAAGGTGTATCATCAACATCAGGCAAGGGAAGGGAAGGTAGCTTAGCAAGCTTTCTTTCAGAAGTCTCCTCTTCGTCCAGGTCCAGCTTTCGCTTCTGCAGGGCCTTGTCGGTCTCTGCATTCTGCTTCTGGAAGCCAAAGCGACTAGTTTTGGCGCTTGGGAGAGCAGAAGCTGTTTTGGCAATTGCATCAGTAAGGGTGCTTGTAGGTGTATGGGTCAAACCCTTACCTTTAGGAGCTTGGGCTTGAGGGAGGTTGGCGGCTTGGGGCGGATTGACGATGGCACCGAGCTTCGGGGCAGCACTAGGAGAGTGTGCCTTCGGAGCAGCCTTTTTAGCGATGGCTTTCGGGTCGAACTTTCCGGCATAAGGGGCAGCCGGGGACAAAAGAGCTTCATCGGCTGGAGAAGCAACCGCCGCAGCTGGAGAGGCGACTGTTGAAGAAGCGCTTAGCGGGGTCCCATTGGCCTTCTCGTCCATCTGAGCGAGAAGCTTTCGGGTGCCGCCAGGTGTTGCTTCCTTCAGTTTCGCCTCTTCCTGCTTCTTCTTCCATGCTGCCAACTTGGCTAAACGTTCGGCTTTCTTCTCGGCGTCGGTTTGGGCGGCAGCTGGTGCTGGTTTCGATTTGGAGTCTGTAATCTGCTCACTCGTGTAAACATCCCAAGAAACTTGATATAAAGGGGGATTGTGTCTGATACGTACCTCGGAAGGCTTGGCCTTGTTAGCATCCACGGGAGCGGCGCTCCGCTCGCGACTGTCGCCGCGCCTGCTGCGTGGATGAGAGTCAGCAGTACCTTCGCGTCGCGATCTAGCTCCATTTCTCGAGTCGTCTCGCCTGGTACGGTTGTCCCTCTCTATGTCTCGGTCGCGACTCCTGCGTCGGCGGGCATCTGGCGGGGAGCGGTTCCTATCGCCAAAACGGTCACGCGACCGTCGACGGTCTCTGTCGCCGCCTCGGTAGCGATCATTGTCTCTTCGGTCTAAATCGCGTCGGCGGAAGTCGTTGTCTCTGTCCCGATCACGGTGACGGCGTTGCTGGAAATCATAGTCAGAATTGTGGGATTGGCCGGACGGGCGACGTCGCCTTACATCTGGAGGGCTTCGGGTGCGACTGCGGCGGCGGCCATGGTCTCTGCGGTCCCAGTCCCGGTCCCGGTCACGGTCCCTTAAGCGATCGCGATCCCGACGGTCGTCATCTCTGCGAGGTCTTCTGGACGACTGCTGGCTTCCTGCAGGGCTTGGTGAGCGTGTGTCTCTGAGCCGAGCCATGAGAGCGTGGTAGTAGTGGCTCGGTAGACACTACAGTGGTGAGAACTACCAGAGAAGTCTTGGTGCGACAAACGTTCCCTAACGTTAGGATCGAAAGCGGCCGGTGTGTGCGTCACCTATTGATTTGATTTTCGAGCCACAGGTAGCACTACTGAATGAGTGGTCGAGAAATAGACAGGGGATCAGATCGCTTTTGCAGTTTGTAGTGCGCAAATCGATCAAGGCTGATGAGTAGTGGCTGGCCTCTGGAATCATAAAGTACAGCAGCCTACTGGAGATTCGCTTTTCTCTTTGTGACGAAAGGCAGATGGTCTGTGCTCCACCTCCGTCAATCAATTCATGGTTGTTGCCTTTTTGGTGGGTTCTGCACTGGCGCAACACCCCACTCAGTGGTGAAGCCGAGAAGTAGGTACCTTAGGTACTGACTGAAAGTACCGGAAGGAGTATTACGGTAGATGCAAGCATCAATTTCATTGACTGATTTATTAGGCCCTCATGCAGAGTCGCGTGTGTTGGGTAGTGCAGGATGGAATCTAAAACAAGGGGGCTGGGTGGATCGGCTTTCCAGCTGGGCAGGAGCTCCAAGGCGGGAGAGAGCGAGACCCAGCAGGCCAGAGAGAAAGTGAGCTCCCGTCTGGTGTCTCTATGTAAAAGCAAACACCAAACGGCCAAAAACAATTGAGTACCCAGCTCCACCCCGATTGGCCCGCACCGAGCCATTCTCGCCCTACACTTCATCTCGGTCGCAAAGTCCACCGAACCTCGAAAAACTGTCGTAAACCTCACCAATCGATCGAAGAGTTGTCCTAGGACACGCCAATTGCAATGCCATCTTTCATCGGGCGCGTCGCCGCCAGCCGTCTGGCCTCCAGCGCCGCCGCTACGTCATCCTCACGACTCGTGATAGCTAAACAGCTTGGTCGTGTGTCATGTCCGCTGCAGTCTAGCCTGCCCTTACTGCGCGCTGGCTTCGTCAGGGCCTACGCGACCCCGGGTCGTCCTAAGAAGACCGACACGATCAGCAGCACCCAGTCAGCAGGCCGGCCTCGCAAGACCGCCGCCGCCGGGACCACCAAGGCCCCCGCAAAGAAGGCCGCCGCCACCAAGACCAAGGCCGCGACAGCTACCAAGTCGGCAAAGCCAAAGAAGGCCAAGCCTGTTTCCAAGCCAAAGAAGAAGAAGGAGTTGACCGAGGCGCAGCTGGCCAAGAAGGAATTGATGAAGGTCCGGCTGGAGAAGGCCGAGTTGAAGAAAAAGGCCCTCTTCACCGAGCCCAAGCCTCTGGCCAGCAACCCATGGATGCTCTACGTGACTCGTAAATCCACAGGCAATCCAGTTGTTGGATCTTTTGCTGACAAGATGAACACACTGGCCGAGGAGTTCAGATCACTGTCGCATTCAGAGAAAGAGGTAATATACAAAACACACGTACGTATCTCTAGCTGCGCTGGCTAACAGTCTCCAATCTTTAGGAATTGCAACGCGCCTCCGAAGAGAACAAGCTCAAGAACGCCGCAAGCTACAAGGCATGGGTAGAGAGCCACAAGCCCGAAGTCATTGCCGAGGCCCAGAACGCGCGAAACCTCCTCAAGCGGAAGTACGGTTTCCCTAAGGCCAATGGCCAACGCAAGATCCAAGACGACCGTCAGCCCAAGCTTCCCCGGAGCTCCTGGATCTTCTTCTTCCGTGCCAGACACGGATCCGGCGACTTCAACAGCCTGACCCAGCCCGAGGCCCTGAAGTCGATTGCTCAGGAGTGGAAGAGCCTGCCGACCGTTGACCGTCAGGTAAGTAGTGTCCATCCACCCTCCGTCCACATTTGCCAAGCTAACTCAACATCACTTTAGCCGTTCGCCGACCTTGCTGCGGCTGACCTCGCTCGCTACAAGAAGCAAGTCGAGGAGACCCTCCACCGCGAGGTTTCTCCTGCGCGATAAAGAAATATCGCCTTGTTTCTGTCCATGTGCTTGCTCGCTGTTGAGCCTTAGACTTGGAGTTGAGTGTGATGGTTGTTTATCTGACGGTAGGGTTTTACTTTGTATTTCTTCCGCCAGTCTTCCTGCTAGACAGCGGCAGACTGGTATCAAGGTCGGGGGCCGGCTCCTTCACGGTGTTATTGACCACATGTACGAACATACCATGATTCCCTTGTAGTTAGGCACTAAAAGCAAATGGAAAACCGTTGATTGATATCTGCCGGGCCCTTCACTTTGTTTTATTCATACGGTTTAGGGTTGTGACTGTTAATGATATGCATTCGTCTCCCTGAAGGTTTCTAATCTAGTGCGATTCGCCATGCTTGTCCCACGCGCTTCTTATGCAGAAATCATATGCTTAATAGAAGTAGTCATATCCCAACCATTGCGCCATCCTTGTGGAGATATCTACAGGCGTTTCCCTCGGGTGGCTTTTCAAGATCGTTTGCCCATCACGATGACGACTTTGCTATCGCCATCGGTCCAGGTCGCGCCTGTGTACAGTATCTTGCGCCGGCTCGCCAAGTATAGCACCAGGAAGATGTGGGCGACGACGTGGCCCCAGCAATACACCTTGAGCGTGTTGAAGTCGGCGTCGCGCCGACACCAGATGCCCCATCCCGCGACGCCCCCGCCGACGTAATTGGCCAGAAACACCCAGGCCTCAGAACGAAGCTCTGGCGTCCAGTCGGAGCAGTCTAGACTCCAATAGCCTCGCTCGAACGGCCGTAGGACCCGACTCTGCTGCTCCGGGCGGAAACGCTTGGGGATTTGCAGTGCCGTCCCCAATTTGCTTAATCCGTCGGTGATCAGATCATCGGGCTCCAAATGTGCATCGTTAGTCGGAGGCTCAGGGGCGTAGAGTTCCAGGCTTTCATAGGTGTAGCCGTTCTGGGTGGCGAAGGTGATAGGCCGACCTTGGTCCGTCGATTGCGGCATCCTTTGTGGCCCGATATCACTCGAAGTTCGGAGCATCCCTTGGGGGCTATCAGTGCTTTGGGTCTGGCGCTGTCGCTTGCTTCGTGGTGGTTCCGAGTCGGCTCTTGCAGCCTGTGTTATGCCCACTCCCTGGATAACCGAATCCGATTCCATATCAAGGCGTGAAAGAACCAACGCTGTTCCCTTTTGTATCACCTGAACAGGCTTCCGAGGAGGTTGCACCAGGCCTGACTGAACCTCATTCCCAAGCTCTGTGGATGGAGCCGGCAGAACACCATTCCCAGGAGTGCAAGGGATGGTTCGCACATTGTGGCTCACATCGTGCTGTACAGACGACCGATGTCCTGACGGAGACTTGTTGTTGTCGGGGTTTGCTGGGTATATATGCGAGCTGCTCCCCGGTGAACTTCTCTGGGAAGTTGATGCCTCCGATGAGCTAGGGAATTGCTGGAGGTAGTGCTCTAAGACTCTGGTTGGCGAGGCGAATAATGTAGTTACATTGCCATCAGGATGCGAGTCCTGGACAACGCTCGGTGGTGTCTGCCATGACGCCTGTGAAAGAATAGTCCGTTGAGGAGTTCGCGGTGTACCCCCCTGAGCCCCTATTCTATGCACATGTAGCAATGCATTGGGCGAATTTGCATTGTCGATCACACTGTCAAATGATGCCTGGGGCGATCTCAAAGAGGGAAAGAACTCTTGAGTCGAAACGCCTTGGCTTGTCGGCTGGAAGATGCTTGTCCCATCTTGGACATGCGCGACCGACTTGTGTGTTTCTGGCGACTCCGATAATTCGCCGGCACTGGGAGAGGTGCAAGGCTGAAATGCTAGATAGGCGGAAGTAAGAGCCCGGTACCGTACATCATCGGCATTTCGGCTGGGTGCATTGATATGGACCAGGATCTCGACGTCCTCAGGTTGCGCCATCTAATAATAAGTGCTGGCCCCGTCCATAGTCTGTCAGCTGTCAATGGAGCAGCAAGCCAGGCAATAGGGGAAAAACAAGAATTAAAGTCCGAAAACCCCAGACTGAGAGGTCCACTGAGCTTGGGGAATGCTTGGAGTAAGTGAACCCCCAAACCGGTTATCGCAAGATCAAACAAATCGCACACTTTTTGTCATGTCATGATCCGGAGCTTTCAATGAAAGCCAGGAATGTTTTCGTAGGACGAGATGCTTTCAGGCAGATGACTCCTTGTTGCGAGACAAACTCGAGTTGGCAATTGTTGACTGGGTATGATGGTAGTGAAGCAAGCCACAGCCATGCCTATGGGTCTGGATTAGGTTTTCCCAGGATTGTGGCGTACATGACGCTAGGACGCTAGGACGCTAGGACGCTAGGACGCTAGGACGCTAGGACGCTAGGACGCTAGGACGCTAGGACGCTAGGACGCTAGGACGCTAGGACGAAGTCCGCCATCTCTTCCGACATGACATGCAGGCCGTCGTCTTGCCGAACCAAGAACCTAATAAACACTATGCCCCCTCGTGTGCGCCCGGGGAAATATGCACATGTGTGTTGGCCTGCTCGAACGGTATGCTGACACGCACTGCGACATACTTGACTTATCATTTCTGTATCTGAGTAGGAATGCGTCTTGAATACAACCCAGAGCTTAGAGCAGCTGTTGGTGAGGTAGCATCCAACAAGATTACATAGGTACGCTTTTGGCAAAGTAGGCAGTTTTGATCATGATGGTGCATACGACAATTGCAGGAGGTTTTGCAGTACGGCTTACCTTACACTAGATTTTAATGCCCAAATCCTCCGAGATGAATTGCATGTGCTTACACGGAGGATCGAGGTAGGGTTGAATTGCCCATCCATCTCCCAACTGCCCTATCCCGAGAAACGGTCGAACCAATTTCAACGGAAATCGGAATCGGTAAAGTTGCCGACCTTGCGTGCCATCGTGTTGGGAAGGTATCGCCTACCGTCTGAGCGCTTTGGCGTTTTGTTTGTTTCCTGCATTGATCGCTTTCCCGGGGTGATATCGACGAGGACTGGCAGAAGTGCAGAAACCGAGGCCGGATAGCCAATGGATCAAAAGTGGGTGCTAAGCGCCAGCAGGTTTCCCGGCCTCAACCATTGGCCCGAATTTCTGCAGCAGCATTCCAGTGATCCAATAGTCGGCCTTGGGGTTGCTCCTTTCGCGCGCGCCAGCCCGTTAATTGGCCGGTCTCTGCATGCGTTCTAAAATTAAACCACTGATGTGCTGACCAGTGTGCTCTCTCCATTGGAGGTAGCATTGATGCTGCCATCACCTTCTTGACTCTTCTTATCTGGGGACTGACGTCGACCGGCGCGACCACAATGCTACTTTGGGCATGCAACCCACATCTTACGGCCCAGAAGGGCTTGTGGACGCATCTGTCTGGCCGAACTTGCTTCGAGATGGAGGGGTGCTGCAAGCGGCAGCGTGCCTGGCACGTCCTCTGTGAAGTGCTGGCCGTGGACGGGAAGCGCCCGCGTCCCGCTTGCTGGCAGCTTCATGGCGCGAACTAACCGCTCGACTGAAAAGCACATTTTCATAAAAACTAACGCTTTCCAGGTGCCGTGTAGGCCTCGTTTTCTTTTCGTCCTCTTCTCTTCTCTCAAGCTTCCAAAAAGAGGTTGCCGCATTTCCTAGCATTCGCCTCGTTGACCGAGGCATTCCTGTCGTTTGGTCGATTTCTTTTGCTGATCGTCTATTTTCACCGACGCCGGCCGTCTTCCCCGTGTTACATCGGGTTCCCGATATAAACGGCTTTTTCTTGGTATCTCACCTGCATATCGGTTCTATATTAAAAAATGCCCGACTTAGTTCTCTTACCATCTACCACCTACACACCCCCCTCCCCTTCGCAGGGTCGAAGGCCGGGGAGGTCGCTTAATACTATAATGGAGGAGGAGTCCGAGCTGCCACGGGCCTCCCAGCCTGTGCGAGATGACCACAAGATCCAAGCACAGTCGTCCAGCGACAAGATAGTTCAGTGGCTATCACCAAGGAGTGATCACTTTCCTACTCCTCGAGGATTCCATTTCCTATCGGCTCCCATACTGCCGTCATCGCCCTCGACAAACTCGGTGGACGACTCCTCCAACTCTCCCTCCTCGTCGACGAACCCTTGGAACCGGATCAGCACGTCGACGGACGTCACCGAGTTTGACGACATCTACGACGTTTCGGACGACGAAGGGATCCAGAGGATGCCGTCCAGGAGGTCCTCGATGAAGCGCCAGAGCAGCGTTCGCAATACTTCGTCGAGGCGAGCTGCCCCCGTGCCGGCATCTCATAGGGTCCTGCCCAAGTTGACAATCCCGGCATCACAAGAGCAGAATGCCGAACCCTATTCGGGTAGGCCAGAATTCAAGAAGCTTTTGTCACCTGTGCCACCGACGCCGCCCGCAAAGGTGGAGATGTCACCGGCTGTCATCTCCTTCCTGCAGTCACATCAGGCTCGTGATGTCCCTGCAGGCTCGGCGCCACCATCTCTAGATGGAAGCTTAAGCTCCGAGCAGATGGCTGCCATATCCGCACCGCCCACTCCAATTATTGGCGCTGGTGAAGCTACAAGCACGGACTGGACTGGAGTTCAATTACAGCCTGGTGCCCTCGCAACTCTACGTGCTTTGTCCGGGGGCTCCGATCTGGCGGAGGAGGAATACCAAAATGAACAAGTCATCGAAATCCCGGAGGAGCCCGCACGGGAGATGGAGCAACAGACACCGCGTCTGTTCTCCTCCCCTGCAACGGCGCCCTTCTCTGAGGCTCTCCACGGAGCAGCAACAATCATTAAATAACCTGACAACACTCGAGATCCCGTCGCCTGGCGGTTTCTTTTCAGGTCTCACCCCCCGTAGCCGAACAGCATGGCATATGTCATCCGAGACTCCTGATGACAACGCACCACCTACCTCGACCACCGCCGAGCAATTTTACCGATGCCCGTGGAATGACCAGCCTGCGCCACCAATGCCTGCGATGCCGCAGTTCTTCTCTCGCGCTCTGCCGCCACCCCCTCCGCGCCCCCAACGCTTCTCGGACAGCCAAGCACCATCCGCACCAATTGAACAAGTTGTTGAGGTGCGAGCAACTTTGTCCGATGGCATCCCAACGGCAAGGCCTGTAATCCTCGAGCATGTTGTTGAAGCTAGAGGCAACAACTCCGATGGGCTCCTTACTGCTCGCCGCGTTCCTGGACGCAGAAACCCGTCAGCCTCTTCGGCCACAGCTGCGGAGCCGGTGTCTCCCCACGAAGGCGATGCGACAGAGATCGTTACCGTCTACGACCCGGAGTACGCCAGGAAGCAACAAGAGGAGGCACTTTCCAACTTGGACAGAACCGAACTATGGCTCATGGCCCAGAAAGCCTACATGAAGGGTGTTCAGCTGGAAGAAAAGAGCGATGCCAGAGATGCAGTAGAGCCTGCAACCGAGCGTCTTCAGGTAACAACACCCTTGAAGGCCAAGTTCCCCGAGTCCGAACCTTCTCCCGAGGCCTCCCACAAGAAAAAGGCTGTTCGGTTCTCGGAGATCGTGTCCAAAGCCGACATTCCCAAGTCTTTGCCCTCCAAGATTTCTCGCCAAGAGTCTGCTTACTACCGCGCCTTCCAAGGAATCATCATCCGTAGCCGTCAGCAAGACTCTTTTGTACACCGCCTGCCACGGTATGAGTACTTGCAGGCCCAACGCCTCTCGTTGCGTGAGGAGCATCGCAACCAGTTATTAGGCAAGTATCAACTATCTGTCTTGCCTCAGTCCGCCAAGAAGCGCATGAGCGCCAACGTTGCCCGCGGTGATGACATTATTGAAGATGATCTTGAGAAATTGAAGCGTGAGAAGGAGGCGGAGGCCCTTAGCCAGATGGCCGCCGCCAACTGGCACGTCAACGCCTTCAAGGCCCTCAACGGTGGACGCCTATTCTGTGCACCGCTCTCGAAGCGCCTGGCCCGCCTCTCCCGCATGGCTGGCCCCTCGGAGCGTGCCAGAATCCTGGACCTTGGCGGCCAAGCAGCTTGCGACTGGGGTTGGCACTGCGCGTTCATGTACCCCAGCGCCAAGGTCTACACAACAACGACAAAGGCTATCCGCCAGCTTTCCAACTCCAACATCCGAGGCCCGCCCAACCACCGCCAGGTCGCTGTACAGCGCCTTGCCAAGCTTCCTTTCCCTGATAACTACTTCGACCTCATATCGGCCCGTGAACTGCATTCAATTCTCAAGTTTGTTGGCGAGAACGGCGAGGATGAGTGGGAGACCTGCCTCCAGGAAGCCATGCGCGTGCTCAAGCCTGGCGGCTACCTCGAGTTCTCCGTGCTCGACTCGGACATTGTCAATACCGGTCCCCTGGGTCTGGCCAAGTCGGTCGAGTTCGGCTTTGCCCTGAAGACCCTGGGCTACGACCCCAACCCGACAAAGCTGTTCCTCAGCCGCCTGCAGCGCGCGGGCTACAAGGATATCCGCCGCGGGTGGATGTGCCTGCCGATGGGCCAGAAGCAGCCCGTCGACCACAGCATTGTCCGCGACAGCTTCGGCTGCGAGATCAAGCTGCAGCTCGAGGCCCAGGTCCAGGGAAGCACCGAGAACATTGCCTCCATGACGGGCCTCGCTGGCAGCTGGGCCTGGGAGCGCTGGCTCCTGCGCTGCGAGATGGAGAAGGTGGTCTGCGAGGGCCGCCTGCTCGAGACGGCCGAGATCCGCGAGGCGGGCCAGTGCCTGGACGGCGTGCACGCCGTCATTGAGGAGGGGCGCCAGCGAGGCGCCGCCTGGAGGATCCTGAACGGCTACGCTATGAAGCCCAAGCCCCAGAAGCAGCCTATCCACATCGCTCTTGTCCCCCAAAGAAAACAGTAGAGCAAGAGCGCTGGATACTGCGTACAATGTGGCACAGGTCTGCCAGGGTTTACTTTATATCTTTTCTTTGGTTAGTATGGTTTATGATTGTTGATGGAACATGACGGGCTACGCCCTTGGTATATAGGAATCAGAGTGAGCTGGGTTGCTCTAACAGGCCGGCAGGTGTTGAGGCAATCGTGTATTGGGATTAAATGGAGACAGGGGGCGTAGCGGCGCACTGGAGGTGATGTTAAGTGTCGAATGTGTTGAATAGCTTGGGTCATACATATCATCTTATCGTATATAGACGTGTATACAATGTGCTGTAAGATTCCTCGGATTTGATATTTCTCTACACGTCAAGCTCGTGACATGCTTTGCTTGAGCAGAACCTTTTGGTGCTGCCTTGCCACTAATTGCCCTCATCTCCTCGTGAGAGTAGCAAATGAATCACTTCCATCGGCTAGAAACTGCGACAACTTTGGTCGCCAGCCGCCCTGTCACATACTTCAAGGCTACAAAATGAATGTGTACTCCAAGAGGATGTGTTGTGATAGTTACTCGACAATCTTCAAAACGGCCACAAGTGGAGTAGCTGGCTGAGTGCCTGACTGAACCAACTGCCTACCGTACGTTCATATTATTTGGGCCTGATTTTCATGCTGGAATTTCATATCCTTCTGTAGGGGCTGACGTCGGGCAATGCGGTATACTCCCTCCCGTACGGAAGCGTGACTCACGACCTGTTTTCGAAGCCCCGGGCGTGCCACATGATCTGATCAGCAGCAGCCAACCTATCCAGGAGATTGGGCTTCTGACAGGGTAAGCTACAGGGTAGCCACAGGGCAGCATCTACAAATCCTACTGAGCTTACACTGAGGAACAACTTAGACTGAGTAAAGTTAAGAAATGGTATATGAGATGGATGTGAAGCGGGAAACCACGGACAGCCTGATGAAGGAGGTGAGGTGAGGGGCGCCATTGAAAATGAAGCTGTAGCGTATTCTATTCGGCTTTATACCTATCCGAAAGGCAATGTTTCGATAGAGCGCAGTATTCGACACACGTTCTTTGTTCTAATAGGATTGTTAATATAATATATTTATATAATATAAAAACAAAGATTATATAAACTGATATTTAAAGTAATGTCGCGGCCTTCTTTAACGACTAGCAGATAAAAAATACAAATCACCTCAACCACAAGTCTACATCTTCACCCCATTCCTACACTCTACTTTCCATGCAGGAGGAGCACAACGACAAGCAGACCCTAAACTCAGCCAAGAGATATTCCCCTGAGACAGTCACCATGAACCAATCCAGATTCGGCGGTGGATTACCACCAATCAACCAAGATCCAAGCGAAAAGCAAGCCGATAAGCAGAGGGCAGAGACGAAAAAGCATCGCAGAGCACGCCGGAAGGAAGCACACGACCGCAAATACGAGATATTTGGGACTCATGGTGAGTTGCAGTCATCCTTGGAAGCGCCTGACGACAATGACGACGACACTACCTCCCAGCAGGACTCCCAGCAGGACGACGACGAGTACCTTGACTGGGATGATTTGGGAGGATAACCCGAGTAATTCAAAGAGTAATCTTCCCAATTGATTGTGCCCGGGTGTCTGAGAACCAGTGTTGGTAACTGGCGACCATGAGGTCGCCAGCAGAGCCTCATGGAGAACGAAGAGAGCCCTAAGGCTCTGGCTACTAGCAACGAGACACGTTGAGAGATCATGGAAGAGACACGGTATGTACTAAGTGACAAGAAGCGGTGAGTATTATGGTAGTTAGTCTTGAGCAATGACAAGTCAAGTTCGCTTCAACACTGTAAAACGTACCCCTGTGCTCCTTGTGTTTATTGGCGACCTAGAGTTATACAAGCCATCTCGCCATAATTCATATTCAGCTTTTGGGTAACCTTTACTTCATTGCATATTTCGTGTTTAGTAGAGAGTCTTTTGAGACTATATGGTCTTATCCTTGCTGTATGCGGGTTCGATGTTATATTCAATATCAACAGAATTGTCTCACCGGTGAGTAAGCCCCTATTAACCCCCTTTACCCCTTATCAGAATACAGGACTACTTTTTGACAATCGGAGGCGCTGATACGCTTCCAATCAAGTTTCACTGTGATTGTTCGCCAGAAATTAGGTTATCTTGGTCAATAGACTCCTGCAATTGAATAGGTATCATAATCTTAAGCTTCGTAGGCAGTCGATTATTGAGATCAGTAGCCAGAAGTAAACACTGATTGTCCCGAGAACAATCGAGCCCGCAGCTCATATATATATCTTTCCAATCTCGTCTCCGAGATTCATATTTCTCTCCTTCCCCCATCGCCGCGTGATACCTGTCTCTGTACGCGAACATCCTCTCCCCATACAACCAGAGCAGTATCGTCGACAAAGGCAATACTTCTATTTGGTATTTGACTATCAGCAACCCATCTTCTCCATCGGAGGTAAACAACTGCCTATAGCTTTGACTCTGATAGAGCCCAGCTCTTACAAGACTTCCATCCCCACAGCTGCCATGGCATGCCCCAGCAAAGTCTCTTCATCCGTGGGCGGCGGTGCCACCCACGGATCTCTCCCCAATGGTCTTCCGCCCGTCAAGCTCGACCTGCTCACCAAATGGGAGCAGACCCAGATCCGTAAAATACGCAAGAAGCGCCGGGCCCGCCGACGCCACGGCCTCGACCGTAAGCTGGCTCACATCAACGTCAACAACAACGACGTGGTGCAAGACAGCGAAAGCGATGATGACTCGGTTGCCAACAACGAGGATGAAGAAGAACACATGCCGTACGACTCCAGCGACGAGCGTGACGACTTTGATCCCGATTGCTGCTGCTACTGTGCTTTCGTTGAAGGTTTCGATGACTAGGTGCGGACGGGGCCTCCCGTGTGTGCCTGTGGGGAACGTAACATCATCAGGTTGAACTTCTTTTGCTCTTCATTCCCCGGGACGCCGGGTGATAAGCAGCTCGGCTACTCTCTTCATACAAATCTTATAACGGCGTGCTTACAATGCTCCAACGTCGCAGCACGTTTCCGATGCATGCTGTAAGAGCCAGGGGGCGGGTATATCGAGACCCTCGCCTCATCCTCTTCAGGACCAAAGCTATACAGGCGCCCAACTCATGGACGGGCCATCGACAACCTCCTAGCTAAGGGGCATAAGCCACAATACGGAGAGACTACTACAGTGTCCAAAGGACAGAGAGGATCCAACGACCGAGATGATCATTACAACCCAACTCACGGCACACCACGACGTCGTCCCAGGTCCATCTAGTCAGGCACATATTTACACCACCTGTACAGTAAGGCATGTTTCCTTCACCAGCGATTGATTTCTTTCTACTCCAGCGACTTTCATCTTTAGATTCTAGCGACATGGCATACACGCTATGTCATTGTCTTCTAGGGTCTCGTGGAACCCGTAACAGCGAATTCTTGGTCGACAAATGGCTACGTCGACATAGCGGCCCGGTTAGGGGTAATTCAGGGTCCGTGACCGGACCAAACGAAGCGGCATAAAAAGAATGATCAATGGCTCTATCTCTGGGAGAATACACGACTCCTTGCGATTTTCGTCACCAAAAGAGATAGGGACTATTCCGACCTCTTAAGATCAGGTTTCTTGGTAGGACAATACACTATGCCTGAAGCCCATTTCGTTGACTTGAGTGATACGTTGTGTTGTATTAACGGGGCATAAGCTGCATCCTAAAAGATGGACAGGCCGGTGGGCAGACTTTGGTTGTCTGTACTGTAGGCAGTGCTACATTTTCATTGAGCAGTGTGCTATTTACAACATGGTGAGTAGCGTGAGCCGTTTAATATGTACATGACGTGAGCTGTATACTCCATTGTCCCTTTGACTATCCGCTCTTTACCAAAACCAATACCAAGAACTCCAATTCTGTCCGTATTTTTACATGTCATTTCTTCGTTTGAACCCGTTAACGCCAGATTCCCGCACTGTAGAATACAATTGATGCAGTTGCCAGAGCGATTGGCTGTTTACTGAGAGCTTCCCGCGGACTTCTCTGCAGGCTTTTCTACGGGCTTCTCTGCGGACTCCTCTGCATGGATTTCCAGCCCGCTGTTGTCTTCTTTGATGCGGACAGTAGCAGTCTCCCCTCGCTTCAGTTGTCCCCTGATAATCTTGTCTGCTAGACCATTGCCAATCTCCGTGGTGATAAGGCGGTTGAGTGGCCTGGCACCGAACTTGGGATCGTAGCCTCTCTCAGCAAGCCAATCTCGTACCTTGCCATCAACACTCAGCGTGATACGGCGATCATCAAGGCGACCTTGAAGCTCTTTCAGACGGATATCCACGATGTCCCTGAGCGCCCCCAGTGCAAGACGCTTGAATACAATGAAAGAGTCGATTCGGTTGAGGAACTCAGGAGGATAAGTGGCACCGACAACGTCGAGGACAGCTTTGCGCACATCTGGATCGACTTCACCTGTGGGTGTTTCCTTGTATGGGAAGTCAGGATTGGCCCCGACCAGGATATCGGCCCCGAGATTTGACGTAAGAACAATGATGGTGTTCCTGAAATCGACCTTGTGGCCTTGCGCATCAGTCAGGTAACCCTCATCGAGCACCTGCAAAAGCAGGGCCGAGATATCCCGGTGCGCCTTTTCAAACTCGTCGAACAAGAGCACGGCGTACGGCTTCCTTCGCACGGCTTCTGTGAGTTGACCAGCATCGTCATACCCAACATAGCCGGAGGGTGCTCCAATCAGCCTCGAAATTGTATGCTTTTCTTGGAACTCGCTCATATCGAACCGCACAACCGCTTGCTCGGTGGAAAAGAGGAAATTGGCGAGCTTCTTGCAAAGCTCTGTTTTTCCGACACCAGTTGGGCCCAGGAAAAAGAAGGATGCAAGAGGTCGGTTGTCGCCGCTAAGGCCAGCTCGTTGCATACGCACCGCGTCCGCCACCGCCTTGAGCGCTTCGTCTTGGCCACGGACGGATTCGCGCAGGGCGTCCTCCATATGCACGAGCTTTTCGATGTGTCCAGAGGTGAGTTTGGTGACGGGGATGCCGGTCACTCGCGAAACCACATTCGCTATGTCATCCGCAGTCACGGAGTCATGGATCAGCGTATCGCTGCCGGGTGTAGCAGGCGGCTCCTCGCCTTCTTTCGGGAGTTTCTCTTCCAGGTTGGGAATGACCCCAAACCTCAGCTCTGATGCACGGCCAAAGTTGCCTTCCCGTTGGGCCTGCTCCAGTTCGATTCTGGCCTTGTCCAGATCTGCCTGTACTTGCTTTAGAGAATCGATCTCGCCCCGTTCCTTCTCCCACCTCTCGCTCAATACTCGTTCCTCATCCTGGAACTTCTTGAGGTCAGCCTCGAGCTTCTCCCGACGCTCGCGGCTTGCAACATCCTTCTCTTTCCGGAGACTCTCAAGTTCGATCTGGATAGTCATGATTTTCTGATCAAGGCGCATAATATCCTCGGGCTTACTCTCTTGTTGAAGACGAAGAGAGGAAGCTGCTTCATCCATCAAATCAATAGCTTTGTCCGGCAGAAAGCGATCAGTGATGTATCGGTTTGAGTATGTGGCCGCGGCCACGAGAGCACCATCGGTGATTCGGACACCATGGTGGACTTCGTACTTGTCTTTAATACCCCGGAGAATACTGATGGTATCCTCGACGGTTGGTTCGTTTACTAGGATTGGCTGGAAGCGTCTGGCTAGTGCGACATCCTTTTCGATGAGTCGATATTCGGCCAGAGTGGTGGCGCCACAGCACTGCAGTTCACCCCTCGACAAGGCAGGCTTGAGCAGGTTGGAAGCATCGATAGAACCCTCGGCCTTTCCTAGGCCAAGAAGGATGTGCAGTTCATCGATGAAGAGAATGACCTCCCCGTTGGCTTGCTCGACTTCGGACAGGACCTTCTTCAGACGCTCCTCAAAGTCGCCGCGAAACTTGGCGCCAGCAATAAGCGAGCCCAAGTCCAGTGATATCACTCTCTTGTTTTTAATGCTTTCCGGGACATCTCCCCGTGCTATGCGCAGAGCTAAGCCTTCTAAGACGGCCGTCTTGCCGGTACCCGCATTGCCGATTAGCACTGGGTTGTTCTTGGTCCGGCGCGAGAGAATTTGAATTGTCCGTTGTATTTCCGAATCTCGACCAATCACAGGATCCAACTTGCCGTCCTTGGCCTTTGCTGTAAGATCAATTCCGTATTGCTCCAAAGCCGGCTTTTCGGGTTCGCCCCCGAGGTTCATACGGTGAGTACCACCCGGTGGATGTGGTCGGCCATTGGCATAATTTCGTGTTGTTGTATGGGACAGGATTGGCTGCGGCACAATTCTTGCTGACGCCACGAGCGCAGCTCTAGAGTATATGGAAGGTTGTGAACTTAGGCGGGCGATCCCCCGAGGCGAAGCATCCAAAACCCGCCTCGAGGAAGCGAGGACCTGTCTCCGCGCCAACATGGTTCAGAGTAAGATAGAGTACAAATGCAAATGAATGGATATCAATGATTCATGGATGAGGGATTTGTCTCCAAATGTCCCGTAAATCTAAAACCAGAGAAACATCAAAATCCAACCGGCATGTTCTGAAGACCTAGGCAAAGCTCATATACATATTCCGGTGTCGCCTTGGCGATAGCTTATTCGAGCTGCTTCCAGAAATCGGGTGCCGTCATTCTAAGCGTAGGCGGGAGTCTAGACTTTTTTGGGCCTTATCTTATCGGGGTTACTCAGCCGAGAGGGAACCCCCCAGAACCAGGCCCAAGAGGCTAAAGCTAAGGTGCATACATAGGAGGAGGAGTGAGGGGCTCGGGGCTGCATGCCCGCTAAGGACCAGGTGAGGATGACCCAAGGCATCCAGCATGAGGCCTAACTCGCCGCCCAAGGTGCATACGAGAAAGGTGATACATGTGGTTAAGCGGGTGGCTGGTGCACATTATTGGCTAATACCATGGCAATTTGGCTGAGGCTCCACCTTGAGGGTCCAAGTGCCCATTTTCCCCTACCCAAAAGAAAAATCCTCTGAATTGACCCCGCCATAGGAAAAACTTCCATTCTCTCTCTCTTTGGTCCCTTCTGCCCAACCGACTATTTGATACTTCTTCCCTCCCACGTCTCTTCTTCACCTTTTTCTGATACCCCCTCTCACGAGCTTCTTTTTCTTCCACTCGTGATTTTCCCTTCTCTACCACCACACCAAAGTCAAAATGGGTTTCCTCGACCTTCTTACTGATGCTGTACGTCGCAAGTCACTTTCTACTCTTCTCCCCTCATCTTGATGGGGAGGAGAGCAGTCAATCTGCCCAGCCGCAAGAGACATACAGAGAGAGAGAAACTGACTCTACTATCAGGGCCTCGCCACGCTGAACAGCTGGGTGCAGACCCGATCTTACATCGTTGGGTAAGTCATCCTCCAGTTACGAGCACACGAATTATTCTTTTTTGGAGGCGAGGGAACGTGGTGGACGCGAGTGCGAAAATCACGACCCAAGCCTGGCGCATATCACCCTTGCAACCAAAAACCCTTCCTTTACATGATGAGAACAATTGGTCCGTGTTTCCGAGCAGCTTAAGACCCTGCGCATGGCGACAGATACAATGCACTTTGTGCAGCTCTGATTCCTTCCTTAAGCTTTATTTTCTTTTTACAAAGCCGATCCACTTGCGAGGTAGAGCGACACTAACCTGTCTCAAAGCTACACCCCCTCGCAGGCCGACGTTGCCACCTTCAAGGCCCTGAAGGAGGCTCCTGATGCCACCAAGTACCCCAACGCTGCTCGCTGGTACAAGCACATCGCCACCTTCGAGGACGAGTTCGCCACTCTGTCCGGTGATGCCTCCAAGCCCTACACTGCCTACGGCCCTGAGGAGTCCGACCTCGTCGTGAACCCCGCCAAGGCCGCCGAGAAGGCCGAGGAGGAGGATGATGATGATGTCGACCTGTTCGGCAGCGACGAGGAGGAGGAAGACCCAGAGACCGTCCGCATCCGTGAGGAGCGTCTCGCCGCCTACCGGGAGAAGAAGGCCGCCAAGCCTAAGGTCGCTGCCAAGTCCATCGTGACCATGGATGTCAAGCCTTGGGGTATGTGGAATCCCACCCCTTTTGAAGAAAGAACGGACTGACACTAACGCTGTATGTAGACGATGAGACCGACATGGCTGCTCTGGAGGCCGCCGTTCGAGGCATCGAGAAGGACGGTCTGGTCTGGGGTGGATCCAAGCTGGTCCCCGTCGGCTTCGGTATCAAGAAGCTCCAGATCAACCTGGTCATTGAGGACGAGAAGGTGTCCACGACCGAGCTTGAGGAGGAGATCCAAGAGTTCGAGGACTACGTGCAGTCCACCGATATTGCTGCCATGCAGAAGCTGTAAGCTTTCTCTTGGGTAGCAATGGGTGTTGGGGCATGATGGTATTTCACTCCTGGCATGATGAATGACTTAGAGACATAATGAAAACTTTGATGATCATGATGGGAGGTACGGAACGATGGATTGGGTCTATCTCGCACGTCCCAAAGACGGACGCATGCGAGATATTTTAGATAGGCTCACACAAAACAAAATACACATACCTTGATGAAATACACAACTACATCTTCTGTCTTGATGCATATGGTGCCCGTTGTCGACCTTACTCACTTCATACTTTGTCCCATGAAACGAAATGCAAGGCAAGATAGAAAGAGATGGGTTCATTAGACATAAATCTAATAAAGAATACCAGATGTACGTAGAAGCAAGAGCCTTGAGATGTACCCCATACCATAGGTATGCATCATTGATGGGTATTTGGGACCAATTACCCTGTGTGCGGAGGTTGACAGGTCTGGCTGTCTCTAGGTGGTGGGTTTCCGCAGAGAGCGCCGCTAATTCCGTCATTTCGAGATCTTGGCACCCGATAGCCTGAAATGGAAGAACGGGCCCTCCATTTCTATAACTGATTCATACTTACGCCCGTCCACACGCCCACACGGCATCCTCTTAACCTCTGTCTGATTCCCTGTCGACGCGATTTGGTATATTGCCCAAGACCCGGGCTAGTTCTCCCTCGCCAGGGCCACCAATTCCCCTTTCTCCCGAATTCAAAACCATGGCCACACTCCGCGTCCCGATGCTGCGCAACCTCCTCGGCCGCCAGCTGCGGACGGTGCGCCCTGCGTACCAGCAGCGGCGGTGGGCGCAAGTCCAGGACGTGCGATTCCAGGACGCGCGGTTCTTGGCCACATCGCAGGTCTCGCGCAGCGTGACCGAGAAGTACAAAGAGAAGCTGGACCGCAAGGCCAAGGAGGAGGGGCTGCAGAACGTCGAGGAGCTCAAGGCCGCCTACGCCGACAAGATCTACGAGGTGCGCAAGAAGGACGGCGTCTCGATACCGGGCCTCGACGCCCTGCTCGCCGACGAAGAAGCGCCCTCGCAACAAACACAACAAACACAGACCGACAACAACGGCACAACCCCGCCGTCGACGCCGCCGCCTAGTCCGAAATCCTCGTCGTCGTCGTCCGGCGGCGCCGCCATGAAATCCCTCTCCGACATCCTCGACCTCGAAAAAGCCCGCGCCCTCCCCCTGAAAGAACTCACCGCCATCTGGCGCCTCCGCCACGCCTCGCAGCCGACCTCGCTCTGCGCCGTGCTGCCCTCGCCGACGTACCGGGCCCTCGAGCACGCGGCGCGGCGTTACCCCAACTTCGTGCTGCCGGTGCCGCGGGGCGCCGAGGTGGGCGCCGAGATGCACTTCCTGCAGTGGGTGTTCGACGCGCCCTCGCAGACGGCCACGGTGCTCTTCACGCAGCTGGCCGAGTACAAGGCGCGCGGCGAGTGGGCGCAGCCGCACACGTCCGTGACGCACTACTGGGACGCCGACCTGGCCCGCGACCAGGGCGCCGTCCTCATGGCCGGCCACGTCGTCGAGGGCCGCGGCGCCACCGTCGCCGACGCCCAGTGGCTCGTCATACTCCTGCAGAAGTACTACGGCGTCGAGGCCCTGCACGGCAACGGCGAGAAGCGCAAGCTGCTCGAGGCCTTCTCGCGCGGCGACGGGGACTTCAGCGTCGAGAAGCTACTGGAGGAGTCCGAGAAGTTGGGATAATGCCACAGCGGCGTGGCCTTGGCCGTACATTGAGAACATTTTACAGTTTCGGTATCACTTCCGTTCTCACATTCCCACATGTACGGACGTTGGTAAATTAAGCGTGGTTAAAAGGGGTTGCTTTGCAACTCACCCACACACCAAGTATCGGCTACCGAGCTGATTGTATATAGATGTAAAACAAATGCTGGTGGGGGTGCAACATGAGGACTCCTTTACTGGAACTATATAGCTACAATCTCCCAAGAGATAGACTGTATAACAACAGCGTAATAAACCAATTGCGCACGCTAGAGCGGGTATCCGCTGCATGTCTTCTCCTTACAGCTTGGGTCCTTCCGCTCGATCCTCCTTCTTCGCCTGCTCCTTAAGCACTCTCCGCAGAATCTTCCCGCTCGGGTTTTTGGGCACCTCCTCGATGAACCTAATCCCGCCACGGAGCTGTTTGTGCGGCGCTACCTTACTAGCGACCCAATCAATCAGCTCCTTGGCCTTCTCGTCAGTCTGCGGCACTCCCGTTTTCATAACAATGTAAGCACGCGGGACCTCTTCAGATCGCTCCTTGTCAAAAGCAGGGATAACGCAGGCGTCGGCGATTTCGCTGTGTCCAAGGAGAAGGCCTTCCAGCTCTGCTGGAGCCACCTGAAAGCCCTCTGTAGAAAGAATAAATGGGTTAGCCACGTTGTATTGTTGAAATGCTGAGATAGTCGGATCAGATCTGGACTTACTGTACTTGATCAACTCTTTCAATCGATCAGTGATGTAAAAGTTCCCCTTCACATCAGAATGGCCAATGTCGCCAGTCTTGAAGAAGCCACACTCGCTGAACGTTTCTTTGGCTAGTTCAGGTCTGTTCAGGTACCCTTGGAAGACATTCGGCCCATTCACCCAAATCTCGCCGTCCTACATGATACTGCGGTCAGAATCCCAATCTGCTCGAGCGGTGTAACGGATCTTAAACTTACTTGACCAACTGACAGCTCCTTCCCGTCAAGATCGACTATTTTCGCTTCCATATTGGCCATCAATGGACCAACCGAGCCCTTGAACTTAGCCCACTCCAGGACAGACTGCATATGGGTAACAGGCGCCGTCTCTGATAGACCGTAGCCCTGCTTCGTGGGGACCGTCAGGCGTTCCCAAACAGCATCCACCAGCTCCGCCGTCAGTGGCGCTGCCCCGGAGTTGAGCCATTTGAGGCTGGACAGATCATACTTGTCGACGATGGGATGCTTTGCAAAGCCCAAGATGATGGGCGGCGGAACATAAGCAAACGTGACCTGGTAGTCCTGTATCAATTTGCAGGCCTTCTCAAGTTCGAATTTTGGCAAGGCAATGGCCTGATAGCCATCCCAAACGGTGGCGTGTAGAATACACGTCAGACCCTGTAGTTGTCTTAGCTCCCTGTAACATAGTGTCCGGGTAGTTCATGTACCCACATAGACATGGTAGAATGGCAGAACGGCCAGCTGCTTATCTCCTTTCCCATCCTGGCCGCCCATGCAGTGCAACCCACTCCGCTTCTCGGCCGAAGAGAACTGAAGCACGTTGGCCACGATGTTTGTGTGCGAGAGCATGACACCCTTCGGCAGGCCTGTTGTGCCAGAGCTGTAGACCAGGAAAGCAAGGTCCTTCTTGGGATCAACGCGAGTCTGGTAGGATAGGTTCAGCAAGCTGGTGCTTTTCAGCTGGGTGAAGTGGTGGATTTTGCCGCTGGGGTCCCTATCGTGGCCTATCAGGATGATGCGGTCCTCGGGGATTCCAATCTCCTTAGCAGCCTTCAGCGCCGTCGGGAGCATGGCCTGCTGTGTGACGATGCCCTTTACGTTGGAGTCCTTCATCTGGAATGCCAGTTCCTTGGCGGTATAGGTGGGATTGGCTGTTGAGCAGACGCCGCCGGCCCAGAGGGTGCCAAACACCACGGGGGCATAGTCGATGCTGTTAGGCGAAAATATGCCGAGCACGTCGCCCTTCTTCCAGTTCCATTGCGACTTGAGGCCCTTGCCAAAATCTAAGGCAGTGCTTTTGAGCTGGGTGAAGTTGTAGGCAGACCCAGTCTCGCCATCGATGAAGAGTTCTTTGATGTTGATGATGTTAGCTGAGCTCGGCTAGCAGCGGGGTATGGTCACTGCGTGGTGTTATCACCTTTATCGTCGGTCCATTCCTTCTCTTTTCTCTCAAAGAGAAGTGTCCAGATATCGACCTCGGGTATTGCCAAATCGGCATGGTTCGATTTGAATACCATGGTCAACGTCGTAGGCGCGTCGCCCAAATCACCACTTAAATAATTATATCCCTGGAAAGTCCCTCGGGGAAAACCAATATATATCTCTTATGTACAGTAGGTAATATCCGGCAGAAGAACTCGGGAGCGTACCTATGTGTAGCTTGGGTCTGACAGATGGGAAGAAATGGTAGAGACAGGAATAAGAATAAGGGAAGCTTGGGATATTCTTACACGATCAGCCCGAAGGACCTCGGGACAAATGGAGTCTCACTTAGGCAGGAGTGGATGAGAAAAAGAGGTGAAGCTTCCCCCGGCAGTTACGGTGGTGCTGGCTGATTGGCGACTACGTATGCGTATACATACTTCCAGGCCGATTACTTGCCCAAAGAGGCAAAGTTGCACAGTACGTGTTGGCTTTTATTGCGCCCATCTGCTTTCAATATGCAGATTGCATTGTCCAACTAGTGGTACTGACCTGACCTGTTGGGCCTCGCCCAAGGTTAGGTAGTTCGGGGTTAACGAGTAGGTTGTTTGAGTTGCGGAAGTGCAGCTGACCAAGTCCTATCTCGGCGACTCCTTCGCTCCTTCGGTTATGTACGAGCTCGGTCTCACGCCAAGCAAGACCGGCGTGTGTCAACAACAACAACAACTCGTCGGCGCACCTACATTGATGGATGCTATGTATGCTCTCATTAGAGTCAATTAATATTGATAGGTACGTGGAAGCTAGAAGGGATGGAATGGCCGATGCATTCTTTTCTTTTTCCTAACGGGCAGGGGAAGCGTGAGACAGACCCCCAAACGTCATTGCAAGCCAAGAGCCGCTAAAAGCCGCCCGGGGTATCTAATTTCTTATTTACCCCAGATGGGGAATCTGGGTTTGAGTTGCGAGATCACACTCTATGTACCTTGTTACAGTAATCCTTAACACATAGTAGCAAGAGGCCCAGGTCCATCGCAGCCAAGCAGCCCAACAGCCAATGAACATTCCCAGAGCCAAGTCACTCCTTGATCGCGAGTCATGACGCACCCCATTACAAGCCGAGGCCTTAGGTAATGTGTATGCATATTATCTATATCGCGGAACGGTTCCGGTCAAAGGCGTCAAATATTCATGTTCTTGATTATCATTACGTACAAACTTGTCTAGGTATCCAGGTGAGCGTCTTGACGTATATATGTAAGTATGTATGTGTTTGTGCGTGTCGGTGGGTAGGCCAAAAAACCCAGGGTATATATTTTGCACCAGCCAGTTTCCTACCCAATGCCTTCATAACCTCGTGAAGCCATTCATCATCCACTCCCTCCCTGCCTGTTTATCTTGTAAATTCAAACGATGAGTCGCTGCTCGACTGATCTCCATCCAGCGCGGCAGGCTCGATGGCCCGACGCCTCCATGCCGGCACGGTCTCGCAGCCCTTGGGCACGCGACATTGCTCCCGCACATTGCACGTCTTCCACAGCACCTCGCGTACCTCGGAGAAGACTTGGTCGACGGCGTCCATCGCCCAGATGACGTCCAGATGCTCGTACTCGGCAATGACTTTCTGGTGAACGATCTGCACGTATGGCTCACGCCCGCGCTCGAACCGACTGATCAGCTTGGTGCCATCGACAAGATCGTCGTTGCCGGCAACCCACAGAGCCATCGGCGGGGCCTGTTCGTTATACCACGCCGTTGCGCCCTTGGGCTTGCGCTTGTGGTGGTGCTCGTGCGGGTGCGACTGCGACGGAGACCGGTTCCTGAAGCGATCGCGTAGCTTCTTGAACAGGTTCGAGTCTTCCACCTGGTTGGGATGGGCTAGTGGCCCATCCGTCTCGGCATCTTCACGCTCCTCGGCATGCAAGTCCTCCTTCGTCGACAAGATGCACTTGTGCTTCGCGAAGCACTCACGCCCAAGCCACCATCGCATCGATTCCGCACTGACGTACACAGGGGCGAATTGGAACATGCGGTGCTTCAGGGCCCGATCCCAGCGGGTGTCGGCCCAGTCAAACAGGAACGAAAAGACCTTGTAGCCCAGCCAGCCATAGATGCGTGCAGGCACCATCCCATGCATGGTCATCATCAAGGGGATGAATGCATGTATGCCGAATACGACGCGGAACATGGCGGGCGAGATAATCCTCATGAACTTGAAGTATGCCTTTCCGATCAGCGGACCAGCATGAGTAGCCGGAGCCAGAGCGCAGAAAACAGAGATTTTTTCTCCCAGTTCTGGGCGCTGCTCCTTGGCGAGTGCGACAAATGTCTGGGTGGTGCCCTGGGAGTGGCAGATCAAACCGAGCTTCTCGAACCCGGTCTCGTAGAGCACCCGTGAGGTCAACGCTGCCAGGTCAAAGACTCCCATTTGGCGGATGTTCCAACACCACATGCGCGGGTCACCATACTCCAGGAGAACATGCTTGGGCTTAAAACCACAGCGGTTGTTTCCCAGCCAGACGTCGTAGCCCGACTTGCAAAGATAGAAAGCCAATGAGTCCTCGTCGTTGACACAGTACGCGCCCGAGCTCTGCATGAGCCCGTGCAGCAAAAGGACAGGATACTTGTGCTTCTGCCCTGGGGTCTCGGGCTTCTTCTTGCTCTCTCCGGTAAACAGGTTGGGACCACGAAATGTCCTCTCCTTTTCATCTAATTTGGTGTGCTCTTTTGGATCGTAAATGTGCCAAAGGTCTATGATGAAGCCGTCCTCGGTCTGAACCTGGAACTCTTCCATGTCCAGACCGACTCGTCGCGCATAATAACCAACATCGCAGATGATAGGGTCAGGCCCGCCTTCGGTAGGGATAAAACCATCGTTTGCTACCGGCGCTTCTTTGTCGGGGCTGATCTTATCTTGCGTCTTTCTGCGCTTCCAGGCCCGGTCCATCTCTTGCCGCGCCTTCTGTCTTCGTATTTCTTCTTCGTAAAATGGTCGGTCCGCATCGGGGTTTCGTAGCGTCAATCGCATCCAAGTGTTGTAGAACAATGGAGGGATACTGGTAAACAGAGCCCCGAGCACGACCACCCCGAGAAAGCCTGTGCTGAGGAAAAACGATGAAACTCGGAAGGTCATGCATTGCATTCCGCGGAATACCGAAGACGGTCCGTATAGTGGTAAAGGTGGGAACAACGGATTCGTATGCGATGGAGGCATAGACCTCCCGAGAGCATCGTCGCCCGACTTTTGTACAGCTGCGCTGTTGACCTGTGCCTTCACCTCAACCTCGTTCGGGCCAGTGCTGTCTTTGGACTGGGTTGACCCTTGGCGGGCGGCTTCGCCTATGGGATCGACTGCATCGTCGGAATGGTTGCTATCCAATTTGTCCTTGAGTTGGTTTAGCTTGAAGGCCTCGGGAAGCGGCGGTCCAGGGAGTCGATTTCCGTCGGCTGTAACAACCACGGCATCTTGGGGTGTGACGAAGTCGGCATTTACAGCAATATTTTCCGGGTGTTCTGCGTTGTGCGGCTGAAGCGACAGCTTCTCGGCTTGGTTGGTAAACTGAACAGCAGCCTGGGTATGGTCCGCCCCTGTCGGCTGGGAGCCGCCGGCTTGAATGTTCTCAGCGGACGATTTCATGGCGGGCCGCCCGCTTCCGCTGATGTCCCGTACAGTCTAGGTATTATGCAGTCTATAACGTTGTCTCGGTCGATTGGCACGGCAGGGCGGTGGGACGGGGGGGAAATGTATATATAAACAAATGGTGCGTCAAGGCGATCGACGGCAGGTGCGGGATCGGGAACCTTATTCCAGATGGTTTAAGGTAGGAAACAGATAATCTTAAGAGAATGGGACGACTTTTGCGTAGGGTCCAGAGTCCAGGCCTTCAGACCGCTTTATATTGACCCCTTGACTCGTGGGGGTTCATAGCCCGATAGTCAGGCGTTGGCACCAAAGAAGAAAAAACCAAGGATACAAGTGTTCTGGGTTTTATGCGATCATGAGATGGACTTGGACTTGGACTTGGCCCGGGACGTGTGCACCTCCCTCATAATACTCCCAAATAAAATCAAACAACAGGAGTGAAAGGGTTCATGTTTGTTGTTCCTCAGGTCCCGGCAGAGCAGCAGGTTACATACTTCACAAGCAAACGGCCAGCTAGTCTAGCCTGAAAAGGAGAAAAAGGAGCAGCGTTCCATTAGATCGGATTGGGCAGATGAGAGACAATCTTAAATCTGCGACGGGCGACGAGCTGGAAGTTTCAGTGGACCAAAAAGCAGGACAAAAAGCAGGATCCATGCCAAGAAGCGCCTCGAGAAAGCGTTTTGCGCCAGCCCTTGACGTCACGGCCGCTGCTGGCACGGCACTTCTGGTGGCCTCATCCATGCCGGGCGGATAGAGACAGAGTCATCGGCTTCGTACTACTATACATAGAGTCGATGTTTGAAGTTGGAATAAACCATATGTGTTGCGACGTTCAGGGTTTGCGATCTCTCTGCTAGCCTCTTGCAAAGAAGTATCCATGCCCACCGACATACTCCCAACTATCAAATAGGAGCACGACTCCCCCTGGATTTCCACAACCACGCATTAATGTGCAAATAAGTCTGGCAGCCATAGAGGGGGAGAGGGCCAGCCTGCTAGTCGTAGCCATTAGGATTGCTGGCTGCTGACCACTGCTATCCATCTCAGCGCAGCTCTGGGGCCTGGTCCACTCTTGCGACGGATCCAAAAACTGGCGCTGGTGGTGGTAATTTTTTGGCATGTGCAACTGGCACGCCGGTTCAACGGCCAAAATGAAAAAGTGCCTCATAAGAGAACGCAGCATACAACACTGATACATATCTAATTCTTCATCTGAGAGCAAAGAATGTGTAGAGAAGCTACAAGGCTATCTATCACATTGAAGACGTACATGCCTGATCAACTCGAAGAAGGGCTCTCTCAACACGATCCATAACACGTAGCAATACCCTCTATTCATAGCCGGCTCGCTGCTCGTGCTACTCGAAAATACAGAGTCACACACAGATACGATGATTTCATTACATCTAAAATCTTCCAACAATAATAAAACTATATTACTCTATTATTTTGTACATTTCAATTCTATGAATTCAACTCGATTTGTCGCGGCTCACGCGCGGGAGTATGATCGACTTGGACAAGGGTCTGGAATGGGCACTTTATTTGAGGGGCACGAGCCGGAACAGGCTGTTTTGTTGGAGGTTCTATGGTTATTGCACATGGTTTTCTCTCCAATGCTCATCCTCGTAAGATGGTGTTTCTGCCCTGCTTGCTGAATTTGGCCTTCGTCAGGTCGCAATTGCAGTCAATCGCAAGACATGGTCGGTGTATGGATAGACTGCAACGAACCACACTGGTTCGACATCTGGAGAGCGTAAGACTAAGGCACGACACGTCGGGGTATGCAGCGCTTCGTTGTCTCTTGGGGCCTGCAGAAACGGCCGGAGGGAGCCTCGACGACGATGCCTTCAGGTGTCGTCGGGCCGTTGGAAAGGACGGTGTAGAGCGTGCGCAAGATAAGATGGGATTCTATCCGTAGGAGCCCGCCCAGAGAAAACCCATGGATGAGTTCGCAGTCGCACAGACCTCTCAGCTTCCACAGCGCATAGCGCACAGCGCACAGCGCACAGCGGACGGCTAAAGCCGTTTGGCAGTCAGTGGGTGACCGCCAACCGCCTCCCTGGAGCTGAGCCGATGGGACCCCACTAAGAGGCCACCGCCCCGGCTCCCCTTCCATGTGCCAGTGCCTCGGCCAAAAGTTAGGTACCTGAGGAATGAATGCCGAGCGGTTGATGGACCAGCCGTTGGATATAGGTAGTCGCGATAGTAACGCGGAAGCACGCTCTGTCGGTCTGTTATACTTACGCGCATCACCACAGCGCTCTTCACCTAATGAACTAATGCATCACTCGTAATTATTCCAAACTTTGCACTGCGGCACTCTCCCCTTCCTACTTTCTTGACCGCCCTAGTCGTCATCTTTCCCATGACTTCTGGCTCCCCGATTGACCCTGGCGAATACTGAGGCCGCGTTGTCTGTCGTCTGCAGGCGTTTCGGCAGTCATGACCACAGACGATCTCACGCCCAAAAGGCGATGCAGGAGAAGGAGAAAGGACAAGTCCCCTATTACTGCGAGGCTGGTTCTTGACGAGCAGGTCAAGGGCGACATTGGCATAGTGTCGGACGATCTCTTTGCCGACTTATTCCCCCATTTGCTTCAGGGTCAGTAAACATCATGATGCGGACGAGTCCCAGTAGGTGTCACTTGCAGCGGAACAATTCTAATCTGGTGTCCGTCAAGTAGAGCAAGATAGCGAGCCGATCCCAAGTCCGACCGTCCCCGAGATATATCACGTAGCCCTCGCACCGTGGTCACCGAACGCAACCCCTTCGGAAACGAATTGGACCATCGTACCCGTCCTGAAGTCTACCGTGCTGGCGCATTCTACAATCCAGTTCTCTCCTTCTTCTCTTGCTCTACAAAACTTCGCCACCACCCTCCAGCAGGTCGCCCCGTCGAAACTGTCCAGCCATAGTCGACATGGCATTGAGGTGCTGGTTCTGGATGTGATTCCTTTGGAGCTAGATGCCGTGTTTGTCAGCCTTGAGGGTGACTTGGCCAGGCGCTTGGAGAATGGAGAGGGTACCTTTTTCAGGGAACACCCTGCTGCAAGAGGAAGAAGAGAGTCGGCACCAGATAAGCCAGGGGAGCATCTCGCAACCGCACTCCGCGCGGGACTCAGTACGCTGAGACTTGTCCACAACGGCGACTTATTCCCTCTGCCACTGCCGCCCCATCCTGTTACCCATGTCCCCTCGACGCCAGGGAAGGTCACTCTATGCGAGCCAGTCGCCCAAGGCATTTTGGGCCCGGACACCCGAATCATCTTGACCCGCGGCCATACCTCCAAACAAGACCGAGACTCTTCAACTTCCTCGCGGGCTCTCAATGGAACGACGCAGGATGATGGAGATGACACTGCCACCGATCAATTTTACTCGGCGGCCGAAGATCGCGAGAGGAACGGCGCCACCACAGCAGCAGACTCTGTTACAGAAACCGAAACCGAGGCATCTGAGGCCGAGAATGAAGACGACTTGTCAGATGACTCGATGGACGAGATCATATCATTGCAAGCGCCCTCGCTGCCCGCCACGGCCACTAGCGGCGTGTCGACCATGCAACCAGGAACCCCTATGACGATAGGCCGCGGAAGAAAGACGAACGGCATCAGTACACCTGGGTCGGTATTCTCTAGCTTTACTGCAACTACAGCACGCCCAGACCGCCCAAAGGGTCGTCTCTTTAAGACGCATGGCCTTGTCACGGAAGTTCCTCCGGATCTGCTTCATCCAAAACCAACTAGTGACGACGATGAGGAAGCCCGTGTATACGTGGACATCACGTCTCTCACGAGGATCGGTTGCTTCTCTGGCGACTGGGTCCGTGTTGAGGCGTCAGAGGAGCCTCCAGCAAACGGACTTGGTCTTTTTGGGCTTGGAAGCCTAGTGCACAATGATTCGGCAGAGCAGACGTGGCGGCCAGCCAAGATCTATGGCCTTCCAGAGGGCTACGTACGCCGGCCCATGACAAGAATGCCTACTTCGAAACTCCAAAATGGTGGTCGGAGGCTTTCCTTCTTTGATTCGCAGGTACAACAGCCTGCCAGTCCTGGCGCTTATCTTTCGCCTATATTGGTGGCAAACCTGGATAGCACACCCTACGTAAGATTATCACCTCTTAAGCGGCGGGCATATCCTCCGAGACCGGGTCAAGCGAAGATCACTGGCTCATCACGCCCACCTTATGCCCGAGAAGTGACGCTCCAGCAAATACGCACTCCGCTGTCATCTGAGCGGGCCTTGCAATCGGTTATCCTATGTGGCCTGAAAGATCACTTTGCGCGTCGCACAAGGGTGGTTAAAACGGGTGACCTTGTGGCTATTCCCGTAGATACTCAACTGGGGCGCACTCTACAGGATGCACCAGGGATCAGCGATGCTACAAGCGTCGATGATCTGCTCACCCTGACAGCATCAGGCAAATCTGGATCGTCTGGCTCAAAACCCGATGGCGTGGCGTGGCTTCGAGTCGGTCATATAGCGCGGCAAAAGCCGGAGAATGGCGAGGAGGAAGACGAAGAGGACCTTTGGGGCGGTCTTGCCTGTATCGACACGTCGACAACCCAGATTGCCCAATCTGGCGCTGTCACCAGCTCTATTCCAGGCACAAAAGAAAGCAGTTGGCGACATTATCTTGGCTTGGAGGAAGCCCCCAAATCCACGACAAGCCTCACCGCTTTGACACTACCAGAACAGGCGAGGCGCCCCGTGCCTCCTCTCAGGAGAAGGTTGCGTGAGCTTATAGCAGCTGCGACAAGTAAGCGGGCAATTCACCTTAAGATGCCCCCTATTGCAGTCCTGCTCGTGTCGACGCAGCGGAATATTGGGAAAGCAACTCTGGCAACGGAGGCTTGTTCGGATATTGGGCTGCATACATTCTGCATTGATGCATACGACATTCTCAATGAGGGGGGCAGTGGCGGAGGCGATGTAAAAACGGAAGGCTTCCTAAAAGCGCGAGCTGATCGTGCCATGAGTTGTGGGCCAGCAAACTGTGCTTTGCTCATCCGTCATCTTGAAGCACTCACTGCTGACCGCATGGTGACAGCAATGAAGGAAGTCCTCTCTGAAGCTCGAGTCCTTATTGCAACCACCACGGATGTTGACAAGGTCCCGGATGGTGTTCGAGGTCTCTTTACTCATGAAATGGAGATGGGTGCCCCTGATGAAGGTGAGCGTGAAGGTATCCTGCAAAGCATCATCGACAGCCAGGGCACGCCGTTGGCACCCGAATTTGACCTTGGCGGCGTTGCTATCAAGACAGCTGCATTGGTCGCCGGTGATTTGGTTGATGTAGTTGGACGGGCTCTTGTTGCCCGCGAAGCCCGGCTTGAGGCTTTATCTAAACGTGCCCATAAGGGTGAGCACGCTTTGTCAGTCCGGGATATACAGGTAGCAGGTGGGTCATCTGCACGATGCCTGACCAAAGCCGATTTCGACATTGCGGTAGATGCAGCGCGCAAGAACTTTGCCGACGCGATAGGGGCGCCCAAGATCCCCAATGTTACGTGGGACGATGTCGGTGGTCTCAGCAATGTCAAGGATGCCGTCCAGGAGACGATCCAGTTGCCCTTGGAGCGACCCGAACTCTTCGCCAAGGGAATGAAGAAACGATCCGGCATTCTATTCTACGGACCTCCTGGCACGGGCAAGACTCTGCTCGCCAAGGCCATCGCTACCGAGTACAGCTTGAACTTCTTCAGTGTCAAAGGCCCGGAGCTGCTAAATATGTACATTGGAGAGTCCGAGGCAAATGTGCGCCGCGTATTCCAGCGTGCCCGGGATGCCCGCCCGTGCGTGGTGTTCTTTGACGAACTTGACTCCGTCGCGCCCAAGCGAGGCAATCAAGGTGACAGCGGTGGAGTTATGGACAGAATTGTGTCTCAGCTTCTCGCCGAGCTAGATGGCATGTCGGGCGGCGATGACGGCGGAGGCGGCGTCTTCGTCATTGGAGCAACCAACCGGCCCGATCTGCTCGACCAAGCCCTACTGCGCCCTGGGCGGTTTGACAAGATGCTCTATCTGGGCGTTTCCGATACTCACGACAAGCAGCTCACGATCATGGAAGCGCTCACGAGAAAGTCGGTGACCATTCATTCATCCCCATCCTTCGATGTATCCCGCTAACATGACAACGCAACAACTAGGTTCACGCTGCACCCGTCCGTCTCTCTCGCCGCCGTCGCGGAAAAGCTGCCCTTCACCTACACTGGCGCCGACTTCTACGCGCTCTGCAGCGACGCCATGCTCAAGGCGGTAACGCGCCAGGCCACGGCCGTCGACGCCAAGATCCGCGCCATCAACGCGGACCCGGCCACCAAGCACCCCATCTCGACGGCTAACTACTTCGACCACCACGCCACGCCCGAGGACATCGCCGTCATGGTCTCGGAGCAGGACTTCCTCGACGCCGACCGCGAGCTCATCCCCAGTGTCAGCGCCGGCGAGCTGCAGCACTACGAGCGGGTGCGGGCCACGTTTGAAGGCGCCCGCGATAAACAACAGCAGCAGCAGCAGGCTCAGGATGACTTGGCTACCCCGGCAGCCGCACAGGCGGGCGAGCAGCACTTCCCGCTGCGGCCCAGGTCCAGCGGCAGCGGTAGCAGTAGTATCAAGGGCAAGGGCAAAGGTAAGGCGGTTGCGGGCGCAGGCGACGAAGAAGACGAGGATGGTTACGAGAGTTATAACAGTGGGACCAACGGAGTCGGAGGTGGAGGCGCAGGCGGAGTGATCAAGAGCAACTCCTCCATCAGATCTAAACGGTCCAACAGATCCAACAGGTCCAACAAGTCTACCCGATCCAATAGATCCAAGGGAAAGGGCAAGGCTGTCGCCAAATTCCAGGAGGGGACAGCCAGCGATGACGATGGCTTGTACTAAGTCGTATACTATATACAGTACCTATTTCTGCAAGGAGATGTTCCATGGGGTTGTACTTGCAAACGTAATGTAGATCAGAAAGAGAGACCTTAGCATATTAGCGACGAGAAACATTGATGATGATGATGATGAGATGGGTATTTCAATTCAATTGATGCCGCGACTGCTTCTTGAGCAGGGGGCTTGCAAATTCTACAAATACAACCCTACCTATCAACCTGAACCTGCGACAAACATTGTCGTCTCCCTATAGTAGTTATCCCCCAAATCAAGGCCTAGAACCCGTGATTTCCCTTTGCCATGTCCGTTATCCGAGAATCCCTTATTATTTAGCCTCATCTATTGACTTGTCGTTCTTCTCTTCCGCCTCCTTCTTGTCCTCCTCTGACTCTTCTTCCGACTCTTCCTCCTCCTCACCCGACCCTGACGTCTCCTCGGAGGACTCGGAAGTGGGTTTGGATTCGGCCTTCTCGGCTGGCGAGGCGAGATTTTCGGCAATGCTGGCCGGTTCTTCGCCAGTCTTCGACGTCCCGCTCGTAGGGCTCTGGAGCACCTGCCCTGGGGCGGCGTTCTCGTCGTTGCCACTGGGCGCCTTCGACGTTCCCGTAGTCGGTGGCTGCAGGCTCGTCGTAGGTGCTGCCTTTGCGGCTGCCTTTGCCGCTTCCTTTGCGCTGCCCTCCTTCGGCTTTGTCGTCGTCGTTGCCGTCACCGTCCTTTTCGTAGGCGTCTTGGTGGCGGCCGTCTTGGTGGTGGCCGTCTTAGTCGTGGGCATCTTAGTCGTGGGCGTCTTAGTTGCCGCCGGCTTAGTCGTAGCCAGTTTGGTCGCCGACGTCTTGGGTGTCACTGACTTCGACGTCGCTGGTTTCAACGTCGACGTCGACGTTTTGGTTGTGGGCGTCTTGGTCGTCGCCGTCTTGGTCATGGACGTCTTGGTCGTGGGCGTTTTGGTCGTCGCCGTCTTGGTTGTGGCTGTCTTGGTCGTTGCCGTCTTGGTTGTTGCCGTCTTGGTCGTCGTCGTCTTGGTTGCCGGCTTATCCTTCTTGTCTGTGGCTGTCTTTTCCTCCTCTCCCTCCTCCTTCTTGCTCGCATCGTCGCCACCGCCGCTGCTAGTTCCCTCCTTTTTGGCTCCGTGGACCTTGGCCCGCAAGGCATCCAGGCGCACCTGTTTCGCCTTTGAGGCCGCCTCCTCGGCGATGCTGCGGACGGGCAGCTCGGCGGAGCCAGCAGGCTTCTTGGCGTCGGCCTTCTTGGCGGTGGCTGCTGCTAACTTCTTCTCGGGCATGGGAGGCGCCGCGGGGGCCGCGGGGGCTGCCTTCTGTCCTGCTGCCGAGGCGGCGGCGGCGGCACCTGCTGCTGCTGCGGCGGCGGCGGGTCCTGACACCGTCTGAGTCGTCTGGGGCGCCTTCTTCCTCAGCGGGTTCGGTGGCGGCTCGGCGCCCTTGGCGGGTATCGTGAACTCGTCGTAGTAGATCTTGACGTGCTGCTTGAGCTCGCCGTACTCGTTCCACTCTTCGATCTCGACTAGGTCCTGTAGGTTTGAAGCAAGTTTCTGTCAGCTCACGAGTCTTCAATTTCGTTGTTTTTTAAGGGGGTAGAGCTTTTTCATACCCCTAGAATCATGCCCATCTGCACCAGACCGGGCAGCTTGCGCACGCGGCCGTTTGCATCCTTGCCGGCGCGGCGGCCCCAGAGCATGCGCGCCTTCTCGTCGGTGGCCATGTCGAGGGCCTTGAAGGGCACGCGGTTGGCACGCAGGATGGTCTCGAGGCGCGAGGTGGCCGTAACGATATGGCTCGAGCCGGCCGTGAGCGAGGTGTAGATGTACAGAGCCGGGTCGGTCGAGTACGATTGCTTGGCGACTGTTTTTTTGGTCTTTTTGGGCGCAGCACCCTCTTTGGGCGCGGCATCCTCTTTGGGTGCAGCATCTTCTTTGGGCGCAACGTCTTCCTTGGGCGCAACGTCTACTTGAGGCGCAGCGTCAACTTGAGGAGCGGCTTCGGGGGCAGCTGCTTCGGCCATGTTTGCTGCTCGTCCTGGGCTGGTAATGTGAAAGAAAGGAAAGAAAAACTACAAGGTTGATAAAGATGCGAATGTTAGGATTCAGGGACTGTAAATAGAGGCAGGAATTGAAAAGAATGACGGGGAAAGAAGGAGAGGTTGTCGCGGCAGTTTGTTGCGCGCTCTCTCTCTCTCTCGACTTTGGCCAGGTGGACGGACAGCAAGGCAGGGGCAGTGGTTCAGACAAAGGGTCCAATCCAAATGTGGCAGGGGTGTTTCAAAGTGCAGCAGCGCAGCAGCAGCTCCCCAACCCGAGCTTGCCTGCCCTTGGGTGCGCTAAACTGACACAACTGAATTACCACCCGCCGGGAGACTATCGCCGTATTGTGGAATTGGCTAATCTCGTCAGATGATCCTCATTCGATGTACGAGATTTCGAGCTCCAGCAGCTGGGAATTCGAAGGTCTCTCGAATTGGCATGGGACCTCGGGACCTACTAATACTGCTGGTGCTGCTGCTGGTGGCTGCACTGCCTCTGCTCAATAGTCCATGCAGGTATCCTCTTTGTCTCTGCAGCTACCATAGCGCGCCACCCCCCATTTCAAAAGCATGTTAGAGACTATGCTTAAAATCTAACGGGATTACGTATGTACCTTATTATATTAAATCGGTAAAATAATAACTATAATTTTATCCTACGGAGGACGTTAATTTATTATTTATATTAAAAAGAAAATTTATATAAAACCTATTATTTTTTATATAATAGATTAAATTAAATAAATATATAAGTTAATTAATTATATAATAATTAATTAATAATAAATCGATAATAATATATTTATTAAATAACTATTCGTTAATCTTAATTCTTTTATTTCCTATTTATTAATATTTCGATATTATTTATCTTATTATTTTATTATAACGAATCTTTAAATAACGATTAAAGATTAACGCGAACTCCTCTTTTATATTTATATAGCCTTTCTTTAACCTTATAAAAACGCGGTATCCGTTATCGAAATTACGAAAGAATCGATTATTATTTCTCCCGATTTCTTTTTTTACTTTTATCTTTTATTAAATAATAAAAAAGGAATATAAATATAAAATTATTTTTTATTTTAATTTTTAAAATATTATATTATTAATAACTTTAATAATATTAAAATATTTTAATTTTAATAAATTAATAAATTTAATAAAATATTTTAACTTTAAAATATTATAATATATAATTAATAAAATAATTTTTTTAAAATTATTAAAAACGTTTTTTATAAATATATATAATATAATATCGTTATTAATATTAATATTTATTATAATATATATAAATAAATATTAAGATTTAATAATTATATATATATTTAATAATATATAAAGGATTAAAAATAATAATATATATATATATATATATAATAAAAAAGAAAGATAAATTATAGGTTTTAAAAAACGTTTATTATAAAAATTTATATTTATTTTTAAAAGTTTTTTTTAAAAATTTATATAAAACCGATATTTATATATATTAATTTTAAAAATTTTATTATTTAATATAAATAATTTTTAATAAATTTTAAACTTATATAATATAAACGAGTATAATAATTCCTTTTTTAATAATTAAATATAATATTATTATAAACCCTAGGTTTACTTTAAATCTTATATTATAAAGGATAATAAATAGCTATAATTAAAAGTTATAATAAAAAAGGGGTTTAATATTTATTATTTATTATCGTTAAAGGTTTAATTTTTTTTAACTTTATTATTTAAAATATCTATTTATTTTAATATAAAATTATTATTAATTTATATTATTATTTATTTATTTTATATTATTTATATTAATTATATATAATATATATTAAAAAAAATTTTAAATAAATAATTATAATTATATTAAAAAATATATTATTTCTTTTATTAATTAATAATATATAAATATATTTATTTATTTAAATATAATTATTATTTTAATAAATAATATTAATTAACTTAATATAATAATAATAAATCGTATAATATTAATTTAAATCCTTATTATATTATTATAATATTATTATATTATTATATTACCGTTACCTATTAATTATTATTTTTATATTAATATCTTTTTAAAATTTTATTATAATTTTTATTATATAATAAATCGATTAAAAGGGTATAAATATTAATATATTTATATATACGCGGAAAAATAGAGAGAAAGAAAAAAGCGTTAGTTAGTTAATAAGTAAAATAAACTTAAAAAGTAAACCGTTTTTATTTTTAAGGACCGCCTATTTAATCGGGTTTAATACTTAATTTTCCTTTATTATTTATTTTATTTAAATAAATCCCTTTATTAAGGCTTATTAAATGCTGGCAATAAAGAAAATTTTTAATTGTTTTTAATTAATTTATATTATATTTAAAAGTAAATAGTATGGAACGTCGTTATAAATATTTATTTTAATCCTTTATTACTTTATAAGGTTTATTATATCCTTATTTAAGCGTTATATATATTTTTATTTTGTTTATGGTTTATATATTATCGTTTTTAATAAGGGTTTTTTAAAAATATCCTTTTAATCGCTTAAGCTCGGCTTATAATATAGGTTATATATTATATTAAAGAATACGCTATATTTTTTAAAGTAAAATTTATATTAATTTATTTTTTTTATAATATTAATATTCCTTAATTAATTTTTCTAATTTATTTAAAATATCCTTTAATTCTTAAATATTAAATTCATAATTATAACCTTTTTATTTAATTAAGTAATTATATTTATTATATTAACGATTAGGCTAATACTTAATAATTATTTTTAATTTATATTAAATTAAATCGTTATTTTATTTTACTTTAATTAATCTTAATAATAATAATATTTATTTAAATAAATCCTTTTTTTAAAATATAAATATTAAATACTTAATTAATATAATAAAGTGGATATAATAATTATTAAGAAAGTTTAATTTATATATTAAGGGGTTAACCTTTTTAAATATAATTTAAGGTTTAGATTTTTATTAAAAGAATTTCTATAGTAATTTTTTAAATAAATTATAATTATAATAAAGTTTTAAATAAATTTTATTATTAATAATAAAATTAATTATATAATAACGGTTATTATAATAGTATTTTATTATAATTATAATAAAGTTTATAATAAATTTAATATTTTTATAAATATAATTCTTTATAAATTTTATATTAATAAAAACGTATTTTATTTCGTTAATATTAATAATAACGTTTATTAAACCTAGGAGTTTATATTCGAATAATTATTTATATAATATCGATTCGATCGTTTATAAAAAGGCGTTATTTAAATTCTATTATAGCATTAAAATAAAATTAATTTAATTATATTTAAAGTTTGTAAAGTTTTAATATTAAATTATTAATTTAACCTTTTAATTTTTATATTTTAAAAGCTTATTATTTTAAAGGTATTAAATAATAATTATAAGTAAATTAATTTATAATATAAATTAAAAACTTTTTAAAAATCGTTTATAAATTTTTTATTACGATTAAAAATAATATTTTTTAGAATTCCTTAATTATATATTATAAATATAATTAAAAAAATAAAGCTTTAATTTTTTATTATATATTTTTTATTTTTAGGAATAAGTAAAGTTTATTTTAATATAAGGTAAGAAATAATAAGTAAAGCGTTAAAATATATTATATAAGGTTTATTTTTAAACTATTATAAGGTTTTTTTTAAAGTTATTTTAAGTAAAGTAATAATAAAATCGATAGTAATAATTCGTATTAATAATAAATCTTTATATTATATTAAAATATAATTTCTAAGATTTTATTATTTATTTATATTATTAATTATATATATTAAATAATATATTTTATATTTTTTTATATAATATTTTTTTTATTTAAATATAAAATCGGATAAAGAATTTATTATATATTTTAAATTAAAATAGTAATAGTTATTATATATTATTTATAGAAATTTATATATTATTTTATAAAGTATATATAAATATTTCTTTTTTTATATATTAATATTATATAATAGTTTATATTAAAATTTAAATAAATAATTAAAATAAATTATATTATAATAATTAAATATCGCGTCGTTTATAGTAACGTTTTTTAAGTTGTTAATTAATTTTATAAATTTAATATTTTTTTAATATACCTTTATTATATAATTTTTTATTTTTAATTTTATTAAAATTTTAGTTTAAATAAATTATATTTTATTTAAAATAATTAATTTATTTATTTATTCGAAGGTATTTTATTTTATTTTTAATCGGTTAAATATATTAGGAATGAAATTAACTTTATTTATTATATAATAAATTTAAAAGTTATATTAAGAGAGGTAAATAAAAGCGTTTATTAATTTTCGATTAAACTTATTTATATTTATTATATTTAAAATAATTTAATTGAAAATTCTTTTTATTACGTTATAATTTATTAAAATAATTATAAGGAGGTTCGCAAATTATATTATAATTTTCGTTCGCCGCGTTACTTAAATAAAGTAAGCGATTTCGAGTTCAGACAGCTCGTATTATATTTTAAGGGACGATAAATAATAATTTAAAAATATAATAAATAAGATAACGTTAATTAGAATTAAAAAGTTAGATTATTATTTATATTTATTTTTAACGTAAAATAATATAATTTCGATTTTTTTTTTAAAGGACTTATTAATTTAAATAAATAATTATTATTTAAAATTTTAATAATTTAAGTTTGTTTTATTATATATAGTTTTTTATAATATTTCGAATAATTATAGTTTAGCTTTAATCGGAATAAATAATATAACGTTATAATAAATTTATTTTTTAAATAAACTTTCGTTAATTATTTTATTTTATTTTCGTTCTTTAGTTAATAACTTGATTTTTTTTTTCTATAAAGGTTTAAATAATTATATATAATAAAAAATTAAATATTTAAAAAATCTTATATTTTTAAAATATTATTTAAAACTTTATAAATTAATTAAAAAAATTAATTATTTAATTATTATAAAACGTTTTTTAATTATATTAAGTTTAAATATATTAACTTTAAATTTTAATAACTCGATTAATAAATATTTAAAAAAGGACTTTTTTAAGTTTATAACGATATTTTTTAATTTAAATAAATTAAAAATTATATAAATATAACGAATATAATTTTTAAAAGTTTTCGAAAAAATTATAATATTATTAATAAAAATATAATAAAATATTTTATATAATTTTAATAATTTATTTATAAATCGTTATATATATATTATAAAATTTTTAAAATTTATAAATATTATTATCGATTTTTCGAGATTTTTATAGTTTATAACAATAAATTTATTTCGAAATTTAAAGTAAATTCGGAATTAATAATAAAATTAAATTATATTAATAATAATAATTTATTTACGACCGTAGATATTATCGATTATTTCGGTTTATAACAGTAAAAGATAAAAGTTAAGTATTATAATAAAATTAAATAAATAAAAATTAATAATAACTTTTATTTTTAATTTATTATAAATATATCTTTAAATAATAAATAAAAGGATAATAAATAAATATAATTCGTTGATTTATTTAAGCCGTCTTTTTTTATATAACGCGTTATAAATTTTATTTAACGTTTATTAATTTTTTTAATTAAAGAGGTATATATATAAATTTAGTTTTTTATTATATTAATTTTTTATTAAAAGAATTTTTATTTATTAGTTCTTAAATATATTTATAATTTTTTAATTATATTAAATATTTAAATATTTATTAATAACTTTAGTTAATTTAACGGTTTAAATAAAATTAACGATATATATTTTTATTCTTTTAAAAGTTTTTTATTTAAAGAAATTTTAAAGTTTATTAATATTAAGAATAAAATATAAATTTATAATTTTAAATTTATTAAAAATTAAGTTATTTAATAAGAAAATTAAAGACGAATAATTATTAAAATTTATAATTATATTAAATATATAATTAAATATAAGTATTAATAAATTTATAAAAATTAAGTTTATAATTAATATAAATATATCGATTTTAAATATAAATAAAGTTATTTCGAATATAATAGTTATAATAATAAAGTTTATATTAAATTTTATATTAATTAAAATAAAATAATCGATATTAATATTAAATAAAAAAAGTATTATTAAATTAATTAAAAATTATTATATAATTAAAATAATAATTATATTTATAAAAATTAAAATAAGTTTTATATTAATTTTAATTATTATAGTGATAATTATTAATATAATTATAAAACTTTTTTAAAAAATATATAAAAAATTATTATTAATATTTTCGTTAATAAAATTTAATTTTTATTTCTTATTAATTTTTATAAATTTATTTATATTATTTATTATTAAAATTATTTAAATTAATTTAATATTTATAATAACGTTTATAATAAAAGTATTTTAAAAATAGAAATAAAAATTACGATTTTTCGAAAATAATTTATAATTTATTTTAATATAAATAAATTTTTTTAAAAATAAAATAATTTTAAATTTATTAATAATTTTATAATTATATAAATAAAAATAAAATACGGTTTTAAATAAAAATATAAAATCGTAAAATTTTTTATATTTAACTTTATTTATTTTATAATTAATATCGATTTAATATAAAATAAAAAAGTTATTAATAAATAAAATATTAAATTAAAAATTATTAAATACTTAATTTTTTATAATTATTTTATTAAAAATAAATTTTTTAATATTATTATATTTTATAAATTAAAACATAAATTTTATTTATTTATTTATTTTAATTTTATTTTTATTAATATTTTATAATTTATTAAACTTTTTTTTAATAATATATTTTAAAGTTTTTAAAAATTTTTTATCGATAAAAATTATAAAAATTTTATTATTTAAATATATATATATTATATTATTATTAAAAATTATTTTAACCGGAATATAAAAATAAATATAATTAAAAAGGGTAAAAAAATTATTATTTAAAATAAGTAATATTTTTTATATAATAAGCTTTTTTTTATTAATATTAATTTTCGATAAAACTTTTAATTTTTTAAAGTTTATTTTTAAAAAATTAAGTTTTTTAAAATTATAAAATTTATTATATATATAAACATAATTAAATAATATATTTTAAAAAAAGAATTTCTTTATATAATAATAATATATTTATTTATTAAGCGTTAATAAAATAAACGTATTTAATTTTAAATATTTAAATATATATTTTTTAACTTATTTTTTATTATAAAATATATTATAATATTTAAGATAGTTTTTATTTTAATTAAATATAAAATATTTATATTTAATATTTTTATTATTATTAAATTTAAAATTTTTTAATATAATATTATTTTTATTATTATTTACGAAATATATTCTTTTATTATTTCGATTTTAAAAATTAATTCGATTACGTCGATTATTATAGTCGCGTTTATTATTTCGTTAATTATTTATTTAATAATAAACTTAATATAAGGTAATAAAATAAGGGTAAAAAAAGATTCTTAATTTATAATAAGGGGTTAAAAGGGCCATATTTAAGCTATTTTAAAATGGGGTTTTTACGTATTAATAAGGATATTAATAAAGAATTAAATAGGGTTTCTTTATTAGGGTATATTAAATATTAATAGATAAAAAAAAGGCTTAACGTTTTTATTAACTTTATTAAACTAGTTAAAAAGGGTTAAAGAGCTTTATTTTAAACTAAATTAATTTAATTTCTTTTATTTCCTTTAATTTTACCCCATTTTCTATTTTTTTAATATAATATAATTAATATAGCAATGTAATTAATGTAGCGATGTATCGGCGTAATCGGTGCGTTTTTAACGCTATTAGTATAATATTTAGTACCATCGGTACAATTTTAGTACTTTGTTTTAAGGTGATGTGTGGCGAATATATTAAACGGCTAAGGGTAATATAGAAATTAGTTTTATCTTCAATATCGGTTGATTTTGGGTACGATTTGGAGCTTGACGGAAGACTGGAGCTGGTAGGCGTGTTTTGGCTTTTTTCGGCTGGTATCGTACGCCGATAGTTCGTAAATAGCTGGCTCGCGATTGGTGCCGGCGTTGTGAAATGAATGTGAGGGAGCTGTGCGCGGGTGGTTGGCGCTTGGCGCGCGGCCTCGGATGGATAAGAGAACTTCGAGAAGGGAGGGTTTTGGGTGGGAAAATCGGCTTTTTCGAGGAGAGAGTGTCGCAACGCGTATCGGAACTTCGGCGTCGTGATAGAAACGTAAAATCGATCCGAGGGAGCGTTCGATCGAGCGCGACGTACCGGAATTTCGGTTGCACGCGGCCGGCAATTCGAGCGGTGTCGGTTTTAAGGGCGGATGGAAGGATGGATAAGGTTAACTTAGTTAAAAGGACTTTGTAACGATTAACGATTACGGTTTTGTACTGAAAATAGGTGCGAAACGAAAGTTGGCTGTTTCGATGGCGAGTACCGGGACTTCGTCGCTTTCGAGAAAAAGTATCCGCGACGGCGTACCGGAACTTCGGCCGCGTTGGAGCTGGGAGCTTGGTTGTTGCGCTCCCTTGGTGATTGAAGGGCGTATCGGAATTTCGGCCTAATAATCGGAGGAGATTTTTAGGAATCGAGGGGAGAAAATAAGTAAATATTTTTAAGAAATGCTACTATTTGATAGACTTGATATGGGGTAGTAAAATAAGGGTAGGAAAAGATTTTTAATTTATAGTAAAAGGTTAAAGGGGTTGTATTTAAACTATTTTAAAGTAAGGTTTTTATATATCGATAAGGATATCAATAAGGAATTAAATAAGGCTCCTTTATTAAAGTATATCATTTAATAAAAAATTAAGCTTTTTTTAAAATATTTTTTTTTATTTAAAGGTGGTATTATTTATTTTAATTATTTTTATATAAATATAATAAAATATTATAAGAGTTATATTAAAAAATATAAAAATTAAGGTAAAGAAATAATAATTATAAAATATATAAGGTTAAGTTTAAAATTAAGGATTAGTTTTAAATTAATATAAGTTTAATTTTATTTAATTAATTATATTAATTAAAATATTTTTAATTATAATCGTTTTTATTTTAATAATTATATTAATTATTAATATATTAATATAATTATAAAAATAATTTATAATTATTATAAAACTTTATATAAAAATTAATATAATATAAAAATATAATATTTTTTATAAAAATTATTTAATTTAAATATATATAAATAAAATTAATTAATAAAAATAATTATAAATATTATTAAATTTCAATATTTATTATAAATTAAATTTAAATTAATATAACGTAAATATTAAAATTATAATTATTTAATATTTTTATTTAATAAAAGTATTAAATTATTTTAATAAAATATTATTTTAAAGCGTTAATATTATCGATTATTTTATAAATAATTAAATAAATAATTATTTATTTTTTAATAATATTATAAACGTTTAATTTAAATTTATTATAAAAAATATTTATTATTTATATTAATTCCGTTTAATATAATTTATTATTTTAAAATATAATAAATTTTTTATTTTATTAAATTAAATTATTATTTTTAAATAATATTTTAAAAATAATTAAAATTTAATATATTATAAAATTATTTAAATTATTTATAAAACCTTAAATTTATATAAAAAATAAATTAATATTTAAAAAGATAATATTTTTTTTATTATATATAATATTTAAATTATTAAAATTATCTTAATTAAAATTAAAGATTTTTAAATTTTCGCGCTTTAAATATAAATTTAACGTTTTTTATATTTTAAATATTAAAAGGTTAATTAAAAGCGAGGGCGGGTTAAATATAAAAAAAATATTTATTAAAAATAATAGAATCGATTAACCGTTATTAATTAAAACGGCGTCGATTTTTTTATTTATATTATTATTAATTTTATTTTTTATATTCTTAATTTTTTTAAATAAAATAATTTATAAATTATTAAATATAATGTTTATATTATTTTAAATAATTTATATAGTGTTTTTTATAAAATTTAAGAATTTATTAATTATAATTTTAATATAATTAATATAATTATTAAAATTTAAAATTATTTTTTTATTAATATTAAATTTATAATAAATATAGTCGATTATTTTAAATTTATCTTTTTAATTAATAAGTTCGCTTTTTTATAATTAATCTAAAGTTGGCTTTAAATTTAATATAATTATTTAATTAATTATTACGTTTTTAAAATTAAAGTAAATCGTAAAGTAAGGAAGCATCGATTTATTAAATACGTTAGGTAGTTTATTAAGGATATTAATAGGGGGTATATTAAAATATTTATTCGATATCAAATTTAATATAAATAATTAATAAATTTATAATTAAATAATAAATAAAAATAAAGATAAAATATAAATATAAAATAAAAATAAAAAGGTAAAATTATTAATTTTTTAATATATTAAAATTTTAATTAAGAGAAAAATATTTTTAAATTAATAAATATATATTAACGATAATTATTAAAATTTTATTAATTATAAAAAGGAATTATAATATTTATAATAATAATAATAGTTATTAAAACTTTATATATTAAAGTTATTTAAAATTAAGTTAATATATATAATTAATTAGTTAATAAGAATATTTATTAAATTATATTTATAGAAGTTTAAAGTATTTAGTTAATTAATTTATTAAGTTTAATTTTTTAAGTTATTATAAATAATCGCGATTTAATTTCGTATATTAAAATTTCGACGAAGTTAATAATAATATAAAGAACGTATCAGGTTTTTAGCTCCTTAAATTAATTATAAATATAAGTGAACGTTTTATAAAAATATTATTATTTAATAAATTAATTAAAAGGGTATAAATATTGATATATTTATATATATATAAAGAAATAAAAAAAGAAAAAAAGGCGCTAATTAATTAATGGATAAAATAAATTTAAAAAGTAAACCGTTTCTACTTTTAAAGATCGCCTATTTAATTAAATTTAATACTTAATTTCCTTTTACTATTTATCTTATTTAAATAAGTTTCCTTATTAAGGCTTATTATTATATAAATTTATATATAATATATTATTTATTAACTTTAATAAAGCTTTATTAAAAATAATTTTTTATTATATATATTTAAATAATAAAAATAATAATTAATAATTTATAATTAATTTATATATTATAATTAATATATATATAAATTTATAATTTATAATATTTATAAAAATAATTTATTTAATTTTAATTTATAATATAATTCTTTAAATATATTATATTTTTATTTCTTTAATTATAATAATAATTAAAAGGTAGAAATAATTTTTATTTTAAACTTTTATATATTTTTAATAAAGTTTCGAAATTAATAATTATTTTTAATTAATATAATTATTTTAATATAAAATAACTTTTTTAAATAAATAATTTTATTATAAAAAATAATTATTTTAATTTAATTATAATAATTTAAATATTTTATTATTATAAATTTATTAATTTAATATAATAAATCCGAGTTATTTATTAAAAAGGCTAATAATATTAGGAAAGGTAGGTTTATATATTAAAGTAGGTACGAAAAAATAAAATTATAATTATTTTTTTGCTGCTACTATTTTCATTACCTAATAGGGTTTTTAATATGCTTTTGAAATGGGGGGGTCGCGCGCTATGGTACCTAATTGATTGAGCTGGAGGGGTCGATGTCCAGCATCCACGCACCACGGGGGACCCCGCAGTGGAATTACAGGGGGTAAATTGGGTTCGTTCGCGACGGCTCATGCGGGTTTGGCCACGCCGCAAGGAACTTACTTCACTGTCCCGAATAGTGGATCGTGGCTCTTGCTTAGGGGCAATCGCCCAAGCTGTATAAAATGAGCTGAAAGCATCTCACCTCTTCTTAAGCTTCTATCGATGTTAACCTGATGCTGATAGGAGGTGCGGCTGCGCGATGCAACTATGCAAGGCATTCGTTACATCAGTGGCGTCGCCTACGAACGCGGATGACGTGGGACCTGAACGGGTGTTGAAGAAGAGCTCATCGGCAGTCCTCTGCGTGGTGGGCAAGGCAAGGTACGTAGCGTCGAAGAGCCACGACTAGGATGCAAAGAGATATATGTTCAAGGGAGCCGGCCTCATCATGGTGGACGGATCATATACCAACCAGTTTACTTTGAATGCATTTGGAATTGACTACTAAAAACTGCTGTCACGGAACGTGTTCGTTGACCATCTCAGGGCCTTCTCGACCGTGCAACAAGTGACGATGAGGATATCGATATACGACAGCATCAGCTTTGGTCACAAGTCTGAGGATTGTTAAATCATTTCACTCAAACCACATCACTGCTTACTTAGAGGTTAGCACGTAGTCTATGACATTAGATAATTCTCGTAAACAGATGTTAAGTCCGATGATCTATTTCATCCCATAAGAAGACGGATAACTCTCTTAACCGCAAATTCTCGTCCCATGATAATAAGGATCGCAGCCCTTTGTTGCAAATGTGTTCTCTCCGTAAGTAAAACTATCAGAGTCCCATCTGAGAGCTGATCACCTTATCATCGTATCCATATCTCCGCATAAATCATGTTATCATCGAGGCAATCGATCAGAATCGCCGTGGATCCCCCAAACTGCCGTGACAGCAGAGTCCAAGTCCCGTGGGTAGTAAAGACTCGCTAAAAATATGTGCCCATCCCTTTTCATGAAGCGTTGCCCTGCACATCTCGCTTCTTGAGCGGCGCGAAACCCTTGGCCCGTACTCCCTTTCGGCGAGGAACTGCTTGCTCCTCGGCTTCATCCTTTTGATTTCGCTTTCGCTTTCGCTTTGCTTGGCCCGCGGCCTCCTTACTGACATCTGCCTCATTGCTGGACTCCGTGTGGTCAGCCTGTTCTGCAGCCTGCCGAGCGGTTTCCTGGTTCCGCTCGTGCTGCAGCCAGCCCTCCTCGGGCTCTGTCATGGTGCCGTATTGAATCAGATTGGGGTTCTTCCCTTTGTGCTCCAAAACGGGCCACATAAGAGTCTTCACATGTTGTAATGGAATTGAGTGGGTGATCAAATATTCTGTGTTGCGGGTATGCGCCACGGTAATATCGAAGTCTTTCATCAGTGTCGCCACGTGCCAGATCCGTTGTTCGGTGCCCCAGCCATTTCCCATTGTGTCAATGACTAGGATCTTGATGCCCTTGTGGCCGCGTTGAGCATAGCCTTCGGACACGTCCATCGCTTTTTGGAAATTGGTAGTAGCAGACATGAATGGGCTTGCTGCTTGACACGTCCATTTCATGTGCTTCTGAAGTTGGACTTGGAATAACAAAGGCTCGGGACCACGCGGGTAGCTACGGCTACACGCTCCGTTGTATGGCTGGCCATCGTGGACGGCTCGGTAGAGTTCTTCTGGGCGGTTATCTCCAAGACACGGGGTGATCGTCTTGCTCAGCTGTATCAGTGGTCTACCATTTACAAACGTACCATTGAACCCGAAACAGTGTGACAGTTGGATGTCTTCACCATACTTCTCCCGGATCTGACCTTCCATCGGTTCATTGGCCCATACTAGACCAGTGCGGTTCTCCTCGTGGTCAACCACCCAAGCTGCCGTGTCAGGTTCGTCAGCGTGCGCAATTTTCTTGCATCCCCATACAGCCACATCCTGTGAGTGAGAGAGAGACATGGCTATGTCTTTCAACTTAGCCTCGCTTCCCGTAAATATATGTGATATAGATGACAGAGAGTTAGACACGTGTCAGAGGTAGACAGGTGTGTGTATTCGCGCAGTCGATGGTTTGGTATGATTCGCTTCACCTTGATATGTGGCCAATATCAAGGTTGATCGTGGAGAATCACGCACGCCTTGATTGCAAGTTGCTGATTTTCGACAGGTCCCGAGCTGGGTTTCGATCGAGTTTCAGTTGGACCCCAAAATGACCTCGGTCAGCTTGCAAATACGAGAAGTTGAAATCTCGAAGAGGCATTCGGGGCAAAGGTGGTTGGTATGAGAAGGTAAGTGATGAAATGATGGTGGCAAAGCTGATCCCAAGATCGTGAGATGAAGAGAAATTGGTACGTAGTTGTTTCAGAGACTACTCAAGCTGGTCTGGCATCTGCTAGGCAGTTGTATTCCGTAAATTTGTACAGACCTGTATGCTTGATGGTGGTGTAGAAACCCAATATGTGATATTATTACCATAAAAGTAGCTTGTTGGTGCAGGAGTCCGAGGAGTTGGCAAGGGAGACGACGGCCAAAGGTTTGGTGAAGAACAGGTTTAAGGCATGGTAAGAAGAGAGTGAATGTACTTGGGCTCAAGGCAAACCAAGAGCTAGGAAGCTGAGAATATATGGGAACAGTTCTCTGTCACCTGATGTGCGTCGAGATTCTCTTTGGAGTGTGTTGCCGGTGAGAATCTCCGTCGATAAATGAGAGTGGACGTCCTACTCAGAGCCTGTTGGTAATGACTGTCAGGAATTTTCATACGGGGCCATTCATATTCCTTGTGACACAATTCCTCGTGTGTGTTCATGGAAAAGACGCATACGTAGGAAGATATTATAGCCAACATCTCCTTGATTCGACGTTGCGGGATCTTGCGGTGATTTCCCTGTCAAAATCATGCAGGTTTCGAACCCACCAGTAAATCTACTACTTGATCGGACCATAGATTTGAAGCTACGCTTGGGTCAGGTAACAGAAGGCGCTCACAGAAGCAACATGATCAAGATGATTGATGTCTAGAGCTAGACAGACATGGACGTGTATTCGATGCGGGCAAGGGGGGATTTCTACCCAACGTAGTCTCGCCAAAAATCGCGAGCTCTGAGCGGAATACCAGCGCGGCAAAACATCCATATCCGTAAGGTCTTATACATCGTGCCTGCTTATTCCAGTACACAATAATGTTATCTTCTATCATTTAAGAAGTCAATGAGTTGAAATGCCCCAAATCGTAGCCAAGGGCCCAGGTTCATCGCCTGGAGTTAGGGCCAAGACTTGTTAGGCGGCTCCTTGGATAGCAATACTTTGCCGCCACTAAATGGGCTCTGCTGGAGATGCCGAGTATTTCCAAGCATTTTCACGAAGTGGCATATCTTCTGGGGCAGCAAGAACCCGCGGAATGTTCGATGAGAGCTCTGGCATTGTTTCCCATATGCGGTTGCTAACTCCGTAGGAGAGCCCAAGATGGCTCGCCTAATACAAAACTACCCCCAAGACAGCCACAGGGTCGGCATGACAAATGGAGAAGACTTTCGGCAGCTGGCCAAGCGTATCCAGCGAATTCAGATGTATCGTGGGCATACAGCATGAGCTTGTGTATTTCTTCATTGGCGTCAATGCAATCAGAGAAAGCACGTTGCGGGTTCGCACCGACTATCGCGTCTCACTAGGGAGCTGCTCATTCCCCCGACGTAGCGTCCAGGCAAATGCGATAAGAAACCAGGTAAACCACGGCATATGCGGGAAGGGTATCACGATAATTTGCAATCAGCAGGCGACGTAGTCGGGCTGCAGATTGCCCAGCGACTAGCATCTTCTTGTGAGAATTGTCCCATAATGGGTGTTCGTTATGGGCGGTGTTAGTCTTCGCGTGAGCTGGATAGAGGGATGGCTACTTGGGCAGCAACATCAATGTATGTACGTAATGAATACAGGTCACTAGCATCAATCCATTTCAATGAAAACGTGGAAGGTCCAGCTTGGGCCTGAATTCCGGTACGCTTTCCGCACCTTCCCTACGGACCGTCTGTCAGCCATCTGTCCGCCCCGCCTTGAAGGCATTGTGTGGTCCGGATCGAACTCGATGCACTATACCTGAGATGTGATATATCTTATTTGCAACGTCTGGTTTCTTCGGGGATGAGTGCCCCTTTCGTCAGACCGTGCATGTCTTCCACCCCAGTTTGGACAGCTAGCATAAGTATGCAGTCCAGCATCCAATGGTTCGGTGGTAACACGTTGGTCACCGACTTCCGCCATGCCAAAACTTGTAGAATATTCCGCTGAGCCAAAAGCCGACGGCCGACTGATGGAATCAATCGGTATATCTGGTATATGTCTCGTCAGGACCAACAAAAGTCGGGAAAAGTCGACTCTGACTGTCCCCTATTCGCAAACAGTGACCAACAATGCAACCCCCCTCCTAAGTACCTGACGAGCACCCTTGCTGGGGGCAACAGTACAGTGTATTTTCCCGGTGGCATTAAAGACAGCCTCCCTCTACATTGCGCCTCGTTTCGACGGAAATTTCCCCTTGTGCTTCTGCTCGACCCGTCGTCCAGTATTGATCCTCGCGCAGAACTCACGCCTCGACGACGGGCAATCTGCACTCGAATAACCGATAGGGTCGTGGACACAGGAGGTGGCAGGCTCGGAAACTACGTCTCGCTCAAACCTGTTTTCTCCATTTATTATTTGTCTGCTGTAGAGGGGATGCCCTTTATGGAAACAAACGGGTCATTGCTCGTGTAGGACCCCTACGTGATCATAGCCTTTATGTAATCTACAGCAAGTAAAACGGTCATCAACCACCCTTTCAATCAGGAGGGGAAACTTGAGCAGCAAGATATAATGGATCTCAAGCATCTAGACGATTTAAATTGTAGGTCAAAAAAGATGTTGGATGGCTGAACGCTGGGTGAACGGTTAATTGGCCTAGATTATTTCCCAAGTATAATGTCTCTCCACCTGCCACAAAATCCTTGTTGAATAAGTGATCAAACTCACACTGAGCATATGAAAGCGGGTGAATACATGTAGTCACCCTGGCTGCGGTTGCGGTTGTTGCCCTGCATGGCCATCGCCAGAGCACTGCTACCCCTAACGAATATGATACCAACGAAGAGGGAGGCAACTCGTGCCCATTCCAATGGTTCTATCTGTCGCCACCCGGTTCCTTTGTGAGTCTTCTTTTGATGTTCTGCTCCGAAGCAAGTACGCGAGAAATAGTGCCGTGCAGACGGCTTCGCCTTCACTGAGGTGACATGGAGATCACGATGGCCGCGTTTGGTCAGCCACTTGGATAAAGCAAGAATCTTCGTCACAGCGCCACCGAATAGATACAGCAAGTCAGACAGCTCATCAACGCCTATGCATGTTACGCATCCTCCGTCATCAACTTGCGGGCCGAAATTAGGTGGTCAGTCGCCACACATCCTACTTGCAGGACTGACCATCAAGATCCTGCCCGGCAAGATATGTACAACAACAACTGCAAAAGATCACGATTCTCTTCTATTCCGCACTATGGACCATAACTCACGTAGACTTCGGTCGTATGAGCACATAGATATAATATTTTCTCCTCGATTTTGTTCCCCCGACGTGCATATGCGAGACTACATGGGGTCTCTCTTACCGGTCCGTCTCCAACTTCTTAAAGCAATCCAGATTCGGATCTCTTGGACTATCTTCGACGCGATAATCACGCGATGATTCCCGATTCCCCGCGTCCCCTCTCGTCCGGCGCGACATCTTTGGTCATTTCAAGTGCCGAATCCATAGGAGCACCGACGAGACGGCAGGGGCCGGTGAAGATGTGAACATATATGGTGCCTCGGCTGTGCGCGCTGTGGGTAATTGTTTGCATATTCCGAGCCAGAATGTTCTGCGGGATAGACCGTGGCACGCAAACAAGGAATGTGGCAGGCAGGCCGACTACCTCTATACCTCCAGTACATACCTACCGAATAGGTACAGATACCGATATCCGAATGCTGATGTCCATCAATTACTAAAATGTATTAGTAAGGTTTGTACATGCATTGATGTATCTCGAATTCGTGCAGCCGCAACCTGCAAGCAAACAAGCAAACAAATAAAACAAATGGGTGATAATGCAGGAAACCCTGTCACTTAAAAACCGGCCTGCTGGGTCCTATCACAAATCACATCTTCACCTCTCGCCAGCCAACGTCGACCAACACGGCCCCGGATTAGATGCTGCAGCTCGATTGCGGACGACTGGCAGTACCGCGTTGCTCAGCCGTCTCGTGACAAGAAGGATCTACTCCGGGGCACATGTCACTTTGGGCACTTCGGGGGGCATGCTCATGGATGTGACGATCCGTGCCACAGTTGCTTTTTCTTCTCCTCCCCACCCAGCTCCGACAGCCCCGACTAGTTGTTGCCTTGTGTAGATACAGGCGACAATGTATTTCTCCTATGGTTCAGCGTACATCGATACACTGGCCGTTTTCATATCAATCAGCCATCGCAAAATGACGAGCTGACCCTATGTTGCTATTCGTACACCAAAGTCGAGAAGCACTTTACGGGCATATCCTCGGCAACCTTGGACGGTAAGCACATACAATAACTTGTATCTATGATAGCCATCGAGGCCATTTACTCCGCAGTTTCCTTCTTAAGCCAACCGGGCAGTCTGGAAGGTGGCAAGCCGTTACCTTGGCAACTTCGAGGGATTTCGACTGGCCAGCAGCCGGATACCTGGCCGATCTCCCTTCCCAAAAGGGTCGGTATGGTCACTGTAACCAAGTATGGCGAGCAACAATCCGACATGCAGACACCGGTCCGATGCAATTGCGAGTTGAGTCATCGTACATGAGCCTGGAGGCTTGCTTACTGCCTTGATTGACAAGGGCAACTGCAAGTATCATACGATGGCTTGGTCTGCTAATCGTGTACCGTTTAGGTGAGTATCATTGATAGTCCAGGTTTGCAAGGGGCGGGATGGAGGGTAGAAATGGATAAATCGGTGATGCTACTATTGTACATGACGAGGGTCGCCCTGGCTGTAGCTGCATTCCTGGACAAGGGTTTGTAGTTCAACATGACCAGATGGCTGCACGATACTTACTCATACTGAAGCCAAAGAATTATGTGTCTAGACAGCTCGACTTTCTGGTCCCGCCCTGACACTCCGTCCATGGCCCGTCCATGGCTGTCTGTGGCACGTCACGCATCAACGACATATTGGCCGCCATGCGAACCGGGCGAGGGTCTTGGCCGAGTAAGCAAGGGCTTTAGCCCGAAATCCAGACCGATTCCAGAGGACAACCCGAACGGTACGCCAACTCCATGCTTGCGACTTCCGAACGCCCCAGTCTGCTGGATAGGAGTCCATTGCATGCCAGTTCTCGTGTAGAAATGCCATGCATGGCCTTTTATGCGCTACACATAACCTGTCATATCCATTCGTCGTGTGCCATTCTCACTGCATACGGAATCCTACGAGGGACTCTGAGGGCAGCTTCCGAATGGTCGAAACCAGCCGGGTTGCCGTGTTTTCTCCAGTTTTCCGCAGAAATCCCCTACCGCCTGCTTAATAGACGAAGGCCAGTTCTTCCTGAAGCCGAAGGACCAGCGACAAGGTTTGAACCATGGCGAGATCCGATCCAATGAGATAGGATCTGAATTTCCGCATCACTGGGTTCCTGGAAAAACCGCGGAAGCACGAGCATCGTTCATTCGCTCCACGTCATCTAACAGACCGAGCCGACGGGCTCCGGGATGCAAGTTAACGGGATTGCTCCCCGGCACAAAGACCCTTGCCGCGAATGATCCTCGAAACATCTTCCGCTCAGACTACGATCTGCGGAATCCAGATAGACCACCCTAGAAAGTGCGGGCGAGAATGGTTAGCCCAGCAAACAGTCTCGGCACTACGGAGGCTATGGGCGCGGCCCGAGAGGAGTCGAGGCCGATACGATAAACACCTATAAATACCAGGTGATTCCTTGGGTCTAGGAATAGAATACTTCATCTATAAGGAACCCTGAGGAGACCATATCGTTACTTAATTAGCCTCGAACTTCAACGGGGTGTCAGTTTCCGACCTCATTTCTGACGATCACTACTTGGTACATATGCCACTTCCCTCGGCATTCCCAGTATCCCGGTAGTTTCCTGATAGGTCTGCTAACCTAAGTTTGCTAGGCTCACATCCTTTCGCTAAGAAATCAGAAATGCCTCTGCCACGAGGCTGCTCGAACATGTCGCCTGACCGTGCGATTGGAATCAAGATGACTTACATTGTTGATGACTATGAGCATGAGTGGTTCCATATGCCTTGGGAATGCGGTTCCACCCTCTTATACGACTTTGTCGAAGATCCTTCTCGGTATCCGATGACAACTCAAGAGACTCTGAGAGTCCCTATACAGGGGGCTGAGACAAAATGCAACCACCATAACGTGCAGGGTTGTATGTGCACAGAAAAAGAATCGTCGAAAATAGACTCCAAGACTGGTCTTTGCGCCAAGTGCAAGGACGGCAACTGCTCAAAATAATCATGATGAGAGCCTGAAGCCTTTCCGGGTAACGAAAGGTGCAACGGCGGGGGAGTTTAGGACGGTCTCGGAACAAGACGCTGGATCGAAGACGCAGCATGCTCAGTTGGAGTGTAACAGCCATGCTTTAGGATGGATATTGCTTTACTGAGACGGGCCAAACGTGTTTTGGATGGAATGATATATATAAAAAGGCTATTTGAATGTACTGGACGACTTAGTTGCGGGTCACTCACTCATTTATGAATTAATCCCCAACTTAATGGACTTCATCATGCTTCCTCTTGTAATCCAGCTCCGCCCTCTCTCGTCCTCAAATGCCAACTGCCATGTTTGCCAAGGAGTCGCCCCGGGAAATTTGAAACATGACAGCGGAAACGTAGAGTGGAGCATGAACGGGATATATGGGTAGGTCTGTAAACATGCTATATAAGGCAGCTCCTGATATGAATGCCGGACGCTGAAGACTTGTCCCTGATAGTTGAGGATGTCCTTTCCAATCATATCTTGGATCCTCACCACGCGGACAAGGCTTGCGTAGTATATTATACGGTGCTTAGTAAGCGGTGTGGAAAACATCACATAGTATAAGAATCAGAGCGGTATGAACCATTTGCATTTGTATAGAATGTCCGATATGCCAACATGACCCCTCCCGGTTTGAGGGATACGTGACAAGAAAAAAACCGTTTAGACTCCTTCTCGACAAGATCCTCTAGATACCATGGGTATGATTCGCAGATCCAGCGAACCACCCCCCGTTAACCACCGAGTCTAATGATTTTGTGGACAAAGGAATATTGACAGGCTCTTGTCGGTGTATGTAGGAAAAAAGTGGTCATTCCATCGGAGGGCTTTGCCGGCTGTTTGCCCATGTGTTGATGCGTTGATAGGTGTATAGGCCAAACAAGCCTTCCTTGGTAAATTCGTGCTCCAAACGTCTCTCGTCAACCCCATTAAATATAAACAATCAAGGTATTAAGAATAGAAAGTGGTGAACCAAGTGGTTCGGGTATCGAAGGTATCACGGGGGGTAAAGAATAAAAAAAGCCCCCGTAACATGTGAAGAGCAAGATGGTTGATTGTCCATCCCCTGACCGCACGTCACCCTAATGTCGTGGGGTCACGGTGTCTCGATCCCTCTTCTCTCGGGTTTGCGCCGATCTCGCAGGCCCGACTCAAGTCAATGCGCTCCTCGCGGTGGATATGCGCTTAGAGCAGCAGGGCAGCGACGACGCCCATGACACCCATCATCAGGCCAGACTGGAGCGAAGCAGCGCCGCCAGTGGGGACGGGAGTAGGAGCCGGCGCAGTAGGGTAGCTGCTGTCACCGCCGACTGGCGTAGTGGCAACACCGGGGGCCGAGGTGAGGGTGGCAGGCGTGGGAGTGCCGGCGGTGTG